>NC_134138.1:4000000-6500000 GCF_033958435.1 Carettochelys insculpta
AGACCCACTTCGTCGGATCAATGGTAGAGATCTTGTAGTTTTTGGTCTCTGTCACTAGGATCAGAGCAGATGCGATTGTATCTCAGGGCTTGACTATAAATGATGGATTGTGTTGTGTGTACAGGAAGGAAGCTAGAAGCATGTAGGTAAGTCTAGCGATCAGTGGGTTTCCGGTAGAGTGTGGTACCAATCAGGCCATCCTTGATTTGTACTGTAGTGTCCAGGAAATGGATCTCTTGTGTGGAGTGGTCAAGGCATAAGTTGATGGTGGGGTGCAGATTGTTAGAGTCTCTGTGGAATTCTCCTAGAGTCTCTACACCAGGGATCCAAATCATAAAGACGTCATCCATGTTTCGTAAGTACAGGAGGAATCATAGGGGACGAGAGCGTCTTTGGGAGTGGCTGTGACACTGCTGTGGTCCCAGGAGTGGCTCCCTTTCCCAGCAGAAAATGCAACACAGTCAACACAGGTAGGACTTGAATCCACAACTCTGCAATCCTCCATTAGGCTACTGGGTCTGGCTGTAGATTACAGGCTTTTTGCTTCTGAGTGTGATGAAGGTTACTCAGCTGCCGCCCCTCAATGTTCTGCCAGTGCGGGGGTCAGGAGGGAATTTCTCACTTCCAGACTTTGGCAGCCAAGTACCTGATTAGGGTCAAGTGGGACCTTTCTTAGAAGCAGCTGGTGTTTGCCACTGGCCCAGAAAGGCTCCCACCAGCCATCCCATGCTTGGAAAGCAAATCCCTGCAAGGGAAAGGACCAGAGTGTGTTGGCAGGTGTAATAGGACGGGGTTTCTGGGCACAGCTAGAGAACTCAATCCAGGGCAACTTTGCTTAAAATCCAGGCTGCTTACAGCCTCAGGCTGCGATTTCCTTCTCACTAAGGCAAATCCAACCAGCCACCACTGCACCTCTGCCAAATCCACTGGCCAGCCAGAGCCACACCAGCAAACCCCCAGACTTCCCAGCTGCTCTACCAGCCCAGACCAACAACCCCCAAATTAAGGTGAGAGGCTCTTAAGCCTATTTCACCAAACTCCACACAGATTTTTTCAGTTCCCAAAGGGCCCAGCCCCAGCTCCAGCCCCAGCCCCTGGTCAATATATACTTGGATCTTACCCAAAACAACACACTCAGCAAGTCTTTAGATCGAATATCGAAAGATTTATTAACAAAAAAGAAAGAACAGGGTTAGAGAGAAGAATTGTTAAAGCAAAACTTTACGTGTCAGTCATAACTTCTGACGCAGCCAGCGTTGTTATTTGCAGATTCTTGAAAGTCTCTGAAAGTTCATTTCATGTTACATAGATGCAGTGATTGGAGCACCGTAGGTCCGGCCTGCTGGAGTCCACATGCTGGAGCATGGCCCTTTGGAGACCACAAGACAAAAGATCCAATATGGACACTGCTAAATCCACATCAACCTGCTGAGGGATGGGCCCCCAGTCCAGACAGGCTTAACTGCTGAAGACTGAAGAACCAAGAAAGTCCCTGCCAGGGCCCATCTTACAGCTTTTCATATGCGGAGGGACAATTCCATTCTGCTCCATGGGCCTTGGCCCACCACCTGAGCCGGTGGGTCACTGTGCCGAGTTCCCATTCGTTGCAGGCCCAGCAGGAAACCCACCGTCACAAAGTGAGCGTTGGCCGTCTGGGCCTCTGCTCAGTCTATTGTCCTGGCTGGGTGGAGCCCCACCTCCCTCTGTGAAGCTCAGCACTGAAGCATTTCTCACACAGCTGCAGAGCTAAACATCTATAACTCTGCCTACGTCCATGCTACAGACACACAAGTAGCACACGTAGCTTCAGGGCATCAGCAGCTTTCATTCGACACCTCACCTACCCCCTCCCCTCGCCCCAGGAACAACATTTGGGGCCAATAGCCACCCTGGGCATTCAAATAGCTTCCAGACCCCACACAAAAGTTCAGCCACATGACAGCATGGCCTATCTCTAACCCTCTGGCTCTCCGTCTCGCGCCGTGGGGCGACCATCCACGTCACTGCAGCATGCAGGGCAGCAAACAGGATCAGGGCACCAGGGCTGTACAGTAGCCAACTGACAGTACTGCAGCTGGCCCAGACAGAGACACACGCCTCATGGAGCACGCTGGGGAGTGGGGCAAACTGGCGAGAAGGAGATCCCGGCCTGGGGCTGTGAGGGGCCTGCACTTTAAGCAAAGGAGCCCTGGAGTGATTTCTCCAGCCGTGCCCAGAACCTCCCGGCCATTATGCTGCTAGCGGTGGCTCTGGGTCACTCCTGCAGGGGCTCGGTGGGCTGTCGGGCTAGCACGGTTCGGGCTTGGTGGCCGAGCTGGAGTTCAGGAGTGACGCAATGGGCCCTTGGGGTGAAAAGTTGTGGGCTGGGGGAGTAGCATAGCGGGGCCCTGAGGTGCGGTAGGGGTATTTCACGGGCCCTGCGATGGGTGTGCGCATTCCGTGTTCCAGCTGGTGTGTATCATGGACCTTGCAGGGCCTGGCCTGTTGCAGCTGTCCACTTGGAGCATTAGCCCTGTTGTCCACTTGGACCAATAGCCCTGTAGGTGAGGCTGGAGCTGCGGCTGTGGTTAGCCCCATGTTCATGGCCGGATCTCAGTTTGACTCCCGGATGCCCCAGTCTCAGGGCTTTGCTTCCCCTGCTGGGCTAAGCCCAGCCAGGTGATTTGTGGGGGCCGTGTTCTGAGATCGCTGGCCTGGGTAACAAATTGGCCAAAATTCCCTGGAAACCAGAGGTGCTCGCTCCAGAACCTGCAGCCCTGGTCTGGAGTAACCAGGGGGGAATTCCAGCCTGCCCCGTAGTGCCTATCCAGGCAGTGCTGATGAGGCCCCACGTAACTGTACCCTCCTGGCTCCTGGAGGCTGGGGCGGATGCCCTGCTGCAGAGGCTAATTCCGTCTGGACCATCTCCCAGTTCCACCGTGAGCAGACCCCATCCCCTTCCCTTTCCCAGTCTCTGTGTAGCCGAGTCCTGCTTCTTCTGGGTCTGGGTGCCTGAGATCAGCTCGCAGGGCAGGGCAGGGCAGGGCAGCCACCTCCATTGCCACGCTGGAAGAGCAGCGAGTGCGCCAGGCCAAGAGTCAGCTCCCAGCCGGGTTTATGAGCCTCCGTTCGGTCCCAAGGGAGAGTGCAGATGTCAGCTCATTTCCTAACAGTGGCTGATGACAGTGGGCAAATGGCAGCCAGGCAGGTGGCACCGGCAGGGTGAGCTGGGCAGGCAGGGAACCTTGTGTTTGGAGGAGGCTGTGGGCTCCCGTTGCTCTCAGTAGCAGTGGGCAGAGCACGGGGGTGGGCACCCTCCAGGCCCCGGGTCTTTTGTGGGTTTGTGGGGAGCAGGAAACCCCGACCTGCCGTGGAGCCCAGGGCTCCCACAGGCCGTCTTGCTGCTTGGAGGCACCTTGCAGAGCAGGAGGAAGGATCTCATTTCCCGGGGAGGCAGCGCCGGGGCAGAGCATGCCCAGGACTCCCTCGGGGGATGTGCATCTCCCGCCGCGGCGACGCACACGGGCCAATCTGCGGTGAGCTGTCAGCCAGCCCAGCCAGGCAGGCACCTTGTGCCGCTGCAGGTGACGGGCCCATCTCCTGTGCACAGGTGCGGAATGAGCAGGGGCAGTATTACCAGCGCTGCCTCTGGCAGCCCAGATGCCAGGGTGATGGGCCCCTCCCAGCATGGCTGGCCCTGTCAGGCAGTATGGCGCTTAGCCCCATGCCCCCGACACAGTCCTTTCGCCCCCCCAGGTGAAGAGAGGAAGTGTGTGTGGCCAGGTCAGGCATCTCTGGCTGGACGTGAGAGAGCGGCTGGGCTGAGCGGGAGCTGGGATGCAGGAAGTGTCCTGAAGGTGCGCTGGTGTCGCGTCCCAGCCCCAGCCCCAGGGGAGGAGGATGCACTGCAGAGCAGCCTGGGAGCACGAGCCGCTGCCAGCGGGGTTTGGTTCTGGCTCTGCCTCCTGTCGGTAGGGGTGGGTGGCCATAGGGGAGGGCAGCCCAAAGAGAGGCAGCCAGCACCGGGTTCTGCCCCAGGGGCTGGGGGCAGGAGCCTGAGGTGCAAACTGTGCAAAGCTCCGTCACTGACATGCAGATGGGAATCGCTGCAATCAACAGTCGGGAGGGAGCCAGGAGTCCCAGGAGTGAGGGGCTGGGGTGCAGCCTGTGCAGTGCAGGATTACACTGCCGGCGCCGTGCACTGCCCTGGGCCGGGAGTTGCGCTGGCTCAGCCATGCAGAATAGTAGGCAAGGCGACCAGCGGTGCCTGGGGCAGAGGGGCTGGCAGCAGTCACCTGTCTGGCCTGGCCCCTCAGGCTCAGGTGGGCCCATGTGTGCCCAGCCCCTCCAGCGCAACGACCCAAGGCTGAGCGCAGGCTCATGGGCCTGTCAAAGACTGAGCAAGTCCAGCTCTGGGCTGTCACATGGGCTGGGGCAGTGTCTTGTTCTTAGTAGTGCTGGGGGTTATCTCTTGAGGGGGCCAAGTAACTCTTAGCTGGAGGGTTAATAGCTGGGCTTGTCCAGGGCAGAGAACAGGCCTCCTCTGGCTTTGCCTTCCCCCCAGGACTGCAGAGCTGTCCACGGGTCGCTTCCCTTGGAACGCACATCAACTCCTTGGGCTCAACGATCTGTTCCACCGGGTCGTTAGCCACGGGCCCAGCTACGCTTCAGGCACTGCGTCCGCACAGATGTGGCTGCTCTGTGCGAACAGGGAGACGGTCTCCCGCCAGCGTAGTTAATCCGCTTCCCAGAGAGGTGCTCACTGTGTCAGAGGGAGGGGTTCGTCTGCCTGCACGGGGGTGAAGGTTGTAGCTGTGTCACTCCAGAGCAAGCAAACGGGTGCAGACTCAACCCGGGACTCTCCGAGCACCTTGCCCAGACCTGAAGACAAGCTCCAGGTGGCTCGAAAGTGCCTCCCTCTCACCAAGGGACCTTGGTCCCCAGCGGGGCCTTGCCTGGCTGTTTGGGGACACTCAGCCTCCCGAGTTAGACCCTGAGCGTGTGGACGAGGCCTACCAGCCAGGCAGTCCTGCTCCCCAGGAGCCCTGTGTCCAGCTGGGGCAGATCTCATGGGCTGCAGAGGAAGCTGGGAGAAGCCTGCCAAACTCCCTTGTTGTCACAGCAGGTGCCTGGCTGGAGCCCTGGACCGGGAACACCAGGACTCGTGAGCCAGCTGCAAATGTTATACGCAGGGAAGGTGATGCAGGCAGGCCAGTGTTCCCCAGGACCTAGGGAGGATGTACCTGACATAGGGGAGTCACAGATTCACAGCCGGAAGACACCCCTACGGCGACCTTGCCTGCACTGACCCCTCCACCAGGCTGTCATTGCACTTGAAATTGGTATGACAGGTTCCCCCAGGATACCAGTGAGCCCCTGACCTACCAGCCAGGGCTCCCTCAACACAGTCCTGCTGCAACCAGACACCAGCCTACCAAGGCTTCTCATAGAGGTGGAGGACACACCTACCACGTTATTTACAGACTTCTGTGATGAGGGCTGCACAGGAAGGCTGCAGCTGAGGCCTTACCCAGCATCCCAAGAGCACACCTCCCTCTGGTGCGTAAGCCCACATTATACCCCCCATGCGGCTCGGGGAACAGCCCAACAGAAGCCCACAGAATCATGGCAGTGGAAGGGACGTCGAGAGAGTATGAGAGGTCAACAAGTCCAGTCCTCTGCATTTATGACTCTCCCAGGCCAGGGTTTGTCTGCCCTGAAAAACCTCCAGCAGTGGAGATTCCACAGCCTCCCCAGGCAATTAATTCCAGTGTTTGCCCAACCTGAGGGTTGGGAGGTTTTTCCTCACGTCCAGCCTACACCTCCCTTGCTGCAGTTTAAGCCCATTGCCTCTTGTTCTAGCCTCAGAGGTTAAGGAGAATAATGTATCTCCTGGTAACAACCTTTCAGGTACTTGAAAGTTCCAATTGTCCCCCCTTCCCCAAGTCTTCTCTTTTCTAACTTAAACAACCCCAGTGCTTTCAATCCTCCCTCACAGGCCATGTTCTCTCGCACTTTCTCCATTTGCCTTGCTCTTCTCTGGACCTTCTCCAAAGCGTCCACATCTTTCCTGAAATGTGAGGCTCAGAACTGGAGACAATAGTCCAGCTGAGACCTAAGCTTCACAGAGTAGAGCAGAAGAATGACTTCTCAGGTCTTGCGTGCTCCGATGAACGCACCCCAGAATGACGTGCCAGGGTTTTCTTATCACACTGTTGACTTATAGTCAGCTTGTGGCCCACTCTGACTCCCAGATCCTTTCTGCCGTGCTCCTTCGTAGGCATCTCCCATTTTGTAAGCGTGAAACAAACTGTTATGCCCTAAGTGCAGTACTTTGCATTCGTCCTCATGGAATTTCATCCTATTTATCTCAGGTGCCTTTTTCCAGTTTTCCTCTCTCTGATTTGCTTTTCTGGATTATCTTTTTCTGATTTGTTCTCTTTGCCTGCTGTTTTTGGTTCTCTGTGTTTTAAATACTGAGTCCCTTCTGGCCTGGCTATGGTCTGAAAAAAGGGTTCTGCCATACAAAAACTCACCTAATAAACTATTTCAGTAGTCTTTAAAGCACGTGCCGCAAGCTTCGAAATTGCCACGCAAATGGCCGTTTTGAAGTTCACTAACGAAGCGCGGAAATGCCTATTCAGCGCTTCATTAGTATGCGCGCGGCAGCGGCGCTTTGAAATTGACGCTCGTCGCAGCCACGCGGCGAGTCCAGACGGGGCTCGTTTCAAAAGGACCCCGCCTACTTCCAAGTCTCCTTATTCCCATCAGCTCATAGAAATAAGGGGACTTGGAAGTAGGCGGGGTCCTTTCCAAAGGAGCCCCGTCTGGACTCGCCGCGCAGCGGCGGCGAGCGTGAATTTCGAAGCACCGCTGCCGCGCGCATACTAATGAAGCGCTGAATAGGCATTTCCGCGCTTCTTTAGTGAACTTCCAAAGGGCCATTTAGAAGCTTGGGGCACGCACAGATGTAGCCCTTGGCCGCTTTTATGTTTTGACCTATTTTGTTGTAAATCAGAGAAGCAGGACAATGGTATACTCCTGTTAACTGGAGTACGCCATTGTCCTGCTGCTTTTCTGGGGAGGCAGCCTGGAGGCAGCTATCAATTCCTTAACACTCCAGGTCATGGCAACCAAAGATTCACACACTTTGAGGGTGTGTATCTCGGGGGTCTACCGTATGTGGCTTGGCAACAGACGTTTTAGCTTATAGGCGTCTTCCTCAGCCTGGGACAGAGTTTGGGGGTGGACTTGTTGATATGTGTGTGTAAGGAATGTGCCAGCAGGAGCTCAGGACTGGGAAAGGCTTTAGGCCGTGTGTGTTTCAGATCTCATTTGCATGAAAATCTAAATAGATGCATATGTAATACCCTCTCAACAGAGTCTGATGGGAGCAGGTGAAGCTGTGAGGTTTCATCTCTTGTCATGAGCATGTTCTTGTAAAGTCACAAGTTATGCTATCACCCAAAACAAAAAGCAGTCAAGTAGCACTTTAAAAATCAGCAAAATACTTTAATAGGTGAGCTTTTGTGGGGCAGATGCCCTTCTTCATACCATATCACCCAGTCTAAAAAATGTGGGTTCTCACCCATGCTTGAAGTGTTTGTGCAATAGAGGGTAGTCACCGTGACTTGGGAAGGTATGGGTTGCACAGGGATTCTTTCATCAGGCGAGTTAAGGTTTTCCAAAATGCAAGTGTGTGGTGGGTGTGGGTGGTGGTATATTTTTTTGGAAAGGGGGTTGGGGGTGTTTTTGGGTTGTTGGTGAAAGTTTGTGTGTTTGATGTAGTAAGCTTTCAGTAACTTTTTTTTTTACGAAGAGGGGAAAAGATAGAACAAGCTTTTGGGTTTTTATTATGGGAGGGGTGGCTGAGTTAGGCTACATCTACACGTGAACGCTACATTTGAAACACGTTTTCCAGGGCTGGCAACGTCAACGTTCAACATCGACGTTGCGCAGCACCACATGGAAATAGGTGCTGCAAGGGAAGGTCCATATGCCACAGTAGCACACATTGAAAGAAGGGTACCAGGAACAGCTATAGACAGGGTCACAGGGCGGACTCAACAGCAAGCCGCTCCCTTAAAGGGCCCCTCCCAGACACACTTGCACTACACAACACAAGATCCACAGAGCCGACAACTGGTTGCAGACCCTGTGCATGCAGCATAGATCCCCAGCTGCAGCAGCAGCAGCCAGAAGCCCTGGGCTAAGGGCTGCTGCACACAGTGACCATAGAGCCCCGCAGGGGCTGGAGAGAGAGCGTCTCTCAACCCCTCAGCTGATGGCCGCCATGGCGGACCCCGCAATTTCGATGTTGCGGGACGCGCAACGACTACACGGTCCCTACTTCGACGTTGAACGTCGAAGTAGGGCGCTATTCCTATCCCCTCATGGGGTTAGCGGCTTCGACGTCTCGCCGCCTAACGTCGATGTTAACATCGAAATAGCGCCCAACACGTGTAGCCGTGACGGGCGCTATTTCGAAGTTAGTGGCGCTACTTCGAAGTAGCGTGCACGTGTAGACACGGCTTTAGTCTGGATCTGTAACAGCAAGGAAGGGTGCTGTGGCATCTTATAGACTAACAGAAAAGATTAAATTATGAGCTTTCTGTGCTTGAAACTTTTCTGTTAGTCTATAAGGTGCCACAGGACCCTTTGTTGCTGGTTTTTTCTTGTAAGCATGCAGTGGATTGTTGCCCTGGGGGTAACATTAGCAATTTAAAAGGGGTGCTGTAGAAGGCATGGAATTTGTAGACAGGATTTTCAAACCCTGGAGTGTAGCTGTACTTTGGAATGGCTTTGCTAATAACTGACTGGAAGAATACTAATGAGGTGCTGAAATGAATATTCAGTGCCTCATTAGCATGCTGTTGGACAGGGCACTTTGTGGCTTGGTTCCATGGGGATCCTTTGTGAAAGGCCCTTGCAAACTGGAAAATCTCCTTATCAGTGGATAGGAACAAGGGGATTTTGAAGTGTGCAGGATCCTTTGGAAAAGGACCCCCATGTAGCCAACCCACACGCAAGCAAAATGGGGCACCTTTGAAGTGCCGCGGGCGGCAGTATGCTAATGAGGTGTTGAATATTCATTTCAGCACCTCATTAGCATTCTTCGATTTGGCCATTAGCACGGCCATTTCAAAATTTTGGCCAAGTGCGGCCACAGCCCCCTAGTCTTCAAAAGCCCCTAAAACCAAATAGGAATAAGGGGCTTTGCGAAGGCCCCCATCTGCACTGCATAGGCAGCCTGCTGTGGCTGCCGTTATGCTAATTAGGTGCCTCATATTCATGGTAGTGCCTCATGAGCACGTTCTGACCTTGCTTATTACCATACCCCTTTCAGAAAGAAGGGGCTAGCGTAGACGTAGCCTTTGTGAGACTCCTTCTTGGTAGGTGCTGTAGTTAGGCCCAAAGCTGAAACTATTGCGAGCTGAGCAGAAGAACTGGTGGCTCAAGCCATGGAGAGCTGGTTTTGCCTCCAGCCACAATAGAGGGGACAAACGGCCAGTGGGGGGGCAAGCAGGACACTGGACCAATGAGAGGTTGTCTGGCCTTGCCTCAGGCTCAATGAGGGGTGCATCAGGGTCATGTGTCAGGGTCTGCACAGACTGGACAGAGTTGTAAGTGGGGCATTTGAGGTGGGGCGCAGAGAAAGTTTGGGTGTGTGGATTGGATCCTTACAGTACTGGACTGGTGAGCCTGAGAGGCAAAGGACACTGCTCAATCCATCTGAGCTGGGACACTTACTTGAGGGTTGGTTATGAACTCTGGGTGTGGGATTTTCCCAAGCTATTGCCATGTGATTTCTCTGCCTCTTTCATTAAAAGTTTCTTTTCTACACTCAGACTCTGTGCGTGCGAGTGGGGAAGCATCGCCTCTCCGAGGCGCCCGGGGGTGCACATTTCCCAGGCTACTGGGTGTGGGCTGGAGCCAGTTCTGTGTGAGATGGGTGAAAAGGAGCCCCTAGATGTTGAACCCGGCCCTGCTTGCTGCCGACTCCTTCTGGCAGAAGAGTTACATGTGAACAAAGGACAGGAACGCTGCCTGTTTGTCCGCCTGGCTGGCTGGGTTTGCTGGTCTAATGGGAACAGATAAGAGCAGTTACAGGGTTACGGGCCGTGGTACGGGCCATGGTGGGAGTGTAATACAGGAGCATACGCTGGAAGGCTGCCTGGCTCCTTCTCTCAAACTGAAGTCAAGTTAGGCCCAGTTAGGACTGGCAAGAGGGCTGGGGGGAGGGGCAGGGGCAGCAAAAGCAACAGTAAAAGCTAAAGAAACTCCTGGCCGTGGCCAGAACGCACCCTCTCCCGTGACCCCTCCCCCGTGGGATACAAAGGAGGTGGGATGAAGCCTTCTGTCTCAGGACCTGCCCAAGTGGAAGTGACTATAAGGGACGTGGCTAAGGGCACACACTGCAGGTATAGCGAGGCCTAATCAGAGGGGGTGTCAGGGAATGAGGCGAGCGCGGTGTTCTGCAGTGTCTGAGCTGGGAAGCGAGACAGCGTGAAAGCTCTGGGGTGTCAGGCTGGCAGAGGAACCCTGGGGAGCAGATTTGGCCGGGTTGCAGAGCTAGGGGTGCACTTGCTTGGAACTAACTTACTTCGGGCTTCTGATCTCCTGATTTCCGCATCTGTGACAAGAGCTGGGGGCGGGGTGAAGGGAAAGCCTTCTGACACTGCCTCGCTGGGAACCAGAGCCACCTCCCCACTTCCACCCCCACCAACCCCCCTCTACAGCCACTGGGCTCACACACCTCTAGCCTGGAGGCAGAGCTGGGCCCTGCCTGTTCACATTGTCCAAATGCCCACCAGCTAAACGGGGAGCCCTTGATGACGATTTTTGGAACTCTGGGCTTTATATATTGTGTCTGTTCTGGTCTGGCTATGATCTGTAGGAGTGGGTCTGTCCCATGAAAGCTCATCCCTGAATAAATTATTTTGCTAGTCTTTAAAGCGCTAGCGGACTGCTGTTTTGTTTTGCTGGAATACAGACTAACACGGCTCTCTCTGTCCTAAAGAAGCCGAGGTTAAGGGGCTTGTAAGCGGGCAAGCCGGAGGTGACGCATGGGCTGCTTTACCGCCCAGCCTGCTGCTCAGAGTGTGCCCATGAGCACTGATCCGAGTTTACGGGCTCAGCAGCTGCTGTCACAGTAACTGATTCCAAGCAAACTGTGGGGTGGAGGGAAGGGAATCCATACGTCCACACTCAATACCCCAAGAATCAGGGGCACCATGTGGGAAGAGTTTAGCTACACACCCCTGCCAAGCTCTGAATGCGCCATTACATTTTCCCTCATTTGCCCTCCCCTAAAATTAGACTCAGCCACAGCTTTGCCCTCCAGTCTCCAAACGTTTCCGAAGGAGCCCCCCTGCAGGCCCCCGGGAGATGGCTGTGCCTATACGCAAATCTTCGTCAATCCCAAATGCCTTCTCAACTTGGGCCAATGGGGTGGAGGTGTCCCAAGCACCCGCAGAGTCCAAATAATGCTTCAATTGGGGTGCCGATGTTCTGGGAAGCAGCATCACCCCCCAGCCGTGCCCCTGCGCAACACTACCTAATGCAGCCTTCCGGCAGGGAGTCACAAATGACGGTGTTGAGTGGCTCCATTCAGCTCAATGGCCAGTAACTCTAAAACCTGGTGGTGGTCTAATGTTAACGAGCTTGCTGCAGACTGTTTAAACAGAGGTGCCCGTCTGTAGCACAGCCTGGCCTGGGATCTGTCCCCCTCCTTGCCGTCACGGAGGTGTTTGCCGGAAAACCAGCTGCCCCAGCCGGTTGCTGACAGCTTTGAAACGATCTTTGCAAAAGCTGAACAAACCTGAGCTGCTGCCCCTGTTCTCAAGCATTCTTCATCCAAAGGGCAAAACCCCTGGGCTCCCCGTTTAGCTGGTGGGCATTTGGACAATGTGAACAGGCAGGGCCCAGCTCTGCCTCCAGGCTAGAGGTGTGTGAGCCCAGTGGCTGTAGAGGGGGGTGGGTGGGGGTGGAAGTGGAGAGGTGGCTCTGTTTCCAGCGAGGCAGTGTTAGAAGGCTTTTCCTTCACCCCCCCACCCCCCGCTCTCATCACACAAGCGGAAATCAGGAGATCAGAAGCCCGAAGCAAGTTAGTTCCGAGCAAGTGCACCCCTAGCTCTGCAACCTGGCCAAATCTGCTCCCCAGTGTTTCTCTGCCAGCCTGACACCCCAGAGCTTTCACGCTGTCTCGCTTCCCAGCTCAGACACTGCAGAACACCGCACTGGCCCCATTCCCTGACACCCCCTCTGATTAGGCCTCACTAGACCTGTAGGTGAAACCGGCATCCTCGTCCGGGTGGTGGCTGCGCCAGACGTCCACCAGGGAGCGACGGTTAATGAGCTCCCTGAGGACGTCCGCAGCGGCCTGGCACTTCTCGGTCCCCGTGCGGTCCCGCTCCTCGAGGGTGCAGTTGAAATCCCCGCCGAGGACCAGGCACTCGCGAGGATCGATGGTGTCGAGGAAGGCCGCCGCCTGCCGGAAGAAAGGGGTTCTCTCCGGGCCGAGTGTCGGGGCATAGATGTTGACAAGGTGAAGAGGCAGCCCCTCCACCCGCACCCGGAGATACAGCAGGCGGCCCGGCACGACCTCGACGCTCCCCAGCACCTCGGGCTGCAGGTCTGGGGAGAACAGGGTCGCTACCCCGGCCCGCCGGGCCGAGAGATGACTAAAGTGGACCCCGTCTCCCCACTCCAGCCGCCACTTGGCTTCGGCGGCCGGAGTAGTGTGGGTCTCCTGTAGAAAGGTGACCGAGTACCCGCCCTCTCGGAGGAAGGAGAGCACTCGGCACCTGCGGAGACCCGACCCGCAGCCCCTGACGTTTAGTGTGGCAAAGATGAACGGCGCCATTTGGAGGGCTGGGGAGGATCCTCGCCAGAGGGAGCGCTGGCGGTTCCCGTGGGGCCACGCAGCAAGCCGTGAGCCACGCCAAAGGTGACGAGGGCGTCACGGAAGCCACGGGCCCGTTGGTAGACCGCGGCGTCCCTCTTCCCGGTCCCCTTACCCTCCCTCAGAAGGGCCCTCGCGGACTCCAGGACAGAATGAAAATCTCCCCAGCGCTGGAGGGCAAGAGTAACCTTGTTCTTGGAGCCGCGAACGTCCTCCAAGAACTGGCGCATCTCACCCGCCAGCGCGTGGGGTGCCGAGGTCTCGGGGTCTTGAGAACCCGTCGGCCTCGCGTTCTCTTGGGCCCCCTGGCCAGAGAAGAGGTTGGGGGAGGGACTGGGGCCTAAGTTTGGGAGGGATGAGGGCGGCGGAGGGAGAGCAGCCCCGGAAGTGCTGGGAGAGGGCAGTGCAAGAGGGGCCTCCTGAGGGGTTACGTCCTCGGGGGCAGGTATGAGTGGGCAGGGTAAAAGGGAGGGGGAGGTATGGGGGCAGGGGAGGTAGAGATCAGTGGGGGAAGAGAGGGGTCATGGGGGGGAGGGAAAGGAAGGAGTGGGGGGGGAGGAGGAAGGGGAGGGTTTAGAGTGGGGGGGATTGCGGGTTCTGGAGCGGGGCATTGGCCGGGAAGGGGTATGGCGGGGGTGGCAAGCAGTGAGGCCAAGGTGGGAGCAAGGGCAGAAATACGGGCCAAGGAGGTCTCCAGGAGGGGGGCTTCCTCAGGCAATGGCAGGGTAGAGGTTGAGGTGCCGGCACAGTCAGCGGGAGGCGCCGGCAGGTCGGGGGAGAGGGTATCGGGGTTTTCAGTTGCAGGGATGAAGGGGGGGGCAAGGGGAGCCCTAATTCCCCTAGGGCGTCCGGGGGCTGGCCGACCTCCGCCGGGGGGGCGTCCCTAGTTGGGGGAGGGGTTGCCCCTTGGGACAGCTCAGGGCAGAAGGAGGTGGCAAGTGAGGGATCGCTGGTGGGAGGGGTGGGGGAAAGTGGGAGGGGTGGGGGAGAGTCCAAAGGCGGCCCACAGGCCTCTAATAGCAGGCCTTCCATGTCCAGGGCCACCGGGGTGAGGCCCAGGGCCTCGACCTCCTGAGAGAGGAGGGCGAGGCCGGGAGCCACCTCCTCCGGGTGCTGCATTACAGCCGCCTGGTTAGCGGCCGGAGGGGTGTCGGAGGAGGGCGCGGGCACGGGGCGGGCCATCTCAGCCTCTTTTGGCTCTGGCTCCGGGGCCAAGGGGGTGTTAATCTCCTCGGCCGCCACGGCGGCAACCTCCGTCACCCCCGGCAGACGGTTGGTAGCCAGGGGTTCGGCGGGTGGAGCGGGGCTGGCGGATCTCTTGGGTGCCTTGCGTGGCACCTCCACCCCGTCCTCCGGCGGGGTGGGGTGCCGGACGCGCGCACCCCCTTTTTTCCTTTTCCCCCCCACCAATACCCAGTCCTAAGAGGAGGCGGGCTGGGCAGTAGAGGAGGAAGGGCCAGGGGATAGGGCCGACAAGGAGGAAGGGAGGGAGGAGGGGGGTGGGGCGGCGAGGGAGAGGGGCGACCCACCCTGGGGTGGGCCCTCTTTTGGTCCTGCCGCCGGTCCTGCCTCCCTCTCCTCCACGGGCCCGGCTTTTGTGCCCGCTCGGGCGCCGGCGCCCGCTTCTTCTCTCCCGGCACCATGCTGCCGGGCGCCCTCCGACGCCCGAGCGGCGATGGATCCGTCCGGGCCTAAAAGAGGAGGGGCGGTCCCAGGGCCTGTCGCGGTCGGGGCGCCGCCGGTCTCGTGGCTGACGCCCCCCGGGTCGGAGGAGGTCCCGGGCTCCTCTTCTTCGTGCCGGGCCAGGGGGCAATCCCTCCGGACATGCCCCGCCGCCCGGCACCCGAAGCACCGGGCCTCCCCCAGGGTGTAGAAGACCCGGTACTGGGCCCCTTGATGGGGCACCAGTATAGTCCCCTCCTGGGCCACCCCGCCCTGTGCTGCCGCCGGCGGCAGTTGGACTCGGGCCTGCTGGCGGAAGGAGAGTGCGTGCCGGAGGGCGGGGTCTTTGCAGCCTAGGGGGAGGGGACTCAGGACCGTCAAAGGCCGGCCCAGGGCAGTGAGGAAAGGCAGAAGGGCGGCGTTGGGAAGGAAGGGCGGGACGGACGAGAACACCACCCGCACGACCAGGTCTTCCAGCGGCTCCAGGGGCACGTGCACGCCCCCAACCGCCAGGCCCCTCTCCACCGCCTCCTGGGCGGCAGCCTCCGAAGCCAGGAAGAAGATGATCTTCCCGAACATCCGGGAGGCCGCCACCACGGCCGCGGACCCCACCACCCGTGCCAACGCCCGCACGTAGGTCTCCACGTGGGGCGAGGCAGCCACCAGGAGGCAGCGGACCCCGTGCCTCCTGGTGAGCGCGGGGAAGGGGCCGCGACCGTCGGGGATGGTAGTCCTGGCGGAGGCGGAAGGAGCAGGGTGCGGGGCGGCGGCCGCCACCTGGGCATACAACCTGGGGGCCGAGATGTCGGGGCCCCCAGGGGTGGTGGAGGGAGCAGGGGGAGGGGGAGAAGGGGAGGCTGCGGCGAATGCTTTTGCAGCCGGGGGGAGAGTCCCCGCCACGGGGGGTTTAGCCTTCCGGGCGGGGCTCTTGCCCTTTCTTTTCCCCTGGCCCTTCCTGCCCTTGTGGGGGGGTGGGTTCAGGGCCAGGTTGCTGGAGGACGCCGCGGCGGAGGTGGTGGGAGCCCCGGAGCCTGCGCCCGCGCCCTCAGCCGACATGGCGGCAGAGTCTTGGGTGGCCCTGGATGAGTGGGCCGCCGTTTCGGGGGTGGGTGGGGTGACAGTGGAAGACAAGGGGAGGAGGGGGTCACCGGATGACCCTCCGGCGGGTGTGGGGGTCATGGTGGTGGGTTTATAAGATGGGGGAAGTTTGTTGGGCGTGGGGCCTTTAAGAGAGAGCGGGGGAGGGGAGGAGAGTGGAGGGGAAGGAAGGGTGGAGGCGTGGCTGCCCCTCCCCCACCAGCCGGGCTGAGGACCCAGTCAGCTGGGGGAAGGGCAGAGCGAGGGCAGTGAGGTCAGGGGAAGGTGAGACCTAAGATGGCTGCTGCTCCCAGCACAAGATGGTAAGATGGCTCCTTTTCTGCACTGGGATGTGAGGAATTGAAGTTTGTGCGTGCGTGCGTGCGTGCGTGCGTGTGTGTGCGGGGGGGGGGGGCTCAGGCGCTTGGGTGAAGTGAAAAATAAAGGGGGGTGGGAGGGGGCGTGGGCACAGCCAACCTGGTGGAAATGGGGGGGTGGGGGTGCCCACCTGCGCCTGAGGGGGGGGGGGCCCACAGCAGCTGCTGCAGAGCCTTCAAGAAACCAGGGGGAGAAGGAAGGGGCAGCTGGTTAGAAGGGGGCCTAGGTGGAGGAGGGGCCCCCAGCGGCGGCTGGGTGTGGGTGGGGGGGCAGTAAGGGGGGGTGGCTGCAGGGGTGGGGCAGGGGCACACCCTAACACCCCACCCCTGGCTATGCAGCCACCCCTCTGGAGCCCCGGTGGAAAAGAAGGGCTCTGCCCAAACTCACCCCTCCCAGGCCACTCCACAGGAGGAGGCCTGTGGAGGGGGCCCAACCGCCGCTTTCAGAAGCCCCTTACCTTTCCGGGGGGGGGGGAGGATGCAGCAGCTGCTGGATGAGGAGGTGGGCTGCTCAAGTGGGGGGCAGCAGCAGTTCCCCTGCCTTTGGTTGTGTGGGGAATGGGGAGCAGGGGAACGCAGTGCTGCTGAAGGCTGGGAGGACTGAGTCTGTCAGAGGTCATCTGCTTGAGTATGCAAAAGATGTGCATGTGTCATACCTTTTCAGGCAAAGCCTAATGGGTAGCAAGTTAGCCATGAGATTTGGTCTATTGTAAACATGTAGTTGTAAAATCACAATTTAAGCTGACACTTAAAGCGGGAGTTGTGAGATGTCACCAATGCTCTGGGTTGTTGTGGGGGACAGGGCAGCCACCGTAGCTGTTAAAGATGTTGATTACACAGGGCTCCCTGGTTTAAAGCCTTTGGAGGGAAAAGGGGATGAGTACTGGTTGAGCTAGTTTGCTGAGTGCCATAGCCTTGCCTCTGCTTTGGCTACATAGCTGTAAACTTGGCTCAACAAACTCTCCTTAGCTGTGTCTGCACGTGCATACTACTTTGAAGTAGTGGCACCAACTTCGAAATAGTGCCTTTTGCGTCTGTATGTATCAGGCACTACTTTGAAGTTAACTTAGATGTTAAAAGGGGAGATCTCAAAATTGCTAACCTTATGAGGAGATAGGAATAGCGCCTTACTTTGACCTTGAATGTCAAAGTAGGGACTGTGTAGATGATCCGCATCCCACATCATCGAAATTGTTGGGTCTCCATGGTGGTCATTAGCTGGGGGATTGAGAGATGCTTTCTCTCCAGCCCCTGCGGGGCTCTATGGTCACTAGCTGCGTCTACACATGCACGCTACTTCGAAGTAGCGGCACCAACTTCGAAATAGCATCCGTCGCGTCTACACGCGTCAGGCGCTATTTCGAAGGTAACTTCCACGTTAGGCGGCGAGACGTCGAAGTTGCTAACCTCATGAGGAGATAGGAATAGCGTCCTACTTCGACGTTCAACGTCGAAGTAGGGACTTTGTAGACGATCCGCGTCCCGCAACGTCGAAATTGCTGGGTCCTCCATTGCGGCCATCAGCTGGGGGGTTGAGAGATGCTCTCTCTCCAGCCCCTGTGGGGCTCTATGGTCACTGTGGGCAGCAGCCGTTAGCCCAGGGCTTCTGGCTGCTTCTGCGGCAGCTGGGGATCTATGCTGCAGGCACAGGGTCTGCAACCAGTTGTCAGCTCTGTGTATCTTGTGTTGTTTAGTGCAACTGTGTCTGGGAGGGGCCCTTTAAGGGAGCGGCTGGCTGTTGAGTCCGCCCCGTGACCCTGTCTACAACTGTTCCTGGCACCCTTATTTCGATGTGTGCTACTTTGGTGTGTAGACGTTCCCTCGCAGCGCCTATTTCGATGTCGTGCTGCCCAACGTCGAAGTTGAAAGTCAACGTTGCCAGCCCTGGAGGACGTGTAGACGTTATTCATCGAAATAGACTATTTCGATGTAGCGTGCACGTGTAGACGTAGCCAAAATGAACTTTCAGAGACTTTCAAGAATCAGCAAATAACATCGCTGGCTGCGTCGGAAGTTATGACTGATGCAAGTAAAGTTTTGCTTCAACAATTCTTCTCTCTAACCCTGTTCTTTCTTTTTTGTTAATAAATCTTTAGATATTAGATCTAAAGAATTGCTGAGCGTGTTGTTTTGGGTAAGATCCAAGTATATATTGACCAGGGGCAGGGGCTGGGGCTGGGGCTGGGCCCTTTGGGACCTGAAACAATCTGTGTGGAGTTTGGTGAAATAGGCTTAAGAGCCTCTCACCTTAATTTGGGGGTTGTTGGTCTGGGCTGGTAGAGCAGCTGGGAAGTCTGGGGGTTTGCTGATGTGGCTCTAGCTGCCCAGTGGGGCTGGCAGAGGTGCTGTGGTGGCTGGTTGGATTTGCCTTAGTGAGAAGGAAATCCCAGCCTGAGGCTGTAAGCAGCCTGGATTTTAAGCAAAGTTGCCCTGGATTGAGTTCACTAGCTGTGCCCAGAAACCCCATCCTATTACACCTGCCAACACACTCTGGTCCTTTCCCTTGCAGGGATTTGCTTTCCAAGCATGGGATGGTTGGTGGGAGCCTTTCTGGGCCAGTGGCAAACACCAGCTGCTTCTAAGAAAGGTCCCACTTGATCCTACTCAGGCACTTGGCTGCCAAAGTCTGGAAGTGAGAAATTCCCTCCTGACCCCCGCACTGGCAGAACATTGAGGGGCGGCAGCTCAGTAACCTTCATCACGCTGAGAAGCAAAAAGCCCGTAATCTACAGCCAGACCCAGTAGCCGAATGGAGGATTGCAGAGGTGTGGATTCAAGTCATACCTGTGTTGATTGTGTTGCATTTTCTGCTGGGAAAGGGAGCCACTCCTGGGAGCACAGCAGTGTCACTGCCACTCCCAAAGACGCTCTCGTTCTCTATGACTCCTCCTGTACTTACGAAACATGGATGACGTCTTTATGATTCGGACCCCTGGTATAGAGACTCTAGGAGAATTCCACAGAGACTCTACCAATCTGCACCCCACCATCAACTTATGCCTTGACCACTCCACACAAGAGATACCTTTCCTGGACACTACACTACAAATCAAGGATGGCCTGATTGGTACCACACTCTACCGGAAACCCACTGATCGCTAGACTTACCTACATGCTTCTAGCTTCCATCCTGCACACACAACACAATCCATCGTTTATAGTCATGCCCTGAGATACTATCGCATCTACTCTGATCCTAGTGACAGAGACCGAAAACTACAAGATCTCTACCATTGATCCGAAGAAGTGGGTCTGTCCCACGAAAGCTCAACACCGAATAAATCATTTTGGTAGTCTTTAAAGTGCTGCATTTTGGCTGCTTTGTTTTGTAAGATCTCTACCAAACATTCATAAACCTGAATTACCCACCAGATGAACTTAAAAAAAACCAAACAAAAAACAAATCAGCAGGGCTAGATGAATACCCAGAAACCAACTACCCCAAGATAGGCCCAAAAAAGCCAAGAACAGAACACAACTGGTCATCACCTACAGCCCCCAACTCAAACCACTGCAACGAATTATTAAAGACCTACAACCTATCCTTAATCATGATGCCACACTCCAGAAGGCCCTAGGTGACAGGCCTGTTCTCTCCTATAGAGAACCTCCCAACCTTATCAGGCTTCTCACCACCAATCATAGGCTGTACTGCCAAAATACTAATCCTGGAACTTTTCCTTGTAACAAGCCCTGTTGCCAGTTTTGCCCACATATCTATGCTGGAGATTTCATCCCTGGACCGAACCACATTAAGTACAGGATCATGGGCACATTCTCCTGTTCCTCAGCTATAATCGTATATGCCATCGGCTGTGTCTACACATGCCCCAAACTTCGAAATGGCCATGCAAATGGCCATTTCGAAGTTTACTAATGAAGCGCTGAAATGCATATTCAGCGCTTCATTAGCATGCGGGCGGCAGCGGCGCTTCAAAATTGACGAGCCTTGCCGCCGCGCAGCGCGTCCAGACGGGGCTCCTTTTCGAAAGGGCCCCGCCTACTTTGAAGTCCCCATATTCCCATGAGCTCATCGGAATAAGGGGACTTCGAAGAAGGTGGCGTCCTTTCGAAAAGGAGCCCGGTCTGGACGCGCCGCGTGGTGGCAAGGCTCGTCAATTTCGAAGCGCCGCTGCCGCCCGCATGCTAATGAGGCGCTGAATACGCATTTCAGCGCTTCATTAGTAAACTTCGAAATGGCCATTTGCATGGCCATTTCGAAGTTTGGGGCACGTGTAGACACAGCCATCATGTGCCAACAATGCTCAGTAGGCATCCTTCGATCCCAAGGGATCATGGGTTTGCACCCCAGTTGGACTGATTCGAGCAGCGTCTTCTGTGGCTGTGCAATCCAATGCGGGAGTGGCAGTCCTTTCCGCACTGTGAGCAGCAGTAGGCAGATGTCGCTCTGGTGTCACGGGCAGGGATTTTCCTGAGGGCTCTCCTGTCTTCCGCTTCCTTCACCAAGGTAGTTTCATACATCGCAAGAGCTTCCTTCACTCCCTGTTTCCAGGCGTGCCTGTCTGAGGCGAGCGAATGCCAGGTGCTCACACTGATAGAGAGAGCGCTGAGGTCACGCTTGCACGTGTCCTTGTAGCACAATTTCGGTTGCCCTTTCGGCCTCTTTCCAGACGCCAGTTCGCCGAAGAGGAGGTCCTTCGGTATTCGGCCATCCGTCATGCGTGAGACATGGCCCAGCCAGCGCATACGCCTCTGTTTGAGAAGGGTGAACATGGAGACGGCGCCTGCCCTCTCAAGCACTGCGCTATTGGGGACCTTGTCCTGCCATGAGATACTGAGTATGCGCCTAAGGCAGCGTATGTGGAATGTGTTGAACCTCTGACCCCCTCTACAATGCTCACACACCACGTATATAAGACAGACCACAAACACTCTTCGACAAAGAATGAACGACCATAGAGCAGACATTAAAATCTCCAAATACCCCAACCTGTCAGCCCACACTTTACTGGAGCGGGCCATTCTGTTAAAGACCTGAGAACTTGTTTGCTACTGAAAAGGGACTTTAACGACCGTCTACAGAGGGACTGCTCAGAACTAACATTCATATTCAAATTCGACACATTAACATGTGGTTTGAAGAGGGACAGCAACTTCCTGCCCCATTATAAGGATTCTTTTACCTTTTAAGTGCTTACTTGTTTTATCTAACTCTTAACTCCCCCCCGGCCCCGCCACCCCTCTGCTCTTCTGACTTGCCAACCTTGATTACGATTTTTGGACCTCTGTGCTTTATATATTGTGTCTGTTCTGGTCTGGCTATGATCTGAAGGAGTGGCTCTGTCCCATGAAAGCTCATCACTGAATAAATTACTTTGCTAGTCTTTAAAGCGCTAGCGGACTGCTGTTTTGTTTTGCTAGAATACAGACTAACACGGCTCTCTCTCTCCCAAAGAAGCCGAGGTTAAGGGGCTTAAAAGCGGGCAAGCCGGAGGTGACGCGTGGGCTGCTTTACCGCCCAGCCTGCCGCTCAGAGTGTGCCTGAGAGCACCGATCCGAGTTTACGGGGCTCAGCAACTGCTGTCACAGTAACTGATTCCAAGCCAACTGTGGGGCGGAGGGAAGGGAATCCATACGTCCACACTCAATACCCCAAGAATCAGGGGCACCATGTGGGAAGAGTTTAGCTACACACCCCTGCCAAGCTCTGAATGCTCCATTACATTTTCCCTCATTTGCCCTCCCCTAAAATTAGACTCAGCCACAGCTTTGCCCTCCAGTCTCCAAACGTTTCCGAAGGAGCCCCCCCTGCAGGCCCCAGGGAGATGGCTGTGCCTATACGCAAATCGTCATCAATCCCAAATGCCTTCCCAACGTGTGTCAATGGGGTGAGGGTGTCCCAAGCACCCACAGAGTCCAAATAATGCTTCAATTGGAGTGCCGATGTTCTGGGAAGCAGCATCCCCCCCCCAGCCGTGCCCCTGCGCACCGCTGCCTGATGCAGCCTTCCGGCAGGGAGTCACAAATGACGGTGTTGAGTGGCTCCATTCAGCTCAATGGCCAGTAACTCTAAAACCTGGTGGTGGTATAATGTCAACTAGCTTGCTGCAGACTGTTTAAACAGAGGTGCCCGTGTGTAGCACAGCCTGGCCTGGGATCTGTCCCCCTCCTCCCCACCCCGGAGGTGTTTGCCGGAGAACCAGCTGCCCCAGCCGGTTGCTGACAGCTTTGCAAAGATCTTTGCAAAAGCTGAACAAACCTGAGCTGCTGCCCCTGTTCTCAAGCATTCTTGATCCAAAAGGCAAACCCCTTGGGCTCCCCGTTTAGCTGGTGGGCATTTGGACAATGTGAACAGGCAGGGCCCAGCTCTGCCTCCAGGCTAGAGGTGTGTGAGCCCAGTGGCTGTAGAGGGGGGTGGGTGGGGGTGGAAGTGGGGGGGTGGCTCTGGTTCCCAGCGAGGCAATGTTAGAAGGCTTTCCCTTCACCCCGCCCCCACCTCTCGTCACACAAGCGGAAATCAGGAGATCAGAAGCCCAAAGCAAGTTAGTTCCAAGCAAGTGTACCCCTAGCTCTGAAACCTGGCCAAATCTGCTCCCCAGGGCTCCTCTGCCAGCGTGACACCCCAGCACTTTCACGCTGTCTCGCTTCCCAGCTCAGACACTGCAGAACACCGCGCTGGCCCCATCCCTGACACTCCCTCTGATAAGGCCTCGCTAGACCTGCAGTGTGTGCCCTTAGCCACATCCCTTATAGTCACCCTCCACTTGGGCGGGTCCTGAGACAGGAGGCTTCATCCCACCTCCTTTGTATCCCATGGGGGAGGGGTCATGGGAGAGGGTGCGTTCTGGCCACGGCCAGGAGTTTCTTTAGCTTTTACTGTTGCTTTTGCTGCCCCCGCGCGCCCAGCCCTCTTGCCAGTCCTAAATGGGCCTAACTTGACTTCAGTTTGAGAGAGGGAGCCAGGCAGCCTTCCAGCGTATGCTCATGTATTACACTCCCACCATGCCCCATACTACGGCCCGTAACCCTGTAACTGCTCTTATCTGTTCCCATTAGACCAGCAAACCCAGCCAGCCAGGCAGACACAACAGGCAGCGTTCCTGTCCTTTGTTCACATGTAACTCTTCTGCCAGAAGGTGTCGGCAGCAAGCAGGGCATCTAGGGGCTCCTTTTCACCCATCTCACACAGAACTGGCTCCAGCCCACACCCAGTAGCCTGGGAAATGTGCACCCCCGGGTGCCTCGGAGAGGCGATGCTTCCCCACTCGCACGCACAGAGTCTGAGTGTAGAAAAGAAACTTTTAATGAAAGAGGCAGAGAAATCACATGGCAATAGCTTGGGAAAATCCCACACCCAGAGTTCGTAACCAACCCTCAAGTAACTGTCCCAGCTCAGATGGATTGAACAGTGTCCTTTGCCTCTCAGGCTCACAAGTCCAGTACTGTAAGGATCGAATCCACACACCCCAACATTCTCTTACCCAACCTCAAATGCCCCACTTACAACTCTGTCCAGTCTGTGCAGGTCCTGACACATCACCCCGATGCACCCCTCATTGAGCCTGAGGCAAGGCCAGATATCCTCTCATTGGTCCAGTGTCCTGTGTGCCCCCCCACTGGCCGTTTGTCCCCTGTATTGTGGCTGGAGGCAAAACCAGCTCTCCATGGCTTGAGCCGCCGGTTCTACTGCTCAGCTCGTAGCAGTTTCAGCTTTGGGCCTAACTACAGCACCTACCAAGAAGGAGTCTCACAAAGGCTACGTCTACGCTAGCCCCTTCTTTCTGAAAGGGGTATGGTAATAAGCAAGGTCAGAACATGCTAATGAGGCACTACCATGAATATGAGGCACCTAATTAGCATAATGGCAGCTACAGCAGGCCGCCCATGCAGTGCAGATGGGACCCTTTGCAAAGCCCCTTATTGCTATTTGGTTTTAGGGGCTTTCGAACACTAGGGGGCTGTGGCCGCACTTGGCCAAAATTTTGAAATGGCCGTGCTAATGGCCAAATCGAAGAATACTAATGAGGTGCTGAAATGAATATTCAGCACCTCATTAGCATACTGCCACCTGCGCCACTTCAGAAGTGCCCCATTTTGCTTGCGTGTGGGTTGGCTACATGGGGGTCCTTTCCCAAAGGACCCTACACACTTCAAAATCCCCTTGTTCCTATCAACTGATAAGGGGATTTCCAGGTCTGCAAGGGTCTTTCAAAAAGGATCCCTATGGAACCAAGCCACAAAGTGCTCTGTCCAACAGCATCCTAATGAGGCACTGAATATTCATTTCAGCACCTCATTAGTATTCTTCTATTCAGTTATTAGCATAGCCATTCCAAAGTACAGCTGCAGTCCAGAGCTACGTCTACACGTGAAGCCTACATCGAAGTAGCTTATTTCGATGTAGCGACATCGAAATAGGCTATTTCAATGAATAACGTCTGCACGTTCTCCAGGGCTGGCAACGTCGACGTGCAACATCGACGTTGCGCAGCACCACATCGAAATAGGCGCTGCAAGGGAACGTCTACACTCCAAAGTAGCACACATCGAAATAAGGGTGCCAGGCACAGCTGCAGACAGGGTCACGGGGCGGACTCAACAGCAAGCCGCTCCCTTAAAGGGCCCCTCCCAGACACACTTGCACTAAACAACACAAGATCCACAGAGCCGACAGCTGGTTGCAGACCCTGTGCATGGGGCAGCAGCAGCCAGAAGCCCTGGGCTCAGGGCTGCTGAACACGGTGACCATAGAGCCCTGCAGGGGCTGGAGAGAGAGCGTCTCTCAACCCCTCAGCTGATGGCCGCTATGGTGGACCCCGCTATTTCGATGTTGCGGGACGCAGATCGGCTACACGTGCCCTACTTCGATGTTCAACTTTGAAGTAGGGCGCTATTCCCATCCCCTCATGGGGTTAGCGGCTTCAACGTCTCGCCGCCTAACGTCGATGTTAACATCGAAATAGCGCCCAACACGTGTAGCCGTGACGGGCGCTATTTCGAAGTTAGTGCCGCTACTTCGAAGTAGCGTGCACGTGTAGACATGGCTTGCAAGTGTTCAGGAGGGTGGTTGGGTGACTTGCATTACTGAACCCTGTTTTTTTGTCAGGTGGTGGAGCTGGCCCATGGTCCCTGGGGGTGATGTCCCATAAATCTTGTCTTAGGTGCTGTGGTCACCCCTTGTATTTCAGGGCATGATTGCCAGGGTGCGGGAGAGGTGGGACCTGCTTGTCTCTGATACCCAGCCTTCCCAAGGCCAAGCCAGCTAGCTGCTTTGAAAACAGTTGCGCAAATCCAGCGGCCATTTGTGCTCTAGAGAACAGACTGGCCCTGCTGGTTGGTCTGGTGGGGAGAGAGCTGCGCAGGGCAGCTGTGTCCCTCACTGCCAGGACTCCCAAGTTTAGAGCAAGGTCTGCCTACCAGGACCAGCACCAGGGGTACGGGGAGAGGACAGGACAGGACAGGACAGGACATAGCTTAGCCTTAGCCTCCTGCTGGGTGCTCAGAGAGTGCCATTGGCACTGGAGGAAAAGGCTTCTGCCTCTGCAGCTCCCCATTGCACAGCCCAGACGGAGCTGCCCTCCACTGAGGACGTCACTCCGCCTCTCTTTGGGGCATGCCCCAGGCAAAGGATTAATTGAGCCCTGCCACTGGGTCCATGCTGTGGCAGCCAGTTTCAGCCACTTCACGCTGGATCCACGCCGCGTCCCAGGGAATTTGCAGCCCCTGGGCTGGCCTCACCCCTTCCTACCCTGGACAGCTCATGCAGAACAGAAGGCCCCCGCGCTGCAGGGGGGTGCTGTGAGGAGGGGCAGGCAGGGCTCTGGCTGATAGGAGCCTGTGATGGGGTTCAGGGGTCCCCCTGCACTGCACCCCGTCCGCTGGCAGGAGTGACTCTCACTCAGCAGGTACAACAGGAGGTTTATTTGGCACCAGATGCCCAGTTTCTCACAGAAGCGTCAGTGCAGCAATCAGAGACAGTCCTTCCAACCCGTCCTGGGGTGAGGAGCCCGAGGGGTGCCCCTCTGGGGTGTAGCTTTTGGCTGGCTGCCTTCCAGCTCCCTCTCACCCAGCCTCTAACTGCTGCCCCCGATTCAAAACCAGCTCAGCTCCACCCTCCTCTTTGTTCAGGGCTGAGGTGTTACCTGCCAGCCTAGGTTATAGCCCCAGGGTCATCCTCAGCCGCTGGGAGCTGCTCTGCTTGTCCCACACATCCAGCCTGAGTCTCACACATGCACTCCCCCCACTCCATCACAGAGCCCCACAGCAGGTAGGGGTGGGGAGCCACAGAAGGGGGGGATGGGAAGGGACCTCAGCTTGTCCCTGGCTGAGTCTCCCAGGGCCCTGTGCTGTGCCAGAGGGGGCTGTGGGCTGGCCCTCCCCCAGCCCTTCATAGAGCCAGGCGCAGCGGGAAGGACAGCATGTCACCGGCTCCCCGCAGGCTGAGCGCCATTGTGCCAGGGAAGGAGCTCATTGTCTGCGGGCAGGCAGGCTCATGCAGACAATGCGGCTCTGCTGAGCAGCCAAACAGGCGCTGGAGCTGGCGGGGGCCCAGGGCTCCCCGGCAGGAGATCCTCAGAGAAGGGCTCGGAAGAGCCGCCTTTGGAGAGCCTGGGCTGTGTGACTGGAAGGGCAAATGGGGGTAGGAGTTGGGGTTAGGGGCACTTAAGGGAGGAACGTGAGTTGGCTGGGGGACCAACAGTGGGAGGAAGGGGTTGGTGAAGGGGAGTAAGGCAGGCCTGTGGCAGGGGGAGCTAGCTAGCTAGCTCAGTGGTTAGAGCATTGGCCTGCTAAACCCAGGGGTGTGAGCTCAGTCCTTGAGGGAGTCACTTAGGGACCAGGGCCAAGTTTTTTAAAAAAAGGGGGGAGGTGCTGGTTCAGGCTGAATGACATTCTGAGGTCCTTTACATCTCTTTGAGGTGTGTATCTCCATATAGCTTCAACGGGAGTAGGGATAGCTCAGTGGTTTGAGCATTGCCCTGCTAAAGCCAAAGTTGTGAGCTCAGTCCTTGAGGAGGCCATTTAGGGATCTGGGGCAAATAGATTTAGCTGGCTTATTGGTCTCTGGGTATGACTTTTAAAAAAAAAAGCGGGGGGAGGGGTTAACTCAGTGGTCTGAGCAGTGGCCTGTTAAACTCCCTGAGTTGTGAGTTCAGGCCTTGAGAAGTTTGGGACAAATAATGTGTGGGGAGGAAATCTGTCAGGGATGTTGCTTGGTGCTGTGTATCTCCCCAGATGAAAAAAATGTCAAGGGGGTGGGAGAGGTCAGTGGTTAGAGCATTGACCCACTAAACCCAGGGGTGTTGAGCTCAACCCCCTGAGAGGGCCATTTAGGGGGTCTCAGGCAAATAGATTTAAAAAAAAAAAAGTGGCAGGGATGGTGCTTGGCCCTGCCCAGAGGAAGGGGACTGGACTGGATGAATTCCCAGGGCTCCTTCCAGCTCTGTGAGATGTGTATCTCTGTATATAAATCACAGGGCCTGTCACTTGAGCTCCAGGGGGACCTCCCTCAGCTGCCTCTACCAGTACATCCATTATCTTCTCTGCCAAGCTGAGCCCAGCCCTGAGAGGGTGCCACTGCAATCCCCCCGTCTTCATCACTCAGCAAGGCCTGGGAAAGTGACAAGGTCAGGGCCCACCTCCACTCTTCTGGTTTTAGCCCTCAACACAGACCACAGAACTGGCTGTGCTCTAGCAAAGCATTTTAGCCAGAGGTTATTGTGGCTGCAGCTGAGGCCTCACCCAGACTGGGCACATCCCTGCCAGTCACAAAGCCTGGGCAGAGCAGGGGCTGAGATTCCTGCTCGGTGGGGGATGAGCATCTCAGGAAGAAGAGATGGAAAGCTACACTGAAAAGGGAAAGCCCCAGGTGCCTCTGAGATCAGACAGACCCCCACAGCTCTGCAGAAGCAGGGGACTCACTGCCCCATGAACTGAGCAGCTGATCTGGGACCTGTGCTAGCCCAATGTTCCCACAGCCTGTACAGCAGGGCGGCTCTGCCAACAGTAATACCCAGGCATCAGCCAACGTAACAGTGTGTGTGTCTGGTACAACTTCCATCCAGGGACACCAGATACCTGGCAATCATTGGCTAACTCAGCCTCATGCTTTGCAGGAGATGTGGCAGTAGAGCCACCGACCGGCAACAAGAATCTCCCAGAGTCACAGAGTCAGCTGCATGTGCAGAACCCAGGAGTCCTGGCTCCCAGTCCCTCCTGTACTCTCTAGGAGGCCTTCCCCCCGAGATGTGAATAGAGCCTGGGAGGGTTTGCTCTCATCCCTTGTTGTGTTCTCTCTGTGCCTCACTGCCCCACCTACACTACAGGGACTCTCAGGTTGCCCCCCACCCCACCTGGGTAGTGGAGGCTTGTTAAGCACTAAGTTATCTGCTCAGAGCTCTGGCTGAGCAACAGGCGTAGCGGCTGAGCCTGGGGGCAGGCCAGAGTTGGGCAGAGCCCTTGGGCAGTCAGCCTATGCAGTGGTGGGCAGGGGAGTCACAGAAGCGCTCCCTGCCTGGGCCCTGCTGGGGCTGTCCCCTTCCCCACCCCTCTTCCTGGCACACATCCCAGTGCGAAAGGGCCAGCCCAGCGACACAGATGGAGGTGGAGACCTTCGCAAGGCTGTGCTCTGGCCCTGGGCTCCTGCCAGGTTCCCTGGGCTGCCTGTGCCCAGGAAAGGGAGGGAGGTAAAGAGCAAGGGAGCTTTCACCCATGCACAAACCTGAGAGCGGGGAGGAGGGGCATGCTGAGCTATGGGTCTCAGCCCTCCCTTCAATCACTGTGAGCAGGCTACGCTGCAGCCTCACCCACACCTGGCTTCTGACATGCCCTGAGGAGGCTCCAGGCGTAAGAATTAATCACCATAACACATAACAATAATTCGCCCGTACTCACAGCCAGGTAAATGTGGCTGCCTTACACCAGCACCAATGCATAAGCCAGTAACGTAACAGTGCCACCTGGTCGTCAGTTTGGGTATCGCAGCAAGGGCATCCCCCGCGGAACATGCCACGGGCTCTCTGACACCGGTCATGGCGTCTCGCCACAGCTTCCGGTGCTGAACTGAGGAGGTTCCTCCGGCTCTGGGTTCAGGCCCAGAAAGATGATAGCACACCGGGAGGGAATTCAGGAAAGAGCAGGCAGAAGCTGCCATGTACCTTGAAGGAGCTAAGAGCCTCCTGGCTAGAGTACTGCACCCCTTTCATTGCAGCTGGCCAACACTGACCTAAACCTTGGACTAGTCCACAGGGAAGAAGGACATCCCGGCATAGTGCAGAGCCAAGCTGCCTTCTTCCACCGGCTACAGCATGGTAAGAAATAAATATGCCAAGAACAACAAGAAGGCCTGTGGCCCCTTATAGACTAACATATCTTGCAGCATAAGCTTTCGTGGGCAAAGACCCGCTTCATCAGATGCATGAGCAGCGGGGCGGTGTCAGAGGGGTATTTAAAGAGTGGAGTCCCAGGAAGAGGGAGGGCCGGAGCTGACAAGGTCTATTCAGCAAGGTGGAAATGGCCCAGTCCCAAAAGCAGTTATCAAAAGAGGAAAATCCAAGTCAGATCAGATGGGGGATGTGAACCTTTGTCAGAGTCTAACTTGTTTTGCCCTCTTTTGGTAAGTACTGTTGATACCGGGCCATTTCCGCCTGGCTGAATAGACCTCGTCAGCTCCGGCCCTCCCTCTTACTGGGACTCCGCTCTCTAAATACCCCTCTGAAACCACCCCCCCCAACTCATGCACCTGACAAAGCGGGTCTTTGCCCACAAAAGCTTATGCTCCAAAATCTCTGTTAGTCTATAAGGTGCCACAGGACTTCTTGTTGTTCTCGAAGCTACAGACTAACATGGCTCCTCTCTGATATATGCCAAGAACGAATTATGCCAAACCAACCAAATTTCCTTCTTTGAGCGAGTGGCTGGGGAGAAGCTGGGGAGCAGCGCTATATCTAAAGAACACTTTTTACATTGTGATGCCAAAAAAGGCTATTCCTCTAAATCAGCTGCTGGTATGGCATTCTGACACACCAGAGCCGTGTCTACACGTGCACGCTACTTCGAAGTAGCGGCACTAACTTCGAAATAGTGCCCGTCACGGCTATACGCGCCGGGCGCTATTTCGAAGTTAACTTCGACGTTAGGCGGCGAGACGTCGAAGTCGCTAACCCCATGAGGGGATAGGAATAGCGCCCTACTTTGACGTTCAACGTCGAAGTAGGGACCGTGTAGTCGTTGCGCGTCCCGCAACTTCGAAATAGCGGGGTCCGCCATGGCGGCCATCAGCTGAGGGGTTGAGAGATGCTCTCTCTCCAGCCCCTGCGGGGCTCTATGGTCACCGTGGGCAGCAGCCCTTAGCCCAGGGCTTCTGGCTGCTGCTGCGGCAGCTGGGGATCCATGCTGCATGCACAGGGTCTGCAACCAGTTGTCGGCTCTGTGTATCTTGTGTTGTTTAGTGCAAGTGTGTCTGGGAGGGGCCCTTTAAGGGAGCGGCTTGCTGTTGAGTCCGCCCTGTGACCCTGTCTGCAGCTGTGCCTGGCACCCTTTTTTCGATGTGTGCTACTTTGGCGTGTAGATGTTCCCTCGCAGCGCCTATTTCGATGTGGTGCCGTGCAACGTCGAAGTTGAACATCGACGTTGCCAGCCCTGGAGGACGTGTAGACGTTACTCATCGAAATAGCCTATTTCGATGTTGCTACATCGAGATAAGCTATTTCGATGTTGGCTTCACGTGTAGACGTAGCCCAGCATGCCCCACATTGCTGCCTTTCAGAATTAGCTACCAGTGTTCCTGGAGCTCATCCACGGAGGTGGGGATTCACTTGGTCCTAGGGGGAGCTAGTTCTGAGTCTGGGGCTTCACCTGTCAGATTTGACTCCCTGACAACCTCTCCTTGGTCCTGGAGACAATCCCTGGTCCCTGTGCAGTGCCCCACCTTCACACAGCCTCTACGCACACATAAGGGGCAACCAGCTCTGACAAACACATGCTTCTTGGTACAGCACCACCACCGTCCACACCCTCTCCCGACACTCAATACCACGAGCATCTACATGTACATTTGCACGCTGCCCAGAGGCACAGCAGCAACATACACACCCCACCTTTACACACACACACACACATCCTTTCACACAGCACCTCCACACACACACACCCCCTTGGCCCTACGCACCACACTGGCTCCAATGTTGCTATCTTGGCTCTGCACCCAGTGCTGTCAGCACACCCACCTGCCCCCTGCCCTTCCCCGTTTCTTTTGTGGCCCCACGACCACCCGCTGCAGGCATCTGCTAGCGGCACAGTCCCACTTGAGGCAGGAGAGACAAGGTATGGTGGGTACACCCCACACAGTCCCCTCCCCCTGCCAGCATAAGCAGTGTGTTGTTACTGTTGCTGTTACTGTGATTATTTATGTACTTTCCATTGTTCTACAAACTAACTACCATGAATACATGAGGGGTGCAATTTTATATTCTTGCCTCAGGTGCAGAATTAGCTAGTTAGGGTACTGAGATTGTCACAGAACCTACTACTGGAGAGAGCAAGAAGGATTTTTATTCTGGAGTAAAAATGAGTTTGTTCTGCTCTGAATACATCAGCACAGATATCTCTCCTGAAATAGAGGTGCTGGTCAATTTCACAGCTGAATCAGTTGCTCATAAACTTCACAATTACTGACATTTACTATGCTTATGGTTATACTAGAGAGGTTTGTGACATAGTAGGGCATGCAACAAACTAAACATGGATCAAATGCATCAACGTTTCAAATCCATCACAGAATACACCACCTTGAAGAGCGAGTACAGACACATGTTCAAAATATTCTTTAACTCAACTATTTCTAACTATTCATAGCCCGAAATCAGCCACACATGCAACGTTTGGTTCAGGTCTCCGAATGTTGCTTGTCATGTTATGAATTTCACATCTGTAACAATATTTTACAAGTATGATTTTATTAAATAATTGAACCAATAAATAATTGAAATTCAATGGATCGATTGCAAAATGCAAAGGAGAATAAATAGCACCTTACAGGATTAGAAGGAAACATGGGCCTGCAGTTGTACAAAAAGATGGGCAAGTTGAGGGAGGCAGCTCCAGAAAACAGACTCCTCTCCTTGCCAACCCCTTGGGGCAGAGATGCTGCATTTAAACCATGTTCCAGCTGGCTCCATCCTTCTGTCCCTGACCTTGCACAGCAGGGGATGGGGGGCTACCTGCCAGCCCAGGCAGGCCAGGAAGCAGCACTGTAGCTGTTTCTCAGCATGAAGACTCCTGTGGGGTCAGCATTTCCCCTCACAGCCGCTCTGCAGAGCAACCATGGGAGCAGGAGGAACTGACCAAGCCTGTGCCAGGCTGGGACTCAGGCAGCTTTGACCAAGGAGGCTCGGCACCCTATTGCAAAAGGGTTACTAGGTAAAGGACTGACAAAGGGCCTTACTGCCGGGCCACCTCTGGGGAACTTTACTGGGAACATTCAGACAGGGTTACCCTACAGAAGAGAGAACATCCCTGAGGCGCAGCGTGTCTGTAACAGTACCCACTCGTTCCCACCGCAGTACCACCGGGCTCAGCAACCTTGGAGGCAGTGTTGAAAACTGACCTTCCATCCTCTCCAGCCTGAGTGCCGGTGATACTTTTAAAAGCCACTAGGGGCCCTTCTGACAACAGCTCCGTGAATAAACACGCGAGGAGGCAGGGCTCTCCCGCTCGGGGAGGGGGTTGGCCGTGTGAGACGGGCTTTTCCTACTCCCCAGGCGGCCTGGCTCTGTGCCAGCACCCGGCTGCCTGGGGGGAGGAAGGGCGGGGCTGAGCTCCCGCCTCACCTGCTGTTCTTGGCACGCGTGCTGTTCTTGGCACGCGTGCCGGCTCTGCGGAGCCCTAGCACGTCACACGCGCTCCCGTTCGGGCTGCTGGCGCCTGGCCCTTGTACCGGGGCTGTGGCGCACTCCGGCATCCACCCACCGGCCAGAGGCGCAGGGCGCCGGCTCCCCCCCCCCACGGGATTGCACACCGCCGGGCCGGGCGGGAAAGCCCCGTCTCTGGCGGGACCGGGGAGGGGCGGGGGGGGGTCACTTGTTCATCCCTCAGCACTGCAGCGCGCGCCCTTCCCGCCCAAATAACGGCCGCGCCCCTCCCAGGCAGGCGGGCGAGCGGAGCGCCGAGCGCTTGATGTGCTCCGGCGCCATTTTCCAGGAAGCGGGTGAGAGGCCGGAGGGCGGCGGCGCGGCAGGGCCGGGGGCGCGGGGAGCAGCGGTGCGCTCGGCTCAGGGTGTGTGTGTGTGTCTGTGTGTGTTTGGCTGGGGGGCGGTGGGGAGCGCAGGGCGGGGGGGTGTTTGTGGCTGGGGGGCGGTGGGGAGCGCAGGGCGGGGGGGTGTTTGTGACTAGGGCCGGTGGGGAGCGCAGGGCTGGGGGGTGTTTGTGACTAGGGGGCGGTGGGGAGCGCAGGGCCGGGGTGGTTGTGTGTGTGTGTGTGTGTGTGTGTTTGTGGCTGGGGGGCAGTGGGGAGCGCAGGGCCGGGGGGGGTGTTTGTGGCTGGGGGGCGGTGGGGAGCGCAGGGCCGGGGGGGGTGTTTGTGGCTGGGGGGCGGTGGGGAGCGCAGGGCGGGGGGGTGTTTGTGGCTGGGGGGCGGTGGGGAGCGCAGGGCCGGGGTGGTTGTGTGTGTGTGTGTGTGTGTGTGTGTTTGTGGCTGGGGGGCAGTGGGGAGCGCAGGGCCGGGGGGGGTGTTTGTGGCTGGGGGGCGGTGGGGAGCGCAGGGCCGGGGGGGGTGTTTGTGGCTGGGGGGCGGTGGGGAGCGCAGGGCCGGGGGGGTGTTTGTGGCTGGGGGGCGGTGGGGAGCGCAGGGCCGGGGGGGGTGTTTGTGACTAGGGGGCGGTGGGGAGCGCAGGGCTGGGGGGTGTTTGTGGCTGGTGGGCGGTGGGGAGCGCGGGGCCGGGGGGGGTTGTGTGTGTGTGTGTGTGTTTGGCTGGGGGGCGGTGGGGAGCGCAGGGCCGGGGGGTGTTTGTCATTACGGGGCGGTGGGGAGCACAGGGCTGGGGGGTGTTTGTGACTAGGGCCGGTGGGGAGCGCAGGGCTGGGGGGTGTTTGTGACTAGGGCCGGTGGGGAGCGCAGGGCTGAGGGGTGTTTGTCACTAGGGGGCGGTGGGGAGCGCAGGGCCGGGGGGGTTGTGTGTGTGTGTGTGTTTGGCTGGGGGGCGGTGGAGAGCGCAGGGTGGGGGGGTGTTTGTGACTGGGGGGCGGTGGGGAGCGCAGGGCCGGGGTGGTTGTGTGTGTGTGTTTGTGGCTGGGGGGCGGTGGGGAGCGCAGGGCCGGGGGGGGTGTTTGTGGCTGGGGGGCAGTGGGGAGCGCAGGGCCGGGGTGTGTGTGTGTGTGTGTTTGTGGCTGGGGGGCAGTGGGGAGTGCAGGGCCGGGGGGCGGTGTTTCTGGCTGGGGGGCAGTGGGGAGCGCAGGGCCGGGGTGTGTGTGTGTGTGTGTTTGTGGCTGGGGGGCAGTGGGGAGTGCAGGGCCGGGGGGCGGTGTTTGTGGCTGGGGGGCGGTGGGGAGCGCAGGGCCGGGGGGGGTGTTTGTGGCTGGGGGGCGGTGGGGAGCGCAGGGCCGGGGGGGGTGTTTGTGACTAGGGGGCGGTGGGGAGCGCAGGGCCGTGGGGTGTTTGTGTCTAGGGGGCGGTGGGGAGCGCAGGGCTGGGGGGTGTTTGTCACTAGGGGGCGGTGGGGAGTGTGGGGCCCCGGGCTGTTTGGGTCCGGGGATCGCGTCGGGTGCAGGGGCCGGGCTACCAGGCCACACTAACGCCCCTCTCCCTCCCTTGCAGAGGTCCCCCAGGCAGTAGTGCCCCAGCCCACCACAATGTTCCACGGGATCCCTGCTGCGCCTGGCCCAGGAGGTGAGTCCCGCTGGCCCTGCCGCCGTGGGGAGCAAGGGGCCCCACAGCACCACCCCATGGCCGGGGCTGAGACACAGACTGGCCCGGTCCACACCTGACAGAGCCCTGCCTGCTGGCCATGAGCAGGGCTGTGACCCAGGCCCACCCCGCCCCTGGCCAGAGACCCAGTGACACCGCGGGTTCCAGCTCCCCTCAGGGGACTGCCCGCCCTCAAAGTCCCCAGGGGTCAGGCTAGCGGGGCTGGGGGCAGCAGAGTGGTGGGACACTGGGCTCATGGGAGGGTGGGTATCACGGCCACAGAGGCGGGTTACGAAGCAATGGCTCAGTCTGCATCAACAGGGGTTAGGATAGCACAGCAGTTCCCAAATTGGGTTGGGACCTCATTTTAATGAGTTCCCCTGGGTTGGCTTAGACTTGCTGAGATCGAGGCCAGACAAAGGGCTTCAGCCCTGTGCAGTGGGGCTCAGGTTCCAGGCCCCTCCTGGGGCTGCAGCCTGGGTCCTCAGCCTCTCCTTTCTTCGGGCAATGGGGCTGGTCTTTTGTTCCCCTTACTCGCACCCCTGGTGGCAGGGCCTGGGTTTTGGCTGAGGCATGTGTCTGTGCATTACTTTTTCTTGGCAGAAGTGGATTGTACACCAATGAAGTTTGAGACCCCCTGAGATAAAGAACAGCTTTCCCACACTGAGGGCAGTTAAGCTGTGGAGCAGGTGCCCCAGGGAGGTTGTGGATCCCCATCAGTGGAAGTTGTTAAGAACAGGCTGGACAGATGCCTGGAAGGGATGGGCTCTGTTTACTTGGCCCTGCTCCAGTGCAGGGGCTGGACTCAACTTCTCAAGGACCCTTCCAGCTCAGAATCTGATTCTCCCTTGTGAACTGTGCTGGGTTCTCTGGCCTGGAGCAAGGGGCGGTGATCAGCAGGAGGGGCGGGATGGAAGAGCGGAGCAGGCTGTAGAGGTCCTGGGTGCTAGCAGTATCCCTGTAGCTAGTAGGCTAAGGAGCTGTGGACGTGGTCCTTCCTAACACCGGGTTACCAGGAAGGTTTTGCATTGTGGGCGTCACTGGTAGGCCCCTAGCTATAAGTGCTAGGTCTGTTCATGGGTTTCTTCTTTTTCAGCCCCAGGGAATAAGCCAGAACTGTACGAGGTGAGTAACGCTGGTCACGTTCCCCTCCTCGTCCTGTCTCTGGCACAGGAGGCAGAATGACCTTCCAGCGTAAGTCGGGTTTGGCTCTGCAAACGGTTTCACAGCCCTCAGTGCTGGAGCATTCAGGGGACCCCAGCTCTTGAGGTGATTCCCAGCTCCTTACCTCCATCTCAGTGTGGGTTTCTCTGGTCCCTGTCTCCTCTACCCTGTGGTGAGGATGCAGGAGGTCCGTATCTGTCAGCTCCGTCCCCACCTGCTTCCAGCCTGTCCATTTGTGCAGCTGACCACACACTGTGCGGGTACCTGACAGGCTGTGTATCTGCTCTCCTTGCAGGAGGTGAAGCTGTATAAAAATGCACGGGAGCGAGAAAAGTGAGTCCATCCCCAGCCGAATGGGTTCCCATGTGGTACACAGTTCTGTGGGGCTTGGGAGTGCTGGGACTTCAAGCTGTTGTCTGCAGTGAGGTCCTTGCTCGGGAGATGCTGGGGCTGATGGTGCAGGGAGCTCTGCGTTCTGATGCTCTGTCCCCGCGCCAAGCTAGGAAGGACCCAAGAGCCCTTCTGCTCCGCCTCTGCCATTGGCCAGGGCAGCCTGCTGCTGAGAAAGATGCAATAGGCGGAAGGGTCTTCTCCAGAAAAAGGGAGTGCTCCTGCTGGGCTGTGGAGCATGAGAGCCCCTGTGCTGTTCCCAGGGACGCGGGCGCGTGTATAGCGGTGGGGGTCACAGGCTATGCGCCTTCACGGGCTTCTGCGCTTGGGTTTTAGGTACGATAACATGGCTGAGCTGTTTGCGGTGGTGAAGACGATGCAGGCTCTGGAGAAAGCCTATATCAAGGACTGTGTCTCTCCCAACGAGTGAGTCCCCAGCTGGGTTTTGTTTCCAGCCTGGTCTCTCCCAGGGGAGCCAAGCGGATGCAGCAGCAGGAGCATCTCCTGCAGGATGCGTCGTTACCGAGTGGAGCAGAGTGACCTCTCCCCCCCCAGGGCACTGCGGACACACTGGGGACGGGGCTCAGAGAAGCATCAAAACAGCCCCTTAGTCCCCCCTCAGGCCCTGCCCACTTCCCCTGGGGGCCAGGCAACATTGCTCCATGCAGAGGGTCTCCAGTCAGAGACCCTGGGGAGCCTCCCCTGCCGTGGGGGCTGTTACAGTGTTCTCCTTTCCCCTGGGGACCTGCTTGTACATCCTCGACCTCCGTGTTCCCCTCCTGCTTGGCATGAGCCACTCCAGCTGTTCTTACTCCATGCACTGCCCCAGGTACACCGCAGCCTGCTCCCGGCTCCTGGTCCCGTACAAAGCTGCCTTCAAACAGGTACAGGGATCTGAAATTGGCTCCATCGATGAATTTTGCCGCAAGTTCCGGATGAGTTCAGCCTCCAGCAGTACAGCTTTTGGGGACTCTGGGACAGGAATCTCGGGGGGCTCCTAGAACAGTGGGGGCGGGGGGCGGGCTGTGTTGCTGCTGAGTTCTACATGTAGGCCGCATGGACACTAGTCCCCTCCTTTTGGGGCGAGTTGGGAATATGCTAATGAGGCACCACCGTGAATATGCAGTGCCTCATTAGCATAATAGTGGCCCCACACAATTGGAAAGCACAGCTTTTGAATTGTGCGCTGCCTCTCTAGACGGGGGCTTTTTGAAAGGACACTCCTCCGCCCCCGGACTTTGAAAAACCCTTCTTCCTAAAACCAAATAGGAAGAAGGGGCTTTCGAAGTCCGGGGGGTCCTTTCGAAAGGCCCCTGTCTACATTGGCGGTGCGTGATTTGAAAACAACACTTTCAAATTACATGCAGCCACCATTATGCTAATGAGGCTGTGAGGGGGTTCGGGGTCTCCATCCTCTGCACCCCATCCGCAGGCAGGAGAACAGGTTTATTAGGCAACAGGGCACAGCGTCGTACAGAGGAGACAGTGCAGCCGGCAGAGACAGCCAGCCCAAGCCATGCTGGGGAGAGGAGGCCCCGAGGGGCCCCCGGAGCCGGGGTCTTGCCCCCTCCTTTGTCTCTCTCTCTCCCAGCCCCGACTAACTGCTTCCAACACCCAGTTCCAGTTCAAACCCCTCAGGCTCCACCTCCTCCTTTGTCTGCAGCCCAGGGGTGTCACCTGGTCGCCAGGTTACCCTCAGCAGGAGCCCCACGTGTACACACAGGTATCTCCCACTACATCACAGAGGCACTGCATATTCATGGCAGCGCCTCCTTAGCATCTTCCCAACTCGCTCATTACCATGTCCCTTCTGAAAGGAAGGGGCTTGTGTAGACATAGCCCTACTGTGCCTGACTGACTTAGATGCTGGGGGGAGAGACTGCATAGATTTGTTTATTCCAAGCCTGGAGGACCCAGTGTGGTCACCCAGGCTGTTCCCCTGTGTCCCTCTGGCCAGAGCCCTGCCCCCAGCTCACTCCCAGAGCAGACCTGTCCCATGAGAAATACAGCCCGCCTAGATTTAAAAACTGTCGGTGCTGGAGAACCCACCAAAGGTGAATTACACTCTCGCGGTCACCTGGCTTAGAGAGGGGGCCCCTGCGCTTGGGGGGGTGAGTGTGCACGCGCACACACACACTCTCTCTCTCTCTCTCTCTCTCCCTCCCTCCCTCCCTCCCCTGGACCAAAGGCACTTCCACCTTGTCGTAATCATATTACCTTCGTATAAATCCCGTGTACTTCTATGTCACACCTGCAGCAGTATTCAAGGTCACCACATCTCTAAAAAGATGTATTGGAATTGGGAAAGGTACAGAAAAGGGCAGAATACCGATTGGGGTATGGAATGGCTGGGGTATGGTGTGGGGGGAGTAGTAAGAGTGGGATTTCTCAGCTTGGAAAAGAGGCGGCTAATGTCCAGAACATCCCAACTGGTTGGACAAAGTCGATAAGGAAGTGGTGTTCTGTCTTCCTTCTCCTAATGCAAGAACTAGGGGTCACCCCATGAAACAAACAGGTAGTGGGGTTAAAACAGACAGAAGGACGGATTTCTTCACACAACGCAGGGCCAGCTGTGGGACTCCCTGCCACAGGGCAATGTGAAGGCTGAGACTATAACAAGGCTCAAAAACCTACTGGATACGTTCATGGAGAACAGGGCCACAAATGGCTGTTCAGCAAGGTGGACAGGGTGGTGCCTCTAGCCCCGTTTGTCAGAAGCTGGGACTGGGTGACAGGAGAAGGATCACCTTTTGGTGACGTGTTCTGGTCATGCCCTCTGGGGCGCCCAGCACTGGTCACTGTCTACGACCAGGCTGGGTGGCCCTATGTTCAGACCGTCTGGCCACGTTCTGTACTGTGCTCCCTTCCCCCAGCTTAGCACATGGAGCGGAACCCGGCTTTCCCTGGGAAATGCTCTTTGTTGGGGGTTATATGGTGCTTGTTACCCTGCCCTGAGCTTGCCCAGCCTCATTGTAACCCTCCTGCTGCTGCAGCTCGACTGCCCGCTGGCCATGGAGAGGATCAAGGAGGATCGGCCAATCACCATCAAGGACGACAAGGGCAACCTGAACCGCTGCATTGCTGACATCGTCTCTGTACGTTCCCGGGGCAAGGGGCTGTGCGCACTGTAATCCCGGCATCCTGTGCTTCTGGGACTTTGGCAGCTGGCCTGGCCTGTGCAGCTGCATGGCTGGTCCCCAGGGGGCTGTCAAGGGCCCGCTGTCCTGGCTTGCCCCCACCCTCCCAAGAGGGCTGGAGTGAGGTGCCCTGCTGCTAGCTTCCAGGCCATTGCTGAGGCACCTCTTTTCTCTTCCAGCTTTTCATCACAGTGATGGACAAGCTGCGCCTGGAGATCCGAGCCATGGATGAGGTGAGAATCATTTACAGAGGGACAGAGGATAAGACAGGGAGTATCTTACAGCCTTGGTATAAATCCAGGGTACACCCCCAGCTTGAATACTGCGTGCAGATGTGGTCGCCTCATCTCAAAAAAAAAAAAAAAACAAAAAAAAAAAAAAAACACCCTTGGCTGTGGAAAAGTTTCAGAAAAGGGTAACAAAAACAATGGATTTGGACCGGGTCCATCTGAAGAGAGATTAAAAAGTCTGTGACTTTTCAGTTTAGAAAACAATAGATGAAGGGTGCGGGGACGACTAAGAGGTCGACAAAATCATGACTGGTGTGGAGGAAAAATAAGGAAAAGGTATTTACTTGTTCCCACCACACGAGATCTAGGGGTTACCCAGTGAAATTAGCAACAGGGTTAAGAACAAACAGGATGTATTTCTCATGCAGTGCACAGTTCACTTCTGGAGCTCCTGGCCAGAGGATGGCGTGAAGACCAGGACTTTATCAATAGAGTTCCAAAAAGAGCTAGATCCATTCAGGGAGGTGAGGTCCATCGGTGGCTGTTAGCCAGGATGGGCAGGAATGATGGCGCTAGCCTCCGTTTGTCAGAAGTTGGAACTAGATGACAGGAGATGGACCACTCAATGCTCAGCTGTTCTGTTCGCTTCCCTTGGGGCACGTGGCATTGGCCACTGTCCGAAGACAGGGCACTGGGCAAGATGGATTTTGGTCTGACCCGGTGTGGCTGGTCTTCAGAGAGAGAGGGGGACAAGCTAGGGGTGCATGGAGGCTTCACTGCTGGCAGCAGCGCCTGAAGGGGGGTGGGGCTTTCCCAGCCGGGCCCCAGGCAGGAAAAGCAGAAGCTCCATGCTTTTGTGCATCCAGATCCAGCCAGACCTGCGGGAGCTGATGGAGACGATGAACCGCATGAGCCACCTACCTCCTGACTTCGAGGGGAGACAGAAAGTGAACCAGTGGTGAGTAGGGTGCTCTGAGGCCCCTGCCCTCTGCAGGAGCAAGCCCGGGTCCTGACCCAGCTCTCCAGGACAGGGCCTGGACCTGCCTTGCCCCATGGCGCTCCTGCCAGTCTGAGGGCATGGGGGAGCGCAGAGTGCCTTCGGGCCCAGCTCCATCAGTCTGCTCCCTCTGCAGTGGGAGGTGCTTGTCCCCAGCCCTGCTCGCCATGTCTGATCAGGGGCCTGGTTGCGGGGTGGGACCGTGGCCAGAGGAGCTACCAGTTTCCTCCTAGGCCAGCACTCAGGGCGACAAGTCATGGCTCCTGCCAGGTCCCTCCAGTACTAGTGCAGGCGCAAAGTGCAGCCCAGCAAAGGGCCTTCTTCCTGCTCTGGGGGCCAGGACTGTGCCTTGACTCTCCCCGGCAGGCTGCAGACGCTGAGCGGCATGTCTGCCTCTGACGAGCTGGACGATTCCCAAGTGCGCCAGATGCTGTTTGATTTGGAATCCGCCTACAATGCCTTCAGCCGGTTCCTGCACTCCTGAGGCTGGGCCCTGCGCCCTGCCTGGTCCTGAGGAGCGCCCTCCCACTGTAGCAGTCCAGCAGGCTCCAGGCCCTTTCCCCTAGGCTGCTGTTGGGGGCAGGAGGCTGGGAGTGGTGCACTGCAGCCATTCCCGCAGCAGGGTTAGGGCTGAGTCAAGGTGAACTGTGCTGCTGCAGGGCACATTCACACTGGGCCAGCTCCAGCCAGCCTGTCTCCTTTCCTCCCTCCCCGTGAGTCCTGCAAGCAGGGCGGGAGACTTGTACACCTGCGGTAATAAACCCCCATGCTGGCTATGCTGCGGTGCTGTGGCTCTTGCTGGGTGGGAGAAGCAGGCACAGCCACTGCCCCTGTACTCAGGGCCTGGACCAGCCCAGCAGCTCAGATTTTCTGGGTGCCACAGCAGCTGGCTAAGGCAGGGTGCTCCACCCTTGCTGACAACAGGTCATGCCCCAGGCTGCAGCGGAGCCTGGGAAATGAGGGTGGGGGGGTGTCAAACAGCTGTCCAGAGGGGGAGAAGGCTGGCAGGGTACAGAGCTCTGGCCCAAGCAGCAGAGGGCCAGGTCTCTGCGTCACTGCCTGCAGGGTGGCACAACGCAGGCCTGGAGCAGAGGAGACATACAGCACTTTATTGATTGGTTTCCCAGGCCCCTGCACCAAGCAGAAGCCCACCCTGTGCAGCCAAGAAAACACCAGCCAGCTAGTAAGTCTGTGTGAACTAGTCCAGTGGCCACTGGCAGGGCAGAGCTAGAACCTGTACAGCTCGGGAATGGGGGACAAATAAAATATCACCCTCCACCTGTGTGGGGAGACGTGCAGTAGGGAAGGGCTCTTCTGCAGGTGGCCGCCTTCAGTCTCTGGCAGCTTATTTCCCCACGCTGGCTTCAGAGCCTGCTCCAAGGCCAGTGCTGCCCCAGGAGCCAACCCCCCAGCCCTGCCAGCAGCCCCAGGGTTCTGTTGCGCAGGTGTGACTGCAGCTGGTGAGACACCACAGGCTGGAAGCCAGCTCTCCGGGGACACTCTGGGACTTGCCACCCCTCTCTGTTAGCAGCACAGGCCCGGTAGCTCACTGCCTCCTGGGGACACAGCCGAGGCCTTGGTTCCAAAGCCCAGGGACCCCCATGGGGCAGAGTCCTGCAGCGTTCTGGTGCTCGGAGCCCGAGGCAGACAGGCCCAGTTCCGCAACAGCAGCCGGGGCCCTGCCTCCTTTGGTTACGACGGGACCAGCAGCTCCCTTCTCAGCTTGCACTGGTGCCAGGTGGGGGGAAGCTGCAGGGCTCTGGGCCCCCAGAAAGAACAGGTTGTGCAGCAGCAGCAGCCAGGTCCTGCCCCTCCCCATGGGCCAGGCCTGAGTTCTGAGTGCAGAAAAGTTGCTGGCACAGGCCGGGCACCGTGCCTGGTTCCTCACGTCTGCCCAAGTTCCCTCTGCGAGCAGCCACAGCCCCAAGCAGGATGGGCCTCTTGTGTGCTCCAGCTGCGAGCGGTCAGGCACTTCAGATGCTCTTACAGAAGAGCTTGTGGTGCTGCGTGACTGTGCTCAGAGAGGTGCCCGGAGGGCCAAGCCAGGACTCACCCACGCCCCGCTGGTTGCTGCCGCTCAGCTGCCGGCTGCAGAGCCGCAGCTCACGCACGTTGGCAGAGACCCGGGCCCACGTGGTGCTGTCCAATGGGCCTCGCACCCTGCAGCCTGTGGGAAGGAAACAGGCCGTTGTAGCCACTGTGGCGCACTGAGAATCCTGGACCCGGCCCAAGAGGGGACAGGCTGGGTGACCCCCCTTGTGCCCTTTCTATCAGCTGCAGCCCCTCACTACTCCAGTCCTGCCTCCTCTGCTCTGCTCTGCTCTGCTCTGCTCTGCACACCACTACGGAGAGAGAAGCAACTCGGCAGCGCCAGCCAGGCCGGGGGCTCTGCTGGATCAGGAGCAAAACTCCAGGGCTCACAACCTGCCCCTGCCCCCTCAGGATCACCTCTCAGTCCCTCCAGCGAGGGCAGGGTGATGCTCCCCCGGCCCTGCCAGGTGCAGGGAAGCAGGACCCCTCCACAACCCAGAGATCTTGGAGCCCTTCACCCCCTCACCTGCCAGGCTGAGGTATTGCAGCCCCTGGCGCCTCTCCCCCAGCGCTGACAGCAGCATCTGGAAGCCCCCGCTGGTAACCTCTGGGTTTGCAGACAAATCCAGGGAGATCAAAGTGGGACAAACCAGGAGGCACCTGGGACCAAGAGAGTCAAACAGCCCCATGCCTCTCGGCTCACCCACAATGCACTGCTGCCCCATGGCCCACCCACTCCCTGGGGGCTAGGTGTTAGATGTGCGGTGTGCTGGCACTGCAGCCTTGGAGCGAGACCCCCAGGGAGCACAAGGTGCGACGGGGAAGGGAGGCAGCTGGACAGGTGTACTGCCTGTGAAGTGCAGTAGTAGAACCAGCAGCTCCACCCGACCACCAATCCACGTACGCCCGGTTCTGGAGGCAGGTCCTGCCGCTCACCAGGCCTCCCACCCAAGGGCTTGTGGCTCAGACTCCCTTCCCGCTCCGTCTCTTTTTACGGGAGGGGGTTCACCTGGTGGCCCAGAAAAGCACAATGCAGGGACAGAAGGTGGCCAGTGGGCTAAAGGCGAACATGGCCACCTTACCTCTCACTCAGGCTCTCTTCCTACTATGTCCCCATGGGCTGGCTGCTGGGCCCAGCCACCCCACGGCTCCTACCCAGCATGAGATCACTCCGCATAGGATCCAGCGGGGTGAAGGTTGGTGTCACACACCCACCCCATTACCTTCTGCCCCACAGCAAAGCCCCTGGCCCAGGGACCCCAGCGCTGCCCCTTTACCTGGCCAGCTCTGCGACAGCCTCATCATTCAGGTGGTTCCCAGAGAGAGCCAGGTGGGTGAGCGCACATCCCTGCTGGAATGGAACGGGGGGGGGCTGAGCCCAAAGCCACACACCACAGCTGAGCCAGTCAGGGCCAAGCCAGCTGCGTGAGAGGCCCACAGCCCCAGGACAAAAGGGGCTCCCCTGCCACGTGCAGAGCTCCTGCAACTCCTGGAGCCAGAGAAGGGTTACTGCAGGACCCCCTTGCACCCGTACCTGTGTCAGGCACCTGACCACCAGATCCACGAGAGGCTCGCCTAGGCGGGCCGCCACCGAGCCAATCTCCAGCTGGCTGAGGGTGGCGTAGGGCAGACTCCTGAGCAGCAGCTGCAGGCCGCTGGAGCCCAGGGCATTGTGGGACAAAGCGAGGGTCTTCAGGTGCACAGCTTCTGGGCCAGGGGCATGCGGGAGAGACAGCGTGTTAAGAGTGAGCCAGCTGCCGTCTGGCCCGGGCAGATAAAGGAGGCTGGGAGCTTGGCGGAGGGCCTGTCCATAGCTGCCTAACTGGAAACTCAGGCACCCAACAGGCCTGCACTGGGAAAGAACGGCAGAGCAGGCTGCTGTGGGGCAGACCTGGCAGGGAACCCAGGGCGTGGTGGCTGTGGGGCAAGACTGAGGCAAGCCCAGGCCTGGGTAGCTGCGAGCTGTGGGGCAGAAGCTGGCAGAGAGCGGACAGGACAGCGGTCCGCATTCTTTCCATGAGTGGAACCATCCTCACCCCCAAGCTGTAGGCCCCGTCCCAGTGAATGGGGCCCTCCTGGCAGTGCCTCTGTGTCACAGGGGGGCCTAGCCTGTAGACCGTGGCGCTGGGGGAGGGGAGCCACAAGGGAGGGCACCACCTGTACCATGAGGCCACGCCTGCTGTGCCCCCACTCGGGGCTGGGGGAGTGCAGGGGCACTTACCTTTCAGGCTGTTGGCCAGCAGGAGGCGGTGGTGCTGCCCAAAAGCCTCAGAGAAGCCACAGGCCTGCAGCCGGAGCGTGGTCAGGACCGGGCAGGCTCGAACCAGGCAGGCCAGGGCCTCGCAGCTCTTGTCCCCTAGGGGGTTCAGGCTGAGGTCCAGCTCTTCCAGGCTCTGGAACAACAGGGGCGGAGGAGTCACCCCAACCTGCTGGGCTCTGCCCTGTGCCACCAGACAGCCGGGGCTGCACCCCTGCTGGGAGGACCACAGCGGCAGCCTCAGCCCCAGAGAAGGGACGGAGCAGCAGAGCCCCCCCCATGCTACAGGGACCCTCACAACCAGCCCCTCCCCAGAAGGACCTAGGAGCAGGCACCTTGGCACCAGCATGGCCACAGCTTACTCCTCCCTGATCCGGGGAGCCCCTGGTGTCCATCAGGGCAGCCCTGGCAGGAGCTCATCAGGGCCCTTTACACCAGCAGTGCCAGAGCCGTAGCCCAGAGCGCCAGGATGGGCAGCTTGGGGGTCCCCGAACCTCCTTGTGTCTCCGGGGTTCAGGCGGGAGGCCGGGGCCCCTCCCACCTGCCTTTGAGGGGAAGGGAGGTGCTGGACACACCCACAAGCCAACCTGGAAGACCGCTTGGGAGGGCAGCCCTGCTGCCAGCGCGCGGAGCCCCTCAGCACCGAGCTGGTTGGCCGACAGGTTGAGGAGGGCCAGGCTGGGCATGGTGCCCAGCGTAGCCAGCAGCTCGGCAGCCAGGCCATCATCCAGCCCCGTCCCAGCCAGGCGCAGCTGGCGGATGCAGCTGTGCAGCTTGAGGGCACGCAGGAGTGGGGTGAGGTGGGGTTGGTGTAAGGAGAGGCCACAGGTGCTGAACGAGGGGCCCGACTCCTGCAGCTCCATCATCTTCAGCAGAAGCCGGTGCTCGCCTGCAACAGGAGTCCATGAGGGAAGACCAGTCGCTGTGGGGCACCCAGACTGACGAGCTCCCAGCCAGCTGCTGCCTGGCCAGGGCTAGAGCCAAGCAGCCAGGGAGAGGGTGGGGGGCAGCCGCGACCGAGGACACCCTCCCCCTGCCCAGCACCACGTGGGGGGCAGCCGCGACCGGGGGCTCCCTCCCCCCGCCCAGCACCACGTGGGGGGCAGCCGCGACCGAGGGCTCCTGACATTGCGCACCGTTCAGCGGATGCTGGACAGGTCTTCCCCTCGCATGTAGCACGGCCCTGGGGGTGCCAATCTGTCCACCCGAAGCCACATTCCACCTCTGTCCCCTTCCGTAGCTGGGCCAGTGACCCGGAGACTGAGGGACTTGCCTGAGGTCACACACGCAGACGGTGGCACAGCTGTGCCCAAGCCCCCTGGACCAGCCTTCCCACTGGAGCCCCTCCTGCCTGTCCCCCCCACGGGCCGGGTGGCACTCTCCCCAGCCGGCTGACCGCCCTGAGGCGCTACAAAACCCAGCGAGACCCTGTACATCCAACGGTTCCCACACGCAGGCAGGCAGCAGGGTCCGTGGCATCCCCTTACCCACGGCCAGGCTGCAACAGGCCTTGCGATACCGGTCGGCGAGCGGGGGCAGGTCCCAGGACTGCACCTCTGCCAACACCTGCAAGGCAGACGAGAGCCCTATGGGTAGGAAGGAAGGCCGGCTGGCTGGGCAGCACTGGCAGGCTCAAACACAAGGGGAAGGGCATCGCCAGTGAGGGGTGAAGCCAGACCTCCAAGCTCCCAGTCATCTGGGCCCTGCCGGTTGGTGCAGAGTCCACAGTGATGGGCCCCACCACGACCCTTCAGCGGCCTACAGGGGGACCTGGTGGGCTCAGCCCTGGAAGCGCCAATCCTGGCTCGGGTGCCCCTCACCTCCTCGTTGCTTTGCAGGACGTCCACGATGAGATCCTGGGGAGCCAGCAGTGCCCCTTCCTTCTTGAGGGTGAGCTGGGGCAGCAGGCCACAGGCCTGGTAGTGGCGCTGGGCCGCCTGCTCTGCCAGCCACGCCACCGGGCATCTCTCGAGGCCACTGCAAGGGAAGGGAAGGGAAGGGCTGAGCCAGAGCGCCCCACCAGAACCAGGCCCCCAGCCCGCCCTCCCAGGGTGGGGCAGGAACAGGGCAGCCCCCCCAGTGACAGAGGGGAATGGCCCTGTTACGCCAAGTCATTTAATTTCAAAAAGGGGAATTACACTAAAATGAGGAAGCTAGTTAAACAGAAACTAAAAGGTAGAGTAATTAAACTAAAATCCCTGGAAGCTGCATGGAAACTGTTTAAAGACACCATACTAGAGGCCCAACTTAAATGTATACCCCAAATAAAAAAACACAGTAAGAGACCTAACAAAGAACCACCATGGCTAAACAGCCATGTTAAAAAGGCAGTGAGAGAGAAAAGGGCAGCTTTTAAAAAGTGGAAGTCAAATCCTAGTGAGGAAAATAGAAAGGAACATAAACACTCCCAAATTAACTGTCATAATGTAGTAAGAAAAGCCAAAAAAGAGTTTGAGGAACAGCTAGCCAAAAATTCAAAAAACAATAGTAAAATGTTTTTTAAATACATTAGAAGCAGGAAGCCTGCTAAAAAAGCAGTGGGGCCCTTGGATGATAAAGATATAAAAGGAGCGATCAAGGAAGACAGTGCCATTGCGGAGCGATTAAATGATTTCTTTGCTTCAGTCTTCACGGCTGAAGATGTTACAGAGGTTCCTAAATCTGAGCCAGCCTTTTTAGGCGACAAATCTGAGGAACTCACTCAGATTGAAGTGACATTAGAGGAGGTTTTGGAATTAATTGATAAGCTGAATAGTAACAAGTCTCCAGGACCAGATGGCATTCACCCAAGGGTTCTGAAAGAACTCAAATGTGAAATTGCGGAGTTATTAACAGTGGTTTGTAACCTATCCTTTAAATCCACTTTGGTACCAAATGACTGGAAGACGGCCAATATAACACCAATATTTAAAAAAGGCTCTAGAGGAGATCCTGGCAATTATAGACCGATAAGTTTAACATCAGTACCAGGTAAATTAGTAGAAACACTAGTAAAGAGTAAAATTGCAAGGCACATAGAAGAGCACGAATTGTTGGGCAAAAGTCAGCATGGTTTCTGCAGAGGGAAGTCGTGTCTGTCTAATCTATTAGAATTCTTTGAAGGGGTTAATAAACATGCGGACAAGGGGCACCCAGTGGACATAATATACCTAGATTTCCAGAAAGCCTTTGACACGGTCCCACACCAAAGGCTTTTATGTAAATTAGGTGGTCATGGGATAGGAGGAAAGGTCCTTTCATGGATCGGGAATTGGTTAAAAGACAGAAAACAAAGGGTTGGAATAAATGGTAAATTTTCACAATGGAGGGGGGTAACTAGTGGTGTTCCCCAGGGCTCAGTCCTGGGACCGATCCTGTTCAACTTGTTCATCAATGATCTAGAAAATGAGGTAAGCAGTGAGGTGGCAAAGTTTGCAGATGACACCAAGTTGTTCAGGACAGTCAAAAGGAAAAGGGATTGTGAAGAACTACAAAAAGATCTCAGCAAACTGAGTGATTGGGCAGCAAAATGGCAAATGAAATTTAATGTGGGTAAGTGTAAGGTAATGCATGTTGGAAAAAATAACCCAAATTACACGTACTACGTGATGGGGTCAAATTTAGCTACGACAGATCAGGAAAGGGATCTTGGAGTTATAGTGGATAGTTCTCTGAAGACATCCACGCAGTGTGCAGCGGCAGTTAGTAAGGCAAATAGGATGTTAGGAATTATTAAAAAAGGGATCGACAATAAGACAAAAGATATCATACTTCCCCTATATAAAACTATGGTACGCCCACATCTCGAGTACTGCGTGCAGATGTGGTCTCCTCACCTCAAAAAAGATATATTGGCATTAGAAAAGGTTCAGAAAAGGGCGACTAAGATGATTAGGGGCTTGGAAAGGGTCCCATATGGGGAGAGGCTAGAGAGACTGGGACTTTTCAGTTTGGAAAAGAGGCGATTGAGGGGCGATATGATAGAGGTATATAAAATCATGAATGGTGTGGAGAAAGTGAATATAGAAAAATTATTTACCTTTTCCCATAATACAAGAACTAGGGGACACCAAATGAAATTGATGGGTAGTAGGTTCAAAACTAATAAAAGGAAATTTTTCTTCACACAGCGCACAGTCAACCTGTGGAACTCCTTGCCCGAGGAGGCTGTGAAGGCCAGGACTCTATTAGGGTTTAAAAAAGAGCTTGATAAATTTTTGCAGGTCAGGTCCATAAATGGCTATTAGCCAGGGATAAAGTATGGTGCCCTAGCCTTCAGAACAAGGGCAGGAGATGGATGGCAGGAGATAAATCACTTGTCTTCTGTTCTCCTTCTCTGGGGCACCTGGCATTGGCCACCGTCGGCAGATGGGATGCTGGGCTTGATGGACCTTTGGTCTGACCCAGTATGGCCATTCTTATGTTCTTATGTCCCTGACCCCCTGGCGCTGCCTGGGAGCTGGACCCCTCCGAGGGTGCTGCTAATGTTGCCCCAGACCCGGCTCGGGGGGCAGGACTCCCGGGCTCTGGGCCATGCTGGGAGGAAGGATGCGAGGCAGCTCTCACCTGTGGGGCACGGGGATGAGGAAGACGTTGTCTTGGACCCGGACCCGCACTCGGATGGGGGGTGGCCGAGTCGGGGCTGCAGCCAGCAGTGGGGCCTGGGAACAGGAGAGGGGAGTCAAGACCCAAGAGACAGCCCAGGGGACTCCCTTGCTGTTGTGCACCCCCAGCACCTCACCTGTGGGGCCTCTCCACTGCCGTCTACGGGCCTCAGACCAGCGGCTGGCTCCGGAGCCACCAGGGCCTGGCCCCCGCGGGACCGACCCAGCAACGTCCTGTCCACTATCTGAGTGAGGCGGCTTTGCCGGGCCCTCCTCTTCTGGGGCAGAGCAGCTGGGAAGGGGGCTGCGCAGTCGCTCTCAGACCCACTGGTGCCCCCTGAGTCCGAGCCCGACTCCCCCGGGCGCCGGTGGCTCCTCTTGCAGGGCTCCCGGCTCGCCCCCAGGTCGTCCTCCAGCCAGTCATCCCCCACATACTCCTCGGCTGGGATCAGGGCCGGCCTGGCAGAGGCCTCGGCCGGCACCGGCTCAGGGACCTGGCAGGACTGGGCACTGCCCACGCCACGGATGGCTGCTTCGTACTTGGCCTGCCCGGTGCCAGCGGGGGGCAGCCCAGGCTCTGCCCGCCCGAGGAACCCCGGCACCCGGCTCTCCTCCCCCGGCGCCCTCAGGCTCAGGAGCCGCTGCCTCTTCTTGACGGGCCGCAGCGGGGTCATGCACTCGTCCAGCTTGGCCCAGCACTCTGGCCCCTGCCCACCACGCTGGGTCAGGATCCTGCAGGGCGCAGTCGCCTTCGTGGAGGGGCCCCCACTCTGGGGCTGGGGGGCCACAGCTGAGTGGGGGGGTGTCAGCGGCTCAGAGAGCTCCGCATCAAACAGCTGGCTCTGCGGCACATCCTGTGGGGGCTGAGCCACCTCTGCTGCTGGGCGGGAGACAGGGAACCCCGTGAGTTGGGCCCAGCCCCCAAGAGATGCCCCCCCACAGCACCACTCCCACCCGGCCTCACCTCGCCCCACCACCGCCTCCTTGAGCAGCTGCTCCATGGCTCGGCAGCGCTGGCGCGTCTCCTGGTCCAGGTCCCGGCCGTACATCCTCACCCACTCCCGGAGGGTGCCCAGAGGGCTCAAGCCCTGCGGCGGATAAGATGGAGGGGCTGAGCCTCAGGGCCGCCCCCAGAAACCCCACAGCTGTGCAGGGGTGCCGAGCCCAGCGCCCGCCCACAGGCCGCTGCTCCCCCACCTTGGCGTTCCTCAGCACCGCCGACGCGCCCCTCTGGAGCAGCAGCTCGGCCACGTCGAAGTGGCCGCAGTTGAGAGCGTCGTGCAGGGGGGTGATCCCCTCGCAGCCTGGGCCCCCGGGGTCATCGATGGAGGCACCACGCTCCAGCAGCAGCCGCACGATCTCTGGGCACAGGAGCCGGCAGTTACTGCTGGGTGGCAGCACCAGGGCCCCCTCCAGCCGGCCCCCATCACCCGTTCCAGCCCCTGCCGTCATCCGCCCCCCACCGACACCCTCCCACCCTCCTCACCACTCACCCAGGTGCCCGTGGTTACAGGCCTCGTGCAGCGGGGTCCAGCCGCAGTAATCCCGCGGGTTCAGGGGGTGGCCCTGCCCCCAGGAGGAAAGAGACATGAACAGGCATGAGGGTTACGTGGGGGCCAGGTGCCCTGCTGGGCTTCATGCCAACTCCCGCAGGATCTCCCCCTCCAGCTGCCCTCCCTGCGGGCCAGGCCGGGAAGCTGCCCCAGTGCCCAGCGCCTACCTGGCTCACTCCCACGCGCCCTGCAGGCAGGACACACTTGCTGAACGCGTCCCCTGCTGGGGGCTGTGAGGGCCAGAGCAGAGGGACGCCGCGACCCCAGCCAGCCGCCCAGCTGCCCCCACGGGCCGACGGAAGGTACCCCAGGGCGCCCTGCCCGGGAACGAGGAGCGGCTCCCACCTGCTCCAGGAAGAAATGGACCCGGCGCAGGTTCCCATCGATGCAGGCGCGGTGCAGCGGGGTCTCACCCCGGTCGTTGCGCCGGTTCCACTGCAGGGCACAGGGAGGGCGGAGGCGGGGTCAGCACTGCCCGGGGGCCCCAGATCAGAGCCACCCCCTCGGCCCCCCGCCCCGCGCAGCGCCCCGGGATCCGGCCTCGCCAGGGCAGGAGCTGGAGCGACGGCCCCACGGGGCGAGGACGCTGCGCCCAGGCCCAGCCTCACCTTGGCGATCCTGCGGCGGCCAGGCACGCTCTTGCTGTAGCCGTCCAGGTCATCTTCCTCCCCGTCTGGAACGCACAGGCCTGAGTGAGGCACCCGGCTCCAATACAGCCCCCACCCTGCCAAAGGGGGGCCCGCGCCAGGCAGACGCGCAGGGCTACAGCCTCACCCGGCCGGGACTCGGCTCCGGCTCCCTCCCCGTCCCCCCCAGCCGGCCCACTCACCGCTCTCAGACAGCTCCAGGTCGCTCTCCTCCAGGGGCTCGCTGCTCTCCTCCTCCTCCTCCTCCTCCTCCTCCTCCCCCCGGCTGTCCCTGGCGCTGCTCCAGCCCTGCGAGCGGCACAGGCCCTGAAGCCTGGCCAGCGTGTCGGGGGCCTCAGGGCGCCCCCACTTCTGCTGCAGGGGGTGAAGGTGCTGTAGGATTTGCCGCTGGGGGGGTGAAAGGATGGGCTGATCACCCTGCCCAGCCGCAGATGGGGTTGGGCGCTCCCAGGGCTGCTAGCCCAGGCCTTGTCAGCTGGGGGCGCTGGCCTTTAAGGCAGTCCCCAGGCCCCGCCCCAGGCCTGAAGGGGCCCTGCAGGGAGCAAGGCCAGGGCACTGACCATTGGAGCAGCTCCCAGGTCCCCCAGCCCCTGCCTAGCCCAGAAGGAGCAGCTCCCAGCACTGACCACTGGAGCAGCTGCCAGGCCCCCCAGCCTGGCCCAGCAGACAGGCTACGAGTGAGGGGAGGACGCTGGCTAGGCACTCTCGAGTCCAGCCCCAGCACCGCAGCTGCCCTGGGCGCCTTTCAGCTCCGAGCCCCGGCACCCCACGCCCTTCCCCTGCCTTTCTGCTGTGCTGGCGCAGGAGGAGCCGGGTGCAGCCTGGAATCCTGGGCGGAGTGAGGAGCTGGGTTCCCCGGCAGGTGAGCAGCACGGTCCCTCCCGGGCATGTGCCAACAAGGAGCAGAGCCTGGAAGCGGGAGGGGGCCAGAAACCAGCACTTTCGGCCACAGGCCCTAGCAGGGAGGTGTTGTGCGTAGGGCGGGGGGCTGGGAGGACTCCTGGGTGCCAGTCTCAGTTATCGCAGGCTCGGGGGACCCCGGGAGGGGCACTGCCAGCTGCCCAGCCTGAAGGGGGTGCTGCAGGCGAGCACTGGCATCCCCATTGGGCAGCAGCTTTGGGCCCGTCCCCTCACCTGCAGCCTGGGCTCCCCAGCCTGCTCCGCGCACCGGAGCGCGCTCTGAAAGCAGGGCTCCAGGGCCTCGTAGCCTTCGCCAGCCTCCTCCCTGGCCAGGGCGATGTTCAGCCAGGTCTTCCCCTCCTGGGGCACACAGACAATGGGATTAGCTTCCCCCCACCAGTCCAGCTCCACTGGCAGGGAGCCCACCCAGGGGCACGGGGTAAGTGACAAACAGCAAGTCCTTTGCCATCCTGACTCTTACGCCTGCCCCACCCTCCTTCCCTGCTCCCGAGCTGTGGGGCCCAGCCAGGCCCTGCTTGCTAGCTGAGCTCCCCTCCCGCACGGCCAAGCCCAGCACGGGGTCCCCAGGCCCTGCAGGGTGAGACCGGCGGGCAGAAGGCAGAGCCCAGGCCGCCCCCTCACCTCCAGTGGGTTTCCTCGCCGCAGCGCCAGCTCCGTCTGCTAGTGCTGGACCGCCCGGCTGGGCTCCCTCAGGTCCGCAAAGGTGGTAGCCAGAGAGACATGGATCACACCCAGCTCCTGCTCAGGCTTCTGCAGGGACTCGGCGTAGCGCAGCTGCCAGAGACACCATCCACAGCATGCTGTGCCCGGGGTGGCCGCCCGCCCCTGCAGGGCTCGCCCAGCCCCATCCCTGCTGCCTGCAGGAATCTGAGCGGGTGCCCCTGCCCTCGGGCCAGAGCTTGGCAGCACTTCGGCGGCTAGGAGGAAGCGGAACCAGCCCCTTACCATGCACGGAGCCCAGCCTCCAGGCAGCCTGGTCCTCCCCCAGCCCACAGGCCGAGAGCAGGGGCAGCCCTCACCCACCTGCCTCTGGTAGAACTCCACCGCCCGGCGATAGTCCCCATGCTTGGAGAACAGGTCCCCCAGCTGCTCACACAGGCCCAGGGCTGTCTGCAAGTCGCCGGGCACTGCCTCCTCCAGAGCCTCCTGCAGATGGCTGACCTTCATGGCTGGGGGAGAGGCCAGCAGTGTGAGTGGCACGCACCGGGGGTGGGCTGGGTTCTTCCCCCTAGAGGCTCAGGGCAGGTAGGGGAGCCACAGGTGAAGGGGTATGTGGGGACCAAGGTCCCCCTCACCCAACCCAGCCTGCAGGCCTCTGGGACAGTGAGCACCTGCCGAGCCCCCTTCGCTGCCCCCCTGGGCTGGTGCGGGGTCAGTGTCAAAGCACCGCCCTGTGGTGCCACTGGGGCTACGTCGGGGACGTGCCAGAAGCCCTGTCAGGAGTGGCCTGTGCAAGCGCGGCCCTGCACCCGAGAAGCCGCGGCACCTTTCCCTGGGCGTGCCTGTGACACGGGGGTGGGGGGGGCGGGCACCGCCCCAGGAGCCACAAGCCACACAGGGCTGTGAAGGGGAGGGGCTGCACTGAGAGGCAGAGGTGGAGAGCTCCCAGCCCCAGTCAGCCTGGGCTGAGCCCTGGGGAGTGACACCCAACCTCCTCCCGGCCAGCTGCACAGGCCACTGGGTCCCCTCAGCCCCCCCCCGCGCCGTGTCGCAGGGAGCCCCAACCCGAGCCCCCTCAGCGTAACGCAGGTTCCTGCGGATGCTCTCGCGCTGCTGGGGCTGCTGGGAGCCCAGCACGTAGGCCTTCTTCAGCGAGCGCCTGGCGGCCACAAAGTCCCCCAGGCTGAGGAGCACCTGCAAGGCCCCAGGGCAGCAGGGTCAGCAAGGGGAGGGGCAGAGAGGTCCAACTACCAAAGGGTGCTGGCCTGGCGGGGGGGAGGGGGCTGTCCCCTTACTGGCCATGCTGGGTGGTCAGGCCCCAGGGGGAAGAGCTTGGGGGCCAAGTACGGGCTCCCCGCTGCCCTCACCTGGGCGATGCCGGCACAGCACTCACTCTCCATGCACTTCTCCTTCATGGTGTGGGCGCAGTCGCGCGCCCGCTCCAGGCAGCGCATGGCCTTGGAGTGCTGCCCCTCCCGCAGGTGGATGTGGCCCAGATTGAAGTAGGCCCGGTACAGGTCTTCGTAGGGGTGAGTCTGCCTAGAGGGAGACGGATCACCCCCAGGGTCGCCCGCCCATTCACGTCCTCAGGAAACCCCTGGGCCCTGTGCCCCCACCTGACACCCCCCAGCCACAGCACCAGCCGGTTTCCTGAGCCAAACGGCTGCAGCCACCAGCAGAGGGTGAACCCCAGGGAAACACAGGAGCTCTTCAGAGGGGCCTTCGGCCTATCAGCACCACCACCCGCCCCCCCAGGGAGGGGCCAGGGCCTTACTCGGAGATGAAGATGCTCTTCTTGATGTACTGGCTGCACCTGGCCTGGTCCTTCATGCTGTCGTACACCAAGCCCAGGTTGAGGTAAAGCCGGGCCCTCATCTCACTCAGCTCCCGCTGCGGCACCTTCCCTGGGACAGCCAGAGCCAGCCCGTCACCCAGCCGGCTCCACAAGGCAGGAGCTCCAGGGCCAGAGAGGGGCTGGACAGGTCCTGGACCCCTCACCCTCCAGCTGGCCGAATGAGCTGAGCAAATTGTCTCCCAAGGGATGGGGTGGGAGTGCTGGGAGGTCCCTACGGAACAGTCTCGGGCCCGGTCCTGGCTGCCCTGGTGTGGAACCGAGAGGTAAGAAAAGGCTGGAGGTCCCTGAGTGCCCCTGCATATCCCACAATCCCGGCGGCGAGCCTAACTGGGCCTTACAAGCCAGCACGAGTAGATGGGAAGCCCGGATGAAAGCCTGAGGGCCTGCCCCTTCCTGGCCAGGCCAGGGAGTTCCGGCTCGGGGAGGGGATGGAGCTCAGGGACCAGGGACATCCCAGATGCAGGCTCTGGGGCAAGTACAAGGGGTAAAAGGTGGGGACTTAGACCGTCTGGTCAGACAGCCAAGGCAGAGGCCGACTGGTGACCCTCCCCAGGGCGCACCACATCCCAAGCTGATGGCTCCCCTCCCTAGCTCCGTGTCCCACAGCTCCCAGCCCGGCTCTCACCTTCCAGCTGCTCCTCCAAGATGGCCAGGCTCTTCATGAAGGCCTGCTCCGCCTCCCAGAGCGCCTCCCCGGCCTGGCCGCTCTCCGCCACGAACATGTAGGTGCGGCCAATGGTGGCCCAAGCCCTCTGCTGCTCAGTGTGGTCGGACACAGCGCAGGCCAGCTCCAGATGCTGGTGCTGGTGCTGGTGCTGATGGAGCAGGAGAACAAGAGGGCGCATGAGACCCCCCAAGCCCCATGGATCTGGGCTGGCTTTGAATTGGGCCCTGCAAGGCTGACAGCTCAGGGGTTACCACTATGTGCCCTAGTGTTCCCTTTTAAACCCCTCCAGCCATTCTGTCGCCCCTCCTCTGGCTTGCTGCCCCTCTCACCCCGTGGCCTTTGGCGGGGCTGAATACTGGGAAAGTAGCTCTCAGCCCAGCTCCTGGGGAGCCCCAATCCCTGCAGCTGATTATCCCCCTCTCCCCCATTACCTTCAAAGCAGCTTCATAGTTCTCCAGCTCAGCCAGGCGCTTCCCAATCTTCCGGTGGGCCACGGCACAGCCGATAACATCCTCCACGCTCTCCAGGAGGCGCAGCTCCTCCTGGTGCTCCACCAGTGCCTCTCGGTACCGCCCTGCCGGGAGCAGAGAGACACTGGGGTGACGAGCGAGCCAGCTGGCTTCCCAAGGCACAGCAGGGGCCCCTGGGATGAGGCGCACCCACTCCATCAGCTACAAGAGCAGCCAGAGTAACAAGCCCGGGCCGTAACCCCTCTTGGGGCTCAGAGCTGACATGCACCGGGGACTCAAGAGCACATCTCCTATGTTAACAACAAGAAGTCCCGTGGCACCTTATAGACTAACGTATTTTGCAGCAAAGGCTTTCATGGGCAAAGACCTGCTGCATCACATAGAATCAGAGAACACTAGGACTGGAAGGGACCTTGAGAGGCCATCGAGTCCAGCCCCCTGCCCCAATGGCAGGACCAAGTACTGTCTAAACCATCCCTGATAGACATCTATCTAACCTGTTCTTAACTATCTCCAGCGACAGAGATTCCACAACCTCCCTTGGCAATTTATTCCAGTGTTTGACCACCCTGACAGTGAGGAACTTCTTCCTAATGTCCAACCTAAACCTCCCTTGCTGCAGTTTAAGTCCATTGCCTCTTGTTCTATCCTCAGAGGCCAAGAAGAACAAGTTTTCTCCTTCCTCCTTATGACTCCCTTTTAGATACCTGAAAACCGCTATCATGTCCCCCCTCAGTCTTCTATTTTCCAAACTCAACAAGCCCAATTCTTTCAGCCTTTCTTCATAGGTCACATTCTCTAGACCTTTAATCATTCTTGTCGCTCTTTTCTGGACCCTCTCTAGTTTCTCCACATCCTTCCTGAACTGCGGTACCCAGAACTGGACACAATACTCCAGCTGAGGCCTAACCAGCGCAGAGTAGAGCGGGAGAATGACTTCTCGTGTCTTGTTCACAACACACCTGTTAATGCATCCTAGAATCATGTTTGCTTTTTTTGCAACAGCATCACACTGTTGACTCATATTTAGCTTGTGGTCCACTGTAACCCCTAGATCCCTTTCTGCTGTACTCATTCCTAGACATGCTCTGACAAAGCGGTTCATTGCCTCCAAAAGCTCATGCTCCAAAATCTCTGTTAATCTATAAGGTGCCTCAGGACTGCTTGTTGTTCTCGAAGTTACAGACTAACATGGCTCCCTCTGTGATACTCATCTCCCATGTTGTAGCTGACGGCCTCTGATTTTCTAGCTACAGGAAATACAGTGGCTCTAGCACACTTGGATGGCAGCAGAGCATCAAACAAATTTAGCTACATGCAACGTTAGCCAAACTGGAGCACTCTGGGATCAGCCCAGGAGCGTACAGGGGGAGAGAACAGGCTTCAGGGGGTGAAGGCAACAGGCTGTGCCGAAAGGTAAACTGGCAGAGGGCAGGGATGCTCCTGGCACAGCTCCTCAGAGATCCGACACGAGCCCAGTTGTACCATATCTATTAATGCCCAAGGCAGGAACAGCAGGAGTGCACTGATGGGCTTTGCTGCAGACACAAGTCAGGAAGGGCGCTCGCTCCGGAGGAGGATCGGCGTGGTAGGCAGGACGATCGGGGGGATCTCAAAGCCTGCAGCAGAAACGAGGCGCTGCTCAGTACGACAAAGGACAAGGTGCTTGGAGTGAAGGGCTACCGATAGCCGGAGGCTCATCAGCTGAAGTGAAGGAAGGTGAGAGAAACCTGGATGCTTTGGCTGGTTATAGGGTGACTAAAGCCACCTATGCAATGCAGCCACACAGCAGGCAAAGGCACAGTCTCTCCAGCAGAGAGAGGACCACGTCCATGACTGGTGACAGCTGGTCTGGAACACGAAGTACCATTTCCTGAGCACAAAGGGGGACTTCACCCCAGAGAAAGGCAGAGAAGAGCCACTCAGGTTGTTGAGGAAGGCAGCGGTGACTGGAAGAACTTGGCTGGCCTAGCTCGCAAAGAGAAGGCTGTGAGGGTGTCCCCTGAGTCTCCGGTGATACACCCAGGAGGTCAGGCCCAGGCTGGGGCCAAAGCAGGGAATGCAAGGGACAATGCTGGCCTGAGAACAGAGAGTCTTGAGTAAAGTTGGCTGGCACAAAGGAGAAGGTTTCTAACCATTGCAGGGAGCTGTGGGGACGGAGGCCAAACAAGATTCAGGTTAAAGAGAGAGCTAGATGTCACAATGGCAGGGAGTTTCAGGCATGGGGCGTTCTTCTTCAAGAGCAGGGCTCAGGTCACAGGCCAGGATCATCGCACTGAATCGGCTCCCTGCTGGGGGAAGGTCAGCTGTGTGGCAGACACAATCTCCTGGGGGCTGGTCCCAGCCCATGGATGTACCATCCCTGCAAAGAAGAGCCATTCCAGGCCTGCTCCCACGGCCAGGAGCCCTCCCCAGCCCAGCCGTCACAAACACAGCCAGACCAGCACCGACAAAGACAGCCGAGAGCATTGCCCAGTGACCAACTTTCCAACGGTGGCCCCAAAAGCAGGGCCTCCAAACCTTCCTCAGAACGGCTCTCCCGGACCCATCTCTCCCAGCGTCAGCCCTGGCCACGAGAGCCAGACAGCAGTCAGCTAGCCACCCTTTGCCACTGAGAGCCAGGCCCTGGGACCCACTCACCATGTCTGGCCAAGATCTCCCCAAGCTGGTTGCAAATGGCAGCTTCCTCCTTCAGGCTGCCACTCCTCCGGGCCTTGTCCTTTGCTTTCTGGAGCACTGGGGGGCCAGGGGGGGGGGGTGGGGGGGGAAGAGAAGAACATCAGAACCCGGTCAAGCTCCCACAGCCTGTCAGCATCAAACCCCTCTGGCGCAGAGTCATCGGCCCTCTAACTACGTGCCCAGCTCAGGGCAACAAATCACAACACGCAGGATTTCCAATTACCTCCACCACCACGGAATCTGACCCCCAGCCTGGCTGCATGCTCCCTGGGGGAGACAGGAGCTGAGTCCCAGACAGATGGACAGGACTGTCACAGGGTAGTCCAAACCCCCTCACCCCACACTGCCCAGACCCGTCTGGGAGCCTAGCTCAACGATCCCACCTATAAATGACCCTCTCTCTGGCCCCACACACCCTCAGCCCCACCCACCTCCACCCTCTCTGACACCCTCCTGCCTCCCTGCCACACACAACTGCAATATCGCCTTCAAATCCCACACCCCCTCTGCCCTTGCCAACCTATCACCCACCTGCCTCTGACTCCCCCCATCACCCGGCCCCCTCTGCTCCCCCATCACGCCCCAGATGGTGCACCCCTTTTGATCACCCCACACCCCACTGCCCTGCCCCGCCCCCATCACCCCACCCCATCACTGCCCTGCTCCCTCTCATCACCCCACACCCCACTGCCCTGCCCCACCCCCTCTCACTCCCCATCACCCCATACCCCGCCCCGCCCCCTCTCACCCCCATCACCCCACACCCCCCGCCCTGCCCCGCCCCCATCACCCCACCCCCCATCACTGCCCTGCTCCCTCTCACCTCCCATCACCCCACACCCCACTGCCCTGCCCCGCCCCCTCTCACCCCCCATCACCCCACACCCCCCGCCCTGCCCCCATCACCCCACCCCACACCCCATCACTGCCCTGCTCCCTCTCACCTCCCATCACCCCACACCCCACTTCCCTGCCCCGCCCCCTCTCACCCCCCATCACCCCACACCCCGCCCCGCCCCCTCTCACACACACCCCCTAGAGCTGGAAGGGACCTCTGGAGGTCATCTCATCCAGTCCCCTGCCCTGGCATCAATTTGCCCCAATCCCTCAATGGCTTCCTCAAGGCTTGAGCTCACACCCCTAGGTTTAGCAGGCCAATGCTCAAACCCCTGAGCTATCTCCCCACCCTAATTAACGGACGTTACTCATAACTTTAACTATAAAAATTATACATGTACATAAATAGATTTTACAGGTCCAGGGGGTTATAACATTAAAAATGATAGGTCACAAGTCATTTTTTGTTCAAAACATGTCTGAGTTATTCATAGGTGTGTTCATAACCCTTTTTCCGTAAAGCGTGGGGGGATGGTCCGTCACAACAATATGTTTAATCGACTCTCTGGGTAACTTTTTTAGTGCGTCAACAAAAGCAGAGAGAAGCAACTGATGTCCACAGTCAACAATCTTATCTGGTGGCTAAACTGTGCTGCAGTCGGACAAATGCAAGGGCGAAATGACAGAACCCGGAAAAAAAAAGATTCGAAGGCTGTGCACTTTTAAAAATGAGTGGCTGCAACTCCCAGAGTATCAGAATTGGCTTATAAAGGCAAGTGAAGACTCAGGATATTGTTCTATTTGTGATGTTCAATTCACAGTTAAGTTTGATTCTGTAAAAGCCGTCAAGCATCATGCAGAAACAAAGGGTCACAAAATCAAAGTACAAGGACAGGTGTGGTGTAATGCTATCAATAAAGTCTCCGTAAAGAGTAACAATGCTGAAGAACAACGCATATGCGCAGCTGAATTGCTTTTAACATATCATGGAGTTAAACACTACCACAGCTACCGTTCTCAAGATTGTGGAAATAAACTGTACCCCTCCGTTTTCCCTGATTCCAAAATAGCTTCCAAAATTCACTGTGGAATGACAAAAGTAGAAGTTTTGATCGAGGCTGTATTAGCACCACATTCTTTAAAACTGGCTGTGCAAGACATTGGATCAGCACCTTTCTCAGTCTCAGTGGATGCTTTTAATATAGGGAGCATGAAACTATTCCCAGTTGTCATCCAGTACTTGAATAAAGATAAGGGAATCTGCACATCACTCCTAGACTTTCTTGAAGATGCAGATGAAAAATCAGAGGTGATTGTAAAGAACTTCAAAATGCCAGTCTGGTACAGAATAAAATTGTGGCATATGGAGAGAGAGATTTTGAAGAAAATGAGTCTGGTTTTGTGCACCTAAAACAAATGCTGGATTTACCAAACCTTGTACCAACACATTGCAGCACTCAGATAGTACACAATACAGCAAAGCATGGCTTGAGAATGCTCTCTTACGACGTAGAGTGTTTGGTCCTCAAGGTCTTCAGTGAAGTCTTTGCACTAGACGAGAATAACGGTGAACTTAAAGAGTTCTTTGATTTCATGAAGACAGACTATACAGAAATCTTACGCCAAGTACCTAAACGTTTTCTGGCCCTTTTCACTGCGATTGACAAGTTACTGAAGAATTGGCCGGCCCTCAAATCTTACTTTGTGAGTAAAGGGGAGGAGGATGTGAACTGCACAGTCTGGGCCTTTCTTTCTGAGCATAAGGACATAGCTTCCAATGATGAAACTATTACACTTCCTGAACTGTACATCTACTTTGTGCATAACCTTATGAGCCAATTTACCAGCACCATAAAGGTTCTTGAGAGTAATTACCTTCAGGTAACTGAACTGTATGCTACATTCAACAAGCTGAGAAGAGAGATTCAGAATCGACAAGAGAAAGGTTTCTATGGGTACAAGGTGATGCAACTCTTGAAAAAGCTACACCCTAACGAGCAGAACACCTTTATTGGAGACGCCCAGCAGACTTACATGCACATGCTCCGGTATCTAGAAAAGAGGTTAGATTTCAGTGAAAATTATTTCTATAAGTTGTGTGCACCGCTCAGTCTGGACAGGCCTCTGGAGCTAGACAAACGGTGCACTTTGACGACAAACTTGGACATTCAAGTGGATGTAGATGAACTTTTCACAGAAGTGTCTGTATTGAATGATGCACTACCAATCCTAAAGGGTTCAATAATTAATGCCGAATCAGAACAGGAACAGCAGCAACATGAACGCCACCATCAGACCGGCAGCTCTGAAGTCTGGGTAGAATTCTTTAAGTGCTGCGAGGCCCCGAACTTGCTTAGAATTGTGCAGCGTGTGTTTGCTGTTCCAGCCAGCAACACCTTTGTGGAACGCGTTGTTAGCGTAATGAAGAATTTGTGGGCCGATGAAAGGAACAGGCTCCAAACAGACCTAGTGAAAGCTGAACTGTTTGTGCACTTCAACTATAAAATGACATGTGATGAGTTTGCTGGATTTCTGCAGACAGGGGCAGCTAAGGAGCTCATGGCGGCAGCAGCCAATTGTGAGATGTTTTAATTGACATTTCCCACACCGCTGTTTGGTCTAGACTAATGCTCCCTCTCATTTTTCCCATCTGTGTGCAGAATAAATTTTGTTACGTGCACTGATGTATGTGCAAGGATGTGCACCACCAGTTAAAAACGTGCTGCCAGCTGTGAGCGCTGTGCTGATCACCTGGGCGGCATATGAAGCTCTCCTGGGCAGCTGCCCAAGAGCTCAATATACCAGGAACCCTGATCTAGCGCAGGGTTTCTTAAACTATGTTCTGCAGAATACTGGTGTTCCCAGAACAACTCGCAGGTGTGCTGTGAGCATCTGACACTTTTTTGGTGTCATGATATGGTATTGGTATGTATGTTCTGTCTTTACAATCAGATACAATGTTACTATTTAATTTTATCAGGTACCACAGCAATGACTTCAGTTTGGTTTCGCTATATATGTTGCTAGTTGAGGGGAGCAGTTCTTTTTTTGGAAGAAAATTTTTGTAGCTGTTCCTCATAAATATAGTTTTGTTTGGTGTTCTGTGGTCTTAAGAATTTTAAGAAACACTGGTCTAGACTACCTGCTGTTATAATACAATATGGTAATATTTTAACGATCCTAAAATATTAAACATTAACCACTCTGGAGGCAGAAGGTGATTTAGTGGACCATACTTGAAGTTGCTCTTCTTCATTACTTGTGAGCCAGGCAGACACTGAGCTGGCCCACAGCAAAGGTGAGTTTAAGCCCTGTCGCTGTCTTGCTTGTACCTCAAGTTGAGGAATAAATGCACAGAGAATTGGGTCCTCTGGTGGGGCATTGTTCTACACGCTCATCACTATTGGGACAGTGAAAGTTCTTTATGGCTGTTTTATGGAGTTTCTTGTCCTGTTCTTGTATTTTTGTTTTTAAACTTCTGCAAAATACAAGGGATACAACGTTTGCATCGAATCAGTATGTGACATCGAGTGACATGTCCAGGCATTTTAAACTTTGCACCTAGCTGCGTACTAAACCACACACAAATAAGCCATTTGCTTTCCCGAAGTTTTGTGGGTGCTTGGCCCCACTGAATATCTACTTAGCTTTATGAGGAAGTCAATTGAGATGCCTAATTTTAGGCAGTGAGGTTTTAAAGATTTTCTGTAGGTCCTTTAACTTGATAAAGGTATCCTGGAACCTAATCATTTGTCAGTTCTGTTCCAATGGTTTTTGTTACACCTGGAAACACTGTAGTTAAACATCGACCTTGGGTTTAATATCGCACAGATCCAGTCAGATCAAACCGTAACACCTCACCATCATTTTGTACTTTCCTACCTATCAGGTGGGAGGGAGTTGGCAGCTTGGATCCCGTCCTGCCAGCTGTTATCAACCATAACCATCAGCGTGACTGAGGGATTCCCAACACTTTGCAGTTCCAGTTCTTGTGGTCGCAATTTCTGCACTTCTGGGTTTAGCACCTCACTGCCCTCCAAGAGGGCTGGTCTCCAGATAGCTTAGCTCTTTCTGGAGGGAACCCCGCTCCATGTGTCATGGACACAACAGCAGATGGAGATACCACAGCTCAGAATATGGCACATCAATCTGCGTGAAGGTGTTAGTCTTGAGAAGATTGGTTGATTGATGAAACAATTTTCTTGGGCATTGGTGGTGTCCCCTTATCATACCCAAACCCTTTGTTAATGAGAATGAGAGCATCTTCGTGGATCTCCTGTGACATAGGGAAGTACCAGTGATTGCACTAACTGATACGTTGTTTGCCTTTGATCACACAGGAATAAAGTGGTAGACTTGTGAATTTAGCCAGGTAATCCTTACCTCCAGTCCAGTGCTCTAACCACAAGAGCAGCTGTGTTCCTGTTAGATGATGTTGACTGTACTAGCACTTAACAGGTGGGGTAACTCCCCCACTGAAGAAACTTATTAACTTTAATATACACATGTAATGGGCAATTTCACTTTAATTAGTATTGGGAGGCACGTTTTTACCTTCTGTGAACGAAAGGTCTCATCACTTTTACTTACTGATCCACTGTTGCTTTGAAGAATTTATCAAATCATCATCCTGGCTGTTCACTGCAATATCATACTCCAGAAATGATCAAAACAAAAAAAGCAGTAAACTCAATATTTAAGGCACAGAGAACCAAAAATAGTAATCAGGGTTCTGTTAATGACTTAAAAGTCTGCATCTTACTCAACAGGAATTTTCACAACAGTCTTGGAAGAGAGGCTGCTGAACTCTCTTTTATATTGAAATTCGACACATTAACACGTGGTTTGAACCGGGATGCAAATTTTCTGGGTTATTATGGGGGCTCTTTTGCATACTTGGCTTAATCTAATTCTTGACTCCCACCTCCCCCTCCACCCCTCTACTCTCTGATTTGCTCACCTTGATAATTTTTTTTCTGATTTGTCAACCTTGATTACTATTTTTGGTTCTCTGTGCCTTAAATATTGAGTCTGTTCTGGTCTGGCTATGGTCTGAAGAAGTGGGTCTGTCCCACGAAAGCTCACCTAATAAATTATTTTGTTAGTCTTTAAAGTGCTACTTGACTGCTTTTTTGTTTTGATAGTATATAGACTAGCACGGCTTCCTCTCTGTTACTTTCCAGAAATGATCAGTGTATCTTGTATAATGATTGTGAAGAACCTGAATTTTGGTGTCAGATGCTACCAGCGTGGTGCTCTGCTCTCTCCAATGCTGGTATCACTCGGCTGCGTGCGTGTGTTCCCTCTGTGCGCTGCCCCAGCTCTGCAGACAGCCGACACAGCAGACCCGAAGAGAACCCCCAATGACCGCAGAGTCTAGTAAGGTGCAAAGGCACGTCGGCCAGGTTTATTGCCGTATTGGACACAATAATAGTTCCCTGTAGACTTCTCAGTCTAAGTCAGGGCATACTACAAATATGCACCCACGGTCAATGGACTCGGCTCAGTCAGTGGCAGGACTTTCCACTGCCCCCTCGGCTGGACCCACACCACATCCCAGAAGTACATTCTTATACACAGGTACAAACAATTTACACATCACTCCTGACGTACTGAGGTACACCCCTTCTACGTAGTCAGGTTCCGCCTCTCACCTTGTATATGTTGGTTCCAACAAAACAACTCTATCCGTCATATTACACTTTTGCCCCTGTCATTGGGATGGGTCGGCCTGTTCTTTCTTATCTGTGGAATGTTCCAGGGTAGGGTGTTCTGGTACCATGTACCTACTTCAATATGCTCGGTAGCTATGTTTATGCACTGTCACCCCTCTTCTTGCCAGCTTCTGTGAGCAATGCATTCCTTCAGCTCACAGCTGCACTTTGCTTTCTGTTAGCAAAGTCTTGACCATTACTTTGGTTCAGGCCTAAGGCCTCATACCGGGCCTGTGCTTACTACGCCCTGCATGGAAAGCTCACAGGCCAGTCTCCCTCACCCCTCCGATCAGTCAGCGACCCCAGCAGAGTGAATTCATCTCTCCAAGCATTGGAGGCAGTTCAGCCCATCCACACATGGAAACGCTCAGTCTCTTCTGCCCAGCCCTGGCAGAGATGCAGCTCTGTGGGGGGCGGGGGAGGAACGTAGCTACTCAGACACAAGAGTGGGCGGTGTCCTTCTCAATCACTGGCCCAGGGCCAACCCTTAGCCCAAGGGCCTCAGGGCATTCAGACTGGTCCCTCTAGCAAGTTTCTCTGCTGGGCAAACCCGCAGCTTTGGCCTTCCCAGCCTGCCTGTCCCCTCAGCGACTCGGTGGGTGTTAATCACGTGAAATGATCTAAGGCCTCCCGGCTCAGCAATTCTCTCCTGTCCTTGGTCCTTCCCACCTGCTCAAACCCGCCCCCCCAAACACTGCCTCAGCCATGGGAGAGCGACCATCCACAAGGAAGAGAACTACTGTTGGGTGTGCGTGCGACTGCCTCACAGCCAGTGTCGGCAGCAGAGTGCCTGTTGCTGCCCAGGACTAAGAGCTCAGGACGTTTCTGGGCCTCAAACAGGCGTAGTTTCAGATCTTCCCCGATGGGGCTGCAGGTAGGTGGGTGGGAGAATAGCATAAGTAAGGCCATGACTGTTTCAGGGAACCAGGACAGCTGCAACCTACACCTCCCCCTGTAACTTCAGACCATTGCTCCTTGTTCTGCCATCTGACACCACTGAGAACAGTTTCTCACCCTCCCCTTTAGAGCTCCCCTTCAGGAAGTTGAGGGCTGCTATTAAATCACCCCATCAGCCTTCTCTTCTGTAAACTAAACAAGCCCAAATCCCTCAGCCTCTCCTCACAGGTCTTGTGCTCCAGACCCTTAATCATTTTTGTTGCCCTTCACTGAACCTGCTCCAGCAAATCCACATCCTTTTTATACTGGGGGGTGGGCGGGGGGCAAACTGGACACAATATTCCAGATGGGGCCTCACCAGTGCCGAACAGAGGGTTGGCATGGGCGGGCAGGGAATTATCCAGGAAGTGGACTACACTCCAGGCTTCCTCCTTTGAGCCTGAACACCTGCGCCCTCAGCTGCGTGGGGCCTTAGTGCTGCTGTAAACGCCTGTCAGCACGTAAACGGCGACATACCCTGCTCTGCAATGGCTGCTTTTATACACCTGCCCCTTCCCACTCGCTTCCAGAGCGCAGCCCCTCGCAGGACAGCTGCCTGGCAGAGCCTGCCTGGCTGGAGAAGCCAGGAGGGAGGGTGTCGCTGCTGTAGGTTCGGGTCAGTCTGGGTGTCATACGTGGCTGGAGTTTATGCTGGTTCTGGAAGCCATTTGAATGCCCAGGGTGGCTATTGGCCCCAAATGTTGCTGGGGGTGGGGGTATGTGAGGTGTCGAATGAAAGCTACTGATGCCCTGAAGCTATGTGTGCTATTTGTGTGTCTGTAGCATGGACGTAGGCAGAGTTATAGACGTTTAGCTCTGCAGCTGTGTGAGAAATGCTTCAGCGCTGAGCTTCACAGAGGGAGGTGGGGCTCCACCCCAGCCAGGACAATAGACTGAGCAGAGGCCCGGATGGCCAACACTCACTTTGTGATGGTGGGTTTCCTGCTGGGCCTGCAACAAATGGGAACTCGGCACAGTGACCCACCGGCTCAGGTGGTGGGCCAAGGCCCATGGAGCAAAATGGAATTGTCCCTCATAAGAGCATAAGAATGGCCATACTGGGTCAGACCAAAGGTCCATCCAGCCCAGTATCCCGTCTGCCGAGAGTGGCCAATGCCAGGTGCCCCAGAGAAGGAGAACAGAAGACAATGATCAAGTGATTTATCTCCTGCCATCCATCTCCTGCCCATGTATTGAAGGCTAGGGCACCATACTTTACCCCTGGCTAATAGCCATTTATGGACCTAACCTGCAAAAATTTATCAAGCTCTTTTTTAAACCCTAATAGAGTCCTGGCCTTCACAGCCTCCTCGGGCAAGGAGTTCCACAGGTTGACTGTGCGCTGTGTGAAGAAAAATTTCCTTTGATTAGTTTTGAACCTACTTCCCATCAATTTCATTTGGTGTCTCCTAGTTCTTGTATTATGGGAAAAGATAAATAATTTTTCTATATTCACTTTCTCCACACCATTCATGATTTTATATACCTCTATCATATCGCCCCTCACTTGCCTCTTTTCCAGACTGAAAAGTCCCAGTCTCTCTAGCCTCTCCCCATATGGGACCCGTTCCAAACCCCTAATCATCTTAGTCGCCCTTTTCTGAACCTTTTCTAATGCCAATATATCTTTTTTGAGGTGAGGAGACCACATCTGCACGCAGTACTCAAGATGTGGATGTACCATAGTTTTATATAGGGGAAGTATGATATCTTTTGTCTTATTATCTATCCCTTTTTTCATAATTCCTAACATCCTATTTACTTTACTAACTGCCACTGCACACTGCGTGGATGTCTTCAGAGAACTATCCACTATAACTCCAAGATCCCTTTCCTGATCTGTCATATCTAGATTTGACCCCATCACGTTGTATGTGTAATTTGGGTTATTTTTTCCAATGTGCATTACCTTACACTTCCCCACATTAAATTTCATTTGCCATTTTGCTGCCCAATCACTCAGTTTGCTGAGATCTTTTTGTAGTTCTTCACAATCCCTTTTGGTTTTGACTGCCCTGAACAACTTGGCGTCATCTGCAAACTTTGCCACCTCACTGCTTACCTCATTTTCTCGATCATTGATGAACAAGTTGAACAGGATCGGTCCCAGGACTGACCCCTGGGGAACACCACTAGTTACCCCCCTCCATTGTGAAAATTTACCATTTATTCCCATTTACCATTTATTCCCTCTGCATATGAAAAGCTGTAAGATGGGCCCTGGCAGGGACTTTCTTGGGTCTTCAGTCCTCATGAACTGAGCCTGTCCAGACTGGGGGGGCGGGGCGGTGCGCAATCCCTCAGTGGGATGATGTGGCCTTAGTAGTTTCCAGCTCGGCTCCTTTTTCTTTGGGTCTCCAAGGGGCCATGTCCCAGCATGTGGGCCCCAGGAGGCCGGACCTACAATGTTTTGATAACGGAATCTATGTAACCTGAAATGAGCTTTCAGGTCCCTCCAAGAGTCAGCAAATAACTCCACAGGCTGTGTCAGAAGTTATAACTGATGCATGTAAAGTTTTGCTTTAACAGTTCTTCTCTCTAACCCCTGTTCTTTCTTCTTTATTAGTAAACCTTTAGATATTAGCGCTAAAGCATCAGTAAGCTTGTTGTATGGGTAAGATCCAAGTGTATATTGACCAGGGGCAGGGGCAGGGGCTGGGCCCTTTGGGAACTGGAACCATCCGTGTGGAGTTTGGTGAAATAGGCTTAAGAGCCTCTCACCTGAATTTGGGGGTTGTTGGGCTGGGCTGCTAGAGCAGCTGGGAAGTCTGGGGGTTTGCTTGTGTGGTGTCTGGCTGGCCGATGAGGCTGGTTGGCTTTGCCTTGGTAAGAAGGAAATCCCAGCCTGGGGCGGTAAGTGGCCTGGACTGCAAGCAAAGATCCCCTGGATTGATTCCGCCAGCTATGCCCGGAAACCCCGTCCTGTCCCCCGGGGAGAACTGGGGCACTGGGGGTGGCATTGTTGTGTGTCAGGCTTTTGCCAGAGGCCCCTTGTGGCAGAGAGGCGTTTGCCAGGGCTTCCCGCTGGCTCAACCCCTCGGTGGGACCTGCCAGTCCCTGGGCGCTGGCTCTGGCGCTGACCCTCCGGGACAGGGGCCACACTGTGTCCGATGCTGCTCTCAGTGACCACACGGACCAGCGTCCAGTCTGGCGGCACCGGGCTCCTGCTGCTCTCGTCAGAGGCCGAGGGAGGGAGAAAAACCTTCCAGCTGCACCGCTGCTGCTCCCAGCCCCCCAAAATCCCCCTCTCCCTGCCCCTACCCCCACCCCCACCTCCAGCCCCCAAAATACTCCCTTCCAGCCCCCCATCCCTCTCTCCCTGCCCCTACCCCCACCCCCACCTCCAGCCCCCAAAATACTCCCTTCCAGCCCCCCATCCCTCTCTCCCTGCCCCTACCCCCACCCCCACCTCCAGCCCCCAAAATACTCCCTTCCAGCCCCCCATCCCTCTCTCCCTGCCCCTACCCCCACCCCCACACCAGCCCCCCAAAATACCCCCTTCCAGCCCCCCATCCCTCTCTCCCTGCCCCTGCCCCTACCCCCAACCCCACCCCACCCCCCAAAATACTCCCTTCCAGCCCCCCATCCCTCTCTCCCTGCCCCTGCCCCTACCCCCACCCCCACCCCAGCCCCCCAAAATACTCCCTTCCAGCCCCCCATCCCTCTCTCCCTGCCCCTACCCCCACCCCCACCCCCACCCCAGCCCCCCAAAATACTCCCTTCCAGCCCCCCATCCCTCTCTCCCTGCCCCTACCCCCACCCCCACACAATACCCCCTTCCAGCCCCCCAATCCCTCTCTCTCTGCCCCTACCCCCAGAACCCCAAAATACCCCCCTTTCAGCCCCCCCAAAATACCCCGCTACCTGCCCCTACCCCCAGACCCCCCCCAATACCCCTCTTCCAGCCCCTCTGAAATCCCCCTCTTCCAGCCACCCCAAAATTCCCTTCTTGCAGCCTCCAGAATCCACCTTTCAGCCCCCGCATCCCCCCTCTCCCTGCTCCCAGCCCCACCACACTCCCCACACGGGCCCTGTGCTGAAGGGCCAGGAGAGGACCAATACGGGGATGTGTGTGTGTGTGAGACACCCCAATGACCCAGCTGTTGCTGTGAGGTGGTCACCGGGGAGCCGTGCCCCAGGATGCTGCCGGTGGCCCCGAGTGGTGCCGGGGCGGGTAGGGTAGTGCCCTGAGCCAGGAAATTACCCTCACCCCACTCCCTGCCCCAGAGCTGTTCTCATTGCCCCCCCCCCCCCCCCCCGCCCCCAGCCTGCAGCGCCTACCAAGGTCATGGGCTTGCAGAGTTGATCCTGCCCCAGGCCCAGCCCTGTACCTTCCTGCCCCCGCCCCCCCCCAGCCCAACGGCCTAAGGCCGGCTCCACCGCTCCCCTGTACCCCCCCAGGCCGCTCTCACCTGGGCCCAGCAGCCCTCCTGGCGCTCCCCAGCTGGAGGAGAGAGCTGCTGGCTGGCTGGGGCGCCAGGCCAGAGGATATGACTGCCCTCGAGGAGGGGAAAGGCGCCGACAGGGACGTGGCCATGTCAGTGGTGGGCAGTGAGGCCCTCAAAGGAAGGTGGGATCACCGGGGGGGGAGGGGGGCAGGAAAGGGGCAGTGAACCAGGCAGGGGCTGAGACCCCGGGGGCTGCGCCAGCCGGAAGAGGGCCTGTACCGAGGCAGAGACGGTGCACACAGGCTCGAGTGCCCCGGCTGTGGGGGGCCGAGCTCTGCCCCAGAATGCCGGGTCCCCCCTCCCGAGCTTCTCGCCCTGGGGTGCCCGGCCAGAGGAGCTCAGCGCCAGGGCCAGGTGTGGGGCAAGCACCAAGCTGCACAGCCCAAAGCAGAGCCTCGCCCTCAGCTCGCCGCCGTGGGGCCCTGCAGCTCTCCTCCGGCTGCACCCGCCCGCAGCAAGGCGAGCCTCCCCTGGCTGCAGAGAGCCCCCTGGGGCCGGGCTAGGCCTGCCAGCTGGGCTGGGCACCCCGGGAGCAGCTCAGTCCTGGCCTGAGCACACCCCCAGCACCTCTGCCCTAGTCCTGCAGAGGCTTCATCCCTCTGCTTGGGCCAGGAGCAGCAGGCACGGGGGCTCCCTGCAAGCCGGTGAGGAGGGACCCGGGCGCAGGTCAGGGCGAGGCCCAGGGCCCGGCTGCATTACTCCTGGAGAGAAATTAAGGCAGATGAGCGCTGCCTCTTGCAGCCCCAGCTCTGGCCCACACAGGCCCTTTGCAACACAGCCCGTCAGCCCTATTGCCAGACCATCGCCCGTCCCCTCTGCCAGCTCCCCCCACCAGCCACCCCTGCTGTCCTGCCCGGAACCTGATTCTGCCCCCCCAAGGCAGGCCTTGGCATGGCTGGGCAGCCTGAGGCTGGCACTGGGCTGCCGGTATCTCCCAGCCGAGCCCACAGGAGGAAGCTGTCCATAGTGGGGGTCAGGGGACAGCTGCTGGGTGTTAAGGAGTTGTGGGCCCTGCTACTTAGAGAGATGCACAACAGCCGGAGATGCAGCCGGAGCCTGCAGCCCCGGCCAGCTCATGCAGAAGTACCGGGCAGCTGGAGCGCAATGGGGAAGGGGGGAGGCAGCGCTTTGCTCTGAGTCACAGTGGAAGGAAACCTCCACCTTGGCCCTGGGGGGGCCCCGATTCTGGAGCTGCAGCCCCAGTTGGGAGACGAGCTCCTTCCTGGCTGCCGGGAGGGACGTACCGGCTGGCCGGGCAGCACAGTCAGAGCAGTGGAGTTAAACGATACCTGCCCAACTCCCACCCTGTGGCACGGATCCGCCCGGGGCAGCAATGCAGAGCCGGGCTGTCTGAGGCTCCCAGGTCTGCAGGTCCAGCCAGCTCGGCCCCGCTGGGGCAATGCTGGGGCTCAGCGCCACGGGGGATGGTCCCTGGAGCAAGGGGCTCGTCCGGGGGAGGGTAAGAATTCTCTCAGCATTTCCGCCCACCAGCGCAGTGGCTAGTGCAGCTCCATATTACCAGCCCCCAGCCCAGGGACAGCCCTAGGGATGTGAGGGGGTCCCCAAGCTCTGCCCCCGGCCGCAGGCAGGAGTGTGATGGGGTTCAGGGTCCCCAAGCGCTGACCCCCAGCTGCAGGCAGGAGTGTAATGGGTTCAGGGGTCCCCAAGCGCTGCCCCCCAGCCGCAGGCAGGAGGGTGAGGGGTTCAGGGGTCCCCAAGCGCTGCCCCCCAACCGCAGGCAGGAGGGTGAGGGGTTCAGGGGTCCCCAAGCTCTGCCCCCCCCCGCTGTAGGCAGGAGTGTGATGGGTTCAGGGGTCCCCAAGCTCTGCCCCCCCCCCGCTGCAGGCAGGAGTGTGATGGGTTCAGGGGTCCCCAAGCTCTGCCCCCCAGCCGCAGGCAGGAGGGTGAGGGGTTCAGGGGTCCCCAAGCTCTGCCCCCCCAGCCACAGGCAGGAGGGTGATGGGCTTCAGGGGCCCCCAAGCTCTGCCCCCCGCCCCGCTGCAGGCAGGAGTGACTCAGCAGGTGGAATGGGCATTTTGTGTCGCCAGAGGCCCAGCTCAGCACAGTGGGGTCCATGCAGCCGGCAGAGACAGTCATTCCAGCCGGTCCTGGGGAGAGGAGCCCTCCACACCACGGCCTCAGTTCCCCCTTTGTTCCTCTCCTCCAGTCCAGGCTAACTGCCCCCCACTAACTGCCGTGTCTAATTCACACCCAGCCAGGCTCCTCCCTGGCTGTGGTCGGCCCAGGGTGTTACCTGGCAGCTTAGGCTACAGCCGCAGGGGTCATCCCCGGCCCGTGGGAGCTGCTGGGCCTGTCACTCACACATCCACCCCCCCACAGCACATCGCTCCCCCCTTCCAGACCAAGCTGAGCAGGGTCACTCAGCCAGGGAGCTGGGGAAGTTTGGGCCCTGCGCCCTGGGGTTAAACATCAATTGAGCCAGCGGCGCTCCCCTTCGCTGGGGCCTGCCTCCCTGACGTCCTGCAGGAGCTGATCCACCTTGTCTGGTGGCTGGACGACATTGGGGGCCAGGCCAGCCCAGCTCCCCCCGCGGTCACACCAGCCCCTCCTCTTCCCTTGGGCTCTGCCCAGGGGCTCCCTAGGCAGGCCCATGAGCTCTGCAAGCCGTTCCCGGAAAGCCAGGATGTCCTCCACCCCCCACTGTCCACCCAGGGGAGCCCCCCCAACTCTCTCAGCAAGCCCAGGGGTTCCCTCCCCCTTCTGCACCACAGCTTAGGTGGGGGGGAAGCTGGTGGGCCCTTGGGGTCCCTGGGTGCAAACAGCAGGTGGGACAAGTGCTTCTCACAGTCCTGAGATGCCGGAGGCCTTTATGCAGCGGCACCCCTTCTCCATATCCCAAGGAACCTTCCCAGCAGCCCGTGGGGCCGGGACTAATGCCCCACGGCCGAGGCAAGCCAGATCCCTGGTTTCCCCCACCTGCACCGGAGCAGGGTGGACATGAAGTCAGCCCCTTGGTTGCTGAGGACCTCCTGGGGGGACCCAACCCTGCTGGAAATGGCCAGCAGAAAGTCTGCTGCCGTGTCCACCTTGGGAGGGCAGAGTCAGGCCCCACCTGGGTGTATTTCTTCCCCAGCTGGGTTGCCTTGCCAGTGGGCCCCACTGTATCTATCGCTACCTTCTGGGAGGGCTCCTCGGGTGGGCAGATGCCTCAGGGCAGCTTTCCCCAGCCCCTGGCAGGAGCTGCAGGTCTGGCAGTCCCACTGCACGCCCGCAAATGTCCCTGGCCAATGAAAGGTCTGAAGCAGCCTCAACAGGGGGTGCCTCGGGCGATACCTTTGGGGAACCAGCAGCAGCTGCTGCTGGACACCCCGCCCCCCCCGATTCTCCTTTCTCCAGGACTCTCCTTCATGCTCAGCCCAGCTGTCCATGAAGTCATCTGCCAGCTCCTCCGCGCTGAGAGAGTCCTCTGGCCGCGCTGTGAGAGTCCTCTGGCTGAGACACACTCCATGGAACCATTCCAGGACACATGGACCATCAGCTTAACCAGGTCCTCTACAGTCTGGGCTCCCATCCCACACACCCCCTTGCCGTAGTTCTGTGGCAGACGGGAGGCCAGGTCTGCACGGGTCTCCTCCGGCCCCTTCTATGCCTCCTGGAACAACTTCTTGTACATCTCGGGGCTCAGCGTGAATTTATGCAGCAGGGCCTGTTGGTAGTGCTCAGGCTGCAGCCCCTCCAGCACCTCTGAGCCAGCCGGGGGTGAGCTTCTGGAGCCATTCCACTGAGGGTACCTGGTTCAACTTGCACGTTCACTCAAAGGAGGTAAGAAACCCATCCAGGTCCCCCCGCATCCTTATGCTGGGCCAGCACGTGCATCTCTAAGTGACCCCCAGTCCCAGGCCTCCTGGCCCTCTCGCTGCTCACTGCCTCTGGGCTTCTCAGCTCCCCCAAGGCCCGCTCATGCTGCCGCTCTCTCATCATAGAGCTCAACCCAAATATTCTCAACTGGCTTTTATCCCTCCATATACTGGAGCTCTGAGCCATCATGCTGCTCCCACACATGGAGCTCAACGCCTCCTCCTTTTCCCCCCAGCCTGTCCTTCCTGAGCAGTTTATACCTTTCCATGACCGTGCTCCAGTTATGTGAGTCATCCCACCACGTCTCCGTTCTTCCAGTCACCTCATACTCCTTTGACTCTGCCAGGGTCTCTAATTTCTCCTGTTTGTTTCCCAGGCTTCTCGCATTCCTGTACAAACACCTGAGACAATTTGCTGATTGGCCGACTTTCTCCTTTCGAACGAGTGGTCGTCCTTTGTTATTCCTCCTTCCTTCCCCACTTACCTCAGGGCTTGTGTCACCATCCCCGAACAAAGCTGTTGGCTGTAAGGGGGAAGGCGTGGGCCCCAGGGGGCTCTGTGGGGGGCTGTGTACCACAAGGGGCTCTGCTGGGAGTCCTGGCAGGGAGGGACGCATCTGTCCTGCGTAGCTCTCTCCCCACCAGGCCAACCAGCAGGGCCAGTCTGTTCTCTAGAGCACAAAGGGCTGCTGGATTTTCACAGCTGTTTTCAAAGCAGCCAGCCAGCTTGGCCTTGAGAAGGCTGCGTATCAGAGAAAGCAGGTCCCACCTCTCCAACACCCTGGCACCCATGCCAGGAAACACAGAGAGTGGCCACAAGACCGAGAACAACATTTATGGGACCTTGTCCCCCCCAAGAGAGCACCATGAGCCAGCTCCAATACTTTACAGAAAAGGCAAAACTCACATGTACAAATCCCCCAGCCCTCCTCTTGAGCCATTTCAAAACACAGAAAACAGCAATACCTGTAAAATGCTCAGTGGAGTCTGATACTCACAGAGCTTCGAGCTAATAAACAAACCTCCATTGCAACTGCTTCTGAAAAGTAAAACAGGTTCCCGTACAGAACCAGACTCACCCACACTTCGGCCGTGTCTACACGTGCCCCAAACTTCGAAATGGCCACGCAAATGGCCATTTTGAAGTTTACTAACGAAGCACTGAAATGCAAACGCAGCGCTTCGTTAGCGTGCGGGCGGCAGCGGCGCCTCCAAATTAACGTGCCTTGCAGCCCGCGGCACGTCCCGACAGGGCTCCTGTCCGCAAGGACCCCGCGTGCTTCAAAGTCCCATTATTCGCATCAACTTTGGAAAAGGAGCCCCAAGCCCCGCCTGGCCGCGCCGCGCGGCAGTAAGGCACGTTAATTTCCAAGCACTGCTGAACCCCACACGCTAACGAGACACAGAACAGCCATTTCAGCGTTCAACTAATCAACCTCGAAATGACCATTTGCAGGCTCATTTTGCAGTTTAGGGCACGTGCAGACGTAGCCTTTTTTTAATTTATTGAAGTCTGAACACCTATGATGCTTCTATTGCATTCATCGGTATCCAGACTTGTTTAGCTGTTCGGCAGCCTGGAGACAGGGCTCAATTCCTCAACACTCCAGCTCATGGCAACCAAAGATTCACTCAACTTGAGGCTGCGTGAATCAGGAATCAACTGTACATGGCTTGGCCAACAGACGTTTTAGCATATAGGCGTCTTCCTCAGCCTGGGACAGAGTTTGTGGGTTGACTTGTTGATATGTGTGTGTAAGGAATGTGCCAGCAGGAGCTCAGGACTGGGAAAGGCTTTAGGGCCTGTGTGCTTCAGAGCTTATTTGCATGAAAATCTAAATAGATGCATATGTAATACCCTCTCAACAAAGTCTGATGGGAGCAGGTGAAGCTGTGAGGTTTCATCTCTTGTCATGAGCATGTTCTTGTAAAGTCACAATTTATGCTATGATGCATGTAAGAAATGTGGGTTCTCACCCATGCTTGAAGTTGTTGTGGACTCTAGGGTAGTCACCGTTACTGTTAAAGGTATGGGTTGCACAGGGATCCCTGGGGGGTGTCCATCCTGCAAGCTTACTGATATACAATAAGCTTTGCCAGTTTTTACTTTAGCAAAATAAAAACCACTTAGAGGGTGGTTGTTTGAGTTTTAACCATGTAGTTTCTTAGATGTTAATCTCTTAGACACAGCTTTTTTGGGGAAAAAAAACCTGTGTAGTTTTAACTCACTTTGGCTACGTCTACACGTGCACCCAACTTCGAAATAGCTTATTTCGATGTTGAGACATCGAAATAGGCTATTTCGATAAATAACGTCTACACGTCCTCCAGGGCTGGCAACGTCGATGTTCAACTTCGACGTTGCTCAGCCCAACATCGAAATAGGCACAGCGAGGGAACGTCTACACGCCAAAGTAGCACACATCGAAATAAGGGAGCCAGGCACAGCTGCAGACAGGGTCACGGGGCGGACTCAACAGCAAGTCGCTCCCTTAAAGGGCCCCTCCCAGACACACTTTCATTAAACAGTGCAAGATACACAGAGCCAACAACTAGTTGCAGACCCTGTATATGCAGCAGGGACCCCCAGCTGCAGCAGCAGCAGCCAGAAGCCCTGGGCTAAGGGCTGCTGCCCACGGTGACCACAGAGCCCCGCAAGGGCTGGAGAGAGAGTATCTCTCAACCCCCCAGCTGATGGCCGCCATGGAGGACCCCGCTATTTCGATGTTGCGGGACGCGGATCGTCTACACGTCCCTACTTCGATGTTGAACGTCGAAGTAGGGCGCTATTCCCATCCCCTCATGGGGTTAGCGACTTCGACGTCTCGCCGCCTAACGTCGATTTCAACTTCGAAATAGCGCCCAACACGTGTAGACGTGACGGGCGCTATTTCGAAGTTACTGCCGCTACTTCGAAGTAGCGTGCACGTGTAGACGCAGCCTTTGGCTACGTCTACACGTGCACCCAACTTCGAAATAGCTTATTTCGATGTTGAGACATCGAAATAGGCTATTTCGATAAATAACGTCTACACGTCCTCCAGGGCTGGCAACGTCGATGTTCAACTTCGACGTTGCTCAGCCCAACATCGAAATAGGCACAGCGAGGGAACGTCTACAAGCCAAAGTAGCACACATCGAAATAAGGGAGCCAGGCACAGCTGCAGACAGGGTCACGGGGCGGACTCAACAGCAAGTCGCTCCCTTAAAGGGCCCCTCCCAGACACACTTTCATTAAACAGTGCAAGATACACAGAGCCAACAACTAGTTGCAGACCCTGTATATGCAGCAGGGACCCCCAGCTGCAGCAGCAGCAGCCAGAAGCCCTGGGCTAAGGGCTGCTGCCCACGGTGACCACAGAGCCCCGCAAGGGCTGGAGAGAGAGTATCTCTCAACCCCCCAGCTGATGGCCGCCATGGAGGACCCCGCTATTTCGATGTTGCGGGACGCGGATCGTCTACACGTCCCTACTTCGATGTTGAACGTCGAAGTAGGGCGCTATTCCCATCCCCTCATGGGGTTAGCGACTTCGACGTCTCGCCGCCTAACGTCGATTTCAACTTCGAAATAGCGCCCAACACGTGTAGACGTGACGGGCGCTATTTCGAAGTTACTGCCGCTACTTCGAAGTAGCGTGCACGTGTAGACGCAGCCTTTGGCTACGTCTACACGTGCACCCAACTTCGAAATAGCTTATTTCGATGTTGAGACATCGAAATAGGCTATTTCGATAAATAACGTCTACACGTCCTCCAGGGCTGGCAACGTCGATGTTCAACTTCGACGTTGCTCAGCCCAACATCGAAATAGGCACAGCGAGGGAACGTCTACAAGCCAAAGTAGCACACATCGAAATAAGGGAGCCAGGCACAGCTGCAGACAGGGTCACGGGGCGGACTCAACAGCAAGTCGCTCCCTTAAAGGGCCCCTCCCAGACACACTTTCATTAAACAGTGCAAGATACACAGAGCCAACAACTAGTTGCAGACCCTGTATATGCAGCACGGACCCCCAGCTGCAGCAGCAGCAGCCAGAAGCCCTGGGCTAAGGGCTGCTGCCCACGGTGACCACAGAGCCCCGCAAGGGCTGGAGAGAGAGTATCTCTCAACCCCCCAGCTGATGGCCGCCATGGAGGACCCCGCTATTTCGATGTTGTGAGACGCGGATCGTCTACACGTCCCTACTTCGATGTTGAACGTCGAAGTAGGGTACTATTCCCATCCCCTCATGGGGTTAGCGACTTCGACGTCTCGCCGCCTAACGTCGATTTCAACTTCGAAATAGCACCCAACACGTGTAGACGTGACGGGCGCTATTTCGAAGTTACTGCCGCTACTTCGAAGTAGCGTGCACGTGTAGACGCAGCCTTTGGCTACGTCTACACGTGCACCCAACTTCGAAATAGCTTATTTCGATGTTGAGACATCGAAATAGGCTATTTCGATAAATAACGTCTACACGTCCTCCAGGGCTGGCAACGTCGATGTTCAACTTCGACGTTGCTCAGCCCAACATCGAAATAGGCACAGCGAGGGAACGTCTACAAGCCAAAGTAGCACACATCGAAATAAGGGAGCCAGGCACAGCTGCAGACAGGGTCACGGGGCGGACTCAACAGCAAGTCGCTCCCTTAAAGGGCCCCTCCCAGACACACTTTCATTAAACAGTGCAAGATACACAGAGCCAACAACTAGTTGCAGACCCTGTATATGCAGCAGGGACCCCCAGCTGCAGCAGCAGCAGCCAGAAGCCCTGGGCTAAGGGCTGCTGCCCACGGTGACCACAGAGCCCCGCAAGGGCTGGAGAGAGAGTATCTCTCAACCCCCCAGCTGATGGCCGCCATGGAGGACCCCGCTATTTCGATGTTGCGGGACGCGGATCGTCTACACGTCCCTACTTCGATGTTGAACGTCGAAGTAGGGCGCTATTCCCATCCCCTCATGGGGTTAGCGACTTCGACGTCTCGCCGCCTAACGTCGATTTCAACTTCGAAATAGCGCCCAACACGTGTAGACGTGACGGGCGCTATTTCGAAGTTACTGCCGCTACTTCGAAGTAGCGTGCACGTGTAGACGCAGCCTTTGGCTACGTCTACACGTGCACCCAACTTCGAAATAGCTTATTTCGATGTTGAGACATCGAAATAGGCTATTTCGATAAATAACGTCTACACGTCCTCCAGGGCTGGCAACGTCGATGTTCAACTTCGACGTTGCTCAGCCCAACATCGAAATAGGCACAGCGAGGGAACGTCTACAAGCCAAAGTAGCACACATCGAAATAAGGGAGCCAGGCACAGCTGCAGACAGGGTCACGGGGCGGACTCAACAGCAAGTCGCTCCCTTAAAGGGCCCCTCCCAGACACACTTTCATTAAACAGTGCAAGATACACAGAGCCAACAACTAGTTGCAGACCCTGTATATGCAGCAGGGACCCCCAGCTGCAGCAGCAGCAGCCAGAAGCCCTGGGCTAAGGGCTGCTGCCCACGGTGACCACAGAGCCCCGCAAGGGCTGGAGAGAGAGTATCTCTCAACCCCCCAGCTGATGGCCGCCATGGAGGACCCCGCTATTTCGATGTTGCGGGACGCGGATCGTCTACACGTCCCTACTTCGATGTTGAACGTCGAAGTAGGGCGCTATTCCCATCCCCTCATGGGGTTAGCGACTTCGACGTCTCGCCGCCTAACGTCGATTTCAACTTCGAAATAGCGCCCAACACGTGTAGACGTGACGGGCGCTATTTCGAAGTTACTGCCGCTACTTCGAAGTAGCGTGCACGTGTAGACGCAGCCTTTGGCTACGTCTACACGTGCACCCAACTTCGAAATAGCTTATTTCGATGTTGAGACATCGAAATAGGCTATTTCGATAAATAACGTCTACACGTCCTCCAGGGCTGGCAACGTCGATGTTCAACTTCGACGTTGCTCAGCCCAACATCGAAATAGGCACAGCGAGGGAACGTCTACAAGCCAAAGTAGCACACATCGAAATAAGGGAGCCAGGCACAGCTGCAGACAGGGTCACGGGGCGGACTCAACAGCAAGTCGCTCCCTTAAAGGGCCCCTCCCAGACACACTTTCATTAAACAGTGCAAGATACACAGAGCCAACAACTAGTTGCAGACCCTGTATATGCAGCACGGACCCCCAGCTGCAGCAGCAGCAGCCAGAAGCCCTGGGCTAAGGGCTGCTGCCCACGGTGACCACAGAGCCCCGCAAGGGCTGGAGAGAGAGTATCTCTCAACCCCCCAGCTGATGGCCGCCATGGAGGACCCCGCTATTTCGATGTTGTGAGACGCGGATCGTCTACACGTCCCTACTTCGATGTTGAACGTCGAAGTAGGGTACTATTCCCATCCCCTCATGGGGTTAGCGACTTCGACGTCTCGCCGCCTAACGTCGATTTCAACTTCGAAATAGCACCCAACACGTGTAGACGTGACGGGCGCTATTTCGAAGTTACTGCCGCTACTTCGAAGTAGCGTGCACGTGTAGACGCAGCCTTTGGCTACGTCTACACGTGCACCCAACTTCGAAATAGCTTATTTCGATGTTGAGACATCGAAATAGGCTATTTCGATAAATAACGTCTACACGTCCTCCAGGGCTGGCAACGTCGATGTTCAACTTCGACGTTGCTCAGCCCAACATCGAAATAGGCACAGCGAGGGAACGTCTACAAGCCAAAGTAGCACACATCGAAATAAGGGAGCCAGGCACAGCTGCAGACAGGGTCACGGGGCGGACTCAACAGCAAGTCGCTCCCTTAAAGGGCCCCTCCCAGACACACTTTCATTAAACAGTGCAAGATACACAGAGCCAACAACTAGTTGCAGACCCTGTATATGCAGCAGGGACCCCCAGCTGCAGCAGCAGCAGCCAGAAGCCCTGGGCTAAGGGCTGCTGCCCACGGTGACCACAGAGCCCCGCAAGGGCTGGAGAGAGAGTATCTCTCAACCCCCCAGCTGATGGCCGCCATGGAGGACCCCGCTATTTCGATGTTGCGGGACGCGGATCGTCTACACGTCCCTACTTCGATGTTGAACGTCGAAGTAGGGCGCTATTCCCATCCCCTCATGGGGTTAGCGACTTCGACGTCTCGCCGCCTAACGTCGATTTCAACTTCGAAATAGCGCCCAACACGTGTAGACGTGACGGGCGCTATTTCGAAGTTACTGCCGCTACTTCGAAGTAGCGTGCACGTGTAGACGCAGCCTTTGGCTACGTCTACACGTGCACCCAACTTCGAAATAGCTTATTTCGATGTTGAGACATCGAAATAGGCTATTTCGATAAATAACGTCTACACGTCCTCCAGGGCTGGCAACGTCGATGTTCAACTTCGACGTTGCTCAGCCCAACATCGAAATAGGCACAGCGAGGGAACGTCTACAAGCCAAAGTAGCACACATCGAAATAAGGGAGCCAGGCACAGCTGCAGACAGGGTCACGGGGCGGACTCAACAGCAAGTCGCTCCCTTAAAGGGCCCCTCCCAGACACACTTTCATTAAACAGTGCAAGATACACAGAGCCAACAACTAGTTGCAGACCCTGTATATGCAGCAGGGACCCCCAGCTGCAGCAGCAGCAGCCAGAAGCCCTGGGCTAAGGGCTGCTGCCCACGGTGACCACAGAGCCCCGCAAGGGCTGGAGAGAGAGTATCTCTCAACCCCCCAGCTGATGGCCGCCATGGAGGACCCCGCTATTTCGATGTTGCGGGACGCGGATCGTCTACACGTCCCTACTTCGATGTTGAACGTCGAAGTAGGGCGCTATTCCCATCCCCTCATGGGGTTAGCGACTTCGACGTCTCGCCGCCTAACGTCGATTTCAACTTCGAAATAGCGCCCAACACGTGTAGACGTGACGGGCGCTATTTCGAAGTTACTGCCGCTACTTCGAAGTAGCGTGCACGTGTAGACGCAGCCTTTGGCTACGTCTACACGTGCACCCAACTTCGAAATAGCTTATTTCGATGTTGAGACATCGAAATAGGCTATTTCGATAAATAACGTCTACACGTCCTCCAGGGCTGGCAACGTCGATGTTCAACTTCGACGTTGCTCAGCCCAACATCGAAATAGGCACAGCGAGGGAACGTCTACAAGCCAAAGTAGCACACATCGAAATAAGGGAGCCAGGCACAGCTGCAGACAGGGTCACGGGGCGGACTCAACAGCAAGTCGCTCCCTTAAAGGGCCCCTCCCAGACACACTTTCATTAAACAGTGCAAGATACACAGAGCCAACAACTAGTTGCAGACCCTGTATATGCAGCACGGACCCCCAGCTGCAGCAGCAGCAGCCAGAAGCCCTGGGCTAAGGGCTGCTGCCCACGGTGACCACAGAGCCCCGCAAGGGCTGGAGAGAGAGTATCTCTCAACCCCCCAGCTGATGGCCGCCATGGAGGACCCCGCTATTTCGATGTTGTGAGACGCGGATCGTCTACACGTCCCTACTTCGATGTTGAACGTCGAAGTAGGGTACTATTCCCATCCCCTCATGGGGTTAGCGACTTCGACGTCTCGCCGCCTAACGTCGATTTCAACTTCGAAATAGCACCCAACACGTGTAGACGTGACGGGCGCTATTTCGAAGTTACTGCCGCTACTTCGAAGTAGCGTGCACGTGTAGACGCAGCCTTTGGCTACGTCTACACGTGCACCCAACTTCGAAATAGCTTATTTCGATGTTGAGACATCGAAATAGGCTATTTCGATAAATAACGTCTACACGTCCTCCAGGGCTGGCAACGTCGATGTTCAACTTCGACGTTGCTCAGCCCAACATCGAAATAGGCACAGCGAGGGAACGTCTACAAGCCAAAGTAGCACACATCGAAATAAGGGAGCCAGGCACAGCTGCAGACAGGGTCACGGGGCGGACTCAACAGCAAGTCGCTCCCTTAAAGGGCCCCTCCCAGACACACTTTCATTAAACAGTGCAAGATACACAGAGCCAACAACTAGTTGCAGACCCTGTATATGCAGCAGGGACCCCCAGCTGCAGCAGCAGCAGCCAGAAGCCCTGGGCTAAGGGCTGCTGCCCACGGTGACCACAGAGCCCCGCAAGGGCTGGAGAGAGAGTATCTCTCAACCCCCCAGCTGATGGCCGCCATGGAGGACCCCGCTATTTCGATGTTGCGGGACGCGGATCGTCTACACGTCCCTACTTCGATGTTGAACGTCGAAGTAGGGCGCTATTCCCATCCCCTCATGGGGTTAGCGACTTCGACGTCTCGCCGCCTAACGTCGATTTCAACTTCGAAATAGCGCCCAACACGTGTAGACGTGACGGGCGCTATTTCGAAGTTACTGCCGCTACTTCGAAGTAGCGTGCACGTGTAGACGCAGCCTTTGGCTACGTCTACACGTGCACCCAACTTCGAAATAGCTTATTTCGATGTTGAGACATCGAAATAGGCTATTTCGATAAATAACGTCTACACGTCCTCCAGGGCTGGCAACGTCGATGTTCAACTTCGACGTTGCTCAGCCCAACATCGAAATAGGCACAGCGAGGGAACGTCTACAAGCCAAAGTAGCACACATCGAAATAAGGGAGCCAGGCACAGCTGCAGACAGGGTCACGGGGCGGACTCAACAGCAAGTCGCTCCCTTAAAGGGCCCCTCCCAGACACACTTTCATTAAACAGTGCAAGATACACAGAGCCAACAACTAGTTGCAGACCCTGTATATGCAGCACGGACCCCCAGCTGCAGCAGCAGCAGCCAGAAGCCCTGGGCTAAGGGCTGCTGCCCACGGTGACCACAGAGCCCCGCAAGGGCTGGAGAGAGAGTATCTCTCAACCCCCCAGCTGATGGCCGCCATGGAGGACCCCGCTATTTCGATGTTGTGAGACGCGGATCGTCTACACGTCCCTACTTCGATGTTGAACGTCGAAGTAGGGTACTATTCCCATCCCCTCATGGGGTTAGCGACTTCGACGTCTCGCCGCCTAACGTCGATTTCAACTTCGAAATAGCACCCAACACGTGTAGACGTGACGGGCGCTATTTCGAAGTTACTGCCGCTACTTCGAAGTAGCGTGCACGTGTAGACGCAGCTTTTGGCTGCGTCTACACGTGCACCCAACTTCGAAATAGCTTATTTCGATGTTGAGACATCGAAATAGGTTATTTCGATAAATAACGTCTACACGTCCTCCAGGGCTGGCAACGTCGATGTTCAACTTCGACGTTGCTCAGCCCAACATCGAAATAGGCACAGCGAGGGAACGTCTACAAGCCAAAGTAGCACACATCGAAATAAGGGAGCCAGGCACAGCTGCAGACAGGGTCACGGGGCGGACTCAACAGCAAGTCGCTCCCTTAAAGGGCCCCTCCCAGACACACTTTCATTAAACAGTGCAAGATACACAGAGCCAACAACTAGTTGCAGACCCTGTATATGCAGCATGGACCCCCAGCTGCAGCAGCAGCAGCCAGAAGCCCTGGGCTAAGGGCTGCTGCCCACGGTGACCACAGAGCCCCGCAAGGGCTGGAGAGAGAGTATCTCTCAACCCCCCAGCTGATGGCCGCCATGGAGGACCCCGCTATTTTGATGTTGCGGGACGCGGATCGTCTACACGTCCCTACTTCGATTTTGAACGTCGAAGTAGGGCGCTATTCCCATCCCCTCATGGGGTTAGCGACTTCGACGTCTCGCCGCCTAACGTCGATTTCAGCTTCGAAATAGCGCCCAACACGTGTAGACGTGACGGGCGCTATTTCGAAGTTACTGCCGCTACTTCGAAGTAGCGTGCACGTGTAGACGCAGCCTTTTTTTCTTTTTGGTTGTGAGTTTTTAAAATATGTGGGGTTTCTTCAGAAACCAGTTTTATTAAAACCAGCTGAAAAACTCAACTTACAAGAAAAAAAAAAAGGCAACACACATTTTAAAGGTTCCTTAGTAAGCTTCCAAGTGGCTAGTGCATGTAATATTTGGTAGAAAAATTATGTGTGAACAAATAGCAAAAAGGCTGTCTGTTGTGTGTGGCTGACTGGGTTTGCTGTGCTAATGGGAACAGATCAGAGCTGCTTCAGGGTTATGGACTGAGATTTGGGCTGTGGTGGGAATGTAACACATGAGCCTACACGGGAAGGTTGCCTGGTTCCCTCTCTCAAACTGAAGTCAAATGAGGCCCAGTTAGGACTGGCAAGAGGACTGGGAAGGAGCGGGGGCAGCAAAAGCAACAGTCAAAGGTAAAGAAAATCCTGGCCGTGGCCAGAACGCATTCTCTCCCATGACCCCTCCCCCGTGGGATACCAAGGAGGTTGGATGAAGCCTTCTGTCTCAGGACCCACACAAGTGGTTGGTGACTATAAGGGATGTGGTTAAGGGCACACACTGCAGGTCTAGCGAGGCCTAATCAGAGGGGGTGTCAGGGAATGGGGCCAGCGCGGTGTTCTGCAGTGTCTGAGCTGGGAGGCGACACAGCATGAAAGCTCTGCGGTGTCAGGCTGGCAGAGGAACCCTGGGGAGCAGATTTGGCCAGGTTGCAGAGCTAGGGGGGCACTTGCTTGGAACTAACTTACCTCAGGCTTCTGATCTCCTGATTTCCGCTTCTGTCATGAGAGCTGGGGATGGGATAAAGGGAAAGCCTTCTAACACTGCCTTGCTGGAAACCAGAGCCACCTCCCCACTTCCACCCCCAGCCACTGGGCTCACACACCTCTAGCTTGGAGGCAGAGCTGGGCCCTGCCTGTTCACATTGTCCAAATGCCCACCAGCTAAACGGGGAGCCCAGGGGGTTTGCCCTTTGGATGAAGAATGCTTGAGAACAGGGGCAGCAGCTCAGGTTTGTTCAGCTTTTGCAAAGATCTTTGCAAAGCTGTCAGCAACCGGCTGCGGCAGCTGGTTTTCCGGCAAACAGGTCCGGGGCGGGGAGGAGGGGGACAAATCCCAGGCCAGGCTGTGCTACAGTAGGGTACCTCTGTTTAAACAGTCTGCAACAAGCGAGTTAACATTAGAACACAACCAGGTTTTAGAGTTACCGGCCATTGAGCTGAATGGAGCCACTCAACATGGTCATTTCCGACTCCCTGCCGAAAGGCTGCATCAGACAGTGCTGCGCAGGGGCACGGCTGGGGGGATGCTGCTTCCCAGAACATCGGCACACCAAATGAAGCATTATTTGGACTCTGTCGGTGCTTGGGACACCCGCACCCCATTGGCCCATGTTGGGAAGTCATTTGGGATTGACGACGATTTGCGTACAGGCACAGCCGTCTCCCTGAGGCCTGTAGGGGGGCTCCTTCGGAAACGTATGGAGACTGGAGGGCAAAGCTGTGGCTGTGTCTAATTTTAGGGGAGGGCAAATGAGGGAAAATGTAATGGCACATTCAGAGCTTGGCAGGGGTGTGTAGCTAAACTCTTCCCACATGGTGCCCCTGATTCTTGGCGTACTGAGTGTGGACGTATGGATTCCCTTCCCTCCGCCCCACAGTTGGCTTGAAGTCAGTTACTGTGACAGCAGCTGCTGATCCCCGTAAACTCGGATCGGTTCTCTAGGGCACACTCTGAGCAGCAGGCTGGGCGGTAAAGCAGCCCATGCGTCACCTCCAGCTTGCCCGTCTGCAAGATCCTTAACCTCGGCTTCTTTGGGACAGAGAGAGCCGTGTTAGTCTGTATTCTAGCAAACCAAAACAGCAGTCTGTTAGCGCTTTAAAGACTAGCAAAATAATTTATTCAGTGATGAGCTTTCATGGGACAGACCCACTTCTTCAGATCATAGCCAGACCAGAACAGACACAATATATAAAGCACAGAGGTCCACAAATCGTCATCAAGGTTGGCAAGTCAGAAGAGCAGAGGGCTGGCAGGGCTGGGGTGGGGGGAGTTAAGAGTTAGATAAAACAAGAAAGCACTTAAAAGGTAAAAGAATCCTTATAATGGGGCAGGTAGTTGCTGTCCATCTTCAAACCACATGTTAATGTGTCAAATTTGAATACGAATGTTAGTTCTGAGCATTCCCTCTGTAGACGGCCGTTAAAGTCCCTTTTCAGTAGCACACAAGCTCTCAGGTCTTTAACAGAATGGCCCGCTCCAGTAAAGTGCGGGCTGAGAGCTTGGGGTATTTGGAGTTTTTTAATGTCTGCTCTATCTCCGTTCATTCTTTGTCGAAGAGCGTTTGTGGTCTGTCCGATATACGTGGTGTGTGAGCATTGTAGAGGGGGTCAGAGGCTCAACACATTCCACATGCGCTGCCTTAGGCGCATACTCGGTATCTCATGGCAGGACAAGGTCCCCAATAGCGCAGCGCTTGAGAGGGCAGGCGCCACCTCCATGGTCACCCTTCTCAAACAGAGGCGTATGCGCTGGCTGGGCCATGTCTCACGCATGACGGATGGCTGAATACCGAAGGACCTCCTCTTCGGCGAGCTGGCGTCTGGAAAGAGGCCGAAAGGGCGACCTAAATTGCTGTACAAGGACGCGTGCAAGCGTGACCTCAGCGCTCTCTCTATCAGCGTCAACACTTGATCCTGTACTTAATGTGGTTAGGTCCAGGGATGAAATCTCCAGCACAGATATGTGGGCAAAGCTGGCAACAGGGCTTGTTACAAGGAAAAGTTCCAGGATTAGTATTTTGGTGGTACAGCCTATGATTGGTAGAAAGAAGCCTGATAAGGTTGGGAGGTCGTCTGTAGGAGAGAACAGGCCTGTCACCGAGGTCCTTCTGGAGTGTGGCATCATGATTAAGGATAGGTTGTAGGTCTTTAATAATTCGTTGCAGTGGTTTGAGTTGGGGGCTGTTGGTGATGACCAGTGGTGTTCTGTTCTTGGCTTTTTTGGACCTATCTTGGGGTAGTTGGTTTCTGGGTATTCATCTAGCCCTGCTGATTTGTTCTTTTTTTTTTTTTATTTAACCTGGTGGGTAATTCAGGTTTATGAATGTTTGGTAGAGATCTTACAAAACAAAGCAGCCGAAATGCAGCACTTTAAAGACTACCCAAAAGATTTATTCTGTGATGAGCTTTCGTGGGACAGAACCACTTCTTCGGATCAATGGTAGAGATCTTGTAGTTTTCAGCCTCTGTCACTAGGATCAGAGTAGATGCGATAGTATCTCAGGGCTTGACTAGAAATGATGGATTGTGTTGTGTGTGCAGGATGGAAGCTAGAAGCATGTAGGTAAGTCTAGCGATCAGTGGGTTTCCGGTAGGGTGTGGTACCGATCAGGCCATCCTTGATTTGTACTGTAGTGTCCAGGAAAGGTATCTCTTGTGTGGAGTGGTCAAGGCATAAGTTGATGGTGGGGTACAGATTGTTAGAGTCTCTGTGGAATTCTCCTAGAGTCTCTATACCAGGGGTCCAAATTAGAAAGACGTCATCCATGTTTGGTTAGTACAGGAGGAGTCATAGGGGACGAGAGCATCTTTGGGAGAGGCAGTGACACTGCTGTGCTCCCAGGAGTGGCTCCCTTTCCCAGCAGAAAATGCAACACAATCAACACAGGTAGGACTTGAATCCACAACTCTGCAATCCTCCATTAGGCTACTGGGTCTGGCTGTAGATTACAGGCTTTTTGCTTCTGAGTGTGATGAAGGCTACTGAGCTGCCGCCCCTAAATTTTCTGCCAGTGCGGGGGTCAGGAAGGAATTTCTCACTTCCAGACGTTGGCAGCCAAGTGCCTGATTAGGATCAAGTGGGACCTTTCTTAGAAGCAGCTGGTGTTTGCCAATGGCCCAGAAAGGCTCCCACCAACCATCCCATGCTTGGAAAGCAAATTCCTGCAAGGGAAAGGACCAGAGTGTGTTGGCAGGTGAAATAGGACGGGGTTTCTGGGCACAGCAAGAGAACTCAATCCAGGGAAACTTTGCTCAAAATCCAGGCTGCTTACAGCCTCAGGCTGCGATTTCCTTCTCACTAAGGCAAATCCAACCAGCCACCACAGCACCTCTGCCACCCCACTGGCCAGCCAGAGCCACATCAGCAAACCCCCAGACTTCCCAGCTGCTCTACCAGCCCAGACCAACAACCCCCAAATTAAGGTGAGAGGCTCTTAAGCCTATTTCACCAAACTCCACACAGATTGTTTCAGGTCCCAAAGGGCCCAGCCCCAGCCCCTGGTCAATATATACTTGGGTTTTACCCAAAACAACACGCTCAGCAATTCTTTAGATCCAATATCTAAAGATTTATTAACAAAAAAGAAAGAACAGGGTTAGAGAGAAGAATTGTTAAAGTAAAACTTTACATGCTTCAGTCATAACTTCCGACGCAGCCAGCGATGTTATTTGCTGATTCTTGAAAGTCTCTGAAAGTTCATTTCATGTTACATAGATGCAGTCATTGGAGCATCGTAGGTCCGGCCCGCTGGAGTCCACATGCTGGACCATGGCCCCTTGGAGACCACAAGACAAAAGATCCAATATGGACACTGCTAAATCCACCTCATCCTGCTGAGGGATGGGCCCCCAGTCCAGACAGGCTTAACTCATGAAGACTGAGGAACCAAGAAAGTCCCTGCCAGGGCCCATCTCACAGCTTTTCATACGCGGAGGGACAATTCTATTCTGCTCCATGGGCCTTGGCCCACCACCTGAGCCGGTGGGTCACTGTGCCGAGTTCCCATTCGTTGCAGGCCCAGCAGGAAACCCACCATCACAAAGTGAGCTTTGGCCATCTGGGCCTCTGCTCAGTCTATTCTCCTGGCTGGGGTGGAGCCCCACCTCCCCCTGTGAACCTCAGCACTGAAGCATTTCTCACACAGCTGCAGAGCTAAACGTCTATAACTCTGCCTACGTCCATGCTACAGACACACAAGTAGCACATATAGCTTCAGGGCATCAGCAGCTTTCATTCCACACCTCACATACCCCCTCCCCGCCCGAGGAACAACATTTGGGGCCAATAGCCACCCTGGGCATTCAAATAGCTTCCAGACCCCACACAAAAGTTCAGCCACATGACAGCATGGCCTATCTCTAACCCTCTGGTTCTCCGCCTAGTGCCGTGGGGCGGCCATCCACGTCACTGCAGCATGCAGGGCAGCAAACAGGATCAGGGCACCAGGGCTGTATGGTAGCCAACTGACAGTACTGCAGCTGGCCCAGACAGAGACACACGCCTCAAGGAGCGCGCTGGGGAGTGGGGCAAACTGGCGAGAAGGAGATCCCGGCCTGGGGCTGTGAGGGGCCTGCACTTTAAGCAAAGGTGCCCTGGAGTGATTTCTCCAGCCGTGCCCAGAACCTCCCGGCCGTTATGCCACTAGCGGTGGCTCTGGGTCACTCCTGCAGGGACTCGGTGGGCTGTTGGGCTAGCACGGTTCGGGCTTGGTGGCCGAGCTGGAGTTCAGGAGTGACGCAATGGGCCCTTGGGGTGAAAAGTCGTGGGCTGGGGGAGTAACGTAGCGGGGCTCTGAGGCGCGGTGGGGGTATTTCACGGGCTCCGCGACAGGCGTGCGCATTCCATGTTCCAGCCAGTGTGTATCATGGACCTTGCAGGGCCTGGCCTGTTGCAGCTGTCCACTTGGAGCATTAGCCCTGTTGTCCACTTGCAGCACTAGCGCTGTAGGTCAGGCTGGAGCTGCGGCTGTGGTTAGCTCCATGTTCATGGCCGGATCTCAGTTTGACTCCCACATGCCCCAGTCTCAGGGCTTTGCTGCCCCTGCTGGGCTAAGCCCAGCCAGGTGATTTGTGGGGGCCGTGTTCTGAGATCGCTGGCCTGGGTAAGAAATTGGCCAAAATTCCCTGGAAACCAGAGGTGCTCACTCCAGAACCTGCAGCCCTGGTCTGGAGTAACCAGGGGGGAATTCCAGCCTGCCCCGTAGTGCCTATCCAGGCAGTGCCGATGAGGCCTCACATAACTGTACCCTCCTGGCTACTGGAGGCTGGGGTGGACGCCCTGCTGCAGAGGCTCATTCCGTCTGGACCATCTCCCAGTTCCACCGTGAGCAGACCCCATCCCCTTCCCTTTCCCAGTCTCTGTGTAGCCGAGTCCTGCTTCTTCTGGGTCTGGGTGCCTGAGATCAGCTCGCAGGGCAGGGCAGGGCAGGGCAGCCACCTCCAGTGCCACGCTGGAAGAGCAGCGAGTGCGCCAGACCAAGAGTCAGCTCCCAGCCAGGTTTATGAGCCTCCTTTCGGTCCCAAGGGAGAGTGCAGATGTCAGCTCGTTTCCTAACAGCGGCTGAGGACAGTGGGCAAAGGGCAGCCAGGCAGGTGGCACCGGCAGGGTGAGCTGGGCAGGCAGAGAGCCTTGTGTTTGGAGGAGGCTGTGGGCTCCCGTTGCTCTTAGTAGTAGCGGGCGGAGCACGGGGGGGGCACACTCCAGGTCCCGGGTCTTGGGTCGGTTTTTGGGGAGCAGGTAACCCCGACCTGCCATGGAGCCCAGGGCTCCCACAGGCTGTCCCGCTGCTTGGGGCCGCCTTGCAGAGCAGGAGGAAGGATCTCATTTCCCGGGGAGGCAGCGCCGGGGCAGAGCATGCCCAGGACTCCCTCGGGGGATGTGCATCTCCCGCCGCGGCGACGCACACGGGCCAATCTGCGGTGAGCTGTCAGCCAGCCCAGCCAGGCAGGCACCTTGTGCCGCTGCAGGTGACGGCCCCATCTCCTGTGCACAGGTGCGGAATGAGCAGGGGCAGTATTACCAGCGCTGCCTCTGGCAGCCCAGATGCCAAGGTGATGGGCCCCTCCCAGCATGGCTGGCCCTGTCAGGCAGTATGGCGCTTAGCCCCACCCTCCGACACAGTCCTTTCGCCCCCCCAGGTGAAGAGAGGAAGGTTGCGTGGCCAGGTCAGGCATCTCTGGGTGGACGAGGGAGAGCGGCTGGGCTGAGCTGGAGCTGGGATGCAGGAAGTGTCCTGAAGGTGCGCTGGTGTGGCTGGTGTCCCGTCCCAGCCCCAGCCCCAGGCCCAGCCCCAGCCCCAGGGGAGGAGGATGCACTGCAGAGCAGCCTGGGAGCACGAACCGCTGCCAGCGGGGTTTGGTTCTGGCTCTGCCTCCTGTCGGCAGGGGTGGGTGTCCATAGGGGAGGGCAGCCCAAAGAGAGGCAGCCAGCACCGGGTTCTGCCCCAGGGGCTGGGGGCAGGAGCCTGAGGTGCAAACTGTGCAAAGCTCCGTCACTGACATGCAGATGGGAATCGCTGCAATCAACAGTCGGGAGGGAGCCAGGAGTCCCAGGAGTGAGGGGGCTGGGGTGCAGCCTGTGCAGTGCAGGATTACACTGCCGGCGCCGTGCACTGCCCTGGGCCGGGCTTTGCGCTGGCTCAGCCATGCAGAATAGTAGGCAAGGCGACCAGCGGTGCCTGGGGCAGAGGGGCTGGCAGCAGTCACCTGTCTGGCCTGGCCCCTCAGGCTCAGGTGGGCCCATGTGTGCCCAGCCCCTCCAGCGCAACGACCCAAGGCTGAGCGCAGGCTCATGGGCCTGTCAAAGACTGAGCAAGTCCAGCTCTGGGCTGTCACATGGGCTGGGGCAGTGTCTTGTTCTCAGTAGTGCTGGGGGTTATCTCTTGAGGGGGCCAAGTAACTCTTCGCTGGAGGGTTAATAGGTGGCCTTGTCCAGGGCAGAGAACAGGCCTCCTCTGGCTTTGCCTTCCCCCCAGGACTGCAGAGCTGTCCACGGGTCGCTTCCCTTGGAACGCACATCAACTCCTTGGGCTCAACGATCTGTTCCACCGGGTCGTTAGCCACGGGCCCGGCTACGCTTCAGGCACTGCGTCCGCACAGATGTGGCTGCTCTGTGCAAACAGGGAGACGGTCTCCCGCCAGCGTAGTTAATCCGCTTCCCAGAGAGGTGCTCACTGTGTCAGAGGGAGGGGTTCGTCTGCCTGCACGGGGGTGAAGGTTGTAGCTGTGTCACTCCAGAGCAAGCAAACGGGAGCAGACTCAACCCGGGACTCTCTGAGCACCTTGCCCAGACCTGAAGACAAGCTCCAGGTGGCTCGAAAGTGCCTCCCTCTCACCAAGGGACCTTGGTCCCCAGCGGGGCCTTGCCTGGCTGTTTGGGGACACTCAGCCTCCCGAGTTAGACCCTGAGCGTGTGGACGAGGCCTACCAGCCAGGCAGTCCTGCTCCCCAGGAGCCCTGTGTCCAGCTGGGCAGATCTCAGGGGCTACAGAGGAAGCTGGGAGAAGCCTGCCAAACTCCCTTGTTGTCACAGCAGGTGCCTGGCTGGAGCCCTGGACCGGGAACACCAGGACTCGTGAGCCAGCTGCAAATGTTATACGCAGGGAAGGTGATGCAGGCAGGCCAGTGTTCCCCAGGACCTAGGGAGGATGTACCTGACATAGGGGAGTCACAGATTCACAGCCGGAAGACACCCCTACGGCGACCTTGCCTGCACTGACCCCTCCACCAGGCTGTCATTGCACTTGAAATTGGTATGACAGGTTCCCCCAGGATACCAGTGAGCCTGTGACCTACCAGCCAGGGCTCCCTCAACACAGTCCTGCTGCACCCAGACACCAGCCTACCAAGGCTTCTCATAGAGGTGGAGGACACACCTACCACGTTATTTACAGACTTCTGTGATGAGGGCTGCACAGGAAGGCTGCAGCTGAGGCCTTGCCCAGCATCCCAAGAGCACACCTCCCTCTGGTGCGTAAGCCCACGTTATACCCCCCATGCGGCTCGGGGAACAGCCCAACAGAAGCCCACAGAATCATGGCAGTGGAAGGGACGTCGAGAGAGTATGAGAGGTCAACAAGTCCAGTCCTCTGCATTTATGACTCTCCCAGGCCAGGGTTTGTCTGCCCTGAAAAACCTCCAGCAGTGGAGATTCCACAGCCTCCCCAGGCAATTAATTCCAGTGTTTGCCCAACCTGAGGGTTGGGAGGTTTTTCCTCACGTCCAGCCTACACCTCCCTTGCTGCAGTTTAAGCCCATTGCCTCTTGTTCTAGCCTCAGAGGTTAAGGAGAATAATGTATCTCCTGGTAACAACCTTTCAGGTACTTGAAAGTTCCAATTGTCCCCCCCTCCCCAAGTCTTCTCTTTTCTAACTAAAACAACCCCAGTTCTTTCAATCCTCCCTCACAGGCCATGTTCTCTTGCACTTTCTCCATTTGCCTTGCTCTTCTCTGGACCTTCTCCAAAGCGTCCACATCTTTCCTGAAATGTGAGGTTCAGAACTGGAGACAATAGTCCAGCTGAGACCTAAGCTTCACAGAGTAGAACAGAAGAATGACTTCTCGGGTCTTGCGTGCTCCGATGAACGCACCCCAGAATGACGTACCAGGGTTTTCTTATCACACTGTTGACTTATAGTCAGCTTGTGGCCCACTCTGACTCCCAGATCCTTTCTGCCGTGCTCCTTCGTAGGCATCTCCCATTTTGTAAGCGTGAAACAAACTGTTATGCCCTAAGTGCAGTACTTTGCATTCGTCCTCATGGAATTTCATCCTATTTATCTCAGGTGCCTTTTTCCAGTTTTCCTCTCTCTGATTTGCTTTCCTGGATTATCTTTTTCTGATTTGTTCTCTTTGCCTGCTGTTTTTGGTTCTCTGTGTTTTAAATACTGAGTCCCTTCTGGCCTGGCTATGGTCTGAAAAAAGGGTTCTGCCATACAAAAACTCATCTAATAAACTATTTCAGTAGTCTTTAAAGCACGTGCCGCAAGCTTCGAAATTGCCACGCAAATGGCCGTTTTGAAGTTCACTAACGAAGCGCGGAAATGCCTATTCAGCGCTTCATTAGTATGCGCGCGGCAGCGGCGCTTTGAAATTGACGCTCGTCGCAGCCACGCGGCGAGTCCAGACGGGGCTCGTTTCAAAAGGACCCCGCCTACTTCCAAGTCTCCTTATTCCCATCAGCTCATAGAAATAAGGGGACTTGGAAGTAGGCGGGGTCCTTTCCAAACGAGCCCCGTCTGGACTCGCCGCGCGGCGACGACGAGCGTGAATTTCGAAGCACCGCTGCCGCGCGCATACTAATGAAGCGCTGAATAGGCATTTCCGCGCTTTTTTAGTGAACTTCCAAAGGACGATTTAGAAGCTTGGGACACGCACAGATGTAGCCCTTGGCCGCTTTTATGTTTTGATCTATTTTGTTGTAATTCAAAAAAGCAGGACAATGGTATATTCCTGATAACTGGAGTACACCATTGTCCTGCTGCTTTTTTGGGGAGGCAGCCTGGAGGCAGCTATCAATTCCTTAACACTCCAGGTCATGGCAACCAAAGATTCACACACTTTGAGGGTGTGTATCTCGGGGGTCTACCGTATGTGGCTTGGCAACAGACGTTTTAGCTTATAGGCGTCTTCCTCAGCCTGGGACAGAGTTTGGGGGTGGACTTGTTGATATGTGTGTGTAAGGAATGTGCCAGCAGGAGCTCAGGACTGGGAAAGGCTTTAGGCCGTGTGTGTTTCAGATCTCATTTGCATGAAAATCTAAATAGATGCATATGTAATACCCTCTCAACAGAGTCTGATGGGAGCAGGTGAAGTTGTGAGGTGTCATCTCTTGTCATGAGCATGTTCTTGTAAAGTCACAAGTTATGCTATCACCCAAAACAAAAAGCAGTCAAGTAGCAAAGACTAGCAAAATAATTTATTCAGGGATGAGCTTTCATGGGACAGAGCCACTCCTTCAGATCATAGCCAGACCAGAACAGACACAATATAAAAAGCACAGAGTTCCAAAAATCGTCATCAAGGGCTCCCCGCGTAGCTGGTGGGCATTTGGACAATGTGAACAGGCAGGGCCCAGCTCTGCCTCCAGGCTAGAGGTGTGTGAGCCCAGTGGCTGTAGAGGGGGGTGGGTGGGGGTGGAAGTGGGGAGGTGGCTCTGGTTCCCAGCGAGGCAGTGTTAGAAGGCTTTTCCTTCACCCCGCCCCCTGCTCTCCTCACACAAGCGGAAATCAGGAGATCAGAAGCCCGAAGCAAGTTAGTTCCAAGCAAGTGCACCCCTAGCTCTGCAACCTGGCCAAATCTGCTCCCCAGGGTTCCTCTGTCAGCCTGACAACCCAGAGCTTTCACGCTGTCTCGCTTCCCAGCTCAGACACTGCAGAACACCGCACTGGCCCCATTCCCTGACACCCCCTCTGATTAGGCCTCACTAGACCTGCAGTGTGTGCCCTTAGCCACATCCCTTATAGTCACCCTTCACTTGGGCGGGTCCTGAGACAGGAGGCTTCATCCCACCTCCTTTGTATCCCATGGGGGAGGGGTCATGGGAGAGGGTGCCTTCTGGCCACCGCCAGGATTTTCTTTAGCTTTTACTGTTGCTTTTGCTGCTCCTCCCCCTGCCCCCCCAACCCTCTTGCCCGTCCTAACTTGGCCTAACTTGACTTCAGTTTGAGAGAGGGAGCCAGGCAGCCTTCCAGCGTATGCTCATGTATTACACTCCCACCATGCCCTGTACCACAGCCCGTAACCCTGTAACTGCTCTTATCTGTTCCCATCAGCCCAGCAAACCCAGCCAGCCAGGCAAACACAACAGGCAGCGTTCCTGTCCTTTGTTCGCATGTAACTCTTATGTCAGAGGGTACGTCTACAGTAGCCCCAAACTTCGAAATGGCCATGCAAATGGCCATTTTGAAGTTTATTAATAAAGTGCTGAAATGCATATTCAGCCCTTCGTTAGCATGCAGGCTGCCGCAGTGCTTCAAAATTGATGCAGCTTGTCCCCATGCAGCTTGTCTGGACAGGAGTTCTTTTTGAACAGACCCCATGTATTTTGAAGTTTTCTTATTCTCACGTGCAGAGTAACACATCCTCCAAACACTTCTTTTTTAAAAAACTTCAACTACCCTAAAAAAATCAAAAAACTGTCAAGCAATAAATTAAACACTAGCAAAAGAGCTCACTAGGTGAGCTTCTATAGTGTAAAGGCCTTTTTCCAAGTTTGAAAACACAACTGTTTCACAAAAGCCTACTTTTCAAAAACTTTTGTTAATTTTTAAAGCATTATTTCACTATTTTTTTTTATAGTGTATACCCCAGCACTGCTTACTCTCTTCTACTACCCGATGAAAGGATCCCTGTGCAACCCATACCTTTAGGCATAACGGTGACTACCCTGGACTGCACAACAACTTCAAGCATGGGTGAGAACCCACATTTCTTACACGCTTGATAGCATAAATTGTGACTTTACAAGAACATGTTCATGACAAGAGATGAAACCTCACAGCTTCACCTGCTCCCATCAGACTTTGTTAAGAGGTGTCAAAGTTTGACTCAGACTCACAATTTATCAGACCACTCTGTTTTATTAGCAAAGCCGCTCTGCTAATACATTTAGAAGTGAGCGCCCCGAGTGGGGCTTGTGTCTCTTAATTTATACAGTTTTTTGGAGAACAAGTTACAGAGAAGTTACGGACAAAAGAAGAAAAAGATTTTAGTCACCACCCTTCGAGATCCCCGAGACCAGTCACGTATCTTCAATTAACTGCCACCCTTAACAATCTCCTTTCACAGCTTCCAGTTAACTTAACTAATTGCCCTTCACACCTTCCATTCTGATGCCTGCTTCTTAGACGTGCTGGCTCCATCTTAATTGCTTCTCCATTCAAAAGCTAACTGTCCCTACGTGTGCTCCCTCAGATACTTTGTAACATGTTTTGGCATGCCCTCTCATATACAATGTCTCCAGCATGTCCCCTTATACAACGTTATACTTATACAATGTTATACTTCCACAGAGGGTATTACATATGCATCTTTTTAGATTTTCATGCAAATGAGATCTGAAGGACACAGGCCCTGAAGCCTTTCCCAGTCCTGAGCTCCTGCTGGCACCTTCCTTACACACACATATCAACAAGTCAACCCCCAAAGTCTGTCCCAGGCTGAGGAAGATGCCTATATGCTAAAATGTCTGTTGGCCAAGCCACATACCGTAGACCCCGAGAAACGCACCCTCAAGTTGCATGAATCTTTGGTTGCCATGACCTATAGTGTTGAGGAATTGAGAGCTGCCTCCAGAGCTGCCTAGCCATAGGAACAGCTAGGCAATGAATTAATGTGCTTAAAGGGTATTTCATTGCCTGCCTGTTCTAAATTAAACAAAAATAGATGAGTTTGAACTTACAAAAGAATCTGTGTTGTTTGTTGGTGATAGCCTTTATGCATGCCTTGATTTAGTTTCTTTTAACAATGGGGGTAGTGTTTGTGCACTGAAATGTCTTATACTAAGCTACATCTAGTAAATACCAGATACACATTCTCAAGTGGAGTGAACCTTTAGATACTATGACTTGGAGTACTGAAGACTGGAGACCTACCTAATTGTTGAATGAGCTGAGAAATTGATGAGTGTATGTTTTAAGGGTAGACAATTTTTTGCATTCTCTGAATCCAACAAAGATATATGAGTTTAGGTTTATGCAAGAACCTGCTGTGTTTATCTGTACTAGGTGTAGTGCATGGGTTTTTTTGGCCGTGTCTACACATGCACGCTACTTCGAAGTTGCGGCGCCAACTTCGAAATACCGCCCGTCACGGCTACATGTGTTGGGCACTATTTCGAAGTTGAAATCGACGATAGGTGGCGAGACGTCGAAGTCGCTAACCCCATAAGGGGATGGGAATAGCGCCCTACTTCGAAGTTGAACGTCGAAATAGGGCACGTGTAGATGATCTGCATCCCGCAACATCGAAATAGTGGGGTCCGCCATGGTGGCCATCAGCTGAGGGGTTGAGAGATGCTCTCTCTCCAGCCCCTGTGGGGCTCTATGGTCATCGTGTGCAGCAGCCCTTAGCCCAGGGCTTCTGGCTCTGCTGCGGCAGCTGGGGATCCATGCTGCATGCACAGGGTCTGCAACCAGTTGTCGGCTCTGTGGATCTTGTGTTGTTTAGTGCAAGTGTGTCTGGGAGGGGCCCTTTAAGGGAGCGGCTTGCTATTAAGTCCGCCCCGTGACCCTGTCTACAGCTGTTCCTGGCACCCTTATTTCGATGTGTGCTACTTTGGTGTGTAGACGTTCCCTCGCAGCGCCTATTTCGATGTGGTGCTGCCCAACGTCGAAGTTGAAAGTCAACGTTGGCAGCCCTGGAGGACGTGTAGACGTTATTCATCGAAATAGACTATTTCGATGTAGCGTGCACGTGTAGACGTAGCCAAAATGAACTTGCAGAGACTTTCAAGAATCAGCAAATAACATCGCTGGCTGCGTCGGAAGTTATGACTGATGCAAGTAAAGTTTTGCTTCAACACTTCTTCTCTCTAACCCTGTTCTTTCTTTTTTGTTAATAAATCTTTAGATATTAGATCTAAAGAATTGCTGAGCGTGTTGTTTTGGGTAAGATCCAAGTATATATTGACCAGGGGCAGGGGCTGGGGCTGGGGCTGGGCCCTTTGGGACCTGAAACAATCTGTGTGGAGTTTGGTGAAATAGGCTTAAGAGCCTCTCACCTTAATTTGGGGGTTGTTGGTCTGGGCTGGTAGAGCAGCTGGGAAGTCTGGGGGTTTGCTGATGTGGCTCTAGCTGCCCAGTGGGGCTGGCAGAGGTGCTGTGGTGGCTGGTTGGATTTGCCTTAGTGAGAAGGAAATCCCAGCCTGAGGCTGCAAGCAGCCTGGATTTTAAGCAAAGTTGCCCTGGATTGAGTTCACTAGCTGTGCCCAGAAACCCCATCCTATTACACCTGCTAACACACTCTGGTCCTTTCCCTTGCAGGGATTTGCTTTCCAAGCATGGGATGGTTGGTGGGAGCCTTTCTGGGCCAGTGGCAAACACCAGCTGCTTCTAAGAAAGGTCCCACTTAATCCTACTCAGGCACTTGGCTGCCAAAGTCTGGAAGTGAGAAATTCCCTCCTGACCCCCGCACTGGCAGAACATTGAGGGGCGGCAGCTCAGTAACCTTCATCACGCTGAGAAGCAAAAAGCCCGTAATCTACAGCCAGACCCAGTAGCCGAATGGAGGATTGCACAGGTGTGGATTCAAGTCGTACCTGTGTTGATTGTGTTTCATTTTCTGCTGGGAAAGGGAGCCACTCCTGGGAGCACAGCAGTGTCACTGCCACTCCCAAAGACGCTCTCGTTCCCTATGACTCCTCCTGTACTTACGAAACATGGATGACGTCTTTATGATTCGGACCCCTGGTATAGAGACTCTAGGAGAATTCCACAGAGACTCTAACAATCTGCACCCCACCATCAACTTATGCCTTGACCACTCCACACAAGAGATACATGTCCTGGACACTACACTACAAATCAAGGATGGCCTGATTGGTACCACACTCTACCGGAAACCCACTGATCGCTAGACTTACCTACATGCTTCTAGCTTCCATCCTGCACACACAACACAATCCATCGTTTATAGTCTTGCCCTGAGATACTATCGCATCTGCTCTGACCCTAGTGACAGAGACCGAAAACTACAAGATCTCTACCATTGATCTGAAGAAGTGGGTCTGTCCCACGAAAGCTCAACACCGAATAAATCATTTTGGTAGTCTTTAAAGTGCTGCTTTTGGGCTGCTTTGTTTTGTAAGATCTCTACCAAACATTCATAAACCTGAATTACCCACCAGATGAACTTAAAAAAAACCAAACAAAAAACAAATCAGCAGGGCTAGATGAATACCGAGAAACCAACTACCCCAAGATAGGCCCAAAAAAGCCAAGAACAGAACACAACTGGTCATCACCTACAGCCCCCAACTCAAACCACTGCAACGAATTATTAAAGACCTACAACCTATCCTTAATCATGATGCCACACTCCAGAAGGCCCTAGGTGACAGGCCTGTTCTCTCCTATAGAGAACCTCCCAACCTTATCAGGCTTCTCACCACCAATCATAGGCTGTACCGCCAAAATACTAATCCTGGAACTTTTCCTTGTAACAAGCCCTGTTGCCAGTTTTGCCCACATATCTATGCTGGAGATTTCATCCCTGGACCAAACCACATTAAGTACAGGATCATGGGCACATTCTCCTGTTCCTCAGCTATAATCGTATATGCCATCGGCTGTGTCTACACGTGCCCCAAACTTCGAAATGGCCATGCAAATGGCCATTTCGAAGTTTACTAATGAAGCGCTGAAATGCATATTCAGCGCTTCATTAGCATGCGGGCGGCAGCGGCGCTTCGAAATTGACGAGCCTTGCCGCCGCGCGGCGCGTCCAGACGGGGCTCCTTTTCGAAAGGGCCCCGCCTACTTCGAAGTCCCCATATTCCCATGAGCTCATGGGAATAAGGGGACTTCGAAGAACGTGGCGTCCTTTCGAAAAGGAGCCCGGTCTGGACGCGCCGCGCGGCGGCAAGGCTCGTCAATTTCGAAGCGCCGCTGCCGCCCGCATGCTAATGAAGCGCTGAATATGCATTTCAGCGCTTCATTAGTAAACTTCGAAATGGCCATTTGCATGGCCATTTCGAAGTTTGAGGCACGTGTAGACACAGCCATCATGTGCCAACAATGCTCAGTAGGCATCCTTCGATCCCAAGGGATCATGGGTTTGCACCCCAGTTGGACTGATTCGAGCAGCGTCTTCTGTGGCTGTGCAATCCAATGCGGGAGTGGCAGTCCTTTCCGCACTGTGAGCAGCAGTAGGCAGATGTCGCTCTGGTGTCACGGGCAGGGATTTTCCTGAGGGCTCTCCTGTCTTCCGCTTCCTTCACCAAGGTAGTTGCATACATCGCAAGAGCTTCCTTCACTCCCTGTTTCCAGGCGTGCCTGTCTGAGGCGAGCGAATGCCAGGTGCTCACACTGATAGAGAGAGCGCTGAGGTCACGCTTGCACGTGTCCTTGTAGCACAATTTCGGTTGCCCTTTCGGCCTCTTTCCAGACGCCAGTTCGCCGAAGAGGAGGTCCTTCGGTATTCGGCCATCCGTCATGCGTGAGACATGGCCCAGCCAGCGCATACGCCTCTGTTTGAGAAGGGTGAACATGGAGACGGCGCCTGCTCTCTCAAGCACTGCGCTATTGGGGACCTTGTCCTGCCATGAGATACCGAGTATGCGCCTAAGGCAGCGCATGTGGAATGTGTTGAGCCTCTGACCCCCTCTACAATGCTCACACACCACGTATATAAGACAGACCACAAACACTCTTCGACAAAGAATGAACGACCATAGAGCAGACATTAAAATCTCCAAATACCCCAACCTGTCAGCCCGCACTTTACTGGAGCGGGCCATTCTGTTAAAGACCTGAGAACTTGTTTGCTACTGAAAAGGGACTTTAACGACCGTCTACAGAGAGACTGCTCAGAACTAACATTCATATTCAAATTCGACACATTAACATGTGGTTTGAAGAGGGACAGCAACTTCCTGCCCCATTATAAGGATTCTTTTACCTTTTAAGTGCTTACTTGTTTTATCTAACTCTTAACTCCCCCCCGGCCCCGCCACCCCTCTGCTCTTCTGACTTGCCAACCTTGATTACGATTTTTGGACCTCTGTGCTTTATATATTGTGTCTGTTCTGGTCTGGCTATGATCTGAAGGAGTGGCTCTGTCCCATGAAAGCTCATCACTGAATAAATTACTTTGCTAGTCTTTAAAGCGCTAGCGGACTGCTGTTTTGTTTTGCTAGAATACAGACTAACACGGCTCTCTCTCTCCCAAAGAAGCCGAGGTTAAGGGGCTTGCAAGCGGGCAAGCCGGAGGTGACGCGTGGGCTGCTTTACCGCCCAGCCTGCCACTCAGAGTGTGCCCGAGAGCACCGATCCGAGTTTACGGGGCTCAGCAACTGCTGTCACAGTAACTGATTCCAAGCCAACTGTGGGGCGGAGGGAAGGGAATCCATACGTCCACACTCAATACCCCAAGAATCAGGGGCACCATGTGGGAAGAGTTTAGCTACACACCCCTGCCAAGCTCTGAATGCTCCATTACATTTTCCCTCATTTGCCCTCCCCTAAAATTAGACTCAGCCACAGCTTTGCCCTCCAGTCTCCAAACGTTTCCGAAGGAGCCCCCCCTGCAGGCCCCAGGGAGATGGCTGTGCCTATACGCAAATCGTCATCAATCCCAAATGCCTTCCCAACGTGTGTCAATGGGGTGAGGGTGTCCCAAGCACCCACAGAGTCCAAATAATGCTTCAATTGGAGTGCCGATGTTCTGGGAAGCAGCATCCCCCCCACAGCCGTGCCCCTGCGCACCGCTGCCTGATGCAGCCTTCCGGCAGGGAGTCACAAATGACGGTGTTGAGTGGCTCCATTCAGCTCAATGGCCGGTAACTCTAAAACCTGGTGGTGGTCTAATGTCAACTAGCTTGCTGCAGACTGTTTAAACAGAGGTGCCCGTGTGTAGCACAGCCTGGCCTGGGATCTGTCCCCCTCCTCCCCACCCTGGAGGTGTTTGCCGGAGAACCAGCTGCCCCAGCCGGTTGCTGACAGCTTTGCAAAGATCTTTGCAAAAGCTGAACAAACCTGAGCTGCTGCCCCTGTTCTCAAGCATTCTTGATCCAAAAGGCAAACCCCCTGGGCTCCCCGTTTAGCTGGTGGGCATTTGGACAGTGTGAACAGGCAGGGCCCAGCTCTGCCTCCAGGCTAGAGGTGTGTGAGCCCAGTGGCTGTAGAGGGGGGTGGGTGGGGGTGGAAGTGGGGGGGTGGCTCTGGTTCCCAGCGAGGCAATGTTAGAAGGCTTTCCCTTCACCCCGCCCCCACCTCTCATCACACAAGCGGAAATCAGGAGATCAGAAGCCCAAAGCAAGTTAGTTCCAAGCAAGTGCACCCCTAGCTCTGCAACCTGGCCAAATCTGCTCCCCAGGGTTCCTCTGCCAGCCTGACACCCCAGCACTTTCACGCTGTCTCGCTTCCCAGCTCAGACACTGCAGAACACCGCGCTGGCCCCATCCCTGACACTCCCTCTGATAAGGCCTCGCTAGACTTGCAGTGTGTGCCCTTAGCCACATCCCTTATAGTCACCCTCCACTTGGGCGGGTCCTGAGACAGGAGGCTTCATCCCACCTCCTTTGTATCCCATGGGGGAGGGGTCATGGGAGAGGGTGCGTTCTGGCCACGGCCAGGAGTTTCTTTAGCTTTTACTGTTGCTTTTGCTGCCCCCGCCCGCCCAGCCCTCTTGCCAGTCCTAACTGGGCCTAACTTGACTTCAGTTTGAGAGAGGGAGCCAGGCAGCCTTTCAGCGTATGCTCATGTATTACACTCCCACCATGCCCCGTACTACGGCCCGTAACCCTGTAACTGCTCTTATCTCTTCCCATTAGACCAGCAAACCCAGCCAGCCAGGCAGACACAACAGGCAGCGTTCCTGTCCTTTGTTCACATGTAACTCTTCTGCCAGAAGGTGTCGGCAGCAAGCAGGGCATCTAGGGGCTCCTTTTCACCCATCTCACACAGAACTGGCTCCAGCCCACACCCAGTAGCCTGGGAAATGTGCACCCCCGGGCGCCTTGGAGAGGCGATGCTTCCCCACTCGCACGCACAGAGTCTGAGTGTAGAAAAGAAACTTTTAATGAAAGAGGCAGAGAAATCACATGGCAATAGCTTGGGAAAATCCCACACCCAGAGTTCGTAACTAACCCTCAAGTAACTGTCCCAGCTCAGATGGATTGAGCAGTGTCCTTTGCCTCTCAGGCTCACAAGTCCAGTACTGTAAGGATCGAATCCACACACCCCAACATTCTCTGCACCCAACCTCAAATGCCCCACTTACAACTCTGTCCAGTCCGTGCAGGTCCTGACACATCACCCCGATGCACCCCTCATTGAGCCTGAGGCAAGGCCAGACATCCTCTCATTGGTCCAGTGTCCTGTGTGCCCCCCCACTGGCCGTTTGTCCCCTGTATTGTGGCTGGAGGCAAAACCAGCTCTCCATGGCTTGAGCCGCCGGTTCTACTGCTCAGCTCGTAGCAGTTTCAGCTTTGGGCCTAACTGCAGCACCTACCAAGAAGGAGTCTCACAAAGGCTACGTCTACGCTAGCCCCTTCTTTCTGAAAGGGGTATGGTAATAAGCAAGGTCAGAATATGCTAATGAGGCACTACCATGAATATGAGGCACCTAATTAGCATAATGGCAGCTACAGCAGGCCGCCCATGCAGTGCAGATGGGACCCTTAGCAAAGCCCCTTATTGCTATTTGGTTTTAGGGGCTTTCGAAGACTAGGGGGCTGTGGCCGCACTTGGCCAAAATTTTGAAATGGCCGTGCTAATGGCCAAATCGAAGAATACTAATGAGGTGCTGAAATGAATATTCAGCACCTCATTAGCATACTGCCACCTGCGCCACGTCAGAAGTGCCCCAGTTTGCTTGCGTGTGGGTTGGCTACATGGGGGTCCTTTCCCAAAGGACCCTACACACTTCAAAATCCCCTTGTTCCTATCAACTGATAAGGGGATTTCCAGGTCTGCAAGGGTCTTTCAAAAAGGATCCCTATGGAACCAAGCCACAAAGTGCCCTGTCCAACAGCATCCTAATGAGGCACTGAATATTCATTTCAGCACCTCATTAGTATTGTTCTATTCAGTTATTAGCATAGCCATTCCAAAGTACAGCTGCAGTCCAGAGCTACGTCTACACGTGAAGCCTACATCGAAGTAGCTTATTTTGATGTAGCGACATCGAAATAGGCTATTTCAATGAATAACGTCTGTACGTTCTCCAGGGCTGGCAACGTCGACGTTCAACATCGACGTTGCGTGGCACCACATCGAAATAGGCGCTACGAGGGAACGTCTACACGCCAAAGTAGCACACATCGAAATAAGGGTGCCAGGCACAGCTGCAGACAGGGTCACAGGGCGGACTCAACAGCAAGCCGCTCCCTTAAAGGGCCCCTCCCAAACACACTTGCACTAAACAACACAAGATCCACAGAGCCGACAGCTGGTTGCAGACACTGTGCATGCAGCATGGATCCCCAGCTGCCGCAGCAGCAGCCAGAAGCCCTGGGCTCAGGGCTGCTGAACACGGTGACCATAGAGCCCCGCAGGGGCTGGAGAGAGAGCGTCTCTCAACCCCTCAGCTGATGGCTGCTATGGTGGACCCCGCTATTTCGATGTTGCGGGACGCGGATCGGCTACACGTGCCCTACTTCGATGTTCAACTTCGAAGTAGGGCGCTATTCCCATCCCCTCATGGGGTTAGCGGCTTCGACGTCTCGCCGCCTAATGTCGATGTTAACATCGAAATAGCGCCCAACACGTGTAGCCGTGACGGGCGCTATTTCGAAGTTAGTGCCGCTACTTCGAAGTAGCGTGCACGTGTAGACACGGCTCTGGTGTGTCAGAATGCCATACCAGCAGCTGATTTGGAGGAATAGCCTTTTTTGGCATCACAATGTAAAAAGTGTTCTTTAGATATAGCGCTGCTCCCCAGCTTCTCCCCAGCCACTCGCTCAAAGAAGGAAATTTGTTTGGTTTGGCATGATTCGTTCTTGGCATATATCAGAGAGGAGCCATGTTAGTCTGTAGCTTCGAGAACAACAAGAAGTCCTGTGGCACCTTATAGACTAACAGAGATTTTGGAGCATAAGCTTTTGTGGGCAAAGACCCGCTTTGTCAGGTGCATGAGTTGGGGGGCGTGGTTTCAGAGGGGTATTTAGAGAGCGGAGTCCCAGTAAGAGGGAGGGCCGGAGCTGACGAGGTCTATTCAGCCAGGCGGAAATGGCCCGGTATCAACAGTACTTACCAAAAGAGGGCAAAACAAGTTAGACTCTGACAAAGGTTCACATCCCCCATCTGATCTGACTTGGATTTTCCTCTTTTGATAACTGCTTTTGGGACTGGGCCATTTCCACCTTGCTGAATAGACCTTGTCAGCTCCGGCCCTCCCTCTTCCTGGGACTCCACTCTTTAAATACCCCTCTGACACCGCCCCCCTGCTCATGCATCTGATGAAGCGGGTCTTTGCCCACGAAAGCTTATGCTGCAAGATATGTTAGTCTATAAGGGGCCACAGGCCTTCTTGTTGTTCTTGGCATATTTATTTCTTACCATGCTGCAGCCGCTGGAAGAAGGCAGCTTGGCTCTGCACTATGCCGGGATGTCCTTCTTCCCTGTGGACTAGTCCAAGGTTTAGGTCAGTGTTGGCCAGCTGCAATGAAAGGGGTGCAGTGCTCTAGCCAGGAGGCTCTTAGCTCCTTCAAGGTACATGGCAGCTTCTGCCTGCTCTTTCCTGAATTCCCTCCCGGTGTGCTATCATCTTTCTGGGCCTGAACCCAGAGCCGGAGGAACCTCCTCAGTTCAGCACCGGAAGCTGTGGCGAGACGCCATGACCGGTGTCAGAGAGCCTGTGGCATGTTCCGCGGGGGATGCCCTTGCTGCGATACCCAAACTGACGACCAGGTGGCACTGTTACGTTACTGGCTTATGCATTGGTGCTGGTGTAAGGCAGCCACATTTACCTGGCTGTGAGTACGGGCGAATTATTGTTATGTGTTATGGTGATTAATTCTTACGCCTGGAGCCTCCTCAGGGCATGTCAGAAGCCAGGTGTGGGTGAGGCTGCAGCGTAGCCTGCTCACAGTGATTGAAGGGAGGGCTGAGACCCATAGCTCAGCATGCCCCTCCTCCCCGCTCTCAGGTTTGTGCATGGGTGAAAGCTCCCTTGCTCTTTACCTCCCTCCCTTTCCTGGGCACAGGCAGCCCAGGGAACCTGGCAGGAGCCCAGGGCCAGAGCACAGCCTTGCGAAGGTCTCCACCTCCATCTGTGTCGCTGGGCTGGCCCTTTCGCACTGGGATGTGTGCCAGGAAGAGGGGTGGGGAAGGGGACAGCCCCAGCAGGGTCCAGGCAGGGAGCGCTTCTGTGACTCCCCTGCCCACCACTGCATAGGCTGACTGCCCAAGGGCTCTGCCCAACTCTGGCCTGCCCCCAGGCTCAGCCGCTATGCCTGTTGCTCAGCCAGAGCTCTGAGCAGATAACTTAGTGCTTAACAAGCCTCCACTACCCAGGTGGGGTGGGGAGCAACCTGAGAGTCCCTGTAGTGTAGGTGGGGCAGTGAGGCACAGAGAGAACACAACAAGGGATAAGAGCAAACCCTCCCAGGCTCTATTCACATCTCGGGGGGAAGGCCTCCTAGAGAGTACAGGAGGGACTGGGAGCCAGGACTCCTGGGTTCTGCACATGCAGCTGACTCTGTGACTCTGGGAGATTCTTGTTGCCGGTCGGTGGCTCTACTGCCACATCTCCTGCAAAGCATGAGGCTGAGTTAGCCAATGATTGCCAGGTATCTGGTGTCCCTGGATGGAAGTTGTACCAGACACACACACTGTTACGTTGGCTGATGCCTGGGTATTACTGTTGGCAGAGCCGCCCTGCTGTACAGGCTGTGGGAACATTGGGCTAGCACAGGTCCCAGCTCAGCTGCTCAGTTCATGGGGCAGTGAGTCCCCTGCTTCTGCAGAGCTGTGGGGGTCTGTCTGATCTCAGAGGCACCTGGGGCTTTCCCTTTTCAGTGTAGCTTTCCATCTCTTCTTCCTGGGATGCTCATCCCCCACCGAGCAGGAATCTCAGCCCCTGCTCTGCCCAGGCTTTGTGACTGGCAGGGATGTGCCCAGTCTGGGTGAGGCCTCAGCTGCAGCCACAATAACCTCTGGCTAAAATGCTTTGCTAGAGCACAGCCAGTTCTGTGGTCTGTGTTGAGGGCTAAAACCAGAAGAGTGGAGGTGGGCCCTGACCTTGTCACTTTCCCAGGCCTTGCTGAGTGATGAAGACGGGGGGATTGCAGTGGCACCCTCTCAGGGCTGGGCTCAGCTTGGCAGAGAAGATAATGGATGTACTGGTAGAGGGAGCTGAGGGAGGTCCCCCTGGAGCTCAAGTGACAGGCCCTGTGATTTATATACAGAGATACACATCTCACAGAGCTGGAAGGGGCCCTGGGAATTCATCCAGTCCAGTCCCCTTCCTCTGGGCAGGGCCAAGCACCATCCCTGCCACTTTTTTTTTTTTAAATCTATTTGCCTGAGACCCCCTAAATGGCCCTCTCAGGGGGTTGAGCTCAACACCCCTGGGTTTAGTGGGTCAATGCTCTAACCACTGACCTCTCCCACCCCCTTGACATTTTTTTCATCTGGGGAGATACACAGCACCAAGCAACATCCCTGATAGATTTCCTCCCCACACATTATTTCTCCCAAACTTCTCAAGGCCTGAACTCACAACTCAGGGAGTTTAACAGGCCACTGCTCAGACCACTGAGTTAACCCCTCCCCCCGCTTTTTTTTTAAAAGTCATACCCAGAGACCAATAAGCCAGCTAAATCTATTTGCCCCAGATCCCTCAATGGCCTCCTCAAGGACTGAGCTCACAACTTTGGCTTTAGCAGAGCAATGCTCAAACCACTGAGCTATCCCTACTCCTGTCGAAGCTATATGGAGATACACACCTCAAAGAGATGTAAAGGACCTCAGAATGTCATTCAGCCTGAACCAGCACCTCCCCCCTTTTTTTAAAAAACTTGGCCCTGGTCCCTAAGTGACTCCCTCAAGGACTGAGCTCACACCCCTGGGTTTAGCAGGCCAATGCTCTAACCACTGAGCTAGCTCCCCACCCCCCACCACAGGCCTGCCTTACTCCCCTTCACCAACCCCTTCCTCCCACTGTTGGCCCCCCAGCCAACTCACGTTCCTCCCTTAAGTGCCCCTAACCCCAACTCCTACCCCCATTTGCCCTTCCAGTCACACAGCCCAGGCTCTCCAAAGGCGGCTCTTCCGAGCCCTTCTCTGAGGATCTCCTGCCGGGGAGCCCTGGGCCCCCGCCAGCTCCAGCGCCTGTTTGGCTGCTCAGCAGAGCCGCATTGTCTGCATGAGCCTGCCTGCCCGCAGACAATGAGCTCCTTCCCTGGCACAATGGCCGGGCGGGAAAGCCCCGTCTCTGGAGGGGCGGGGGGGGGTCACTTGTTCATCCCTCAGCACAGCAGCGCGCGCCCTTCCCGCCCAAATAACGGCCGCGCCCCTCACAGGCAGGCGGGCGAGCGGAGCGCCGAGCGCTCGATGTGCTCCGGCGCCATTTTCCAGGAAGCGGGTGAGAGGCCGGAGGGCGGCGGCGCGGCAGGGCCGGGGGCGCGGGGAGCAGCGGTGCGGTGCGCTCGGCTCAGGGTGTGTGTGTGTGTGTTTGGCTGGGGGGCGGTGAGGAGCGCAGGGCCGGGGGGTGTTTGTCACTACGGGGCGGTGGGGAGCGCAGGACCGGGGGGGGTTGTGTGTGTGTGTGTGTGTGTGTTTGGCTGGGGGGCGGTGGGGAGCGCAGGGCCGGGGGTGTGTTTGTGACTAGGGGGCGGTGGGGAGCGCAGGGCGGGGGGTGTTTGTGGCTGGGGGGCGGAGGGAAGCGCGGGGCCGGGGGGGTTGTGTGTGTGTGTTTGGCTGGGGGGCGGTGGGGAGCGCAGGGCCAGGGGGGGTTGTGTGTGTGTGTGTGTTTGGCTGGGGGGCGGTGGGGAGCGCAGGGCCGGGGGGGTGTTTGTGACTAGGGGGCGGTGGGGAGCGCAGGGCCGGGGGGTGTTTGTCACTAGGGGGTGGTGGGGAGCGCAGGGCCGGGGGGGTTGTGTGTGTGTGTGTGTGTGTGTTTGGCTGGGGGGCGGTGGGGAGCGCAGGGCCGGGGGGGTGTTTGTGACTAGGGGGCGGTGGGGAGCGCAGGGCTGGGGGGTGTTTGTGGCTGGTGGGCGGTGGGGAGCGCAGGGCCGGGGGGTGTTTGTGTCTAGGGGGCGGTGGGGAGCGTAGGGCTGGGGGGTGTTTGTCACTAGGGGGCGGTGGGGAGTGTGGGGCCGCGGGCTGTTTGGGTCCGGGGATCGCGTCGGGTGCAGGGGCCGGGCCACCTGGCCACACTAACGCCCCTCTCCCTCCCTCGCAGAGGTCCCCCAGGCAGCAGTGCCCCAGCCCACCACAATGTTCCACGGGATCCCTGCTGCGCCTGGCCCAGGAGGTGAGTCCCGCTGGCCCTGCCGCCGTGGGGAGCAAGGGGCCCCACAGCACCACCCCATGGCCTGGGCTGAGACACAGACTGGCCCGGTCGACACCTGACAGAGCCCTGCCTGCTGGCCATGAGCAGGGCTGTGACCCAGGCCCACCCCGCCCCTGGCCAGAGACCCAGTGACACCGCGGGCTCCAGCTCCCCTCAGGGGACTGCCCGCCCTCAAAGTCCCCAGGGGTCAGGCTAGCGGGGCTGGGGGCAGCAGAGTGGTGGGACACTGGGCTCATGGGAGGGTGGGTATCACGGCCACAGAGGCAGGTTACGAAGCAATGGCTCAGCCTACATCAACAGGGGTTAGGATAGCACAGCAGTTCCCAAATTGGGTTGGGACCTCATTTTAATGAGTTCCCCTGGGTTGGCTTAGACTTGCTGAGATCGAGGCCAGACAAAGGGCTTCAGCCCTGTGCAGTGGGGCTCAGGTTCCAGGCCCCTCCTGGGGCTGCAGCCTGGGTCCTCAGCCTCTCCTTTCTTCGGGCAATGGGGCTGGTCTTTTGTTCCCCTTACTCGCACCCCTGGTGGCAGGGCCTGGGTTTTGGCTGAGGCATGTGTCTGTGCATTACTTTTTCTTGGCAGAAGTGGATTGTACAGCAATGAAGTTTGAGGCCCCCTGAGATAAAGAACAGCTTTCCCACACTGAGGGCAGTTAAGCTGTGGAGCAGGTGCCCCAGGGAGGTTGTGGATCCCCATCAGTGGAAGTTGTTAAGAACAGGCTGGACAGATGCCTGGAAGGGATGGGCTCTGTTTACTTGGCCCTGCTCCAGTGCAGGGGCTGGACTCAACTTCTCAAGGACCCTTCCAGCTCAGAATCTGATTCTCCCTTGTGAACTGTGCTGGGTTCTCTGGCCTGGAGCAAGGGGCGGTGATCAGCAGGAGGGGCGGGATGGAAGAGCGGAGCAGGCTGTAGAGGTCCTGGGTGCTAGCAGTATCCCTGTAGCTAGTAGGCTAAGGAGCTGTGGACGTGGTCCTTCCTAACACCGGGTTACCAGGAAGGTTTTGCATTGTGGGCGTCACTGGTAGGCCCCTAGCTATAAGTGCTAGGTCTGTTCATGGATTTCCTCTTTTTCAGCCCCAGGGAATAAGCCAGAACTGTACGAGGTGAGTAACGCTGGTCACGTTCCCCTCCTCATCCTGTCCCTGGCACAGGAGGCAGAATGACCTTCCAGCGTAAGTCGGGTTTGGCTCTGCAAACGGTTTCACAGCCCTCAGTGCTGGAGCATTCAGGGGACCCCAGCTCTTGAGGTGATTCCCAGCTCCTTACCTCCATCTCAGTGTGGGTTTCTCTGGTCCCTGTCTCCTCTACCCTGTGGTGAGGATGCAGGAGGTCCGTATCTGTCAGCTCCGTCCCCACCTGCTTCCAGCCTGTCCATTTGTGCAGCTGACCACACACTGTGTGGGTACCTGACAGGCTGTGTATCTGCTCTGCTTGCAGGCGGTGAAGCTGTATAAAAATGCACGGGAGCGAGAAAAGTGAGTCCATCCCCAGCCGAATGGGTTCCCATGTGGTACACAGTTCTGTGGGGCTTGGGAGTGCTGGGACTTCAAGCTGTTGTCTGCAGTGAGGTCCTTGCTCGGGAGATGCTGGGGCTGATGGTGCAGGGAGCTCTGCGTTCTGATGCTCTGTCCCCGCGCCAAGCTAGGAAGGACCCAAGAGCCCTTCTGCTCCGCCTCTGCCATTGGCCAGGGCAGCCTGCGGCTGAGAAAGATGCAATAGGCGGAAGGGTCTTCTCCACAAAAAGGGAGTGCTCCTGCTGGGCTGTGGAGCATGAGAGCCCCTGTGCTGTTCCCAGGGACGCGGGCGCGTGTATAGCGGTGGGGGTCACAGGCTATGCGCCTTCACGGGCTTCTGCGCTTGGGTTTCAGGTACGATAACATGGCTGAGCTGTTTGCGGTGGTGAAGACGATGCAGGCTCTGGAGAAAGCCTATATCAAGGACTGTGTCTCTCCCAACGAGTGAGTCCCCAGCTGGGTTTTGTTTCCAGCCTGGTCTCTCCCAGGGGAGCCAAGCGGATGCAGCAGCAGGAGCATCTCCTGCAGGATGCGTCGTCACCGAGTGGAGCAGAGTGACCTCCCCTCCCCAGGGCACTGCGGACACACTGGGGAGGGGGCTCAGAGAAGCATCAAAACAGCCCCTTAGTCCCCCCTCAGGCCCTGCCCACTTCCCCTGGGGGCCAGGCAACATTGCTCCATGCAGAGGGTCTCCAGTCAGAGACCCTGGGGAGCCTCCCCTGCTGTGGGGGCTGTTATAGTGTTGTCCTTTCCCCTGGGGACCTGCTTGTACATCCTCGACCTCCGTGTTCCCCTCCTGCTTGGCATGAGCCACTCCAGCTGTTCTTACTCCATGCACTGCCCCAGGTACACCGCAGCCTGCTCCCGGCTCCTGGTCCAGTACAAAGCTGCCTTCAAACAGGTACAGGGATCCGAAATTGGCTCCATCGATGAATTTTGCCGCAAGTTCCGGATGAGTTCAGCCTCCAGCAGTACAGCTTTTGGGGACTCTGGGACAGGAATCTCGGGGGGCTCCTAGAACAGTGGGGGCGGGGGGGGGCTGTGTTGCTGCTGAGTTCTACATGTAGGCCGCATCGACACTAGTCCCCTCCTTTTGGGGCGAGTTGGGAATATGCTAATGAGGCACCACTGTGAATATGCAGTGCCTCATTAGCATAATAGTGGCCCCACACAATTGGAAAGCACAGCTTTCGAATTGTGCGCTGCCTCTCTAGACGGGGGCTTTTTGAAAGGACGCTCCTCCGCCCCCGGACTTTGAAAAACCCTTCTTCCTAAAACCAAATAGGAAGAAGGGGCTTTCGAAGTCCGGGGGGTCCTTTCGAAAGGCCCCTGTCTAGATGGGCGGTGCGCGATTTGAAAGCAACACTTTCAAATCACATGCAGCCACCATTATGCTAATGAGGCTGTGAGGGGGTTCGGGGTCTCCATCCTCTGCACCCCATCCGCAGGCAGGAGAACAGCAGGTTTATTAGGCAACAGGGCACAGCGTCGTACAGAGGAGTCAGTGCAGCCGGCAGAGACAGCCAGTCCAAGCCATGCTGGGGAGAGGAGGCCCCGAGGGCCCCCCGGAGCCGGGGTCTTGCCCCCTCCTTTGTCTCTCTCTCTCCCAGCCCCGACTAACTGCTTCCAACACCCAGTTCCAGTTCAAACCCCTCAGGCTCCACCTCCTCCTTTGTCTGCAGCCCAGGGGTGTCACCTGGTCGCCAGGTTACCCTCAGCAGGAGCCCCACGTGTACACACAGGTATCTCCCACTACATCACAGAGGCACTGCATATTCATGGCAGCGCCTCCTTAGCATCTTCCCAACTCACTCATTACCATGTCCCTTCTGAAAGGAAGGGACTTGTGTAGACATAGCCCTACTGTGCCTGACTGACTTAGATGCTGGGGAGAGAGACTGCATAGATTTGTTTATTCCAAGCCTGGAGGAACCAGTGTGGTCACCCAGGCTGTTCCCCTGTGTCCCTCTGGCCAGAGCCCTGCCCCCAGCTCACTCCCAGAGCAGACCTGTCCCATGAGAAATACAGCCCGCCTAGATTTAAAAACTGTCGGTGCTGGAGAACCCACCAAAGGTGAATTACACTCTCGCGGTCACCTGGCTTAGAGAGGGGGCCCCTGGGCTTTGGGGGGTGAGTGTGCGCGCGCGCACGCGCACACACACACACACTCTCTCTCTCCCTCCCTCCCTCCCCTGGACCAAAGGCACTTCCACCTTGTCGTAATCATATTACCTTCGTATAAATCCCGTGTACTTCCACGTCACACCTGCAGCAGTATTCAAGGTCACCACATCTCTAAAAAGATGTATTGGAATTGGGAAAGGTACAGAAAAGGGCAGAAAACCGATTAGGGGTATGGAATGGCTGGGGTATGGTGTGGGGAGAGTAGTAAGAGTGGGATTTCTCAGCTTGGAAAAGAGGCGGCTAATGTCCAGAACATCCCAACTGGTTGGACAAAGTCGATAAGGAAGTGGTGTTCTGTCTTCCTTCTCCTAATGCAAGAACTAGGGGTCACCCCATGAAACAAACAGGTAGTGGGGTTAAAACAGACAGAAGGACGGAGTTCTTCACACAACGCAGGGCCAGCTGTGGGACTCCCTGCCACAGGGCAATGTGAAGGCTGAGACTATAACAAGGCTCAAAAACCTACTGGATACGTTCATGGAGAACAGGGCCACAAATGGCTGTTCAGCAAGGTGGACAGGGTGGTGCCTCTAGCCCCGTTTGTCAGAAGCTGGGACTGGGTGACAGGAGAAGGATCACCTTTTGGTGACGTGTTCTGGTCATGCCCTCTGGGGCACCCAGCACTGGTCACTGTCGGCGACCAGGCTGGGTGGCCCTATGTTCAGACCGTCTGGCCACGTTCTGTACTGTGCTCCCTTCCCCCAGCTTAGCACATGGAGCGGAACCCGGCTTTCCCTGGGAAATGCTCTTTGTTGGGGGTTATATGGTGCTTGTTACCCTGCCCTGAGCTTGCCCAGCCTCATTGTAACCCTCCTTCTGCTGCAGCTCGACTGCCCGCTGGCCATGGAGAGGATCAAGGAGGATCGGCCAATCACCATCAAGGACGACAAGGGCAACCTGAACCGCTGCATTGCTGACATCGTCTCTGTACGTTCCCGGGGCAAGGGGCTGTGCGCACTGTAATCCCGGCATCCTGTGCTTCTGGGACTTTGGCAGCTGGCCTGGCCTGTGCAGCTGCATGGCTGGTCCCCAGGGGGCTGTCAAGGGCCCGCTGGCCTGGCTTGCCCCCACCCTCCCAAGAGGGCTGGAGTGAGGTGCCCTGCTGCTAGCTTCCAGGCCATTGCTGAGGCACCTCTTTTCTCTTCCAGCTTTTCATCACAGTGATGGACAAGCTGCGCCTGGAGATCCGAGCCATGGATGAGGTGAGAATCATTTACAGAGGGACAGAGGATAAGACAGGGAGTATCTTACAGCCTTGGTATAAATCCAGGGTACACCCCCAGCTTGAATACTGCGTGCAGATGTGGTCGCCTCATCTCAAAAAAAAAACAAAAAAAAAAACACCCTTGGCTGTGGAAAAGTTTCAGAAAAGGGTAACAAAAACAATGGATTTGGACCGGGTCCATCTGAAGAGAGATTAAAAAGTCTGTGACTTTTCAGTTTAGAAAACAATAGATGAAGGGTGCGGGGACGACTAAGAGGTCGACAAAATCATGACTGGTGTGGACGAAAAATAAGGAAAAGGTATTTACTTGTTCCCACCACACGAGATCTAGGGGTTACCCAGTGAAATTAGCAAAAGGGTTAAGAACAAACAGGATGTATTTCTCATGCAGTGCACAGTTCACTTCTGGAGCTCCTGGCCAGAGGATGGCGTGAAGACCAGGACTTCATCAACAGAGTTCCAAAAAGAGCTAGATCCATTCAGGGAGGTGAGGTCCATCGGTGGCTGTTAGCCAGGATGGGCAGGAATGATGGCACTAGCCTCCGTTTGTCAGAAGTTGGAACTAGATGACAGGAGATGGACCACTCAACGCTCAGCTGTTCTGTTTGCTTCCCTTGGGGCACGTGGCATTGGCCACTGTCCGAAGACAGGGCACTGGGCAAGATGGATTTTGGTCTGACCCGGTGTGGCTGGTCTTCGGAGAGAGAGGGGGACAAGCTAGGGGTGCATGGAGGCTTCACTGCTGGCAGCAGTGCCTGAAGGGGGGTGGGGCTTTCCCAGCCGGGCCCCAGGCAGGAAAAGCAGAAGCTCCATGCTTTTGTGCATCCAGATCCAGCCAGACCTGCGGGAGCTGATGGAGACGATGAACCGCATGAGCCACCTACCTCCTGACTTCGAGGGGAGACAGAAAGTGAACCAGTGGTGAGTAGGGTGCTCTGAGGTCCCTGCCCTCTGCAGGAGCAAGCCCGGGTCCTGACCCAGCTCTCCAGGACAGGGCCTGGACCTGCCTTGCCCCATGGCGCTCCTGCCAATCTGAGGGCATGGGGGAGCGCAGAGTGCCTTCGGGCCCAGCTCCATCAGTCTGCTCCCTCTGCAGTGGGAGGTGCTTGTCCCCAGCCCTGCTCGCCATGTCTGATCAGGGGCCTGGTTGCGGGGTGGGACCGTGGCCAGAGGAGCTACCAGCTTCCTCCTAGGCCAGCACTCAGGGCGACAAGTCGTGGCTTCTGCCAGGTCCCTCCAGTACTAGTGCAGGTGCAAAGTGCAGCCCAGCAAAGGGCCTTCTTCCTGCTCTGGGGGCCAGGCCTGTGCCTTGACTCTCCCCAGCAGGCTGCAGACGCTGAGCGGCATGTCTGCCTCTGACGAGCTGGACGATTCCCACGTGCGCCAGATGCTGTTTGATTTGGAATCCGCCTACAATGCCTTCAACCGGTTCCTGCACTCCTGAGGCTGGGTCCTGCGCCCTGCCTGGTCCTGAGGAGCGCCCTCCCACTGTAGCAGTCCAGCAGGCTCCAGGCCCTTTCCCCTAGGCTGCTGTTGGGGGCAGGAGGCTGGGAGTGGGGCACTGCAGCCATTCCCGCAGCAGGGTTAGGGCTGCGTCAAGGTGAACTGTGCTGCTGCAGGGCACATTCACACTGGGCCAGCTCCAGCCAGCCTGTCTCCTCTCCTACCTCCCCGTGAGTCCTGCAAGCAGGGCGGGAGACTTGTACACCTGCGGTAATAAACCCCCATGCTGGCTAGCCTGCGGTGCTGTGGCTCTTGCTGGGTGGGAGAAGCAGGCACAGCCACTGCACCTGTACTCAGGGCCTGGACCAGCCCAGCAGCTCAGATTTTCTGGGTGCCACAGCAGCTGGCTAAGGCAGGGCGCTCCACCCTTGCTGACAACAGGTCATGCCCCAGGCTGCAGGGGAGCCTGGGAAATGAGGGTGGGGGGTGTCAAACAGCTGTCCAGAGGGGGAGAAGGCTGGCAGGGTACAGAGCTCTGGCCCAAGCAGCAGAGGGCCAGGTCTCTGCGTCACTGCCTGCAGGGTGGCACAACGCAGGCCTGGAGCAGAGGAGACATACAGCACTTTATTGATTGGTTTCCCAGGCCCCTGCACCAGGCAGAAGCCCACCCTGTGCGGCCAAGAAAACACCAGCCAGCTAATAAGTCTGAACTAGTCCAGTGGCCACTGGCAGGCCAGAGCTAGAACCTGTACAGCTCGGGAATGGGGGACAAATAAAATATCACCCTCCACCTGTGTGGGGAGACGTGCAGTAGGGAAGGGTTCTTCTGCAGGTGGCCGCCTTCAGTCTCTGGCAGCTTATTTCCCCACGCTGGCTTCAGAGCCTGCTCCAAGGCCAGTGCTGCCCCAGGAGCCAACCCCCCAGCCCTGCCAGCAGCCCCAGGGTTCTGCTGCGCAGGTGTGACTGCAGCTGGTGAGACACCACAGGCTGGAAGCCAGCTCTCCGGGGACACTCTGGGACTTGCCACCCCTCTCTGTTAGCAGCACAGGCCCGGTAGCTCACTGCCTCCTGGGGACACAGCTGAGGCCTTGGTTCCAAAGCCCAGGGACCCCCATGGGGCAGAGTCCTGCAGCGTTCTGGTGCTCGGAGCCCGAGGCAGACAGGCCCAGTTCCACAACAGCAGCCGGGGCCCTGCCTCCTTTGGTTACGACGGGACCAGCAGCTCCCTTCTCAGCTTGCACTGGTGCCAGGTGGGGGAAGCTGCAGGGCTCTGGGCCCCCAGAAAGAACAGGTTGTGCAGCAGCAGCAGCCAGGTCCTGCCCCTCCCCATGGGCCAGGCCTGAGTTCTGAGTGCAGAAAAGTCGCTGGCACAGGCCAGGCACCGTGCCTGGTTCCTCACGTCTGCCCAAGTTCCCTCTGCGAGCAGCCACAGCCCCAAGCAGGATGGGCCTCTTGTGTGCTCCAGCTGCGAGCGGTCGGGCACTTCAGATGCTCTTACAGAAGAGCTTGTGGTGCTGCGTGACTGCGCTCAGAGAGGTGCCCGGGGGGCCAAGCCAGGACTCACCCACGCCCCGCTGGTTGCTGCCGCTCAGCTGCCGGCTGCAGAGCCGCAGCTCACGCACGTTGGCAGAGACCCGGGCCCACGTGGTGCTGTCCAATGGGCCTCGCACCCTGCAGCCTGCGGGAAGGAAACAGGCCGTTGTAGCCACTGTGGCGCACTGAGAATCCTGGACCCGGCCCAAGAGGGGACAGGCTGGGTGACCCCCCTTGTGCCCTTTCTATCAGCTGCAGCCCCTCGCTACTCCAGTCCTGCCTCCTCTGCTCTGCTCTGCTCTGCACACCACTACGGAGAGAGAAGCAACTCGGCAGCGCCAGCCAGGCCGGGGGCTCTGCTGGATCAGGAGCAAAACTCCAGGGCTCACAGCCTGCCCCTGCCCCCTCAGGATCACCTCTCAGTCCCTCCAGCGAGGGCAGGGTGATGCTCCCGCGGCCCTGCCAGGTGCAGGGAAGCAGGACCCCTCCGCAACCCAGGGATCTTGGAGCCCTTCACCCCCTCACCTGCCAGGCTGAGGTATTGCAGCCCCTGGCGCCTCTCCCCCAGCGCTGACAGCAGCATCTGGAAGCCCCCGCTGGTAACCTCTGGGTTCGCAGACAAATCCAGGGAGATCAAAGTGGGACAAACCAGGAGGCACCTGGGACCAAGAGAGTCAAACAGCCCCATGCCTTTCGGCTCACCCACAATGCACTGCTGCCCCATGGCCCACCCACTCCCTGGGGGCTAGGTGTTAGATGTGCGGTGTGCTGGCACTGCAGCCTTGGAGCGAGACCCCCAGGGAGCACAAGGTGCGACGGGGAAGGGAGGCAGCTGGACAGGTGTACTGCCTGTGAAGTGCAGTAGTAGAACCAGCAGCTCCACCCGACCACCAATCCACGTACGCCCGGTTCTGTAGGCAGGTCCTGCCGCTCACCAGGCCTCCCACCCAAGGGCTTGTGGCTCAGACTCCCTTCCCGCTCCGTCTCTTTTTACGGGAGGGGGTTCACCTGGTGGCCCAGAAAAGCACAATGCAGGGACAGAAGGTGGCCAGTGGGCTAAAGGCGAACATGGCCACCTGACGTCTCACTCAGGCTCTCTTCCTACTATGTCCCCATGGGCTGGCTGCTGGGCCCAGCCACCCCACGGCTCCTACCCAGCAGATCACTCCGCATAGGACCCAGCTGGGTGAAGGTTGGTGTCACACACCCACCCCATTACCTTCTGCCCCACAGCAAAGCCCCTGGCCCAGGGACCCCAGCGCTGCCCCTTTACCTGGCCAGCTCTGCGACAGCCTCATCATTCAGGTGGTTCCCAGAGAGAGCCAGGTGGGTGAGCGCACATCCCTGCTGGAATGGAACGGGGGGGGCTGAGCCCAAAGCCACACACCACAGCTGAGCCAGTCAGGGCAGAGCCAGCTGCGTGAGAGGCCCACAGCCCCAGGACAAAAGGGGCTCCCCTGCCACTTGCACAGCTCCTGCAACTCCTGCAGCCAGAGAAGGGTTACTGCAGGACCCCCTTGCACCCGTACCTGTGTTAGGCACCTGACCACCGGATCCACGAGAGGCTCGCCTAGGCGGGCCACCACCGAGCCAATCTCCAGCTGGCTGAGGGTGGCGTAGGGCAGACTCCTGAGCAGCAGCTGCAGGCCGCTGGAGCCCAGGGCATTGTGGGACAAAGCGAGGGTCTTCAGGTGCACAGCTCCTGGGCCAGGGGCATGCGGGAGAGACAGCGTGTTAAGAGTGAGCCAGCTGCCGTCTGGCCCGGGCAGATAAAGGAGGCTGGGAGCTTGGCGGAGGGGCTGTCCATAGCTGCCTAACTGGAAACTCAGGCACCCAACAGGCCTGCACTGGGAAAGAACGGCAGAGCAGGCTGCTGTGGGGCAGACCTGGCAGGGAACCCAGGGCGTGGTAGCTGTGGGGCAAGACTGAGGCAAGCCCAGGCCTGGGTAGCTGCGAGCTGTGGGGCAGAAGCTGGCAGAGAGCGGACAGGACAGCGGTCCGCATTCTTTCCATGAGTGGAACCATCCTCACCCCCAAGCTGTAGGCCCCGTCCCAGTGAATGGGGCCCTCCTGGCAGTGCCTCTGTGTCACAGGGGGGCCTAGCCTGTAGACCGTGGCGCTGGGGGAGGGGAGCCACAAGGGAGGGCACCACCTGTACCATGAGGCCACGCCTGCTGTGCCCCCACTCGGGGCTGGGGCAGTGCAGGGGCACTTACCTTTCAGGCTGTTGGCCAGCAGGAGGCGGTGGTGCTGCCCAAAAGCCTCAGAGAAGCCACAGGCCTGCAGCCGGAGCGTGGTCAGGACCGGGCAGGCTCGAACCAGGCAGGCCAGGGCCTCGCAGCTCTTGTCCCCTAGGGGGTTCAGGCTGAGGTCCAGCTCTTCCAGGCTCTGGAACAACAGGGGCGGAGGAGTCACCCCAACCTGCTGGGCTCTGCCCTGTGCCACCAGACAGCCGGGGCTGCACCCCCGCTGGGAGGACCACAGCGGCAGCCTCAGCCGCAGAGAAGGGACGGAGCAGCAGAGCCCCCCCCATGCTACAGGGACCCTCACAACCAGCCCCTCCCCAGAAGGACCTAGGAGCAGGCACCTTGGCACCAGCACGGCCACAGCTTACTCCTCCCTGATCCGGGGAGCCCCTGGTGTCCATCAGGGCAGCCCTGGCAGGAGCTCATCAGGGCCCTTTACACCAGCAGTGCCAGAGCCGTAGCCCAGAGCACCAGGATGGGCAGCTTGGGGGTCCCCGAACCTGCTTGTGTCTCTGGGGTTCAGGCGGAAGGCCGGGGCTCCTCCCACCTGCCTTTGAGGGGAAGGGAGGTGCTGGACACACCCACAAGCCAACCTGGAAGACCGCTTGGGAGGGCAGCCCTGCTGCCAGCGCGCGGAGCCCCTCAGCACCGAGCTGGTTGGCCGACAGGTCGAGGAGGGCCAGGCTGGGCATGGTGCCCAGCGTAGCCAGCAGCTCGGCAGCCAGGCCATCGTCCAGCCCCGTCCCAGCCAGCCGCAGCTGGCGGATGGAGCTGTGCAGCTTGAGGGCACGCAGGAGTGGGGTGAGGTGGGGTTGGTGCAAGGAGAGGCCACAGGTGCTGAACGAGGGGCCCGACTCCTGCAGCTCCATCATCTTCAGCAGAAGCCGGTGCTCGCCTGCAACAGGAGTCCATGAGGGAAGACCAGTCGCTGTGGGGCACCCAGACTGACGAGCTCCCAGCCAGCTGCTGCCTGGCTGGGGCTAGAGCCAAGCAGCCAGGGAGAGGGTGGGGGGCAGCCGCTACCGAGGACACCCTCCCCCTGCCCAGCACCACGTGGGGGGCAGCCGCGACCGGGGGCACCCTCCCCCCGCCCAGCACCACGTGGGGGGCAGCCGCGACCGGGGGCTCCTGACATTGCGCACCGTTCAGCGGATGCTGGACAGGTCTTCCCCTGGCATGTAGCACGGCCCTGGGGGTGCCAATCTGTCCACCCGAAGCCACATTCCACCTCTGTCCCCTTCCGTAGCTGGGCCAGTGACCCGGAGACTGAGGGACTTGCCCGAGGTCACACACGCAGACGGTGGCACAGCTGTGCCCAAGCCCCCTGGACCAGCCTTCCCACTGGAGCCCCTCCTGCCTGTCCCCCCCACGGGCCGGGTGGCACTCTCCCCAGCCGGCTGACCGCCCTGAGGCGCTACAAAACCCAGCGAGACCCTGTACATCCAACGGTTCCCACACGCAGGCAGGCAGCAGGGTCCGTGGCATCCCCTTACCCACGGCCAGGCTGCAACAGGCCTTGCGATACCGGTCGGCGAGCGGGGGCAGGTCCCAGGACTGCACCTCTGCCAACACCTGCAAGGCAGACGAGAGCCCTATGGGTGGGAAGGAAGGCCGGCTGGCTGGGCAGCACTGGCAGGCTCAAACACAAGGGGAAGGGCATCGCCAGTGAGGGGTGAAGCCAGACCTCCGAGCTCCCAGTCATCTGGGCCCTGCCGGTTGGTGCAGAGTCCACAGTGATGGGCCCCACCACGACCCTTCAGCGGCCTAAAGGGGGACCTGGTGGGCTCAGCCCTGGAAGCGCCAATCCTGGCTCGGGTGCCCCTCACCTCCTCGTTGCTTTGCAGGACGTCCACGATGAGATCCTGGGGAGCCAGCAGTGCCCCTTCCTTCTTGAGGGTGAGCTGGGGCAGCAGGCCACAGGCCTGGTAGTGGCGCTGGGCCGCCTGCTCTGCCAGCCACGCCACCGGGCATCTCTCGAGGCCACTGCAAGGGAAGGGAAGGGAAGGGCTGAGCCAGAGCGCCCCACCAGAACCAGGCCCCCAGCCCGCCCTCCCAGGGTGGGGCAGGAACAGGGCAGCCCCCCCCAGTGGCAGAGGGGAATGGCCCTGTTACCCCAAGTCCCTGACCCCCTGGCGCTGCCTGGGAGCTGGACCCCTCCAAGGGTGCTGCTAATGTTGCCCCAGACCCGGCTGTGGGGGCAGGACTCCCGGGCTCTGGGCCATGCTGGGAGGAAGGATGCGAGGCGGCTCTCACCTGTGCGGCACGGGGATGAGGAAGATGTTGTCTTGGACCCGGACCCGCACTCGGATGGGGGGTGGCCGAGTCGGGGCTGCAGCCAGCAGTGGGGCCTGGGAACAGGAGAGGGGAGTCAAGACCCAAGAGACAGCCCAGGGGACTCCCTTGCTGTTGTGCACCCCCAGCACCTCACCTGTGGGGCCTCTCCACTGCCGTCTACGGGCCTCAGACCAGCGGCTGGCTCCGGAGCCACCAGGGCCTGGCCCCCGCGGGACCGAGCCAGCGACGTCCTGTCCACTATCTGGGTGAGGCGGCTTTGCCGGGCCCTCCTCTTCTGGGGCAGAGCAGCTGGGAAGGGGGCTGCGCCGTCGCTCTCAGACCCACTGGTGCCCCCTGAGTCCGAGCCCGACTCCCCCGGGCGCCGGTGGCTCCTCTTGCGGGGCTCCCGGCTCGCCCCCAGGTCATCCTCCAGCCAGTCATCCCCCACGTACTCCTCGGCTGGGATCAGGGCCGGCCTGGCAGAGGCCTCGGCCGGCACCAGCTCAGGGACCTGGCAGGACTGGGCACTGCCCACGCCACGGATGGCTGCTTCGTACTTGGCCTGCCCGGTGCCAGCGGGGGGCAGCCCAGGCTCTGCCCGCCCGAGGAACCCCAGCACCCGGCTCTCCTCCCCCGGCGCCCTCAGGCTCAGGAGCCGCTGCCTCTTCTTGACGGGCCGGAGCGGGGTCATGCACTCGTCCAGCTTGGCCCAGCACTCTGGCCCCTGCCCGCCACGCTGGGTCAGGATCCTGCAGGGCGCAGTCGCCTTCGTGGAGGGGCCCCCACTCTGGGGCTGGGGGGCCACAGCTGAGTGGGGGGGTGTCAGCGGCTCAGAGAGCTCCGCATCAAACAGCTGGCTGTGCGGCACATCCTGTGGGGGCTGAGCCACCTCTGCTGCTGGGCGGGAGACAGGGAACCCCGTGAGTTGGGCCCAGCCCCCAAGAGATGCCCCCCCACAGCACCACTCCCACCCGGCCTCACATCGCCCCACCACCGCCTCCTTGAGCAGCTGCTCCATGGCTCGGCAGCGCTGGCGTGTCTCCTGGTCCAGGTCCCGGCCGTACATCCTCACCCACTCCCGGAGGGTGCCCAGAGGGCTCAGGCCCTGCGGCGGATAAGATGGAGGGGCTGAGCCTCAGGGCCGCCCCCAGAAACCCCACAGCTGTGCAGGGGTGCCGAGCCCAGCGCCCGCCCACAGGCCGCTGCTCCCCCACCTTGGCGTTCCTCAGCACCGCCGACGCGCCCCTCTGGAGCAGCAGCTCGGCCACGTCGAAGTGGCCGCAATTGAGAGCGTCGTGCAGGGGGGTGATCCCCTCGCAGCCTGGGCCCCCGGGGTCATCGATGGAGGCACCACGCTCCAGCAGCAGCCGCACGATCTCTGGGCACAGGAGCCAGCAGTTACTGCTGGGTGGCAGCACCAGGGCCCCCTCCAGCCGGCACCCATCACCCGTTCCAGCCCCTGCCGTCATCCGCCCCCCACACCGACACCCTCCCACCCTCCTCACCACTCACCCAGGTGCCCGTGGTTACAGACCTCATGCAGCGGGGTCCAGCCGCAGTAATCCCGCGGGTTCAGGGGGTGGCCCTGCCCCCAGGAGGAAAGAGACATGAACAGGCATGAGGGTTACGTGGGGGCCAGGTGCCCTGCTGGGCTTCATGCCAACTCCCGCAGGATCTCCCCCTCCAGCTGCCCTCCCTGCGGGCCAGGCCGGGAAGCTGCCCCAGTGCCCAGCGCCTACCTGGCTCACTCCCACGTGCCCTGCAGGCAGGACACACTTGCTGAACGCGTCCCCTGCTGGGGGCTGTGAGGGCCAGAGCAGAGGGACACCGCGACCCCAGCCAGCCGCCCAGCTGCCCCCACGGGCCGACGGAAGGTACCCCAGGGCGCCCTGCCCGGGAACGAGGAGCGGCTCCCACCTGCTCCAGGAAGAAATGGACCCGGCGCAGGTTCCCGTCGATGCAGGCGCGGTGCAGCGGGGTCTCACCCCGGTCGTTGCGCCGGTTCCACTGCAGGGCACAGGGAGGGCGGAGGCGGGGTCAGCACTGCCCGGGGGCCCCAGATCAGAGCCAGCCCCCTCGGTCCCCCGCCCCGCACAGCGCCCCGGGATCCGGCCTCGCCGGCGCAGGAGCTGGAGCGACGGCCCCACGGGGCGAGGACGCTGCGCCCAGGCCCAGCCTCACCTTGGCGATCCTGCGGCGGCCAGGCACGCTCTTGCTGTAGCCGTCCAGGTCATCTTCCTCCCCGTCTGGAACGCACAGGCCTGAGTGAGGCACCCGGCTCCAATACAGCCCCCATCCTGCCAAAGGGGGGCCCACGCCAGGCAGACGCGCAGGGCTACAGCCTCACCCGGCCGGGACTCGGCTCCGGCTCCCTCCCCGTCCCCCACAGCCGGCCCACTCACCGCTCTCAGACAGCTCCAGGTCGCTCTCCTCCAGGGGCTCGCTGCTCTCCTCCTCCTCCTCCTCCTCCTCCTCCCCCCGGCTGTCCCTGGCGCTGCTCCAGCCCTGCGAGCGGCACAGGCCCTGAAGCCTGGCCAGCGTGTCGGGGGCCTCAGGGCGCCCCCACTTCTGCTGCAGGGGGTGAAGGTGCTGTAGGATTTGCCGCTGGGGGGGTGAAAGGATGGGCTGATCACCCTGCCCAGCCGCAGATGGGGTTGGGCGCTCCCAGGGCTGCTAGCCCAGGCCTTGTCAGCTGGGGGCGCTGGCCTTTAAGGCAGTCCCCAGGCCCCCCTCGAGGCCTGAAGGGGCCCTGCAGGGAGCAAGGCCAGGGCACTGACCATTGGAGCAGCTCCCAGGTCCCCCAGCCCCTGCCTAGCCCAGAAGGAGCAGCTCCCAGCACTGACCACTGGAGCAGCTGCCAGGCCCCCCAGCCTGGCCCAGCAGACAGGCTATGAGTGAGGGGAGGACGCTGGCTAGGCACTCTCGAGTCCAGCCCCAGCACCGCAGCTGCCCTGGGCGCCTTTCAGCTCCGAGCCCCGGCACCCCACGCCCTTCCCCTGCCTTTCTGCTGTGCTGGCGCAGGAGGAGCCGGGTGCAGCCTGGAATCCTGGGCGGAGTGAGGAGCTGGGCTCCCCGGCAGGTGAGCAGCACGGTCCCTCCCGGGCATGTGCCAACAAGGAGCAGAGCCTGGAAGCGGGAGGGGGCCAGAAACCAGCACTTTCGGCCACAGGCCCTAGCAGGGAGGTGTTGTGCGTAGGGCGGGGGGCTGGGAGGACTCCTGGGTGCCAGTCTCAGTTATCGCAGGCTCGGGGGACCCCGGGAGGGGCACTGCCAGCTGCCCAGCCTGAAGGGGGTGCTGCAGGCGAGCACTGGCATCCCCATTGGGCAGCAGCTTTGGGCCCGTCCCCTCACCTGCAGCCTGGGCTCCCCAGCCTGCTCCGCGCACCGGAGCGCGCTCTGAAAGCAGGGCTCCAGGGCCTCGTAGCCTTCGCCAGCCTCCTCCCTGGCCAGGGCGATGTTCAGCCAGGTCTTCCCCTCCTGGGGCACACAGACAATGGGATTAGCTTCCCCCCACCAGTCCAGCTCCACTGGCAGGGAGCCTACCCAGGGGCACGGGGTAAGTGACAAAGAGCAAGTCCTTTGCCATCCTGACTCTTACGCCTGCCCCACCCTCCTTCCCTGCTCCCGAGCTGTGGGGCCCAGCCAGGCCCTGCTTGCTAGCTGAGCTCCCCTCCCGCAACTCCCCAGAGCACGGCCAAGCCCAGCACGGGGTCCCCAAGCCCTGCAGGGTGAGACCGGCGGGCAGAAGGCAGAGCCCAGGCCGCCCCCTCACCTCCAGTGGGTTTCCTCGCCGCAGCGCCAGCTCCGTCTGGTAGTGCTGGACCGCCCGGCCGGGCTCCCTCAGGTCCGCAAAGGTGGTAGCCAGAGAGACGTGGATCACAGCCAGCTCCTGCTCAGGCTTCTGCAGGGACTCGGCGTAGCGCAGCTGCCAGAGACACCGTCCACAGCATGCTGTGCCCGGGGTGGCCGCCCGCCCCCGCAGGGCTCACCCAGCCCCATCCCTGCTGCCTGCAGGAATCTGAGCGGGTGCCCCTGCCCTCGGGCCAGAGCTTGGCAGCACTTCGGCGGCTAGGAGGAAGCGGAACCAGCCCCTTACCATGCACGGAGCCCAGCCTCGAGGCAGCCTGGTCCTCCCCCAGCCCACAGGCCGAGAGCAGGGGCAGCCCTCGCCCACCTGCCTCTGGTAGAACTCCACCGCCCGGCGATAGTCCCCATGCTTGGAGAACAGGTCCCCCAGCTGCTCACACAGGCCCAGGGCTGTCTGCAAGTCGCCGGGCACTGCCTCCTCCAGAGCCTCCTGCAGATGGCTGACCTTCATGGCTGGGGGAGAGGCCAGCAGTGTGAGTGGCATGCACCGGGGGTGGGCTGGTTTCTTCCCCCTAGAGGCTCAGGGCAGGTAGGGGAGCCACAGGTGAAGGGGTATGTGGGGACCAAGGTCCCCCTCACCCAACCCAGCCTGCAGGCCTCTGGGACAGTGAGCACCTGCCGAGCCCCCTTCGCTGCCCCCCTGGGCTGGTGCGGGGTCAGTGTCAAAGCACCGCCCTGTGGTGCCACTGGGGCTACGTCGGGGACGTGCCAGAAGCCCTGTCAGGAGTGGCCTGTGCAAGCGCGGCCCTGCACCCGAGAAGCCGCGGCACCTTTCCCTGGGCGTGCCTGTGACACGGGGGTGGGGGGGGCGGGCACCGCCCCAGGAGCCACAAGCCACACAGGGCTGTGAAGGGGAGGGGCTGCACTGAGAGCCAGAGGTGGAGAGCTCCCAGCCCCAGTCAGCCTGGGCTGAGCCCTGGGGAGTGACACCCAACCTCCTCCCGGCCAGCTGCACAGGCCACTGGGTCCCCTCAGCCCCCCCCGCGCCGTGTCGCAGGGAGCCCCAACCCGAGCCCCCTCAGCGTAACGCAGGTTCCTGCGGATGCTCTCGCGCTGCTGGGGCTGCTGGGAGCCCAGCACGTAGGCCTTCTTCAGCGAGCGCCTGGCGGCCACAAAGTCCCCCAGGCTGAGGAGCACCTGCAAGGCCCCAGGGCAGCAGGGTCAGCAAGCGGAGGGGCAGAGAGGTCCAACTACCAAAGGGTGCTGGCCTGGCGGGGGGGGAGGGGGCTGTCCCCTTACTGGCCATGCTGGGTGGTCAGGCCCCAGGGGGAAGAGCTTGGGGGCCAAGTACGGGCTCCCCGCTGCCCTCACCTGGGCGATGCCGGCACAGCACTCACTCTCCATGCACTTCTCCTTCATGGTGTGGGCGCAGTCGCGCGCCCGCTCCAGGCAGCGCATGGCCTTGGAGTGCTGCCCCTCCCGCAGGTGGATGTGGCCCAGATTGAAGTAGGCCCGGTACAGGTCTTCATAGAGGTGAGTCTGCCTAGAGGGAGACGGGTCACCCGCAGGGTCGCCCGCCCATTCACGTCCTCAGGAAACCCCTGGGCCCTGTGCCCCCACCTGACACCCCCCAGCCACAGCACCAGCCGGTTTCCTGAGCCAAACGGCTGCAGCCACCAGCAGAGGGTGAACCCCAGGGAAACACAGGAGCTCTTCAGAGGGGCCTTCGGCCTATCAGCACCACCACCCGCCCCCCCCAGGGTGGGGCCAGGGCCTTACTCGGAGATGAAGATGCTCTTCTTGATGTACTGGCTGCACCTGGCCTGGTCCTTCATGCTGTCGTACACCAAGCCCAGGTTGAGGTAAAGCCGGGCCCTCATCTCACTCAGCTCCCGCTGCGGCACCTTCCCTGGGACAGCCAGAGCCAGCCCGTCACCCAGCCGGCTCCACAAGGCAGAAGCTCCAGGGCCAGAGAGGGGCTGGACAGGTCCTGGACCCCTCACCCTCCAGCTGGCCGAATGAGCTGAGCAAATTGTCTCCCAAGGGATGGGGTGGGAGTGCTGGGAGGTCCCTACGGAACAGTCTCGGGCACGGTCCTGGCTGCCCTGCTGTGGAACCGAGAGGTCAGAAAAGGCTGGAGGTCCCTGAGTGCCCTTGCATGTCCCACAATCCCGGCGGCGAGCCTAACTGGGCCTTACAAGCCAGCACGAGTAGATGGGAAGCCCGGATGAAAGCCTGAGAGCCTGCCCCTTCCTGGCCAGGCCAGGGAGTTCCGGCTTGGGGAGGGGATGGAGCTCAGGGACCAGGGACATCCCAGATGCAGGCTCTGGGGCAAGGACAAGGGGTAAAAGGTGGGGACTTAGACCGTCTGGTCAGACAGCCAAGGCAGAGGCCGACTGGTGACCCTCCCCAGGGCGCACCACATCCCAAGCTGATGGCTCCCCTCCCTAGCTCCGTGTCCCACAGCTCCCAGCCCGGCTCTCACCTTCCAGCTGCTCCTCCAAGATGGCCAGGCTCTTCATGAAGGCCTGCTCCGCCTCCCAGAGCGCCTCCCCGGCCTGGCCGCTCTCCGCCACGAACATGTAGGTGCGGCCAATGGTGGCCCAAGCCCTCTGCTGCTCAGTGTGGTCGGACACAGCGCAGGCCAGCTCCAGATGCTGGCGCTGGTGCTGATGGAGCAGGAGAACAAGAGGGCGCATGAGACCCCCCAAGCCCCATGGATCTGGGCTGGCTTTGAATTGGGCCCTGCAAGGTTGACAGCTCAGGGGTTACCACTATGTGCCCTAGTGTTCCCTTTTAAACCCCTCCAGCCATTCTGTCGCCCCTGCTCTGGCTTGCTGCCCCTCTCACCCCGTGGCCTTTGGCAGGGCTGAATACTGGGAAAGTAGCTCTCAGCCCAGCTCCTGGGGAGCCCCAATCCCTGCAGCTGATTATCCCCCTCTCCCCCATTACCTTCAAAGCAGCTTCATAGTTCTCCAGCTCAGCCAGGCGCTCCCCAATCTTCCGGTGGGCCACGGCACAGCCGATAACATCCTCCACGCTCTCCAGGAGGCGCAGCTCCTCCTGGTGCTCCGCCAGCGCCTCTCGGTACCGCCCTGCCGGGAGCAGAGAGACACTGGGGTGACGAGCGAGCCAGCTGGCTTCCCAAGGCACAGCAGGGGCCCCTGGGATGAGGCGCACCCACTCCATCAGCTACAAGAGCAGCCAGAGTAACAAGCCCGGGGCGTAACCCCTCTTGGGGCTCAGAGCTGACATGCACCGGGGACTCAAGAGCACATCTCCTATGTTAACAACAACAAGTCCCGTGGCACCTTATAGACTAACGTATTTTGCAGCAAAGGCTTTCGTGGGCAAAGACCTGCTGCATCACATAGAATCAGAGAACACTAGGACTGGAAGGGACCTTGAGAGGCCATCGAGTCCAGCCCCCTGCCCCAATGGCAGGACCAAGTACTGTCTAGACCATCCCTGATAGACATCTATCTAACCTGTTCTTAAATATCTCCAGCGACAGAGATTCCACAACCTCCCTTGGCAATTTATTCCAGTGTTTGACCACCCTGACAGTGAGGAACTTCTTCCTAATGTCCAACCTAAACCTCCCTTGCTGCAGTTTAAGTCCATTGCCTCTTGTTCTATCCTCAGAGGCCAAGAAGAACAAGTTTTCTCCTTCCTCCTTATGACACCCTTTTAGATACCTGAAAACCGCTATCATGTCCCCCCTCAGTCTTCTATTTCCCAAACTCAACAAGCCCAATTCTTTCAGCCTTTCTTCATAGGTCACATTCTCTAGACCTTTAATCATTCTTGTCGCTCTTTTCTGGACCCTCTCTAGTTTCTCCACATCCTTCCTGAACTGCGGTACCCAGAACTGGACACAATACTCCAGCTGAGGCCTAACCAGCGCAGAGTAGAGCGGGAGAATGACTTCTCGTGTCTTGTTCACAACACACCTGTTAATGCATCCTAGAATCATGTTTGCTTTTTTTGCAACAGCATCACACTGTTGACTCATATTTAGCTTGTGGTCCACTGTAACCCCTCGATCCCTTTCTGCTGTACTCATTCCTAGACATGCTCTGACAAAGCGGTTCATTGCCTCCAAAAGCTCATGCTCCAAAATCTCTGCTAATCTATAAGGTGCCTCAGGACTGCTTGTTGTTCTCGAAGTTACAGACTAACATGGCTCCCTCTGTGATACTCATCTCCCATGTTGTAGCTGACGGCCTCTGATTTTCTAGCTACAGGAAATACAGTGGCTCTAGCACACTTGGATGGCAGCAGAGCATCAGACAAAATTAGCTACATGCAACGTTAGCCAAACTGGAGCACTCTGGGATCAGCCCAGGAGCGTACAGGGGGAGAGAACAGGCTTCAGGGGGTGAAGGCAACAGGCTGTGCCGAAAGGTAAACTGGCAGAGGGCAGGGATGCTCCTGGCACAGCTCCTCAGAGATCCGACACGAGCCCAGTTGTACCATATCTATTAATGCCCAAGGCAGGAACAGCAGGAGTGCACTGATGGGCTTTGCTGCAGACACAAGTCAGGAAGGGCGCTCGCTCCGGAGGAGGATCGGCATGGTAGGCAGGACGATCGGGGGGATCTCAAAGCCTGCAGCAGAAACGAGGCGCTGCTCAGTACGACAAAGGACAAGGTGCTTGGAGTGAAGGGCTACCGATAGCCGGAGGCTCATCAGCTGAAGTGAAGGAAGGTGAGAGAAACCTGGATGCTTTGGCTGGTTATAGGGTGACTAAAGCCACCTGTGCAATGCAGCCACACAGCAGGCAAAGGCACAGTCTCTCCAGCAGAGAGAGGACCACGTCCATGACTGGTGACAGCTGGTCTGGAACACGAAGTACCATTTCCTGAGCACAAAGGGGGACTTCACCCCAGAGAAAGGCAGAGAAGAGCCACTCAGGTTGTTGAGGAAGGCAGAGGTGACTGGAAGAACTTGGCTGGCCTAGCTCGCAAAGAGAAGGCTGTGAGGGTGTCCCCCGACTCTCCGGTGGTACACCAAGGAGGTCAGGCCCAGGCTGGGGCCAAAGCAGGGAATGCAAGGGACAATGCTGGCCTGAGAACAGAGAGTCTTGAGTAAAGTTGGCTGGCACAAAGGAGAAGGTTTCTAACCATTGCAGGGAGCTGTGGGGACGGAGGCCAAACAAGATTCAGGTTAAAGAGAGAGCTAGATGTCACAATGGCAGGGAGTTTCAGGCATGGGGCGTTCTTCTTCAAGAGCAGGGCTCAGGTCACAGGCCAGGATCATCGCACTGAATCGGCTCCCTGCTGGGGGAAGGTCAGCTGTGTGGTAGACACAATCTCCTGGGGGCTGGTCCCAGCCCATGGATGTACCATCCCTGCAAAGAAGAGCCATTCCAGGCCTGCTCCCACGGCCAGGAGCCCTCCCCAGCCCAGCCGTCACAAACACAGCCAGACCAGCACCGACAAAGACAGCCGAGAGCATTGCCCAGTGACCAACTTTCCAACGGTGGCCCCAAAAGCAGGGCCTCCAAACCTTCCTCAGAACGGCTCTCCCGGACCCATCTCTCCCAGCGTCAGCCCTGGCCACGAGAGCCAGACAGCAGTCAGCTAGCCACCCTTTGCCATTGAGAGCCAGGCCCTGGGACCCACTCACCATGTCTGGCCAAGATCTCCCCAAGCTGGTTGCAAATGGCAGCTTCCTCCTTCAGGCTGCCACTCCTCCGGGCCTTGTCCTTTGCTTTCTGGAGCACTGGGGGGCCGGGAGGGGGGGCCGGGGGGGGGAAGAGAAGAACATCAGAACCCGGTCAAGCTCCCACAGCCTGTCAGCATCAAACCCCTCTGGCGCAGAGTCATCGGCCCTCTAACTACGTGCCCAGCTCAGGGCAACAAATCACAACACGCAGGATTTCCAATTACCTCCACCACCATGGAATCTGACCCCCAGCCTGGCTGCATGCTCCCTGGGGGAGACAGGAGCTGAGTCCCAGACAGATGGACAGGACTGTCGCAGGGTAGTCCAAACCCCCTCACCCCACACTGCCCAGACCCGTCTGGGAGCCTAGCTCAACGATCCCACCTATAAATGACCCTCTCTCTGGCCCCACACACCCTCAGCCCCACCCACCTCCACCCTCTCTGACACCCTCCTGCCTCCCTGCCACACACAACTGCAATATCGCCTTCAAATCCCACACCCCCTCTGCCCTTGCCAACCTATCACCCACCTGCCTCTGACTCCCCCCATCACCTGGCCCCCCTCTGCTCCCCCATCACGCCCCAGATGGTGCACCCCCTTTGATCACCCCACACCCCACTGCCCTGCCCCGCCCCCATCACCCCACCCCATCACTGCCCTGCTCCCTCTCATCACCCCACACCCCACTGCCCTGCCCCACCCCCTCTCACTCCCCATCACCCCATACCCCGCCCCGCCCCCATCACCCCACACCCCCCGCCCTGCCCCGCCCCCATCACCCCACCCCCCATCACTGCCCTGCTCCCTCTCACCTCCCATCACCCCACACCCCACTGCCCTGCCCCGCCCCCTCTCACCCCCCATCACCCCACACCCCCCGCCCTGCCCCACCCCCATCACCCCACCCCACCCCACCACTGCCCTGCTCCCTCTCATCACCCCACACCCCACTGCCCTGCCCCGCCCCCTCTCACCCCCCATCACCCCACACCCCACCCCGCCCCCTCTCACACACACCCCCTAGAGCTGGAAGGGACCTCTGGAGGTCATCTCATCCAGTCCCCTGCCCTGGCATCAATTTGCCCCAATCCCTCAATGGCCTCCTCAAGGCTTGAGCTCACACCCCTAGGTTTAGCAGGCCAATGCTCAAACCCCTGAGCTATCTCCCCACCCTAATTAACGGACGTTACTCATAACTTTAACTATAAAAATTATACATGTACATAAATAGATTTTACAGGTCCAGGGGGTTATAACATTAAAAATGATCGGTCACAAGTCATTTTTTGTTCAAAACATGTCTGAGTTATTCATAGGTGTGTTCATAACCCTTTTTCCGTAAAGCGTGGGGGGATGGTCCGTCACAACAATATGTTTAATCGACTCTCTGGGTAACTTTTTTAGTGCGTCAACAAAAGCAGAGAGAAGCAACTGATGTCCACAGTCAACAATCTTATCTGGTGGCTAAACTGTGCTGCAGTCGGACAAATGCAAGGGCGAAATGACAGAACCCGGAAAAAAAAAGATTCGAAGGCTGTGCACTTTTAAAAATGAGTGGCTGCAACTCCCAGAGTATCAGAATTGGCTTATAAAGGCAAGTGAAGACTCAGGATATTGTTCTATTTGTGATGTTCAATTCACAGTTAAGTTTGATTCTGTAAAAGCCGTCAAGCATCATGCAGAAACAAAGGGTCACAAAATCAAAGTACAAGGACAGGTGTGGTGTAATGCTAGCAATAAAGTCTCCGTAAAGAGTAACAATGCTGAAGAACAACGCATATGCGCAGCTGAATTGCTTTTAACATATCATGGAGTTAAACACTACCACAGCTACCGTTCTCAAGATTGTGGAAATAAACTGTACCCCTCCGTTTTCCCTGATTCCAAAATAGCTTCCAAAATTCACTGTGGAATGACAAAAGTAGAAGCTTTGATCGAGGCTGTATTAGCACCACATTCTTTAAAACTGGCTGTGCAAGACATTGGATCAGCACCTTTCTCAGTCTCAGTGGATGCTTTTAATATAGGGAGCATGAAACTATTCCCAGTTGTCATCCAGTACTTCAATAAAGATAAGGGAATCTGCACATCACTCCTAGACTTTCTTGAAGATGCAGATGAAAAATCAGAGGTGATTGTAAAGAACTTCAAAATGCCAGTCTGGTACAGAATAAAATTGTGGCATATGGAGAGAGAGATTTTGAAGAAAATGAGTCTGGTTTTGTGCACCTAAAACAAATGCTGGATTTACCAAACCTTGTACCAACACATTGCAGCACTCAGATAGTACACAATACAGCAAAGCATGGCTTGAGAATGCTCTCTTACGACGTAGAGTGTTTGGTCCTCAAGGTCTTCAGTGAAGTCTTTGCACTAGACGAGAATAACGGTGAACTTAAAGAGTTCTTTGATTTCATGAAGACAGACTATACAGAAATCTTACGCCAAGTACCTAAACGTGTTCTGGCCCTTTTCACTGCCATTGACAAGTTACTGAAGAATTGGCCGGCCCTCAAATCTTACTTTGTGAGTAAAGGGGAGGAGGATGTGAACTGCACAGTCTGGGCCTTTCTTTCTGAGCATAAGGACATAGCTTCCAATGATGAAACTATTACACTTCCTGAACTGTACATCTACTTTGTGCATAACCTTATGAGCCAATTTACCAGCACCATAAAGGTTCTTGAGAGTAATTACCTTCAGGTAACTGAACTGTATGCTACATTCAACAAGCTGAGAAGAGAGATTCAGAATCGACAAGAGAAAGGTTTCTATGGGTACAAGGTGATGCAACTCTTGAAAAAGCTACACCCTAACGAGCAGAACACCTTGATTGGAGACGCCCAGCAGACTTACATGCACATGCTCCGGTATCTAGAAAAGAGGTTTGATTTCAGTGAAAATTCTTTCTATAAGTTGTGTGCACCGCTCAGTCTGGACAGGCCTCTGGAGCTAGACAAATGGTGCACTTTGATGACAAACTTGGACATTCAAGTGGATGTAGATGAACTTTTCACAGAAGTGTCTGTATTGAATGATGCACTACCAATCCTAAAGGGTTCAATAATTAATGCCGAATCAGAACAGGAACAGCAGCAACATGAACGCCACCATCAGACCGGCAGCTCTGAAGTCTGGGTAGAATTCTTTAAGTGCTGCGAGGCCCCGAACTTGCTTAGAATTGTGCAGCGTGTGTTTGCTGTTCCAGCCAGCAACACCTTTGTGGAACGCGTTGTTAGCGTAATGAAGAATTTGTGGGCCGATGAAAGGAACAGGCTCCAAACAGACCTAGTGAAAGCTGAACTGTTTGTGCACTTCAACTATAAAATGACATGTGATGAGTTTGCTGGATTTCTGCAGACAGGGGCAGCTAAGGAGCTCATGGCGGCAGCAGCCAATTGTGAGATGTTTTAATTGACATTTCCCACACCGCTGTTTGGTCTAGACTAATGCTCCCTCTCATTTTTCCCATCTGTGTGCAGAATAAATTTTGTTACGTGCACTGATGTATGTGCAAGGATGTGCACCACCAGTTAAAAACGTGCTGCCAGCTGTGAGCGCTGTGCTGATCACCTGGGCGGCATATGAAGCTCTCCTGGGCAGCTGCCCAAGAGCTCAATATACCAGGAACCCTGATCTAGCGCAGGGTTTCTTAAACTATGTTCTGCAGAATACTGGTGTTCCCAGAACAACTCGCAGGTGTGCTGTGAGCATCTGACACTTTTTTGGTGTCATGATATGGTATTGGTATGTATGTTCTGTCTTTACAATCAGATACAATGTTACTATTTAATTTAATCAGGTACCACAGCAATGACTTCAGTTTGGTTTCGCTATATATGTTGCTAGTTGAGGGGAGCAGTTCTTTTTTTGGAAGAAAATTTTTGTAGCTGTTCCTCATAAATATAGTTTTGTTTGGTGTTCTGTGGTCTTAAGAATTTTAAGAAACACTGGTCTAGACTACCTGCTGTTATAATACAATATGGTAATATTTTAACGATCCTAAAATATTAAACATTAACCACTCTGGAGGCAGAAGGTGATTTAGTGGACCATACTTGAAGTTGCTCTACTTCATTACTTGTGAGCCAGGCAGACACTGAGCTGGCCCACAGCAAAGGTGAGTTTAAGCCCTGTCGCTGTCCTGCTTGTACCTCAAGTTGAGGAATAAATGCACAGAGAATTGGGTCCTCTGGTGGGGCATTGTTCTACACGCTCATCACTATTGGGACAGTGAAAGTTCTTTATGGCTGTTTTATGGAGTTTCTTGTCCTGTTCTTGTATTTTTGTTTTTAAACTTCTGCAAAATACAAGGGATACAACGTTTGCATCGAATCAGTATGTGACATCGAGTGACATGTCCAGGCATTTTAAACTTTGCACCTAGCTGCATACTAAACCACACACAAATAAGCCATTTGCTTTCCCGAAGTTTTGTGGGTGCTTGGCCCCACTGAATATCTACTTAGCTTTATGAGGAAGTCAATTGAGATGCCTAATTTTAGGCAGTGAGGTTTTAAAGATTTTCTGTAGGTCCTTTAACTTGATAAAGGTATCCTGGAACCTAATCATTTGTCAGTTCTGTTCCAATGGTTTTTGTTACACCTGGAAACACTGTAGTTAAACATCGACCTTGGGTTTAATATCGCACAGATCCAGTCAGATCAAACCGTAACACCTCACCATCATTTTGTACTTTCCTACCTATCAGCTGGGAGGGAGTTGGCAGCTTGGATCCCGTCCTGCCAGCTGTTATCAACCATAACCATCAGCGTGACTGAGGGATTCCCAACACTTTGCAGTTCCAGTTCTTGTGGTCGCAATTTCTGCACTTCTGGGTTTAGCACCTCACTGCCCTCCAAGAGGGCTGGTCTCCAGATAGCTTAGCTCTTTCTGGAGGGAACCCCGCTCCATGTGTCATGGACACAACAGCAGATGGAGATACCACAGCTCAGAATATGGCACATCAATCTGCGTGAAGGTGTTAGTCTTGAGAAGATTGGTTGATTGATGAAACAATTTTCTTGGGCATTGGTGGTGTCCCCTTATCATACCCAAACCCTTTGTTAATGAGAATGAGAGCATCTTCGTGGATCTCCTGTGACATAGGGAAGTACCAGTGATTGCACTAACTGATACGTTGTTTGCCTTTGATCACACAGGAATAAAGTGGTAGACTTGTGAATTTAGCCAGGTAATCCTTACCTCCAGTCCAGTGCTCTAACCACAAGAGCAGCTGTGTTCCTGTTAGATGATGTTGACTGTACTAGCACTTAACAGGTGGGGTAACTCCCCCACTGAAGAAACTTATTAACTTTAATATACACATGTAATGGGCAATTTCACTTTAATTAGTATTGGGAGGCACGTTTTTACCTTCTGTGAACGAAAGGTCTCATCACTTTTACTTACTGATCCACTGTTGCTTTGAAGAATTTATCAAATCATCATCCTGGCTGTTCACTGCAATATCATACTCCAGAAATGATCAAAACAAAAAAAGCAGTAAACTCAATATTTAAGGCACAGAGAACCAAAAATAGTAATCAGGGTTCTGTTAATGACTTAAAAGTCTGCATCTTACTCAACAGGAATTTTCACAACAGTCTTGGAAGAGAGGCTGCTGAACTCTCTTTTATATTGAAATTCGACACATTAACACGTGGTTTGAACCGGGATGCAAATTTTCTGGGTTATTATGGGGGCTCTTTTGCATACTTGGCTTCATCTAATTCTTGACTCCCACCTCCCCCTCCACCCCTCTACTCTCTGATTTGCTCACCTTGATCATTTTTTTTCTGATTTGTCAACCTTGATTACTATTTTTGGTTCTCTGTGCCTTAAATATTGAGTCTGTTCTGGTCTGGCTATGGTCTGAAGAAGTGGGTCTGTCCCACGAAAGCTCACCTAATAAATTATTTTGTTAGTCTTTAAAGTGCTACTTGACTGCTTTTTTGTTTTGATAGTATATAGACTAGCACGGCTTCCTCTCTGTTACTTTCCAGAAATGATCAGTGTATCTTGTATAATGATTGTGAAGAACCTGAATTTTGGTGTCAGATGCTACCAGCGTGGTGCTCTGCTCTCTCCAATGCTGGTATCACTCGGCTGCGTGCGTGTGTTCCCTCTGTGCGCTGCCCCAGCTCTGCAGACAGCCGACACAGCAGACCCGAAGAGAACCCCCAATGACCGCAGAGTCTAGTAAGGTGCAAAGGCACGTCGGCCAGGTTTATTGCCGTATTGGACACAATAATAGTTCCCTGTAGACTTCTCAGTCTAAGTCAGGGCATACTACAAATATGCACCCACGGTCAATGGACTCGGCTCAGTCAGTGGCAGGACTTTCCACTGCCCCCTCGGCTGGACCCACACCACATCCCAGAAGTACATTCTTCTACACAGGTACAAACAATTTACACATCACTCCTGACGTACTGAGGTACACCCCTTCTACGTAGTCAGGTTCCGCCTCTCACCTTGTATATGTTGGTTCCAACAAAACAACTCTATCCATCATATTACACTTTTGCCCCTGTCATTGGGATGGGTCGGCCTGTTCTTTCTTATCTGTGGAATGTTCCAGGGTAGGGTGTTCTGGTACCATGTACCTACTTCAATATGCTCGGTAGCTATGTTTATGCACTGTCACCCCTCTTCTTGCCAGCGTCTGTGAGCAATGCATTCCTTCAGCTCACAGCTGCACTTTGCTTTCTGTTAGCAAAGTCTTGACCATTCCTTTGGTTCAGGCCTAAGGCCTCATACTGGGCCTGTGCTTACTACGCCCTGCATGGAAAGCTCACAGGCCAGTCTCCCTCACCCCTCCGATCAGTCAGCGACCCCAGCAGAGTGAATTCATCTCTCCAAGCATTGGAGGCAGTTCAGCCCATCCACACATGGAAACGCTCAGTCTCTTCTGCCCAGCCCTGGCAGAGATGCAGCTCTGTGGGGCGGTGGGGGGGGGGGGAACGTAGCTACTCAGACACAAGAGTGGGCAGTGTCCTTCTCAATCACTGGCCCAGGGCCAACCCTTAGCCCAAGGGCCTCAGGGCATTCAGACTGGTCCCTCTAGCAAGTTTCTCTGCTGGGCAAACCCGCAGCTTTGGCCTTCCCAGCCTGCCTGTCCCCTCAGCGACTCGGTGGGTGTTAATCACGTGAAATGATCTAAGGCCTCCCGGCTCAGCAATTCTCTCCTGTCCTTGGTCCTTCCCACCTGCTCAAACCCGCCCCCCCAAACACTACCTCAGCCATGGGAGAGCGACCATCCACAAGGAAGAGAACTACTGTTGGGTGTGCGTGCGACTGCCTCACAGCCAGTGTCGGCAGCAGAGTGCCTGTTGCTGCCCAGGACTAAGAGCTCAGGACGTTTCTGGGCCTCAAACAGGCGTAGTTTCAGATCTTCCCCGATGGGGCTGCAGGTAGGTGGGTGGGAGAATAGCATAAGTAAGGCCATGACTGTTTCAGGGAACCAGGACAGCTGCAACCTACACCTCCCCCTGTAACTTCAGACCATTGCTCCTTGTTCTGCCATCTGACACCACTGAGAACAGTTTCTCACCCTCCCCTTTAGAGCTCCCCTTCAGGAAGTTGAGGGCTGCTATTAAATCACCCCATCAGCCTTCTCTTCTGTAAACTAAACAAGCCCAAATCCCTCAGCCTCTCCTCACAGGTCTTCTGCTCCAGCCCCTTAATCATTTTTGTTGCCCTTCACTGAACCTGCTCCAGCAAATCCACATCCTTTTTATACTGGGGGGTGGGGGGGGGGGCAAACTGGACACAATATTCCAGATGGGGGCCTCACCAGTGCCGAACAGAGGGTTGGCATGGGCGGGCAGGGAATTATCCAGGAAGTGGACTACACTCCAGGCTTCCTCCTTTGAGCCTGAACACCTGCGCCCTCAGCTGCGTGGGGCCTTAGTGCTGCTGTAAACGCCTGTCAGCACGTAAACGGCGACATACCCTGCTCTGCAATGGCTGCTTTTATACACCTGCCCCTTCCCACTCGCTTCCAGAGCGCAGCCCCTCGCAGGACAGCTGGCTGGCAGAGCCTGCCTGGCTGGAGAAGCCAGGAGGGAGGGTGTCCCTGCTGTAGGTTCGGGTCAGTCTGGGTGTCATATGTGGCTGGAGTTTATGCTGGTTCTGGAAGCCATTTGAATGCCCAGGGTGGCTATTGGCCCCAAATGTTGCTGGGGGTGGGGGTATGTGAGGTGTCGAATGAAAGCTACTGATGCCCTGAAGCTATGTGTGCTATTTGTGTGTGTGTAGCATGGACGTAGGCAGAGTTATAGACGTTTAGCTCTGCAGCTGTGTGAGAAATGCTTCAGCGCTGAGCTTCACAGAGGGAGGTGGGGCTCCACCCCAGCCAGGACAATAGACTGAGCAGAGGCCCGGATGGCCAACACTCACTTTGTGATGGTGGGTTTCCTGCTGGGCCTGCAACAAATGGGAACTCGGCACAGTGACCCACCGGCTCAGGTGGTGGGCCAAGGCCCATGGAGCAAAATGGAATTGTCCCTCATAAGAGCATAAGAATGGCCATACTGGGTCAGACCAAAGGTCCATCCAGCCCAGTATCCCGTCTGCCGAGAGTGGCCAATGCCAGGTGCCCCAGAGAAGGAGAACAGAAGACAATGATCAAGTGATTTATCTCCTGCCATCCATCTCCTGCCCTTGTTCTGAAGGCTGGGGCACCATACTTTACCCCTGGCTAATAGCCATTTATGGACCTAACCTGCAAAAATTTATCAAGCTCTTTTTTAAACCCTAATAGAGTCCTGGCCTTCACAGCCTCCTCGGGCAAGGAGTTCCACAGGTTGACTGTGCGCTGTGTGAAGAAAAATTGCCTTTTATTGGTTTTGAACCTACTTCCCATCAATTTCATTTGGTGTCCCCTAGTTCTTGTATTTTGGGAAAAGATAAATAATTTTTCTATATTCACTTTCTCCACACCATTCATGATTTTATATACCTCTATCATATCGCCCCTCACTTGCCTCTTTTCCAGACTGAAAAGTCCCAGTCTCTCTAGCCTCTCCCCATATGGGACCCGTTCCAAACCCCTAAGCATCTTAGTCGCCCTTTGCTGAACCTTTTCTAATGCCAATATATCTTTTTTGAGGTGAGGAGACCACATCTGCACGCAGTACTCAAGATGTGGATGTACCATAGTTTTATATAGGGGAAGTATGATATCTTTTGTCTTATTATCTATCCCTTTTTTCATAATTCCTAACATCCTATTTACTTTACTAACTGCCACTGCACACTGCGTGGATGTCTTCAGAGAACTATCCACTATAACTCCAAGATCCCTTTCCTGATCTGTCGTATCTAGATTTGACCCCATCACGTTGTATGTGTAATTTGGGTTATTTTTTCCAATGTGCATTACCTTACACTTCCCCACATTAAATTTCATTTGCCATTTTGCTGCCCAATCACTCAGTTTGCTGAGATCTTTTTGTAGTTCTTCACAATCCCTTTTGGTTTTGACTGCCCTGAACAACTTGGCGTCATCTGCAAACTTTGCCACCTCACTGCTTACCTCATTTTCTCGATCATTGATGAACAAGTTGAACAGGATCGGTCCCAGGACTGACCCCTGGGGAACACCACTAGTTACCCCCCTCCATTGTGAAAATTTACCATTTATTCCCATTTACCATTTATTCCCTCTGCATATGAAAAGCTGTAAGATGGGCCCTGGCAGGGACTTTCTTGGGTCTTCAGTCCTCATGAACTGAGCCTGTCCAGACTGGGGGGGGCGGTGCGCAATCCCTCAGTGGGATGATGTGGCCTTAGTAGTTTCCAGCTCGGCTCCTTTTTCTTCGGGTCTCCAAGGGGCCACGTCCCAGCATGTGGGCCCCAGCAGGCCGGACCTACAATGTTTTGATAACGGAATCTATGTAACCTGAAATGAGCTTTCAGGTCCCTCCAAGAGTCAGCAAATAACTCCACAGGCTGTGTCAGAAGTTATAACTGATGCATGTAAAGTTTTGCTTTAACAGTTCTTCTCTCTAACCCCTGTTCTTTCTTTTTTATTAGTAAACCTTTAGATATTAGCGCTAAAGCATCAGTAAGCTTGTTGTATGGGTAAGATCCAAGTGTATATTGACCAGGGGCAGGGGCAGGGGCTGGGCCCTTTGGGAACTGGAACCATCCGTGTGGAGTTTGGTGAAATAGGCTTAAGAGCCTCTCACCTGAATTTGGTGGTTGTTGGGCTGGGCTGCTAGAGCAGCTGGGAAGTCGGGGGGTTTGCTTGTGTGGTGTCTGGCTGGCCGGTGAGGCTGGTTGGCTTTGCCTTGGTAAGAAGGAAATCCCAGCCTGGGGCGGTAAGTGGCCTGGACTGCAAGCAAAGATCCCCTGGATTGATTCCGCCAGCTATGCCCGGAAACCCCGTCCTGTCCCCCGGGGAGAACTGGGGCGCTGGGGGTGGCATTGTTGTGTGTCAGGCTTTTGCCAGAGGCCCCTTGTGGCAGAGAGGCGTTTGCCAGGGCTTCCCGCTGGCTCAACCCCTCGGTGGGACCTGCCAGTCCCTGGGCGCTGGCTCTGGCGCTGACCCTCCGGGACAGGGGCCACACTGTGTCCGATGCTGCTCTCAGTGACCACGCGGACCAGCGTCCAGTCTGGCGGCACCGGGCTCCTGCTGCTCTCGTCAGAGGCCGAGGGAGGGAGAAAAACCTTCCAGCTGCACCGCTGCTGCTCCCAGCCCCCCAAAATCCCCCTCTCCCTGCCCCTACCCCCACCCCCACCTCCAGCCCCCAAAATACTCCCTTCCAGCCCCCCATCCCTCTCTCCCTGCCCCTACCCCTACCCCCACCCCCACCCCAGCCCCCCAAAATACCCCCTTCCAGCCCCCCATCCCTATCTCCCTGCCCCTACCCCTACCCCCACCCCCACCCCAGCCCCCCAAAATACTCCCTTCCAGCCCCCCATCCCTCTCTCCCTGCCCCTACCCCCACCCCCACCCCAGCCCCCCAAAATACCCCCTTCCAGCCCCCCAATCCCTCTCTCCCTGCCCCTACCCCCAGAACCCCAAAATACCCCCCCTTTCAGCCCCCCCAAAATACCCCGCTACCTGCCCCTACCCCCAGACCCCCCCCAATACGCCTCTTCCAGCCCCTCTGAAATCCCCCTCTTCCAGCCACCCCAAAAGTCCCTTCTTGCAGCCTCCAGAATCCACCTTTCAGCCCCCGCATCCCCCCTCTCCCTGCTCCCAGCCCCACCACACTCCCCACACGGGCCCTGTGCTGAAGAGCCAGGAGAGGACCAATACGGGGATGTGTGTGTGTGTGAGACACCCCAATGACCCCCCAGCTGTTGCTGTGAGGTGGTCACCGGGGAGCCGTGCCCCAGGATGCTGCCGGTGGCCCCGAGTGGTGCCGGGGCGGGTGGGGTAGTGCCCTGAGCCAGGAAATTACCCTCACCCCACGCCCTGCCCCAGAGCTGTTCTCATTGCCCGCCCCCCCGCCCCCAGCCTGCAGTGCCTGCCAAGGTCATGGGCCTGCAGAGTTCATCCTGCCCCAGGCCCAGCCCTGTACCTTCCTGCCCCCCGCCTCCCCCCAGCCCAACGGCCTCAGGCCGGCTCCACCGCTCCCCTGTACCCCCCCCCAGGCCGCTCTCAGCTGGGCCCTGCAGCCCTCCTGGCGCTCCCCAGCTGGAGGAGAGAGCTGCTAGCTGGCTGGGGCGCCAGGCCAGAGGATATGACTGCCCTCGGGGAGGGGAAAGGCGCCGACAGGGACGTGGCCATGTCAGTGGTGGGCAGTGAGGCCCTCAAAGGAAGGTGGGATCACCGGGGGGGGAGGGGGGCAGGAAAGGGGCAGTGAACCAGGCAGGGGCTGAGACCCCGGGGGCTGCGCCAGCCGGAAGAGGGCCTGTACCGAGGCAGAGACGGTGCACACAGGCTCGAGTGCCCCGGCTGTGGGGGGCCGAGCTCTGCCCCAGAATGCCGGGTCCCCCCTCCCGAGCTTCTCGCCCTGGGGTGCCCGGCCAGAGGAGCTGAGCGCCAGGGCCAGGTGTGGGGCAAGCACCAAGCTGCACAGCCCAAAGCAGAGCCTCGCCCTCAGCTCGCCGCCGTGGGGCCCTGCAGCTCTCCTCCGGCTGCACCCGCCCGCAGCAAGGCGAGCCTCCCCTGGCTGCAGAGAGCCCCCTGGGGCCGGGCTAGGCCTGCCAGCTGGGCTGGGCACCCCGGGAGCAGCTCAGTCCTGGCCTGAGCACACCCCCAGCACCTCTGCCCTAGTCCTGCAGAGGCTTCATCCCTCTGCTTGGGCCAGGAGCAGCAGGCACGGGGGCTCCCTGCAAGACGGTGAGGAGGGACCCGGGCGCAGGTCAGGGCGAGGCCCAGGGCCCGGCTGCATTACTCCTGGAGAGAAATTAAGGCAGATGAGCGCTGCCTCTTGCAGCCCCAGCTCTGGCCCACACAGGCCCTTTGCAACACAGCCCGTCAGCCCTATTGCCAGACCATCGCCCGTCCCCTCTGCCAGCTCCCCCCACCAGCCACCCCTGCTGTCCTGCCCGGAACCTGATTCTGCCCCCCCCAAGGCAGGCCTTGGCACGGCTGGGCAGCCTGAGGCTGGCACTGGGCTGCCGGTATCTCCCAGCCGAGCCCACAGGAGGAAGCTGTCGATAGTGGGGGTCAGGGGACAGCTGCTGGGTGTTAAGGAGTTGTGGGCCCTGCTACTTAGAGAGATGCACAACAGCCAGAGATGCAGCCGGAGCCTGCAGCCCCGGCCAGCTCGTGCAGAAGTACCGGGCAGCTGGAGCGCAATGGGGAAGGGGGGAGGCAGCGCTTTGCTCTGAGTCACAGTGGAAGGAAACCTCCACCTTGGCCCTGGGGGGGCCCCGATTCTGGAGCTGCAGCCCCAGTTGGGAGACGAGCTCCTTCCTGGCTGCCGGGAGGGACGTACCGGCTGGCCGGGCAGCACAGTCAGAGCAGTGGAGTTAAACGATACCTGCCCGACTCCCACCCTGTGGCACGGATCCGCCCGGGGCAGCAATGCAGAGCCGGGCTGTCTGAAGCTCCCAGGTCTGCAGGTCCAGCCAGCTCGGCCCCGCTGGGGCAATGCTGGGGCTCAGCGCCACGGGGGATGGTCCCTGGAGCAAGGGGCTCGTCCGGGGGAGGGTAAGAATTCTCTCAGCATTTCCGCCCACCAGCGCAGCGGCTAGTGCAGCTCCATATTACCAGCCCCCAGCCCAGGGACAGCCCTAGGGATGTGAGGGGGTCCCCAAGCTCTGCCCCCGGCCACAGGCAGGAGTGTGATGGGTTCAGGGTCCCCAAGCGCTGCCCCCCAGCTGCAGGCAGGAGTGTAATGGGTTCAGGGGTCCCCAAGCGCTGCACCCCAGCCACAGGCAGGAGGGTGAGGGGTTCAGGGGTCCCCAAGCGCTGCCCCCCAACCGCAGGCAGGAGGGTGAGGGGTTCAGGGGTCCCCAAGCTCTGCCCCCTCCCCGCTGCAGGCAGAAGTGTGATGGGTTCAGGGGTCCCCAAGCTCTGCCCCCCCGGCCGCAGGCAGGAGTGTGATGGGTTCAGGGGTCCCCAAGCTCTGCCCCCCGGCCGCAGGCAGGAGTGACTCAGCAGGTGGAATGGGCATTTTGTGTCGCCAGAGGCCCAGCTCAGCACAGTGGGGTCCATGCAGCCGGCAGAGACAGTCATTCCAGCCGGTCCTGGGGAGAGGAGCCCTCCACACCAGGGCCTCAGTTCCCCCTTTGTTCCTCTCCTCCAGTCCAGGCTAACTGCCCCCCACTAACTGCCGTGTCTAATTCACACCCAGCCAGGCTCCTCCCTGGCTGTGGTCGGCCCAGGGTGTTACCTGGCAGCTTAGGCTACAGCCGCAGGGGTCATCCCCGGCCCGTGGGAGCTGCTGGGCCTGTCACTCACACATCCACCCCCCCACAGCACATCGCTCCCCCCTTCCAGACCAAGCTGAGCAGGGTCACTCAGCCAGGGAGCTGGGGAAGTTTGGGCCCTGCGCCCTGGGGTTAAACATCAATTGAGCCAGCAGCGCTCCCCTTCGCTGGGGCCTGCCTCCCTGACGTCCTGCAGGAGCTGATCCACCTTGTCTGGTGGCTGGATGACGTTGGGGGCCAGGCCAGCCCAGCTCCCCCCGTGGTCACACCAGCCCCTCCTCTTCCCTTGGGCTCTGCCCAGGGGCTCCCTAGGCAGGCCCATGAGCTCTGCAAGCCGTTCCCGGAAAGCCAGGATGTCCTCCACCCCCCACTGTCCACCCAGGGGAGCCCCCCCAACTCTCTCAGCAAGCCCAGGGGTTCCCTCCCCCTTCTGCACCACAGCTTAGGTGGGGGGGAAGCTGGTGGGCCCTTGGGGTCCCTGGGTGCAAACAGCAGGTGGGACAAGTGCTCCTCACAGTCCTGAGATGCCGGAGGCCTTTATGCAGCGGCACCCCTTCTCCATATCCCAAGGAACCTTCCCAGCAGCCTGTGGGGCCGGCACTAATGCCCCAAGGCCCAGGCAAGCCAGATCCCTGGTTTCCCCCACCTGCACCGGAGCAGGGTGGACATGAAGTCAGCCCCTTGGTTGCTGAGGACCTCCTGGGGGGACCCAACCCTGCTGGAAATGGCCAGCAGAAAGTCTGCTGCCGTGTCCACCTTGGGAGGGCAGAGTCAGGCCCCACCTGGGTGTATTTCTTCCCCAGCTGGGTTGCCTTGCCAGTGGGCCCCACTGTATCTATCGCTACCTTCTGGGAGGGCTCCTCGGGTGGGCAGATGCCTCAGGGCAGCTTTCCCCAGCCCCTGGCAGGAGCTGCAGGTCTGGCAGTCCCACTGCACGCCCGCAAATGTCCCTGGCCAATGAAAGGTCTGAAGCAGCCTCAACAGGGGGTGCCTCGGGCGATACCTTTGGGGAACCAGCAGCAGCTGCTGCTGGACACCCCGCCCCCCCCGATTCTCCTTTCTCCAGGACTCTCCTTCATGCTCAGCCCAGCTGTCCGTGAAGTCATCTGCCAGCTCCTCCGCGCTGAGAGAGTCCTCTGGCCGCGCTGTGAGAGTCCTCTGGCTGAGACACACTCCATGGAACCGTTCCAGGACACATGGACCATCAGCTTAACCAGGTCCTCTACAGTCTGGGCTCCCATCCCACACACCCCCTTGCCGTAGTTCTGTGGCAGACGGGAGGCCAGGTCTGCACAGGTCTCCTCCGGCCCCTTCTATGCCTCCTGGAACAACTTCTTGTACATCTCGGGGCTCAGCGTGAATTTACGCAGCAGGGCCTGTTGGTAGTGCTCAGGCTGCAGCCCCTCCAGCACCTCTGAGCCAGCCGGGGGTGAGCTTCTGGAGCCATTCCACTGAGGGTACCTGGTTCAACTTGCACGTTCACTCAAAGGAGGTAAGAAACCCATCCAGGTCCCCCCGCATCCTTATGCTGGGCCAGCACGTGCATCTCTAAGTGACCCCCAGTCCCAGGCCTCCTGGCCCTCTCGCTGCTCACTGCCTCTGGGCTTCTCAGCTCCCCCAAGGCCCGCTCATGCTGCCGCTCTCTCATCATAGAGCTCCTTCTCCTGGTCCTCCCATTCCTCCAGCCATACCTTGATCTCCAGCCGTGGCACATCTGCCGAGAGGGACCCCGCCCCGGGTGAACCCCTGCTAGAGGAGTGTGGCCCGGCGGCCACCGCATCGGTCTGGCAGAGTTCTGGCCCCCATGCTGCCTGAGGGTGACGCTCACAGGGTATAACCAGCTACTCCATACCTGGACCACATCCAGGTCCCAGGACCGGTCATTCTCTTCCAACTGGGCAATCAGCTAGGCCTTGGTTGCCTTCCCCACAGTCAGACCCTTCTCTCTGCACAGCCACACAAGGGCTGCCTTCAGGAGTTGGGTGTAATCCATCTCCCCACTGTTCCCTGGGGTGCTGACTCGCCAGCCGACACTGCAGCACCCCATGACTCCCCAAAATTGCTTTGTTCTGCCTCCAGCACCCCAGCTCTTATACACCTCCATCCTTCTACTGCACCCCGTCACTTCCTGCTGGAAGCCCATCTGCAGGCGCAGTACATCCCACCGCTGTCACCAGCTGTGATCGGGTTCGGGGTCCCAAGCACTGTACCTCAACTGCAGCCAAGTGGCTCTTGCTCAGCAGGGAGAACGAGGGTTTTATTAGTTAACAGAGACACAGCGCAGCACAGAGGTGTCAGTACAGCCGGCAGAGACATCCTGGGAAAGGGAGGCCTGAGGCGAGACCCCTAAGACAGGACCTTGGTTCCCCAACCATTGTTTCTCTCCTCCAGTCCATGTTAACTGCCTTCCCACAACCCCCGCCCCAACTGCCCATCTGCCACTAATTCAAAACCAGCTGGGCTCCACCCCACTGTTCGGGGACAATTACCACCTGATAACTTAGGATACAGCCAGCAGGGGATCTGGCATTTTCCAGCCCTTTATTTCTACACCTCCTTAGTCATCTGTCCAAGTTTCCACTTCTCATACCCATCCTTTCTGAGTATAAGCTGACCAAGGATTTCCATGGTAAGCCAACCTGGTTGCCTACCAGATTTGCGTTTCTTACTGCACGTCGGGGTTGTTTGTTCCTGTGCCTTCAGTAAGACTTCTTTAAAATACTTCCAGTTCTCCTGTGCCCCTTTCCCTTTCATCTTCATTTCCCAGGAGATCCTGCCTATCAGTTCTCTCAGGGAGTCGAAGTCTGCTCTCCTGAAATCAAGGGTCTCTATTTTACTGCTCTCCTTTCTTCCTTTTGTCAGGATCCTGAAATCCACCATCTCATGGTCTCTGTAGTCCAGGTTGCCACCCACTTCTACTTCTCCTGCTAGTTCCTCCCTGTTTGTGAGCAGCAGCTCAAGCTGTGCATGGCCCCTGGTTGGTTCCTTCAGCACTTGTACCAAGAAGTTAACCCCAACGTTCTCCAAAAACTTCCTGGATTCTCTGTGTGCTGCTGTACTGGTCTCCCAACAAATGTCCGGATGATTAAAGTCTCCCTTGAGAACCAGGGCCTGGAATTTGGAAGCTTCTCTTAGCTGTCTGAAGAAATCCTCCTTCGTCTCAGCCTCTGATCTGGTGGCCTTTAGCAGACACCAACCACAACATCACCTCTGTTGCTTCCGCGTCTAAGCTCAACCCAAAGATTCTCAACTGGCTTTTATCCCTCCATATACTGGAGCTCTGAGCCATCATGCTGCTCCCACACATGGAGCTCAACGCCTCCTCCTTTTCCCCCCAGCCTGTCCTTCCTGAGCAGTTTATACCTTTCCATGACCGTGCTCCAGTTATGTGAGTCATCCCACCACGTCTCCGTTCTTCCAGTCACCTCATACTCCTTTGACTCTGCCAGGGCCTCTAATTTCTCCTGTTTGTTTCCCAGGCTTCTCGCATTCCTGTACAAACACCTGAGACAATTTGCTGATTGGCCGACTTTCTCCTTTCGAACGAGTGGTCGTCCTTTGTTATTCCTCCTTCCTTCCCCACTTACCTCAGGGCTTGTGTCACCATCCCCGAACAAAGCTGTTGGCTGTAAGGGGGAAGGTGTGGGCCCCAGGGGGCTCTGCTGGGGGCTGTGTACCTCATGGGGCTCTGCTGGGTGTCCTGGCAGGGAGGGACGCATCTGTCGTGCGTAGCTCTCTCCCCACCAGGCCAACCAGCAGGGCCAGTCTGTTCTCTAGAGCACAAAGGGCTGCTGGATTTTCACAACTGTTTTCAAAGCAGCCAGCCAGCTTGGCCTTGAGAAGGCTGCGTATCAGAGAAAGCAGGTCCCACCTCTCCAACACCCTGGCACCCATGCCAGGAAACACAGAGAGTGGCCACAAGACCGAGAACAACATTTATGGGACCTTGTCCCCCCCAAGAGAGCACCATGAGCCAGCTCCAATACTTTACAGAAAAGGCAAAACTCACATGTACAAATCCCCCAGCCCTCCTCTTGAGCCATTTCAAACCACAGAAAACAGCAATACCTGTAAAATGCTCAGTGGAGTCTGATACTCACAGAGCTTCGAGCTAATAAACAAACCTCCATTGCAACTGCTTCTGAAAAGTAAAACAGGTTCTCGTACAGAACCAGACTCACCCACACTTCGGCCGTGTCTACACGTGCCCCAAACTTCGAAATGGCCACGCAAATGGCCATTTTGAAGTTTACTAACGAAGCACTGAAATGCAAACGCAGCGCTTCGTTAGCGTGCGGGCTGCAGCGGCGCCTCCAAATTAACGTGCCTTGCAGCCCGCGGCGCGTCCCGACAGGGCTCCTTTCCGCAAGGACCCCGCCCGCTTCTAAGTCCCATTATTCGCATCAAGTTTGGAAAAGGAGCCCCAAGCCCCGCCTGGCCGCGCCGCGCAGCAGTAACGCACGTTAATTTCCAAGCACTGCTGAACCCCACACACTAACGAGACACTGAACAGCCATTTCAGCGTTCAACTAATAAACCTCGAAATGACCATTTGCAGGCTCATTTTGCAGGTTGGGGCACGTGCAGACGTAGCCTTTTTTTTAATTATTGAAGTCTGGACACCAGTGATGCTTCTATTGCATTCATCGGTATCCAAACTTGTTTAGCTGTTCGGCAGCCTGGAGACAGGGCTCAATTCCTCAACACTCCAGCTCATGGCAACCAAAGATTCACTCAACTTGAGGCTGCGTGAATCAGGAATCGACCGTACATGGCTTGGCCAACAGACGTTTTAGCATATAGGCATCTTCCTCAGCCTGGGACAGAGTTTGAGGGTTGACTTGTTGATATGTGTGTGTAAGGAATGTGCCAGCAGGAGCTCAGGACTGGGAAAGGCTTTAGGGCCTGTGTGCTTCAGAGCTTATTTGCATGAAAATCTAAATAGATGCATATGTAATACCCTCTCAACAAAGTCTGATGGGAGCAGGTGAAGCTGTGAGGTTTCATCTCTTGTCATGAGCATGTTCTTGTAAAGTCACAATTTATGCTATGATGCATGTAAGAAATGTGGGTTCTCACCCATGCTTGAAGTTGTTGTGGACTCTAGGGTAGTCACCGTTACTGGTAAAGATATGGGTTGCACAGGGATCCCTGGGGGGTGTCCATCCTGCAAGCTTACTGATATACAGTAAGCTTTGCTAGTTTTTATTTTAGCAAAATAAAAACCACTCAGGGGGTGGTTGTTTGAGTTTTAATCATATAGTTTCTTAGATGTTAGTCTCTTAGGCACAGCTTTTTTGAGGAAAAAAAACCTGTGTAGTTTTAACTCACTTTGGCTACGTCTACACGTGCACCCAACTTCGAAATAGCTTATTTCGATGTTGCGACATCGAAATAGGCTATTTCGATGAATAACGTCTACACGTCCTCCAGGGCTGGCAACGTCGATGTTCAACTTCGACGTTGCTCAGCCCAACATCGACATAGGCACAGCGAGGGAACGTCTACACGCCAAAGTAGCACACATCGAAATAAGGGAGCCAGGCACAGCTGCAGACAGGGTCACGGGGCGGACTCAACAGCAAGCCGCTCCCTTAAAGGGCCCCTCCCAGACACGCTTTCATTAAACAGTGCAAGATACACAGAGCCAACAACTAGTTGCAGACCCTGTATATGCAGCACGGACCCCCAGCTGCAGCAGCAGCAGCCAGAAGCCCTGGGCTAAGGGCTGCTGCCCACGGTGACCACAGAGCCCCGCAAGGGCTGGAGAGAGAGTATCTCTCAACCCCCCAGCTGATGGCCGCCATGGAGGACCCCGCTATTTTGATGTTGCGGGACGCGGATCGTCTACACGTCCCTACTTCGATGTTGAATGTCGAAGTAGGGCGCTATTCCCATCCCCTCATGGGGTTAGCGACTTCGATGTCTCGCCGCCTAACGTCGATTTCAACTTCGAAATAGCGCCCGACACGTGTAGACGTGACGGGCGCTATTTCGAAGTTACTGCCGCTACTTCGAAGTAGCGTGCACGTGTAGACGCAGCCTTTTTTTCTTTTTGGTTGTGAGTTTTTAAAATATGTGGGGTTTCTTCAGAAACCAGTTTTATTAAAACCAGCTGAAAAACTCAACTTACAAGAAAAAAAAAAAGGCAACACACATTTTAAAGGTTCCTTAGTAAGCTTCCAAGTGGCTAGTGCATGTAATATTTGGTAGAAAAATTATGTGTGAACAAATAGCAAAAAGGCTGTCTGTTGTGTGTGGCTGACTGGGTTTGCTGTGCTAATGGGAACAGATCAGAGCTGCTTCAGGGTTATGGACTGAGATTTGGGCTGTGGTGGGAATGTAACACATGAGCCTACACGGGAAGGTTGCCTGGTTCCCTCTCTCAAACTGAAGTCAAATGAGGCCCAGTTAGGACTGGCAAGAGGACTGGGAAGGAGCGGGGGCAGCAAAAGCAACAGTCAAAGGTAAAGAAAATCCTGGCCGTGGCCAGAACGCATTCTCTCCCATGACCCCTCCCCCGTGGGATACCAAGGAGGTGGGATGAAGCCTTCTGTCTCAGGACCCACACAAGTGGTTGGTGACTATAAGGGATGTGGTTAAGGGCACACACTGCAGGTCTAGCGAGGCCTAATCAGAGGGGGTGTCAGGGAATGGGGCCAGCGCGGTGTTCTGCAGTGTCTGAGCTGGGAGGCGACACAGCATGAAAGCTCTGCGGTGTCAGGCTGGCAGAGGAACCCTGGGGAGCAGATTTGGCCAGGTTGCAGAGCTAGGGGGGCACTTGCTTGGAACTAACTTACCTCAGGCTTCTGATCTCCTGATTTCCGCTTCTGTCATGAGAGCTGGGGGAGGGATAAAGGGAAAGCCTTCTAACACTGCCTTGCTGGAAACCAGAGCCACCTCCCCACTTCCACCCCCAGCCACTGGGCTCACACACCTCTAGCTTGGAGGCAGAGCTGGGCCCTGCCTGTTCACATTGTCCAAATGCCCACCAGCTAAACGGGGAGCCCAGGGGGTTTGCCCTTTGGATGAAGAATGCTTGAGAACAGGGGCAGCAGCTCAGGTTTGTTCAGCTTTTGCAAAGATCTTTGCAAAGCTGTCAGCAACCGGCTGCGGCAGCTGGTTTTCCGGCAAACAGGTCCGGGGCGGGGAGGAGGGGGACAGATCCCAGGCCAGGCTGTGCTACAGTAGGGTACCTCTGTTTAAACAGTCTGCAACAAGCGAGTTAACATTAGAACACAACCAGGTTTTAGAGTTACCGGCCATTGAGCTGAATGGAGCCACTCAACATGGTCATTTCTGACTCCCTGCCGAAAGGCTGCATCAGACAGTGCTGCGCAGGGGCACGGCTGGGGGGATGCTGCTTCCCAGAACATCGGCACACCAAATGAAGCATTATTTGGACTCTGTCGGTGCTTGGGACACCCGCACCCCATTGGCCCATGTTGGGAAGGCATTTGGGATTGACGACGATTTGCGTACAGGCACAGCCGTCTCCCTGAGGCCTGTAGGGGGGCTCCTTCGGAAACGTATGGAGACTGGAGGGCAAAGCTGTGGCTGTGTCTAATTTTAGGGGAGGGAAAATGAGGGAAAATGTAATGGCACATTCAGAGCTTGGCAGGGGTGTGTAGCTAAACTCTTCCCACATGGTGCCCCTGATTCTTGGCGTACTGAGTGTGGACGTATGGATTCCCTTCCCTCCGCCCCACAGTTGGCTTGAAGTCAGTTACTGTGACAGCAGCTGCTGATCCCCGTAAACTCGGATCGGTTCCCTAGGGCACACTCTGAGCAGCAGGCTGGGCGGTAAAGCAGCCCATGCGTCACCTCCAGTTTGCCCGTCTGCAAGATCCTTAACCTCGGCTTCTTTGGGACAGAGAGAGCCGTGTTAGTCTGTATTCTAGCAAACCAAAACAGCAGTCTGCTAGCGCTTTAAAGACTAGCAAAATAATTTATTCAGTGATGAGCTTTCATGGGACAGACCCACTTCTTCAGATCATAGCCAGACCAGAACAGACACAATATATAAAGCACAGAGGTCCACAAATCGTCATCAAGGTTGGCAAGTCAGAAGAGCAGAGGGCTGGCAGGGCTGGGGTGGGGGGAGTTAAGAGTTAGATAAAACAAGAAAGCACTTAAAAGGTAAAAGAATCCTTATAATGGGGCAGGTAGTTGCTGTCCCTCTTCAAACCACATGTTAATGTGTCAAATTTGAATACGAATGTTAGTTCTGAGCATTCCCTCTGTAGACGGCCGTTAAAGTCCCTTTTCAGTAGCACACAAGCTCTCAGGTCTTTAACAGAATGGCCCGCTCCAGTAAAGTGCGGGCTGAGAGCTTGGGGTATTTGGAGTTTTTTAATGTCTGCTCTATGTCCGTTCATTCTTTGTCGAAGAGCTTTTGTGGTCTGTCCGATATACGTGGTGTGTGAGCATTGTAGAGGGGGTCAGAGGCTCAACACATTCCACATGCGCTGCCTTAGGCGCATACTCGGTATCTCATGGCAGGACAAGGTCCCCAATAGCGCAGCGCTTGAGAGGGCAGGCGCCGCCTCCATGGTCACCCTTCTCAAACAGAGGCGTATGCGCTGGCTGGGCCATGTCTCACGCATGACGGATGGCTGAATACCGAAGGACCTCCTCTTCCGCGAGCTGGCGTCTGGAAAGAGGCCGAAAGGGCGACCTAAAATGCTGTACAAGGACGCGTGCAAGCGTGACCTCAGCGCTCTCTCTATCAGCGTCAACACTTGATCCTGTACTTAATGTGGTTAGGTCCAGGGATGAAATCTCCAGCACAGATATGTGGGCAAAGCTGGCAACAGGGCTTGTTACAAGGAAAAGTTCCAGGATTAGTATTTTGGTGGTACAGCCTATGATTGGTAGAGAGAAGCCTGATAAGGTTGGGAGGTCGTCTGTAGGAGAGAACAGGCCTGTCACCGAGGTCCTTCTGGAGTGTGGCATCATGATTAAGGATAGGTTGTAGGTCTTTAATAATTCGTTGCAGTGGTTTGAGTTGGGGGCTGTAGGTGATGACCAGTGGTGTTCTGTTCTTGGCTTTTTTGGACCTATCTTGGGGTAGTTGGTTTCTGGGTATTCATCTAGCCCTGCTGATTTGTTCTTTTTTTTTTTTTATTTAACCTGGTGGGTAATTCAGGTTTATGAATGTTTGGTAGAGATCTTACAAAACAAAGCAGCCGAAATGCAGCACTTTAAAGACTACCCAAAAGATTTATTCGGTGATGAGCTTTCGTGGGACAGACCCACTTCTTCGGATCAATGGTAGAGATCTTGTAGTTTTCAGCCTCTGTCACTAGGATCAGAGTAGATGCGATAGTATCTCAGGGCTTGACTAGAAATGATGGATTGTGTTGTGTGTGCAGGATGGAAGCTAGAAGCATGTAGGTAAGTCTAGCGATCAGTGGGTTTCCGGTAGGGTGTGGTACCGATCAGGCCATCCTTGATTTGTACTGTAGTGTCCAGGAAAGGTATCTCTTGTGTGGAGTGGTCAAGGCATAAGTTGATGGTGGGGTGCAGATTGTTAGAGTCTCTGTGGAATTCTCCTAGAGTCTCTGTACCAGGGGTCCAAATTAGAAAGACGTCATCCATGTTTGGTTAGTACAGGAGGAGTCACAGGGGACGAGAGCATCTTTGGGAGAGGCAGTGACACTGCTGTGCTCCCAGGAGTGGCTCCCTTTCCCAGCAGAAAATGCAACACAATCAACACAGGTAGGACTTGAATCCACAACTCTGCAATCCTCCATTAGGCTACTGGGTCTGTCTGTAGATTACAGGTTTTTTGCTTCTGAGTGTGATGAAGGCTACTGAGCTGCCGCCCCTAAATTTTCTGCCAGTGCGGGGGTCAGGAAGGAATTTCTCACTTCCAGACGTTGGCAGCCAAGTGCCTGATTAGGCTCAAGTGGGACCTTTCTTAGAAGCAGCTGGTGTTTGCCACTGGCCCAGAAAGGCTCCCACCAACCATCCCATGCTTGGAAAGCAAATCCCTGCAAGGGAAAGGACTAGAGTGTGTTGGCAGGTGAAATAGGACGGGGTTTCTGGGCACAGCAAGAGAACGCAATCCAGGGAAACTTTGCTCAAAATCCAGGCTGCTTACAGCCTCAGGCTGCGATTTCCTTCTCACTAAGGCAAATCCAACCAGCCACCACAGCACCTCTGCCACCCCACTGGCCAGCCAGAGCCACACCAGCAAACCCCCAGACTTCCCAGCTGCTCTACCAGCCCAGACCAACAACCCCCAAATTAAGGTGAGAGGCTCTTGAGCCTATTTCACCAAACTCCACACAGATTGTTTCAGGTCCCAAAGGGCCCAGCCCCAGCCCCTGGTCAATATATACTTGGGTTTTACCCAACACAACACGCTCAGCAATTCTTTAGATCCAATATCTAAAGATTTATTAACAAAAAAGAAAGAACAGGGTTAGAGAGAAGAATTGTTAAAGCAAAACTTTACATGCTTCAGTCATAACTTCCGACGCAGCCAGCGATGTTATTTGCTGATTCTTGAAAGTCTCTGAAAGTTCATTGCATGTTACATAGATGCAGTCATTGGAGCATCGTAGGTCCGGCCCGCTGGAGTCCACATGCTGGAACATGGCCCCTTGGAGACCACAAGACAAAAGATCCAATATGGACACTGCTAAATCCACCTCATCCTGCTGAGGGATGGGCCCCCAGTCCAGACAGGCTTAACTCATGAAGACTGAGGAACCAAGAAAGTCCCTGCCAGGGCCCATCTCACAGCTTTTCATACGCAGAGGGACAATTCTATTCTGCTCCATGGGCCTTGGCCCACCACCTGAGCCGGTGCGTCACTGTGCCGAGTTCCCATTCGTTGCAGGCCCAGCAGGAAACCCACCGTCACAAAGTGAGCGTTGGCCATCTGGGCCTCTGCTCAGTCTATTGTCCTGGCTGGGTGGAGCCCCACCTCCCTCTGTGAACCTCAGCACTGAAGCATTTCTCACACAGCTGCAGAGCTAAACGTCTATAACTCTGCCTACGTCCATGCTACAGACACACAAGTAGCACATATAGCTTCAGGGCGTCAGCAGCTTTCATTCGACACCTCACATACCCCCTCCCCACCCGAGGAACAACATTTGGGGCCAATAGCCACCCTGGGAATTCAAATAGCTTCCAGACCCCACACAAAAGTTCAGCCAGATGACAGCATGGCCTATCTCTAACCCTCTGGTTCTCCGCTTAGCGCCGTGGGGCGGCCATCCACGTCACTGCAGCATGCAGGGCAGCAAACAGGATCAGGGCACCAGGGCTGTATGGTAGCCAACTGACAGTACTGCAGGTGGCCCAGACAGAGACACACGCCTCAAGGAGCGCGCTGGGGAGTGGGGCAAACTGGCGAGAAGGAGATCCCGGCCTGGGGCTGTGAGGGGCCTGCACTTTAAGCAAAGGTGCCCTGGAGTGATTTCTCCAGCCGTGCCCAGAACCTCCCGGCCGTTATGCCACTAGCATTGGCTCTGGGTCACTCCTGCAGGGACTCGGTGGGCTGTCGGGCTAGCACGGTTCGGGCTTGGTGGCCGAGCTGGAGTTCACGAGTGACGCAATGGGCCCTTGGGGTGAAAAGTCGTGGGCTGGGGGAGTAACGAAGCGGGGCCCTGAGGCGCGGTGGGGGTATTTCACGGGCTCCGCGACAGGCGTGCGCATTCCATGTTCCAGCCAGTGTGTATCATGGACCTTGCAGGGCCTGGCCTGTTGCAGCTGTCCACTTGGAGCATTAGCCCTGTTGTCCACTTGCAGCACTAGCGCTGTAGGTCAGGCTGGAGCTGCGGCTGTGGTTAGCTCCATGTTCATAGCCGGATCTCAGTTTGACTCCCACATGCCCCAGTCTCAGGGCTTTGCTGCCCCTGCTGGGCTAAGCCCAGCCAGGTGATTTGTGGGGGCCATGTTCTGAGATCGCTGGCCTGGGTAAGAAATTGGCCAAAATTCCCTGGAAACCAGAGGTGCTCACTCCAGAACCTGCAGCCCTGGTCTGGAGTAACCAGGGGGGAATTCCAGCCTGCCCCGTAGTGCCTATCCAGGCAGTGCCGATGAGGCCCCACGTAACTGTACCCTCCTGGCTACTGGAGGCTGGGGTGGACGCCCTGCTGCAGAGGCTAATTCCGTCTGGACCATCTCCCAGTTCCACCGTGAGCAGACCCCATCCCCTCTCCTTTCCCAGTCTCTGTGTAGCCGAGTCCTGCTTCTTCTGAGTCTGGGTGCCTGAGATCAGCTCGGAGGGCAGGGCAGGGCAGGGCAGGGCAGCCACCTCCAGTGCCACGCTGGAAGAGCAGCGAGTGCGCCAGACCAAGAGTCAGCTCCCAGCCAGGTTTATGAGCCTCCTTTCGGTCCCAAGGGAGAGTGCAGATGTCAGCTCGTTTCCTAACAGCGGCTGAGGACAGTGGGCAAAGGGCAGCCAGGCAGGTGGCACCAGCAGGGCGAGCTGGGCAGGCAGAGAACCTTGTGTTTGGAGGAGGCTGTGGGCTCCCGTTGCTCTTAGTAGTAGCGGGGGGAGCAAGGGGGGGGCACACTCCAGGCCCCGGGTCTTGGGTCGGTTTTTGGGGAGCAGGTAACCCCGACCTGCCATGGAGCCCAGGGCTCCCACAGGCTGTCCCGCTGCTTGGGGCCGCCTTGCAGAGCAGGAGGAAGGATCTCATTTCCTGGGGAGGCAGCGCCGGGGCAGAGCATGCCCAGGACTCCCTCGGGGGATGTACATCTCCCGCCCCGGCGACGCACACGGGCCAATCTGCGGTGAGCTGTCAGCCAGCCCAGCCAGGCAGGCACCTTGTGCCGCTGCAGGTGACGGGCCCATCTCGTGTGCACAGGTCCGGAATGAGCAGGGGCAGTATTACCAGCGCTGCCTCTGGCAGCCCAGATGCCAGGGTGATGGGCCCCTCCCAGCATGGCTGGCCCTGTCAGGCAGTATGGCGCTTAGCCCCACCCTCCGACACAGTCCTTTCGCCCCCCCAGGTGAAGAGAGGAAGGTTGCGTGGCCAGGTCAGGCATCTCTGGGTGGACGAGGGAGAGCGGCTGGGCTGAGCTGGAGCTGGGATGCAGGAAGTGTCCTGAAGGTGCGCTGGTGTGGCTGGTGTCCCGTCCCAGCCCCAGCCCCAGCCCCAGGGGAGGAGGATGCACTGCAGAGCAGCCTGGGAGCACGATCCGCTGCCAGCGGGGTTTGGTTCTGGCTCTGCCTCCTGTCGGCAGGGGTGGGTGGCCATAGGGGAGGGCAGCCCAAAGAGAGGCAGCCAGCACCGGGTTCTGCCCCAGGGGCTGGGGGCAGGAGCCTGAGGTGCAAACTGTGCAAAGCTCCGTCACTGACATGCAGATGGGAATCGCTGCAATCAACAGTCGGGAGGGAGCCAGGAGTCCCAGGAGTGAGGGGCTGGGGTGCAGCCTGTGCAGTGCAGGATTACACTGCCGGCGCCGTGCACTGCCCTGGGCCGGGCTTTGCGCTGGCTCAGCCATGCAGAATAGTAGGCAAGGCGACCAGCGGTGCCTGGGGCAGAGGGGCTGGCAGCAGTCACCTGTCTGGCCTGGCCCCTCCGGCTCAGGTGGGCCTGTGTGTGCCCAGCCCCTCCAGTGCCATGACCCAAGGCTGAGCGCAGGCTCATGGGCCTGTCAAAGACTGAGCGAGTCCAGCCCTTGGCTGTCACATGGGCTGGGGCAGTGTCTTGTTCTCAGCACTGCTGGGGGTTATCTCTTGAGGGGGCCTAGTAACTCTTAGCTGGAGGGTTAATAGCTGGGCTTGTCCAGGGCAGAGAACAGGCCTCCTCTGGCTTTGCCTTCCCCCCAGGACTGCAGAGCTGTCCACGGGCCGCTTCCCTTGGAACGCACATCAACTCCTTGGGCTCAACGATCTGTTCCACCGGGTCGTTAGCCACGGGCCCGGCTACGCTTCAGGCACCGCGTCCGCACAGATGTGGCTGCTCTGTGCGAACAGGGAGACGGTCTCCCGCCAGCGTAGTTAATCCGCTTCCCAGAGAGGTGCTCACTGTGTCAGAGGGAGGGGTTCGTCTGCCTGCACGGGGGTGAAGGTTGTAGCTGTGTCACTCCAGAGCAAGCAAACGGGAGCAGACTCAACCCGCGACTCTCCCAGCACCTTGCCCAGACCTGAAGACAAGCTCCAGGTGGCTCGAAAGTGCCTCCCTCTCCCCAAGGGACCTTGGTCCCCAGCGGGGACTTGCCTGGCTGTTTGGGGACACTCAGCCTCCCGAGTTAGACCCTGAGCGTGTGGACGAGGCCTACCAGCCAGGCAGTCCTGCTCCCCAGGAGCCCTGTGTCCAGCTGGGGCAGATCTCAGGGGCTGCAGAGGAAGCTGGGAGAAGCCAGCCAAACTCCCTTGTTGTCACAGCAGGTGCCTGGCTGGAGCCCTGGACCGGGAACACCAGGACTCGTGAGCCAGCTGCAAATGTTATACGCAGGGAAGGTGATGCAGGCAGGCCAGTGTTCCCCAGGACCTAGGGAGGATGTACCTGACATAGGGGAGTCACAGATTCACAGCTGGAAGACACCCCTACGGCGACCTTGCCTGCACTGACCCCCTCCACCAGGCTGTCATTGCACTAGAAATTGGTATGACAGGTTCCCCCAGGATACCAGTGAGCCCCTGACCTACCAGCCAGGGCTCCCTCAACACAGTCCTGCTGCAACCAGACACCAGCCTACCAAGGCTTCACATAGAGGTGGAGGACACACCTACCACGTTATTTACAGACTTCTGTGATGAGGGCTGCACAGGAAGGCTGCAGCTGAGGCCTTGCCCAGCGTCCCAAGAGCACACCTCCCTCTGGTGCGTAAGCCCACGTTATACCCCCGCTGTGCGGCACAGGGAACAGCCCAGCAGAAGCCCACAGAATCATGGCATCATGGAAGGGACCTCGAGAGAGTATGAGAGGTCAACAAGTCCAGTCCTCTGCATTTATGACTCTCCCAGGGCAGGGTTTGTCTGCCCTGAAAAACCTCCAGCGGTGGAGATTCCACAGCCTCCCCAGGCAATTAATTCCAGTGTTTGCCCAACCTGAGGGTTGGGAGGTTTTTCCTCAGGTCCAGCCTACCCCTCCCTTGCTGCAGTTTAAGACCATTGCCTCTTGTTCTATCCTCAGAGGTAAAGGAGAATAACGTATCTCCTGGTAACAACCTTTCAGGTACTTGAAAGTTCCAATTGTCCCCCCCCCGCCCAAGTCTTCTCTTTTCTAACTAAAACAACCCCAGTTCTTTCAATCCTCCCTCACAGGCCATGTTCTCTCGCACTTTCTCCATTTGCCTTGCTCTTCTCTGGACCTTCTCCAATGTGTCCACATCTTCCCTGAAATGTGAGGCTCAGAACTGGAGACAATAGTCCAGCTGAGACCTAAGCTTCACAGAGTAGAGCAGAAGAATGACTTCTCGGGTCTTGCGTGCTCCGATGAACGCACCCCAGAATGACGTGCCAGGGTTTTCTTATCACACTGTTGACTTATAGTCAGCTTGTGGCCCACTCTGACTCCCAGATCCTTTCTGCCGTGCTCCTTCGTAGGCATCTCCCATTTTGTAAGCGTGAAACAAACTGTTACTCCCTGGCTACGTCTACACGTGCAGCCAACATCGAAATAGTCTATTTCGATGAATAACGTCTACACGTCCTCCAGGGCCGGCAACGTCGATGTTCAACTTCGACGTTGCTCAGCCCAACATCGAAATAGGCGCAGCGAGGGAACGTCTACACGTCAAAGTAGCACACATCGAAATAGGGATGCCAGGCACAGCTGCAGACAGGGTCACAGGGCGGACTCAACAGCCAGCCGCTCCCTTAAAGGGCCCCTCCCAGACACAGTTGCACTAAACAACACAAGATACACAGAGCTGACAACTGGTTGCAGACCCTGTGCCTGCAGCATAGATCCCCAGCTGCTGCAGAAGCAGCCAGAAGCCCTGGGCTAAGGGCTGCTGCCCACGGTGACCATAGAGCCCCGCAGGGGCTGGAGAGAGAGCATCTCTCAACCCCCCAGCTGATGGCCGCCATGGAGGACCCAGCAATTTCGACGTTGCGGGACGCGGATCGTCTACACGGTCCCTACTTCGACGTTGAACGTCGAAGTAGGGCGCTATTCCTATCTCCTCATGAGGTTAGCGACTTCGACGTCTCGCCGCCTAACGTCGAAGTTAACTTCGAAATAGCGCCCGACGCGTGTAGACGCGATGGGCGCTATTTCGAAGTTGGTGCCGCTACTTCGAAGTAGCGTGCACATGTAGACGCAGCTCCTAAGTGCCGTACTTTGCATTCGTCCTCGTGGAATTTCATCCTATTTATCTCAGGTGCCTTTTTCCAGTTTGTCTAGCTACTGCTTTCCCCTTATCCACAAGGCGTGTGAGTCTAATCGAAGAAAGCTAGCAGGTTGGTTTGACAGTATTTGTTCCTGGCAAATCCATGCTGACTGTTACTGATCAACTTATTATCTTCCAGATGTTTGTAAATGGATTTCTTAATTACTTGCTCCATTATCTTCCCTGGCACAGCAGTTAAGCTGGCTGGTCTGTGAGTTCCTGGACAGTCCTTATTTCCCTGTTTATACTTGGGTGCTGTATTTGCCTTTTGCCTTCCTCTGGAATCTCTCCTGTCTTGCAGGACTTTTCAAAGGTGATGGCTAAAGGCTCAGATACCTCCTTGGGCAGCTCCTGGAGTACTCCAGAGTCCATTGCTTCAGCCCCTGGTGCCTTGAAGACAGCTAAGTTATCCTAACTCAGTTTTTTCCATTAGGACTTCTGGACCGACCTCCTTCTCGCTGGCACTACAGAATCCCAGAATCCCAGAATCCCAGGGCTGGAAGGGACCTCAGGAGGTCATCTAGTCCAGCCCCCTGCTTCAAGCAGGATCAACCCCCACTAAGTCATCCCAGCCATGACCTTGTCCAGTTGGGACATAAAAACCTCAAGGGATGGAGAATCCACCATCTCTCTAGGCAACGCATTCCAGTGCTTCACCACCCTCCTGAGGAAGTAGTTTTTCCTAATATCCAACCTACACCTCCCCCTCTTGAACCTCAGACCATTGCTCCTTGTTCTGCCATCTGACACCACAGAGAACAGTTTCTCACCCTCCTCTTTAGAGCTCCTGTGATGGGGTTCAGGGTCCCCCAAGCTCTGCATCCCGTCCGCAGGCAGGAGTGACTCTCACTCAGCAGGAGAACAGCGGGTTTATTAGCCGACAGGACACAGCGTCGTACAGAGGAGTCAGTACAGCCGGCAGAGACAGCCAGTCCGATCCATGTTGGGGAGAGGAGGCCCCGAGGGGCCCTCAGAGCTGGGGCCTTGCCCCCTCCTTGGTCTTGCTCCCTCCCAGCCCCGACTCACTGCTTCCAACTCCCAGTTCGAATTCAAACCCCTCAGGCTCCATCTCCTCCTTTGTCTCCAGTACAAGGGTGTTACCTGGTCATCAAGGTTACCCTCAGCGGGAGGCCCACATGCTCTGTGAGCCACTCACATACACACAGCTATCCCCCACTCCATCACATCTCTGCCGTGATGGAGTGGGGGGGGTGCATGTGTGAGTCAGGCTGGATGTCCGAGGCAAGCAGCAGTTCCCAGTGGCTAAGGATGACCCTGGGGCTACAACTGGCAGATAACACCTCTGCCTGAACAAAGAGCAGGGAGGAGCTGAGCTGGGTTTTGAATCGGGGGCGGCAGTTAGAGGCGAGGAGAAGGGAGAGCTGGAAGGCATCCAGCCTGAGGAGGGGAAAGCTACACCCCAGAGGGGCACCCCTCGGGGTCTTCCCCCCAGGACAGGTTGGAAGGACTGTCTCTGGCTGCTATGCTGTTGCTTCTGTGAGAAACTGGACATCTGTTGCCTAATAAACCTGCTGTTGTACCTGCTGAGTGAGAGTCACTCCTGCCAGCGGACGGGGTGCAGTGCAGGGGGACCCCTGAACCCCATCACACTGGTGTCAGAAGTGGGATGCACTGCACCCACGGATGAGCTCCCAGCAGTGGCTGACTGAGCACCAGAGAAGGAAGGAGTCTCACAAGAGTCAGAGGGGGAACAGAGCCATTCCTGCAGCTGCTGCTGGTGAGTGGATACCCCGGGAAATAGCGGGGAGATGGATTATACCCGACTCCTGAAGGCAGAGCTAGCGGGGCTGTGCAGAGAGAGGGGCCTGACCGTGGGGAAGGCGACCAAGGCCCAGCTGATTGCACAGCTGGAAGAGAATGACCGATCCGGGGGGGCAGAGCCTGTCCCGGCAGAAAGTGGCCGGTCAGCCTCGGGAAGCATTTCGGATTCTCCGACAGGAGCAGGGGCTCGACGCCGTCCGACAGACGCGGTGCCCACCAGGTCGCGCTCAGCTAGCGGTGGTCCATCGCGGGCAGAGTCCCCCGCCGCAGAGCTGAGACGGCTGGAACTCGAGGTGAAATTAAAGGAACTGGAGCACCAGGAACGGGAAAGAGAGCGTGAGCATGAGCGACAGGAACGAGAAAGAGAGCGTGAGCGCCAGGAACGGGAAAGAGAGCGTGAGCACGAGCGCCAGGAACGAGAAAGAGAGCGTGAGCACGAGTGCCAGCTACAAGAGAGACAGCGGGAGGAGAGAGAGCGAGAGCGGGAGCATGAGCGAACCATGGCAGAGGCGAGACGCCAAGAGGCCCCAGCTGCGGTAAGCGGGGAGAGGGCCAGACGGCTCGGGGTGGCCAGTCACTTGGAGACGCGTGTGCTGGCCCAGTGTCAGGACACAGGGGACATGGACGAGTTCCTTACCGCCTTCGAGCGAGCCTGTGAGTTGCATGAGGTTCCCCCAGATGAGTGGCTCCGGCACCTCACCCCCTTGCTGGGCCGGAAGGGTGCAGCGGTGCTCAGCCAGCTGGTGGGGCTGCAGCCTGGGGACTATGAACGGTTCAAACAGGCCCTGCTGCATAAGTTCGGGCTGACTCCGGAGATGTACAAGAAGAAGTTCCAGGAGGCGCAGAAGAGGCCAGAGGAAACCCACGTAGATACAACCGCCCGCCTGAAGCAATACTACCAGAAGTGGGCATTCGGAATGGGAGTCCAGTCCGTAGAGGACCTGATCGAGCTGGCGGTTGTGGAGCGATTCTACGAGATGTGCGCACCTGACCTGAGGGTGTGGCTCGTGGACCGGAAGCCGGGGGACTCACATGATGCAGGGAAACTGGCAGATGACTTCACAAACAGCCGGGCCAGGTTTGAAAGTGAGCCCCACAAGGAGAGGGAGTCTCGGAGAGAGAGGGAGTCCCGGAGGGAGAGGGAGTCCTGGAGAAACCGAGAATCTCAGAGAGACCGGTCCCTGACTGTCCGACAGAGGGGACCACCTCTTGGGCAAGGCCAGGAAAGAGGGGCCAGCCACCCACCCCCCAGAGAGCCAAACAGAGCCCGGACAGAGCAGCCGGCCCGAGGGACACAACAAGACCCAGGCTGTTACCGCTGTGGGCGAAAGGGGCATAGAGCAGCCCAGTGCCCCAGGCTCCCAGACAGGTTGAGCAGGCCGGGGGGTCATGGAGTCAACTGGGTGGGGTCCCAGAAGTCAGAGGGGCTGGCGGCCAAGGCGGGTGGTGCTGACAATGGGCACTCGGATTGGGCCGAATCCGCCCCACAGACCAGCTCCTCAGGGGGACCAAATGCTCAGAGGCCAGTTTACAGAGTGGGGGCAGCGCTACCTCTGTGGAGCAAGTGTCTCAAACACCTCGAGGTAGACGGGAAAAAGGTCACGGGGTTCTGGGACACAGGCGCTGACGTGACGCTGGCCCGACCCGGGGTGGTGGCACCGGGCTGCATGATACCCGATTCCCACCTGACGATAACAGGAATTGATGGGACCCCTTTCAAGGTGCCCATGGCGAGGGTGCACCTGAAATGGGGGAAGAAGGAAGGCCCCAAGGAAGTGGGCGTGCACAGCCATTTGCAGGCGGATGTACTGATGGGGGCTGACCTGGAGAACTGGCAAGGTGAACGCCCTCGTGCCCTGGTCCTGACCCGTAGCCAAAGAAAACGAGGGGTGCGCTCCCCAGATTCAGGGGTACAGGCCCAGCCAAAGCCACAGGGGCCAACCCTGAGAGAAAGGGGGCCCCCAAAAACCAGATCTCACAGGCCAGGGATGCTGGAGCCAGGCAGGGATGGGGAAGTAGCCTCCGCTCCTGCCCGAGCGGAAGAATTCCAGGCAGAGCAGCAGAGAGACCCCTCCTTGCAGAAGCTGAGGGAACTGGCCAGTCTCAGCCCAGCTCCGCAGCTGGGGGAGGGCTGCAGGGAGAGATTCCTGTGGGAAAAGGGATTCCTGTACCGGGAATGGGCTCCCAGACGCAAAGCGGAGCCATGGAAGGTCCAGAGGCAACTGGTGGTTCCCCAAAAGTACCGGCGCAGGCTGCTGTACCTAGCTCATGATGTCCCGCTCGCAGGACACCAGGGGATCCACCGCACCAGGAGAAGGTTGTTACAGAACTTTTTCTGGCCAGGGATCTTTGCAGCTGTCCGTCTGTATTGCCTGTCCTGCGATCCCTGCCAGAGGATGGGGAAGAGCCGGGACAAGGGGAAAGCTGCCTTGAGGCCACTGCCCATCATAGAGGAGCCTTTCCAGAAAGTGGCTATAGACATAGTGGGCCCCTTCAGCAAGGCAACGCGTTCGGGGAAGAAATATATTTTGGTAGTGGTAGATTTTGCCACGCGATACCCAGAAGCAGTGGCCTTGACCTCTATCGACGCTGACACCGTGGCAGATGCACTGCTGTCCATTTTCAGCAGAGTGGGGTTCCCCAAGGAGGTCCTCACAGATCAGGGGTCCAACTTCATGTCGGCCCTACTGCAAAGCTTGTGGGACAAGTGTGGGGTCCGGCACACCTGGGCCACAGCCTACCACCCGCAGACCAATGGGCTGGTGGAGAGGTTCAATGGGACTCTGAAGCAGATGCTGAGAACCTTCATGAATCAATACCCCCATGACTGGGACAAGTACTTACCCCACCTGCTGTTTGCATACAGGGAGGTGCCCCAGGAATCCACGGGGTTCTCCCCGTTTGAGCTGCTGTATGGAAGGAGGGTACGGGGACCCTTGGACTTGCTCAGAGAAGAGTGGGAGGGGACGGCCTCCCCTGAAGGGGAGTCAGTGGTACAGTATGTACTGACCTTCCGGGAAAAACTCACCGAGCTCATGGGCCTGGCCAGGGAGAACCTCTCCATGGCCCAAAGGAAGCAAAAGGTCTGGTATGACCGTAACGCCAGGGCCCGAGCCTATGCCACCGGGGATCAAGTGATGGTCCTTATACCTGTGCGGCGGAACAAGCTGCAAGCGGCCTGGGATGGGCCCTTCAAGGTCGTCAAACAGCTAAATGACGTGAATTATGTGGTGGAACTGTCGAACCGGGCCCACAGCCACCGGGTCTATCATGTGAACATGATGAAACCTTACTGGGACAGGCAGAACTTGGTGCTGGCCGTGTGCAGACACTGGGAGGGGCAGGGGGAAGATCCCTTGGTGGATTTACTCACAAGGACTGGAGCCGGCTCCTTGCTGGAGTCTATTCCCCTCTCAGACCAGCTGACCCCTGCCCAGCAGATGGAGATCAAGGAGGTGCTGCATTCGCATCAACAGCTGTTCTCGGACAGACCCGGACGCACTGACCTGGCTGTCCACCGAATAGAGACAGGCACCCACGCCCCTATCAAGTGTGTGCCATTCAGAGCCACAGGGAGGACGGCTCAGGACATAGAGCGGGAGGTTGAAGACATGCTGGCTCTGGGGGTGATCCAACCCTCGTCCAGCCCCTGGGCCTCTCCCGTGGTGTTAGTCCCTAAAAAAGATGGGTCTGTTCGGTTTTGTGTGGACTATCGCAAGCTTAACGCCATCACTGTCTCGGACGCCTACCCCATGCCCAGGCCTGATGACCTTTTAGACAAGCTGGGGGGAGCCCGTTACCTCACCACCATAGACCTCACCAAGGGGTACTGGCAAGTGCCATTAGACCAAGATGCCCGGCTGAAGTCGGCTTTCATCACTCCTGTGGGGCTCTACGAGTTCTTGGTCCTTCCCTTCGGCCTCAAGGGGGCACCCGCTACCTTCCAGCGTCTGGTGGACCAGCTACTGAAAGGGATGGAGAGCTTTGCCCTGGCTTACATGGACGACATTTGCATCTTCAGCCAGACGTGGGAGGACCATGTGTCCCAACTCAAGCAGGTGCTGGACCGACTCCAGAAGGCCGGGCTGACTATCAAGGCAGGGAAGTGCAAGGTGGGAATGGCTGAGGTGACCTACCTGGGCCACAAGGTGGGCAGCGGCTGCTTAAAGCCAGAGCCAGCTAAAGTGGAGGCTGTCAGAGATTGGCCAACACCCCAGACTAAGAAGCAGGTCCAGGCCTTCATTGGGATGGCGGGGTACTACCGGAGGTTTGTGCCCCACTTTAGCTCCATCGCAGCCCCCCTCACGGAGCTGTGTAAAAAGGGAAAGCCTGACAAGGTGGTCTGGACCGAGCAGTGCCAAGAGGCCCTCTGCACGCTGAAGGAGGCTCTGGTCAGGGCCCCAGTGCTGGCAAATCCAGACTTCAACAAGCCCTTCCTGGTGTTCACCGATGCCTCGGATGTGGGGCTGGGGGCGGTGCTAATGCAGGTGACTGACAAAGGGGAGAAACACCCCATCGTGTACCTGAGTAAGAAGCTGCTGCCCCGGGAGCAGAACTACGCAGCCATAGAGAAGGAATGTCTGGCCATGGTGTGGGCGCTGGGGAAGCTGCAGCCGTACCTGTTTGGACGGCGTTTCACCATGTACACCAATCACTCACCCCTGGCCTGGCTGCATCACATGAAAGGGGCCAACGCCAAGCTCCTGCGGTGGAGTCTGCTCCTGCAGGACTACGACATGGAGGTGGTCCACGTCAAGGGGAGCAACAACACCATAGCCGATGCCCTGTCACGCAGGGAGGGCCCCGAACTTCCCCAGGTCACTGGCTAAGTGACCCCGCTCAGTGCGGTCTGGAAGAGGGGAGAGATGTGATGGAGTGGGGGGGGTGCATGTGTGAGTCAGGCTGGATGTCCGAGGCAAGCAGCAGCTCCCAGTGGCTAAGGGTGACCCTAGGGCTACAACTGGCAGATAACACCTCTGCCTAAACAAAGAGCAGGGAGGAGCTGAGCTGGGTTTTGAATCGGGGGCGGCAGTTAGAGGCGAGGAAAAGGGAGAGCTGGAAGGCAGCCAGCCTGAGGAGGGGGAAAGCTACACCCCAGAGGGGCCCCCCTCGGGGTCTTCCCCCCAGGACAGGTTGGAAGGACTGTCTCTGGCAGCTATGCTGTTGCTTCTGTGAGAAACTGGACATCTGTTGCCTAATAAACCTGCTGTTGTGCCTGCTGAGTGAGAGTCTCTCCTGCCAGCGGACGGGGTGCAGTGCAGGGGGACCCCTGAACCCCATCACAGTCATACCTTTTCAGGCAAAGCCTAATGGGTAGCAAGTTAGCCATGAGATTTGGTCTATTGTAAACATCTAGTTGTAAAATCACAATTTAAGCTGACACTTAAAGCGGGAGTTGTGAGATGTCACCAATGCTCTGGGTTGTTGTGGGGGACAGGGCAGCCACCGTAGCTGATAAAGGCGTTGATTACACAGGGCTCCCTGGTTTAAAGCCTTTGGAGGGAAAAGGGGAGAAGTACTGGTTGAGCTAGTTTGCTGAGTGCTATGGCCTTGCCTATGCTTTGGCCACATAGCTGTAAACCTGGCTTGATAAACTCTCCCTAGCTACGTATACATTGAAGTAGTAGCACCAACTTCGAAATAGCGCCCGTCACGTCTACATGCGTGGGGAACTATTTTGAAGTTAACTTTGATGTTAAATGGTGAGACATTGAAGTTCCTAGTCTCATGAGGAGATAGGAGTAGCGTTCCACTTCTATGTTCAATGTCAAAGTAGGGACTATGTAGATGATCTGCGTCCCACAACATAGAAATTGCTGGGTCTTTCATGGTGGCCATTAACTGGGGGGTTGAGAGATGCTCTTTTTCCAGCCCCTGCGGGGCTCTATGGTCACCGTGGGCAGCAGCCCTTAGCCCAGGGCTTCTGGCTGCTTCTGCGGCAGCTGGGGATTTATACTGCAGGCACAGGGTCTGCAACCAGTTGTCAGGTCTGTGTATCTTGTGTTGTTTAGTGCAACTGTGTCTGGGAGGGGCACTTTAAGGGAGCGGCTGGCTGTTGAGTCCACCCTGTGACCCTGTCTGCAGCTGTGCCTGGCATCCCTATTTCGATGTGTGGTACTTTGACGTGTAGACGTTCCCTCGCTGGGCCTATTTCGATGTTGGGCTGAGCAACGTCGAAGTTGAACATCGACGTTGCCGGCCCTGGAGGACGTTTAGAGGGGGTGTTTGTCACTGGGGGCGGTGGGGAGCGCAGGGCCGGGGGGGGTGTTTGTGACTAGGGGGCGGTGGAGAGCGCAGGGCCGGGGGGGGTGTTTGTGACTGGGGGGCGGTGAGGAGCGCGGGGCCGGGGGGGGGTGTTTGTGACTGGGGGGCGGTGGGGAGCGCAGGGCCGGGGGGGTGTTTGTGACTGGGGGGCGGTGGGGAACGCGGGGCCGGGGGGGGGGGCGTTTGCGGCTGGGGGGCAGTGGGGAGCGCAGGGCGGGGAGGTGTTTGTGACTGGGGGGCGGGGGGGGGTGTTTGTGACTAGGGGGTGGTGGGGAGCGCAGGGCCGGGGGGTGGTGTTTGCGGCTGGGGGGCGGTGGGGAGCGCGGGGCCGGGGGGGGGGGGCGTTTGCGGCTGTCTGCAGCTGTGCCTGGCATCCCTATTTCGATGTGTGGTACTTTGACGTGTAGACGTTCCCTCGCTGCGCCTATTTCGATGTTGGGCTGAGCAACGTCGAAGTTGAACATCGACGTTGCCGGCCCTGGAGGACATGTAGAGGGGGTGTTTGTCACTGGGGGCGGTGGAGAGCGCAGGGCCGGGGGGGGGTGTTTGTGACTGGGGGGCGGTGGGGAGCGCAGGGCCGGGGGGGGTGTTTGTGACTGGGGGGCGGTCGGGGGCGCAGGGCCAGGGGGGGTGTTTGTCACTAGGGGGCGGTGGAGAGCGCAGGGCCGGGGGGGTGTTTGTGACTGGGAGGCGGGGGGGAGCGCAGGGCCGGGGGGGGTGTTTGTGACTTGGGGGCGGTCGGGGGCGCAGGGCCAGGGGGGGTGTTTGTCACTAGGGGGCGGTGGAGAGCGCAGGGCCGGGGGGGGTGTTTGTGACTGGGGAGCGGTGGGGAGCGCGGGGCTGGGGGGGGTGTTTGTGACTAGGGGGCGGTGGAGAGCGCGGGGCCGGGGGGGGTGTTTGTGACTGGGGGGCGGTGAGGAGCGCGGGGCCGGGGGGGGGGTGTTTGTGACTGGGGAGCGGTGGGGAGCGCGGGGCCGGGGGGGGTGTTTGTGACTGGGGGGCGGTGAGGAGCGCGGGGCCGGGGGGGGGTGTTTGTGACTGGGGAGCGGTGGGGAGCGCGGGGCCGGGGGGGTGTTTGTGACTGGGGGGCGGTGGGGAGCGCGGGGCCGGGGGGGGTGTTTGTGACTGGGGAGCGGTGGGGAGCGCGGGGCCGGGGGGGTGTTTGTGACTGGGGGGCGGTGGGGAGCGCAGGGCCGGGGGGGTGTTTGTGTCTAGGGGGCGGTGGGGAGCGCAGGGCTGGGAGGTGTTTGTCACTAGGGGGCGGTGGGGAGTGTGGGGCCCCAGGCTGTTTGGGTCCGGGGATCGCGTCGGGTGCAGGGGCCGGGCCACCAGGCCACACTAACGCCCCTCTCCCTCCCTCGCAGAGGTCCCCCAGGCAGCAGTGCCCCAGCCCACCACAATGTTCCACGGGATCCCTGCTGCGCCTGGCCCAGGAGGTGAGTCCCGCTGGCCCTGCCGCCGTGGGGAGCAAGGGGCCCCACAGCACCACCCCATGGCCTGGGCTGAGACACAGACTGGCCCGGTCGACACCTGACAGAGCCCTGCTTGCTGGCCATGAGCAGGGCTGTGACCCAGGCGCACCCCGCCCCTGGCCAGAGACCCAGTGACACCGTGGGCTCCAGCTCCCCTCAGGGGACTGCCCGCCCTCAAAGTCCCCAGGGGTCAGGCTAGCGGGGCTGGGGGCAGCAGAGTGGTGGGACACTGGGCTCATGGGAGGGTGGGTATCACAGCCACAGAGGCAGGTTACGAAGCAATGGCTCAGTCTGCATCAACAGGGGTTAGGATAGCACAGCAGTTCCCAAATTGGGTTGGGACCTCATTTTAATGAGTTTCCCTGGGTTGGCTTAGACTTGCTGAGATCGAGGCCAGACAAAGGGCTTCAGCCCTGTGCAGTGGGGCTCAGATTCCAGGCCCCTCCTGGGGCTGCATTCTGGGTCCTCAGCCTCTCCTTTCTTCGGGCAATGGGGCTGGTCTTTTGTTCCCCTTACTCGCACCCCTGGTGGCAGGGCCTGGGTTTTGGCTGAGGCATGTGTCTGTGCGTTACTTTTTCTTGGCAGAAGTGGATTGTACAGCAATGAAGTTTGAGACCCCCTGAGATAAAGAACAGCTTTCCCACACTGAGGGCAGTTAAGCTGTGGAGCAGGTGCCCCAGGGAGGTTGTGGATCCCCATCAGTGGAAGTTGTTAAGAACAGGCTGGACAGATGCCTGGAAGGGATGGGCTCTGTTTACTTGGCCCTGCTCCAGTGCAGGGGCTGGACTCAACTTCTCAAGGACCCTTCCAGCTCAGAATCTGATTCTCCCTTGTGAACTGTGCTGGGTTCTCTGGCCTGGAGCAAGGGGCGGTGATCAGCAGGAGGGGCGGGATGGAAGAGCGGAGCAGGCTGTAGAGGTCCTGGGTGCTAGCAGTATCCCTGTAGCTAGTAGGCTAAGGAGCTGTGGACGTGGTCCTTCCTAACACCGGGTTACCAGGAAGGTTTTGCATTGTGGGCGTCACTGGTAGGCCCCTAGCTATAAGTGCTAGGTCTGTTCATGGATTTCCTCTTTTTCAGCCCCAGGGAATAAGCCAGAACTGTACGAGGCGAGTAACGCTGGTCACGTTCCCCTCCTCGTCCTGTCTCTGGCACAGGAGGCAGAATGACCTTCCAGCGTACATCGGGTTTGGCTCTGCAAACGGTTTCACAGCCCTCAGTGCTGGAGCATTCAGGGGACCCCAGCTCTTGAGGTGATTCCCAGCTCCTTACCTCCATCTCAGTGTGGGTTTCTCTGGTCCCTGTCTCCTCTACCCTGTGGTGAGGATGCAGGAGGTCCGTATCTGTCAGCTCCGTCCCCACCTGCTTCCAGCCTGTCCATTTGTGCAGCTGACCACACACTGTGCGGGTACCTGACAGGCTGTGTATCTGCTCTCCTTGCAGGAGGTGAAGCTGTATAAAAATGCACGGGAGCGAGAAAAGTGAGTCCATCCCCAGCCGAATGGGTTCCCATGTGGTACACAGTTCTGTGGGGCTTGGGAGTGCTGGGACTTCAAGCTGTTGTCTGCAGTGAGGTCCTTGCTCGGGAGATGCTGGGGCTGATGGTGCAGGGAGCTCTGCGTTCTGATGCTCTGTCCCCGCGCCAAGCTAGGAAGGACCCAAGAGCTCTTCTGCTCCGCCTCTGCCATTGGCCAGGGCAGCCTGCGGCTGAGAAAGATGCAATAGGCGGAAGGGTCTTCTCCAGAAAAAGGGAGTGCTCCTGCTGGGCTGTGGAGCATGAGAGCCCCTGTGCTGTTCCCAGGGACGCGGGCGCGTGTATAGCGGTGGGGGTCACAGGCTATGCGCCTTCATGGGCTTCTGCGCTTGGGTTTCAGGTACGATAACATGGCTGAGCTGTTTGCGGTGGTGAAGACGATGCAGGCTCTGGAGAAAGCCTATATCAAGGACTGTGTCTCTCCCAACGAGTGAGTCCCCAGCTGGGTTTTGTTTCCAGCCTGGTCTCTCCCAGGGGAGCCAAGCGGATGCAGCAGCAGGAGCATCTCCTGCAGGATGCGTCGTTACCGAGTGGAGCAGAGTGACCTCCCCTCCCCAGGGCACTGCGGACACACTGGGGAGGGGGCTCAGAGAAGCATCAAAACAGCCCCTTAGTCCCCCCTCAGGCCCTGCCCACTTCCCCTGGGGGCCAGGCAACATTGCTCCATGCAGAGGGTCTCCAGTCAGAGACCCTGGGGAGCCTCCTCTGCCGTGGGGGCTGTTACAGTGTTCTCCTTTCCCCTGGGGACCTGCTTGTACATCTTCGACCTCCGTGTTCCCCTCCTGCTTGGCATGAGCCACTCCAGCTGTTCTTACTCCATGCACTGCCCCAGGTACACCGCAGCCTGCTCCCGGCTCCTGGTCCAGTACAAAGCTGCCTTCAAACAGGTACAGGGATCCGAAATTGGCTCCATCGATGAATTTTGCCGCAAGTTCCGGATGAGTTCAGCCTCCAGCAGTACAGCTTTTGGGGACTCTGGGACAGGAATCTCGGAGGGCTCCCAGAACAGTGGGGGCGGGGGGGGGCTGTGTTGCTGCTGAGTTCTACATGTAGGCCGCATCGACACTAGTCCCCTCCTTTTGGGGCGAGTTGGGAATATGCTAATGAGGCACCACCGGGAATATGCAGTGCCTCATTAGCATAATAGTGGCCCCACACAATTGGAAAGCACAGCTTTTGAATTGTGCGCTGCCTCTTTAGACGGGGGCTTTTTGAAAGGACACTCCTCCGCCCCCAGACTTTGAAAAACCCTTCTTCCTAAAACCAAATAGGAAGAAGGGGCTTTCGAAGTCCGGGGGGTCCTTTCGAAAGGCCCCTGTCTACATGGGCGGTGCGCGATTTGAAAGCAACACTTTCAAATCACATGCAGCCACCATTATGCTAATGAGGCTGTGAGGGGGTTCGGGGTCTCCATCCTCTGCACCCCATCCGCAGGCAGGAGAACAGCAGGTTTATTAGGCAACAGGGCACAGCGTCGTACAGAGGAGTCAGTGCAGCCGGCAGAGACAGCCAGTCCAAGCCATGCTGGGGAGAGGAGGCCCCGAGGGGCCCCCGGAGCCGGGCTCTTGCCCCCTCCTTTGTCTCTCTCTCTCCCAGCCCCGACTAACTGCTTCCAACACCCAGTTCCAGTTCAAACCCCTCAGGCTGCACCTCCTCCTTTGTCTGCAGCCCAGGGGTGTCACCTGGTCGCCAGGTTACCCTCAGCAGGAGCCCCACGTGTACACACAGGTATCTCCCACTGCATCACAGAGGCACTGCATATTCATGGCAGCGCCTCCTTAGCATCTTCCCAACTCGCTCATTACCATGTCCCTTCTGAAAGGAAGGGGCTTGTGTAGACATAGCCCTACTGTGCCTGACTGACTTAGATGCTGGGGGGAGAGACTGCATAGATTTGTTTATTCCAAGCCTGGAGGAACCAGTGTGGTCACCCAGGCTGTTCCCCTGTGTCCCTCTGGCCAGAGCCCTGCCCCCAGCTCACTCCCAGAGCAGACCTGTCCCATGAGAAATACAGCCCGCCTAGATTTAAAAACTGTCGGTGCTGGAGAACCCACCAAAGGTGAATTACACTCTCGCGGTCACCTGGCTTAGAGAGGGGGCCCCTGGGCTTGGGGGGGTGAGTGTGCGCACGCGCGCGCGCGCACACACACTCTCTCTCCCTCCCTCCCCTGGACCAAAGGCACTTCCACCTTCGTATAAATCTCATGTACTTCCACGTCACACCTGCAGCAGTATTCAAGGTCACCACATCTCACCCCCAAGCTGTAGGCCCCGTCCCAGTGAATGGGGCCCTCCTGGCAGTGCCTCTGTGTCACAGGGGGGCCTAGCCTGTAGACCGTGGCGCTGGGGGAGGGGAGCCACAAGGGAGGGCACCACCTGTACCATGAGGCCACGCCTGCTGTGCCCCCACTCGGGGCTGGGGCAGTGCAGGGGCACTTACCTTTCAGGCTGTTGGCCAGCAGGAGGCGGTGGTGCTGCCCAAAAGCCTCAGAGAAGCCACAGGCCTGCAGCCGGAGCGTGGTCAGGACCGGGCAGGCTCGAACCAGGCAGGCCAGGGCCTCGCAGCTCTTGTCCCCTAGGGGGTTCAGGCTGAGGTCCAGCTCTTCCAGGCTCTGGAACAACAGGGGCGGAGGAGTCACCCCAACCTGCTGGGCTCTGCCCTGTGCCACCAGACAGCCGGGGCTGCACCCCCGCTGGGAGGACCACAGCGGCAGCCTCAGCCCCAGAGAAGGGACGGAGCAGCAGAGCCCCCCCCATGCTACAGGGACCCTCACAACCAGCCCCTCCCCAGAAGGACCTAGGAGCAGGCACCTTGGCACCAGCATGGCCACAGCTTACTCCTCCCTGATCCGGGGAGCCCCTGGTGTCCATCAGGGCAGCCCTGGCAGGAGCTCATCAGGGCCCTTTACACCAGCAGTGCCAGAGCCGTAGCCCAGAGCGCCAGGATGGGCAGCTTGGGGGTCCCCGAACCTGCTTGTGTCTCCGGGGTTCAGGCGGGAGGCCGGGGCCCCTCCCACCTGCCTTTGAGGGGAAGGGAGGTGCTGGACACACCCACAAGCCAACCTGGAAGACCGCTTGGGAGGGCAGCCCTGCTGCCAGCGCGCGGAGCCCCTCAGCACCGAGCTGGTTGGCCGACAGGTCGAGGAGGGCCAGGCTGGGCACGGTGCCCAGCGTAGCCAGCAGCTCGGCAGCCAGGCCATCGTCCAGCCCCGTCCCAGCCAGCCGCAGCTGGCGGATGGAGCTGTGCAGCTTGAGGGCACGCAGGAGTGGGGTGAGGTGGGGTTGGTGCAAGGAGAGGCCACAGGTGCTGAACGAGGGGCCCGACTCCTGCAGCTCCATCATCTTCAGCAGAAGCCGGTGCTCGCCTGCAACAGGAGTCCATGAGGGAAGACCAGTCGCTGTGGGGCACCCAGACTGACGAGCTCCCAGCCAGCTGCTGCCTGGCCGGGGCTAGAGCCAAGCAGCCAGGGAGAGGGTGGGGGGCAGCCGCGACCGAGGACACCCTCCCCCCGCCCAGCACCACGTGGGGGGCAGCCGCGACCGGGGGCTCCCTCCCCCCGCCCAGCACCACGTGGGGGGCAGCCGCGACCGACGGCTCCTGACATTGCGCACCGTTCAGCGGATGCTGGACAGGTCTTCCCCTGGCATGTAGCACGGCCCTGGGGGTGCCAATCTGTCCACCCGAAGCCACATTCCACCTCTGTCCCCTTCCGTAGCTGGGCCAGTGACCCGGAGACTGAGGGACTTGCCCGAGGTCACACACGCAGACGGTGGCACAGCTGTGCCCAAGCCCCCTGGACCAGCCTTCCCACTGGAGCCCCTCCTGCCTGTCCCCCCCACGGGCCGGGTGGCACTCTCCCCAGCCGGCTGACCGCCCTGAGGCGCTACAAAACCCAGCGAGACCCTGTACATCCAACGGTTCCCACACGCAGGCAGGCAGCAGGGTCCGTGGCATCCCCTTACCCACGGCCAGGCTGCAACAGGCCTTGCGATACCAGTCGGCGAGCGGGGGCAGGTCCCAGGACTGCACCTCTGCCGACACCTGCAAGGCAGACGAGAGCCCTATGGGTAGGAAGGAAGGCCGGCTGGCTGGGCAGCACTGGCAGGCTCAAACACAAGGGGAAGGGCATCGCCAGTGAGGGGTGAAGCCAGACCTCCGAGCTCCCAGTCATCTGGGCCCTGCCGGTTGGTGCAGAGTCCACAGTGGTGGGCCCCACCACGACCCTTCAGCGGCCTACAGGGGGACCTGGTGGGCTCAGCCCTGGAAGCGCCAATCCTGGCTCGGGTGCCCCTCACCTCCTCGTTGCTTTGCAGGACATCCACGATGAGATCCTGGGGAGCCAGCAGTGCCCCTTCCTTCTTGAGGGTGAGCTGGGGCAGCAGGCCACAGGCCTGGTAGTGGCGCTGGGCCGCCTGCTCTGCCAGCCACGCCACCGGGCATCTCTCGAGGCCACTGCAAGGGAAGGGAAGGGAAGGGCTGAGCCAGAGCGCCCCACCAGAACCAGGCCCCCAGCCCGCCCTCCCAGGGTGGGGCAGGAACAGGGCAGCCCCCCCAGTGGCAGAGGGGAATGGCCCTGTTACCCCAAGTCCCTGACCCCCTGGCGCTGCCTGGGAGCTGGACCCCTCCGAGGGTGCTGCTAATGTTGCCCCAGACCCGGCTTGGGGGGCAGGACTCCCGGGCTCTGGGCCACGCTGGGAGGAAGGATGCGAGGCGGCTCTCACCTGTGAGGCACGGGGATGAGGAAGACGTTGTCTTGGACCCGGACCCGCACTCGGATGGGGGGTGGCCGAGTCGGGGCTGCAGCCAGCAGTGGGGCCTGGGAACAGGAGAGGGGAGTCAAGACCCAAGAGACAGCCCAGGGGGACTCCCTTGCTGTTGTGCACCCCCAGCACCTCACCTGTGGGGCCTCTCCACTGCCGTCTACGGGCCTCAGACCAGCGGCTGGCTCTGGAGCCACCAGGGCCTGGCCCCCGCGGGACCGACCCAGCGACGTCCTGTCCACTATCTGGGTGAGGCGGCTTTGCCGGGCCCTCCTCTTCTGGGGCAGAGCAGGTGGGAAGGGGGCTGCGCCGTCGCTCTCAGACCCACTGGTGCCCCCTGAGTCCGAGCCCGACTCCCCCGGGCGCCGGTGGCTCCTCTTGCGGGGCTCCCGGCTCGCCCCCAGGTCGTCCTCCAGCCAGTCATCCCCCACGTACTCCTCGGCTGGGATCAGGGCCGGCCTGGCAGAGGCCTCGGTCGGCACCTGCTCAGGGACCTGGCAGGACTGGGCACTGCCCACGCCACGGATGGATGCTTCGTACTTGGCCTGCCCGGTGCCAGCGGGGGGCAGCCCAGGCTCTGCCCGCCCGAGGAACCCCGGCACCCGGCTCTCCTCCCCCGGCGCCCTCAGGCTCAGGAGCCGCTGCCTCTTCTTGATGGGCCGGAGCGGGGTCATGCACTCGTCCAGCTTGGCCCAGCACTCTGGCCCCTGCCCGCCACGCTGGGTCAGGATCCTGCAGGGCGCAGTCGCCTTCGTGGAGGGGCCCCCACTCTGGGGCTGGGGGGCCACAGCTGAGTGGGGGGGTGTCAGCGGCTCAGAGAGCTCCGCATCAAACAGCTGGCTGTGCGGCACATCCTGTGGGGGCTGAGCCACCTCTGCTGCTGGGCGGGAGACAGAGAACCCCGTGAGTTGGGCCCAGCCCCCAAGAGATGCCCCCCCACAGCACCACTCCCACCCGGCCTCACCTCGCCCCACCACCGCCTCCTTGAGCAGCTGCTCCATGGCTCGGCAGCGCTGGCGCGTCTCCTGGTCCAGGTCCCGGCCGTACATCCTCACCCACTCCCGGAGGGTGCCCAGAGGGCTCAGGCCCTGCGGCGGATAAGATGGAGGGGCTGAGCCTCAGGGCCGCCCCCAGAAACCCCACAGCTGTGCAGGGGTGCCGAGCCCAGCGCCCGCCCACAGGCCGCTGCTCCCCCACCTTGGCGTTCCTCAGCACCGCCGACGCGCCCCTCTGGAGCAGCAGCTCGGCCACGTCGAAGTGGCCGCAGTTGAGAGCGTCGTGCAGGGGGGTGATCCCCTCGCAGCCTGGGCCCCCGGGGTCATCGATGGAGGCACCACGCTCCAGCAGCAGCCGCATGATCTCTGGGCACAGGAGCCGGCAGTTACTGCTGGGTGGCAGCACCAGGGCCCCCTCCAGCCGGCCCCCATCACCCGTTCCAGCCCCTGCCGTCATCCGCCCCCCACACCGACACCCTCCCACCCTCCTCACCACTCACCCAGGTGCCCGTGGTTACAGGCCTCGTGCAGCGGGGTCCAGCCGCAATAATCCCGTGGGTTCAGGGGGTGGCCCTGCCCCCAGGAGGAAAGAGACATGAACAGGCATGAGGGTTACGTGGGGGCCAGGTGCCCTGCTGGGCTTCATGCCAACTCCCGCAGGATCTCCCCCTCCAGCTGCCCTCCCTGCGGGCCAGGCCGGGAAGCTGCCCCAGTGCCCAGCGCCTACCTGGCTCACTCCCACGCGCCCTGCAGGCAGGACACACTTGCTGAACGCGTCCCCTGCTGGGGGCTGTGAGGGCCAGAGCAGAGGGACGCCGCGACCCCAGCCAGCCGCCCAGCTGCCCCCACGGGCCGACGGAAGGTACCCCAGGGCGCCCTGCCCGGGAACGAGGAGCGGCTCCCACCTGCTCCAGGAAGAAATGGACCCGGCGCAGGTTCCCATCGATGCAGGCGCGGTGCAGCGGGGTCTCACCCCGGTCATTGCGCCGGTTCCACTGCAGGGCACAGGGAGGGCGGAGGCGGGGTCAGCACTGCCCGGGGGCCCCAGATCAGAGCCACCCCCCTCGGCCCCCCGCCCCGCGCAGCGCCCCGGGATCCGGACTCGCCGGCGCAGGAGCTGGAGCGACGGCCCCACGGGGCGAGGACGCTGCGCCCAGGCCCAGCCTCACCTTGGCGATCCTGCGGCGGCCAGGCACGCTCTTGCTGTAGCCGTCCAGGTCATCTTCCTCCCCGTCTGGAACGCACAGGCCTGAGTGAGGCACCCGGCTCCAATACAGCCCCCACCCTGCCAAAGGGGGGCCCGCGCCAGGCAGACGCGCAGGGCTACAGCCTCACCCGGCCGGGACTCGGCTCCGGCTCCCTCCCCGTCCCCCCCAGCCGGCCCACTCACCGCTCTCAGACAGCTCCAGGTCGCTCTCCTCCAGGGGCTCGCTGCTGTCCTCCTCCTCCTCCTCCTCCCCCCGGCTGTCCCTGGCGCTGCTCCAGCCCTGCGAGCGGCACAGGCCCTGAAGCCTGGCCAGCGTGTCGGGGGCCTCAGGGTGCCCCCACTTCTGCTGCAGGGGGTGAAGGTGCTGTAGGATTTGCCGCTGGGGGGGTGAAAGGATGGGCTGATCACCCTGCCCAGCCGCAGATGGGGTTGGGCGCTCCCAGGGCTGCTAGCCCAGGCCTTGTCAGCTGGGGGCGCTGGCCTTTAAGGCAGTCCCCAGGCCCCCCGCCCAGGCCTGAAGGGGCCCTGCAGGGAGCAAGGCCAGGGCACTGACCATTGGAGCAGCTCCCAGGTCCCCCAGCCCCTGCCTAGCCCAGAAGCAGCAGCTCCCAGCACTGACCACTGGAGCAGCTGCCAGGCCCCCCAGCCTGGCCCAGCAGACAGGCTACGAGTGAGGGGAGGACGCTGGCTAGGCACTCTCGAGTCCAGCCCCAGCACCGCAGCTGCCCTGGGCGCCTTTCAGCTCCGAGCCCCGGCACCCCACGCCCTTCCCCTGCCTTTCTGCTGTGCTGGCGCAGGAGGAGCCGGGTGCAGCCTGGAATCCTGGGCGGAGTGAGGAGCTGGACTCCCCGGCAGGTGAGCAGCACGGTCCCTCCCGGGCATGTGCCAACAAGGAGCAGAGCCTGGAAGCGGGAGGGGGCCAGAAACCAGCACTTTCGGCCACAGGCCCTAGCAGGGAGGTGTTGTGCGTAGGGCGGGGGGCTGGGAGGACTCCTGGGTGCCAGTCTCAGTTATCGCAGGCTCGGGGGACCCCGGGAGGGGCACTGCCAGCTGCCCAGCCTGAAGGGGGTGCTGCAGGCGAGCACTGGCATCCCCATTGGGCAGCAGCTTTGGGCCCGTCCCCTCACCTGCAGCCTGGGCTCCCCAGCCTGCTCCGCGCACCGGAGCGCGCTCTGAAAGCAGGGCTCCAGGGCCTCGTAGCCTTCGCCAGCCTCCTCCCTGGCCAGGGCGATGTTCAGCCAGGTCTTCCCCTCCTGGGGCACACAGACAATGGGATTAGCTTCCCCCCACCAGTCCAGCTCCACTGGCAGGGAGCCTACCCAGGGGCACGGGGTAAGTGACAAAGAGCAAGTCCTTTGCCATCCTGACTCTTACGCCTGCCCCACCCTCCTTCCCTGCTCCCGAGCTGTGGGGCCCAGCCAGGCCCTGCTTGCTAGCTGAGCTCCCCTCCCGCAACTCCCCAGAGCACGGCCAAGCCCAGCACGGGGTCCCCAGGCCCTGCAGGGTGAGACCGGCGGGCAGAAGGCAGAGCCCAGGCCGCCCCCTCACCTCCAGTGGGTTTCCTCGCCGCAGCGCCAGCTCCGTCTGGTAGTGCTGGACCGCCCGGCCGGGCTCCCTCAGGTCCGCAAAGGTGGTAGCCAGAGAGACGTGGATCACAGCCAGCTCCTGCTCAGGCTTCTGCAGGGACTCGGCGTAGCGCAGCTGCCAGAGACACCGTCCACAGCATGCTGTGCCCGGGGTGGCCGCCCGCCCCCGCAGGGCTCGCCCAGCCCCATCCCTGCTGCCTGCAGGAATCTGAGCAGGTGCCCCTGCCCTCGGGCCAGAGCTTGGCAGCACTTCGGCGGCTAGGAGGAAGCGGAACCAGCCCCTTACCATGCACGGAGCCCAGCCTCCAGGCAGCCTGGTCCTCCCCCAGCCCACAGGCCGAGAGCAGGGGCAGCCCTCACCCACCTGCCTCTGGTAGAACTCCACCGCCCGGCGATAGTCCCCATGCTTGGAGAACAGGTCCCCCAGCTGCTCACACAGGCCCAGGGCTGTCTGCAAGTCGCCAGGCACTGCCTCCTCCAGAGCCTCCTGCAGATGGCTGACCTTCATGGCTGGGGGAGAGGCCAGCAGTGTGAGTGGCACGCACCGGGGGTGGGCTGGGTTCTTCCCCCTAGAGGCTCAGGGCAGGTAGGGGAGCCACAGGTGAAGGGGTATGTGGGGACCAAGGTCCCCCTCACCCAACCCAGCCTGCAGGCCTCTGGGACAGTGAGCACCTGCCGAGCCCCCTTCGCTGCCCCCCTGGGCTGGTGCGGGGTCAGTGTCAAAGCACCGCCCTGTGGTGCCACTGGGGCTACGTCGGGGACGTGCCAGAAGCCCTGTCAGGAGTGGCCTGTGCAAGCGCGGCCCTGCACCCGAGAAGCCGCGGCACCTTTCCCTGGGCGTGCCTGTGACACGGGGGTGGGGGGGGCGGGCACCGCCCCAGGAGCCACAAGCCACACAGGGCTGTGAAGGGGAGGGGCTGCACTGAGAGCCAGGGGTGGAGAGCTCCCAGCCCCAGTCAGCCTGGGCTGAGCCCTGGGGAGTGACACCCAACCTCCTCCCGGCCAGCTGCACAGGCCACTGGGTCCCCTCAGCCCCCCCCGCGCCGTGTCGCAGGGAGCCCCAACCCGAGCCCCCTCAGCGTAACGCAGGTTCCTGCGGATGCTCTCGCGCTGCTGGGGCTGCTGGGAGCCCAGCACGTAGGCCTTCTTCAGCGAGCGCCTGGCGGCCACAAAGTCCCCCAGGCTGAGGAGCACCTGCAAGGCCCCAGGGCAGCAGGGTCAGCAAGGGGAGGGGCAGAGAGGTCCAACTACCAAAGGGTGCTGGCCTGGCGGGGGGGAGGGGGCTGTCCCCTTGCTGGCCATGCTGGGTGGTCAGGCCCCAGGGGGAAGAGCTTGGGGGCCAAGTACGGGCTCCCCGCTGCCCTCACCTGGGCGATGCCGGCACAGCACTCACTCTCCATGCACTTCTCCTTCATGGTGTGGGCGCAGTCGCGCGCCCGCTCCAGGCAGCGCATGGCCTTGGAGTGCTGCCCCTCCCGCAGGTGGATGTGGCCCAGACTGAAGTAGGCCCGGTACAGGTCTTCGTAGAGGTGAGTCTGCCTAGAGGGAGATGGGTCACCCCCAGGGTCGCCCGCCCATTCACGTCCTCAGGAAACCCCTGGGCCCTGTGCCCCCACCTGACACCCCCCAGCCACAGCACCAGCCGGTTTCCTGAGCCAAACGGCTGCAGCCACCAGCAGAGGGTGAACCCCAGGGAAACACAGGAGCTCTTCAGAGGGGCCTTCGGCCTATCAGCACCACCACCCGCCCCCCCCAGGAAGGGGCCAGGGCCTTACTCAGAGATGAAGATGCTCTTCTTGATGTACTGGCTGCACCTGGCCTGGTCCTTCATGCTGTCGTACACCAAGCCCAGGTTGAGGTAAAGCCGGGCCCTCATCTCACTCAGCTCCCGCTGCGGCACCTTCCCTGGGACAGCCAGAGCCAGCCCGTCACCCAGCCGGCTCCACAAGGCAGGAGCTCCAGGGCCAGAGAGGGGCTGGACAGGTCCTGGACCCCTCACCCTCCAGCTGGTCGAATGAGCTGAGCAAATTGTCTCCCAAGGGATGGGGTGCGAGTGCTGGGAGGTCCCTACGGAACAGTCTCGGGCCCGGTCCTGGCTGCCCTGGTGTGGAACCGAGAGGTCAGAAAAGGCTGGAGGTCCCTGAGTGCCCCTGCATATCCCACAATCCCGGCGGCGAGCCTAACTGGGCCTTACAAGCCAGCACGAGTAGATGGGAAGCCCGGATGAAAGCCTGAGGGCCTGCCCCTTCCTGGCCAGGCCAGGGAGTTCCGGCTCGGGGAGGGGATGGAGCTCAGGGACCAGGGACATCCCAGATGCAGGCTCTGGGGCAAGGACAAGGGGTAAAAGGTGGGGACTTAGACCGTCTGGTCAGACAGCCAAGGCAGAGGCCGACTGGTGACCCTCCCCAGGGCGCACCACATCCCAAGCTGATGGCTCCCCTCCCTAGCTCCCTGTCCCACAGCTCCCAGCCCGGCTCTCACCTTTCAGCTGCTCCTCCAAGATGGCCAGGCTCTTCACGAAGGCCTGCTCCGCCTCCCAGAGCGCCTCCCCGGCCTGGCCGCTCTCCGCCACGAACATGTAGGTGCGGCCAATGGTGGCCCAAGCCCTCTGCTGCTCAGTGTGGTCGGACACAGCGCAGGCCAGCTCCAGATGCTGGCGCTGGTGCTGATGGAGCAGGAGAACAAGAGGGCGCATGAGACCCCCCAAGCCCCATGGATCTGGGCTGGCTTTGAATTGGGCCCTGCAAGGCTGACAGCTCAGGGGTTACCACTATGTGCCCTACTGTTCCCTTTTAAACCCCTCCAGCCATTCTGTCGCCCCTCCTCTGGCTTGCTGCCCCTCTCACCCCGTGGCCTTTGGCGGGGCTGAATACTGGGAAAGTAGCTCTCAGCCCAGCTCCTGGGGAGCCCCAATCCCTGCAGCTGATTATCCCCCTCTCCCCCATTACCTTCAAAGCAGCTTCATAGTTCTCCAGCTCAGCCAGGCGCTCCCCAATCTTCCGGTGGGCCACGGCACAGCCGATAACATCCTCCACGCTCTCCAGGAGGCGCAGCTCCTCCTGGTGCTCCACCAGCGCCTCTCGGTACCGCCCTGCCGGGAGCAGAGAGACACTGGGGTGACGAGCGAGCCAGCTGGCTTCCCAAGGCACAGCAGGGGCCCCTGGGATGAGGCGCACCCACTCCATCAGCTACAAGAGCAGCCAGAGTAACAAGCCCGGGGCGTAACCCCTCTTGGGGCTCAGAGCTGACATGCACCGGGGACTCAAGAGCACATCTCCTATGTTAACAGCAAGAAGTCCCGTGGCACCTTATAGACTAACGTATTTTGCAGCAAAGGCTTTCGTGGGCAAAGACCTGCTGCATCACATAGAATCAGAGAACACTAGGACTGGAAGGGACCTTGAGAGGCCATCGAGTCCAGCCCCCTGCCCCAATGGCAGGACCAAGTACTGTCTACACCATCCCTGATAGACATCTATCTAACCTGTTCTTAACTATCTCCAGCGACAGAGATTCCACAACCTCCCTTGGCAATTTATTCCAGTGTTTGACCACCCTGACAGTGAGGAACTTCTTCCTAATGTCCAACCTAAACCTCCCTTGCTGCAGTTTAAGTCCATTGCCTCTTGTTCTATCCTCAGAGGCCAAGAAGAAGAAGTTTTCTCCTTCCTCCTTATGACTCCCTTTTAGATACCTGAAAACCGCTATCATGTCCCCCCTCACTCTTCTATTTTCCAAACTCAACAAGCCCAATTCTTTCAGCCTTTCTTCATAGGTCACATTCTCTAGACCTTTAATCATTCTTGTCGCTCTTTTCTGGACCCTCTCTAGTTTCTCCACATCCTTCCTGAACTGCGGTACCCAGAACTGGACACAATACTCCAGCTGAGGCCTAACCAGCGCAGAGTAAAGCGGGAGAATGACTTCTCGTGTCTTGTTCACAACACACCTGTTAATGCATCCTAGAATCATGTTTGCTTTTTTTGCAACAGCATCACACTGTTGACTCATATTTAGCTTGTGGTCCACTGTAACCCCTCGATCCCTTTCTGCTGTACTCATTCCTAGACATGCGCTGACAAAGCGGTTCATTGCCTCCAAAAGCTCATGCTCCAAAATCTCTGTTAATCTATAAGGTGCCTCAGGACTGCTTGTTGTTCTCGAAGTTACAGACTAACACGGCTCCCTCTGTGATACTCATCTCCCATGTTGTAGCTGACGGCCTCTGATTTTCTAGCTACAGGAAATACAGTGGCTCTAGCACACTTGGATGGCAGCAGAGCATCAGACAAAATTAGCTACATGCAACGTTAGCCAAACTGGAGCACTCTGGGATCAGCCCAGGAGCGTACAGGGGGAGAGAACAGGCTTCAGGGGGTGAAGGCAACAGGCTGTGCCGAAAGGTAAACTGGCAGAGGGCAGGGATGCTCCTGGCACAGCTCCTCAGAGATCCGACACGAGCCCAGTTGTACCATATCTATTAATGCCCAAGGCAGGAACAGCAGGAGTGCACTGATGGGCTTTGCTGCAGACACAAGTCAGGAAGGGCGCTCGCTCCGGAGGAGGATCGGCATGGTAGGCAGGACGATCGGGGGGATCTCAAAGCCTGCAGCAGAAACGAGGCGCTGCTCAGTACGACAAAGGACAAGGTGCTTGGAGTGAAGGGCTACCGATAGCCGGAGGCTCATCAGCTGAAGTGAAGGAAGGTGAGAGAAACCTGGATGCTTTGGCTGGTTATAGGGTGACTAAAGCCACCTATGCAATGCAGCCACACAGCAGGCAAAGGCACAGTCTCTCCAGCAGAGAGAGGACCACGTCCATGACTGGTGACAGCTGGTCTGGAACACGAAGTACCATTTCCTGAGCACAAAGGGGGACTTCACCCCAGAGAAAGGCAGAGAAGAGCCACTCAGGTTGTTGAGGAAGGCAGAGGTGACTGGAAGAACTTGGCTGGCCTAGCTCGCAAAGAGAAGGCTGTGAGGGTGTCCCCCGAGTCTCCGGTGATACACCCAGGAGGTCAGGCCCAGGCTGGGGCCAAAGCAGGGAATGCAAGGGACAATGCTGGCCTGAGAACAGAGAGTCTTGAGTAAAGTTGGCTGGCACAAAGGAGAAGGTTTCTAACCATTGCAGGGAGCTGTGGGGACGGAGGCCAAACAAGATTCAGGTTAAGGAGAGAGCTAGATGTCACAATGGCAGGGAGTTTCAGGCATGGGGCGTTCTTCTTCAAGAGCAGGGCTCAGGTCACAGGCCAGGATCATCGCACTGAATCGGCTCCCTGCTGGGGGAAGGTCAGCTGTGTGGCAGACACAATCTCCTGGGGGCTGGTCCCAGCCCATGGATGTACCATCCCTGCAAAGAAGAGCCATTCCAGGCCTGCTCCCACGGCCAGGAGCCCTCCCCAGCCCAGCCGTCACAAACACAGCCAGACCAGCACCGACAAAGACAGCCGAGAGCATTGCCCAGTGACCAACTTTCCAACGGTGGCCCCAAAAGCAGGGCCTCCAAACCTTCCTCAGAACGGCTCTCCCGGACCCATCTCTCCCAGCGTCAGCCCTGGCCACGAGAGCCAGACAGCAGTCAGCTAGCCACCCTTTGCCATTGAGAGCCAGGCCCTGGGACCCACTCACCATGTCTGGCCAAGATCTCCCCAAGCTGGTTGCAAATGGCAGCTTCCTCCTTCAGGCTGCCACTCCTCCGGGCCTTGTCCTTTGCTTTCTGGAGCACTGGGGGGCCGGGGGGAGAGAAGAACATCAGAACCCGGTCAAGCTCCCATAGCCTGTCAGCATCAAACCCCTCTGGCGCAGAGACATCGGCCCTCTAACTACGTGCCCAGCTCAGGGCAACAAATCACAACACGCAGGATTTCCAATTACCTCCACCACCATGGAATCTGACCCCCAGCCTGGCTGCATGCTCCCTGGGGGAGACAGGAGCTGAGTCCCAGACAGATGGACAGGACTGTCGCAGGGTAGTCCAAACCCCCTCACCCCACACTGCCCAGACCCGTCTGGGAGCCTAGCTCAACGATCCCACCTATAAACGACCCTCTCTCTGGCCCCACATGTTGACCCACACACCCTCAGCCCCACCCACCTCCACCCCCTCTGACACCCTCCTGCCTCCCTGCCACACACAACTGCAATATCGCCTTCAAATCCCGCACCCCCTCTGCCCTTGCCACCCTATCACCCACCTGCCTCTGACTCCCCCCATCACCTGGCCCCCTCTGCTCCCCCATCACGCCCCAGATAGTGCACCCCCTTCGATCCCCCCATCACCCCACACCCCACTGCTCTGCCCCGCCCCCATCACCCCACCCCATCACTGCCCTGCTCCCTCTCACCTCCCATCACCCCACACCCCACTGCCCTGCCCCGCCCCCATCACCCCACCCCACCCCAAACCCCATCACTGCCCTGCTCCCTCTCACCTCCCATCACCCCACACCCCACTGCCCTGCCCCCTCTCACCCCCCATCACCCCACACCCCGCCCCGCCCCCTCTCACACACACCCCCTAGAGCTGGAAGGGACCTCTGGAGGTCATCTCATCCAGTCCCCTGCCCTGGCATCAATTTGCCCCAATCCCTCACTGGCCTCCTCAAGACTTGAGCTCACACCCCTAGGTTTAGTAGGCCAATGCTCAAACCCCTGAGCTATCTCCCCACCCTAATTAACAGACGTTACTCATAACTTTAACTATAAAAATTATACGTGTACATAAATAGATTTTACAGGTCCAGGGGGTTATAACATTAAAAATGATAGGTCACAAGTCATTTTTTGTTCAAAACATTTCTGAGTTATTCATAGGTGTGTTCATAACCCTTTTTCCGTAAAGCGTGGGGGGATGGTCCGTCACAACAATATGTTTAATCGACTCTCTGGGTAACTTTTTTAGTGCGTCAACAAAAGCAGAGAGAAGCAACTGATGTCCACAGTCAACAATCTTATCTGGTGGCTAAACTGTGCTGCAGTCGGACAAATGCAAGGGCGAAATGACAGAACCCGGAAAAAAAAAGATTCGAAGGCTGTGCACTTTTAAAAATGAGTGGCTGCAACTCCCAGACTATCAGAATTGGCTTATAAAGGCAAGTGAAGACTCAGGATATTGTTCTATTTGTGATGTTCAATTCACAGTTAAGTTTGATTCTGTAAAAGCCGTCAAGCATCATGCAGAAACAAAGGGTCACAAAATCAAAGTACAAGGACAGGTGTGGTGTAATGCTAGCAATAAAGTCTCCGTAAAGAGTAACAATAGCCTCCAAAATTCACTGTGGAATGACAAAAGTAGAAGCTTTGATCGAGGCTGTGCAAGACATTGGATCAGCACCTTTCTCAATCTCAGTGGATGCTTTTAATATAGGGAGCATGAAACTATTCTCAGTTGTCATCCAGTACTTCAATAAAGATAAGGGAATCTGCACATCACTCCTAGACTTTCTTGAAGATGCAGATGAAACATCAGAGGTGATTGTAAAGAACTTACGGAGTTGTCTTCAAAATGCCAGTCTGGTACAGAATAAAATTGTGGCATATGGAGAGAGAGATTTTGAAGAAAATGAGTCTGGTTTTGTGCACCTAAAACAAATGCTGGATTTACCAAACCTTGTACCAACACATTGCAGCACTCAGATAGTACACAATACAGCAAAGCATGGCTTGAGAATGCTCTCTTACGACGTAGAGTGTTTGGTCCTCAAGGTCTTCAGTGAAGTCTTTGCACTAGATGAGAATAACGGTGAACTTAAAGAGTTCTTTGATTTCATGAAGACAGACTATACAGAAATCTTACGCCAAGTACCTAAACGTTTTCTGGCCCTTTTCACTGCCATTGACAAGTTACTGAAGAATTGGCCGGCCCTCAAATCTTACTTTGTGAGTAAAGGGGAGGAGGATGTGAACTGCACAGTCTGGGCCTTTCTTTCTGAGCATAAGGACATAGCTTCCAATGATGAAACTATTACACTTCCTGAACTGTACATCTACTTTGTGCATAACCTTATGAGCCAATTTACCAGCATCATAAAGGTTCTTGAGAGTAATTACCTTCAGGTAACTGAACTGTATGCTACATTCAACAAGCTGAGAAGAGAGATTCAGAATCGACAAGAGAAAGGTTTCTATGGGTACAAGGTGATGCAACTCTTGAAAAAGCTACACCCTAACGAGCAGAACACCTTTATTGGAGACGCCCAGCAGACTTACATGCACATGCTCCGGTATCTAGAAAAGAGGTTTGATTTCAGTGAAAATTCTTTCTATAAGTTGTGTGCACCGCTCAGTCTGGACAGGCCTCTGGAGCTAGACAAACGGTGCACTTTGATGACAAACTTGGACATTCAAGTGGATGTAGATGAACTTTTCACAGAAGTGTCTGTATTGAATGATGCACTACCAATCCTAAAGGGTTCAATAATTAATGCCGAATCAGAACAGGAACAGCAGCAACATGAACGCCACCATCAGACCGGCAGCTCTGAAGTCTGGGTAGAATTCTTTAAGTGCTGCGAGGCCCCGAACTTGCTTAGAATTGTGCAGCGTGTGTTTGCTGTTCCAGCCAGCAACACCTTTGTGGAACGCGTTGTTAGCGTAATGAAGAATTTGTGGGCCGATGAAAGGAACAGGCTCCAAACAGACCTAGTGAAAGCTGAACTGTTTGTGCACTTCAACTATAAAATGACATGTGATGAGTTTGCTGGATTTCTGCAGACAGGGGCAGCTAAGGAGCTCATGGCGGCAGCAGCCAATTGTGAGATGTTTTAATTGACATTTCCCACACCGCTGTTTGGTCTAGACTAATGCTCCCTCTCATTTTTCCCATCTGTGTGCAGAATAAATTTTGTTACGTGCACTGATGTATGTGCAAGGATGTGCACCACCAGTTAAAAACGTGCTGCCAGCTGTGAGCGCTGTGCTGATCACCTGGGCGGCATATGAAGCTCTCCTGGGCAGCTGCCCAAGAGCTCAATATACCAGGAACCCTGATCTAGCGCAGGGTTTCTTAAACTATGTTCTGCAGAATACTGGTGTTCCCAGAACAACTCGCAGGTGTGCTGTGAGCATCTGACACTTTTTTGGTGTCATGATATGGTATTGGTATGTATGTTCTGTCTTTACAATCAGATACAATGTTACTATTTAATTTTATCAGGTACCACAGCAATGACTTCAGTTTGGTTTCGCTATATATGTTGCTAGTTGAGGGGAGCAGTTCTTTTTTTGGAAGAAAATTTTTGTAGCTGTTCCTCATAAATATAGTTTTGTTTGGTGTTCTGTGGTCTTAAGAATTTTAAGAAACACTGGTCTAGACTACCTGCTGTTATAATACAATATGGTAATATTTTAACGATCCTAAAATATTAAACATTAACCACTCTGGAGGCAGAAGGTGATTTAGTGGACCATACTTGAAGTTGCTCTACTTCATTACTTGTGAGCCAGGCAGACACTGAGCTGGCCCACAGCAAAGGTGAGTTTAAGCCCTGTCGCTGTCTTGCTTGTACCTCAAGTTGAGGAATAAATGCACAGAGAATTGGGTCCTCTGGTGGGGCATTGTTCTACACGCTCATCACTATTGGGACAGTGAAAGTTCTTTATGGCTGTTTTATGGAGTTTCTTGTCCTGTTCTTGTATTTTTGTTTTTAAACTTCTGCAAAATACAAGGGATACAACGTTTGCATCGAATCAGTATGTGACATCGAGTGACATGTCCAGGCATTTTAAACTTTGCACCTAGCTGCGTACTAAACCACACACAAATAAGCCATTTGCTTTCCCGAAGTTTTGTGGGTGCTTGGCCCCACTGAATATCTACTTAGCTTTATGAGGAAGTCAATTGAGATGCCTAATTTTAGGCAGTGAGGTTTTAAAGATTTTCTGTAGGTCCTTTAACTTGATAAAGGTATCCTGGAACCTAATCATTTGTCAGTTCTGTGCCAATGGTTTTTGTTACACCTGGAAACACTGTAGTTAAACATCGACCTTGGGTTTAATATCGCACAGATCCAGTCAGATCAAACCGTAACACCTCACCATCATTTTGTACTTTCCTACCTATCAGGTGGGAGGGAGTTGGCAGCTTGGATCCCGTCCTGCCAGCTGTTATCAACCATAACCATCAGCGTGACTGAGGGATTCCCAACACTTTGCAGTTCCAGTTCTTGTGGTCGCAATTTCTGCACTTCTGGGTTTAGCACCTCACTGCCCTCCAAGAGGGCTGGTCTCCAGATAGCTTAGCTCTTTCTGGAGGGAACCCCGCTCCATGTGTCATGGACACAACAGCAGATGGAGATACCACAGCTCAGAATATGGCACATCAATCTGCGTGAAGGTGTTAGTCTTGAGAAGATTGGTTGATTGATGAAACAATTTTCTTGGGCATTGGTGGTGTCCCCTTATCATACCCAAACCCTTTGTTAATGAGAATGAGAGCATCTTCGTGGATCTCCTGTGACATAGGGAAGTACCAGTGATTGCACTAACTGATACGTTGTTTGCCTTTGATCACACAGGAATAAAGTGGTAGACTTGTGAATTTAGCCAGGTAATCCTTACCTCCAGTCCAGTGCTCTAACCACAAGAGCAGCTGTGTTCCTGTTAGATGATGTTGACTGTACTAGCACTTAACAGGTGGGGTAACTCCCCCACTGAAGAAACTTATTAACTTTAATATACACATGTAATGGGCAATTTCACTTTAATTAGTATTGGGAGGCACGTTTTTACCTTCTGTGAACGAAAGGTCTCATCACTTTTACTTACTGATCCACTGTTGCTTTGAAGAATTTATCAAATCATCATCCTGGCTGTTCACTGCAATATCATACTCCAGAAATGATCAAAACAAAAAAAGCAGTAAACTCAATATTTAAGGCACAGAGAACCAAAAATAGTAATCAGGGTTCTGTTAATGACTTAAAAGTCTGCATCTTACTCAACAGGAATTTTCACAACAGTCTTGGAAGAGAGGCTGCTGAACTCTCTTTTATATTGAAATTCGACACATTAACACGTGGTTTGAACCGGGATGCAAATTTTCTGGGTTATTATGGGGGCTCTTTTGCATACTTGGCTTCATCTAATTCTTGACTCCCACCTCCCCCTCCACCCCTCTACTCTCTGATTTGCTCTCCTTGATCATTTTTTTTCTGATTTGTCAACCTTGATTACTATTTTTGGTTCTCTGTGCCTTAAATATTGAGTCTGTTCTGGTCTGGCTATGATCTGAAGAAGTGGGTCTGTCCCACGAAAGCTCACCTAATAAATTATTTTGTTAGTCTTTAAAGTGCTACTTGACTGCTTTTTTGTTTTGATAGTATATAGACTAGCACGGCTTCCTCTCTGTTACTTTCCAGAAATGATCAGTGTATCTTGTATAATGATTGTGAAGAACCTGAATTTTGGTGTCAGATGCTACCAGCGTGGTGCTCTGCTCTCTCCAATGCTCGTATCACTCGGCTGCGTGCGTGTGTTCCCTCTGTGCGCTGCCCCAGCTCTGCAGACAGCCGACACAGCAGACCCGAAGAGAACCCCCAATGACCGCAGAGTCTAGTAAGGTGCAAAGGCACGTCGGCCAGGTTTATTGCCGTATTGGACACAATAATAGTTCCCTGTAGACTTCTCAGTCTAAGTCAGGGCATACTACAAATATGCACCCACGGTCAATGGACTCGGCTCAGTCAGTGGCAGGACTTTCCACTGCCCCCTCGGCTGGACCCACACCACATCCCAGAAGTACATTCTTCTACACAGGTACAAACAATTTACACATCACTCCTGACGTACTGAGGTACACCCCTTCTACGTAGTCAGGTTCCGCCTCTCACCTTGTATATGTTGGTTCCAACAAAACAACTCTATCCATCATATTACACTTTTGCCCCTGTCATTGGGATGGGTCGGCCTGTTCTTTCTTATCTGTGGAATGTTCCAGGGTAGGGTGTTCTGGTACCATGTACCTACTTCAATATGCTCGGTAGCTATGTTTATGCACTGTCACCCCTCTTCTTGCCAGCGTCTGTGAGCAATGCATTCCTTCAGCTCACAGCTGCACTTTGCTTTCTGTTAGCAAAGTCTTGACCATTCCTTTGGTTCAGGCCTAAGGCCTCATACTGGGCCTGTGCTTACTACGCCCTGCATGGAAAGCTCACAGGCCAGTCTCCCTCACCCCTCCGATCAGTCAGCGACCCCAGCAGAGTGAATTCATCTCTCCAAGCATTGGAGGCAGTTCAGCCCATCCACACATGGAAACGCTCAGTCTCTTCTGCCCAGCCCTGGCAGAGATGCAGCTCTGTGGGAGGGAGGGGGGGAACGTAGCTACTCAGACACAAGAGTGGGCAGTGTCCTTCTCAATCACTGGCCCAGGGCCAACCCTTAGCCCAAGGGCCTCAGGGCATTCAGACTGGTCCCTCTAGCAAGTTTCTCTGCTGGGCAAACCCGCAGCTTTGGCCTTCCCAGCCTGCCTGTCCCCTCAGCGACTCGGTGGGTGTTAATCCCGTGAAATGATCTAAGGCCTCCCGGCTCAGCAATTCTCTCCTGTCCTTGGTCCTGCTCAAACCCGCCCCCCCAAACACTGCCTCAGCCATGGGAGAGCGACCATCCACAAGGAAGAGAACTACTGTTGGGTGTGCGTGCGACTGCCTCACAGCCAGTGTCGGCAGCAGAGTGCCTGTTGCTGCCCAGGACTAAGAGCTCAGGAAGTTTCTGGGCCTCAAACAGGCGTAGTTTCAGATCTTCCCCGATGGGGCTGCAGGTAGGTGGGTGGGAGAATAGCACAAGTAAGGCCATGACTGTTTCAGGGAACCAGGACAGCTGCAACCTACACCTCCCCCTGTAACTTCAGACCATTGCTCCTTGTTCTGCCATCTGACACCACTGAGAACAGTTTCTCACCCTCCCCTTTAGAGCTCCCCTTCAGGAAGTTGAGGGCTGCTATTAAATCACCCCATCAGCCTTCTCTTCTGTAAACTAAACAAGCCCAAATCCCTCAGCCTCTCCTCACAGGTCTTGTGCTCCAGCCCCTTAATCATTTTTGTTGCCCTTCACTGAACCTGCTCCAGCAAATCCACATCCTTTTTATACTGGGGGGTGGGGGGGGGCAAACTGGACACAATATTCCAGATGGGGGCCTCACCAGTGCCGAACAGAGGGTTGGCATGGGCGGGCAGGGAATTATCCAGGAAGTGGACTACACTCCAGGCTTCCTCCTTTGAGCCTGAACACCTGCGCCCTCAGCTGCGTGGGGCCTTAGTGCTGCTGTAAACGCCTGTCAGCACGTAAACGGCGACATACCCTGCTCTGCAATGGCTGCTTTTATACACCTGCCCCTTCCCACTCGCTTCCAGAGCGCAGCCCCTCGCAGGACAGCTGGCTGGCAGAGCCTGCCTGGCTGGAGAAGCCAGGAGGGAGGGTGTCCCTGCTGTAGGTTCGGGTCAGTCTGGGTGTCATATGTGGCTGGACTTTATGCTGGTTCTGGAAGCCATTTGAATGCCCAGGGTGGCTATTGGCCCCAAATGTTGCTGGGGGTGGGGGTATGTGAGGTGTCGAATGAAAGCTACTGATGCCCTGAAGCTATGTGTGCTATTTGTGTGTCTGTAGCATGGACATAGGCAGAGTTATAGACGTTTAGCTCTGCAGCTGTGTGAGAAATGCTTCAGTGCTGAGCTTCACAGAGGGAGGTGGGGCTCCACCCCAGCCAGGACAATAGACTGAGCAGAGGCCCAGATGGCCAACACTCACTTTGTGATGGTGGGTTTCCTGCTGGGCCTGCAACAAATGGGAACTCGGCACAGTGACCCACCGGCTCAGGTGGTGGGCCAAGGCCCATGGAGCAAAATGGAATTGTCCCTCATAAGAGCATAAGAATGGCCATACTGGGTCAGACCAAAGGTCCATCCAGCCCAGTATCCCGTCTGCCGAGAGTGGCCAATGCCAGGTGCCCCAGAGAAGGAGAACAGAAGACAATGATCAAGTGATTTATCTCCTGCCATCCATCTCCTGCCCTTGTTCTGAAGGCTAGGGCACCATACTTTACCCCTGGCTAATAGCCATTTATGGACCTAACCTGCAAAAATTTATCAAGCTCTTTTTTAAACCCTAATAGAGTCCTGGCCTTCACAGCCTCCTCGGGCAAGGAGTTCCACAGGTTGACTGTGTGCTGTGTGAAGAAAAATTTCCTTTTATTGGTTTTGAACCTACTTCCCATCAATTTCATTTGGTGTCCCCTAGTTCTTGTATTATGGGAAAAGAGAAATAATTTTTCTATATTCACTTTCTCCACACCATTCATGATTTTATATACCTCTATCATATCGCCCCTCACTTGCCTCTTTTCCAGACTGAAAAGTCCCAGTCTCTCTAGCCTCTCCCCATATGGGACCCGTTCCAAACCCCTAATCATCTTAGTCGCCCTTTTCTGAACCTTTTCTAATGCCAATATATCTTTTTTGAGGTGAGGAGACCACATCTGCATGCAGTACTCAAGATGTGGATGTACCAGAGTTTTATATAGCGGAAGTATGATATCTTTTGTCTTATTATCTATCCCTTTTTTAATAATTCCTAACATCCTATTTACTTTACTAACTGCCACTGCACACTGCGTGGATGTCTTCAGAGAACTATCCACTATAACTCCAAGATCCCTTTCCTGATCTGTCGTATCTAGATTTGACCCCATCACGTTGTATGTGTAATTTGGGTTATTTTTTCCAATGTGCATTACCTTACACTTCCCCACATTAAATTTCATTTGCCATTTTGCTGCCCAATCACTCAGTTTGCTGAGATCTTTTTGTAGTTCTTTCCAATCCCTTTTGGTTTTGACTGCCCTGAACAACTTGGTGTCATCTGCAAACTTTGCCACCTCGCTGCTTACCTCATTTTCTCGATCATTGATGAACAAGTTGAACAGGATCGGTCCCAGGACTGACCCCTGGGGAACACCACTAGTTACCCCCCTCCATTGTGAAAATTTACCATTTATTCCCATTTACCATTTATTCCCTCTGCATATGAAAAGCTGTAAGATGGGCCCTGGCAGGGACTTTCTTGGGTCTTCAGTCCTCATGAACTGAGCCTGTCCAGACTGGGGGGGGCGGTGCGCAATCCCTCAGTGGGATGATGTGGCCTTAGTAGTTTCCAGCTCGGCTCCTTTTTCTTTGGGTCTCCAAGGGGCCATGTCCCAGCCTGTGGGCCCCAGCAGGCCGGACCTACAATGTTTTGATAACGGAATCTATGTAACCTGAAATGAGCTTTCAGGTCCCTCCAAGAGTCAGCAAATAACTCCACAGGCTGTGTCAGAAGTTATAACTGATGCATGTAAAGTTTTGCTTTAACAGTTCTTCTCTCTAACCCCTGTTCTTTCTTTTTTATTAGTAAACCTTTAGATATTAGCGCTAAAGCATCAGTAAGCTTGTTGTATGGGTAAGATCCAAGTGTATATTGACCAGGGGCAGGGGCAGGGGCTGGGCCCTTTGGGAACTGGAACCATCCGTGTGGAGTTTGGTGAAATAGGCTTAAGAGCCTCTCACCTGAATTTGGGGGTTGTTGGGCTGGGCTGCTAGAGCAGCTGGGAAGTCTGGGGGTTTGCTTGTGTGGTGTCTGGCTGGCCGGTGAGGCTGGTTGGCTTTGCCTTGGTAAGAAGGAAATCCCAGCCTGGGGCGGTAAGTGGCCTGGACTGCAAGCAAAGATCCCCTGGATTGATTCCGCCAGCTACGCCCGGAAACCCCGTCCTGTCCCCCGGGGAGAACTGGGGCGCTGGGGGTGGCATTGTTGTGTGTCAGGCTTTTGCCAGAGGCCCCTTGTGGCAGAGAGGCGTTTGCCAGGGCTTCCCGCTGGCTCAACCCCTCGGTGGGACCTGCCAGTCCCTGGGCGCTGGCTCTGGCGCTGACCCTCCGGGACAGGGGCCACACTGTGTCCGATGCTGCTCTCAGTGACCACACGGACCAGCGTCCAGTCTGGCGGCACCGGGCTCCTGCTGCTCTCGTCAGAGGCCGAGGGAGGGAGAAAAACCTTCCAGCTGCACCGCTGCTGCTCCCAGCCCCCCAAAATCCCCCTCTCCCTGCCCCTACCCCCACCCCCACCTCCAGCCCCCAAAATACTCCCTTCCAGCCCCCCATCCCTCTCTCCCTGCCCCTACCCCCACCCCCACCCCAGCCCCCCAAAATACCCCCTTCCAGCCCCCCATCCCTCTCTCCCTGCCCCCACCCCCACCCCCACCCCAGCCCCCAAAATACTCCCTTCCAGCCCCCCATCCCTCTCTCCCTGCCCCTACCCCCACCCCAGCCCCCCACAATACCCCCTTCCAGCCCCCCAATCCCTCTCTCCCTGCCCCTACCCCCACCCCCACCTCCAGCCCCCAAAATACTCCCTTCCAGCCCCCCATCCCTCTCTCCCTGCCCCTACCCCTACCCCCACCCCCACCCCAGCCCCCAAAATACTCCCTTCCAGCCCCCCATCCCTCTCTCCCTGCCCCTACCCCCACCCCCACCCCAGCCCCCCAAAATACCCCCTTCCAGCCCCCATCCCTCTCTCCCTGCCCCTGCCCCTACCCCCACCCCCACCCCAGCCCCCCAAAATACTCCCTTCCAGCCCCCCATCCCTCTCTCCCTGCCCCTACCCCCACCCCCACCCCAGCCCCCCAAAATACCCCCTTCCAGCCCCCCATCCCTCTCTCCCTGCCCCTGCCCCTACCCCCACCCCCACACCAGCCCCCCAAAATACCCCCTTCCAGCCCCCCATCCCTCTCTCCCTGCCCCTACCCCTACCCCCACCCCAGCCCCCCAAAATACTCCCTTCCAGCCCCCCATCCCACTCTCCCTGCCCCTACCCCTACCCCCACCTCCAGCCCCCAAAATACTCCCTTCCAGCCCCCCATCCCTCTCTCCCTGCCCCTACCCCCACCCCCACCTCCAGCCCCCAAAATACTCCCTTCCAGCCCCCCATCCCTCTCTCCCTGCCCCTACCCCTACCCCCACCCCAGCCCCCCAAAATACTCCCTTCCAGCCCCCCATCCCTCTCTCCCTGCCCCTACCCCTACCCCCACCCCCACCTCCAGCCCCCAAAATACCACCTTCCAGCCCCCCATCCCTCTCTCCCTGCCCCTACCCCTACCCCCACCCCCACCCCAGCCCCCCAAAATACCCCCTTCCAGCCCCCCATCCCTCTCTCCCTGCCCCTGCCCCTACCCCCACCCCCACCCCAGCCCCCCAAAATACTCCCTTCCAGCCCCCCATCCCTCTCTCCCTGCCCCTACCCCCACCCCCACACCAGCCCCCCAAAATACCCCCTTCCAGCCCCCCAATCCCTCTCTCCCTGCCCCTACCCCCAGAACCCCAAAATACCCCCTTCAGCCCCCCCAAAATACCCCGCTACCTGCCCCTACCCCCAGACCCCCCCCAATACCCCTCTTCCAGCCCCTCTGAAATCCCCCTCTTCCAGCCACCCCAAAATTCCCTTCTTGCAGCCTCCAGAATCCACCTTTCAGCCCCCGCATCCCCCCCTCTCCCTGCTCCCAGCCCCACCACACTCCCCACACGGGCCCTGTGCTGAAGGGCCAGGAGAGGACCAATACGGGGATGTGTGTGTGTGTGAGACACCCCAATGACCCCCCAGCTGTTGCTGTGAGGTGGTCACCGGGGAGCCGTGCCCCAGGATGCTGCCGGTGGCCCCGAGTGGTGCCGGGGCGGGTGGGGTAGTGCCCTGAGCCAGGAAATTACCCTCACCCCACGCCCTGCCCCAGAGCTGTTCTCATTGCCCCGCCCCCCGCCCCAGCCTGCAGCGCCTACCAAGGTCATGGGCCTGCAGAATTCATCCTGCCCCAGGCCCAGCCCTGTACCTTCCTGCCCCCGCCCCCCCCAGCCCAACGGCCTCAGGCCGGCTCCACCGCTCCCCTGTACCCCCCCAGGCCGCTCTCAGCTGGGCCCTGCAGCCCTCCTGGCGCTCCCCAGCTGGAGGAGAGAGCTGCTGGCTGGCTGGGGCGCCAGGCCAGAGGATATGACTGCCCTCGGGGAGGGGAAAGGCGCCGACAGGGACGTGGCCATGTCAGTGGTGGGCAGTGAGGCCCTCAAAGGAAGGTGGGATCACCGGGGGGGGAGGGGGGCAGGAAAGGGGCAGTGAACCAGGCAGGGGCTGAGACCCCGGGGGCTGCGCCAGCCGGAACAGGGCCTGTACCGAGGCAGAGACGGTGCACACAGGCTCGAGTGCCCCGGCTGTGGGGGGCCGAGCTCTGCCCCGGAATGCCGGGTCCCCCCTCCCGAGCTTCTCGCCCTGGGGTGCCCGGCCAGAGGAGCTCAGCGCCAGGGCCAGGTGTGGGGCAAGCACCAAGCTGCACAGCCCAAAGCAGAGCCTCGCCCTCAGCTCGCCGCCGTGGGGCCCTGCAGCTCTCCTCCGGCTGCACCCGCCCGCAGCAAGGCGAGCCTCCCCTGGCTGCAGAGAGCCCCCTGGGGCCGGGCTAGGCCTGCCAGCTGGGCTGGGCACCCCGGGAGCAGCTCAGTCCTGGCCTGAGCACACCCCCAGCACCTCTGCCCTAGTCCTGCAGAGGCTTCATCCCTCTGCTTGGGCCAGGAGCAGCAGGCATGGGGGCTCCCTGCAAGCCGGTGAGGAGGGACCCGGGCGCAGGTCAGGGCGAGGCCCAGGGCCCGGCTGCATTACTCCTGGAGAGAAATTAAGGCAGATGAGCGCTGCCTCTTGCAGCCCCAGCTCTGGCCCACACAGGCCCTTTGCAACACAGCCCATCAGCCCTATTGCCAGACCCTCGCCCGTCCCCTCTGCCAGCTCCCCCCACCAGCCACCCCTGCTGTCCTGCCCGGAACCTGATTCTGCCCCCCCAAGGCAGGCCTTGGCATGGCTGGGCAGCCTGAGGCTGGCACTGGGCTGCCGGTATCTCCCAGCCGAGCCCACAGGAGGAAGCTGTCGATAGTGGGGGTCAGGGGACAGCTGCTGGGTGTTAAGGAGTTGTGGGCCCTGCTACTTAGAGAGATGCACAACAGCCAGAGATGCAGCCGGAGCCTGCAGCCCCGGCCAGCTCGTGCAGAAGTACCGGGCAGCTGGAGCGCAATGGGGAAGGGGGGAGGCAGCGCTTTGCTCTGAGTCACAGTGGAAGGAAACCTCCACCTTGGCCCTGGGGGGGCCCCGATTCTGGAGCTGCAGCCCCAGTTGGGAGACGAGCTCCTTCCTGGCTGCCGGGAGGGACGTACCGGCTGGCCGGGCAGCACAGTCAGAGCAGTGGAGTTAAACGATACCTGCCCGACTCCCACCCTGTGGCACGGATCCGCCCGGGGCAGCAACGCAGAGCCGGGCTGTCTGAGGCTCCCAGGTCTGCAGGTCCAGCCAGCTCGGCCCCGCTGGGCAATGCTGGGGCTCAGCGCCACGGGGGATGGTCCCTGGAGCAAGGGGCTCGTACGGGGGAGGGTAAGAATTCTCTCAGCATTTCCGCCCACCAGCGCAGCGGCTAGTGCAGCTCCATATTACCAGCCCCCAGCCCAGGGACAGCCCTAGGGATGTGAGGGGGTCCCCAAGCTCTGCCCCCGGCCGCAGGCAGGAGTGTGATGGGGTTCAGGGTCCCCAAGCGCTGACCCCCAGCTGCAGGCAGGAGTGTAATGGGTTCAGGGGTCCCCAAGCTCTGCCCCCCGCCCCACTGCAGGCAGGAGTGTGATGGGTTCAGGGGTCCCCAAGCTCTGCCCCCCCAGCCACAGGCAGGAGGGTGATGGGTTCAGGGGTCCCCAAGCTCTGCCCCCCGCCCCGCTGCAGGCAGGAGTGTGATGGGTTCAGGGGTCCCCAAGCTCTGCCCCCCGCCCCGCTGCAGGCAGGAGTGTGATGGGTTCAGGGGTCCCCAAGCTCTGCCCCCCGCCCCGCTGCAGGCAGGAGGGTGATGGGTTCAGGGGTCCCCAAGCTCTGCCCCCCGGCCGCAGGCAGGAGTGACTCAGCAGGTGGAATGGGCATTTTGTGTCGCCAGAGGCCCAGCTCAGCACAGTGGGGTCCATGCAGCCGGCAGAGACAGTCATTCCAGCCGGTCCTGGGGAGAGGAGCCCTCCACACCAGGGCCTCAGTTCCCCCTTTGTTCCTCTCCTCCAGTCCAGGCTAACTGCCCCCCACTAACTGCCGTGTCTAATTCACACCCAGCCAGGCTCCTCCCTGGCTGTGGTCGGCCCAGGGTGTTACCTGGCAGCTTAGGCTACAGCCGCAGGGGTCATCCCCGGCCCGTGGGAGCTGCTGGGACTGTCACTCACACATCCACCCCCCCACAGCACATCGCCCCCCGCTTCCAGACCAAGCTGAGCAGGGTCACTCAGCCAGGGAGCTGGGGAAGTTTGGGCCCTGCGCCCTGGGGTTAAACATCAATTGAGCCAGCGGCGCTCCCCTTCGCTGGGGCCTGCCTCCCTGACGTCCTGCAGGAGCTGATCCACCTTGTCTGGTGGCTGGACGACGTTGGGGGCCAGGCCAGCCCAGCTCCCCCCGCGGTCACACCAGCCCCTCCTCTTCCCTTGGGCTCTGCCCAGGGGCTCCCTAGGCAGGCCCATGAGCTCTGCAAGCCGTTCCCGGAAAACCAGGATGTCCTCCACCCCCCACTGTCCACCCAGGGGAGCCCCCCCAACTCTCTCAGCAAGCCCAGGGGTTCCCTCCCCCTTCTGCACCACAGCTTAGGTGGGGGGGAAGCTGGTGGGCCCTTGGGGTCCCTGGGTGCAAACAGCAGGTGGGACAAGTGCTCCTCACAGTCCTGAGATGCCGGAGGCCTTTATGCAGCGGCACCCCTTCTCCATATCCCAAGGAACCTTCCCAGCAGCCTGTGGGGCCGGCACTAATGCCCCAAGGCCCAGGCAAGCCAGATCCCTGGTTTCCCCCACCTGCACCGGAGCAGGGTGGACATGAAGTCAGCCCCTTGGTTGCTGAGGACCTCCTGGGGGGACCCAACCCTGCTGGAAATGGCCAGCAGAAAGTCTGCTGCCGTGTCCACCTTGGGAGGGCAGAGTCAGGCCCCACCTGGGTGTATTTCTTCCCCAGCTGGGTTGCCTTGCCAGTGGGCCCCACTGTATCTATCGCTACCTTCTGGGAGGGCTCCTCGGGTGGGCAGATGCCTCAGGGCAGCTTTCCCCAGCCCCTGGCAGGAGCTGCAGGTCTGGCAGTCCCACTGCATGCCCGCAAATGTCCCTGGCCAATGAAAGGTCTGAAGCAGCCTCAACAGGGGGTGCCTCGGGCGATACCTTTGGGGAACCAGCAGCAGCTGCTGCTGGACACCCCGCCCCCCCCGATTCTCCTTTCTCCAGGACTCTCCTTCATGCTCAGCCCAGCTGTCCGTGAAGTCATCTGCCAGCTCCTCCGCGCTGAGAGAGTCCTCTGGCCGCGCTGTGAGAGTCCTCTGGCTGAGACACACTCCATGGAACCGTTCCAGGACACATGGACCATCAGCTTAACCAGGTCCTCTACAGTCTGGGCTCCCATCCCACACACCCCCTTGCCGTAGTTCTGTGGCAGACGGGAGGCCAGGTCTGCACAGGTCTCCTCCGGCCCCTTCTATGCCTCCTGGAACAACTTCTTGTACATCTCGGGGCTCAGCGTGAATTTATGCAGCAGGGCCTGTTGGTAGTGCTCAGGCTGCAGCCCCTCCAGCACCTCTGAGCCAGCCGGGGGTGAGCTTCTGGAGCCATTCCACTGAGGGTACCTGGTTCAACTTGCACGTTCACTCAAAGGAGGTAAGAAACCCATCCAGGTCCCCCCCCATCCTTATGCTGGGCCAGCACATGCATCTCTAAGTGACCCCCAGTCCCAGGCCTCCTGGCCCTCTCGCTGCTCACTGCCTCTGGGCTTCTCAGCTCCCCCAAGGCCCGCTCATGCTGCCGCTCTCTCATCATAGAGCTCCTTCTCCTGGTCCTCCCATTCCTCCAGCCATACCTTGATCTCCAGCCGTGGCACATCTGCCGAGAGGGACCCCGCCCCGGGTGAACCCCTGCTAGAGGAGTGTGGCCCGGTGGCCACCGCATCGGTCTGGCAGAGTTCTGGCCCCCATGCTGCCTGAGGGTGACGCTCACAGGGTATAACCAGCTACTCCATACCTGGACCACATCCAGGTCCCAGGACCGGTCATTCTCTTCCAACTGGGCAATCAGCTAGGCCTTGGTTGCCTTCCCCACAGTCAGACCCTTCTCTCTGCACAGCCACACAAGGGCTGCCTTCAGGAGTTGGGTGTAATCCATCTCCCCACTGTTCCCTGGGGTGCTGACTCGCCAGCCGACACTGCAGCACCCCATGACTCCCCAAAATTGCTTTGTTCTGCCTCCAGCACCCCAGCTCTTATACACCTCCATCCTTCTACTGCACCCCGTCACTTCCTGCTGGAAGCCCATCTGCAGGCGCAGTACATCCCACCGCTGTCACCAGCTGTGATCGGGTTCGGGGTCCCAAGCACTGTACCTCAACTGCAGCCAAGTGGCTCTTGCTCAGCAGGGAGAACGAGGGTTTTATTAGTTAACAGAGACACAGCGCAGCACAGAGGTGTCAGTACAGCCGGCAGAGACATCCTGGGAAAGGGAGGCCTGAGGCGAGACCCCTAAGACAGGACCTTGGTTCCCCAACCATTGTTTCTCTCCTCCAGTCCATGTTAACTGCCTTCCCACAACCCCCGCCCCAACTGCCCATCTGCCACTAATTCAAAACCAGCTGGGCTCCACCCCACTGTTCAGGGACAATTACCACCTGATAACTTAGGATACAGCCAGCAGGGGATCTGGCATTTTCCAGCCCTTTATTTCTACACCTCCTTAGTCATCTGTCCAAGTTTCCACTTCTCATACCCATCCTTTCTGAGTATAAGCTGACCAAGGATTTCCATGGTAAGCCAACCTGGTTGCCTACCAGATTTGCGTTTCTTACTGCACGTCGGGGTTGTTTGTTCCTGTGCCTTCAGTAAGACTTCTTTAAAATACTTCCAGTTCTCCTGTGCCCCTTTCCCTTTCGTCTTCATTTCCCAGGAGATCCTGCCTATCAGTTCTCTCAGGGAGTCGAAGTCTGCTCTCCTGAAATCAAGGGTCTCTATTTTACTGCTCTCCTTTCTTCCTTTTGTCAGGATCCTGAAATCCACCATCTCATGGTCTCTGTAGTCCAGGTTGCCACCCACTTCTACTTCTCCTGCTAGTTCCTCCCTGTTTGTGAGCAGCAGCTCAAGCTGTGCACGGCCCCTGGTTGGTTCCTTCAGCACTTGTACCAAGAAGTTAACCCCAACGTTCTCCAAAAACTTCCTGGATTCTCTGTGTGCTGCTGTACTGGTCTCCCAACAAATGTCCAGATGATTAAAGTCTCCCTTGAGAACCAGGGCCTGGAATTTGGAAGCTTCTCTTAGCTGTCTGAAGAAATCCTCCTTCGTCTCAGCCTCTGATCTGGTGGCCTTTAGCAGACACCAACCACAACATCACCTCTGTTGCGTCCGCGTCTAAGCTCAACCCAAAGATTCTCAACTGGCTTTTATCCCTCCATATACTGGAGCTCTGAGCCATCATGCTGCTCCCACACATGGAGCTCAACGCCTCCTCCTTTTCCCCCCAGCCTGTCCTTCCTGAGCAGTTTATACCTTTCCATGACCGTGCTCCAGTTATGTGAGTCATCCCACCACGTCTCCGTTCTTCCAGTCACCTCATACTCCTTTGACTCTGCCAGGGCCTCTAATTTCTCCTGTTTGTTTCCCAGGCTTCTCGCATTCCTGTACAAACACCTGAGACAATTTGCTGATTGGCCGACTTTCTCCTTTCGAACGAGTGGTCGTCCTTTGTTATTCCTCCTTCCTTCCCCACTTACCTCAGGGCTTGTGTCACCGTCCCCGAACAAAGCTGTTGGCTGTAAGGGGGAAGGTGTGGGCCCCAGGGGGCTCTGCTGGGGGCTGTGTACCTCATGGGGCTCTGCTGGCTGTCCTGGCAGGGAGGGACGCATCTGTCCTGCGTAGCTCTCTCCCCACCAGGCCAACCAGCAGGGCCAGTCTGTTCTCTAGAGCACAAAGGGCTGCTGGATTTTCACAACTGTTTTCAAAGCAGCCAGCCAGCTTGGCCTTGAGAAGGCTGCGTATCAGAGAAAGCAGGTCCCACCTCTCCAACACCCTGGCACCCATGCCAGGAAACACAGAGAGTGGCCACAAGACCGAGAACAACATTTATGGGACCTTGTCCCCCCCAAGAGAGCACCATGAGCCAGCTCCAATACTTTACAGAAAAGGCAAAACTCACATGTACAAATCCCCCAGCCCTCCTCTTGAGCCATTTCAAACCACAGAAAACAGCAATACCTGTAAAATGCTCAGTGGAGTCTGATACTCACAGAGCTTCGAGCTAATAAACAAACCTCCATTGCAACTGCTTCTGAAAAGTAAAACAGGTTCTCGTACAGAACCAGACTCACCCACACTTCGGCCGTGTCTACACGTGCCCCAAACTTCGAAATGGCCACGCAAATGGCCATTTTGAAGTTTACTAACGAAGCACTGAAATGCAAACGCAGCGCTTCGTTAGCGTGCGGGCGGCAGCGGCGCCTCCAAATTAACGTGCCTTGCAGCCCGCGGCGTGTCCCGACAGGGCTCCTGTCCGCAAGGACCCCGCCTGCTTCAAAGTCCCATTATTCGCATCAAGTTTGGAAAAGGAGCCCCAAGCCCCGCCTGGCCGCGCCGCGCGGCAGTAACGCACGTTAATTTCCAAGCATTGCTGAACCCCACACGCTAACAAGACACTGAACAGCCATTTCAGCGTTCAACTAATAAACCTCGAAATGACCATTTGCAGGCTCATTTTGCAGTTTGGGGCACATGCAGACGTAGCCTTTTTTTTATTTATTGAAGTCTGAACACCAATAATGCTTCTATTGCATTCATCGGTATCCAGACTTGTTTAGCTGTTCGGCAGCCTGGAGACAGGGCTCAATTCCTCAACACTCCAGCTCATGGCAACCAAAGATTCACTCAACTTGAGGCTGCGTGAATCAGGAATCGACCGTACATGGCTTGGCCAACAGACGTTTTAGCATATAGGCGTCTTCCTCAGCCTGGGACAGAGTTTGGGGGTTGACTTGTTGATATGTGTGTGTAAGGAATGTGCCAGCAGGAGCTCAGGACTGGGAAAGGCTTTAGGGCCTGTGTGCTTCATAGCTTATTTGCATGAAAATCTAAATAGATGCATATGTAATACCCTCTCAACAAAGTCTGATGGGAGCAGGTGAAGCTGTGAGGTTTCATCTCTTGTCATGAGCATGTTCTTGTAAAGTCACAATTTATGCTATGATGCATGTAAGAAATGTGGGTTCTCACCCATGCTTGAAGTTGTTGTGGACTCTAGGGTAGTCACCGTTACTGGTAAAGATATGGGTTGCACAGGGATCCCTGGGGGGTGCCCATCCTGCAAGCTTACTGATATACAATAAGCTTTGCTAGTTTTTATTCTAGCAAAATAAAAACCACTCAGGGGGTGGTTGTTTGAGTTTTAACCATGTAGTTTCTTAGATGTTAGTCTCTTAGGCAGAGCTTTTTCGATGAATAACGTCTACACGTTCTCCAGGGCCGGCAACGTCGATGTTCAACTTCGACGTTGCTCAGCCCAACATGGAAATAGGCACAGCGAGGGAACGTCTACACTGCAAAGTAGCACACATCGAAATAAGGGAGCCAGGCACAGCTGCAGACAGGGTCACGGGGCGGACTCAACAGCAAGCCGCTCCCTTAAAGGGCCCCTCCCAGACACACTTTCATTAAACAGTGCAAGATACACAGAGCCAACAACTAGTTGCAGACCCTGTATATGCAGCACGGACCCCCAGCTGCAGCAGCAGCAGCCAGAAGCCCTGGGCTAAGGGCTGCTGCCCACGGTGACCACAGAGCCCCGCAAGGGCTGGAGAGAGAGTATCTCTCAACCCCCCAGCTGATGGCCGCCATGGAGGACCCCGCTATTTTGATGTTGCGGGACGCGGATCGTCTACACGTCCCTACTTCGATGTTGAACGTCGAAGTAGGGCGCTATTCCCATCCCCTCATGGGGTTAGCGACTTCGACGTCTCGCCGCCTAATGTCGATTTCAACTTCGAAATAGCGCCCAACACGTGTAGACGTGACGGGCGCTATTTCGAAGTTACTGCCGCTACTTCGAAGTAGCGTGCACGTGTAGACGCAGCCTTTTTTTCTTTTTGGTTGTGAGTTTTTAAAATATGTGGGGTTTCTTCAGAAACCACTTTTATTAAAACCAGCTGAAAAACTCAACTTACAAGAAAAAAAAAAAGGCAACACACATTTTAAAGGTTCCTTAGTAAGCTTCCAAGTGGCTAGTGCATGTAATATTTGGTAGAAAAATTATGTGTGAACAAATAGCAAAAAGGCTGTCTGTTGTGTGTGGCTGACTGGGTTTGCTGTGCTAATGGGAAAAGATCAGAGCTGCTTCAGGGTTATGGACTGAGATTTGGGCTGTGGTGGGAATGTAACACATGAGCCTACACGGGAAGGTTGCCTGGTTCCCTCTCTCAAACTGAAGTCAAATGAGGCCCAGTTAAAACTGGCAAGAGGACTGGGAAGGAGCGGGGGCAGCAAAAGCAACAGTCAAAGGTAAAGAAAATCCTGGCCGTGGCCAGAACGCATTCTCTCCCATGACCCCTCCCCCGTGGGATACCAAGGAGGTGGGATGAAGCCTTCTGTCTCAGGACCCACACAAGTGGTTGGTGACTATAAGGGATGTGGTTAAGGGCACACACTGCAGGTCTAGCGAGGCCTAATCAGAGGGGGTGTCAGGGAATGGGGCCAGCGCGGTGTTCTGCAGTGTCTGAGCTGGGAGGCGACACAGCATGAAAGCTCTGCGGTGTCAGGCTGGCAGAGGAACCCTGGGGAGCAGATTTGGCCAGGTTGCAGAGCTAGGGGGGCACTTGCTTGGAACTAACTTACCTCAGGCTTCTGATCTCCTGATTTCCGCTTCTGTCATGAGAGCTGGGGGAGGGATAAAGGGAAAGCCTTCTAACACTGCCTTGCTGGAAACCAGAGCCACCTCCCCACTTCCACCCCCAGCCACTGGGCTCACACACCTCTAGCTTGGAGGCAGAGCTGGGCCCTGCCTGTTCACATTGTCCAAATGCCCACCAGCTAAACGGGGAGCCCAGGGGGTTTGCCCTTTGGATGAAGAATGCTTGAGAACAGGGGCAGCAGCTCAGGTTTGTTCAGCTTTTGCAAAGATCTTTGCAAAGCTGTCAGCAACCGGCTGCGGCAGCTGGTTTTCCAGCAAACAGGTCCGGGGCGGGGAGGAGGGGGACAGATCCCAGGCCAGGCTGTGCTACAGTTGGGTACCTCTGTTTAAACAGTCTGCAACAAGCGAGTTAACATTAGAACACAACCAGGTTTTAGAGTTACCGGCCATTGAGCTGAATGGAGCCACTCAACATGGTCATTTCCGACTCCCTGCTGAAAGGCTGCATCAGACAGTGCTGCGCAGGGGCACGGCTGGGGGGATGCTGCTTCCCAGAACATCGGCACACCAAATGAAGCATTATTTGGACTCTGTCGGTGCTTGGGACACGCGCACCCCATTGGCCCATGTTGGGAAGGCATTTGGGATTGACGACGATTTGCGTACAGGCACAGCCGTCTCCCTGAGGCCTGTAGGGGGGCTCCTTCGGAAACGTATGGAGACTGGAGGGCAAAGCTGTGGCTGTGTCTAATTTTAGGGGAGGGAAAATGAGGGAAAATGTAATGGCACATTCAGAGCTTGGCAGGGGTGTGTAGCTAAACTCTTCCCACATGGTGCCCCTGATTCTTGGCGTACTGAGTGTGGACGTATGGATTCCCTTCCCTCCGCCCCACAGTTGGCTTGAAGTCAGTTACTGTGACAGCAGCTGCTGATCCCCGTAAACTCGGATCGGTTCTCTAGGGCACACTCTGAGCAGCAGGCTGGGCGGTAAAGCAGCCCATGCGTCACCTCCAGCTTGCCCGCCTGCAAGACCCTTAACCTCGGCTTCTTTGGGACAGAGAGAGCCGTGTTAGTCTGTATTCTAGCAAACCAAAACAGCAGTCCGCTAGCGCTTTAAAGACTAGCAAAATAATTTATTCAGTGATGAGCTTTCATGGGACAGACCCACTTCTTCAGATCATAGCCAGACCAGAACAGACACAATATATAAAGCACAGAGGTCCACAAATCGTCATCAAGGTTGGCAAGTCAGAAGAGCAGAGGGCTGGCAGGGCTGGGGTGGGGGGAGTTAAGAGTTAGATAAAACAAGAAAGCACTTAAAAGGTAAAAGAATCCTTATAATGGGGCAGGTAGTTGCTGTCCATCTTCAAACCACATGTTAATGTGTCAAATTTGAATACGAATGTTAGTTCTGAGCATTCCCTCTGTAGACGGCCGTTAAAGTCCCTTTTCAGTAGCACACAAGCTCTCAGGTCTTTAACAGAATGGCCCGCTCCAGTAAAGTGCGGGCTGAGAGCTTGGGGTATTTGGAGTTTTTTAATGTCTGCTCTATGTCCGTTCATTCTTTGTCGAAGAGCGTTTGTGGTCTGTCCGATATACGTGGTGTGTGAGCATTGTAGAGGGGGTCAGAGGCTCAACACATTCCACATGCGCTGCCTTAGGCGCATACTCGGTATCTCATGGCAGGACAAGGTCCCCAATAGCGCAGCGCTTGAGAGGGCAGGCGCCGCCTCCATGGTCACCCTTCTCAAACAGAGGTGTATGCGCTGGCTGGGCCATGTCTCACGCATGACGGATGGCTGAATACCGAAGGACCTCCTCTTCGGCGAGCGGGCGTCTGGAAAGAGGCCGAAAGGGCGACCTAAATTGCTGTACAAGGACGCGTGCAAGCGTGACCTCAGCGCTCTCTCTATCAGCGTCAACACTTGATCCTGTACTTAATGTGGTTAGGTCCAGGGATGAAATCTCCAGCACAGATATGTGGGCAAAGCTGGCAACAGGGCTTGTTACAAGGAAAAGTTCCAGGATTAGTATTTTGGTGGTACAGCCTATGATTGGTAGAGAGAAGCCTGATAAGGTTGGGAGGTCGTCTGTAGGAGAGAACAGGCCTGTCACCGAGGTCCTTCTGGAGTGTGGCATCATGATTAAGGATAGGTTGTAGGTCTTTAATAATTCGTTGCAGTGGTTTGAGTTGGGGGCTGTAGGTGATGACCAGTGGTGTTCTGTTCTTGGCTTTTTTGGACCTATCTTGGGGTAGTTGGTTTCTGGGTATTCATCTAGCCCTGCTGATTTGTTCTTTTTTTTTTTTTTTATTTAACCTGGTGGGTAATTCAGGTTTATGAATGTTTGGTAGAGATCTTACAAAACAAAGCAGCCGAAATGCAGCACTTTAAAGACTACCCAAAAGATTTATTCGGTGATGAGCTTTCGTGGGACAGACCCACTTCTTCGGATCAATGGTAGAGATCTTGTAGTTTTCAGCCTCTGTCACTAGGATCAGAGTAGATGCGATAGTATCTCAGGGCTTGACTAGAAATGATGGATTGTGTTGTGTGTGCAGGATGGAAGCTAGAAGCATGTAGGTAAGTCTAGCGATCAGTGGGTTTCCGGTAGGGTGTGGTACCGATCAGGCCATCCTTGATTTGTACTGTAGTGTCCAGGAAAGGTATCTCTTGTGTGGAGTGGTCAAGGCATAAGTTGATGGTGGGGTGCAGATTGTTAGAGTCTCTGTGGAATTCTCCTAGAGTCTCTATACCAGGGGTCCAAATTAGAAAGACGTCATCCATGTTTGGTTAGTACAGGAGGAGTCATAGGGGACGAGAGCATCTTTGGGAGAGGCAGTGACACTGCTGTGCTCCCAGGAGTGGCTCCCTTTCCCAGCAGAAAATGCAACACAATCAACACAGGTAGGACTTGAATCCACAACTCTGCAATCCTCCATTAGGCTACTGGGTCTGGCTGTAGATTACAGGCTTTTTGCTTCTGAGTGTGATGAAGGCTACTGAGCTGCCGCCCCTAAATTTTCTGCCAGTGCGGGGGTCAGGAAGGAATTTCTCACTTCCAGACGTTGGCAGCCAAGTGCCTGATTAGGCTCAAGTGGGACCTTTCTTAGAAGCAGCTGGTGTTTGCCACTGGCCCAGAAAGGCTCCCACCAACCATCCCATGCTTGGAAAGCAAATCCCTGCAAGGGAAAGGACTAGAGTGTGTTGGCAGGTGAAATAGGACGGGGTTTCTGGGCACAGCAAGAGAACGCAATCCAGGGAAACTTTGCTCAAAATCCAGGCTGCTTACAGCCTCAGGCTGCGATTTCCTTCTCACTAAGGCAAATCCAACCAGCCACCACAGCACCTCTGCCACCCCACTGGCCAGCCAGAGCCACATCAGCAAACCCCCAGACTTCCCAGCTGCTCTACCAGCCCAGACCAACAACCCCCAAATTAAGGTGAGAGGCTCTTAAGCCTATTTCACCAAACTCCACACAGATTGTTTCAGGTCCCAAAGGGCCCAGCCCCAGCCCCTGGTCAATATATACTTGGGTTTTACCCAACACAACACGCTCAGCAATTCTTTAGATCCAATATCTAAAGATTTATTAACAAAAAAGAAAGAACAGGGTTAGAGAGAAGAATTGTTAAAGTAAAACTTTACATGCTTCAGTCATAACTTCCGACGCAGCCAGCGATGTTATTTGCTGATTCTTGAAAGTCTCTGAAAGTTCATTTCATGTTACATAGATGCAGTCATTGGAGCATCGTAGGTCCGGCCCGCTGGAGTCCACATGCTGGACCATGGCCCCTTGGAGACCACAAGACAAAAGATCCAATATGGACACTGCTAAATCCACCTCATCCTGCTGAGGGATGGGCCCCCAGTCCAGACAGGCTTAACTCATGAAGACTGAGGAACCAAGAAAGTCCCTGCCAGGGCCCATCTCACAGCTTTTCATACGCGGAGGGACAATTCTATTCTGCTCCATGCGCCTTGGCCCACCACCTGAGCCGGTGGGTCACTGTGCCGAGTTCCCATTCGTTGCAGGCCCAGCAGGAAACCCACCATCACAAAATGAGCGTTGGCCATCTGGGCCTCTGCTCAGTCTATTCTCCTGGCTGGGGTGGAGCCCCACCTCCCTCTGTGAAGCTCAGCACTGAAGCATTTCTCACACAGCTGCAGAGCTAAACGTCTATAACTCTGCCGACGTCCATGCTACCGACACACAAGTAGCACATATAGCTTCAGGGCATCAGCAGCTTTCATTCGACACCTCACATACCCCCTCCCCGCCCGAGGAACAACATTTGGGGCCAATAGCCACCCTGGGAATTCAAATAGCTTCCAGACCCCACACAAAAGTTCAGCCAGATGACAGCATGGCCTATCTCTAACCCTCTGGTTCTCCGCCTAGCGCCGTGGGGCGGCCATCCACGTCACTGCAGCATGCAGGGCAGCAAACAGGATCAGGGCACCAGGGCTGTACAGTAGCCAACTGGCAGTACTGCAGCTGGCCCAGACAGAGACACACGCCTCAAGGAGCGCGCTGGGGAGTGGGGCAAACTGGCGAGAAGGAGATCCCGGCCTGGGGCTGTGAGGGGCCTGCACTTTAAGCAAAGGTGCCCTGGAGTGATTTCTCCAGCCGTGCCCAGAACCTCCCGGCCGTTATGCCACTAGCGGTGGCTCTGGGTCACTCCTGCAGGGACTCGGTGGGCTGTCGGGCTAGCACGGTTCGGGCTTGGTGGCCGAGCTGGAGTTCAGGAGTGACGCAATGGGCCCTTGGGGTGAAAAGTCGTGGGCTGGGGGAGTAGTGTAGCGGGGCCCTGAGGCGCGGTGGGGGTATTTCACGGGCTCCGCGACAGGCGTGCGCATTCCATGTTCCAGCCAGTGTGTATCATGGACCTTGCAGGGCCTGGCCTGTTGCAGCTGTCCACTTGGAGCATTAGCCCTCTTGTCCACTTGCAGCACTAGCGCTGTAGGTCAGGCTGGAGCTGCGGCTGTGGTTAGCTCCATGTTCATGGCCGGATCTCAGTTTGACTCCCACATGCCCCAGTCTCAGGGCTTTGCTGCCCCTGCTGGGCTAAGCCCAGCCAGGTGATTTGTGGGGGCCGTGTTCTGAGATCGCTGGCCTGGGTAAGAAATTGGCCAAAATTCCCTGGAAACCAGAGGTGCTCACTCCAGAACCTGCAGCCCTGGTCTGGAGTAACCAGGGGGGAATTCCAGCCTGCCCCGTAGTGCCTATCCAGGCAGTGCCGATGAGGCCCCACGTAACTGTACCCTCCTGGCTACTGGAGGCTGGGGTGGACGCCCTGCTGCAGAGGCTAATTCCGTCTGGACCATCTCCCAGTTCCACCGTGAGCAGACCCCATCCCCTTTCCTCTCCCAGTCTCTGTGTAGCCGAGTCCTGCTTCTTCTGAGTCTGGGTGCCTGAGATCAGCTTGCAGGGCAGGGCAGGGCAGCCACCTCCAGTGCCACGCTGGAAGAGCAGCGAGTGCGCCAGACCAAGAGTCAGCTCCCAGCCAGGTTTATGAGCCTCCTTTCGGTCCCAAGGGAGAGTGCAGATGTCAGCTCGTTTCCTAACAGCGGCTGAGGACAGTGGGCAAAGGGCAGCCAGGCAGGTGGCACCGGCAGGGTGAGCTGGGCAGACAGAGAACCTTGTGTTTGGAGGAGGCTGTGGGCTCCCGTTGCTCTTAGTAGTAGCGGGCGGAGCACGGGGGGGGCACACTCCAGGCCCCGGGTCTTGGGTCGGTTTCTGGGGAGCAGGTAACCCCGACCTGCCATGGAGCCCAGGGCTCCCACAGGCTGTCCCGCTGCTTGAGGCCGCCTTGCCGAGCAGGAGGAAGGATCTCATTTCCCGGGGAGGCAGCACCGGGGCAGAGCATGCCCAGGACTCCCTCGGGGGATGTGCATCTCCTGCCGCGGCGACGCACACGGGCCAATCTGCGGTGAGCTGTCAGCCAGCCCAGCCAGGCAGGCACCTTGTGCCGCTGCAAGTGACGGGCCCATCTCCTGTGCACAGGTGCGGAATGAGCAGGGGCAGTATTACCAGCGCTGCCACTGGCAGCCCAGATGCCAGGGTGATGGGCCCCTCCCAGCATGGCTGGCCCTGTCAGGCAGTATGGCGCTTAGCCCCACCCTCCGACACAGTCCTTTCGCCCCCCCAGGTGAAGAGAGGAAGTTTGTGTGGCCAGGTCAGGCATCTCTGGGTGGACGAGGGAGAGCGGCTGGGCTGAGCTGGAGCTGGGATGCAGGAAGTGTCCTGAAGGTGCGCTGGTGTGGCTGGTGTCCCGTCCCAGCCCCAGCCCCAGCCCCAGCCCCAGCCCCAGCCCCAGCCCCAGGGGAGGAGGATGCACTGCAGAGCAGCCTGGGAGCACGAGCCGCTGCCAGCGGGGTTTGGTTCTGGCTCTGCCTCCTGTCGGCAGGGGTGGGTGGCCATAGGGGAGGGCAGCCCAAAGAGAGGCAGCCAGCACCGGGTTCTGCCCCAGGGGCTGGGGGCAGAAGCCTGAGGTGCAAACTGTGCAAAGCTCCATCACTGACATGCAGATGGGAATCGCTGCAATCAACAGTCGGGAGGGAGCCAGGAGTCCCAGGAGTGAGGGGGCTGGGGTGCAGCCTGTGCAGTGCAGGATTACACTGCCGGCGCCGTGCACTGCCCTGGGCCGGGCTTTGCACTGGCTCAGCCATGCAGAATAGTAGTCAAGGCGACCAGCGGTGCCTGGGGCAGAGGGGCTGGCAGCAGTCACCTGTCTGGCCTGGCCCCTCCGGCTCAGGTGGGCCTGTGTGTGCCCAGCTCCTCCAGTGCCATGACCCAAGGCTGCGCGCAGGCTCGTGGGCCTATCAAAGACTGAGCGAGTCCAGCCCTTGGCTCTCACATGGGCTGGGGCAGTGTCTTGTTCTCAGCACTGCTGGGGGTTATCTCTTGAGGGGGCCTAGTAACTCTTAGCTGGAGGGTTAATAGGTGGCCTTGTCCAGGGCAGAGAACAGGCCTCCTCTGGCTTTGCCCTCCCCCCAGGACTGCAGAGCTGTCCACGGGCCGCTTCCCTTGCAACGCACATCAACTCCTTGGGCTCAACCATCTGTTCCACCGGGTCGTTAGCCGTGGCCCCGGCTACGCTCCAGGCACAGCATCTGCACAGATGTGGCTGCTCTGTGCCACTGGGGGAGACGGTCTCCCGCCAGCGTAGTTAATCCGCTTCCCAGAGAGGTGCTCACTGTGTCAGAGGGAGGGGTTCGTCTGCCTGCACGGGGGTGAAGGTTGTAGCTGTGTCACTCCAGAGCAAGCAAACGGGTGCAGACTCAACCCGGGACTCTCTGAGCACCTTGCCCAGACCTGAAGACAAGCTCCAGGTGGCTCGAAAGTGCCTCCCTCTCACCAAGGGACCTTGGTCCCCAGCGGGGACTTGCCTGGCTGTTTGGGGACACTCAGCCTCCCGAGTTAGACCCTGAGCGTGTGGACGACGCCTACCAGCCAGGCAACCCTGCTCCCCAGGAGCACGGTGTCCAGCTGGGGCAGATCTCAGGGGCTGCAGAGGAAGCTGGGAGAAGCCAGCCAAACTCCCTTGTTGTCACAGCAGGTGCCTGGCTGAAGCCCTGGACCAAGAACACCAGGACTCGTGAGCCAGCTGCAAATGTTATGCGCAGGGAAGGTGATGCAGGCAGGCCAGTGTTCCCCAGGACCTAGGGAGGATGTACCTGACATAGGGGAGTCACAGATTCACAGCCGGAAGACACCCCTACGGCCACCCTGCCTGCACTGACCCCTCCACCAGGCTGTCACTGGACTAGACATTGGTATGACGGGTTCCCCCAGGATACCAGTGAGCCCCTGACCTACCAGCCAGGGCTCCCTCAACACAGTCCTGCTGCAACCAGACACCAGCCTACCAAGGCTTCACATAGAGGTGGAGGACACACCTACCACGTTATTTACAGACTTCTGTGATGAGGGCTGCACAGGAAGGCTGCAGCTGAGGCCTTGCCCAGCGTCCCAAGAGCACACCTCCCTCTGGTGCATAAGCCCACGTTATACCCCCCCGTGCGGCACGGGGAACAGCCCAGCAGAAGCCCACAGAATCATGGCATCATGGAAGGGACCTCGAGAGAGTATGAGAGGTCAACAAGTCCAGTCCTCTGCATTTATGACTCTCCCAGGCCAGGGTTTGTCTGCCCTGAAAAACCTCCAGCGGTGGAGATTCCACAGCCTCCCCAGGCAATTAATTCCAGTGTTTGCCCAACCTGAGGGCTGGGAGGTTTTTCCTCAGGTCCAGCCTACCCCTCCCTTGCTGCAGTTTAAGCCCATTGCCTCTTGTTCTATCCTCAGAGGTAAAGGAGAATAACATATCTCCTGGTAACAACCTTTCAGGTACTTGAAAGTTCCAATTGTCCCCCACCGCCCAAGTCTTCTCTTTTCTAACTAAAACAACCCCAGTTCTTTCAATCCTCCCTCACAGGCCATGTTCTCTCGCACTTTCTCCATTTGCCTTGCTCTTCTCTGGACCTTCTCCAATGTGTCCACATCTTATTTGAAATGTGAGGCTCAGAACTGGAGACAATAGTCCAGCTGAGACCTAAGCTTCACAGAGTAGAGCAGAAGAATGACTTCTCGGGTCTTGCGTGCTCCGATGAACGCACCCCAGAATGACGTGCCAGGGTTTTCTTATCACACTGTTGACTTATAGTCAGCTTGTGGCCCACTCTGACTCCCAGATCCTTTCTGCCGTGCTCCTTCGTAGGCATCTCCCATTTTGTAAGCGTGAAACAAACTGTTACTCCCTAAGTGCAGTACTTTGCATTCGTCCTCATGGAATTTCATCCTATTTATCTCAGGTGCCTTTTTCCAGTTTGTCTAGCTACTGCTTTCCCCTTATCCACAAGGCGTGTGAGTCTAATCGAAGAAAGCTATCAGGTTGGTTTGACAGTATTTGTTCCTGGCAAATCCATGCTGACTGTTACTGATCAACTTATTATCTTCCAGATGTTTGTAAATGGATTTCTTAATTACTTGCTCCATTATCTTCCCTGGCACAGCAGTTAAGCTGGCTGGTCTGTGAGTTCCTGGACAGTCCTTATTTCCCTGCTTATACTTGGGTGCTGTATTTGCCTTTTGCCTTCCTCTGGAATCTCTCCTGTCTTGCAAGACTTCTCAAAGGTGATGGCTAAAGGCTCAGATACCTCCTTGGGCAGCTCCTGGAGTACTCCAGGGTCCATTGCTTCAGCCCCTGGTGCCTTGAAGACAGCTAAGTTATCCTAACTCAGTTTTTTCTATTAGGACTTCTGGACCGACCTCCTTCTCGCTGGCACTACAGAATCCCAGAATCCCAGGGCTGGAAGGGACCTCAGGAGGTCATCTAGTCCAGTCCCCTGCTTCAAGCAGGATCAACCCCCACTAAGTCATCCCAGCCATGACCTTGTCCAGTTGGGACTTAAAAACCTCAAGGGATGGAGAATCCACCACCTCTCTAGGCAACGCATTCCAGTGCTTCACCACCCTCCTGGGGAAGTAGTTTTTCCTAATATCCAACCTACACCTCCCCCTCTTGAACTTCAGACCGTTGCTCCTTGTTCTGCCATCTGACACCACAGAGAACAGTTTCTCACCCTCCTCTTTAGAGCTCCTGTGATGGGGTTCAGGGTCCCCCAAGCTCTGCATCCCGTCCGCAGGCAGGAGTGACTCTCACTCAGCAGGAGAACAGCGGGTTTATTAGCCGACAGGACACAGCGTCGTACAGAGGAGTCAGTACAGCCGGCAGAGACAGCCAGTCCGATCCATGCTGGGGAGAGGAGGCCCCGAGGGGCCCTCAGAGCTGGGGCCTTGCCCCCTCCTTGGTCTTGCTCCCTCCCAGCCCCGACTCACTGCTTCCAACTCCCACTTCCAATTCAAACCCCTCAGGCTCCATCTCCTCCTTTGTCTCCAGTACAAGGGTGTTACCTGGTCGTCAAGGTTACCCTCAGCGGGAGGCCCACATGCTCTGTGAGCCACTGACATACACACAGCTATCCCCCACTCCATCACATCTCTGCCCCCTTCCAGACAGAACTGAGCGGGGTCACTCAGCCGGTGAGCTGGGGAAGTTCGGGGTCTTCCCCATGGCATAGGTCATCAGCTGTACCCTCGGTGCTCCCCTTGATGTTACCACCTCCATGTCATAATCCTGCTGGGGGAGGCTGCAAGTCAGGAGCTTGGTCTTGGCCCTTTTCATGTGATGCAGCCAGGCAAGTCCCTTTAGTCCCCTCGGGTTGGTTGGCCTCCCTGCTTCGGTCTCCGGTCCATCAGCCACGTTCTCAAGTCGGGCAGGCAGAGCCCATACAGCTGCTGCAGCACCAGCAGATCAAACAGTTCTTCTCTGGTCTGGGCCCTGCCCCATATGCCCACCAGTCCATACAGCTGCTCCAGAAAATGTTTGGAATTCAGTTACAGTCCACTAAAGGAAGGTACAAATGCTTCCACCCTTGGCATTTAGCCAGACCACCAAAATGGTTGTGTGCCTCAGTTTCCCCTTCCATGCCACACAATAGGCTTGGAATGTTCCTCCTCATGTGAGAGGTTGCAAGACTAGTTACAGGGAACAACAGTGACATTTCAGAGTTACATACTCCTTCAACATACAACTCATGCTTCTACATCAATGTTCTCATGTTACTTGGCTCTTTCCAAACATTCCTTACATGGTACAATTCTACAGCTTTGGGTAGCAGCACCCACTGGTTACAGCAGTCAGCGTGAGTAACAAGAACAAACCCATTACAACTGTACATTTACATTGCTCTTTGGTAGACCACAACGTTTGTGTAACCTCCTTGAGAATCTGGTATTTTGCTGCTAAATGGCGGAGGCCTTTCTTTCCCCCATCAAGTTCTAATCTTCTCTCTTGCCCCCTGGGGTGGAAATCTGATCTCTCTGGGTGGGCCCTCCCTTCTAACAAGAGCTGGGCCATTGATGATCTCAGGGAGACGGCCCCCTCCCAGCCAGTCTGGAAATTTGCATACCAAACTGGTTTCTAAAAGTTCTTTTGTGAGTCCCAGATGCAGAATGCACATGAAGGAATCCCTGTTTATCCCTCACTGGCCCACCAGGCCCACAGCTCCTTTGTCCTTCCACCTCCAACTTCTGGCTCCCTCATGGAATCAGAAGTGGAGTCCAGTATGAGAATATAAGTGTTTCCACCACCTGGAGATGGCAAATTGCTGGCCCTCTCCTGCATCCTACAGAGATTGATTGTGCACCCAAAACAAAAAGCAGCCAAGTAGCACTTTAAAGACTAGCAAAATAGTTTACTAGGTGAGCTTTCGTGGGACAGACCCACTTCTGCAGACCATAGCCAGACTGGAACAGACTGTGCAGCCGTTTTACTTGGTTATCACAGGCCAGAACAAACTCAATATTTAAGACACAGAGAACCAAAAACAGTAAGCAAGGAGCACAAAACCAGAAAAAGAGAATCAAGATGAAGAAATCAGAGACTGGAAATCACTCTCTGATTTGCTTACCTTGCTTCTCTTTTTCTGATTTTTTCTCTTTGGTTGCTGTTTTTGGTTCTCAGTGTTTGAAATAGTGAATCCCTTTTAACCTGGCTAGGATCTGAAAACACAGGCCTGTCCTATGAATACTCATCTAACAAACTATTTAAACAGTTTTTAAAGCTTTACTTGACTGCTTTTTAATCTATTTTTCTACAACTCAGAAAAGCAGGACCAAAGAATATTTCCTTTAACTGCAATATTCCACAACCCTGCCCATTTTGGGGGGAGGCAGCCTGGAGGCAGCTCTCAATTCCTTAACACTCCAGGTCATGGCAACCAAAGATTCACTCAAATTGAGGGTGTGTATCTCAGGGGTCTACCATATGTGGCTTGGCAACAGACGTTTTAGCATATAGGCATCTTCCTCAGCCTGGAACAGAGTTTGGGGCTTGACTTGTTGATATGTGTGTGTAAGGAATGTGCCAGCAGGAGCTCAGGACTGGGAAAGGCTTTAGGCCCTGTGTGTTTCAGATGTCATTTACATGAAAATCTAAATAGATGCATATGTAATACCCTCTCAACAGAGTCTGATGGGAGCAGGTGAAGCTGTGAGGTTTCATCTCTTGTCATGAGCATGTTCTTGTAAAGTCACAAATTATGCTATCATTCAGTGTAAGAAATGTGGGTTCTCATCCATGCTTGAAGTTTTTGTGCAATCCAGGGTAGTCACCGTTACGTGGGAAGCTATGGGTTGCACAGGGCTCCTTTCCTCAGAGATGTTTCTTTCTGAGTCAAAGTGTTTGACTGAAATGGATAATTATGCTTTTTGGTAGAATTAGTTGTGTTTTTGAGTTGTCTTTCAAAAAAAGTGTGGTGTTTATGAAAAAAATGTTTTAATAATTTGCTTTTAGCAAAGTGGATAAAAATAGAAAAAGCTTTTGTACTTATGTTGTTCAAGCAATAGCTGTTTTATTCTGAGTTAATAACAGCAGGAAAGAGTCCTACAGTACTTCATAGACTAACATTAAAAATCTGAGCATCAGCTTTCTGTGTTTGTAAAAGCTCATGCTCAAAATTTTTCTGTTAATTTATAGCAACTATCCTTGCTCGATTTTTTTTGTAAGCATGCAGTAGATTAGTGCCCTGGGGGTAACATTAGCTGTGTCTACACGTGTCCCAAACTTCGGAATGGCCATACAAATGGCCATTTTGAAGTTTACTAATGAAGTGCTGAAATGCATATTCAGCGCTTCATTAGCATGCGGGCGGCAGCCGCGCTTCAAAATTGATGCTCCTTGCAGCTGCGCGGCGCGTCCAGACGGGGCTCCTTTTCGAAAGGATGCCGCCTACTTCGAAGTCCCCTTATTCCCATGAGCCCTTTCGAAAAGGAGCCCTGTCTGGACGCGCCGCATGGCGGCAAGGAGCGTCAATTTCGAAGCGCGGCTGCCGCCCGCATGTTAATGAACCACTGAATATGCATTTCAGCGCTTCATTACTAAACTTCGAAATGGCCATTTGCATGGCCATTTCGAACTTTGGGGCATGTGTAGACACGGCCTTAGAGAGAAGACCGTGTCAACGGTAGACCTCTCTGCACGGAATACGCACTGCGATTCAGGGTACACCCTCTCAGCAATCTTCTGGAGTCTGCCAAGGATGACGCAAGCGAACAGTTTACCAGTGACGCTTACGAAGGAGATTCTACAGTAGTTGTTGCAGTCGCTTCTGTCTCCTTTGTTCTTATACAAGGTTACAATGTTAGCGTCGCATATCCTGTGGAACCTCACCCACTTTCCAGCACAGGCAGAGTAGCCCGTGTAGTAAATGTTTAAAAAAAGCCGTGCGACATGATGACATGGATGTAGAAGCATAAATTGTGTGTTGAAGGAGTTTGTAACTCTGCAATGTCACCGTTGTGCCCAGTAACTAGTCTTGCAACCTCTCACATGAGAAGAAACATTCCAAACCTATTTGTGGCACGGAAGGGGAAACTGAGGCACACAACCATTTTGGTGGTCTGGCGAAATGCCCAGGGTGGAAACCATTTGTACCTTCCTTTCCTGGACTGTAACTAAATTCCAAACATTTGCCGAAGCAGCTGCATGGACTGGTGGGCAGACAGGGCAGGGCTCAGACCACAGAAGAACTGTTTAATCTGCTGGTGCTGCAGCAGCTGTACGGGCTCTGTCTGCCCGACTTGAGAACGTGGCTGAGGGACCAGAGACCGAAGCAGGGAGACCAACCAACCCGAGCGGACTAAAGGAACTTGCCTGGCTGCATCACATGAGAAGGCCCAAGACCAAGCTCCTAAGGTGAAGCCTCCCCCAACAGCTTCATGACATGGAGGTGGTGCACATCAAGGGGAGCACCAAGGGTACAGCTGATGCCCTATCCCATGGGGAAGACCCCGAACTTCCCCAGCTCACTGGCTAAGTGACCCCGCTCAGTTTGGTCTGGAAGGGGGCAGAGATGTCAAGGAGTGGGGGATAGCTGTGTGTGCGTGAGGGGCCCACAGAGCGTGTGGGTCACCTGCTTGATGACCAGGTAACACCTTTGTACTGGAGACAAAGCAGGAGGTGGACCCTGAAGTGTTTAAATTGGTACTGGGAGTGGGAAGCAGTTAGTCTGGGCTGACAGAGAGAGAGATGAAGGAGGGGGCAAGCCCCCGGATCTGGGGGCCCTTCAGGGCCTCCTCTCCCCAGCATGGATAGGACTAGCTGTCTCTGCCGGCTGTACTGACTCCTCTGTACGACACTGTGTCCTGTCGGCTAATAAACCCGCTGTTCTCCTGCTGAGTGAGAGTCACTCCTGCCTGCGGACAGGGTGCAGAGCTTGGGGGACCCCGAACCCCATCACACAGCAGCTCATGTTCCCAGGCTGCTCTGCAGTGCATCCTCCTCCCCTGGGGCTGGGGCTGGGACGGGACACCAGGCCACACCAGCGCACCTTCAGGACACGTCCTGCATCCCAGCTCCAGCTCAGCCCAGCCGCTCTCCCTCGTCCACCCAGAGATGCCTGACCTGGCCACGCAACCTTCCTCTCTTCACCTGGGGGGGGTGGGGGGCGAAAGGACTGTGTCAGGGGCGTGGGGCTAAGCGCCATACTGCCTGACAGGGCCAGCCATGCTGGGAGGGGCCCATCACCCTGGCATCTGGGCTGCCAGAGGCAGCGGTGGTAATACTGCCCCTGCTCGTTCCACACCTGTGCACAGGAGATGGGCTCGTCACCTGCAGCGGCACAAGGTGCCTGCCTGGCTGGGCTGGCTGACAGCTCACCGCAGATTGGCCCGTGTGCGTCTCCGGGGCGGGAGATGTACATCCCCCAAGGGAGTCCTGGGCATGCTCTACCCTGGCACTGCCTCCCCGGGAAATGAGATCCTTCCTCCTGCTCGGCAAGGCGGCCCCAAGCAACAAGACAGCCTGGGGGAGCCCTGGGCTCCCTGGATAGGTACTACAGGGCACTATAGGTACTACAGGACTTTTCACCCCAAGGGCCCATTGCATCACTCCTGAACTCCAGCTCGGCCACCAAGCCCGAACCGTCCTAGCCCGACAGCGCACCGAGCCCCTGCAGGAGTGACCCAGAGCCACCACTAGCGGCATAACGGCCGGGAGGTTCTGGGCACGGCTGGAGAAATCACTCCAGGGCACCTTTGCTTAAAGTGCAGGCCCCTCACAGCCCCAGGCCAGGATCTCCTTCTCGCCAGTTTGCCCCACTCCCCAGCGCGCTCCATGAGGCGTGTGTCTCTGTCTGGGCCAGCTGCAGTACTGTTAGTTGGCTACCGTACAGCCCTGGTGCCCTGATCCTGTTTGCTGCCCTGCATGCTGCAGTGACGTGGATGGTCGCCCCACGGCGCGAGACGGAGAGCCAGAGGGTTAGAGATAGGCCATGCTGTCATGTGACTGAACTTTTGGATGGGGTCTGGAAGCCATTTGAATGCCCAGGGTGGCTATTGGCCCCAAATGTTGTTCCTGGGGCGGCAGGGGCGGTATGTGAGGTGTCGAATGAAAGCTGCTGATGCCCTGAAGCTATGTGTGCTACTTGTGTGTCTGTAGCATGGACGTAGGCAGAGTTATAGACGTTTAGCTCTGCAGCTGTTTGAGAAATGCTTCAATGCTGAGGTTCACAGAGGGAGGTGGGGCTCGACCCCAGCCAGGACAATTGGCTGAGCAGAGGCCCAGACGGCCAACGCTCACTTTGTGACGGTGGGTTTCCTGCTGGGCCTGCAACGAATGGGAACTCGGCACAGTGACCCACCGGCTCAGGTGGTGGGCCAAGGCCCGTGGAGCAGAATGGAATCGTCCATCTGCATATGAAAAGCTGTAAGATGGGCCCTGGCAGGGACTTTCTTGGTTCTTCAGTCTTCAGGAGTTAAGCCTGTCTGGACTGGGGGCCCATCCCTCGGCAGGATGAGGTGGATTTAGCAGTGTCCATATTGGATCTTTTGTCTTGTGGTCTCCAAGGGGCCATGTTCCAGCATGTGGACTCCAGCAGGCCGGACCTACGGTGCTCCAATGACTGCATCTATGTAACATGCAATGAACTTTCAGAGACTTTCAAGAATCTGCAAATAACATCGCTGGCTGCGTCGGAAGTTATGACTGACATGTAAAGTTTTGCTTTAACAATTCTTCTCTCTAACCCTGTTCTTTCTTTTTTGTAAATAAATCTTTAGATATGAGATCTAAAGAATTGCTGAGCGTGTTGTTTTGGGTAAGATCCAAGTATATATTGACTAGGGGCTGGGGCTGGGGCTTGGCCCTTTGGGAACTGAAACAATCTGTGTGGAGTTTGGTGAAATAGGCTTAAGAGCCTCTCACCTGAATTTGAGGGTTGTTGGTCGGGGCTGGTAGAGCAGCTGGGAAGTCTGGGGGTTTGCTGGTGTGGCTCTGGCTGGCCAGTGGAGCTGGCAGAGGTGCTGTGGTGGCTGGTTGGATTTGCCTTAGTGAGAAGGAAATCCCAGCCTGAGGTTGTAAGTAGCCTGGATTTTAAGCAAAGTTTCCCTGGATTGAGTTCTCTAGCTGTGCCGAGAAACCCTGTCGTATTACACCTGCCAACACACTCTGGTCCTTTCCCTTGCAGGAATTTGCTTTCCAAGCATGGGATGGTTGGTGGGAGCCTTTCTGGGCCAGTGGCAAACACCAGCTGTTTCTAAGAAAGGTCCCACTTGATCCTAATCAGGCACTTGGCTGCCAAAGTCTGGAAGTCAGAAATTCCCTCCTGACCCCCGCACTGGCAGAACATTGAGGGGCGGCAGCTCAGTCGCGTTCATCACGCTGAGAAGCAAAAAGCCTGTAATCTACAGCCAGACCCAGTAGCCTAATGGAGGATTGTAGATTCAAGTCCTACCTGTGTTGATTGTGTTGCATTTTCTGCTGGGAAAGGGAGCCACTCCTGGGAGCACAGCAGTGTCACTGCCTCTCCCAAAGATGCTCTCGTCCCCCTTGACTCCTCCTGCACTTACGAAACATGGATGACGTCTTTATGATTTGGACCCCTGGTGTAGAGACTCTAGGAGAATTCCACAGAGACTCTAACAATCTGCACCCCACCATCAACTTATGCCTTGACCACTCCACACAAGAGATCCATTTCCTGGACACTACAGTACAAATCAAGGATGGCCTGATCGGTACCACACTCTACCGGAAACCAACTGATCGCTAGACTTACCTATATGCTTCCAGCTTCCATCCTGCACACACAACACAATCCATCATTTATGGTCAAGCCCTGAGATACTATCGCATCTGCTCTGATCCTAGTGACAGAGACCGAAAACTACAAAATCTCTACCACTGATCCGAAGAAGTGGCTCTGTCCCACGAAAGCTCATCACCGAATAAATCATTTTGGTAGTCTTTAAAGTGCTGCATTTTGGCTGCTTTGTTTTGTAAGATCTCTACCAAACATTCATAAGCCTGAATTACCCACCAGGTGACGTTAAAAACAAAAAACAAAAACAAAAAAAAAAACAAATCAGGAGGGCTAGATGAATATCCAGAAACCAACTACCCCAAGATAGGTCCAAAAAAGCCAAGAACAGAACACCACTGGTCATCACCTACAGCCCCCAACTCAAACCACTGCAACGAATTATTAAAGACATACAACCTATCCTTCATCATGATGCCACACTCCAGAAGGACCTAGGTGACAGGCCTGTTCTCTCTTACAGACAACCTCCCAACCTTATGAGGATTCTCACTAGCAACCACAGGCTATACCACCAAAATACTAATCCTGGAACTTTTCCTTGTAACAAGCCCTGTTGCCAGCTTTGCCCACATATCTATGCTGGCGATTTCATCCCTGGACCTAACCACATTAAGTACAGAATCATGGGCACATTCTCCTGTTCCTCAGCTAAAATCATATATGCCATCATGTGCCAACAATGCTCAGTAGGCATCCTTCGATCCCAAGGCATCATGGGTTTGCGCCCCAGTTGGGCTGATTCGAGCAGCGTCTTCTGTGGCTGTGCAATCCAATGCGGGAGTGGCAGTCCTTTCCGCACTGTGAGCAGCAGTAGGCAGATGTCGCTCTGGTATCACGGGCAGGGATCTTCCTGAGGGCTCTCCTGTCTTCCCCTTCCTTCACCAAGGTAGTTTCATACATCGCAAGAGCTTCCTTCACTCCCTGTTCCCAGGCGTTCCTGTCTGAGGCGAGCGAATGCCAGGTGTTCACGCTGATAGAGAGAGCGCTGAGGTCACGCTTGCACGTGTCCTTGTAGAGCAATTTAGATCGCCCTTTCAGCCTCTTTCCAGACGCCAGTTCGCCGAAGAGGAGGTCCTTCGGTATTCGGCCATCCGTCATGCGTGAGACATGCCCCAGCCAGCGCATATGCCTGTGGTTGAGAAGGGGGACCATGGAGGCGGTGCCTGCTCTCTCAAGCACTGTGCTATCGGGGACCTTGTCCTGCCATGAGGTACCGAGTATGCGCCTAAGGCAGCGCATGTGGAATGTGTTGAGCCTCTGACCCCCTCTCAACCCCCCAACAATGCCCACACACCACGTATATAGGACAGACCGCAGACGCTCTTCGACAAAGAATGAACGGATATAGAGCAGACATTAAACAACTCCAAATACACCAACCTGTCAGCCCGCACTTTACTGGAGCGGGCCATTCTGTTAAAGACCTGAGAGCTTGTGTGCTACTGAAACGGGACTTTAACGACCGTCTACAGAGGGAATGCTCAGAACTAACATTCGTATTCAAATTCGACACATTGACACGTGGTTTCAAGAGGGACAGCAACTACCTACCCCATTATAAGGACTCTTTTACCTTTTAAGTGCTTGCTTATTTTATCTAACTCTTAACTCCCGCCCCCCGTCCCGCCACCCCTCTGCTCTTCTGATTTGCCAACCTTGATGACGATTTTTGGACCTCTGGGCTTTATATATTGTGTCTTTTCTGGTCTGGTGATCTTTGCAAAAGCTGAACAGACCTGAGCTGCTGCCCCTGTTTTCAAGCATTCTTCATCCAAAGGCCAAACCCCCTGGGCTCCCCGTTTAGCTGGTGGGCATTTGGACAATGTGAACAGGCAGGGCCCAGCTCTGCCTCCAGGCTAGAGGTGTGTGAGCCCAGTGGCTGTAGAGGGGGGTGGGTGGGGGTGGAAGTGGGGAGGTGGCTCTGGTTCCCAGGGAGGCAGTGTTAGAAGGCTTTCCCTTCACCCCGCTCCCACCTCTCGTCACACAAGCGGAAATCAGGAGATCGGAAGCCCGAGGCAAGTTAGTTCCAAGTGAGTGCACCCCTAGCTCTGCAACCTGGCCAAATCTGCTCCCCAGGGTTCCTCTGCCAGCCTGACACCCCAGAGCTTTCGTGCTGTCTCGCTTCCCAGCTCAGACACTGCAGAACACCGCGCTGGCCCCATGCCCTGACACCCCCTCTGATTAGGTCTCACTATACCTGCAGCATGTGCCCTTAGCCACATCCCTTACAGTCACTTCCACTTGGGCGTCCACATGAGCTACTGTGCCTGTGCTGGAAAGAGGGTGAGGTTCCACAGGATATGCGCAACGCTAACATTGTAACGTTGTAAAGAACAAAGGAGACAGAAGCGACTGCAACAACTACCGTGGAATCTCCCTCCTAAGCGTCACTGGTAAACTATTCGCTCGCGTCATCCTTGGCAGACTCCAGAAGACTGCTGAGAGGGTGTACCCCAAATCGCAGTGCGGATTCCGAGCACAGAGGTCTACTGTTGACATGGTCTTCTCGCTAAGGCAGCTGCAGGAGAAGTGCAGGGAGCAGAGGTGATGAGTCCCTGAATAAGGGAGTACGTGAACCCCCTGTTTCTTCTATGCCGGGACCCAGATCAAATCCCTGCTACAAACCACAAACCGGTTGTCACCACCTAGGTGAATCTTTTGGGTCTGCATTAGAGCCTTCTGGAAAGGAGAGGCTGGCAGGAACAATGAGACAAGGACAAGGGTTATAAGGTTAAAAAACAACAAAGTAACTAGGATTTTATTAAAGGACACAACGAGGTTAGAACTATAACAAGTAGCAGTTCTAAGAGATAAACTTATTTACGCTCTAACGATAGGTACACTTATGTTTGAAACTGTGTCCATTTGTTGGCTTTCTTTTGGCCCTTGAGTTGGTTTTATTGTACCACAAGGCAAAGGATTTGGTTGTAGGAGCAAAGGTAAAAGGATAGAGGAGTTTAGGAGTGAGGGGTGTTGGGAGTTTGAAAAATCCCCTCTGTCTCCTTCCAAAGCCGGGGTGGGGGTGCTAAGCCCCACCTCTGTGCAGGGTCAGGTTGCTAGCCTGACCCAAGGGATTGGTACCCGAGAGCCAGTCTGGACTGTCCCTCTTTTGGGGGGCTCACGGTACTCCCTTAGTGGGTCCAACTAAGTGTACCTGGGAGGCTTATGCTCTTCCTCAGGTCACTATGGTAGGATTTGACAACTGAGGGCGGCAGGGAGGCAATGCCTTTTCCTGCAATCTATTTAGAGGAGGTGAGTAAGGATGGGGGGAAAAGGATAGAAGGGAAAAGGGAAGTTAGAACTTTTGCCTTATTGTTAAACCGTGAAGAGCTGGACAAACTATAACAACTTAAACTTAAACATTAATTCTTAATTAAATGTGCTGAGGTCTGGTTAATATAATGAACCCTGCCTGGGGTGTCCAGGCCCGGCCTCAGGGGGTCGGGCCCCCGGGTGCTTCCCTCCCCTCGTCAGAGGAAGGAACAACGGAGGAGCAACCCCCCGTTCCCTCGCAGAGGGTCCCGATTTCCCAGGTGGGAGTGAACATAGTATATGTATATAGCTATGTTAAGGCAATTTTACGTGTCCAGTCCGGTTAGGTAAGGTCTAGTCTAGTAAGAGTCCAGTCCAGTGGCGGTGAAGCGTCGATGCCGCAAGATGGCTGGCGGCAGGAGCAAAGGTGCCGCTGTGATGGCAGGCCCTGGGTTTCAGCAGGCGAGCACGCAGTACCTCACCCTAGTGGTGAGGCCAGGTCGCCGCCCGCCTGATCTACCTCAGGGCTGCTTGTTGCTCCTCGATGCTAGAGAGCGGTGAGGCGCGATGGTGCAAAGACGCCGCTTCAGGCCGCAAGGCGGCTCAGGGTCCTGTCACCATTGGCTGAGGTGGCTAGGTGTAACTAGCCAAGCAGAGATTTAGCTCTGTTCAGCACCGCTCAAAGGCGAGTTCTGAGGTGATTTCAGCTCTAAGCCGCAAGCGCGGCTGTGATTCAGCTCTCTTCGGCTCTTAAGCCTGGCCGGCCTCGGAACTCTCAGCGGTCGCCTCGTGGCCTCGCTGTTTCGTGTCGGGTCAGCAGGATCCTTGTCTGCAGTACCCAAGGGCCCCGAATGCCAGGAACGGCTTATATAGGTAGAGTTCATACATGATTCATAAGCTAATTTCCATACGAAGGTTCTAGGCACATGTTTTCAAACAGGTCCTCCGAGCCAGGGAAGCTTCTAGAAGCTGCTCACCTGCGCCCAATGAGGAGCCTGAATTTCAAATCCATGATTCTGAGGTGTTTGTGAGTTCAGGCTACCGGGGAAACCAATTGACACAGAGTGACGGTTACAGGGGGCTGCTAAATGGCAGTCTATGTATCTTTAGAGTCTACCTGCCCTTGCAATGATATTAAATAAGCCAAAGGCTTGTTTCCCCTGGCCCATGGGGACGATAATGCCCAAAGGGATAAAAATCCCTGACAAGAGGAAGCCACTCTACATAGCCTTCATCGACCTGAGCAAGGCCTTTGACTTGGTCAGCAGGGATGGTCTGTTCAAACTGCTCCACAAGATAGGCTGTCCTCCACGGTTACTCAAGATGATCCAGTCCTTCCACGAAGACATGAGAGGAACCATCCAATATGATGGCTCATTATCGGATGCTTTCAGAATCAGGAGCGGCGTCAAACAAGGATGCGTGCTTGCTCCGACCTTGTTCGGGATCTTCTTCGCAATCCTCCTGAAGCATGCCTTTGGATCTTCAACAGAGGGCATCTTGCTGCACACAAGATCTGATGGGAAACTGTTTAACCTTGCAAGGCTGAAACCTAAGTCTAACGTGCGAGAAGTCCTCATCAGAGACATGCTGTTCGCAGACGATGCTGCTGTAGTGTCTCACACAGAAGACCAGCTTCAAAAATGCTGGATCAGTTCTCCAAAGCATGCAAGGACTTTGGGCTTACCATCAGCCTAAAGAAGACAAACGTACTCGGTCGGGATGTTGCTGAATCCCCATCAATCAGCATTGACAACTATACCTTAGAGGTCGTCCACGAGTTCGTTTACCTCGGGTCCACCATCACTGACACCCTGTCGTTGGACACTGAGCTAAATAGGAGGATCTGAAAAGCGGCCACAACTCTGTCCAGACTCAGCAAGAGAGTGTGGAATAACAACAAGCTGAACACTCACACCAAAATGCAAGTCTACAGAGCCTGCATCCTCAGCACCCTCTTTTATGGCAGCGAGACTTGGACCCTGTATGCCTGCCAGGAAAAGAGGCTGAACGTCTTCCACTTGCGCTGCCTCAGGCGCATCCTTGGAATATCATGGAAGGACAAAGTGACCAACACCGCCGTCCTCAAGCAAGCTGGAATCCCAACCATGCACACCCTCCTCAGGCAGCGTCGGCTCCGCTGGCTTGGCCACGTCCACAGGATGAATGATGGAAGGATTCCAAAAGACATCCTGTATGGTGAGCTAGCCTCTGGCAAAAGACCTCCCGGATGCCCCCAGTTGCGCTACAAAGATGTCTGCAAGAGAGACCTCAGAGAGGTAGACATCGAGCTGGACAACGGGGAAGAACTAGCAGACGACCGCAGCAGATGGAGGCAGGGGTTACACAAGGGCCTTCAGAAGGGCGAGATGAAGATCAGACAGCTAGCAGAGGAGAAGCGAGCGCACAGAAAGCACACTAAGGACTTGCCAGACACCCACCACATCTGCAAGAGATGCAGCAAGGACTGTCACTCTCATGTGGGTCCTCATAGTCACAGTAGACGCTGTAAATGAAGTCCTCAATTGAAACTATAAAGGGCGCGATCCATAGTCTATGCAGACTGAAGGATGCCTACTCTATACTTGGGCAAGTCCTGAGACAGGAGGCTTCATCCCACCTCCTTTGTATCCCACGGGGGAGGGGTCATGGGAGAGGGTGCGTTCCAGCCATGGCCAGGATTTTCTTTAGCTTTCACTGTTGCTTTTGCTGCCCCCGCCCCTCCCAGCCCTCTTGCCAGTTCTAAATGGGCGTAAATTGACTTCAGTTTGAGAGAGGGAGCCAGGCAGCCTTACAGTGTATACTCATGTATTACATTCCCGCCATGGCCCGTACCATGGCCCGTAACCCTGTAACTGCTCTTATCTGTTCCCATGTGCCCAGCAAACCCAGCCAGGCAGACACAACAAGCAGCGTTCCTGTCCTTTGTTCACATGTAAGTCTTCTGCCAGAAGGAATCGGCAGCACGCAGGGCCGAGTTCAACATCTTGGGGCTCCTTTTCACCCATCTCACACAGAACTGACTCCAGCCCACACCACGTAGCCTGGGAAATGTACACCCCCGGGCGCCTCGGAGAGGCGATGCTTCCCCACTCGCACGCACAGAGTCTAAAGCTGTGTCTACATGTGCACGCTACTTCGAAGTAGCGGCACTAACTTCAAAATAGCGCCCGTCGCGGCTACACGCGTCGGGCGCTATTTCGAAGTTAACTTCGATGTTAGGCGGCGAGACGTCGAAGTCGCTAACCCCATGAGGGGATAGGAATAGCGCCCTACTTCTACGTTCAACGTCGAAGTAGGGACAGTGTAGACGATCCGCGTCCTGCAACGTTGAAATTGCCGGGTCCTCCATGGCGGCCATCAGCTGGGGGGTTGAGAGACGCTGTCTCCAGCCCCTCAGCTCACTGGTGGCCGCGTGGAGCGGCCCCTTAAAGGTCCCCTCCCGCTCCCTGCCTCTGCAGGAAGCTGAGGCAACGTGCAGGCTCCAGCCTGCACACGCGGGCAGCCTGCAGCACCCTCAGCCGCCCCACAGAACGGCGATGGCTGGCCGGAAGCCCCCCCAGCGCCCCCAGGGGACCCCCCCCAAGGGGAGCCAGGGCAGCCAGGCTGGGAAGCGGCAGCGGGGCCCCTCCTGGACGGAGGCCGAGCTGCGGGACCTGCTGGGGCTCTGGAGCGAGGAGGAGGTGCTCCAGGTAATGGGGAGCAAGAAGCGGAACGCGGATGCGTTCGCTCGGCTGGCCGACGGCCTAGCTGCCCGGGGTCACCCTGCCTGCACTCCTGACCACGTCAGGAGTAAGGTCAAGGAGCTGCGGCAGGGTTACGCCCGGGCCCGGGATGCGGCCAGCCGATCTGGGGCCGCCCCCGTCACTTGCCCCTTTTACAGGGAGCTCAGGGACATCCTGGGCTCCCGGCACACCTCCTCCCCTCCGGCCACCCTTGACACCTCGGCTGATGAGCCCCAGCAGGCCCTGCAGACGGAGTCCGCCCCGGAGGCAAGCCCCGCACCCCGGGGCCCCCCCCCGGAGGCCACCCCCGGGACATCGCGGCAGGAGGAGGAGGAGGAGGGGGGCTCCTCCTCCGCAGAATCCAGCCTGCAGATCCTCCTCCTGCCATCCTGGAGGAGCAGCAGGGCCTCTGACCCCCCGGGGATCTCCGGACCGTGGGAGCGGACCCACAGGTAGGTAACCCTCTCTGGTGGACACCCCTGGGCTTGAGGGGCGGGGGTAAGAAATATGTGTCCTGGGCCCCCCCACATGCTCACATGGCCATGGCCCCAAGGACACCAGGGCCATGGCCCTCACAGCACTGCAGCCATCAGCCCCTTCCCCCGCCCCCCCCCCGCATGACAGTGCCATGCCCCATCCCCGGGCCAGGGGGGAGCGGAAACTCGAGAGGCCCCCGGGAGGAGGGGGTGGGACACCCCGCAGCAGCAGCATGTGATGGAGTCGGGGGAATGCAAAAGGGAGACTCAGGCTACATATGAGCCCCAAGAGCTGAATACCTCCCAGGGCCAAAGGAGGATCCTGGCGCTACAGCTGGCAGGTGACACCTCTGCCCTGAACTAACAGGAGGGAGGAGCCGAGCTGGCTTGGAATTGGGGGGCGAGGGCGGGGGCCACAGGTAGAGGCTAGGGGAAGGGAGAGCTGGTAGGCAGCCAGCCTGAGGAGGGGGAAAGCTGCATCCCCGAGGGGCCCCCCCTTTGGGTCTTCTCCCCACCACGGGTTGGAAGGACTGTCTCTTCCGACAGCTGGTGCTGTCACTCCTGGCAGAAACTGGCCATCTGTGGCCTAAGAAACCTCTCCTGCTGTCAGACCCTGCCGGGTGAAGTGAGAGTCGCTCCCACCAGGGGACGGGATGCAGGGCCGGGGGACCCCTGAACCCCATCCATCACAGCAGCATCTCCCGGGGACGGGGATGGGGAACCTGCAGCACAGGGCTGGAGGGACAAAGGCCACGGCTCGGGGCCCACACTAACGCCTGTCTCCATTCTTCTTCCCCCCCTCCTCTCCTGTGTCCTGCACCTGCACCATCACAAGGACCGGAAGAGAGCGCCGGCGAGGCGTCAGTCGTCCCGGACAGCCCTCCGGGACCCTCGCTCCAGGGCAGCCCCTCGGCCGAGGAACGACCGGCCCCGCGGAGGGCTAGACGGCGGACCCCGCGCCACCAACCGCCGCCGGTGATGGACCCCCAGCTGCTGGCCATCCTCCGTCGGCAGCTGGAGGTCGCGGAGCAGCACCTCCACCTGCAGGAGCGGGCGCTGGCCTGGCGCCAGGAGGCATGGGGGGCCTACATGCAGACATTTAACCGGCTTGTGGACTACCTGGCCCCCCATGACGCGCCGGCCGAAAGATCGCCCGGCCTGCCCGCTCCTGCAGCCCCATCACCAGCTGCTCCGCCCATCACCGGCCCGTCCGCCGTCGCCCCGCCACCCACCCGCGAGGGCCAGAGCGCCGAGGGACCCGTGGAGCCACCTGACACTCGCCGGCCCCGATACCTTCTGCTCCAGCCCGCTCCCACCCAGCCGCGGACCAGGCTGCAGGCGCGGCGGGGCTCCCGGCCAGCGACGCCCAGTGCCGGGCTATAGGGGCGAGGGGCCCGGGACGTGGCCCCCCCCCTTTGTATATAGTTGCACCCTGTTTGTTTGGCCCCCCCGTTTTCCCCGTCCCCCCCATGTAAATAGTTCTCCCCTTTATCCTCCCTGGTTTCCTTTTTATTATTTATTGCACACTGTTGTTTATTTGCATTGTTTTATTGTTCTACATATTGCTTTGGTTGGACGTTTCTCCCCAGTTTTCTGTTTGTGGTTCACATATTTCTTGTTACATCCCCAAAAAAACAGTTTCAGAAAGACCAAAAAAAAGTTTACGTTCAGCCACAAGTGCGTGCTGTCATTTGTCCAGGACAAGTGGGAGGGTGGGGCGCTGGGGTGCTCCATGGTGTGGGCGTTGGGGCAGGAGTGTGGGGGAGGAAGGGGCGGGCAGTAGGGGGCCTGGGCAGCGTTCACCCCGCGGCCTGGTCGTCGAAGTGGGCCCGCAGGGCCTCCCGGACCCGGGTCCCCTCGGGGTCCACCTGCCAACTGGGGGCAGCAGGTGGCTGGACGTGTGCCCTGGCGGCCTCCGCAGCGCAGCCCTGCAGAAAGGTCTCCCCCTTGCTCTCGACCAAATTGTGCAGGGCGCAGCAGGCACCCACAATCTGGGGGATGTTGTTGGGGCCCGCATCCAGGCGGGTCAGGAGACATCTCCAGCGTCCCTTCAGGCGGCCAAATGAGCGCTCCACCACCTGGCGCACACGGTTCAGGCGCTCGTTGAAGCGCTCCTGGCTAGCGGAGAGATGGCCCGTGTAGGGGTGCATGAGCCACGGCCGGACGGGGTAGGCCGCATCTGCGATGATGCAGAAGGGCATGGTGGTGTCCCCCAGAGGGATCTCCCACTGGGGGATGTAGGTCCCCGCCTCCAGCCGGCGGCACAGGCCTGAGTTCCGGAAAACCCGGGCGTCGTGGGTGCTGCCAGGCCAGCCCACGTAAATGTCCTGGAAACGTCCCCGGCTGTCCACCAAGGCCTTGAGGACGACAGAATGGTAGCCCTTGCGATTGAGATATCGTCCGCCACTGTGATGCGGGGCGCGGATGGGGATGTGAGTCCCATCCAGAGCCCCGAAGCAGCTGGGGAAGCCCAGGGTGGCAAAGGCGGCGATGGTGGCATGTGGGTCCCCCAGCCTCACGAGCCTGTGCAGGAGCATGGCGTTGATGGCACGCACAACCTGCAGAGAAAGCACATGGGACGGCACCAATGAGGGGTGAGCAGCGTGTACGTGGCCCTGCCCTGCCCTGCCCTGGCCCCCCTGCCGTGGCCTGCCCTGCTCTGGCCCCCCTGCCCTGCTCTGGCCCCCCTGTCCTGCCCCCCCTGCCCTGCTCTGGCCCCCCTGCCCTGGCCTGCCCTGCCCTGCCCCCCTGCTCTGGCCTCCCCCCGTGGGTTCGCTTACCTCCATGACGACAGCCCCGACGGTGGCCTTTCCGACACCAAACTGCTGTCCCACGGATCGGTAGCTGTCCGGAGTGGCCAGCTTCCAGACCGCGATGCCGACCCATTTCTGCACCGTGAGGGCATGCCGCATAGCAGTGTCCTGGTGCCTGAGTGCGGGGGTGAGCCACTGGCACAGCTCCAGGGATGTCTGCCGGGTCATCCTGAAGTTCCTGAGCTAGGGGTCGTCGTCCCACTCCCCAAGCAGCAGCCACTCCCACCAGTTGGTGCTGGTGGGGTAGCTCCACAGCCGCTGGCGTGTGAGGCGGAGGATGGAGCGGGGTGCTGCAGGGGTAGGGGTTGAGCCCTGCTGCCCTGGGGGCATCTCCTCCCCTGGGGCAAGGAGGTGCTCAGCTGCCTCCCGCATGGCATGGGTCAGGGCAAGCCCTGCTCCTGCTGGGAGGGCTGGGTGGACCTCTAGCTGCTGCTGCTGCTGCTGGGGGTCCATGACTGCGGCGCCCGGGGTCTGTGTGCCTATGGCTCCTCAGACCGCGTGCTGTGCAGGCTGAGTGTGTGTGGGAGGGGCCCTTTAAGGGAGCAGCTAGCTGTTGCCCCGGAAGCGCTAGTCCGCAGGTTGACCCTGTCTGCAGCTGTGCCTGGTATCCGTATTTCGATGTGTGCTACTTGGGCGTGTAGACGTACCCTCGCTGCGCCTATTTCGATGTTGGGCTGAGCAACGTCGAAGTTGAACATCGACGTTGCCGGCCCTGGAGGACGTGTAGACGCTATTCATCGAAATAGGCTACTTCGATGTAGGCTTCACGTGTAGACGTAGCCTCAGTGTAGGAAAGAAACTTTTAATGAAAGAGGCAGAGAACTCACATGGCAATAGCTTGGGAAAATCCCACACCCAGAGTTCATAACCAACCCTCAAGTAACTGTCCCAGCTCAGATGGATTGAGCAGTGTCCTTTGCCTCTCAGGCTCACCAGTCCAGTACTGTAAAGATCCAATCCACACACCCAAACTTTCTCTGCACCCCACCTCAAATGCCCCACTTAAGCTCTGTCCAGTCCGTGCAGGCCCTGACACATCACCCTGATGCACCCCTCATTGAGCCTGAGGCAAGGCCAGACAACCTCTCATTGGTCCCATGTCCTGCTTGCCCCCCCACTGGCCGTTTGTCCCCTCTATTGTGGCTGGAGGCAAAACCAGCTCTCCATGGCTTGAGCCGCCAGTTCTTCTGCTCAGCTCGTAGCAGTTTCAGCTTTGGGCCTAACTACAGCACCTACCAAGAAGGAGTCTCACAAAGGCTACATCTGCGCTAGCCCCTTCTTTCCAAAAGGGGCATGGTAATAAGCAAGGTCAGAACATGCTAATGAGGCACTACCATGAATATGAGGCACCTAATTAGCATAACGGCAGCCACAGCAGGCTGCCTATGCAGTGCAGATGGGGGCCTTCGCAAAGCCCCTTATTCCTATTTGGTTTTAGGGGCTTTTGAAGACTAGGGGGCTGTGGCCACACTTGGCCAAAATTTTGAAATGGCCGTGCTAATGGCCAAATCGAAGAATACCAATGAGGTGCTGAAATGAATATTCAGCACCTCATTAGCATACTGCCGCCCGCGGCACTTCAAAAGTGCCCCATTTTGCTTGCGTGTGGGTTGGCTACATGGGGGTCCTTTCCCAAAGGACCCTGCACACTTCAAAATCCCCTTGTTCCTATCCACTGATAAGGGGATTTCCAAGTCTGCAAGGGCCTTTCAAAAAGGATCCCCATGGAACCAAGCCACAAAGTGCCCTGTCCAGCAGCATGCTAATGAGGCACTGAATATTCATTTCAGCACCTCATTCCTGTTTTTCCATTCAGTTATTAGCATAGCCATTCCAAAATACAGCTTCAGTCCAGGAGATGAAAATCCTGTCTACAAATTCCATGCCTTCTACAGCACCCCTTTGCAACAGCTTATATTACCCCCAGAACAACCATCCACCACATGCTTACTACAAAAATCCAAGAACTTCTTCTATCTTTTTCCATGAAGAAAAGTTACTGAAAACTGATTACAACAAACCCCCACTCCTCCTGCAACCCCAGCTCAAAAACACCTGCAACCACATTTCCAAAGCTTTCCTCAAAAAGAAGAAAAAAAAAAAAACAGGACCCACATTGACCAAACACTTTCACTTCCAAAAAAAAGGTCTATATCCTCCACCCCCGATGAAAGGATCCCTGCGCAACCCAGTAGTGGTGCTTTAAAATTGATGCTTTTTGCCACTTGTGTGACAGGTCTAAATGGGATGCTTTTCAAAAAAGGCTGCCTATTTTGAAGTTCCTTTATTCCCATTAGCTCATGAAAATAAGGGGACTTTGAGCTAGGTGGGGTCTTTTCGAAAAGGAGCCCTGTCTGGATGCCCTGCGTGGCGGCAAGAAGCGTCAATTTCGAAGCGCTGCTGCCGCCTGCATGCTAATGAAGCTCTGAATATGCATTTCCGCGCTTGATTAGTAAACTTCAAAATGGCCATTTGGGTGGCCATTTCGAAGTTTTGGGCACGTGTAGACACAGCCAACGTAGCTTGTTAGATGCTCGTTGTTCAGACAGAGCTGCTTTTGAAAAAAAACCCACGTAGTTTCAAGTTCCCTTGGTCTCATGTACTCATGAGATTTCTAAGTGTACCTATTGGATGCCGGGGGAGTGGGCAGGCGTAGCCTGCCCACAGCTACAAGGCCCCTCTCACGATGAGAGGGGACCCATTAAAAACAGCCCGGTTCCAAGTAAATACGGGGGACAACGAAAGAAAACCAGGAGCGGGAGTGAGGATCAAAGGTTTAAAATGACGGAGCCAGAGGGGGACACCGAGCAGAGGACCCCGGACAGCGCCCACCGTTCCTCAAAGGCGTCCAGGGAGTTGGTGGACGCCGCCCAGAGGAACTCTGCTCGGATTCGTGAGCGGAGGGAGGAACGGAAGTAGGCCCCACAGTCGCAGGTCACCCCCCCTGCCAGCCTCCTCTCCCTGGTTTTGTAAATGGCCATTTTGGCCGTGGCCAGGAGGAGGCTGACGAGGAGGTCCCGCGACTTTGTGGGGCCACGGATAGGGTGTGAGAGGATGAGAAGGTGTGGGGAGAAGTGCAGCCAGAACCTCAAGAGGAGGTTCTGGAGGAGCCGGAAGAGGGGCTGCAGCCTGGCGCACTCGATGTAGATGTGCGCCAGGTTCTCCCTCGTGCCGCAAAAGGTACAGGTGTCCGGGATGGGGGTGAACCGCGCCAGGTACACGCCCGTGCTCACCGCTCCGTGGAGGATTCTCCAGCTGATGTCCCCGGCGGGCCGCGGGACCAAGGTGGAGTAGAGGCCGGCCCACCGGGGCTCCCCACCCTCCGATGACGGCAAGAGGTCCCGCCATTTGTGATCGGGGCGGGACACGAGGGTGGGGAAGTGGAGCGTGTGAAGCACGAGCGCGTACAGAAGGTGTCGAGGCGTGGTTCGGAAGGGGACCGGCTGGAAAGTGTGCAGCCGGCTGAGGTGATGTGGGGGAGGGGGCGGGCAGGATCGCAAAGCCGGGGGCCCACGAAGAGGTCCGGAGGGCTAGGAGTGGGAGGGGGGCGGGGTGCACCCTCTCGCAGGACCCGGCCGAGGTAACTGTGAGCGGTGGAGGGCAGGGCAGCCTTCACCTCCTGGAGTACGAGACGGGAGGAGCATAGGTCGGAGAGCCCCACGCGCCGGGCGAGCGCCGGGGCCTCCATCCAGTCCCCCCGCTCGTAGTCCAGGAGGTCTCCGACCCTGGTGATTCCACCTAGGACCAGCCTCCAGCGCACCGTGCGAGACTCCGCCGCCTGCACACGAAGGTGGGGGTTGTGTAGCAGGGGCTCCGCGAGGAGGTCTTCTCCCACGGTGGCCCCTAAGGACCTGGAGGCTGCGAGCAGCCGCCAAGTGCGGAGGAGGTCCTGGTAGAAGGCCGGCAGCTCCGAGAGGCCTCGCGGACGGTCTCTGCAGGATAAATAGAGGAGCTGCCGGTCGTATCGGAGCCCTCGGTAACGGCGGAGGAAAGCGTGCGCCAGCGTGCTCCACGCCGGACTATCTGCACTGTTGGTGTTGAGAAGCCTCTGCAGGGCCCGGAGGCGGAAGACATGGACCTGAGTGCGCGTGCAGGTCAGGCCCTGTCCCCCCTCCTCCGGGGGAAGATGGAGTACCCCTGCAGGGACCCAGTGCAGTCCTGGCCAGAAGAACTCCAGGATTAACCTCTGGAGCTGGTCCAGGAACCCGGGGGGTGGGACCAAGGTGCTGAGGCGGTGCCAGAGCATGGACAGGACAAGTTGGTTCAGCACCAGCGCTCTCCCTCGGAGGGAGAGACACTGGAGTAGCCCTGTCCACCTCCGCAACCGCTCAGCGACCCTGCTCTCTAGGCCTTGCCAGTTTTCCGGCGGAGAGGGATGCGTGGCGGAGAGAAAGACGCCTAGATAGAGCAGCGGACCCGCGCTCCACCGGATGGCCTGAAGCGCGGGTGGGAGGCGGCTCATCTGCCAGCCGGTCCCGACCACCACGTCAGAGCTCTTGACCCAGTTGACCCGGGCGGAGGAGGCTGCCGAGTAGATAGCTTGGTAGGCCTCCAGACGCGCCAGGTCTCCCGGGTCCTGGACCACGAGGAGCACGTCGTCGGCATACGCCGACAAGACTAGCCGCAGCCCTGCCTCTGGAAGCGCCAATCCCGTAAACCTTCGCCGAAGGAGGCAGAGGAAGGGCTCGATGGCCAGAGCGTACAGCTGTCCTGAGAGCGGGCAGCCTTGTCGTACTCCCCGTCCGAAGCTGACCGGAGCGGTCAGGGTCCAGTTGAGCTTGACCATGCACTCCGAGGCAGCGTACAGCACCCGGAGAAACCCGACAAAGCGGGGTCCGAAGCCAAAGGCCTGCAGGGTGCCTAGGAGATACCCGTGGTCCACCCTGTCGAACGCCTTCTCCTGGTCCAGGGACAGGAGGGCGAACGACAGGCCGTCCCTACACCCAAGCTCTAAGAGATCCCGGACCAGGGACAAATTCTGCAAGATGGTGCGGCCCGGGACGGTGTAGGTCTGGTCGGGGTGGACCACGTCCTGCAGCACGGACCCCAAGCGACGGGAGATGGCTTTGGCAATGATCTTGTAGTCCGTGCTGAGGAGCGAGATGGGACGCCAGTTCTTGAGGTCGCAGGGGTCCCCCTTCTTCGGTAGCAGGCTGAGGACTGCATGCCTGCAGGAAAGGGGGAGCACCCCGCTTTGCAGGGCCTCGGCCCAGACGCCGAGCAGGTCTGGGCCGAGGACATCCCAAAACACGCGGTAAAACTCCACGGTCAGCCCGTCCATGCCCGGGGATTTATTGGTGGGCATGAGACGGAGGGCTTCCGAGAGCTCGGCCAGAGTGAGAGGAAGCTCCAGCCGGTCCCGGTCGCCCGTGCTGACCGACGGGAGTTGGTCCCAGAGCACCCTGCGGGCGTCGGCGTCGGTCGGATCCGGGAAGAAAAGGGCGGCGTAGAAGGCGCGAGCCCTCGCGCGCATCTCCACCGGATCCGTAAGAGGGGTGCCATCCTCCGCCAGGAGGCAGGGGATATGTTTTTGGGCGCCCCTCTTTTTCTCCAGGGCGTAGAAGAAGCGGGAGCCGCGGTCCATCTCCCGCAGGAGTTGGATTCGCGACCTCACCAAGGCACCCTGTGCCCGATGGGCATCGAGGGTCCTGTGCTCGTCCCGCTTCTCCTGGTATGTGCCGCAGAGGGATGGATCTCCGGGGCTGGCGGCTAGACGCCTCTCCAGCTCAAGGACCTCCCGTTCCAGCTGCCCTATCAACGCATCCCGCCGCCGGCTGGCCCCCCGGGTATAGTCGCGGCAGAAAAGCCGCGCGCGCACCTTTCCCAGGTCCCACCACCGCCGTGCCGAGGGAAAGGCGTGCCGCTGCTCGCGCCAGGCCAGCCAGTACTCCTGGAAGGATGCCACGAAGCCCACGTCCTCCAGCAGGCTGTTGTTAAAATGCCAGTAGGCCGACCCCCGCTTCCCCGGCGAGAGGGAAGCCTTCACGGCCACCAGATGGTGGTCCGAGAAGGGGGCCGGCCGTACGCTGGAGGCGTGGGCCTGGGAGAGATGGTGCCGCGAGATGTAAATGCGGTCCAACCGGGAGTGTACAGATTTATGGCCCACCACCCGGACGTAGGTGAAGCCGGCGTCCTCGTCCGGGTGGTGGCTGCGCCAGACGTCCACCAGGGAGCGACGGTTAATGAGCTCCCTGAGGACGTCCGCAGCGGCCTGGCACTTCTCGGTCCCCGTGCGGTCCCGCTCCTCGAGGGTGCAGTTGAAATCCCCGCCGAGGACCAGGCACTCGTGAGGATCGATGGTGTCGAGGAAGGCTGCCGCCTGCCGGAAGAAAGGGGTTCTCTCCGGGCCGAGTGTCGGGGCATAGATGTTGACAAGGTGAAGAGGCAGCCCCTCCACCCGCACCCGGAGATACAGCAGGCGGCCCGGCACGTCCTCGACGCTCCCCAGCACCTCGGGCTGCAGGTCTGGGGAGAACAGGGTCGCTACCCCGGCCCGACGGGCCGAGAGATGACTAAAGTGGACCCCGTCTCCCCACTCCAGCCGCCACTTGGCTTCGGCGGCCGGAGTAGTGTGGGTCTCCTGTAGAAAGGTGACCGAGTACCCGCCCTCTCGGAGGAAGGAGAGCACTCGGCACCTGCGGAGACCCGACCCGCAGCCCCTGACGTTTAGTGTGGCAAAGATGAACGGCGCCATTTGGAGGGCTGGGGAGGATCCTCGCCAGAGGGAGCGCCGGCGGTTCCCGTGGGGCCACGCAGCAAGCCGTGAGCCACGCCAAAGGTGACAAGGGCGTCGCGGATGCCACGGGCCCGTTGGTAGACCGCGGCGTCCCTCTTCCCGGTCCCCTTGCCCTCCCTCAGAAGGGCCCTCGCGGACTCCAGGACAAAATGAAAATCTCCCCAGCGCTGGAGGGCGAGAGTAACCTTGTTCTTGGAGCCGCGAACGTCCTCCAAGAACTGGCGCATCTCACCCGCCAGCGCGTGGGGTGCCGAGGTCTCGGGGTCTTGAGAACCCGTCGGCCTCGCGTTCTCTTGGGCCCCCTGGCCAGAGAAGAGGTTGGGGGAGGGACTGGGGCCTAAGTTTGGGAGGGATGAGGGCGGCGGAGGGAGAGCAGCCCCGGAAGTGCTGGGAGAGGGCAGTGCAAGAGGGGCCTCCTGAGGGGTTACGTCCTCAGGGGCAGGTATGAGTGGGCAGGGGTAAAAGGGAGGGGGAGGTATGGGGGCAGGGGAGGTAGAGATCAGTGGGGGAAGAGAGGGGTCATGCGGGGGAGGGAAAGGAAGGAGTGGGGGGGAGGAGGAAGGGGAGGGTTAAGAGTGGGGGGGATTGCGGGTTCTGGAGCGGGGCATTGGCCGGGAAGGGGTATGGCGGGGGTGGCAAGCAGTGAGGCCAAGGTGGGAGCAAGGGCGGAAATATGGGCCAAGGAGGTCTCCAGGAGGGGGGCTTCCTGAGGCAATGGCAGGGTAGAGGTTGAGGTGCTGGCACTCTCAGCGGGAGGCGCCGGCAGGTCGGGGGAGAGGGTATCGGGGTTTTCAGTTGCAGGGACGAAGGGGGGGTGCAAGGGGAGCCCTAATTCCCCTAGGGCGTCTGGGGGCTGGCCGACCTCCGCCGGGGGGTCATCCCTAGTTGGGGGAGGGGTTGCCCCTTGGGACAGCTCAGGGCAGAAGGAGGTGGCAAGTGAGGGATCGCTGGTGGGAGGGGTGAGGGAAAGTGGGAGGGGTGGGAGAGAGTCCAAAGGCGGCCCACAGGCCTCTAATAGCAGGCCTTCCATGTCCAGGGCCACCGGCGTGAGGCCCAGGGCCTCGACCTCCTGTGAGAGGAGGGCGAGGTTGGGAGCCACCTCCTCCGGGCGCTCCATTACAGCCGCCTGGGTAGCGGCTGGAGGGGTGTCGGAGGAGGGCGCGGGCACAGGGAGGGCCGTCTCGGCCTCTTTTGGCTCTGGCTCCAGGGCCGAGGGGGTGTTAATTTCCTCGGCCGCCGCGGCGGCAACCTCCATCACCCCTGGCAGATGGTTGGTAGCCGGGGGTTCGGCGGGTGGAGCGGGGCTGGCGGATCTCTTGGGTGCCTTGCGTGTCACCTCCACCCCGTCCTCCGGCGGGGTGGGGTGCCGGACGCGCGCACCCCCTTTTTTCCTTTTCCCCCCCACCAATACCCAGTCCTCCGAGGAGGCGGGCTGGGCAGTAGAGGAGGAGGGGCCAGGGGATAGAGCCGACAAGGAGGGAGGGAGGGAGGAGGAGGGTGGGGCGGCGAGGGAGAGGGGCGGCCCGCCCTGGGGTGGTCCCTCTTTTGGTCCTGCCGCCGGGCCTGCCTCCCTCTCCTCCACGGGCCCGGCTTTTGTGCCCGCTCGGGCGCCGGCGCCCGCTTCTTCTCTCCCGGCACCATGCTGCCGGGCGCCCTCCGACGCCCGAGCGGCGATGGATCCGTCCGGGCCTAAAAGAGGAGGGGCGGTCCCAGGGCCTGTCGCGGTCGGGGCGCCGCCGGTCTCGTGGCTGACGCCCCCCGGGTCGGAGGAGGTCCCGGGCTCCTCTCCTTCGTGCCGGGCCAGGGGGCAATCCCTCCGGACATGCCCCGCCGCCCGGCACCCGAAGCACCGGGCCTCCCCCAGGGTGTAGAAGACCCGGTACTGGGCCCCTTGATAGGGCACCAGTATAGTCCCCTCCTGGGCCACCCCACCCTGTGCTGCCACCGGCGGCAGTTGGACTCGGGCCTGCCGGCGGAATGAGAGCACGTGCCGGAGGGCGGGGTCTTTGCAGCCTAGGGGGAGGGGACTCAGGACCGTCAAAGGCCGGCCCAGGGCGGTGAGGAAAGGCAGAAGGGCGGCGTTGGGAAGGAAGGGCGGGACGGACGAGAACACCACCCACACGCCCAGGTCTTCCAGCGGCTCCAGGGGCACGTGCACGCCCCCAACCGCCAGGCCCCTCTCCACCGCCTCCTGGGCGGCAGCCTCCGAAGCCAGGAAGAAGACGATCTTCCCGAACATCCGGGAGGCCGCCACCACGGCCGCGGACCCCACCACCCGTGCCAACGCCCGCACGTAGGTCTCCACGTGGGGCGAGGCAGCCACCAGGAGGCAGCGGACCCCGTGCCTCCTGGTGAGCGCGGGGAAGGGGCCGCGACCGTCGGGGATGGTAGTCCTGGCGGAGGCGGAAGGAGCAGGGTGCAGGGCGGCGGCCGCCACCTGGGCATACGACCTGGGGGCCGAGATGTCGGGGCCCCCAGGGGTGGTGGAGGGAGCAGGGGGAGGGGGAGAAGGGGAGGCTGCGGCGAATGCTTTTGCAGCCGGGGGGAGAGTCCCCGCCACGGGGGGTTTAGCCTTCCGGGCGGGGCTCTTGCCCTTTCTTTTCCCCTGGCCCTTCCTGCCCTTTTGGGGGGGTGGGTTCGGGGCCAGGTTGCTGGAGGACGCCGCGGCGGAGGTGGTGGGAGCCCCGGAGCCTGCGCCCGCGCCCTCAGCCGACATGGCGGCAGAGTCTTGGGCGGCCCTGGGTGAGTGGGCCGCTGTTTCGGGGGTGGGAGGGGTGACAGTGGAAGACGAGGGGAGGAGGGGGTCACCGGATGACCCTCCGGCGGGTGTGGGGGTCATGGTGGCGGGTTTATAAGATGGGGGAAGTTTGTTGGGCGTGGGGCCTTTAAGAGAGAGCGGGGGAGGGGAGGAGAGTGGAGGGGAAGGAAGGGTGGAGGCATGGCTGCCCCTCCCCCACCGGCCAGGCTGAGGACCCAGTCAGGTGGGGGAAGGGCAGAGCGAGGGCAGTGAGGTCAGGGGAAGGTGAGACCTAAGACGGCCGCTGCTCCCAGCACAAGATGGTAAAATGGCTCCTTTTCTGCACTGGGATGTGGGGAATTGAAGTTTGTGCGTGTGGGGGGGGGCTCAGGCACTTGGGTGAAGTGAAAAATAAAGGGGGGTGGGAGGGGGCGTGGGCACAGCCAACCTGGTGGAAATGGGGGGGTGGGGGTGCCCACGTGCGCCTGAGGGGGGGGGGGGGCCCACAGCAGCTGCTGTAGAGTCTTTAACAAACCAGGGGGAGAAGGAAGGGGCAGCTGGTTAGAAGGGGGCCTAGGTGGAGGAGGGGCCCCCAGCGGCGGCTGGGTGGGGGTGGGGGGGCAGCAAGGGGGGGTGGCTGCAGGGGTGGGGCAGGGGCACACCCTAACACCCCACCCCTGGCTATGCAGCCACCCCTCTGGAGCCCAGGTGGAAAAGAAGGGCTCTGCCCAAACTCACCCCTCCCAGGCCACTCCACAGGAGGAGGCCTGTGGAGGGGGCCCAACCGCCGCTTTCAGAAGCCCCTTACCTTTCCTGGGGGGGTGAGGATGCAGCAGCTGCTGGATGAGGAGGTGGGCTGCTCAAGTGGGGGGCAGCAGCAGTTCCCCTGCCTTTGGTTGTGTGGGGAATGGGGAGCAGGGGAACGCAGCGCTGCTGAAGGCTGGGAGGAATGAGTCTCCCAGAGGTCATCTGCTTGAGTATGCAAAAGATGTGCATGTGTCATACCTTTTCAGGCAAAGCCTAATGGGTAGCAAGTTAGCCATGAGATTTGGTCTATTGTAAACATCTAGTTGTAAAATCACAATTTAAGCTGACACTTAAAGCGGGAGTTGTGAGATGTCACCAATGCTCTGGGTTGTTGTGGGGGACAGGGCAGCCACCGTAGCTGATAAAGGCGTTGATTACACAGGGCTCCCTGGTTTAAAGCCTTTGGAGGGAAAAGGGGAGAAGTACTGGTTGAGCTAGTTTGCTGAGTGCTATGGCCTTGCCTATGCTTTGGCCACATAGCTGTAAACCTGGCTTGATAAACTCTTCCTAGCTACGTATACATTGAAGTAGTAGCACCAACTTCGAAATAGCGCCCGTCACGTCTACATGCGTGGGGAACTATTTTGAAGTTAACTTTGATGTTAAATGGTGAGACATTGAAGTTCCTAATCTCATGAGGAGGTAGGAATAGTGTTTTACTTCTATGTCAAAGTAGGGACTATGTAGACGATCTGCGTCCCATAACATAACAGAAATTGCTGGGTCTTTCATGGTGGTCATTAACTGGGGGGTTGAGAGATGCTCTTTTTCCAGCCCCTGCGGGGCTCTATGGTCACTGGCTGCTTCTGCGGCAGCTGGGGATTTATACTGCAGGCACAGGGTCTGCAACCAGTTGTCAGGTCTGTGTATCTTGTGTTGTTTAGTGCAACTGTGTCTGGGAGGGGCACTTTAAGGGAGCGGCTGGCTGTTGAGTCCACCCTGTGACCCTGTCTGCAGCTGTGCCTGGCATCCCTATTTCGATGTGTGGTACTTTGACGTGTAGACGTTCCCTCGCTGGGCCTATTTCGATGTTGGGCTGAGCAACGTCGAAGTTGAACATCGACGTTGCCGGCCCTGGAGGACGTTTAGAGGGGGTGTTTGTCACTGGGGGCGGTGGAGAGCGCAGGGCCGGGGGGGGTGTTTGTGACTGGGGGGCGGTGGGGAGCGCAGGGCCGGGGGGGGTGTTTGTGACTAGGGGGCGGTGGAGAGCGCAGGGCCGGGGGGGGTGTTTGTGACTGGGGGGCGGTGAGGAGCGCGGGGCCGGGGGGGGGTGTTTGTGACTGGGGGGCGGTGGGGAGCGCAGGGCCGGGGGGGTGTTTGTGACTGGGGGGCGGTGGGGAACGCGGGGCCGGGGGGGGGGCGTTTGCGGCTGGGGGGCAGTGGGGAGCGCAGGGCGGGGAGGTGTTTGTGACTGGGGGGCGGGGGGGAGCGCAGGGCCGGGGGGGTGTTTGTGACTAGGGGGTGGTGGGGAGCGCAGGGCCGGGGGGTGGTGTTTGCGGCTGGGGGGCGGTGGGGAGCGCGGGGCCGGGGGGGGGAGGTGTTTGCGGCTGTCTGCAGCTGTGCCTGGCATCCCTATTTCGATGTGTGGTACTTTGACGTGTAGACGTTCCCTCGCTGCGCCTATTTCGATGTTGGGCTGAGCAACGTCGAAGTTGAACATCGACGTTGCCGGCCCTGGAGGACATGTAGAGGGGGTGTTTGTCACTGGGGGCGGTGGAGAGCGCAGGGCCGGGGGGGGGTGTTTGTGACTGGGGGGCGGTGGGGAGCGCAGGGCCGGGGGGGGTGTTTGTGACTGGGGGGCGGTCGGGGGCGCAGGGCCAGGGGGGGTGTTTGTCACTAGGGGGCGGTGGAGAGCGCAGGGCCGGGGGGGTGTTTGTGACTGGGGGGCGGGGGGGAGCGCAGGGCCGGGGGGGGTGTTTGTGACTGGGGGGCGGTGGGGAGCGCGGGGCCGGGGGGGTGTTTGTGACTGGGGGGCGGTGGGGAGCGCAGGGCCGGGGGGGGTGTTTGTGACTGGGGAGCGGTGGGGAGCGCGGGGCCGGGGGGGTGTTTGTGACTGGGGGGCGGTGGGGAGCGCGGGGCCGGGGGGGTGTTTGTGACTGGGGGGCGGTGGGGAGCGCAGGGCCGGGGGGGTGTTTGTGTCTAGGGGGCAGTGGGGAGCGCAGGGCTGGGGGGTGTTTGTCACTAGGGGGCGGTGGGGAGTGTGGGGCCCCAGGCTGTTTGGGTCCAGGGATCGCGTCGGGTGCAGGGGCCGGGCCACCAGGCCACACTAACGCCCCTCTCCCTCCCTCGCAGAGGTCCCCCTGGCAGCAGTGCCCCAGCCCACCACAATGTTCCACGGGATCCCTGCTGCGCCTGGCCCAGGAGGTGAGTCCCGCTGGCCCTGCCGCCGTGGGGAGCAAGGGGCCCCACAGCACCACCCCATGGCCTGGGCTGAGACACAGACTGGCCCGGTCGACACCTGACAGAGCCCTGCTTGCTGGCCATGAGCAGGGCTGTGACCCAGGCCCACCCCGCCCCTGGCCAGAGACCCAGTGACACCGTGGGCTCCAGCTTCCCTCAGGGGACTGCCCGCCCTCAAAGTCTCCAGGGGTCAGGCTAGCGGGGCTGGGGGCAGCAGAGTGGTGGGACACTGGGCTCATGGGAGGGTGGGTATCACGGCCACAGAGGCAGGTTACGAAGCAATGGCTCAGTCTGCATCAACAGGGGTTAGGATAGCACAGCAGTTCCCAAATTGGGTTGGGACCTCATTTTAATGAGTTTCCCTGGGTTGGCTTAGACTTGCTGAGATCGAGGCCAGACAAAGGGCTTCAGCCCTGTGCAGTGGGTCTCAGATTCCAGGCCCCTCCTGGGGCTGCATTCTGGGTCCTCAGCCTCTCCTTTCTTCGGGCAATGGGGCTGGTCTTTTGTTCCCCTTACTCGCACCCCTGGTGGCAGGGCCTGGGTTTTGGCTGAGGCATGTGTCTGTGCATTACTTTTTCTTGGCAGAAGTGGATTGTACAGCAATGAAGTTTGAGACCCCCTGAGATAAAGAACAGCTTTCCCACACTGAGGGCAGTTAAGCTGTGGAGCAGGTGCCCCAGGGAGGTTGTGGATCCCCATCAGTGGAAGTTGTTAAGAACAGGCTGGACAGATGCCTGGAAGGGATGGGCTCTGTTTACTTGGCCCTGCTCCAGTGCAGGGGCTGGACTCAACTTCTCAAGGACCCTTCCAGCTCAGAATCTGATTCTCCCTTGTGAACTGTGCTGGGTTCTCTGGCCTGGAGCAAGGGGCGGTGATCAGCAGGAGGGGCGGGATGGAAGAGCGGAGCAGGCTGTAGAGGTCCTGGGTGCTAGCAGTATCCCTGTAGCTAGTAGGCTAAGGAGCTGTGGACGTGGTCCTTCCTAACACCGGGTTACCAGGAAGGTTTTGCATTGTGGGCGTCACTGGTAGGCCCCTAGCTATAAGTGCTAGGTCTGTTCATGGATTTCCTCTTTTTCAGCCCCAGGGAATAAGCCAGAACTGTACGAGGCGAGTAACGCTGGTCACGTTCCCCTCCTCGTCCTGTCTCTGGCACAGGAGGCAGAATGACCTTCCAGCGTACGTCGGGTTTGGCTCTGCAAACGGTTTCACAGCCCTCAGTGCTGGAGCATTCAGGGGACCCCAGCTCTTGAGGTGATTCCCAGCTCCTTACCTCCATCTCAGTGTGGGTTTCTCTGGTCCCTGTCTCCTCCACCCTGTGGTGAGGATGCAGGAGGTCCGTATCTGTCAGCTCCGTCCCCACCTGCTTCCAGCCTGTCCATTTGTGCAGCTGACCACACACTGTGCGGGTACCTGACAGGCTGTGTATCTGCTCTCCTTGCAGGAGGTGAAGCTGTATAAAAATGCACGGGAGCGAGAAAAGTGAGTCCATCCCCAGCCGAATGGGTTCCCATGTGGTACACAGTTCTGTGGGGCTTGGGAGTGCTGGGACTTCAAGCTGTTGTCTGCAGTGAGGTCCTTGCTCGGGAGATGCTGGGGCTGATGGTGCAGGGAGCTCTGCGTTCTGATGCTCTGTCCCCACGCCAAGCTAGGAAGGACCCAAGAGCCCTTCTGCTCCGCCTCTGCCATTGGCCAGGGCAGCCTGCGGCTGAGAAAGATGCAATAGGCGGAAGGATCTTCTCCAGAAAAAGGGAGTGCTCCTGCTGGGCTGTGGAGCATGAGAGCCCCTGTGCTGTTCCCAGGGACGCGGGCGCGTGTATAGCGGTGGGGGTCACAGGCTATGCGCCTTCACGGGCTTCTGCGCTTGGGTTTCAGGTACGATAACATGGCTGAGCTGTTTGCGGTGGTGAAGACGATGCAGGCTCTGGAGAAAGCCTATATCAAGGACTGTGTCTCTCCCAACGAGTGAGTCCCCAGCTGGGTTTTGTTTCCAGCCTGGTCTCTCCCAGGGGAGCCAAGCGGATGCAGCAGCAGGAGCATCTCCTGCAGGATGCGTCGTTACCGAGTGGAGCAGAGTGACCTCCCCTCCCCAGGGCACTGCGGACACACTGGGGAAGGGGCTCAGAGAAGCATCAAAACAGCCCCTTAGTCCCCCCTCAGGCCCTGCCCACTTCCCCTGGGGGCCAGGCAACATTGCTCCATGCAGAGGGTCTCCAGTCAGAGACCCTGGGGAGCCTCCCCTGCCGTTGGGGCTGTTACAGTGTTCTCCTTTCCCCTGGGGACCTGCTTGTACATCCTCGACCTCCGTGTTCCCCTCCTGCTTGGCATGAGCCACTCCAGCTGTTCTTACTCCATGCACTGCCCCAGGTACACCGCAGCCTGCTCCCGGCTCCTGGTCCAGTACAAAGCTGCCTTCAAACAGGTACAGGGATCCGAAATTGGCTCCATCGATGAATTTTGCCGCAAGTTCCGGATGAGTTCAGCCTCCAGCAGTACAGCTTTTGGGGACTCTGGGACAGGAATCTCGGGGGGCTCCTAGAACAGTGGGGGCGGGGGGGGGCTGTGTTGCTGCTGAGTTCTACATGTAGGCCGCATCGACACTAGTCCCCTCCTTTTGGGGCGAGTTGGGAATATGCTAATGAGGCACCACCGTGAATATGCAGTGCCTCATTAGCATAATAGTGGCCCCACACAATTGGAAAGCACAGCTTTTGAATTGTGCGCTGCCTCTCTAGACGGGGGCTTTTTGAAAGGACACTCCTCCGCCCCCATACTTTGAAAAACCCTTCTTCCTAAAACCAAATAGGAGGAAGGGGCTTTCGAAGTCCGGGGGGTCCTTTCGAAAGGCCCCTGTCTACATGGGCGGTGCGCGATTTGAAAGCAACACTTTCAAATCACATGCAGCCACCATTATGCTAATGAGGCTGTGAGGGGGTTCGGGGTCTCCATCCTCTGCACCCCATCCGCAGGCAGGAGAACAGCAGGTTTATTAGGCAACAGGGCACAGCGTCGTACAGAGGAGTCAGTGCAGCCGGCAGAGACAGCCAGTCCAAGCCATGCTGGGGAGAGGAGGCCCCGAGGGGCCCCCGGAGCCGGGGTCTTGCCCCCTCCTTTGTCTCTCTCTCTCCCAGCCCCGACTAACTGCTTCCAACACCCAGTTCTAGTTCAAACCCCTCAGGCTGCACCTCCTCCTTTGTCTGCAGCCCAGGGGTGTCACCTGGTCGCCAGGTTACCCTCAGCAGGAGCCCCACGTGTACACACAGGTATCTCCCACTACATCACAGAGGCACTGCATATTCATGGCAGCGCCTCCTTAGCATCTTCCCAACTCGCTCATTACCACGTCCCTTCTGAAAGGAAGGGGCTTGTGTAGACATAGCCCTACTGTGCCTGACTGACTTAGATGCTGGGGGGAGAGACTGCATAGATTTGTTTATTCCAAGCCTGGAGGAACCAGTGTGGTCACCCAGGCTGTTCCCCTGTGTCCCTCTGGCCAGAGCCCTGCCCCCAGCTCACTCCCAGAGCAGACCTGTCCCATGAGAAATACAGCCCGCCTAGATTTAAAAACTGTCGGTGCTGGAGAACCCACCAAAGGTGAATTACACTCTCGCGGTCACCTGGCTTAGAGAGGGGGCCCCTGGGCTTGGGGGATGAGTGTGCGCACGCGCGCGCGCACACACACTCTCTCTCTCTCTCTCCCTCCCTCCCCTGGACCAAAGGCACTTCCACCTTCGTATAAATCTCATGTACTTCCACGTCACACCTGCACCAGTATTCAAGGTCACCACATCTCACCCCCAAGCTGTAGGCCCCGTCCCAGTGAATGGGGCCCTCCTGGCAGTGCCTCTGTGTCACAGGGGGGCCTAGCCTGTAGACCGTGGCGCTGGGGGAGGGGAGCCACAAGGGAGGGCACCACCTGTACCATGAGGCCACGCCTGCTGTGCCCCCACTCGGGGCTGGGGGAGTGCAGGGGCACTTACCTTTCAGGCTGTTGGCCAGCAGGAGGCGCTGGTGCTGCCCAAAAGCCTCAGAGAAGCCACAGGCCTGCAGCCGCAGCGTGGTCAGGACCGGGCAGGCTCGAACCAGGCAGGCCAGGGCCTCGCAGCTCTTGTCCCCTAGGGGGTTCAGGCTGAGGTGCAGCTCTTCCAGGCTCTGGAACAACAGGGGCGGAGGAGTCACCCCAACCTGCTGGGCTCTGCCCTGTGCCACCAGACAGCCGGGGCTGCACCCCCGCTGGGAGGACCACAGCGGCAGCCTCAGCCCCAGAGAAGGGACGGAGCAGCAGAGCCCCCCCCATGCTACAGGGACCCTCACAACCAGCCCCTCCCCAGAAGGACCTAGGAGCAGGCACCTTGGCACCAGCATGGCCACAGCTTACTCCTCCCTGATCCGGGGAGCCCCTGGTGTCCATCAGGGCAGCCCTGGCAGGAGCTCATCAGGGCCCTTTACACCAGCAGTGCCAGAGCCGTAGCCCAGAGCGCCAGGATGGGCAGCTTGGGGGTCCCCGAACCTGCTTGTGTCTCTGGGGTTCAGGCGGGAGGCCGGGGCCCCTCCCACCTGCCGTTGAGGGGAAGGGAGGTGCTGGACACACCCACAAGCCAACCTGGAAGACCGCTTGGGAGGGCAGCCCTGCTGCCAGCGCGCGGAGCCGCTCAGCACCGAGCTGGTTGGCCGACAGGTCGAGGAGGGCCAGGCTGCGCATGGTGCCCAGCGTAGCCAGCAGCTCGGCAGCCAGGCCATCGTCCAGCCCCGTCCCAGCCAGCCGCAGCTGGCGGATGGAGCTGTGCAGCTTGAGGGCACGCAGGAGTGGGGTGAGGTGGGGTTGGTGCAAGGAGAGGCCACAGGTGCTGAACGAGGGGCCCGACTCCTGCAGCTCCATCATCTTCAGCAGAAGCCGGTGCTTGCCTGCAACAGGAGTCCATGAGGGAAGACCAGTTGCTGTGGGGCACCCAGACTGACGAGCTCCCAGCCAGCTGCTGCCTGGCCGGGGCTAGAGCCAAGCAGCCAGGGAGAGGGTGGGGGGCAGCCACGACCGAGGACACCCTCCCCCCGCCCAGCACCACGTGGGGGGCAGCCGCGACCGGGGGCACCCTCCCCCCGCCCAGCACCACGTGGGGGGCAGCCGCGACCGACGGCTCCTGACATTGCGCACCGTTCAGCGGATGCTGTACAGGTCTTCCCCTGGCATGTAGCACGGCCCTGGGGGTGCCAATCTGTCCACCCGAAGCCACATTCCACCTCTGTCCCCTTCCGTAGCTGGGCCAGTGACCCGGAGACTGAGGGACTTGCCCGAGGTCACACATGCAGACGGTGGCACAGCTGTGCCCAAGCCCCCTGGACCAGCCTTCCCACTGGAGCCCCTCCTGCCTGTCCCCCCCACGGGCCGGGTGGCACTCTCCCCAGCCGGCTGACCGCCCTGAGGCGCTACAAAACCCAGCGAGACCCTGTACATCCAACGGTTCCCACACGCAGGCAGGCAGCAGGGTCCGTGGCATCCCCTTACCCACGGCCAGGCTGCAACAGGCCTTGCGATACCGGTCGGCGAGCGGGGGCAGGTCCCAGGACTGCACCTCTGCCGACACCTGCAAGGCAGACGAGAGCCCTATGGGTAGGAAGGAAGGCCGGCTGGCTGGGCAGCACTGGCAGGCTCAAACACAAGGGGAAGGGCATCGCCAGTGAGGGGTGAAGCCAGACCTCCGAGCTCCCAGTCATCTGGGCCCTGCCGGTTGGTGCAGAGTCCACAGTGGTGGGCCCCACCACGACCCTTCAGCGGCCTACAGGGGGACCTGGTGGGCTCAGCCCTGGAAGCGCCAATCCTGGCTCGGGTGCCCCTCACCTCCTCGTTGCTTTGCAGGACGTCCACGATGAGATCCTGGGGAGCCAGCAGTGCCCCTTCCTTCTTGAGGGTGAGCTGGGGCAGCAGGCCACAGGCCTGGTAGTGGCGCTGGGCCGCCTGCTCTGCCAGCCACGCCACCGGGCATCTCTCGAGGCCACTGCAAGGGAAGGGAAGGGAAGGGCTGAGCCAGAGCGCCCCACCAGAACCAGGCCCCCAGCCCGCCCTCCCAGGGTGGGGCAGGAACAGGGCAGCCCCCCCCAGTGGCAGAGGGGAATGGCCCTCTTACCCCAAGTCCCTGACCCCCTGGCGCTGCCTGGGAGCTGGACCCCTCCGAGGGTGCTGCTAATGTTGCCCCAGACCCGGCTGGGGGGGGCAGGACTCCCGGGCTCTGGGCCACGCTGGGAGGAAGGATGCGAGGCGGCTCTCACCTGTGCGGCACGGGGATGAGGAAGACGTTGTCTTGGACCCGGACCCGCACTCGGATGGGGGGTGGCCGAATCGGGGCTGCAGCCAGCAGTGGGGCCTGGGAACAGGAGAGGGGAGTCAAGACCCAAGAGACAGCCCAGGGGACTCCCTTGCTGTTGTGCACCCCCAGCACCTCACCTGTGGGGCCTCTCCACTGCCGTCTACGGGCCTCAGACCAGCGGCTGGCTCCGGAGCCACCAGGGCCTGGCCCCCGCGGGACCGACCCAGCGACGTCCTGTCCACTATCTGGGTGAGGCGGCTTTGCCGGGCCCTCCTCTTCTGGGGCAGAGCAGCTGGGAAGGGGGCTGCGCCATCGCTCTCAGACCCACTGGTGCCCCCTGAGTCCGAGCCCGACTCCCCCGGGCGCCGGTGGCTCCTCTTGCGGGGCTCCCGGCTCGCCCCCAGGTCGTCCTCCAGCCAGTCATCCCCCACGTACTCCTCGGCTGGGATCAGGGACGGCCTGGCAGAGGCCTCGGTCGGCACCGGCTCAGGGACCTGGCAGGACTGGGCACTGCCCACGCCATGCATAGCTGCTTCGTACTTGGCCTGCCCGCCCGAGGAACCCCGGCACCCGGCTCTCCTCCCCCGGCGCCCTCAGGCTCAGGAGCCGCTGCCTCTTCTTCACGGGCCGGAGCGGGGTCATGCACTCGTCCAGCTTGGCCCAGCACTCTGGCCCCTGCCCGCCACGCTGGGTCAGGATCCTGCAGGGCGCAGTCGCCTTCGTGGAGGGGCCCCCACTCTGGGGCTGGGGGGCCACAGCTGAGTGGGGGGGTGTCAGCGGCTCAGAGAGCTCCGCATCAAACAGCTGGCTGTGCGGCACATCTTGTGGGGGCTGAGCCACCTCTGCTGCTGGGCGGGAGACAGAGAACCCCGTGAGTTGGGCCCAGCCCCCAAGAGATGCCCCCCCACAGCACCACTCCCACCCGGCCTCACCTCGCCCCACCACCGCCTCCTTGAGCAGCTGCTCCATGGCTCGGCAGCGCTGGCGCGTCTCCTGGTCCAGGTCCCGGCCGTACATCCTCACCCACTCCCGGAGGGTGCCCAGAGGGCTCAGGCCCTGCGGCGGATAAGATGGAGGGGCTGAGCCTCAGGGCCGCCCCCAGAAACCCCACAGCTGTGCAGGGGTGCCGAGCCCAGCGCCCGCCCACAGGCCGCTGCTCCCCCACCTTGGCGTTCCTCAGCACCGCCGACGCGCCCCTCTGGAGCAGCAGCTCGGCCACGTCGAAGTGGCCGCAGTTGAGAGCGTCGTGCAGGGGGGTGATCCCCTCGCAGCCTGGGCCCCCGGGGTCATCGATGGAGGCACCACGCTCCAGCAGCAGCCGCACGATCTCTGGGCACAGGAGCCGGCAGTTACTGCTGGGTGGCAGCACCAGGGCCCCCTCCAGCCGGCCCCCATCACCCGTTCCAGCCCCTGCCGTCATCCGCCCCCCACACCGACACCCTCCCACCCTCCTCACCACTCACCCAGGTGCCCGTGGTTACAGGCCTCGTGCAGCGGGGTCCAGCCGCAGTAATCCCGCGGGTTCAGGGGGTGGCCCTGCCCCCAGGAGGAAAGAGACATGAACAGGCATGAGGGTTACGTGGGGGCCAGGTGCCCTGCTGGGCTTCATGCCAACTCCCGCAGGATCTCCCCCTCCAGCTGCCCTCCCTGCGGGCCAGGCCGGGAAGCGGCCCCAGTGCCCAGCGCCTACCTGGCTCACTCCCACGCGCCCTGCAGGCAGGACACACTTGCTGAACGCGTCCCCTGCTGGGGGCTGTGAGGGCCAGAGCAGAGGGACGCCGCGACCCCAGCCAGCCGCCCAGCTGCCCCCACGGGCCGACGGAAGGTACCCCAGGGCGCCCTGCCCGGGAACGAGGAGCGGCTCCCACCTGCTCCAGGAAGAAATGGACCCGGCGCAGGTTCCCGTCGATGCAGGCGCGGTGCAGCGGGGTCTCACCCCGGTCATTGCGCCGGTTCCACTGCAGGGCACAGGGAGGGCGGAGGCGGGGTCAGCACTGCCCGGGGGCCCCAGATCAGAGCCACCCCCTCGGCCCCCCGCCCCGCGCAGCGCCCTGGGATCCGGCCTCGCCAGGGCAGGAGCTGGAGCGACGGCCCCACGGGGCGAGGACGCTGCGCCCAGGCCCAGCCTCACCTTGGCGATCCTGCGGCGGCCAGGCACGCTCTTGCTGTAGCCGTCCAGGTCATCTTCCTCCCCGTCTGGAACGCACAGGCCTGAGTGAGGCACCCAGCTCCAATACAGCCCCCACCCTGCCAAAGGGGGGCCCGCGCCAGGCAGACGCGCAGGGCTATAGCCTCACCCGGCCGGGACTCGGCTCCGGCTCCCTCCCCGTCCCCCCCAGCCGGCCCACTCACCGCTCTCAGACAGCTCCAGGTCGCTCTCCTCCAGGGGCTCGCTGCTGTCCTCCTCCTCCTCCTCCTCCTCCTCCCCCCGGCTGTCCCTGGCGCTGCTCCAGCCCTGCGAGCGGCACAGGCCCTGAAGCCTGGCCAGCGTGTCGGGGGCCTCAGGGCGCCCCCACTTCTGCTGCAGGGGGTGAAGGTGCTGTAGGATTTGCCGCTGGGGGGGTGAAAGGATGGGCTGATCACCCTGCCCAGCCGCAGATGGGGTTGGGCGCTCCCAGGGCTGCTAGCCCAGGCCTTGTCAGCTGGGGGCGCTGGCCTTTAAGGCAGTCCCCAGGCCCCGCCCCAGGCCTGAAGGGGCCCTGCAGGGAGCAAGGCCAGGGCACTGACCATTGGAGCAGCTCCCAGGTCCCCCAGCCCCTGCCTAGCCCAGAAGGAGCAGCTCCCAGCACTGACCACTGGAGCAGCTGCCAGGCCCCCCAGCCTGGCCCAGCAGACAGGCTACGAGTGAGGGGAGGACGCTGGCTAGGCACTCTCGAGTCCAGCCCCAGCACCGCAGCTGCCCTGGGCGCCTTTCAGCTCCGAGCCCCGGCACCCCACGCCCTTCCCCTGCCTTTCTGCTGTGCTGGCGCAGGAGGAGCCGGGTGCAGCCTGGAATCCTGGGCGGAGTGAGGAGCTGGGCTCCCCGGCAGGTGAGCAGCACGGTCCCTCCCGGGCATGTGCCAACAAGGAGCAGAGCCTGGAAGCGGGAGGGGGCCAGAAACCAGCACTTTCGGCCACAGGCCCTAGCAGGGAGGTGTTGTGCGTAGGGCGGGGGGCTGGGAGGACTCCTGGGTGCCAGTCTCAGTTATCGCAGGCTCGGGGGACCCCGGGAGGGGCACTGCCAGCTGCCCAGCCTGAAGGGGGTGCTGCAGGCGAGCACTGGCATCCCCATTGGGCAGCAGCTTTGGGCCCGTCCCCTCACCTGCAGCCTGGGCTCCCCAGCCTGCTCCGCGCACCGGAGCGCGCTCTGAAAGCAGGGCTCCAGGGTCTCGTAGCCTTCGCCAGCCTCCTCCCTGGCCAGGGCGATGTTCAGCCAGGTCTTCCCCTCCTGGGGCACACAGACAATGGGATTAGCTTCCCCTCACCAGTCCAGCTCCACTGGCAGGGAGCCCACCCAGGGGCACGGGGTAAGTGACAAACAGCAAGTCCTTTGCCATCCTGACTCTTACGCCTGCCCCACCCTCCTTCCCTGCTCCCGAGCTGTGGGACCCAGCCAGGCCCTGCTTGCTAGCTGAGCTCCCCTCCCGCAACTCCCCAGAGCACGGCCAAGCCCAGCACGGGGTCCCCAGGCCCTGCAGGGTGAGACCGGCGGGCAGAAGGCAGAGCCCAGGCCGCCCCCTCACCTCCAGTGGGTTTCCTCGCCGCAGCGCCAGCTCCGTCTGGTAGTGCTGGACCGCCCGGCCGGGCTCCCTCAGGTCCGCAAAGGTGGTAGCCAGAGAGACATGGATCACAGCCAGCTCCTGCTCAGGCTTCTGGAGGGACTCGGCGTAGCGCAGCTGCCAGAGACACCGTCCACAGCATGCTGTGCCCGGGGTGGCCGCCCGCCCCCGCAGGGCTCGCCCAGCCCCATCCCTGCTGCCTGCAGGAATCTGAGCGGGTGCCCCTGCCCTCGGGCCAGAGCTTGGCAGCACTTCGGCGGCTAGGAGGAAGCGGAACCAGCCCCTTACCATGCACGGAGCCCAGCCTCCAGGCAGCCTGGTCCTCCCCCAGCCCACAGGCCGAGAGCAGGGGCAGCCCTCACCCACCTGCCTCTGGTAGAACTCCACCGCCCGGCGATAGTCCCCATGCTTGGAGAACAGGTCCCCCAGCTGCTCACACAGGCCCAGGGCTGTCTGCAAGTCGCCGGGCACTGCCTCCTCCAGAGCCTCCTGCAGATGGCTGACCTTCATGGCTGGGGGAGAGGCCAGCAGTGTGAGTGGCACGCACCGGGGGTGGGCTGGGTTCTTCCCCCTAGAGGCTCAGGGCAGGTAGGGGAGCCACAGGTGAAGGGGTATGTGGGGACCAAGGTCCCCCTCACCCAACCCAGCCTGCAGGCCTCTGGGACAGTGAGCACCTGCCGAGCCCCCTTCGCTGCCCCCCTGGGCTGGTGCGGGGTCAGTGTCAAAGCACCGCCCTGTGGTGCCACTGGGGCTACGTCGGGGACGTGCCAGAAGCCCTGTCAGGAGTGGCCTGTGCAAGCGCGGCCCTGCACCCGAGAAGCCGCGGCACCTTTCCCTGGGCGTGCCTGTGACACGGGGGTGGGGGGGGCGGGCACCGCCCCAGGAGCCACAAGCCACACAGGGCTGTGAAGGGGAGGGGCTGCACTGAGAGCCAGAGGTGGAGAGCTCCCAGCCCCAGTCAGCCTGGGCTGAGCCCTGGGGAGTGACACCCAACCTCCTCCCGGCCAGCTGCACAGGCCACTGGGTCCCCTCAGCCCCCCCCGCGCCGTGTCGCAGGGAGCCCCAACCCGAGCCCCCTCACCGTAACGCAGGTTCCTGCGGATGCTCTCGCGCTGCTGGGGCTGCTGGGAGCCCAGCACGTAGGCCTTCTTCAGCGAGCGCCTGGCGGCCACAAAGTCCCCCAGGCTGAGGAGCATCTGCAAGGCCCCAGGGCAGCAGGGTCAGCAAGGGGAGGGGCAGAGAGGTCCAACTACCAAAGGGTGCTGGCCTGGCGGGGGGGAGGGGGCTGTCCCCTTACTGGCCATGCTGGGTGGTCAGGCCCCAGGGGGAAGAGCTTGGGGGCCAAGTACGGGCTCCCCGCTGCCCTCACCTGGGCGATGCCGGCACAGCACTCACTCTCCATGCACTTCTCCTTCATGGTGTGGGCGCAGTCGCGTGCCCGCTCCAGGCAGCGCATGGCCTTGGAGTGCTGCCCCTCCCGCAGGTGGATGTGGCCCAGATTGAAGTAGGCCCGGTACAGGTCTTCGTAGAGGTGAGTCTGCCTAGAGGGAGATGGGTCACCCCCAGGGTCGCCCGCCCATTCACGTCCTCAGGAAACCCCTGGGCCCTGTGCCCCCACCTGACACCCCCCAGCCACAGCACCAGCCGGTTTCCTGAGCCAAACGGCTGCAGCCACCAGCAGAGGGTGAACCCCAGGGAAACACAGGAGCTCTTCAGAGGGGCCTTCGGCCTATCAGCACCACCACCCGCCCCCCCCAGGGAGGGGCCAGGGCCTTACTCGGAGATGAAGATGCTCTTCTTGATGTACTGGCTGCACCTGGCCTGGTCCTTCATGCTGTCGTACACCAAGCCCAGGTTGAGGTAAAGCCGGGCCCTCATCTCACTCAGCTCCCGCTGCGGCACCTTCCCTGGGACAGCCAGAGCCAGCCCGTCACCCAGCCGGCTCCACAAGGCAGGAGCTCCAGGGCCAGAGAGGGGCTGGACAGGTCCTGGACCCCTCACCCTCCAGCTGGCCGAATGAGCTGAGCAAATTGTCTCCCAAGGGATGGGGTGGGAGTGCTGGGAGGTCCCTACGGAACAGTCTCGGGCCCGGTCCTGGCTGCCCTGGTGTGGAACCGAGAGATCAGAAAAGGCTGGAGGTCCCTGAGTGCCCCTGCATATCCCACAATCCCGGCGGCGAGCCTAACTCGGCCTTACAAGCCAGCACGAGTAGATAGGAAGCCCGGATAAAAGCCTGAGGGCCTGCCCCTTCCTGGCCAGGCCAGGGAGTTCCGGCTCGGGGAGGGGATGGAGCTCAGGGACCAGGGACATCCCAGATGCAGGCTCTGGGGCAAGGACAAGGGGTAAAAGGTGGGGACTTAGACCGTCTGGTCAGACAGCCAAGGCAGAGGCCGACTGGTGACCCTCCCCAGGGCGCACCACATCCCAAGCTGATGGCTCCCCTCCCTAGCTCCGTGTCCCACAGCTCCCAGCCCGGCTCTCACCTTCCAGCTGCTCCTCCAAGATGGCCAGGCTCTTCATGAAGGCCTGCTCCGCCTCCCAGAGCGCCTCCCCGGCCTGGCTGCTCTCCGCCACGAACATGTAGGTGCGGCCAATGGTGGCCCAAGCCCTCTGCTGCTCAGTGTGGTCGGACACAGCGCAGGCCAGCTCCAGATGCTGGCGCTGGTGCTGATGGAGCAGGAGAACAAGAGGGCGCATGAGACCCCCCAAGCCCCATGGATCTGGGCTGGCTTTAAATTGGGCCCTGCAAGGCTGACAGCTCAGGGGTTACCACTATGTGCCCTAGTGTTCCCTTTTAAACCCCTCCAGCCATTCTGTCGCCCCTGCTCTGGCTTGCTGCCCCTCTCACCCCGTGGCCTTTGGCGGGGCTGAATACTGGGAAAGTAGCTCTCAGCCCAGCTCCTGGGGAGCCCCAATCCCTGCAGCTGATTATCCCCCTCTCCCCCATTACCTTCAAAGCAGCTTCATAGTTCTCCAGCTCAGCCGGGCGCTCCCCAATCTTCCGGTGGGCCACGGCACAGCCGATAACATCCTCCACGCTCTCCAGGAGGCGCAGCTCCTCCTGGTGCTCCACCACCGCCTCTCGGTACCGCCCTGCCGGGAGCAGAGAGACACTGGGGTGACGAGCGAGCCAGCTGGCTTCCCAAGGCACAGCAGGGGCCCCTGGGATGAGGCGCACCCACTCCATCAACTACAAGAGCAGCCAGAGTAACAAGCCCGGGGCGTAACCCCTCTTGGGGCTCAGAGCTGACATGCACCGGGGAATCAAGAGCACAACTCCTATGTTAACAACAACAAGTCCCGTGGCACCTTATAGACTAACGTATTTTGCAGCAAAGGCTTTCGTGGGCAAAGACCTGCTGCATCACATAGAATCAGAGAACACTAGGACTGGAAGGGACCTTGAGAGGCCATCGAGTCCAGCCCCCTGCCCCAATGGCAGGACCAAGTACTGTCTACACCATCCCTGATAGACATCTATCTAACCTGTTCTTAACTATCTCCAGCGACAGAGATTCCACAACCTCCCTTGGCAATTTATTCCAGTGTTTGACCACCCTGACAGTGAGGAACTTCTTCCTAATGTCCAACCTAAACCTCCCTTGCTGCAGTTTACGTCCATTGCCTCTTGTTCTATCCTCAGAGGCCAAGAAGAACAAGTTTTCTCCTTCCTCCTTATGACTCCCTTTTAGATACCTGAAAACCGCTATCATGTCCCGCCTCAGTCTTCTATTTTCCAAACTCAACAAGCCCAATTCTTTCAGCCTTTCTTCATAGGTCACATTCTCTAGACCTTTAATCATTCTTGTCGCTCTTTTCTGGGCCCTCTCTAGTTTCTCCACATCCTTCCTGAACTGCGGTACCCAGAACTGGACACAATACTCCAGCTGAGGCCTAACCAGCGCAGAGTAGAGCGGGAGAATGACTTCTCGTGTCTTGTTCACAACACACCTGTTAATGCATCCTAGAATCATGTTTGCTTTTTTTGCAACAGCATCACACTGTTGACTCATATTTAGCTTGTGGTCCACTGTAACCCTTCGATCCCTTTCTGCTGTACTCATTCCTAGACATGCTCTGACAAAGCGGTTCATTCCCTCCAAAAGCTCATGCTCCAAAATCTCTGTTAATCTATAAGGTGCCTCAGGACTGCTTGTTGTTCTCGAAGTTACAGACTAACATGGCTCCCTCTGTGATACTTATCTCCCATGTTGTAGCTGATGGCCTCTGATTTTCTAGCTACAGGAAATACAGTGGCTCTAGCACACTTGGATGGCAGCAGAGCATCAGACAAAATTAGCTACATGCAACGTTAGCCAAACTGGAGCACTCTGGGATCAGCCCAGGAGCGTACAGGGGGAGAGAACAGGCTTCAGGGGGTGAAGGCAACAGGCTGTGCCGAAAGGTAAACTGGCAGAGGGCAGGGATGCTCCTGGCACAGCTCCTCAGAGATCCGACACGAGCCCAGTTGTACCATATCTATTAATGCCCAAGGCAGGAACAGCAGGAGTGCACTGATGGGCTTTGCTGCAGACACAAGTCAGGAAGGGCGCTCGCTCCGGAGGAGGATCGGCATGGTAGGCAGGACGATCGGGGGGATCTCAAAGCCTGCAGCAGAAACGAGGCGCTGCTCAGTACGACAAAGGACAAGGTGCTTGGAGTGAAGGGCTACCGATAGCCGGAGGCTCATCAGCTGAAGTGAAGGAAGGTGAGAGAAACCTGGATGCTTTGGCTGGTTATAGGGTGACTAAAGCCACCTATGCAATGCAGCCACACAGCAGGCAAAGGCACAGTCTCTCCAGCAGAGAGAGGACCACGTCCATGACTGGTGACAGCTGGTCTGGAACACGAAGTACCATTTCCTGAGCACAAAGGGGGACTTCACCCCAGAGAAAGGCAGAGAAGAGCCACTCAGGTTGTTGAGGAAGGCAGAGGTGACTGGAAGAACTTGGCTGGCCTAGCTCGCAAAGAGAAGGCTGTGAGGGTGTCCCCCGAGTCTCCGGTGATACACCAAGGAGGTCAGGCCCAGGCTGGGGCCAAAGCAGGGAATGCAAGGGACAATGCTGGCCTGAGAACAGAGAGTCTTGAGTAAAGTTGGCTGGCACAAAGGAGAAGGTTTCTAACCATTGCAGGGAGCTGTGGGGACGGAGGCCAAACAAGATTCAGGTTAAAGAGAGAGCTAGATGTCACAATGGCAGGGAGTTTCAGGCATGGGGCGTTCTTCTTCAAGAGCAGGGCTCAGGTCACAGGCCAGGATCATCGCACTGAATCGGCTCCCTGCTGGGGGAAGGTCAGCTGTGTGGCAGACACAATCTCCTGGGGGCTGGTCCCAGCCCATGGATGTACCATCCCTGCAAAGAAGAGCCATTCCAGGCCTGCTCCCACGGCCAGGAGCCCTCCCCAGCCCAGCCGTCACAAACACAGCCAGACCAGCACCGACAAAGACAGCCGAGAGCATTGCCCAGTGACCAACTTTCCAACGGTGGCCCCAAAAGCAGGGCCTCCAAACCTTCCTCAGAACGGCTCTCCCGGACCCATCTCTCCCAGCGTCAGCCCTGGCCACGAGAGCCAGACAGCAGTCAGCTAGCCACCCTTTGCCATTGAGAGCCAGGCCCTGGGACCCACTCACCATGTCTGGCCAAGATCTCCCCAAGCTGGTTGCAAATGGCAGCTTCCTCCTTCAGGCTGCCACTCCTCCGGGCCTTGTCCTTTGCTTTCTGGAGCACTGGGGGGCCGGGGGGAGAGAAGAACATCAGAACCCGGTCAAGCTCCCACAGCCTGTCAGCATCAAACCCCTCTGGCGCAGAGTCATCGGCCCTCTAACTACGTGCCCAGCTCAGGGCAACAAATCACAACACGCAGGATTTCCAATTACCTCCACCACCATGGAATCTGACCCCCAGCCTGGCTGCATGCTCCCTGGGGGAGACAGGAGCTGAGTCCCAGACAGATGGACAGGACTGTCGCAGGGTAGTCCAAACCCCCTAACCCCACACTGCCCAGACCCGTCTGGGAGCCTAGCTCAACGATCCCACCTATAAACGACCCTCTCTCTGGCCCCACATGTTGACCCACACACCCTCAGCCCCACCCACCTCCACCCCCTCTGACACCCTCCTGCCTCCCTGCCACACACAACTGCAATATCGCCTTCAAATCCCACACCCCCTCTGCCCTTGCCACCCTATCACCCACCTGCCTCTGACTCCCCCCATCACCCGGCCCCCTCTGCTCCCCCATCACGCCCCAGATAGTGCACCCCCTTCGATCCCCCCATCACCCCACAGCTCTGCCCCGCCCCCATCACCCCACCCCATCACTGCCCTGCTCCCTCTCATCACCCCACACCCCACTGCCCTGCCCCGCCCCCATCACCCCACCCCACCCCACCCCAAACCCCATCACTGCCCTGCTCCCTCTCACCTCCCATCACCCCACACCCCACTGCCCTGCCCCCTCTCACCCCCCATCCCACTGCCCTGCCCCCTCTCACCCCCCATCACCCCACACCCCGCCCCGCCCCCTCTCACACACACCCCCTAGAGCTGGAAGGGACCTCTGGAGGTCATCTCATCCAGTCCCCTGCCCTGGCATCAATTTGCCCCAATCCCTCACTGGCCTCCTTAAGGCTTGAGCTCACACCCCTAGGTTTAGTAGGCCAATGCTCAAACCCCTGAGCTATCTCCCCACCCTAATTAACAGACGTTACTCATAACTTTAACTATAAAAATTATACGTGTACATAAATAGATTTTACAGGTCCAGGGGGTTATAACATTAAAAATGATAGGTCACAAGTCATTTTTTGTTCAAAACATTTCTGAGTTATTCATAGGTGTGTTCATAACCCTTTTTCCGTAAAGCGTGGGGGATGGTCCGTCACAACAATATGTTTAATCGACTCTCTGGGTAACTTTTTTAGTGCGTCAACAAAAGCAGAGAGAAGCAACTGATGTCCACAGTCAACAATCTTATCTGGTGGCTAAACTGTGCTGCAGTCGGACAAATGCAAGGGCGAAATGACAGAACCCGGAAAAAAAAAGATTCGAAGGCTGTGCACTTTTAAAAATGAGTGGCTGCAACTCCCAGAGTATCAGAATTGGCTTATAAAGGCAAATGAAGACTCAGGATATTGTTCTATTTGTGATGTTCAATTCACAGTTAAGTTTGATTCTGTAAAAGCCGTCAAGCATCATGCAGAAACAAAGGGTCACAAAATCAAAGTACAAGGACAGGTGTGGTGTAATGCTAGCAATAAAGTCTCCGTAAAGAGTAACAATGCTGAAGAACAACGCATATGCGCAGCTGAATTGCTTTTAACATATCCTGGAGTTAAACACTACCACAGCTACCGTTCTCAAGATTGTGGAAATAAACTGTACCCCTCCGTTTTCCCTGATTCCAAAATAGCCTCCAAAATTCACTGTGGAATGACAAAAGTAGAAGCTTTGATCGAGGCTGTATTAGCACCACATTCTTTAAAACTGGCTGTGCAAGACATTGGATCAGCACCTTTCTCAATCTCAGTGGATGCTTTTAATATAGGGAGCATGAAACTATTCTCAGTTGTCATCCAGTACTTCAATAAAGATAAGGGAATCTGCACATCACTCCTAGACTTTCTTGAAGATGCAGATGAAACATCAGAGGTGATTGTAAAGAACTTACGGAGTTGTCTTCAAAATGCCAGTCTGGTACAGAATAAAATTGTGGCATATGGAGAGAGAGATTTTGAAGAAAATGAGTCTGGTTTTGTGCACCTAAAGCAAATGCTGGATTTACCAAACCTTGTACCAACACATTGCAGCACTCAGATAGTACACAATACAGCAAAGCATGGCTTGAGAATGCTCTCTTACGACGTAGAGTGTTTGGTCCTCAAGGTCTTCAGTGAAGTCTTTGCACTAGATGAGAATAACGGTGAACTTAAAGAGTTCTTTGATTTCATGAAGACAGACTATACAGAAATCTTACGCCAAGTACCAAAGCCCTCAGCTCGCCGCCGTGGGGCCCTGCAGCTCTCCTCCGGCTGCACCCGCCCGCAGCAAGGCGAGCCTCCCCTGGCTGCAGAGAGCCCCCTGGGGCCGGGCTAGGCCTGCCAGTCCTGGCCTGAGCACACCCCCAGCACCTCTGCCCTAGTCCTGCAGAGGCTTCATCCCTCTGCTTGGGCCAGGAGCAGCAGGCACGGGGGCTCCCTGCAAGCCGGTGAGGAGGGACCCGGGCGCAGGTCAGGGCGAGGCCCAGGGCCCGGCTGCATTACTCCTGGAGAGAAATTAAGGCAGATGAGCGCTGCCTCTTGCAGCCCCAGCTCTGGCCCACACAGGCCCTTTGCAACACAGCCCGTCAGCCCTATTGCCAGACCCTCGCCCGTCCCCTCTGCCAGCTCCCCCCACCAGCCACCCCTGCTGTCCTGCCCGGAACCTGATTCTGCCCCCCCAAGGCAGGCCTTGGCACGGCTGGGCAGCCTGAGGCTGGCACTGGGCTGCCGGTATCTCCCAGCCGAGCCCACAGGAGGAAGCTGTCGATAGTGGGGGTCAGGGGACAGCTGCTGGGTGTTAAGGAGTTGTGGGCCCTGCTACTTAGAGAGATGCACAACAGCCAGAGATGCAGCCGGAGCCTGCAGCCCCGGCCAGCTCGTGCAGAAGTACCGGGCAGCTGGAGCGCAATGGGGAAGGGGGGAGGCAGCGCTTTGCTCTGAGTCACAGTGGAAGGAAACCTCCACCTTGGCCCTGGGGGGGCCCCGATTCTGGAGCTGCAGCCCCAGTTGGGAGACGAGCTCCTTCCTGGCTGCCGGGAGGGACGTACCGGCTGGCCGGGCAGCACAGTCAGAGCAGTGGAGTTAAACGATACCTGCCCAACTCCCACCCTGTGGCACGGATCCGCCCGGGGCAGCAACGCAGAGCCGGGCTGTCTGAGGCTCCCAGGTCTGCAGGTCCAGCCAGCTCGGCCCCGCTGGGACAATGCTGGGGCTCAGCGCCACGGGGGATGGTCCCTGGAGCAAGGGGCTCGTCCGGGGGAGGGTAAGAATTCTCTCAGCATTTCCGCCCACCAGCGCAGCAGCTAGTGCAGCTCCATATTACCAGCCCCCAGCCCAGGGACAGCCCTAGGGATGTGAGGGGGTCCCCAAGCTCTGCCCCCGGCCGCAGGCAGGAGTGTGATGGGGTTCAGGGTCCCCAAGCGCTGACCCCCAGCTGCAGGCAGGAGGGTGAGGGGTTCAGGGGTCCCCAAGCGCTGCCCCCCAGCTGCAGGCAGGAGGGTGAGGGGTTCAGGGGTCCCCAAGCTCTGCACCCCAGCCACAGGCAGGAGTGTGATGGGCTTCAGGGGTCCCCAAGCTCTGCCCCCCCCGCTGCAGGCAGGAGTGTGATGGGTTCAGGGGTCCCCAAGCTCTGCCCCCCCCCCTGCAGGCAGTAGTGTGATGGGTTCAGGGGTCCCCAAGCTCTGCCCCCCCGGCCGCAGGCAGGCGTATAATGGGTTCAGGGGTCCCCAAGCGCTGCCCCCCAGCCCCAGGCAGGAGGGTGAGGGGTTCAGGGGTCCCCAAGCTCTGCCCCCCAGCCGCAGGCAGGAGGGTGAGGGGTTCAGGGGTCCCCAAGCTCTGCCCCCCAGCCGCAGGCAGGAGGGTGAGGGGGTTCAGGGGTCCCCAAGCTCTGCCCCCCCAGCCACAGGCAGGAGGGTGATGGGCTTCAGGGGTCCCCAAGCTCTGCCCCCCCCCGCTGCAGGCAGGAGTGTGATGGGTTCAGGGGTCCCCAAGCTCTGCCCCCCGGCCGCAGGCAGGAGTGACTCAGCAGGTGGAATGGGCATTTTGTGTCGCCAGAGGCCCAGCTCAGCACAGCGGGGTCCATGCAGCCGGCAGAGACAGTCATTCCAGCCGATCCTGGGGAGAGGAGCCCTCCACACCAGGGCCTCAGTTCCCCCTTTGTTCCTCTCCTCCAGTCCAGGCTAACTGCCCTCCACTAACTGCCGTGTCTAATTCACACCCAGCCAGGCTCCTCCCTGGCTGTGGTCGGCCCAGGGTGTTACCTGGCAGCTTAGGCTACAGCCGCAGGGGTCATCCCCGGCCCGTGGGAGCTGCTGGGCCTGTCACTCACACATCCACCCCCCCACAGCACATCGCTCCCCCCTTCCAGACCAAGCTGAGCAGGGTCACTCAGCCAGGGAGCTGGGGAAGTTTGGGCCCTGCGCCCTGGGGTTAAACATCAAGGCTACGTCTACACGTGCACCCAACTTCGAAATAGCTTATTTCGATGTTGCAACATCGAAATAGGCTATTTCGATGAATAACGTCTACACGTCCTCCAGGGCTGGCAACGTCGATGTTCAACTTCGACGTTGCTCAGCCCAACATCGAAATAGGCACAGCGAGGGAACGTCTACACGCCAAAGTAGCACACATCGAAATAAGGGAGCCAGGCACAGCTGCAGACAGGGTCACGGGGCGGACTCAACAGCAAGTCGCTCCCTTAAAGGGCCCCTCCCAGACACACTTTCATTAAACAGTGCAAGATACACAGAGCCAACAACTAGTTGCAGACCCTGTATATGCAGCACGGACCCCCAGCTGCAGCAGCAGCAGCCAGAAGCCCTGGGCTAAGGGCTGCTGCCCACGGTGACCACAGAGCCCCGCAAGGGCTGGAGAGAGAGTATCTCTCAACCCCCCAGCTGATGGCCGCCATGGAGGACCCCGCTATTTCGATATTGTGGGACGCGGATCGTCTACACGTCCCTACTTCGATGTTGAACGTCGAAGTAGGGCGCTATTCCCATCCGCTCATGGGGTTAGCGACTTCGACGTCTCGCCGCCTAACGTCGATTTCAACTTCGAAATAGCGCCCAACACGTGTAGACGTGACGGGCGCTATTTCGAAGTTACTGCCGCTACTTCGAAGTAGCGTGCACGTGTAGACGCAGCCCAATTGAGCCAGCGGCGCTCCCCTTCGCTGGGGCCTGCCTCCCTGACGTCCTGCAGGAGCTGATCCACCTTGTCTGGTGGCTGGACGACATTGGGGGCCAGGCCAGCCCAGCTCCCCCCGCGGTCACACCAGCCCCTCCTCTTCCCTTGGGCTCTGCCCAGGGGCTCCCTAGGCAGGCCCATGAGCTCTGCAAGCCGTTCCCGGAAAGCCAGGATGTCCTCCACCCCCCACTGTCCACCCAGGGGAGCCCCCCCAACTCTCTCAGCAAGCCCAGGGGTTCCCTCCCCCTTCTGCACCACAGCTTAGGTGGGGGGGAAGCTGGTGGGCCCTTGGGGTCCCTGGGTGCAAACAGCAGGTGGCACAAGTGCTCCTCACAGTCCTGAGATGCCGGAGGCCTTTATGCAGCGGCACCCCTTCTCCATATCCCAAGGAACCTTCCCAGCAGCCCGTGGGGCCGGGACTAATGCCCCAAGGCCCAGGCAAGCCAGATCCCTGGTTTCCCCCACCTGCACCGGAGCAGGGTGGACATGAAGTCAGCCCCTTGGTTGCTGAGGACCTCCTGGGGGAACCCAACCCTGCTGGAAATGGCCAGCAGAAAGTCTGCTGCCGTGTCCACCTTGGGAGGGCAGAGTCAGGCCCCACCTGGGTGTATTTCTTCCCCAGCTGGGTTGCCTTGCCAGTGGGCCCCACTGTATCTATCGCTACCTTCTGGGAGGGCTCCTCGGGTGGGCAGATGCCTCAGGGCAGCTTTCCCCAGCCCCTGGCAGGAGCTGCAGGTCTGGCAGTCCCACTGCACGCCCGCAAATGTCCCTGGCCAATGAAAGGTCTGAAGCAGCCTCAACAGGGGGTGCCTCGGGCGATACCTTTGGGGAACCAGCAGCAGCTGCTGCTGGACACCCCGCCCCCCCCGATTCTCCTTTCTCCAGGACTCTCCTTCATGCTCAGCCCAGCTGTCCGTGAAGTCATCTGCCAGCTCCTCCGCGCTGAGAGAGTCCTCTGGCCGCGCTGTGAGAGTCCTCTGGCTGAGACACACTCCATGGAACCGTTCCAGGACACATGGACCATCAGCTTAACCAGGTCCTCTACAGTCTGGGCTCTCATCCCACACACCCCCTTGCCGTAGTTCTGTGGCAGACGGGAGGCCAGGTCTCCTCCGGCCCCTTCTGTGCCTCCTGGAACAACTTCTTGTACATCTCGGGGCTCAGCGTGAATTTATGCAGCAGGGCCTGTTTGTAGTGCTCAGGCTGCAGCCCCTCCAGCACCTCTGAGCCAGCCGGGGGTGAGCTTCTGGAGCCATTCCACTGAGGGTACCTGGTTCAACTTGCACGTTCACTCAAAGGAGGTAAGAAACCCACCCAGGTCCCCCCCCATCCTTATGCTGGGCCAGCACGTGCATCTCTAAGTGACCCCCAGTCCCAGGCCTCCTGGCCCTCTCGCTGCTCACTGCCTCTGGGCTTCTCAGCTCCCCCAAGGCCCGCTCATGCTGCCGCTCTCTCATCATAGAGCTCAACCCAAAGATTCTCAACTGGCTTTTATCCCTCCATATACTGGAGCTCTGAGCCATCATGCTGCTCCCACACATGGAGCTCAACGCCTCCTCCTTTTCCCCCCAGCCTGTCCTTCCTGAGCAGTTTATACCTTTCCATGACCGTGCTCCAGTTATGTGAGTCATCCCACCACGTCTCCGTTCTTCCAGTCACCTCATACTCCTTTGACTCTGCCAGGGCCTCTAATTTCTCCTGTTTGTTTCCCAGGCTTCTCGCATTCCTGTACAAACACCTGAGACAATTTGCTGATTGGCTGACTTTCTCCTTTCGAACGAGTGGTCGTCCTTTGTTATTCCTCCTTCCTTCCCCACTTACCTCAGGGCTTGTGTCACCGTCCCCGAACAAAGCTGTTGGCTGTAAGGGGGAAGGCGTGGGCCCCAGGGGGCTCTGTGGGGGGCTGTGTACCTCAAGGGGCTCTGCTGGGTGTCCTGGCAGGGAGGGACGCATCTGTCCTGCGTAGCTCTCTCTGCACCAGGCCAACCAGCAGGGCCAGTCTGTTCTCTAGAGCACAAAGGGCCGCTGGATTTTCACAACTGTTTTCAAAGCAGCCAGCCAGCTTGGCCTTGAGAAGGCTGCGTATCAGAGAAAGCAGGTCCCACCTCTCCAACACCCTGGCACCCATGCCAGGAAACACAGAGAGTGGCCACAAGACCGAGAACAACATTTATGGGACCTTGTCCCCCTCAAGAGAGCACCATGCGCCAGCTCCAATACTTTACAGAAAAGGCAAAACTCACATGTACAAATCCCCCAGCCCTCCTCTTGAGCCATTTCAAACCACAGAAAACAGCAATACCTGTAAAATGCTCAGTGGAGTCTGATACTCACAGAGCTCAGAGCTAATAAACAAACCTCCATTGCAACTGCTTCTGAAAAGTAAAACAGGTTCTCGTACAGAACCAGACTCACCCACACTTCGGCCGTGTCTACACGTGCCCCAAACTTCGAAATGGCCACGCAAATGGCCATTTTGAAGTTTACTAACGAAGCACTGAAATGCAAACGCAGCGCTTCGTTAGCGTGCGGGCGGCAGCGGCGCCTCCAAATTAACTTGCCTTGCAGCCCGCGGCGCGTCCCGACAGGGCTCCTGTCCGCAAGGACCCCGCCTGCTTCAAAGTCCCATTATTCGCATCAAGTTTGGAAAAGGAGCCCCAAGCCCCGCCTGGCCGCGCCGCGCGGCAGTAACGCACGTTAATTTAAGCACTGCTGAACCCCACACGCTAACGAGACACTGAACAGCCATTTCAGCGTTTAATTAATAAACCTGGAAATGACCATTTGCAGGCTCATTTTGAAGTTTGGGGCACGTGCAGACGTAGCCTTTTTTTTATTTATTGAAGTCTGAAGACCGAGAAAGCTTCTACTGCATTACTTGGTCTCCAGACTTGTTTAGCTGTTTGGCAGCCTGGAGACAGGGCTCAATTCCTCAACACTTCAGCTCATGGCAACCAAAGATTCACTCAACTTGAGGCTGCGTGAATCAGGAATCGACTGTACATGGCTTGGCCAACAGACGTTTTAGCATATAGGCGTCTTCCTCAGCCTGGGACAGAGTTTGAGGGTTGACTTGTTGATATGTGTGTGTAAGGAATGTGCCAGCAGGAGCTCAGGACTGGGAAAGGCTTGTGTGCTTCAGAGCTTATTTGCATGAAAATCTAAATAGATGCATATGTAATACCCTCTCAACAGAGTCTGATGGGAGCAGGTGAAGCTGTGAGGTTTCATGTCTTGTCATGAGCATGTTCTTGTAAAGTCACAATTTATGCTATGATGCATGTAAGAAATGTGGGTTCTCACCCATGCTTGAAGTTGTTGTGGACTCTAGGGTAGTCACCGTTACTTCTAAAGATATGGGTTGCACAGGGATCCTTGGTGGGGTAGGTTTCTTGCAAGCATACTGATACATTGTAAGCTTTGCGAGTTTGTACTCTAGCAAAATAAAACCCCATGAGGTGGTTGTTTGAGGGTTAACCATGTAGTTTCTTACATGTTAATTTCTCACACACAGTTTTTTTGGAAAAAAAAACTTGTGTATTTTGAACTCACTTTATTTGTTTTTGTTTGTGAGTTTTTAAGATATGTGGGGTTTCTTCAGAAGCCAGTTTTATTAAAACCAGCTGAAAAACTTCACTTACAAGAAAAAAAAAGGCAACATACATTTTAAAGGTTCATTAATAAGTTTCCAAGTGGTTAGTGCATGTAATATTTGGTAGAAAAGTTATTTGTGAACAAATAACAAAAAGACTGTCTGTTGTGTGTGGCTGACTGGGTTTGCTGTGCTAATGGGAACAGATCAGAGCTGCTTCAGGGTTATGGGCTGAGATTTGGGCTGTGGTGAGAATGTAACACATGAGCCTACACGGGAAGGTTGCCTGGTTCCCTTTCTCAAATTGAAGTCAAATGAGGCCCAGTTAGGACTGACAAGAGGACTGGGAAGTGGGGGGGACAGCAAAAGCAACAGTCAAAGATAAAGAAAATCATGGCTGTGGCCAGAACGCATTCTCTCCCATGACTCCTCCCCCGTGGGATACCAAGGAGGTGGGATGAAGCCTTCTGTCTCAGGACCCACACAAGTGGTTGGTGACTATAAGGGATGTGGTTAAGGGCACACACTGCAGGTCTAGCGAGGCCTAATCAGAGAGGGTGTCAGGGAATGGGGCCAGTGCGGTGTTCTGCAGTGTCTGAGCTGGGAGGCGACACAGCATGAAAGCTCTGCGGTGTCAGGCTGGCAGAGGAACCCTGGGGAGCAGATTTGGCCAGGTTGCAGAGCTAGGGGGGCACTTGCTTGGAACTAACTTACCTCAGGCTTCTGATCTCCTGATTTCCGCTTCTGTCATGAGAGCTGGGGGAGGGATAAAGGGAAAGCCTTCTAACACTGCCTTGCTGGAAACCAGAGCCACCTCCCCACTTCCACCCCCAGCCACTGGGCTCACACACCTCTACCTTTGAGGCAGAGCTGGGCCCTGCCTGTTCACATTGTCCAAATGCCCACCAGCTAAACGGAGAGCCCAGGGGGTTTGCCCTTTGGATGAAGAATGCTTGAGAACAGGGGCAGCAGCTCAGGTTTGTTCAGCTTTTGCAAAGATCTTTGCAAAGCTGTCAGCAACCGGCTGGGGCAGCTGGTTTTCCGGCAAACAGGTCCGGGGCGGGGAGGAGGGGGACAGATCCCAGGCCAGGCTGTGCTACAGTCGGGTACCTCTGTTTAAACAGTCTGCAACAAGCGAGTTAACATTAGAACACAACCAGGTTTTAGAGTTACCGGCCATTGAGCTGAATGGAGCCACTCAACACGGTCATTTCCGACTCCCTGCCGAAAGGCTGCATCAGACAGTGCTGCGCAGGGGCACGGCTGGGGGGATGCTGCTTCCCAGAACATCGGCACACCAAATGAAGCATTATTTGGACTCTGTGGGTGCTTGGGACACCCGCACCCCATTGGCCCATGTTGGGAAGGCATTTGGGATTGACGACGATTTGCGTACAGGCACAGCCGTCTCCCTGAGGCCGGTAGGGGGGCTCCTTCAGAAACGTATGGAGACTGGAGGGCAAAGCTGTGGCTGTGTCTAATTTTAGGGGAGGGCAAATGAGGGAAAATGTAATGGCACATTCAGAGCTTGGCAGGGGTGTGTAGCTAAACTCTTCCCACATGGTGCCCCTGATTCTTGGCGTACTGAGTGTGGACGTACGGATTCCCTTCCCTCCGCCCCACAGTTGGCTTGAAGTCAGTTACTGTGACAGCAGCTGCTGATCCCCGTAAACTCGGATCGGTGCTCTAGGGCATACTCTGAGCAGCAGGCTGGGTGGTAAAGCAGCCCATGCGTCACCTCCAGCTTGCCCGCCTGCAAGACCCTTAACCTCGGCTTCTTTGGGACAGAAAGAGCCGTGTTAGTCTGTATTCTAGCAAAACAAAACAGCAGTCCGCTAGCGCTTTAAAGACTAGCAAAATAATTTATTCAGTGATGAGCTTTCATGGGACAGACCCACTTCTTCAGATCATAGCCAGACCAGAACAGACACAATATATAAAGCACAGAGGTCCACAAATCGTCATCAAGGTTGGCAAGTCAGAAGAGCAGAGGGCTGGCGGGGCTGGGGTGGGGGGAGTTAAGAGTTAGATAAAACAAGAAAGCACTTAAAAGGTAAAAGAATCCTTATAATGGGGCAGGTAGTTGCTGTCCATCTTCAAACCACATGTTAATGTGTCAAATTTGAATACGAATGTTAGTTCTGAGCATTCCCTCTGTAGACGGCCGTTAAAGTCCCTTTTCAGTAGCACACAAGCTCTCAGGTCTTTAACAGAATGGCGTGCTCCAGTAAAGTGCGGGCTGACAGCTTGGGGTATTTGGAGTTTTTTAATGTCTGCTCTATCTCCGTTCATTCTTTGTCGAAGAGCGTTTGTGGTCTGTCCGATATACGTGGTGTGTTAGCATTGTAGAGGGGGTCAGAGGCTCAACACATTCCACATGCGCTGCCTTAGGCGCATACTCGGTATCTCATGGCAGGACAAGGTCCCCAATAGCGCAGCGCTTGAGAGGGCAGGCGCCGCCTCCATGGTCACCCTTCTCAAACAGAGGCGTATGCGCTGGCTGGGCCATGTCTCAAGCATGACGGATGGCCGAATACCGAAGGACCTCCTCTTCGGCGAACTGGCGTCTGGAAAGAGGCGGAAAGGGCGACCTAAATTGCTCTACAAGGACGCATGCAAGTGTGACCTCAGTGCTCTCTCTATCAGCGTCAACACTTGATCCTGTACTTAATGTGGTAAGGTCCAGGGATGAAATCTCCAGCATAGATATGTGGGCAAAGCTGACAACAGGGCTTGTTACAAGGAAAAGTTCCAGGATAAGTATTTTGGTGGTACAGCCTATGATTGGTAGAGAGAAGCCTGATAAGGTTGGGAGGTCGTCTGTAGGAGAGAACAGGCCTGTCACCGAGGTCCTTCTGGAGTGTGGCATCATGATTAGGGATAGGTTGTAGGTCTTTAATAATTCGTTGCAGTGGTTTGAGTTGGGGGCTGTAGGTGATGACCAGTGGTGTTCTGTTCTTGGCTTTTTTGGACCTATCTTGGGGTAGTTGGTTTCTGGGTATTCATCTAGCCCTGCTGATTTGTTCTTTTTTTTTTTTTATTTAACCTGTTGGGTAATTCAGGTTTATGAATGTTTGGTAGAGCTCTTACAAAACAAAGCAGCCGAAATGCAGCACTTTAAAGACTACCCAAAAGATTTATTCGGTGATGAGCTTTCGTGGGACAGACCCACTTCTTCGGATCAATGGTAGAGATCTTGTAGTTTTCAGCCTCTGTCACTAGGATCAGAGCAGATGCGATTGTATCTCAGGGCTTGACTAGAAATGATGGATTGTGTTGTGTGTGCAGGATGGAAGCTAGAAGCATGTAGGTAAGTCTAGCGATCAGTGGGTTTCCGGTAGGGTGTGGTACCGATCAGGCCATCCTTGATTTGTACTGTAGTGTCCAGGAAAGGTATCTCTTGTGTGGAGTGGTCAAGGCATAAGTTGATGGTGGGGTGCAGATTGTTAGAGTCTCTGTGGAATTCTCCTAGAATCTCTATACCAGGGGTCCAAATTAGAAAGACGTCATCCATGTTTGGTTAGTACAGGAGGAGTCACAGGGGACGAGAGCATCTTTGGGAGAGGCAGTGACACTGCTGTGCTCCCAGGAGTGGCTCCCTTTCCCAGCAGAAAATGAAACACAATCAACACAGGTAGGACTTGAATCCACAACTCTGCAATCCTCCATTAGGCTACTGGGTCTGGCTGTAGATTACAGGCTTTTTGCTTCTGAGTGTGATGAAGGCTACTGAGCTGCCGCCCCTAAATTTTCTGCCAGTGCGGGGGTCAGGAAGGAATTTCTCACTTCCAGACGTTGGCAGCCAAGTGCCTGATTAGGATCAAGTGGGACCTTTCTTAGAAGCAGCTGGTGTTTGCCAATGGCCCAGAAAGGCTCCCACCAACCATCCCATGCTTGGAAAGCAAATCCCTGCAAGGGAAAGGACTAGAGTGTGTTGGCAGGTGAAATAGGACGGGGTTTCTGGGCACAGCAAGAGAACGCAATCCAGGGAAACTTTGCTCAAAATCCAGGCTGCTTACAGCCTCAGGCTGGGATTTCCTTCTCACTAAGGCAAATCCAACCAGCCACCACAGCACCTCTGCCACCCCACTGGCCAGCCAGAGCCACATCAGCAAACCCCCAGACTTCCCAGCTGCTCTACCAGCCCAGACCAACAACCCCCAAATTAAGGTGAGAGGCTCTTAAGCCTATTTCACCAAACTCCACACAGATTGTTTCAGGTCCCAAAGGGCCCAGCCCCAGCCCCTGGTCAATATATACTTGGGTTTTACCCAAAACAACACGCTCAGCAATTCTTTAGATCCAATATCTAAAGATTTATTAACAAAAAAGAAAGAACAGGGTTAGAGAGAAGAATTGTTAAAGTAAAACTTTACATGCTTCAGTCATAACTTCCGACGCAGCCAGCGATGTTATGTGCTGATTCTTGAAAGTCTCTGAAAGTTCATTGCATGTTACATAGATGCAGTCATTGGAGCATCGTAGGTCCGGCCCGCTGGAGTCCACATGCTGGACCATGGCCCCTTGGAGACCACAAGACAAAAGATCCAATATGGACACTGCTAAATCCACCTCATCCTGCTGAGGGATGGGCCCCCAGTCCAGACAGGCTTAACTCATGAAGACTGAGGAACGAAGAATGTCCCTACCAGGGCCCATCTCACAGCTTTTCATACGCGGAGGGACAATTCTATTCTGCTCCATGGGCCTTGGCCCACCACCTGAGCCGGTGGGTCACTGTGCCGAGTTCCCATTCGTTGCAGGCCCAGCAGGAAACCCACCGTCACAAAGTGAGCGTTGGCCGTCTGGGCCTCTGCTCAGTCTATTCTCCTGGCTGGGGTGGAGCCCCACCTCCCTCTGTGAACCTCAGCACTGAAGCATTTCTCACACAGCTGCAGAGCTAAACGTCTATAACTCTGCCTACGTCCATGCTACAGACACACAAGTAGCACACATAGCTTCAGGGCGTCAGCAGCTTTCATTCGACACCTCACATACCCCCTCCCCGCCCGAGGAACAACATTTGGGGCCAATAGCCACCCTGGGAATTCAAATAGCTTCCAGACCCCACACAAAAGTTCAGCCAGATGACAGCATGGCCTGTCTCTAACCCTCTGGTTCTCCGCCTAGCGCCGTGGGGCGGCCATCCACGTCACTGCAGCATGCAGGGCAGCAAACAGGATCAGGGCACCAGGGCTGTATGGTAGCCAACTGACAGTACTGCAGCTGGCCCAGACAGAGACACACGCCTCAAGGAGCGCGCTGGGGAGTGGGGCAAACTGGCGAGAAGGAGATCCCGGCCTGGGGCTGTGAGGGGCCTGCACTTTAAGCAAAGGTGCCCTGGAGTGATTTCTCCAGCCGTGCCCAGAACCTCCCGGCCGTTATGCCACTAGCGGTGGCTCTGGGTCACTCCTGCAGGGACTCGGTGGGCTGTCGGGCACAGCCCAACATCGAAATAGGCGCAGCGAGGGAACGTCTACACGCCAAAGTACCAAACATCGAAATAGGGATGCCAGGCACAGCTGCACACAGGGTCACAGGGCGGACTAGCGCTTCCGGGGCAACAGCTAGCCGCTCCCTTAAAGGGCCCCTCCCACATACACTCAGCCTGCACAGCACGCAGTCTGACGAGCCAGATAGGCACACAGACCCCGAGCGCCGCAGTTATGGACCCCCAGCAGCAGCAGCCGCAGCAGCAGCCGCAGCAGCAGCAGCTTGAGGTCCAGCCAGCCCTCGTGGCAGGAGCAGGGCTTGCCCTGGCTCTTGCCATGTTGGGGGCAGCTGAGCACCTTCCTGCCCCAGGGGAGGAGATGCCCCCGGGGCAGCAGGGCTCAGCCCCTCCCCCTGCAGCACCCCGCTCCACCCCCCGCCTCACACGCCGGCGGCTGTGGAGCCCCCCCACCAGCACCGACTGGTGGGAGCGCCTGGTGCTTGGGGAGTGGGACGACGACCACTGGGTCCGCAACTTCAGGATGAGCCGACAGACATTCCTGGAGCTGTGCCAGTGGCTCAGCCCCGCACTCCGGCACCGGGACACTGCCATGCGGCGTGCCCTCAGCTTGGAGAAACGGGTCGGCATCGCTGTCTGGAAGCTGGCCACTCCGGACAGCTACCGATCCGTGGGGCAGCAGTTTGGCGTCGGAAAGGCCACCGTCGGGGCTGTGTTCATGGAGGTAAGAGAACCCACAGGGGGAGGCCAGGCCAGGGGGGCCAGGGCAGAGCAGGGCAGGCCAGGGGGGCCGGGGGGGCCAGGGGGGCCAGGGCAGAGCAGGGCAGGCCAGGGGGGCCAGGGCAGGCCAGGGGGGCCAGGGCACAGCAGGGGGGCCAGGGCAGGCCAGGGCAGGGCCATGCACACCCTGCTCACCCCTCATTGAGGCTGTCCCATGTGCTTTCCCTGCAGGTCGTGCGTGCCATCAACTCCATGCTCCTGCACAGACTCGTGAGGCTGGGGGACCCAGATGCCACCATTGCCGCCTTTGCCACCCTGGGCTTCCCCAACTGCTTCGGGGCTCTGGATGGGACCCACATCCCCATCCGCGCCCCGGACCACAGCGGAGGCCGATACGTGAACCGCAAGGGCTACCATTCAGTCGTCCTGCAGGCCTTGGTGGACAGCCGGGGACGGTTCCAGGACATTTACGTGGGCTGGCCTGGCAGCACCCACGACGCCCGGGTTTTCCGCAACTCGGGCCTGTGCCGCCGGCTGGAGGCGGGGACCTACATCCCCCAGCGGGAGATCCCTCTGGGGGACACCACCATGCCCTTCTGCATGATTGCGGATGCGGCCTACCCCCTCCGGCCGTGGCTTATGCGCCCCTACACGGGCCACCTCTCCGCCAGCCAGGAGCGCTTCAATGAGCGCCTGAACCGTGCGCGCCAGGTGGTGGAGCGCTCCTTCGGCCGCCTCAAGGGACGATGGAGATGTCTCCTCACCCGCCTGGATGCCAGCCCCAACAACATCCCCCAGATTGTGGGTGCCTGCTGCGCCCTGCACAACCTTGTTGAGAGCAAGGGGGAGACCTTCCTTCAGGGCTGGGCCGCCGAAGCCAGCAGGGCCCACGTCCAGCCACCTGCTGCCCCCAGTCGGCAGGTGGACCCAGAGGGGACCCGGGTCCGGGAGGCCCTGCGGGCCCACTTCGACAACCAGGCCGCGGGGTGAACTCTGGCCAGGCCCCCGACTGCCTGCCCCTTCCTCCCCCACACTCCTGCCTCAACGCCCACACCACCATGGAGCACCCCACCGCCCGCCCCCCCTTGTCCAGGAGAAATGACAGCACGAACTTGTGGGTGAACGTTAATGTTTTTTTTGTTGTCTTCACGAATTTTTTTTTTTTTTAAATAAAAAAATATATGTATGTGAAACAGAAACCCAAAAGGAGGAACAAACATCCAACAAAACCAAGATGGGCAGAAATAAAACTATATACAACAATCAAAAAATGAAAGCTCTGTGCGCCATCCAAAGAAAAACAAAAAGCAGGGAGGAGAACGGGGAGAACTATGTACAGGGGGGACGGGGCAAACGGGAAACACCCACACCCCCCACCCAGTCCCCAAAGTCAGTCCAAGAAGGGGGGGGCCACGTCCCGGGCCCCTCGCCCCTAGAGCCCAGCGGTGGGCGTGCCCGGCCGGGAGCTGCGGCGGGCCTGCAGTCTGGTGCGCGGCTGGGTGGGAGCGGGCTCCACCGGAAGGTATCAGCGCCGGCGAGTCTCGGGTGGCTCCAGGGGTCCCTCGGCGCGGTGGCCCTCGCGGGGAGGTGGTGGGGCGACGCCGGACGGGGCGGCGGCGGCTGCAGCAGCTGGTGGTGGGGCTGCAGGAGCGGCCATGGCGGGCGGTGGCGCGGCCGGCGCGGCATGGGGGGCCAGGAAATCAACCAGACGGTTGACAGTGTCCACCAGGGCCCCCCATGACTCGCGGCGCCAGGCCAGCGCCTGCTCCTGCAGCCGGATGTACTGCCGGGACACCTCCAGCTGCTGCTCCGACACCTCCAGCTGCCGGCGATGGATGGTCAGCAGCTGGGGGTCTGTGGCCACCGCCAGCAGTAGGCACGGGGTCCGCCGTCTTGCCCTCCGCGGGGCCGGTGGTTCCTCGGCCGAGGGGCTTCCCTGAAGCGAGGGTCCCGGAGGACTCTCCGGGACGACCGACGCCTCGCCGGCGCTCTCTTCCGGTCCTTCGGATGGTGCCGGTGCAGGTGCAGGACACAGGAGAGGAGGGGGGAAAGAAGAATGGAGACAGGCATTAGTGTGGTCCCCAAGCCGTGGCCTTTGTCCCCCCCGCCCTGTGCTGCAGGTTCCCCATCCCCGTCCCCGGGAGATGCTGCTGTGATGGATGGGGTTCAGGGGTCCCCCTGCCCTGCAGCCCGTCCCCTGGTGGGAGCGACTCTCACTTCAGCCCGCAGGGTCTGAGAGCAGGAGAGGTTTCTTAGGCCACAGCTGGCCAGTTTCTGGCAGGAGTGACAGCACCAGCTGTCGGAAGAGACAGTCCTTCCAACTCGTCGTGGGGAGAAGACCCCAAGGGGGGGCCCCTCTGCGATGCAGCTTTCCCTCTCCTCTGGCTGGCTGCCTATCAGCTCTCCCTTCCCCTAGCCTCTACCTGTGGCCCCCGCTCTCGCCCCCCAATTCCAAGCCAGCTCGGCTCCTCCCTCCTGTTTGTTCAGGGCAGAGGTGTCACCTGCCAGCTGTAGCGCCAGGCTCCTCCTTTGGCCCTGGGAGCTCCTCGGCTCGGGTGGCTCATCTGTAGCCTGGGTCTCCCTTTTGCACTCCCCCCACTCCATCGCCTGCTGGTGCTGCGGGGTGTCCCACCCCCTCCGCCCGGGGGCCCCTCGAGGTTCCGCTCCCCCCTGGCCTGGGGATGGGGCATGGCACTGTCATGCAGGGTGGCGGGGGGGCAGGGGCTGCTGGCTGCAGTGCTGTGAGGGCCCTGTCCCTGGTGTCCTTGGGGCCATGGCCATGTGAGCGTGTGGGGGGCCCTGGACACATCTCTGTTCCCCCCGCCCCTCCAGCCCCGGGGTATCCACCAGAGAGGGGTACCTACCTGTGGGTCCGCTCCCACGGTCCGGAGATCCCCGGGGGTCGGAGGCCCTGCTGCTGCTCTGCGATGGCAGGAGGAGGATCTGCAGGCTGGAATCGGTGGAGGAGGAGCCCCCCTCCTCCTCCTCCTCCTCCCCCTGCCGTGATGTCCCGGGGATGGCCTCCGGGGGGGAACCCCGGGGTGCGGGGCTTACCTCCGGGGCGGAGCCCGGCTGCAGGGCCTGCTGGGGCTCGTCAGCCGAAGTGTCAAGGGTGGCCAGAGGGGGGGAGGTGTGCCGGGAGCCCAGGATGTCCCTGAGCTCCCTGTAAAAGGGGCAAGTGACTGGGGCGGCCCCAGATCGGCTGGCCGCATCCCGGGCCCGGGAGTAACCCTGCCGCAGCTCCTTCACCTTGCTGCGCACATGGTCAGGAGTGCGGGCAGGGTGACCCCGGGCAGCCAGGCCGTCGGCCAGCCGAGCGAACGCATCCGCGTTCCGCCTCTTGCTCCCCACTACCTGGAGCACCTCCTCCTCGCTCCAGAGTCCCAGCAGGTCCCGCATCTCGGCCTCCGTCCAAGAGGGGCCCCGCTGCCGCTTCCCAGACTGCGTGGCCCTCTGGCTGGGCTGGCTGCACTGGCTGCCCTTGGGGGGGGTCCCCTGGGGGCGCTGGGGGGGCTGCTGGGCAGCCATGGCTGCAGAAGGGGCTGAGGGCTGGGCAGGCTCTCCACCGCGTGCGCAGGCAGGAGCCTGCACGTTGCCTCAGCCTCCTGCAGTCAGGGTGGGGGAGGGGCCCTTTAAGGGGCCGCTCCACGCGGCCACCAGTGAGCTGCGGGGCTGGAGAGAGAGTCTCTCAACCCCCCAGCTGATGGGCGCCATGGAGGACCCGTCAATTTCGACGTTGCGGGACGCGGATCGTCTACACTGTCCCTACTTTGACGTTGAACGTCGAAGTAGGGCGCTATTCCCATCCACTCATGGAGTTAAGGACTTCGACGTCTCGCCGCCTAACGTCGATTTCAACTTCGAAATAGCGCCCAACACGTGTAGACGTGACGGGCACTATTTCGAAGTTACTGCCACTACTTCGAAGTAGCGTGCACGTGTAGACGCAGCTAAAGTGAGTTAAAACTACACAGGTTTTTTTTTCTCAAAAAAGCTGTGTCTAAGAGACTAACATCTAAGAAACTACAGGATTAAAACTCAAACAACCACCCCATGAGTGGTTTTTATTTTGCTAAAATAAAAAATAGCAAAGCTTACTGTATATCAGTAAGCTTGCAGGATGGACTCCCCCCAGGGATCCCTGTGCAACCCATATCTTTACCAGTAACGGTGACTACCCTAGAGTCCACAACAACTTCAAGCATGGGTGAGAACCCACATTTCTTACATGCATCATAGCATAAATTGTGACTTTACAAGAACATGCTCATGACAAGACATGAAACCTCACAGCTTCACCTGCTCCCATCAGACTTTGTTGAGAGGGTATTACATATGCATCTATTTAGATTTTCATGCAAATAAGCTCTGAAGCACACAGGCCCTAAAGCCTTTCCCAGTCCTGAGCTCCTGCTGGCACATTCCTTACACACACATATCAACAAGTCAACCCTCAAACTCTGTCCCAGGCTGAGGAAGACGCCTATATGCTAAAACGTCTGTTGGCCAAGCCATGTACAGTCAATTCCTGATTCACGCAGCCTCAAGTTGAGTGAATCTTTGGTTGCCATGAGCTGGAGTGTTGAGGAATTGAGCCCTGTCTCCAGGCTGCCGAACAGCTAAACAAGTCTGGATACCGATGAATGCAATAGAAGCATCACTGGTGTCCAGACTTCAATAATTAAAAAAAAGGCTACGTCTGCACGTGCCCCAACCTGCAAAATGAGCCTGCAAATGGTCATTTCGAGGTTTATTAGTTGAACGCTGAAATGGCTGTTCAGTGTCTCGTTAGCGTGTGGTGCTCAGCAGTGCTTGGAAATTAACGTGCGTTACTGCCGCGCGGCGCGGCCAGGCGGGGCTTGGGGCTCCTTTTCCAAACTTGATGCGAATAATGGGACTTTGAAGCAGGCGGGGTCCTTGCGGACAGGAGCCCTGTCGGGACGCGCCGCGGGCTGCAAGGCACGTTAATTTGGAGGCGCCGCTGCCGCCCGCACGCTAACGAAGCGCTGCGTTTGCATTTCAGTGCTTCGTTAGTAAACTTCAAAATGGCCATTTGCGTGGCCATTTCGAAGTTTGGGGCACGTGTAGACACGGCCGAAGTGTGGGTGAGTCTGGTTCTGTACGAGAACCTGTTTTACTTTTCAGAAGCAGTTGCAATGGAGGTTTGTTTATTAGCTCTAAGCTCTGTGAGTATCAGACTCCACTGAGCATTTTACAGGTATTGCTGTTTTCTGTGGTTTGAAATGGCTCAAGAGGAGGGCTGGGGGATTTGTACATGTGAGTTTTGCCTTTTCTGTAAAGTATTGGAGCTGGCTCATGGTGCTCTCTTGGGGGGGACAAGGTCCCATAAATGTTGTTCTCGGTCTTGTGGCCACTCTCTGTGTTTCCTGGCATGGGTGCCAGGGTGTTGGAGAGGTGGGACCTGCTTTCTCTGATACGCAGCCTTCTCAAGGCCAAGCTGGCTGGCTGCTTTGAAAACAGTTGTGAAAATCCAGCGGCCCTTTGTGCTCTAGAGAACAGACTGGCCCTGCTGGTTGGCCTGGTGCAGAGAGAGCTACGCAGGACAGATGCGTCCCTCCCTGCCAGGACACCCAGCAGAGCCCCTTGAGGTACACAGCCCCCCACAGAGCCCCCTGGGGCCCACGCCTTCCCCCTTACAGCCAACAGCTTTGTTCGGGGACGGTGACACAAGCCCTGAGGTAAGTGGGGAAGGAAGGAGGAATAACAAAGGACGACCACTCGTTCGAAAGGAGAAAGTCGGCCAATCAGCAAATTGTCTCAGGTGTTTGTACAGGAATGCGAGAAGCCTGGGAAACAAACAGGAGAAATTAGAGGCCCTGGCAGAGTCAAAGGAGTATGAGGTGACTGGAAGAACGGAGACGTGGTGGGATGACTCACATAACTGGAGCACGGTCATGGAAAGGTATAAACTGCTCAGGAAGGACAGGCTGGGGGGAAAAGGAGGAGGCGTTGAGCTCCATGTGTGGGAGCAGCATGATGGCTCAGAGCTCCAGTATATGGAGGGATAAAAGCCAGTTGAGAATCTTTGGGTTGAGCTCTATGATGAGAGAGCGGCAGCATGAGCGGGCCTTGGGGGAGCTGAGAAGCCCAGAGGCAGTGAGCAGCGAGAGGGCCAGGAGGCCTGGGACTGGGGGTCACTTAGAGATGCATGTGCTGGCCCAGCATAAGGATGGGGGGGGACCTGGGTGGGTTTCTTACCTCCTTTGAGTGAACGTGCAAGTTGAACCAGGTACCCTCAGTGGAATGGCTCCAGAAGCTCACCCCCGGCTGGCTCAGAGGTGCTGGAGGGGCTGCAGCCTGAGCACTACAAACAGGCCCTGCTGCATAAATTCACGCTGAGCCCCGAGATGTACAAGAAGTTGTTCCAGGAGGCACAGAAGGGGCCGGAGGAGACCTGTGCAGACCTGGCCTCCCGTCTGCCACAGAACTACGGCAAGGGGGTGTGTGGGATGGGAGCCCAGACTGTAGAGGACCTGGTTAAGCTGATGGTCCATGTGTCCTGGAACGGTTCCATGGAGTGTGTCTCAGCCAGAGGACTCTCACAGCGCGGCCAGAGGACTCTCTCAGCGCGGAGGAGCTGGCAGATGACTTCACGGACAGCTGGGCTGAGCATGAAGGAGAGTCCTGGAGAAATGAGAATCGGGGGGGGCGGGGTGTCCAGCAGCAGCTGCTGCTGGTTCCCCAAAGGTATCGCCCGAGGCACCCCCTGTTGAGGCTGCTTCAGACCTTTCATTGGCCAGGGACATTTGCGGGCGTGCAGTGGGACTGCCAGACCTGCAGCTCCTGCCAGGGGCTGGGGAAAGCTGCCCTGAGGCATCTGCCCACCCGAGGAGCCCTCCCAGAAGGTAGCGATAGATACAGTGGGGCCCACTGGCAAGGCAACCCAGCTGGGGAAGAAATACACCCAGGTGGGGCCTGACTCTGCCCTCCCAAGGTGGACACGGCAGCAGACTTTCTGCTGGCCATTTCCAGCAGGGTTGGGTCCCCCCAGGAGGTCCTCAGCAACCAAGGGGCTGACTTCATGTCCACCCTGCTCCGGTGCAGGTGGGGGAAACCAGGGATCTGGCTTGCCTGGGCCTTGGGGCATTAGTCCCGGCCCCACGGGCTGCTGGGAAGGTTCCTTGGGATATGGAGAAGGGGTGCCGCTGCATAAAGGCCTCCGGCATCTCAGGACTGTGAGGAGCACTTGTCCCACCTGCTGTTTGCACCCAGGGACCCCAAGGGCCCACCAGCTTCCCCCCCACCTAAGCTGTGGTGCAGAAGGGGGAGGGAACCCCTGGGCTTGCTGAGAGAGTTGGGGGGGCTCCCCTGGGTGGACAGTGGGGGGTGGAGGACATCCTGGCTTTCCGGGAACGGCTTGCAGAGCTCATGGGCCTGCCTAGGGAGCCCCTGGGCAGAGCCCAAGGGAAGAGGAGGGGCTGGTGTGACCGCGGGGGGAGCTGGGCTGGCCTGGCCCCCAATGTCGTCCAGCCACCAGACAAGGTGGATCAGCTCCTGCAGGACGTCAGGGAGGCAGGCCCCAGCGAAGGGGAGCGCCGCTGGCTCAATTGATGTTTAACCCCAGGGCGCAGGGCCCAAACTTCCCCAGCTCCCTGGCTGAGTGACCCTGCTCAGCTTGGTCTGGAAGGGGGGGGCGATGTGCTGTGGGGGGGTGGATGTGTGAGCGACAGGCCCAGCAGCTCCCACGGGCCGGGGATGACCCCTGCGGCTGTAGCCTAAGCTGCCAGGTAACACCCTGGGCCGACCACAGCCAGGGAGGAGCCTGGCTGGGTGTGAATTAGACACGGCAGTTAGTGGGGGGCAGTTAGCCTGGACTGGAGGAGAGGAACAAAGGGGGAACTGAGGCCCTGGTGTGGAGGGCTCCTCTCCCCAGGATCGGCTGGAATGACTGTCTCTGCCGGCTGCATGGACCCCACTGTGCTGAGCTGGGCCTCTGGCGACACAAAATGCCCATTCCACCTGCTGAGTCACTCCTGCCTGCGGCCGGGGGGCAGAGCTTGGGGACCCCTGAACCCATCACACTCCTGCCTGCAGCGGGGCGGGGGGCAGAGCTTGGGGACCCCTGAAGCCCATCACCCTCCTGCCTGTGGCTGGGGGGGCAGAGCTTGGGGACCCCTGAACCCCCTCACCCTCCTGCCTGCGGCTGGGGGGCAGAGCTTGGGGACCCCTGAACCCATCACACTCCTGCCTGCAGGGGGGGGGGCAGAGCTTGGGGACCCCTGAACCCATCACACTCCTGCCTGCAGGGGGGGGGACAGAGCTTGGGGACCCCTGAACCCATCACACTCCTGCCTGCAGGGGGGGGGGCAGCGCTTGGGGACCCCTGAACCCATTATACGCCTGCCTGCGGCCGGGGGGGCAGAGCTTGGGGACCCCTGAACCCATCACACTCCTGCCTGCAGGGGGGGGGGCAGAGCTTGGGGACCCCTGAACCCATCACACTCCTGCCTGCAGCGCGGGGGGCAGAGCTTGGGGACCCCTGAAGCCCATCACACTCCTGCCTGTGGCTGGGGTGCAGAGCTTGGGGACCCCTGAACCCCTCACCCTCCTGCCTGCAGCTGGGGGGCAGCGCTTGGGGACCCCTGAACCCATTACACTCCTGCCTGCAGCTGGGGGGCAGCGCTTGGGGACCCTGAACCCCATCACACTCCTGCCTGCGGCCGGGGGCAGAGCTTGGGGACCCCCTCACATCCCTAGGGCTGTCCCTGGGCTGGGGGCTGGTAATATGGAGCTGCACTAGCCGCTGCGCTGGTGGGCGGAAATGCTGAGAGAATTCTTACCCTCCCCCGGATGAGCCCCTTGCTCCAGGGACCATCCCCCGTGGCGCTGAGCCCCAGCATTGCCCCAGCGGGGCCGAGCTGGCTGGACCTGCAGACCTGGGAGCCTCAGACAGCCCGGCTCTGCGTTGCTGCCCCGGGCGGATCCGTGCCACAGGGTGGGAGTCGGGCAGGTATCGTTTAACTCCACTGCTCTGACTGTGCTGCCCGGCCAGCCGGTACATCCCTCCCGGCAGCCAGGAAGGAGCTCGTCTCCCAACTGGGGCTGCAGCTCCAGAATCGGGGCCCCCCCAGGGCCAAGGTGGAGGTTTCCTTCCACTGTGACTCAGAGCAAAGCGCTGCCTCCCCCCTTCCCCATTGCGCTCCAGCTGCCCGGTACTTCTGCACGAGCTGGCCGGGGCTGCAGGCTCCGGCTGCATCTCTGGCTGTTGTGCATCTCTCTAAGTAGCAGGGCCCACAACTCCTTAACACCCAGCAGCTGTCCCCTGACCCCCACTATGGACAGCTTCCTCCTGTGGGCTCGGCTGGGAGATACCGGCAGCCCAGTGCCAGCCTCAGGCTGCCCAGCCGTGCCAAGCCCTGCCTTGGGGGGGCAGAATCAGGTTCCGGGCAGGACAGCAGGGGTGGCTGGTGGGGGAAGCTGGCAGAGGGGACGGGCGAGGGTCTGGCAATAGGGCTGACGGGCTGTGTTGCAAAGGGCCTGTGTGGGCCAGAGCTGGGGCTGCAAGAGGCAGCGCTCATCTGCCTTAATTTCTCTCCAGGAGTAATGCAGCCGGGCCCTGGGCCTCGCCCTGACCTGCGCCCGGGTCCCTCCTCACCGGCTTGCAGGGAGCCCCCGTGCCTGCTGCTCCTGGCCCAAGCAGAGGGATGAAGCCTCTGCAGGACTAGGGCAGAGGTGCTGGGGGTGTGCTCAGGCCAGGACTGGCAGGCCTAGCCCGGCCCCAGGGGGCTCTCTGCAGCCAGGGGAGGCTCGCCTTGCTGCGGGCGGGTGCAGCCGGAGGAGAGCTGCAGGGCCCCACGGCGGCGAGCTGAGGGCTTTGGTACTTGGCGTAAGATTTCTGTATAGTCTGTCTTCATGAAATCAAAGAACTCTTTAAGTTCACCGTTATTCTCATCTAGTGCAAAGACTTCACTGAAGACCTTGAGGACCAAACACTCTACGTCGTAAGAGAGCATTCTCAAGCCATGCTTTGCTGTATTGTGTACTATCTGAGTGCTGCAATGTGTTGGTACAAGGTTTGGTAAATCCAGCATTTGTTTTAGGTGCACAAAACCAGACTCATTTTCTTCAAAATCTCTCTCTCCATATGCCACAATTTTATTCTGTACCAGACTGGCATTTTGAAGACAACTCCGTAAGTTCTTTACAATCACCTCTGATGTTTCATCTGCATCTTCAAGAAAGTCTAGGAGTGATGTGCAGATTCCCTTATCTTTATTGAAGTACTGGATGACAACTGAGAATAGTTTCATGCTCCCTATATTAAAAGCATCCACTGAGATTGAGAAAGGTGCTGATCCAATGTCTTGCACAGCCAGTTTTAAAGAATGTGGTGCTAATACAGCCTCGATCAAAGCTTCTACTTTTGTCATTCCACAGTGAATTTTGGAGGCTATTTTGGAATCAGGGAAAACGGAGGGGTACAGTTTATTTCCACAATCTTGAGAACGGTAGCTGTGGTAGTGTTTAACTCCAGGATATGTTAAAAGCAATTCAGCTGCGCATATGCGTTGTTCTTCAGCATTGTTACTCTTTACGGAGACTTTATTGCTAGCATTACACCACACCTGTCCTTGTACTTTGATTTTGTGACCCTTTGTTTCTGCATGATGCTTGACGGCTTTTACAGAATCAAACTTAACTGTGAATTGAACATCACAAATAGAACAATATCCTGAGTCTTCATTTGCCTTTATAAGCCAATTCTGATACTCTGGGAGTTGCAGCCACTCATTTTTAAAAGTGCACAGCCTTCGAATCTTTTTTTTTCCGGGTTCTGTCATTTCGCCCTTGCATTTGTCCGACTGCAGCACAGTTTAGCCACCAGATAAGATTGTTGACTGTGGACATCAGTTGCTTCTCTCTGCTTTTGTTGACGCACTAAAAAAGTTACCCAGAGAGTCGATTAAACATATTGTTGTGACGGACCATCCCCCCACGCTTTACGGAAAAAGGGTTATGAACACACCTATGAATAACTCAGAAATGTTTTGAACAAAAAATGACTTGTGACCTATCATTTTTAATGTTATAACCCCCTGGACCTGTAAAATCTATTTATGTACACGTATAATTTTTATAGTTAAAGTTATGAGTAACGTCCGTTAATTAGGGTGGGGAGATAGCTCAGGGGTTTGAGCATTGGCCTACTAAACCTAGGGGTGTGAGCTCAAGCCTTGAGGAGGCCAGTGAGGGATTGGGGCAAATTGATGCCAGGGCAGGGGACTGGATGAGATGACCTCCAGAGGTCCCTTCCAGCTCTAGCGGGTGTGTGTGAGAGGGGGCGGGGCGGGGTGTGGGGTGATGGGGGGTGAGAGGGGACGGGGCAGGGCAGTGGGGTGTGGGGTGATGGGGGGTGAGAGGGGGCAGGGCAGTGGGGTGTGGGGTGATGGGAGGTGAGAGGGAGCAGGGCAGTGATGGGGTTTGGGGTGGGGTGATGGGGGCGGGGCAGGGCAGTGGGGTGTGGGGTGATGAGAGGGAGCAGGGCAGTGATGGGGTGGGGTGATGGGGGCGGGGCAGAGCAGTGGGGTGTGGGGTGATGGGGGGATCGAAGGGGGTGCACTATCTGGGGTGTGATGGGGGAGCAGAGGGGGCCGGGTGATGGGGGGAGTCAGAGGCAGGTGGGTGATAGGGTGGCAAGGGCAGAGGGGGTGTGGGATTTGAAGGCGATATTGCAGTTGTGTGTGGCAGGGAGGCAGGAGGGTGTCAGAGGGGGTGGAGGTGGGTGGGGCTGAGGGTGTGTGGGTCAACATGTGGGGCCAGAGAGAGGGTCGTTTATAGGTGGGATCGTTGAGCTAGGCTCCCAGACGGGTCTGGGCAGTGTGGGGTGAGGGGGTTTGGACTACCCTGCGACAGTCCTGTCCATCTGTCTGGGACTCAGCTCCTGTCTCCCCCAGGGAGCATGCAGCCAGGCTGGGGGTCAGATTCCATGGTGGTGGAGGTAATTGGAAATCCTGCGTGTTGTGATTTGTTGCCCTGAGCTGGGCACGTAGTTAGAGGGCCGATGACTCTGCGCCAGAGGGGTTTGATGCTGACAGGCTGTGGGAGCTTGACCGGGTTCTGATGTTCTTCTCTCCCCCCGGCCCCCCAGTGCTCCAGAAAGCAAAGGACAAGGCCCGGAGGAGTGGCAGCCTGAAGGAGGAAGCTGCCATTTGCAACCAGCTTGGGGAGATCTTGGCCAGACATGGTGAGTGGGTCCCAGGGCCTGGCTCTCAATGGCAAAGGGTGGCTAGCTGACTGCTGTCTGGCTCTCGTGGCCAGGGCTGACGCTGGGAGAGATGGGTCCGGGAGAGCCGTTCTGAGGAAGGTTTGGAGGCCCTGCTTTTGGGGCCACCGTTGGAAAGTTGGTCACTGGGCAATGCTCTCGGCTGTCTTTGTCGGTGCTGGTCTGGCTGTGTTTGTGACGGCTGGGCTGGGGAGGGCTCCTGGCCGTGGGAGCAGGCCTGGCATGGCTCTTCTTTGCAGGGATGGTACATCCATGGGCTGGGACCAGCCCCCAGGAGATTGTGTCTGCCACACAGCTGACCTTCCCCCAGCAGGGAGCCGATTCAGTGCGATGATCCTGGCCTGTGACCTGAGCCCTGCTCTTGAAGAAGAACGCCCCATGCCTGAAACTCCCTGCCATTGTGACATCTAGCTCTCTCTTTAACCTGAATCTTGTTTGGCCTCCGTCCCCACAGCTCCCTGCAATGGTTAGAAACCTTCTCCTTTGTGCCAGCCAACTTTACTCAAGACTCTCTGTTCTCAGGCCAGCATTGTCCCTTGCATTCCCTGCTTTGGCCCCAGCCTGGGCCTGACCTCCTGGGTGTATCACCGGAGACTCGGGGGACACCCTCACAGCCTTCTCTTTGCGAGCTAGGCCAGCCAAGTTCTTCCAGTCACCTCTGCCTTCCTCAACAACCGGAGTGGCTCTTCTCTGCCTTTCTCTGGGGTGAAGTCCCCCTTTGTGCTCAGGAAATGGTACTTCGTGTTCCAGACCAGCTGTCACCAGTCATGGACGTGGTCCTCTCTCTGCTGGAGAGACTGTGCCTTTGCCTGCTGTGTGGCTGCATTGCATAGGTGGCTTTAGTCACCCTATAACCAGCCAAAGCATCCAGGTTTCTCTCACCTTCCTTCACTTCAGCTGATGAGCCTCCGGCTATCGGTAGCCCTTCACTCCAAGCACCTTGTCCTTTGTCGTACTGAGCAGCGCCTCGTTTCTGCTGCAGGCTTTGAGATCCCCCCGATCGTCCTGCCTACCATGCCGATCCTCCTCCGGAGCGAGCGCCCTTCCTGACTTGTGTCTGCAGCAAAGCCCATCAGTGCACTCCTGCTGTTCCTGCCTTGGGCATTAATAGATATGGTACAACTGGGCTCGTGTCGGATCTCTGAGGAGCTGTGCCAGGAGCATCCCTGCCCTCTGCCAGTTTACCTTTCGGCACAGCCTGTTGCCTGCACCCCCTGAAGCCTGTTCTCTCCCCCTGTACGCTCCTGGGCTGATCCCAGAGTGCTCCAGTTTGGCTAACGTTGCATGTAGCTAATTTTGTCTGCTGCTCTGCTGCCATCCAAGTGTGCTAGAGCCACTGTATTTCCTGTAGCTAGAAAATCAGAGGCCGTCAGCTACAACATGGGAGATGAGTATCACAGAGGGAGCCATGTTAGTCTGTAACTTCGAGAACAACAAGCAGTCCTGAGGCACCTTATAGATTAACAGAGATTTTGGAGCATGAGCTTTTGGAGGGAATGAACCGCTTTGTCAGAGCATGTCTAGGAATGAGTACAGCAGAAAGGGATCTAGGGGTTACAGTGGACCACAAGCTAAATATGAGTCAACAGTGTGATGCTGTTGCAAAAAAAGCAAACATGATTCTAGGATGCATTAACAGGTGTGTTGTGAACAAGACACGAGAAGTCATTCTCCCGCTCTACTCTGCGCTGGTTAGGCCTCAGCTGGAGTATTGTGTCCAGTTCTGGGTACCGCAGTTCAGGAAGGATGTGGAGAAACTAGAGAGGGTCCAGAAAAGAGCGACAAGGATGATTAAAGGTCTAGAGAATGTGACCTATGAAGAAATGCTGAAAGAATTGGGCTTGTTGAGTTTGGAAAATAGAAGACTGAGGGGGGACATGATAGCGGTTTTCAGGTATCTAAAAGGGTGTCATAAGGAGGAAGGAGAAAACTTGTTCTTCTTGGCCTCTGAGGATAGAACAAGAGGCAATGGACTTAAACTGCAGCAAGGGAGGTTTAGGTTGGACATTAGGAAGAAGTTCCTCACTGTCAGGGTGGTCAAACACTGGAATAAATTGCCAAGGGAGGTTGTGGAATCTCTGTCGCTGGAGATATTTAAGAACAGGTTAGATAGATGTCTATCAGGGATGGTTTAGACAGTACTTGGTCCTGCCATTGGGGCAGGGGGCTGGACTCGATGGCCTCTCAAGGTCCCTTCCAGTCCTAGTGTTCTCTGATTCTATGTGATGCAGCAGGTCTTTGCCCACGAAAGCCTTTGCTGCAAAATACGTTAGTCTATAAGGTGCCACGGGACTTCTTGTTGTTAACATAGGAGATGTGCTCTTGAGTCCCCGGTGCATGTCAGCTCTGAGCCCCAAGAGGGGTTACGCCCCGGGCTTGTTACTCTGGCTGCTCTTGTAGCTGATGGAATGGGTGCGCCTCATCCCAGGGGCCCCTGCTGTGCCTTGGGAAGCCAGCTGGCTCGCTCGTCACCCCAGTGTCTCTCTGCTCCTGACAGGGCGGTACCGAGAGGCGCTGGTGGAGCACCAGGAGGAGCTGCGCCTCCTGGAGAGCGTGGAGGATGTTATCGGCTGTGCCGTGGCCCACCGGAAGATTGGGGAGCGCCTGGCTGAGCTGGAGAACTATGAAGCTGCTTTGAAGGTAATGGGGGAGAGGGGGATAATCAGCTGCAGGGATTGGGGCTCCCCAGGAGCTGGGCTGAGAGCTACTTTCCCAGTATTCAGCCCCGCCAAAGGCCACGGGGTGAGAGGGGCAGCAAGCCAGAGGAGGGGCGACAGAATGGCTGGAGGGGTTTAAAAGGGAACAGTAGGGCACATAGTGGTAACCCCTGAGCTGTCAGCCTTGCAGGGCCCAATTCAAAGCCAGCCCAGATCCATGGGGCTTGGGGGGTCTCATGCGCCCTCTTGTTCTCCTGCTCCATCAGCACCAGCGCCAGCATCTGGAGCTGGCCTGCGCTGTGTCCGACCACACTGAGCAGCAGAGGGCTTGGGCCACCATTGGCCGCACCTACATGTTCGTGGCGGAGAGCGGCCAGGCCGGGGAGGCGCTCTGGGAGGCGGAGCAGGCCTTCATGAAGAGCCTGGCCATCTTGGAGGAGCAGCTGGAAGGTGAGAGCCAGGCTGGGAGCTGTGGGACACGGAGCTAGGGAGGGGAGCCATCAGCTTGGGATGTGGTGCGCCCTGGGGAGGGTCACCAGTCGGCCTCTGCCTTGGCTGTCTGACCAGACGGTCTAAGTCCCCACCTTTTACCCCTTGTCCTTGCCCCAGAGCCTGCATCTGGGATGTCCCTGGTCCCTGAGCTCCATCCCCTCCCCGAGCCGGAACTCCCTGGCCTGGCCAGGAAGGGGCAGGCCCTCAGGCTTTCATCCGGGCTTCCCATCTACTCGTGCTGGCTTGTAAGGCCCAGTTAGGCTCGCCGCCGGGATTGTGGGATATGCAGGGGCACTCAGGGACCTCCAGCCTTTTCTTACCTCTCGGTTCCACACCAGGGCAGCCAGGACCGGGCCCGAGACTGTTCCGTAGGGACCTCCCAGCACTCCCACCCCATCCCTTGGGAGACAATTTGCTCAGCTCATTCGGCCAGCTGGAGGGTGAGGGGTCCAGCACCTGTCCAGCCCCTCTCTAGCCCTGGAGCTCCTGCCTTGTAGAGCCGGCTGGGTGACGGGCTAGCTCTGGCTGTCCCAGGGAAGGTGCCGCAGCGGGAGCTGAGTGAGATGAGGGCCCGGCTTTACCTCAACCTGGGCTTGGTGTACGACAGCATGAAGGACCAGGCCAGGTGCAGCCAGTACATCAAGAAGAGCATCTTCATCTCCGAGTAAGGCCCTGGCCCCTTCCTAGGGGGGGCGGGTGGTGGTGCTGATAGGCCGAAGGCCCCTCTGAAGAGCTCCTGTGTTTCCCTGGGGTTCACCCTCTGCTGGTGGCTGCAGCCGTTTGGCTCAGGAAACAGGCTGGTGCTGTGGCTGGGGGGTGTCAGGTGGGGGCACAGGGCCCAGGGGTTTCCTGAGGACGCCGGGAGGAGGTTGGGTGTCACTCCCCAGGGCTCCACCTCTGGCTCTCAGTGCAGCCCCTCCCCTTCACAGCCCTGTGTGGCTTGTGGCTCCTGGGGCGGTGCCCGCCCCCCCCACCCCCGTGTCACAGGCACGCCCAGGGAAAGGTGCCGCGGCTTCTCGGGTGCAGGGCCGCGCTTGCACAGGCCACTCCTGACAGGGCTTCTGGCACGTCCCCGACGTAGCCCCAGTGGCACCACAGGGCGGTGCTTTGACACTGACCCCGCACCAGCCCAGGGGGGCAGCGAAGGGGGCTCGGCAGGTGCTCACTGTCCCAGAGGCCTGCAGGCTGGGTTGGGTGAGGGGGACCTTGGTCCCCACATACCCCTTCACCTGTGGCTCCCCTACCTGCCCTGAGCCTCTAGGGGGAAGAACCCAGCCCACCCCCGGTGCGTGCCACTCACACTGCTGGCCTCTCCCCCAGCCATGAAGGTCAGCCATCTGCAGGAGGCTCTGGAGGAGGCAGTGCCTGGCGACTTGCAGACAGCCCTGGGCCTGTGTGAGCAGCTGGGGGACCTGTTCTCCAAGCATGGGGACTATCGCCGGGCGGTGGAGTTCTACCAGAGGCAGGTGGGTGAGGGCTGCCCCTGCTCTCGGCCTGTGGGCTGGGGGAGGACCAGGCTGCCTGGAGGCTGGGCTCCATGCATGGTAAGGGGCTGGTTCCGCTTCCTCCTAGCTGCCGAAGTGCTGCCAAGCTCTGGCCCGAGGGCAGGGGCACCCGCTCAGATTCCTGCAGGCAGCAGGGATGGGGCTGGGCGAGCCCTGCGGGGGCGGGCGGCCACCCCGGGCACAGCATGCTGTGGACGGTGTCTCTGGCAGCTGCGCTACGCCGAGTCCCTCCAGAAGCCTGAGCAGGAGCTGGCTGTGATCCATGTCTCTCTGGCTACCACCTTTGCGGACCTGAGGGAGCCCGGCCGGGCGGTCCAGCACTACCAGACGGAGCTGGCGCTGCGGCGAGGAAACCCACTGGAGGTGAGGGGGCGGCCTGGGCTCTGCCTTCTGCCCGCCGGTCTCACCCTGCAGGGCCTGGGGACCCCGTGCTGGGCTTGGCCGTGCTCTGGGGAGTTGCGGGAGGGGAGCTCAGCTAGCAAGCAGGGCCTGGCTGGGTCCCACAGCTCGGGAGCAGGGAAGGAGGGTGGGGCAGGCGTAAGAGTCAGGATGGCAAAGGACTTGCTGTTTGTCACTTACCCCGTGCCCCTGGGTGGGCTCCCTGCCAGTGGAGCTGGACTGGTGGGGGGAAGCTAATCCCATTGTCTGTGTGCCCCAGGAGGGGAAGACCTGGCTGAACATCGCCCTGGCCAGGGAGGAGGCTGGCGAAGGCTACGAGGCCCTGGAGCCCTGCTTTCAGAGCGCGCTCCGGTGCGCGGAGCAGGCTGGGGAGCCCAGGCTGCAGGTGAGGGGACGGGCCCAAAGCTGCTGCCCAATGGGGATGCCAGTGCTCGCCTGCAGCACCCCCTTCAGGCTGGGCAGCTGGCAGTGCCCCTCCCGGGGTCCCCCGAGCCTGCGATAACTGAGACTGGCACCCAGGAGTCCTCCCAGCCCCCCGCCCTACGCACAACACCTCCCTGCTAGGGCCTGTGGCCGAAAGTGCTGGTTTCTGGCCCCCTCCCGCTTCCAGGCTCTGCTCCTTGTTGGCACATGCCCGGGAGGGACCGTGCTGCTCACCTGCCGGGGAGCCCAGCTCCTCACTCCGCCCAGGATTCCAGGCTGCACCCGGCTCCTCCTGCGCCAGCACAGCAGAAAGGCAGGGGAAGGGCGTGGGGTGCCGGGGCTCGGAGCTGAAAGGCGCCCAGGGCAGCTGCGGTGCTGGGGCTGGACTCGAGAGTGCCTAGCCAGCGTCCTCCCCTCACTCGTAGCCTGTCTGCTGGGCCAGGCTGGGGGGCCTGGCAGCTGCTCCAGTGGTCAGTGCTGGGAGCTGCTGCTTCTGGGCTAGGCAGGGGCTGGGGGACCTGGGAGCTGCTCCAATGGTCAGTGCCCTGGCCTTGCTCCCTGCAGGGCCCCTTCAGGCCTGGGGCGGGGGGCCTGGGGACTGCCTTAAAGGCCAGCGCCCCCAGCTGACAAGGCCTGGGCTAGCAGCCCTGGGAGCGCCCAACCCCATCTGCGGCTGGGCAGGGTGATCAGCCCATCCTTTCACCCCCCCAGCGGCAAATCCTACAGCACCTTCACCCCCTGCAGCAGAAGTGGGGGCGCCCTGAGGCCCCCGACACGCTGGCCAGGCTTCAGGGCCTGTGCCGCTCGCAGGGTTGGAGCAGCGCCGGGGACAGCTGGGGGGAGGACGGGGAGAAGGAGGAGGAGGAGGAGGAGGAGGAGAGCAGCGAGCCCCTGGAGGAGAGCAACCTGGAGCTGTCTGAGAGCGGTGAGTGGGCCGGCTGGGGGGGACGGGGAGGGAGCCGGAGCCGAGTCCCGGCCGGGTGAGGCTGTAGCCCTGCGCGTCTGCCTGGCGCGGGCCCCCCTTTGGCAGGGTGGGGGCTGTATTGCAGCCGGGTGCCTCACTCAGGCCTGTGCGTTCCAGACGGGGAGGAAGATGACCTGGACGGCTACAGCAAGAGCGTGCCTGGCCGCCGCAGGATCGCCAAGGTGAGGCTGGGCCTGGGCACAGCGTCCTCGCCCCGTGGGGCCGTCGCTCCAGCTCCTGCCCTGGCGAGGCCGGATCCCAGGGCACTGCGCGGGGCGGGGGGCCGAGGGGGTGGCTCTGATCTGGGGCCCCCGGGCAGTGCTGACCCCGCCTCCGCCCTCCCTGTGCCCTGCAGTGGAACCGGCGCAATGACCGGGGTAAGACCCCGCTGCACCGCGCCTGCATCGAAGGGAACCTGCGCCGGGTCCATTTCTTCCTGGAGCAGGTGGGAGCCGCTCCTCGTTCCCGGGCAGGGCGCCCTGGGGTACCTTCCGTCGGCCCGTGGGGGCAGCTGGGCGGCTGGCTGGGGTCGCGGCGTCCCTCTGCTCTGGCCCTCACAGCCCCCAGCAGGGGACGCGTTCAGCAAGTGTGTCCTGCCTGCAGGGCGCGTGGGAGTGAGCCACGTAGGCGCTGGGCACTGGGGCAGCTTCCCGGCCTGGCCCGCAGGGAGGGCAGCTGGAGGGGGAGATCCTGCGGGAGTTGGCATGAAGCCCAGCAGGGCACCTGGCCCCCACGTAACCCTCATGCCTGTTCATGTCTCTTTCCTCCTGGGGGCAGGGCCACCCCCTGAACCCACGGGATTACTGCGGCTGGACCCCGCTGCACGAGGTCTGTAACCACGGGCACCTGGGTGAGTGGTGAGGAGGGTGGGAGGGTGTCGGTGTGGGGGGCGGATGACGGCAGGGGCTGGAACGGGTGATGGGGGCCGGCTGGAGGGGGCCCTGGTGCTGCCACCCAGCAGTAACTGCCGGCTCCTGTGCCCAGAGATCGTGCGGCTGCTGCTGGAGCGTGGTGCCTCCATCGATGACCCCGGGGGCCCAGGCTGCGAGGGGATCACCCCCCTGCACGACGCTCTCAACTGCGGCCACTTCGACATGGCCGAGCTGCTGCTCCAGAGGGGCGCGTCGGCGGTGCTGAGGAACGCCAAGGTGGGGGAGCAGCGGCCTGTGGGCGGGCGCTGGGCTCGGCACCCCTGCACAGCTGTGGGGTTTCTGGGGGCGGCCCTGAGGCTCAGCCCCTCCATCTTATCCGCCGCAGGGCCTGAGCCCTCTGGGCACCCTCCGGGAGTGGGTGAGGATGTACGGCCGGGACCTGGACCAGGAGACGCGCCAGCGCTGCCGAGCCATGGAGCAGCTGCTCAAGGAGGCGGTGGTGGGGCGAGGTGAGGCCGGGTGGGAGTGGTGCTGTGGGGGGGCATCTCTTGGGGGCTGGGCCCAACTCACGGGGTTCCCTGTCTCCCGCCCAGCAGCAGAGGTGGCTCAGCCCCCACAGGATGTGCCGCAGAGCCAGCTGTTTGATGCGGAGCTCTCTGAGCCGCTGACACCCCCCCACTCAGCTGTGGCCCCCCAGCCCCAGAGTGGGGGCCCCTCCACGAAGGCGACTGCGCCCTGCAGGATCCTGACCCAGCGTGGCGGGCAGGGGCCAGAGTGCTGGGCCAAGCTGGACGAGTGCATGACCCCGCTCCGGCCCATCAAGAAGAGGCAGCGGCTCCTGAGCCTGAGGGCGCCGGGGGAGGGGAGCCGGGTGCCGGGGTTCCTCGGGCGGGCAGAGCCTGGGCTGCCCCCCGCTGGCACCGGGCAGGCCAAGTACGAAGCAGCCATCCGTGGCGTGGGCAGTGCCCAGTGCTGCCAGGTCCCTGAGCCGGTGCCGGCCGAGGCCTCTGCCAGGCCGGCCCTGATCCCAGCCGAGGAGTACGTGGGGGATGACTGGCTGGAGGACGACCTGGGGGCGAGCCGGGAGCCCCGCAAGAGGAGCCACCGGCGCCCGGGGGAGTCGGGCTCGGACTCAGGGGGCACCAGTGGGTCTGAGAGCGACGACGCAGCCCCCTTCCGAGCTGCTCTGCCCCAGAAGAGGAGGGCCCGGCAAAGCCGCCTCACCCAGATAGTGGACAGGACGTCGCTGGGTCGGTCCCGCGGGGGCCAGGCCCTGGTGGCTCCGGAGCCAGCCGCTGGTCTGAGGCCCGTAGACGGCAGTGGAGAGGCCCCACAGGTGAGGTGCTGGGGGTGCACAACAGCAAGGGAGTCCCCTGGGCTGTCTCTTGGGTCTTGACTCCCCTCCCCTGTTCCCAGGCCCCACTGCTGGCTGCAGCCCCGACTCGGCCACCCCCCATCCGAGTGCGGGTCCGGGTCCAAGACAACGTCTTCCTCATCCCCGTGCCGCACAGGTGAGAGCCGCCTCGCATCCTTCCTCCCAGCGTGGCCCAGAGCCCGGGAGTCCTGCCCCCCCAGCCGGGTCTGGGGCAACATTAGCAGCACCCTCGGAGGGGTCCAGCTCCCAGGCAGCGCCAGGGGGTCAGGGACTTGGGGTAACAGGGCCATTCCCCTCTGCCACTGGGGGGGGCTGCCCTGTTCCTGCCCCACCCTGGGAGGGCGGGCTGGGGGCCTGGTTCTGGTGGGGCGCTCTGGCTCAGCCCTTCCCTTCCCTTCCCTTCCCTTGCAGTGGCCTCGAGAGATGCCCGGTGGCGTGGCTGGCAGAGCAGGCGGTCCAGCGCCACTACCAGGCCTGTGGCCTGCTGCCCCAGCTCACCCTCAAGAAGGAAGGGGCACTGCTGGCTCCCCAGGATCTCATCGTGGACGTCCTGCAAAGCAACGAGGAGGTGAGGGGCACCCGAGCCAGGATTGGCGCTTCCAGGGCTGAGCCCACCAGGTCCCCCTGTAGGCCGCTGAAGGGTCGTGGTGGGGCCCACCACTGTGGACTCTGCACCAACCGGCAGGGCCCAGATGACTGGGAGCTCGGAGGTCTGGCTTCACCCCTCACTGGCGATGCCCTTCCCCTTGTGTTTGAGCCTGCCAGTGCTGCCCAGCCAGCCGGCCTTCCTTCCTACCCATAGGGCTCTCGTCTGCCTTGCAGGTGTTGGCAGAGGTGCAGTCCTGGGACCTGCCCCCGCTCGCCGACCGGTATCGCAAGGCCTGTTGCAGCCTGGCCGTGGGTAAGGGGATGCCACGGACCCTGCTGCCTGCCTGCGTGTGGGAACCGTTGGATGTACAGGGTCTCGCTGGGTTTTGTAGCGCCTCAGGGCGGTCAGCCGGCTGGGGAGCGTGCCAGCCGGCCCGTGGGGGGGACAGACAGGAGGGGCTCCAGTGGGAAGGCTGGTCCAGGGGGCTTGGGCACAGCTGTGCCACCGTCTGCGTGTGTGACCTCGGGCAAGTCCCTCAGTCTCCGGGTCACTGGCCCAGCTACGGAAGGGGACAGAGGTGGAATGTGGCTTCGGGTGGACAGATTGGCACCCCCAGGGCCGTGCTACATGCCAGGGGAAGACCTGTCCAGCATCCGCTGAACGGTGCGCAATGTCAGGAGCCCCCGGTCGCGGCTGCCCCCCACGTGGTGCTGGGCGGGGGGAGGGTGCCCTCGGTCGCGGCTGCCCCCCACATGGTGCTGGGCGGGGGGAGGGTGCCCCCGGTCGCGGCTGCCCCCCACGTGGTGCTGGGCGGGGGGAGGGTGCCCCCGGTCGCGGCTGCCCCCCACGTGGTGCTGGGCAGGGGGAGGGTGTCCTCGGTCGCGGCTGCCCCCCACCCTCTCCCTGGCTGCTTGGCTCTAGCCCCGGCCAGGCAGCAGCTGGCTGGGAGCTCGTCAGTCTGGGTGCCCCACAGCGACTGGTCTTCCCTCATGGACTCCTGTTGCAGGCGAGCACCGGCTTCTGCTGAAGATGATGGAGCTGCAGGAGTCGGGCCCCTCGTTCAGCACCTGTGGCCTCTCCTTGCACCAACCCCACCTCACCCCACTCCTGCGTGCCCTCAAGCTGCACAGCTCCATCCGCCAGCTGCGGCTGGCTGGGACGGGGCTGGACGATGGCCTGGCTGCCGAGCTGCTGGCTACGCTGGGCACCATGCCCAGCCTGGCCCTCCTCGACCTGCCGGCCAACCAGCTCGGTGCTGAGGGGCTCTGCGCGCTGGCAGCAGGGCTGCCCTCCCAAGCGGTCTTCCAGGTTGGCTTGTGGGTGTGTCCAGCACCTCCCTTCCCCTCAACGGCAGGTGGGAGGGGCCCCGGCCTCCCGCCTGAACCCCGGAGACACAAGCAGGTTCGGGGACCCCCAAGCTGCCCATCCTGGCGCTCTGGGCTACGGCTCTGGCACTGCTGGTGTAAAGGGCCCTGATGAGCTCCTGCCAGGGCTGCCCTGATGGACACCAGGGGCTCCCCGGATCAGGGAGGGGTAAGCTGTGGCCGTGCTGGTGCCAAGGTGCCTGCTCCTAGGTCCTTCTGGGGAGGGGCTGGTTGTGAGGGTCCCTGTAGCATGGGGGGGGCTCTGCTGCTCCGTCCCTTCTCTGGGGCTGAGGCTGCCGCTGTGGTCCTCCCAGCGGGGGTGCAGCCCCGGCTGTCTGGTGGCACAGGGCAGAGCCCAGCAGGTTGGGGTGACTCCTCCGCCCCTGTTGTTCCAGAGCCTGGAAGAGCTGGACCTCAGCCTGAACCCCCTAGGGGACAAGAGCTGCGAGGCCCTGGCCTGCCTGGTTCGAGCCTGCCCGGTCCTGACCACGCTCCGGCTGCAGGCCTGTGGCTTCTCTGAGGCTTTTGGGCAGCACCAGCGCCTCCTGCTGGCCAACAGCCTGAAAGGTAAGTGCCCCTGCACTCCCCCAGCCCCGAGTGGGGGCACAGCAGGCGTGGCCTCATGGTACAGGTGGTGCCCTCCCTTGTGGCTCCCCTCCCCCAGCGCCACGGTCTACAGGCTAGGCCCCCCTGTGACACAGAGGCACTGCCAGGAGGGCCCCATTCACTGGGACGGGGCCTACAGCTTGGGGGTGAGGATGGTTCCACTCATGGAAAGAATGCGGACCGCTGTCCTGTCCGCTCTCTGCCAGCTTCTGCCCCACAGCTCGCAGCTACCCAGGCCTGGGCTTGCCTCAGTCTTGCCCCACAGCTACCACGCCCTGGGTTCCCTGCCAGGTCTGCCCCACAGCAGCCTGCTCTGCCGTTCTTTCCCAGTGCAGGCCTGTTGGGTGCCTGAGTTTCCAGTTAGGCAGCTATGGACAGGCCCTCCGCCAAGCTCCCAGCCTCCTTTATCTGCCCGGGCCAGGCGGCAGCTGGCTCACTCTTAACACGCTGTCTCTCCCGCATGCCCCTGGCCCAGGAGCTGTGCACCTGAAGACCCTCGCTTTGTCCCACAATGCCCTGGGCTCCAGCGGCCTGCAGCTGCTGCTCAGGAGTCTGCCCTACGCCACCCTCAGCCAGCTGGAGATTGGCTCGGTGGCGGCCCGCCTAGGCGAGCCTCTCGTGGATCCGGTGGTCAGGTGCCTGACACAGGTACGGGTGCAAGGGGGTCCTGCAGTAACCCTTCTCTGGCTGCAGGAGTTGCAGGAGCTCTGCACGTGGCAGGGGAGCCCCTTTTGTCCTGGGGCTGTGGGCCTCTCACGCAGCTGGCTTGGCCCTGACTGGCTCAGCTGTGGTGTGTGGCTTTGGGCTCAGCCCCCCACCCCGTTCCATTCCAGCAGGGATGTGCGCTCACCCACCTGGCTCTCTCTGGGAACCACCTGAATGATGAGGCTGTCGCAGAGCTGGCCAGGTAAAGGGGCAGCGCTGGGGTCCCTGGGCCAGGGGCTTTGCTGTGGGGCAGAAGGTAATGGGGTGGGTGTGTGACACCAACCTTCACCCAGCTGGGTCCTATGCGGAGTGTTCTCCTGCTGGGTAGGAGCCGTGGGGTGGCTGGGCCCAGCAGCCAGCCCATGGGGACATAGTAGGAAGAGAGCCTGAGTGAGAGGTAAGGTGGCCATGTTCGCCTTTAGCCCACTGGCCACCTTCTGTCCCTGCATTGTGCTTTTCTGGGCCACCAGGTGAACCCCCTCCCGTAAAAAGAGGCGGAGCGGGAAGGGAGTCTGAGCCACAAGCCCTTGGGTGGGAGGCCTGGTGAGCGGCAGGACCTGCCTCCAGAACCGGGCGTACGTGGATTGGTGGTCGGGTGGAGCTGCTGGTTCTGCTACTGCACTTCACAGGCAGTACACCTGTCCAGCTGCCTCCCTCCCCCGTCGCACCTTGTGCTCCCTGGGGGTCTTGCTCCAAGGCTGCAGTGCCAGCACACCGCACATCTAACACCTAGCCCCCAGGGAGTGGGTGGGCCATGGGGCAGCAGTGCATTGTGGGTGAGCCGAGAGGCATGGGGCTGTTTGACTCTCTTGGTCCCAGGTGCCTCCTGGTTTGTCCCACTTTGATCTCCCTGGATTTGTCTGCAAACCCAGAGGTTACCAGCGGGGGCTTGCAGATGCTGCTGTCAGCGCTGGGGGAGAGGCGCCAGGGGCTGCAATACCTCAGCCTGGCAGGTGAGAGGGTGAAGGGCTCCAAGATCCCTGGGTTGCGGAGGGGTCCTGCTTCCCTGCACCTGGCAGGGCCGGGGGAGCATCACCCTGCCCTCGCTGGAGGGACTGAGAGGTGATCCTGAGGGGGCAGGGGCAGGCTGTGAGCCCTGGAGTTTTGCTCCTGATCCAGCAGAGCCCCCGGCCTGGCTGGCGCTGCCGAGTTGCTTCTCTCTCCGTAGTGGTGTGCAGAGCAGAGCAGAGCAGAGCAGAGCAGAGCAGAGGAGGCAGGACTGGAGTAGTGAGGGGCTGCAGCTGATAGAAAGGGCACAAGGGGGGTCACCCAGCCTGTCCCCTCTTGGGCCGGGTCCAGGATTCTCAGTGCGCCACAGTGGCTACAACGGCCTGTTTCCTTCCCGCAGGCTGCAGGGTGCGAGGCCCATTGGACAGCACCACGTGGGCCCGGGTCTCTGCCAACGTGCGTGAGCTGCGGCTCTGCAGCCGGCAGCTGAGCGGCAGCAACCAGCGGGGCGTGGGTGAGTCCTGGCTTGGCCCCCCGGGCACCTCTCTGAGCGCAGTCACGCAGCACCACAAGCTCTTCTGTAAGAGCATCTGAAGTGCCCGACCGCTCGCAGCTGGAGCACACAAGAGGCCCATCCTGCTTGGGGCTGTGGCTGCTCGCAGAGGGAACTTGGGCAGACGTGAGGAACCAGGCACGGTGCCCGGCCTGTGCCAGCGACTTTTCTGCACTCAGAACTCAGGCCTGGCCCATGGGGAGGGGCAGGACCTGGCTGCTGCTGCACAACCTGTTCTTTCTGGGGGCCCAGAGCCCTGCAGCTTCCCCCCACCTGGCACCAGTGCAAGCTGAGAAGGGAGCTGCTGGTCCCGTCGTAACCAAAGGAGGCAGGGCCCCGGCTGCTGTTGCGGAACTGGGCCTGTCTGCCTCGGGCTCCGAGCACCAGAACGCTGCAGGACTCTGCCCCATGGGGGTCCCTGGGCTTTGGAACCAAGGCCTCGGCTGTGTCCCCAGGAGGCAGTGAGCTACCGGGCCTGTGCTGCTAACAGAGAGGGGTGGCAAGTCCCAGAGTGTCCCCGGAGAGCTGGCTTCCAGCCTGTGGTGTCTCACCAGCTGCAGTCACACCTGCGCAGCAGAACCCTGGGGCTGCTGGCAGGGCTGGGGGGTTGGCTCCTGGGGCAGCACTGGCCTTGGAGCAGGCTCTGAAGCCAGCGTGGGGAAATAAGCTGCCAGAGACTGAAGGCGGCCACCTGCAGAAGAGCCCTTCCCTACTGCACGTCTCCCCACACAGGTGGAGGGTGATATTTTATTTGTCCCCCATTCCCGAGCTGTACAGGTTCTAGCTCTGCCCTGCCAGTGGCCACTGGACTAGTTCACACAGACTTATTAGCTGGCTGGTGTTTTCTTGGCCGCACAGGGTGGGCTTCTGCCTGGTGCAGGGGCCTGGGAAACCAATCAATAAAGTGCTGTATGTCTCCTCTGCTCCAGGCCGGCGTTGTGCCACCCTGCAGGCAGTGACGCAGAGACCTGGCCCTCTGCTGCTTGGGCCAGAGCTCTGTACCCTGCCAGCCTTCTCCCCCTCTGGACAGCTGTTTGACACCCCCCACCCTCATTTCCCAGGCTCCCGTGCAGCCTGGGGCATGACCTGTTGTCAGCAAGGGTGGAGCGCCCTGCCTTAGCCAGCTGCTGTGGCACCCAGAAAATCTGAGCTGATGGGCTGGTCCAGGCCCTGAGTACAGGGGCAGTGGCTGTGCCTGCTTGTCCCACCCAGCAAGAGCCACAGCACCGCAGGCTAGCCAGCATGGGGGTTTATTACCGCAGGTGTACAAGTCTCCCGCCCTGCTTGCAGGACTCACGGGGAGGGAGGAGAGGAGACAGGCTGGCTGGAGCTGGCCCAGTGTGAATGTGCCCTGCAGCAGCACAGTTCACCTTGACTCAGCCCTAACCCTGCTGCGGGAATGGCTGCAGTGCACCACTCCCAGCCTCCTGCCCCCAACAGCAGCCTAGGGGAAAGGGCCTGGAGCCTGCTGGACTGCTACAGTGGGAGGGCGCTCCTCAGGACCAGGCAGGGCCCAGGGCCCAGCCTCAGGAGTGCAGGAACCGGTTGAAGGCATTGTAGGCGGATTCCAAATCAAACAGCATCTGGCGCACTTGGGAATCGTCCAGCTCGTCAGAGGCAGACATGCCGCTCAGCATCTGCAGCCTGCCAGGGAGAGTCAAGGCACAGTCCTGGCCCCCAGAGCAGAAAGAAGGCCCTTTGCTGGGCTGCACTTTGCGCCTGCACTAGTACTGGAGGGACCTGGCAGGAGCCATGACTTGTCGCCCTGAGTGCTGGCCTAGGAGGAAGCTGGTAGCTCCTCTGGCCACGGTCCCACCCCGCAACCAGGCCCCTGATCAGACATGGCGAGCAGGGCTGGGGACAAGCACCTCCCACTGCAGAGGGAGCAGACTGATGGAGCTGGGCCCGAAGGCACTCTGCGCTCCCCCATGCCCTCAGACTGGCAGGAGCGCCATGGGGCAAGGCAGGTCCAGGCCCTGTCCTGGAGAGCTGGGTCAGGACCCGGGCTTGCTCCTGCAGAGGGCAGGGGCCCCAGAGCACCCTACTCACCACTGGTTCACTTTCTGTCTCCCCTCGAAGTCAGGAGGTAGGTGGCTCATGCGGTTCATCGTCTCCATCAGCTCCCGCAGGTCTGGCTGGATCTGGATGCACAAAAGCATGGAGCTTCTGCTTTTCCTGCCTGGGGCCCGGCTGGGAAAGCCCCACCCCCCTTCAGGCGCTGCTGCCAGCAGTGAAGCCTCCATGCACCCCTAGCTTGTCCCCCTCTCTCTCCGAAGACCAGCCACACCGGCTCAGACCAAAATCCATCTTGCCCAGTGCCCTGTCTTCGGCCAGTGGCCAATGCCACGTGCCCCAAGGGAAGCGAACAGAACAGCTGAGCATTGAGTGGTCCATCTCCTGTCATCTAGTTCCAACTTCTGACAAACGGAGGCTAGCGCCATCATTCCTGCCCATCCTGGCTAACAGCCACCGATGGACCTCACCTCCCTGAATGGATCTAGCTCTTTTTGGAACTCTATTGATAAAGTCCTGGTCTTCACGCCATCCTCTGGCCAGGAGCTCCAGAAGTGAACGGTGCACTGCATGAGAAATACATCCTGTTTGTTCTTAACCCTGTTGCTAATTTCACTGGGTAACCCCTAGATCTCGTGTGGTGGCAACAAGTAAATACCTTTTCCTTATTTTTCCTCCACACCAGTCATGATTTTGTCGACCTCTTAGTCGTCCCCGCACCCTTCATCTATTGTTTTCTAAACTGAAAAGTCACAGACTTTTTAATCTCTCTTCAGATGGACCCGGTCCAAATCCATTGTTTTTGTTACCCTTTTCTGAAACTTTTCCACAGCCAAGGGTGTTTTTGTTTTTTTTTTTTTTTGAGATGAGGCGACCACATCTGCACGCAGTATTCAAGCTGGGGGTGTACCCTGGATTTATACCAAGGCTGTAAGATACTCCCTGTCTTATCCTCTGTCCCTCTGTAAATGATTCTCACCTCATCCATGACTCGGATCTCCAGGCGCAGCTTGTCCATCACTGTGATGAAAAGCTGGAAGAGAAAAGAGGTGCCTCAGCAATGGCCTGGAAGCTAGCAGCAGGGCACCTCACTCCAGCCCTCTTGGGAGGGTGGGGGCAAGCCAGGACAGCGGGCCCTTGACAGCCCCCTGGGGACCAGCCATGCAGCTGCACAGGCCAGGCCAGCTGCCAAAGTCCCAGAGGCACAGGATGCCGGGATTACAGTGCGCACAGCCCCTTGCCCCGGGAACGTACAGAGACGATGTCAGCAATGCAGCGGTTCAGGTTGCCCTTGTCGTCCTTGATGGTGATTGGCCGATCCTCCTTGATCCTCTCCATGGCCAGCGGGCAGTCGAGCTGCAGCAGCAGGAGGGTTACAATGAGGCTGGGCAAGCTCAGGGCAGGGTAACAAGCACCATATAACCCCCAACAAAGAGCATTTCCCAGGGAAAGCCGGGTTCCGCTCCATGTGCTGAGCCGGGGGAAGGGAGCACAGTACAGAACGTGGCCAGATGGTCTGAACATAGGGCCACCCAGCCTGGTCGCAGATAGTGACCAGTGCTGGGTGCCCCAGAGGGCATGACCAGAACACGTCACCAAAAGGTGATCCTTCTCCTGTCACCCAGTCCCAGCTTCTGACAAACAGGGGGCTAGAGGCACCACCCTGTCCACCTTGCTGAACAGCCATTTGTGGCCCTGTTCTCCATGAACGTATCCAGTAGGTTTTTGAGCCTTGTTATAGTCTCAGCCTTCACATTGCCCTGTGGCAGGGAGTCCCACAGCTGGCCCTGCGTTGTGTGAAGAAATCCGTCCTTCTGTCTGTTTTAACCCCACTACCTGTTTGTTTCATGGGGTGACCCCTAGTTCTTGCATTAGGAGAAGGAAGACAGAACACCACTTCCTTATCGACTTTGTCCAACCAGTTGGGATGTTCTGGACGTTAGCCGCCTCTTTTCCAAGCTGAGAAATCCCACTCTTACTACTCTCCCCACACCATACCCCAGCCATTCCATACCCCTAATTGGTTTTCTGCCCTTTTCTGTACCTTTCCCAATTCCAATACATCTTTTTAGAGATGTGGTGACCTTGAATACTGCTGCAGGTGTGACGTGGAAGTACACGGGATTTATACGAAGGTAATATGATTACGACAAGGTGGAAGTGCCTTTGGTCCAGGGGAGGGAGGGACAGAGTGTGTGTGCGCGCGCGCGTGCGCGCACACACTCACCCCCCCAAGCCCAGGGGCCCCCTCTCTAAGCCAGGTGACCGCGAGAGTGTAATTCACCTTTGGTGGGTTCTCCAGCACCGACAGTTTTTAAATCTAGGCGGGCTGTATTTCTCATCGGACAGGTCTGCTCTGGGAGTGAGCTGGGGGCAGGGCTCTGGCCAGAGGGACACAGGGGAACAGCCTGGGTGACCACACTGGTTCCTCCAGGCTTGGAATAAACAAATCTATGCAGTCTCTCCCCCCAGCATCTAAGTCAGTCAGGCACAGTAGGGCTATGTCTACACAAGCCCCTTCCTTTCAGAAGGGACATGGTAATGAGCGAGTTGGGAAGATGCTAAGGAGGCGCTGCCATGAATATGCAGTGCCTCTGTGATGTAGTGGGAGATACCTGTGTGTACACGTGGGGCTCCTGCTGAGGGTAACCTGGCGACCAGGTGACACCCCTGGGCTGCAGACAAAGGAGGAGGTGGAGCCTGAGGGGTTTGAACTGGAACTGGGTGTTGGAAGCAGTTAGTCGGGGCTGGGAGAGAGAGAGACAAAGGAGGGGGCAAGACCCCGGCTCCGGGGGCCCCTCGGGGCCTCCTCTCCCCAGCATGGCTTGGACTGGCTGTCTCTGCCGGCTGCACTGACTCCTCTGTACGACGCTGTGCCCTGTTGCCTAATAAACCTGCTGTTCTCCTGCCTGCGGATGGGGTGCAGAGGATGGAGACCCCGAACCCCCTCACAGCCTCATTAGCATAATGGTGGCTGCATGTAATTTGAAAGTGTTGCTTTCAAATCGCGCACCGCCCATGTAGACAGGGGCCTTTCGAAAGGACCCCCCGGACTTCGGAAGCCCCTTCTTCCTATTTGGTTTTAGGAAGAAGGGTTTTTCAAAGTCCGGGGGCGGAGGAGTGTCCTTTCAAAAAGCCCCCGTCTAAAGAGGCAGCGCACAATTCAAAAGCTGTTCTTTCCAATTGTGTGGGGCCACTATTATGCTAATGAGGCACTGCATATTCACGGTGGTGCCTCATTAGCATATTCCCAACTCGCCCCAAAAGGAAGGGACTAGTGTCGATGCGGCCTACATGTAGAACTCAGCAGCAACACAGCCCCCCCCCCGCCCCCACTGTTCTAGGAGCCCCCCGAGATTCCTGTCCCAGAGTCCCCAAAAGCTGTACTGCTGGAGGCTGAACTCATCCGGAACTTGCGGCAAAATTCATCGATGGAGCCAGTTTCGGATCCCTGTACCTGTTTGAAGGCAGCTTTGTACTGGACCAGGAGCCGGGAGCAGGCTGCCGTGTACCTGGGGCAGTGCATGGAGTAAGAACAGCTGGAGTGGCTCATGCCAAGCAGGAGGGGAACACGGAGGTCGAAGATGTACAAGCAGGTCCCCAGGGGAAAGGAGAACACTGTAACAGCCCCCACGGCAGGGGAGGCTCCCCAGGGTCTCTGACTGGAGACCCTCTGCATGGAGCAATGTTGCCTGGCCCCCAGGGGAAGTGGGCAGGGCCTGAGGGGGGACTAAGGGGCTGTTTTGATGCTTCTCTGAGCCCCCTCCCCAGTGTGTCCGCAGTGCCCTGGGGAGGGGAGGTCACTCTGCTCCACTCGGTAACGACGCATCCTGCAGGAGATGCTCCTGCTGCTGCATCCGCTTGGCTCCCCTGGGAGAGACCAGGCTGGAAACAAAACCCAGCTGGGGACTCACTCGTTGGGAGAGACACAGTCCTTGATATAGGCTTTCTCCAGAGCCTGCATCGTCTTCACCACCGCAAACAGCTCAGCCATGTTATCGTACCTGAAACCCAAGCGCAGAAGCCCGTGAAGGCGCATAGCCTGTGACCCCCACCGCTATACATGCGCCCGCGTCCCTGGGAACAGCACAGGGGCTCTCATGCTCCACAGCCCAGCAGGAGCACTCCCTTTTTGTGGAGAAGACCCTTCCGTCTACTGCATCTTTCTCAGCCGCAGGCTGCCCTGGCCAATGGCAGAGGCGGAGCAGAAGGGCTCTTGGGTCCTTCCTAGCTTGGTGCGGGGACAGAGCATCAGAACGCAGAGCTCCCTGCACCATCAGCCCCAGCATCTCCCGAGCAAGGACCTCACTGCAGACAACAGCTTGAAGTCCCAGCACTCCCAAGCCCCACAGAACTGTGTACCACATGGGAACCCATTCGGCTGGGGATGGACTCACTTTTCTCGCTCCCGTGCATTTTTATACAGCTTCACCTCCTGCAAGGAGAGCAGATACACAGCCTGTCAGGTACCCGCACAGTGTGTGGTCAGCTGCACAAATGGACAGGCTGGAAGCAGGTGGGGACGGAGCTGACAGATACGGACCTCCTGCATCCTCACCACAGGGTGGAGGAGACAGGGACCAGAGAAACCCACACTGAGATGGAGGTAAGGAGCTGGGAATCACCTCAAGAGCTGGGGTCCCCTGAATGCTCCAGCACTGAGGGCTGTGAAACCGTTTGCAGAGCCAAACCCGACTTACGCTGGAAGGTCATTCTGCCTCCTGTGCCAGAGACAGGACGAAGAGGGGAACGTGACCAGCGTTACTCACCTCGTACAGTTCTGGCTTATTCCCTGGGGCTGAAAAAGAGGAAATCCATGAACAGACCTAGCACTTATAGCTAGGAGCCTACCAGTGACGCCCACAATGCAAAACCTTCCTGGTAACCCGGTGTTAGGAAGGACCACGTCCACAGCTCCTTAGCCTACTAGCTACAGGGATACTGCTAGCACCCAGGACCTCTACAGCCTGCTCCGCTCTTCCATCCCGCCCCTCCTGCTGATCACCGCCCCTTGCTCCAGGCCAGAGAACCCAGCACAGTTCACAAGGGAGAATCAGATTCTGAGCTGGAAGGGTCCTTGAGAAGTTGAGTCCAGCCCCTGCACTGGAGCAGGGCCAAGTAAACAGAGCCCATCCCTTCCAGGCATCTGTCCAGCCTGTTCTTAACAACTTCCACTGATGGGGATCCACAACCTCCCTGGGGCACCTGCTCCACAGCTTAACTGCCCTCAGTGTGGGAAAGCTGTTCTTTATCTCGGGGGTCTCAAACTTCATTGCTGTACTATCCACTTCTGCCAAGAAAAAGTAATGCACAGACACATGCCTCAGCCAAAACCCAGGCCCTGCCACCAGGGGTGCGAGTAAGGGAAACAAAAGACCAGCCCCATTGCCCGAAGAAAGGAGAGGCTGAGGACCCAGGCTGCAGCCCCAGGAGGGGCCTGGAACCTGAGGCCCACTGCACAGGGCTGAAGCCCTTTGTCTGGCCTCGATCTCAGCAAGTCTAAGCCAACCCAGGGGAACTCATTAAAATGAGGTCCCAACCCAATTTGGGAACTGCTGTGCTATCCTAACCCCTGTTGATGCAGACTGAGCCATTGCTTCGTAACCTGCCTCTGTGGCCGTGATACCCACCCTCCCATGAGCCCAGTGTCCCACCACTCTGCTGCCCCCAGCCCCGCTAGCCTGACCCCTGGGGACTTTGAGGGCAGGCAGTCCCGTGAGGGGAGCTGGAGCCCGCGGTGTCACTGGGTCTCTGGCCAGGGGCGGGGTGGGCCTGGGTCACAGCCCTGCTCATGGGCAGCAGGCAGGGCTCTGTCAGGTGTCGACCGGGCCAGTCTGTGTCTCAGCCCAGGCCATGGGGTGGTGCTGTGGGGCCCCTTGCTCCCCACGGCGGCAGGGCCAGCGGGACTCACCTCCTGGGCCAGGCGCAGCAGGGATCCCGTGGAACATTGTGGTGGGCTGGGGCACTGCTGCCTGGGGGACCTCTGCGAGGGAGGGAGAGAGGCGTTAGTGTGGCCTGGTGGCCCGGCCCCTGCACCCGACGCGATCCCCGGACCCAAACAGCCCGGGGCCCCACACTCCCCACCGCCCCCTAGTGACAAACACCCCCCAGCCCTGCGCTCCCCACCGCCCCCTAGACACAAACACCCCCCGGCCCTGCGCTCCCCACCGCCCCCCAGCCAAACACACACACACACACAACCCCCCCGGCCCTGCGCTCCCCCCGCCCCCTAGTGACAAACACCCCCCAGCCCTGCGCTCCCCACCGCCCCCTAGTCACAAACACCCCCCCGGCCCTGTGCTCCCCACCGCCCCCCAGCCAAACACACACACACACACAACCCCCCCGGCCCTGCACTCCCCACCGCCCCCTAGTCACAAACACCCCCCCGGCCCTGCGCTCCCCACCGCCCCCTAGTGACAAACACCCCCCGGCCCTGCGCTCCCCACCGCCCCCTAGTCACAAATGCCCCCCGGCCCTGTGCTCCCCACCGCCCCGTAATGACAAACACCCCCCGGCCCTGCGCTCCCCACCGCCCCCCAGCCACAAACACCCCCCCCGGCCCCGCGCTCGCCACCGCCCCCGTCACAAACACCCCCCCCGGCCCCGCGCTCCCCACCGCCCCCCAGTCACAAACACCCCCCCCCAGCCGTGCGCTCCTCACCGCCCCCCAGCCACAAACACCCCCCCCGCCCTGCGCTCCCCACCGCCCCCCAGCCACAAACACCCCCCCCGGCCCTGCGCTCCCCACCGCCCCCCAGTCACAAACACCCCCCCCCAGCCGTGCGCTCCTCACCGCCCCCCAGCCACAAACACCCCCCCCGCCCTGCGCTCCCCACCGCCCCCCAGCCACAAACACCCCCCCGGCCCTGCGCTCCTCACCGCCCCCCAGCCAAACACACACACACACACACACACCCTGAGCCGAGCGCACCGCACCGCACCGCTGCTCCCCGCGCCCCCGGCCCTGCCGCGCCACCGCCCTCCGGCCTCTCACCCGCTTCCTGGAAAATGGCGCCGGAGCACATCGAGCGCTGGGCGCTCCGCTCGCCCGCCTGCCTGGGAGGGGCGCGGTCGTTATTTGGGCGGGAAGGGCGCGCGCTGCAGTGCTGAGGGATGAACAAGTGACCCCCCCCCGCCCCTCCAGAGACGGGGCTTTCCCGCCCGGCCCGGCGGTGTGCAATCCCGTGGGGGGGGGAGCCGGCGCCCTGCGCCTCTGGCCGGTGGGTGGATGCCGGAGTGCGCCACAGCCCCGGTACAAGGGCCAGGCGCCAGCAGCCCAAACGGGAGCGCGTGTGACGTGCTAGGGCTCCGCAGAGCCGGCACGCGTGCCAAGAACAGCACGCGTGCCAAGAACAGCAGGTGAGGCGGGAGCTCAGCCCCGCCCTTCCTCCCCCCAGGCAGCCGGGTGCTGGCACAGAGCCAGGCCGCCTGGGGAGTAGGAAAAGCCCGTCTAACACGGCCAACCCCCTCCCCGAGCGGGAGAGCCCTGCCTCCTCGCGTGTTTATTCACGGAGCTGTTGTCAGAAGGACCCCTAGTGGCTTTTAAAAGTATCACCGGCACTCAGGCTGGAGAGGATGGAAGGTCAGTTTTCAACACTGCCTCCAAGGTTGCTGAGCCCGGTGGTACTGCGGTGGGAACGAGTGGGTACTGTTACAGACACGCTGCGCCTCAGGGATGTTCTCTCTTCTGTAGGGTAACCCTGTCTGAATGTTCCCAGTAAAGTTCCCCAGAGGTGGCCCGGCAGTAAGGCCCTTTGTCAGTCCTTTACCTAGTAACCCTTTTGCAATAGGGTGCCCAGCCTCCTTGGTCAAAGCTGCCTGAGTCCCAGCCTGGCACAGGCTTGGTCAGTTCCTCCTGCTCCCATGGTTGCTCTGCAGAGCGGCTGTGAGGGGAAATGCTGACCCCACAGGAGTCTTCATGCTGAGAAACAGCTACAGTGCTGCTTCCTGGCCTGCGTGGGCTGGCAGGTAGCCCCCCATCCCCTGCTGTGCAAGGTCAGGGACAGAAGGATGGAGCCAGCTGGAACATGGTTTAAATGCAGCATCTCTGCCCCAAGGGGTTGGCAAGGAGAGGAGTCTGTTTTCTGGAGCTGCCTCCCTCAACTTGCCCATCTTTTTGTACAACTGCAGGCCCATGTTTCCTTCTAATCCTGTAAGGTGCTATTTATTCTCCTTTGCATTTTGCAATCGATCCATTGAATTTCAATTATTTATTGGTTCAATTATTTAATAAAATCATACTTGTAAAATATTGTTACAGATGTGAAATTCATAACATGAAAAGCAACATTCGGAGACCTGAACCAAATGTTGCATGTGTGGCTGATTTCGGGCTATGAATAGTTAGAAATAGTTGAGTTAAAGAATATTTTGAACATGTGTCTGTACTCGCTCTTCAAGGTGGTGTATTCTGTGATGGATTTGAAACGTTGATGCCTTTGATCCATGTTTAGTTTGTTGCATGCCATACTATGTCACAAACCTCTCTAGTATAACCATAAGCATAGTAAATGTCAGTAATTGTGAAGTTTATGAGCAACTGATTCAGCTGTGAAATTGACCAGCACCTCTATTTCAGGAGAGATCTCTGTGCTGATGTATTCAGAGCAGAACAAACTCATTTTTACTCCAGAATAAAAATCCTTCTTGCTCTCTCCAGTAGTAGGTTCTGTGACAATCTCAGTACCCTAACTAGCTAATTCTGCACCTGAGGCAAGAATATAAAATTGCACCCCTCATGTATTCATGGTAGTTAGTTTGTAGAACAATGGAAAGTACATAAATAATCACAGTAACAGCAACAGTAACAACACACTGCTTATGCTGGCAGGGGGAGGGGGCTGTGTGGGGTGTACCCACCATACCTTGTCTCTCCTGCCTCAAGTGGGACTGTGCCGCTAGCAGATGCCTGCAGCGGGTGGTCGTGGGGCCACAAAAGAAACGGGGAAGGGCAGGGGGCAGGTGGGTGTGCTGACAGCACTGGGTGCAGAGCCAAGATAGCAACATTGGAGCCAGTGTGGTGCGTAGGGCCAAGGGTGTGTGTGTGTGTGGAGGTGCTGTGTGAAAGGATGTGTGTGTGTGTAAAGGTGGGGTGTGTATGTTGCTGCTGTGCCTCTGGGCAGCGTGCAAATGTACATGTAGATGCTCGTGGTATTGAGTGTCGGGAGAGGGTGTGGACGGTGGTGGTGCTGTACCAAGAAGCAGGTGTTTGTCAGAGCTGGTTGCCCCTTATGTGTGCGTAGAGGCTGTGTGAAGGTGGGGCACTGCACAGGGACCAGGGATTGTCTCCAGGACCAAGGAGAGGTTGTCAGGGAGTCAAATCTGACAGGTGAAGCCCCAGACTCAGAACTAGCTCCCCCTAGGACCAAGTGAATCCCCACCTCTGTGGATGAGCTCCAGGAACACTGGTAGCTAATTCTGAAAGGCAGCAATGTGGGGCATGCTGGGCTACGTCTACACGTGAAGCCAACATCGAAATAGGCTATTTCGATGAGTAACGTCTACACGTCCTCCAGGGCTGGCAACGTCGATGTTCAACTTCGACGTTGCGCGGCACCACATCGAAATAGGCGCTGCGAGGGAACGTCTACACGTCAAAGTACCACACATCGAAAAAAGGGTGCCAGGCACAGCTGCAGACAGGGTCACAGGGCGGACTCAACAGCAAACCGCTCCCTTAAAGGGCCCCTCCCAGACACAGTTGCACTAAACAACACAAGATACACAGAGCCGACAACTGGTTGCAGACCCTGTGCATGCAGCATGGATCCCCAGCTGCCGCAGCAGCAGCCAGAAGCCCTGGGCTAAGGGCTGCTGCCCACGGTGACCATAGAGCCCCGCAGGGGCTGGAGAGAGAGCATCTCTCAACCCCTCAGCTGATGGCCGCCATGGCAGACCCCGCTATTTCGAAGTTGCGGGATGCGCAACGACTACACGGTCCCTACTTCGACGTTGAACGTCAAAGTAGGGCGCTATTCCTATCCCCTCATGGGGTTAGCGACTTCGACGTCTCGCCGCCTAACGTCGAAGTTAACTTCGAAATAGCGCCCGGCGCGTATAGCCGTGACGGGCACTATTTCGAAGTTAGTGCCGCTACTTCGAAGTAGCGTGCACGTGTAGACACGGCTCTGGTGTGTCAGAATGCCATACCAGCAGCTGATTTGGAGGAATAGCCTTTTTTGGCATCACAATGTAAAAAGTGTTCTTTAGATATAGCGCTGCTCCCCAGCTTCTCCCCAGCCACTCGCTCAAAGAAGGAAATTTGGTTGGTTTGGCATGATTCGTTCTTGGCATATATCAGAGAGGAGCCACGTTAGTCTGTAGCTTCGAGAACAACAAGAAGTCCTGTGGCACCTTATAGACTAACAGAGATTTTGGAGCATAAGCTTTTGTGGGCAAAGACCCGCTTTGTCAGGTGCATGAGTTGGGGGGGTGGTTTCAGAGGGGTATTTAGAGAGCGGAGTCCCAGTAAGAGGGAGGGCCGGAGCTGACGAGGTCTATTCAGCCAGGCGGAAATGGCCCGGTATCAACAGTACTTACCAAAAGAGGGCAAAACAAGTTAGACTCTGACAAAGGTTCACATCCCCCATCTGATCTGACTTGGATTTTCCTCTTTTGATAACTGCTTTTGGGACTGGGCCATTTCCACCTTGCTGAATAGACCTTGTCAGCTCCGGCCCTCCCTCTTCCTGGGACTCCACTCTTTAAATACCCCTCTGACACCGCCCCCCTACTCATGCATCTGATGAAGCAGGTCTTTGCCCACGAAAGCTTATGCTGCAAGATATGTTAGTCTATAAGGGGCCACAGGCCTTCTTGTTGTTCTTGGCATATTTATTTCTTACCATGCTGCAGCCGCTGGAAGAAGGCAGCTTGGCTCTGCACTATGCCGGGATGTCCTTCTTCCCTGTGGACTAGTCCAAGGTTTAGGTCAGTGTTGGCCAGCTGCAATGAAAGGGGTGCAGTGCTCTAGCCAGGAGGCTCTTAGCTCCTTCAAGGTACATGGCAGCTTCTGCCTGCTCTTTCCTGAATTCCCTCCCGGTGTGCTATCATCTTTCTGGGCCTGAACCCAGAGCCAGAGGAACCTCCTCAGTTCAGCACTGGAAGCTGTGGCGAGACGCCATGACCGGTGTCAGAGAGCCCGTGGCATGTTCCGCGGGGGATGCCCTTGCTGCGATACCCAAACTGACGACCAGGTGGCACTGTTACGTTACTGGCTTATGCATTGGTGCTGGTGTAAGGCAGCCACATTTACCTGGCTGTGAGTACGGGCGAATTATTGTTATGTGTTATGGTGATTAATTCTTACGCCTGGAGCCTCCTCAGGGCATGTCAGAAGCCAGGTGTGGGTGAGGCTGCAGCGTAGCCTGCTCACAGTGATTGAAGGGAGGGCTGAGACCCATAGCTCAGCATGCCCCTCCTCCCCGCTCTCAGGTTTGTGCATGGGTGAAAGCTCCCTTGCTCTTTACCTCCCTCCCTTTCCTGGGCACAGGCAGCCCAGGGAACCTGGCAGGAGCCCAGGGCCAGAGCACAGCCTTGCGAAGGTCTCCACCTCCATCTGTGTCGCTGGGCTGGCCCTTTCGCACTGGGATGTGTGCCAGGAAGAGGGGTGGGGAAGGGGACAGCCCCAGCAGGGCCCAGGCAGGGAGCGCTTCTGTGACTCCCCTGCCCACCACTGCATAGGCTGACTGCCCAAGGGCTCTGCCCAACTCTGGCCTGCCCCCAGGCTCAGCCGCTACGCCTGTTGCTCAGCCAGAGCTCTGAGCAGATAACTTAGTGCTTAACAAGCCTCCACTACCCAGGTGGGGTGGGGGGCAACCTGAGAGTCCCTGTAGTGTAGGTGGGGCAGTGAGGCACAGAGAGAACACAACAAGGGATGAGAGCAAACCCTCCCAGGCTCTATTCACATCTCGGGGGGAAGGCCTCCTAGAGAGTACAGGAGGGACTGGGAGCCAGGACTCCTGGGTTCTGCACATGCAGCTGACTCTGTGACTCTGGGAGATTCTTGTTGCCGGTCGGTGGCTCTACTGCCACATCTCCTGCAAAGCATGAGGCTGAGTTAGCCAATGATTGCCAGGTATCTGGTGTCCCTGGATGGAAGTTGTACCAGACACACACACTGTTACGTTGGCTGATGCCTGGGTATTACTGTTGGCAGAGCCGCCCTGCTGTACAGGCTGTGGGAACATTGGGCTAGCACAGGTCCCAGCTCAGCTGCTCAGTTCATGGGGCAGTGAGTCCCCTGCTTCTGCAGAGCTGTGGGGGTCTGTCTGATCTCAGAGGCACCTGGGGCTTTCCCTTTTCAGTGTAGCTTTCCATCTCTTCTTCCTGGGATGCTCATCCCCCACCGAGCAGGAATCTCAGCCCCTGCTCTGCCCAGGCTTTGTGACTGGCAGGGATGTGCCCAGTCTGGGTGAGGCCTCAGCTGCAGCCACAATAACCTCTGGCTAAAATGCTTTGCTAGAGCACAGCCAGTTCTGTGGTCTGTGTTGAGGGCTAAAACCAGAAGAGTGGAGGTGGGCCCTGACCTTGTCACTTTCCCAGGCCTTGCTGAGTGATGAAGACGGGGGGATTGCAGTGGCACCCTCTCAGGGCTGGGCTCAGCTTGGCAGAGAAGATAATGGATGTGTGATGGAGTGGGGGATACCTGTGTGTGTGTGTGTGGCTCACAGAGGGTGTGGGGCTCCTGCTGAGGGTAACCCTGACAACCAGGTAACACCTTTGTACTGCAGACAAAGGAGGAGGTGGAGCCTGAGGGGGTTTGAATTGGAACTGGGAGTTGGAAGCAGTTAGTCTGGGCTGAGGGAGAGAGAGACCAAGAAGGGGGCCAGGCCCCGGCTCTGGGGGCCCCTCGGGGCCTCCTCTCCCCAACATGAATTGGACTGGCTGTCTCTGCCTGCTGTACTGACTCCTCTGTATGATGCTGTGTCCTGTCGGCTAATAAACCTGCTGTTTTACTGCTGAGTGAGAGACTCTCCTGCCTGCGGACGGGGTGCAGAGCTTGGGGGACCCCAGAACCCCATCACACTGGTGTTAGAAGTGGGATGTTCTGCACCCTGAGGATGGAGCATCCAGCAGTAAGTGACCGGGGCCCCGGAAGAAGTGGGGCCTGCGAGACCCATGTGTGCTGAAGGGCAGTGAGGTGCAGTTCCCCAAGGCGGAGGGGCCTGCGGCCGAACCCAAGCAACTGCGGTCGTGGTCCTCGAGAGGGGGTGTCACACCCGAGGAGGGGTTACTCCTGGGAATCTGTTGGAGTCGGTCCCAGAAGGTGGAGGGGCCGAGAGCCCAACCCCCAGGAACAAGTGACCCCTGAGGAGGCTGACGCTGAATGAGTTCTTCCCAAGACAGTGTGCTCATGGTCCTTGAGAGCGGGTGTCACACTGAAGAAGGGGTTCCTCTGAGAGTCTGTTGGAGTCGGTCCCAGAGGGCGGAGGGGCCTACGGCCTAACCCTGGGCAGCTTGTGACCCGCAAGGAGCCTGGCACACTGAAGGGATTCTTCCAGGAATCGTGGGGTGCAGAGGGCATCAGCCTGAGAGCCTGCAACCACGCTGAGCAACTCCGCTGTGAAGTGGCAGCACCTGGAAACCGAATCGAGATTAAAGGAGCTGGACAAGGCAGCGTGGATGTGCAGTGGCAGAGCTGAGGGTTAAGGAAAATCCTGCAGAGGTGAGCCCGGATCGGGGCAGGGAACCCTGGACTGCATGGAGCTCTGAACCGAGTGGCCTGCCGCAGCTCAAGGAGGGGAGGAGCGATTCCAACCCATCATCTACTAGTGGCCAAGACAGACCTGCGAAGAGTTTTCCAGGCCTGGGCCAAGGAAGGTCCCTGTGTGTCTGTGCAGAAAAGCAGCTGATCCACTGGGAATGGCAAGTTGTCTGTGAGAGAAGCTGCTTCACCTTCTGTGTGTGTGTGGAGACCAGCCGGGGGGCTGGGACAAAGGAGAGAGTGTCTCCCATTGTCTGTCTGTGTTGAACAGCAGCAGCAGCCTGGGGAGAAAGCAGAGCCTGCGTTTGGAAAAGGTGCCAATGAGGAAACTAGCCCATTGTCTGAGGAGGATTCCTCAGCCTAGGGTGGCTGGAGGATCCACCAGAAAAGAGCATTCCAGTCTTGCAACCTCTGACATGAGAAGGAACATTCCAAACCTATTGTGTGGCATGGAAGGGGAAACTGAGGCACACAACCATTTTGGTGGTCTGGCTAAATGCCAAGGATGGAAGCATTTGTACCTTCTTTTACTGGACTGTAACTGAATTCCAAACATTGGCTGGAGCAGCTGTATGGGCTCTGCCTGCCCGATTTGAGAACGTGGCTGACGGACCGGGGCTGAAGCAGGGAGACCCACCAACCTGAGGGAACTAAAGGGACTTGTCCGGCTGCATCACATGAAAAGGGCCAATACCAAGCTCCTGAGTTGGAGCCTCCCCCAGCAGGATTATAACATGGAGGTGGTGCACATCAAGGGAAGCACCAAGGGTACAGCCGATGCCCGATCACGAGGGGAGGGCCCCGAACTTCCCCAGGTCACCGGCTGAGTGACCCCGCTCAGTTCGGTCTGGAAGGGGGGAGAGATGTGATGGAGTGGGGGATACCTGTGTGTGTGTGTGTGGCTCACAGAGGGTGTGGGGCTCCTGCTGAGGGTAACCCTGACAACCAGGTAACACCTTTGTACTGCAGACAAAGGAGGAGGTGGAGCCTGAGGGGGTTTGAATTGGAACTGGGAGTTGGAAGCAGTTAGTCTGGGCTGAGGGAGAGAGAGACCAAGAAGGGGGCCAGGCCCCGGCTCTGGGGGCCCCTCGGGGCCTCCTCTCCCCAACATGAATTGGACTGGCTGTCTCTGCCTGCTGTACTGACTCCTCTGTATGATGCTGTGTCCTGTCGGCTAATAAACCTGCTGTTTTACTGCTGAGTGAGAGACTCTCCTGCCTGCGGACGGGGTGCAGAGCTTGGGGGACCCCAGAACCCCATCACAGGATGTACTGGTAGAGGCAGCTGAGGGAGGTCCCCCTGGAGCTCAAGTGACAGGCCCTGTGATTTATATACAGAGATACACATCTCACAGAGCTGGAAGGGGCCCTGGGAATTCATCCAGTCCAGTCCCCTTCCGCTGGGCAGGGCCAAGCACCATCCCTGCCACTTTTTTTTTTTTAAATCTATTTGCCTGAGACCCCCTAAATGGCCCTCTCAGGGGGTTGAGCTCAACACCCCTGGGTTTAGTGGGTCAATGCTCTAACCACTGACCTCTCCCACCCCCTTGACATTTTTTTCATCTGGGGAGATACACAGCACCAAGCAACATCCCTGACAGATTTCCTCCCCACACATTATTTCTCCCAAACTTCTCAAGGCCTGAACTCACAACTCAGGGAGTTTAACAGGCCACTGCTCAGACCACTGAGTTAACCCCTCCCCCCGCTTTTTTTTTAAAAGTCATACCCAGAGACCAATAAGCCAGCTAAATCTATTTGCCCCAGATCCCTAAATGGCCTCCTCAAGGACTGAGCTCACAACTTTGGCTTTAGCAGGGCAATGCTCAAACCACTGAGCTATCCCTACTCCTGTCGAAGCTATATGGAGATACACACCTCAAAGAGATGTAAAGGACCTCAGAATGTCATTCAGCCTGAACCAGCACCTCCCCGCTTTTTTTAAAAAACTTGGCCCTGGTCCCTAAGTGACTCCCTCAAGGACTGAGCTCACACCCCTGGGTTTAGCAGGCCAATGCTCTAACCACTGAGCTAGCTCCCCCCCCCCACAGGCCTCCCTTACTCCCCTTCACCAACCCCTTCCTCCCACTGTTGGCCCCCCAGCCAACTCACGTTCCTCCCTTAAGTGCCCCTAACCCCAACTCCTACCCCCATTTGCCCTTCCAGTCACACAGCCCAGGCTCTCCAAAGGCGGCTCTTCCGAGCCCTTCTCTGAGGATCTCCTGCCGGGGAGCCCTGGGCCCCCGCCAGCTCCAGCGCCTGTTTGGCTGCTCAGCAGAGCCGCATTGTCTGCATGAGCCTGCCTGCCCGCAGACAATGAGCTCCTTCCCTGGCACAATGGCGCTCAGCCTGCGGGGAGCCGGTGACATGCTGTCCTTCCCGCTGCGCCTGGCTCTATGAAGGGCTGGGGGAGGGCCAGCCCACAGCCCCCTCTGGCACAGCACAGGGCCCTGGGAGACTCAGCCAGGGACAAGCTGAGGTCCCTTCCCATCCCCCCCTTCTGTGGCTCCCCACCCCTACCTGCTGTGGGGCTCTGTGATGGAGTGGGGGGAGTGCATGTGTGAGACTCAGGCTGGATGTGTGGGACAAGCAGAGCAGCTCCCAGCGGCTGAGGATCACCCTGGGGCTATAACCTAGGCTGGCAGGTAACACCTCAGCCCTGAACAAAGAGGAGGGTGGAGCTGAGCTGGTTTTGAATCGGGGGCAGCAGTTAGAGGCTGGGTGAGAGGGAGCTGGAAGGCAGCCAGCCAAAAGCTGCACCCCAGAGGGGCACCCCTCGGGCTCCTCACCCCAGGACGGGTTGGAAGGACTGTCTCTGACTGCTGCACTGACGCTTCTGTGAGAAACTGGGCATCTGGTGCCTAATAAACCTCCTGTTGTACCTGCTGAGTGAGAGTCACTCCTGCCAGCAGACGGGGTGCAGTGCAGGGGGACCCCTGAACCCCATCACAGGCTCCTATCAGCCAGAGCCCTGCCTGCCCCTCCTCACAGCACCCCCCTGCAGCGCGGGGGCCTTCTGTTCTGCATGAGCTGTCCAGGGTAGGAAGGGGTGAGGCCAGCCCAGGGGCTGCAAATTCCCTGGGACGCGGCGTGGATCCAGCGTGAAGTGGCTGAAACTGGCTGCCACAGCATGGACCCAGTGGCAGGGCTCAATTAATCCTTTGCCTGGGGCATGCCCCAAAGAGAGGCGGAGTGACGTCCTCAGTGGAGGGCAGCTCCGTCTGGGCTGTGCAACGGGGAGCTGCAGAGGCAGAAGCCTTTTCCTCCAGTGCCAATGGCACTCTCTGAGCACCCAGCAGGAGGTTAAGGCTAAGCTATGTCCTGTCCTGTCCTGTCCTGTCCTCTCCCCGTACCCCTGGTGCTGGTCCTGGTAGGCAGACCTTGCTCTAAACTTGGGAGTCCTGGCAGTGAGGGACACAGCTGCCCTGCGCAGCTCTCTCCCCACCAGACCAACCAGCAGGGCCAGTCTGTTCTCTAGAGCACAAATGGCCGCTGGATTTGCGCAACTGTTTTCAAAGCAGCTAGCTGGCTTGGCCTTGGGAAGGCTGGGTATCAGAGACAAGCAGGTCCCACCTCTCCCGCACCCTGGCAATCATGCCCTGAAATACAAGGGGTGACCACAGCACCTAAGACAAGATTTATGGGACATCACCCCCAGGGACCATGGGCCAGCTCCACCACCTGACAAAAAACAGGGTTCAGTAATGCAAGTCACCCAACCACCCTCCTGAACACTTGCAAGCCGTGTCTACACGTGCACGCTACTTCGAAGTAGCGGCACTAACTTCGAAATAGCGCCCGTCACGGCTACACGTGTTGGGCGCTATTTCGATGTTAACATCGACGTTAGGCGGCGAGACGTCGAAGCCGCTAATCCCATGAGGGGATGGGAATAGCGCCCTACTTCAAAGTTGAACATCGAAGTAGGGCACGTGTAGCCGATCCGCGTCCCGCAACATCGAAATAGCGGGGTCCACCATAGCGGCCATCAGCTGAGGGGTTGAGAGACACTCTCTCTCCAGCCCCTGCGGGGCTCTATGGTCACCGTGTTCAGCAGCCCTGAGCCCAGGGCTTCTGGCTGCTGCTGCTGCAGCTGGGGATCCATGCTGCATGCACAGGGTCTGCAACCAGCTGTCGGCTCTGTGGATCTTGTGTTGTTTAGTGCAAGTGTGTCTGGGAGGGGCCCTTTAAGGGAGCGGCTTGCTGTTGAGTCCGCCCCGTGACTCTGTCTGCAGCTGTGCCTGGCACCCTTATTTCGATGTGTGCTACTTTGGAGTGTAGACGTTCCCTTGCAGCGCCTATTTCGATGTGGTGCTGCGCAACGTCGATGTTGAACGTCGACGTTGCCAGCCCTGGAGAATGTGCAGACGTTATTCTTTGAAATAGCCTATTTCGATGTCGCTACATCGAAATAAGCTACTTCGATGTAGGCTTCACGTGTAGACGTAGCTCTGGACTGCAGCTGTACTTTGGAATGGCTATGCTAATAACTGAATAGAAGAATACTAATGAGGTGCTGAAATGAATATTCAGTGCCTCATTAGGATGCTGTTGGACAGAGCACTTTGTGGCTTGGTTCCATAGGGATCCTTTTTGAAAGACCCTTGCAGACCTGGAAATCCCCTTATCAGTTGATAGGAACAAGGGGATTTTGAAGTGTGTAGGGTCCTTTGGGAAAGGACCCCCATGTAGCCAACCCACACGCAAGCAAAATGGGGCACTTCTGAAGTGGCGCAGGTGGCAGTATGCTAATGAGGTGCTGAATATTCATTTCAGCACCTCATTAGTATTCCTCGATTTGGCCATTAGCACGGCCATTTCAAAATTTTGGCCAAGTGCGGCCACAGCCCCCTAGTGTTCGAAAGCCCCTAAAACCAAATAGCAATAAGGGGCTTTGCAAAGGGTCCCATCTGCACTGCATGGGCGGCCTGCTGTAGCTGCCATTATGCTAATTAGGTGCCTCATATTCATGGTAGTGCCTCATTAGCATGTTCTGACCTTGCTTATTACCATACCCCTTTCAGAAAGAAGGGGCTAGCGTAGACATAGCCTTTGTGAGACTCCTTCTTGGTAGGTGCTGTAGTTAGGCCCAAAGCTGAAACTGCTACGAGCTGAGCAGTAGAACCGGCGGCTCAAGCCATGGAGAGCTGGTTTTGCCTCCAGCCACAATACAGGGGACAAACGGCCAGTGGGGGGGCACACAGGACACTGGACCAATGAGAGGATATCTGGCCTTGCCTCAGGCTCAATGAGGGGTGCATCGGGGTGATGTGTCAGGACCTGCACAGACTGGACAGAGTTGTAAGTGGGGCATTTGAGGTTGGGTAAGAGAATGTTGGGGTGTGTGGATTCGATCCTTACAGTACTGGACTTGTGAGCCTGAGAGGCAAAGGACACTGTTCAATCCATCTGAGCTGGGACAGTTACTTGAGGGTTGGTTACGAACTCTGGGTGTGGGATTTTCCCAAGCTATTGCCATGTGATTTCTCTGCCTCTTTCATTAAAAGTTTCTTTTCTACACTCAGACTCTGTGCGTGCGAGTGGGGAAGCATCGCCTCTCCGAGGCACCCGGGGGTGCACATTTCCCAGGCTACTGGGTGTGGGCTGGAGCCAGTTCTGTGTGAGATGGGTGAAAAGGAGCCCCTAGATGCCCTGCTTGCTGCCGACACCTTCTGGCAGAAGAGTTACATGTGAACAAAGGACAGGAACGCTGCCTGTTGTGTCTGCCTGGCTGGCTGGGTTTGCTGGTCTAATGGGAACAGATAAGAGCAGTTACAGGGTTACGGGCCGTAGTATGGGGCATGGTGGGAGTGTAATACATGAGCATACGCTGGAAGGCTGCCTGGCTCCCTCTCTCAAACTGAAGTCAAGTTAGGCCCAGTTAGGACTGGCAAGAGGGCTGGGCGGGCGGGGGCAGCAAAAGCAACAGTAAAAGCTAAAGAAACTCCTGGCCGTGGCCAGAACGCACCCTCTCCCATGACCCCTCCCCCATGGGATACAAAGGAGGTGGGATGAAGCCTCCTGTCTCAGGACCCGCCCAAGTGGAGGGTGACTATAAGGGATGTGGCTAAGGGCACACACTGCAGGTCTAGCGAGGCCTTATCAGAGGGAGTGTCAGGGATGGGGCCAGCGCGGTGTTCTGCAGTGTCTGAGCTGGGAAGCGAGACAGCGTGAAAGTGCTGGGGTGTCAGGCTGGCAGAGGAGCCCTGGGGAGCAGATTTGGCCAGGTTGCAGAGCTAGGGGTGCACTTGCTTGGAACTAACTTGCTTTGGGCTTCTAATCTCCTGATTTCCGCTTGTGTGACGAGAGGTGGGGGCGGGGTGAAGGGAAAGCCTTCTAACATTGCCTCGCTGGGAACCAGAGCCACCCCCCGACTTCCACCCCCACCCACCCCCCTCTACAGCCACTGGGCTCACACACCTCTAGCCTGGAGGCAGAGCTGGGCCCTGCCTGTTCACATTGTCCAAATGCCCACCAGCTAAACGGGGAGCCCAAGGGGTTTGCCTTTTGGATCAAGAATGCTTGAGAACAGGGGCAGCAGCTCAGGTTTGTTCAGCTTTTGCAAAGATCTTTGCAAAGCTGTCAGCAACCGGCTGGGGCAGCTGGTTCTCCGGCAAACACCTCCGGGGTGGGGAGGAGGGGGACAGATCCCAGGCCAGGCTGTGCTACACACGGGCACCTCTGTTTAAACAGTCTGCAGCAAGCTAGTTGACATTATACCACCACCAGGTTTTAGAGTTACTGGCCATTGAGCTGAATGGAGCCACTCAACACCGTCATTTGTGACTCCCTGCCGGAAGGCTGCATCAGGCAGCGGTGCGCAGGGGCACGGCTGAGGCGGGGATGCTGCTTCCCAGAACATCGGCACTCCAATTGAAGCATTATTTGGACTCTGTGGGTGCTTGGGACACCCTCACCCCATTGACACACGTTGGGAAGGCATTTGGGATTGATGACGATTTGCGTATAGGCACAGCCATCTCCCTGGGGGCTGCAGGGGGGGCTCCTTCGGAAACGTTTGGAGACTGGAGGGCAAAGCTGTGGCTGAGTCTAATTTTAGGGGAGGGCAAATGAGGGAAAATGTAATGGAGCATTCAGAGCTTGGCAGGGGTGTGTAGCTAAACTCTTCCCACATGGTGCCCCTGATTCTTGGGGTATTGAGTGTGGACGTATGGATTCCCTTCCCTCCGCCCCACAGTTGGCTTGGAATCAGTTACTGTGACAGCAGTTGCTGAGCCCCGTAAACTCGGATCGGTGCTCTCGGGCACACTCTGAGCGGCAGGCTGGGCGGTAAAGCAGCCCACGCGTCACCTCCGGCTTGCCCGCTTGCAAGCCCCTTAACCTCGGCTTCTTTGGGAGAGAGAGAGCCGTGTTAGTCTGTATTCTAGCAAAACAAAACAGCAGTCCGCTACCGCTTTAAAGACTAGCAAAGTAATTTATTCAGTGATGAGCTTTCATGGGACAGAGCCACTCCTTCAGATCATAGCCAGACCAGAACAGACACAATATTTAAAGCACAGAGGTCCAAAAATCGTAATCAAGGTTGGCAAGTCAGAAGAGCAGAGGGGTGGCGGGGCCGGGGGGGAGTTAAGAGTTAGATAAAACAAGTAAGCACTTAAAAGGTAAAAGAATCCTTATAATGGGGCAGGAAGTTGCTGTCCCTCTTCAAACCACATGTTAATGTGTCGAATTTGAATATGAATGTTAGTTCTGAGCAGTCCCTCTGTAGACGGTCGTTAAAGTCCCTTTTCAGTAGCAAACAAGTTCTCAGGTCTTTAACAGAATGGCCCGCTCCAGTAAAGTGCGGGCTGACAGGTTGGGGTATTTGGAGATTTTAATGTCTGCTCTATGGTCGTTCATTCTTTGTCGAAGAGTGTTTGTGGTCTGTCTTATATACGTGGTGTGTGAGCATTGTAGAGGGGGTCAGAGGCTCAACACATTCCACATGCGCTGCCTTAGGCGCATACTCGGTATCTCATGGCAGGACAAGGTCCCCAATAGCGCAGTGGTTGAGAGGGCAGGCGCCGTCTCCATGTTCACCCTTCTCAAACAGAGGCGTATGCGCTGGCTGGGCCATGTCTCACGCATGACGGATGGCCGAATACCGAAGGACCTCCTCTTCGGCGAACTGGCGTCTGGAAAGAGGCCGAAAGGGCAACTGAAATTGTGCTACAAGGACACGTGCAAGCGTGACCTCAGCGCTCTCTCTATCAGTGTGAGCACCTGGCATTCGCTCGCCTCAGACAGGCACGCCTGGAAACAGGGAGTGAAGGAAGCTCTTGCGATGTATGAAACTACCTTGGTGAAGGAAGCGGAAGACAGGAGAGCCCTCAGGAAAATCCCTGCCCGTGACACCAGAGCGACATCTGCCTACTGCTGCTCACAGTGCGGAAAGGACTGCCACTCCCGCATTGGATTGCACAGCCACAGAAGACGCTGCTCGAATCAGTCCAACTGGGGTGCAAACCCATGATCCCTTGGGATCGAAGGATGCCTACTGAGCATTGTTGGCACATGATGGCTGTGTCTACACGTGCCCCAAACTTCGAAATGGCCATGCAAATGGCCATTTCGAAGTTTACTAATGAAGCGCTGAAATGCGTATTCAGCGCTTCATTAGCATGCGGGCGGCAGCGGCGCTTCGAAATTGACGAGCCTTGCCACCGCGCGGCGCGTCCAGACCGGGCTCCTTTTCGAAAGGACGCCACCTTCTTCGAAGTCCCCTTATTCCCATGAGCTCATGGGAATATGGGGACTTCAAAGTAGGCGGGGCCCTTTCGAAAAGGAGCCCCGTCTGGACGCGCCGCGCGGCGGCAAGGCTCGTCAATTTTGAAGCGCCGCTGCCGCCCGCATGCTAATGAAGCGCTGAATATGCATTTCAGCGCTTCATTAGTAAACTTCGAAATGGCCATTTGCATGGCCATTTCGAAGTTTGGGGCACGTGTAGACACAGCCGATGGCATATACGATTATAGCTGAGGAACAGGAGAATGTGCCCATGATCCTGTACTTAATGTGGTTCGGTCCAGGGATGAAATCTCCAGCATAGATATGTGGGCAAAACTGGCAACAGGGCTTGTTACAAGGAAAAGTTCCAGGATTAGTATTTTGGCAGTACAGCCTATGATTGGTGGTGAGAAGCCTAAGGTTGGGAGGTTCTCTATAGGAGAGAACAGGCCTGTCACCTAGGGCCTTCTGGAGTGTGGCATCATGATTAAGGATAGGTTGTAGGTCTTTAATAATTCGTTGCAGTGGTTTGAGTTGGGGGCTGTAGGTGATGACCAGTTGTGTTCTGTTGGCTTTTTTGGGCCTATCTTGGGGTAGTTGGTTTCTGGGTATTCATCTAGCCCTGCTGATTTGTTTTTTGTTTGGTTTTTTTTAAGTTCATCTGGTGGGTAATTCAGGTTTATGAATGTTTGGTAGAGATCTTACAAAACAAAGCAGCCAAAATGCAGCACTTTAAAGACTACCAAAATGATTTATTCGGTGTTGAGCTTTCGTGGGACAGACCCACTTCTTCGGATCAATGGTAGAGATCTTGTAGTTTTCGGTCTCTGTCACTAGGATCCGAGCAGATGCGATAGTATCTCAGGGCATGACTATAAACGATGGATTGTGTTGTGTGTGCAGGATGGAAGCTAGAAGCATGTAGGTAAGTCTAGCGATCAGTGGGTTTCCGGTAGAGTGTGGTACCAATCAGGCCATCCTTGATTTGTAGTGTAGTGTCCAGGACATGTATCTCTTGTGTGGAGTGGTCAAGGCATAAGTTGATGGTGGGGTGCAGATTGGTAGAGTCTCTGTGGAATTCTCCTAGAGTCTCTATACCAGGGGTCCGAATCATAAAGACGTCATCCATGTTTCGTAAGTACAGGAGGAGTCATAGGGAACGAGAGCGTCTTTGGGAGTGGCAGTGACACTGCTGTGCTCCCAGGAGTGGCTCCCTTTCCCAGCAGAAAATGCAACACAATCAACACAGGTATGACTTGAATCCACACCTCTGCAATCCTCCATTCGGCTACTGGGTCTGGCTGTAGATTACGGGCTTTTTGCTTCTCAGCGTGATGAAGGTTACTGAGCTGCCGCCCCTCAATGTTCTGCCAGTGCGGGGGTCAGGAGGGAATTTCTCACTTCCAGACTTTGGCAGCCAAGTGCCTGAGTAGGATCAAGTGGGACCTTTCTTAGAAGCAGCTGGTGTTTGCCACTGGCCCAGAAAGGCTCCCACCAACCATCCCATGCTTGGAAAGCAAATCCCTGCAAGGGAAAGGACCAGAGTGTGTTGGCAGGTGTAATAGGATGGGGTTTCTGGGCACAGCTAGAGAACTCAATCCAGGGCAACTTTGCTTAAAATCCAGGCTGCTTACAGCCTCAGGCTGGGATTTCCTGCTCACTAAGGCAAATCCAACCAGCCACCACAGCACCTCTGCCAGCCCCACTGGGCAGCTAGAGCCACATCAGCAAACCCCCAGACTTCCCAGCTGCTCTACCAGCCCAGACCAACAACCCCCAAATTAAGGTGAGAGGCTCTTAAGCCTATTTCACCAAACTCCACACAGATTGTTTCAGGTCCCAAAGGGCCCAGCCCCAGCCCCAGCCCCTGCCCCTGGTCAATATATACTTGGATCTTACCCAAAACAACACGCTCAGCAATTCTTTAGATGTAATATCTAAAGATTTATTAACAAAAAAGAAAGAACAGGGTTAGAGAGAAGAATTGTTGAAGCAAAACTTTACTTGCATCAGTCATAACTTCCGACGCAGCCAGCGATGTTATTTGCTGATTCTTGAAAGTCTCTGAAAGTTCATTTTGGCTACGTCTACACGTGCACGCTACATCGAAATAGTCTATTTCGATGAATAACGTCTACACGTCCTCCAGGGCTGGCAACGTTGACTTTCAACTTCGACGTTGGGCAGCACGACATCGAAATAGGCGCTGCGAGGGAACGTCTACACACCAAAGTAGCACACATCGAAATAAGGGTGCCAGGCACAGCTGCAGACAGGGTCACAGGGCGGACTCAACAGCCAGCCGCTCCCTTAAAGGGCCCCTCCCAGACACAGTTGCACTAAACAACACAAGATACACAGAGCTGACAACTGGTTGCAGACCCTGTGCCTGCAGCATAGATCCCCAGCTGCCGCAGAAGCAGCCAGAAGCCCTGGGCTAACGGCTGCTGCCCACGGTGACCATAGAGCCCCGCAGGGGCTGGAGAGAGAGCATCTCTCAACCCCCCAGCTGATGGCCGCAATGGAGGACCGAGCAATTTCGACGTTGCGGGACGCGGATCGTCTACAAAGTCCCTACTTCGACGTTGAACGTCGAAGTAGGGCGCTATTCCTATCTCCTCGGCTGCGTCTACACGTGCACGCTACTTCGAAGTAGCGGCAGTAACTTCGAAATAGCGCCCGTCACGTCTACACGTGTTGGGCGCTATTTCGAAGTTGAAATCGACGTTAGGCGGCGAGACGTCGAAGTCGCTAACCCCATAAGCGGATGGGAATAGCGCCCTACTTCGACGTTCAACATCGAAGTAGGGACGTGTAGACGATCCGCGTCCCGCAACATCGAAATAGCGGGGTCCTCCATGGCGGCCATCAGCTGTGGGGTTGAGAGATACTCTCTCTCCAGCCCTTGCGGGGCTCTGTGGTCACCGTGGGCAGCAGCCCTTAGCCCAGGGCTTCTGGCTGCTGCTGCTGCAGCTGGGGGTCCGTGCTGCATATACAGGGTCTGCAACTAGTTGTTGGCTCTGTGTATCTTGCACTGTTTAATGAAAGTGTGTCTGGGAGGGGCCCTTTAAGGGAGCAACTTGCTGTTGAGTCCGCCCCGTGACCCTGTCTGCAGCTGTGCCTGGCTCCCTTATTTCGATGTGTGCTACTTTGCCGTGTAGACGTTCCCTCGCTGTGCCTATTTCGATGTTGGGCTGAGCAACGTCGAAGTTGAACATCGACGTTGCCAGCCCTGGAGGACGTGTAGACGTTATTCATCGAAATAGACTATTTCGATGTCGCAACATCGAAATCAACTATTTCGAAGTTGGGTGCACGTGTAGACGTAGCCCTCATGAGGTTAGCGACTTCGACGTCTCGCCGCCTAACGTGGAAGTTACCTTCGAAATAGCGCCTGACGCGTGTAGACGCAACGGACGCTATTTCGAAGTTGGTGCCGCTACTTCGAAGTAGCATGCACGTGTAGACGCAGCTAGTGACCGTAGAGCCCCGCAGGGGCTGGAGAGAAAGCATCTCTCAATCCCCCAGCTAATGACCACCATGGAGACCCAGCAATTTTGATGATGTGGGATGCAGATCATCTACACAGTCCCTACTTTGACATTCAAGGTCAAAGTAAGGCACTATTCCTATCTCCTCATGAGGTTAGCAATTTTGAAATCTCCCCTTTTAACATCCAAGTTAACTTCAAAGTAGTGCCTGATACATACAGATACAAAAGGCACTATTTCGAAGTTGGTGCCACTACTTCAAAGTAGTATGCATGTGCAGACACAACTAGAGAGAGTTTGTTGAGCCAGGTTTACAGCTATGTAGCCAAAGCATAAGCAAGGCCATGGCACTCAGCAAACTAGCTCAACCAGTACTCATCCCCTTTTCCCTCCAAAGGCTTTAAACCAGGGAGCCCTGTGTAATCAACATCTTTATCAGCTACGGTGGCTGCCCTATCCCCCACAACAACCCAGAGCATTGGTGACATCTCACAACTCCCGCTTTAAGTGTCAGCTTAAATTGTGATTTTACAACTACATGTTTACAATAGACCAAATCTCATGGCTAACTTGCTACCCATTAGGCTTTGCCTGAAAACGTATGACACATGCACATCTTTTGCATACTCAAGCAGATGACCTCTGACAGACTCAGTCCTCCCAGCCTTCAGCAGCGCTGCGTTCCCCTGCTCCCCATTCCCCACACAACCAAAGGCAGGGGAACTGCTGCTGCCCCCCACTTGAGCAGCCCACCTCCTCATCCAGCAGCTGCTGCATCCTCACCCCCCAGGAAAGGTAAGGGGCTTCTGAAAGCGGCGGTTGGGCCCCCTCCACAGGCCTCCTCCTGTGGAGTGGCCTGGGAGGGGTGAGTTTGGGCAGAGCCCTTCTTTTCCACCGGGGCTCCAGAGGGGTGGCTGCATAGCCAGGGGTGGGGTGTTAGGGTGTGCCCCTGCCCCACCCCTGCAGCCACCCCCCCTTACTGCCCCCCCACCCACACCCAGCCGCCGCTGGGGGCCCCTCCTCCACCTAGGCCCCCTTCTAACCAACTGCCCCTTCCTTCTCCCCCTGGTTTCTTGAAGGCTCTGCAGCAGCTGCTGTGGGCCCCCCCCCCTCAGGCGCACGTGGGCACCCCCACCCCCCCATTTCCACCAGGTTGGCTGTGCCCACGCCCCCTCCCACCCCCCTTTATTTTTCACTTCACCCAAGCGCCTGAGCCCCCCACACACACACACGCACAAACTTCAATTCCCCACATCCCAGTGCAGAAAAGGAGCCATCTTACCAACTTGTGCTGGGAGCAGCGGCCATCTTAGGTCTCACCTTCCCCTGACCTCACTGCCCTCGCTCTGCCCTTCCCCCAGCTGACTGGGTCCTCAGCCCGGCTGGTGGGGGAGGGGCAGCCACGCCTCCACCCTTCCTTCCCCTCCACTCTCCTCCCCTCCCCCGCTCTCTCTTAAAGGCCCCACGCCCAACAAACTTCCCCCATCTTATAAACCCACCACCATGACCCCCACACCCGCCGGAGGGTCATCCGGTGACCCCCTCCTCCCCTTGTCTTCCACTGTCACCCCACCCACCCCCGAAACGGCGGCCCACTCATCCAGGGCCACCCAAGACTCTGCCGCCATGTCGGCTGAGGGCGCGGGCGCAGGCTCCGGGGCTCCCACCACCTCCGCCGCGGCGTCCTCCAGCAACCTGGCCCCGCACCCACCCCCCCAAAAGGGCAGGAACGGCCAGGGGAAAAGAAAGGGCAAGAGCCCCACCCGGAAGGCTAAACCCCCCGTGGCGGGGACTCTCCCCCCGGCTGCCCAAGCACTCGCCGCAGCCTCCCCTTCTCCCCTTCCCCCTGCTCCCTCCACCACCCCTGGGGGCCCCGACATCTCGGCCCCCAGGTTGTATGCCCAGGCGGCGGCCGCCGCCCCGCACCCTGCTCCTTCCGCCTCCGCCAGGACTACCATCCCCGACGGTCGCGGCCCCTTCCCCGCACTCACCAGGAGGCACGGGGTCCGCTGCCTCCTGGTGGCTGCCTCGCCCCATGTGGAGACCTACGTGCGGGCGTTGGCACGGGTGGTGGGGTCCGTGGCCGTGGTGGCGGCCTCCCGGATGTTCGGGAAGATCATCTTCTTCCTGGCTTCGGAGGCCGCCGCCCAGGAGGCGGTGGAGAGGGGCCTGGCGGTTGGGGGCGTGCACGTGCCCCTGGAGCCGCTGGAAGACCTGGGCGTGCGGGTGGTGTTCTCGTCCGTCCCGCCCTTCCTTCCCAACGCCGCCCTTCTGCCTTTCCTCACCGCCCTGGGCCGGCCTTTGACGGTCCTGAGTCCCCTCCCCCTAGGCTGCAAAAACCCCGCCCTCCGGCACGTGCTCTCATTCCACCGGCAGGCCCGAGTCCAACTGCCGCCGGCGGCAGCACAGGGCGGGGTGGCCCAGGAGGGGACTATACTGGTGCCCTATCAAGGGGCCCAGTACCGGGTCTTCTACACCCTGGGGGAGGCCCGGTGCTTCTGGTGCCGGGCGGCGGGGCATGTCCGGAGGGATTGCCCCCTGGCCCGGCACGAAGGAGAGGAGCCCGGGACCTCCTCCGACCCGGGGGGCATCAGCCACGACACCGGCGGCGCACCGACCGCGACAGGCCCTGGGACCGCCCCTCCTCTTTTAGGCCCGGACGGATCCATCGCCGCGCGGGCGTCGGAGGGCGCCCGGCAGCATGGTGCCGGGAGAGAAGAAGCGGGCGCCGGCGCCCGAGCGGGCACAAAAGCCGGGCCCGTGGAGGAGAGGGAGGCAGGGCCGGCGGCAGGACCACAAGAGGGCCCACCCCAGGGCGGGCCGCCCCTCTCCCTCGCCGCCCCACCCCCCTCCTCCCTCCCTCCCTCCTTGTCGGCCCTATCCCCTGGCCCCTCCTCCTCTACTGCCCAGCCCGCCTCCTCGGAGGACTGGGTATTGGTGGGGGGGAAAAGGAAAAAAGGGGGTGCGCGCGTCCGGCACCCCACCCCGCCGGAGGACGGGGTGGAGGTGACACGCAAGGCACCCAAGAGATCCGCCAGCCCCGCTCCACCCGCCGAACCCCCGGCTGCCAACCATCTGCCGGGGGCGACGGAGGTTGCCGCCGCCGCGGCCGAGGAGATTGGCACCCCCCCGGCCCTCAAGCCAGAGCCAAAGGAGGCCGAGACGGCCCTCCCTGTGCCCGCACCCTCCTCCGACACCCCTCCGGCCGCTACCCAGGTGGCTGTAATGGAGCGCCTGGAGGAGGTGGCTCCCGGCCTCGCCCTCCTCTCACAGGAGGTCGAGGCCCTGGGCCTCACCCCGGTGGCCCTGGACATGGAAGGCCTGCTATTAGAGGCCTGTGGGCCGCCTTTGGACTCTCCCCCACCCCTCCCACTTTCCCTCACCCCTCCCACCAGCGATCCCTCACTTGCCACCTCCTTCTGCCCTGAGTTGTCCCAAGAGGCAACCCCTCCCCCAACTAGGGACAACCCCCCGGCGGAGGTCGGCCAGCCCCCAGATGCCCTAGGGGAATTAGGGCTCCCCTTGCACCCCCCCTTCATCCCTGCAAATGAAAACCCCGATACCCTCTCCCCCGACCTGCCGGCGCCTCCCGCTGAGAGTGCCGGCACCTCAACCTCTACCCTGCCATTGCCTCAGGAAGCCCCCCTCCTGGAGACCTCCTTGGCCCATATTTCCGCCCTTGCTCCCACCTTGGCCTCACTGCTTGCCACCCCCGCCATACCCCTTCCCAGCCAATGCCCCGCTCCAGAACCCGCAATCCCCCCCACTCTTAACCCTCCCCTTCCTCCTCCCCCCCATGACCCCCCTCTTCCCCCACTGATCTCTACCTCCCCTGCCCCCATACCTCCCCCTCCCTTTTACCCCTGCCCACTCGTACCTGCCCCCGAGGACGTAACCCCTCAGGAGGCCCCTCTTGCACTGCCCTCTCCCAGCACCTCCGGGGCTGCTCTCCCTCCGCCGCCCTCATCCCTCCCAAACTCAGGCCCCAGTCCCTCCCGCAACCTCTTCTCTGGCCGGGGGGCACAAAAGAACGCGAGGCCGACGGGTTCTCAAGACCCCGAGACCTCGGCACCCCACGCGCTGGCGGGCGAGATGCGCCAGTTCTTGGAGGATGTTCGCGGCTCCAAGAACAAGGTTACTCTCGCCCTCCAGCGCTGGGGAGATTTTCATTCTGCCCTGGAGTCCGCGAGGGCCCTTCTGAGGGAGGGTAAGGGGACCGGGAAGAGGGACGCCGCGGTCTACCAACGGGCCCGTGGCTTCCGTGACGCCCTCGTCACTTTTGGCGTGGCTCACGGCTTGCTGCGTGGCCCCACGGGAACCGCCGGCGCTCCCTCTGGCGAGGATCCTCCCCAGCCCTCCAAATGGCGCCGTTCGTCTTTGCCACACTAAACGTCAGGGGCTGCGGGTCGGGTCTCCGCAGGTGCCGAGTGCTCTCCTTCCTCCGAGAGGGGGGGGTACTCGGTCACCTTTCTACAGGAGACCCACACTACTCCGGCCGCCGAAGCCGAGTGGTGGCTGGAGTGGGGAGACGGGGTCCACTTTAGTCATCTCTCGGCCCGGCGGGCCGGGGTAGCGACCCTGTTCTCCCCAGACCTGCAGCCCGAGGTGCTGGGGAGCGTCGAGGTCGTGCCGGGCCGCCTGCTGTATCTCCGGGTGCGGGTGGAGGGGCTGCCTCTTCACCTTGTCAACATCTATGCCCCGACACTCGGCCCGGAGAGAACCCCTTTCTTCCGGCAGGCGGCAGCCTTCCTCGACACCATCGATCCTCGCGAGTGCCTGGTCCTCGGCGGGGATTTCAACTGCACCCTCGAGGAGCGGGACCGCACGGGGACCGAGAAGTGCCAGGCCGCTGCGGACGTCCTCAGGGAGCTCATTAACCGTCGCTCCCTGGTGGACGTCTGGCGCAGCCACCACCCGGACGAGGACGCCGGCTTCACCTACGTCCGGGTGGTGGGCCATAAATCTGTACACTCCCGGTTGGACTGCATTTACATCTCGCGGCACCATCTCTCCCAGGCCCACGCCTCCAGCGTACGGCCGGCCCCCTTCTCGGACCACCATCTGGTGGCCGTGAAGGCTTCCCTCTCGCCGGGGAAGCGGGGGTCGGCCTACTGGCATTTTAACAACAGCCTGCTGGAGGACGTGGGCTTCGTGGCATCCTTCCGGGAGTTCTGGCTGGCCTGGTGCGAGCAGCGGCACGCCTTTCCCTCAGCACGGCGGTGGTGGGACCTGGGAAAGGTGCGCGCGCGGCTCTTCTGCCGCGACTATACTCGGGGGGCCAGCCGGCGGCGGGATGCATTGATAGGGCAGCTGGAACGGGAGGTCCTTGAGCTGGAGAGGCGTCTAGCCGCCAGCCCCGGAGATCCATCCCTCTGCGGCACGTACCAGGAGAAGCGGGACGAGCTCAGGACCCTCGACGCCCACCGGGCACAGGGGGCCTTGGTGAGGTCGTGGATCCAACTCCTGCGGGAGATGGACCGCGGCTCCCGCTTCTTCTACGCCCTGGAGAAAAAGAGGGGCGCCCAAAAACATATCCCCTGCCTCCTGGCGGAGGATGGCACCCCTCTTACGGATCCGGTGGAGATGCGCGAGAGGGCTCGCGCCTTCTACGCCGCCCTTTTCTCCCCGGATCCGACCGACGCCGACGCCTGCAGGGTGCTCTGGGACCAACTCCCGTCGGTCAGCACGGGTGACCGGGACCGGCTGGAGCTTCCTCTCACTCTGGCCGAGCTCTCGGAAGCCCTCCGTCTCATGCCCACCAATAAATCCCCGGGCATGGACGGGCTGACCGTGGAGTTTTACCGCGTGTTTTGGGACGTCCTCGGCCCAGACCTGCTCGGCGTCTGGGCCGAGGCCCTGCAAAGCGGGGTGCTCCCCCTCTCGTGCAGGTGGGCAGTCCTCAGCCTGCTACCGAAGAAGGGGGACCCCCGCGACCTCAAGAACTGGCGTCCCATCTCGCTCCTCAGCACGGACTACAAGATCATTGCCAAAGCCATCTCCCGTCGCTTGGGGTCTGTGCTGCAGGACGTGGTCCACCCCGACCAGACCTACACCGTCCCGGGCTGCACCATCTTGCAGAATTTGTCCCTGGTCCGGGATCTCTTAGAGCTTGGGTGTAGGGATGGCCTGTCGTTCGCCCTCCTGTCCCTGGACCAGGAGAAGGCGTTCAACAGGGTGGACCACGGGTATCTCCTAGGCACCCTGCAGGCCTTCGGCTTCGGACCCCGCTTCGTCGGGTTTCTCGGGGTGCTGTACGCTGCCTCGGAGTACGTGGTCAAGCTCAACTGGACCCTGACCGCTCCGGTCAGCTTCGGACGGGGAGTACGACAAGGCTGCCCGCTCTCAGGACAGCTGTACGCTCTGGCCATCGAGCCCTTCCTCTGCCTCCTTCGGCAAAGGTTGACGGGATTGGCGCTTCCAGAGGCAGGGCTGCGGCTAGTCCTGTCGGCGTACGCCGACGACGTGCTCCTCGTGGTCCACGACCCAGGAGACCTGGTGCGTCTGGAGGCCTGCCAAGCTATCTACTCGGCAGCCTCCTCCGCCCGGGTCAACTGGGTCAAGAGCTCTGGCCTGGTGGTCGGGACCGGCTGGCAGATGAGCCGCCTCCCACCCGCGCTTCAGGCCATCCGGTGGAGCGCGGGTCCGCTGCTCTATCTAGGCGTCTTTCTCTCCGCCACGCATCCCTCTCCACCGGAAAACTGGCAAGGCCTAGAGAGCAGGGTCGCTGAGCGGTTGCGGAGGTGGACAGGGCTACTCCAGTGTCTCTCCCTCCGAGGGAGAGCGCTGGTGCTGAACCAACTCGTCCTGTCCATGCTCTGGCACCGCCTCAGCACCCTGGTCCCACCCTCCGGGTTCCTGGACCAGCTCCAGAGGTTAATCCTGGAGTTCTTCTGGCCAGGACTGCACTGGGTCCCTGCAGGGGTACTCCATCTTCCCCCGGAGGAGGGGGGACAGGGCCTGACCTGCACGCGCACTCAGGTCCATGTCTTCCGCCTCCGGGCCCTGCAGAGACTTCTCAACACCAACAGTGCAGATAGTCCGGCATGGAGCACGCTGGCGCACGCTTTCCTCCGCCGTTACCGAGGGCTCCGATACGACCGGCAGCTCCTCTATTTATCCTGCAGAGACCGTCCGCGAGGCCTCTCGGAGCTGCCGGCCTTCTACCAGGACCTCCTCCGCACTTGGCGGCTGCTCGCAGCCTCCAGGTCCTTAGGGGCCACCGTGGGAGAAGACCTCCTCGCGGAGCCCCTGCTACTCAACCCCCACCTTCGTGTGCAGGCGGCGGAGTCTCGCATGGTGCGCTGGAGGCTGGTCCTAGGTGGAATCACCAGGGTCGGAGACCTCCTGGACTACGAGTGGGGGGACTGGATGGAGGCCCCGGCGCTCGCCCGGCGCATGGGGCTCTCCGACCTACGCTCCTCCCGTCTCGTACTCCAGGAGGTGAAGGCTGCCCTGCCCTCCACCGCTCACAGTTACCTCGGCCGGGTCCTGCGAGAGGGTGCACCCCGCCCCCCTCCCACTCCTAGCCCTCCGGACCTCTTCGTGGGCCCCCGGCTTCGCGATCCTGCCCGCCCCCCTTCCCCCCATCACCTCAGCCGGCTGCACACTTTCCAGCCGGTCCCCTTCCGAACCGCGCCTCAACACCTTCTGTACGCGCTCGTGCTTCACACGCTCCACTTCCCCACCCTCGTGTCCCGCCCCGATCACAAATGGCGGGACCTCTTGCCGTCATCGGAGGGTGGGGAGCCCCGGTGGGCCGGCCTCTACTCCACCTTGGTCCCGCGGCCCGCCGGGGACATCAGCTGGAGAATCCTCCACGGAGCGGTGAGCACGGGCGTGTACCTGGCGTGGTTCACCCCCATCCCGGACACCTGTACTTTTTGCGGCACGAGGGAGAACCTGGCGCACATCTACATCGAGTGCGCCAGGCTGCAGCCCCTCTTCCGGCTCCTCCAGAACCTCCTCTTGAGGTTCTGGCTGCACTTCTCCCCACACCTTCTCATCCTCTCACACCCTATCCGTGGCCCCACAAAGTCGCGGGACCTCCTCGTCAGCCTCCTCCTGGCCACGGCCAAAATGGCCATTTACAAAACCAGGGAGAGGAGGCTGGCAGGGGGGGTGACCTGCGACTGTGGGGCCTACTTCCGTTCCTCCCTCCGCTCACGAATCCGAGCAGAGTTCCTCTGGGCGGCATCCACCAACTCCCTGGACGCCTTTGAGGAACGGTGGGCGCTGTCTGGGGTCCTCTGCTCGGTGTCCCCCTCTGGCTCCCTCATTTTAAACCTTTGACCCTCACTCTCGCTCCTGGTTTTTCTTTCGTTGTCCCCCGTATTTACTTGGAACCGGGCTGTTTTTAATAGGTCCCCTCTCATCGTGAGAGGGGCCTTGTAGCCGTGGGCAGGCTACGCCTGCCCACTCCCCCGGCATCCAATAGGTACACACACATATCAACAAGTCAACCCCCAAATTCTGTCCCAGGCTGAGGAAGACGCCTATATGCTAAAACATCGGTTGGCCAAGCCATGTACGGTAGATTCCTGATACACACACCCTCAATTTGAGTGAATCTTTGGTTGCCATGAGCTGGAGTGTTGAGGAATTGAGAGCTGTTTCCAGGCTGCCAAACTACTGATGGAGTCTGGATACTCAGTAATGCAATTGAAGCATCCCTGTTATCTAGACTTCAATTAACGAAACGAGGCTACGTCTGTAGGTGCCCCATTCTTTAAAATGGCCACGCAAAGGGTTGTTGTGAGGTTTATTAATGAAGTCTTGAAATGCATCTGCAGTGCTTTGTTAATATGCAGGCAGCAGCGGCGTTTCGAAATTGATGTGATTTGTAGCTCAGCGGCGTGTTCTGGCGCGGCTCGTTTTTAAAAACGTCCTGCCTGCTTCAAAGTCTTCTTGTTCCTAGGAGATGAGGGAAAAAGAAAGGAGCCCCGACGGGACGAGACGCATGGCTGGGAGACGCGTCCATTTCGAAGCGCTGCTGCTGCCCTCGTGCTAACGAAGCGCTGCATATGCATTTCAATGCCTCATTAGTAAACTTCGAAATAGCCATTTGCGTGGCCATTTCGAAGTTTGGGGCACGTGTAGACACGGCCGAAGTGTGGGTGAGTCTGGTTGTGTACGAGAACCTGTTTTACTTTTCAGAAGCAGTTGTAATGGAGGTTTGTTTATTAGCTCTAAGCTCTGTGAGTATCAGACTCCACTGAGCATTTTACAGGTATTGCTGTTTTCTGTGTTTTGAAATGGCTCAAGAGGAGGGCTGGGTGATTTGTACATGTGAGTTTTGCCTTTTCTGTAAAGTATTGGAGCTGGCTCATGGTGCTCTCTTGGGGGGGACAAGGTCCCATAAATGTTGTTCTCGGTCTTGTGGCCACTCTCTGTGTTTCCTGGCATGGGTGCCAGGGTGTTGGAGAGGTGGGACCTGCTTTCTCTGATACGCAGCCTTCTCAAGGCCAAGCTGGCTAGCTGCTTTGAAAACAGTTGTGAAAATCCAGCGGCCCTTTGTGCTCTAGAGAACAGACTGGCCCTGCTGGTTGGCCTGGTGGGGAGAGAGCTACGCACGACAGATGCGTCCCTCCCTGCCAGGACTCCCAGCAGAGCCCCTTGTGGTACACAGCCCCCAACAGAGCCCCCTGGGGCCCACGCCTTCCCCCTTACAGCCAACAGCTTTGTTCGGGGACGGTGACACAAGCCCTGAGGTAAGTGGGGAAGGAAGGAGGAATAACAAAGGACGACCACTCGTTCGAAAGGAGAAAGTCGGCCAATCAGCAAATTGTCTCAGGTGTTTGTACAGGAATGCGAGAAGCCTGGGAAACAAACAGGAGAAATTAGAGACCCTGGCAGAGTCAAAGGAGTATGAGGTGACTGGAAGAACGGAGACGTGGTGGGATGACTCACATAACTGGAGCACGGTCATGGAAAGGTATAAACTGCTCAGGAAGGACAGGCTGGGGGGAAAAGGAGGAGGCGTTGAGCTCCATGTGTGGGAGCAGCATGATGGCTCAGAGCTCCAGTATATGGAGGGATAAAAGCCAGTTGAGAATCTTTGGGTTGAGCTTAGACGCGGAAGCAACAGAGGTGATGTTGTGGTTGGTGTCTGCTAAAGGCCACCAGATCAGAGGCTGAGACGAAGGAGGATTTTTTCAGACAGCTAAGAGAAGCTTCCAAATTCCAGGCCCTGGTTCTCAAGGGAGACTTTAATCATCCGGACATTTGTTGGGAGACCAGTACAGCAGCACACAGAGAATCCAGGAAGTTTTTGGAGAACGTTGGGGTTAACTTCTTGGTACAAGTGCTGAAGGAACCAACCAGGGGCCATGCACAGCTTGAGCTGCTGCTCACAAACAGGGAGGAACTAGCAGGAGAAGTAGAAGTGGGTGGCAACCTGGACTACAGAGACCATGAGATGGTGGATTTCAGGATCCTGACAAAAGGAAGAAAGGAGAGCAGTAAAATAGAGACCCTTGATTTCAGGAGAGCAGACTTCGACTCCCTGAGAGAACTGATAGGCAGGATCTCCTGGGAAATGAAGACGAAAGGGAAAGGGGCACAGGAGAACTGGAAGTATTTTAAAGAAGTCTTACTGAAGGCACAGGAACAAACAACCCCGACGTGCAGGAAGGAAAGCAAATCTGGTAGGCAACCAGGTTGGCTTACCATGGAAATCCTTGGTCAGCTTATACTGAAAAAGGATGGGTATGAGAAGTGGAAACTTGGACAGATGACTAAGGAGGTGTAGAAATAAAGGGCTGGAAGATGCCGGGCAGTAATCAAGACAGCAAAGGCACAATTGGAACTGCAGCTGGCAAGGGATGTGAAGGATAACAAGAAGAGTTCTACAGGCCTGTTAATAATAAGAGGGTTATCAGGGAAGGTGTGGGGTCATTACTGGAGGAGAGAGGTAACCTAGTAGCAGATGATGTAAGAAAAGCTGAAGTACTCAATGGTTTTTCCTGCCTCTGTCTTCACAGGCAAGGACAGCTCCCACACTACAGCACTAGGCAATGCAGTATGGGAAGAAGGTGGACAGCCCTCGGTGGGGAAAGAGTGGGTTAAGAGCTATTTAGAAAAGCTAGATGCACACAAATCCGTGGGTCCAGGTTTAATGCATCCAAGGGTACTTAGGGAATTGGCAGATGTCATTGTGGAGCCTTTGGCCATTAGCTCTGAAAACTTGTGGAGATGGGGAGAGGTCCTGGATGACTGGAAAAAGGCAAACGTAGCGCCCATCTTTAAAAAAGGAAAGAAGGACAATCCAGGGAACTCTAGACTGGTCAGCCTTACCTCAGTCCCCGGAAGAGGGGAAAGTGATCAAGAGCAGTCAGCATGGATTCACCAAGGGCAGGTCGTGTCTGATCAATCTGATTAGCTTCTATGATGAGGTAACTGGCTTTGTGGATGTGGAGAAGTCAATGGATGTTTGAAGTGGAGTGCCTGTTCTAGGGCTGGTGTTGTTCAACATCTTTATTAATGACTTGGCTGAGGGGAGGGATTGCCCCCTCAGCAAATTTGCAGACTACACTAAGCTAGGGAGAGAGGTAGATACACTAGAGGGCAGGGACAGGGTCCAGAGTGACCTAGATAAATTGCAGGACTGGGCCAAAAGAAATCAGGTGAGGTTCAACAGGGAGAAGTGCAGAGTCCAGCACTTAGGACGGAAGAATGCCAGCCACTGTTACAGGCTGGGGGCCGACTGGCTAAGTAGCAGCACAGCAGAAAAAGACCTGGGGATTACAGTGGATGAGAGGCCGGGTAGGAGCTAACAGTGGCCCTTGTAGCCAAGAAGGCTAACGGCATAGTGGGGTGCATTAGGAGGAGCATTTCCAGCAGATCTAGAGAAGTTATCATTCCCCTCTACTCGGCACTGCTGAGGCCACATCTGGAGTATTGCGTCCAGTTCTGGGCTGCCAGTATAGAAAGGATGTGAATGCATTGGAGTAGGTCCAGTGGAGGGCAACAAAAATGATTAGGGGGTTGGTGCACGTGACGTATGAGGAGAGGGTGAGGGATTTGGGCTTGTCTAGTTTGCAGAGCCGTCTGCAGCCCACAGAACCCTTGTCTGGCTGCGGGTGGCTTCGACGGGCTCTCCTTTCCCCAGATGGATCCCGTTCTGGCGCTCGGGAGCCGGCCCTGCCCCAGTTCACTGCCAGCGCCAGGCCCGAGCGTGGCCTCCACACTGCAGGGGCTAGTGGGCCTTTGCTTCCCTCTGCTGGGACCTGCCTCAAGGTCTGAGGCTGGACCTGACCTGGCCCCAAACTCAGGCCTTGTGATCGCCCGACCCTGCCCGCAGGCTGCTGCCAGGCAGTGCCAGCTGCCAGGGGAAGGGCAGTTCTCAGCCCTGGGAGGGAGCGTGGCTGGGGCCGGGGGAGCTGGGGTCAGGACTCCTGGGTCCGACTGCAGGACAGCTCCCCTCTGATTGTGGAGAGAAGACTGACCGGGGCTGGGGCCGATGGGGGGCTGGGGATGGGGCGGGGCAGGGCTAAGCAGCCCGGGGCTGGGGCTGACACCCAGCAGGACACAACGGGGGGCCCTGCCCTGGATGCAGGGTGCCTGGGCCAGGCCTGCTGCCTACCGTGTCCCAGACGAGCCCAGGACTGCCCGACTCCCCCTGAGCAGGGAGGCTCCGTGGCAGCTGCCTGGGCGTGGCACCGTGGCAGGGGCCCAAGCGATCCACAGGGCCGGTGTGGTTGCCGTGGCATCGGCTGTCACGGGGACCTGGTGTCGTCGGGTCCTCCAGCGCGGCGTTGTCATGGTGATGGTCTGCGTGCTCGTCCTTGGGTCCCAGGGCCAGCTGGCCCATCAGCGTGGTCAGGCCTGTCACACGCCAAGCCCGTCAGGCAGGCTCCCCTGCCCCCCACCCCTGCAGGATCAGACCCCCAACCACAGCCCACCCCCGCGCAGCCCCTCGCCCGGCTCCTGCCCCATCCCAGCCTGACTCCCCATAACCCTCATCCTGGCACTGGGCTCTCCCCCCTCACAGCCCCTTGCCCGGCTCCTGCCCCATCCCAGCCCGACTCCCCATAGCCCTCATCCCCCCACTGGGCTCTCCCCCCTCACAGCCCCTCGCCCGGCTCCTGCCCCATCCCAGCCCGACTCCCCATAGCCATCCTCTTATTGGTCCAGTGTGCTGCTTGCCCCCCCACTGGCCGTTTGTCCCCTGTATTATGGCTGGAGGCAACACCAGCTCTCCATGGCTTGAGCCACCAGTTCTTCTGCTCAGCTCGTAGCAGTTTCAGCTTTGGGCCTAACTACAGCACCTACCAAGAAGGAGTCTCACAAAGGCTACGTCTACGCTAGCCCCTTCTTTCCAAAAGGGGCATGGTAATAAGCAAGGTCAGAACATGCTCATGAGGCACTACCATGAATATGAGGCACCTAATTAGCATAATGGCAGCCACAGCAGGCCGCCCATGCAGTGCAGATGGGGGCCTTTGCAAAGCCCCTTATTCCTATTTGGTTTTAGGGGCTTTCGAAGACTAGGGGGCTGTGGCCGCACTTGGCCAAAATTTCGAAATGGCCGTGCTAATGGCCAAATGGAAGAATACTAATGAGGTGCACCTCATTAGCACACTGCCGGCCGCGGCACTTCAAAAGTGCCCCATTTTGCTTGTGTGTGGGTTGGCTACCATTCTCTTTTCTTTTTTGTAGAAAGAGGAAGTGTGTTTTATATTTTGCTAGTCTTTAAAGTGCTACTTGACTGCTTTTTGTTTTGATGGTTTCTAAAAGTTCTTTTGTGAGTCCCAGACGCAGAATGCACATGAAGGAATCCCTGTTTATCCCTCACTGGCCCACCACGCCCACAGCTCCTTTGTCCTTCCACCTCCAACTTCTAGCTCCCCCATGGAATCAGAAGTGGAGTCCAGTATGAGAATATAAGTGTTTCCACCATCTGGAGATGGGGAATTGCTGGCCCTCTCCTGCATCCTACATAGATTGACTGTGCATCTGTTTCACTTGGTCCTCACAGGGCTGCTCACATTCCCTGATAGTTTTCACTTTACTTGAACCAACTTCCAATTCCTCAGAAACTTTTACACTGCCTGCTTTGGACCCTTGCAGAGCACAGCCCGTGGTTTCACACTCAGGCAGTGTGTTCTGGCCATGAGGAGCTGAAACAAACTTCTCCCCAGGCAAAGGGCTGCTCTGGCTCTTACAGACAAACGCCTTTCCTGTTCACTCTCCTTCACCTCACTCCCATTTTCTCCAGTCCCTACAGACAGTTTGGAACTCTTTTCAAAGCAGACGCCCCCAGTTGCGCTACAAAGATGTCTGCAAGAAAGACCTCAGAGAGGTAGACATCGAGGTGGACAACTGGGAAGAACTAACAGACAACTGCAGCAGATGGAGGCAGGGGTTACACAAGGGCCTTACAGAAGGGCGAGATGAGGATCAGACAGCTAGCAGAGGAGAAGCGAAAGCACAATGACAACTTGCCAGACACCCACCACATCTGTGAGAGATGCAGCAAGGACTGTCACTCTCGTGTGGGTCTTCATAGTCACAGTAGATGCTCTAAATGAAGTCCCCAGTTGAAACTTTAAAGGGCGCCATCCATAGTCTATGTAGACTGAAGGATGCCTACCCGAAAATATCTGGCTTGGCCTTGGGAAGACTGTGTTTCAGAGACAGCAGGTCCCACCCTTCCTGCACCCTGGCAACCCTGCTCTCAATCAAAAGTGGTGACTACAGGACCTAGACCAAGATTTGTGGGACATTGTCCGCAGTGAGCAGAGCATCCTGGGCCATTTCTACCACCTGACAGAAAACACAAGGCTCAGGAATGGAAGTCAACCAACCACCCCTCTGAAAAACAAAAACATTTCTAGAAAAAACAATACACTTACTGCCCAGAGCAAGTAAATAAACCCACGCAGTTCACCTGCTACTAACAAAGGCCGTGTCTACACGTGCCCCAAACTTCGAAATGGCCACACAAATGGCCATTTCGAAGTTTACTAATGAAGAGCTGAAATGCATATTCACCACTTCATTAGCATGCAGGCAGCAGCTTCACTTTGCAATTGACACAGTTTGCAGCTGTACTGCTGGTCTAGACAGGGCTCCATTTCAAAAGGACCCTGCCTACTTTGAAGTCCTCTTATTCCTGTGAGCTCATGGAAATAAGGGGACGCTGAAATGGACAGGGTTCTTTCGAAAAGGAGCCCCATCTTGAGACACCACGTAGCAGTAAGGCACATCCATTTTGAAGCACAGCAGCAGCCTGCATGTTAACCAAGCACTAAAAATGCATTTCAGTCCTTGGTTAGTAAACTTTGAGATCATCATTTGCATGGTCATTTTGAAGTTTGGAGAATGTGTAGAAATACCCATAAAACAACAGGCTTCCTATACCTGCTAAAGATCATATACTTTTATCTCAAACAGAGAAAACAAACCATTGATTGTACTTAAACTGCTCCAATCAATTTCTTAGTCTGAGCTGCAACAGGACAGCCTGGAGGCAGCTCTCAATTCCTCAACTCTCGTGGTCATGTCAACGAAAGATTCATGCAAGTTGAGGGTGTGTATCTCGGGGTCTACCGTATGTAGCTTGGCCAACAGAGGTTTTAGCATATAGGCGTCTTCCTCAGCCTGGGACAGAATTTGGGGGTTGCCTTGTTGATACGTGTGTGTAAGGAGTGTGCCAGCAGGAGCTCAGGACTGGGAAACGCTTTAGGGCCTGTGTCCTTCAGAGGTTATTTGCATGTAAATCTCAATAGATGCATATGTAATACCCTCTCAACAAAGTCTGATGGGAGCAGGTGAAGCTGTGAGGTTTCATCTCTTGTCATGAGCATGTTCTTGTAAAGTCACAATTTATGCTGTCAGCCAGTGTAAGAAATGTGGGTTCTCACCCATGCTTCAAGTTGTTGTGCAATACAGGATAGTCACCATTACATATGTAGATATGGGTTGCGCAGGGATCCTTTCATCGGGGGTGGAGGATATAAACCTTTTTTTTTTTTTTGGAAGTGAAAGTGTTTGGTCAATGTGGGTTGTGGTTTTCTTTTTGAGGAAACCTTTGGAAATGTGGTTGCAGGTGTTTTTGAGCTGGGATTGCAGAAGGAGTGGGGGTTTGTTGTAATCAGCTTTCAGTAACTTTTCTTTATGGAAAAAGATAGAAGAAGTTCTTGGATTTTTGTAGTAAGCATGGGGTGGATGGTTGTTCTGGGGGTAATATAAGCTGTTGCAAAGAGGTGCTGTAGAAAGCATGGAATTTGTAGACAGGATTTTCATCTCCTGGACTGAAGCTGTATTTTGGAATGGCTATGCTAATAACTGAATGGAAAAACACCAATGAGGTGCTGAAATGTATATTCTGTGCCTCAGTAGCATGCTGCTGGACAGGGCACTTTGTGGCTTGGTTCCATGGGGATCCTTTTTGAAAGGCCCTTGCAGACTTGGAAATCTCCTTATCAGTGGATAGGAACAAGGGGATTTTGAAGTGTGCAGGATCCTTTGGGAAAGGACCCCCATGTAGCCAACCCACACGCAAGCAAAATGGGGCACTTTTGAAGTGCCGTGGGCGGCAGTATGCTAATGAGGTGCTGAATATTCATTTCAGCACCTCATTGGTATTCTTCGATTTGGCCATTAGCACGGCCATTTCAAAATTTTGGCCAAGTGTGGCCACAGCCCCCTAGTCTTCAAAAGCCCCTGAAACCAAATAGGAATAAGGGGCTTTGCGAAGGCCCCCATCTGCACTGCATAGGCGGCCTGCTGTGGCTGCCGTTATGCTAATTAGGTGCCTCATATTCATGGTAGTGCCTCATTAGCATGTTCTGACCTTGCTTATTACCATGCCCCTTTTGGAAAGAAGGGGCTAGCGTAGACGTAGCCTTTGTGAGACTTCTTCTTGGTAGGTGCTGTAGTTAGGCCCCAAGGTGAAACTGCTATGAGCTGAGCAGAAGAACTGGCATCAACAGTACTTACCAAAAGAGGGCAAAACAAGTTAGACTCTGACAAAGGTTCACATCCCCCATCTGATCTGACTTGGATTTTCCTCTTTTGACAACTGCTTTTGGGACTGGGCCATTTCCGGCTGGCTGAATAGACCTCGTCAGCTCCGGCCCTCCCTCTTACTGGGACTCCGCTCTCTAAATACCCCTCTGAAACCACCCCCCACAACTCATGCACCTGACAAAGCGGGTCTTTGCCCACAAAAGCTTATGCTCCAAAATCTCTGTTAGTCTATAAGGTGCCACAGGACTTCTTGTTGTTCTCGAAGCTACAGACTAACATGGCTCCTCTCTGATATATGCCAAGAACCAATCATGCCAAACCAACCAAATTTCATTCTTTGAGCGAGTGGCTGGGGAGAAGCTGGGGAGCAGCGCTATATCTAAAGAACACTTTTTACATTGTGATGCCAAAAAAGGCTATTCCTCCAAATCAGCTGCTGGTATGGCATTCTGACACACCAGAGCCGTGTCTACACGTGCACGCTACTTCGAAGTAGCGGCACTAACTTCAAAATAGTGCCTGTCACGGCTATACGCGCCGGGCGCTATTTCGAAGTTAACTTCGACGTTAGGCGGCGAGACGTCGAAGTCGCTAACCCCATGAGGGGATAGGAATAGCGCCCTACTTTGACGTTCAACGTCGAAGTAGGGACCGTGTAGTCGTTGCGCGTCCCGCAACTTCGAAATAGCGGGGTCCGCCATGGCGGCCATCAGCTGAGGGGTTGAGAGATGCTCTCTCTCCAGCCCCTGCGGGGCTCTATGGTCACCGTGGGCAGCAGCCCTTAGCCCAGGGCTTCTGGCTGCTGCTGCGGCAGCTGGGGATCCATGCTGCAGGCACAGGGTCTGCAACCAGTTGTCGGCTCTGTGTATCTTGTGTTGTTTAGTGCAAGTGTGTCTGGGAGGGGCCCTTTAAGGAAGCGGCTTGCTGTTGAGTCCGCCCTGTGACCCTGTCTGCAGCTGTGCCTGGCACCCTTATTTCGATGTGTGCTACTTTGGCGTGTAGACGTTCCCTCACAGCGCCTATTTCGATGTGGTGCCGCGCAACGTCGAAGTTGAACATCGACGTTGCCAGCCCTGGAGGACGTGTAGACGTTACTCATCGAAATAGCCTATTTCGATGTTGGCTTCACGTGTAGACGTAGCCCAGCATGCCCCACATTGCTGCCTTTCAGAATTAGCTACCAGTGTTCCTGGAGCTCATCCACGGAGGTGGGGATTCACTTGGTCCTAGGGGGAGCTAGTTCTGAGTCTGGGGCTTCACCTGTCAGATTTGACTCCCTGACAACCTCTCCTTGGTCCTGGAGACAATCCCTGGTCCCTGTGCAGTGCCCCACCTTCACACAGCCTCTACGCACACATAAGGGGCAACCAGCTCTGACAAACACCTGCTTCTTGGTACAGCACCACCACCGTCCACACCCTCTCCCGACACTCAATATCACGAGCATCTACATGTACATTTGCACGCTGCCCAGAGGCACAGCAGCAACATACACACCCCACCTTTACACACACACACACACATCCTTTCACACAGCACCTCCACACACACACACCCCCTTGGCCCTACGCACCACACTGGCTCCAATGTTGCTATCTTGGCTCTGCACCCAGTGCTGTCAGCACACCCACCTGCCCCCTGCCCTTCCCCGTTTCTTTTGTGGCCCCACGACCACCCGCTGCAGGCATCTGCTAGCGGCACAGTCCCACTTGAGGCAGGAGAGACAAGGTATGGTGGGTACACCCCACACAGCCCCCTCCCCCTGCCAGCATAAGCAGTGTGTTGTTACTGTTGCTGTTACTGTGATTATTTATGTACTTTCCATTGTTCTACAAACTAACTACCATGAATACATGAGGGGTGCAATTTTATATTCTTGCCTCAGGTGCAGAATTAGCTAGTTAGGGTACTGAGATTGTCACAGAACCTACTACTGGAGAGAGCAAGAAGGATTTTTATTCTGGAGTAAAAATGAGTTTGTTCTGCTCTGAATACATCAGCACAGAGATCTCTCCTGAAATAGAGGTGCTGGTCAATTTCACAGCTGAATCAGTTGCTCATAACCTTCACAATTACTGACATTTACTATGCTTATGGTTATACTAGAGAGGTTTGTGACATAGTAGTGCATGCAACAAACTAAACATGGATCAAATGCATCAACGTTTCAAATCCATCACAGAATACACCACCTTGAAGAGCGAGTACAGACACATGTTCAAAATATTCTTTAACTCAACTATTTCTAACTATTCATAGCCCGAAATCAGCCACACATGCAACGTTTGGTTCAGGTCTCCGACTGTTGCTTGTCATGTTATGAATTTCACATCTGTAACAATATTTTACAAGTATGATTTTATTAAATAATTGAACCAATAAATAATTGAAATTCAATGGATCGATTGCAAAATGCAAAGGAGAATAAATAGCACCTTACAGGATTAGAAGGAAACATGGGCCTGCAGTTGTACAAAAAGATGGGCAAGTTGAGGGAGGCAGCTCCAGAAAACAGACTCCTCTCCTTGCCAACCCCTTGGGGCAGAGATGCTGCATTTAAACCATGTTCCAGCTGGCTCCATCCTTCTGTCCCTGACCTTGCACAGCAGGGGATGGGGGGCTACCTGCCAGCCCAGGCAGGCCAGGAAGCAGCACTGTAGCTGTTTCTCAGCATGAAGACTCCTGTGGGGTCAGCATTTCCCCTCACAGCCGCTCCGCAGAGCAACCATGGGAGCAGGAGGAACTGACCAAGCCTGTGCCAGGCTGGGACTCAGGCAGCTTTGACCAAGGAGGCTCGGCACCCTATTGCAAAAGGGTTACTAGGTAAAGGACTGACAAAGGGCCTTACTGCCGGGCCACCTCTGGGGAACTTTACTGGGAACATTCAGACAGGGTTACCCTACAGAAGAGAGAACATCCCTGAGGCGCAGCGTGTCTGTAACAGTACCCACTCGTTCCCACCGCAGTACCACCGGGCTCAGCAACCTTGGAGGCAGTGTTGAAAACTTACCTTCCATCCTCTCCAGCCTGAGTGCCGGTGATACTTTTAAAAGCCACTAGGGGTCCTTCTGACAACAGCTCCGTGAATAAACACGCGAAGAGGCAGGGCTCTCCCGCTCGGGGAGGGGGTTGGCCGTGTGAGACGGGCTTTTCCTACTCCCCAGGCGGCCTGGCTCTGTGCCAGCACCCGGCTGCCTGGGGGGAGGAAGGGCGGGGCTGAGCTCCCGCCTCACCTGCTGTTCTTGGCACGCGTGCTGTTCTTGGCACGCGTGCCGGCTCTGCGGAGCCCTAGCACGTCACACACGCTCCCGTTCGGCCTGCTGGCGCCTGGCCCTTGTACCGGGGCTGTGGCGCACTCCGGCATCCACCCACCGGCCAGAGGCGCAGGGCGCCGGCTCCCCCCCCCCACGGGATTGCACACCGCCGGGCCGGGCGGGAAAGCCCCGTCTCTGGCGGGACCGGGGAGGGGAGGGGGGGGGGGGTCACTTGTTCATCCCTCAGCACTGCAGTGCGCGCCCTTCCCGCCCAAATAACGGCCGCGCCCCTCCCAGGCAGGCGGGCGAGCGGAGAGGCGAGTGCTCGATGTGCTCCGGCGCCATTTTCCAGGAAGCGGGTGAGAGGCCGGAGGGCGGCGGCGCGGCAGGGCCGGGGGCGCGGGGAGCAGCGGTGCGGTGCGGTGCGGTGCGCTCGGCTCAGGGTGTGTGTGTGTTTGGTTGGGGGGCGGTGGGGAGCGCAGGGCCGGGGGGGGGTGTTTGTGGCTGGGGGGCGGTGGGGAGCGCAGGGCCGGGGGGGGTGTTTGTGACTGGGGGGCGGTGGGGAGCGCAGGGCCGGTGGGGGTGTTTGTGGCTGGGGGGCGGTGGGGAGCGCAGGGCCGGGGGGGTTGTGTGTGTGTGTGTGTTTGGCTGGGGGGCGGTGGAGAGCGCAGGGCGGGGGGGTGTTTGTGACTGGGGGGCGGTGGGGAGCGCAGGGCCGGGGTGGTTGTGTGTGTGTGTGTGTGTGTGTGTGTGTGTGTTTGTGGCTGGGGGGCGGTGGGGAGCGCAGGGCCGGGGGGGGTGTTTGTGGCTGGGGGGCGGTGGGGAGCGCAGGGCGGGGGGGTGTTTGTGACTGGGGGGCGGTGGGGAGCGCAGGGCCGGGGTGGTTGTGTGTGTGTGTGTGTGTGTGTGTTTGTGGCTGGGGGGCAGTGGGGAGCGCAGGGCCGGGGGGGGTGTTTGTGGCTGGGGGGCGGTGGGGAGCGCAGGGCCGGGGGGGGTGTTTGTGGCTGGGGGGCGGTGGGGAGCGCAGGGCGGGGGGGTGTTTGTGACTGGGGGGCGGTGGGGAGCGCAGGGCCGGGGTGGTTGTGTGTGTGTGTGTGTGTGTGTGTTTGTGGCTGGGGGGCAGTGGGGAGCGCAGGGCCGGGGGGGTGTTTGTGGCTGGGGGGCGGTGGGGAGCGCAGGGCCGGGGGGGGTGTTTGTGACTAGGGGGCGGTGGGGAGCGCGGGGCCGGGGGGGTTGTGTGTGTGTGTGTGTTTGGCTGGGGGGCGGTGGGGAGCGCAGGGCCGGGGGGTGTTTGTCATTACGGGGTGGTGGGGAGCACAGGGCTGGGGGGTGTTTGTGACTAGGGGGCGGTGGGGAGCGCAGGGCCGGGGGGGTTGTGTGTGTGTGTGTGTTTGGCTAGGGGGCGGTGGGGAGCACAGGGCCGGGGGGGTGTTTGTGACTAGGGGGCGGTGGGGAGCGCAGGGCCGGGGGGGTTGTGTGTGTGTGTGTGTTTGGCTAGGGGGCGGTGGGGAGCACAGGGCCGGGGGGGTGTTTGTGGCTGGGGGGCGGTGGGGAGCGCAGGGCTGGGGGGTGTTTGTCACTAGGGGGCGGGGGGAGCGCAGGGCCGGGGGGGTTGTGTGTGTGTGTGTGTTTGGCTGGGGTGCGGTGGGGAGCGCAGGGCCGTGGGGTGTTTGTGTCTAGGGGGCGGTGGGGAGCGCAGGGCCGTGGGGTGTTTGTGTCTAGGGGGCGGTGGGGAGCGCAGGGCTGGGGGGTGTTTGTCACTAGGGGGCGGTGGGGAGCGCAGGGCGGGGGGGGGTTGTGTGTGTGTGTGTGTGTTTGGCTGGGGGGCGGTGGGGAGCGCAGGGCCGGGGGGTGTTTGTGTCTAGGGGGCGGTGGGGAGCGCAGGGCTGGGGGGTGTTTGTCACTAGGGGGCGGTGGGGAGTGTGGGGCCCCGGGCTGTTTGGGTCTGGGGATCGCGTCGGGTGCAGGGGCCGGGCTACCAGGCCACACTAACGCCTCTCTCCCTCCCTCGCAGAGGTCCCCCAGGCAGCAGTGCCCCAGCCCACCACAATGTTCCACGGGATCCCTGCTGCGCCTGGCCCAGGAGGTGAGTCCCGCTGGCCCTGCCGCCGTGGGGAGCAAGGGGCCCCACAGCACCACCCCATGGCCGGGGCTGAGACACAGACTGGCCCGATCGACACCTGACAGAGCCCTGCCTGCTGGCCATGAGCAGGGCTGTGACCCAGGCCCACCCCGCCCCTGGCCAGAGACCCAGTGACACCGCGGGCTCCAGCTCCCCTCAGGGGACTGCCCGCCCTCAAAGTCCCCAGGGGTCAGGCTAGCGGGGCTGGGGGCAGCAGAGTGGTGGGACACTGGGCTCATGGGAGGGTGGGTATCACGGCCACAGAGGCAGGTTACGAAGCAATGGCTCAGTCTGCATCAACAGGGGTTAGGATAGCACAGCAGTTCCCAAATTGGGTTGGGACCTCATTTTAATGAGTTCCCCTGGGTTGGCTTAGACTTGCTGAGATCGAGGCCAGACAAAGGGCTTCAGCCCTGTGCAGTGGGGCTCAGGTTCCAGGCCCCTCCTGGGGCTGCAGCCTGGGTCCTCAGCCTCTCCTTTCTTCGGGCAATAGGGCTGGTCTTTTGTTCCCCTTACTCGCACCCCTGGTGGCAGGGCCTGGGTTTTGGCTGAGGCATGTGTCTGTGCATTACTTTTTCTTGGCAGAAGTGGATTGTACAGCAATGAAGTTTGAGACCCCCTGAGATAAAGAACAGCTTTCCCACACTGAGGGCAGTTAAGCTGTGGAGCAGGTGCCCCAGGGAGGTTGTGGATCCCCATCAGTGGAAGTTGTTAAGAACAGGCTGGACAGATGCCTGGAAGGGATGGGCTCTGTTTACTTGGCCCTGCTCCAGTGCAGGGGCTGGACTCAACTTCTCAAGGACCCTTCCAGCTCAGAATCTGATTCTCCCTTGTGAACTGTGCTGGGTTCTCTGGCCTGGAGCAAGGGGCGGTGATCAGCAGGAGGGGCGGGATGGAAGAGCGGAGCAGGCTGTAGAGGTCCTGGGTGCTAGCAGTATCCCTGTAGCTAGTAGGCTAAGGAGCTGTGGACGTGGTCCTTCCTAACACCGGGTTACCAGGAAGGTTTTGCATTGTGGGCGTCACTGGTAGGCCCCTAGCTATAAGTGCTAGGTCTGTTCATGGGTTTCTTCTTTTTCAGCCCCAGGGAATAAGCCAGAACTGTACGAGGTGAGTAACGCTGGTCACGTTCCCCTCCTCGTCCTGTCTCTGGCACAGGAGGCAGAATGACCTTCCAGCGTAAGTCGGGTTTGGCTCTGCAAACGGTTTCACAGCCCTCAGTGCTGGAGCATTCAGGGGACCCCAGCTCTTGAGGTGATTCCCAGCTCCTTACCTCCATCTCAGTGTGGGTTTCTCTGGTCCCTGTCTCCTCTACCCTGTGGTGAGGATGCAGGAGGTCCGTATCTGTCAGCTCCGTCCCCACCTGCTTCCAGCCTGTCCATTTGTGCAGCTGACCACACACTGTGCGGGTACCTGACAGGCTGTGTATCTGCTCTCCTTGCAGGAGGTGAAGCTGTATAAAAATGCACGGGAGCGAGAAAAGTGAGTCCATCCCCAGCCGAATGGGTTCCCATGTGGTACACAGTTCTGTGGGGCTTGGGAGTGCTGGGACTTCAAGCTGTTGTCTGCAGTGAGGTCCTTGCTCGGGAGATGCTGGGGCTGATGGTGCAGGGAGCTCTGCGTTCTGATGCTCTGTCCCCGCGCCAAGCTAGGAAGGACCCAAGAGCCCTTCTGCTCCGCCTCTGCCATTGGCCAGGGCAGCCTGCTGCTGAGAAAGATGCAATAGGCGGAAGGGTCTTCTCCAGAAAAAGGGAGTGCTCCTGCTGGGCTGTGGAGCATGAGAGCCCCTGTGCTGTTCCCAGGGACGCGGGCGCGTGTATAGCGGTGGGGGTCACAGGCTATGCGCCTTCACGGGCTTCTGCGCTTGGGTTTCAGGTACGATAACATGGCTGAGCTGTTTGCGGTGGTGAAGACGATGCAGGCTCTGGAGAAAGCCTATATCAAGGACTGTGTCTCTCCCAACGAGTGAGTCCCCAGCTGGGTTTTGTTTCCAGCCTGGTCTCTCCCAGGGGAGCCAAGCGGATGCAGCAGCAGGAGCATCTCCTGCAGGATGCGTCGTTACCGAGTGGAGCAGAGTGACCTCCCCCCCCAGGGCACTGCGGACACACTGGGGACGGGGCTCAGAGAAGCATCAAAACAGCCCCTTAGTCCCCCCTCAGGCCCTGCCCACTTCCCCTGGGGGCCAGGCAACATTGCTCCATGCAGAGGGTCTCCAGTCAGAGACCCTGGGGAGCCTCCCCTGCCGTGGGGGCTGTTAGAGTGTTCTCCTTTCCCCTGGGGACCTGCTTGTACATCCTCGACCTCCGTGTTCCCCTCCTGCTTGGCATGAGCCACTCCAGCTGTTCTTACTCCATGCACTGCCCCAGGTACACCGCAGCCTGCTCCCGGCTCCTGGTCCCGTACAAAGCTGCCTTCAAACAGGTACAGGGATCTGAAATTATCTCCATTGATGAATTTTGCCGCAAGTTCCGGATGAGTTCAGCCTCCAGCAGTACAGCTTTTGGGGACTCTGGGACAGGAATCTCGGGGGGCTCCTAGAACAGTGGGGGCGGGGGGGGGGGCTGTGTTGCTGCTGAGTTCTACATGTAGGCCGCATGGACACTAGTCCCCTCCTTTTGGGGCGAGTTGGGAATATGCTAATGAGGCACCACCGTGAATATGCAGTGCCTCATTAGCATAATAGTGGCCCCACACAATTGGAAAGCACAGCTTTTGAATTGTGCGCTGCCTCTTTAGACGGGGGCTTTTTGAAAGGACGCTCCTCCGCCCCCGGACTTTGAAAAACCCTTCTTCCTAAAACCAAATAGGAAGAAGGGGCTTTCGAAGTCCAGGGGGTCCTTTCGAAAGGCCCCTGTCTACATGGGCGGTGCGCGATTTGAAAGCAACACTTTCAAATTACATGCAGCCACCATTATGCTAATGAGGCTGTGAGGGGGTTCGGGGTCTCCATCCTCTGCACCCCATCCGCAGGCAGGAGAACAGGTTTATTAGGCAACAGGGCACAGCGTCGTACAGAGGAGTCAGTGCAGCCGGCAGAGACAGCCAGCCCAAGCCATGATGGGGAGAGGAGGCCCCGAGGGGCCCCCGGAGCCGGGGTCTTGCCCCCTCCTTTGTCTCTCTCTCTCCCAGCCCCGACTAACTGCTTCCAACACCCAGTTCCAGTTCAAACCCCTCAGGCTCCACCTCCTCCTTTGTCTGCAGCCCAGGGGTGTCACCTGGTCGCCAGGTTACCCTCAGCAGGAGCCCCACGTGTACACACAGGTATCTCCCACTACATCACAGAGGCACTGCATATTCATGGCAGCGCCTCCTTAGCATCTTCCCAACTCGCTTATTACCATGTCCCTTCTGAAAGGAAGGGGCTTGTGTAGACATAGCCCTCCTGTGCCTGACTGACTTAGATGCTGGGGGGAGAGACTGCATAGATTTGTTTATTCCAAGCCTGGAGGAACCAGTGTGGTCACCCAGGCTGTTCCCCTGTGTCCCTCTGGCCAGAGCCCTGCCCCCAGCTCACTCCCAGAGCAGACCTGTCCCATGAGAAATACAGCCCGCCTAGATTTAAAAACTGTCAGTGCTGGAGAACCCACCAAAGGTGAATTACACTCTCGCAGTCACCTGGCTTAGAGAGGGGGCCCCTGGGCTTGGGGGGGTGAGTGTGCGCGCGCGCGCGCGCACACACACTCTCTCTCTCTCTCTCCCTCCCTCCCCTGGACCAAAGGCACTTCCACCTTGTCGTAATCATATTACCTTCGTATAAATCCCGTGTACTTCCACGTCACACCTGCAGCAGTATTCAAGGTCACCACATCTCTAAAAAGATGTATTGGAATTGGGAAAGGTACAGAAAAGGGCAGAAAACCAATTAGGGGTATGGAATGGCTGGGGTATGGTGTGGGGAGAGTAGTAAGAGTGGGATTTCTCAGGTTGGAAAAGAGGCGGCTAATGTCCAGAACATCCCAACTGGTTGGACAAAGTCGATAAGGAAGTGGTGTTCTGTCTTCCTTCTCCTAATGCAAGAACTAGGGGTCACCCCATGAAACAAACAGGTAGTGGGCTTAAAACAGACAGAAGGACGGAGTTCTTCACACAACGCAGGGCCAGCTGTGGGACTCCCTGCCACAGGGCAATGTGAAGGCTGAGACTATAACAAGGCTCAAAAACCTACTGGATACGTTCATGGAGAACAGGGCCACAAATGGCTGTTCAGCAAGGTGGACAGGGTGGTGCCTCTAGCCCCGTTTGTCAGAAGCTGGGACTGGGTGACAGGAGAAGGATCACCTTTTGGTGACATGTTCTGGTCATGCCCTCTGGGGCACCCAGCACTGGTCACTGTCTGCGACCAGGCTGGGTGGCCCTATGTTCAGACCATCTGGCCACGTTCTGTACTGTGCTCCCTTCCCCTGGCTTAGCACATGGAGCGGAACCCGGCTTTCCCTGGGAAATGCTCTTTGTTGGGGGTTATATGGTGCTTGTTACCCTGCCCTGAGCTTGCCCAGCCTCATTGTAACCCTCCTGCTGCTGCAGCTCGACTGCCCGCTGGCCATGGAGAGGATCAAGGAGGATCGGCCAATCACCATCAAGGACGACAAGGGCAACCTGAACCGCTGCATTGCTGACATCGTCTCTGTACGTTCCCGGGGCAAGGGGCTGTGCGCACTGTAATCCCGGCATCCTGTGCTTCTGGGACTTTGGCAGCTGGCCTGGCCTGTGCAGCTGCATGGCTGGTCCCCAGGGGGCTGTCAAGGGCCCGCTGTCCTGGCTTGCCCCCACCCTCCCAAGAGGGCCGGAGTGAGGTGCCCTGCTGCTAGCTTCCGGGCCATTGCTGAGGCACCTCTTTTCTCTTCCAGCTTTTCATCACAGTGATGGACAAGCTGCGCCTGGAGATCCGAGCCATGGATGAGGTGAGAATCATTTACAGAGGGACAGAGGATAAGACAGGGAGTATCTTACAGCCTTGGTATAAATCCAGGGTACACCCCCAGCTTGAATACTGCGTGCAGATGTGGTCGCCTCATCTCAAAAAAAAAACACCCTTGGCTGTGGAAAAGTTTCAGAAAAGGGTAACAAAAACAATGGATTTGGACCGGGTCCATCTGAAGAGAGATTAAAAAGTCTGTGACTTTTCAGTTTAGAAAACAATAGATGAAGGGTGCGGGGACGACTAAGAGGTCGACAAAATCATGACTGGTGTGGAGGAAAAATAAGGAAAAGGTATTTACTTGTTGCCACCACACGAGATCTAGGGGTTACCCAGTGAAATTAGCAACAGGGTTAAGAACAAACAGGATGTATTTCTCATGCAGTGCACCGTTCACTTCTGGAGCTCCTGGCCAGAGGATGGCGTGAAGACCAGGACTTTATCAATAGAGTTCCAAAAAGAGCTAGATCCATTCAGGGAGGTGAGGTCCATCGGTGGCTGTTAGCCAGGATGGGCAGGAATGATGGCGCTAGCCTCCGTTTGTCAGAAGTTGGAACTAGATGACAGGAGATGGACCACTCAATGCTCAGCTGTTCTGTTCGCTTCCCTTGGGGCACGTGGCATTGGCCACTGTCCGAAGACAGGGCACTGGGCAAGATGGATTTTGGTCTGACCCGGTGTGGCTGGTCTTCGGAGAGAGAGGGGGACAAGCTAGGGGTGCATGGAGGCTTCACTGCTGGCAGCAGCGCCTGAAGGGGGGTGGGGCTTACCCAGCCGGGCCCCAGGCAGGAAAAGCAGAAGCTCCATGCTTTTGTGCATCCAGATCCAGCCAGACCTGCGGGAGCTGATGGAGACGATGAACCGCATGAGCCACCTACCTCCTGACTTCGAGGGGAGACAGAAAGTGAACCAGTGGTGAGTAGGGTGCTCTGAGGCCCCTGCCCTCTGCAGGAGCAAGCCCGGGTCCTGACCCAGCTCTCCAGGACAGGGCCTGGACCTGCCTTGCCCCATGGCGCTCCTGCCAGTCTGAGGGCATGGGGGAGCGCAGAGTGCCTGGTTGCGGGGTGGGACCGTGGCCAGAGGAGCTACCAGCTTCCTCCTAGGCCAGCACTCAGGGCGACAAGTCGTGGCTTCTGCCAGGTTCCTCCAGTACTAGTGCAGGCGCAAAGTGCAGCCCAGCAAAGGGCCTTCTTTCTGCTCTGGGGGCCAGGACTGTGCCTTGACTCTCCCCGGCAGGCTGCAGATGCTGAGCGGCATGTCTGCCTCTGATGAGCTGGACGATTCCCAAGTGCGCCAGATGCTGTTTGATTTGGAATCCGCCTACAATGCCTTCAGCCGGTTCCTGCACTCCTGAGGCTGGGCCCTGCGCCCTGCCTGGTCCTGAGGAGCGCCCTCCCACTGTAGCAGTCCAGCAGGCTCCAGGCCCTTTCCCCTAGGCTGCTGTTGGGGGCAGGAGGCTGGGAGTGGTGCACTGCAGCCATTCCCGCAGCAGGGTTAGGGCTGAGTCAAGGTGAACTGTGCTGCTGCAGGGCACATTCACACTGGGCCAGCTCCAGCCAGCCTGTCTCCTCTTCTCCCTCCCCGTGAGTCCTGCAAGCAGGGCGGGAGACTTGTACACCTGCGGTAATAAACCCCCATGCTGGCTCGCCTGCGGTGCTGTGGCTCTTGCTGGGTGGGAGAAGCAGGCACAGCCACTGCCCCTGTACTCAGGGCCTGGACCAGCCCATCAGCTCAGATTTTCTGGGTGCCACAGCAGCTGGCTAAGGCAGGGCGCTCCACCCTTGCTGACAACAGGTCATGCCCCAGGCTGCAGGGGAGCCTGGGAAATGAGGGTGGGGGGTGTCAAACAGCTGTCCAGAGGGGGAGAAGGCTGGCAGGGTACAGAGCTCTGGCCCAAGCAGCAGAGGGCCAGGTCTCTGCGTCACTGCCTGCAGGGTGGCACAACGCAGGCCTGGAGCAGAGGAGACATACAGCACTTTATTGATTGGTTTCCCAGGCCCCTGCACCAGGCAGAAGCCCACCCTGTGCGGCCAAGAAAACACCAGCCAGCTAATAAGTCTGTCTGAACTAGTCCAGTGGCCACTGGCAGGCCAGAGCTAGAACCTGTACAGCTCGGGAATGGGGGACAAATAAAATATCACCCTCCACCTGTGTGGGGAGACGTGCAGTAGGGAAGGGCTCTTCTGCAGGTGGCCGCCTTCAGTCTCTGGCAGCTTATTTCCCCACGCTGGCTTCAGAGCCTGCTCCAAGGCCAGTGCTGCCCCAGGAGCCAACCCCCCAGCCCTGCCAGCAGCCCCAGGGTTCTGCTGCGCAGGTGTGACTGCAGCTGGTGAGACACCACAGGCTGGAAGCCAGCTCTCCGGGGACACTCTGGGACTTGCCACCCCTCTCTGTTAGCAGCACAGGCCCGGTAGCTCACTGCCTCCTGGGGACAGAGCCGAGGCCTTGGTTCCAAAGCCCAGGGACCCCCATGGGGCAGAGTCCTGCAGCGTTCTGGTGCTCGGAGCCCGAGGCAGACAGGCCCAGTTCCACAACAGCAGCCGGGGCCCTGCCTCCTTTGGTTACGACGGGACCAGCAGCTCCCTTCTCAGCTTGCACTGGTGCCAGGTGGGGGGAAGCTGCAGGGCTCTGGGCCCCCAGAAAGAACAGGTTGTGCAGCAGCAGCAGCCAGGTCCTGCCCCTCCCCATGGGCCAGGCCTGAGTTCTGAGTGCAGAAAAGTCGCTGGCACAGGCCGGGCACCGTGCCTGGTTCCTCACGTCTGCCCAAGTTCCCTCTGCGAGCAGCCACAGCCCCAAGCAGGATGGGCCTCTTGTGTGCTCCAGCTGCGAGCGGTCGGGCACTTCAGATGCTCTTACAGAAGAGCTTGTGGTGCTGCGTGACTGCGCTCAGAGAGGTGCCCGGGGGGCCAAGCCAGGACTCACCCACGCCCCGCTGGTTGCTGCCGCTCAGCTGCCGGCTGCAGAGCCGCAGCTCACGCACGTTGGCAGAGACCCGGGCCCACGTGGTGCTGTCCAATGGGCCTCGCAGCCTGCAGCCTGCGGGAAGGAAACAGGCCGTTGTAGCCACTGTGGCGCACTGAGAATCCTGGACCCGGTCCAAGAGGGGACAGGCTGGGTGACCCCCCTTGTGCCCTTTCTATCAGCTGCAGCCCCCTCGCTACTCCAGTCCTGCCTCCTCTGCTCTGCTCTGCTCTGCGCACCACTACGGAGAGAGAAGCAACTCGGCAGCGCCAGCCAGGCCGGGGGCTCTGCTGGATCAGGAGCAAAACTCCAAGGCTCACAGCCTGCCCCTGCCCCCTCAGGATCACCTCTCAGTCCCTCCAGCGAGGGCAGGGTGATGCTCCCGCGGCCCTGCCAGGTGCAGGGAAGCAGGACCCCTCCGCCACCCAGGGATCTTGGAGCCCTTCACCCCCTCACCTGCCAGGCTGAGGTATTGCAGCCCCTGGCGCCTCTCCCCCAGCGCTGACAGCAGCATCTGCAAGCCCCCGCTGGTAACCTCTGGGTTTGCAGACAAATCCAGGGAGATGAAAGTGGGACAAACCAGGAGGCACCTGGGACCAAGAGAGTCAAACAGCCCCATGCCTCTCGGCTCACCCACAATGCACTGCTGCCCCATGGCCCACCCACTCCCTGGGGGCTAGGTGTTAGATGTGCGGTGTGCTGGCACTGCAGCCTTGGAGCGAGACCCCCAGGGAGCACAAGGTGCGACGGGGAAGGGAGGCAGCTGGACAGGTGAACTGCCTGTGAAGTGCAGTAGTAGAACCAGCAGCTCCACCCGACCACCAATCCACGTACGCCCGGTTCTGGAGGCAGGTCCTGCCGCTCACCAGGCCTCCCACCCAAGGGCTTGTGGCTCAGACTCCCTTCCCGCTCCGTCTCTTTTTACGGGAGGGGGTTCACCTGGTGGCCCAGAAAAGCACAATGCAGGGACAGAAGGTGGCCAGGGGGCTAAAGGCGAACATGGCCACCTTACGTCTCACTCAGGCTCTCTTCCTACTATGTCCCCATGGGCTGGCTGCTGGGCCCAGCCACCCCACGGCTCCTACCCAGCAGGAGATCACTCCGCATAGGACCCAGCTGGGTAAAGGTTGGTGTCACACACCCACCCCATTACCTTCTGCCCCACAGCAAAGCCCCTGGCCCAGGGACCCCAGCGCTGCCCCTTTACCTGGCCAGCTCTGCGACAGCCTCATCATTCAGGTGGTTCCCAGAGAGAGCCAGGTGGGTGAGCGCACATCCCTGCTGGAATGGAACCGGGGGGCTGAGCCCAAAGCCACACACCACAGCTGAGCCAGTCAGGGCCAAGCCAGCTGCGTGAGAGGCCCACAGCCCCAGGACAAAAGGGGCTCCCCTGCCACGTGCAGAGCTCCTGCAACTCCTGCAGCCAGAGAAGGGTTACTGCAGGACCCCCTTGCACCCGTACCTGTGTCAGGCACCTGACCACCGGATCCACGAGAGGCTCGCCTAGGCGGGCCGCCACCGAGCCAATCTCCAGCTGGCTGAGGGTGGCGTAGGGCAGACTCCTGAGCAGCAGCTGCAGGCCGCTGGAGCCCAGGGCATTGTGGGACAAAGCGAGGGTCTTCAGGTGCACAGCTCCTGGGCCAGGGGCATGCGGGAGAGACAGTGTGTTAAGAGTGAGCCAGCTGCCGTCTGGCCCGGGCAGATAAAGGAGGCTGGGAGCTTGGCGGAGGGGCTGTCCATAGCTGCCTAACTGGAAACTCAGGCACCCAACAGGCCTGCACTGGGAAAGAACGGCAGAGCAGGCTGCTGTGGGGCAGACCTGGCAGGGAACCCAGGGCGTGGTAGCTGTGGGGCAAGACTGAGGCAAGTCCAGGCCTGGGTAGCTGCGAGCTGTGGGGCAGAAGCTGGCAGAGAGCGGACAGGACAGCGGTCCGCATTCTTTCCATGAGTGGAACCATCCTCACCCCCAAGCTGTAGGCCCCGTCCCAGTGAATGGGGCCCTCCTGGCAGTGCCTCTGTGTCACAGGGGGTCCTAGCCTGTAGACCGTGGCGCTGGGGGAGGGGAGCCACAAGGGAGGGCACCACCTGTACCATGAGGCCACGCCTGCTGTGCCCCCACTCGGGGCTGGGGGAGTGCAGGGGCACTTACCTTTCAGGCTGTTGGCCAGCAGGAGGCGCCGGTGCTGCCCAAAAGCCTCAGAGAAGCCACAGGCCTGCAGCCGGAGCGTGGTCAGGACCGGGCAGGCTCGAACCAGGCAGGCCAGGGCCTCGCAGCTCTTGTCCCCTAGGGGGTTCAGGCTGAGGTCCAGCTCTTCCAGGCTCTGGAACAACAGGGGCGGAGGAGTCACCCCAACCTGCTGGGCTCTGCCCTGTGCCACCAGACAGCCGGGGCTGCACCCCCGCTGGGAGGACCACAGCGGCAGCCTCAGCCCCAGAGAAGGGACGGAGCAGCAGAGCCCCCCCCATGCTACAGGGACCCTCACAACCAGCCCCTCCCCAGAAGGACCTCGGAGCAGGCACCTTGGCACCAGCATGGCCACAGCTTACCCCTCCCTGATCCGGGGAGCCCCTGGTGTCCATCAGGGCAGCCCTGGCAGGAGCTCATCAGGGCCCTTTACACCAGCAGTGCCAGAGCCGTAGCCCAGAGCACCAGGATGGGCAGCTTGGGGGTCCCCGAACCTGCTTGTGTCTCCGGGGTTCAGGCGGGAGGCCGCGGCCCCTCCCACCTGCCTTTGAGGGGAAGGGAGGTGCTGGACACACCCACAAGCCAACCTGGAAGACCGCTTGGGAGGGCAGCCCTGCTGCCAGCGCGCGGAGCCCCTCAGCACCGAGCTGGTTGGCCGACAGGTCGAGGAGGGCCAGGCTGGCCATGGTGCCCAGCGTAGCCAGCAGCTCGGCAGCCAGGCCATCGTCCAGCCCCGTCCCAGCCAGCCGCAGCTGGCGGATGGAGCTGTGCAGCTTGAGGGCACGCAGGAGTGGGGTGAGGTGGGGTTGGTGCAAGGAGAGGCCACAGGTGCTGAACGAGGGGCCCGACTCCTGCAGCTCCATCATCTTCAGCAGAAGCCGGTGCTCGCCTGCAACAGGAGTCCATGAGGGAAGACCAGTCGCTGTGGGGCACCCAGACTGACGAGCTCCCAGCCAGCTGCTGCCTGGCCGGGGCTAGAGCCAAGCAGCCAGGGAGAGGGTGGGGGGCAGCCACGACCGAGGACACCCTCCCCCTGCCCAGCACCACGTGGGGGGCAGCCGCGACCGGGGGCACCCTTCCCCCGCCCAGCACCACGTGGGGGGCAGCCGCGACCGAGGGCTCCTGACATTGCGCACCGTTCAGCGGATGCTGGACAGGTCTTCCCCTGGCATGTAGCACGGCCCTGGGGGTGCCAATCTGTCCACCCGAAGCCACATTCCACCTCTGTCCCCTTCCGTAGCTGGGCCAGTGACCCGGAGACTGAGGGACTTGCCCGAGGTCACACACGCAGACGGTGGCACAGCTGTGCCCAAGCCCCCTGGACCAGGCTTCCCACTGGAGCCCCTCCTGCCTGTCCCCCCCACGGGCCGGGTGGCACTCTCCCCAGCCGGCTGACCGCCCTGAGGCGCTACAAAACCCAGCGAGACCCTGTACATCCAACGGTTCCCACACGCAGGCAGGCAGCAGGGTCCGTGGCATCCCCTTACCCACGGCCAGGCTGCAACAGGCCTTGCGATACCGGTCGGCGAGCGGGGGCAGGTCCCAGGACTGCACCTCTGCCGACACCTGCAAGGCAGACGAGAGCCCTATGGGTAGGAAGGAAGGCCGGCTGGCTGGGCAGCACTGGCAGGCTCAAACACAAGGGGAAGGGCATCGCCAGTGAGGGGTGAAGCCAGACCTCCGAGCTCCCAGTCATCTGGGCCCTGCCGGTTGGTGCAGAGTCCACAGTGATGGGCCCCACCACGACCCTTCAGCGGCCTACAGGGGGACCTGGTGGGCTCAGCCCTGGAAGCGCCAATCCTGGCTCGGGTGCCCCTCACCTCCTCGTTGCTTTGCAGGACGTCCACGATGAGATCCTGGGGAGCCAGCAGTGCCCCTTCCTTCTTGAGGGTGAGCTGGGGCAGCAGGCCACAGGCCTGGTAGTGGCGCTGGGCCGCCTGCTCTGCCAGCCACGCCACCGGGCATCTCTCGAGGCCACTGCAAGGGAAGGGAAGGGAAGGGCTGAGCCAGAGCGCCCCACTAGAACCAGGCCCCCAGCCCGCCCTCCCAGGGTGGGGCAGGAACAGGGCAGCCCCTCCAGTGGCAGAGGGGAATGGCCCTGTTACCCCAAGTCCCTGACCCCCTGGCGCTGCCTGGGAGCTGGACCCCTCCGAGGGTGCTGCTAATGTTGCCCCAGACCCGGCTGGGGGGGCAGGACTCCCGGGCTCTGGGCCACGCTGGGAGGAAGGATGCGAGGCGGCTCTCAGCTGTGGGGCACGGGGATGAGGAAGACGTTGTCTTGGACCCGGACCCGCACTCGGATGGGGGGTGGCCGAGTCGGGGCTGCAGCCAGCAGTGGGGCCTGGGAACCCGAGAGGGGAGTCAAGACCCAAGAGACAGCCCAGGGGACTCCCTTGCTGTTGTGCACCCCCAGCACCTCACCTGTGGGGCCTCTCCACTGCCGTCTACGGGCCTCAGACCAGCGGCTGGCTCCGGAGCCACCAGGGCCTGGCCCCCGCGGGACCGACCCAGCGACGTCCTGTCCACTATCTGGGTGAGGCGGCTTTGCCGGGCCCTCCTCTTCTGGGGCAGAGCAGCTGGGAAGGGGGCTGCGCCGTCGCTCTCAGACCCACTGGTGCCCCCTGAGTCCGAGCCCGACTCCCCCGGGCGCCGGTGGCTCCTCTTGCGGGGCTCCCGGCTCGCCCCCAGGTCGTCCTCCAGCCAGTCATCCCCCACGTACTCCTCGGCTGGGATCAGGGCCGGCCTGGCAGAGGCCTCGGCCGGCACCGGCTCAGGGACCTGGCAGGACTGGGCACTGCCGACGCCACGGATGGCTGCTTCGTACTTGGCCTGCCCGGTGCCAGCTGGGGGCAGCCCAGGCTCTGTCCGCCCGAGGAACCCCGGCACCCGGCTCTCCTCCCCCGGCGCCCTCAGGCTCAGGAGCCGCTGCCTCTTCTTCACGGGCCGCAGCGGGGTCATGCACTCGTCCAGCTTGGCCCAGCACTCTGGCCCCTGCCCACCACGCTGGGTCAGGATCCTGCAGGGCGCAGTCGCCTTCGTGGAGGGGCCCCCACTCTGGGGCTGGGGGGCCACAGCTGAGTGGGGGGGTGTCAGCGGCTCAGAGAGCTCCGCATCAAACAGCTGGCTCTGCGGCACATCCTGTGGGGGCTGAGCCACCTCTGCTGCTGGGCGGGAGACAGGGAACCCCGTGAGTTGGGCCCAGCCCCCAAGAGATGCCCCCCCACAGCACCACTCCCACCCGGCCTCACCTCGCCCCACCACCGCCTCCTTGAGCAGCTGCTCCATGGCTCGGCAGCGCTGGCGCGTCTCCTGCTCCAGGTCCCGGCCGTACATCCTCACCCACTCCCGGAGGGTGCCCAGAGGGCTCAGGCCCTGCGGCGGATAAGATGGAGGGGCTGAGCCTCAGGGCTGCCCCCAGAAACACCACAGCTGTGCAGGGGTGCCGAGCCCAGCGCCCGCCCACAGGCCGCTGCTCCCCCACCTTGGCGTTCCTCAGCACCGCCGACGCGCCCCTCTGGAGCAGCAGCTCGGCCACGTCGAAGTGGCCGCAGTTGAGAGCGTCGTGCAGGGGGGTGATCCCCTCGCAGCCTGGGCCCCCGGGGTCATCGATGGAGGCACCACGCTCCAGCAGCAGCCGCACGATCTCTGGGCACAGGAGCCGGCAGTTACTGCTGGGTGGCAGCACCAGGGCCCCCTCCAGCCGGCCCCCATCACCCGTTCCAGCCCCTGCCGTCATCCGCCCCCCACACCGACACCCTCCCACCCTCCTCACCACTCACCCAGGTGCCCGTGGTTACAGGCCTCGTGCAGCGGGGTCCAGCCGCAGTAATCCCGCGGGTTCAGGGGGTGGCCCTGCCCCCAGGAGGAAAGAGACATGAACAGGCATGAGGGTTACGTGGGGGCCAGGTGCCCTGCTGGGCTTCATGCCAACTCCCGCAGGATCTCCCCCTCCAGCTGCCCTCCCTGCGGGCCAGGCCGGGAAGCTGCCCCAGTGCCCAGCGCCTACCTGGCTCACTCCCACGTGCCCTGCAGGCAGGACACACTTGCTGAACGCGTCCCCTGCTGGGGGCTGTGAGGGCCAGAGCAGAGGGACGCCGTGACCCCAGCCAGCCGCCCAGCTGCCCCCACGGGCCGACGGAAGGTACCCCAGGGCGCCCTGCCCGGGAACGAGGAGCGGCTCCCACCTGCTCCAGGAAGAAATGGACCCGGCGCAGGTTCCCGTCGATGCAGGCGCGGTGCAGCGGGGTCTCACCCCGGTCGTTGCGCCGGTTCCACTGCAGGGCACAGGGAGGGCGGAGGCGGGGTCAGCACTGCCCGGGGGCCCCAGATCAGAGCCACCCCCTCGGCCCCCCGCCCCGCGCAGCGCCCTGGGATCCGGCCTCGCCAGGGCAGGAGCTGGAGCGACGGCCCCACGGGGCGAGGACGCTGCGCCCAGGCCCAGCCTCACCTTGGCGATGCTGCGGCGGCCAGGCACGCTCTTGCTGTAGCCGTCCAGGTCATCTTCCTCCCCGTCTGGAACGCACAGGCCTGAGTGAGGCACCCGGCTCCAATACAGCCCCCACCCTGCCAAAGGGGGGCCCGCGCCAGGCAGACGCGCAGGGCTACAGCCTCACCCGGCCGGGACTCGGCTCCGGCTCCCTCCCCGTCCCCCACAGCCGGCCCACTCACCGCTCTCAGACAGCTCCAGGTTGCTCTCCTCCAGGGGCTCACTGCTGTCCTCCTCCTCCTCCTCCTCCCCCCGGCTGTCCCTGGCGCTGCTCCAGCCCTGCGAGCGGCACAGGCCCTGAAGCCTGGCCAGCGTGTCGGGGGCCTCAGGGCGCCCCCACTTCTGCTGCAGGGGGTGAAGGTGCTGTAGGATTTGCCGCTGGGGGGGTGAAAGGATGGGCTGATCACCCTGCCCAGCCGCAGATGGGGTTGGGCGCTCCCAGGGCTGCTAGCCCAGGCCTTGTCAGCTGGGGGCGCTGGCCTTTAAGGCAGTCCCCAGGCCCCGCCCCAGGCCTGAAGGGGCCCTGCAGGGAGCAAGGCCAGGGCACTGACCATTGGAGCAGCTCCCAGGTCCCCCAGCCCCTGCCTAGCCCAGAAGGAGCAGCTCCCAGCACTGACCACTGGAGCAGCTGCCAGGCCCCCCAGCCTGGCCCAGCAGACAGGCTACGAGTGAGGGGAGGACGCTGGCTAGGCACTCTCGAGTCCAGCCCCAGCACCGCAGCTGCCCTGGGCGCCTTTCAGCTCCGAGCCCCGGCACCCCACGCCCTTCCCCTGCCTTTCTGCTGTGCTGGCGCAGGAGGAGCCGGGTGCAGCCTGGAATCCTGGGCGGAGTGAGGAGCTGGGCTCCCCGGCAGGTGAGCAGCACGGTCCCTCCCGGGCATGTGCCAACAAGGAGCAGAGCCTGGAAGCGGGAGGGGGCCAGAAACCAGCACTTTCGGCCACAGGCCCTAGCAGGGAGGTGTTGTGCGTAGGGCGGGGGGCTGGGAGGACTCCTGGGTGCCAGTCTCAGTTATCGCAGGCTCGGGGGACCCCGGGAGGGGCACTGCCAGCTGCCCAGCCTGAAGGGGGTGCTGCAGGCGAGCACTGGCATCCCCATTGGGCAGCAGCTTTGGGCCCGTCCCCTCACCTGCAGCCTGGGCTCCCCAGCCTGCTCCGCGCACCGGAGCGCGCTCTGAAAGCAGGGCTCCAGGGCCTCGTAGCCTTCGCCAGCCTCCTCCCTGGCCAGGGCGATGTTCAGCCAGGTCTTCCCCTCCTGGGGCACACAGACAATGGGATTAGCTTCCCCCCACCAGTCCAGCTCCACTGGCAGGAGCCCACCCAGGGGCACGGGGTAAGTGACAAACAGCAAGTCCTTTGCCATCCTGACTCTTACGCCTGCCCCACCCTCCTTCCCTGCTCCCGAGCTGTGGGGCCCAGCCAGGCCCTGCTTGCTAGGTGCGCTCCCCTCCCGCAACTCCCCAGAGCACGGCCAAGCCCAGCACGGGGTCCCCAGGCCCTGCAGGGTGAGACCGGCGGGCAGAAGGCAGAGCCCAGGCCGCCCCCTCACCTCCAGTGGGTTTCCTCGCCGCAGAGCCAGCTCCGTCTGGTAGTGCTGGACCGCCCGGCCGGGCTCCCTCAGGTCCGCAAAGGTGGTAGCCAGAGAGACGTGGATCACAGCCAGCTCCTGCTCAGGCTTCTGCAGGGACTCGGCGTAGCGCAGCTGCCAGAGACACCGTCCACAGCATGCTGTGCCCGGGGTGGCCGCCCGCCCCCGCAGGGCTCGCCCAGCCCCATCCCTGCTGCCTGCAGGAATCTGAGCGGGTGCCCCTGCCCTCGGGCCAGAGCTTGGCAGCACTTCGGCGGCTAGGAGGAAGCGGAACCAGCCCCTTACCATGCACGGAGCCCAGCCTCCAGGCAGCCTGGTCCTCCCCCAGCCCACAGGCCGAGAGCAGGGGCAGCCCTCACCCACCTGCCTCTGGTAGAACTCCACCGCCCGGCGCTAGTCCCCATGCTTGGAGAACAGGTCCCCCAGCTGCTCACACAGGCCCAGGGCTGTCTGCAAGTCGCCAGGCACTGCCTCCTCCAGAGCCTCCTGCAGATGGCTGACCTTCATGGCTGGGGGAGAGGCCAGCAGTGTGAGTGGCACGCACCGGGGGTGGGCTGGGTTCTTCCCCCTAGAGGCTCAGGGCAGGTAGGGGAGCCACAGGTGAAGGGGTATGTGGGGACCAAGGTCCCCCTCACCCAACCCAGCCTGCAGGCCTCTGGGACAGTGAGCACCTGCCGAGCCCCCTTCGCTGCCCCCCTGGGCTGGTGCGGGGTCAGTGTCAAAGCACCGCCCTGTGGTGCCACTGGGGCTACGTCAGGGACGTGCCCCAAGCCCTGTCAGGAGTGGCCTGTGCAAGCGCGGCCCTGCACCCGAGAAGCCGCGGCACCTTTCCCTGGGCGTGCCTGTGACACGGGGGTGGGGGGGGCGGGCACCGCCCCAGGAGCCACAAGCCACACAGGGCTGTGAAGGGGAGGGGCTGCACTGAGAGCCAGAGGTGGAGAGCTCCCAGCCCCAGTCAGCCTGGGCTGAGCCCTGGGGAGTGACACCCAACCTCCTCCCGGCCAGCTGCACAGGCCACTGGGTCCCCTCAGCCCCCCCCGCGCCGTGTCGCAGGGAGCCCCAACCCGAGCCCCCTCAGCGTAACGCAGGTTCCTGCGGATGCTCTCGCGCTGCTGGGGCTGCTGGGAGCCCAGCACGTAGGCCTTCTTCAGCGAGCGCCTGGCGGCCACAAAGTCCCCCAGCCTGAGGAGCACCTGCAAGGCCCCAGGGCAGCAGGGTCAGCAAGGGGAGGGGCAGAGAGGTCCAACTACCAAAGGGTGCTGGCCTGGCGGGGGGGAGGGGGCTGTCCCCTTGCTGGCCATGCTGGGTGGTCAGGCCCCAGGGGGAAGAGCTTGGGGGCCAAGTACGGGCTCCCCGCTGCCCTCACCTGGGCGATGCCGGCACAGCACTCACTCTCCATGCACTGGGCTGGCTTTGAATTGGGCCCTGCAAGGCTGACAGCTCAGGGGTTACCACTATGTGCCCTAGTGTTCCCTTTTAAACCCCTCCAGCCATTCTGTCGCCCCTCCTCTGGCTTGCTGCCCCTCTCACCCCGTGGCCTTTGGCAGGGCTGAATACTGGGAAAGTAGCTCTCAGCCCAGCTCCTGGGGAGCCCCAATCCCTGCAGCTGATTATCCCCCTCTCCCCCATTACCTTCAAAGCAGCTTCATAGTTCTCCAGCTCAGCCAGGCGCTTCCCAATCTTCCGGTGGGCCACGGCACAGCCGATAACATCCTCCACGCTCTCCAGGAGGCGCAGCTCCTCCTGGTGCTCCACCAGCGCCTCTCGGTACCGCCCTGCCGGGAGCAGAGAGACACTGGGGTGACGAGCGAGCCAGCTGGCTTCCCAAGGCACAGCAGGGGCCCCTGGGATGAGGCGCACCCACTCCATCAGCTACAAGAGCAGCCAGAGTAACAAGCCCGGGGCGTAACCCCTCTTGGGGCTCAGAGCTGACATGCACCGGGGACTCAAGAGCACATCTCCTATGTTAACAACAACAAGTCCCGTGGCACCTTATAGACTAACGTATTTTGCAGCAAAGGCTTTCATGGGCAAAGACCTGCTGCATCACATAGAATCAGAGAACACTAGGACTGGAAGGGACCTTGAGAGGCCATCGAGTCCAGCCCCCTGCCCCAATGGCAGGACCAAGTACTGTCTAAACCATCCCTGATAGACATCTATCTAACCTGTTCTTAACTATCTCCAGCGACTGAGATTCCACAACCTCCCTTGGCAATTTATTCCAGTGTTTGACCACCCTGACAGTGAGGAACTTCTTCCTAATGTCCAACCTAAACCTCCCTTGCTGCAGTTTAAGTCCATTGCCTCTTGTTCTATCCTCAGAGGCCAAGAAGAAGAAGTTTTCTCCTTCCTCCTTATGACTCCCTTTTAGATACCTGAAAACCGCTATCATGTCCCCCCTCACTCTTCTATTTTCCAAACTCAACAAGCCCAATTCTTTCAGCCTTTCTTCATAGGTCACATTCTCTAGACCTTTAATCATTCTTGTCGCTCTTTTCTGGACCCTCTCTAGTTTCTCCACATCCTTCCTGAACTGCGGTACCCAGAACTGGACACAATACTCCAGCTGAGGCCTAACCAGCGCAGAGTAGAGCGGGAGAATGACTTCTCGTGTCTTGTTCACAACACACCTGTTAATGCATCCTAGAATCATGTTTGCTTTTTTTGCAACAGCATCACACTGTTGACTCATGTTTAGCTTGTGGTCCACTGTAACCCCTCGATCCCTTTCTGCTGTACTCATTCCTAGACATGCTCTGACAAAGCGGTTCATTGCCTCCAAAAGCTCATGCTCCAAAATCTGTGTTAATCTATAAGATGCCTCAGGACTGCTTGTTGTTCTCGAAGTTACAGACTAACACGGCTCCCTCTGTGATACTCATCTCCCATGTTGTAGCTGACGGCCTCTGATTTTCTAGCTACAGGAAATACAGTGGCTCTAGCACACTTGGATGGCAGCAGAGCATCAGACAAAATTAGCTACATGCAACGTTAGCCAAACTGGAGCACTCTGGGATCAGCCCAGGAGCGTACAGGGGGAGAGAACAGGCTTCAGGGGGTGCAGGCAACAGGCTGTGCCGAAAGGTAAACTGGCAGAGGGCAGGGATGCTCCTGGCACAGCTCCTCAGAGATCCGACACGAGCCCAGTTGTACCATATCTATTAATGCCCAAGGCAGGAACAGCAGGAGTGCACTGATGGGCTTTGCTGCAGACACAAGTCAGGAAGGGCGCTCGCTCCGGAGGAGGATCGGCATGGTAGGCAGGACGATCGGGGGGATCTCAAAGCCTGCAGCAGAAACGAGGCGCTGCTCAGTACGACAAAGGACAAGGTGCTTGGAGTGAAGGGCTACCGATAGCCGGAGGCTCATCAGCTGAAGTGAAGGAAGGTGAGAGAAACCTGGATGCTTTGGCTGGTTATAGGGTGACTAAAGCCACCTATGCAATGCAGCCACACAGCAGGCAAAGGCACAGTCTCTCCAGCAGAGAGAGGACCACGTCCATGACTGGTGACAGCTGGTCTGGAACACGAAGTACCATTTCCTGAGCACAAAGGGGGACTTCACCCCAGAGAAAGGCAGAGAAGAGCCACTCAGGTTGTTGAGGAAGGCAGAGGTGACTGGAAGAACTTGGCTGGCCTAGCTCGCAAAGAGAAGGCTGTGAGGGTGTCCCCTGAGTCTCCGGTGATACACCCAGGAGGTCAGGCCCAGGCTGGGGCCAAAGCAGGGAATGCAAGGGACAATGCTGGCCTGAGAACAGAGAGTCTTGAGTAAAGTTGGCTGGCACAAAGGAGAAGGTTTCTAACCATTGCAGGGAGCTGTGGGGACGGAGGCCAAACAAGATTCAGGTTAAGGAGAGAGCTAGATGTCACAATGGCAGGGAGTTTCAGGCATGGGGCGTTCTTCTTCAAGAGCAGGGCTCAGGTCACAGGCCAGGATCATCGCACTGAATCGGCTCCCTGCTGGGGGAAGGTCAGCTGTGTGGCAGACACAATCTCCTGGGGGCTGGTCCCAGCCCATGGATGTACCATCCCTGCAAACAAGAGCCATTCCAGGCCTGCTCCCACGGCCAGGAGCCCTCCCCCGCCCAGCCGTCACAAACACAGCCACACCAGACCAGCACCGACAAAGACAGCCGAGAGCATTGCTCAGTGACCAACTTTCCAACGGTGGCCCCAAAAGCAGGGCCTCCAAACCTTCCTCAGGACGGCTCTCCCGGACCCATCTCTCCCAGCATCAGCCCTGGCCATGAGAGCCAGACAGCAGTCAGCTAGCCACCCTTCGCCATTGAGAGCCAGGCCCTGGGACCCACTCACCATGTCTGGCCAAGATCTCCCCAAGCTGGTTGCAAATGGCAGCTTCCTCCTTCAGGCTGCCACTCCTCCGGGCCTTGTCCTTTGCTTTCTGGAGCACTGGGGGGCCGGGGGAGAGAAGAACATCAGAACCCGGTCAAGCTCCCACAGCCTGTCAGCATCAAACCCCTCTGGCGCAGAGTCATCGGCCCTCTAACTACGTGCCCAGCTCAGGGCAACAAATCACAACACGCAAGATTTCCAATTACCTCCACCACCATGGAATCTGACCCCCAGCCTGGCTGCATGCTCCCTGGGGGAGACAGGAGCTGAGTCCCAGACAGATGGACAGGACTGTCGCAGGGTAGTCCAAACCCCCTCACCCCACACTGCCCAGACCCGTCTGGGAGCCTAGCTCAACGATCCCACCTATAAACGACCCTCTCTCTGGCCCCACATGTTGACCCACACACCCTCAGCCCCACCCACCTCCACCCCCTCTGACACCCTCCTGCCTCCCTGCCACACACAACTGCAATATCGCCTTCAAATCCCACACCCCCTCTGCCCTTGCCACCCTATCACCCACCTGCCTCTGACTCCCCCCATCACCCGGCCCCCTCTGCTCCCCCATCACGCCCCAGATAGTGCACCCCCTTCGATCCCCCCATCACCCCACACCCCACTGCTCTGCCCCGCCCCCATCACCCCACCCCATCACTGCCCTGCTCCCTCTCATCACCCCACACCCCACTGCCCTGCCCCGCCCCCATCACCCCACCCCAAACCCCATCACTGCCCTGCTCCCTCTCACCTCCCATCACCCCACACCCCACTGCCCTGCCCCCTCTCACCCCCCATCACCCCACACCCCACTGCCCTGCCCCATCCCCTCTCACCCCCCATCACCCCACACCCCGCCCCGCCCCCTCTCACACACACCCCCTAGAGCTGGAAGGGACCTCTGGAGGTCATCTCATCCAGTCCCCTGCCCTGGCATCAATTTGCCCCAATCCCTCACTGGCCTCCTCAAGGCTTGAGCTCACACCCCTAGGTTTAGTAGGCCAATGCTCAAACCCCTGAGCTATCTCCCCACCCTAATTAACAGACGTTACTCATAACTTTAACTATAAAAATTATACGTGTACATAAATAGATTTTACAGGTCCAGGGGGTTATAACATTAAAAATGATAGGTCACAAGTCATTTTTTGTTCAAAACATTTCTGAGTTATTCATAGGTGTGTTCATAACCCTTTTTCCGTAAAGCGTGGGGGGATGGTCCGTCACAACAATATGTTTAATCGACTCTCTGGGTAACTTTTTTAGTGCGTCAACAAAAGCAGAGAGAAGCAACTGATGTCCACAGTCAACAATCTTATCTGGTGGCTAAACTGTGCTGCAGTCGGACAAATGCAAGGGCGAAATGACAGAACCCGGAAAAAAAAAGATTCGAAGGCTGTGCACTTTTAAAAATGAGTGGCTGCAACTCCCAGACTATCAGAATTGGCTTATAAAGGCAAATGAAGACTCAGGATATTGTTCTATTTGTGATGTTCAATTCACAGTTAAGTTTGATTCTGTAAAAGCCGTCAAGCATCATGCAGAAACAAAGGGTCACAAAATCAAAGTACAAGGACAGGTGTGGTGTAATGCTAGCAATAAAGTCTCCGTAAAGAGTAACAATGCTGAAGAACAACGCATATGCGCAGCTGAATTGCTTTTAACATATCCTGGAGTTAAACACTACCACAGCTACCGTTCTCAAGATTGTGGAAATAAACTGTACCCCTCCGTTTTCCCTGATTCCAAAATAGCCTCCAAAATTCACTGTGGAATGACAAAAGTAGAAGCTTTGATCGAGGCTGTATTAGCACCACATTCTTTAAAACTGGCTGTGCGAGACATTGGATCAGCACCTTTCTCAATCTCAGTGGATGCTTTTAATATAGGGAGCATGAAACTATTCTCAGTTGTCATCCAGTACTTCAATAAAGATAAGGGAATCTGCACATCACTCCTAGACTTTCTTGAAGATGCAGATGAAACATCAGAGGTGATTGTAAAGAACTTACGGAGTTGTCTTCAAAATGCCAGTCTGGTACAGAATAAAATTGTGGCATATGGAGAGAGAGATTTTGAAGAAAATGAGTCTGGTTTTGTGCACCTAAAACAAATGCTGGATTTACCAAACCTTGTACCAACACATTGCAGCACTCAGATAGTACACAATACAGCAAAGCATGGCTTGAGAATGCTCTCTGACGACGTAGAGTGTTTGGTCCTCAAGGTCTTCAGTGAAGTCTTTGCACTAGATGAGAATAACGGTGAACTTAAAGAGTTCTTTGATTTCATGAAGACAGACTATACAGAAATCTTACGCCAAGTACCAAAGCCCTCAGCTCGCCGCCGTGGGGCCCTGCAGCTCTCCTCCGGCTGCACCCGCCCGCAGCAAGGCGAGCCTCCCCTGGCTGCAGAGAGCCCCCTGGGGCCGGGCTAGGCCTGCCAGTCCTGGCCTGAGCACACCCCCAGCACCTCTGCCCTAGTCCTGCAGAGGCTTCATCCCTCTGCTTGGGCCAGGAGCAGCAGGCACGGGGGCTCCCTGCAAGCCGGTGAGGAGGGACCCGGGCGCAGGTCAGGGCGAGGCCCAGGGCCCGGCTGCATTACTCCTGGAGAGAAATTAAGGCAGATGAGCGCTGCCTCTTGCAGCCCCAGCTCTGGCCCACACAGGCCCTTTGCAACACAGCCCGTCAGCCCTATTGCCAGACCCTCGCCCGTCCCCTCTGCCAGTTCCCCCCACCAGCCACCCCTGCTGTCCTGCCCGGAACCTGATTCTGCCCCCCCAAGGCAGGCCTTGGCACGGCTGGGCAGCCTGAGGCTGGCACTGGGCTGCCGGTATCTCCCAGCCGAGCCCACAGGAGGAAGCTGTCGATAGTGGGGGTCAGGGGACAGCTGCTGGGTGTTAAGGAGTTGTGGGCCCTGCTACTTAGAGAGATGCACAACAGCCAGAGATGCAGCCGGAGCCTACAGCCCCGGCCAGCTCGTGCAGAAGTACCGGGCAGCTGGAGCGCAATGGGGAAGGGGGGAGGCAGCGCTTTGCTCTGAGTCACAGTGGAAGGAAACCTCCACCTTGGCCCTGGGGGGGCCCCGATTCTGGAGCTGCAGCCCCAGTTGGGAGACGAGCTCCTTCCTGGCTGCCGGGAGGGACGTACCGGCTGGCCGGGCAGCACAGTCAGAGCAGTGGAGTTAAACGATACCTGCCCAACTCCCACCCTGTGGCACGGATCCGCCCGGGGCAGCAACGCAGAGCCGGGCTGTCTGAGGCTCCCAGGTCTGCAGGTCCAGCCAGCTCGGCCCCGCTGGGACAATGCTGGGGCTCAGCGCCACGGGGGATGGTCCCTGGAGCAAGGGGCTCGTCCGGGGGAGGGTAAGAATTCTCTCAGCATTTCCGCCCACCAGCGCAGCAGCTAGTGCAGCTCCATATTACCAGCCCCCAGCCCAGGGACAGCCCTAGGGATGTGAGGGGGTCCCCAAGCTCTGCCCCCGGCCGCAGGCAGGAGTGTGATGGGGTTCAGGGTCCCCAAGCGCTGCCCCCCAGCTGCAGGCAGGAGTGTAATGGGTTCAGGGGTCCCCAAGCGCTGCCCCCCAGCTGCAGGCAGGAGGGTGAGGGGTTCAGGGGTCCCCAAGCTCTGCACCCCAGCCACAGGCAGGAGTGTGATGGGTTCAGGGGTCCCCAAGCTCTGCCCCCCCCCCTGCAGGCAGGAGTGTGATGGGTTCAGGGGTCCCCAAGCTCTGCCCCCCCGGCCGCAGGCAGGCGTATAATGGGTTCAGGGGTCCCCAAGCGCTGCCCCCCAGCCCCAGGCAGGAGGGTGAGGGGTTCAGGGGTCCCCAAGCTCTGCCCCCCAGCCGCAGGCAGGAGGGTGAGGGGGTTCAGGGGTCCCCAAGCTCTGCCCCCCCAGCCACAGGCAGGAGGGTGATGGGCTTCAGGGGTCCCCAAGCTCTGCCCCCCGCCCCGCTGCAGGCAGGAGTGTGATGGGTTCAGGGGTCCCCAAGCTCTGCCCCCCGCCCCGCTGCAGGCAGGAGTGTGATGGGCTTCAGGGGTCCCCAAGCTCTGCCCCCCGGCCGCAGGCAGGAGTGACTCAGCAGGTGGAATGGGCATTTTGTGTCGCCAGAGGCCCAGCTCAGCACAGCGGGGTCCATGCAGCCGGCAGAGACAGTCATTCCAGCCGATCCTGGGGAGAGGAGCCCTCCACACCAGGGCCTCAGTTCCCCCTTTGTTCCTCTCCTCCAGTCCAGGCTAACTGCCCCCCACTAACTGCCGTGTCTAATTCACACCCAGCCAGGCTCCTCCCTGGCTGTGGTTGGCCCAGGGTGTTACCTGGCAGCTTAGGCTACAGCCGCAGGGGTCATCCCCGGCCCGTGGGAGCTGCTGGGCCTGTCACTCACACATCCACCCCCCCACAGCACATCGCCCCCCCCTTCCAGACCAAGCTGAGCAGGGTCACTCAGCCAGGGAGCTGGGGAAGTTTGGGCCCTGCGCCCTGGGGTTAAACATCAATTGAGCCAGCGGCGCTCCCCTTCGCTGGGGCCTGCCTCCCTGACGTCCTGCAGGAGCTGATCCACCTTGTCTGGTGGCTGGACGACATTGGGGGCCAGGCCAGCCCAGCTCCCCCCGCGGTCACACCAGCCCCTCCTCTTCCCTTGGGCTCTGCCCAGGGGCTCCCTAGGCAGGCCCATGAGCTCTGCAAGCCGTTCCCGGAAAGCCAGGATGTCCTCCACCCCCCACTGTCCACCCAGGGGAGCCCCCCCAACTCTCTCAGCAAGCCCAGGGGTTCCCTCCCCCTTCTGCACCACAGCTTAGGTGGGGGGCCCTTGGGGTCCCTGGGTGCAAACAGCAGGTGGGACAAGTGCTCCTCACAGTCCTGAGATGCCGGAGGCCTTTATGCAGCGGCACCCCTTCTCCATATCCCAAGGAACCTTCCCAGCAGCCCGTGGGGCCGGGACTAATGCCCCAAGGCCCAGGCAAGCCAGATCCCTGGTTTCCCCCACCTGCACCGGAGCAGGGTGGACATGAAGTCAGCCCCTTGGTTGCTGAGGACCTCCTGGGGGGACCCAACCCTGCTGGAAATGGCCAGCAGAAAGTCTGCTGCCGTGTCCACCTTGGGAGGGCAGAGTCAGGCCCCACCTGGGTGTATTTCTTCCCCAGCTGGGTTGCCTTGCCAGTGGGCCCCACTGTATCTATCGCTACCTTCTGGGAGGGCTCCTCGGGTGGGCAGATGCCTCAGGGCAGCTTTCCCCAGCCCCTGGCAGGAGCTGCAGGTCTGGCAGTCCCACTGCACGCCCGCAAATGTCCCTGGCCAATGAAAGGTCTGAAGCAGCCTCAACAGGGGGTGCCTCGGGCGATACCTTTGGGGAACCAGCAGCAGCTGCTGCTGGACACCCCGCCCCCCCCGATTCTCCTTTCTCCAGGACTCTCCTTCATGCTCAGCCCAGCTGTCCGTGAAGTCATCTGCCAGCTCCTCCGCGCTGAGAGAGTCCTCTGGCCGCGCTGTGAGAGTCCTCTGGCTGAGACACACTCCATGGAACCGTTCCAGGACACATGGACCATCAGCTTAACCAGGTCCTCTACAGTCTGGGCTCCCATCCCACACACCCCCTTGCCGTAGTTCTGTGGCAGACGGGAGGCCAGGTCTGCACAGGTCTCCTCCGGCCCCTTCTGTGCCTCCTGGAACAACTTCTTGTACATCTCGGGGCTCAGCGTGAATTTATGCAGCAGGGCCTGTTTGTAGTGCTCAGGCTGCAGCCCCTCCAGCACCTCTGAGCCAGCCGGGGGTGAGCTTCTGGAGCCATTCCACTGAGGGTACCTGGTTCAACTTGCACGTTCACTCAAAGGAGGTAAGAAACCCACCCAGGTCCCCCCCCATCCTTATGCTGGGCCAGCACGTGCATCTCTAAGTGACCCCCAGTCCCAGGCCTCCTGGCCCTCTCGCTGCTCACTGCCTCTGGGCTTCTCAGCTCCCCCAAGGCCCGCTCATGCTGCCGCTCTCTCATCATAGAGCTCAACCCAAAGATTCTCAACTGGCTTTTATCCCTCCCTATACTGGAGCTCTGAGCCATCATGCTGCTCCCACACATGGAGCTCAACGCCTCCTCCTTTTCCCCCCAGCCTGTCCTTCCTGAGCAGTTTATACCTTTCCATGACCGTGCTCCAGTTATGTGAGTCATCCCACCACGTCTCCGTTCTTCCAGTCACCTCATACTCCTTTGACTCTGCCAGGGCCTCTAATTTCTCCTGTTTGTTTCCCAGGCTTCTCGCATTCCTGTACAAACACCTGAGACAATTTGCTGATTGGCCGACTTTCTCCTTTCGAACGAGTGGTCGTCCTTTGTTATTCCTCCTTCCTTCCCCACTTACCTCAGGGCTTGTGTCACCGTCCCCGAACAAAGCTGTTGGCTGTAAGGGGGAAGGTGTGGGCCCCAGGGGGCTCTGCTGGGGGCTGTGTACCTCAAGGGGCTCTGCTGGGTGTCCTGGCAGGGAGGGACGCATCTGTCCTGCGTAGCTCTCTCTGCACCAGGCCAACCAGCAGGGCCAGTCTGTTCTCTAGAGCACAAAGGGCCGCTGGATTTTCACAACTGTTTTCAAAGCAGCCAGCCAGCTTGGCCTTGAGAAGGCTGCGTATCAGAGAAAGCAGGTCCCACCTCTCCAACACCCTGGCACCCATGCCAGGAAACACAGAGAGTGGCCACAAGACCGAGAACAACATTTATGGGACCTTGTCCCCCCCAAGAGAGCACCATGAGCCAGCTCCAATACTTTACAGAAAAGGCAAAACTCATATGTACAAATCCCCCAGCCCTCCTCTTGAGCCATTTCAAACCACAGAAAACAGCAATACCTGTAAAATGCTCAGTGGAGTCTGATACTCACAGAGCTTCGAGCTAATAAACAAACCTCCATTACAACTTCTTCTGAAAAGTAAAACAGGTTCCCGTACAGAACCGGACTCACCCACACTTCGGCCGTGTCTACACGTGCCCCAAACTTCGAAATGGCCACGCAAATGGCCATTTTGAAGTTTACTAACGAAGCACTGAAATGCAAACGCAGCGCTTCGTTAGCGTGCGGGCGGCAGCGGCGCCTCCAAATTAACGTGCCTTGCAGCCCGCGGCGCGTCCCGACAGGGCTCCTGTCCGCCAGGACCCCGCCCGCTTCAAAGTCCCATTATTCGCATCAAGTTTGGAAAAGGAGCCCCAAGCCCCGCCTGGCCGCGCCGCGCGGCAGTAACGCACGTTAATTTCCAAGCACTGCTGAACCCCACATGCTAACGAGACACTGAACAACCATTTCAGCGTTCAACTAATAAACCTCGAAATGACCATTTGCAGGCTCATTTTGCAGGTTGGGGCACGTGCAGACGTAGCCTTTTTTTTAATTATTGAAGTCTGAAGACCAAGATTGCTTCTACTGCATTACTTGCTCTCCAGGCTTGTTTAGCTGCTTGGCAGCCTGGAGACAGGGCTCAATTCGTCAACACTCCAGCTCATGGCAACCAAAGATTCACTGAACTTGAGGCTGCGTGAATCAGGAATCGACCGTACATGGCTTGGCCAACAGACGTTTTAGCATATAGGCGTCTTCCTCAGCCTGGGACAGAGTTTGAGGGTTGACTTGTTGATATGTGTGTGTAAGGAATGTGCCAGCAGGAGCTCAGGACTGGGAAAGGCTTTAGGGCCTGTGTGCTTCAGAGCTTATTTGCATGAAAATCTAAATAGATGCATATGTAATACCCTCTCAACAAAGTCTGATGGGAGCAGGTGAAGCTGTGAGGTTTCATGTCTTGTCATGAGCATGTTCTTGTAAAGTCACAATTTATGCTATGATGCATGTAAGAAATGTGTGTTCTCACCCATGCTTGAAGTTGTTGTGGACTCTAGGGTAGTCACCGTTACTGGTAAAGGTATGGGTTGCACAGGGATCCCTGGGGGGTGTCCATCCTGCAAGCTTACTGATATACAATAAACTTTGCTAGTTTTTACTCTAGCAAAATAAAAACCACTTAGAGGGTGGTTGTTTGAGTTTTAACCATGTAGTTTCTTAGATGTTAATCTCTTAGACACAGCTTTTTTGGGGAAAAAAAACCTGTGTAGTTTTAACTCATTTTGGCTACGTCTACACGTGCGCCCAACTTCGAAATAGCTTATTTCGATGTTGTGACATCGAAATAGTCTATTTCGATGAATACCGTCTACACGTCCTCCAGGGCTGGCAACGTCGATGTTCAACTTCGACGTTGCTCAGCCCAACATCGAAATAGACGCAGCGAGGGAACGTCTACACGCCAAAGTAGCACACATCGAAATAAGGGAGCCAGGCACAGCTGCAGACAGGGTCACGGGGCGGACTCAACAGCAAGCCGCTCCCTTAAAGGGCCCCTCCCAGACACATTTTCATTAAACATTGCAAGATACACAGAGCCAACAACTAGTTGCAGACCCTGTATATGCAGCACGGACCCCCAGCTGCAGCAGCAGCAGCCAGAAGCCCTGGGCTAAGGGCTGCTGCCCACGGTGACCACAGAGCCCCGCAAGGGCTGGAGAGAGAGTATCTCTCAACCCCCCAGCTGATGGCCGCCATGGAGGACCCCGCTATTTTGATGTTGCGGGACGCGGATCGTCTACACGTCCCTACTTCGATGTTGAACGTCGAAGTAGGGCGCTATTCCCATCCCCTCATGGGGTTAGCGACTTCGACGTCTCGCCGCCTAACGTCGATTTCAACTTCGAAATAGCGCCCGACACGTGTAGACGTGACGGGCGCTATTTCGAAGTTACTGCCGCTACTTCGAAGTAGCGTGCACGTGTAGACGCAGCCTTTTTTTCTTTTTGGTTGTGAGTTTTTAAAATATGTGGGGTTTCTTCAGAAACCAGTTTTATTAAAACCAGCTGAAAAACTCAACTTACAAGAAAAAAAAAAAGGCAACACACATTTTAAAGGTTCCTTAGTAAGCTTCCAAGTGGCTAGTGCATGTAATATTTGGTAGAAAAATTATGTGTGAACAAATAGCAAAAAGGCTGTCTGTTGTGTGTGGCTGACTGGGTTTGCTGTGCTAATGGGAACAGATCAGAGCTGCTTCAGGGTTATGGACTGAGATTTGGGCTGTGGTGGGAATGTAACACATGAGCCTACACGGGAAGGTTGCCTGGTTCCCTCTCTCAAACTGAAGTCAAATGAGGCCCAGTTAGGACTGGCAAGAGGACTGGGAAGGAGCGGGGGCAGCAAAAGCAACAGTCAAAGGTAAAGAAAATCCTGGCCGTGGCCAGAAGGCATTCTCTCCCATGACCCCTCCCCCGCGGGATACCAAGGAGGTGGGATGAAGCCTTCTGTCTCAGGACCCACACAAGTGGTTGGTGACTATAAGGGATGTGGTTAAGGGCACACACTGCAGGTCTAGCGAGGCCTAATCAGAGGGGGTGTCAGGGAATGGGGCCAGCGCGGTGTTCTGCAGTGTCTGAGCTGGGAGGCGACACAGCATGAAAGCTCTGCGGTGTCAGGCTGGCAGAGGAACCCTGGGGAGCAGATTTGGCCAGGTTGCAGAGCTAGGGGGGCACTTGCTTGGAACTAACTTACCTCAGGCTTCTGATCTCCTGATTTCCGCTTCTGTCATGACAGCTGGGGGAGGGATAAAGGGAAAGCCTTCTAACACTGCCTTGCTGGAAACCAGAGCCACCTCCCCACTTCCACCCCCAGCCACTGGGATCACACACCTCTAGCTTGGAGGCAGAGCTGGGCCCTGCCTGTTCACATTGTCCAAATGCCCACCAGCTAAACGGGGAGCCCAGGGGGTTTGCCCTTTGGATGAAGAATGCTTGAGAACAGGGGCAGCAGCTCAGGTTTGTTCAGCTTTTGCAAAGATCTTTGCAAAGCTGTCAGCAACCGGCTGCGGCAGCTGGTTTTCCGGCAAACAGGTCCGGGGCGGGGAGGAGGGGGACAGATCCCAGGCCAGGCTGTGCTACAGTAGGGTACCTCTGTTTAAACAGTCTGCAACAAGCGAGTTAACATTAGAACACAACCAGGTTTTAGAGTTACCGGCCATTGAGCTGAATGGAGCCACTCAACATGGTCATTTCTGACTCCCTGCCGAAAGGCTGCATCAGACAGTGCTGCGCAGGGGCACGGCTGGGGGGATGCTGCTTCCCAGAACATCGGCACACCAAATGAAGCATTATTTGGACTCTGTCGGTGCTTGGGACACCCGCACCCCATTGGCCCATGTTGGGAAGGCATTTGGGATTGACGACGATTTGCGTACAGGCACAGCCGTCTCCCTGAGGCCTGTAGGGGGGCTCCTTCGGAAACGTTTGGAGACTGGAGGGCAAAGCTGTGGCTGTGTCTAATTTTAGGGGAGGGAAAATGAGGGAAAATGTAATGGCACATTCAGAGCTTGGCAGGGGTGTGTAGCTAAACTCTTCCCACATGGTGCCCCTGATTCTTGGCGTACTGAGTGTGGACGTATGGATTCCCTTCCCTCCGCCCCACAGTTGGCTTGAAGTCAGTTACTGTGACAGCAGCTGCTGATCCCCGTAAACTCGGATCGGTGCTCTAGGGCATACTCTGAGCAGCAGGCTGGGCGGTAAAGCAGCCCATGCGTCACCTCCAGCTTGCCCGTCTGCAAGACCCTTAACCTCGGCTTCTTTGGGACAGAGAGAGCCGTGTTAGTCTGTATTCTAGCAAACCAAAACAGCAGTCTGTTAGCGCTTTAAAGACTAGCAAAATAATTTATTCAGTGATGAGCTTTCATGGGACAGACCCACTTCTTCAGATCATAGCCAGACCAGAACAGACACAATATTGTGATGGGGTTCAGGGGTCCCCCTGCACTGCACCCCGTCCGCTGGCAGGAGTGACTCTCACTCAGCAGGTACAACAGCAGGTTTATTAGGCAACAGATGTCCAGTTTCTCACAGAAGCAACAGCATAGCAGCCAGAGACAGTCCTTCCAACCTGTCCTGGGGGGAAGACCCCGAGGGGTGCCCCTCTGGGGTGTAGCTTTCCCCTCCTCAGGCTGGCTGCCTTCCAGCTCTCCCTTCTCCTCGCCTCTAACTGCCGCCCCCGATTCAAAACCCAGCTCAGCTCCTCCCTGCTCTTTGTTCAGGCAGAGGTGTTATCTGCCAGTTGTAGCCCCAGGGTCATCCTTAGCCACTGGGAGCTGCTGCTTGCCTCAGACATCCAGCCTGACTCACACATGCACTCCCCCCACTCCATCACATCTCTCCCCCCTTCCAGACCGCACTGAGCGGGGTCACTTAGCCAGTGACCTGGGGAAGTTCGGGGCCCTCCCTGCGTGACAGGGCATCGGCTATGGTGTTGTTGCTCCCCTTGACGTGGACCACCTCCATGTCGTAGTCCTGCAGGAGCAGACTCCACCGCAGGAGCTTGGCGTTGGCCCCTTTCATGTGATGCAGCCAGGTCAGGGGTGAGTGATCGGTGTACACGGTGAAACGCCGTCCAAACAGGTACGGCTGCAGCTTCCCCAGTGCCCACACCATGGCCAGACATTCCTTCTCTATGGCCGCGTAGCTCTGCTCCCGGGGCAGCAGCTTCTTACTCAGGTACACAATGGGGTGTTTCTCCCCTTTGTCAGTCACCTGCATTAGCACCGCCCCCAGCCCCACGTCCGAGGCATCGGTGAACACCAGGAAGGGCTTGTTGAAGTCTGGATTTGCCAGCACTGGGGCCCTGACCAGAGCCTCCTTCAGCGCGCAGAGGGCCTCTTGGCACTGCTCGGTCCAAACCACCTTGTCAGGCTTTCCCTTTTTACACAGCTCCGTGAGGGGGGCTGCGATGGAGCTAAAGTGGGGCACAAACCTCCGGTAGTACCCCGCCATCCCAATGAAGGCCTGGACCTGCTTCTTAGTCTGGGGTGTTGGCCAATCTCTGACAGCCTCCACTTTAGCTGGCTCTGGCTTTAAGCAGCCGCTGCCCACCTTGTGGCCCAGGTAGGTCACCTCAGCCATTCCCACCTTGCACTTCCCTGCCTTGATAGTCAGACCAGCCTTCTGGAGTCGGTCCAGCACCTGCTTGACCTGGGACACATGGTCCTCCCACGTCTGGCTGAAGATGCAGATGTCGTCCATGTAAGCCAGGGCAAAGCTCTCCATCCCCTTCAGTAGCTGGTCCACCAGACGCTGGAAGGTAGCGGGTGCCCCCTTGAGGCCAAAGGGCAGGACCAGGAACTCGTAGAGCCCCACAGGAGTGATGAAAGCCGACTTCAGCCGGGCATCTTGGTCTAATGGCACTTGCCAGTACCCCTTGGTGAGGTCTATGGTGGTGAGGTAACGGGCTCCCCCCAGCTTGTCTAAAAGGTCATCAGGCCTGGGCATGGGGTAGGCGTCCGAGACAGTGATGGCGTTAAGCTTGCGATAGTCCACACAAAACCGAACAGACCCATCTTTTTTAGGGACTAACACCACGGGAGAGGCCCAGGAGCTGGACGAGGGTTGGATCACCCCCAGAGCCAGCATGTCTTCAACCTCCCGCTCTATGTCCTGAGCCGTCCTCCCTGTGGCTCTGAATGGCACACACTTGATAGGGGCGTGGGTGCCTGTCTCTATTCGGTGGACAGCCAGGTCAGTGCGTCCGGGTCTGTCCGAGAACAGCTGTTGATGCGAATGCAGCACCTCCTTGATCTCCGTCTGCTGGGCAGGGGTCAGCTGGTCTGAGAGGGGAATAGACTCCAGCAAGGAGCCGGCTCCAGTCCTTGTGAGTAAATCCACCAAGGGATCTTCCCCCTGCCCCTCCCAGTGTCTGCACACGGCCAGCACCAAGTTCTGCCTGTCCCAGTAAGGTTTCATCATGTTCACATGATAGACCCGGTGGCTGTGGGCCCGGTTCGACAGTTCCACCACATAATTCACGTCATTTAGCTGTTTGACGACCTTGAAGGGCCCATCCCAGGCCGCTTGCAGCTTGTTCCGCCGCACAGGTATAAGGACCATCACTTGATCCCCGGTGGCATAGGCTCGGGCCCTGGCGTTACGGTCATACCAGACCTTTTGCTTCCTTTGGGCCATGGAGAGGTTCTCCCTGGCCAGGCCCATGAGCTCGGTGAGTTTTTCCCGGAAGGTCAGTACATACTGTACCACTGACTCCCCTTCAGGGGAGGCCGTCCCCTCCCACTCTTCTCTGAGCAAGTCCAAGGGTCCCCGTACCCTCCTTCCATACAGCAGCTCAAACGGGGAGAACCCCGTGGATTCCTGGGGCACCTCCCTGTATGCAAACAGCAGGTGGGGTAAGTACTTGTCCCAGTCATGGGGGTATTGATTCATGAAGGTTCTCAGCATCTGCTTCAGAGTCCCATTGAACCTCTCCACCAGCCCATTGGTCTGCGGGTGGTAGGCTGTGGCCCAGGTGTGCCGGACCCCACACTTGTCCCACAAGCTTTGCAGTAGGGCCGACATGAAGTTGGACCCCTGATCTGTGAGGACCTCCTTGGGGAACCCCACTCTGCTGAAAATGGACAGCAGTGCATCTGCCACGGTGTCAGCGTCGATAGAGGTCAAGGCCACTGCTTCTGGGTATCGCGTGGCAAAATCTACCACTACCAAAATATATTTCTTCCCCGAACGCGTTGCCTTGCTGAAGGGGCCCACTATGTCTATAGCCACTTTCTGGAAAGGCTCCTCTATGATGGGCAGTGGCCTCAAGGCAGCTTTCCCCTTGTCCCGGCTCTTCCCCATCCTCTGGCAGGGATCGCAGGACAGGCAATACAGACGGACAGCTGCAAAGATCCCTGGCCAGAAAAAGTTCTGTAACAACCTTCTCCTGGTGCGGTGGATCCCCTGGTGTCCTGCGAGCGGGACATCATGAGCTAGGTACAGCAGCCTGCGCCGGTACTTTTGGGGAACCACCAGTTGCCTCTGGACCTTCCATGGCTCCGCTTTGCGTCTGGGAGCCCATTCCCGGTACAGGAATCCCTTTTCCCACAGGAATCTCTCCCTGCAGCCCTCCCCCAGCTGCGGAGCTGGGCTGAGACTGGCCAGTTCCCTCAGCTTCTGCAAGGAGGGGTCTCTCTGCTGCTCTGCCTGGAATTCTTCCGCTCGGGCAGGAGCGGAGGCTACTTCCCCATCCCTGCCTGGCTCCAGCATCCCTGGCCTGTGAGATCTGGTTTTTGGGGGCCCCCTTTCTCTCAGGGTTGGCCCCTGTGGCTTTGGCTGGGCCTGTACCCCTGAATCTGGGGAGCGCACCCCTCGTTTTCTTTGGCTACGGGTCAGGACCAGGGCACGAGGGCGTTCACCTTGCCAGTTCTCCAGGTCAGCCCCCATCAGTACATCTGCCGGCAAATGGCTGTGCACGCCCACTTCCTTGGGGCCTTCCTTCTTCCCCCATTTCAGGTGCACCCTCGCCATGGGCACCTTGAAAGGGGTCCCATCAATTCCTGTTATCGTCAGGTGGGAATCGGGTATCATGCAGCCCGGTGCCACCACCCCGGGTCGGGCCAGCGTCACGTCAGCGCCTGTGTCCCAGAACCCCGTGACCTTTTTCCCGTCTACCTCGAGGTGTTTGAGACACTTGCTCCACAGAGGTAGCGCTGCCCCCACTCTGTAAACTGGCCTCTGAGCATTTGGTCCCCCTGAGGAGCTGGTCTGTGGGGCGGATTCGGCCCAATCCGAGTGCCCATTGTCAGCACCACCCGCCTTGGCCGCCAGCCCCTCTGACTTCTGGGACCCCACCCAGTTGACTCCATGACCCCCCGGCCTGCTCAACCTGTCTGGGAGCCTGGGGCACTGGGCTGCTCTATGCCCCTTTCGCCCACAGCGGTAACAGCCTGGGTCTTGTTGTGTCCCTCGGGCCGGCTGCTCTGTCCGGGCTCTGTTTGGCTCTCTGGGGGGTGGGTGGCTGGCCCCTCTTTCCTGGCCTTGCCCAAGAGGTGGTCCCCTCTGTCGTACAGTCAGGGACCGGTCTCTCTGAGATTCTCGGTTTCTCCAGGACTCCCTCTCCCTCCGGGACTCCCTCTCTCTCCGAGACTCCCTCTCCTTGTGGGGCTCACTTTCAAACCTGGCCCGGCTGTTTGTGAAGTCATCTGCCAGTTTCCCTGCATCATGTGAGTCCCCCGGCTTCCGGTCCACGAGCCACACCCTCAGGTCAGGTGCGCACATCTCGTAGAATCGCTCCACAACCGCCAGCTCGATCAGGTCCTCTACGGACTGGACTCCCATTCCGAATGCCCACTTCTGGTAGTATTGCTTCAGGCGGGCGGTTGTATCTACGTGGGTTTCCTCTGGCCTCTTCTGCGCCTCCTGGAACTTCTTCTTGTACATCTCCGGAGTCAGCCCGAACTTATGCAGCAGGGCCTGTTTGAACCGTTCATAGTCCCCAGGCTGCAGCCCCACCAGCTGGCTGAGCACCGCTGCACCCTTCCGGCCCAGCAAGGGGGTGAGGTGCCGGAGCCACTCATCTGGGGGAACCTCATGCAACTCACAGGCTCGCTCGAAGGCGGTAAGGAACTCGTCCATGTCCCCTGTGTCCTGACACTGGGCCAGCACACACGTCTCCAAGTGACTGGCCACCCCGAGCCGTCTGGCCCTCTCCCCGCTTACCGCAGCTGGGGCCTCTTGGCGTCTCGCCTGTGCCATGGTTCGCTCATGCTCCCGCTCTCGCTCTCTCTCCTCCCGCTGTCTCTCTTGTAGCTGGCACTCGTGCTCACGCTCTCTTTCTCGTTCCTGGCGCTCGTGCTCACGCTCTCTTTCCCGTTCCTGGCGCTCACGCTCTCTTTCTCGTTCCTGTCGCTCATGCTCACGCTCTCTTTCCCGTTCCTGGTGCTCCAGTTCCTTTAATTTCACCTCGAGTTCCAGCCGTCTCAGCTCTGCGGCGGGGGACTCTGCCCGCGATGGACCACCGCTAGCTGAGAGCGACCTGGTGGGCACCGCGTCTGTCGGACGGCGTCGAGCCCCTGCTCCTGTCGGAGAATCCGAAATGCTTCCCGAGGCTGACCGGCCACTTTCTGCCGGGACAGGCTCTGCCCCCCCGGATCGGTCATTCTCTTCCAGCTGTGCAATCAGCTGGGCCTTGGTCGCCTTCCCCACGGTCAGGCCCCTCTCTCTGCACAGCCCTGCTAGCTCTGCCTTCAGGAGTCGGGTATAATCCATCTCCCCGCTATTTCCCGGGGTATCCACTCACCAGCAGCAGCTGCAGGAATGGCTCTGTTCCCCCTCTGACTCTTGTGAGACTCCTTCCTTCTCTGGTGCTCAGTCAGCCACTGCTGGGAGCTCATCCGTGGGTGCAGTGCATCCCACTCTGACACCAGTGTGATGGGGTTCAGGGGTCCCCCTGCACTGCACCCCGTCCGCTGGCAGGAGTGACTCTCACTCAGCAGGTACAACAGCAGGTTTATTAGGCAACAGATGTCCAGTTTCTCACAGAAGCAACAGCATAGCAGCCAGAGACAGTCCTTCCAACCTGTCCTGGGGGGAAGACCCCGAGGGGTGCCCCTCTGGGGTGTAGCTTCCCCCTCCTCAGGCTGGCTGCCTTCCCTCTCTCCCTTCTCCTCGCCTCTAACTGCCGCCCCCGATTCAAAACCCAGCTCAGCTCCTCCCTGCTCTTTGTTCAGGCAGAGGTGTTATCTGCCAGTTGTAGCCCCAGGGTCATCCTTAGCCACTGGGAACTGCTGCTTGCCTCGGACATCCAGCCTGACTCACACATGCACCCCCCCCACTCCATCACGGCAGAGATGTGATGGAGTGGGGGATAGCTGTGTGTATGTGAGTGGCTCACAGAGCATGTGGGCCTCCCGCTGAGGGTAACCTTGATGACCAGGTAACACCCTTGTACTGGAGACAAAGGAGGAGATGGAGCCTGAGGGGTTTGAATTCGAACTGGGAGTTGGAAGCAGTGAGTCGGGGCTGGGAGGGAGCAAGACCAAGGAGGGGGCAAGGCCCCAGCTCTGAGGGCCCCTCGGGGCCTCCTCTCCCCAGCATGGATCGGACTGGCTGTCTCTGCCGGCTGTACTGACTCCTCTGTACGACGCTGTGTCCTGTCGGCTAATAAACCCGCTGTTCTCCTGCTGAGTGAGAGTCACTCCTGCCTGCGGACGGGATGCAGAGCTTGGGGGACCCTGAACCCCATCACAGGAGCTCTAAAGAGGAGGGTGAGAAACTGTTCTCTGTGGTGTCAGATGGCAGAACAAGGAGCAATGGTCTGAAGTTCAAGAGGGGGAGGTGTAGGTTGGATATTAGGAAAAACTACTTCCTCAGGAGGGTGGTGAAGCACTGGAATGCGTTGCCTAGAGAGGTGGTGGATTCTCCATCCCTTGAGGTTTTTATGTCCCAACTGGACAAGGTCATGGCTGGGATGACTTAGTGGGGGTTGATCCTGCTTGAAGCAGGGGGCTGGACTAGATGACCTCCTGAGGTCCCTTCCAGCCCTGGGATTCTGGGATTCTGGGATTCTGTAGTGCCAGCGAGAAGGAGGTCGGTCCAGAAGTCCTAATGGAAAAAACTGAGTTAGGATAACTTAGCTGTCTTCAAGGCACCAGGGGCTGAAGCAATGGACTCTGGAGTACTCCAGGAGCTGCCCAAGGAGGTATCTGAGCCTTTAGCCATCACCTTTGAAAAGTCCTGCAAGACAGGAGAGATTCCAGAGGAAGGCAAAAGGCAAATACAGCACCCAAGTATAAACAGGGAAATAAGGACTGTCCAGGAACTCACAGACCAGCCAGCTTAACTGCTGTGCCAGGGAAGATAATGGAGCAAGTAATTAAGAAATCCATTTACAAACATCTGGAAGATAATAAGTTGATCAGTAACAGTCAGCATGGATTTGCCAGGAACAAATACTGTCAAACCAACCTGCTACCTTTCTTCGATTAGACTCACACGCCTTGTGGATAAGGGGAAAGCAGTAGCTAGACAAACTGGAAAAAGGCACCTGAGATAAATAGGATGAAATTCCACGAGGACGAATGCAAAGTACTGCACTTAGGAGCTGCGTCTACATGTGCACGCTACTTCGAAGTAGCGGCACCAACTTCGAAATAGCGCCCATCGCATCTACACGCGTCGGGCGCTATTTCGAAGTTAACTTCGACGTTAGGCGGCGAGACGTCGAAGTCGCTAACCTCATGAGGAGATAGGAATAGCGCCCTACTTCGACGTTCAACGTCGAAGTAGGGACCGTGTAGACGATCCGCGTCCCGCAACGTCGAAATTGCTGGGTCCTCCATGGCGGCCATCAGCTGGGGGGTTGAGAGATGCTCTCTCTCCAGCCCCTGCGGGGCTCTATGGTCACCGTGGGCAGCAGCCCTTAGCCCAGGGCTTCTGGCTGCTTCTGCAGCAGCTGGGGATCTATGCTGCAGGCACAGGGTCTGCAACCAGTTGTCAGCTCTGTGTATCTTGTGTTGTTTAGTGCAACTGTGTCTGGGAGGGGCCCTTTAAGGGAGCGGCTGGCTGTTGAGTCCGCCCTGTGACCCTGTCTGCAGCTGTGCCTGGCATCCCTATTTCGATGTGTGCTACTTTGACGTGTAGACGTTCCCTCGCTGCGCCTATTTCGATGTTGGGCTGAGCAACGTCGAAGTTGAACATCGACGTTGCCGGCCCTGGAGGACGTGTAGACGATATTCATCGAAATAGACTATTTCGATGTTGGCTGCACGTGTAGACGTAGCCAGGGAGTAACAGTTTGTTTCACGCTTACAAAATGGGAGATGCCTACGAAGGAGCACGGCAGAAAGGATCTGGGAGTCAGAGTGGGCCACAAGCTGACTATAAGTCAACAGTGTGATAAGAAAACCCTGGCACGTCATTCTGGGGTGCGTTCATCGGAGCACGCAAGACCCGACAAGTCATTCTTCTGCTCTACTCTGTGAAGCTTAGGTCTCAGCTGGACTATTGTCTCCAGTTCTGAGCCTCACATTTCAGGGAAGATGTGGACACATTGGAGAAGGTCCAGAGAAGAGCAAGGCAAATGGAGAAAGTGCGAGAGAACATGGCCTGTGAGGGAGGATTGAAAGAACTGCGGTTGTTTTAGTTAGAAAAGAGAAGACTTGGGCGGGGGGGAACAATTGGAACATTCAAGTACCTGAAAGGTTGTTACCAGGAGATACGTTATTCTCCTTTACCTCTGAGGATAGAACAAGAGGCAATGGGCTTAAACTGCAGCAAGGGAGGGGTAGGCTGGACCTGAGGAAAAACCTCCCAACCCTCAGGTTGGGCAAACACTGGAATTAATTGCCTGGGGAGGCTGTGGAATCTCCACCGCTGGAGGTTTTTCAGGGCAGACAAACCCTGGCCTGGGAGAGTCATAAATGCAGAGGACTGGACTTGTTGACCTCTCATACTCTCTCGAGGTCCCTTCCACTGCCATGATTCTGTGGGCTTCTGCTGGGCTGTTCCCTGTGCCGCACAGGGGGGGTATAACGTGGGCTTACGCACCAGAGGGAGGTGTGCTCTTGGGACGCTGGGCAAGGCCTCAGCTGCAGCCTTCCTGTGCAGCCCTCATCACAGAAGTCTGTAAATAACGTGGTAGGTGTGTCCTCCACCTCTATGTGAAGCCTTGGTAGGCTGGTGTCTGGTTGCAGCAGGACTGTGTTGAGGGAGCCCTGGCTGGTAGGTCAGGGGCTCACTGGTATCCTGGGGGAACCTGTCATACCAATTTCTAGTGCAATGACAGCCTGGTGGAGGGGTCAGTGCAGGCAAGGTCGCCGTAGGGGTGTCTTCCGGCTGTGAATCTGTGATTCCCCTATGTCAGGTACATCCTCCCTAGGTCCTGGGGAACACTGGCCTGCCTGCATCACCTTCCCTGCGTATAACATTTGCAACTGGCTCACGAGTCCTGGTGTTCCTGGTCCAGGGCTCCAGCCAGGCACCTGCTGTGACAACAAGGGAGTTTGGCTGGCTTCTCCCAGCTTCCTCTGCAGCCCCTGAGATCTGCCCCAGCTGGACACAGGGCTCCTGGGGAGCAGGACTGCCTGGCTGGTAGGCCTCGTCCACACGCGCAGGGTCTAACTCGGGAGGCTGAGTGTCCCCAAACAGCCAGGCAAGGCCCCGCTGGGGACCAAGGTCCCTTGGGGAGAGGGAGGCACTTTCGAGCCACCTGGAGCTTGTCTTCAGGTCTGGGCAAGGTGCTCGGAGAGTCCCGGGTTGAGTCTGCTCCCGTTTGCTTGCTCTGGAGTGACACAGCTACAACCTTCACCCCCGTGCAGGCAGACGAACCCCTCCCTCTGACACAGTGAGCACCTCTCTGGGAAGCGGATTAACTACGCTGGCGGGAGACCGTCTCCCTGTTCGCACAGAGCAGCCACATCTGTGCGGACGCAGTGCCTGAAGCGTAGCCGGGCCCGTGGCTAACGACCCGGTGGAACAGATCGTTGAGCCCAAGGAGTTGATGTGCGTTGCAAGGGAAGCGGCCCGTGGACAGCTCTGCAGTCCTGGGGGTAAGGCAAAGCCAGAGGAGGCCTGTTCTCTGCCCTGGACAAGGCCACCTATTAACCCTCCAGCTAAGAGTTACTAGGCCCCCTCAAGAGATAACCCCCAGCACTACTGAGAACAAGACACTGCCCCAGCCCATGTGAGAGCCAAGGGCTGGACTCGCTCAGTCTTTGATAGGCCCATGAGCCTGCGCGCAGCCTTGGGTGATGGCACTGGAGGGGCTGGGCACACATGGGCCCACCTGAGCTGGAGGGGCCAGGCCAGACAGGTGACTGCTGCCAGCCCCTCTGCCCCAGGCACCGCTGGTCGCCTTGCCTACTATTCTGCATGGCTGAGCCAGCGCAAAGCCCGGCCCAGGGCAGTGCATGGCGCCGGCAGTGTAATCCTGCACTGCACAGGCTGCACCCCAGCCCCCTCACTCCTGGGACTCCTGGCTCCCTCCCGACTGTTGATTGCAGCGATTCCCATCTGCATGTCAGTGATGGAGCTTTGCACAGTTTGCACCTCAGGCTCCTGCCCCCAGCCCCTGGGGCAGAACCCGGTGCTGGCTGCCTCTCTTTGGGCTGCCCTCCCCTATGGCCACCCACCCCTGCCGACAGGAGGCAGAGCCAGAACCAAACCCCGCTGGCAGCGGCTCGTGCTCCCAGGCTGCTCTGCAGTGCATCCTCCTCCCCTGGGGCTGGGGCTCGGGCTGGGGCTGGGACGGGACACCAGCCACACCAGCGCACCTTCAGGACACTTCCTGCATCCCAGCTCCAGCTCAGCCCAGCCGCTCTCCCTCGTCCACCCAGAGATGCCTGACCTGGCCACGCAACCTTCCTCTCTGCACCTGGGGGGGCGAAAGGACTGTGTCGGAGGGTGGGGCTAAGCGCCATACTGCCTGACAGGGCCAGCCATGCTGGGAGGGGCCCATCACCCTGGCATCTGGGCTGCCAGAGGCAGCGCTGGTAATACTGCCCCTGCTCATTCCGCACCTGTGCACAGGAGATGGGCCCATCACCTGCAGCGGCACAAGGTGCCTGCCTGGCTGGGCCTGCTGACAGCTCACCGCAGATTGGCCCGTGTGCGTCGCCGCGGCGGGAGATGCACATCCCCCGAGGGAGTCCTGGGCATGCTGTGCTCCGGTGCTGCCTCCCCGGGAAATGAGATCCTTCCTCCTGCTCTGCAAGGCGGCCCCAAGCAGTGGGACAGCCTGTGGGAGCCCTGGGCTCCATGGCAGGTCGGGGTTACCTGCTCCCCAAAAACCGACCCAAGACCCAGGGCCTGGAGTGTGCCCCCCCCGTGCTCCGCCCGCTACTACTAAGAGCAACGGGAGCCCACAGCCTCCTCCAAACACAAGGTTCTCTGCCTGCCCAGCTCGCCCTGCCGGTGCCACCTGCCTGGCTGCCCTTTGCCCACTGTCCTCAGCCGCTGTTAGGAAACGAGCTGACATCTGCACTCTCCCTTGGGACCGAAAGGAGGCTCATAAACCTGGCTGGGAGCTGACTCTTGGTCTGGCGCACTCGCTGCTCTTCCAGCGTGGCACTGGAGGTGGCTGCCCTGCCCTGCCCTCCGAGCTGATCTCAGGCACCCAGACTCAGAAGAAGCAGGACTCGGCTACACAGAGACTGGGAAAGGAGAGGGGATGGGGTCTGCTCACGGTGGAACTGGGAGATGGTCCAGACGGAATTAGCCTCTGCAGCAGGGCGTCCACCCCAGCCTCCAGTAGCCAGGAGGGTACAGTTACGTGGGGCCTCATCGGCACTGCCTGGATAGGCACTACGGGGCAGGCTGGAATTCCCCCCTGGTTACTCCAGACCAGGGCTGCAGGTTCTGGAGTGAGCACCTCTGGTTTCCAGGGAATTTTGGCCAATTTCTTACCCAGGCCAGCGATCTCAGAACACGGCCCCCACAAATCACCTGGCTGGGCTTAGCCCAGCAGGGGCAGCAAAGCCCTGAGACTGGGGCATGTGGGAGTCAAACTGAGATCCGGCCATGAACATGGAACTAACTACAGCCGCAGCTCCAGCCTGACCTACAGCGCTAGTGCTGCAAGTGGACAACAGGGCTAATGCTCCAAGTGGACAGCTGCAACAGGCCAGGCCCTGCAAGGTCCATGATACACACTGGCTGGAACATGGAATGCGCACGCCTGTCGCGGAGCCCGTGAAATACCCCCACCGCGCCTCAGGGCCCCGCTACGTTACTCCCCCAGCCCACGACTTTTCACCCCAAGGGCCCATTGCGTCACTCCTGAACTCCAGCTCGGCCACCAAGCCCGAACCGTGCTAGCCCGACAGCCCACCGAGTCCCTGCAGGAGTGACCCAGAGCCACCGCTAGTGGCATAACGGCCGGGAGGTTCTGGGCACGGCTGGAGAAATCACTCCAGGGCACCTTTGCTTAAAGTGCAGGCCCCTCACAGCCCCAGGCCGGGATCTCCTTCTCGCCAGTTTGCCCCACTCCCCAGCGCGCTCCTTGAGGCGTGTGTCTCTGTCTGGGCCAGCTGCAGTACTGTCAGTTGGCTACCATACAGCCCTGGTGCCCTGATCCTGTTTGCTGCCCTGCACGCTGCAGTGACGTGGATGGCCGCCCCACGGCGCTAGGCGGAGAACCAGAGGGTTAGAGATAGGCCATGCTGTCATCTGGCTGAACTTTTGTGTGGGGTCTGGAAGCTATTTGAATTCCCAGGGTGGCTATTGGCCCCAAATGTTGTTCCTCGGGCGGGGAGGGGGTATGTGAGGTGTCGAATGAAAGCTGCTGACGCCCTGAAGCTATATGTGCTACTTGTGTGTCTGTAGCATGGACGTAGGCAGAGTTATAGACGTTTAGCTCTGCAGCTGTGTGAGAAATGCTTCAGTGCTGAGGTTCACAGAGGGAGGTGGGGCTCCACCCCAGCCAGGAGAATAGACTGAGCAGAGGCCCAGACGGCCAACGCTCACTTTGTGACGGTGGGTTTCCTGCTGGGCCTGCAACGAATGGGAACTCGGCACAGTGACCCACCGGCTCAGGTGGTGGGCCAAGGCCCATGGAGCAGAATAGAATTGTCCCTCCGCGTATGAAAAGCTGTGAGATGGGCCCTGGCAGGGACTTTCTTGGTTCCTCAGTCTTCATGAGTTAAGCCTGTCTGGACTGGGGGCCCATCCCTCAGCAGGATGAGGTGGATTTAGCAGTGTCCATATTGGATCTTTTGTCTTGTGGTCTCCAAGGGGCCATGGTCCAGCATGTGGACTCCAGCGGGCCGGACCTACGATGCTCCAATGACTGCATCTATGTAACATGAAATGAACTTTCAGAGACTTTCAAGAATCAGCACATAACATCGCTGGCTGCGTCGGAAGTTATGACTGAAGCATGTAAAGTTTTACTTTAACAATTCTTCTCTCTAACCCTGTTCTTTCTTTTTTGTTAATAAATCTTTAGATATTGGATCTAAAGAATTGCTGAGCGTGTTGTTTTGGGTAAAACCCAAGTATATATTGACCAGGGGCTGGGGCTGGGCCCTTTGGGACCTGAAACAATCTGTGTGGAGTTTGGTGAAATAGGCTTAAGAGCCTCTCACCTTAATTTGGGGGTTGTTGGTCTGGGCTGGTAGAGCAGCTGGGAAGTCTGGGGGTTTGCTGATGTGGCTCTGGCTGGCCAGTGGGGTGGCAGAGGTGCTGTGGTGGCTGGTTGGATTTGCCTTAGTGAGAAGGAAATCCCAGCCTGAGGCTGTAAGCAGCCTGGATTTTGAGCAAAGTTTCCCTGGATTGCGTTCTCTTGCTGTGCCCAGAAACCCCGTCCTATTTCACCTGCCAACACACTCTGGTCCTTTCCCTTGCAGGGATTTGCTTTCCAAGCATGGGATGGTTGGTGGGAGCCTTTCTGGGCCATTGGCAAACACCAGCTGCTTCTAAGAAAGGTCCCGCTTGATCCTAATCAGGCACTTGGCTGCCAACGTCTGGAAGTGAGAAATTCCTTCCTGACCCCCGCACTGGCAGAAAATTTAGGGGCGGCAGCTCAGTAGCCTTCATCACACTCAGAAGCAAAAAGCCTGTAATCTACAGCCAGACCCAGTAGCCTAATGGAGGATTGCAGAGTTGTGGATTCAAGTCCTACCTGTGTTGATTGTGTTTCATTTTCTGCTGGGAAAGGGAGCCACTCCTGGGAGCACAGCAGTGTCACTGCCTCTCCCAAAGATGCTCTCGTCCCCTGTGACTCCTCCTGTACTAACCAAACATGGATGACGTCTTTCTAATTTGGACCCCTGGTATAGAGATTCTAGGAGAATTCCACAGAGACTCTAACAATCTGCACCCCACCATCAACTTATGCCTTGACCACTCCACACAAGAGATACCTTTCCTGGACACTACAGTACAAATCAAGGATGGCCTGATCGGTACCACACCCTACCGGAAACCCACTGATCGCTAGACTTACCTACATGCTTCTAGCTTCCATCCTGCACACACAACACAATCCATCATTTCTAGTCAAGCCCTGAGATACAATCGCATCTGCTCTGATCCTAGTGACAGAGGCTGAAAACTACAAGATCTCTACCATTGATCCGAAGAAGTGGGTCTGTCCCACGAAAGCTCATCACCGAATAAATCTTTTGGGTAGTCTTTAAAGTGCTGCATTTCGGCTGCTTTGTTTTGTAAGAGCTCTACCAAACATTCATAAACCTGAATTACCCAACAGGTTAAATAAAAAAAAAAAAAGAACAAATCAGGAGGGCTAGATGAATACCCAGAAACCAACAACCCCAAGATAGGTCCAAAAAAGCCAAGAACAGAACACCACTGGTCATCACCTACAGCCCCCAACTCAAACCACTGCAACGAATTATTAAAGACCTACAACCTATCCCTAATCATGATGCCACACTCCAGAAGGACCTCGGTGACAGGCCTGTTCTCTCCTACAGACGACCTCCCAACCTTATCAGGCTTCTCTCTACCAATCATAGGCTGTACCACCAAAATACTTATCCTGGAACTTTTCCTTGTAACAAGCCCTGTTGTCAGCTTTGCCCACATATCTATGCTGGAGATTTCATCCCTGGACCTTACCACATTAAGTACAGGATCAAGTGTTGACGCTGATAGAGAGAGCACTGAGGTCACACTTGCATGCGTCCTTGTAGAGCAATTTAGGTCGCCCTTTCCGCCTCTTTCCAGACGCCAGTTCGCCGAAGAGGAGGTCCTTCGGTATTCGGCCATCCGTCATGCTTGAGACATGGCCCAGCCAGCGCATACGCCTCTGTTTGAGAAGGGTGACCATGGAGGCGGCGCCTGCCCTCTCAAGCGCTGCGCTATTGGGGACCTTGTCCTGCCATGAGATACCGAGTATGCGCCTAAGGCAGCGCATGTGGAATGTGTTGAGCCTCTGACCCCCTCTACAATGCTCACACACCACGTATATCGGACAGACCACAAACGCTCTTCGACAAAGAATGAACGGAGATAGAGCAGACATTAAAAAACTCCAAATACCCCAAGCTGTCAGCCCGCACTTTACTGGAGCACGCCATTCTGTTAAAGACCTGAGAGCTTGTGTGCTACTGAAAAGGGACTTTAACGGCCGTCTACAGAGGGAATGCTCAGAACTAACATTCGTATTCAAAGTTGACACATTAACATGTGGTTTGAAGATGGACAGCAACTACCTGCCCCATTATAAGGATTCTTTTACCTTTTAAGTGCTTTCTTGTTTTATCTAACTCTTAACTCCCCCAACCCCAGCCCCGCCAGCCCTCTGCTCTTCTGACTTGCCAACCTTGATGACGATTTGTGGACCTCTGTGCTTTATATATTGTGTCTGTTCTGGTCTGGCTATGATCTGAAGAAGTGGGTCTGTCCCATGAAAGCTCATCACTGAATAAATTATTTTGCTAGTCTTTAAAGCGCTAGCGGACTGCTGTTTTGTTTTGCTAGAATACAGACTAACACGGCTCTTTCTGTCCCAAAGAAGCCGAGGTTAAGGGTCTTGCAGGCGGGCAAGCTGGAGGTGACGCATGGGCTGCTTTACCGCCCAGCCTGCTGCTCAGAGTATGCCCTAGAGCACCGATCCGAGTTTACGGGGATCAGCAGCTGCTGTCACAGTAACTGACTTCAAGCCAACTGTGGGGCGGAGGGAAGGGAATCCGTACGTCCACACTCAGTACGCCAAGAATCAGGGGCACCATGTGGGAAGAGTTTAGCTACACACCCCTGCCAAGCTCTGAATGTGCCATTACATTTTCCCTCATTTGCCCTCCCCTAAAATTAGACACAGCCACAGCTTTGCCCTCCAGTCTCCATACGTTTCTGAAGGAGCCCCCCTACCGGCCTCAGGGAGACGGCTGTGCCTGTACGCAAATCGTCGTCAATCCCAAATGCCTTCCCAACATGGGCCAATGGGGTGCGGGTGTCCCAAGCACCCACAGAGTCCAAATAATGCTTCATTTGGTGTGCCGATGTTCTGGGAAGCAGCATCCCCCCAGCCGTGCCCCTGCGCAGCACTGTCTGATGCAGCCTTTCGGCAGGGAGTCGGAAATGACCGTGTTGAGTGGCTCCATTCAGCTCAATGGCCGGTAACTCTAAAACCTGGTTGTGTTCTAATGTTAACTCGCTTGTTGCAGACTGTTTAAACAGAGGTACCCTACTGTAGCACAGCCTGGCCTGGGATCTGTCCCCCTCCTCCCCGCCCCGGACCTGTTTGCCGGAAAACCAGCTGCCCCAGCCGGTTGCTGACAGCTTTGCAAAGATCTTTGCAAAAGCTGAACAAACCTGAGCTGCTGCCCCTGTTCTCAAGCATTCTTCATCCAAAGGGCAAACCCCCTGGGCTCTCCGTTTAGCTGGTGGGCATTTGGACAATGTGAACAGGCAGGGCCCAGCTCTGCCTCAAAGGTAGAGGTGTGTGAGCCCAGTGGCTGGGGGTGGAAGTGGGGAGGTGGCTCTGGTTTCCAGCAAGGCAGTGTTAGAAGGCTTTCCCTTTATCCCTCCCCCAGCTCTCATGACAGAAGCGGAAATCAGGAGATCAGAAGCCTGAGGTAAGTTAGTTCCAAGCAAGTGCCCCCCTAGCTCTGCAACCTGGCCAAATCTGCTCCCCAGGGTTCCTCTGCCAGCCTGACACCGCAGAGCTTTCATGCTGTGTCGTCTCCCAGCTCAGACACTGCAGAACACCGCACTGGCCCCATTCCCTGACACCCTCTCTGATTAGGCCTCGCTAGACCTGCAGTGTGTGCCCTTAACCACATCCCTTATAGTCACCAACCACTTGTGTGGGTCCTGAGACAGAAGGCTTCATCCCACCTCCTTGGTATCCCACGGGGGAGGAGTCATGGGAGAGAATGCGTTCTGGCCACGGCCATGATTTTCTTTATCTTTGACTGTTGCTTTTGCTGTCCCGCCCCCCTTCCCAGTCCTCTTGTCAGTCCTAACTGGGCCTCATTTGACTTCAATTTGAGAAAGGGAACCAGGCAACCTTCCCGTGTAGGCTCATGTGTTACATTCTCACCACAGCCCAAATCTCAGCCCATAACCCTGAAGCAGCTCTGATCTGTTCCCATTAGCACAGCAAACCCAGTCAGCCACACACAACAGACAGCCTTTTTGTTATTTGTTCACAAATAACTTTTCTGCCAAATATTACGTGCACTAACCTTTTGAAAACTTATTAACCAACCTTTAAAATGGGTGTTGCCTTTTTTTTTCTTGTAAGTGAAGTTTTTCAGCTGGTTTTAATAAAACTGGCTTCTGAAGAAACCCCACATATTTTAAAAACTCACAAACAAAAAGAAATAAAGAGAGTTCAAAATACACAAGTCTATTTTTCCAAAAAAACTGTGTGTGAGAAATTAACATGTAAGAAACTACATGGTTAACCCTCAAACAACCACCTCATGGGGGTTTTATTTTGCTAAAATAGAAACTGGCAAAGCTTACTATGCATCAGTATGCTTGCAAGAAACCTACCCCACCAAGGATCCCTGTGCAACCCATATCTTTAGAAGTAACGGTGACTACCCTAGAGTCCACAACAACTTCAAGCATGGGTGAGAACACACATTTCTTACATGCATCATAGCATAAATTGTGACTTTACAAGAACATGCTCATGACAAGACATGAAACCTCACAGCTTCACCTGCTCCCATCAGACTCTGTTGAGAGGGTATTACATATGCATCTATTTAGATTTTCATGCAAATAAGCTCTGAAGCACACAGGCCCTAAAGCCTTTCCCAGTCCTGAGCTCCTGCTGGCACATTCCTTACACACACATATCAACAAGTCAACCCTCAAACTCTGTCGCAGGCTGAGGAAGACGCCTATATGCTAAAACGTCTGTTGGCCAAGCCATGTACGGTCGATTCCTGATTCACGCAGCCTCAAGTTGAGTGAATCTTTGGTTGCCATGAGCTGAAGTGTTGAGGAATTGAGCCCTGTCTCCAGGCTGCCGAACAGCTAAACAAGCCTGGAGACCAAGTAATGCAGTAGAAGCTTTCTGGGTCTTCAGACTTCAGTAAATAAAAAAAAGGCTACGTCTGCACGTGCCCCAAACTTCAAAATGAGCCTGCAAATGGTCGTTTCCAGGTTTATTAATTAAACGCTGAAATGGCTGTTCAGTGTCTCGTTAGCGTGTGGGGTTCAGCAGTGCTTGGAAATTAACGTGCGTTACTGCCGCGCGGCGCGGCCAGGCGGGGCTTGGGGCTCCTTTTCCAAACTTGATGCGAATAATGGGACTTTGAAGCAGGCGGGGTCCTTGCGGACAGGAGCCCTGTCGGGACGCGCCGCGGGCTGCAAGGCACGTTAATTTGGAGGCGCCGCTGCCGCCCGCACGCTAACGAAGCGCTGCGTTTGCATTTCAGTGCTTCGTTAGTAAACTTCAAAATGGCCATTTGCGTGGCCATTTCGAAGTTTGGGGCACGTGTAGACACGGCCGAAGTGTGGGTGAGTCTGGTTCTGTACGAGAACCTGTTTTACTTTTCAGAAGCAGTTGCAATGGAGGTTTGTTTATTAGCTCTAAGCTCTGTGAGTATCAGACTCCACTGAGCATTTTACAGGTATTGCTGTTTTCTGTGGTTTGAAATGGCTCAAGAGGAGGGCTGGGGGATTTGTACATGTGAGTTTTGCCTTTTCTGTAAAGTATTGGAGCTGGCTCATGGTGCTCTCTTGGGGGGGACAAGGTCCCATAAATGTTGTTCTCCGTCTTGTGGCCACTCTCTGTGTTTCCTGGCATGGGTGCCAGGGTGTTGGAGAGGTGGGACCTGCTTTCTCTGATACGCAGCCTTCTCAAGGCCAAGCTGGCTGGCTGCTTTGAAAACAGTTGTGAAAATCCAGCAGCCCTTTGTGCTCTAGAGAACAGACTGGCCCTGCTGGTTGGTCTGGTGGGGAGAGAGCTACGCAGGACAGATGCGTCCCTCCCTGCCAGGACTCCCAGCAGAGCCCCTTGAGGTACACAGCCCCCAACAGAGCCCCCTGGGGCCTACGCCTTCCCCCTTACAGCCAACAGCTTTGTTCGGGGACGGTGACACAAGCCCTGAGGTAAGTGGGGAAGGAAGGAGGAATAACAAAGGACGACCACTCGTTCGAAAGGAGAAAGTCGGCCAATCAGCAAATTGTCTCAGGTGTTTGTACAGGAATGCGAGAAGCCTGGGAAACAAACAGGAGAGATTAGAGGCCCTGGCAGAGTCAAAGGAGTATGAGGTGACTGGAAGAACGGAGACGTGGTGGGATGACTCACATAACTGGAGCACGGTCATGGAAAGGTATAAACTGCTCAGGAAGGACAGGCTGGGGGGAAAAGGAGGAGGCGTTGAGCTCCATGTGTGGGAGCAGCATGATGGCTCAGAGCTCCAGTATATGGAGGGATAAAAGCCAGTTGAGAATCTTTGGGTTGAGCTTAGACGCGGAAGCAACAGAGGTGATGTTGTGGTTGGGGGGGTTGTTGGAAGGCAGTTAACATGGACTGGAGGAGAGAAACAATGGTTGGGGAACCAAGGTCCTGTCTTAGGGGTCTCGCCTCAGGCCTCCCTTTCCCAGGATGTCTCTGCCGGCTGTACTGACACCTCTGTGCTGCGCTGTGTCTCTGTTAACTAATAAAACCCTCGTTCTCCCTGCTGAGCAAGAGCCACTTGGCTGCAGTTGAGGTACAGTGCTTGGGACCCCGAACCCGATCACAGCTGGTGACAGCGGTGGGATGTACTGCGCCTGCAGATGGGCTTCCAGCAGCAAGTGACGGGGTGCAGTAGAAGGATGGAGGTGTATAAGAGCTGGGGTGCTGGAGGCAGAACAAAGCAATTTTGGGGAGTCATGGGGTGCTGCAGTGTCGGCTGGCGAGTCAGCACCCCAGGGAACAGTGGGGAGATGGATTACACCCAACTCCTGAAGGCAGCCCTTGTGTGGCTGTGCAGAGAGAAGGGTCTGACTGTGGGAAAGGCAACCAAGGCCTAGCTGATTGCCCAGTTGGAAGAGAATGACCGGTCCTGGGACCTGGATGTGGTCCAGGTATGGAGTAGCTGGTTATACCCTGTGAGCGTCACCCTCAGGCAGCATGGGGGCCAGAACTCTGCCAGACCGATGCGGTGGCCACCGGGCCACACTCCTCTAGCAGGGGTTCACCCGGGGCGGAGTCCCTCTCGGCAGATGTGCCACGGCTGGAGATCAAGGTATGGCTGGAGGAATGGGAGGACCAGGAGAAGGAGCTCTATGATGAGAGAGCGGCAGCATGAGCGGGCCTTGGGGGAGCTGAGAAGCCCAGAGGCAGTGAGCAGCGAGAGGGCCAGGAGGCCTGGGACTGGGGGTCACTTAGAGATGCACGTGCTGGCCCAGCATAAGGATGGGGGGGGACCTGGATGGGTTTCTTACCTCCTTTGAGTGAACGTGCAAGTTGAACCAGGTACCCTCAGTGGAATGGCTCCAGAAGCTCACCCCCGGCTGGCTCAGAGGTGCTGGAGGGGCTGCAGCCTGAGCACTACAAACAGGCCCTGCTGCATAAATTCACGCTGAGCCCCGAGATGTACAAGAAGTTGTTCCAGGAGGCATAGAAGGGGCCGGAGGAGACCTGTGCAGACCTGGCCTCCCGTCTGCCACAGAACTACGGCAAGGGGGTGTGTGGGATGGGAGCCCAGACTGTAGAGGACCTGGTTAAGCTGATGGTCCATGTGTCCTGGAACGGTTCCATGGAGTGTGTCTCAGCCAGAGGACTCTCTCAGCGCGGAGGAGCTGGCAGATGACTTCACGGACAGCTGGGCTGAGCATGAAGGAGAGTCCTGGAGAAAGGAGAATCGGGGGGGGCGGGGTGTCCAGCAGCAGCTGCTGCTGGTTCCCCAAAGGTATCGCCCGAGGCACCCCCTGTTGAGGCTGCTTCAGACCTTTCATTGGCCAGGGACATTTGCGGGCGTGCAGTGGGACTGCCAGACCTGCAGCTCCTGCCAGGGGCTGGGGAAAGCTGCCCTGAGGCATCTGCCCACCCGAGGAGCCCTCCCAGAAGGTAGCGATAGATACAGTGGGGCCCACTGGCAAGGCAACCCAGCTGGGGAAGAAATACACCCAGGTGGGGCCTGACTCTGCCCTCCCAAGGTGGACACGGCAGCAGACTTTCTGCTGGCCATTTCCAGCAGGGTTGGGTCCCCCCAGGAGGTCCTCAGCAACCAAGGGGCTGACTTCATGTCCACCCTGCTCCGGTGCAGGTGGGGGAAACCAGGGATCTGGCTTGCCTCGGCCGTGGGGCATTAGTCCCGGCCCCACGGGCTGCTGGGAAGGTTCCTTGGGATATGGAGAAGGGGTGCCGCTGCATAAAGGCCTCCGGCATCTCAGGACTGTGAGAAGCACTTGTCCCACCTGCTGTTTGCACCCAGGGACCCCAAGGGCCCACCAGCTTCCCCCCCACCTAAGCTGTGGTGCAGAAGGGGGAGGGAACCCCTGGGCTTGCTGAGAGAGTTGGGGGGGCTCCCCTGGGTGGACAGTGGGGGGTGGAGGACATCCTGGCTTTCCGGGAACGGCTTGCAGAGCTCATGGGCCTGCCTAGGGAGCCCCTGGGCAGAGCCCAAGGGAAGAGGAGGGGCTGGTGTGACCGCGGGGGGAGCTGGGCTGGCCTGGCCCCCAATGTCGTCCAGCCACCAGACAAGGTGGATCAGCTCCTGCAGGACGTCAGGGAGGCAGGCCCCAGCGAAGGGGAGCGCCGCTGGCTCAATTGATGTTTAACCCCAGGGCGCAGGGCCCAAACTTCCCCAGCTCCCTGGCTGAGTGACCCTGCTCAGCTTGGTCTGGAAGGGGGGAGCGATGTGCTGTGGGGGGATGGATGTGTGAGTGACAGGCCCAGCAGCTCCCACGGGCCGGGGATGACCCCTGCGGCTGTAGCCTAAGCTGCCAGGTAACACCCTGGGCCGACCACAGCCAGGGAGGAGCCTGGCTGGGTGTGAATTAGACACGGCAGTTAGTGGGGGGCAGTTAGCCTGGACTGGAGGAGAGGAACAAAGGGGGAACTGAGGCCGTGGTGTGGAGGGCTCCTCTCCCCAGGACCGGCTGGAATGACTGTCTCTGCCGGCTGCATGGACCCCACTGTGCTGAGCTGGGCCTCTGGCGACACAAAATGCCCATTCCACCTGCTGAGTCACTCCTGCCTGCAGCGGGGCGGGGGGCAGAGCTTGGGGGCCCCTGAAGCCCATCACCCTCCTGCCTGTGGCTGGGGGGGCAGAGCTTGGGGACCCCTGAACCCCTCACCCTCCTGCCTGCGGCTGGGGGGCAGAGCTTGGGGACCCCTGAACCCATCACACTCCTGCCTGCAGCGGGGGGGGGGCAGAGCTTGGGGACCCCTGAACCCATCACACTCCTGCCTACAGCGGGGGGGGGCAGAGCTTGGGGACCCCTGAAGCCCATCACACTCCTGCCTGCGGCCGGGGGCAGAGCTTGGGGACCCCCTCACATCCCTAGGGCTGTCCCTGGGCTGGGGGCTGGTAATATGGAGCTGCACTAGCCACTGCGCTGGTGGGCGGAAATGCTGAGAGAATTCTTACCCTCCCCCGGACGAGCCCCTTGCTCCAGGGACCATCCCCCGTGGCGCTGAGCCCCAGCATTGCCCCAGCGGGGCCGAGCTGGCTGGACCTGCAGACCTGGGAGCCTCAGACAGCCCGGCTCTGCGTTGCTGCCCCGGGCGGATCCGTGCCACAGGGTGGGAGTTGGGCAGGTATCGTTTAACTCCACTGCTCTGACTGTGCTGCCCGGCCAGCCGGTACGTCCCTCCCGGCAGCCAGGAAGGAGCTCGTCTCCCAACTGGGGCTGCAGCTCCAGAATCGGGGCCCCCCCAGGGCCAAGGTGGAGGTTTCCTTCCACTGTGACTCAGAGCAAAGCGCTGCCTCCCCCCTTCCCCATTGCGCTCCAGCTGCCCGGTACTTCTGCACGAGCTGGCCGGGGCTGCAGGCTCCGGCTGCATCTCTGGCTGTTGTGCATCTCTCTAAGTAGCAGGGCCCACAACTCCTTAACACCCAGCAGCTGTCCCCTGACCCCCACTATCGACAGCTTCCTCCTGTGGGCTCGGCTGGGAGATACCGGCAGCCCAGTGCCAGCCTCAGGCTGCCCAGCCGTGCCAAGGCCTGCCTTGGGGGGGCAGAATCAGGTTCCGGGCAGGACAGCAGGGGTGGCTGGTGGGGGGAGCTGGCAGAGGGGACGGGCGATGGTCTGGCAATAGGGCTGACGGGCTGTGTTGCAAAGGGCCTGTGTGGGCCAGAGCTGGGGCTGCAAGAGGCAGCGCTCATCTGCCTTAATTTCTCTCCAGGAGTAATGCAGCCGGGCCCTGGGCCTCGCCCTGACCTGCGCCCGGGTCCCTCCTCACCGGCTTGCAGGGAGCCCCCATGCCTGCTGCTCCTGGCCCAAGCAGAGGGATGAAGCCTCTGCAGGACTAGGGCAGAGGTGCTGGGGGTGTGCTCAGGCCAGGACTGAGCTGCTCCCGGGGTGCCCAGCCCAGCTGGCAGGCCTAGCCCGGCCCCAGGGGGCTCTCTGCAGCCAGGGGAGGCTCGTCTTGCTGCGGGCGGGTGCAGCCGGAGGAGAGCTGCAGGGCCCCACGGCGGCGAGCTGAGGGCGAGGCTCTGCTTTGGGCTGTGCAGCTTGGTGCTTGCCCCACACCTGGCCCTGGCGCTCAGCTCCTCTGGCCGGGCACCCCAGGGCGAGAAGCTCGGGAGGGGGGACCCGGCATTCTGGGGCAGAGCTCGGCCCCCCACACCCGGGGCACTCGAGCCTGTGTGCACCGTCTCTGCCTCGGTACAGGCCCTCTTCCGGCTGGCGCAGCCCCTGGGGTCTCAGCCCCTGCCTGGTTCACTGCCCCTTTCCTGCCCCCCTCCCCCCCGGTGATCCCACCTTCCTTTGAGGGCCTCACTGCCCACCACTGACATGGCCACGTCCCTGTCGGCGCCTTTCCCCTCCCCGAGGGCAGTCATATCCTCTGGCCTGGCGCCCCAGCCAGCTAGCAGCTCTCTCCTCCAGCTGGGGAGCGCCAGGAGGGCTGCAGGGCCCAGCTGAGAGCGGCCTGGGAGGGTACAGGGGAGCGGTGGAGCCGGCCTGAGGCCGTTGGGCTGGGGGGGGGCGGGGGCAGGAAGGTACAGGGCTGGGCCTGGGGCAGGATGAACTCTGGAAGCCCATGACCTTGGTAGGCGCTGCAGGCTGGGGGCGGGGGGGGGGGGCAATGAGAACAGCTCTGGGGCAGGGAGTGGGGTGAGGGTAATTTCCTGGCTCAGGGCACTACCCCACCCGCCCCGGCACCACTCGGGGCCACCGGCAGCATCCTGGGGCACGGCTCCCCGGTGACCACCTCACAGCAACAGCTGGGGGGTCATTGGGGTGTCTCACACACACACACATCCCCGTATTGGTCCTCTCCTGGCCCTTCAGCACAGGGCCCGTGTGGGGAGTGTGGTGGGGCTGGGAGCAGGGAGAGGGGGGATGCGGGGGCTGAAAGGTGGATTCTGGAGGCTGCAAGAAGGGAATTTTGGGGTGGCTGGAAGAGGGGGATTTCAGAGGGGCTGGAAGACGGGTATTGGGGGGGGTCTGGGGGTAGGGGCAGGTAGCGGGGTATTTTGGGGGGGCTGAAGGGGTATTTTGGGGTTCTGGGGGTAGGGGCAGGGAGAGAGGGATTGGGGGGCTGGAAGGGGGTATTTTGGGGGGCTGGGGTGGGGGTGGGGGTAGGGGCAGGGAGAGAGGGATGGGGGGCTGGAAGGGAGTATTTTGGGGGGCTGGGGTGGCCTGAACCAAAGTAATGGTCAAGACTTTGCTAACAGAAAGCAAAGTGCAGCTGTGAGCTGAAGGAATGCATTGCTCACAGAAGCTGGCAAGAAGAGGGGTGACAGTGCATAAACATAGCTACCGAGCATATTGAAGTAGGTACATGGTACCAGAACACCCTACCCTGGAACATTCCACAGATAAGAAAGAACAGGCCGACCCATCCCAATGACAGGGGCAAAAGTGTAATATGATGGATAGAGTTGTTTTGTTGGAACCAACATATACAAGGTGAGAGGCGGAACCTGACTACGTAGAAGGGGTGTACCTCAGTACGTCAGGAGTGATGTGTAAATTGTTTGTACCTGTGTATAAGAATGTACTTCTGGGATGTGGTGTGGGTCCAACCGAGGGGGCAGTGGAAAGTGCTGCCACTGACTGAGCCGAGTCCATTGACCGTGGGTGCATATTTGTAGTATGCCCTGACTTAGACTGAGAAGTCTACAGGGAACTATTATTGTGTCCAATACGGCAATAAACCTGGCCGACGTGCCTTTGCACCTTACTAGACTCTGCGGTCATTGGGGGTTCTCTTCGGGTCTGCTGTGTCGGCTGTCTGCAGAGCTGGGGCAGCGCACAGAGGGAACACGCACGCAGCCGAGTGATACCAGCATTGGAGAGAGCAGAGCACCACGCTGGTAGCATCTGACACCAAAATTCAGGTTCTTCACAATCATTATACAAGATACACTGATCATTTCTGGAAAGTAACAGAGAGGAAGCCGTGCTAGTCTATATACTATCAAAACAAAAAAGCAGTCAAGTAGCACTTTAAAGACTAACAAAATAATTTATTAGGTGAGCTTTCGTGGGACAGACCCACTTCTTCAGACCATAGCCAGACCAGAACAGACTCAATATTTAAGGCACAGAGAACCAAAAATAGTAATCAAGGTTGACAAATCAGAAAAAAAATGATCAAGGTGAGCAAATCAGAGAGTAGAGGGGTGGAGGGGGAGGTGGGAGTCAAGAATTAGATGAAGCCAAGTATGCAAAAGAGCCCCCATAATAACCCAGAAAATTTGCATCCCGGTTCAAACCACGTGTTAATGTGTCGAATTTCAATATAAAAGAGAGTTCAGCAGCCTCTCTTCCAAGACTGTTGTGAAAATTCCTGTTGAGTAAGATGCAGACTTTTAAGTCATTAACAGAACCCTGATTACTATTTTTGGTTCTCTGTGCCTTAAATATTGAGTTTACTGCTTTTTTTGTTTTGATCATTTCTGGAGTATGATATTGCAGTGAACAGCCAGGATGATGATTTGATAAATTCTTCAAAGCAACAGTGGATCAGTAAGTAAAAGTGATGAGACCTTTTGTTCACAGAAGGTAAAAACGTGCCTCCCAATACTAATTAAAGTGAAATTGCCCATTACATGTGTATATTAAAGTTAATAAGTTTCTTCAGTGGGGGAGTTACCCCACCTGTTAAGTGCTAGTACAGTCAACATCATCTAACAGGAACACAGCTGCTCTTGTGGTTAGAGCACTGGACTGGAGGTAAGGATTACCTGGCTAAATTCACAAGTCTACCACTTTATTCCTGTGTGATCAAAGGCAAACAACGTATCAGTTAGTGCAATCACTGGTACTTCCCTATGTCACAGGAGATCCACGAAGATGCTCTCATTCTCATTAACAAAGGGTTTGGGTATGATAAGGGGACACCACCAATGCCCAAGAAAATTGTTTCATCAATCAACCAATCTTCTCAAGACTAACACCTTCACGCAGATTGATGTGCCATATTCTGAGCTGTGGTATCTCCATCTGCTGTTGTGTCCATGACACATGGACCGGGGTTCCCTCCAGAAAGAGCTGTGCCGAGTTCCCATTTGTTGCAGGCCCAGCAGGAAACCCACCATCACAAAGTGAGCGTTGGCCATCCGGGCCTCTGCTCAGTCTATTGTCCTGGCTGGGGTGGGGCCCCACCTCCCTCTGTGAAGCTCAGCACTGAAGCATTTCTCACACAGCTGCAGAGCTAAACGTCTATAACTCTGCCTACGTGCATGCTACAGGCACACAAATAGCACACATAGCTTCAGGGCATCAGTAGCTTTCATTCAACACCTCACATACCCCCTCCCCGCCCGAGGAACAACATTTGGGGCCAATAGCCACCCTGGGAATTCAAATAGCTTCCAGACCCCACACAAAAGTTCAGCCAGATGACAGCATGGCCTATCTCTAACCCTCTGGTTCTCCGCCTAGCGCCGTGGGGCGGCCATCCACGTCACTGCAGCATGCAGGGCAGCAAACAGGATCAGGGCACCAGGGCTGTACAGTAGCCAACTGACAGTACTGCAGCTGGCCCAGACAGAGACACACGCCTCAAGGAGCGCGCTGGGGAGTGGGGCAAACTGGCGAGAAGGAGATCCCGACCTGGGGCTGTGAGGGGCCTGCACTTTAAGCAAAGGTGCCCTGGAGTGATTTCTCCAGCCCTGCCCAGAACCTCCCGGCCGTTATGCCACTAGCGGTGGCTCTGGGTCACTCCTGCAGGGACTCGGTGGGCTGTCGGGCTAGCACGGTTCGGGCTTGGTGGCCGAGCTGGAGTTCAGAACAATATCCTGAGTCTTCACTTGCCTTTATAAGCCAATTCTGATACTCTGGGAGTTGCAGCCACTCATTTTTAAAAGTGCACAGCCTTCGAATTCTTTTTTTTTCCGGGTTCTGTCATTTCGCCCTTGCATTTGTCCGACTGCAGCACAGTTTAGCCACCAGATAAGATTGTTGACTGTGGACATCAGTTGCTTCTCTCTGCTTTTGTTGACGCACTAAAAAAGTTACCCAGAGAGTCGATTAAACATATTGTTGTGACGGACCATCCCCCCACGCTTTACGGAAAAAGGGTTATGAACACACCTATGAATAACTCAGACATGTTTTGAACAAAAAATGACTTGTGACCTATCATTTTTAATGTTATAACCCCCTGGACCTGTAAAATCTATTTATGTACACGTATAATTTTTATAGTTAAAGTTATGAGTAACGTCCGTTAATTAGGGTGGGGAGATAGCTCAGGGGTTTGAGCATTGGCCTGCTAAACCCAGGGGCGTGAGCTCAAGCCTTGAGGAGGCCATTGAGGGATTGGGGCAAATTGATGCCAGGGCAGGGGACTGGATGAGATGACCTCCAGAGGTCCCTTCCAGCTCTAGGGTGTGTGTGTACATATTTGTATAACAAATATTCATCTCCATGAAGATTGCAATAGGAGGTGCAGCAGCCCTAATGTGAGAGTATGGCCTCAGAGAGGATAGCAGTGCTTAGCCACTTAATGGCAATCAATCCACCTCTGAGGAACTTGACTGTGAGCATACATTCCAGCAGACAGGCAACAACTTGTTAATTGTGTGATTATTTTTTAAAATAATGACATGAATTTAATTGCTCAACAGCAGAAGTATAAATCTAAGGTTCATTGAAAAGCTACTGAAATTTAGAATTTCAGTCATCTGTGCATTGACAAAGTGAGATTACAAGATCTATGGCTCTATGAAGTGCTTTAATTGTGGGGTATCATGAAACAACCTTCTGACTTGGGGTGTGAGGGGCCATTATCACTGGCACCATTGCAGTACAGGTTGTTCCTCTCTAAGCCAGAATCTCTCCTCCAGCAACATCTGTAATCCGGCACCATTTGAGTTACCCAGATAACCACTTATCACGGGCGTGGCCAAGTTTCCCGGGGTCCCATGAAGTTTGTCGACAGCCCCCAGTGCTGTCCACTCAGCAGGGGTAGCCTGGTGATGCCCGGTCAGCAGCAGCAGCAGCAGCAGCAGTGTTGGTGCCGTGGGAGACAATAATCCCCTCCTGTGGTCCCGCAAGTTCTCTCCTCCCGCACCGGTGGGGGCCTGAGGGTGCCGCACCAGGGAGGCTGGACCCCACCATCAGGTTTAGGGTCAGAAAGGGGCCCCACAGCTAAAACCGGGGCTGGGGGCTTGGCGCTCCCGCACCTCAGCGGCTCGCGCCCGGGCTGGGGGCGTGGCCTTAAGCGCACCGCAGCGGCTCCCGCGCGGCCTGGGGGCGTGGCCTTAACCGCACCTCAGCGGCTCCCGCGCGGCCTGGGGGCGTGGCCTTAACCGCACCTCAGCGCCTCGCGCCCGGGCTGGGGGCGTGGCCTTAACCGCACCTCAGCGGCTCGCGCCCGGGCTGGGGGCGTGGCCCGCCCCGCCGCACCTCAGCGCCCCTCTGGTAACCAAGACGGTCTCCCGGGAGACGGCCGTTTTGCCAATGTCACCGGCGCTCCCTGGTCAAGGCGGCGGTTCTCAGCCCCTCCCTCGGGCCCAGATCCCCGCCTCAGCTACCGGCCGAGGTTAGCGCCGCACCGACCTGGCTGCGGGAACCGGACCGGACTGCGATGTCCAGTCAGCCGAGACGACCGGACCGGACCGACCCAGCTCGCGTTGGCCCAGCCCTGCCGCTCGCAGGACTACTAGTCCCAGAATGCAACGCAGCCCAGGCCCTAGGTTGAGCGAAAGGCCCGAGCCGGGAATCTTTGCGCGGCATGCTGGGAACTGTAGTTGCTGGCCGCATTGCATGCTGGGAGACACGCCTCTTCGATGGAATTACTTCGCAGCCTATCAGAATAGGGGATTTACCCAGATCTGGGGCGGGAGTTACGGGACTCCATTTGTGATTGGCTCTGTTGTTTGTGATATGTGTGAAAGGTAGCCAATGGGAGTACAGAAGTGGGATTGGCGTCTAATGGGATCGGCGCGTGGGCGGGCTCGGTTCGAACCGGCGCGGCGGGACGGGAGCTTTCGGCGGAATGAGCGCGGAGCGGAGCCGGGAGATCCGCCGTGAGGGCCGGGCGCGGGGGGCCGCGGGGCAGGGAGCTTGGGGCAGGCGGATCGGAGAGGTGGGGTGTGGGGTGATGGGGGGTGAGAGGGGGCGGGGCGGGGTGTGGGGTGATGGTAGGTGAGAGGGGGCGGGGCGGGGTGTGGGGTGATGGGAGGTGAGAGGGGGCGGGGCAGGGCAGTGGGGTGTGGGGTGATGGGAGGTGAGAGGGAGCAGGGCAGTGATGGGGTGTGGCGTGCGGTGATGGGGGCGGGGCAGAGCAGTGGGGTGTGGGGTGATGGGGGGATCGAAGGGGGTGCACTATCTGGGGCGTGATGGGGGAGCAGAGGGGGCCGGGTGATGGGGGGAGTCAGAGGCAGGTGGGTGATAGGTTGGCAAGGGCAGAGGGGGTGCGGGATTTGAAGGCGATATTGCAGTTGTGTGTGGCAGGGAGGCAGGAGGGTGTCAGAGAGGGTGGAGGTGGGTGGGGCTGAGGGTGTGTGGGTCAACATGTGGGGCCAGAGAGAGGGTCATTTATAGGTGGGATCGTTGAGCTGGGCTCCCAGACGGGTCTGGGCAGTGTGGGGTGAGGGGGTTTGGACTACCCTGCGACAGTCCTGTCCATCTGTCTGGGACTCAGCTCCTGTCTCCCCCAGGGAGCATGCAGCCAGGCTGGGGGTCAGATTCCATGGTGGTGGAGGTAATTGGAAATCCTGCGTGTTGTGATTTGTTGCCCTGAGCTGGGCACGTAGTTAGAGGGCCGATGACTCTGCGCCAGAGGGGTTTGATGCTGACAGGCTGTGGGAGCTTGACCGGGTTCTGATGTTCTTCTCTTCCCCCCCCCCACCCCCCAGTGCTCCAGAAAGCAAAGGACAAGGCCCGGAGGAGTGGCAGCCTGAAGGAGGAAGCTGCCATTTGCAACCAGCTTGGGGAGATCTTGGCCAGACATGGTGAGTGGGTCCCAGGGCCTGGCTCTCAATGGCAAAGGGTGGCTAGCTGACTGCTGTCTGGCTCTCGTGGCCAGGGCTGATGCTGGGAGAGATGGGTCCGGGAGAGCCGTTCTGAGGAAGGTTTGGAGGCCCTGCTTTTGGGGCCACCGTTGGAAAGTTGGTCACTGGGCAATGCTCTCGGCTGTCTTTGTCGGTGCTGGTCTGGCTGTGTTTGTGACGGCTGGGCTGGGGAGGGCTCCTGGCCGTGGGAGCAGGCCTGGAATGGCTCTTCTTTGCAGGGATGGTACATCCATGGGCTGGGACCAGCCCCCAGGAGATTGTGTCTGCCACACAGCTGACCTTCCCCCAGCAGGGAGCCGATTCAGTGCGATGATCCTGGCCTGTGACCTGAGCCCTGCTCTTGAAGAAGAACGCCCCATGCCTGAAACTCCCTGCCATTGTGACATCTAGCTCTCTCTTTAACCTGAATCTTGTTTGGCCTCCGTCCCCACAGCTCCCTGCAATGGTTAGAAACCTTCTCCTTTGTGCCAGCCAACTTTACTCAAGACTCTCTGTTCTCAGGCCAGCATTGTCCCTTGCATTCCCTGCTTTGGCCCCAGCCTGGGCCTGACCTCCTTGGTGTATCACCGGAGACTCGGGGGACACCCTCACAGCCTTATCTTTGCGAGCTAGGCCAGCCAAGTTCTTCCAGTCACCTCTGCCTTCCTCAACAACCTGAGTGGCTCTTCTCTGCCTTTCTCTGGGGTGAAGTCCCCCTTTGTGCTCAGGAAATGGTACTTCGTGTTCCAGACCAGCTGTCACCAGTCATGGACGTGGTCCTCTCTCTGCTGGAGAGACTGTGCCTTTGCCTGCTGTGTGGCTGGATTGCATAGGTGGCTTTAGTCACCCTATAACCAGCCAAAGCATCCAGGTTTCTCTCACCTTCCTTCACTTCAGCTGATGAGCCTCCGGCTATCGGTAGCCCTTCACTCTAAGCACCTTGTCCTTTGTCGTACTGAGCAGCGCCTCGTTTCTGCTGCAGGCTTTGAGATCCCCCCGATCGTCCTGCCTACCATGCCGATCCTCCTCCGGAGCGAGCGCCCTTCCTGACTTGTGTCTGCAGCAAAGCCCATCAGTGCACTCCTGCTGTTCCTGCCTTGGGCATTAATAGATATCGTACAACTGGGCTCGTGTCGGATCTCTGAGGAGCTGTGCCAGGAGCATCCCTGCCCTCTGCCAGTTTACCTTTCGGCACAGCCTGTTGCCTTCACCCCCTGAAGCCTGTTCTCTCCCCCTGTACGCTCCTGGGCTGATCCCAGAGTGCTCCAGTTTGGCTAACGTTGCATGTAGCTAATTTTGTCTGATGCTCTGCTGCCATCCAAGTGTGCTAGAGCCACTGTATTTCCTGTAGCTAGAAAATCAGAGGCCGTCAGCTACAACATGGGAGATGAGTATCACAGAGGGAGCCATGTTAGTCTGTAACTTCGAGAACAGCAAGCAGTCCTGAGGCACCGTATAGATTAACAGAGATTTTGGAGCATGAGCTTTTGGAGGCAATGAACCGCTTTGTCAGAGCATGTCTAGGAATGAGTACAGCAGAAAGGGATCTAGGGGTTACAGTGGACCACAAGCTAAATATGAGTCAACAGTGTGATGCTGTTGCAAAAAAAGCAAACATGATTCTAGGATGCATTAACAGGTGTGTTGTGAACAAGACACGAGAAGTCATTCTCCCGCTCTACTCTGCGCTGGTTAGGCCTCAGCTGGAGTATTGTGTCCAGTTCTGGGTACCGCAGAAGTTCAGGAAGGATGTGGAGAAACTAGAGAGGGTCCAGAAAAGAGCGACAAGAATGATTAAAGGTCTAGAGAATGTGACCTATGAAGAAAGGCTGAAAGAATTGGGCTTGTTGAGTTTGGAAAATAGAAGACTGAGGGGGGACATGATAGCGGTTTTCAGGTATCTAAAAGGGTGTCATAAGGAGGAAGGAGAAAACTTGTTCTTCTTGGCCTCTGAGGATAGAACAAGAGGCAATGGACTTAAACTGCAGCAAGGGAGGTTTAGGTTGGACATTAGGAAGAAGTTCCTCACTGTGAGGGTGGTCAAACGCTGGAATAAATTGCCAAGGGAGGTTGTGGAATCTCTGTCGCTGGAGATATTTAAGAACAGGTTAGATAGATGTCTATCAGGGATGGTTTAGACAGTACTTGGTCCTGCCATTGGGGCAGGGGGCTGGACTCGATGGCCTCTCAAGGTCCCTTCCAGTCCTAGTGTTCTCTGATTCTATGTGATGCAGCAGGTCTTTGCCCACGAAAGCCTTTGCTGCAAAATACGTTAGTCTATAAGGTGCCACGGGACTTGTTGTTGTTAACATAGGAGATGTGCTCTTGAGTCCCCGGTGCATGTCAGCTCTGAGCCCCAAGAGGGGTTACGGCCCGGGCTTGTTACTCTGGCTGCTCTTGTAGCTGATGGAGTGGGTGCGCCTCATCCCAGGGGCCCCTGCTGTGCCTTGGGAAGCCAGCTGGCTCGCTCGTCACCCCAGTGTCTCTCTGCTCCCGGCAGGGCGGTACCGAGAGGCGCTGGTGGAGCACCAGGAGGAGCTGCGCCTCCTGGAGAGCGTGGAGGATGTTATCGGCTGTGCCGTGGCCCACCGGAAGATTGGGGAGCGCCTGGCTGAGCTGGAGAACTATGAAGCTGCTTTGAAGGTAATGGGGGAGAGGGGGATAATCAGCTCCAGGGATTGGGGCTCCCCAGGAGCTGGGCTGAGAGCTACTTTCCCAGTATTCAGCCCCGCCAAAGGCCACAGGGTGAGAGGGGCAGCAAGCCAGAGGAGGGGCGACAGAATGGCTGGAGGGGTTTAAAAGGGAACACTAGGGCACATAGTGGTAACCCCTGAGCTGTCAGCCTTGCAGGGCCCAATTCAAAGCCAGCCCAGATCCATGGGGCTTGGGGGGTCTCATGCGCCCTCTTGTTCTCCTGCTCCATCAGCACCAGCGCCAGCATCTGGAGCTGGCCTGCGCTGTGTCCGACCACACTGAGCAGCAGAGGGCTTGGGCCACCATTGGCCGCACCTACATGTTCGTGGCGGAGAGCGGCCAGGCCGGGGAGGCGCTCTGGGAGGCGGAGCAGGCCTTCATGAAGAGCCTGGCCATCTTGGAGGAGCAGCTGGAAGGTGAGAGCCGGGCTGGAAGCTGTGGGACACGGAGCTAGGGAGGGGAGCCATCAGCTTGGGATGTGGTGCGCCCTGGGGAGGGTCACCAGTCGGCCTCTGCCTTGGCTGTCTGACCAGACGGTCTAAGTCCCCACCTTTTACCCCTTGTCCTTGCCCCAGAGCCTGCATCTGGGATGTCCCTGGTCCCTGAGCTCCATCCCCTCCCCGAGCCGGAACTCCCTGGCCTGGCCAGGAAGGGGCAGGCCCTCAGGCTTTCATCCGGGCTTCCCATCTACTCGTGCTGGCTTGTAAGGCCCAGTTAGGCTCGCCGCCGGAATTGTGGGATATGCAGGGGCACTCAGGGACCTCCAGCCTTATCTGACCTGTCGGTTCCACACCAGGGCAGCCAGGACCGTGCCCGAGACTGTTCCGTAGGGACCTCCCAGCACTCCCACCCCATCCCTTGGGAGACAATTTGCTCAGCTCATTCGGCCAGCTGGAGGGTGAGGGGTCCAGCACCTGTCCAGCCCCTCTCTGGCCCTGGAGCTCCTGCCTTGTGGAGCCGGCTGGGTGACGGGCTGGCTCTGGCTGTCCCAGGGAAGGTGCCGCAGCGGGAGCTGAGTGAGATGAGGGCCCGGCTTTACCTCAACCTGGGCTTGGTGTACGACAGCATGAAGGACCAGGCCAGGTGCAGCCAGTACATCAAGAAGAGCATCTTCATCTCCGAGTAAGGCCCTGGCCCCTTCCTGGGGGGGGCGGGTGGTGGTGCTGATAGGCCGAAGGCCCCTCTGAAGAGCTCCTGTGTTTCCCTGGGGTTCACCCTCTGCTGGTGGCTGCAGCCGTTTGGCTCAGGAAACCGGCTGGTGCTGTGGCTGGGGGGTGTCAGGTGGGGGAACAGGGCCCAGGGGTTTCCTGAGGACGTGAATGGGCGGGCGACCCTGGGGGTGACCCGTCTCCCTCTAGGCAGACTCACCTCTACGAAGACCTGTACCGGGCCTACTTCAATCTGGGCCACATCCACCTGCGGGAGGGGCAGCACTCCAAGGCCATGCGCTGCCTGGAGCGGGCACGCGACTGCGCCCACACCATGAAGGAGAAGTGCATGGAGAGTGAGTGCTGTGCCGGCATCGCCCAGGTGAGGGCAGCGGGGAGCCCGTACTTGGCCCCCAAGCTCTTCCCCCTGGGGCCTGACCACCCAGCATGGCCAGCAAGGGGACAGCCCCCTCCCCCCCGCCAGGCCAGCACCCTTTGGTAGTTGGACCTCTCTGCCCCTCCCCTTGCTGACCCTGCTGCCCTGGGGCCTTGCAGGTGCTCCTCAGCCTGGGGGACTTTGTGGCCGCCAGGCGCTCGCTGAAGAAGGCCTACGTGCTGGGCTCCCAGCAGCCCCAGCAGCGCGAGAGCATCCGCAGGAACCTGCGTTACGGTGAGGGGGCTCGGGTTGGGGCTCCCTGCGACACGGCGCGGGGGGGGGGCTGAGGGGACCCAGTGGCCTGTGCAGCTGGCCGGGAGGAGGTTGGGTGTCACTCCCCAGGGCTCAGCCCAGGCTGACTGGGGCTGGGAGCTCTCCACCTCTGGCTCTCAGTGCAGCCCCTCCCCTTCACAGCCCTGTGTGGCTTGTGGCTCCTGGGGCGGTGCCCGCCCCCCCCACCCCCGTGTCACAGGCACACCCAGGGAAAGGTGCCGCGGCTTCTCGGGTGCAGGGCCGCGCTTGCACAGGCCACTCCTGACAGGGCTTCTGGCACGTCCCCGACGTAGCCCCAGTGGCACCACAGGGCGGTGCTTTGACACTGACCCCGCACCAGCCCAGGGGGACAGCGAAGGGGGCTCGGCAGGTGCTCACTGTCCCAGAGGCCTGCAGGCTGGGTTGGGTGAGGGGGACCTTGGTCCCCACATACCCCTTCACCTGTGGCTCCCCTACCTGCCCTGAGCCTCTAGGGGGAAGAACCCAGCCCACCCCCGGTGCGTGCCACTCACACTGCTGGCCTCTCCCCCAGCCATGAAGGTCAGCCATCTGCAGGAGGCTCTGGAGGAGGCAGTGCCCGGCGACTTGCAGACAGCCCTGGGCCTGTGTGAGCAGCTGGGGGACCTGTTCTCCAAGCATGGGGACTATCGCCGGGCGGTGGAGTTCTACCAGAGGCAGGTGGGTGAGGGCTGCCCCTGCTCTCGGCCTGTGGGCTGGGGGAGGACCAGGCTGCCTGGAGGCTGGGCTCCGTGCATGGTAAGGGGCTGGTTCCGCTTCCTCCTAGCCGCCCAAGTGCTGCCAAGCTCTGGCCCGAGGGCAGGGGCACCCGCTCAGATTCCTGCAGGCAGCAGGGATGGGGCTGGGCGAGCCCTGCGGGGGCGGGCGGCCACCCCGGGCACAGCATGCTGTGGACGGTGTCTCTGGCAGCTGCGCTACGCCGAGTCCCTCCAGAAGCCTGAGCAGGAGCTGGCTGTGATCCATGTCTCTCTGGCTACCACCTTTGCGGACCTGAGGGAGCCCGGCCGGGCGGTCCAGCACTACCAGACGGAGCTGGCGCTGCGGCGAGGAAACCCACTGGAGGTGAGGGGGCGGCCTGGGCTCTGCCTTCTGCCCGCCGGTCTCACCCTGCAGGGCCTGGGGACCCCGTGCTGGGCTTGGCTGTGCTCTGGGGAGTTGCGGGAGGGGAGCGCACCTAGCAAGCAGGGCCTGGCTGGGCCCCACAGCTCGGGAGCAGGGAAGGAGGGTGGGGCAGGCGTAAGAGTCAGGATGGCAAAGGACTTGCTGTTTGTCACTTACCCCGTGCCCCTGGGTGGGCTCCCTGCCAGTGGAGCTGGACTGGTGGGGGGAAGCTAATCCCATTGTCTGTGTGCCCCAGGAGGGGAAGACCTGGCTGAACATCGCCCTGGCCAGGGAGGAGGCTGGCGAAGGCTACGAGGCCCTGGAGCCCTGCTTTCAGAGCGCGCTCCGGTGCGCGGAGCAGGCTGGGGAGCCCAGGCTGCAGGTGAGGGGACGGGCCCAAAGCTGCTGCCCAATGGGGATGCCAGTGCTCGCCTGCAGCACCCCCTTCAGGCTGGGCAGCTGGCAGTGCCCCTCCCGGGGTCCCCCGAGCCTGCGATAACTGAGACTGGCACCCAGGAGTCCTCCCAGCCCCCCGCCCTACGCACAACACCTCCCTGCTAGGGCCTGTGGCCGAAAGTGCTGGTTTCTGGCCCCCTCCCGCTTCCAGGCTCTGCTCCTTGTTGGCACATGCCCGGGAGGGACCGTGCTGCTCACCTGCCGGGAAGCCCAACTCCTCACTCCGCCCAGGATTCCAGGCTGCACCCGGCTCCTCCTGCGCCAGCACAGCAGAAAGGCAGGGGAAGGGCGTGGGGTGCCGGGGCTCGGAGCTGAAAGGCGCCCAGGGCAGCTGCGGTGCTGGGGCTGGACTCGAGAGTGCCTAGCCAGCGTCCTCCCCTCACTCGTAGCCTGTCTGCTGGGCCAGGCTGGGGGGCCTGGCAGCTGCTCCAGTGGTCAGTGCTGGGAGGTGCTCCTTCTGGGCTAGGCAGGGGCTGGGGGACCTGGGAGCTGCTCCAATGGTCAGTGCCCTGGCCTTGCTCCCTGCAGGGCCCCTTCAGGCCTGGGGCGGGGCCTGGGGACTGCCTTAAAGGCCAGCGCCCCCAGCTGACAAGGCCTGGGCTAGCAGCCCTGGGAGCGCCCAACCCCATCTGCGGCTGGGCAGGGTGATCAGCCCATCCTTTCACCCCCTCAGCGGCAAATCCTACAGCACCTTCACCCCCTGCAGCAGAAGTGGGGGCGCCCTGAGGCCCCCGACACGCTGGCCAGGCTTCAGGGCCTGTGCCGCTCGCAGGGCTGGAGCAGCACCGGGGACAGCCGGGGGGAGGAGGAGGAGGAGGAGGAGGAGGACAGCAGCGAGCCCCTGGAGGAGAGCGAGCTGGAGCTGTCTGAGAGCGGTGAGTGGGCCTGCTGGGGGGGATGGGGAGGGAGCTCGAGCCGAGTCCCGGCCGGGTGAGGCTGTAGCCCTGCGCGTCTGCCTGGCGCGGGCCCCCCTTTGGCAGGGTGGGGGCTGTATTGGAGCCGGGTGCCTCACTCAGGCCTGTGCGTTCCAGACGGGGAGGAAGATGACCTGGACGGCTACAGCAAGAGCGTGCCTGGCCGCCGCAGGATCGCCAAGGTGAGGCTGGGCCTGGGCGCAGCGTCCTCGCCCTGTGGGGCTGTCGCTCCAGCTCCTGCGCCGGCGAGGCCGGATCCCGGGGCGCTGCGCGGGGCGGGGGGCCGAGGGGGCTGGCTCTGATCTGGGGCCCCTGGGCAGTGCTGACCCCGCCTCCGCCCTCCCTGTGCCCTGCAGTGGAACCGGCGCAACGACCGGGGTGAGACCCCACTGCACCGCGCCTGCATCGACGGGAACCTGCGCCGGGTCCATTTCTTCCTGGAGCAGGTGGGAGCCGCTCCTCGTTCCCGGGCAGGGCGCCCTGGGGTACCTTCCGTCGGCCCGTGGGGGCAGCTGGGCGGCTGGCTGGGGTCGCGGCGTCCCTCTGCTCTGGCCCTCACAGCCCCCAGCAGGGGACGTGTTCAGTAAGTGTGTCCTGCCTGCAGGGCGCGTGGGAGTGAGCCAGGTAGGCGCTGGGCACTGGGGCAGCTTCCCGGCCTGGCCCGCAGGGAGGGCAGCTGGAGGGGGAGATCCTGCGGGAGTTGGCATGAAGCCCAGCAGGGCACCTGGCCCCCACGTAACCCTCATGCCTGTTCATGTCTCTTTCCTCCTGGGGGCAGGGCCACCCCCTGAACCCACGGGATTATTGCGGCTGGACCCCGCTGCACGAGGCCTGTAACCACGGACACTTGGGTGAGTGGTGAGGAGGGTGGGAGGGTTTCGGTGTGGGGGGTGGATGACGGCAGGGGCTGGAACGGGTGATGGGGGCTGGCTGGAGGGGGCCCTGGTGCTGCCACCCAGCAGTAACTGCTGGCTCCTGTGCCCAGAGATCGTGCGGCTGCTGCTGGAGCGTGGTGCCTCCATCGATGACCCCGGGGGCCCAGGCTGCGAGGGGATCACCCCCCTGCACGACGCTCTCAACTGCGGCCACTTCGACGTGGCCGAGCTGCTGCTCCAGAGGGGCGCGTCGGCGGTGCTGAGGAACGCCAAGGTGGGGGAGCAGCGGCCTGTGGGCGGGCGCTGGGCTCGGCACCCCTGCACAGCTGTGGGGTTTCTGGGGGCGGCCCTGAGGCTCAGCCCCTCCATTTTATCCGCCACAGGGCCTGAGCCCTCTGGGCACCCTCCGGGAGTGGGTGAGGATGTACGGCCGGGACCTGGACCAGGAGACGCGCCAGCGCTGCCGAGCCATGGAGCAGCTGCTCAAGGAGGCGGTGGTGGGGCGAGGTGAGCCCGGGTGGGAGTGGTGCTGTGGGGGGGCATCTCTTGGGGGCTGGGCCCAACTCACGGGGTTCCCTGTCTCCCGCCCAGCAGCAGAGGTGGCTCAGCCCCCACAGGATGTGCCGCAGAGCCAGCTGTTTGATGCGGAGCTCTCTGAGCCGCTGACACCCCCCCACTCAGCTGTGGCCCCCCAGCCCCAGAGTGTGGGCCCCTCCACGAAGGCGACTGCGCCCTGCAGGATCCTGACCCAGCGTGGTGGGCAGGGGCCAGAGTGCTGGGCCAAGCTGGACGAGTGCATGACCCCGCTCCAGCCCGTCAAGAAGAGGCAGCGGCTCCTGAGCCTGAGGGCGCCGGGGGAGGAGAGCCGGGTGCCGGGGTTCCTCGGGCGGGCAGAGCCTGGGCTGCCCCCCGCTGGCACCGGGCAGGCCAAGTACGAAGCAGCCATCCATGGCGTGGGCAGTGCCCAGTCCTGCCAGGTCCCTGAGCCGGTGCCGGCCGAGGCCTCTGCCAGGCCGGCCCTGATCCCAGCCGAGGAGTACGTGGGGGATGACTGGCTGGAGGACGACCTGGGGGCGAGCCGGGAGCCCTGCAAGAGGAGCCACCGGCGCCCGGGGGAGTCGGGCTCGGACTCAGGGGGCACCAGTGGGTCTGAGAGCGACGGCGCAGCCCCCTTCCCAGCTGCTCTGCCCCAGAAGAGGAGGGCCCGGCAAAGCCGCCTCACCCAGATAGTGGACAGGACGTCGCTGGGTCGGTCCCGCGGGGGCCAGGCCCTGGTGGCTCCGGAGCCAGCCGCTGGTCTGAGGCCCGTAGACGGCAGTGGAGAGGCCCCACAGGTGAGGTGCTGGGGGTGCACAACAGCAAGGGAGTCCCCTGGGCTGTCCCTTGGGTCTTGACTCCCCTCTCCTGTTCCCAGGCCCCACTGCTGGCTGCAGCCCCGACTCGGCCACCCCCCATCCGAGTGCGGGTCCGGGTCCAAGACAACGTCTTCCTCATCCCCGTGCCCCACAGGTGAGAGCCGCCTCGCATCCTTCCTCCCAGCGTGGCCCAGAGCCCGGGAGTCCTGCCCCCACAGCCGGGTCTGGGGCAACATTAGCAGCACCCTCGGAGGGGTCCAGCTCCCAGGCAGCGCCAGGGGGTCAGGGACTTGGGGTAACAGGGCCATTCCCCTCTGCCACTGGGGGGGCTGCCCTGTTCCTGCCCCACCCTGGGAGGGCGGGCTGGGGGCCTGGTTCTGGTGGGGCGCTCTGGCTCAGCCCTTCCCTTCCCTTCCCTTCCCTTGCAGTGGCCTCGAGAGATGCCCGGTGGCGTGGCTGGCACAGCAGGCGGCCCAGCGCCACTACCAGGCCTGTGGCCTGCTGCCCCAGCTCACCCTCAAGAAGGAAGGGGCACTGCTGGCTCCCCAGGATCTCATCGTGGACGTCCTGCAAAGCAACGAGGAGGTGAGGGGCACCCGAGCCAGGATTGGCGCTTCCAGGGCTGAGCCCACCAGGTCCCCCTGTAGGCCGCTGAAGGGTCGTGGTGGGGCCCATCACTGTGGACTCTGCACCAACCGGCAGGGCCCAGATGACTGGGAGCTCGGAGGTCTGGCTTCACCCCTCACTGGCGATGCCCTTCCCCTTGTGTTTGAGCCTGCCAGTGCTGCCCAGCCAGCCGGCCTTCCTTCCTACCCATAGGGCTCTCGTCTGCCTTGCAGGTGTTGGCAGAGGTGCAGTCCTGGGACCTGCCCCCGCTCGCCGACCGGTATCGCAAGGCCTGTTGCAGCCTGGCCGTGGGTAAGGGGATGCCGCGGACCCTGCTGCCTGCCTGCGTGTGGGAACCGTTGGATGTACAGGGTCTCGCTGGGTTTTGTAGCGCCTCAGGGCGGTCAGCCGGCTGGGGAGAGTGCCACCCGGCCCGTGGGGGGGACAGGCAGGAGGGGCTCCAGTGGGAAGGCTGGTCCAGGGGGCTTGGGCACAGCTGTGCCACCGTCTGCGTGTGTGACCTCGGGCAAGTCCCTCAGTCTCCGGGTCACTGGCCCAGCTACGGAAGGGGACAGAGGTGGAATGTGGCTTCGGGTGGACAGATTGGCACCCCCAGGGCCGTGCTACATGCCAGGGGAAGACCTGTCCAGCATCCGCTGAACGGTGCGCAATGTCAGGAGCCCTCGGTCGCAGCTGCCCCCCACGTGGTGCTGGGTAGCGGGAGGGTGTCCTCGATTGCAGCTGCCCCCCACGTGGTGCTGGGCGGGGGGAGGGTGCCCCTGGTCGCGGCTGCCCCCCACGTGGTGCTGGGCGGGGGGAGGGTGACCCCGGTCGCGGCTGCCCCCCACGTGGTGCTGGGCAGGGGGAGGGTGTCCTCGGTCGCGGCTGCCCCCCACCCTCTCCCTGGCTGCTTGGCTCTAGCCCCGGCCAGGCAGCAGCTGGCTGGGAGCTCGTCAGTCTGGGTGCCCCACAGCGACTGGTCTTCCCTCATGGACTCCTGTTGCAGGCGAGCACCGGCTTCTGCTGAAGATGATGGAGCTGCAGGAGTCGGGCCCCTCGTTCAGCACCTGTGGCCTCTCCTTGCACCAACCCCACCTCACCCCACTCCTGCGTGCCCTCAAGCTGCACAGCTCCATCCGCCAGCTGCGGCTGGCTGGGACGGGGCTGGACGATGGCCTGGCTGCCGAGCTGCTGGCTACGCTGGGCACCATGCCCAGCCTGGCCCTCCTCGACCTGTCGGCCAACCAGCTCGGTGCTGAGGGGCTCCGCGCGCTGGCAGCAGGGCTGCCCTCCCAAGCGGTCTTCCAGGTTGGCTTGTGGGTGTGTCCAGCACATCCCTTCCCCTCAACGGCAGGTGGGAGGGGCCCCGGCCTCCCGCCTGAACCCCGGAGACACAAGCAGGTTCGGGGACCCCCAAACTGCCCATCCTGGCGCTCTGGGCTACGGCTCTGGCACTGCTGGTGTAAAGGGCCCTGATGAGCTCCTGCCAGGGCTGCCCTGATGGACACCAGGGGCTCCCCGGATCAGGGAGGAGTAAGCTGTGGCCGTGCTGGTGCCAAGGTGCCTGCTCCTAGGTCCTTCTGGGGAGGGGCTGGTTGTGAGGGTCCCTGTAGCATGGGGGGGGCTCTGCTGCTCCGTCCCTTCTCTGGGGCTGAGGCTGCCGCTGTGGTCCTCCCAGCGGGGGTGCAGCCCCGGCTGTCTGCTGGCACAGGGCAGAGCCCAGCAGGTTGGGGTGACTCCTCCGCCCCTGTTGTTCCAGAGCCTGGAAGAGCTGGACCTCAGCCTGAACCCCCTAGGGGACAAGAGCTGCGAGGCCCTGGCCTGCCTGGTTCGAGCCTGCCCGGTCCTGACCACGCTCCGGCTGCAGGCCTGTGGCTTCTCTGAGGCTTTTGGGCAGCACCAGCGCCTCCTGCTGGCCAACAGCCTGAAAGGTAAGTGCCCCTGCACTCCCCCAGCCCCGAGTGGGGGCACAGCAGGCGTGGCCTCATGGTACAGGTGGTGCCCTCCCTTGTGGCTCCCCTCCCCCAGCGCCACGGTCTACAGGCTAGGCCCCCCTGTGACACAGAGGCACTGCCAGGAGGGCCCCATTCACTGGGACGGGGCCTACAGCTTGGGGGTGAGGATGGTTCCACTCATGGAAAGAATGCGGACCGCTGTCCTGTCTGGTCTCTGCCAGCTTCTGCCCCACAGCTCGCAGCTACCCAGGCCTGGGCTTGCCTCAGTCTTGCCCCACAGCCACCACGCCCTGGGTTCCCTGCCAGGTCTGCCCCACAGCAGCCTGCTCTGCCGTTCTTTCCCAGTGCAGGCCTGTTGGGTGCCTGAGTTTCCAGTTAGGCAGCTATGGACAGGCCCTCCGCCAAGCTCCCAGCCTCCTTTATCTGCCCAGGCCAGACGGCAGCTGGCTCACTCTTAACACGCTGTCTCTCCCGCATGCCCCGGCCCAGGAGCTGTGCACCTGAAGACCCTCGCTTTGTCCCACAATGCCCTGGGCTCCAGCGGCCTGCAGCTGCTGCTCAGGAGTCTGCCCTACGCCACCCTCAGCCAGCTGGAGATTGGCTCGGTGGCGGCCCGCCTAGGCGAGCCTCTCGTGGATCCGGTGGTCAGGTGCCTGACACAGGTACGGGTGCAAGGGGGTCCTGCAGTAACCCTTCTCTGGCTCCAGGAGTTGCAGGAGCTCTGCACGTGGCAGGGGAGCCCCTTTTGTCCTGGGGCTGTGGGCCTCTCACGCAGCTGGCTCGGCCCTGACTGGCTCAGCTGTGGTGTGTGGCTTTGGGCTCAGCCCCCCCCGTTCCATTCCAGCAGGGATGTGCGCTCACCCACCTTGCTCTCTCTGGGAACCACCTGAATGATGAGGCTGTCGCAGAGCTGGCCAGGTAAAGGGGCAGCGCTGGGGTCCCGGGGCCAGGGGCTTTGCTGTGGGGCAGAAGGTAATGGGGTGGGTGTGTGACACCAACCTTCACCCAGCTGGGTCCTATGCGGAGTGATCTCCTGCTGGGTAGGAGCCGTGGGGTGGCTGGGCCCAGCAGCCAGCCCATGGGGACATAGTAGGAAGAGAGCCTGAGTGAGAGGTAAGGTGGCCATGTTCGCCTTTAGCCCACTGGCCACCTTCTGTCCCTGCATTGTGCTTTTCTCGGCCACCAGGTGAACCCCCTCCCGTAAAAAGAGGCGGAGCGGGAAGGGAGTCTGAGCCACAAGCCCTTGGGTGGGAGGCCTGGTGAGCGGCAGGACCTGCCTCCAGAACCGGGCGTACGTGGATTGGTGGTCGGGTGGAGCTGCTGGTTCTACTACTGCACTTCACAGGCAGTACACCTGTCCAGCTGCCTCCCTTCCCCGTCGCACCTTGTGCTCCCTGGGGGTCTCGCTCCAAGGCTGCAGTGCCAGCACACCGCACATCTAACACCTAGCCCCCAGGGAGTGGGTGGGCCATGGGGCAGCGGTGCATTGTGGGTGAGCCGAGAGGCATGTGGCTGTTTGACTCTCTTGGTCCCAGGTGCCTCCTGGTTTGTCCCACTTTCATCTCCCTGGATTTGTCTGCGAACCCAGAGGTTACCAGCGGGGGCTTGCAGATGCTGCTGTCAGCGCTGGGGGAGAGGCGCCAGGGGCTGCAATACCTCAGCCTGGCAGGTGAGGGGGTGAAGGGCTCCAAGATCCCTGGGTTGCGGAGGGGTCCTGCTTCCCTGCACCTGGCAGGGCCGGGGGAGCATCACCCTGCCCTCGCTGGAGGGACTGAGAGGTGATCCTGAGGGGGCAGGGGCAGGCTGTGAGCCCTGGAGTTTTGCTCCTGATCCAGCAGAGCCCCCGGCCTGGCTGGCGCTGCCGAGTTGCTTTTCTCTCCGTAGTGGTGTGCAGAGCAGAGCAGAGGAGGCAGGACTGGAGTAGCGAGGGGCTGCAGCTGATAGAAAGGGCACAAGGGGGGGTCACCCAGCCTGTCCCCTCTTGGGCCGGGTCCAGGATTCTCAGTGCGCCACAGTGGCTACAACGGCCTGTTTCCTTCCCGCAGGCTGCAGGGTGCGAGGCCCATTGGACAGCACCACGTGGGCCCGGGTCTCTGCCAACGTGCGTGAGCTGCGGCTCTGCAGCCGGCAGCTGAGCGGCAGCAACCAGCGGGGCGTGGGTGAGTCCTGGCTTGGCCCCCCGGGCACCTCTCTGAGCGCAGTCACGCAGCACCACAAGCTCTTCTGTAAGAGCATCTGAAGTGCCCGACCGCTCGCAGCTGGAGCACACAAGAGGCCCATCCTGCTTGGGGCTGTGGCTGCTCGCAGAGGGAACTTGGGCAGACGTGAGGAACCAGGCACGGTGCCTGGCCTGTGCCAGCGACTTTTCTGCACTCAGAACTCAGGCCTGGCCCATGGGGAGGGGCAGGACCTGGCTGCTGCTGCTGCACAACCTGTTCTTTCTGGGGGCCCAGAGCCCTGCAGCTTCCCCCCACCTGGCACCAGTGCAAGCTGAGAAGGGAGCTGCTGGTCCCGTCGTAACCAAAGGAGGCAGGGCCCCGGCTGCTGTTGTGGAACTGGGCCTGTCTGCCTCGGGCTCCGAGCACCAGAACGCTGCAGGACTCTGCCCCATGGGGGTCCCTGGGCTTTGGAACCAAGGCCTCGGCTGTGTCCCCAGGAGGCAGTGAGCTACCGGGCCTGTGCTGCTAACAGAGAGGGGTGGCAAGTCCCAGAGTGTCCCCGGAGAGCTGGCTTCCAGCCTGTGGTGTCTCACCAGCTGCAGTCACACCTGCGCAGCAGAACCCTGGGGCTGCTGGCAGGGCTGGGGGGTTGGCTCCTGGGGCAGCACTGGCCTTGGAGCAGGCTCTGAAGCCAGCGTGGGGAAATAAGCTGCCAGAGACTGAAGGCGGCCACCTGCAGAAGAGCCCTTCCCTACTGCACGTCTCCCCACACAGGTGGAGGGTGATATTTTATTTGTCCCCCATTCCCGAGCTGTACAGGTTCTAGCTCTGCCCTGCCAGTGGCCACTGGACTAGTTCACACAGACTTACTAGCTGGCTGGTGTTTTCTTGGCTGCACAGGGTGGGCTTCTGCCTGGTGCAGGGGCCTGGGAAACCAATCAATAAAGTGCTGTATGTCTCCTCTGCTCCAGGCCTGCGTTGTGCCACCCTGCAGGCAGTGACGCAGAGACCTGGCCCTCTGCTGCTTGGGCCAGAGCTCTGTACCCTGCCAGCCTTCTCCCCCTCTGGACAGCTGTTTGACACCCCCCACCCTCATTTCCCAGGCTCCGCTGCAGCCTGGGGCATGACCTGTTGTCAGCAAGGGTGGAGCACCCTGCCTTAGCCAGCTGCTGTGGCACCCAGAAAATCTGAGCTGCTGGGCTGGTCCAGGCCCTGAGTACAGGGGCAGTGGCTGTGCCTGCTTCTCCCACCCAGCAAGAGCCACAGCACCGCAGCATAGCCAGCATGGGGGTTTATTACCGCAGGTGTACAAGTCTCCCGCCCTGCTTGCAGGACTCACGGGGAGGGAGGAAAGGAGACAGGCTGGCTGGAGCTGGCCCAGTGTGAATGTGCCCTGCAGCAGCACAGTTCACCTTGACTCAGCCCTAACCCTGCTGCGGGAATGGCTGCAGTGCACCACTCCCAGCCTCCTGCCCCCAACAGCAGCCTAGGGGAAAGGGCCTGGAGCCTGCTGGACTGCTACAGTGGGAGGGCGCTCCTCAGGACCAGGCAGGGCGCAGGGCCCAGCCTCAGGAGTGCAGGAACCGGTTGAAGGCATTGTAGGCGGATTCCAAATCAAACAGCATCTGGCGCACGTGGGAATCGTCCAGCTCGTCAGAGGCAGACATACCGCTCAGCGTCTGCAGCCTGCCGGGGAGAGTCAAGGCACAGGCCTGGCCCCCAGAGCAGGAAGAAGGCCCTTTGCTGGGCTGCACTTTGCGCCTGCACTAGTACTGGAGGGACCTGGCAGGAGCCATGACTTGTCGCCCTGAGTGCTGGCCTAGGAGGAAGCTGGTAGCTCCTCTGGCCACGGTCCCACCCCGCAACCAGGCCCCTGATCAGACATGGCGAGCAGGGCTGGGGACAAGCACCTCCCACTGCAGAGGGAGCAGACTGATGGAGCTGGGCCCGAAGGCACTCTGCGCTCCCCCATGCCCTCAGACTGGCAGGAGCGCCATGGGGCAAGGCAGGTCCAGGCCCTGTCCTGGAGAGCTGGGTCAGGACCCGGGCTTGCTCCTGCAGAGGGCAGGGGCCTCAGAGCACCCTACTCACCACTGGTTCACTTTCTGTCTCCCCTCGAAGTCAGGAGGTAGGTGGCTCATGCGGTTCATCGTCTCCATCAGCTCCCGCAGGTCTCGCTGGATCTGGATGCACAAAAGCATGGAGCTTCTGCTTTTCCTGCCTGGGGCCCGGCTGGGAAAGCCCCACCCCCCTTCAGGCGCTGCTGCCAGCAGTGAAGCCTCCATGCACCCCTAGCTTGTCCCCCTCTCTCTCCGAAGACCAGCCACACCGGGTCAGACCAAAATCCATCTTGCCCAGTGCCCTGTCTTCGGCCAGTGGCCAATGCCACGTGCCCCAAGGGAAGCGAACAGAACAGCTGAGCATTGAGTGGTCCATCTCCTGTCATCTAGTTCCAACTTCTGACAAACGGAGGCTAGCGCCATCATTCCTGCCCATCCTGGCTAACAGCCACCGATGGACCTCACCTCCCTGAATGGATCTAGCTCTTTTTGGAACTCTATTGATAAAGTCCTGGTCTTCACGCCATCCTCTGGCCAGGAGCTCCAGAAGTGAACTGTGCACTGCATGAGAAATACATCCTGTTTGTTCTTAACCCTGTTGCTAATTTCACTGGGTAACCCCTAGATCTCGTGTGGTGGGAACAAGTAAATACCTTTTCCTTATTTTTCCTCCACACCAGTCATGATTTTGTCGACCTCTTAGTCGTCCCCGCACCCTTCATCTATTGTTTTCTAAACTGAAAAGTCACAGACTTTTTAATCTCTCTTCAGATGGACCCGGTCCAAATCCATTGTTTTTGTTACCCTTTTCTGAAACTTTTCCACAGCCAAGGGTGTTTTTTTTTTGTTTTTTTGAGATGAGGCGACCACATCTGCACGCAGTATTCAAGCTGGGGGTGTACCCTGGATTTATACCAAGGCTGTAAGATACTCCCTGTCTTATCCTCTGTCCCTCTGTAAATGATTCTCACCTCATCCATGGCTCGGATCTCCAGGCGCAGCTTGTCCATCACTGTGATGAAAAGCTGGAAGAGAAAAGAGGTGCCTCAGCAATGGCCTGGAAGCTAGCAGCAGGGCACCTCACTCCAGCCCTCTTGGGAGGGTGGGGGCAAGCCAGGACAGCGGGCCCTTGACAGCCCCCTGGGGACGAGCCATGCAGCTGCACAGGCCAGGCCAGCTGCCAAAGTCCCAGAAGCACAGGATGCCGGGATTACAGTGCGCACAGCCCCTTGCCCCGGGAACGTACAGAGACGATGTCAGCAATGCAGCGGTTCAGGTTGCCCTTGTCGTCCTTGATGGTGATTGGCCGATCCTCCTTGATCCTCTCCATGGCCAGCGGGCAGTCGAGCTGCAGCAGAAGGAGGGTTACAATGAGGCTGGGCAAGCTCAGGGCAGGGTAACAAGCACCATATAACCCCCAACAAAGAGCATTTCCCAGGGAAAGCCGGGTTCCGCTCCATGTGCTAAGCTGGGGGAAGGGAGCACAGTACAGAACGTGGCCAGACGGTCTGAACATAGGGCCACCCAGCCTGGTCGCCGACAGTGACCAGTGCTGGGTGCCCCAGAGGGCATGACCAGAACACGTCACCAAAAGGTGATCCTTCTCCTGTCACCCAGTCCCAGCTTCTGACAAACGGGGCTAGAGGCACCACCCTGTCCACCTTGCTGAACAGCCATTTGTGGCCCTGCTCTCCATGAACGTATCCAGTAGGTTTTTGAGCCTTGTTATAGTCTCAGCCTTCACATTGCCCTGTGGCAGGGAGTCCCACAGCTGGCCCTGCGTTGTGTGAAGAACTCCGTCCTTCTGTCTGTTTTAACCCCACTACCTGTTTGTTTCATGGGGTGACCCCTAGTTCTTGCATTAGGAGAAGGAAGACAGAACACCACTTCCTTATCGACTTTGTCCAACCAGTTGGGATGTTCTGGACATTAGCCGCCTCTTTTCCAAGCTGAGAAATCCCACTCTTACTACTCTCCCCACACCATACCCCAGCCATTCCATACCCCTAATCGGTTTTCTGCCCTTTTCTGTACCTTTCCCAATTCCAATACATCTTTTTAGAGATGTGGTGACCTTGAATACTGCTGCAGGTGTGACGTGGAAGTACACGGGATTTAGACGAAGGTAATATGATTACGACAAGGTGGAAGTGCCTTTGGTCCAGGGGAGGGAGGGAGGGAGAGAGAGAGAGAGTGTGTGTGTGTGCGTGCGCGCGCGCACACTCACCCCCCAAAGCCCAGAGGCCCCCTCTCTAAGCCAGGTGACTGCGAGAGTGTAATTCACCTTTGGTGGGTTCTCCAGCACCGATAGTTTTTAAATCTAGGCAGGCTGTATTTCTCATCGGACAGGTCTGCTCTGGGAGTGAGCTGGGGGCAGGGCTCTGGCCAGAGGGACACAGGGGAACAGCCTGGGTGACCACACTGGTTCCTCCAGGCTTGGAATAAACAAATCTATGCAGTCTCTCTCCCCAGCATCTAAGTCAGTCAGGCACAGTAGGGCTATGTCTACACAAGCCCCTTCCTTTCAGAAGGGACATGGTAATGAGCGAGTTGGGAAGATGATAAGGAGGCACTGCCATGAATATGCAGTGCCTCTGTAATGTAGTGGGAGACACCTGTGTGTACACATGGGGCTCCTGCTGAGGGTAACCTGGCGACCAGGTGACACCCCTGGGCTGCAGACAAAGGAGGAGGTGGAGCCTGAGGGGTTTGAACTGGAACTGGGTGTTGGAAGCAGTTAGTCGGGGCTGGGAGAGAGAGAGACAAAGGAGGGGGCAAGACCCCGGCTCCGGGGGCCCCTCGGGGCCTCCTCTCCCCAGCATGGCTTGGACTGGCTGTCTCTGCCGGCTGCACTGACTCCTCTGTACGACGCTGTGCCCTGTTGCCTAATAAACCTGCTGTTCTCCTGCCTGCGGATGGGGTGCAGAGGATGGAGACCCCGAACCCCCTCACAGCCTCATTAGCATAATGGTGGCTGCATGTGATTTGAAAGTGTTGCTTTCAAATCGCGCACCGCCCATCTAGACAGGGGCCTTTCGAAAGGACCCCCCGGACTTCGGAAGCCCCTTCTTCCTATTTGGTTTTAGGAAAAAGGGTTTTTCAAAGTCCGGGGGCGGAGGAGCGTCCTTTCAAAAAGCCCCCGTCTAGAGAGGCAGCGCACAATTCGAAAGCTGTGCTTTCCAATTGTGTGGGGCCACTATTATGCTAATGAGGCACTGCATATTCACAGTGGTGCCTCATTAGCATATTCCCAACTCGCCCCAAAAGGAGGGGACTAATGTCGATGCGGCCTACATGTAGAACTCAGCAGCAACACAGCCCCCCCCCGCCCCCACTGTTCTAGGAGCCCCCCGAGATTCCTGTCCCAGAGTCCCCAAAAGCTGTACTGCTGGAGGCTGAACTCATCCGGAACTTGCAGCAAAATTCATCGATGGAGCCAATTTCGGATCCCTGTACCTGTTTGAAGGCAGCTTTGTACTGGACCAGGAGCCGGGAGCAGGCTGCGGTGTACCTGGGGCAGTGCATGGAGTAAGAACAGCTGGAGTGGCTCATGCCAAGCAGGAGGGGAACACGGAGGTCGAGGATGTACAAGCAGGTCCCCAGGGGAAAGGAGAACACTGTAACACCCCCACGGCAGGGGAGGCTCCCCAGGGTCTCTGACTGGAGACCCTCTGCATGGAGCAATGTTGCCTGGCCCCCAGGGGAAGTGGGCAGGGCCTGAGGGGGGACTAAGGGGCTGTTTTGATGCTTCTCTGAGCCCCCTCCCCAGTGTGTCCGCAGTGCCCTGGGGAGGGGAGGTCACTCTGCTCCACTCGGTAACGACGCATCCTGCAGGAGATGCTCCTGCTGCTGCATCCGCTTGGCTCCCCTGGGAGAGACCAGGCTGGAAACAAAACCCAGCTGGGGACTCACTCGTTGGGAGAGACACAGTCCTTGATATAGGCTTTCTCCAGAGCCTGCATCGTCTTCACCACCGCAAACAGCTCAGCCATGTTATCGTACCTGAAACCCAAGCGCAGAAGCCCGTGAAGGCGCATAGCCTGTGACCCCCACTGCTATACACGCGCCCGCGTCCCTGGGAACAGCACAGGGGCTCTCATGCTCCACAGCCCAGCAGGAGCACTCCCTTTTTCTGGAGAAGACCCTTCCGCCTATTGCATCTTTCTCAGCCGCAGGCTGCCCTGGCCAATGGCAGAGGCGGAGCAGAAGGGCTCTTGGGTCCTTCCTAGCTTGGCGCGGGGACAGAGCATCAGAACGCAGAGCTCCCTGCACCATCAGCCCCAGCATCTCCCGAGCAAGGACCTCACTGCAGACAACAGCTTGAAGTCCCAGCACTCCCAAGCCCCACAGAACTGTGTACCACATGGGAACCCATTCGGCTGGGGATGGACTCACTTTTCTCGCTCCCGTGCATTTTTATACAGCTTCACCTCCTGCAAGGAGAGCAGATACACAGCCTGTCAGGTACCCGCACAGTGTGTGGTCAGCTGCACAAATGGACAGGCTGGAAGCAGGTGGGGACGGAGCTGACAGATACGGACCTCCTGCATCCTCACCACAGGGTAGAGGAGACAGGGACCAGAGAAACCCACACTGAGATGGAGGTAAGGAGCTGGGAATCACCTCAAGAGCTGGGGTCCCCTGAATGCTCCAGCACTGAGGGCTGTGAAACCGTTTGCAGAGCCAAACCCGACTTACGCTGGAAGGTCATTCTGCCTCCTGTGCCAGGGACAGGACGAGGAGGGGAACGTGACCAGCGTTACTCACCTCGTACAGTTCTGGCTTATTCCCTGGGGCTGAAAAAGAGGAAATCCATGAACAGACCTAGCACTTATAGCTAGGGGCCTACCAGTGACGCCCACAATGCAAAACCTTCCTGGTAACCCGGTGTTAGGAAGGACCACGTCCACAGCTCCTTAGCCTACTAGCTACAGGGATACTGCTAGCACCCAGGACCTCTACAGCCTGCTCCGCTCTTCCATCCCGCCCCTCCTGCTGATCACCGCCCCTTGCTCCAGGCCAGAGAACCCAGCACAGTTCACAAGGGAGAATCAGATTCTGAGCTGGAAGGGTCCTTGAGAAGTTGAGTCCAGCCCCTGCACTGGAGCAGGGCCAAGTAAACAGAGCCCATCCCTTCCAGGCATCTGTCCAGCCTGTTCTTAACAACTTCCACTGATGGGGATCCACAACCTCCCTGGGGCACCTGCTCCACAGCTTAACTGCCCTCAGTGTGGGAAAGCTGTTCTTTATCTCAGGGGGCCTCAAACTTCATTGCTGTACAATCCACTTCTGCCAAGAAAAAGTAATGCACAGACACATGCCTCAGCCAAAACCCAGGCCCTGCCACCAGGGGTGCGAGTAAGGGGAACAAAAGACCAGCCCCATTGCCTGAAGAAAGGAGAGGCTGAGGACCCAGGCTGCAGCCCCAGGAGGGGCCTGGAACCTGAGCCCCACTGCACAGGGCTGAAGCCCTTTGTCTGGCCTCGATCTCAGCAAGTCTAAGCCAACCCAGGGGAACTCATTAAAATGAGGTCCCAACCCAATTTGGGAACTGCTGTGCTATCCTAACCCCTGTTGATGTAGGCTGAGCCATTGCTTCGTAACCTGCCTCTGTGGCCGTGATACCCACCCTCCCATGAGCCCAGTGTCCCACCACTCTGCTGCCCCCAGCCCCGCTAGCCTGACCCCTGGGGACTTTGAGGGCGGGCAGTCCCCTGAGGGGAGCTGGAGCCCGGGGTGTCACTGGGTCTCTGGCCAGGGGCGGGGTGGGCCTGGGTCACAGCCCTGCTCATGGCCAGCAAGCAGGGCTCTGTCAGGTGTCGACCGGGCCAGTCTGTGTCTCAGCCCAGGCCATGGGGTGGTGCTGTGGGGCCCCTTGCTCCCCACAGCGGCAGAGCCAGCGGGACTCACCTCCTGGGCCAGGCGCAGCAGGGATCCCGTGGAACATTGTGGTGGGCTGGGGCACTGCTGCCTGGGGGACCTCTGCGAGGGAGGGAGAGGGGCGTTAGTGTGGCCAGGTGGCCCGGCCCCTGCACCCGACGCGATCCCCGGACCCAAACAGCCCGGGGCCCCACACTCCCCACCGCCCCCTAGTGACAAACACCCCCCAGCCCTGCGCTCCCCACCGCCCCCTAGTCACAAACACCCCCCGGCCCTGCGCTCCCCACCGCCCCCCAGCCAAACACACACACACACACACACACACACACACAACCCCCCCGGCCCCGCGCTCCCCTCCGCCCCCCAGCCACAAACACCCCCCCCGGCCCTGCGCTCCCCACCGCCCCCCAGCCACAAACACCCCCCCCGGCCCTGCGCTCCCCACCGCCCCCCAGCCAAACACACACACACACACAACCCCCCCCGGTCCTGCGCTCCCCACCGCCCCGTAGTGACAAACACCCCTCGGCCCTGCGCTCCCCACCGCCCCCTAGTGACAAACACCCCTCGGCCCTGCGCTCCCCACCACCCCCTAGTGACAAACACCCCCCGGCCCCGCGCTCCCCACCGCCCCCAGCCGCAAACGGCCCCCCCCCCGGCCCCGCACTCCTCACCGCCCCCCAGCCACAAACACCCCCCCGGCCCTGCGCTCCTCACCGCCCCCCAGTCACAAACACCCCCCCCGGCCCTGCGCTCCTCACCACCCCCTAGTCACAAACACCCCCCCGGCCCTGCGCTCCCCACCGCCCCCTAGTCACAAACACCCCCCCCGGCCCTGCGCTCCTCACCACCCCCTAGTGACAAACACCCCCCGGCCCCGCGCTCCCCACCGCCCCCAGCCGCAAACGGCCCCCCCCCCGGCACCGCGCTCCTCACCGCCCCCCAGCCACAAACACCCCCCCGGCCCTGCGCTCCCCACCGCCCCCCAGTCACAAACACCCCCCCCGGCCCTGCGCTCCTCACCGCCCCCTAGTCACAAACACCCCCCCGGCCCTGCGCTCCTCACCGCCCCCCAGCCAAACACACACACACACACACACACACACCCTGAGCCGAGCGCACCGCACCGCACCGCTGCTCCCCGCGCCCCCGGCCCTGCCGCGCCGCCGCCCTCCGGCCTCTCACCCGCTTCCTGGAAAATGGCGCCGGAGCACATCGAGCGCTCGGCGCTCCGCTCGCCCGCCTGCCTGGGAGGGGCGCGGCCGTTATTTGGGCGGGAAGGGCGCGCGCTGCTGTGCTGAGGGATGAACAAGTGACCCCCCCCCGCCCCCGCCAGAGACGGGGCTTTCCCGCCCGGCCCGGCGGTGTGCAATCCCGTGGGGGGGGGGAGCCGGCGCCCTGCGCCTCTGGCCGGTGGGTGGATGCCGGAGTGCGCCACAGCCCCGGTACAAGGGCCAGGCGCCAGCAGCCCGAACGGGAGCGCGTGTGACGTGCTAGGGCTCCGCAGAGCCGGCACGCGTGCCAAGAACAGCACGCGTGCCAAGAACAGCAGGTGAGGCGGGAGCTCAGCCCCGCCCTTCCTCCCCCCAGGCAGCCGGGTGCTGGCACAGAGCCAGGCCGCCTGGGGAGTAGGAAAAGCCCGTCTAACACGGCCAACCCCCTCCCCGAGCGGGAGAGCCCTGCCTCTTCGCGTGTTTATTCACGGAGCTGTTGTCAGAAGGACCCCTAGTGGCTTTTAAAAGTATCACCGGCACTCAGGCTGGAGAGGATGGAAGGTCAGTTTTCAACACTGCCTCCAAGGTTGCTGAGCCCGGTGGTACTGCGGTGGGAACGAGTGGGTACTGTTACAGACACGCTGCGCCTCAGGGATGTTCTCTCTTCTGTAGGGTAACCCTGTCTGAATGTTCCCAGTAAAGTTCCCCAGAGGTGGCCCGGCAGTAAGGCCCTTTGTCAGTCCTTTACCTAGTAACCCTTTTGCAATAGGGTGCCGAGCCTCCTTGGTCAAAGCTGCCTGAGTCCCAGCCTGGCACAGGCTTGGTCAGTTCCTCCTGCTCCCATGGTTGCTCTGCAGAGCGGCTGTGAGGGGAAATGCTGACCCCACAGGAGTCTTCATGCTGAGAAACAGCTACAGTGCTGCTTCCTGGCCTGCCTGGGCTGGCAGGTAGCCCCCCATCCCCTGCTGTGCAAGGTCAGGGACAGAAGGATGGAGCCAGCTGGAACATGGTTTAAATGCAGCATCTCTGCCCCAAGGGGTTGGCAAGGAGAGGAGTCTGTTTTCTGGAGCTGCCTCCCTCAACTTGCCCATCTTTTTGTACAACTGCAGGCCCATGTTTCCTTCTAATCCTGTAAGGTGCTATTTATTCTCCTTTGCATTTTGCAATCGATCCATTGAATTTCAATTATTTATTGGTTCAATTATTTAATAAAATCATACTTGTAAAATATTGTTACAGATGTGAAATTCATAACATGAAAAGCAACATTCGGAGACCTGAACCAAACGTTGCATGTGTGGCTGATTTCGGGCTATGAATAGTTAGAAATAGTTGAGTTAAAGAATATTTTGAACATGTGTCTGTACTCGCTCTTCAAGGTGGTGTATTCTGTGATGGATTTGAAACGTTGATGCATTTGATCCATGTTTAGTTTGTTGCATGCCCTACTATGTCACAAACCTCTCTAGTATAACCATAAGCATAGTAAATGTCAGTAATTGTGAAGTTTATGAGCAACTGATTCAGCTGTGAAATTGACCAGCACCTCTATTTCAGGAGAGATCTCTGTGCTGATGTATTCAGAGCAGAACAAACTCATTTTTACTCCAGAATAAAAATGCTTCTTGCTCTCTCCAGTAGTAGGTTCTGTGACAATCTCAGTACCCTAACTAGCTAATTCTGCACCTGAGGCAAGAATATAAAATTGCACCCCTCATGTATTCATGGTAGTTAGTTTGTAGAACAATGGAAAGTACATAAATAATCACGGTAACAGCAACAGTAACAACACACTGCTTATGCTGGCAGGGGGAGGGGGCTGTGTGGGGTGTACCCACCATACCTTGTCTCTCCTGCCTCAAGTGGGACTGTGCCGCTAGCAGATGCCTGCAGCGGGTGGTCGTGGGGCCACAAAAGAAACGGGGAAGGGCAGGGGGCAGGTGGGTGTGCTGACAGCACTGGGTGCAGAGCCAAGATAGCAACATTGGAGCCAGTGTGGTGCGTAGGGCCAAGGGGGTGTGTGTGTGTGGAGGTGCTGTGTGAAAGGATGTGTGTGTGTGTGTGTAAAGGTGGGGTGTGTATGTTGCTGCTGTGCCTCTGGGCAGCGTGCAAATGTACATGTAGATGCTTGTGGTATTGAGTGTCGGGAGAGGGTGTGGACGGTGGTGGTGCTGTACCAAGAAGCAGGTGTTTGTCAGAGCTGGTTGCCCCTTATGTGTGCGTAGAGGCTGTGTGAAGGTGGGGCACTGCACAGGGACCAGGGATTGTCTCCAGGACCAAGGAGAGGTTGTCAGGGAGTCAAATCTGACAGGTGAAGCCCCAGACTCAGAACTAGCTCCCCCTAGGACCAAGTGAATCCCCACCTCCGTGGATGAGCTCCAGGAACACTGGTAGCTAATTCTGAAAGGCAGCAATGTGGGGCATGCTGGGCTACGTCTACACGTGAAGCCAACATCGAAATAGCTTATCTCGATGTAGCAACATCGAAATAGGCTATTTCGATGAGTAACGTCTACACGTCCTCCAGGGCTGGCAACGTCGACTTTCAACTTCGACGTTGGGCAGCACCACATCGAAATAGGCGCTGCGAGGGAACGTCTACACACCAAAGTAGCACACATCGAAATAAGGGTGCCAGGAACAGCTGTAGACAGGGTCACGGGGCGGACTTAACAGCAAGCCGCTCCCTTAAAGGGCCCCTCCCAGACACACTTGCACTAAACAACACAAGATCCACAGAGCCGACAACTGGTTGCAGACCCTGTGCATGCAGCATGGATCCCCAGCTGCCGCAGCAGAGCCAGAAGCCCTGGGCTAAGGGCTGCTGCACACGATGACCATAGAGCCCCACAGGGGCTGGAGAGAGAGCATCTCTCAACCCCTCAGCTGATGGCCGCCATGGCGGACCCCGCTATTTTGTTGTTGCGGGATGCAGATCATCTACACGTGCCCTATTTCGACGTTCAACTTCGAAGTAGGGCGCTATTCCCATCCCCTTATGGGGTTAGCGACTTCGACGTCTCGCCACCTATCGTCAATTTCAACTTCGAAATAGTGCCCAACACATGTAGCCGTGACGGGCGGTATTTCGAAGTTGGCGCCGCAACTTCGAAGTAGCGTGCACGTGTAGACACGGCCAAAAAAACCCATGCACTACACCTAGTACAGATAAACACAGCAGGTTCTTGCATAAACCTAAATTCATATATCTTTGTTGGATTCAGAGAATGCAAAAAATTGTCTGCCCTTAAAACATACACTCATCAATTTCTCAGCTCCTTCAACAATTAGGTAGGTCTCCAGTCTTCAGTACTCCAAGTCATAGTATCTAAAGGTTCACTCAACTTGAGAATGTGTATCTGGTATTTACCAGATGTAGTTTAGTATAAGACATTTCAGTGCACAAACACTACCCCCATTGTTAAAACAAACTAAATCAAGGCATGCATAAAGGCTATCACCAACAAACAACACAGATTCTTTTGTAAGTTCAAACTCATCTATTTTTGTTTAATTTAGAACAGGCAGGCAATGAAATACCCTTTAAGCACATTAATTCATTGCCTAGCTGTTCCTATGGCTAGGCAGCTCTGGAGGCAGCTCTCAATTCCTCAACACTATAGGTCATGGCAACCAAAGATTCATGCAACTTGAGGGTGCGTTTCTCGGGGTCTACGGTATGTGGCTTGGCCAACAGACATTTTAGCATATAGGCATCTTCCTCAGCCTGGGACAGACTTTGGGGGTTGACTTGTTGATATGTGTGTGTAAGGAAGGTGCCAGCAGGAGCTCAGGACTGGGAAAGGCTTCAGGGCCTGTGTCCTTCAGATCTCATTTGCATGAAAATCTAAAAAGATGCATATGTAATACCCTCTGTGGAAGTATAACATTGTATAAGTATAACGTTGTATAAGGGGACATGCTGGATACATTGTATATGAGAGGGCATGCCAAAACATGTTACAAAGTATCTGAGGGAGCACACGTAGGGACAGTTAGCTTTTGAATGGAGAAGCAATTAAGATGGAGCCAGCACGTCTAAGAAGCAGGCATCAGAATGGAAGGTGTGAAGGGCAATTAGTTAAGTTAACTGGAAGCTGTGAAAGGAGATTGTTAAGGGTGGCAGGTAATTGAAGATACGTGACTGGTCTCGGGGATCTCGAAGGGTGGTGACTAAAATCTTTTTCTTCTTTTGTCTGTAACTTCTCTGTAACTTGTTCTCCAAAAAACTGTATAAATTAAGAGACACAAGCCCCACTCGGGGCGCTCACTTCTAAATGTATTAGCAGAGCGGCTTTGCTAATAAAACAGAGTGGTCTGATAAATTGTGAGTCTGAGTCAAACTTTGACACCTCTTAACAAAGTCTGATGGGAGCAGGTGAAGCTGTGAGGTTTCATCTCTTGTCATGAACATGTTCTTGTAAAGTCACAATTTATGCTATCAAGCGTGTAAGAAATGTGGGTTCTCACCCATGCTTGAAGTTGTTGTGCAGTCCAGGGTAGTCACCGTTATGCCTAAAGGTATGGGTTGCACAGGGATCCTTTCATCGGGTAGTAGAAGAGAGTAAGCAGTGCTGGGGTATACACTATAAAAAAAATAGTGAAATAATGCTTTAAAAATTAACAAAAGTTTTTGAAAAGTAGGCTTTTGTGAAACAGTTGTGTTTTCAAACTTGGAAAAAGGCCTTTACACTATAGAAGCTCACCTAGTGAGCTCTTTTGCTAGTGTTTAATTTATTGCTTGACAGTTTTTTGATTTTTTTAGGGTAGTTGAAGTTTTTTAAAAAAGAAGAGTTTGGAGGATGTGTTACTCTGCACGTGAGAATAAGAAAACTTCAAAATACATGGGGTCTGTTCAAAAAGAACTCCTGTCCAGACAAGCTGCATGGGGACAAGCTGCATCAATTTTGAAGCACTGCGGCAGCCTGCATGCTAATGAAGCGCTGAATATGCATTTCAGCACTTTATTAATAAACTTCAAAATGGCCATTTGCATGGCCATTTCGAAGTTTGGGGCTACTGTAGACGTACCCTCTGACAGAAGAGTTACATGCGAACAAAGGACAGGAACGCTGCCTGTTGTGTTTGCCTGGCTGGCTGGGTTTGCTGGGCTGATGGGAACAGATAAGAGCAGTTACAGGGTTACGGGCTGTGGTACAGGGCATGGTGGGAGTGTAATACATGAGCATACGCTGGAAGGCTGCCTGGCTCCCTCTCTCAAACTGAAGTCAAGTTAGGCCAAGTTAGGACGGGCAAGAGGGTTGGGGGGGCAGGGGGAGGAGCAGCAAAAGCAACAGTAAAAGCTAAAGAAAATCCTGGCGGTGGCCAGAACGCACCCTCTCCCATGACCCCTCCCCCGTGGGATACAAAGGAGGTGGGATGAAGCCTCCTGTCTCAGGACCCGCCCAAGTGAAGGGTGACTATAAGGGATGTGGCTAAGGGCACACACTGCAGGTCTAGCGAGGCCTAATCAGAGGGGGTGTCAGGGAATGGGGCCAGTGCGGTGTTCTGCAGTGTCTGAGCTGGGAAGCGAGACAGCGTGAAAGCTCTGGGTTGTCAGGCTGGCAGAGGAACCCTGGGGAGCAGATTTGGCCAGGTTGCAGAGCTAGGGGTGCACTTGCTTGGAACTAACTTGCTTCGGGCTTCTGATCTCCTGATTTCCGCTTGTGTGATGAGAGCAGGGGGCGGGGTGAAGGAAAAGCCTTCTAACACTGCCTCGCTGGGAACCAGAGCCACCTCCCCACTTCCACCCCCACCCACCCCCCTCTACAGCCACTGGGCTCACACACCTCTAGCCTGGAGGCAGAGCTGGGCCCTGCCTGTTCACATTGTCCAAATGCCCACCAGCTAAACGGGGAGCCCAGGGGTTTTGCCCTTTGGATGAAGAATGCTTGAGAACAGGGGCAGCAGCTCAGGTTTGTTCAGCTTTTGCAAAGATCGTTGCAAAGCTGTCAGCAACCGGCTGGGGCAGCTGGTTTTCCGGCAAACACCTCCGTGACGGCAAGGAGGGGGACAGATCCCAGGCCAGGCTGTGCTACAGACGGGCACCTCTGTTTAAACAGTCTGCAGCAAGCTCGTTAACATTAGACCACCACCAGGTTTTAGAGCTACCGGCCATTGAGCCATTAGGTAGTGTTGCGCAGGGGCACGGCTGGGGGGGTGATGCTGCTTCCCAGAACATCGGCACCCCAATTGAAGCATTATTTGGACTCTGCGGGTGCTTGGGACACCTCCACCCCATTGGCCCAAGTTGAGAAGGCATTTAGGATTGACGAAGATTTGCGTATAGGCACAGCCATCTCCCTGGGGCCTGCAGGGGGGCTCCTTCGGAAACGTTTGGAGACTGGAGGGCAAAGCTGTGGCTGAGTCTAATTTTAGGGGAGGGCAAATGAGGGAAAATGTAATGGCGCATTCAGAGCTTGGCAGGGGTGTGTAGCTAAACTCTTCCCACATGGTGCCCCTGATTCTTGGGGTATTGAGTGTGGACGTATGGATTCCCTTCCCTCCGCCCCACAGTTTGCTTGGAATCAGTTACTGTGACAGCAGCTGCTGAGCCCGTAAACTCGGATCAGTGCTCTTGGGCACACTCTGAGCAGCAGGCTGGGCGGTAAAGCAGCCCACGCGTCACCTCCGGCTTGCCCGCTTGCAAGCTCCTTAACCTCGGCTTCTTTAGGACAGAGAGAGCCGTGTTAGTCTGTATTCTAGCAAAACAAAACAGCAGTCTGCTAGCGCTTTAAAGACTAGCAAAATAATTTATTCAGGGATGAGCTTTCATGGGACAGAGCCACTCATTCAGATCATAGCCAGACCAGAACAGACACAATATATAAAGCACAGAGTTCCAAAAATCGTCATCAAGGGCTCCCCGTGTAGCTGGTGGGCATTTGGACAATGTGAACAGGCAGGGCCCAGCTCTGCCTCCAGGCTAGAGGTGTGTGAGCCCAGTGGCTGTAGAGGGGGTTGGTGGGGGTGGAAGTGGGGAGGTGGCTCTGGTTCCCAGCGAGGCAGTGTCAGAAGGCTTTCCCTTCACCCCGCCCCCAGCTCTTGTCACAGATGCGGAAATCAGGAGATCAGAAGCCCGAAGTAAGTTAGTTCCAAGCAAGTGCACCCCTAGCTCTGCAACCCGGCCAAATCTGCTCCCCAGGGTTCCTCTGCTAGCCTGACACCCCAGAGCTTTCACGCTGTCTCGCTTCCCAGCTCAGACACTGCAGAACACCGCGCTCGCCTCATTCCCTGACACCCCCTCTGATTAGGCCTCGCTATACCTGCAGTGTGTGCCCTTAGCCACGTCCCTTATAGTCACTTCCACTTGGGCAGGTCCTGAGACAGGAGGCTTCATCCCACCTCCTTTGTATCCCACGGGGGAGGGGTCACGGGAGAGGGTGCGTTCTGGCCACGGCCAGGAGTTTCTTTAGCTTTTACTGTTGCTTTTGCTGCCCCTGCCCCTCCCTCCAGCCCTCTTGCCAGTCCTAACTGGGCCTAACTTGACTTCAGTTTGAGAGAAGGAGCCAGGCAGCCTTCCAGAGTATGCTCCTGTATTACACTCCCACCATGGCCCGTACCACGGCCCGTAACCCTGTAACTGCTCTTATCTGTTCCCATTAGACCAGCAAACCCAGCCAGCCAGGCAGACACAACAGGCAGCGTTCCTGTCCTTTGTTCACATGTAAGTCTTCTGCCAGAAGGAGTCGGCAGCAAGCAGGGCCGGGTTCAACATCTAGGGGCTCCTTTTCACCCATCTCACACAGAAGTGGCTCCAGCCCACACCCAGTAGCCTGGGAAATGTGCACCCCCGGGCGCCTCGGAGAGGCGATGCTTCCCCACTCGCACGCACAGAGTCTGAGTGTAGAAAAAAAACTTTTAATGAAAGAGGCAGAGAAAGCACATGGCAATAGCTTGGGAAAATCCCACACCCAGAGTTCATATCCAACCCTCAAGTAACTGTCCCAGCTCAGATGGATTGAGCAGTGTCCTTTGCCTCTCAGGCTCACCAGTCCAGTACTGTAAGGATCCAATCCACACACCCAAACTTTCTCTGCGCCCCACCTCAAATGCCCCACTTACAACTCTGTCCAGTCTGTGCAGGCCCTGACACATCACCCTGATGCACCCCTCATTGAGCCTGAGGCAAGGCCAGCCGTCCTCTCATTGGTCCAGTGTCCTGTGTGCCCCCCCACTGGCTGTTTGTCCCCTGTATTGTGGCTGGAGGCAAAACCAGCTCTCCATGGCTTGAGCCGCCAGTTCTTCTGCTCAGCTCGTAGCAGTTTCAGCTTTGGGCCTAACTACACCACCTACCAAGAAGGAGTCTCACAAAGGCTACGTCTACGCTAGCCCCTTCTTTCCAAAAGGGGCATGGTAATAAGCAAGGTCAGAACATGCTAATGAGGCACTACCATGAATATGAGGCACCTAATTAGCATAACGGCAGCCACAGCAGGCCGCCCATGCAGTGCAGATGGGACCCTTTGCAAAGCCCCTTATTCCTATTTGGTTTTAGGGGCTTTCGAAGACTAGGGGGCTGTGGCCGCACTCGGCCAAAATTTCGAAATGGCCGTGCTAATGGCCAAATCGAAGAATACTAATGAGGTGCTGAAATGAATATTCAACACCTCATTAGCATACTGCCGCCCACGGCACTTCAAAAGTGCCCCATTTTGCTTGCGTGTGGGCTGGCTACATGAGCGTCCTTTCCCAAAGGGTCCTGCACACTTCAAAATCCCCTTGTTCCTATCCACTGATAAGGAGATTTCCCATTTTGCAAGGGCCTTTCACAAAGGATCCCCATGGAACCAAGCCACAAAGTGCCCTGTCCAACAGCATGCTAATGAGGCACTGAATATTCATTTCAGCACCTCATTGGTACTTTTCCATTCAGTTATTAGCATAGCCATTCCAAAGTACAGCTACACTCCACTGGTTGAAAATCCTGGCTACAAATTCCATGCCTTCTACAGCACCCCTTTTAAATTGCTAATGTTACCCCCAGGGCAACAATCCACTGCATGCTTACAAGAAAAAACCAGCAACGAAGGGTCCTATGGCACCTTATAGACTAACAGAAAAGTTTCGAGCACAGAAAGCTCATACTCTAATCTTTTCTGTTAGCCTATGAGATGCCACAGGACCCTTTGTTGTTGTTACAGATCCAGACTAACTCAGCTACCCTTCCCATAACAAAAATCCAAGAGCTTCTTCTATCTTTTTCCCCTTTCATAAAAGAAAGTTACCGAAAACTTATTATATCAAACCCACAAACCTTGTCCAACAGCAGCCAAAAAATCTCTAACCAATTTTCCAAATAAAACACCACTAGCCACACCCCCCAAACACTTGCACTTTTAAAAACCTTAATAGTGCCGATGAAAGGATTCTTGTGCAACCCATACCTTCCCAAGGTCACGGTGACTACCCTTTATTGCACAAATACTTCAAGCATGGGTGAGAACCCACATTTCTTACACTGGGTGATATGGTATGAAGAAGTGCGTCTGCCCCACAAAAGCTCACCTAATAAACTATTTTGCTGGTTTTTAAAGTGCTACTTGACTGCTTTTTGTTTTGGGTGATAGCATAACTTGTGACTTTACAAGAACATGCTCATGACAAGAGATGAAACCTCACAGCTTCATCTGCTCCCATCAGACTTTGTTGAGAGGGTATTACATATGCATCTATTTAGATTTTCATGCAAATGAGATCTGAAACACACAGGGCCTAAAGCCTTTCCCAGTCCTGAGCTCCAGCTGGCACATTCCTTACACACACATATCAACAAGTCCACCCCCAAACTCTGTCCCAGGCTGAGGAAGATGCCTATATGCTAAAACGTCTGTTGCCAAGCCACATACGGTAGACCCCCGAGATACACACCCTCAAAGTGTGTGAATCTTTGGTTGCCATGACCTGGAGTGTTAAGGAATTGATAGCTGCCTCCAGGCTGCCTCACCACAGAAGGAGTAGGGCAATGGAGTACTCCAGTTAACAGTAGTATTCCATTCCCCTACTCTTCTGAATTATAACAAAATAGATCAAACAGAGAGCTGTAAAGGGATACGTATATGTGTGCCCCAAGCTTCCAAATGGCCTTTTTGAAGTTCATTAATGAAGCGCTGAAGTGCCTATGCAGTGTTTCATTAGCATATGGACGACAGCGGTGCTTTGAAATTGACGTTCTTTGCTGCTGTGCGGTGCGTCCAGACGGGGCTCGTTTTCAAAAGGACCCTGCCTACTTCCAAGTCCCCTTATTCCCATCAGCTCATGGGAATAAGGGGACTTGGAAGTAGGCGGGGTCCTTTCAAAACGAGCCCCGTCTGGACGCGCCGCGCGGCGGCGAGGAGCGTCAATTTCGAAGCGCCGCTGTCGTCCATATGCTAATGAGGTGCTGAATAGGCATTTCAGCGCTTCATTAGTGAACTTCAAAACGGCCATTTGCGTGGCAATTTCGAAGCTTGCGGCACGTGCTTTAAAGACTACTGAAATAGTTTATTAGATGAGTTTTTGTATGGCAGAACCCTTTTTTCAGACCATAGCCAGGCCAGAAGGGACTCAGTATTTAAAACACAGAGAACCAAAAACAGCAGGCAAAGAGAACAAATCAGAAAAAGATAATCCAGAAAAGCAAATCAGAGAGAGGAAAACTGGAAAAAGGCACCTGAAATAAATAGGATGAAATTCAATGAGGATGAATGCAAAGTACTGCGCTTAGGGCGTAACAGTTTGTTTCACGCTTACAAAATGGCAGATGCCTACGAAGGAGCACGGCAGAAAGGATCTGGGAGTCAGAGTGGGCCACAAGCTGACTATAAGTCAACAGTGTGATAAGAAAACCCTGGCACGTCATTCTGGGGTGCGTTCAGTGGAGCACGCAAGATCTGAGAAATCATTCTTCTGCTCTACTCTGTGAAACTTAAGTCTCAGCTGGGCTATTATCTCCAGTTCTGAGCCTCACATTTCAGGAAAGATGTGAACACTTTGGAGAAGGTCCAGAGAAGAGCTAGGCAAATGGAGAAAGTGCAAGAGAACATGGCTTGTGAAGGAGGATTGAAAGAACTGGGGTTGTTTAAGTTAGAAAAGAGAAGACTTGGGGAGAGGGGGACAGTTGGAACTTTCAAGTACCTGAAAGGTTGTTACCAGGAGATACATTATTCTCGTTAACCTCTGAGGCTAGAACAAGAGGCAATGGGCTTAAACTGCAGCAAGGGAGGGGTAGGCTGGACCTGAGGAAAAACGTCCCAACCCTCAGGTTGGGCAAACACTGGAATTAATTGCCTGGGGAGGCTGTGGAATCTCCATCGCTGGAGGTTTTTCAGGGCAGACAAACCCTGGCCTGGGAGAGTCATAAATGCAGAGGACTGGACTTGTTGACCTCTCATACGCTCTCGAGGTCCCTTCCATGATGCCATGATTCTGTGGGCTTCTGCTGGGCTGTTCCCCGTGCCGCACAGGGGGGGTATAACGTGGGCTTACGCACCAGAGGGAGGTGTGCTCTTGGGACGCTGGGCAAGGCCTCAGCTGCAGCCTTCCTGTGCAGCCCTCATCACAGAAGTCTGTAAATAACGTGGTAGGTGTGTCCTCCACCTCTATGAGAAGCCTTGGTAGGCTGGTGTCTGGTTGCAGCAGGACTGTGTTGAGGGAGCCCTGGCTGGTAGGTCACGGGCTCACTGGTATCCTGGGGGAACCTGTCATACCAATTTCTAGTGCAATGACAGCCTGGTGGAGGGGTCAGTGCAGGCAAGGTCGCCGTAGGGGTGTCTTCCGGCTGTGAATCTGTGACTCCCCTATGTCAGGTACATCCTCCCTAGGTCCTGGGGAACACTGGCCTGCCTGCATCACCTTCCCTGCGTATAACATTTGCAGCTGGCTCACGAGTCCTGGTGTTCCCGGTCCAGGGCTCCAGCCAGGCACCTGCTGTGACAACAAGGGAGTTTGGCAGGCTTCTCCCAGCTTCCTCTGCAGCCCATGAGATCTGCCCCAGCTGGACACAGGGCTCCTGGGGAGCAGGACTGCCTGGCTGGTAGGCCTCGTCCACACGCTCAGGGTCTAACTCGGGAGGCTGAGTGTCCCCAAACAGCCAGGCAAGTCCCCGCTGGGGACCAAGGTCCCTTGGTGAGAGGGAGGCACTTTCGAGCCACCTGGAGCTTGTCTTCAGGTCTGGGCAAGGTGCTCGGAGAGTCCCGGGTTGAGTCTGCTCCCGTTTGCTTGCTCTGGAGTGACACAGCTACAACCTTCACCCCCGTGCAGGCAGACAAACCCCTCCCTCTGACACAGTGAGCACCTCTCTGGGAAGCGGATTAACTACGCTGGCGGGAGACCGTCTCCCCCAGTGGCACAGAGCAGCCACATCTGTGCAGATGCTGTGCCTGGAGCGTAGCCGGGCCCACGGCTAACGACCCGGTGGAACAGATCATTGAGCCCAAGGAGTTGATGTGCGTTGCAAGGGAAGCGGCCCGTGGACAGCTCTGCAGTCCTGGGGGGAAGGCAAAGCCAGAGGAGGCCTGTTCTCTGCCCTGGACAAGGCCACCTATTAACCCTCCAGCTAAGAGTTACTAGGCCCCCTCAAGAGATAACCCCCAGCACTACTGAGAACAAGACACTGCCCCAGCCCATGTGACAGCCCAGAGCTGGACTCGCTCAGTCTTTGACAGGCCCATGAGCCTGCGCTCAGCCTTGGGTCATGGCACTGGAGGGGCTGGGCACACATGGGCCCACCTGAGCCTGAGGGGCCAGGCCAGACAGGTGACTGCTGCCAGCCCCTCTGCCCCAGGCACCGCTGGTCGCCTTGCCTACTATTCTGCATGGCTGAGCCAGCGCAAAGCCCGGCCCAGGGCAGTGCACGGCGCCGGCAGTGTAATCCTGCACTGCACAGGCTGCACCCCAGCCCCCTCACTCCTGGGACTCCTGGCTCCCTCCCGACTGTTGATTGCAGCGATTCCCATCTGCATGTCAGTGATGGAGCTTTGCACAGTTTGCACCTCAGGCTCCTGCCCCCAGCCCCTGGGGCAGAACCCGGTGCTGGCTGCCTCTCTTTGGGCTGCCCTCCCCTATGGCCACCCACCCCTGCCGACAGGAGGCAGAGCTAGAACCAAACCCCGCTGGCAGCGGCTCGTGCTCCCAGGCTGCTCTGCAGTGCATCCTCCTGCCCTGGGGCTGGGGCTCGGGCTGGGGCTGGGACGGGACACCAGCCACACCAGCGCACCTTCAGGACACTTCCTGCATCCCAGCTCCAGCTCAGCCCAGCCGCTCTCCCTCGTCCACCCAGAGATGCCTGACCTGGCCACGCAACCTTCCTCTCTTCACCTGGGGGGGCGAAAGGACTGTGTCGGAGGGTGGGGCTAAGCGCCATACTGCCTGACAGGGCCAGCCATGCTGGGAGGGGCCCATCACCCTGGCATCTGGGCTGCCAGAGGCAGCACTGGTAATACTGCCCCTGCTCATTCCGGACCTGTGCACACGAGATGGGCCCGTCACCTTCAGCGGCACAAGGTGCCTGCCTGGCTGGCATGGCTGACAGCTCACCGCAGATTGGCCCGTGTGCGTCGCCGGGGCGGGAGATGCACATCCCCCGAGGGAGTCCTGGGCATGCTCTGCCCCGGCACTGCCTCCCCGGGAAATGAGATCCTTCCTCCTGCTCTGCAAGGCGGCCCCAAGCAGCGGGACAGCCTGTGGGAGCCCTGGGCTCCATGGCAGGTCGGGGTTACCTGCTCCCCAAAAACCGACCCAAGACCCGGGGCCTGGAGTGTGCCCCCCCCGTGCTCCCCCCGCTACTACTAAGAGCAACGGGAGCCCACAGCCTCCTCCAAACACAAGGTTCTCTGCCTGCCCAGCTCGCCCTGCTGGTGCCACCTGCCTGGCTGCCCTTTGCCCACTGTCCTCAGCCGCTGTTAGGAAACGAGCTGACATCTGCACTCTCCCTTGGGACCGAAAGGAGGCTCATAAACCTGGCTGGGAGCTGACTCTTGGTCTGGTGCACTCGCTGCTCTTCCAGCGTGGCACTGGAGGTGGCTGCCCTGCCCTGCCCTGCCCTGCCCTCCGAGCTGATCTCAGGCACCCAGACTCAGAAGAAGCAGGACTCGGCTACACAGAGACTGGGAAAGGAGAGGGGATGGGGTCTGCTCACGGTGGAACTGGGAGATGGTCCAGACGGAATTAGCCTCTGCAGCAGGGCGTCCACCCCAGCCTCCAGTAGCCAGGAGGGTACAGTTACGTGGGGCCTCATCGGCACTGCCTGGATAGGCACTACGGGGCAGGCTGGAATTCCCCCCTGGTTACTCCAGACCAGGGCTGCAGGTTCTGGAGTGAGCACCTCTGGTTTCCAGGGAATTTTGGCCAATTTCTTACCCAGGCCAGCGATCTCAGAACATGGCCCCCACAAATCACCTGGCTGGGCTTAGCCCAGCAGGGGCAGCAAAGCCCTGAGACTGGGGCATGTGGGAGTCAAACTGAGATCTGGCAATGAACATGGAGCTAACCACAGCCGCAGCTCCAGCCTGACCTACAGCGCTAGTGCTGCAAGTGGACAACAGGGCTAATGCTCCAAGTGGACAGCTGCAACAGGCCAGGCCCTGCAAGGTCCATGATACACACTGGCTGGAACATGGAATGCGCACGCCTGTCGCGGAGCCCGTGAAATACCCCCACCGCGCCTCAGGGCCCCGCTACGTTACTCCCCCAGCCCACGACTTTTCACCCCAAGGGCCCATTGCGTCACTCCTGAACTCCAGCTCGGCCACCAAGCCCGAACCGTGCTAGCCCGACAGCCCACCGAGTCCCTGCAGGAGTGACCCAGAGCCAATGCTAGTGGCATAACGGCCGGGAGGTTCTGGGCACGGCTGGAGAAATCACTCCAGGGCACCTTTGCTTAAAGTGCAGGCCCCTCACAGCCCCAGGCCGGGATCTCCTTCTCGCCAGTTTGCCCCACTCCCCAGCGCGCTCCTTGAGGCGTGTGTCTCTGTCTGGGCCACCTGCAGTACTGTCAGTTGGCTACCATACAGCCCTGGTGCCCTGATCCTGTTGGCTGCCCTGCATGCTGCAGTGACGTGGATGGCCGCCCCACGGCGCTAGGCGGAGAACCAGAGGGTTAGAGATAGGCCATGCTGTCATCTGGCTGAACTTTTGTGTGGGGTCTGGAAGCTATTTGAATTCCCAGGGTGGCTATTGGCCCCAAATGTTGTTCCTCGGGCGGGGAGGGGGTATGTGAGGTGTCGAATGAAAGCTGCTGATGCCCTGAAGCTATATGTGCTACTTGTGTGTCTGTAGCATGGACGTAGGCAGAGTTATAGACGTTTAGCTCTGCAGCTGTGTGAGAAATGCTTCAGTGCTGAGGTTCACAGAGGGAGGTGGGGCTCCACCCCAGCCAGGAGAATAGACTGAGCAGAGGCCCAGATGGCCAACGCTCACTTTGTGATGGTGGGTTTCCTGCTGGGCCTGCAACGAATGGGAACTCGGCACAGTGACCCACCGGCTCAGGTGGTGGGCCAAGGCCCATGGAGCAGAATAGAATTGTCCCTCCGCGTATGAAAAGCTGTGAGATGGGCCCTGGCAGGGACTTTCTTGGTTCCTCAGTCTTCATGAGTTAAGCCTGTCTGGACTGGGGGCCCATCCCTCAGCAGGATGAGGTGGATTTAGCAGTGTCCATATTGGATCTTTTGTCTTGTGGTCTCCAAGGGGCCATGGTCCAGCATGTGGACTCCAGCGGGCCGGACCTACGATGCTCCAATGACTGCATCTATGTAACATGAAATGAACTTTCAGAGACTTTCAAGAATCAGCAAATAACATCGCTGGCTGCGTCGGAAGTTATGACTGAAGCATGTAAAGTTTTACTTTAACAATTCTTCTCTCTAACCCTGTTCTTTCTTTTTTGTTAATAAATCTTTAGATATTGGATCTAAAGAATTGCTGAGCGTGTTGTGTTGGGTAAAACCCAAGTATATATTGACCAGGGGCTGGGGCTGGGCCCTTTGGGACCTGAAACAATCTGTGTGGAGTTTGGTGAAATAGGCTTAAGAGCCTCTCACCTTAATTTGGGGGTTGTTGGTCTGGGCTGGTAGAGCAGCTGGGAAGTCTGGGGGTTTGCTGATGTGGCTCTGGCTGGCCAGTGGGGTGGCAGAGGTGCTGTGGTGGCTGGTTGGATTTGCCTTAGTGAGAAGGAAATCCCAGCCTGAGGCTGTAAGTAGCCTGGATTTTAAGCAAAGTTTCCCTGGATTGAGTTCTCTAGCTGTGCCCAGAAACCCTGTCCTATTACACCTGCCAACACACTCTGGTCCTTTCCCTTGCAGGAATTTGCTTTCCAAGCATGGGATGGTTGGTGGGAGCCTTTCTGGGCCAGTGGCAAACACCAGCTGTTTCTAAGAAAGGTCCCACTTGATCCTAATCAGGCACTTGGCTGCCAAAGTCTGGAAGTCAGAAATTCCCTCCTGACCCCCGCACTGGCAGAACATTGAGGGGCGGCAGCTCAGTCGCGTTCATCACGCTGAGAAGCAAAAAGCCTGTAATCTACAGCCAGACCCAGTAGCCTAATGGAGGATTGTAGATTCAAGTCCTACCTGTGTTGATTGTGTTGCATTTTCTGCTGGGAAAGGGAGCCACTCCTGGGACCACAGCAGTGTCACTGCCTCTCCCAAAGATGCTCTCGTCCCCTTTGACTCCTCCTGCACTTACGAAACATGGATGACGTCTTTATGATTTGGACCCCTGGTGTAGAGACTCTAGGAGAATTCCACAGAGACTCTAACAATCTGCACCCCACCATCAACTTATGCCTTGACCACTCCACACAAGAGATCCATTTCCTGGACACTACAGTACAAATCAAGGATGGCCTGATCGGTACCACACTCTACCGGAAACCAACTGATCGCTAGACTTACCTATATGCTTCCAGCTTCCATCCTGCACACACAACACAATCCATCATTTATGGTCAAGCCCTGAGATACTATCGCATCTGCTCTGATCCTAGTGACAGAGACCGAAAACTACAAGATCTCTGCCACTGATCCGAAGAAGTGGGTCTGTCCCACGAAAGCTCATCACCGAATAAATCATTTTGGTAGTCTTTAAAGTGCTGCATTTTGGCTGCTTTGTTTTGTAAGATCTCTACCAAACATTCATAAGCCTGAATTACCCACCAGGTGACGTTAAAAACAAAAAACAAAACCAAAAAAAAAACAAATCAGGAGGGCTAGATGAATATCCAGAAACCAACTACCCCAAGATAGGTCCAAAAAAGCCAAGAACAGAACACCACTGGTCATCACCTACAGCCCCCAACTCAAACCACTGCAACGAATTATTAAAGACCTACAACCTATCCTTAATCATGATGCCACACTCCAGAAGGACCTAGGTGACAGGCCTGTTCTCTCTTACAGACAACCTCCCAACCTTATGAGGATTCTCACTAGCAACCACAGGCTATACCACCAAAATACTAATCCTGGAACTTTTCCTTGTAACAAGCCCTGTTGCCAGCTTTGCCCACATATCTATGCTGGCGATTTCATCCCTGGACCTAACCACATTAAGTACAGAATCATGGGCACATTCTCCTGTTCCTCAGCTAAAATCATATATGCCATCATGTGCCAACAATGCTCAGTAGGCATCCTTCGATCCCAAGGCATCATGGGTTTGCGCCCCAGTTGGGCTGATTCGAGCAGCGTCTTCTGTGGCTGTGCAATCCAATGCGGGAGTGGCAGTCCTTTCCGCACTGTGAGCAGCAGTAGGCAGATGTCGCTCTGGTATCACGGGCAGGGATCTTCCTGAGGGCTCTCCTGTCTTCCCCTTCCTTCACCAAGGTAGTTTCATACATCGCAAGAGCTTCCTTCACTCCCTGTTCCCAGGCGTTCCTGTCTGAGGCGAGCGAATGCCAGGTGTTCACGCTGATAGAGAGAGCGCTGAGGTCACACTTGCACGTGTCCTTGTAGAGCAATTTAGGTCGCCCTTTCAGCCTCTTTCCAGACGCCAGTTCGCCGAAGAGGAGGTCCTTCGGTATTCGGCCATCCGTCATGCGTGAGACATGCCCCAGCCAGCGCATATGCCTGTGGTTGAGAAGGGGGACCATGGAGGCGGTGCCTGCTCTCTCAAGCACTGCGCTATCGGGGACCTTGTCCTGCCATGAGGTACCGAGTATGCGCCTAAGGCAGCGCATGTGGAATGTGTTGAGCCTCTGACCCCCTCTGAACCCCCCAACAATGCCCACACACCACGTATATAGGACAGACCGCAAACGCTCTTCGACAAAGAATGAACGGACATAGAGCAGACATTAAACAACTCCAAATACCCCAACCTGTCAGCCCGCACTTTACTGGAGCGGGCCATTCTGTTAAAGACCTGAGAGCTTGTGTGCTACTGAAAAGGGACTTTAACGACCGTCTACAGAGGGACTGCTCAGAACTAACATTCGTATTCAAATTCGACACATTGACACGTGGTTTCAAGAGGGACAGCAACTACCTGCCCCATTATAAGGACTCTTTTACCTTTTAAGTGCTTGCTTATTTTATCTAACTCTTAACTCCCCCCCCCCCCGTCCCGCCACCCCTCTGCTCTTCTGATTTGCCAACCTTGATGACGATTTTTGGACCTCTGTGCTTTATATATTGTGTCTGTTCTGGTCTGGTGATCTTTGCAAAAGCTGAACAAACCTGAGCTGATGCCCCTGTTTTCAAGCATTCTTCATCCAAAGGCCAAACCCCCTGGGCTCCCCGTTTAGCTGGTGGGCATTTGGACAATGTGAACAGGCAGGGCCCAGCTCTGCCTCCAGGCTAGAGGTGTGTGAGCCCAGTGGCTGTAGAGGGGGTTGGGTGGGGGTGGAAGTGGGGAGGTGGCTCTGGTTCCCAGGGAGGCAGTGTTAGAAGGCTTTCCCTTCACCCCGCTCCCACCTCTCGTCACACAAGCGGAAATCAGGAGATCGGAAGCCCGAGGCAAGTTAGTTCCAAGTGAGTGCACCCCTAGCTCTGCAACCTGGCCAAATCTGCTCCCCAGGGTTCCTCTGCCAGCCTGACACCCCAGAGCTTTCATGCTGTCTCGCTTCCCAGCTCAGACACTGCAGAACACCGCGCTGGCCCCATGCCCTGACACCCCCTCTGATTAGGCCTCACTATACCTGCAGCGTGTGCCCTTAGCCACATCCCTTACAGTCACTTCCACTTGGGCGTCCACATGAGCTACTGTGCCTGTGCTGGAAAGAGGGTGAGGTTCCACAGGATATGCGCAACGCTAACATTGTAACGTAAAGAACAAAGGAGACAGAAGCGACTGCAACAACTACCGTGGAATCTCCCTCCTAAGCGTCACTGGTAAACTATTCGCTCGCGTCATCCTTGGCAGACTCCAGAAGACTGCTGAGAGGGTGTACCCCAAATCGCAGTGCGGATTCCGCGCACAGAGGTCTACTGTTGACATGGTCTTCTCGCTAAGGCAGCTGCAGGAGAAGTGCAGGGAGCAGAGGTGATGAGTCCCTGAATAAGGGAGTACGTGAACCCCCTGTTTCTTCTATGCCGGGACCCAGATCAAATCCCTGCTACAAACCACAAACCGGTTGTCACCACCTAGGTGAATCTTTTGGGTCTGCATTAGAGCCTTCTGGAAAGGAGAGGCTGGCAGGAACAATGAGACAAGGACAAGGGTTATAAGGTTAAAAAACAACAAAGTAACTAGGATTTTATTAAAGGACACAACGAGGTTAGAACTATAACAAGTAGCAGTTCTAAGAGAGAAACTTATTTACGCTCTAACGATAGGTACACTTATGTTTGAAACTGTGTCCATTTGTTGGCTTTCTTTTGGCCCTTGAGTTGGTTTTATTGTACCACAAGGCAAAGGATTTGGTTGTAGGAGCAAAGGTAAAAGGATAGAGGAGTTTAGGAGTGAGGGGTGTTGGGAGTTTGAAAAATCCCCTCTGTCTCCTTCCAAAGCCGGGGTGGGGGTGCTAAGCCCCACCTCTGTGCAGGGTCAGGTTGCTAGCCTGACCCAAGGGGTTGGTACCCGAGAGCCAGTCTGGACTGTCCCTCTTTTGGGGGGCTCACGGTACTCCCTTAGTGGGTCCAACTAAGTGTACCTGGGAGGCTTATGCTCTTCCTCAGGTCACTATGGTAGGATTTGACAACTGAGGGCGGCAGGGAGGCAATGCCTTTTCCTGCAATCTATTTAGAGGAGGTGAGTAAGGATGGGGGGAAAAGGATAGAAGGGAAAAGGGAAGTTAGAACTTTTGCCTTATTGTTAAACCGTGAAGAGCTGGACAAACTATAACAACTTAAACTTAAACATTAATTCTTAATTAAATGTGCTGAGGTCTGGTTAATATAATGAACCCTGCCTGGGGTGTCCAGGCCCGGCCTCAGGGGGTCGGGCCCCCGGGCGCTTCCCTCCCCTCGTCAGAGGAAGGAACAATGGAGGAGCAACCCCCCGTTCCCTCACAGAGGGTCCCGATTTCCCAGGTGGGAGTGAACATAGTATATGTATATAGCTATGTTAAGGCAATTTTACGTGTCCAGTCCGGTTAGGTAAGGTCTAGTCTAGTAAGAGTCCAGTCCAGTGGCGGTGAAGCGTTGATGCCGCAAGATGGCTGGCGGCAGGAGCAAAGGTGCCGCTGTGATGGCAGGCCCTGGGTTTCAGCAGGCGAGCACGCAGTATCTCACCCTAGTGGTGAGGCCAGGTCGCCGCCCGCCTGATCTACCTCAGGGCTGCTTGTTGCTCCTCGATGCTAGAGAGCGGTGAGGCGCGATGGTGCGAAGACGCCGCTTCAGGCCGCAAGGCGGCTCAGGGTCCTGTCACCATTGGCTGAGGTGGCTAGGTGTAACTAGCCAAGCAGAGATTTAGCTCTGTTCAGCACCGCTCAAAGGCGAGTGCTGAGGTGATTTCAGCTCTAAGCCGCAAGCGCGGCTGTGATTCAGCTCTCTTCGGCTCTTAAGCCTGGCCGGCCTCGGAACTCTCAGCGGTCGCCTCGTGGCCTCGCTGTTTCGTGTCGGGTCAGCAGGATCCTTGTCTGCAGTACCCAAGGGCCCCGAATGCCAGGAACGGCTTATATAGGTAGAGTTCATACATGATTCATAAGCTAATTTCCATACGAAGGTTCTAGGCACGTGTTTTCAAACAGGTCCTCCGAGCCAGGGAAGCTTCTAGAAGCTGCTCACCTGCGCCCAATGAGGAGCCTGAATTTCAAATCCATGATTCTGAGGTGTTTGTGAGTTCAGGCTACCGGGGAAACCAATTGACACAGAGTGACGGTTACAGGGGACTGCTAAATGGCAGTCTATGTATCTTTAGAGTCTACCTGCCCTTGCAATGATATTAAATAAGCCAAAGGCTTGTTTCCCCTGGCCCATGGGGACGATAATGCCCAAAGGGATAAAAATCCCTGACAAGAGGAAGCCACTCTACATAGCCTTCATCGACCTGAGCAAGGCCTTTGACTTGGTCAGCAGGGATGGTCTGTTCCAACTGCTCCACAAGATAGGCTGTCCTCCACGGTTACTCAAGATGATCCAGTCCTTCCACGAAGACATGAGAGGAACCATCCAATATGATGGCTCATTATCGGATGCTTTCAGAATCAGGAGCGGCGTCAAACAAGGATGCGTGCTTGCTCCGACCTTGTTCGGGATCTTCTTCGCAATCCTCCTGAAGCATGCCTTTGGATCTTCAACAGAGGGCATCTTGCTGCACACAAGATCTGATGGGAAACTGTTTAACCTTGCAAGGCTGAAACCTAAGTCTAACGTGCGAGAAGTCCTCATCAGAGACATGCTGTTCGCAGACGATGCTGCTGTAGTGTCTCACACAGAAGACCAGCTTCAAAAATGCTGGATCAGTTCTCCAAAGCATGCAAGGACTTTGGGCTTACCATCAGCCTAAAGAAGACAAACGTACTCGGTCGGGATGTTGCTGAATCCCCATCAATCAGCATTGACAACTATACCTTAGAGGTCGTCCACGAGTTCGTTTACCTCGGGTCCACCATCACTGACACCCTGTCGTTGGACACTGAGCTAAATAGGAGGATCTGAAAAGCGGCCACAACTCTGTCCAGACTCAGCAAGAGAGTGTGGAATAACAACAAGCTGAACACTCACACCAAAATGCAAGTCTACAGAGCCTGCATCCTCAGCACCCTCTTTTATGGCAGCGAGACTTGGACCCTGTATGCCTGCCAGGAAAAGAGGCTGAACGTCTTCCACTTGCGCTGCCTCAGGCGCATCCTTGGAATATCATGGAAGGACAAAGTGACCAACACCGCCGTCCTCAAGCAAGCTGGAATCCCAACCATGCACACCCTCCTCAGGCAGCGTCGGCTCCGCTGGCTTGGCCACGTCCACAGGATGAATGATGGAAGGATTCCAAAAGACATCCTGTATGGTGAGCTAGCCTCTGGCAAAAGACCTCCCGGATGCCCCCAGTTGCGCTACAAAGATGTCTGCAAGAGAGACCTCAGAGAGGTAGACATCGAGCTGGACAACGGGGAAGAACTAGCAGACGACCGCAGCAGATGGAGGCAGGGGTTACACAAGGGCCTTCAGAAGGGCGAGATGAAGATCAGACAGCTAGCAGAGGAGAAGCGAGCGCACAGAAAGCACACTAAGGACTTGCCAGACACCCACCACATCTGCAAGAGATGCAGCAAGGACTGTCACTCTCATGTGGGTCCTCATAGTCACAGTAGACGCTGTAAATGAAGTCCTCAATTGAAACTATAAAGGGCGCGATCCATAGTCTATGCAGACTGAAAGATGCCTACTCTATACTTGGGCAAGTCCTGAGACAGGAGGCTTCATCCCACCTCCTTTGTATCCCACGGGGGAGGGGTCATGGGAGAGGGTGCGTTCCAGCCACGGCCAGGATTTTCTTTAGCTTTTACTGTTGCTTTTGCTGCCCCCGCCCCTCCCAGCCCTCTTGCCAGTTCTAAATGGGCGTAAATTGACTTCAGTTTGAGAGAGGGAGCCAGGCAGCCTTACAGTGTATACTAATGTATTACATTCCCGCCATGGCCCGTACCATGGCCCGTAACCCTGTAACTGCTCTTATCTGTTCCCATGTGCCCAGCAAACCCAGCCAGGCAGACACAACAAGCAGCGTTCCTGTCCTTTGTTCACATGTAAGTCTTCTGCCAGAAGGAATCGGCAGCACGCAGGGCCGAGTTCAACATCTTGGGGCTCCTTTTCACCCATCTCACACAGAACTGACTCCAGCCCACACCACGTAGCCTGGGAAATGTACACCCCCGGGCGCCTCGGAGAGGCGATGCTTCCCCACTCGCACGCACAGAGTCTAAAGCTGTGTCTACATGTGCACGCTACTTCGAAGTAGCGGCACTAACTTCAAAATAGCGCCCGTCGCGGCTACACGCGTCGGGCGCTATTTCGAAGTTAACTTCGATGTTAGGCGGCGAGACGTCGAAGTCGCTAACCCCATGAGGGGATAGGAATAGCGCCCTACTTCTACGTTCAACGTCGAAGTAGGGACAGTGTAGACGATCCGCGTCCTGCAACGTCGAAATTGCCGGGTCCTCCATGGCGGCCATCAGCTGGGGGGTTGAGAGACGCTGTCTCCAGCCCCTCAGCTCACTGGTGGCCCCATGGAGCGGCCCCTTAAAGGTCCCCTCCCGCTCCCTGCCTCTGCAGGAAGCTGAGGCAACGTGCAGGCTGCAGCCTGCACACGCGGGCAGCCTGCAGCACCCTCAGCCGCCCCACAGAACGGCGATGGCTGGCCGGAAGCCCCCCCAGCGCCCCCAGGGGACCCCCCCCAAGGGGAGCCAGGGCAGCCAGGCTGGGAAGCGGCAGCGGGGCCCCTCCTGGACGGAGGCCGAGCTGCGGGACCTGCTGGGGCTCTGGAGCGAGGAGGAGGTGCTCCAGGTAATGGGGAGCAAGAGGCGGAACGCTTCACCGCCACTGGACTGGACTCTTACTAGACTAGACCTTACCTAACCGGACTGGACACGTAAAATTGCCTTAACATAGCTATATACATATACTATGTTCACTCCCACCTGGGAAATCGGGACCCTCTGCGAGGGAACGGGGGGTTGCTCCTCCGTTGTTCCTTCCTCTGACGAGGGGAGGGAAGCGCCCGGGGGCCCGACCCCCTGAGGCCGGGCCTGGACACCCCAGGCAGGGTTCATTATATTAACCAGACCTCAGCACATTTAATTAAGAATTAATGTTTAAGTTTAAGTTGCTATAGTTTGTCCAGCTCTTCACGGTTTAACAATAAGGCAAAAGTTCTAACTTCCCTTTTCCCTTCTATCCTTTTCCCCCCATCCTTACTCACTTCCTCTAAATAGATTGCAGGAAAAGGCATTGCCTCCCTGCCGCCCTCAGTTGTCAAATCCTACCATAGTGACCTGAGGAAGAGCATAAGCCTCCCAGGTACACTTAGTTGGACCCACTAAGGGAGTACCGTGAGTCCCCCAAAAGAGGGACAGTCCAGACTGGCTCTCGGGTACCAACCCCTTGGGTCAGGCTAGCAACCTGACCCTGGACAGAGGTGGGGCTTAGCACCCCCACCCCGGCTTTGGAAGGAGACAGAGGGGATTTTTCAAACTCCCAACACCCCTCACTCCTAAACTCCTCTATCCTTTTACCTTTGCTCCTACAACCAAATCCTTTGCCTTGTGGTACAATAAAACCAACTCAAGGGCCAAAAGAAAGCCAACAAATGGACACAGTTTCAAACATAAGTGTACCTATCGTTAGAGCGTAAATAAGTTTCTCTCTTAGAACTGCTACTTGTTATAGTTCTAACCTCGTTGTGTCCTTTAATAAAATCCTAGTTACTTTGTTGTTTTTTAACCTTATAACCCTTGTCCTTGTCTCATTGTTCCTGCCAGCCTCTCCTTTCCAGAAGGCTCTAATGCAGACCCAAAAGATTCACCTAGGTGGTGACAACCGGTTTGTGGTTTGTAGCAGGGATTTGATCTGGGTCCCGGCATAGAAGAAACAGGGGGTTCACGTACTCCCTTATTCAGGGACTCATCACCTCTGCTCCCTGCACTTCTCCTGCAGCTGCCTTAGCGAGAAGACCATGTCAACAGTAGACCTCTGTGCGCGGAATCCGCACTGCGATTTGGGGTACACCCTCTCACCAGTCTTCTGGAGTCTGCCAAGGATGACGCGAGCGAATAGTTTACCAGTGACGCTTAGGAGGGAGATTCCACGGTAGTTGTTGCAGTCGCTTCTGTCTCCTTTGTTCTTTACAACATTACAATGTTAGCGTCGCGCATATCCTGTGGAACCTCACCCTCTTTCCAGCACAGGCACAGTAGCTCATGTGGACGCCCAAGTGGAAGTGACTGTAAGGGATGTGGCTAAGGGCACACACTGCAGGTATAGTGAGGCCTAATCAGAGGGGGTGTCAGGGGATGGGGCCAGCGCGGTGTTCTGCAGTGTCTGAGCTGGGAAGCGAGACAGCACGAAAGCTCTGGGGTGTCAGGCTGGCAGAGGAACCCTGGGGAGCAGATTTGGCCAGGTTGCAGAGCTAGGGGTGCACTCATTTGGAACTAACTTGCCTCGGGCTTCCGATCTCCTGATTTCCGCTTGTGTGACGAGAGGTGGGAGCGGGGTGAAGGGAAAGCCTTCTAACACTGCCTCCCTGGGAACCAGAGCCACCTCCCCACTTCCACCCCCACCCACCCCCCTCTACAGCCACTGGGCTCACACACCTCTAGCCTGGAGGCAGAGCTGGGCCCTGCCTGTTCACATTGTCCAAATGCCCACCAGCTAAACGGGGAGCCCAGGGGGTTTGGCCTTTGGATGAAGAATGCTTGAAAACAGGGGCAGCAGCTCAGCTTTGTTCAGCTTTTGCAAAGATCACCAGACCAGAACAGACACAATATATAAAGCCCAGAGGTCCAAAAATCGTCATCAAGGTTGGCAAATCAGAAGAGCAGAGGGGTGGCGGGACGGGGGGCGGGAGTTAAGAGTTAGATAAAATAAGCAAGCACTTAAAAGGTAAAAGAGTCCTTATAATGGGGCAGGTAGTTGCTGTCCCTCTTGAAACCACGTGTCAATGTGTCGAATTTGAATACGAATGTTAGTTCTGAGCATTCCCTCTGTAGACGGTCGTTAAAGTCCCGTTTCAGTAGCACTCAAGCTCTCAGGTCTTTAACAGAATGGCCCGCTCCAGTAAAGTGCGGGCTGACAGCTTGGTGTATTTGGAGTTGTTTAATGTCTGCTCTATGTCCGTTCATTCTTTGTCGAAGAGCGTTTGCGGTCTGTCCTATATACGTGGTGTGTGGGCATTGTTGGGGGGTTGAGAGGGGGTCAGAGGCTCAACACATTCTACATGCGCTGCCTTAGGCGCATACTCGGTACCTCATGGCAGGACAAGGTCCCCGATAGCGCAGAGCTTGAGAGAGCAGGCACCGCCTCCATGGTCCCCCTTCTCAACCACAGGCATATGCGCTGGCTGGGGCATGTCTCACGCATGACGGATGGCCGAATACGGAAGGACTTCCTCTTCGGCGAACTGGCGTCTGGAAAGAGGCTGAAAGGGCGATCTAAATTGCTCTACAAGGACACGTGCAAGCGTGACCTCAGCGCTCTCTCTATCAGCGTGAACACCTGGCATTCGCTCGCCTCAGACAGGAACGCCTGGGAACAGGGAGTGAAGGAAGCTCTTGCGATGTATGAAACTACCTTGGTGAAGGAAGGGGAAGACAGGAGAGCCCTCAGGAAGATCCCTGCCCGTGATACCAGAGCGACATCTGCCTACTGCTGCTCACAGTGCGGAAAGGACTGCCACTCCCGCATTGGATTGCACAGCCACAGAAGACGCTGCTCGAATCAGCCCAACTGGGGCGCAAACCCATGATGCCTTGGGATCGAAGGATGCCTACTGAGCATTGTTGGCACATGATGGCATATATGATTTTAGCTGAGGAACAGGAGAATGTGCCCATGATTCTGTACTTAATGTGGTTAGGTCCAGGGATGAAATCGCCAGCATAGATATGTGGGCAAAGCTGGCAACAGGGCTTGTTACAAGGAAAAGTTCCAGGATTAGTATTTTGGTGGTATAGCCTGTGGTTGCTAGTGAGAATCCTAAGAGAACAGGCCTGTCACCTAGGTCCTTCTGGAGTGTGGCATCATGATGAAGGATAGGTTGTATGTCTTTAATAATTCGTTGCAGTGGTTTGAGTTGGGGGCTGTAGGTGATGACCAGTGGTGTTCTGTTCTTGGCTTTTTTGGACCTATCTTGGGGTAGTTGGTTTCTGGATATTCATCTAGCCCTCCTGATTTGTTTTTTTTTTGTTTTTGTTTTTTGTTTTTAACGTCACCTGGTGGGTAATTCAGGCTTATGAATGTTTGGTAGAGATCTTACAAAACAAAGCAGCCAAAATGCAGCACTTTAAAGACTACCAAAATGATTTATTCGGTGATGAGCTTTCGTGGGACAGAGCCACTTCTTCGGATCAGTGGTAGAGATCTTGTAGTTTTCGGTCTCTGTCACTAGGATCAGAGCAGATCCGATAGTATCTCAGGGCTTGACCATAAATGATGGATTGTGTTGTGTGTGCAGGATGGAAGCTGGAAGCATATAGGTAAGTCTAGCGATCAGTTGGTTTCCGGTAGAGTGTGGTACCGATCAGGCCATCCTTGATTTGTACTGTAGTGTCCAGGAAATGGATCTCTTGTGTGGAGTGGTCAAGGCATAAGTTGATGGTGGGGTGCAGATTGTTAGAGTCTCTGTGGAATTCTCCTAGAGTCTCTACACCAGGGGTCCAAATCATAAAGACGTCATCCATGTTTCGTAAGTGCAGGAGGAGTCAAAGGGGACGAGAGCATCTTTGGGAGAGGCAGTGACACTGCTGTGGTCCCAGGAGTGGCTCCCTTTCCCAGCAGAAAATGAAACACAATCAACACAGGTAGGACTTGAATCTACAATCCTCCATTAGGCTACTGGGTCTGGCTGTAGATTACAGGCTTTTTGCTTCTCAGCGTGATGAACGCGACTGAGCTGCCGCCCCTCAATGTTCTGCCAGTGCGGGGGTCAGGAGGGAATTTCTGACTTCCAGACTTTGGCAGCCAAGTGCCTGATTAGGATCAAGTGGGACCTTTCTTAGAAACAGCTGGTGTTTGCCACTGGCCCAGAAAGGCTCCCACCAACCATCCCATGCTTGGAAAGCAAATTCCTGCAAGGGAAAGGACCAGAGTGTGTTGGCAGGTATAATACGACAGGGTTTCTCGGCACAGCTAGAGAACTCAATCCAGGGAAACTTTGCTTAAAATCCAGGCTACTTACAGCCTCAGGCTGGGATTTCCTTCTCACTAAGGCAAATCCAACCAGCCACCACAGCACCTCTGCCAGCTCCACTGGCCAGCCAGAGCCACACCAGCAAACCCCCAGACTTCCCAGCTGCTCTACCAGCCCCGACCAACAACCCTCAAATTCAGGTGAGAGGCTCTTAAGCCTATTTCACCAAACTCCACACAGATTGTTTCAGTTCCCAAAGGGCCAAGCCCCAGCCCCAGCCCCTAGTCAATATATACTTGGATCTTACCCAAAACAACACGCTCAGCAATTCTTTAGATCTCATATCTAAAGATTTATTTACAAAAAAGAAAGAACAGGGTTAGAGAGAAGAATTGTTAAAGCAAAACTTTACATGTCAGTCATAACTTCTGACGCAGCCAGCGATGTTATTTGCAGATTCTTGAAAGTCTCTGAAAGTTCATTGCATGTTACATAGATGCAGTCATTGGAGCACCGTAGGTCCAGCCTGCTGGAGTCCACATGCTGGACCATGGCCCCTTGGAGACCACAAGACAAAAGATCCAATATGGACACTGCTAAATCCACCTCATCCTGCTGAGGGATGGGCCCCCAGTCGAGACAGGCTTAACTCCTGAAGACTGAAGAACCAAGAAAGTCCCTGCCAGGGCCCATCTTACAGCTTTTCATATGCGGAGGGACAATTCCATTCTGCTCCATGGGCCTTGGCCCACCACCTGAGCCGGTGGGTCACTGTGCCGAGTTCCCATTCGTTGCAGGCCCAGCAGGAAACCCACCGTCACAAAGTGAGCGTTGGCCGTCTGGGCCTCTGCTCAGCCAATTGTCCTGGCTGGGGTCGAGCCCCACCTCCCTCTGTGAACCTCAGCATTGAAGCATTTCTCAAACAGCTGCAGAGCTAAACGTCTATAACTCTGCCTACGTCCATGCTACAGACACACAAGTAGCACATATAGCTTCAGGGCATCAGCAGCTTTCATTCGACACCTCACATACCGCCCCCGCCGCCCCAGGAACAACATTTGGGGCCAATAGCCACCCTGTGCATTCAAATGGCTTCCAAACCCCATCCAAAAGTTCAGTCACATGACAGCATGGCCTATCTCTAACCCTCTGGCTCTCTGCCTAGCGCCGTGGGGCGACCATCCACGTCACTGCAGCATGCAGGGCAGCAAACAGGATCAGGGCACCAGGGCTGTACGGTAGCCAACTAACAGTACTGCAGCTGGCCCAGACAGAGACACACGCCTCATGGAGCGCGCTGGGGAGTGGGGCAAACTGGCGAGAAGGAGATCCCGGCCTGGGGCTGTGAGGGGCCTGCACTTTAAGCAAAGGTGCCCTGGAGTGATTTCTCCAGCCGTGCCCAGAACCTCCCGGCCGTTATGCCGCTAGTGGTGGCTCTGGGTCACTCCTGCAGGGGCTCGGTGCGCTGTCGGGCTAGGACGGTTCGGGCTTGGTGGCCGAGCTGGAGTTCAGGAGTGATGCAATGGGCCCTTGGGGTGAAAAGTCCTGTAGTACCTATAGTGCCCTGTAGTACCTATCCAGGGAGCCCAGGGCTCCCACAGGCTGTCTTGCTGCTTGGGGCCGCCTTGCAGAGCAGGAGGAAGGATCTCATTTCCCGGGGAGGCAGTGCCAGGGTAGAGCATGCCCAGGACTCCCTTGGGGGATGTACATCTCCCGCCCCGGAGACGCACACGGGCCAATCGAAGTAGGGACCGTGTAGACGAGCAGGTCTGGGCCGAGGACGTCCCAAAACACGCGGTAAAACTCCACGGTCAGCCCGTCCATGCCCGGGGATTTATTGGTGGGCATGAGACGGAGGGCTTCCGAGAGCTCGGCCAGAGTGAGAGGAAGCTCCAGTCGGTCCCGGTCACCCGTGCTGACCGACGGGAGTTGGTCCCAGAGCACCCTGCGGGCGTCGGCGTCGGTCGGATCCGGGAAGAAAAGGGCGGCATAGAAGGCGCGAGCCCTCTCGCGCATCTCCACCGGATCCGTAAGAGGGGTGCCATCCTCCGCCAGGAGGCAGGGGATATGTTTTTGGGTGCCCCTCTTTTTCTCCAGGGCGTAGAAGAAGCGGGAGCCGCGGTCCATCTCCCGCAGGAGTTGGATTTGCGACCTCACCAAGGCACCCTGTGCCCGATGGGCGTCGAGGGTCCTGTGCTCGTCCCGCTTCTCCTGGTATGTGCCGCAGAGGGATGGATCTCCGGGGCTGGCGGCTAGACGCCTCTCCAGCTCAAGGACCTCCCGTTCCAGCTGCCCTATCAACGCATCCCGCCGCCGGCTGGCCCCCCGAGTATAGTCGCGGCAGAAGAGCTGTACGCGCACCTTTCCCAGGTCCCACCACCGCCGTGCTGAGGGAAAGGCGTGCTGCTGCTCGCGCCAGGCCAGCCAGAACTCCCGGAAGGATGCCACGAAGCCCACGTCCTCCAGCAGGCTGTTGTTAAAATGCCAGTAGGCCGACCCCCGCTTCCCTGGCGAGAGGGAAGCCTTCATGGCCACCAGATGGTGGTCCGAGAAGGGGGCCGGCCGTACGCTGGAGGCGTGGGCCTGGGAGAGATGGTGCCACGAGATGTAAATGCGGTCCAACCGGGAGTGTACAGATTTATGGCCCACCACCCGGACGTAGGTGAAGCCGGCGTCCTCGTCCGGGTGGTGGCTGCGCCAGACGTCCACCAGGGAGCGACGGTTAATGAGCTCCCTGAGGACGTCCGCAGCGGCCTGGCACTTCTCAGTCCCCGTGCGGTCCCGCTCCTCGAGGGTGCAGTTGAAATCCCCGCCGAGGACCAGGCACTCGCGAGGATCGATGGTGTCGAGGAAGGCTGCCGCCTGCCGGAAGAAAGGGGTTCTCTCCGGGCCGAGTGTCGGGGCATAGATGTTGACAAGGTGAAGAGGCAGCCCCTCCACCCGCACCCGGAGATACAGCAGGCGGCCCGGCACGACCTCGACGCTCCCCAGCACCTCGGGCTGCAGGTCTGGGGAGAACAGGGTCGCTACCCCGGCCTGCCGGGCCGAGAGATGACTAAAGTGGACCCCGTCTCCCCACTCCAGCTGCCACTTGGCTTCGGCGGCCGGAGTAGTGTGGGTCTCCTGTAGAAAGGTGACCGAGTACCCGCCCTCTCGGAGGAAGGAGAGCACTCGGCACCTGCGGAGACCCGACCCGCAGCCCCTGACGTTTAGTGTGGCAAAGATGAACGGCGCCATTTGGAGGGCTGGGGAGGATCCTCGCCAGAGGGAGCGCCGGCGGTTCCCGTGGGGCCACGCAGCAAGCCGTGAGCCACGCCAAAGGTGACGAGGGCGTCGCGGAAGCCACGGGCCCGTTGGTAGACCGCGGCGTCCCTCTTCCCGGTCCCCTTACCCTCCCTCAGAAGGGCCTTCGCGGACTCCAGGGCAGAATGAAAATCTCCCCAGCGCTGGAGGGCGAGAGTAACCTTGTTCTTGGAGCCGCGAACATCCTCCAAGAACTGGCGCATCTCGCCCGCCAGCGCGTGGGGTGCCGAGGTCTCGGGGTCTTGAGAACCCGTCGGCCTCGCGTTCTTTTGTGCCCCCCGGCCAGAGAAGAGGTTGGGGGAGGGACTGGGGCCTGAGTTTGGGAGGGATGAGGGCGGCGGAGGGAGAGCAGCCCCGGAGGTGCTGGGAGAGGGCAGTGCAAGAGGGGCCTCCTGAGGGGTTACGTCCTCGGGGGCAGGTATGAGTGGGCAGGGGTAAAAGGGAGGGGGAGGTATGGGGGCAGGGGAGGTAGAGATCAGTGGGGAAGAGGGGGGTCATGGGGGGGAGGAGGAAGGGGAGGGTTAAGAGTGGGGGGGATTGCGGGTTCTGGAGCGGGGCATTGGCTGGGAAGGGGTATGGCGGGGGTGGCAAGCAGTGAGGCCAAGGTGGGAGCAAGGGCGGAAATATGGGCCAAGGAGGTCTCCAGGAGGGGGGCTTCCTGAGGCAATGGCAGGGTAGAGGTTGAGGTGCCGGCACTCTCAGCGGGAGGCGCCGGCAGGTCGGGGGAGAGGGTATCGGGGTTTTCAGTTGCAGGGACGAAGCGGGGGTGCAAGGGGAGCCCTAATTCCCCTAGGGAGTCTGGGGGCTGGCCGACCTCCGCCGGGGGGTCGTCCCTAGTTGGGGGAGGGGTTGCCCCTTGGGACAGCTCAGGGCAGAAGGAGGTGGCAAGTGAGGGATCGCTGGTGGGAGGGGTGAGGGAAAGTGGGAGGGGTGGGGGAGAGTCCAAAGGCGGCCCACAGGCCTCTAATAGCAGGCCTTCCATGTCCAGGGCCACCGGGGTGAGGCCCAGGGCCTCGACCTCCTGGAGAGGAGGGCGAGGCCGGGAGCCACCTCCTCCGGGCGCTCCATTACAGCCGCCTGGGTAGCGGCCGGAGGGGTGTCGGAGGAGGGCGCGGGCACAGGGAGGGCCGTCTCGGCCTCTTTTGGCTCTGGCTCCAGGGCCGAGGGGGTGTTAATTTCCTCGGCCGCCGCGGCGGCAACCTCCGTCACCCCCGGCAGATGGTTGGTAGCCGGGGGTTCGGCGGGTGGAGCGGGGCTGGCGGATCTCTTGGGTGCCTTGCGTGGCACCTCCACCCCGTCCTCCGGCGGGGTGGGGTGCCGAACGCGCGCACCCCCTTTTTTCCTTTTCCCCCCCACCAATACCCAGTCCTCCGAGGAGGCGGGCTGGGCAGTAGAGGAGGAGGGGCCAGGGGATAGAGCCGACAAAGAGGGAGGGGGGTGGGGCGGCGAGGGAGAGGGGCGGCCCGCCCTGGGGTGGTCCCTCTTTTGGTCCTGCCGCCGGCCCTGCCTCCCTCTCCTCCACGGGCCCGGCTTTTGTGCCCGCTCGGGCGCCGGCGCCCGCTTCTTCTCTCCCGGCACCATGCTGCCGGGCGCCCTCCGACGCCCGAGCGGCGATGGATCCGTCCGGGCCTAAAAGAGGAGGGGCGGTCCCAGGGCCTGTCGCGGTCGGGGCGCCGCCGGTCTCGTGGCTGACGCCCCCCGGGTCAGAGGAGGTCCCAGGCTCCTCTCCTTCGTGCCGGGCCAGGGGGCAATCCCTCCGGACATGCCCCGCCGCCCGGCACCCGAAGCACCGGGCCTCCCCCAGGGTGTAGAAGACCCGGTACTGGGCCCCTTGATAGGGCACCAGTATAGTCCCCTCCTGGGCCACCCCGCCCTGTGCTGCCACCGGCGGCAGTTGGACTCGGGCCTGCCGGCGGAATGAGAGCACGTGCCGGAGGGCGGGGTCTTTGCAGCCTAGGGGGAGGGGACTCAGGACCGTCAAAGGCCGGCCCAGGGCGGTGAGGAAAGGCAGAAGGGCGGCATTGGGAAGGAAGGGCGGGACGGACGAGAACACCACCCGCACGACCAGGTCTTCCAGCGGCTCCAGGGGCACGTGCACGCCCCCAACCGCCAGGCCCCTCTCCACCGCCTCCTGGGCGGCAGCCTCCGAAGCCAGGAAGAAGACGATCTTCCCAAACATCCGGGAGGCCGCCACCACGGCCGCGGACCCCACCACCCGTGCCAACGCCCGCACGTAGGTTTCCACGTGGGGCGAGGCAGCCACCAGGAGGCAGCGGACCCCGTGCCTCCTGGTGAGCGCGGGGAAGGGGCCGCGACCGTCGGGGATGGTAGTCCTGGCGGAGGCGGAAGGAGCAGGGTGCGGGGCGGCGGCCGCCACCTGGGCATACGACCTGGGGGCCGAGATGTCGGGGCCCCCAGGGGTGGTGGAGGGAGCAGGGGGAGGGGGAGAAGGGGAGGCTGCGGCGAATGCTTTTGCAGCCGGGGGGAGAGTCCCCGCCACGGGGGGTTTAGCCTTCCGGGCGGGGCTCTTGCCCTTTCTTTTCCCCTGGCCCTTCCTGCCCTTTTGGGGGGAGGGTTCGGGGCCAGGTTGCTGGAGGACGCCGCGGCGGAGGTGGTGGGAGCCCCGGAGCCTGCGCCCGCGCCCTCAGCCGACATGGCGGCAGAGTCTTGGGCGGCCCTGGGAGAGTGGGCCGCCGTTTCGGGGGTGGGAGGGGTGACAGTGGAAGACGAGGGGAGGAGGGGGTCACCGGATGACCCTCCGGCGGGTGTGGGGGTCATGGTGGCGGGTTTATAAGATGGGGGAAGTTTGTTGGGTGTGGGGCCTTTAAGAGAGAGCGGGGGAGGGGAGGAGAGTGGAGGGGAAGGAAGGGTGGAGGCGTGGCTGCCCCTCCCCCACCGGCCGGGCTGAGGACCCAGTCAGGTGGGGGAAGGGCAGAGCGAGGGCAGTGAGGTCAGGGGAAGGTGAGACCTAAGATGGCCGCTGCTCCCAGCACAAGATGGTAAAATGGCTCCTTTTCTGCACTGGGATGTGGGGAATTGAAGTTTGTGCGTGTGGCGGGGGGGCTCAGGCGCTTGGGTGAAGTGAAAAATAAAGGGGGGTGGGAGGGGGCGTGGGCACAGCCAACCTGGTGGAAATGGGGGGGTGGGGGTGCCCACGTGCGCCTGAGGGGGGGGGGCCCACAGCAGCTGCTGCAGAGCCTTTAAGAAACCAGGGGGAGAAGGAAGGGGCAGCTGGTTAGAAGGGGGCCCAGGTGGAGGAGGGGCCCCCAGCGGCGGCTGGGTGTGGGTGGGGGGGCAGTAAGGGGGGGTGGCTGCAGGGGTGGGGCAGGGGCACACCCTAACACCCCACCCCTGGCTATGCAGCCACCCCTCTGGAGCCCCGGTGGAAAAGAAGGGCTCTGCCCAAACTCACCCCTCCCAGGCCACTCCACAGGAGGAGGCCTGTGGAGGGGGCCCAACCGCCGCTTTCAGAAGCCCCTTACCTTTCCTGGGGGGTGAGGATGCAGCAGCTGCTGGATGAGGAGGTGGGCTGCTCAAGTGGGGGGCAGCAGCAGTTCCCCCTCTTTGGTTGTGTGGGGAATGGGGAGCAGGGGAACGCAGCGCTGCTGAAGGCTGGGAGGACTGAGTCTCCCAGAGGTCATCTGCTTGAGTATGCAAAAGATGTGCATGTGTCATACGTTTTCAGGCAAAGCCTAATGGGTAGCAAGTTAGCCATGAGATTTGGTCTATTGTAAACATGTAGTTGTAAAATCACAATTTAAGCTGACACTTAAAGCGGGAGTTGTGAGATGTCACCAATGCTCTGGGTTGTTGTGGGGGACAGGGCAGCCACCGTAGCTGGTAAAGGCGTTGATTACACAGGGCTCCCTGGTTTAAAGCCTTTGAAGGGAACAAGGGATGAGTACTGGTTGAGCTAGTTTGCTGAGTGCCATGGTCTTGCCTATGCTTTGGCCACATAGCTGTAAATCTGGCTTGACAAACTCTTCCTAGCTGCGTATACATACGCACGCTACTTTGAAGTAGCAGCACCAACTTCGAAATAGCGCCCGTCACGTTTATATGCGTGGGGAACTGTTTTGAAGTTCACTTTGATGTTAAATGGTGAGACGTTGAAGTTGCTAATCTCATGAGGAGATAGGAGTAGCGTTCTACTTCTATGTTCAATGTCAAAGTAGGGACTGTGTAAACAATCTGCGTCCCACAACATAGAAATTGCTGGGTCCTCCATGGCTGCCATTAACTGGGGGGTTGAGAGATGCTCTTTTTCCAGCCCCTGCGGGGCTCTATTGTCATTGTGGGCAGCAGCCCTTAGCCCAGGGTTTCTGGCTGCTTCTGCGGCAGCTGGGGATTTATACTGCAGGCACAGGGTCTGCAACCAGTTGTCAGGTCTGTGTATCTTGTGTTGTTTAGTTCAACTGTGTCTGGGAGGGGCCCTTTAAGGGAGCGGCTGGCTGTTGAGTCCGCCCCGTGACCCTGTCTGCAGCTGTGCCTGGCTCCCTTATTTCGATGTGTGCTACTTTGCCGTGTAGACGTTCCCTCGTTGTGCCTATTTCGATGTTGGGCTGAGCAACGTCGAAGTTGAACATCGACGTTTTCAGCCCTGGAGGACGTGTAGACGTTATTCATCGAAATAGCCTATTTCGATGTCGCAACATCGAAATAAGCTATTTCGAAGTTGGGTGCACGTGTAGACGTAGCCTTAGAGGGGGTGTTTGTCACTGGGGGCGGTGGAGAGCGCAGGGCCGGGGGGGGTGTTTGTGACTGGGGGGCGGTGGGGAGCACGGGGCCGGGGGGGGTGTTTGTGACTGGGGGGCGGTGGGGAGCGCAGGACCGGGGGGGTGTTTGTGACTGGGGGGCGGTGGGGAACGTGGGGCCGGGGGGGGGGGCGTTTGCGGCTGGGGGGCAGTGGGGAGCGCAGGGCGGGGAGGTGTTTGTGACTGGGGGGCGGGGGGGGAGCGCAGGGCCGGGGGGGTGTTTGTGACTAGAGGGCGGTGGGGAGCGCAGGGCCGGGGGGTGGTGTTTGCGGCTGGGGGGCGGTGGGGAGCGCGGGGCCGGGGGGGGGGCGTTTGCGGCTGTCTGCAGCTGTGCCTGGCATCCCTATTTCGATGTGTGCTACTTTGACGTGTAGACGTTCCCTCGCTGCGCCTATTTCGATGTTGGGCTGAGCAACGTCGAAGTTGAACATCGACGTTGCCGGCCCTGGAGGACATGTAGAGGGGGTGTTTGTCACTGGGGGCGGTGGAGAGCGCAGGGCCGGGGGGGGTGTTTGTGACTGGGGAGCGGTGGGGAGCGCAGGCCCGGGGGGGTTTTTGTGACTGGGGGGCGGTCGGGGGCGCAGGGCCAGGGGGGGTGTTTGTCACTAGGGGGCGGTGGAGAGCGCAGGGCCGGGGGGGGTGTTTGTGACTGGGGGGCGGGGGGGAGCGCAGGGCCGGGGGGGGTGTTTGTGACTTGGGGGCGGTCGGGGGCGCAGGGCCAGGGGGGTGTTTGTCACTAGGGGGCGGTGGAGAGCGCAGGGCCGGGGGGGGTGTTTGTGACTGGGGGGCGGTGGGGAGCGCAGGGCCGGGGGGGGTGTTTGTGACTGGGGGGCGGTGGGGAGCGCGGGGCCGGGGGGGTGTTTGTGACTAGGGGGCGGTGGGGAGCGCAGGGCCGGGGGGGGGTATTTGTGACTGGGGAGGGGTGGGGAGCGCGGGGCCGGGGGGGTGTTTGTGACTGGGGGGCGGTGGGGAGCGCGGGGCCGGGGGGGTTGTGTGTGTGTGTGTGTGTGTGTGTTTGGCTGGGGGGCGGTGGGGAGCGCAGGGCGGGGGGGTGTTTGTGACTGGGGGGCGGGGAGGAGCGCAGGGCCGGGGGGGTGTTTGTGACTAGGGGGCGGTGGGGAGCGCAGGGCCGGGGGGTGGTGTTTGCGGCTGGGGGGCGGTGGGGAGCGCGGGGCCGGGGGGTGTTTGTCACTAGGGGGTGGTGGGGAGCGCAGGGCCGAGGGGTGTTTGTCACTAGGGGGTGGTGGGGAGCGCAGGGCCGGGGGGGGGCGTTTGCGGCTGGGGTGGTGGGGAGCGCAGGGCCGGGGGGTGTTTGTCACTAGGGGGTGGTGGGGAGCGCAGGGCCAGGGGGGGTTGTGTGTGTGTGTGTGTTTGGCTGGGGGGCGGTGGGGAGCGCAGGGCCGGGGGGGTGTTTGTGACTAGGGGGCGGTGGGGAGCGCAGGGCCGGGGGGTGGTGTTTGCGGCTGGGGGGCGGTGGGGAGCGCGGGGCCGGGGGGTGTTTGTCACTAGGGGGTGGTGGGGAGCGCAGGGCCGGGGGGGGGCGTTTGCGGCTGGGGTGGTGGGGAGCGCAGGGCCGGGGGGTGTTTGTCACTAGGGGGTGGTGGGGAGCGCAGGGCCAGGGGGGGTTGTGTGTGTGTGTGTGTTTGGCTGGGGGGCGGTGGGGAGCGCAGGGCCGGGGGGGTGTTTGTGACTAGGGGGCGGTGGGGAGCGCAGGGCTGGGGGGTGTTTGTGGCTGGGGGGCGGTGGGGAGCGCGGGGCCGGGGGGGTTGTGTGTGTGTGTGTGTGTGTGTGTTTGGCTGGGGGGCGGTGGGGAGCGCAGGGCCGGGGGGTGTTTGTCATTACAGGGTGGTGGGGAGCGCAGGGCCGGGGGGTGTTTGTGTCTAGGGGGCGGTGGGGAGCGCAGGGCTGGGGGGTGTTTGTTACTAGGGGGCGGTGGGGAGCGTAGGGCCGGGGGGGTTGTGTGTGTGTGTGTGTTTGGCTGGGGGGCGGTGGGGAGCGCAGGGCTGGGGGGTGTTTGTGACTAGGACGCGGTGGGGAGCGCAGGGCCGGGGGGGTTGTATGTGTGTGTGTGTTTGGCTGGGGGGCGGTGGGGAGCACAGGGCCGGGGGGGTGTTTGTGACTAGGGGGCTGTGGGGAGCGCAGGGCTGGGGGGTGTTTGTCACTAGGGGGCGGTGGGGAGCGCGGGGCCGGGGGGGTTGTGTGTGTGTGTGTGTGTTTGGCTGGGGGGCGGTGGGGAGCGCAGGGCCGGGGGGTGTTTGTGTCTGGGGGGCGGTGGGGAGTGCAGGGCTGGGGGGTGTTTGTCACTAGGGGGCGGGGGGAGCGCAGGGCCGGGGGGGTTGTGTGTGTGTGTGTGTGTTTGGCTGGGGGGCGGTGGGGAGCGCAGGGCCGGGGGGTGTTTGTGTCTAGGGGGCGGTGGGGAGCGCAGGGCTGGGGGGTGTTTGTCACTAGGGGGCGGTGGGGAGTGTGGGGCCCCGGGCTGTTTGGGTCCGGGGATCGCGTCGGGTGCAGGGGCCGGGCCACCTGGCCACACTAACGCCCCTCTCCCTCCCTCGCAGAGGTCCCCCAGGCAGCAGTGCCCCAGCCCACCACAATGTTCCACGGGATCCCTGCTGCGCCTGGCCCAGGAGGTGAGTCCCGCTGGCCCTGCCGCCGTGGGGAGCAAGGGGCCCCACAGCACCACCCCATGGCCTGGGCTGAGACACAGACTGGCCCGGTCGACACCTGACAGAGCCCTGCCTGCTGCCCATGAGCAGGGCTGTGACCCAGGCCCACCCCGCCCCTGGCCAGAGACCCAGTGACACCGCGGGCTCCAGCTCCCCTCAGGGGACTGCCCGCCCTCAAAGTCCCCAGGGGTCAGGCTAGCGGGGCTGAGGGCAGCAGAGTGGTGGGACACTGGGCTCATGGGAGGGTGGGTATCACGGCCACAGAGGCAGGTTACGAAGCAATGGCTCAGCCTACATCAACAGGGGTTAGGATAGCACAGCAGTTCCCAAATTGGGTTGGGACCTCATTTTAATGAGTTCCCCTGGGTTGGCTTAGACTTGCTAAGATCGAGGCCAGACAAAGGGCTTCAGCCCTGTGCAGTGGGGCTCAGGTTCCAGGCCCCTCCTGGGGCTGCAGCCTGGGTCCTCAGCCTCTCCTTTCTTCGGGCAATGGGGCTGGTCTTTTGTTCCCCTTACTCGCACCCCTGGTGGCAGGGCCTGGGTTTTGGCTGAGGCATGTGTCTGTGCATTACTTTTTCTTGGCAGAAGTGGATTGTACAGCAATGAAGTTTGAGACCCCCTGAGATAAAGAACAGCTTTCCCACACTGAGGGCAGTTAAGCTGTGGAGCAGGTGCCCCAGGGAGGTTGTGGATCCCCATCAGTGGAAGTTGTTAAGAACAGGCTGGACAGATGCCTGGAAGGGATGGGCTCTGTTTACTTGGCCCTGCTCCAGTGCAGGGGCTGGACTCAACTTCTCAAGGACCCTTCCAGCTCAGAATCTGATTCTCCCTTGTGAACTGTGCTGGGTTCTCTGGCCTGGAGCAAGGGGCGGTGATCAGCAGGAGGGGCGGGATGGAAGAGCAGAGCAGGCTGTAGAGGTCCTGGGTGCTAGCAGTATCCCTGTAGCTAGTAGGCTAAGGAGCTGTGGACGTGGTCCTTCCTAACACCGGGTTACCAGGAAGGTTTTGCATTGTGGGCGTCACTGGTAGGCCCCTAGCTATAAGTGCTAGGTCTGTTCATGGATTTCCTCTTTTTCAGCCCCAGGGAATAAGCCAGAACTGTACGAGGCGAGTAACGCTGGTCACGTTCCCCTCCTCGTCCTGTCTCTGGCACAGGAGGCAGAATGACCTTCCAGCGTACGTCGGGTTTGGCTCTGCAAACGGTTTCACAGCCCTCAGTGCTGGAGCATTCAGGGGACCCCAGCTCTTGAGGTGATTCCCAGCTCCTTACCTCCATCTCAGTGTGGGTTTCTCTGGTCCCTGTCTCCTCTACCCTGTGGTGAGGATGCAGGAGGTCCGTATCTGTCAGCTCCGTCCCCACCTGCTTCCAGCCTGTCCATTTGTGCAGCTGACCACACACTGTGCGGGTACCTGACAGGCTGTGTATCTGCTCTGCTTGCAGGCGGTGAAGCTGTATAAAAATGCACGGGAGCGAGAAAAGTGAGTCCATCCCCAGCCGAATGGGTTCCCATGTGGTACACAGTTCTGTGGGGCTTGGGAGTGCTGGGACTTCAAGCTGTTGTCTGCAGTGAGGTCCTTGCTCGGGAGATGCTGGGGCTGATGGTGCAGGGAGCTCTGCGTTCTGATGCTCTGTCCCCGCGCCAAGCTAGGAAGGACCCAAGAGCCCTTCTGCTCCGCCTCCGCCATTGGCCAGGGCAGCCTGCGGCTGAGAAAGATGCAATAGACGGAAGGGTCTTCTCCAGAAAAAGGGAGTGCTCCTGCTGGGCTGTGGAGCATGAGAGCCCCTGTGCTGTTCCCAGGGACGCGGGCGCGTGTATAGCGGTGGGGGTCACAGGCTATGCGCCTTCACGGGCTTCTGCGCTTGGGTTTCAGGTACGATAACATGGCTGAGCTGTTTGCGGTGGTGAAGACGATGCAGGCTCTGGAGAAAGCCTATATCAAGGACTGTGTCTCTCCCAACGAGTGAGTCCCCAGCTGGGTTTTGTTTCCAGCCTGGTCTCTCCCAGGGGAGCCAAGCGGATGCAGCAGCAGGAGCATCTCCTGCAGGATGCGTCGTTACCGAGTGGAGCAGAGTGACCTCCCCTCCCCAGGGCACTGCGGACACACTGGGGAGGGGGCTCAGAGAAGCATCAAAACAGCCCCTTAGTCCCCCCTCAGGCCCTGCCCACTTCCCCTGGGGGCCAGGCAACATTGCTCCATGCAGAGGGTCTCCAGTCAGAGACCCTGGGGAGCCTCCCCTGCCGTTGGGGCTGTTACAGTGTTCTCCTTTCCCCTGGGGACCTGCTTGTACATCCTCGACCTCCGTGTTCCCCTCCTGCTTGGCATGAGCCACTCCAGCTGTTCTTACTCCATGCACTGCCCCAGGTACACCGCAGCCTGCTCCCGGCTCCTGGTCCAGTACAAAGCTGCCTTCAAACAGGTACAGGGATCCGAAATTGGCTCCATCGATGAATTTTGCTGCAAGTTCCGGATGAGTTCAGCCTCCAGCAGTACAGCTTTTGGGGACTCTGGGACAGGAATCTCGGAGGGCTCCCAGAACAGTGGGGGCCGGGGGGGGCTGTGTTGCTGCTGAGTTCTACATGTAGGCCGCATCGACACTAGTCCCCTCCTTTTGGGGCGAGTTGGGAATATGCTAATGAGGCACCACCGGGAATATGCAGTGCCTCATTAGCATAATAGTGGCCCCACACAATTGGAAAGCACAGCTTTTGAATTGTGCGCTACCTCTCTAGACGGGGGCTTTTTGAAAGGACACTCCTCCGCCCCCATACTTTGAAAAACCCTTCTTCCTAAAACCAAATAGGAAGAAGGGGCTTTCGAAGTCCGGGGGGTCCTTTCGAAAGGCCCCTGTCTACATGGGCGGTGCGCGATTTGAAAGCAACACTTTCAAATCACATGCAGCCACCATTATGCTAATGAGGCTGTGAGGGGGTTCGGGGTCTCCATCCTCTGCACCCCATCCGCAGGCAGGAGAACAGCAGGTTTATTAGGCAACAGGGCACAGCGTCGTACAGAGGAGTCAGTGCAGCCGGCAGAGACAGCCAGTCCAAGCCATGCTGGGGAGAGGAGGCCCCGAGGGGCCCCCGGAGCCGGGCTCTTGCCCCCTCCTTTGTCTCTCTCTCTCCCAGCCCCGACTAACTGCTTCCAACACCCAGTTCCAGTTCAAACCCCTCAGGCTGCACCTCCTCCTTTGTCTGCAGCCCAGGGGTGTCACCTGGTCGCCAGGTTACCCTCAGCAGGAGCCCCACGTGTACACACAGGTATCTCCCACTGCATCACAGAGGCACTGCATATTCATGGCAGCGCCTCCTTAGCATCTTCCCAACTCGCTCATTACCATGTCCCTTCTGAAAGGAAGGGGCTTGTGTAGACATAGCCCTACTGTGCCTGACTGACTTAGATGCTGGGGGGAGAGACTGCATAGATTTGTTTATTCCAAGCCTGGAGGAACCAGTGTGGTCACCCAGGCTGTTCCCCTGTGTCCCTCTGGCCAGAGCCCTGCCCCCAGCTCACTCCCAGAGCAGACCTGTCCCATGAGAAATACAGCCCGCCTAGATTTAAAAACTGTCGGTGCTGGAGAACCCACCAAAGGTGAATTACACTCTCGCGGTCACCTGGCTTAGAGAGGGGGCCCCTGGGCTTTGGGGGGTGAGTGTGCACGCACGCACGCACACACACACACTCTCTCTCTCTCCCTCCCTCCCCTGGACCAAAGGCACTTCCACCTTGTTGTAATCATATTACCTTCGTATAAATCCCGTGTACTTCCACGTCACACCTGCAGCAGTATTCAAGGTCACCACATCTCTAAAAAGATGTATTGGAATTGGGAAAGGTACAGAAAAGGGCAGAAAACCGATTAGGGGTATGGAATGGCTGGGGTATGGTGTGGGGAGAGTAGTAAGAGTGGGATTTCTCAGCTTGGAAAAGAGGCGGCTAATGTCCAGAACATCCCAACTGGTTGGACAAAGTCGATAAGGAAGTGGTGTTCTGTCTTCCTTCTCCTAATGCAAGAACTAGGGGTCACCCCATGAAACAAACAGGTAGTGGGGTTAAAACAGACAGAAGGATGGATTTCTTCACACAACGCAGGGCCAGCTGTGGGACTCCCTGCCACAGGGCAATGTGAAGGCTGAGACTATAACAAGGCTCAAAAACCTACTGGATACGTTCATGGAGAACAGGGCCACAAATGGCTGTTCAGCAAGGTGGACAGGGTGGTGCCTCTAGCCCCGTTTGTCAGAAGCTGGGACTGGGTGACAGGAGAAGGATCACCTTTTGGTGACGTGTTCTGGTCATGCCCTCTGGGGCAACCAGCACTGGTCACTATCTGCGACCAGGCTGGGTGGCCCTATGTTCAGACCGTCTGGCCACGTTCTGTACTGTGCTCCCTTCCCCCAGCTTAGCACATGGAGCGGAACCCGGCTTTCCCTGGGAAATGCTCTTTGTTGGGGGTTATATGGTGCTTGTTACCCTGCCCTGAGCTTGCCCAGCCTCATTGTAACCCTCCTGCTGCTGCAGCTCGACTGCCCGCTGGCCATGGAGAGGATCAAGGAGGATCGGCCAATCACCATCAAGGACGACAAGGGCAACCTGAACCGCTGCATTGCTGACATCGTCTCTGTACGTTCCCGGGGCAAGGGGCTGTGCGCACTGTAATCCCGGCATCCTGTGCTTCTGGGACTTTGGCAGCTGGCCTGGCCTGTGCAGCTGCATGGCTCGTCCCCAGGGGGCTGTCAAGGGCCCGCTGTCCTGGCTTGCCCCCACCCTCCCAAGAGGGCTGGAGTGAGGTGCCCTGCTGCTAGCTTCCAGGCCATTGCTGAGGCACCTCTTTTCTCTTCCAGCTTTTCATCACAGTGATGGACAAGCTGCGCCTGGAGATCCGAGCCATGGATGAGGTGAGAATCATTTACAGAGGGACAGAGGATAAGACAGGGAGTATCTTACAGCCTTGGTATAAATCCAGGGTACACCCCCAGCTTGAATACTGCGTGCAGATGTGGTCGCCTCATCTCAAAAAAACAAAAAAAAAACACCCTTGGCTGTGGAAAAGTTTCAGAAAAGGGTAACAAAAACAATGGATTTGGACCGGGTCCATCTGAAGAGAGATTAAAAAGTCTGTGACTTTTCAGTTTAGAAAACAATAGATGAAGGGTGCGGGGACGACTAAGAGGTCGACAAAATCATGACTGGTGTGGAGGAAAAATAAGGAAAAGGTATTTACTTGTTCCCACCACACGAGATCTAGGGGTTACCCAGTGAAATTAGCAACAGGGTTAAGAACAAACAGGATGTATTTCTCATGCAGTGCACAGTTCACTTCTGGAGCTCCTGGCCAGAGGATGGCGTGAAGACCAGGACTTTATCAATAGAGTTCCAAAAAGAGCTAGATCCATTCAGGGAGGTGAGGTCCATCGGTGGCTGTTAGCCAGGATGGGCAGGAATGATGGCGCTAGCCTCCGTTTGTCAGAAGTTGGAACTAGATGACAGGAGATGGACCACTCAATGCTCAGCTGTTCTGTTCGCTTCCCTTGGGGCACGTGGCATTGGCCACTGGCCGAAGACAGGGCACTGGGCAAGATGGATTTTGGTCTGACCCGGTGTGGCTGGTCTTCGGAGAGAGAGGGGGACAAGCTAGGGGTGCATGGAGGCTTCACTGCTGGCAGCAGCGCCTGAAGGGGGGTGGGGCTTTCCCAGCCGGGCCCCAGGCAGGAAAAGCAGAAGCTCCATGCTTTTGTGCATCCAGATCCAGCGAGACCTGCGGGAGCTGATGGAGACGATGAACCGCATGAGCCACCTACCTCCTGACTTCGAGGGGAGACAGAAAGTGAACCAGTGGTGAGTAGGGTGCTCTGAGGCCCCTGCCCTCTGCAGGAGCAAGCCCGGGTCCTGACCCAGCTCTCCAGGACAGGGCCTGGACCTGCCTTGCCCCATGGCGCTCCTGCCAGTCTGAGGGCATGGGGGAGCGCAGAGTGCCTTCGGGCCCAGCTCCATCAGTCTGCTCCCTCTGCAGTGGGAGGTGCTTGTCCCCAGCCCTGCTCGCCATGTCTGATCAGGGGCCTGGTTGCGGGGTGGGACCGTGGCCAGAGGAGCTACCAGCTTCCTCCTAGGCCAGCACTCAGGGCGACAAGTCATGGCTCCTGCCAGGTCCCTCCAGTACTAGTGCAGGCGCAAAGTGCAGCCCAGCAAAGGGCCTTCTTCCTGCTCTGGGGGCCAGGCCTGTGCCTTGACTCTCCCCGGCAGGCTGCAGACGCTGAGCGGTATGTCTGCCTCTGACGAGCTGGACGATTCCCACGTGCGCCAGATGCTGTTTGATTTGGAATCCGCCTACAATGCCTTCAACCGGTTCCTGCACTCCTGAGGCTGGGCCCTGCGCCCTGCCTGGTCCTGAGGAGCGCCCTCCCACTGTAGCAGTCCAGCAGGCTCCAGGCCCTTTCCCCTAGGCTGCTGTTGGGGGCAGGAGGCTGGGAGTGGTGCACTGCAGCCATTCCCGCAGCAGGGTTAGGGCTGAGTCAAGGTGAACTGTGCTGCTGCAGGGCACATTCACACTGGGCCAGCTCCAGCCAGCCTGTCTCCTTTCCTCCCTCCCCGTGAGTCCTGCAAGCAGGGCGGGAGACTTGTACACCTGCGGTAATAAACCCCCATGCTGGCTATGCTGCGGTGCTGTGGCTCTTGCTGGGTGGGAGAAGCAGGCACAGCCACTGCCCCTGTACTCAGGGCCTGGACCAGCCCAGCAGCTCAGATTTTCTGGGTGCCACAGCAGCTGGCTAAGGCAGGGTGCTCCACCCTTGCTGACAACAGGTCATGCCCCAGGCTGCAGCGGAGCCTGGGAAATGAGGGTGGGGGGTGTCAAACAGCTGTCCAGAGGGGGAGAAGGCTGGCAGGGTACAGAGCTCTGGCCCAAGCAGCAGAGGGCCAGGTCTCTGCGTCACTGCCTGCAGGGTGGCACAACGCAGGCCTGGAGCAGAGGAGACATACAGCACTTTATTGATTGGTTTCCCAGGCCCCTGCACCAGGCAGAAGCCCACCCTGTGCAGCCAAGAAAACACCAGCCAGCTAGTAAGTCTGTCTGAACTAGTCCAGTGGCCACTGGCAGGGCAGAGCTAGAACCTGTACAGCTCGGGAATGGGGGACAAATAAAATATCACCCTCCACCTGTGTGGGGAGACGTGCAGTAGGGAAGGGCTCTTCTGCAGGTGGCCGCCTTCAGTCTCTGGCAGCTTATTTCCCCACGCTGGCTTCAGAGCCTGCTCCAAGGCCAGTGCTGCCCCAGGAGCCAACCCCCCAGCCCTGCCAGCAGCCCCAGGGTTCTGCTGCGCAGGTGTGACTGCAGCTGGTGAGACACCACAGGCTGGAAGCCAGCTCTCCGGGGACACTCTGGGACTTGCCACCCCTCTCTGTTAGCAGCACAGGCCCGGTAGCTCACTGCCTCCTGGGGACACAGCCGAGGCCTTGGTTCCAAAGCCCAGGGACCCCCATGGGGCAGAGTCCTGCAGCGTTCTGGTGCTCGGAGCCCGAGGCAGACAGGCCCAGTTCCACAACAGCAGCCGGGGCCCTGCCTCCTTTGGTTACGACGGGACCAGCAGCTCCCTTCTCAGCTTGCACTGGTGCCAGGTGGGGGGAAGCTGCAGGGCTCTGGGCCCCCAGAAAGAACAGGTTGTGCAGCAGCAGCAGCCAGGTCCTGCCCCTCCCCATGGGCCAGGCCTGAGTTCTGAGTGCAGAAAAGTCGCTGGCACAGGCCAGGCACCGTGCCTGGTTCCTCACGTCTGCCCAAGTTCCCTCTGCGAGCAGCCACAGCCCCAAGCAGGATGGGCCTCTTGTGTGCTCCAGCTGCGAGCGGTCGGGCACTTCAGATGCTCTTACAGAAGAGCTTGTGGTGCTGCGTGACTGCGCTCAGAGAGGTGCCCGGGGGGCCAAGCCAGGACTCACCCACGCCCCGCTGGTTGCTGCCGCTCAGCTGCCGGCTGCAGAGCCGCAGCTCACGCACGTTGGCAGAGACCCGGGCCCACGTGGTGCTGTCCAATGGGCCTCGCACCCTGCAGCCTGCGGGAAGGAAACAGGCCGTTGTAGCCACTGTGGCGCACTGAGAATCCTGGACCCGGCCCAAGAGGGGACAGGCTGGGTGACCCCCCTTGTGCCCTTTCTATCAGCTGCAGCCCCTCGCTACTCCAGTCCTGCCTCCTCTGCTCTGCTCTGCACACCACTACGGAGAGAGAAGCAACTCGGCAGCGCCAGCCAGGCCGGGGGCTCTGCTGGATCAGGAGCAAAACTCCAGGGCTCACAGCCTGCCCCTGCCCCCTCAGGATCACCTCTCAGTCCCTCCAGCGAGGGCAGGGTGATGCTCCCCCGGCCCTGCCAGGTGCAGGGAAGCAGGACCCCTCCGCAACCCAGGGATCTTGGAGCCCTTCACCCCCTCACCTGCCAGGCTGAGGTATTGCAGCCCCTGGCGCCTCTCCCCCAGCGCTGACAGCAGCATCTGCAAGCCCCCGCTGGTAACCTCTGGGTTCGCAGACAAATCCAGGGAGATGAAAGTGGGACAAACCAGGAGGCACCTGGGACCAAGAGAGTCAAACAGCCCCATGCCTCTCGGCTCACCCACAATGCACTGCTGCCCCATGGCCCACCCACTCCCTGTGGGCTAGGTGTTAGATGTGCGGTGTGCTGGCACTGCAGCCTTGGAGCGAGACCCCCAGGGAGCACAAGGTGCGACGGGGAAGGGAGGCAGCTGGACAGGTGTACTGCCTGTGAAGTGCAGTAGTAGAACCAGCAGCTCCACCCGACCACCAATCCACGTACGCCCGGTTCTGGAGGCAGGTCCTGCCGCTCACCAGGCCTCCCACCCAAGGGCTTGTGGCTCAGACTCCCTTCCCGCTCCGCCTCTTTTTACGGGAGGGGGTTCACCTGGTGGCCCAGAAAAGCACAATGCAGGGACAGAAGGTGGCCAGTGGGCTAAAGGCGAACATGGCCACCTGACGTCTCACTCAGGCTCTCTTCCTACTATGTCCCCATGGGCTGGCTGCTGGGCCCAGCCACCCCACGGCTCCTACCCAGCAGGAGATCACTCCGCATAGGACCCAGCTGGGTGAAGGTTGGTGTCACACACCCACCCCATTACCTTCTGCCCCACAGCAAAGCCCCTGGCCCCGGGACCCCAGCGCTGCCCCTTTACCTGGCCAGCTCTGCGACAGCCTCATCATTCAGGTGGTTCCCAGAGAGAGCCAGGTGGGTGAGCGCACATCCCTGCTGGAATGGAACGGGGGGGGCTGAGCCCAAAGCCACACACCACAGCTGAGCCAGTCAGGGCCAAGCCAGCTGCGTGAGAGGCCCACAGCCCCAGGACAAAAGGGGCTCCCCTGCCACATGCAGAGCTCCTGCAACTCCTGGAGCCAGAGAAGGGTTACTGCAGGACCCCCTTGCACCCGTACCTGTGTCAGGCACCTGACCACCGGATCCACGAGAGGCTCGCCTAGGCGGGCCGCCACCGAGCCAATCTCCAGCTGGCTGAGGGTGGCGTAGGGCAGACTCCTGAGCAGCAGCTGCAGGCCGCTGGAGCCCAGGGCATTGTGGGACAAAGCGAGGGTCTTCAGGTGCACAGCTCCTGGGCCGGGGCATGAGGGAGAGACAGCGTGTTAAGAGTGAGCCAGCTGCCGTCTGGCCCGGGCAGATAAAGGAGGCTGGGAGCTTGGTGGAGGGCCTGTCCATAGCTGCCTAACTGGAAACTCAGGCACCCAACAGGCCTGCACTGGGAAAGAACGGCAGAGCAGGCTGCTGTGGGGCAGACCTGGCAGGGAACCCAGGGCGTGGTGGCTGTGGGGCAAGACTGAGGCAAGCCCAGGCCTGGGTAGCTGCGAGCTGTGGGGCAGAAGCTGGCAGAGACCAGACAGGACAGCGGTCCGCATTCTTTCCATGAGTGGAACCATCCTCACCCCCAAGCTGTAGGCCCCGTCCCAGTGAATGGGGCCCTCCTGGCAGTGCCTCTGTGTCACAGGGGGGCCTAGCCTGTAGACCGTGGCGCTGGGGGAGGGGAGCCACAAGGGAGGGCACCACCTGTACCATGAGGCCACGCCTGCTGTGCCCCCACTCGGGGCTGGGGGAGTGCAGGGGCACTTACCTTTCAGGCTGTTGGCCAGCAGGAGGCGCTGGTGCTGCCCAAAAGCCTCAGAGAAGCCACAGGCCTGCAGCCGGAGCGTGGTCAGGACCGGGCAGGCTCGAACCAGGCAGGCCAGGGCCTCGCAGCTCTTGTCCCCTAGGGGGTTCAGGCTGAGGTCCAGCTCTTCCAGGCTCTGGAACAACAGGGGCGGAGGAGTCACCCCAACCTGCTGGGCTCTGCCCTGTGCCAGCAGACAGCCGGGGCTGCACCCCCGCTGGGAGGACCACAGCGGCAGCCTCAGCCCCAGAGAAGGGACGGAGCAGCAGAGCCCCCCCCATGCTACAGGGACCCTCACAACCAGCCCCTCCCCAGAAGGACCTAGGAGCAGGCACCTTGGCACCAGCACGGCCACAGCTTACTCCTCCCTGATCCGGGGAGCCCCTGGTGTCCATCAGGGCAGCCCTGGCAGGAGCTCATCAGGGCCCTTTACACCAGCAGTGCCAGAGCCGTAGCCCAGAGCGCCAGGATGGGCAGTTTGGGGGTCCCCGAACCTGCTTGTGTCTCCGGGGTTCAGGCGGGAGGCCGGGGCCCCTCCCACCTGCCGTTGAGGGGAAGGGATGTGCTGGACACACCCACAAGCCAACCTGGAAGACCGCTTGGGAGGGCAGCCCTGCTGCCAGCGCGCGGAGCCCCTCAGCACCGAGCTGGTTGGCCGACAGGTCGAGGAGGGCCAGGCTGGGCATGGTGCCCAGCGTAGCCAGCAGCTCGGCAGCCAGGCCATCGTCCAGCCCCGTCCCAGCCAGCCGCAGCTGGCGGATGGAGCTGTGCAGCTTGAGGGCACGCAGGAGTGGGGTGAGGTGGGGTTGGTGCAAGGAGAGGCCACAGGTGCTGAACGAGGGGCCCGACTCCTGCAGCTCCATCATCTTCAGCAGAAGCCGGTGCTCGCCTGCAACAGGAGTCCATGAGGGAAGACCAGTCGCTGTGGGGCACCCAGACTGACGAGCTCCCAGCCAGCTGCTGCCTGGCCGGGGCTAGAGCCAAGCAGCCAGGGAGAGGGTGGGGGGCAGCCGCGACCGAGGACACCCTCCCCCTGCCCAGCACCACGTGGGGGGCAGCCGCGACCGGGGTCACCCTCCCCCCGCCCAGCACCACGTGGGGGGCAGCCGCGACCAGGGGCACCCTCCCCCCGCCCAGCACTACGTGGGGGGCAGCTGCAATCGAGGACACCCTCCCGCTACCCAGCACCACGTGGGGGGCAGCTGCGACCGAGGGCTCCTGACATTGCGCACCGTTCAGCGGATGCTGGACAGGTCTTCCCCTGGCATGTAGCACGGCCCTGGGGGTGCCAATCTGTCCACCCGAAGCCACATTCCACCTCTGTCCCCTTCCGTAGCTGGGCCAGTGACCCGGAGACTGAGGGACTTGCCCGAGGTCACACACGCAGACGGTGGCACAGCTGTGCCCAAGCCCCCTGGACCAGCCTTCCCACTGGAGCCCCTCCTGCCTGTCCCCCCCACGGGCCGGGTGGCACTCTCCCCAGCCGGCTGACCGCCCTGAGGCGCTACAAAACCCAGCGAGACCCTGTACATCCAACGGTTCCCACACGCAGGCAGGCAGCAGGGTCCGTGGCATCCCCTTACCCACGGCCAGGCTGCAACAGGCCTTGCGATACCGGTCGGCGAGCGGGGGCAGGTCCCAGGACTGCACCTCTGCCAACACCTGCAAGGCAGACGAGAGCCCTATGGGTAGGAAGGAAGGCCGGCTGGCTGGGCAGCACTGGCAGGCTCAAACACAAGGGGAAGGGCATCGCCAGTGAGGGGTGAAGCCAGACCTCCGAGCTCCCAGTCATCTGGGCCCTGCCGGTTGGTGCAGAGTCCACAGTGATGGGCCCCACCACGACCCTTCAGCGGCCTACAGGGGGACCTGGTGGGCTCAGCCCTGGAAGCGCCAATCCTGGCTCGGGTGCCCCTCACCTCCTCGTTGCTTTGCAGGACGTCCACGATGAGATCCTGGGGAGCCAGCAGTGCCCCTTCCTTCTTGAGGGTGAGCTGGGGCAGCAGGCCACAGGCCTGGTAGTGGCGCTGGGCCGCCTGCTCTGCCAGCCACGCCACCGGGCATCTCTCGAGGCCACTGCAAGGGAAGGGAAGGGAAGGGAAGGGCTGAGCCAGAGCGCCCCACCAGAACCAGGCCCCCAGCCCGCCCTCCCAGGGTGGGGCAGGAACAGGGCAGCCCCCCCAGTGGCAGAGGGGAATGGCCCTGTTACCCCAAGTCCCTGACCCCCTGGCGCTGCCTGGGAGCTGGACCCCTCCGAGGGTGCTGCTAATGTTGCCCCAGACCCGGCTGGGGGGGCAGGACTCCCGGGCTCTGGGCCACGCTGGGAGGAAGGATGCGAGGCGGCTCTCACCTGTGGGGCACGGGGATGAGGAAGACGTTGTCTTGGACCCGGACCCGCACTCGGATGGGGGGTGGCCGAGTCGGGGCTGCAGCCAGCAGTGGGGCCTGGGAACAGGAGAGGGGAGTCAAGACCCAAGGGACAGCCCAGGGGACTCCCTTGCTGTTGTGCACCCCCAGCACCTCACCTGTGGGGCCTCTCCACTGCCGTCTACGGGCCTCAGACCAGCGGCTGGCTCCGGAGCCACCAGGGCCTGGCCCCCGCGGGACCGACCCAGCGACGTCCTGTCCACTATCTGGGTGAGGCGGCTTTGCCGGGCCCTCCTCTTCTGGGGCAGAGCAGCTGGGAAGGGGGCTGCGCCGTCGCTCTCAGACCCACTGGTGCCCCCTGAGTCCGAGCCCGACTCCCCCGGGCGCCGGTGGCTCCTCTTGTGGGGCTCCCGGCTCGCCCCCAGGTCGTCCTCCAGCCAGTCATCCCCCACGTACTCCTCGGCTGGGATCAGGGCCGGCCTGGCAGAGGCCTCGGCCGGCACCGGCTCAGGGACCTGGCAGGACTGGGCACTGCCCACGCCATGGATGGCTGCTTCGTACTTGGCCTGCCCGGTGCCAGCGGGGGGCAGCCCAGGCTCTGCCCGCCCGAGGAACCCCGGCACCCGGCTCTCCTCCCCCGGCGCCCTCAGGCTCAGGAGCCGCTGCCTCTTCTTGACGGGCCGGAGCGGGGTCATGCACTCGTCCAGCTTGGCCCAGCACTCTGGCCCCTGCCCGCCACGCTGGGTCAGGATCCTGCAGGGCGCAGTCGCCTTCGTGGAGGGGCCCACACTCTGGGGCTGGGGGGCCACAGCTGAGTGGGGGGGTGTCAGCGGCTCAGAGAGCTCCGCATCAAACAGCTGGCTCTGCGGCACATCCTGTGGGGGCTGAGCCACCTCTGCTGCTGGGCGGGAGACAGGGAACCCCGTGAGTTGGGCCCAGCCCCCAAGAGATGCCCCCCCACAGCACCACTCCCACCCGGGCTCACCTCGCCCCACCACCGCCTCCTTGAGCAGCTGCTCCATGGCTCGGCAGCGCTGGCGCGTCTCCTGGTCCAGGTCCCGGCCGTACATCCTCACCCACTCCCGGAGGGTGCCCAGAGGGCTCAGGCCCTGCGGCGGATAAAATGGAGGGGCTGAGCCTCAGGGCCGCCCCCAGAAACCCCACAGCTGTGCAGGGGTGCCGAGCCCAGCGCCCGCCCACAGGCCGCTGCTCCCCCACCTTGGCGTTCCTCAGCACCGCCGACGCGCCCCTCTGGAGCAGCAGCTCGGCCACGTCGAAGTGGCCGCAGTTGAGAGCGTCGTGCAGGGGGGTGATCCCCTCGCAGCCTGGGCCCCCGGGGTCATCGATGGAGGCACCACGCTCCAGCAGCAGCCGCACGATCTCTGGGCACAGGAGCCAGCAGTTACTGCTGGGTGGCAGCACCAGGGCCCCCTCCAGCCAGCCCCCATCACCCGTTCCAGCCCCTGCCGTCATCCGCCCCCCACACCGACACCCTCCCACCCTCCTCACCACTCACCCAGGTGCCCGTGGTTACAGGCCTCGTGCAGCGGGGTCCAGCCGCAGTAATCCCGCGGGTTCAGGGGGTGGCCCTGCCCCCAGGAGGAAAGAGACATGAACAGGCATGAGGGTTACGTGGGGGCCAGGTGCCCTGCTGGGCTTCATGCCAACTCCCGCAGGATCTCCCCCTCCAGCTGCCCTCCCTGCGGGCCAGGCCGGGAAGCTGCCCCAGTGCCCAGTGCCTACCTGGCTCACTCCCACGCGCCCTGCAGGCAGGACACACTTACTGAACGCGTCCCCTGCTGGGGGCTGTGAGGGCCAGAGCAGAGGGACGCCGCGACCCCAGCCAGCCGCCCAGCTGCCCCCACGGGCCGACGGAAGGTACCCCAGGGCGCCCTGCCCGGGAACGAGGAGCGGCTCCCACCTGCTCCAGGAAGAAATGGACCCGGCGCAGGTTCCCGTCGATGCAGGCGCGGTGCAGTGGGGTCTCACCCCGGTCGTTGCGCCGGTTCCACTGCAGGGCACAGGGAGGGCGGAGGCGGGGTCAGCACTGCCCAGGGGCCCCAGATCAGAGCCAGCCCCCTCGGCCCCCCGCCCCGCGCAGCGCCCCGGGATCCGGCCTCGCCGGCGCAGGAGCTGGAGCGACGGCCCCACAGGGCGAGGACGCTGCGCCCAGGCCCAGCCTCACCTTGGCGATCCTGCGGCGGCCAGGCACGCTCTTGCTGTAGCCGTCCAGGTCATCTTCCTCCCCGTCTGGAACGCACAGGCCTGAGTGAGGCACCCGGCTCCAATACAGCCCCCACCCTGCCAAAGGGGGGCCCGCGCCAGGCAGACGCGCAGGGCTACAGCCTCACCCGGACGGGACTCGGCTCGAGCTCCCTCCCCATCCCCCCCAGCAGGCCCACTCACCGCTCTCAGACAGCTCCAGCTCGCTCTCCTCCAGGGGCTCGCTGCTGTCCTCCTCCTCCTCCTCCTCCTCCTCCCCCCGGCTGTCCCCGGTGCTGCTCCAGCCCTGCGAGCGGCACAGGCCCTGAAGCCTGGCCAGCGTGTTGGGGGCCTCAGGGCGCCCCCACTTCTGCTGCAGGGGGTGAAGGTGCTGTAGGATTTGCCGCTGAGGGGGTGAAAGGATGGGCTGATCACCCTGCCCAGCCGCAGATGGGGTTGGGCGCTCCCAGGGCTGCTAGCCCAGGCCTTGTCAGCTGGGGGCGCTGGCCTTTAAGGCAGTCCCCAGGCCCCGCCCCAGGCCTGAAGGGGCCCTGCAGGGAGCAAGGCCAGGGCACTGACCATTGGAGCAGCTCCCAGGTCCCCCAGCCCCTGCCTAGCCCAGAAGGAGCAGCTCCCAGCACTGACCACTGGAGCAGCTGCCAGGCCCCCCAGCCTGGCCCAGCAGACAGGCTACGAGTGAGGGGAGGACGCTGGCTAGGCACTCTCGAGTCCAGCCCCAGCACCGCAGCTGCCCTGGGCGCCTTTCAGCTCTGAGCCCCGGCACCCCACGCCCTTCCCCTGCCTTTCTGCTGTGCTGGCGCAGGAGGAGCCGGGTGCAGCCTGGAATCCTGGGCGGAGTGAGGAGCTGGGCTTCCCGGCAGGTGAGCAGCACGGTCCCTCCCGGGCATGTGCCAACAAGGAGCAGAGCCTGGAAGCGGGAGGGGGCCAGAAACCAGCACTTTCGGCCACAGGCCCTAGCAGGGAGGTGTTGTGCGTAGGGCGGGGGGCTGGGAGGACTCCTGGGTGCCAGTCTCAGTTATCGCAGGCTCGGGGGACCCCGGGAGGGGCACTGCCAGCTGCCCAGCCTGAAGGGGGTGCTGCAGGCGAGCACTGGCATCCCCATTGGGCAGCAGCTTTGGGCCCGTCCCCTCACCTGCAGCCTGGGCTCCCCAGCCTGCTCCGCGCACCGGAGCGCGCTCTGAAAGCTGGGCTCCAGGGCCTCGTAGCCTTCGCCAGCCTCCTCCCTGGCCAGGGCGATGTTCAGCCAGGTCTTCCCCTCCTGGGGCACACAGACAATGGGATTAGCTTCCCCCCACCAGTCCAGCTCCACTGGCAGGGAGCCCACCCAGGGGCACGGGGTAAGTGACAAACAGCAAGTCCTTTGCCATCCTGACTCTTACGCCTGCCCCACCCTCCTTCCCTGCTCCCGAGCTGTGGGGCCCAGCCAGGCCCTGCTTGCTAGCTGAGCTCCCCTCCCGCACGGCCAAGCCCAGCACGGGGTCCCCAGGCCCTGCAGGGTGAGACCGGCGGGCAGAAGGCAGAGCCCAGGCCGCCCCCTCACCTCCAGTGGGTTTCCTCGCCGCAGCGCCAGCTCCGTCTGGTAGTGCTGGACCGCCCGGCCGGGCTCCCTCAGGTCCGCAAAGGTGGTAGCCAGAGAGACGTGGATCACAGCCAGCTCCTGTTCAGGCTTCTGCAGGGACTCGGCGTAGCGCAGCTGCCAGAGACACCGTCCACAACATGCTGTGCCCGGGGTGGCCGCCCGCCCCCGCAGGGCTCGCCCAGCCCCATCCCTGCTGCCTGCAGGAATCTGAGCGGGTGCCCCTGCCCTCGGGCCAGAGCTTGGCAGCACTTCGGCGGCTAGGAGGAAGCGGAACCAGCCCCTTACCATGCACGGAGCCCAGCCTCCAGGCAGCCTGGTCCTCCCCCAGCCCACAGGCCGAGAGCAGGGGCAGCCCTCACCCACCTGCCTCTGGTAGAACTCCACCGCCCGGCGATAGTCCCCATGCTTGGAGAACAGGTCCCCCAGCTGCTCACACAGGCCCAGGGCTGTCTGCAAGTCGCCGGGCACTGCCTCCTCCAGAGCCTCCTGCAGATGGCTGACCTTCATGGCTGGGGGAGAGGCCAGCAGTGTGAGTGGCACGCACCGGGGGTGGGCTGGGTTCTTCCCCCTAGAGGCTCAGGGCAGGTAGGGGAGCCACAGGTGAAGGGGTATGTGGGGACCAAGGTCCCCCTCACCCAACCCAGCCTGCAGGCCTCTGGGACAGTGAGCACCTGCCGAGCCCCCTTCGCTGTCCCCCTGGGCTGGTGCGGGGTCAGTGTCAAAGCACCGCCCTGTGGTGCCACTGGGGCTACGTCGGGGACGTGCCAGAAGCCCTGTCAGGAGTGGCCTGTGCAAGCGCGGCCCTGCACCCGAGAAGCCGCGGCACCTTTCCCTGGGCGTGCCTGTGACACGGGGGTGGGGGGGCGGGCACCGCCCCAGGAGCCACAAGCCACACAGGGCTGTGAAGGGGAGGGGCTGCACTGAGAGCCAGAGGTGGAGAGCTCCCAGCCCCAGTCAGCCTGGGCTGAGCCCTGGGGAGTGACACCCAACCTCCTCCCGGCCAGCTGCACAGGCCACTGGGTCCCCTCAGCCCCCCCCCGCGCCGTGTCGCAGGGAGCCCCAACCCGAGCCCCCTCACCGTAACGCAGGTTCCTGCGGATGCTCTCGCGCTGCTGGGGCTGCTGGGAGCCCAGCACGTAGGCCTTCTTCAGCGAGCGCCTGGCGGCCACAAAGTCCCCCAGGCTGAGGAGCACCTGCAAGGCCCCAGGGCAGCAGGGTCAGCAAGGGGAGGGGCAGAGAGGTCCAACTACCAAAGGGTGCTGGCCTGGCGGGGGGGAGGGGGCTGTCCCCTTGCTGGCCATGCTGGGTGGTCAGGCCCCAGGGGGAAGAGCTTGGGGGCCAAGTACGGGCTCCCCGCTGCCCTCACCTGGGCGATGCCGGCACAGCACTCACTCTCCATGCACTTCTCCTTCATGGTGTGGGCGCAGTCGCGTGCCCGCTCCAGGCAGCGCATGGCCTTGGAGTGCTGCCCCTCCCGCAGGTGGATGTGGCCCAGATTGAAGTAGGCCCGGTACAGGTCTTCGTAGAGGTGAGTCTGCCTAGAGGGAGACGGGTCACCCCCAGGGTCGCCCGCCCATTCACGTCCTCAGGAAACCCCTGGGCCCTGTTCCCCCACCTGACACCCCCCAGCCACAGCACCAGCCGGTTTCCTGAGCCAAACGGCTGCAGCCACCAGCAGAGGGTGAACCCCAGGGAAACACAGGAGCTCTTCAGAGGGGCCTTCGGCCTATCAGCACCACCACCCGCCCCCCCCAGGAAGGGGCCAGGGCCTTACTCGGAGATGAAGATGCTCTTCTTGATGTACTGGCTGCACCTGGCCTGGTCCTTCATGCTGTCGTACACCAAGCCCAGGTTGAGGTAAAGCCGGGCCCTCATCTCACTCAGCTCCCGCTGCGGCACCTTCCCTGGGACAGCCAGAGCCAGCCCGTCACCCAGCCGGCTCCACAAGGCAGGAGCTCCAGGGCCAGAGAGGGGCTGGACAGGTGCTGGACCCCTCACCCTCCAGCTGGCCGAATGAGCTGAGCAAATTGTCTCCCAAGGGATGGGGTGGGAGTGCTGGGAGGTCCCTACGGAACAGTCTCGGGCACGGTCCTGGCTGCCCTGGTGTGGAACCGACAGGTCAGATAAGGCTGGAGGTCCCTGAGTGCCCCTGCATATCCCACAATCCCGGCGGCGAGCCTAACTGGGCCTTACAAGCCAGCACGAGTAGATGGGAAGCCCGGATGAAAGCCTGAGGGCCTGCCCCTTCCTGGCCAGGCCAGGGAGTTCCGGCTCGGGGAGGGGATGGAGCTCAGGGACCAGGGACATCCCAGATGCAGGCTCTGGGGCAAGGACAAGGGGTAAAAGGTGGGGACTTAGACCGTCTGGTCAGACAGCCAAGGCAGAGGCCGACTGGTGACCCTCCCCAGGGCGCACCACATCCCAAGCTGATGGCTCCCCTCCCTAGCTCCGTGTCCCACAGCTTCCAGCCCGGCTCTCACCTTCCAGCTGCTCCTCCAAGATGGCCAGGCTCTTCATGAAGGCCTGCTCCGCCTCCCAGAGCGCCTCCCCGGCCTGGCCGCTCTCCGCCACGAACATGTAGGTGCGGCCAATGGTGGCCCAAGCCCTCTGCTGCTCAGTGTGGTCGGACACAGCGCAGGCCAGCTCCAGATGCTGGCGCTGGTGCTGATGGACCAGGAGAACAAGAGGGCGCATGAGACCCCCCAAGCCCCATGGATCTGGGCTGGCTTTGAATTGGGCCCTGCAAGGCTGACAGCTCAGGGGTTACCACTATGTGCCCTAGTGTTCCCTTTTAAACCCCTCCAGCCATTCTGTCGCCCCTCCTCTGGCTTGCTGCCCCTCTCACCCTGTGGCCTTTGGCGGGGCTGAATACTGGGAAAGTAGCTCTCAGCCCAGCTCCTGGGGAGCCCCAATCCCTGGAGCTGATTATCCCCCTCTCCCCCATTACCTTCAAAGCAGCTTCATAGTTCTCCAGCTCAGCCAGGCGCTCCCCAATCTTCCGGTGGGCCACGGCACAGCCGATAACATCCTCCACGCTCTCCAGGAGGCGCAGCTCCTCCTGGTGCTCCACCAGCGCCTCTCGGTACCGCCCTGCCGGGAGCAGAGAGACACTGGGGTGACGAGCGAGCCAGCTGGCTTCCCAAGGCACAGCAGGGGCCCCTGGGATGAGGCGCACCCACTCCATCAGCTACAAGAGCAGCCAGAGTAACAAGCCCGGGCCGTAACCCCTCTTGGGGCTCAGAGCTGACATGCACCGGGGACTCAAGAGCACATCTCCTATGTTAACAACAACAAGTCCCGTGGCACCTTATAGACTAACGTATTTTGCAGCAAAGGCTTTCGTGGGCAAAGACCTGCTGCATCACATAGAATCAGAGAACACTAGGACTGGAAGGGACCTTGAGAGGCCATCGAGTCCAGCCCCCTGCCCCAATGGCAGGACCAAGTACTGTCTAAACCATCCCTGATAGACATCTATCTAACCTGTTCTTAAATATCTCCAGCGACAGAGATTCCACAACCTCCCTTGGCAATTTATTCCAGCGTTTGACCACCCTCACAGTGAGGAACTTCTTCCTAATGTCCAACCTAAACCTCCCTTGCTGCAGTTTAAGTCCATTGCCTCTTGTTCTATCCTCAGAGGCCAAGAAGAACAAGTTTTCTCCTTCCTCCTTATGACACCCTTTTAGATACCTGAAAACCGCTATCATGTCCCCCCTCAGTCTTCTATTTTCCAAACTCAACAAGCCCAATTCTTTCAGCCTTTCTTCATAGGTCACATTCTCTAGACCTTTAATCATTCTTGTCGCTCTTTTCTGGACCCTCTCTAGTTTCTCCACATCCTTCCTGAACTTCTGCGGTACCCAGAACTGGACACAATACTCCAGCTGAGGCCTAACCAGCGCAGAGTAGAGCGGGAGAATTACTTCTCGTGTCTTGTTCACAACACACCTGTTAATGCATCCTAGAATCATGTTTGCTTTTTTTGCAACAGCATCACACTGTTGACTCATATTTAGCTTGTGGTCCACTGTAACCCCTAGATCCCTTTCTGCTGTACTCATTCCTAGACATGCTCTGACAAAGCGGTTCATTGCCTCCAAAAGCTCATGCTCCAAAATCTCTGTTAATCTATACGGTGCCTCAGGACTGCTTGCTGTTCTCGAAGTTACAGACTAACATGGCTCCCTCTGTGATATTCATCTCCCATGTTGTAGCTGACGGCCTCTGATTTTCTAGCTACAGGAAATACAGTGGCTCTAGCACACTTGGATGGCAGCAGAGCATCAGACAAAATTAGCTACATGCAACGTTAGCCAAACTGGAGCACTCTGGGATCAGCCCAGGAGCGTACAGGGGGAGAGAACAGGCTTCAGGGGGTGAAGGCAACAGGCTGTGCCGAAAGGTAAACTGGCAGAGGGCAGGGATGCTCCTGGCACAGCTCCTCAGAGATCCGACACGAGCCCAGTTGTACGATATCTATTAATGCCCAAGGCAGGAACAGCAGGAGTGCACTGATGGGCTTTGCTGCAGACACAAGTCAGGAAGGGCGCTCGCTCCGGAGGAGGATCGGCATGGTAGGCAGGACGATCGGGGGGATCTCAAAGCCTGCAGCAGAAACGAGGCGCTGCTCAGTACGACAAAGGACAAGGTGCTTAGAGTGAAGGGCTACCGATAGCCGGAGGCTCATCAGCTGAAGTGAAGGAAGGTGAGAGAAACCTGGATGCTTTGGCTGGTTATAGGGTGACTAAAGCCACCTATGCAATCCAGCCACACAGCAGGCAAAGGCACAGTCTCTCCAGCAGAGAGAGGACCACGTCCATGACTGGTGACAGCTGGTCTGGAACACGAAGTACCATTTCCTGAGCACAAAGGGGGACTTCACCCCAGAGAAAGGCAGAGAAGAGCCACTCAGGTTGTTGAGGAAGGCAGAGGTGACTGGAAGAACTTGGCTGGCCTAGCTCGCAAAGATAAGGCTGTGAGGGTGTCCCCCGAGTCTCCGGTGATACACCAAGGAGGTCAGGCCCAGGCTGGGGCCAAAGCAGGGAATGCAAGGGACAATGCTGGCCTGAGAACAGAGAGTCTTGAGTAAAGTTGGCTGGCACAAAGGAGAAGGTTTCTAACCATTGCAGGGAGCTGTGGGGACGGAGGCCAAACAAGATTCAGGTTAAAGAGAGAGCTAGATGTCACAATGGCAGGGAGTTTCAGGCATGGGGCGTTCTTCTTCAAGAGCAGGGCTCAGGTCACAGGCCAGGATCATCGCACTGAATCGGCTCCCTGCTGGGGGAAGGTCAGCTGTGTGGCAGACACAATCTCCTGGGGGCTGGTCCCAGCCCATGGATGTACCATCCCTGCAAAGAAGAGCCATTCCAGGCCTGCTCCCACGGCCAGGAGCCCTCCCCAGCCCAGCCGTCACAAACACAGCCAGACCAGCACCGACAAAGACAGCCGAGAGCATTGCCCAGTGACCAACTTTCCAACGGTGGCCCCAAAAGCAGGGCCTCCAAACCTTCCTCAGAACGGCTCTCCCGGACCCATCTCTCCCAGCATCAGCCCTGGCCACGAGAGCCAGACAGCAGTCAGCTAGCCACCCTTTGCCATTGAGAGCCAGGCCCTGGGACCCACTCACCATGTCTGGCCAAGATCTCCCCAAGCTGGTTGCAAATGGCAGCTTCCTCCTTCAGGCTGCCACTCCTCCGGGCCTTGTCCTTTGCTTTCTGGAGCACTGGGGGGCCAGGGGGGGGGGTGGGGGGGGGGGGGAAGAGAAGAACATCAGAACCCGGTCAAGCTCCCACAGCCTGTCAGCATCAAACCCCTCTGGCGCAGAGTCATCGGCCCTCTAACTACGTGCCCAGCTCAGGGCAACAAATCACAACACGCAGGATTTCCAATTACCTCCACCACCATGGAATCTGACCCCCAGCCTGGCTGCATGCTCCCTGGGGGAGACAGGAGCTGAGTCCCAGACAGATGGACAGGACTGTCGCAGGGTAGTCCAAACCCCCTCACCCCACACTGCCCAGACCCGTCTGGGAGCCCAGCTCAACGATCCCACCTATAAATGACCCTCTCTCTGGCCCCACATGTTGACCCACACACCCTCAGCCCCACCCACCTCCACCCTCTCTGACACCCTCCTGCCTCCCTGCCACACACAACTGCAATATCGCCTTCAAATCCCGCACCCCCTCTGCCCTTGCCAACCTATCACCCACCTGCCTCTGACTCCCCCCATCACCCGGCCCCCTCTGCTCCCCCATCACGCCCCAGATGGTGCACCCCCTTCGATCCCCCCATCACCCCACACCCCACTGCTCTGCCCCGCCCCCATCACCCCACGCCACACCCCATCACTGCCCCACCCCCTCTCACCTCCCATCACCCCACGCCCCGCCCCGCCCCCTCTAACCCCCCATCACCCCACACCCCACCTCTCCGATCCGCCTGCCCCAAGCTCCCTGCCCCGCGGCCCCCCGCGCCCGGCCCTCACGGCGGATCTCCCGGCTCCGCTCCGCGCTCATTCCGCCGAAAGCTCCCGTCCCGCCGCGCCGGTTCGAACCGAGCCCGCCCACGCGCGGATCCCATTAGACGCCAATCCCACTTCTGTACTCCCATTGGCTACCTTTCACACATATCACAAACAACAGAGCCAATCACAAATGGAGTCCCGTAACTCCCGCCCCAGATCTGGGTAAATCCCCTATTCTGATAGGCTGCGAAGGAATTCCATCGAAGAGGCGTGTCTCCCAGCATGCAATGCGGCCAGCAACTACAGTTCCCAGCATGCCGCGCAAAGATTCCCGGCTCGGGCCTTTCGCTCAACCTAGGGCCTGGGCTGCGTTGCATTCTGGGACTAGTAGTCCTGCGAGCGGCAGGGCTGGGCCAACGCGAGCTGGGTCGGTCCGGTCCGGTCCGGTCCGGTCCGGTCGTCTCGGCTGACTGGACATCGCAGTCCGGTCCGGTTCCCGCAGCCAGGTCGGTGCGGCGCTAACCTCGGCAGGTAGCTGAGGCGGGGATCTGGGCCCGAGGGAGGGGCTGAGAACCGCCGCCTTGACCAGGGAGCGCCGGTGACATTGGCAAAACGGCCGTCTCCCGGGAGACCGTCTTGGTTACCAGAGGGGCGCTGAGGTGCGGTTAAGGCCACGCCCCCAGCCCGGGCGCGAGGCGCTGAGGTGCGGTTAAGGCCACGCCCCCAGGCCTTGCGGGAGCCGCTGAGGTGCCCTTAAGGCCACGCCCCCAGCCCGGGCGCGAGCCGCTGAGGTGCCCTTAAGGCCACGCCCCCAGGCCGGGCGGGAGCCGCTGAGGTGCGTTTAAGGCCACGCCCCCAGACCGGGCGGGAGCCGCTGAGGTGCGGGAGCGCCAAGCCCCCAGCCCCGGTTTTAGCTGTGGGGCCCCTTTCTGACCCTAAACCTGATGGTGGGGTCCAGCCTCCCTGGTGCGGCACCCTCAGGCCCCCACCGGTGCGGCAGGAGAGAACTTGCGGGACCACAGGAGGGGATTATTGTCTCGCATGTCACCAACGCTGCTGCTGCTGCTGCTGCTGCTGACCGGGCATCACCAGGCTACCCCTGCTGAGTGGACAGCACTGGGGGCTGTCGACAAACTTCATGGGACCCCGGGAAACTTGGCCACGCCCGTGATAAGTGGTTATCTGGGTAACTCAAATGGTGCCGGATTACAGATGTTGCTGGAGGAGAGATTCTGGCTTAGAGAGGAACAACCTGTACTGCAATGGTGCCAGTGATAATGGCCCCTCACACCCCAAGTCAGAAGGTTGTTTCATGATACCCCACAATTAAAGCACTTCATAGAGCCATAGATCTTGTAATCTCACTTTGTCAATGCACAGATGACTGAAATTCTAAATTTCAGTAGCTTTTCAATGAACCTTAGATTTATACTTCTGCTGTTGAGCAATTAAATTCATGTCATTATTTTAAAAAATAATCACCATTAATCACACAATTAACAAGTTGTTGCCTGTCTGCTGGAATGTATGCTCACAGTCAAGTTCCTCAGAGGTGGATTGATTGCCATTAAGTGGCTAAGCACTGCTATCCTCTCTGAGGCCATACTCTCACATTAGGGCTGCTGCACCTCCTATTGCAATCTTAATGGAGATGAATATTTGTTATACAAATATGTACATACACCCCCTAGAGCTGGAAGGGACCTCTGGAGGTCATCTCATCCAGTCCCCTGCCCTGGCATCAATTTGCCCCAATCCCTCAATGGCCTCCTCAAGGCTTGAGCTCACACTCCTGGGTTTAACAGGCTAATGCTCAAACCCCTGAGCTATCTCCCCACCCTAATTAATGGATGTTACTCATAACTTTAACTATAAAAATTATACATGTACATAAATAGATTTTACAGGTCCAGGGGGTTATAACATTAAAAATGATAGGTCACAAGTCATTTTTTGTTCAAAACATTTCTGAGTTATTCATAGGTGTGTTCATAACCCTTTTTCCGTAAAGCGTGGGGGGATGGTCCATCACAACAATATGTTTAATCTACTCTCTGGGTAACTTTTTTAGTGCGTCAACAAAAGCAGAGAGAAGCAACTGATGTCCACAGTCAACAATCTTATCTGGTGGCTAAACTGTGCTGCAGTCAGACAAATGCAAGGGCGAAATGACAGAACCCGGAAAAAAAAAGAATTCGAAGGCTGTGCACTTTTAAAAATGAGTGGCTGCAACTCCCAGAGTATCAGAATTGGCTTATAAAGGCAAGTGAAGACTCAGGATATTGTTCTATTTGTGATGTTCAATTCACAGTTAAGTTTGATTCTGTAAAAGCCGTCAAGCATCATGCAGAAACAAAGGGTCACAAAATCAAAGTACAAGGACAGGTGTGGTGTAATGCTAGCAATAAAGTCTCCGTAAAGAGTAACAATGCTGAAGAACAACGCATATGCGCAGCTGAATTGCTTTTAACATATCATGGAGTTAAACACTACCACAGCTACCGTTCTCAAGATTGTGGAAATAAACTGTACCCCTCCGTTTTCCCTGATTCCAAAATAGCTTCCAAAATTCACTGTGGAATGACAAAAGTAGAAGCTTTGATCGAGGCTGTATTAGCACCACATTCTTTAAAACTGGCTGTGCGAGACATTGGATCAGCACCTTTCTCAATCTCAGTGGATGCTTTTAATATAGGGAGCATGAAACTATTCCCAGTTGTCATCCAGTACTTCAATAAAGATAAGGGAATCTGCACATCACTCCTAGACTTTCTTGAAGATGCAGATGAAACATCAGAGGTGATTGTAAAGAACTTACGGAGTTGTCTTCAAAATGCCAGTCTGGTACAGAATAAAATTGTGGCATATGGAGAGAGAGATTTTGAAGAAAATGAGTCTGGTTTTGTGCACCTAAAACAAATGCTGGATTTACCAAACCTTGTACCAACACATTGCAGCACTCAGATAGTACACAATACAGCAAAGCATGGCTTGAGAATGCTCTCTTACCATGTAGAGTGTTTGGTCCTCAAGGTCTTCAGTGAAGTCTTTGCACTAGACGAGAATAACGGTGAACTTAAAGAGTTCTTTGATTTCATGAAGACAGACTATACAGAAATCTTACGCCAAGTACCTAAAAGTTTTCTGGCCCTTTTCACTGCCATTGAAAAGTTACTGAAGAATTGGCCGGCCCTCAAATCTTACTTTGTGAGTAAAGGGGAGGAGGATGTGAACTGCACAGTCTGGGCCTTTCTTTCTGAGCATAAGGACATAGCTTCCAATGATGAAACTATTACACTTCCTGAACTGTACATCTACTTTGTGCATAACCTTATGAGCCAATTTACCAGCACCATAAAGGTTCTTGAGAGTAATTACCTTCAGGTAACTGAACTGTATGCTACATTCAACAAGCTGAGAAGAGAGATTCAGAATCGACAAGAGAAAGGTTTCTATGGGTACAAGGTGATGCAACTCTTGAAAAAGCTACACCCTAACGAGCAGAACACCTTGATTGGAGACGCCCAGCAGACTTACATGCACATGCTCCGGTATCTAGAAAAGAGGTTTGATTTCAGTGAAAATTCTTTCTATAAGTTGTGTGCACCGCTCAGTCTGGACAGGCCTCTGGAGCTAGACAAACGGTGCACTTTGATGACAAACTTGGACATTCAAGTGGATGTAGATGAACTTTTCACAGAAGTGTCTGTATTGAATGATGCACTACCAATCCTAAAGGGTTCAATAATTAATGCTGAATCAGAACAGGAACAGCAGCAACATGAACGCCACCGTCAGACCGGCAGCTCTGAAGTCTGGGTAGAATTCTTTAAGTGCTGCGAGGCCCCGAACTTGCTTAGAATTGTGCAGCATGTGTTTGCTGTTCCAGCCAGCAACACCTTTGTGGAACGCATTGTTAGCGTAATGAAGAATTTGTGGGCCGATGAAAGGAACAGGCTCCAAACAGACCTAGTGAAAGCTGAACTGTTTGTGCACTTCAACTATAAAATGACATGTGATGAGTTTGCTGGATTTCTGCAGACAGGGGCAGCTAAGGAGCTCATGGCGGCAGCAGCCAATTGTGAGATGTTTTAATTGACATTTCCCACACCGCTGTTTGGTCTAGACTAATGCTCCCTCTCATTTTTCCCATCTGTGTGCAGAATAAATTTTGTTACGTGCACTGATGTATGTGCAAGGATGTGCACCACCAGTTAAAAACGTGCTGCCAGCTGTGAGCACTGTGCTGATCACCTGGGCGGCATATGAAGCTCTCCTGGGCAGCTGCCCAAGAGCTCAATATACCAGGAACCCTGATCTAGCGCAGGGTTTCTTAAACTATGTTCTGCAGAATACTGGTGTTCCCAGAACAACTCGCAGGTGTGCTGTGAGCATCTGACACTTTTTTGGTGTCATGATATGGTATTGGTATGTATGTTCTGTCTTTACAATCAGATACAATGTTACTATTTAATTTAATCAGGTACCACAGCAATGACTTCAGTTTGGTTTCGCTATATATGTTGCTAGTTGAGGGGAGCAGTTCTGTTTTTGGAAGAAAATTTTTGTAGCTGTTCCTCATAGATATAGTTTTGTTTGGTGTTCTGTGGTCTTAAGAATTTTAAGAAACACTGGTGTAGACTACCTGCTGTTATAATACAATATGGTAATATTTTAACGATCCTAAAATATTAAACATTAACCACTCTGGAGGCAGAAGGTGATTTAGTGGACCATACTTGAAGTTGCTCTACTTCATTACTTGTGAGCCAGGCAGACACTGAGCTGGCCCACAGCAAAGGTGAGTTTAAGCCCTGTCGCTGTCCTGCTTGTACCTCAAGTTGAGGAATAAATGCACAGAGAATTGGGTCCTCTGGTGGGGCATTGTTCTACACGCTCATCACTGTTGGGACAGTGAAAGTTCTTTATGGCTGTTTTATGGAGTTTCTTGTCCTGTTCTTGTATTTTTGTTTTTAAACTTCTGCAAAATACAAGGGATACAACGTTTGCATCGAATCAGTATGTGACATCGAGTGACATGTCCAGGCATTTTAAACTTTGCACCTAGCTGCGTACTAAACCACACACAAATAAGCCACTTGCTTTCCCGAAGTTTTGTGGGTGCTTGGCCCCACTGAATATCTACTTAGCTTTATGAGGAAGTCAATTGAGATGCCTAATTTTAGGCAGTGAGGTTTTAAAGATTTTCTGTAGGTCCTTTAACTTGATAAAGGTATCCTGGAACCTAATCATTTGTCAGTTCTGTTCCAATGGTTTTTGTTACACCTGGAAACACTGTAGTTAAACATCGACCTTGGGTTTAATATCGCACAGATCCAGTCAGATCAAACCGTAACACCTCACCATCATTTTGTACTTTCCTACCTATCAGGTGGGAGGGAGTTGGCAGCTTGGATCCCGTCCTGCCAGCTGTTATCAACCATAACCATCAGCGTGACTGAGGGATTCCCAACACTTTGCAGTTCCAGTTCTTGTGGTCGCAATTTCGGCACTTCTGGGTTTAGCACCTCACTGCCCTCCAAGAGGGCTGGTCTCCAGATAGCTTAGCTCTTTCTGGAGGGAACCCCGCTCCATGTGTCATGGACACAACAGCAGATGGAGATACCACAGCTCGGAATATGGCACATCAATCTGCGTGAAGGTGTTAGTCTTGAGAAGATTGGTTGATTGATGAAACAATTTTCTTGGGCATTGGTGGTGTCCCCTTATCATACCCAAACCCTTTGTTAATGAGAATGAGAGCATCTTCATGGATCTCCTGTGACATAGGGAAGTACCAGTGATTGCACTAACTGATACGTTGTTTGCCTTTGATCACACAGGAATAAAGTGGTAGACTTGTGAATTTAGCCAGGTAATCCTTACCTCCAGTCCAGTGCTCTAACCACAAGAGCAGCTGTGTTCCTGTTAGATGATGTTGACTGTACTAGCACTTAACAGGTGGGGTAACTCCCCCACTGAAGAAACTTATTAACTTTACTATACACATGTAATGGGCAATTTCACTTTAATTAGTATTGGGAGGCACGTTTTTACCTTCTGTGAACAAAAGGTCTCATCACTTTTACTTACTGATCCACTGTTGCTTTGAAGAATTTATCAAATCATCATCCTGGCTGTTCACTGCAATATCATACTCCAGAAATGATCAAAACAAAAAAAGCAATAAACTCAATATTTAAGGCACAGAGAACCAAAAATAGTAATCAGGGTTCTGTTAATGACTTAAAAGTCTGCATCTTACTCAACAGGAATTTTCACAACAGTCTTGGAAGAGAGGCTGCTGAACTCTCTTTTATATTGAAATTCGACACATTAACACGTGGTTTGAACCGGGATGCAAATTTTCTGGGTTATTATGGGGGCTCTTTTGCATACTTGGCTTAATCTAATTCTTGACTCCCACCTCCCCCTCCACCCCTCTACTCTCTGATTTGCTCACCTTGATAATTTTTTTCTGATTTGTCAACCTTGATTACTATTTTTGGTTCTCTGTGCCTTAAATATTGAGTCTGTTCTGGTCTGGCTATGATCTGAAGAAGTGGGTCTGTCCCACGAAAGCTCACCTAATAAATTATTTTGTTAGTCTTTAAAGTGCTACTTGACTGCTTTTTTGTTTTGATAGTATATAGACTAGCACGGCTTCCTCTCTGTTACTTTCCAGAAATGATCAGTGTATCTTGTATAATGATTGTGAAGAACCTGCATTTTGGTGTCAGATGCTACCAGCGTGGTGCTCTGCTCTCTCCAATGCTGGTATCACTCGGCTGCGTGCGTGCGTTCCCTCTGTGTGCTGCCCCAGCTCTGCAGACAGCCGACACAGCAGACCCGAAGAGAACCCCCAATGACCGCAGAGTCTAGTAAGGTGCAAAGGCACGTCGGCCAGGTTTATTGCCGTATTGGACACAATAATAGTTCCCTGTAGACTTCTCAGTCTAAGTCAGGGCATACTACAAATATGCACCCACGGTCAATGGACTCGGCTCAGTCAGTGGCAGGGCTTTCCACTGCCCCCTCGGCTGGACCCACACCACATCCCAGAAGTACATTCTTATACACAGGTACAAACAATTTACACATCACTCCTGACGTACTGAGGTAGACCCCTTCTACGTAGTCAGGTTCCTCCTCTCACTTTGTATATGTTGGTTCCAACAAAACAACTCTATCCATCATATTACACTTTTGCCCCTGTCATTGGGATGGGTCGGCCTGTTCTTTCTTATCTGTGGAATGTTCCAGGGTAGGGTGTTCTGGTACCATGTACCTACTTCAATATGCTCGGTAGCTATGTTTATGCACTGTCACCCCTCTTCTTGCCAGCTTCTGTGAGCAATGCATTCCTTCAGCTCACAGCTGCACTTTGCTTTCTGTTAGCAAAGTCTTGACCATTACTTTGGTTCAGGCCTAAGGCCTCATACTGGGCCTGTGCTTACTACGCCCTGCCTGGAAAGCTCACAGGCCAGTCTCCCTCACCCCTCCGATCAGTCAGCGACCCCAGCAGAGTGAATTCATCTCTCCAAGCATTGGAGGCAGTTCAGCCCATCCACACATGGAAACGCTCAGTCTCTTCTGCCCAGCCCTGGCAGAGATGCAGCTCTGTGGGGGGGGCGGGGAACGTAGCTACTCAGACACAAGAGTGGGCAGTGTCCTTCTCAATCACTGGCCCAGGGCCAACCCTTAGCCCAAGGGCCTCAGGGCATTCAGACTGGTCCCTCTAGCAAGTTTCTCTGCTGGGCAAACCCGCAGCTTTGGCCTTCCCAGCCTGCCTGTCCCCTCAGCGACTCGGTGGGTGTTAATCACGTGAAATGATCTAAGGCCTCCCGGCTCAGCAATTCTCTCCTGTCCTTGGTCCTTCCCACCTGCTCAAACCCGCCTCCCCAAACACTGCCTCAGCCATGGGAGAGCGACCATCCACAAGGAAGAGAACTACTGTTGGGTGTGCGTGCGACTGCCTCACAGCCAGTGTCGGCAGCAGAGTGCCTGTTGCTGCCCAGGACTAAGAGCTCAGGAAGTTTCTGGGCCTCAAACAGGCGTAGTTTCAGATCTTCCCCGATGGGGCTGCAGGTAGGTGGGTGGGAGAATAGCATAAGTAAGGCCATGACTGTTTCAGGGAACCAGGACAGCTGCAACCTACACCTACCCCTGTAACTTCAGACCATTGCTCCTTGTTCTGCCATCTGACACCACTGAGAACAGTTTCTCACCCTCCCCTTTAGAGCTCCCCTTCAGGAAGTTGAGGGCTGCTATTAAATCACCCCATCAGCCTTCTCTTCTGTAAACTAAACAAGCCCAAATCCCTCAGCCTCTCCTCACAGGTCTTGTGCTCCAGACCCTTAATCATTTTTGTTGCCCTTCACTGAACCTGCTCCAGCAAATCCACATCCTTTTTATACTGGGGGGTGGGCGGGGGGCAAACTGGACACAATATTCCAGATGGGGCCTCACCAGTGCCGAACAGAGGGTTGGCATGGGCGGGCAGGGAATTATCCAGGAAGTGGACTACACTCCAGGCTTCCTCCTTTGAGCCTGAACACCTGCGCCCTCAGCTGCGTGGGGCCTTAGTGCTGCTGTAAACGCCTGTCAGCACGTAAACGGCGACATACCCTGCTCTGCAATGGCTGCTTTTATACACCTGCCCCTTCCCACTCGCTTCCAGAGCGCAGCCCCTCGCAGGACAGCTGGCTGGCAGAGCCTGCCTGGCTGGAGAAGCCGGGAGGGAGGGTGTCGCTGCTGTAGGTTCGGGTCAGTCTGGGTGTCATATGTGGCTGGAGTTTATGCTGGTTCTGGAAGCCATTTGAATGCCCAGGATGGCTATTGGCCCCAAATGTTGCTGGGGGTGGGGGTATGTGAGGTGTCGAATGAAAGCTACTGATGCCCTGAAGCTATGTGTGCTATTTGTGTGTCTGTAGCATGGACGTAGGCAGAGTTATAGACGTTTAGCTCTGCAGCTGTGTGAGAAATGCTTCAGTGCTGAGCTTCACAGAGGGAGGTGGGGCTCCACCCCAGCCAGGACAATAGACTGAGCAGAGGCCCAGATGGCCAACACTCACTTTGTGATGGTGGGTTTCCTGCTGGGCCTGCAACAAATGGGAACTCGGCACAGTGACCCACCGGCTCAGGTGGTGGGCCAAGGCCCATGGAGCAAAATGGAATTGTCCCTCATAAGAGCATAAGAATGGCCATACTGGGTCAGACCAAAGGTCCATCCAGCCCAGTATCCCGTCTGCCGAGAGTGGCCAATGCCAGGTGCCCCAGAGAAGGAGAACAGAAGACAATGATCAAGTGATTTATCTCCTGCCATCCATCTCCTGCCCCTGTATTGAAGGCTAGGGCACCATACTTTACCCCTGGCTAATAGCCATTTATGGACCTAACCTGCAAAAATTTATCAAGCTCTTTTTTAAACCCTAATAGAGTCCTGGCCTTCACAGCCTCCTCGGGCAAGGAGTTCCACAGGTTGACTGTGCGCTGTGTGAAGAAAAATTTCCTTTTATTGGTTTTGAACCTACTTCCCATCAATTTCATTTGGTGTCCCCTAGTTCTTGTATTATGGGAAAAGATAAATAATTTTTCTATATTCACTTTCTCCACACCATTCATGATTTTATATACCTCTATCATATCGCCCCTCACTTGCCTCTTTTCCAGACTGAAAAGTCCCAGTCTCTCTAGCCTCTCCCCATATGGGACCCGTTCCAAACCCCTAATCATCTTAGTCGCCCTTTTCTGAAACTTTTCTAATGCCATTATATCTTTTTTGAGGTGAGGAGACCACATCTGCACGCAGTACTCAAGATGTGGATGTACCATAGTTTTATATAGGGGAAGTATGATATCTTTTGTCTTATTATCTATCCCTTTTTTCATAATTCCTAACATCCTATTTACTTTACTAACTGCCACTGCACACTGCGTGGATGTCTTCAGAGAACTATCCACTATAACTCCAAGATCCCTTTCCTGATCTGTCGTAGCTAGATTTGACCCCATCACGTTGTATGTGTAATTTGGGTTATTTTTTCCAATGTGCATTACCTTACACTTCCCCACATTAAATTTCATTTGCCATTTTGCTGCCCAATCACTCAGTTTGCTGAGATCTTTTTGTAGTTCTTCACAATCCCTTTTGGTTTTGACTGCCCTGAACAACTTGGTGTCATCTGCAAACTTTGCCACCTCACTGCTTACCTCATTTTCTCGATCATTGATGAACAAGTTGAACAGGATCGGTCCCAGGACTGACCCCTGGGGAACACCACTAGTTACCCCCCTCCATTGTGAAAATTTACCATTTATTCCCATTTACCATTTATTCCCTCTGCATATGAAAAGCTGTAAGATGGGCCCTGGCAGGGACTTTCTTGGGTCTTCAGTCCTCATGAACTGAGCCTGTCCAGACTGGGGGGGGCCGTGCGCAATCCCTCAGTGGGATGATGTGGCCTTAGTAGTTTCCAGCTCGGCTCCTTTTTCTTTGGGTCTCCAAGGGGCCATGTCCCAGCATGTGGGCCCCAGCAGGCCGGACCTACAATGTTTTGATAACGGAATCTATGTAACCTGAAATGAGCTTTCAGGTCCCTCCAAGAGTCAGCAAATAACTCCACAGGCGGTGTCAGAAGTTATAACTGATGCATGTAAAGTTTTGCTTTAACAGTTCTTCTCTCTAACCCCTGTTCTTTCTTCTTTATTAGTAAACCTTTAGATATTAGCGCTAAAGCATCAGTAAGCTTGTTGTATGGGTAAGATCCAAGTGTATATTGACCAGGGGCAGGGGCAGGGGCTGGGCCCTTTGGGAACTGGAACCATCCGTGTGGAGTTTGGTGAAATAGGCTTAAGAGCCTCTCACCTGAATTTGGGGGTTGTTGGGCTGGGCTGCTAGAGCAGCTGGGAAGTCTGGGGGTTTGCTTGTGTGGTGTCTGGCTGGCCGGTGAGGCTGGTTGGCTTTGCCTTGGTAAGAAGGAAATCCCAGCCTGGGGCGGTAAGTGGCCTGGACTGCAAGCAAAGATCCCCTGGATTGATTCCGCCAGCTATGCCCGGAAACCCCGTCCTGTCCCCCGGGGAGAACTGGGGCGCTGGGGGTGGCATTGTTGTGTGTCAGGCTTTTGCCAGAGGCCCCTTGTGGCAGAGAGGCGTTTGCCAGGGCTTCCCGCTGGCTCAACCCCGCGGTGGGACCTGCCAGTCCCTGGGCGCTGGCTCTGGCGCTGACCCTCCGGGACAGGGGCCACACTGTGTCCGATGCTGCTCTCAGTGACCACACGGACCAGCGTCCAGTCTGGCGGCACCGGGCTCCTGCTGCTCTCGTCAGAGGCCGAGGGAGGGAGAAAAACCTTCCAGCTGCACCGCTGCTGCTCCCAGCCCCCCAAAATCCCCCTCTCCCTGCCCCTACCCCCACCCCCACCTCCAGCCCCCAAAATACTCCCTTCCAGCCCCCCATCCCTCTCTCCCTGCCCCTACCCCCACCCCCACCCCAGCCCCCCAAAATACTCCCTTCCAGCCCCCCATCCCTCTCTCCCTGCCCCTACCCCCACCCCCACCCCAGCCCCCCACAATACCCCCTTCCAGCCCCCCAATCCCTCTCTCCCTGCCCCTACCCCTAGAACCCCAAAATACCCCCCCTTCAGCCCCCCCAAAATACCCCGCTACCTGCCCCTACCCCCAGACCCCCCCAATACCCCTCTTCCAGCCCCTCTGAAATCCCCCTCTTCCAGCCACCCCAAAATTCCCTTCTTGCAGCCTCCAGAATCCACCTTTCAGCCCCCGCATCCCACCTCTCCCTGCTCCCAGCCCCACCACACTCCCCACACGGGCCCTGTGCTGAAGGGCCAGGAGAGGACCAATACGGGGATGTGTGTGTGTGTGAGACACCCCAATGACCCCCCAGCTGTTGCTGTGAGGTGGTCACCGGGGAGCCGTGCCCCAGGATGCTGCCGGTGGCCCCGAGTGGTGCCGGGGCGGGTGGGGTAGTGCCCTGAGCCAGGAAATTACCCTCACCCCACGCCCTGCCCCAGAGCTGTTCTCATTGCCCCCCCCCCGCCCCCAGCCTGCAGTGCCTGCCAAGGTCATGGGCCTGCAGAGTTGATCCTGCCCCAGGCCCAGCCCTGTACCTTCCTGCCCCCCGCCCCCCCCCACAGCCCAATGGCCTCAGGCCGGCTCCACCGCTCCCCTGTACCCCCCCAGGCCGCTCTCAGCTGGGCCCTGCAGCCCTCCTGGCGCTCCCCAGCTGGAGGAGAGAGCTGCTGGCTGCCTGGGGCGCCAGGCCAGAGGATATGACTGCCCTCGGGGAGGGGAAAGGCGCCGACAGGGACGTGGCCATGTCAGTGGTGGGCAGTGAGGCCCTCAAAGGAAGGTGGGATCACCGGGGGGGGGAGGGGGGCAGGAAAGGGGCAGTGAACCAGGCAGGGGCTGAGACCCCGGGGGCTGCGCCAGCCGGAAGAGGGCCTGTACCGAGGCAGAGACGGTGCACACAGGCTCGAGTGCCCCGGCTGTGGGGGGCCGAGCTCTGCCCCGGAATGCCGGGTCCCCCCTCCCGAGCTTCTCGCCCTGGGGTGCCCGGCCAGAGGAGCTGAGCGCCAGGGCCAGGTGTGGGGCAAGCACCAAGCTGCACAGCCCAAAGCAGAGCCTCGCCCTCAGCTCGCCGCCGTGGGGCCCTGCAGCTCTCCTCCGGCTGCACCCGCCCGCAGCAAGGCGAGCCTCCCCTGGCTGCAGAGAGCCCCCTGGGGCCGGGCTAGGCCTGCCAGCTGGGCTGGGCACCCCGGGAGCAGCTCAGTCCTGGCCTGAGCACACCCCCAGCACCTCTGCCCTAGTCCTGCAGAGGCTTCATCCCTCTGCTTGGGCCAGGAGCAGCAGGCACGGGGGCTCCCTGCAAGCCGGTGAGGAGGGACCCGGGCGCAGGTCAGGGCGAGGCCCAGGGCCCGGCTGCATTACTCCTGGAGAGAAATTAAGGCAGATGAGCGCTGCCTCTTGCAGCCCCAGCTCTGGCCCACACAGGCCCTTTGCAACACAGCCCGTCAGCCCTATTGCCAGACCCTCGCCCGTCCCCTCTGCCAGCTCCCCCCACCAGCCACCCCTGCTGTCCTGCCCGGAACCTGATTCTGCCCCCCCAAGGCAGGCCTTGGCACGGCTGGGCAGCCTGAGGCTGGCACTGGGCTGCCGGTATCTCCCAGCCGAGCCCACGGGAGGAAGCTGTCGATAGTGGGGGTCAGGGGACAGCTGCTGGGTGTTAAGGAGTTGTGGGCCCTGCTACTTAGAGAGATGCACAACAGCCAGAGATGCAGCCGGAGCCTGCAGCCCCGGCCAGCTCGTGCAGAAGTACCGGGCAGCTGGAGCGCAATGGGGAAGGGGGGAGGCAGCGCTTTGCTCTGAGTCACAGTGGAAGGAAACCTCCACCTTGGCCCTGGGGGGGACCCCGATTCTGGAGCTGCAGCCCCAGTTGGGAGACGAGCTCCTTCCTGGCTGCCGGGAGGGACGTACCGGCTGGCCGGGCAGCACAGTCAGAGCAGTGGAGTTAAACGATACCTGCCCGACTCCCACCCTGTGGCACGGATCCGCCCGGGGCAGCAATGCAGAGCCGGGCTGTCTGAGGCTCCCAGGTCTGCAGGTCCAGCCAGCTCGGCCCCGCTGGGGCAATGCTGGGGCTCAGCGCCACGGGGGATGGTCCCTGGAGCAAGGGGCTCGTCCGGGGGAGGGTAAGAATTCTCTCAGCATTTCTGCCCACCAGCGCAGCAGCTAGTGCAGCTCCATATTACCAGCCCCCAGCCCAGGGACAGCCCTAGGGATGTGAGGGGGTCCCCAAGCTCTGCCCCCGGCCGCAGGCAGGAGTGTGATGGGGTTCAGGGTCCCCAAGCGCTGACCCCCAGCTGCAGGCAGGAGTGTGATGGGTTCAGGGGTCCCCAAGCGCTGCCCCCCAGCCGCAGGCAGGAGGGTGAGGGGTTCAGGGGTCCCCAAGCTCTGCACCCCAGCCACAGGCAGGAGTGTGATGGGCTTCAGGGGTCCCCAAGCTCTGCCCCCCCCCGCTGCAGGCAGGAGTGTGATGGGTTCAGGGGTCCCCAAGCTCTGCCCCCCAGCCGCAGGCAGGAGGGTGAGGGGTTCAGGGGTCCCCAAGCTCTGCCCCCCCAGCCACAAGCAGGAGGGTGATGGGTTCAGGGGTCCCCAAGCTCTGCCCCCCGCCCCGCTGCAGGCAGGAGTGTGATGGGTTCAGGGGTCCCCAAGCTCTGCCCCCCGGCCGCAGGCAGGAGTGACTCAGCAGGTGGAATGGGCATTTTGTGTCGCCAGAGGCCCAGCTCAGCACAGCGGGGTCCATGCAGCCGGCAGAGACAGTCATTCCAGCCGATCCTGGGGAGAGGAGCCCTCCACACCAGGGCCTCAGTTCCCCCTTTGTTCCTCTCCTCCAGTCCAGGCTAACTGCCCCCCACTAACTGCCGTGTCTAATTCACACCCAGCCAGGCTCCTCCCTGGCTGTGGTCGGCCCAGGGTGTTACCTGGCAGCTTAGGCTACAGCCGCAGGGGTCATCCCCGGCCCGTGGGAGCTGCTGGGCCTGTCACTCACACATCCACCCCCCCACAGCACATCGCCCCCCCCTTCCAGACCAAGCTGAGCAGGGTCACTCAGCCAGGGAGCTGGGGAAGTTTGGGCCCTGCGCCCTGGGGTTAAACATCAATTGAGCCAGCGGCGCTCCCCTTCGCTGGGGCCTGCCTCCCTGACGTCCTGCAGGAGCTGATCCACCTTGTCTGGTGGCTGGACGACATTGGGGGCCAGGCCAGCCCAGCTCCCCCCGCGGTCACACCAGCCCCTCCTCTTCCCTTGGGCTCTGCCCAGGGGCTCCCTAGGCAGGCCCATGAGCTCTGCAAGCCGTTCCCGGAAAGCCAGGATGTCCTCCACCCCCCACTGTCCACCCAGGGGAGCCCCCCCAACTCTCTCAGCAAGCCCAGGGGTTCCCTCCCCCTTCTGCACCACAGCTTAGGTGGGGGGGAAGCTGGTGGGCCCTTGGGGTCCCTGGGTGCAAACAGCAGGTGGGACAAGTGCTCCTCACAGTCCTGAGATGCCGGAGGCCTTTATGCAGCGGCACCCCTTCTCCATATCCCAAGGAACCTTCCCAGCAGCCCGTGGGGCCGGGACTAATGCCCCAAGGCCCAGGCAAGCCAGATCCCTGGTTTCCCCCACCTGCACCGGAGCAGGGTGGACATGAAGTCAGCCCCTTGGTTGCTGAGGACCTCCTGGGGGGACCCAACCCTGCTGGAAATGGCCAGCAGAAAGTCTGCTGCCGTGTCCACCTTGGGAGGGCAGAGTCAGGCCCCACCTGGGTGTATTTCTTCCCCAGCTGGGTTGTCTTGCCAGTGGGCCCCACTGTATCTATCGCTACCTTCTGGGAGGGCTCCTCGGGTGGGCAGATGCCTCAGGGCAGCTTTCCCCAGCCCCTGGCAGGAGCTGCAGGTCTGGCAGTCCCACTGCACGCCCGCAAATGTCCCTGGCCAATGAAAGGTCTGAAGCAGCCTCAACAGGGGGTGCCTCGGGCGATACCTTTGGGGAACCAGCAGCAGCTGCTGCTGGACACCCCGCCCCCCACGATTCTCCTTTCTCCAGGACTCTCCTTCATGCTCAGCCCAGCTGTCCGTGAAGTCATCTGCCAGCTCCTCCGCGCTGAGAGAGTCCTCTGGCTGAGACACACTCCATGGAACCGTTCCAGGACACATGGACCATCAGCTTAACCAGGTCCTCTACAGTCTGGGCTCCCATCCCACACACCCCCTTGCCGTAGTTCTGTGGCAGACGGGAGGCCAGGTCTGCACAGGTCTCCTCCGGCCCCTTCTGTGCCTCCTGGAACAACTTCTTGTACATCTCGGGGCTCAGCGTGAATTTATGCAGCAGGGCCTGTTTGTAGTGCTCAGGCTGCAGCCCCTCCAGCACCTCTGAGCCAGCCGGGGGGGTGAGCTTCTGGAGCCATTCCACTGAGGGTACCTGGTTCAACTTGCACGTTCACTCAAAGGAGGTAAGAAACCCACCCAGGTCCCCCCCCATCCTTATGCTGGGCCAGCACGTGCATCTCTAAGTGACCCCCAGTCCCAGGCCTCCTGGCCCTCTCGCTGCTCACTGCCTCTGGGCTTCTCAGCTCCCCCAAGGCCCGCTCATGCTGCCGCTCTCTCATCATAGAGCTCAACCCAAAGATTCTCAACTGGCTTTTATCCCTCCATATACTGGAGCTCTGAGCCATCATGCTGCTCCCACACATGGAGCTCAACGCCTCCTCCTTTTCCCCCCAGCCTGTCCTTCCTGAGCAGTTTATACCTTTCCATGACCGTGCTCCAGCTATGTGAGTCATCCCACCACGTCTCCGTTCTTCCAGTCACCTCATACTCCTTTGACTCTGCCAGGGCCTCTAATTTCTCCTGTTTGTTTCCCAGGCTTCTCGCATTCCTGTACAAACACCTGAGACAATTTGCTGATTGGCCGACTTTCTCCTTTCGAACGAGTGGTCGTCCTTTGTTATTCCTCCTTCCTTCCCCACTTACCTCAGGGCTTGTGTCACCGTCCCCGAACAAAGCTGTTGGCTGTAAGGGGGAAGGCGTGGGCCCCAGGGGGCTCTGTGGGGGGCTGTGTACCTCAAGGGGCTCTGCTGGGTGTCCTGGCAGGGAGGGACGCATCTGTCCTGCGTAGCTCTCTCTGCACCAGGCCAACCAGCAGGGCCAGTCTGTTCTCTAGAGCACAAAGGGCCGCTGGATTTTCACAACTGTTTTCAAAGCAGCCAGCCAGCTTGGCCTTGAGAAGGCTGCGTATCAGAGAAAGCAGGTCCCACCTCTCCAACACCCTGGCACCCATGCCAGGAAACACAGAGAGTGGCCACAAGACGCAGAACAACATTTATGGGACCTTGTCCCCCCCAAGAGAGCACCATGAGCCAGCTCCAATACTTTACAGAAAAGGCAAAACTCACATGTACAAATCCCCCAGCCCTCCTCTTGAGCCATTTCAAACCACAGAAAACAGCAATACCTGTAAAATGCTCAGTGGAGTCTGATACTCACAGAGCTTAGAGCTAATAAACAAACCTCCATTGCAACTGCTTCTGAAAAGTAAAACAGGTTCTCGTACAGAACCAGACTCACCCACACTTCGGCCGTGTCTACACGTGCCCCAAACTTCGAAATGGCCACGCAAATGGCCATTTTGAAGTTTACTAACGAAGCGCTGAAATGCAAACGCAGCGCTTCGTTAGCGTGCGGGCGGCAGCGGCGCCTCCAAATTAACGTGCCTTGCAGCCCGCGGCGCGTCCCGACAGGGCTCCTGTCCGCAAGAACCCCGCCTGCTTCAAAGTCCCATTATTCGCATCAAGTTTGGAAAAGGAGCCCCAAGCCCCGCCTGGCCGCGCCGCGCGGCAGTAAGGCACGTTAATTTCCAAGCACTGCTGAACCCCACACGCTAACGAGACACTGAACAGCCATTTCAGCGTTCAACTAATAAACCTCGAAATGACCATTTGCAGGCTCATTTTGCAGGTTGGGACACGTGCAGACGTAGCCTTTTTTTTAATTATTGAAGTCTGGACACCAGTGATGCTTCTATTGCATTCATCGGTATCCAGACTTGTTTAGCTGTTCGGCAGCCTGGAGACAGGGCTCAATTCCTCAACACTCCAGCTCATGGCAACCAAAGATTCACTCAACTTGAGGCTGCGTGAATCAGGAATCGACCGTACATGGCTTGGCCAACAGACGTTTTAGCATATAGGCGTCTTCCTCAGCCTGGGACAGAGTTTGAGGGTTGACTTGTTGATATGTGTGTGTAAGGAATGTGCCAGCAGGAGCTCAGGACTGGGAAAGGCTTTAGGGCCTGTGTGCTTCAGAGCTTATTTGCATGAAAATCTAAATAGATGCATATGTAATACCCTCTCAACAAAGTCTGATGGGAGCAGGTGAAGCTGTGAGGTTTCATCTCTTGTCATGAGCATGTTCTTGTAAAGTCACAATTTATGCTATGATGCATGTAAGAAATGTGGGTTCTCACCCATGCTTGAAGTTGTTGTGGACTCTAGGGTAGTCACCGTTACTGGTAAAGATATGGGTTGCACAGGGATCCCTGGGGGGTGTCCATCCTGCAAGCTTACTGATATACAGTAAGCTTTGTTAGTTTTTATTTTAGCAAAATAAAAACCACTCAGGGGGTGGTTGTTTGAGTTTTAATCATGTAGTTTCTTAGATGTTAGTCTCTTAGGCACAGCTTTTTTGAGGAAAAAAAACCTGTGTAGTTTTAACTCACTTTAAGCTGCGTCTACACGTGCACGCTACTTCGAAGTAGCGGCAGTAACTTCGAAATAGCGCCCGTCACGTCTACACGTGTTGGGCGCTATTTCGAAGTTGAAATCGACGTTAGGCGGCGAGACGTCGAAGTCGCTAACCCCATGAGGGGATGGGAATAGCGCCCTACTTCGACGTTCAACGTCGAAGTAGGGACAGTGTAGACGATCCGCGTCCCGCAACGTCGAAATTGACGGGTCCTCCATGGCGCCCATCAGCTGGGGGGTTGAGAGACGCTCTCTCCAGCCCCGCAGCTCACTGGTGGCCGCTTGGAGCGGCCCCTTAAAGGGCCCCTCCCCCGCCCTGACTGCAGGAGGCTGAGGCAACGTGCGGGCTCCTGCCTGCACACGCGGTGGAGAGCCTGCCCAGCCCTCAGCCCCTTCTGCAGCCATGGCTGCCCAGCAGCCCCCCCAGCGCCCCCAGGGGACCCCCCCCAAGGGCAGCCAGGGCAGCCAGCCCAGCCAGAGGGCCACGCAGTCTGGGAAGCGGCAGCGGGGCCCCTCTTGGACGGAGGCCGAGATGCGGGACCTGCTGGGACTCTGGAGCGAGGAGGAGGTGCTCCAGGTAGTGGGGAGCAAGAGGCGGAACGTGGATGCGTTCGCTCGGCTGGCCGACGGCCTGGCTGCCCGGGGTCACCCTGCCCGCACTCCTGACCATGTGCGCAGCAAGGTGAAGGAGCTGCGGCAGGGTTACTCCCGGGCCCGGGATGCGGCCAGCCGATCTGGGGCCGCCCCAGTCACTTGCCCCTTTTACAGGGAGCTCAGGGACATCCTGGGCTCCCGGCACACCTCCCCCCCTCTGGCCACCCTTGACACTTCGGCTGACGAGCCCCAGCAGGCCCTGCAGCCGGGCTCCGCCCCGGAGGTAAGCCCCGCACCCCGGGGTTCCCCCCCGGAGGCCATCCCCGGGACATCACGGCAGGGGGAGGAGGAGGAGGAGGAGGAGGGGGGCTCCTCCTCCACCAATTCCAGCCTGCAGATCCTCCTCCTGCCATCCCAGAGCAGCAGCAGGGCCTCCGACCCCCGGGGATCTCCGGACCGTGGGAGCGGACCCACAGGTAGGTACCCCTCTCTGGTGGATACCCCGGGGCTGGAGGGGCGGGGGGAACAGAGATGTGTCCAGGGCCCCCCACACGCTCACATGGCCATGGCCCCAAGGACACCAGGGACAGGGCCCTCACAGCACTGCAGCCAGCAGCCCCTGCCCCCCGCCACCCTGCATGACAGTGCCATGCCCCATCCCCAGGCCAGGGGGGAGCGGAACCTCGAGGGGCCCCCGGGCGGAGGGGGTGGGACACCCCGCAGCACCAGCAGGCGATGGAGTGGGGGGAGTGCAAAAGGGAGACCCAGGCTACAGATGAGCCACCCGAGCCGAGGAGCTCCCAGGGCCAAAGGAGGAGCCTGGCGCTACAGCTGGCAGGTGACACCTCTGCCCTGAACAAACAGGAGGGAGGAGCCGAGCTGGCTTGGAATTGGGGGGCGAGAGCGGGGGCCACAGGTAGAGGCTAGGGGAAGGGAGAGCTGATAGGCAGCCAGCCAGAGGAGAGGGAAAGCTGCATCGCAGAGGGGCCCCCCCTTGGGGTCTTCTCCCCACGACGAGTTGGAAGGACTGTCTCTTCCGACAGCTGGTGCTGTCACTCCTGCCAGAAACTGGCCAGCTGTGGCCTAAGAAACCTCTCCTGCTCTCAGACCCTGCGGGCTGAAGTGAGAGTCGCTCCCACCAGGGGACGGGCTGCAGGGCAGGGGGACCCCTGAACCCCATCCATCACAGCAGCATCTCCCGGGGACGGGGATGGGGAACCTGCAGCACAGGGCGGGGGGGACAAAGGCCACGGCTTGGGGACCACACTAATGCCTGTCTCCATTCTTCTTTCCCCCCTCCTCTCCTGTGTCCTGCACCTGCACCGGCACCATCCGAAGGACCGGAAGAGAGCGCCGGCGAGGCGTCGGTCGTCCCGGAGAGTCCTCCGGGACCCTCGCTTCAGGGAAGCCCCTCGGCCGAGGAACCACCGGCCCCGCGGAGGGCAAGACGGCGGACCCCGTGCCTACTGCCGGCGGTGGCCACAGACCCCCAGCTGCTGACCATCCATCGCCGGCAGCTGGAGGTGTCGGAGCAGCAGCTGGAGGTTTCCCGGCAGTACATCCGGCTGCAGGAGCAGGCGCTGGCCTGGCGCCGCGAGTCATGGGGGGCCCTGGTGGACACTGTCAACCGTCTGGTTGATTTCCTGGCCCCCCATGCCGCGCCGGCCGCGCCACCGCCCGCCATGGCCGCTCCTGCAGCCCCACCACCAGCTGCTGCAGCCGCCGCCGCCCCGTCCGCCGTCGCCCCACCACCTCCCCGCGAGGGCCACCGCGCCGAGGGACCCCTGGAGCCACCCGAGACTCGCCGGCGCTGATACCTTCCGGTGGAGCCCACTCCCACCCAGCCGCGCACCAGACTGCAGGCCCGCCGCAGCTCCCGGCCGGGCACGCCCACCGCTGGGCTCTAGGGGCGAGGGGCCCGGGACGTGGCCCCCCCCTTCTTGGACTGACTTTGGGGACTGGGTGGGGGGTGTGGGTGTTTCCCCTGTTTGCCCCGTCCCCCCTGTACATAGTTCTCCCCGTTCTCCTCCCTGCTTTTTGTTTTTCTTTGGATGGCGCACAGAGCTTTCATTTTTTGATTGTTGTATATAGTTTTATTTCTGCCCATCTTGGTTTTGTTGGATGTTTGTTCCTCCTTTTGGGTTTCTGTTTCACATACATATATTTTTTTATTTAAAAAAAAAAAAATTCGTGAAGACAACAAAAAAAACATTAACGTTCACCCACAAGTTCGTGCTGTCATTTCTCCTGGACAAGGGGGGGGGGCGGTGGGGTGCTCCATGGTGGTGTGGGTGTTGAGGCAGGAGTGTGGGGGAGGAAGGGGCAGGCAGTCGGGGGCCTGGCCAGAGTTCACCCCGCGGCCTGGTTGTCGAAGTGGGCCCGCAGGGCCTCCCGGACCCGGGTCCCCTCTGGGTCCACCTGCCGACTGGGGGCAGCAGGTGGCTGGACGTGGGCCCTGCTGGCTTCGGCGGCCCAGCCCTGAAGGAAGGTCTCCCCCTTGCTCTCAACAAGGTTGTGCAGGGCGCAGCAGGCACCCACAATCTGGGGGATGTTGTTGGGGCTGGCATCCAGGCGGGTGAGGAGACATCTCCATCGTCCCTTGAGGCGGCCGAAGGAGCGCTCCACCACCTGGCGCGCACGGTTCAGGCGCTCATTGAAGCGCTCCTGGCTGGCGGAGAGGTGGCCCGTGTAGGGGCGCATAAGCCACGGCCGGAGGGGGTAGGCCGCATCCGCAATCATGCAGAAGGGCATGGTGGTGTCCCCCAGAGGGATCTCCCGCTGGGGGATGTAGGTCCCCGCCTCCAGCTGGCGGCACAGACCCGAGTTGCGGAAAACCCGGGCGTCGTGGGTGCTGCCAGGCCACCCCACGTAAATGTCCTGGAACCGTCCCCGGCTGTCCACCAAGGCCTGCAGGACGACTGAATGGTAGCCCTTGCGGTTCACGTATCGGCCTCCGCTGTGGTCCGGGGCGCGGATGGGGATGTGGGTCCCATCCAGAGCCCCGAAGCAGTTGGGGAAGCCCAGGGTGGCAAAGGCGGCAATGGTGGCATGTGGGTCCCCCAGCCTCACGAGCCTGTGCAGGAGCATGGAGTTGATGGCACGCACAACCTGCAGAGAAAGCACATGGGACAGCCCCAATGAGGGGTGAGCAGGGTGTGCATGGCCCTGCCCTGGCCTGCCCTGGCCCCCCTGCTGTGCCCTGGCCCCCCTGGCCTGCCCTGGCCCCCCTGGCCTGCCCTGCTCTGCCCTGGCCCCCCCGGCCCCCCTGGCCTGCCCTGCTCTGCCCTGGCCCCCCTGGCCTGGCCTCCCCCTGTGGGTTCTCTTACCTCCATGAACACAGCCCCGACGGTGGCCTTTCCGACGCCAAACTGCTGCCCCACGGATCGGTAGCTGTCCGGAGTGGCCAGCTTCCAGACAGCGATGCCGACCCGTTTCTCCAAGCTGAGGGCACGCCGCATGGCAGTGTCCCGGTGCCGGAGTGCGGGGCTGAGCCACTGGCACAGCTCCAGGAATGTCTGTCGGCTCATCCTGAAGTTGCGGACCCAGTGCTCGTCGTCCCACTCCCCAAGCACCAGGCGCTCCCACCAGTCGGTGCTGGTGGGGGGGCTCCACAGCCGCCGGCGTGTGAGGCGGGGGGTGGAGCGGGGTGCTGCAGGGGGAGGGGCTGAGCCCTGCTGCCCCGGGGGCATCTCCTCCCCTGGGGCAGGAAGGTGCTCAGCTGCCCCCAACATGGCAAGAGCCAGGGCAAGCCCTGCTCCTGCCAGGAGGGCTGGCTGGACCTCAAGCTGCTGCTGCTGCGGCTGCTGCTGCGGCTGCTGCTGCTGGGGGTCCATAACTGCGGCGCTCGGGGTGTGTGTGCCTATCTGGCTCGTCAGACCGCGTGCTGTGCAGGCTGAGTGTATGTGGGAGGGGCCCTTTAAGGGAGCGGCTAGCTGTTGCCCCGGAAGCGCTAGTCCGCCCTGTGACCCTGTGTGCAGCTGTGCCTGGCATCCCTATTTCGATGTTTGGTACTTTGGCGTGTAGACGTTCCCTCGCTGCGCCTATTTCGATGTTGGGCTGCGCAACGTCGAAGTTGAACATCGACGTTGCCAGCCCTGGAGGACGTGTAGACGTTATTCGTCGAAATGGCCTATTTCGATGTTGCTACATCGAAATAAGCTATTTCGATGAATAACGTCTACGGCTACGTCTACACGTGCACCCAACTTCAAAATAGCTGATTTCGATGTTGCGACATCGAAATAGGCTATTTCGATGAATAACGTCTACACGTCCTCCAGGGCTGGCAACGTCGATGTTCAACTTCGACGTTGCTCAGCCCAACATCGAAATAGGCACAGCGAGGGAACGTCTACACGCCAAAGTAGCACACATCGAAATAAGGGAGCCAGGCACAGCTGCAGACAGGGTCACGGGGCGGACTCAACAGCAAGTCGCTCCCTTAAAGGGCCCCTCCCAGACACACTTTCATTAAACAGTGCAAGATACACAGAGCCAACAACTAGTTGCAGACCCTGTATATGCAGCACGGACCCCCAGCTGCAGCAGCAGCAGCCAGAAGCCCTGGGCTAAGGGCTGCTGCCCACGGTGACCACAGAGCCCCGCAAGGGCTGGAGAGAGAGTATCTCTCAACCCCCCAGCTGATGGCCGCCATGGAGGACCCAGCAATTTCGACGTTGCGGGACGCGGATCGTCTACACGGTCCCTACTTCGACGTTGAACGTCGAAGTAGGGCGCTATTCCTATCTCCTCATGAGGTTAGCGTCTTCGATGTCTCGCCGCCTAACGTCGAAGTTAACTTCGAAATAGCGCCCGACGCGTGTAGACGCGATGGGCGCTATTTCGAAGTTGGTGCCGCTACTTCGAAGTAGCGTGCACATGTAGACGCAGCTCCTAAGTGCAGTACTTTGCATTCGTCCTCGTGGAATTTCATCCTATTTATCTCAGGTGCCTTTTTCCAGTTTGTCTAGCTACTGCTTTCCCCTTATCCACAAGGCGTGTGAGTCTAATCGAAGAAAGCTATCAGGTTGGTTTGACAGTATTTGTTCCTGGCAAATCCATGCTGACTGTTACTGATCAACTTATTATCTTCCAGATGTTTGTAAATGGATTTCTTAATTACTTGCTCCATTATCTTCCCTGGCACAGCAGTTAAGCTGGCTGGTCTGTGAGTTCCTGGACAGTCCTTATTTCCCTGTTTATACTTGGGTGCTGTATTTGCCTTTTGCCTTCCTCTGGAATCTCTCCTGTCTTGCAGGACTTTTCAAAGGTGATGGCTAAAGGCTCAGATACCTCCTTGGGCAGCTCCTGGAGTACTCCAGAGTCCATTGCTTCAGCCCCTGGTGCCTTGAAGACAACTAAGTTATCCTAACTCAGTTTTTTCCATTAGGACTTCTGGACCGACCTCCTTCTCGCTGGCACTACAGAATCCCAGAATCCCAGAATCCAAGGGCTGGAAGGGACCTCAGGAGGTCATCTAGTCCAGCCCCCTGCTTCAAGCAGGATCAACCCCCACTAAGTCATCCCAGCCATGACCTTGTCCAGTTGGGACATAAAAACCTCAAGGGATGGAGAATCCACCACCTCTCTAGGCAACGCATTCCAGTGCTTCACCACCCTCCTGGGGAAGTAGTTTTTCCTAATATCCAACCTACACCTCCCCCTCTTGAACTTCAGACCGTTGCTCCTTGTTCTGCCATCTGACACCACAGAGAACAGTTTCTCACCCTCCTCTTTAGAGCTCCTGTGATGGGGTTCAGGGTCCCCCAAGCTCTGCATCCCGTCCGCAGGCAGGAGTGACTCTCACTCAGCAGGAGAACAGCGGGTTTATTAGCCGACAGGACACAGCGTCGTACAGAGGAGTCAGTACAGCCGGCAGAGACAGCCAGTCCGATCCATGTTGGGGAGAGGAGGCCCCGAGGGGCCCTCAGAGCTGGGGCCTTGCCCCCTCCTTGGTCTTGCTCCCTCCCAGCCCCGACTCACTGCTTCCAACTCCCAGTTCGAATTCAAACCCCTCAGGCTCCATCTCCTCCTTTGTCTCCAGTACAAGGGTGTTACCTGGTCATCAAGGTTACCCTCAGCGGGAGGCCCACATGCTCTGTGAGCCACTGACATACACACAGCTATCCCCCACTCCATCACATCTCTGCCCCCTTCCAGACAGAACTGAGCGGGGTCACTCAGCCGGTGAGCTGGGGAAGTTCGGGGTCTTCCCCATGGCATAGGTCATCAGCTGTACCCTCGGTGCTCCCCTTGATGTTACCACCTCCATGTCATAATCCTGCTGGGGGAGGCTGCAAGTCAGGAGCTTGGTCTTGGCCCTTTTCATGTGATGCAGCCAGGCAAGTCCCTTTAGTCCCCTCGGGTTGGTTGGCCTCCCTGCTTCGGTCTCCGGTCCATCAGCCACGTTCTCAAGTCGGGCAGGCAGAGCACATACAGCTGCTGCAGCACCAGCAGATCAAACAGTTCTTCTCTGGTCTGGGCCCTGCCCCATATGCCCACCAGTCCATACAGCTGCTCCAGAAAATGTTTGGAATTCAGTTACAGTCCACTAAAGGAAGGTACAAATGCTTCCACCCTTGGCATTTAGCCAGACCACCAAAATGGTTGTGTGCCTCAGTTTCCCCTTCCATGCCACACAATAGGCTTGGAATGTTCCTCCTCATGTGAGAGGTTGCAAGACTAGTTACAGGGAACAACAGTGACATTTCAGAGTTACATACTCCTTCAACATACAACTCATGCTTCTACATCAATGTCCTCATGTTACTTGGCTCTTTCCAAACATTCCTTACATGGTACAATTCTACAGCTTTGGGTAGCAGCACCCACTGGTTACAGCAGTCAGCGTGAGTAACAAGAACAAACCCATTACAACTGTACATTTACATTGCTCTTTGGTAGACCACAACGTTTGTGTAACCTCCTTGAGAATCTGGTATTTTGCTGCTAAATGGCCGAGGCCTTTCTTTCCCCCATCAAGTTCTAATCTTCTCTCTTGCCCCCTGGGGTGGAAATCTGATCTCTCTGGGTGGGCCCTCCCTTCTAACAAGAGCTGGGCCATTGATGATCTCAGGGAGACGGCCCCCTCCCAGCCAGTCTGGAAATTTGCAAACCAAACTGGTTTCTAAAAGTTCTTTTGTGAGTCCCAGATGCAGAATGCACATGAAGGAATCCCTGTTTATCCCTCACTGGCCCACCAGGCCCACAGCTCCTTTGTCCTTCCACCTCCAACTTCTGGCTCCCTCATGGAATCAGAAGTGGAGTCCAGTATGAGAATATAAGTGTTTCCACCACCTGAAGATGGGAAATTGCTGGCCCTCTCCTGCATCCTACAGAGATTGATTGTGCACCCAAAACAAAAAGCAGCCAAGTAGCACTTTAAAGACTAGCAAAATAGTTTACTAGGTGAGCTTTCGTGGGACAGACCCACTTCTGCAGACCATAGCCAGACTGGAACAGACTGTGCAGCCGTTTTACTTGGTTATCACAGGGCTGCTCACATTCCCTAATAGTTTTCACTTTACTTGGACCAACTTCCAATTCCTCAGAAAGATTTACACTGCCTGCTTTGGACCCTTGCGGAGCACAGCCCGTGGTTTCACACTCAGCCAGGTCCTGGCCATGAGGAGCTGAAACAAACTTCTCCCCAGGCAAAGGGCTGCTCTGGCTCTTACAGACAAGCGCCTTTCCTGTTCACTCTCCTTCACCTCACTCCCATTTTCTCCAGTCCCCACAGACGGGTCGCAACTGTTTTCCAAGCAGCTAGCTGGCTTGGCCTTGGGAAAGCTGTGTATGAGAGACAGCAGGTCCCACCCCCGGCAACCATACGCTGAAATACAAGGGGTGACCACAGGACCTAGGACAAGATTTGCAGGACATTGTCCCCAGCCTGCAGAGCAGCATGGGCCAGCTCCACCACTTAATTAAAAGTGCACACCTCAAAACAGGAACTCTATTTTTCCAGTAACAGAGAGGAAGCCGGGCTAGTCTATACGCTATCAAAACAAACAGCAGTCAAGTTGCACTTTACAGACTGGCAAAAGAGTTCATTAGGTGAGCTTTCGTGGGACAGACCCACTTCTTCAGACCAGAGCCAGGCCAGAACAAACTCAATATTTAAGACACAGAAAACCAAAAACAGTAAGCAAGGAGCACAAAACCAGAAAAAGAGAATCAAGGTGAAGAAATCAGAGACTGGAAGCCACTCTCTGATTTACTTACGTTGCTTTTCTTCTTCTGATTTTTTCTCTTTAACTTCTGTTTTTGGTTCTCAGTGTTTGAAATAGTGAATCCCTCTTAAGCTGGCTAAGGTCTGAAAAAACAGGTCTGCCCTATAAAAACTCACCTAATAAACTATTTAAACAGTCTTTAAAGTTTTACTTGACTACTTTTTGACCTATTTTTCTGTAACTCAGAAGAGCAAGAACAAGGACCATTAATTTTAACTACAAAACTCCACGACCATGCTCATTTTGTGGTGAGGCAACCTGGAGGCAGCACTCAATTCCTCAACACTCCAGGTCATGGCAACCAAAGATTCACTCAAATTGAGGGTGTGTATCTCGGGGGTCTACCATATGTGGCTTGGCAACAGACATTTTAGCATATAGGCATCTTCCTCAGCCTGGGACAGAGTTTGGGGCTTGACTTGTTGATATGTGTGTGTAAGGAATGTGCCAGCAGGAGCTCAGGACTGGGAAAGGCTTTAGGCCCTGTGTGTTTCAGATCTCATTTACATGAAAATCTAAATAGATGCATATGTAATACCCTCTCAACAGAGTCTGATGGGAGCAGGTGAAACTGTGAGGTTTCATCTCTTGTCATGAGCATGTTCTTGTAAAGTCACAAATTATGCTATCATTCAGTGTAAGAAATGTGGGTTCTCATCCATGCTTGAAGTTTTTGTGCAATCCAGGGTAGTCACCGTTACTTGGGAAGCTATGGGTTGCACAGGGCTCCTTTCCTCAGAGATGTTTATTTCTGAATCAAAGTGTTTGACTGTATTGGATAGTTATATTTTTTGGCAGAATTGGTTGTGTTTTTGAGTTGTCTTTTAAAAAAAATGTGGTGTTTACACAATAAATGTTTTAGTACTTTGTTTATAGCAAAGTGGATAAAAATAGAAAAAGCTTTTGTACTTATGTTGTTCAAGCAATAGTTGTTCTACTCTGGGTTAATAACAGCAGGAAAGGATCTTGCAGCGCTTCATAGACTAACATTAAAAATCTGAGCATCAGCTTTCTGTGTTTGTAAAAACTCATGCTCAAAACTTTTCTGTTAATTTATAGCAACTCTCCTTGCTGGATTTTTTTTGTAAGCATGCAGTGGATTAGTGCCCTTGGGGTAATATTGGCTGTATCTACAAGTGCCCCAAACTTCGAAATGGCCATGCAAATGGCCATTTCGAAGTTTACTAATGAAGCGCTGAAATGCATATTCAGCACTTCATTAGCATGCGGGCGGCAGCTGCGCTTCGAAATTGACGCGCCTTGCCGACGCGCGGCGTGTCCAGACCGGGCTCCTTTTCGAAAGGACGCTGCCTACTTCGAAGTCCCCTTATTCCAATGAGCTCATGGGAATAAGGGGACTTCGAAGTAGGCGGCATCCTTTCGAAAAGGAGCCCTGTCTGGACGCGCCGCACGGCGGCAAGGAGCGTCAATTTCGAAGCGCGGCTGCCGCCCGCATGCTAATGAAGTGCTGAATATGCATTTCAGCGCTTCATTAGTAAACTTCGAAGTGGCCATTTGCATGGCCATTTCGAAGTTTGGGGCATGTGTAGACATAGCCATTAGCAATTTAAAAGGGGTGCTGTGAAAGGCATGGAATTTGTAGACAAGATTTTCAACCTGTGGAGTGCAGCTGTACTTTGGAATGGCTATGCTAATAACTGACTGAAAGAATACTAATGAGGCGCTGAAATGAATATTCAGTGCCTCATTAGCATGCTGCTAGACAGGGCACTTTGTGGCTTGGTTCCATGGGGATCCTTTTTGAAAGGCCCTTGCAGACTTGGAAATCTCCTTACGAGTGGATACGAACAAGGGAATTTTGAAGTCTGCAGGGTTCCTTGGGAAAGGACCCCCACGTAGCCAACCCACACGCAAGCAAAATGGGGCACTTTTGAAGTGCCGCGGGAGGCGGTATGCTAATGAGGTGGTGAATATTCGTTTCAGCACCTCATTAGTATTCTTCCATTTGGCCATTAGCACGGCCATTTCGAAATTCTGGCCAAGTGCGGCCACAGCCCCCTAGTCTTCGAAAGCCCCCAAAACCAAATAGGAATAAGGGGCTTTGCAAAGGCCCCCATCTGCACTGCATAGGGGGCCTGCTGTGGCTGCTGTTATGCTAATTAGGTGCCTCATATTCATGGTAGTGCCTCATGAGCATGTTCTGACCTTGCTTATTACCATACCCCTTTTGGAAAGAAGGGGCTAGCGTAGACGTAGCCTTTGTGAGACTCCTTCTTGGTAGGTGCTGTAGTTAGGCCCAAAGCTGAAACTGCTACGAGCTGAGCAGAAGAACTGGTGGCTCAAGCCATGGAGAGCTGGTTTTGCCTCCAGCCACAATACAGGGGACAAACGGCCAGTGGGGGGGCAAGCAGGACACTGGACCAATGAGAGGATGCGTGGCATTCCCTCAGACTCCATGAGGGGTGTATCAGGGTGATGTGTCAGGGCCTGCACGGACTGGACAGAGCTTACGTGAGGCATTTGAGATGGGGTGCAGAGAAAGTTTGGGTGTGTGGATTGGATCCTTACAGTACTGGACTGGTGAGCCTGAGAGGCAAAGGACACTGCTCAATCCATCTGAGCTGGGACAGTTACTTGAGGGTTGGTTATAAACTCTGGGTGTGGGATTTTCCCAAGCTATTGCCATGTGATTTCTCTGCCTCTTTCATTAAAAGTTTCTTTTCTACACTCAGACTCTGTGTGTGTGAGTGGGGAAGCATCGCCCCTCCGAGGCGCCCGGGTCTGTACATTTCCCAGACTACTGGGTGTGGGCTGGAGCCAGTTCTGTGTGAGATGGGTGAAAAGGAGCCCCAAGATGTTGAACCCGGCCCTGCGTGCTGCCGACTCCTTCTGGCAGAAGACTTACATGTGAACAAAGGACAGGAACGCTGCCTGTTGTGTCTGGCTGGCTGGCTGGGTTTCCTGGGCAAATGGGAACAGATAAGAGCAGTTACAGGGTTACGGGCCATGGTACGGGCCATGGCGGGAATGTAATACATGAGTATACACTGTAAGGCTGCCTGGCTCCCTCTCTCAAACTGAAGTCAATTTACGCCCATTTAGAACTGGCAAGAGGGCTGGGAGGGGCGGGGGCAGCAAAAGCAACAGTAAAAGCTAAAGAAAATCCTGGCCGTGGCCGGAACGCACCCTCTCCCATGACCCCTCCCCCGTGGGATACAAAGGAGGTGGGATGAAGCCTCCTGTCTCAGGACTTGCCCAAGTATAGAGTAGGCATCCTTCAGTCTGCATAGACTATGGATCGCGCCCTTTATAGTTTCAATTGAGGACTTCATTTACAGCGTCTACTATGACTATGAGGACCCACATGAGAGTGACAGTCCTTGCTGCATCTCTTGCAGATGTGGTGGGTGTCTGGCAAGTCCTTAGTGTGCTTTCTGTGCGCTCGCTTCTCCTCTGCTAGCTGTCTGATCTTCATCTCGCCCTTCTGAAGGCCCTTGTGTAACCCCTGCCTCCATCTGCTGCGGTCGTCTGCTAGTTCTTCCCCGTTGTCCAGCTCGATGTCTACCTCTCTGAGGTCTCTCTTGCAGACGTCTTTGTGGCGCAACTGGGGGCGTCTGGGAGGTCTTTTGCCAGAGGCTAGCTCACCATACAGGATGTCTTTTGGAATCCTTCCATCATTCATCCTGTGGACGTGGCCAAGCCAGCGGAGCCGACGCTGCCTGAGGAGGGTGTGCATGGTTGTGATTCCAGCTTGCTTAAGGACGGCGGTGTTGGTCACTTTGTCCTTCCATGATATTCCAAGGATGCGCCTGAGGCAGCACACGTGGAAGACGTTCAGCCTCTTTTCCTGGCAGGCATACAGGGTCCAAGTCTCGCTGCCATAAAAGAGGGTGCTGAGGATGCAGGCTCTGTAGACTTGCATTTTGGTGTGAGTGTTCAGCTTGTTGTTATTCCACACTCTCTTGCTGAGTCTGGACAGAGTTGTGGCCGCTTTTCAGATCCTCCTATTTAGCTCAGTGTCCAATGACAGGGTGTCAGTGATGGTGGACCCGAGGTAAACGAACTCGTGGACGACCTCTAACGTATAGTTGTCAATGCTGATAGATGGGGATTCAGCAACATCCCGACCGAGTACGTTTGTCTTCTTTAGGCTGATGGTAAGCCCAAAGTCCTTCCACGCTTTGGTGAACTGATCCAGCATTTTTGAAGCTGGTCTTCTGTGTGAGACACTACAGCAGCATCGTCTGCGAACAGCATGTCTCTGATGAGGACTTCTCGCACGTTAGACTTAGGTTTCAGCCTTGCAAGGTTAAACAGTTTCCCATCAGATCTTGTGTGCAGCAAGATGCCCTCTGTTGAAGATCCAAAGGCATGCTTCAGGAGGATTGCGAAGAAGATCCCGAACAAGGTCGGAGCAAGCACGCATCCTTGTTTGACGCCGCTCCTGATTCTGAAAGCATCCGATAATGAGCCATCATATTGGATGGTTCCTCTCATGTCTTCGTGGAAGGACTGGATCATCTTGAGTAACCGTGGAGGACAGCCTATCTTGTGGAGCAGTTTGAACAGACCATCCCTGCTGACCAAGTCAAAGGCCTTGCTCAGGTCGATGAAGGCTATGTAGAGTGGCTTCCTCTTGTCAGGGATTTTTATCCCTTTGGGCATTATCGTCCCCATGGGCCAGGGGAAACAAGCCTTTGGCCTATTTAATATCATTGCAAGGGCAGGTAGACTCTAAAGATACATAGACTGCCATTTAGCAGCCCCCTGTAACCGTCACTCTGTGTCAATTGGTTTCCCCGGTAGCCTGAACTCACAAACACCTCAGAATCATGGATTTGAAATTCAGGCTCCTCATTGGGCGCAGGTGAGCAGCTTCTAGAAGCTTCCCTGGCTCGGAGGACCTGTTTGAAAACATGTGCCTAGAACCTTCGTATGGAAATTAGCTTATGAATCATGTATGAACTCTACCTATATAAGCCGTTCCTGGCATTCGGGGCCCTTGGGTACTGCAGACAAGGATCCTGCTGACCCGACACGAAACAGCGAGGCCACGAGGCGACCGCTGAGAGTTCCGAGGCCGGCCAGGCTTAAGAGCCGAAGAGAGCTGAATCACAGCCGCGCTTGCGGCTTAGAGCTGAAATCACCTCAGCACTCGCCTTTGAGCGGTGCTGAACAGAGCTAAATCTCTGCTTGGCTAGTTACACCTAGCCACCTCAGCCATTGCTGACAGGACCCTGAGCCGCCTTGCGGCCTGAAGCGGCGTCTTCGCACCATCGCGCCTCACCGCTCTCTAGCATCGAGGAGCAACAAGCAGCCCTGAGGTAGATCAGGTGGGCGGCGACCTGGCCTCACCACTAGGGTGAGGTACTGCGTGCTCGCCTGCTGAAACCCAGGGCCTGCCATCACAGCGGCACCTTTGCTCCTGCCGCCAGCCATCTTGCGGCATCGACGCTTCACCGCCACTGGACTGGACTCTTACTAGACTAGACCTTACCTAACCGGACTGGACACGTAAAATTGCCTTAACATACCTATATACATATACTATGTTCACTCCCACCTGGGAAATCGGGACCCTCTGCGAGGGAACGGGGGGTTGCTCCTCCGTTGTTCCTTCCTCTGACGAGGGGAGGGAAGCGCCCGGGGGCCCGACCCCCTGAGGCCGGGCCTGGACACCCCAGGCAGGGTTCATTATATTAACCAGACCTCAGCACATTTAATTAAGAATTAATGTTTAAGTTTAAGTTGTTATAGTTTGTCCAGCTCTTCACGGTTTAACAATAAGGCAAAAGTTCTAACTTCCCTTTTCCCTTCTATCCTTTTCCCCCCATCCTTACTCACCTCCTCTAAATAGATTGCAGGAAAAGGCATTGCCTCCCTGCCCCCCTCAGTTGTCAAATCCTACCATAGTGACCTGAGGAAGAGCATAAGCCTCTCAGGTACACTTAGTTGGACCCACTAAGGGAGTACCGTGAGCCCCCCAAAAGAGGGACAGTCCAGACTGGCTCTCGGGTACCAACCCCTTGGGTCAGGCTAGCAACCTGACCCTGCACAGAGGTGGGGCTTAGCACCCCCACCCCGGCTTTGGAAGGAGACAGAGGGGATTTTTCAAACTCCCAATACCCCTCACTCCTAAACTCCTCTATCCTTTTACCTTTGCTCCTACAACCAAATCCTTTGCCTTGTGGTACAATAAAACCAACTCAAGGGCCAAAAGAAAGCCAACAAATGGACACAGTTTCAAACATAAGTGTACCTATCGTTAGAGCGTAAATAAGTTTATCTCTTAGAACTGCTACTTGTTATAGTTCTAACCTCGTTGTGTCCTTTAATAAAATCCTAGTTACTTTGTTGTTTTTTAACCTTATAACCCTTGTCCTTGTCTCATTGTTCCTGCCAGCCTCTCCTTTCCAGAAGGCTCTAATGCAGACCCAAAAGATTCACCTAGGTGGTGACAACCAGTCTGTGGTTTGTAGCAGGGATTTGATCTGGGTCCCGGCATAGAAGAAACAGGGGGTTCACGTACTCCCTTATTCAGGGACTCATTTAAATATTTTAATTACCTGTCCATCCGGAGAGTCCCATCACCTCTGCTCCCTGCACTTCTCCTGTAGCTGGCTTAGCGAGAAGACCATGTCAACAGTAGACCTCTGTGCGCGGAATCCGCACTGCGATTTGGGGTACACCCTCTCAGCAGTCTTCTGGAGTCTGCCAAGGATGACGCGAGCGAATAGTTTACCAGTGACGCTTAGGAGGGAGATTCCACGGTAGTTGTTGCAGTCGCTTCTGTCTCCTTTGTTCTTTACAACGTTACAATGTTAGCGACGCGCATATCCTGTGGAACCTCACCCTCTTTCCAGCACAGGCACAGTAGCTCATGTGGACGCCCAAGTGGTTGGTGACTATAAGGGATGTGGCTAAGGGCACACGCTGCAGGTATACTGAGGCCTAATCAGAGGGGGTGTCAGGGCATGGGGCCAGCGCGGTGTTCTGCAGTGTCTGAGCTGGGAAGCGAGACAGCATGAAAGCTCTGGGGTGTCAGGCTGGCAGAGGAACCCTGGGGAGCAGATTTGGCCAGGTTGCAGAGCTAGGGGTGCACTCACTTGGAACTAACTTGCCTCGGGCTTCCGATCTCCTGATTTCCGCTTGTGTGACGAGAGGTGGGGGTGGGGTGAAGGGAAAGCCTTCTAACACTGCCTCCCTGGGAACCAGAGCCACCCCCCCTCTTCCACCCCTACCCACCCCCCTCTACAGCCACTGGGCTCACACACCTCTAGCCTGGAGGCAGAGCTGGGCCCTGCCTGTTCACATTGTCCAAATGCCCACCAGCTAAACGGGGAGCCCAGGGGGTTTGCCCTTTGGATGAAGAATGCTTGAGAACAGGGGCAGCAGCTCGGGTTTGTTCAGCTTTTGCAAAGATCACCAGACCAGAACAGACACAATATATAAAGCACAGAGGTCCAAAAATCGTCATCAAGGTTGGCAAATCAGAAGAGCAGAGGGGTGGCGGGGCGGGGGGGGGGAGTTAAGAGTTAGATAAAATAAGCAAGCACTTAAAAGGTAAAAGAGTCCTTATAATGGGACAGGTAGTTGCTGTCCCTCTTGAAACCACGTGTCAATGTGTCGAATTTGAATACGAATGTTAGTTCTGAGCAGTCCCTCTGTAGACGGTCGTTAAAGTCCCTTTTCAGTAGCACACAAGCTCTCAGGTCTTTAACAGAATGGCCCGCTCCAGTAAAGTGCGGGCTGACAGGTTGGTGTATTTGGAGTTTTTTAATGTCTGCTCTATGTCCGTTCATTCTTTGTCGAAGAGCGTTTGCGGTCTGTCCTATATACGTGGTGTGTGGGCATTGTTGGGGGGCTCAGAGGCTCAACACATTCCACATGCGCTGCCTTAGGCGCATACTTGGTACCTCATGGCAGGACAAGGTCCCCGATAGCGCAGAGCTTGAGAGAGCAGGCACCGCCTCCATGGTCCCCCTTCTCAACCACAGGCATATGCGCTGGCTGGGGCATGTCTCACGCATGACGGATGGCCGAATACCGAAGGACCTCCTCTTCGGCGAACTGGCGTCTGGAAAGAGGCCGAAAGGGCGATCTAAATTGCTCTACAAGGACACGTGCAAGCGTGACCTCAGCGCTCTCTCTATCAGCGTGAACACCTGGCATTCGCTCGCCTCAGACAGGAACGCCTGGGAACAGGGAGTGAAGGAAGCTCTTGCGATGTATGAAACTACCTTGGTGAAGGAAGCGGAAGACAGGAGAGCCCTCAGGAAGATCCCTGCCCGTGATACCAGAGCGACATCTGCCTACTGCTGCTCACAGTGCGGAAAGGACTGCCACTCCCGCATTGGATTGCACAGCCACAGAAGACGCTGCTCGAATCAGCCCAACTGGGGCGCAAACCCATGATGCCTTGGGATCGAAGGATGCCTACTGAGCATTGTTGGCACATGATGGCATATATGATTTTAGCTGAGGAACAGGAGAATGTGCCCATGATTCTGTACTTAATGTGGTTAGGTCCAGGGATGAAATCGCCAGCATAGATATGTGGGCAAAGCTGGCAACAGGGCTTGTTACAAGGAAAAGTTCCAGGATTAGTATTTTGGTGGTATAGCCTGTGGTTGCTAGTGAGAATCCTCATACGGTTGGGAGGTTGTCTGTAAGAGAGAACAGGCCTGTCACCTAGGTCCTTCTGGAGTGTGGCATCATGATGAAGGATAGGTTGTAGGTCTTTAATAATTCGTTGCAGTGGTTTGAGTTGGGGGCTGTAGGTGATGACCAGTGGTGTTCTGTTCTTGGCTTTTTTGGACCTATCTTGGGGTAGTTGGTTTCTGGATATTCATCTAGCCCTCCTGATTTGTTTTTTTTTTGTTTTTGTTTTTTGTTTTTAACGTCACCTGGTGGGTAATTCAGGCTTATGAATGTTTGGTAGAGATCTTACAAAACAAAGCAGCCAAAATGCAGCACTTTAAAGACTACCAAAATGATTTATTCGGTGATGAGCTTTCGTGGGACAGAGCCACTTCTTCGGATCAGTGGTAGAGATCTTGTAGTTTTCGGTCTCTGTCACTAGGATCAGAGCAGATGCGATAGTATCTCAGGGCTTGACCATAAATGATGGATTGTGTTGTGTGTGCAGGATGGAAGCTGGAAGCATATAGGTAAGTCTAGCGATCAGTTGGTTTCCGGTAGAGTGTGGTACCGATCAGGCCATCCTTGATTTGTACTGTAGTGTCCAGGAAATGGATCTCTTGTGTGGAGTGGTCAAGGCATAAGTTGATGGTGGGGTGCAGATTGTTAGAGTCTCTGTGGAATTCTCCTAGAGTCTCTACACCAGGGGTCCAAATCATAAAGACGTCATCCATGTTTCGTAAGTGCAGGAGGAGTCAAAGGGGACGAGAGCATCTTTGGGAGAGGCAGTGACACTGCTGTGGTCCCAGGAGTGGCTCCCTTTCCCAGCAGAAAATGAAACACAATCAACACAGGTAGGACTTCAATCTACAATCCTCCATTAGGCTACTGGGTCTGGCTGTAGATTACAGGCTTTTTGCTTCTCAGCGTGATGAACGCGACTGAGCTGCCGCCCCTCAATGTTCTGCCAGTGCGGGGGTCAGGAGGGAATTTCTGACTTCCAGACTTTGGCAGCCAAGTGCCTGATTAGGATCAAGTGGGACCTTTCTTAGAAACAGCTGGTGTTTTCCACTGGCCCAGAAAGGCTCCCACCAACCATCCCATGCTTGGAAAGCAAATTCCTGCAAGGGAAAGGACCAGAGTGTGTTGGCAGGTATAATACGACAGGGTTTCTCGGCACAGCTAGAGAACTCAATCCAGGGAAACTTTGCTTAAAATCCAGGCTACTTACAGCCTCAGGCTGGGATTTCCTTCTCACTAAGGCAAATCCAACCAGCCACCACAGCACCTCTGCCAGCTCCACTGGCCAGCCAGAGCCACACCAGCAAACCCCCAGACTTCCCAGCTGCTCTACCAGCCCCGACCAACAACCCTCAAATTCAGGTGAGAGGCTCTTAAGCCTATTTCACGAAACTCCACACAGATTGTTTCAGTTCCCAAAGGGCCAAGCCCCAGCCCCAGCCCCTAGTCAATATATACTTGGATCTTACCCAAAACAACACGCTCAGCAATTCTTAGATCTCATATCTAAAGATTTATTTACAAAAAAGAAAGAACAGGGTTAGAGAGAAGAATTGTTAAAGCAAAACTTTACATGTCAGTCATAACTTCTGACGCAGCCAGCGATGTTATTTGCAGATTCTTGAAAGTCTCTGAAAGTTCATTGCATGTTACATAGATGCAGTCATTGGAGCACCGTAGGTCCGGCGTGCTGGAGTCCACATGCTGGACCATGGCCCCTTGGAGACCACAAGACAAAAGATCCAATATGGACACTGCTAAATCCACCTCATCCTGCTGAGGGATGGGCCCCCAGTCGAGACAGGCTTAACTCCTGAAGACTGAAGAACCAAGAAAGTCCCTGCCAGGGCCCATCTTACAGCTTTTCATATGCAGATGGACGATTCCATTCTGCTCCATGGGCCTTGGCCCACCACCTGAGCCGGTGGGTCACTGTGCCGAGTTCCCATTCGTTGCAGGCCCAGCAGGAAACCCACCGTCACAAAGTGAGCGTTGGCCGTCTGGGCCTCTGCTCAGCCAATTGTCCTGGCTGGGGTCGAGCCCCACCTCCCTCTGTGAACCTCAGCATTGAAGCATTTCTCAAACAGCTGCAGAGCTAAACGTCTATAACTCTGCGTACGTCCATGCTACAGACACACAAGTAGCACATATAGCTTCAGGGCGTCAGCAGCTTTCATTCGACACCTCACATACCGCCCCCGCCGCCCCAGGAACAACATTTGGGGCCAATAGCCACCCTGTGCATTCAAATGGCTTCCAAACCCCATCCAAAAGTTCAGTCACATGACAGCATGGCCTATCTCTAACCCTCTGGCTCTCCGTCTCGCGCCGTGGGGCGACCATCCACGTCACTGCAGCATGCAGGGCAGCAAATAGGATCAGGGCACCAGGGCTGTACGGTAGCCAACTAACAGTACTGCAGCTGGCCCAGACAGAGACACACGCCTCATGGAGCGCGCTGGGGAGTGGGGCAAACTGGCGAGAAGGAGATCCCGGCCTGGGGCTGTGAGGGGCCTGCACTTTAAGCAAAGGTGCCCTGGAGTGATTTCTCCAGCCGTGCCCAGAACCTCCCGGCCGTTATGCCGCTAGTGGTGGCTCTGGGTCACTCCTGCAGGGGCTCGGTGCGCTGTCGGGCTAGGACGGTTCGGGCTTGGTGGCCGAGCTGGAGTTCAGGAGTGATGCAATGGGCCCTTGGGGTGAAAAGTCCTGTAGTACCTATAGTGCCCTGTAGTACCTATCCAGGGAGCCCAGGGCTCCCACAGGCTGTCTTGCTGCTTGGGGCCGCCTTGCAGAGCAGGAGGAAGGATCTCATTTCCCGGGGAGGCAGTGCCAGGGTAGAGCATGCCCAGGACTCCCTTGGGGGATGTACATCTCCCGCCCCGGAGACGCACACGGGCCAATCTGTGGTGAGCTGTCAGCCAGCCCAGCCAGGCAGGCACCTCGTGCCGCTGCAGGTGACGGGCCCATCTCCTGTGCACAGGTGTGGAACGAGGAGGGGCAGTATTACCAGCGCTGCCTCTGGCAGCCCAGATGCCAGGGTGATGGGCCCCTCCCAGCATGGCTGGCCCTGTCAGGCAGTATGGCGCTTAGCCCCACGCCCCTGACACAGTCCTTTCGCCCCCCCACCCCCCCCAGGTGAAGAGAGGAAGGTTGCGTGGCCAGGTCAGGCATCTCTGGGTGGACGAGGGAGAGCGGCTGGGCTGAGCTGGAGCTGGGATGCAGGACGTGTCCTGAAGGTGCGCTGGTGTGGCCTGGTGTCCCGTCCCAGCCCCAGCCCCAGCCCCAGGGGAGGAGGATGCACTGCAGAGCATCCTGGGAACATGAGCTGCTGTGTGATGGGGTTCGGGGTCCCCCAAGCTCTGCACCCTGTCCGCAGGCAGGAGTGACTCTCACTCAGCAGGAGAACAGCGGGTTTATTAGCCGACAGGACACAGTGTCGTACAGAGGAGTCAGCACAGCCGGCAGAGACAGCCAGTCCTATCCATGCTGGGGAGAGGAGGCCCTGAAGGGCCCCCAGATCCGGGGGCTTGCCCCCTCCTTCATCTCTCTCTCTGTCAGCCCAGACTAACTGCTTCCCACTCCCAGTACCAATTTAAACACTTCAGGGTCCACCTCCTGCTTTGTCTCCAGTACAAAGGTGTTACCTGGTCATCAAGCAGGTGACCCACACGCTCTGTGGGCCCCTCACGCACACACAGCTATCCCCCACTCCTTGACATCTCTGCCCCCTTCCAGACCAAACTGAGCGGGGTCACTTAGCCAGTGAGCTGGGGAAGTTCGGGGTCTTCCCCATGGGATAGGGCATCAGCTGTACCCTCGGTGCTCCCCTTGATGTGCACCACCTCCATGTCATGAAGCTGTTGGGGGAGGCTTCACCTTAGGAGCTTGGTCTTGGCCCTTCTCATGTGATGCAGCCAGGCAAGTTCCTTTAGTCCGCTCGGGTTGGTTGGTCTCCCTGCTTCGGTCTCTGGTCCCTCAGCCACGTTCTCAAGTCGGGCAGACAGAGCCCGTACAGCTGCTGCAGCACCAGCAGATTAAACAGTTCTTCTGTGGTCTGAGCCCTGCCCTGTCTGCCCACCAGTCCATGCAGCTGCTTCAGCAAATGTTTGGAATTTAGTTACAGTCCAGGAAAGGAAGGTACAAATGGTTTCCACCCTGGGCATTTCGCCAGACCACCCAAATGGTTGTGTGCCTCAGTTTCCCCTTCCGTGCCACACAATAGGTTTGGAATGTTTCTTCTCATGTGAGAGGTTGCAAGACTAGTTACTGGGCACAACGGTGACATTGCAGAGTTACAAACTCCTTCAACACACAATTTATGCTTTTACATCCATGTCATCATGTCGCACGGCTTTTTTTAAACATTTACTACACGGGCTACTCTGCCTGTGCTGGAAAGTGGGTGAGGTTCCACAGGATATGCGACGCTAACATTGTAACCTTGTATAAGAACAAAGGAGACAGAAGCGACTGCAACAACTACTGTGGAATCTCCTTCGTAAGCGTCACTGGTAAACTGTTCGCTTGCGTCATCCTTGGCAGACTCCAGAAGATTGCTGAGAGGGTGTACCCTGAATCGCAGTGTGTATTCCGTGCAGAGAGGTCTACCGTTGACACGGTCTTCTCTCTAAGGCCGTGTCTACACATGCCCCAAAGTTCGAAATGGCCATGCAAATGGCCATTTCGAAGTTTACTAATGAAGCGCTGAAATGCATATTCAGTGGTTCATTAACATGCGGGCGGCAGCCGCGCTTCGAAATTGACGCTCCTTGCCGCCATGCGGCGCGTCCAGACAGGGCTCCTTTTCGAAAGGGCTCATGGGAATAAGGGGACTTCGAAGTAGGCGGCGTCCTTTCGAAAAGGAGCCCCGTCTGGACGCGCCGCGCAGCAGCAAGGAGCGTCAATTTTGAAGCGCGGCTGCCGCCCGCATGCTAATGAAGCGCTGAATATGCATTTCAGCGCTTCATTAGTAAACTTCGAAATGGCCATTTGTATGGCCATTCCGAAGTTTGGGGCACGTGTAGACACAGCCAATGTTACCCCCAGGGCACTAATCCACTGCATGCTTACAAAAAAAATTCAGCAAGGATAGTTGCTATAAATTAACAGAAAAGTTTTGAGCATGAGCTTTTACAAACACAGAAAGCTGATGCTCAGATTTTTAATGTTAGTCTATGAAGTACTGTAGGACTCTTTCCTGCTGTTATTAACTCAGAGTAGAACAGCTATTGCTTGAACAACATAAGGGCTACGTCTACACGTGCACCCAACCTCGAAATAGCTTATTTCGATATTGCGACGTCGAAATAGACTATTTCGATGAATAACGTCTACACGTCCTCCAGGGCTGGCAACGTCGATGTTCAACTTCGACGTTGCTCAGCCCAACATCGAAATAGGCACAGCGAGGGAACGTCTACACGCCAAAGTAGCACACATCGAAATAAGGGAGCCAGGCACAGCTGCAGACAGGGTCACGGGGCGGACTCAACAGCAAGTCGCTCCCTTAAAGGGCCCCTCCCAGACACACTTTCATTAAACAGTGCAAGATACACAGAGCCAACAACTAGTTGCAGACCCTGTATATGCAGCACGGACCCCCAGCTGCAGCAGCAGCAGCCAGAAGCCCTGGGCTAAGGGCTGCTCCCCACGGTGACCACAGAGCCCCGCAAGGGCTGGAGAGAGAGTATCTCTCAACCCCCCAGCTGATGGCCACCATGGAGGACCCCGCTGTTTCGATGTTGCGGGACGCGGATCGTCTACACGTCCCTACTTCGATGTTGAACGTCGAAGTAGGGCGCTATTCCCATCCCCTCATGGGGTTAGCGACTTCGACGTCTCGCCGCCTAACGTCGAAGTTAACTTCGAAATAGCGCCCGACTCGTGTAGACGCGACGGGCACTATTTCGAAGTTGGTGCCGCTACTTCGAAGTAGCATGCACGTGTAGACGCAGCTAACGGCTACGTCTACACGCGCACCCAACTTCGACATAGCTTATTTCGATGTTGCGACATCGAAATAGGCTATTTCGATGAATAACGTCTACACGTCCTCCAGGGCTGGCAACGTCGATGTTCAACTTCGACGTTGCTCAGCCCAATATCGAAATAGGCACAGCGAGGGAACGTCTACACGCCAAAGTAGCACACATCGAAATAAGGGAGCCAGGCACAGCTGCAGACAGGGTCACGGGGCGGACTCAACAGCAAGTCGCTCCCTTAAAGGGCCCCTCCCAGACACACTTTCATTAAACAGTGCAAGATACACAGAGCCAACAACTAGTTGCAGACCCTGTATATGCAGCACGGACCCCCAGCTGCAGCAGCAGCAGCCAGAAGCCCTGGGCTAAGGGCTGCTGCCCACGGTGACCACAGAGCCCCGCAAGGGCTGGAGAGAGAGTATCTCTCAACCCCCCAGCTGATGGCCGCCATGGAGGACCCCGCTATTTCGATGTTGCGGGACGCGGAGCGTCTACACGTCCCTACTTCGATGTTGAACGTCAAAGTAGGGCGCTATTCCCATCCCCTCATGGGGTTAGCGACTTCGACGTCTCTCCGCCTAACGTCGATTTCAACTTCGAAATAGCCCCCAACACGTGTAGACGTGACGGGCGCTATTTCGAAGTTACTGCCGCTACTTCGAAGTAGCATGCACGTGTAGACGCAGCCAACAAGTGTAGACGTGACGGGTGCTACTTCGAAGTAGCGTGCACGTGTAGACGCAATCAAGTACAAAAACTTTTTCTATTTTTATCTACTTTGCTAAAAACAAAATATTAAAACATTTTTTTGGTAAACACCACACTTGTTTTGAAAAACAACTCAAAAACAGAACTAATTCTGCCAAAAAGCATAAATATCCATTTCAGTCAAACACTTTGACTCAGAAAGAAACATCTCTGAGGAAAGGAGCCCTGTGCAACCCATAGCTTCCCAAGTAAGGGTGACTACCCTGGATTGCACAAAAACTTCAAGCATGGATGAGAACCCACATTTCTTACACTGAATGATAGCATAATTTGTGACTTTACGGCTACGTCTACACGTGCACCCAACTTCGAAATAGCTTATTTCGATGTTGTGACATCGAAATAGGCTATTTCGATGAATAACGTCTACACGTCCTCCAGGGCTGGCAACGTCGATGTTCAACTTCGACGTTGCTCAGCCCAACATCGAAATAGGCACAACGAGGGAACGTCTACACGGCAAAGTAGCACACATCGAAATAAGGGAGCCAGGCACAGCTGCAGACAGGGTCACGGGGCGGACTCAACAGCAAGCCGCTCCCTTAAAGGGCCCCTCCCAGACACACTTTCATTAAAGAGTGCAAGATACACAGAGCCAACAACTAGTTGCAGACCCTGTATATGCAGCACGGACCCCCAGCTGCAGCAGCAGCAGCCAGAAGCCCTGGGCTAAGGGCTGCTGCCCACGGTGACCACAGAGCCCCGCAAGGGCTGGAGAGAGAGTATCTCGAAACCCCCCAGCTGATGGCCGCCATGGAGGACCCCGCTATTTCGATGTTGCGGGACGCGGATCGTCTACACGTCCCTACTTCGATGTTGAACGTCGAAGTAGGGCGCTATTCCCATCCGCTCATGGGGTTAGCGACTTCGACGTCTCGCCGCCTAACGTCGATTTCAACTTCGAAATAGCGCCCAACACGTGTAGACGTGACGGGCGCTATTTCGAAGTTACTGCCGCTACTTCGAAGTAGCGTGCACGTGTAGACGCAGCCTACAAGAACATGCTCATGACAAGAGATGAAACCTCACAGCTTCACCTGCTCCCATCAGACTCTGTTGAGAAGGTATTACATATGCATCTATTTAGATTTTCATGTAAATGAGATCTGAAACACACAGGGCCTAAAGCCTTTCCCAGTCCTGAGCTCCTGCTGGCACATTCCTTACACACACATATCAACAAGTCAAGCCCCAAACTCTGTCCCAGGCTGAGGAAGATGCCTATATGCTAAAACGTCTGTTGCCAAGCCACATATGGTAGACCCCCGAGATACACACCCTCAATTTGAGTGAATCTTTGGTTGCCATGACTTGAGTGTTAAGGAATTGAGAGCTGCCTCCAGGCTGCCTCACCACACAATGTGCAGGGTTTTGGAATATTGCAGTTAAAATAAATATTCTTTAGTCCTGCTCTTCTGAGTTGTAGAAAAATAGATTAAAAAGCAGTCAAGTAAAGCTTTAAAAACTGTTTAAATAGTTTGTTAGGTGAATTTTCATAAAACAGGTCTGTTTTTTCAGACCTTAGCCAGGTTAAAAGAGATTCACTGTTTCAAACACTAAGAACCAAAAACAGTGACCAAAGAGAAAAAATCAGAAAAAGAGAAGCAAGGTAAGCAAATCAGAGAGTGATTTCCAGTCTCTGATTTCTTCACCTTGATTCCCTTTTTCTGGTTTTGTGCTCTTTGCTTACTGTTTTTGGTTCTCTGTGTCTTAAATATTGAGTCTGTTCTGGCCTGGCTCTGGTCTGAAGAAGTGGGTCTGTCCCACGAAAGCTCACCTAATGAACTCTTTTGCCAGTCTGTAAAGTGCAACTTGACTGCTGTTTGTTTTGATAGCGTATAGACTAGCCCGGCTTCCTCTCTGTTACTGGAAAAATAGAGTTCCTGTTTTGAGGTGTGCACTTTTAATTAAGTGGTGGAGCTGGCCCATGCTGCTCTGCAGGCTGGGGACAATGTCCTGCAAATCTTGTCCTAGGTCCTGTGGTCACCCCTTGTATTTCAGCGTATGGTTGCCGGGGGTGGGACCTGCTGTCTCTCATACACAGCTTTCCCAAGGCCAAGCCAGCTAGCTGCTTGGAAAACAGTTGCGACCCATCTGTGGGGACTGGAGAAAATGGGAGTGAGGTGAAGGAGAGTGAACAGGAAAGGCGCTTGTCTGTAAGAGCCAGAGCAGCCCTTTGCCTGGGGAGAAGTTTGTTTCAGCTCCTCATGGCCAGGACCTGGCTGAGTGTGAAACCACGGGCTGTGCTCCGCAAGGGTCCAAAGCAGGCAGTGTAAATCTTTCTGAGGACTTGGAAGTTGGTCCAAGTAAAGTGAAAACTATTAGGGAATGTGAGCAGCCCTGTGATAACCAAGTAAAACGGCTGCACAGTCTGTTCCAGTCTGGCTATGGTCTGCAGAAGTGGGTCTGTCCCACGAAAGCTCACCTAGTAAACTATTTTGCTAGTCTTTAAAGTGCTACTTGGCTGCTTTTTGTTTTGGGTGCACAATCAATCTCTGTAGGATGCAGGAGAGGGCCAGCAATTTGCCATCTCCAGGTGGTGGAAACACTTATATTCTCATACTGGACTCCACTTCTGATTCCATGAGGGAGCCAGAAGTTGGAGGTGGAAGGACAAAGGAGCTGTGGGCCTGGTGGGCCAGTGAGGGATAAACAGGGATTCCTTCATGTGCATTCTGCATCTGGGACTCACAAAAGAACTTTTAGAAACCAGTTTGGTTTGCAAATTTCCAGACTGGCTGGGAGGGGGCCGTCTCCCTGAGATCATCAATGGCCCAGCTCTTGTTAGAAGGGAGGGCCCACCCAGAGAGATCAGATTTCCACCCCAGGGGGCAAGAGAGAAGATTAGAACTTGATGGGGGAAAGAAAGGCCTCGGCCATTTAGCAGCAAAATACCAGATTCTCAAGGAGGTTACACAAACGTTGTGGTCTAGCAAAGAGCAATGTAAATGTACAGTTGTAATGGGTTTGTTCTTGTTACTCATGCTGACTGCTGTAACCAGTGGGTGCTGCTACCCAAAGCTGTAGAATTGTACCATGTAAGGAATGTTTGGAAAGAGCCAAGTAACATGAGGACATTGATGTAGAAGCATGAGTTGTATGTTGAAGGAGTATGTAACTCTGAAATGTCACTGTTGTTCCCTGTAACTAGTCTTGCAACCTCTCACATGAGGAGGAACATTCCAAGCCTATTGTGTGGCATGGAAGGGGAAACTGAGGCACACAACCATTTTGGTGGTCTGGCTAAATGCCAAGGGTGGAAAGCATTTGTACCTTCCTTTAGTGGACTGTAACTGAATTCCAAACATTTTCTGGAGCAGCTGTATGGACTGGTGGGCATATGGGGCAGGGCCCAGACCAGAGAAGAACTGTTTGATCTGCTGGTGCTGCAGCAGCTGTATGGGCTCTGCCTGCCCGACTTGAGAACGTGGCTGATGGACCGGAGACCGAAGCAGGGAGGCCAACCAACCCGAGGGGACTAAAGGGACTTGCCTGGCTGCATCACATGAAAAGGGCCAAGACCAAGCTCCTGACTTGCAGCCTCCCCCAGCAGGATTATGACATGGAGGTGGTAACATCAAGGGGAGCACCGAGGGTACAGCTGATGACCTATGCCATGGGGAAGACCCCGAACTTCCCCAGCTCACCGGCTGAGTGACCCCGCTCAGTTCTGTCTGGAAGGGGGCTGTGATGGGGTTCAGGGGTCCCCCTGCACTGCACCCCGTCCGCTGGCAGGAGTGACTCTCACTCAGCAGGTACAACAGCAGGTTTATTAGGCAACAGATGTCCAGTTTCTCACAGAAGCAACAGCATAGCAGCCAGAGACAGTCCTTCCAACCTGTCCTGGGGGGAAGACCCCGAGGGGTGCCCCTCTGGGGTGTAGCTTTCCCCTCCTCAGGCTGGATGCCTTCCCTCTCTCCCTTCTCCTCGCCTCTAACTGCCGCCCCCGATTCAAAACCCAGCTCAGCTCCTCCCTGCTCTTTGTTCAGGCAGAGGTGTTATCTGCCAGTTGTAGCCCCAGGGTCATCCTTAGCCACTGGGAGCTGCTGCTTGCCTCGGACATCCAGCCTGACTCACACATGCACCCCCACCACTCCATCACATCTCTCCCCCCTTCCAGACCGCACTGAGCGGGGTCACTTAGCCAGTGACCTGGGGAAGTTCGGGGCCCTCCCTGCGTGACAGGGCATCGGCTATGGTGTTGTTGCTCCCCTTGACGTGGACCACCTCCATGTCGTAGTCCTGCAGGAGCAGACTCCACCGCAGGAGCTTGGCGTTGGCCCCTTTCATGTGATGCAGCCAGGTCAGGGGTGAGTGATCGGTGTACACGGTGAAACGCCGTCCAAACAGGTACGGCTGCAGCTTCCCCAGCGCCCACACCATGGCCAGACATTCCTTCTCTATGGCCGCGTAGCTCTGCTCCCGGGGCAGCAGCTTCTTACTCAGGTACACAATGGGGTGTTTCTCCCCTTTGTCAGTCACCTGCATTAGCACCGCCCCCAGCCCCACGTCCGAGGCATCGGTGAACACCAGGAAGGGCTTGTTGAAGTCTGGATTTGCCAGCACTGGGGCCCTGACCAGAGCCTCCTTCAGCGCGCAGAGGGCCTCTTGGCACTGCTTGGTCCAAACCACCTTGTCAGGCTTTCCCTTTTTACACAGCTCCGTGAGGGGGGCTGCGATGGAGCTAAAGTGGGGCACAAACCTCCGGTAGTACCCCGCCATCCCAATGAAGGCCTGGACCTGCTTCTTAGTCTGGGGTGTTGGCCAATCTCTGACAGCCTCCACTTTAGCTGGCTCTGGCTTTAAGCAGCCGCTGCCCACCTTGTGGCCCAGGTAGGTCACCTCAGCCATTCCCACCTTGCACTTCCCTGCCTTGATAGTCAGACCAGCCTTCTGGAGTCGGTCCAGCACCTGCTTGACCTGGGACACATGGTCCTCCCACGTCTGGCTGAAGATGCAGATGTCGTCCATGTAAGCCAGGGCAAAGCTCTCCATCCCCTTCAGTAGCTGGTCCACCAGACGCTGGAAGGTAGCGGGTGCCCCCTTGAGGCCGAAGGGCAGGACCAAGAACTCGTAGAGCCCCACAGGAGTGATGAAAGCCGACTTCAGCCGGGCATCTTGGTCTAATGGCACTTGCCAGTACCCCTTGGTGAGGTCTATGGTGGTGAGGTAACGGGCTCCCCACAGCTTGTCTAAAAGGTCATCAGGCCTGGGCATGGGGTAGGCGTCCGAGACAGTGATGGCGTTAAGCTTGCGATAGTCCACACAAAACCGAACAGACCCATCTTTTTTAGGGACTAACACCACGGGAGAGGCCCAGGGGCTGGACGAGGGTTGGATCACCCCCAGAGCCAGCATGTCTTCAACCTCCCGCTCTATGTCCTGAGCCGTCCTCCCTGTGGCTCTGAATGGCACACACTTGATAGGGGCGTGGGTGCCTGTCTCTATTCGGTGGACAGCCAGGTCAGTGCGTCCGGGTCTGTCCGAGAACAGCTGTTGATGCGAATGCAGCACCTCCTTGATCTCCGTCTGCTGGGCAGGGGTCAGCTGGTCTGAGAGGGGAATAGACTCCAGCAAGGAGCCGGCTCCAGTCCTTGTGAGTAAATCCACCAAGGGATCTTCCCCCTGCCCCTCCCAGTGTCTGCACACGGCCAGCACCAAGTTCTGCCTGTCCCAGTAAGGTTTCATCATGTTCACATGATAGACCCGGTGGCTGTGGGCCCGGTTCGACAGTTCCACCACATAATTCACGTCATTTAGCTGTTTGACGACCTTGAAGGGCCCATCCCAGGCCGCTTGCAGCTTGTTCCGCCGCACAGGTATAAGGACCATCACTTGATCCCCGGTGGCATAGGCTCGGGCCCTGGCGTTACGGTCATACCAGACCTTTTGCTTCCTTTGGGCCATGGAGAGGTTCTCCCTGGCCAGGCCCATGAGCTCGGTGAGTTTTTCCCGGAAGGTCAGTACATACTGTACCACTGACTCCCCTTCAGGGGAGGCCGTCCCCTCCCACTCTTCTCTGAGCAAGTCCAAGGGTCCCCGTACCCTCCTTCCATACAGCAGCTCAAACGGGGAGAACCCCGTGGATTCCTGGGGCACCTCCCTGTATGCAAACAGCAGGTGGGGTAAGTACTTGTCCCAGTCATGGGGGTATTGATTCATGAAGGTTCTCAGCATCTGCTTCAGAGTCCCATTGAACCTCTCCACCAGCCCATTGGTCTGCGGGTGGTAGGCTGTGGCCCAGGTGTGCCGGACCCCACACTTGTCCCACAAGCTTTGCAGTAGGGCCGACATGAAGTTGGACCCCTGATCTGTGAGGACCTCCTTGGGGAACCCCACTCTGCTGAAAATGGACAGCAGTGCATCTGCCACGGTGTCAGCGTCGATAGAGGTCAAGGCCACTGCTTCTGGGTATCGCGTGGCAAAATCTACCACTACCAAAATATATTTCTTCCCCGAACGCGTTGCCTTGCTGAAGGGGCCCACTATGTCTATAGCCACTTTCTGGAAAGGCTCCTCTATGATGGGCAGTGGCCTCAAGGCAGCTTTCCCCTTGTCCCGGCTCTTCCCCATCCTCTGGCAGGGATCGCAGGACAGGCAATACAGACGGACAGCTGCAAAGATCCCTGGCCAGAAAAAGTTCTGTAACAACCTTCTCCTGGTGCGGTGGATCCCCTGGTGTCCTGCGAGCGGGACATCATGAGCTAGGTACAGCAGCCTGCGCCGGTACTTTTGGGGAACCACCAGTTGCCTCTGGACCTTCCATGGCTCCGCTTTGCGTCTGGGAGCCCATTCCCGGTACAGGAATCCCTTTTCCCACAGGAATCTCTCCCTGCAGCCCTCCCCCAGCTGCGGAGCTGGGCTGAGACTGGCCAGTTCCCTCAGCTTCTGCAAGGAGGGGTCTCTCTGCTGCTCTGCCTGGAATTCTTCCGCTCGGGCAGGAGCGGAGGCTACTTCCCCATCCCTGCCTGGCTCCAGCATCCCTGGCCTGTGAGATCTGGTTTTTGGGGGCCCCCTTTCTCTCAGGGTTGGCCCCTGTGGCTTTGGCTGGGCCTGTACCCCTGAATCTGGGGAGCGCACCCCTCGTTTTCTTTGGCTACGGGTCAGGACCAGGGCACGAGGGCGTTCACCTTGCCAGTTCTCCAGGTCAGCCCCCATCAGTACATCTGCCGGCAAATGGCTGTGCACGCCCACTTCCTTGGGGCCTTCCTTCTTCCCCCATTTCAGGTGCACCCTCGCCATGGGCACCTTGAAAGGGGTCCCATCAATTCCTGTTATCGTCAGGTGGGAATCGGGTATCATGCAGCCCGGTGCCACCACCCCGGGTCGGGCCAGCGTCACGTCAGCGCCTGTGTCCCAGAACCCCGTGACCTTTTTCCCGTCTACCTCGAGGTGTTTGAGACACTTGCTCCACAGAGGTAGCGCTGCCCCCACTCTGTAAACTGGCCTCTGAGCATTTGGTCCCCCTGAGGAGCTGGTCTGTGGGGCGGATTCGGCCCAATCCGAGTGCCCATTGTCAGCACCACCCGCCTTGGCCGCCAGCCCCTCTGACTTCTGGGACCCCACCCAGTTGACTCCATGACCCCCCGGCCTGCTCAACCTGTCTGGGAGCCTGGGGCACTGGGCTGCTCTATGCCCCTTTCGCCCACAGCGGTAACAGCCTGGGTCTGGTTGTGTCCCTCGGGCCGGCTGCTCTGTCCGGGCTCTGTTTGGCTCTCTGGGGGGTGGGTGGCTGGCCCCTCTTTCCTGGCCTTGCCCAAGAGGTGGTCCCCTCTGTCGTACAGTCAGGGACCGGTCTCTCTGAGATTCTCGGTTTCTCCAGGACTCCCTCTCCCTCCGGGACTCCCTCTCTCTCCGAGACTCCCTCTCCTTGTGGGGCTCACTTTCAAACCTGGCCCGGCTGTTTGTGAAGTCATCTGCCAGTTTCCCTGCATCATGTGAGTCCCCCGGCTTCCGGTCCACGAGCCACACCCTCAGGTCAGGTGCGCACATCTCGTAGAATCGCTCCACAACCGCCAGCTCGATCAGGTCCTCTACGGACTGGACTCCCATTCTGAATGCCCACTTCTGGTAGTATTGCTTCAGGCGGGCGGTTGTATCTACGTGGGTTTCCTCTGGCCTCTTCTGCGCCTCCTGGAACTTCTTCTTGTACATCTCCGGAGTCAGCCCGAACTTATGCAGCAGGGCCTGTTTGAACCGTTCATAGTCCCCAGGCTGCAGCCCCACCAGCTGGCTGAGCACCGCTGCACCCTTCCGGCCCAGCAAGGGGTTGAGGTGCCGGAGCCACTCATCTGGGGGAACCTCATGCAACTCACAGGCTCGCTCGAAGGCGGTAAGGAACTCGTCCATGTCCCCTGTGTCCTGACACTGGGCCAGCACACACGTCTCCAAGTGACTGGCCACCCCGAGCCGTCTGGCCCTCTCCCCGCTTACCGCAGCTGGGGCCTCTTGGCGTCTCGCCTCTGCCATGGTTCGCTCATGCTCCCGCTCTCGCTCTCTCTCCTCCCGCTGTCTCTCTTGTAGCTGGCACTGGTGCTCACGCTCTCTTTCTCGTTCCTGTCGCTCATGCTCACGCTTTCTTTCCCGTTCCTGGTGCTCCAGTTCCTTTAATTTCACCTCGAGTTCCAGCCGTCTCAGCTCTGCGGCGGGGGACTCTGCCCGCGATGGACCACCGCTAGCTGAGCGCGACCTGGTGGGCACCGCGTCTGTCGGACGGCGTCGAGCCCCTGCTCCTGTCGGAGAATCCGAAATGCTTCCCGAGGCTGACCGGCCACTTTCTGCCGGGACAGGCTCTGCCCCCCCGGATCGGTCATTCTCTTCCAGCTGTGCAATCAGCTGGGCCTTGGTCGCCTTCCCCACGGTCAGGCCCCTCTCTCTGCACAGCCCTGCTAGCTCTGCCTTCAGGAGTCGGGTATAATCCATCTCCCCGCTATTTCCCGGGGTATCCACTCACCAGCAGCAGCTGCAGGAATGGCTCTGTTCCCCCTCTGACTCTTGTGAGACTCCTTCCTTCTCTGGTGCTCAGTCAGCCACTGCTGGGAGCTCATCCGTGGGTGCAGTGCATCCCACTTCTGACACCAGTGTGATGGGGTTCAGGGGTCCCCCTGCACTGCACCCCGTCCGCTGGCAGGAGTGACTCTCACTCAGCAGGTACAACAGCAGGTTTATTAGGCAACAGATGTCCAGTTTCTCACAGAAGCAACAGCATAGCAGCCAGAGACAGTCCTTCCAACCTGTCCTGGGGGGAAGACCCCGAGGGGTGCCCCTCTGGGGTGTAGCTTTCCCCTCCTCAGGCTGGATGCCTTCCAGCTCTCCCTTCTCCTCGCCTCTAACTGCCGCCCCCGATTCAAAACCCAGCTCAGCTCCTCCCTGCTCTTTGTTCAGGCAGAGGTGTTATCTGCCAGTTGTAGCCCCAGGGTCATCCTTAGCCACTGGGAACTGCTGCTTGCCTCGGACATCCAGCCTGACTCACACATGCACCCCCCCCACTCCATCACGGCAAAGATGTGATGGAGTGGGGGATAGCTGTGTGTATGTGAGTGGCTCACAGAGCATGTGGGCCTCCCGCTGAGGGTAACCTTGATGACCAGGTAACACCCTTGTACTGGAGACAAAGGAGGAGATGGAGCCTGAGGGGTTTGAATTCGAACTGGGAGTTGGAAGCAGTGAGTCGGGGCTGGGAGGGAGCAAGACCAAGGAGGGGGCAAGGCCCCAGCTCTGAGGGCCCCTCGGGGCCTCCTCTCCCCAACATGGATCGGACTGGCTGTCTCTGCCGGCTGTACTGACTCCTCTGTACGACGCTGTGTCCTGTCGGCTAATAAACCCACTGTTCTCCTGCTGAGTGAGAGTCACTCCTGCCTGCGGACGGGATGCAGAGCTTGGGGGACCCTGAACCCCATCACAGGAGCTCTAAAGAGGAGGGTGAGAAACTGTTCTCTGTGGTGTCAGATGGCAGAACAAGGAGCAATGGTCTGAAGTTCAAGAGGGGGAGGTGTAGGTTGGATATTAGGAAAAACTACTTCCCCAGGAGGGTGGTGAAGCACTGGAATGCGTTGCCTAGAGAGGTGGTGGATTCTCCATCCCTTGAGGTTTTTATGTCCCAACTGGACAAGGTCATGGCTGGGATGACTTAGTGGGGGTTGATCCTGCTTGAAGCAGGGGGCTGGACTAGATGACCTCCTGAGGTCCCTTCCAGCCCTGGGATTCTGGGATTCTGGGATTCTGTAGTGCCAGCGAGAAGGAGGTCGGTCCAGAAGTCCTAATGGAAAAAACTGAGTTAGGATAACTTAGCTGTCTTCAAGGCACCAGGGGCTGAAGCAATGGACTCTGGAGTACTCCAGGAGCTGCCCAAGGAGGTATCTGAGCCTTTAGCCATCACCTTTGAAAAGTCCTGCAAGACAGGAGAGATTCCAGAGGAAGGCAAAAGGCAAATACAGCACCCAAGTATAAACAGGGAAATAAGGACTGTCCAGGAACTCACAGACCAGCCAGCTTAACTGCTGTGCCAGGGAAGATAATGGAGCAAGTAATTAAGAAATCCATTTACAAACATCTGGAAGATAATAAGTTGATCAGTAACAGTCAGCATGGATTTGCCAGGAACAAATACTGTCAAACCAACCTGCTAGCTTTCTTCGATTAGACTCACACGCCTTGTGGATAAGGGGAAAGCAGTAGCTAGACAAACTGGAAAAAGGCACCTGAGATAAATAGGATGAAATTCCACGAGGACGAATGCAAAGTACTGCACTTAGGAGCTGCGTCTACATGTGCACGCTACTTCGAAGTAGCGGCACCAACTTCGAAATAGCGCCCATCGCGTCTACACGCGTCGGGCGCTATTTCGAAGTTAACTTCGACGTTAGGCGGCGAGACGTCGAAGACGCTAACCTCATGAGGAGATAGGAATAGCGCCCTACTTCGACGTTCAACGTCGAAGTAGGGACCGTGTAGACGATCCGCGTCCCGCAACGTCGAAATTGCTGGGTCCTCCATGGCGGCCATCAGCTGGGGGGTTGAGAGATGCTCTCTCTCCAGCCCCTGCGGGGCTCTATGGTCACCGTGGGCAGCAGCCCTTAGCCCAGGGCTTCTGGCTGCTTCTGCAGCAGCTGGGGATCTATGCTGCAGGCACAGGGTCTGCAACCAGTTGTCAGCTCTGTGTATCTTGTGTTGTTTAGTGCAACTGTGTCTGGGAGGGGCCCTTTAAGGGAGCGGCTGGCTGTTGAGTCCGCCCTGTGACCCTGTCTGCAGCTGTGCCTGGCATCCCTATTTCGATGTGTGCTACTTTGACGTGTAGACGTTCCCTCGCTGCGCCTATTTCGATGTTGGGCTGAGCAACGTCGAAGTTGAACATCGACGTTGCCGGCCCTGGAGGACGTGTAGACGTTATTCATCGAAATAGACTATTTCGATGTTGGCTGCACGTGTAGACGTAGCCAGGGAGTAACAGTTTGTTTCACGCTTACAAAATGGGAGATGCCTACGAAGGAGCACGGCAGAAAGGATCTGGGAGTCAGAGTGGGCCACAAGCTGACTATAAGTCAACAGTGTGATAAGAAAACCCTGGCACGTCATTCTGGGGTGCGTTCATCGGAGCACGCAAGACCCGACAAGTCATTCTTCTGCTCTACTCTGTGAAGCTTAGGTCTCAGCTGGACTATTGTCTCCAGTTCTGAGCCTCACATTTCAGGGAAGATGTGGACACATTGGAGAAGGTCCAGAGAAGAGCAAGGCAAATGGAGAAAGTGCGAGAGAACATGGCCTGTGAGGGAGGATTGAAAGAACTGGGGTTGTTTTAGTTAGAAAAGAGAAGACTTGGGCGGGGGGGAACAATTGGAACATTCAAGTACCTGAAAGGTTGTTACCAGGAGATACGTTATTCTCCTTTACCTCTGAGGATAGAACAAGAGGCAATGGGCTTAAACTGCAGCAAGGGAGGGGTAGGCTGGACCTGAGGAAAAACCTCCCAACCCTCAGGTTGGGCAAACACTGGAATTAATTGCCTGGGGAGGCTGTGGAATCTCCACCGCTGGAGGTTTTTCAGGGCAGACAAACCCTGGCCTGGGAGAGTCATAAATGCAGAGGACTGGACTTGTTGACCTCTCATACTCTCTCGAGGTCCCTTCCACTGCCATGATTCTGTGGGCTTCTGCTGGGCTGTTCCCTGTGCCGCACAGGGGGGGTATAACGTGGGCTTACGCACCAGAGGGAGGTGTGCTCTTGGGATGCTGGGCAAGGCCTCAGCTGCAGCCTTCCTGTGCAGCCCTCATCACAGAAGTCTGTAAATAACGTGGTAGGTGTGTCCTCCACCTCTATGTGAAGCCTTGGTAGGCTGGTGTCTGGTTGCAGCAGGACTGTGTTGAGGGAGCCCTGGCTGGTAGGTCAGGGGCTCACTGGTATCCTGGGGGAACCTGTCATACCAATTTCTAGTGCAATGACAGCCTGGTGGAGGGGTCAGTGCAGGCAAGGTCGCCGTAGGGGTGTCTTCCGGCTGTGAATCTGTGATTCCCCTATGTCAGGTACATCCTCCCTAGGTCCTGGGGAACACTGGCCTGCCTGCATCACCTTCCCTGCGTATAACATTTGCAGCTGGCTCACGAGTCCTGGTGTTCCTGGTCCAGGGCTCCAGCCAGGCACCTGCTGTGACAACAAGGGAGTTTGGCTGGCTTCTCCCAGCTTCCTCTGCAGCCCCTGAGATCTGCCCCAGCTGGACACAGGGCTCCTGGGGAGCAGGACTGCCTGGCTGGTAGGCCTCGTCCACACGCGCAGGGTCTAACTCGGGAGGCTGAGTGTCCCCAAACAGCCAGGCAAGGCCCCGCTGGGGACCAAGGTCCCTTGGGGAGAGGGAGGCACTTTCGAGCCACCTGGAGCTTGTCTTCAGGTCTGGGCAAGGTGCTCGGAGAGTCCCGGGTTGAGTCTGCTCCCGTTTGCTTGCTCTGGAGTGACACAGCTACAACCTTCACCCCCGTGCAGGCAGACAAACCCCTCCCTCTGACACAGTGAGCACCTCTCTGGGAAGCGGATTAACTACGCTGGCGGGAGACCGTCTCCCTGTTCGCACAGAGCAGCCACATCTGTGCGGACGCAGTGCCTGAAGCGTAGCCGGGCCCGTGGCTAACGACCCGGTGGAACAGATCGTTGAGCCCAAGGAGTTGATGTGCGTTGCAAGGGAAGCGGCCCGTGGACAGCTCTGCAGTCCTGGGGGTAAGGCAAAGCCAGAGGAGGCCTGTTCTCTGCCCTGGACAAGGCCACCTATTAACCCTCCAGCTAAGAGTTACTAGGCCCCCTCAAGAGATAACCCCCAGCACTACTGAGAACAAGACACTGCCCCAGCCCATGTGAGAGCCAAGGGCTGGACTCGCTCAGTCTTTGATAGGCCCATGAGCCTGCGCGCAGCCTTGGGTGATGGCACTGGAGGGGCTGGGCACACATGGGCCCACCTGAGCTGGAGGGGCCAGGCCAGACAGGTGACTGCTGCCAGCCCCTCTGCCCCAGGCACCGCTGGTCGCCTTGCCTACTATTCTGCATGGCTGAGCCAGCGCAAAGCCCGGCCCAGGGCAGTGCATGGCGCCGGCAGTGTAATCCTGCACTGCACAGGCTGCACCCCAGCCCCCTCACTCCTGGGATTCCTGGCTCCCTCCCGACTGTTGATTGCAGCGATTCCCATCTGCATGTCAGTGATGGAGCTTTGCACAGTTTGCACCTCAGGCTCCTGCCCCCAGCCCCTGGGGCAGAACCCGGTGCTGGCTGCCTCTCTTTGGGCTGCCCTCCCCTATGGCCACCCACCCCTGCCGACAGGAGGCAGAGCCAGAACCAAACCCCGCTGGCAGCGGCTCGTGCTCCCAGGCTGCTCTGCAGTGCATCCTCCTCCCCTGGGGCTGGGGCTCGGGCTGGGGCTGGGACGGGACACCAGCCACACCAGCGCACCTTCAGGACACTTCCTGCATCCCAGCTCCAGCTCAGCCCAGCCGCTCTCCCTCGTCCACCCAGAGATGCCTGACCTGGCCACGCAACCTTCCTCTCTGCACCTGGGGGGGCGAAAGGACTGTGTCGGAGGGTGGGGCTAAGCGCCATACTGCCTGACAGGGCCAGCCATGCTGGGAGGGGCCCATCACCCTGGCATCTGGGCTGCCAGAGGCAGCGCTGGTAATACTGCCCCTGCTCATTCCGCACCTGTGCACAGGAGATGGGCCCATCACCTGCAGCGGCACAAGGTGCCTGCCTGGCTGGGCCTGCTGACAGCTCACCGCAGATTGGCCCGTGTGCGTCGCCGCGGCGGGAGATGCACATCCCCCGAGGGAGTCCTGGGCATGCTGTGCTCCGGTGCTGCCTCCCCGGGAAATGAGATCCTTCCTCCTGCTCTGCAAGGCGGCCCCAAGCAGTGGGACAGCCTGTGGGAGCCCTGGGCTCCATGGCAGGTCGGGGTTACCTGCTCCCCAAAAACCGACCCAAGACCCAGGGCCTGGAGTGTGCCCCCCCCGTGCTCCGCCCGCTACTACTAAGAGCAACGGGAGCCCACAGCCTCCTCCAAAAACAAGGTTCTCTGCCTGCCCAGCTCGCCCTGCCGGTGCCACCTGCCTGGCTGCCCTTTGCCCACTGTCCTCAGCCGCTGTTAGGAAACGAGCTGACATCTGCACTCTCCCTTGGGACCGAAAGGAGGCTCATAAACCTGGCTGGGAGCTGACTCTTGGTCTGGCGCACTCGCTGCTCTTCCAGCGTGGCACTGGAGGTGCCTGCCCTGCCCTGCCCTCCGAGCTGATCTCAGGCACCCAGACTCAGAAGAAGCAGGACTCGGCTACACAGAGACTGGGAAAGGAGAGGGGATGGGGTCTGCTCACGGTGGAACTGGGAGATGGTCCAGACGGAATTAGCCTCTGCAGCAGGGCGTCCACCCCAGCCTCCAGTAGCCAGGAGGGTACAGTTACGTGGGGCCTCATCGGCACTGCCTGGATAGGCACTACGGGGCAGGCTGGAATTCCCCCCTGGTTACTCCAGACCAGGGCTGCAGGTTCTGGAGCGAGCACCTCTGGTTTCCAGGGAATTTTGGCCAATTTCTTACCCAGGCCAGCGATCTCAGAACACGGCCCCCACAAATCACCTGGCTGGGCTTAGCCCAGCAGGGGCAGCAAAGCCCTGAGACTGGGGCATGTGGGAGTCAAACTGAGATCCGGCCATGAACATGGAACTAACTACAGCCGCAGCTCCAGCCTGACCTACAGCGCTAGTGCTGCAAGTGGACAACAGGGCTAATGCTCCAAGTGGACAGCTGCAACAGGCCAGGCCCTGCAAGGTCCATGATACACACTGGCTGGAACATGGAATGCGCATGCCTGTCGCGGAGCCCGTGAAATACCCCCACCGCGCCTCAGGGCCCCGCTACGTTACTCCCCCAGCCCACGACTTTTCACCCCAAGGGCCCATTGCATCACTCCTGAACTCCAGCTCGGCCACCAAGCCCGAACCGTGCTAGCCCGACAGCCCACCGAGTCCCTGCAGGAGTGACCCAGAGCCACCGCTAGTGGCATAACGGCCGGGAGGTTCTGGGCACGGCTGGAGAAATCACTCCAGGGCACCTTTGCTTAAAGTGCAGGCCCCTCACAGCCCCAGGCCGGGATCTCCTTCTCGCCAGTTTGCCCCACTCCCCAGCGCGCTCCTTGAGGCGTGTGTCTCTGTCTGGGCCAGCTGCAGTACTGTCAGTTGGCTACCATACAGCCCTGGTGCCCTGATCCTGTTTGCTGCCCTGCACGCTGCAGTGACGTGGATGGCCGCCCCACGGCGCTAGGCGGAGAACCAGAGGGTTAGAGACAGGCCATGCTGTCATCTGGCTGAACTTTTGTGTGGGGTCTGGAAGCTATTTGAATTCCCAGGGTGGCTATTGGCCCCAAATGTTGTTCCTCGGGCGGGGAGGGGGTATGTGAGGTGTCGAATGAAAGCTGCTGACGCCCTGAAGCTATATGTGCTACTTGTGTGTCTGTAGCATGGACGTAGGCAGAGTTATAGACGTTTAGCTCTGCAGCTGTGTGAGAAATGCTTCAGTGCTGAGGTTCACAGAGGGAGGTGGGGCTCCACCCCAGCCAGGAGAATAGACTGAGCAGAGGCCCAGACGGCCAACGCTCACTTTGTGACGGTGGGTTTCCTGCTGGGCCTGCAACGAATGGGAACTCGGCACAGTGACCCACCGGCTCAGGTGGTGGGCCAAGGCCCATGGAGCAGAATAGAATTGTCCCTCCGCGTATGAAAAGCTGTGAGATGGGCCCTGGTAGGGACATTCTTGGTTCCTCAGTCTTCATGAGTTAAGCCTGTCTGGACTGGGGGCCCATCCCTCAGCAGGATGAGGTGGATTTAGCAGTGTCCATATTGGATCTTTTGTCTTGTGGTCTCCAAGGAGCCATGGTCCAGCATGTGGACTCCAGCGGGCCGGACCTACGATGCTCCAATGACTGCATCTATGTAACATGAAATGAACTTTCAGAGACTTTCAAGAATCAGCACATAACATCGCTGGCTGCGTCGGAAGTTATGACTGAAGCATGTAAAGTTTTACTTTAACAATTCTTCTCTCTAACCCTGTTCTTTCTTTTTTGTTAATAAATCTTTAGATATTGGATCTAAAGAATTGCTGAGCGTGTTGTTTTGGGTAAAACCCAAGTATATATTGACCAGGGGCTGGGGCTGGGCCCTTTGGGACCTGAAACAATCTGTGTGGAGTTTGGTGAAATAGGCTTAAGAGCCTCTCACCTTAATTTGGGGGTTGTTGGTCTGGGCTGGTAGAGCAGCTGGGAAGTCTGGGGGTTTGCTGATGTGGCTCTGGCTGGCCAGTGGGGTGGCAGAGGTGCTGTGGTGGCTGGTTGGATTTGCCTTAGTGAGAAGGAAATCCCAGCCTGAGGCTGTAAGCAGCCTGGATTTTGAGCAAAGTTTCCCTGGATTGCGTTCTCTTGCTGTGCCCAGAAACCCCGTCCTATTTCACCTGCCAACACACTCTGGTCCTTTCCCTTGCAGGGATTTGCTTTCCAAGCATGGGATGGTTGGTGGGAGCCTTTCTGGGCCATTGGCAAACACCAGCTGCTTCTAAGAAAGGTCCCACTTGATCCTAATCAGGCACTTGGCTGCCAACGTCTGGAAGTGAGAAATTCCTTCCTGACCCCCGCACTGGCAGAAAATTTAGGGGCGGCAGCTCAGTAGCCTTCATCACACTCAGAAGCAAAAAGCCTGTAATCTACAGCCAGACCCAGTAGCCTAATGGAGGATTGCAGAGTTGTGGATTCAAGTCCTACCTGTGTTGATTGTGTTTCATTTTCTGCTGGGAAAGGGAGCCACTCCTGGGAGCACAGCAGTGTCACTGCCTCTCCCAAAGATGCTCTCGTCCCCTGTGACTCCTCCTGTACTAACCAAACATGGATGACGTCTTTCTAATTTGGACCCCTGGTATAGAGATTCTAGGAGAATTCCACAGAGACTCTAACAATCTGCACCCCACCATCAACTTATGCCTTGACCACTCCACACAAGAGATACCTTTCCTGGACACTACAGTACAAATCAAGGATGGCCTGATCGGTACCACACCCTACCGGAAACCCACTGATCGCTAGACTTACCTACATGCTTCTAGCTTCCATCCTGCACACACAACACAATCCATCATTTCTAGTCAAGCCCTGAGATACAATCGCATCTGCTCTGATCCTAGTGACAGAGGCTGAAAACTACAAGATCTCTACCATTGATCTGAAGAAGTGGGTCTGTCCCACGAAAGCTCATCACCGAATAAATCTTTTGGGTAGTCTTTAAAGTGCTGCATTTCGGCTGCTTTGTTTTGTAAGAGCTCTACCAAACATTCATAAACCTGAATTACCCAACAGGTTAAATAAAAAAAAAAAAAGAACAAATCAGGAGGGCTAGATGAATACCCAGAAACCAACAACCCCAAGATAGGTCCAAAAAAGCCAAGAACAGAACACCACTGGTCATCACCTACAGCCCCCAACTCAAACCACTGCAACGAATTATTAAAGACCTACAACCTATCCCTAATCATGATGCCACACTCCAGAAGGACCTCGGTGACAGGCCTGTTCTCTCCTACAGACGACCTCCCAACCTTATCAGGCTTCTCTCTACCAATCATAGGCTGTACCACCAAAATACTTATCCTGGAACTTTTCCTTGTAACAAGCCCTGTTGTCAGCTTTGCCCACATATCTATGCTGGAGATTTCATCCCTGGACCTTACCACATTAAGTACAGGATCAAGTGTTGATGCTGATAGAGAGAGCACTGAGGTCACACTTGCATGCGTCCTTGTAGAGCAATTTAGGTCGCCCTTTCCGCCTCTTTCCAGACGCCAGTTCGCCGAAGAGGAGGTCCTTCGGTATTCGGCCATCCGTCATGCTTGAGACATGGCCCAGCCAGCGCATACGCCTCTGTTTGAGAAGGGTGACCATGGAGGCGGCGCCTGCCCTCTCAAGCGCTGCGCTATTGGGGACCTTGTCCTGCCATGAGATACCGAGTATGCGCCTAAGGCAGCGCATGTGGAATGTGTTGAGCCTCTGACCCCCTCTACAATGCTCACACACCATGTATATCGGACAGACCACAAACGCTCTTCGACAAAGAATGAATGGAGATAGAGCAGACATTAAAAAACTCCAAATACCCCAAGCTGTCAGCCCGCACTTTACTGGAGCACGCCATTCTGTTAAAGACCTGAGAGCTTGTGTGCTACTGAAAAGGGACTTTAACGGCCGTCTACAGAGGGAATGCTCAGAACTAACATTCGTATTCAAAGTTGACACATTAACATGTGGTTTGAAGATGGACAGCAACTACCTGCCCCATTATAAGGATTCTTTTACCTTTTAAGTGCTTTCTTGTTTTATCTAACTCTTAACTCCCCCCACCCCAGCCCCGCCAGCCCTCTGCTCTTCTGACTTGCCAACCTTGATGACGATTTGTGGACCTCTGTGCTTTATATATTGTGTCTGTTCTGGTCTGGCTATGATCTGAAGAAGTGGGTGTGTCCCATGAAAGCTCATCACTGAATAAATTATTTTGCTAGTCTTTAAAGCGCTAGTGGACTGCTGTTTTGTTTTGCTAGAATACAGACTAACACGGCTCTTTCTGTCCCAAAGAAGCCGAGGTTAAGGGTCTTGCAGGCGGGCAAGCTGGAGGTGACGCATGGGCTGCTTTACCGCCCAGCCTGCTGCTCAGAGTATGCCCTAGAGCACCGATCCGAGTTTACGGGGATCAGCAGCTGCTGTCACAGTAACTGACTTCAAGCCAACTGTGGGGCGGAGGGAAGGGAATCCATACGTCCACACTCAGTACGCCAAGAATCAGGGGCACCATGTGGGAAGAGTTTAGCTACACACCCCTGCCAAGCTCTGAATGTGCCATTACATTTTCCCTCATTTGCCCTCCCCTAAAATTAGACACAGCCACAGCTTTGCCCTCCAGTCTCCATACGTTTCTGAAGGAGCCCCCCTACCGGCCTCAGGGAGACGGCTGTGCCTGTACGCAAATCGTCGTCAATCCCAAATGCCTTCCCAACATGGGCCAATGGGGTGCGGGTGTCCCAAGCACCCACAGAGTCCAAATAATGCTTCATTTGGTGTGCCGATGTTCTGGGAAGCAGCATCCCCCCAGCCGTGCCCCTGCGCAGCACTGTCTGATGCAGCCTTTCGGCAGGGAGTCGGAAATGACCGTGTTGAGTGGCTCCATTCAGCTCAATGGCCGGTAACTCTAAAACCTGGTTGTGTTCTAATGTTAACTCGCTTGTTGCAGACTGTTTAAACAGAGGTACCCTACTGTAGCACAGCCTGGCCTGGGATCTGTCCCCCTCCTCCCCGCCCCGGACCTGTTTGCCGGAAAACCAGCTGCCCCAGCCGGTTGCTGACAGCTTTGCAAAGATCTTTGCAAAAGCTGAACAAACCTGAGCTGCTGCCCCTGTTCTCAAGCATTCTTCATCCAAAGGGCAAACCCCCTGGGCTCTCCGTTTAGCTGGTGGGCATTTGGACAATGTGAACAGGCAGGGCCCAGCTCTGCCTCAAAGGTAGAGGTGTGTGAGCCCAGTGGCTGGGGGTGGAAGTGGGGAGGTGGCTCTGGTTTCCAGCAAGGCAGTGTTAGAAGGCTTTCCCTTTATCCCTCCCCCAGCTCTCATGACAGAAGCGGAAATCAGGAGATCAGAAGCCTGAGGTAAGTTAGTTCCAAGCAAGTGCCCCCCTAGCTCTGCAACCTGGCCAAATCTGCTCCCCAGGGTTCCTCTGCCAGCCTGACACCGCAGAGCTTTCATGCTGTGTCACCTCCCAGCTCAGACACTGCAGAACACCGCACTGGCCCCATTCCCTGACACCCTCTCTGATTAGGCCTCGCTAGACCTGCAGTGTGTGCCCTTAACCACATCCCTTATAGTCACCAACCACTTGTGTGGGTCCTGAGACAGAAGGCTTCATCCCACCTCCTTGGTATGCCACGGGGGAGGAGTCATGGGAGAGAATGCGTTCTGGCCACGGCCATGATTTTCTTTATCTTTGACTGTTGCTTTTGCTGTCCCGCCCCCCTTCCCAGTCCTCTTGTCAGTCCTAACTGGGCCTCATTTGACTTCAATTTGAGAAAGGGAACCAGGCAACGTTCCCGTGTAGGCTCATGTGTTACATTCTCACCACAGCCCAAATCTCAGCCCATAACCCTGAAGCAGCTCTGATCTGTTTCCATTAGCACAGCAAACCCAGTCAGCCACACACAACAGACAGCCTTTTTGTTATTTGTTCACAAATAACTTTTCTGCCAAATATTACGTGCACTAACCTTTTGAAAACTTATTAACCAACCTTTAAAATGTGTGTTGCCTTTTTTTTTCTTGTAAGTGAAGTTTTTCAGCTGGTTTTAATAAAACTGGCTTCTGAAAAAACCCCACATATTTTAAAAACTCACAAACAAAAAGAAATAAAGAGAGTTCAAAATACACAAATCTTTTTTTCCAAAAAAACTGTGTGTGAGAAATTAACATGTAAGAAACTACATGGTTAACCCTCAAACAACCACCTCATGGGGTTTTATTTTGCTAAAATACAAACTAGCAAAGCTTATTATGCATCAGTATGCTTGCAAGAAACCTACCCCCCCACCAAGGATCCCTGTGCAACCCATACCTTTACCAGTAACGGTGACTACCCTAGAGTCCACAACAACTTCAAGCATGGGTGAGAACACACATTTCTTACATGCATCATAGCATAAATTGTGACTTTACAAGAACATGCTCATGACAAGACATGAAACCTCACAGCTTCACCTGCTCCCATCAGACTCTGTTGAGAGGGTATTACATATGCATCTATTTAGATTTTCATGCAAATAAGCTCTGAAGCACACAGGCCCTAAAGCCTTTCCCAGTCCTGAGCTCCTGCTGGCACATTCCTTACACACACATATCAACAAGTCAACCCTCAAACTCTGTACCAGGCTGAGGAAGACGCCTATATGCTAAAACGTCTGTTGGCCAAGCCATGTACGGTCGATTCCTGATTCACGCAGCCTCAAGTTGAGTGAATCTTTGGTTGCCATGAGCTGGAGTGTTGAGGAATTGAGCCCTGTCTCCAGGCTGCCGAACAGCTAAACAAGCCTGGAGACCAAGTAATGCAGTAGAAGCTTTCTGGGTCTTCAGACTTCAGTAAATAAAAAAAAGGCTACGTCTGTACGTGCCCCAAACTTCAAAATGAGCCTGCAAATGGTCATTTCCAGGTTTATTAATTAAACGCTGAAATGGCTGTTCAGTGTCTCGTTAGCGTGTGGGGTTCAGCAGTGCTTGGAAATTAACGTGCGTTACTGCCGCGCGGCGCGGCCAGGCGGGGCTTGGGGCTCCTTTTCCAAACTTGATGCGAATAATGGGACTTTGAAGCAGACGGGGTCCTTGCGGACAGGAGCCCTGTCGGGACGCGCCGCGGGCTGCAAGGCACGTTAATTTGGAGGCGCCGCTGCCGCCCGCACGCTAACGAAGCGCTGCGTTTGCATTTCAGTGCTTCGTTAGTAAACTTCAAAATGGCCATTTGCGTGGCCATTTCGAAGTTTGGGGCACGTGTAGACACGGCCGAAGTGTGGGTGAGTCTGGTTCTGTACGGGAACCTGTTTTACTTTTCAGAAGCAGTTGCAATGGAGGTTTGTTTATTAGCTCTAAGCTCTGTGAGTATCAGACTCCACTGAGCATTTTACAGGTATTGCTGTTTTCTGTGGTTTGAAATGGCTCAAGAGGAGGGCTGGGGGATTTGTACATGTGAGTTTTGCCTTTTCTGTAAAGTATTGGAGCTGGCTCATGGTGCTCTCTTGGGGGGGACAAGGTCCCATAAATGTTGTTCTCCGTCTTGTGGCCACTCTCTGTGTTTCCTGGCATGGGTGCCAGGGTGTTGGAGAGGTGGGACCTGCTTTCTCTGATACGCAGCCTTCTCAAGGCCAAGCTGGCTGGCTGCTTTGAAAACAGTTGTGAAAATCCAGTGGCCCTTTGTGCTCTAGAGAACAGACTGGCCCTGCTGGTTGGTCTGGTGGGGAGAGAGCTACGCAGGACAGATGCGTCCCTCCCTGCCAGGACACCCAGCAGAGCCCCTTGAGGTACACAGCCCCCCACAGAGCCCCCTGGGGCCCACGCCTTCCCCCATACAGCCAACAGCTTTGTTCGGGGACGGTGACACAAGCCCTGAGGTAAGTGGGGAAGGAAGGAGGAATAACAAAGGACGACCACTCGTTCGAAAGGAGAAAGTCGGCCAATCAGCAAATTGTCTCAGGTGTTTGTACAGGAATGCGAGAAGCCTGGGAAACAAACAGGAGAAATTAGAGGCCCTGGCAGAGTCAAAGGAGTATGAGGTGACTGGAAGAACGGAGACGTGGTGGGATGACTCACATAACTGGAGCACGGTCATGGAAAGGTATAAACTGCTCAGGAAGGACAGGCTGGGGGGAAAAGGAGGAGGCGTTGAGCTCCATGTGTGGGAGCAGCATGATGGCTCAGAGCTCCAGTATATGGAGGGATAAAAGCCAGTTGAGAATCTTTGGGTTGAGCTCTATGATGAGAGAGCGGCAGCATGAGCGGGCCTTGGGGGAGCTGAGAAGCCCAGAGGCAGTGAGCAGCGAGAGGGCCAGGAGGCCTGGGACTGGGGGTCACTTAGAGATGCACGTGCTGGCCCAGCATAAGGATGGGGGGGGACCTGGGTGGGTTTCTTACCTCCTTTGAGTGAACGTGCAAGTTGAACCAGGTACCCTCAGTGGAATGGCTCCAGAAGCTCACCCCCGGCTGGCTCAGAGGTGCTGGAGGGGCTGCAGCCTGAGCACTACAAACAGGCCCTGCTGCATAAATTCACGCTGAGCCCCGAGATGTACAAGAAGTTGTTCCAGGAGGCACAGAAGGGGCTGGAGGAGACCTGTGCAGACCTGGCCTCCCGTCTGCCACAGAACTACGGCAAGGGGGTGTGTGGGATGAGAGCCCAGACTGTAGAGGACCTGGTTAAGCTGATGGTCCATGTGTCCTGGAACGGTTCCATGGAGTGTGTCTCAGCCAGAGGACTCTCACAGCGCGGCCAGAGGACTCTCTCAGCGCGGAGGAGCTGGCAGATGACTTCACGGACAGCTGGGCTGAGCATGAAGGAGAGTCCTGGAGAAAGGAGAATCGGGGGCGGCGGGGTGTCCAGCAGCAGCTGCTGCTGGTTCCCCAAAGGTATCGCCCGAGGCACCCCCTGTTGAGGCTGCTTCAGACCTTTCATTGGCCAGGGACATTTGCGGGCGTGCAGTGGGACTGCGAGACCTGCAGCTCCTGCCAGGGGCTGGGGAAAGCTGCCCTGAGGCATCTGCCCACCCGAGGAGCCCTCCCAGAAGGTAGCGATAGATACAGTGGGGCCCACTGGCAAGGCAACCCAGCTGGGGAAGAAATACACCCAGGTGGGGCCTGACTCTGCCCTCCCAAGGTGGACACGGCAGCAGACTTTCTGCTGGCCATTTCCAGCAGGGTTGGGTCCCCCCAGGAGGTCCTCAGCAACCAAGGGGCTGACTTCATGTCCACCCTGCTCCGGTGCAGGTGGGGGAAACCAGGGATCTGGCTTGCCTGGGCCTTGGGGCATTAGTCCCGGCCCCACGGGCTGCTGGGAAGGTTCCTTGGGATATGGAGAAGGGGTGCCGCTGCATAAAGGCCTCCGGCATCTCAGGACTGTGAGGAGCACTTGTCCCACCTGCTGTTTGCACCCAGGGACCCCAAGGGCCCACCAGCTTCCCCCCCACCTAAGCTGTGGTGCAGAAGGGGGAGGGAACCCCTGGGCTTGCTGAGAGAGTTGGGGGGGCTCCCCTGGGTGGACAGTGGGGGGTGGAGGACATCCTGGCTTTCCGGGAACGGCTTGCAGAGCTCATGGGCCTGCCTAGGGAGCCCCTGGGCAGAGCCCAAGGGAAGAGGAGGGGCTGGTGTGACCGCGGGGGGAGCTGGGCTGGCCTGGCCCCCAATGTCGTCCAGCCACCAGACAAGGTGGATCAGCTCCTGCAGGACGTCAGGGAGGCAGGCCCCAGCGAAGGGGAGCGCCGCTGGCTCAATTGATGTTTAACCCCAGGGCGCAGTGCCCAAACTTCCCCAGCTCCCTGGCTGAGTGACCCTGCTCAGCTTGGTCTGGAAGGGGGGAGCGATGTGCTGTGGGGGGTGGATGTGTGAGTGACAGGCCCAGCAGCTCCCACGGGCCGGGGATGACCCCTGCGGCTGTAGCCTAAGCTGCCAGGTAACACCCTGGGCCGACCACAGCCAGGGAGGAGCCTGGCTGGGTGTGAATTAGACACGGCAGTTAGTGGGGGGCAGTTAGCCTGGACTGGAGGAGAGGAACAAAGGGGGAACTGAGGCCCTGGTGTGGAGGGCTCCTCTCCCCAGGATCGGCTGGAATGACTGTCTCTGCCGGCTGCATGGACCCCGCTGTGCTGAGCTGGGCCTCTGGCGACACAAAATGCCCATTCCACCTGCTGAGTCACTCCTGCCTGCGGCCGGGGGGCAGAGCTTGGGGACCCCTGAACCCATCACACTCCTGCCTGCAGCGGGGCGGGGGGCAGAGCTTGGGGACCCCTGAAGCCCATCACCCTCCTGCCTGTGGCTGGGGGGGCAGAGCTTGGGGACCCCTGAACCCCCTCACCCTCCTGCCTGCGGCTGGGGGGCAGAGCTTGGGGACCCCTGAACCCCTCACCCTCCTGCCTGGGGCTGGGGGGCAGCGCTTGGGGACCCCTGAACCCATTATACGCCTGCCTGCGGCCGGGGGGGCAGAGCTTGGGGACCCCTGAACCCATCACACTCCTGCCTGCAGGGGGGGGGGCAGAGCTTGGGGACCCCTGAACCCATCACACTCCTGCCTGCAGCAGGGGGGGCACAGCTTGGGGACCCCTGAAGCCCATCACACTCCTGCCTGTGGCTGGGGTGCAGAGCTTGGGGACCCCTGAACCCCTCACCCTCCTGCCTGCGGCTGGGGGGCAGCGCTTGGGGACCCCTGAACCCATTACACTCCTGCCTGCAGCTGGGGGGCAGCGCTTGGGGACCCTGAACCCCATCACACTCCTGCCTGCGGCCGGGGGCAGAGCTTGCGGACCCCCCCACATCCCTAGGGCTGTCCCTGGGCTGGGGGCTGGTAATATGGAGCTGCACTAGCTGCTGCGCTGGTGGGCGGAAATGCTGAGAGAATTCTTACCCTCCCCTGGACGAGCCCCTTGCTCCAGGGACCATCGCCCGTGGCGCTGAGCCCCAGCATTGTCCCAGCGGGGCCGAGCTGGCTGGACCTGCAGACCTGGGAGCCTCAGACAGCCCGGCTCTGCGTTGCTGCCCCGGGCGGATCCGTGCCACAGGGTGGGAGTTGGGCAGGTATCGTTTAACTCCACTGCTCTGACTGTGCTGCCCGGCCAGCCGGTACGTCCCTCCCGGCAGCCAGGAAGGAGCTCGTCTCCCAACTGGGGCTGCAGCTCCAGAATCGGGGCCCCCCCAGGGCCAAGGTGGAGGTTTCCTTCCACTGTGACTCAGAGCAAAGCGCTGCCTCCCCCCTTCCCCATTGCGCTCCAGCTGCCCGGTACTTCTGCACGAGCTGGCCGGGGCTGCAGGCTCCGGCTGCATCTCTGGCTGTTGTGCATCTCTCTAAGTAGCAGGGCCCACAACTCCTTAACACCCAGCAGCTGTCCCCTGACCCCCACTATCGACAGCTTCCTCCTGTGGGCTCGGCTGGGAGATACCGGCAGCCCAGTGCCAGCCTCAGGCTGCCCAGCCGTGCCAAGGCCTGCCTTGGGGGGGCAGAATCAGGTTCCGGGCAGGACAGCAGGGGTGGCTGGTGGGGGGAGCTGGCAGAGGGGACGGGCGAGGGTCTGGCAATAGGGCTGATGGGCTGTGTTGCAAAGGGCCTGTGTGGGCCAGAGCTGGGGCTGCAAGAGGCAGCGCTCATCTGCCTTAATTTCTCTCCAGGAGTAATGCAGCCGGGCCCTGGGCCTCGCCCTGACCTGCGCCCGGGTCCCTCCTCACCGGCTTGCAGGGAGCCCCCGTGCCTGCTGCTCCTGGCCCAAGCAGAGGGATGAAGCCTCTGCAGGACTAGGGCAGAGGTGCTGGGGGTGTGCTCAGGCCAGGACTGGCAGGCCTAGCCCGGCCCTAGGGGGCTCTCTGCAGCCAGGGGAGGCTCGCCTTGCTGCAGGCGGGTGCAGCCGGAGGAGAGCTGCAGGGCCCCACGGCGGCGAGCTGAGGGCTTTGGTACTTGGCGTAAGATTTCTGTATAGTCTGTCTTCATGAAATCAAAGAACTCTTTAAGTTCACCGTTATTCTCATCTAGTGCAAAGACTTCACTGAAGACCTTGAGGACCAAACACTCTACGTGGTAAGAGAGCATTCTCAAGCCATGCTTTGCTGTATTGTGTACTATCTGAGTGCTGCAATGTGTTGGTACAAGGTTTGGTAAATCCAGCATTTGTTTTAGGTGCACAAAACCAGACTCATTTTCTTCAAAATCTCTCTCTCCGTATGCCACAATTTTATTCTGTACCAGACTGGCATTTTGAAGACAACTCCGTAAGTTCTTTACAATCACCTCTGATGTTTCATCTGCATCTTCAAGAAAGTCTAGGAGTGATGTGCAGATTCCCTTATCTTTATTGAAGTACTGGATGACAACTGAGAATAGTTTCATGCTCCCTATATTAAAAGCATCCACTGAGATTGAGAAAGGTGCTGATCCAATGTCTTGCACAGCCAGTTTTAAAGAATGTGGTGCTAATACAGCCTCGATCAAAGCTTCTACTTTTGTCATTCCACAGTGAATTTTGGAGGCTATTTTGGAATCAGGGAAAACGGAGGGGTACAGTTTATTTCCACAATCTTGAGAACGGTAGCTGTGGTAGTGTTTAACTCCAGGATATGTTAAAAGCAATTCAGCTGCGCATATGCGTTGTTCTTCAGCATTGTTACTCTTTACGGAGACTTTATTGCTAGCATTACACCACACCTGTCCTTGTACTTTGATTTTGTGACCCTTTGTTTCTGCATGATGCTTGACGGCTTTTACAGAATCAAACTTAACTGTGAATTGAACATCACAAATAGAACAATATCCTGAGTCTTCATTTGCCTTTATAAGCCAATTCTGATACTCTGGGAGTTGCAGCCACTCATTTTTAAAAGTGCACAGCCTTCGAATCTTTTTTTTTCCGGGTTCTGTCATTTCGCCCTTGCATTTGTCCGACTGCAGCACAGTTTAGCCACCAGATAAGATTGTTGACTGTGGACATCAGTTGCTTCTCTCTGCTTTTGTTGACGCACTAAAAAAGTTACCCAGAGAGTCGATTAAACATATTGTTGTGACGGACCATCCCCCCACGCTTTACGGAAAAAGGGTTATGAACACACCTATGAATAACTCAGAAATGTTTTGAACAAAAAATGACTTGTGACCTATCATTTTTAATGTTATAACCCCCTGGACCTGTAAAATCTATTTATGTACACGTATAATTTTTATAGTTAAAGTTATGAGTAACGTCTGTTAATTAGGGTGGGGAGATAGCTCAGGGGTTTGAGCATTGGCCTACTAAACCTAGGGGTGTGAGCTCAAGCCTTGAGGAGGCCAGTGAGGGATTGGGGCAAATTGATGCCAGGGCAGGGGACTGGATGAGATGACCTCCAGAGGTCCCTTCCAGCTCTAGGGGGTGTGTGTGAGAGGGGGCGGGGCGGGGTGTGGGGTGATGGGGGGTGAGAGGGGACGGGGCAGGGCAGTGGGGTGTGGGGTGATGGGGGGTGAGAGGGGGCAGGGCAGTGGGGTGTGGGGTGATGGGAGGTGAGAGGGAGCAGGGCAGTGATGGGGTTTGGGGTGGGGTGGGGTGATGGGGGCGGGGCAGGGCAGTGGGGTATGGGGTGATGAGAGGGAGCAGGGCAGTGATGGGGTGGGGTGATGGGGGCGGGGCAGAGCAGTGGGGTGTGGGGTGATGGGGGGATCGAAGGGGGTGCACTATCTGGGGCGTGATGGGGGAGCAGAGGGGGCCGGGTGATGAGGGGAGTCAGAGGCAGGTGGGTGATAGGGTGGCAAGGGCAGAGGGGGTGTGGGATTTGAAGGCGATATTGCAGTTGTGTGTGGCAGGGAGGCAGGAGGGTGTCAGAGGGGGTGGAGTTGGGTGGGGCTGAGGGTGTGTGGGTCAACATGTGGGGCCAGAGAGAGGGTCGTTTATAGGTGGGATCGTTGAGCTAGGCTCCCAGACGGGTCTGGGCAGTGTGGGGTGAGGGGGTTTGGACTACCCTGCGACAGTCCTGTCCATCTGTCTGGGACTCAGCTCCTGTCTCCCCCAGGGAGCATGCAGCCAGGCTGGGGGTCAGATTCCATGGTGGTGGAGGTAATTGGAAATCCTGCGTGTTGTGATTTGTTGCCCTGAGCTGGGCACGTAGTTAGAGGGCCGATGACTCTGCGCCAGAGGGGTTTGATGCTGACAGGCTGTGGGAGCTTGACCGGGTTCTGATGTTCTTCTCTCCCCCCGGCCCCCCAGTGCTCCAGAAAGCAAAGGACAAGGCCCGGAGGAGTGGCAGCCTGAAGGAGGAAGCTGCCATTTGCAACCAGCTTGGGGAGATCTTGGCCAGACATGGTGAGTGGGTCCCAGGGCCTGGCTCTCAATGGCAAAGGGTGGCTAGCTGACTGCTGTCTGGCTCTCGTGGCCAGGGCTGACGCTGGGAGAGATGGGTCCGGGAGAGCCGTTCTGAGGAAGGTTTGGAGGCCCTGCTTTTGGGGCCACCGTTGGAAAGTTGGTCACTGGGCAATGCTCTAGGCTGTCTTTGTCGGTGCTGGTCTGGCTGTGTTTGTGACGGCTGGGCTGGGGAGGGCTCCTGGCCGTGGGAGCAGGCCTGGAATGGCTCTTGTTTGCAGGGATGGTACATCCATGGGCTGGGACCAGCCCCCAGGAGATTGTGTCTGGCACACAGCTGACCTTCCCCCAGCAGGGAGCCGATTCAGTGCGATGATCCTGGCCTGTGACCTGAGCCCTGCTCTTGAAGAAGAACGCCCCATGCCTGAAACTCCCTGCCATTGTGACATCTAGCTCTCTCTTTAACCTGAATCTTGTTTGGCCTCCGTCCCCACAGCTCCCTGCAATGGTTAGAAACCTTCTCCTTTGTGCCAGCCAACTTTACTCAAGACTCTCTGTTCTCAGGCCAGCATTGTCCCTTGCATTCCCTGCTTTGGCCCCAGCCTGGGCCTGACCTCCTGGGTGTATCACCGGAGACTCAGGGGACACACTCACAGCCTTCTCTTTGCGAGCTAGGCCAGCCAAGTTCTTCCAGTCACCTCTGCCTTCCTCAACAACCTGAGTGGCTCTTCTCTGCCTTTCTCTGGGGTGAAGTCCCCCTTTGTGCTCAGGAAATGGTACTTCGTGTTCCAGACCAGCTGTCACCAGTCATGGACGTGGTCCTCTCTCTGCTGGAGAGACTGTGCCTTTGCCTGCTGTGTGGCTGCATTGCATAGGTGGCTTTAGTCACCCTATAACCAGCCAAAGCATCCAGGTTTCTCTCACCTTCCTTCACTTCAGCTGATGAGCCTCCGGCTATCGGTAGCCCTTCACTCCAAGCACCTTGTCCTTTGTCGTACTGAGCAGCGCCTCGTTTCTGCTGCAGGCTTTGAGATCCCCCCGATCGTCCTGCCTACCATGCCGATCCTCCTCCGGAGCGAGCGCCCTTCCTGACTTGTGTCTGCAGCAAAGCCCATCAGTGCACTCCTGCTGTTCCTGCCTTGGGCATTAATAGATATGGTACAACTGGGCTCGTGTCGGATCTCTGAGGAGCTGTGCCAGGAGCATCCCTGCCCTCTGCCAGTTTACCTTTCGGCACAGCCTGTTGCCTTCACCCCCTGAAGCCTGTTCTCTCCCCCTGTACGCTCCTGGGCTGATCCCAGAGTGCTCCAGTTTGGCTAACGTTGCATGTAGCTAATTTTGTCTGATGCTCTGCTGCCATCCAAGTGTGCTAGAGCCACTGTATTTCCTGTAGCTAGAAAATCAGAGGCCGTCAGCTACAACATGGGAGATGAGTATCACAGAGGGAGCCATGTTAGTCTGTAACTTCGAGAACAACAAGCAGTCCTGAGGCACCGTATAGATTAACAGAGATTTTGGAGCATGAGCTTTTGGAGGCAATGAACCGCTTTGTCAGAGCATGTCTAGGAATGAGTACAGCAGAAAGGGATCTAGGGGTTACAGTGGACCACAAGCTAAATATGAGTCAACAGTGTGATGCTGTTGCAAAAAAAGCAAACATGATTCTAGGATGCATTAACAGGTGTGTTGTGAACAAGACACGAGAAGTCATTCTCCCGCTCTACTCTGCGCTGGTTAGGCCTCAGCTGGAGTATTGTGTCCAGTTCTGGGTACCGCAGAAGTTCAGGAAGGATGTGGAGAAACTAGAGAGGGTCCAGAAAAGAGCGACAAGAATGATTAAAGGTCTAGAGAATGTGACCTATGAAGAAAGGCTGAAAGAATTGGGCTTGTTGAGTTTGGAAAATAGAAGACTGAGGGGGGACATGATAGCGGTTTTCAGGTATCTAAAAGGGTGTCATAAGGAGGAAGGAGAAAACTTGTTCTTCTTGGCCTCTGAGGATAGAACAAGAGGCAATGGACTTAAACTGCAGCAAGGGAGGTTTAGGTTGGACATTAGGAAGAAGTTCCTCACTGTCAGGGTGGTCAAACGCTGGAATAAATTGCCAAGGGAGGTTGTGGAATCTCTGTTGCTGGAGATATTTAAGAACAGGTTAGATAGATGTCTATCAGGGATGGTTTAGACAGTACTTGGTCCTGCCATTGGGGCAGGGGGCTGGACTCGATGGCCTCTCAAGGTCCCTTCCAGTCCTAGTGTTCTCTGATTCTATGTGATGCAGCAGGTCTTTGCCCACGAAAGCCTTTGCTGCAAAATACGTTAGTCTATAAGGTGCCACGGGACTTGTTGTTGTTAACATAGGAGATGTGCTCTTGAGTCCCCGGTGCATGTCAGCTCTGAGCCCCAAGAGGGGTTACGGCCCGGGCTTGTTACTCTGGCTGCTCTTGTAGCTGATGGAGTGGGTGCGCCTCATCCCAGGGGCCCCTGCTGTGCCTTGGGAAGCCAGCTGGCTCGCTCGTCACCCCAGTGTCTCTCTGCTCCCGGCAGGGCGGTACCGAGAGGCGCTGGTGGACCACCAGGAGGAGCTGCGCCTCCTGGAGAGCGTGGAGGATGTTATCGGCTGTGCCGTGGCCCACCGGAAGATTGGGGAGCGCCTGGCTGAGCTGGAGAACTATGAAGCTGCTTTGAAGGTAATGGGGGAGAGGGGGATAATCAGCTGCAGGGATTGGGGCTCCCCAGGAGCTGGGCTGAGAGCTACTTTCCCAGTATTCAGCCCCGCCAAAGGCCACAGGGTGAGAGGGGCAGCAAGCCAGAGGAGGGGCGACAGAATGGCTGGAGGCGTTTAAAAGGGAACACTAGGGCACATAGTGGTAACCCCTGAGCTGTCAGCCTTGCAGGGCCCAATTCAAAGCCAGCCCAGATCCATGGGGCTTGGGGGGTCTCATGCGCCCTCTTGTTCTCCTGCTCCATCAGCACCAGCGCCAGCATCTGGAGCTGGCCTGCGCTGTGTCCGACCACACTGAGCAGCAGAGGGCTTGGGCCACCATTGGCCGCACCTACATGTTCGTGGCGGAGAGCGGCCAGGCCGGGGAGGCGCTCTGGGAGGCGGAGCAGGCCTTCATGAAGAGCCTGGCCATCTTGGAGGAGCAGCTGGAAGGTGAGAGCCGGGCTGGGAGCTGTGGGACACGGAGCTAGGGAGGGGAGCCATCAGCTTTGGATGTGGTGCGCCCTGGGGAGGGTCACCAGTCGGCCTCTGCCTTGGCTGTCTGACCAGACGGTCTAAGTCCCCACCTTTTACCCCTTGTCCTTGCCCCAGAGCCTGCATCTGGGATGTCCCTGGTCCCTGAGCTCCATCCCCTCCCCGAGCCGGAACTCCCTGGCCTGGCCAGGAAGGGGCAGGCCCTCAGGCTTTCATCCGGGCTTCCCATCTACTCGTGCTGGCTTGTAAGGCCCAGTTAGGCTCGCCGCCAGGATTGTGGGATATGCAGGGGCACTCAGGGACCTCCAGCCTTATCTGACCTGTCGGTTCCACACCAGGGCAGCCAGGACCGTGCCCGAGACTGTTCCGTAGGGACCTCCCAGCACTCCCACCCCATCCCTTGGGAGACAATTTGCTCAGCTCATTCGGCCAGCTGGAGGGTGAGGGGTCCAGCACCTGTCCAGCCCCTCTCTGGCCCTGGAGCTCCTGCCTTGTGGAGCCGGCTGGGTGACGGGCTGGCTCTGGCTGTCCCAGGGAAGGTGCCGCAGCGGGAGCTGAGTGAGATGAGGGCCCGGCTTTACCTCAACCTGGGCTTGGTGTACGACAGCATGAAGGACCAGGCCAGGTGCAGCCAGTACATCAAGAAGAGCATCTTCATCTCCGAGTAAGGCCCTGGCCCCACCCTGGGGGGGGCGGGTGGTGGTGCTGATAGGCCGAAGGCCCCTCTGAAGAGCTCCTGTGTTTCCCTGGGGTTCACCCTCTGCTGGTGGCTGCAGCCGTTTGGCTCAGGAAACCGGCTGGTGCTGTGGCTGGGGGGTGTCAGGTGGGGGCACAGGGCCCAGGGGTTTCCTGAGGACGTGAATGGGCGGGCGACCCTGGGGGTGACCCGTCTCCCTCTAGGCAGACTCACCTCTACGAAGACCTGTACCGGGCCTACTTCAATCTGGGCCACATCCACCTGCGGGAGGGGCAGCACTCCAAGGCCATGCGCTGCCTGGAGCGGGCACGCGACTGCGCCCACACCATGAAGGAGAAGTGCATGGAGAGTGAGTGCTGTGCCGGCATCGCCCAGGTGAGGGCAGCGGGGAGCCCGTACTTGGCCCCCAAGCTCTTCCCCCTGGGGCCTGACCACCCAGCATGGCCAGCAAGGGGACAGCCCCCTCCCCCCCGCCAGGCCAGCACCCTTTGGTAGTTGGACCTCTCTGCCCCTCCGCTTGCTGACCCTGCTGCCCTGGGGCCTTGCAGGTGCTCCTCAGCCTGGGGGACTTTGTGGCCGCCAGGCGCTCGCTGAAGAAGGCCTACGTGCTGGGCTCCCAGCAGCCCCAGCAGCGCGAGAGCATCCGCAGGAACCTGCGTTACGGTGAGGGGGCTCGGGTTGGGGCTCCCTGCGACACGGCGCGGGGGGGGGCTGAGGGGACCCAGTGGCCTGTGCAGCTGGCCGGGAGGAGGTTGGGTGTCACTCCCCAGGGCTCAGCCCAGGCTGACTGGGGCTGGGAGCTCTCCACCTCTGGCTCTCAGTGCAGCCCCTCCCCTTCACAGCCCTGTGTGGCTTGTGGCTCCTGGGGCGGTGCCCGCCCCCCCCACCCCCGTGTCACAGGCACGCCCAGGGAAAGGTGCCGCGGCTTCTCGGGTGCAGGGCCGCGCTTGCACAGGCCACTCCTGACAGGGCTTCTGGCACGTCCCCGACGTAGCCCCAGTGGCACCACAGGGCGGTGCTTTGACACTGACCCCGCACCAGCCCAGGGGGGCAGCGAAGGGGACTCGGCAGGTGCTCACTGTCCCAGAGGCCTGCAGGCTGGGTTGGGTGAGGGGGACCTTGGTCCCCACATACCCCTTCACCTGTGGCTCCCCTACCTGCCCTGAGCCTCTAGGGGGAAGAACCCAGCCCACCCCCGGTGCGTGCCACTCACACTGCTGGCCTCTCCCCCAGCCATGAAGGTCAGCCATCTGCAGGAGGCTCTGGAGGAGGCAGTGCCCGGCGACTTGCAGACAGCCCTGGGCCTGTGTGAGCAGCTGGGGGACCTGTTCTCCAAGCATGGGGACTATCGCCGGGCGGTGGAGTTCTACCAGAGGCAGGTGGGTGAGGGCTGCCCCTGCTCTCGGCCTGTGGGCTGGGGGAGGACCAGGCTGCCTCGAGGCTGGGCTCCGTGCATGGTAAGGGGCTGGTTCCGCTTCCTCCTAGCCGCCGAAGTGCTGCCAAGCTCTGGCCCGAGGGCAGGGGCACCCGCTCAGATTCCTGCAGGCAGCAGGGATGGGGCTGGGCGAGCCCTGCGGGGGCGGGCGGCCACCCCGGGCACAGCATGCTGTGGACGGTGTCTCTGGCAGCTGCGCTACGCCGAGTCCCTGCAGAAGCCTGAGCAGGAGCTGGGTGTGATCCATGTCTCTCTGGCTACCACCTTTGCGGACCTGAGGGAGCCCGGCCGGGCGGTCCAGCACTACCAGACGGAGCTGGCGCTGCGGCGAGGAAACCCACTGGAGGTGAGGGGGCGGCCTGGGCTCTGCCTTCTGCCCGCCGGTCTCACCCTGCAGGGCCTGGGGACCCCGTGCTGGGCTTGGCCGTGCTCTGGGGAGTTGCGGGAGGGGAGCTCAGCTAGCAAGCAGGGCCTGGCTGGGTCCCACAGCTCGGGAGCAGGGAAGGAGGGTGGGGCAGGCGTAAGAGTCAGGATGGCAAAGGACTTGCTGTTTGTCACTTACCCCGTGCCCCTGGGTGGGCTCCCTGCCAGTGGAGCTGGACTGGTGGGGGGAAGCTAATCCCATTGTCTGTGTGCCCCAGGAGGGGAAGACCTGGCTGAACATCGCCCTGGCCAGGGAGGAGGCTGGCGAAGGCTACGAGGCCCTGGAGCCCTGCTTTCAGAGCGCGCTCCGGTGCGCGGAGCAGGCTGGGGAGCCCAGGCTGCAGGTGAGGGGACGGGCCCAAAGCTGCTGCCCAATGGGGATGCCAGTGCTCGCCTGCAGCACCCCCTTCAGGCTGGGCAGCTGGCAGTGCCCCTCCCGGGGTCCCCCGAGCCTGCGATAACTGAGACTGGCACCCAGGAGTCCTCCCAGCCCCCCGCCCTACGCACAACACCTCCCTGCTAGGGCCTGTGGCCGAAAGTGCTGGTTTCTGGCCCCCTCCCGCTTCCAGGCTCTGCTCCTTGTTGGCACATGCCCGGGAGGGACCGTGCTGCTCACCTGCCGGGGAGCCCAGCTCCTCACTCCGCCCAGGATTCCAGGCTGCACCCGGCTCCTCCTGCGCCAGCACAGCAGAAAGGCAGGGGAAGGGCGTGGGGTGCCGGGGCTCGGAGCTGAAAGGCGCCCAGGGCAGCTGCGGTGCTGGGGCTGGACTCGAGAGTGCCTAGCCAGCGTCCTCCCCTCACTCGTAGCCTGTCTGCTGGGCCAGGCTGGGGGGCCTGGCAGCTGCTCCAGTGGTCAGTGCTGGGAGCTGCTCCTTCTGGGCTAGGCAGGGGCTGGGGGACCTGGGAGCTGCTCCAATGGTCAGTGCCCTGGCCTTGCTCCCTGCAGGGCCCCTTCAGGCCTGGGGCGGGGCCTGGGGACTGCCTTAAAGGCCAGCGCCCCCAGCTGACAAGGCCTGGGCTAGCAGCCCTGGGAGCGCCCAACCCCATCTGCGGCTGGGCAGGGTGATCAGCCCATCCTTTCACCCCCCCAGCGGCAAATCCTACAGCACCTTCACCCCCTGCAGCAGAAGTGGGGGCGCCCTGAGGCCCCCGACACGCTGGCCAGGCTTCAGGGCCTGTGCTGCTCGCAGGGCTGGAGCAGCGCCAGGGACAGCCGGGGGGAGGAGGAGGAGGAGGAGGAGGAGGACAGCAGCGAGCCCCTGGAGGAGAGCGACCTGGAGCTGTCTGAGAGCGGTGAGTGGGCCGGCTGGGGGGGACGGGGAGGGAGCCGGAGCCGAGTCCCGGCCGGGTGAGGCTGTAGCCCTGCGCGTCTGCCTGGCGCGGGCCCCCCTTTGGCAGGGTGGGGGCTGTATTGGAGCCGGGTGCCTCACTCAGGCCTGTGCGTTCCAGACGGGGAGGAAGATGACCTGGACGGCTACAGCAAGAGCGTGCCTGGCCGCCGCAGCATCGCCAAGGTGAGGCTGGGCCTGGGCGCAGCGTCCTCGCCCCGTGGGGCCGTCGCTCCAGCTCCTGCCCTGGCGAGGCCGGATCCCAGGGCGCTGCGCGGGGCGGGGGGCCGAGGGGGTGGCTCTGATCTGGGGCCCCCGGGCAGTGCTGACCCCGCCTCCGCCCTCCCTGTGCCCTGCAGTGGAACCGGCGCAAGGACCGGGGTGAGACCCCGCTGCACCGCGCCTGCATCGATGGGAACCTGCGCCGGGTCCATTTCTTCCTGGAGCAGGTGGGAGCCGCTCCTCGTTCCCGGGCAGGGCGCCCTGGGGTACCTTCCGTCGGCCCGTGGGGGCAGCTGGGCGGCTGGCTGGGGTCGCGGCGTCCCTCTGCTCTGGCCCTCACAGCCCCCAGCAGGGGACGCGTTCAGCAAGTGTGTCCTGCCTGCAGGGCGCGTGGGAGTGAGCCAGGTAGGCGCTGGGCACTGGGGCAGCTTCCCGGCCTGGCCTGCAGGGAGGGCAGCTGGAGGGGGAGATCCTGCGGGAGTTGGCATGAAGCCCAGCAGGGCACCTGGCCCCCACGTAACCCTCATGCCTGTTCATGTCTCTTTCCTCCTGGGGGCAGGGCCACCCCCTGAACCCGCGGGATTACTGTGGCTGGACCCCGCTGCACGAGGCCTGTAACCACGGGCACCTGGGTGAGTGGTGAGGAGGGTGGGAGGGTGTCGGTGTGGGGGGCGGATGACGGCAGGGGCTGGAACGGGTGATGGGGGCCGGCTGGAGGGGGCCCTGGTGCTGCCACCCAGCAGTAACTGCCGGCTCCTGTGCCCAGAGATCGTGCGGCTGCTGCTGGAGCGTGGTGCCTCCATCGATGACCCCGGGGGCCCAGGCTGCGAGGGGATCACCCCCCTGCACGACGCTCTCAACTGCGGCCACTTCGACATGGCCGAGCTGCTGCTCCAGAGGGGCGCGTCGGCGGTGCTGAGGAACGCCAAGGTGGGGGAGCAGCGGCCTGTGGGCGGGCGCTGGGCTCGGCACCCCTGCACAGCTGTGGGGTTTCTGGGGGCGGCCCTGAGGCTCAGCCCCTCCATCTTATCCGCCGCAGGGCCTGAGCCCTCTGGGCACCCTCCGGGAGTGGGTGAGGATGTACGGCCGGGACCTGGACCAGGAGACGCGCCAGCGCTGCTGAGCCATGGAGCAGCTGCTCAAGGAGGCGGTGGTGGGGCGAGGTGAGGCCGGGTGGGAGTGGTGCTGTGGGGGGGCATCTCTTGGGGGCTGGGCCCAACTCACGGGGTTCTCTGTCTCCCGCCCAGCAGCAGAGGTGGCTCAGCCCCCACAGGATGTGCCGCAGAGCCAGCTGTTTGATGCGGAGCTCTCTGAGCCGCTGACACCCCCCCACTCAGCTGTGGCCCCCCAGCCCCAGAGTGGGGGCCCCTCCACGAAGGCGACTGCGCCCTGCAGGATCCTGACCCAGCGTGGCGGGCAGGGGCCAGAGTGCTGGGCCAAGCTGGACGAGTGCATGACCCCGCTCCGGCCCATCAAGAAGAGGCAGCGGCTCCTGAGCCTGAGGGCGCCGGGGGAGGAGAGCCGGGTGCCGGGGTTCCTCGGGCGGGCAGAGCCTGGGCTGCCCCCCTCTGGCACCGGGCAGGCCAAGTACGAAGCATCCATCCGTGGCGTGGGCAGTGCCCAGTCCTGCCAGGTCCCTGAGCAGGTGCCGGCCGAGGCCTCTGCCAGGCCGTCCCTGATCCCAGCCGAGGAGTACGTGGGGGATGACTGGCTGGAGGACGACCTGGGGGCGAGCCGGGAGCCCCACAAGAGGAGCCACCGGCGCCCGGGGGAGTCGGGCTCGGACTCAGGGGGCACCAGTGGGTCTGAGAGCGACGGCGCAGCCCCCTTCCCAGCTGCTCTGCCCCAGAAGAGGAGGGCCCGGCAAAGCCGCCTCACCCAGATAGTGGACAGGACGTCGCTGGGTCGGTCCCGCGGGGGCCAGGCCCTGGTGGCTCCGGAGCCAGCCGCTGGTCTGAGGCCCGTAGACGGCAGTGGAGAGGCCCCACAGGTGAGGTGCTGGGGGTGCACAACAGCAAGGGAGTCCCCTGGGCTGTCTCTTGGGTCTTGACTCCCCTCCCCTGTTCCCAGGCCCCACTGCTGGCTGCAGCCCCGACTCGGCCACCCCCCATCCGAGTGCGGGTCCGGGTCCAAGACAACGTCTTCCTCATCCCCGTGCCTCACAGGTGAGAGCCGCCTCGCATCCTTCCTCCCAGCGTGGCCCAGAGCCCGGGAGTCCTGCCCCCCCAGCCGGGTCTGGGGCAACATTAGCAGCACCCTCGGAGGGGTCCAGCTCCCAGGCAGCGCCAGGGGGTCAGGGACTTGGGGTAACAGGGCCATTCCCCTCTGCCACTGGGGGGGCTGCCCTGTTCCTGCCCCACCCTGGGAGGGTGGGCTGGGGGCCTGGTTCTGGTGGGGCGCTCTGGCTCAGCCCTTCCCTTCCCTTCCCTTGCAGTGGCCTCGAGAGATGCCCGGTGGCGTGGCTGGCAGAGCAGGCGGCCCAGCGCCACTACCAGGCCTGTGGCCTGGTGCCCCAGCTCACCCTCAAGAAGGAAGGGGCACTGCTGGCTCCCCAGGATCTCATCGTGGACGTCCTGCAAAGCAACGAGGAGGTGAGGGGCACCCGAGCCAGGATTGGCGCTTCCAGGGCTGGGCCCACCAGGTCCCCCTGTAGGCCGCTGAAGGGTCGTGGTGGGGCCCATCACTGTGGACTCTGCACCAACCGGCAGGGCCCAGATGACTGGGAGCTCGGAGGTCTGGCTTCACCCCTCACTGGCGATGCCCTTCCCCTTGTGTTTGAGCCTGCCAGTGCTGCCCAGCCAGCCGGCCTTCCTTCCTACCCATAGGGCTCTCGTCTGCCTTGCAGGTGTTGGCAGAGGTGCAGTCCTGGGACCTGCCCCCGCTCGCCGACCGGTATCGCAAGGCCTGTTGCAGCCTGGCCGTGGGTAAGGGGATGCCACGGACCCTGCTGCCTGCCTGCGTGTGGGAACCGTTGGATGTACAGGGTCTTGCTGGGTTTTGTAGCGCCTCAGGGCGGTCAGCCGGCTGGGGAGAGTGCCAGCCGGCCCGTGGGGGGGACAGGCAGGAGGGGCTCCAGTGGGAAGGCTGGTCCAGGGGGCTTGGGCACAGCTGTGCCACCGTCTGCGTGTGTGACCTCGGGCAAGTCCCTCAGTCTCCGGGTCACTGGCCCAGCTACGGAAGGGGACAGAGGTGGAATGTGGCTTCGGGTGGACAGATTGGCACCCCCAGGGCCGTGCTACATGCCAGGGGAAGACCTGTCCAGCATCCGCTGAACGGTGCGCAATGTCAGGAGCCCCCGGTCGCGGCTGCCCCCCACGTGGTGCTGGGCGGGGGGAGGGTGTCCTCGGTCACGGCTGCCCCCCACCCTCTCCCTGGCTGCTTGGCTCTAGCCCCGGCCAGGCAGCAGCTGGCTGGGAGCTCGTCAGTCTGGGTGCCCCACAGCGACTGGTCTTCCCTCATGGACTCCTGTTGCAGGCGAGCACCGGCTTCTGCTGAAGATGATGGAGCTGCAGGAGTCGGGCCCCTCGTTCAGCACCTGTGGCCTCTCCTTGCACCAACCCCACCTCACCCCACTCCTGCGTGCCCTCAAGCTGCACAGCTCCATCCGCCAGCTGCGGCTGGCTGGGACGGGGCTGGACGATGGCCTGGCTGCCGAGCTGCTGGCTACGCTGGGCACCATGCCCAGCCTGGCCCTCCTCGACCTGTCGGCCAACCAGCTCGGTGCTGAGCGGCTCCGCGCGCTGGCAGCAGGGCTGCCCTCCCAAGCGGTCTTCCAGGTTGGCTTGTGGGTGTGTCCAGCACCTCCCTTCCCCTCAACGGCAGGTGGGAGGGGCCCCGGCCTCCCGCCTGAACCCCAGAGACACAAGCAGGTTCGGGGACCCCCAAGCTGCCCATCCTGGCGCTCTGGGCTACGGCTCTGGCACTGCTGGTGTAAAGGGCCCTGATGAGCTCCTGCCAGGGCTGCCCTGATGGACACCAGGGGCTCCCCGGATCAGGGAGGAGTAAGCTGTGGCCATGCTGGTGCCAAGGTGCCTGCTCCTAGGTCCTTCTGGGGAGGGGCTGGTTGTGAGGGTCCCTGTAGCATGGGGGGGGCTCTGCTGCTCTGTCCCTTCTCTGGGGCTGAGGCTGCCGCTGTGGTCCTCCCAGCGGGGGTGCAGCCCCGGCTGTCTGGTGGCACAGGGCAGAGCCCAGCAGGTTGGGGTGACTCCTCCGCCCCTGTTGTTCCAGAGCCTGGAAGAGCTGGACCTCAGCCTGAACCCCCTAGGGGACAAGAGCTGCGAGGCCCTGGCCTGCCTGGTTCGAGCCTGCCCGGTCCTGACCACGCTGCGGCTGCAGGTCTGTGGCTTCTCTGAGGCTTTTGGGCAGCACCACCGCCTCCTGCTGGCCAACAGCCTGAAAGGTAAGTGCCCCTGCACTCCCCCAGCCCCGAGTGGGGGCACAGCAGGCGTGGCCTCATGGTACAGGTGGTGCCCTCCCTTGTGGCTCCCCTCCCCCAGCGCCACGGTCTACAGGCTAGGCCCCCCTGTGACACAGAGGCACTGCCAGGAGGGCCCCATTCACTGGGACGGGGCCTACAGCTTGGGGGTGAGATGTGGTGACCTTGAATACTGGTGCAGGTGTGACGTGGAAGTACACGAGATTTATACGAAGGTGGAAGTGCCTTTGGTCCAGGGGAGGGAGGGAGAGAGAGAGAGTGTGTGTGTGCGCGCGCGCGTGCGCACACTCATCCCCCCAAGCCCAGGGGCCCCCTCTCTAAGCCAGGTGACCGCGAGAGTGTAATTCACCTTTGGTCGGTTCTCCAGCACCGACAGTTTTTAAATCTAGGCGGGCTGTATTTCTCATGGGACAGGTCTGCTCTGGGAGTGAGCTGGGGGCAGGGCTCTGGCCAGAGGGACACAGGGGAACAGCCTGGGTGACCACACTGGTTCCTCCAGGCTTGGAATAAACAAATCTATGCAGTCTCTCCCCCCAGCATCTAAGTCAGTCAGGCACAGTAGGGCTATGTCTACACAAGCCCCTTCCTTTCAGAAGGGACGTGGTAATGAGCGAGTTGGGAAGATGCTAAGGAGGCGCTGCCATGAATATGCAGTGCCTCTGTGATGTAGTGGGAGATACCTGTGTGTACACGTGGGGCTCCTGCTGAGGGTAACCTGGCGACCAGGTGACACCCCTGGGCTGCAGACAAAGGAGGAGGTGGAGCCTGAGGGGTTTGAACTGGAACTGGGTGTTGGAAACAGTTAGTCGGGGCTGGGAGAGAGAGAGACAAAGGAGGGGGCAAGACCCCGGCTCCGGGGGCCCCTCGGGGCCTCCTCTCCCCAGCATGGCTTGGACTGGCTGTCTCTGCCGGCTGCACTGACTCCTCTGTACGACGCTGTGCCCTGTTGCCTAATAAACCTGCTGTTCTCCTGCCTGCGGATGGGGTGCAGAGGATGGAGACCCCGAACCCCCTCACAGCCTCATTAGCATAATGGTGGCTGCATGTGATTTGAAAGTGTTGCTTTCAAATCGCGCACCGCCCATGTAGACAGGGGCTTTCGAAAGGACCCCCCGGACTTCGAAAGCCCCTTCTTCCTATTTGGTTTTAGGAAGAAGGGTTTTTCAAAGTCTGGGGGCGGAGGAGTGTCCTTTCAAAAAGCCCCCGTCTAAAGAGGCAGCGCACAATTCAAAAGCTGTGCTTTCCAATTGTGTGGGGCCACTATTATGCTAATGAGGCACTGCATATTCACAGTGGTGCCTCATTAGCATATTCCCAACTCGCCCCAAAAGGAGGGGACTAGTGTCGATGCGGCCTACATGTAGAACTCAGCAGCAACACAGCCCCCCCCCGCCCCCACTGTTCTGGGAGCCCTCCGAGATTCCTGTCCCAGAGTCCCCAAAAGCTGTACTGCTGGAGGCTGAACTCATCCGGAACTTGCGGCAAAATTCATCGATGGAGCCAATTTCGGATCCCTGTACCTGTTTGAAGGCAGCTTTGTACTGGACCAGGAGCCGGGAGCAGGCTGCGGTGTACCTGGGGCAGTGCATGGAGTAAGAACAGCTGGAGTGGCTCATGCCAAGCAGGAGGGGAACACGGAGGTCGAAGATGTACAAGCAGGTCCCCAGGGGAAAGGAGAACACTGTAACAGCCCCCACGGCAGAGGAGGCTCCCCAGGGTCTCTGACTGGAGACCCTCTGCATGGAGCAATGTTGCCTGGCCCCCAGGGGAAGTGGGCAGGGCCTGAGGGGGGACTAAGGGGCTGTTTTGATGCTTCTCTGAGCCCCCTCCCCAGTGTGTCCGCAGTGCCCTGGGGAGGGGAGGTCACTCTGCTCCACTCGGTAACGACGCATCCTGCAGGAGATGCTCCTGCTGCTGCATCCGCTTGGCTCCCCTGGGAGAGACCAGGCTGGAAACAAAACCCAGCTGGGGACTCACTCGTTGGGAGAGACACAGTCCTTGATATAGGCTTTCTCCAGAGCCTGCATCGTCTTCACCACCGCAAACAGCTCAGCCATGTTATCGTACCTGAAACCCAAGCGCAGAAGCCCGTGAAGGCGCATAGCCTGTGACCCCCACCGCTATACACGCGCCCGCGTCCTTGGGAACAGCACAGGGGCTCTCATGTTCCACAGCCCAGCAGGAGCACTCCCTTTTTGTGGAGAAGACCCTTCCGCCTATTGCATCTTTCTCAGCCGCAGGCTGCCCTGGCCAATGGCAGAGGCGGAGCAGAAGGGCTCTTGGGTCCTTCCTAGCTTGGCGCGGGGACAGAGCATCAGAACGCAGAGCTCCCTGCACCATCAGCCCCAGCATCTCCCGAGCAAGGACCTCACTGCAGACAACAGCTTGAAGTCCCAGCACTCCCAAGCCCCACAGAACTGTGTACCACATGGGAACCCATTCGGCTGGGGATGGACTCACTTTTCTCGCTCCCGTGCATTTTTATACAGCTTCACCTCCTGCAAGGAGAGCAGATACACAGCCTGTCAGGTACCCACACAGTGTGTGGTCAGCTGCACAAATGGACAGGCTGGAAGCAGGTGGGGACGGAGCTGACAGATACGGACCTCCTGCATCCTCACCACAGGGTGGAGGAGACAGGGACCAGAGAAACCCACACTGAGATGGAGGTAAGGAGCTGGGAATCACCTCAAGAGCTGGGGTCCCCTGAATGCTCCAGCACTGAGGGCTGTGAAACCGTTTGCAGAGCCAAACCCGACGTACGCTGGAAGGTCATTCTGCCTCCTGTGCCAGAGACAGGACGAGGAGGGGAACGTGACCAGCGTTACTCGCCTCGTACAGTTCTGGCTTATTCCCTGGGGCTGAAAAAGAGGAAATCCATGAACAGACCTAGCACTTATAGCTAGGGGCCTACCAGTGACGCCCACAATGCAAAACCTTCCTGGTAACCCGGTGTTAGGAAGGACCACGTCCACAGCTCCTTAGCCTACTAGCTACAGGGATACTGCTAGCACCCAGGACCTCTACAGCCTGCTCCGCTCTTCCATCCCGCCCCTCCTGCTGATCACCGCCCCTTGCTCCAGGCCAGAGAACCCAGCACAGTTCACAAGGGAGAATCAGAGTCTGAGCTGGAAGGGTCCTTGAGAAGTTGAGTCCAGCCCCTGCACTGGAGCAGGGCCAAGTAAACAGAGCCCATCCCTTCCAGGCATCTGTCCAGCCTGTTCTTAACAACTTCCACTGATGGGGATCCACAACCTCCCTGGGGCACCTGCTCCACAGCTTAACTGCCCTCAGTGTGGGAAAGCTGTTCTTTATCTCAGGGGGTCTCAAACTTCATTGCTGTACAATCCACTTCTGCCAAGAAAAAGTAATGCACAGACACATGCCTCAGCCAAAACCCAGGCCCTGCCACCAGGGGTGCGAGTAAGGGGAACAAAAGACCAGCCCCATTGCCCGAAGAAAGGAGAGGCTGAGGACCCAGGCTGCAGCCCCAGGAGGGGCCTGGAATCTGAGCCCCACTGCACAGGGCTGAAGCCCTTTGTCTGGCCTCGATCTCAGCAAGTCTAAGCCAACCCAGGGAAACTCATTAAAATGAGGTCCCAACCCAATTTGGGAACTGCTGTGCTATCCTAACCCCTGTTGATGCAGACTGAGCCATTGCTTTGTAACCTGCCTCTGTGGCCGTGATACCCACCCTCCCATGAGCCCAGTGTCCCACCACTCTGCTGCCCCCAGCCCCGCTAGCCTGACCCCTGGGGACTTTGAGGGCGGGCAGTCCCCTGAGGGGAGCTGGAGCCCACGGTGTCACTGGGTCTCTGGCCAGGGGCGGGGTGGGCCTGGGTCACAGCCCTGCTCATGGCCAGCATGCAGGGCTCTGTCAGGTGTCGACCGGGCCAGTCTGTGTCTCAGCCCAGGCCATGGGGTGGTGCTGTGGGGCCCCTTGCTCCCCACGGCGGCAGGGCCAGCGGGACTCACCTCCTGGGCCAGGCGCAGCAGGGATCCCGTGGAACATTGTGGTGGGCTGGGGCACTGCTGCCAGGGGGACCTCTGCGAGGGAGGGAGAGGGGCGTTAGTGTGGCCTGGTGGCCCGGCCCCTGCACCCGACGCGATCCCTGGACCCAAACAGCCTGGGGCCCCACACTCCCCACCGCCCCCTAGTGACAAACACCCCCCAGCCCTGCGCTCCCCACCGCCCCCTAGACACAAACACCCCCCCGGCCCCGCGCTCCCCACCGCCCCCCAGTCACAAACACCCCCCCGGCTCCGCGCTCCCCACCGCCCCCTAGACACAAACAACCCCCGGCCCTGCGCTCCCCACCGCCCCCCAGTCACAAACACCCCCCCCCAGCCCCGCGCTCCTCACCGCCCCCCAGTCACAAACACCCCCCCCGGCCCCGCGCTCCCCACCGCTCCCCAGTCACAAACACCCCCCCCCCCGGCCCCGCGCTCCTCACCGCCCCCCAGTCACAAACACCCCCCCCCGGCCCCGCGCTCCCCACCGCCCCCTAGTCACAAACACCCCCCCCGGCCCCGCACTCCCCACCGCCCCCCAGTCACAAACACCCCCCCCGGCCCTGCGCTCTCCACCGCCCCCTAGTGACAAACACCCCCCCTGTCCCTGCGCCCCCGACCGCCCCCAAGTCACAAACACCCCCCCGGCCCTGCGCTCTCCACCGCCCCCTAGTAACAAACACCCCCCCTGGCCCTGCGCCCCCGACCGCCCCCCAGTCACAAACACCCCCCCCGGCCCTGCGCTCCCCACCGCCCCCCAGTCACAAACACCCCCCCCCGGCCCTGCGCTCTCCACCGCCCCCAGTGACAAACACCCCCTCTACATGTCCTCCAGGGCCGGCAACGTCGATGTTCAACTTCGACGTTGCTCAGCCCAACATCGAAATAGGCGCAGCGAGGGAACGTCTACACGTCAAAGTACCACACATCGAAATAGGGATGCCAGGCACAGCTGCAGACAGCCGCAAACGCCCCCCCCCCCCCGGCCCCGCGCTCCCCACCGCCCCCCAGCCGCAAACACCACCCCCCGGCCCTGCGCTCCCCACCACCCCCTAGTCACAAACACCCCCCCGGCCCTGCGCTCCCCCCCGCCCCCCAGTCACAAACACCTCCCCGCCCTGCGCTCCCCACTGCCCCCCAGCCGCAAACGCCCCCCCCCCCGGCCCCGCGTTCCCCACCGCCCCCCAGTCACAAACACCCCCCCCCGGCCCCGAGCTCCTCACCGCCCCCCAGTCACAAACACCCCCCCCGGCCCTGCGCTCTCCACCGCCCCCTAGTCACAAACACCCCCCCCGGCCCTGCGCTCTCCACCGCCCCCAGTGACAAACACCCCCTCTAAACGTCCTCCAGGGCCGGCAACGTCGATGTTCAACTTCGACGTTGCTCAGCCCAACATCGAAATAGGCGCAGCGAGGGAACGTCTACACGTCAAAGTACCACACATCGAAATAGGGATGCCAGGCACAGCTGCAGACAGGGTCACAGGGTGGACTCAACAGCCAGCCGCTCCCTTAAAGTGCCCCTCCCAGACACAGTTGCACTAAACAACACAAGATACACAGACCTGACAACTGGTTGCAGACCCTGTGCCTGCAGTATAAATCCCCAGCTGCCGCAGAAGCAGCCAGAAGCCCTGGGCTAAGGGCTGCTGCCCACAGTGACCATAGAGCCCCGCAGGGGCTGGAAAAAGAGCATCTCTCAACCCCCCAGTTAATGGCCACCATGAAAGACCCAGCAATTTCTATGTTATGGGACACAGATCGTCTACATAGTCCCTACTTTGACATAGAACATAGAAGTAAAACACTATTCCTTCCTCCTCATGAGATTAGCAACTTCAACGTCTCACCATTTAACATCAAAGTTAACTTCAAAATAGTTCCCCATGCATGTAGACGTGACGGGCGCTATTTCAAAGTTGGTGCTACTACTTCAATGTATACGTAGCTAGGAAGAGTTTATCAAGCCAGGTTTACAGCTATGTGGCCAGAGCATAGGCAAGGCCATGGCACTCAGCAAACTAGCTCAACCAGTACTCCTCCCTTGTTCCCTCCAAACGCTTTAAACCAGGGAGCCCTGTGTAATCAACGTCTTTAACAGCTACGGTGGCTGCCCTGTCCCCCACAACAACCCAGAGCATTGGTGACATCTCACAACTCCCGCTTTAAGTGTCAGCTTAAATTGTGATTTTACAACTAGATGTTTACAATAGACCAAATCTCATGGCTAACTTGCTACCCATTAGGCTTTGCCTGAAAAGGTATGACACATGCACATCTTTTGCATACTCAAGCAGATGACCTCTGGGAGACTCAGTCCTCCCAGCCTTCAGCAGCGCTGCGTTCCCCTGCTCCCCATTCCCCACACAACCAAAGGCAGGGGAACTGCTGCTGCCCCCCACTTGAGCAGCCCACCTCCTCATCCAGCAGCTGCTGCATCCTCCCCCCCCAGGAAAGGTAAGGGGCTTCTGAAAGCGGCGGTTGGGCCCCCTCCACAGGCCTCCTCCTGTGGAGTGGCCTGGGAGGGGTGAGTTTGGGCAGAGCCCTTCTTTTCCACCGGGGCTCCAGAGGGGTGGCTGCATAGCCAGGGGTGGGGTGTTAGGGTGTGCCCCTGCCCCACCCCTGCAGCCACCCCCCCTTACTGCCCCCCCACCCCCACCCAGCTGCCGCTGGGGGCCCCTCCTCCACCTGGGCCCCCTTCTAACCAGCTGCCCCTTCCTTCTCCCCCTGGTTTGTTAAAGGCTCTGCAGCAGCTGCTGTGGGCCCCCCCCCCCCCTCAGGCGCACGTGGGCACCCCCACCCCCCCATTTCCACCAGGTTGGCTGTGCCCACGCCCCCTCCCACCCCCCTTTATTTTTCACTTCACCCAAGCGCCTGAGCCCCCCCCCACACGCACAAACTTCAATTCCCCACATCCCAGTGCAGAAAAGGAGCCATCTTACCATCTTGTGCTGGGAGCAGCGGCCGTCTTAGGTCTCACCTTCCCCTGACCTCACTGCCCTCGCTCTGCCCTTCCCCCACCTGACTGGGTCCTCAGCCCGGCCGGTGGGGGAGGGGCAGCCACGCCTCCACCCTTCCTTCCCCTCCACTCTCCTCCCCTCCCCCGCTCTCTCTTAAAGGCCCCACGCCCAACAAACTTCCCCCATCTTATAAACCCGCCACCATGACCCCCACACCCGCCGGAGGGTCATCCGGTGACCCCCTCCTCCCCTCGTCTTCCACTGTCACCCCTCCCACCCCCGAAACAGCGGCCCACTCACCCAGGGCCGCCCAAGACTCTGCCGCCATGTCGGCTGAGGGCGCGGGCGCAGGCTCCGGGGCTCCCACCACCTCCGCCGCGGCGTCCTCCAGCAACCTGGCCCCGAACCCACCCCCCCAAAAGGGCAGGAAGGGCCAGGGGAAAAGAAAGGGCAAGAGCCCCGCCCGGAAGGCTAAACCCCCCGTGGCGGGGACTCTCCCCCCGGCTGCAAAAGCATTCGCCGCAGCCTCCCCTTCTCCCCCTCCCCCTGCTCCCTCCACCACCCCTGGGGGCCCCGACATCTCGGCCCCCAGGTCGTATGCCCAGGTGGCGGCCGCCGCCCTACACCCTGCTCCTTCCGCCTCCGCCAGGACTACCATCCCCGACGGTCGCGGCCCCTTCCCCGCGCTCACCAGGAGGCACGGGGTCCGCTGCCTCCTGGTGGCTGCCTCGCCCCATGTGGAGACCTACGTGCGGGCGTTGGCACGGGTGGTGGGGTCCGCGGCCGTGGTGGCGGCCTCCCGGATGTTCGGGAAGATCGTCTTCTTCCTGGCTTCGGAGGCTGCCGCCCAGGAGGCGGTGGAGAGGGGCCTGGCGGTTGGAGGCGTGCACGTGCCCCTGGAGCCGCTGGAAGACCTGGGTGTGTGGGTGGTGTTCTCGTCCGTCCCGCCCTTCCTTCCCAACGCCGCCCTTCTGCCTTTCCTCACCGCCCTGGGCCGGCCTTTGACGGTCCTGAGTCCCCTCCCCCTAGGCTGCAAAGACCCCGCCCTCCGGCACGTGCTCTCATTCCGCCGGCAGGCCCGAGTCCAACTGCCGCCGGTGGCAGCACAGGGCGGGGTGGCCCAGGAGGGGACTATACTGGTGCCCTATCAAGGGGCCCAGTACCGGGTCTTCTACACCCTGGGGGAGGCCCGGTGCTTCGGGTGCCGGGCGGCGGGGCATGTCCGGAGGGATTGCCCCCTGGCCCGGCACGAAGGAGAGGAGCCCGGGACCTCCTCCGACCCGGGGGGCGTCAGCCACGAGACCGGCGGCGCCCCGACCGCGACAGGCCCTGGGACCGCCCCTCCTCTTTTAGGCCCGGACGGATCCATCGCTGCTCGGGCGTCGGAGGGCGCCCGGCAGCATGGTGCCGGGAGAGAAGAAGCGGGCGCCGGCGCCCGAGCGGGCACAAAAGCCGGGCCCGTGGAGGAGAGGGAGGCAGGCCCGGCGGCAGGACCAAAAGAGGGACCACCCCAGGGCGGGCCGCCCCTCTCCCTCGCCGCCCCACCCCCCTCCTCCCTCCCTCCCTCCTTGTCGGCTCTATCCCCTGGCCCCTCCTCCTCTACTGCCCAGCCCGCCTCCTCGGAGGACTGGGTATTGGTGGGGGGGAAAAGGAAAAAAGGGGGTGCGCGCGTCCGGCACCCCACCCCGCCGGAGGACGGGGTGGAGGTGCCACGCAAGGCACCCAAGAGATCCGCCAGCCCCGCTCCACCCGCCGAACCCCCGGCTACCAACCATCTGCCAGGGGTGATGGAGGTTGCCGCCGCGGCGGCCGAGGAAATTAACACCCCCTCGGCCCTGGAGCCAGAGCCAAAAGAGGCCGAGACGGCCCTCCCTGTGCCCGCGCCCTCCTCCGACACCCCTCCAGCCGCTACCCAGGCGGCTGTAATGGAGCGCCCGGAGGAGGTGGCTCCCAACCTCGCCCTCCTCTCACAGGAGGTCGAGGCCCTGGGCCTCACGCCGGTGGCCCTGGACATGGAAGGCCTGCTATTAGAGGCCTGTGGGCCGCCTTTGGACTCTCTCCCACCCCTCCCACTTTCCCTCACCCCTCCCACCAGCGATCCCTCACTTGCCACCTCCTTCTGCCCTGAGCTGTCCCAAGGGGCAACCCGTCCCCCAACTAGGGACGACCCCCCGGCGGAGGTCGGCCAGCCCCCACACGCCCTAGGGGAATTAGGGCTCCCCTTGCACCCCCCCTTCGTCCCTGCAACTGAAAACCCCGATACCCTCTCCCCCGACCTGCCGGCGCCTCCCGCTGAGAGTGCCGGCACCTCAACCTCTACCCTGCCATTGCCTCAGGAAGCCCCCCTCCTGGAGACCTCCTTGGCCCATATTTCCGCCCTTGCTCCCACCTTGGCCTCACTGCTTGCCACCCCCGCCATACCCCTTCCCAGCCAATGCCCCGCTCCAGAACCCGCAATCCCCCCCACTCTTAACCCTCCCCTTCCTCCTCCCCCCCACTCCTTCCTTTCCCTCCCCCGCATGACCCCTCTCTTCCCCCACTGATCTCTACCTCCCCTGCCCCCATACCTCCCCCTCCCTTTTACCCCTGCTCACTCATACCTGCCCCCGAGGACGTAACCCCTCAGGAGGCCCCTCTTGCACTGCCCTCTCCCAGCACTTCCGGGGCTGCTCTCCCTCCGCCGCCCTCATCCCTCCCAAACTTAGGCCCCAGTCCCTCCCCCAACCTCTTCTCTGGCCAGGGGGCCCAAGAGAACGCGAGGCCGACGGGTTCTCAAGACCCCGAGACCTCGGCACCCCACGCGCTGGCGGGTGAGATGCGCCAGTTCTTGGAGGACGTTCGCGGCTCCAAGAACAAGGTTACTCTCGCCCTCCAGCGCTGGGGAGATTTTCATTTTGTCCTGGAGTCCGCGAGGGCCCTTCTGAGGGAGGGCAAGGGGACCGGGAAGAGGGACGCCGCGGTCTACCAACGGGCCCGTGGCATCCGCGACGCCCTTGTCACCTTTGGCGTGGCTCACGGCTTGCTGCGTGGCCCCACGGGAACCGCCGGCGCTCCCTCTGGCGAGGATCCTCCCCAGCCCTCCAAATGGCGCCGTTCATCTTTGCCACACTAAACGTCAGGGGCTGCGGGTCGGGTCTCCGCAGGTGCCGAGTGCTCTCCTTCCTCCGAGAGGGCGGGTACTCGGTCACCTTTCTACAGGAGACCCACACTACTCCGGCCGCCGAAGCCAAGTGGCGGCTGGAGTGGGGAGACGGGGTCCACTTTAGTCATCTCTCGGCCCGGCGGGCCGGGGTAGCGACCCTGTTCTCCCCAGACCTGCAGCCCGAGGTGCTGGGGAGCGTCGAGGTCGTGCCGGGCCGCCTGCTGTATCTCCGGGTGCGGGTGGAGGGGCTGCCTCTTCACCTTGTCAACATCTATGCCCCGACACTCGTTCCGGAGAGAACCCCTTTCTTCCGGCAGGCGGCAGCCTTCCTCGACACCATCGATCCTCGCGAGTGCCTGGTCCTCGGCGGGGATTTCAACTGCACCCTCGAGGAGCGGGACCGCACGGGGACCGAGAAGTGCCAGGCCGCTGCGGACGTCCTCAGGGAGCTCATTAACCGTCGCTCCCTGGTGGACGTCTGGCGCAGCCACCACCCGGACGAGGACGCCGGCTTCACCTACGTCCGGGTGGTGGGCCATAAATCTGTACACTCCCGGTTGGACCGCATTTACATCTCGCGGCACCATCTCTCCCAGGCCCACGCCTCCAGCGTACGGCCGGCCCCCTTCTCGGACCACCATCTGGTGGCCGTGAAGGCTTCCCTCTCGCCGGGGAAGCGGGGGTCGGCCTACTGGCATTTTAACAACAGCCTGCTGGAGGACGTGGGCTTCGTGGCATCCTTCCGGGAGTACTGGCTGACCTGGCGCGAGCAGCGGCACGCCTTTCCCTCGGCACGGCGGTGGTGGGACCTGGGAAAGGTGCGCGCGCGGCTTTTCTGCCGCGACTATACCCGGGGGGCCAGCCGGCGGCGGGATGCGTTGATAGGGCAGCTGGAACGGGAGGTCCTTGAGCTGGAGAGGCGTCTAGCCGCCAGCCCCGGAGATCCATCCCTCTGCGGCACATACCAGGAGAAGCGGGACGAGCACAGGACCCTCGATGCCCATTGGGCACAGGGTGCCTTGGTGAAGTCGCGAATCCAACTCCTGCGGGAGATGGACCGCGGCTCCCGCTTCTTCTACGCCCTGGAGAAAAAGAGGGGCGCCCAAAAACATATCCCCTGCCTCCTGGCGGAGGATGGCACCCCTCTTACGGATCCGGTGGAGATGCGCGCGAGGGCTCGCGCCTTCTACGCCGCCCTTTTCTTCCCGGATCCGACCGACGCCGACGCCCGCAGGGTGCTCTGGGACCAACTCCCGTCGGTCAGCACGGGCGACCGGGACCGGCTGGAGCTTCCTCTCACTCTGGCCGAGCTCTCGGAAGCCCTCCGTCTCATGCCCACCAATAAATCCCCGGGCATGGACGGGCTGACCGTGGAGTTTTACCGCGTGTTTTGGGACGTCCTCGGCCCAGACCTGCTCGGCGTCTGGGCCGAGGCCCTGCAAAGCGGGGTGCTCCCCCTTTCCTGCAGGCATGCAGTCCTCAGCCTGCTACCGAAGAAGGGGGACCCCCGCGACCTCAAGAACTGGCGTCCCATCTCGCTCCTCAGCACGGACTACAAGATCATTGCCAAAGCCATCTCCCGTCGCTTGGGGTCCGTGCTGCAGGACGTGGTCCACCCCGACCAGACCTACACCGTCCCGGGCCGCACCATCTTGCAGAATTTGTCCCTGGTCCGGGATCTCTTAGAGCTTGGGTGTAGGGACGGCCTGTCGTTCGCCCTCCTGTCCCTGGACCAGGAGAAGGCGTTCGACAGGGTGGACCACGGGTATCTCCTAGGCACCCTGCAGGCCTTCGGCTTCGGACCCTGCTTCGTCGGGTTTCTCCGGGTGCTGTACGCTGCCTCGGAGTGCATGGTCAAGCTCAACTGGACCCTGACCGCTCCGGTCAGCTTCGGACGGGGAGTACGACAAGGCTGCCCGCTCTCAGGACAGCTGTACGCTCTGGCCATCGAGCCCTTCCTCTGCCTCCTTCGGCGAAGGTTTACGGGATTGGCGCTTCCAGAGGCAGGGCTGCGGCTAGTCTTGTCGGCGTATGCCGACGACGTGCTCCTCGTGGTCCAGGACCCGGGAGACCTGGCGCGTCTGGAGGCCTACCAAGCTATCTACTCGGCAGCCTCCTCCACCCGGGTCAACTGGGTCAAGAGCTCTGACGTGGTGGTCGGGACCGGCTGGCAGATGAGCCGCCTCCCACCCGCGCTTCAGGCCATCCGGTGGAGCGCGGGTCCGCTGCTCTATCTAGGCGTCTTTCTCTCCGCCACGCATCCCTCTCCGCCGGAAAACTGGCAAGGCCTAGAGAGCAGGGTCGCTGAGCGGTTGCGGAGGTGGACAGGGCTACTCCAGTGTCTCTCCCTCCGAGGGAGAGCGCTGGTGCTGAACCAACTTGTCCTGTCCATGCTCTGGCACCGCCTCAGCACCTTGGTCCCACCCCCCGGGTTCCTGGACCAGCTCCAGAGGTTAATCCTGGAGTTCTTCTGGCCAGGACTGCACTGGGTCCCTGCAGGGGTACTCCATCTTCCCCCAGAGGAGGGGAGACAGGGCCTGACCTGCACGCGCACTCAGGTCCATGTCTTCCGCCTCCGGGCCCTGCAGAGGCTTCTCAACACCAACAGTGCAGATAGTCCGGCGTGGAGCACGCTGGCGCACGCTTTCCTCCGCCGTTACCGAGGGCTCCGATACGACCGGCAGCTCCTCTATTTATCCTGCAGAGACCGTCCGCGAGGCCTCTCGGAGCTGCCGGCCTTCTACCAGGACCTCCTCCGCACTTGGCGGCTGCTCGCAGCCTCCAGGTCCTTAGGGGCCACCGTGGGAGAAGACCTCCTCGCGGAGCCCCTGCTACACAACCCCCACCTTCGTGTGCAGGCGGCGGAGTCTCGCACGGTGCGCTGGAGGCTGGTCCTAGGTGGAATCACCAGGGTCGGAGACCTCCTGGACTACGAGCGGGGGGACTGGATGGAGGCCCCGGCGCTCGCCCGGCGCGTGGGGCTCTCCGACCTACGCTCCTCCCGTCTCGTACTCCAGGAGGTGAAGGCTGCCCTGCCCTCCACCGCTCACAGTTACCTCGGCCGGGTCCTGCGAGAGGGTGCACCCCGCCCCCCTCCCACTCCTAGCCCTCCGGACCTCTTCGTGGGCCCCCGGCTTTGCGATCCTGCCCGCCCCCTCCCCCACATCACCTCAGCCGGCTGCACACTTTCCAGCCGGTCCCCTTCCGAACCACGCCTCGACACCTTCTGTACGCGCTCGTGCTTCACACGCTCCACTTCCCCACCCTCGTGTCCCGCCCCGATCACAAATGGCGGGACCTCTTGCCGTCATCGGAGGGTGGGGAGCCCCGGTGGGCCGGCCTCTACTCCACCTTGGTCCCGCGGCCCGCCGGGGACATCAGCTGGAGAATCCTCCACGGAGCGGTGAGCACGGGCGTGTACCTGGCGCGGTTCACCCCCATCCCGGACACCTGTACCTTTTGCGGCACGAGGGAGAACCTGGCGCACATCTACATCGAGTGCGCCAGGCTGCAGCCCCTCTTCCGGCTCCTCCAGAACCTCCTCTTGAGGTTCTGGCTGCACTTCTCCCCACACCTTCTCATCCTCTCACACCCTATCCGTGGCCCCACAAAGTCACGGGACCTCCTCGTCAGCCTCCTCCTGGCCACGGCCAAAATGGCCATTTACAAAACCAGGGAGAGGAGGCTGGCAGGGGGGGTGACCTGCGACTGTGGGGCCTACTTCCGTTCCTCCCTCCGCTCACGAATCCGAGCAGAGTTCCTCTGGGCGGCGTCCACCAACTCCCTGGACGCCTTTGAGGAACGGTGGGCGCTGTCTGGGGTCCTCTGCTCGGTGTCCCCCTCTGGCTCCGTCATTTTAAACCTTTGATCCTCACTCCCGCTCCTGGTTTTCTTTCGTTGTCCCCCGTATTTACTTGGAACCGGGCTGTTTTTAATGGGTCCCCTCTCATCGTGAGAGGGGCCTTGTAGCTGTAGCCTGCCCACTCCCCCGGCATCCAATAGGTACACTTAGAAATCTCATGAGTACATGAGACCAAGGGAACTTGAAACTACGTGGGTTTTTTTTCAAAAGCAGCTCTGTCTGAACAACGAGCATCTAACAAGCTACGTTGGCTGTGTCTACACGTGCCCAAAACTTCGAAATGGCCACCCAAATGGCCATTTTGAAGTTTACTAATCAAGCGCGGAAATGCATATTCAGAGCTTCATTAGCATGCAGGCGGCAGCAGCGCTTCGAAATTGACGCTTCTTGCCGCCACGCAGGGCATCCAGACAGGGCTCCTTTTTGAAAAGACCCCACCTAGCTCAAAGTCCCCTTATTTTCATGAGCTAATGGGAATAAAGGAACTTCAAAATAGGCAGCCTTTTTTGAAAAGCATCCCATTTAGACCTGTCACACAAGTGGCAAAAAGCATCAATTTTAAAGCACCACTCCTGGGTTGCGCAGGGATCCTTTCATCGGGGGTGGAGGATATAGACCTTTTTTTTGGAAGTGAAAGTGTTTGGTCAATGTGGGTCCTGTTTTTTTTTTGTTCTTCTTTTTGAGGAAACCTTTGGAAATGTGGTTGCAGGTGTTTTTGAGCTGGGGTTGCAGGAGGAGTGGGGGTTTGTTGTAATCAGTTTTCAGTAACTTTTCTTCATGGAAAAAGATAGAAGAAGTTCTTGGATTTTTGTAGTAAGCATGTGGTGGATGGTTGTTCTGGGGGTAATATAAGCTGTTGCAAAGGGGTGCTGTAGAAGGCATGGAATTTGTAGACAGGATTTTCATCTCCTGGACTGAAGCTGTATTTTGGAATGGCTATGCTAATAACTGAATGGAAAAACAGGAATGAGGTGCTGAAATGAATATTCAGTGCCTCATTAGCATGCTGCTGGACAGGGCACTTTGTGGCTTGGTTCCATGGGGATCCTTTTTGAAAGGCCCTTGCAGACTTGGAAATCCCCTTATCAGTGGATAGGAACAAGGGAATTTTGAAGTGTGCAGGGTCCTTTGGGAAAGGACCCCCATGTAGCCAACCCACACGCAAGCAAAATGGGGCACTTTTGAAGTGCCGCGGGCGGCAGTATGCTAATGAGGTGCTGAATATTCATTTCAGCACCTCATTGGTATTCTTCGATTTGGCCATTAGCACGGCCATTTCAAAATTTTGGCCAAGTGTGGCCACAGCCCCCTAGTCTTCAAAAGCCCCTAAAACCAAATAGGAATAAGGGGCTTTGCGAAGGCCCCCATCTGCACTGCATAGGCAGCCTGCTGTGGCTGCCGTTATGCTAATTAGGTGCCTCATATTCATGGTAGTGCCTCATTAGCATGTTCTGACCTTGCTTATTACCATGCCCCTTTTGGAAAGAAGGGGCTAGCGTAGATGTAGCCTTTGTGAGACTCCTTCTTGGTAGGTGCTGTAGTTAGGCCCAAAGCTGAAACTGCTACGAGCTGAGCAGAAGAACTGGCGGCTCAAGCCATGGAGAGCTGGTTTTGCCTCCAGCCACAATAGAGGGGACAAACGGCCAGTGGGGGGGCAAGCAGGACATGGGACCAATGAGAGGTTGTCTGGCCTTGCCTCAGGCTCAATGAGGGGTGCATCAGGGTGATGTGTCAGGGCCTGCACGGACTGGACAGAGCTTAAGTGGGGCATTTGAGGTGGGGTGCAGAGAAAGTTTGGGTGTGTGGATTGGATCTTTACAGTACTGGACTGGTGAGCCTGAGAGGCAAAGGACACTGCTCAATCCATCTGAGCTGGGACAGTTACTTGAGGGTTGGTTATGAACTCTGGGTGTGGGATTTTCCCAAGCTATTGCCATGTGAGTTCTCTGCCTCTTTCATTAAAAGTTTCTTTCCTACACTGAGGCTACGTCTACACGTGAAGCCTACATCGAAGTAGCCTATTTCGATGAATAGCGTCTACACGTCCTCCAGGGCCGGCAACGTCGATGTTCAACTTCGACGTTGCTCAGCCCAACATCGAAATAGGCGCAGCGAGGGTACGTCTACACGCCCAAGTAGCACACATCGAAATACGGATACCAGGCACAGCTGCAGACAGGGTCAACCTGCGGACTAGCGCTTCCGGGGCAACAGCTAGCTGCTCCCTTAAAGGGCCCCTCCCACACACACTCAGCCTGCACAGCACGCGGTCTGAGGAGCCATAGGCACACAGACCCCGGGCGCCGCAGTCATGGACCCCCAGCAGCAGCAGCAGCAGCTAGAGGTCCACCCAGCCCTCCCAGCAGGAGCAGGGCTTGCCCTGACCCATGCCATGCGGGAGGCAGCTGAGCACCTCCTTGCCCCAGGGGAGGAGATGCCCCCAGGGCAGCAGGGCTCAACCCCTACCCCTGCAGCACCCCGCTCCATCCTCCGCCTCACACGCCAGCGGCTGTGGAGCTACCCCACCAGCACCAACTGGTGGGAGTGGCTGCTGCTTGGGGAGTGGGACGACGACCCCTAGCTCAGGAACTTCAGGATGACCCGGCAGACATTCCTGGAGCTGTGCCAGTGGCTCACCCCCGCACTCAGGCACCAGGACACTGCTATGCGGCATGCCCTTACGGTGCAGAAATGGGTCGGCATCGCGGTCTGGAAGCTGGCCACTCCGGACAGCTACCGATCCGTGGGACAGCAGTTTGGTGTCGGAAAGGCCACCGTCGGGGCTGTCGTCATGGAGGTAAGCGAACCCACGGGGGGAGGCCAGAGCAGGGGGGCAGGGCAGGGCAGGCCAGGGCAGGGGGGCCAGAGCAGGGCAGGGGGGGCAGGACAGGGGGGCCAGAGCAGGGCAGGGGGGCCAGAGCAGGGCAGGCCACGGCAGGGGGGCCAGGGCAGGGCAGGGCAGGGCCACGTACACGCTGCTCACCCCTCATTGGTGCCGTCCCATGTGCTTTCTCTGCAGGTTGTGCGTGCCATCAACGCCATGCTCCTGCACAGGCTCGTGAGGCTGGGGGACCCACATGCCACCATCGCCGCCTTTGCCACCCTGGGCTTCCCCAGCTGCTTCGGGGCTCTGGATGGGACTCACATCCCCATCCGCGCCCCGCATCACAGTGGCGGACGATATCTCAATCGCAAGGGCTACCATTCTGTCGTCCTCAAGGCCTTGGTGGACAGCCGGGGACGTTTCCAGGACATTTACGTGGGCTGGCCTGGCAGCACCCACGACGCCCGGGTTTTCCGGAATTCGGGCCTGTGCCGCCGGCTGGAGGCGGGGACCTACATCCCCCAGTGGGAGATCCCTCTGGGGGACACCACCATGCCCTTCTGCATCATCGCAGATGCGGCCTACCCCGTCCGGCCGTGGCTCATGCACCCCTACACGGGCCATCTCTCCGCTAGCCAGGAGCGCTTCAACGAGCGCCTGAACCGTGTGCGCCAGGTGGTGGAGCGCTCATTTGGCCGCCTGAAGGGACGCTGGAGATGTCTCCTGACCCGCCTGGATGCGGGCCCCAACAACATCCCCCAGATTGTGGGTGCCTGCTGCGCCCTGCACAATTTGGTCGAGAGCAAGGGGGAGACCTTTCTGCAGGGCTGCGCTGCGGAGGCCGCCAGGGCACACGTCCAGCCACCTGCTGCCCCCAGTCGGCAGGTGGACCCCGAGGGGACCCGGGTCCGGGAGGCCCTGCGGGCCCACTTCGACGACCAGGCCGCGGGGTGAACGCTGCCCAGGCCCCCTACTGCCCGCCCCTTCCTCCCCCACACTCCTGCCCCAACGCCCACACCATGGAGCACCCCAGCGTCCCACCCTCCCACTTGTCCTGGACAAATGACAGCACGCACTTGTGGCTGAACGTAAACTTTTTTTTGGTCTTTCTGAAACTGTTTTTTTGGGGATGTAACAAGAAATATGTGAACCACAAACAGAAAACTGGGGAGAAACGTCCAACCAAAGCAATATGTAGAACAATAAAACAATGCAAATAAACAACAGTGTGCAATAAATAATAAAAAGGAAACCAGGGAGGATAAAGGGGAGAACTATTTACATGGGGGGGACGGGGAAAACGGGGGGGCCAAACAAACAGGGTGCAACTATATACAAAGGGGGGGGGCCACGTCCCGGGCCCCTCGCCCCTATAGCCCAGCACTGGGCGTCGCTGGCCGGGAGCCCCGCCGCGCCTGCAGCCTGGTCCGCGGCTGGGTGGGAGCGGGCTGGAGCAGAAGGTATCGGGGCCGGCGAGTGTCAGGTGGCTCCAGGGGTCCCTCGGCGCTCTGGCCCTCGCGGGTGGGTGGCGGGGCGACGGCGGACGGGCCGGTGACGGGCGGAGCAGCTGGTGGTGGGGCTGCAGGAGCGGGCAGGCCGGGCGATCTTTCGGCCGGCGCGTCATGGGGGGCCAGGTAGTCCACAAGCCGGTTAAATGTCTGCATGTAGGCCCCCCATGCCTCCTGGCGCCAGGCCAGCGCCCGCTCCTGCAGGTGGAGGTGCTGCTCCGCGACCTCCAGCTGCCGACGGAGGATGGCCAGCAGCTGGGGGTCCATCACCGGCGGCGGTTGGTGGCGCGGGGTCCGCCGTCTAGCCCTCCGCGGGGCCGGTCGGTCCTCGGCCGAGGGGCTGCCCTGGAGCGAGGGTCCCGGAGGGCTGTCCGGGACGACTGACGCCTCGCCGGCGCTCTCTTCCGGTCCTTGTGATGGTGCAGGTGCAGGACACAGGAGAGGAGGGGGGGAAGAAGAATGGAGACAGGCGTTAGTGTGGGCCCCGAGCCGTGGCCTTTGTCCCTCCAGCCCTGTGCTGCAGGTTCCCCATCCCCGTCCCCGGGAGATGCTGCTGTGATGGATGGGGTTCAGGGGTCCCCCGGCCCTGCATCCCGTCCCCTGGTGGGAGCGACTCTCACTTCACCCGGCAGGGTCTGACAGCAGGAGAGGTTTCTTAGGCCACAGATGGCCAGTTTCTGCCAGGAGTGACAGCACCAGCTGTCGGAAGAGACAGTCCTTCCAACCCGTGGTGGGGAGAAGACCCCAAGGGGGGGCCCCTCGGGGATGCAGCTTTCCCCCTCCTCAGGCTGGCTGCCTACCAGCTCTCCCTTCCCCTAGCCTCTACCTGTGGCCCCCGCCCTCGCCCCCCAATTCCAAGCCAGCTCGGCTCCTCCCTCCTGTTAGTTCAGGGCAGAGGTGTCACCTGCCAGCTGTAGCGCCAGGATCCTCCTTTGGCCCTGGGAGGTATTCAGCTCTTGGGGCTCATATGTAGCCTGAGTCTCCCTTTTGCATTCCCCCGACTCCATCACATGCTGCTGCTGCGGGGTGTCCCACCCCCTCCTCCCGGGGGCCTCTCGAGTTTCCGCTCCCCCCTGGCCCGGGGATGGGGCATGGCACTGTCATACGGAGGGGGGGCGGGGGAAGGGGCTGATGGCTGCAGTGCTGTGAGGGCCATGGCCCTGGTGTCCTTGGGGCCATGGCCATGTGAGCATGTGGGGGGCCCAGGACACATATTTCTTACCCCCGCCCCTCAAGCCCAGGGGTGTCCACCAGAGAGGGGTACCTACCTGTGGGTCCGCTCCCACGGTCCGGAGATCCCCGGGGGGTCAGAGGCCCTGCTGCTGCTCCAGGATGGCAGGAGGAGGATCTGTAGGCTGGATTCTGCGGAGGAGGAGCCCCCCTCCTCCTCCTCCTCCTGCCGCGATGTCCCGGGGGTGGCCTCCGGGGGGGGGCCCCGGGGTGCGGGGCTTGCCTCCGGGGCGGACTCCGTCTGCAGGGCCTGCTGGGGCTCATCAGCTGAGGTGTCAAGGGTGGCCGGAGGGGAGGAGGTGTGCCGGGAGCCCAGGATGTCCCTGAGCTCCCTGTAAAAGGGGCAAGTGACGGGGGCGGCCCCAGATCGGCTGGCCGCATCCCGGGCCCGGGCGTAACCCTGCCGCAGCTCCTTGACCTTACTCCTGACGTGGTCAGGAGTGCAGGCAGGGTGACCCCGGGCAGCTAGGCCGTCGGCCAGCCGAGCGAACGCATCCGCGTTCCGCCTCTTGCTCCCCATTACCTGGAGCACCTCCTCCTCGCTCCAGAGCCCCAGCAGGTCCCGCAGCTCGGCCTCCGTCCAGGAGGGGCCCCGCTGCCGCTTCCCAGCCTGGCTGCCCTGGCTCCCCTTGGGGGGGGTCCCCTGGGGGCGCTGGGGGGGCTTCCGGCCAGCCATCGCCGTTCTGTGGGGCGGCTGAGGGTGCTGCAGGCTGCCCGCGTGTGCAGGCTGGAGCCTGCACGTTGCCTCAGCTTCCTGCAGAGGCAGGGAGCGGGAGGGGACCTTTAAGGGGCCGCTCCACGCGGCCACCAGTGAGCTGAGGGGCTGGAGACAGCGTCTCTCAACCCCCCAGCTGATGGCCGCCATGGAGGACCCGGCAATTTCAACGTTGCAGGACGCGGATCGTCTACACTGTCCCTACTTCGACGTTGAACGTAGAAGTAGGGCGCTATTCCTATCCCCTCATGGGGTTAGCGACTTCGACGTCTCGCCGCCTAACATCGAAGTTAACTTCGAAATAGCGCCCGACGCGTGTAGCCGCGACGGGCGCTATTTTGAAGTTAGTGCCGCTACTTCGAAGTAGCGTGCACATGTAGACACAGCTTTAGACTCTGTGCGTGCGAGTGGGGAAGCATCGCCTCTCCGAGGCGCCCGGGGGTGTACATTTCCCAGGCTACGTGGTGTGGGCTGGAGTCAGTTCTGTGTGAGATGGGTGAAAAGGAGCCCCAAGATGTTGAACTCGGCCCTGCGTGCTGCCGATTCCTTCTGGCAGAAGACTTACATGTGAACAAAGGACAGGAACGCTGCTTGTTGTGTCTGCCTGGCTGGGTTTGCTGGGCACATGGGAACAGATAAGAGCAGTTACAGGGTTACGGGCCATGGTACGGGCCATGGCGGGAATGTAATACATGAGTATACACTGTAAGGCTGCCTGGCTCCCTCTCTCAAACTGAAGTCAATTTACGCCCATTTAGAACTGGCAAGAGGGCTGGGAGGGGCGGGGGCAGCAAAAGCAACAGTAAAAGCTAAAGAAAATCCTGGCCATGGCTGGAACGCACCCTCTCCCATGACCCCTCCCCCGTGGGATACAAAGGAGGTGGGATGAAGCCTCCTGTCTCAGGACTTGCCCAAGTATAGAGTAGGCATCCTTCAGTCTCCATAGACTATGGATCGCGCCCTTTATAGTTTCAATTGAGGACTTCATTTACAGCGTCTACTGTGACTATGAGGACCCACATGAGAGTGACAGTCCTTGCTGCATCTCTTGCAGATGTGGTGGGTGTCTGGCAAGTCCTTAGTGTGCTTTCTGTGCGCTTGCTTCTCCTCTGCTAGCTGTCTGATCTTCATCTCGCCCTTCTGAAGGCCCTTGTGTAACCCCTGCCTCCATCTGCTGCGGTCGTCTGCTAGTTCTTCCCCGTTGTCCAGCTCGATGTCTACCTCTCTGAGGTCTCTCTTGCAGACATCTTTGTAGCGCAACTGGGGGCATCCGGGAGGTCTTTTGCCAGAGGCTAGCTCACCATACAGGATGTCTTTTGGAATCCTTCCATCATTCATCCTGTGGACGTGGCCAAGCCAGCGGAGCCGACGCTGCCTGAGGAGGGTGTGCATGGTTGGGATTCCAGCTTGCTTGAGGACGGCGGTGTTGGTCACTTTGTCCTTCCATGATATTCCAAGGATGCGCCTGAGGCAGCGCAAGTGGAAGACGTTCAGCCTCTTTTCCTGGCAGGCATACAGGGTCCAAGTCTCGCTGCCATAAAAGAGGGTGCTGAGGATGCAGGCTCTGTAGACTTGCATTTTGGTGTGAGTGTTCAGCTTGTTGTTATTCCACACTCTCTTGCTGAGTCTGGACAGAGTTGTGGCCGCTTTTCAGATCCTCCTATTTAGCTCAGTGTCCAACGACAGGGTGTCAGTGATGGTGGACCCGAGGTAAACGAACTCGTGGACGACCTCTAAGGTATAGTTGTCAATGCTGATTGATGGGGATTCAGCAACATCCCGACCGAGTACGTTTGTCTTCTTTAGGCTGATGGTAAGCCCAAAGTCCTTGCATGCTTTGGAGAACTGATCCAGCATTTTTGAAGCTGGTCTTCTGTGTGAGACACTACAGCAGCATCGTCTGCGAACAGCATGTCTCTGATGAGGACTTCTCGCACGTTAAACTTAGGTTTCAGCCTTGCAAGGTTAAACAGTTTCCCATCAGATCTTGTGTGCAGCAAGATGCCCTCTGTTGAAGATCCAAAGGCATGCTTCAGGAGGATTGTGAAGAAGATCCCGAACAAGGTCGGAGCAAGCACGCATCCTTGTTTGACGCCGCTCCTGATTCTGAAAGCATCCGATAATGAGCCATCATATTGGATGGTTCCTCTCATGTCTTCGTGGAAGGACTGGATCATCTTGAGTAACCGTGGAGGACAGCCTATCTTGTGGAGCAGTTTGAACAGACCATCCCTGCTGACCAAGTCAAAGGCCTTGCTCAGGTCGATGAAGGCTATGTAGAGTGGCTTCCTCTTGTCAGGGATTTTTATCCCTTTGGGCATTATCGTCCCCATGGGCCAGGGGAAACAAGCCTTTGGCTTATTTAATATCATTGCAAGGGCAGGTAGACTCTAAAGATACATAGACTGCCATTTAGCAGCCCCCTGTAACCGTCACTCTGTGTCAATTGGTTTCCCCGGTAGCCTGAACTCACAAACACCTCAGAATCATGGATTTGAAATTCAGGCTCCTCATTGGGTGCAGGTGAGCAGCTTCTAGAAGCTTCCCTGGCTCGGAGGACCTGTTTGAAAACATGTGCCTAGAACCTTCGTATGGAAATTAGCTTATGAATCATGTATGAACTCTACCTATATAAGCCGTTCCTGGCATTCGGGGCCCTTGGGTACTGCAGACAAGGATCCTGCTGACCCGACACGAAACAGCGAGGCCACGAGGCGACCGCTGAGAGTTCCGAGGCCGGCCAGGCTTAAGAGCCGAAGAGAGCTGAATCACAGCCGCGCTTGCGGCTTAGAGCTGAAATCACCTCAGAACTCGCCTTTGAGCGGTGCTGAACAGAGCTAAATCTCTGCTTGGCTAGTTACACCTAGCCACCTCAGCCAATGGTGACAGGACCCTGAGCCGCCTTGCGGCCTGAAGCGGCGTCTTTGCACCATCGCGCCTCACCGCTCTCTAGCATCGAGGAGCAACAAGCAGCCCTGAGGTAGATCAGGCGGGCGGCGACCTGGCCTCACCACTAGGGTGAGGTACTGCGTGCTCGCCTGCTGAAACCCAGGGCCTGCCATCACAGCGGCACCTTTGCTCCTGCCGCCAGCCATCTTGCGGCATCGACGCTTCACCGCCACTGGACTGGACTCTTACTAGACTAGACCTTACCTAACCGGACTGGACACGTAAAATTGCCTTAACATAGCTATATACATATACTATGTTCACTCCCACCTGGGAAATCGGGACCCTCTGCGAGGGAACGGGGGGTTGCTCCTCCGTTGTTCCTTCCTCTGACGAGGGGAGGGAAGCGCCCGGGGGCCCGACCCCCTGAGGCCGGGCCTGGACACCCCAGGCAGGGTTCATTATATTAACCAGACCTCAGCACATTTAATTAAGAATTAATGTTTAAGTTTAAGTTGTTATAGTTTGTCCAGCTCTTCACGGTTTAACAATAAGGCAAAAGTTCTAACTTCCCTTTTCCCTTCTATCCTTTTCCCCCCATCCTTACTCACCTCCTCTAAATAGATTGCAGGAAAAGGCATTGCCTCCCTGCCGCCCTCAGTTGTCAAATCCTACCATAGTGACCTGAGGAAGAGCATAAGCCTCCCAGGTACACTTAGTTGGACCCACTAAGGGAGTACCGTGAGCCCCCCAAAAGAGGGACAGTCCAGACTGGCTCTCGGGTACCAACCCCTTGGGTCAGGCTAGCAACCTGACCCTGCACAGAGGTGGGGCTTAGCACCCCCACCCCGGCTTTGGAAGGAGACAGAGGGGATTTTTCAAACTCCCAACACCCCTCACTCCTAAACTCCTCTATCCTTTTACCTTTGCTCCTACAACCAAATCCTTTGCCTTGTGGTACAATAAAACCAACTCAAGGGCCAAAAGAAAGCCAACAAATGGACACAGTTTCAAACATAAGTGTACCTATCGTTAGAGCGTAAATAAGTTTCTCTCTTAGAACTGCTACTTGTTATAGTTCTAACCTCGTTGTGTCCTTTAATAAAATCCTAGTTACTTTGTTGTTTTTTAACCTTATAACCCTTGTCCTTGTCTCATTGTTCCTGCCAGCCTCTCCTTTCCAGAAGGCTCTAATGCAGACCCAAAAGATTCACCTAGGTGGTGACAACCGGTTTGTGGTTTGTAGCAGGGATTTGATCTGGGTCCCGGCATAGAAGAAACAGGGGGTTCACGTACTCCCTTATTCAGGGACTCATCACCTCTGCTCCCTGCACTTCTCCTGCAGCTGCCTTAGCGAGAAGACCATGTCAACAGTAGACCTCTGTGCTCGGAATCCGCACTGCGATTTGGGGTACACCCTCTCAGCAGTCTTCTGGAGTCTGCCAAGGATGACGCGAGCGAATAGTTTACCAGTGACGCTTAGGAGGGAGATTCCACGGTAGTTGTTGCAGTCGCTTCTGTCTCCTTTGTTCTTTACAACGTTACAATGTTAGCGTCGCGCATATCCTGTGGAACCTCACCCTCTTTCCAGCACAGGCACAGTAGCTCATGTGGACACCCAAGTGGAAGTGACTGTAAGGGATGTGGCTAAGGGCACACGCTGCAGGTATAGTGAGGCCTAATCAGAGGGGGTGTCAGGGCATGGGGCCAGCGCGGTGTTCTGCAGTGTCTGAGCTGGGAAGCGAGACAGCACGAAAGCTCTGGGGTGTCAGGCTGGCAGAGGAACCCTGGGGAGCAGATTTGGCCAGGTTGCAGAGCTAGGGGTGCACTCACTTGGAACTAACTTGCCTCGGGCTTCCGATCTCCTGATTTCCGCTTGTGTGACGAGAGGTGGGAGCGGGGTGAAGGGAAAGCCTTCTAACACTGCCTCCCTGGGAACCAGAGCCACCTCCCCACTTCCACCCCCACCCACCCCCCTCTACAGCCACTGGGCTCACACACCTCTAGCCTGGAGGCAGAGCTGGGCCCTGCCTGTTCACATTGTCCAAATGCCCACCAGCTAAACGGGGAGCCCAGGGGGTTTGGCCTTTGGATGAAGAATGCTTGAAAACAGGGGCAGCAGCTCAGGTCTGTTCAGCTTTTGCAAAGATCACCAGACCAGAACAGACACAATATATAAAGCCCAGAGGTCCAAAAATCGTCATCAAGGTTGGCAAATCAGAAGAGCAGAGGGGTGGCGGGACGGGGGGCGGGAGTTAAGAGTTAGATAAAATAAGCAAGCACTTAAAAGGTAAAAGAGTCCTTATAATGGGGTAGGTAGTTGCTGTCCCTCTTGAAACCACGTGTCAATGTGTCGAATTTGAATACGAATGTTAGTTCTGAGCATTCCCTCTGTAGACGGTCGTTAAAGTCCCGTTTCAGTAGCACACAAGCTCTCAGGTCTTTAACAGAATGGCCCGCTCCAGTAAAGTGCGGGCTGACAGGTTGGTGTATTTGGAGTTGTTTAATGTCTGCTCTATGTCCGTTCATTCTTTGTCGAAGAGCGTTTGCGGTCTGTCCTATATACGTGGTGTGTGGGCATTGTTGGGGGGTTGAGAGGGGGTCAGAGGCTCAACACATTCCACGTGCGCTGCCTTAGGCGCATACTCGGTACCTCATGGCAGGACAAGGTCCCCGATAGCGCAGAGCTTGAGAGAGCAGGCACCGCCTCCATGGTCCCCCTTCTCAACCACAGGCATATGCGCTGGCTGGGGCATGTCTCACGCATGACGGATGGCCGAATACCGCAGGACCTCCTCTTCGGCGAACTGGCGTCTGGAAAGAGGCTGAAAGGGCGATCTAAATTGCTCTACAAGGACACGTGCAAGCGTGACCTCAGCGCTCTCTCTATCAGCGTGAACACCTGGCATTCGCTCGCCTCAGACAGGAACGCCTGGGAACAGGGAGTGAAGGAAGCTCTTGTGATGTATGAAACTACCTTGGTGAAGGAAGGGGAAGACAGGAGAGCCCTCAGGAAGATCCCTGCCCGTGATACCAGAGCGACATCTGCCTACTGCTGCTCACAGTGCGGAAAGGACTGCCACTCCCGCATTGGATTGCACAGCCACAGAAGACGCTGCTCGAATCAGCCCAACTGGGGCACAAACCCATGATGCCTTGGGATCGAAGGATGCCTACTGAGCATTGTTGGCACATGAGGGCATATATGATTTTAGCTGAGGAACAGGAGAATGTGCCCATGATTCTGTACTTAATGTGGTTAGGTCCAGGGATGAAATCGCCAGCATAGATATGTGGGCAAAGCTGGCAACAGGGCTTGTTACAAGGAAAAGTTCCAGGATTAGTATTTTGGTGGTATATCCTGTGGTTGCTAGTGAGAATCCTCATAAGGTTGAGAGGTTGTCTGTAAGAGAGAACAGGCCTGTCACCTAGGTCCCTCTGGAGTGTGGCATCATGATGAAGGATAGGTTGTAGGTCTTTAATAATTCGTTGCAGTGGTTTGAGTTGGGGGCTGTAGGTGATGACCAGTGGTGTTCTGTTCTTGGCTTTTTTGGACCTATCTTGGGGTAGTTGGTTTCTGGATATTCATCTAGCCCTCCTGATTTGTTTTTTTTTTGTTTTTGTTTTTTGTTTTTAACGTCACCTGGTGGGTAATTCAGGCTTATGAATGTTTGGTAGAGATCTTACAAAACAAAGCAGCCGAAATGCAGCACTTTAAAGACTACCAAAATGATTTATTCGGTGATGAGCTTTCGTGGGACAGAGCCACTTCTTCGGATCAGTGGTAGAGATCTTGTAGTTTTCGGTCTCTGTCACTAGGATCAGAGCAGATGCGATAGTATCTCAGGGCTTGACCATAAATGATGGATTGTGTTGTGTGTGCAGGATGGAAGCTGGAAGCATATAGGTAAGTCTAGCGATGAGTTGGTTTCCGGTAGAGTGTGGTACCGATCAGGCCATCCTTGATTTGTACTGTAGTGTCCAGGAAATGGATCTCTTGTGTGGAGTGGTCAAGGCATAAGTTGATGGTGGGGTGCAGATTGTTAGAGTCTCTGTGGAATTCTCCTAGAGTCTCTACACCAGGGGTCCAAATCATAAAGACGTCATCCATGTTTCGTAAGTGCAGGAGGAGTCAAAGGGGACGAGAGCATCTTTGGGAGTGGCAGTGACACTGCTGTGGTCCCAGGAGTGGCTCCCTTTCCCAGCAGAAAATGCAACACAATCAACACAGGTAGGACTTGAATCTACAATCCTCCATTAGGCTACTGGGTCTGGCTGTAGATTACAGGCTTTTTGCTTCTCAGCGTGATGAACGCGACTGAGCTGCCGCCCCTCAATGTTCTGCCAGTGCGGGGGTCAGGAGGGAATTTCTGACTTCCAGACTTTGGCAGCCAAGTGCCTGATTAGGATCAAGTGGGACCTTTCTTAGAAACAGCTGGTGTTTGCCACTGGCCCAGAAAGGCTCCCACCAACCATCCCATGCTTGGAAAGCAAATCCCTGCAAGGGAAAGGACCAGAGTGTGTTGGCAGGTGTAATACGACAGGGTTTCTCGGCACAGCTAGAGAACTCAATCCAGGGAAACTTTGCTTAAAATCCAGGCTACTTACAACCTCAGGCTGGGATTTCCTTCTCACTAAGGCAAATCCAACCAGCCACCACAGCACCTCTGCCAGCTCCACTGGCCAGCCAGAGCCACACCAGCAAACCCCCAGACTTCCCAGCTGCTCTACCAGCCCCGACCAACAACCCTCAAATTCAGGTGAGAGGCTCTTAAGCCTATTTCACCAAACTCCACACAGATTGTTTCAGTTCCCAAAGGGCCAAGCCCCAGCCCCAGCCCCTAGTCAATATATACTTGGATCTTACCCAAAACAACACGCTCAGCAATTCTTTAGATCTCATATCTAAAGATTTATTTACAAAAAAGAAAGAACAGGGTTAGAGAGAAGAATTGTTAAAGCAAAACTTTACATGTCAGTCATAACTTCTGACGCAGCCAGCGATGTTATTTGCAGATTCTTGAAAGTCTCTGAAAGTTCATTGCATGTTACATAGATGCAGTCATTGGAGCACCGTAGGTCCGGCCCGCTGGAGTCCACATGCTGGAACATGGCCCCTTGGAGACCACAAGACAAAAGATCCAATATGGACACTGCTAAATCCACCTCATCCTGCCGAGGGATGGGCCCCCAGTCCAGACAGGCTTAACTCCTGAAGACTGAAGAACCAAGAAAGTCCCTGCCAGGGCCCATCTTACAGCTTTTCATATGCAGATGGACGATTCCATTCTGCTCCACGGGCCTTGGCCCACCACCTGAGCCGGTGGGTCACTGTGCCGAGTTCCCATTCGTTGCAGGCCCAGCAGTAAACCCACCGTCACAAAGTGAGCGTTGGCCGTCTGGGCCTCTGCTCAGCCAATTGTCCTGGCTGGGGTCGAGCCCCACCTCCCTCTGTGAACCTCAGCATTGAAGCATTTCTCAAACAGCTGCAGAGCTAAACGTCTATAACTCTGCCTACGTCCATGCTACAGACACACAAGTAGCACACATAGCTTCAGGGCATCAGCAGCTTTCATTCGACACCTCACATACCGCCCCCGCCGCCCCAGGAACAACATTTGGGGCCAATAGCCACCCTGGGCATTCAAATGGCTTCCAGACCCCATCCAAAAGTTCAGTCACATGACAGCATGGCCTATCTCTAACCCTCTGGCTCTCCGTCTCGCGCCGTGGGGCGACCATCCACGTCACTGCAGCATGCAGGGCAGCAAACAGGATCAGGGCACCAGGGCTGTACGGTAGCCAACTAACAGTACTGCAGCTGGCCCAGACAGAGACACACGCCTCATGGAGCGCGCTGGGGAGTGGGGCAAACTGGCGAGAAGGAGATCCTGGCCTGGGGCTGTGAGGGGCCTGCACTTTAAGCAAAGGTGCCCTGGAGTGATTTCTCCAGCCGTGCCCAGAACCTCCCGGCCGTTATGCCGCTAGTGGTGGCTCTGGGTCACTCCTGCAGGGGCTCGGTGCGCTGTCGGGCTAGGACGGTTCGGGCTTGGTGGCCGAGCTGGAGTTCAGGAGTGATGCAATGGGCCCTTGGGGTGAAAAGTCCTGTAGTACCTATAGTGCCCTGTAGTACCTATCCAGGGAGCCCAGGGCTCCCCCAGGCTGTCTTGCTGCTTGGGGCCGCCTTGCCGAGCAGGAGGAAGGATCTCATTTCCCGGGGAGGCAGTGCCAGGGTAGAGCATGCCCAGGACTCCCTTGGGGGATGTACATCTCCCGCCCCGGAGACGCACACGGGCCAATCTGCGGTGAGCTGTCAGCCAGCCCAGCCAGGCAGGCACCTTGTGCCGCTGCAGGTGACGAGCCCATCTCCTGTGCACAGGTGTGGAACGAGCAGGGGCAGTATTACCACCGCTGCCTCTGGCAGTCCAGATGCCAGGGTGATGGGCCCCTCCCAGCATGGCTGGCCCTGTCAGGCAGTATGGCACTTAGCCCCACGCCCCTGACACAGTCCTTTCGCCCCCCACCCCCGCCAGGTGAAGAGAGGAAGGTTGCGTGGCCAGGTCAGGCATCTCTGGGTGGACGAGGGAGAGCGGCTGGGCTGAGCTGGAGCTGGGATGCAGGACGTGTCCTGAAGGTGCGCTGGTGTGGCCTGGTGTCCCGTCCCAGCCCCAGCCCCAGGGGAGGAGGATGCACTGCAGAGCAGCCTGGGAACATGAGCTGCTGTGTGATGGGGTTCGGGGTCCCCCAAGCTCTGCACCCTGTCCGCAGGCAGGAGTGACTCTCACTCAGCAGGAGAACAGCGGGTTTATTAGCCGACAGGACACAGTGTCGTACAGAGGAGTCAGTACAGCCGGCAGAGACAGCTAGTCCTATCCATGCTGGGGAGAGGAGGCCCTGAAGGGCCCCCAGATCCAGGGGCTTGCCCCCTTCTTCATCTCTCTCTCTGTCAGCCCAGACTAACTGCTTCCCACTCCCAGTACCAATTTAAACACTTCAGGGTCCACCTCCTGCTTTGTCTCCAGTACAAAGGTGTTACCTGGTCATCAAGCAGGTGACCCACACGCTCTGTGGGCCCCTCACGCACACACAGCTATCCCCCACTCCTTGACATCTCTGCCCCCTTCCAGACCAAACTGAGCGGGGTCACTTAGCCAGTGAGCTGGGGAAGTTCGGGGTCTTCCCCATGGGATAGGGCATCAGCTGTACCCTCGGTGCTCCCCTTGATGTGCACCACCTCCATGTCATGAAGCTGTTGGGGGAGGCTTCACCTTAGGAGCTTGGTCTTGGGCCTTCTCATGTGATGCAGCCAGGCAAGTTCCTTTAGTCCGCTCGGGTTGGTTGGTCTCCCTGCTTCGGTCTCTGGTCCCTCAGCCACGTTCTCAAGTCGGGCAGACAGAGCCCGTACAGCTGCTGCAGCACCAGCAGATTAAACAGTTCTTGTGTGGTCTGAGCCCTGCCCTGTCTGCCCACCAGTCCATGCAGCTGCTTCGGCAAATGTTTGGAATTTAGTTACAGTCCAGGAAAGGAAGGTACAAATGGTTTCCACCCTGGGCATTTCGCCAGACCACCAAAATGGTTGTGTGCCTCAGTTTCCCCTTCCGTGCCACAAATAGGTTTGGAATGTTTCTTCTCATGTGAGAGGTTGCAAGACTAGTTACTGGGCACAACGGTGACATTGCAGAGTTACAAACTCCTTCAACACACAATTTATGCTTCTACATCCATGTCATCATGTCGCACGGCTTTTTTTAAACATTTACTACATGGGCTACTCTGCCTGTGCTGGAAAGTGGGTGAGGTTCCACAGGATATGCGACGCTAACATTGTAACCTTGTATAAGAACAAAGGAGACAGAAGCGACTGCAACAACTACTGTGGAATCTCCTTCGTAAGCGTCACTGGTAAACTGTTCGCTTGCGTCATCCTTGGCAGACTCCAGAAGATTGCTGAGAGGGTGTACCCTGAATCGCAGTGCGTATTCCGTGCAGAGAGGTCTACCGTTGACACGGTCTTCTCTCTAAGGCCGTGTCTACACGTGCCCCAAACTTCGAAATGGCCATGGAAATGGCCATTTCGAAGTTTACTAATGAAGCGCTGAAATGCATATTCAGTGGTTCATTAACATGCGGGCGGCAGCCGCGCTTCGAAATTGACGCTCCTTGCCGCCATGCGGCGCGTCCAGACAGGGCTCCTTTTCGAAAGGGCTCATGGGAATAAGGGGACTTCGAAGTAGGCGGCGTCCTTTCGAAAAGGAGCCCCGTCTGGACGCGCCGCGCAGCAGCAAGGAGCGTCAATTTTGAAGCACGGCTGCCGCCCGCATGCTAATGAAGCGCTGAATATGCATTTCAGCGCTTCATTAGTAAACTTCAAAATGGCCATTTGTATGGCCATTGCGAAGTTTGGGTCACATGTAGACACAGCTAATGTTACCCCCAGGGCACTAATCCACTGCATGCTTACAAAAAAAATCCAGCAAGGATAGTTGCTATAAATTAAGAGAAAAATTTTGAGCATGAGCTTTTACAAACACAGAAAGCTGATGTTCAGATTTTTAAAGTTAGTCTATGAAGCACTGTAGGACTCTTTCCTGCTGTTATTAACTCAGAGTAAAACAGCTATTGTTTGAACAACATAAGTACAAAAGCTTTTTCTATTTTTATCCACTTTGCTAAAAACAAAGTATTAAAACACTTTTTTCATAAACACCACACTTTTTTTGAAAAACAACTCAAAAACACAACTAATTCTGCCAAAAAGCATAATTATCCATTTCAATCACACACTTTGACTCAGAAAGAAACATCTCTGAGGAAAGGAGCCCTGTGCAACCCATAGCTTCCCACGTAACGGTGACTACCCTGGATTGCACAAAAACTTCAAGCATGGATGAGAACCCACATTTCTTACACTGAATGATAGCATAATTTGTGACTTTACAAGAACATGCTCATGACAAGAGATGAAACCTCACAGCTTCACCTGCTCCCATCAGACTCTGTTGAGAGGGTATTACATATGCATCTATTTAGATTTTCATGTAAATGACATCTGAAACACACAGGGCCTAAAGCCTTTCCCAGTCCTGAGCTCCTGCTGGCACATTCCTTACACACACATATCAACAAGTCAAGCCCCAAACTCTGTTCCAGGCTGAGGAAGATGCCTATATGCTAAAACGTCTGTTGCCAAGCCACATATGGTAGACCCCTGAGATACACACCCTCAATTTGAGTGAATCTTTGGTTGCCATGACCTGGAGTGTTAAGGAATTGAGAGCTGCCTCCAGGCTGCCTCACCCCAAAATGGGCAGGGTTGTGTAATGTTGCAGTTAAAATAAATATTTCTTGGTCCTGCTCTTCTGAGTTGTAGAAAAATAGATTAAAAAGCAGTCAAGTAAAGCTTTAAAAGCTGTTTAAATAGTTTGTTAGGTGAGTTTTCATAGGACAGGCCTGTGTTTTCAGACCCTAGCCAGGTTAAAAGGGATTCACTATTTCAAACACTGAGAACCAAAAACAACAACCAAAGAGAAAAAATCAGAAAAAGAAAAGCAAGATAAGCAAATCAGAGAGTGATTTCCAGTCTCTGATTTCTTCATCTTGATTCTCTTTTTCTGGTTTTGTGCTCCTTGCTTACTGTTTTTGGTTCTCTGTGTCTTAAATATTGAGTCTGTTCTGGCCTGTGATAACCAAGTAAAACGGCTGCACAGTCTGTTCCAGTCTGGCTATGGTCTGCAGAAGTGGGTCTGTCCCACGAAAGCTCACCTAGTAAACTATTTTGCTAGTCTTTAAAGTGCTACTTGGCTGCTTTTTGTTTTGGGTGCACAATCAATCTCTGTAGGATGCAGGAGAGGGCCAGCAATTTGCCATCTCCAGGTGGTGGAAACACTTATATTCTCATACTGGACTCCACTTCTGATTCCATGAGGGAGCCAGAAGTTGGAGGTGGAAGGACAAAGGAGCTGTGGGCCTGGTGGGCCAGTGAGGGATAAACAGGGATTCCTTCATGTGCATTCTGCATCTGGGACTCACAAAAGAACTTTTAGAAACCAGTTTGGTATGCAAATTTCCAGACTGGCTGGGAGGGGGCCGTCTCCCTGAGATCATCAATGGCCCAGCTCTTGTTAGAAGGGAGGGCCCACCCCGAGAGATCAGATTTCCACCCCAGGGGGCAAGAGAGAAGATTAGAACTTGATGGGGGAAAGAAAGGCCTCCGCCATTTAGCAGCAAAATACCAGATTCTCAAGGAGGTTACACAAACGTTGTGGTCTACCAAAGAGCAATGTAAATGTACAGTTGTAATGGGTTTGTTCTTGTTACTCACGCTGACTGCTGTAACCAGTGGGTGCTGCTACCCAAAGCTGTAGAATTGTACCATGTAAGGAATGTTTGGAAAGAGCCAAGTAACATGAGGACATTGATGTAGAAGCATGAGTTGTATGTTGAAGGAGTATGTAACTCTGAAATGTCACTGTTGTTCCCTGTAACTAGTCTTGCAACCTCTCACATGAGGAGGAACATTCCAAGCCTATTGTGTGGCATGGAAGGGGAAACTGAGGCACACAACCATTTTGGTGGTCTGGCTAAATGCCAAGGGTGGAAGCATTTGTACCTTCCTTTAGTGGACTGTAACTGAATTCCAAACATTTTCTGGAGCAGCTGTATGGACTGGTGGGCATATGGGGCAGGGCCCAGACCAGAGAAGAACTGTTTGATCTGCTGGTGCTGCAGCAGCTGTATGGGCTCTGCCTGCCCGACTTGAGAACGTGGCTGATGGACCGGAGACCGAAGCAGGGAGGCCAACCAACCCGAGGGGACTAAAGGGACTTGCCTGGCTGCATCACATGAAACGGGCCAAGACCAAGCTCCTGACTTGCAGCCTCCCCCAGCAGGATTATGACATGGAGGTGGTAACATCAAGGGGAGCACCGAGGGTACAGCTGATGACCTATGCCATGGGGAAGACCCCGAACTTCCCCAGCTCACCGGCTGAGTGACCCCGCTCAGTTCTGTCTGGAAGGGGGCAGAGATGTGATGGAGTGGGGGATAGCTGTGTGTATGTCAGTGGCTCACAGAGCATGTGGGCCTCCCGCTGAGGGTAACCTTGACGACCAGGTAACACCCTTGTACTGGAGACAAAGGAGGAGATGGAGCCTGAGGGGTTTGAATTGGAACTGGGAGTTGGAAGCAGTGAGTCGGGGCTGGGAGGGAGCAAGACCAAGGAGGGGGCAAGGCCCCAGCTCTGAGGGCCCCTCGGGGCCTCCTCTCCCCAGCATGGATCGGACTGGCTGTCTCTGCCGGCTGTACTGACTCCTCTGTACGACGCTGTGTCCTGTCGGCTAATAAACCCGCTGTTCTCCTGCTGAGTGAGAGTCACTCCTGCCTGCGGACGGGATGCAGAGCTTGGGGGACCCTGAACCCCATCACAGGAGCTCTAAAGAGGAGGGTAAGAAACTGTTCTCTGTGGTGTCAGATGGCAGAACAAGGAGCAACGGTCTGAAGTTCAAGAGGGGGAGGTGTAGGTTGGATATTAGGAAAAACTACTTCCCCAGGAGGGTGGTGAAGCACTGGAATGCGTTGCCTAGAGAGGTGGTGGATTCTCCATCCCTTGAGGTTTTTAAGTCCCAACTGGACAAGGTCATGGCTGGGATGACTTAGTGGGGGTTGATCCTGCTTGAAGTAGGGGACTGGACTAGATGACCTCCTGAGGTCCCTTCCAGCCCTGGGATTCTGGGATTCTGGGATTCTGTAGTGCCAGCGAGAAGGAGGTCGGTCCAGAAGTCCTAATAGAAAAAACTGAGTTAGGATAACTTAGCTGTCTTCAAGGCACCAGGGGCTGAAGCAATGGACCCTGGAGTACTCCAGGAGCTGCCCAAGGAGGTATCTGAGCCTTTAGCCATCACCTTTGAGAAGTCTTGCAAGACAGGAGAGATTCCAGAGGAAGGCAAAAGGCAAATACAGCACCCAAGTATAAACAGGGAAATAAGGACTGTCCAGGAACTCACAGACAAGCCAGCTTAACTGCTGTGCCAGGGAAGATAATGGAGCAAGTAATTAAGAAATCCATTTACAAACATCTGGAAGATAATAAGTTGATCAGTAACAGTCAGCATGGATTTGCCAGGAACAAATACTGTCAAACCAACCTGATAGCTTTCTTCGATTAGACTCACACGCCTTGTGGATAAGGGGAAAGCAGTAGCTAGACAAACTGGAAAAAGGCACCTGAGATAAATAGGATGAAATTCCATGAGGACGAATGCAAAGTACTGCACTTAGGGAGTAACAGTTTGTTTCACGCTTACAAAATGGGAGATGCCTACGAAGGAGCACGGCAGAAAGGATCTGGGAGTCAGAGTGGGCCACAAGCTGACTATAAGTCAACAGTGTGATAAGAAAACCCTGGCACGTCATTCTGGGGTGCGTTCATCGCAGCACGCAAGACCCGAGAAGTCATTCTTCTGCTCTACTCTGTGAAGCTTAGGTCTCAGCTGGACTATTGTCTCCAGTTCTGAGCCTCACATTTCAAATAAGATGTGGACACATTGGAGAAGGTCCAGAGAAGAGAAAGGCAAATGGAGAAAGTGCGAGAGAACATGGCCTGTGAGGGAGGATTGAAAGAACTGGGGTTGTTTTAGTTAGAAAAGAGAAGACTTGGGCGGTGGGGGACAATTGGAACTTTCAAGTACCTGAAAGGTTGTTACCAGGAGATATGTTATTCTCCTTTACCTCTGAGGATAGAACAAGAGGCAATGGGCTTAAACTGCAGCAAGGGAGGGGTAGGCTGGACCTGAGGAAAAACCTCCCAGCCCTCAGGTTGGGCAAACACTAGAATTAATTGCCTGGGGAGGCTGTGGAATCTCCACCGCTGGAGGTTTTTCAGGGCAGACAAACCCTGGCCTGGGAGAGTCATAAATGCAGAGGACTGGACTTGTTGACCTCTCATACTCTCTCGAGGTCCCTTCCATGATGCCATGATTCTGTGGGCTTCTGCTGGGCTGTTCCCCGTGCCGCACAGGGGGGGTATAACGTGGGCTTACGCACCAGAGGGAGGTGTGCTCTTGGGACGCTGGGCAAGGCCTCAGCTGCAGCCTTCCTGTGCAGCCCTCATCACAGAAGTCTGTAAATAACGTGGTAGGTGTGTCCTCCACCTCTATGTGAAGCCTTGGTAGGCTGGTGTCTGGTTGCAGCAGGACTGTGTTGAGGGAGCCCTGGCTGGTAGGTCAGGGGCTCACTGGTATCCTGGGGGAACCCGTCATACCAATGTCTAGTCCAGTGACAGCCTGGTGGAGGGGTCAGTGCAGGCAGGGTGGCCGTAGGGGTGTCTTCCGGCTGTGAATCTGTGACTCCCCTATGTCAGGTACATCCTCCCTAGGTCCTGGGGAACACTGGCCTGCCTGCATCACCTTCCCTGCGCATAACATTTGCAGCTGGCTCACGAGTCCTGGTGTTCTTGGTCCAGGGCTTCAGCCAGGCACCTGCTGTGACAACAAGGGAGTTTGGCTGGCTTCTCCCAGCTTCCTCTGCAGCCCCTGAGATCTGCCCCAGCTGGACACCGTGCTCCTGGGGAGCAGGGTTGCCTGGCTGGTAGGCGTCGTACACACACTCAGGGTCTAACTCGGTAGGCTGAGTGTCCCCAAAGAGCCAGGCAAGTCCCCGCTGGGGACCAAGGTCCTTTGGGGAGAGGGAGGCATTTTTGAGCCACCTGGAGCTTGTCTTCAGGTCTGGGCAAGATGCTGGGAGAGTCACGGGTTGAGTCTGCTCCCGTTTGCTTGCTCTGGAGTGACACAGCTACAACCTTCACCCCCGTGCAGGCAGACGAACCCCTCCCTCTGACACAGTGAGCACCTCTCTGGGAAGCGGATTAACTACGCTGGCGGGAGACCGTCTCCCCCAGTGGCACAGAGCAGCCACATCTGTGCAGATGCTGTGCCTGGAGCGTAGCCGGGCCCACGGCTAACGACCCGGTGGAACAGATCGTTGAGCCCAACGAGTTGATGTGCGTTGCAAGGGAAGCGGCCCGTGGACAGCTCTGCAGTCCTGGGGGGAGGGCAAAGCCAGAGGAGGCCTGTTCTCTGCCCTGGACAAGGCCACCTATTAACCCTCCAGCTAAGAGTTACTAGGCCCCCTCAAGAGATAACCCCCAGCAGTGCTGAGAGCAAGACACTGCCCCAGCCCATGTGAGAGCCAAGGGCTGGACTCGCTCAGTCTTTGATAGGCCCACGAGCCTGCGCGCAGCCTTGGGTCATGGCACTGGAGGAGCTGGGCACACACAGGCCCACCTGAGCCGGAGGGGCCAGGCCAGACAGGTGACTGCTGCCAGCCCCTCTGCCCCAGGCACCGCTGGTCGCCTTGACTACTATTCTGCATGGCTGAGCCAGCGCAAAGCCCGGCCCAGGGCAGTGCAAGGCGCCGGCAGTGTAATCCTGCACTGCACAGGCTGCACCCCAGCCCCCTCACTCCTGGGACTCCTGGCTCCCTCCCGACTGTTGATTGCAGCGATTCCCATCTGCATGTCAGTGATGGAGCTTTGCACAGTTTGCACCTCAGGCTTCTGCCCCCAGCCCCTGGGGCAGAACCCGGTGCTGGCTGCCTCTCTTTGGGCTGCCCTCCCCTATGGCCACCCACCCCTGCCGACAGGAGGCAGAGCCAGAACCAAACCCCGCTGGCAGCGGCTCGTGCTCCCAGGCTGCTCTGCAGTGCATCCTCCTCCCCTGGGGCTGGGGCTGGGGCTGGGGCTGGGACGGGACACCAGCCACACCAGCGCACCTTCAGGACACTTCCTGCATCCCAGCTCCAGCTCAGCCCAGCCGCTCTCCCTCGTCCACCCAGAGATGCCTGACCTGGCCACACACACTTCCTCTCTTCACCTGGGGGGGCGAAAAGACTGTGTCGGAGGGTGGGGCTAAGCGCCATACTGCCTGACAGGGCCAGCCATGCTGGGAGGGGCCCATCACCCTGGCATCTGGGCTGCCAGTGGCAGCGCTGGTAATACTGCCCCTGCTCATTCCGCACCTGTGCACAGGAGATGGGCCCGTCACTTGCAGCGGCACAAGGTGCCTGCCTGGCTGGGCTGGCTGACAGCTCACCACAGATTGGCCCGTGTGTGTCGCCGCGGCAGGAGATGCACATCCCCCGAGGGAGTCCTGGGCATGCTCTGCCCCGGCGCTGCCTCCCCGGGAAATGAGATCCTTCCTCCTGCTCGGCAAGGCGGCCCCAAGCAGCGGGACAGCCTGTGGGAGCCCTGGGCTCCATGGCAGGTCGGGGTTACCTGCTCCCCAGAAACCGACCCAAGACCCGGGGCCTGGAGTGTGCCCTCCCGTGCTCCGCCCGCTACTACTAAGAGCAACGGGAGCCCACAGCCTCCTCCAAACACAAGGTTCTCTGTCTGCCCAGCTCACCCTGCCGGTGCCACCTGCCTGGCTGCCCTTTGCCCACTGTCCTCAGCCGCTGTTAGGAAACGAGCTGACATCTGCACTCTCCCTTGGGACCGAAAGGAGGCTCATAAACCTGGCTGGGAGCTGACTCTTGGTCTGGCGCACTCGCTGCTCTTCCAGCGTGGCACTGGAGGTGGCTGCCCTGCCCTGCCCTGCGAGCTGATCTCAGGCACCCAGACTCAGAAGAAGCAGGACTCGGCTACACAGAGACTGGGAGAGGAAAGGGGATGGGGTCTGCTCACGGTGGAACTGGGAGATGGTCCAGACGGAATTAGCCTCTGCAGCAGGGCGTCCACCCCAGCCTCCAGTAGCCAGGAGGGTACAGTTACGTGGGGCCTCATCGGCACTGCCTGGATAGGCACTACGGGGCAGGCTGGAATTCCCCCCTGGTTACTCCAGACCAGGGCTGCAGGTTCTGGAGGGAGCACCTCTGGTTTCCAGGGAATTTTGGCCAATTTCTTACCCAGGCCAGCGATCTCAGAACACGGCCCCCACAAATCACCTGGCTGGGCTTAGCCCAGCAGGGGCAGCAAAGCCCTGAGACTGGGGCATGTGGGAGTCAAACTGAGATCCGGCCATGAACATGGAGCTAACCACAGCCGCAGCTCCAGCCTGACCTACAGCGCTAGTGCTGCAAGTGGACAAGAGGGCTAATGCTCCAAGTGGACAGCTGCAACAGGCCAGGCCCTGCAAGGTCCATGATACACACTGGCTGGAACATCGAATCCGCACGCCTGTCGCGGAGCCCGTGAAATACCCCCACCGCGCCTCAGGGCCCCGCTACGCTACTCCCCCAGCCCACGACTTTTCACCCCAAGGGCCCATTGCGTCACTCCTGAACTCCAGCTCGGCCACCAAGCCCGAACCGTGCTAGCCCGACAGCCCACCGAGTCCCTGCAGGAGTGACCCAGAGCCACCGCTAGTGGCATAACGGCCGGGAGGTTCTGGGCACGGCTGGAGAAATCACTCCAGGGCACCTTTGCTTAAAGTGCAGGCCCCTCACAGCCCCAGGCCGGGATCTCCTTCTCGCCAGTTTGCCCCACTCCCCAGCGCGCTCCTTGAGGTGTGTGTCTCTGTCTGGGCCAGCTGCAGTACTGCCAGTTGGCTACTTTACAGCCCTGGTGCCCTGATCCTGTTTGCTGCCCTGCATGCTGCAGTGACGTGGATGGTCGCCCCACGGCGCGAGACGGAGAGCCAGAGGGTTAGAGATAGGCCATGCTGTCATCTGGCTGAACTTTTGTGTGGGGTCTGGAAGCTATTTGAATGCCCAGGGTGGCTATTGGCCCCAAATGTTGTTCCTCGGGCGGGGAGGGGGTATGTGAGGTGTCGAATGAAAGCTGCTGATGCCCTGAAGCTATATGTGCTACTTGTGTGTCTGTAGCATGGACGTAGGCAGAGTTACAGACATTTAGCTCTGCAGCTGTGTGAGAAATGCTTCAGTGCTGAGGTTCAAAGAGGGAGGTGGGGCTCCACCCCAGCCAGGAGAATAGACTGAGCAGAGGCCCAGATGGCCAAAGCTCACTTTGTGATGGTGGGTTTCCTGCTGGGCCTGCAACGAATGGGAACTCGGCACAGTGACCCACCGGCTCAGGTGGTGGGCCAAGGCCCATGGAGCAGAATAGAATTGTCCCTCCGCGTATGAAAAGCTGTGAGATGGGCCCTGGCAGGGACTTTCTTGGTTCCTCAGTCTTCATGAGTTAAGCCTGTCTGGACTGGGGGCCCATCCCTCAGCAGGATGAGGTGGATTTAGCAGTGTCCATATTGGATCTTTTGTCTTGTGGTCTCCAAGGGGCCATGTTCCAGCATGTGGACTCCAGCGGGCCGGACCTACGATGCTCCAATGACTGCATCTATGTAACATGAAATGAACTTTCAGAGACTTTCAAGAATCAGCAAATAACATCGCTGGCTGCGTCGGAAGTTATGACTGAAGCATGTAAAGTTTTGCTTTAACAATTCTTCTCTCTAACCCTGTTCTTTCTTTTTTGTTAATAAATCTTTAGATATTGGATCTAAAGAATTGCTGAGCGTGTTGTTTTGGGTAAAACCCAAGTATATATTGACCAGGGGCTGGGGCTGGGCCCTTTGGGACCTGAAACAATCTGTGTGGAGTTTGGTGAAATAGGCTTAAGAGCCTCTCACATTAATTTGGGGTTTGTTGGTCTGGGCTGGTAGAGCAGCTGGGAAGTCTGGGGGTTTGCTGGTGTGGCTCTGGCTGGCCAGTGGGGTGGCAGAGGTGCTGTGGTGGCTGGTTGGATTTGCCTTAGTGAGAAGGAAATCCCAGCCTGAGGCTGTAAGCAGCCTGGATTTTGAGCAAAGTTTCCCTGGATTGAGTTCTCTTGAGCTGTGTCTACACGTGCACGCTACTTCGAAGTAGCGGCACTAACTTCGAAATAGCGCCCGTCGCGTCTACACGCATCAGGCGCTATTTCGAAGTTAACTTCGACGTTAGGCGGCGAGACGTCGAAGTCGCTAACCTCATGAGGGGATCGGAATAGCGCCCTACTTCGACGTTCAACGTCGAAGTAGGGACCGTGTAGACGATCCACGTCCCGCAACGTCGAAATTGCCGGGTCCTCTATGGTGGCCATCAGCTGGGGGGTTGAGAGATGCTCTCTCTCCAGCCCCTGCGGGGCTCTATGGTCACCGTGGGCAGCAGCCCTTAGCCCAGGGTTTCTGGCTGCTTCTGCGGCAGCTGGGGATCTATGCTGCAGGCACAGGGTCTGCAACCAGTTGTCAGCTCTGTGTATCTTGTGTTGTTTAGTGCAACTGTGTCTGGGAGGGGCCCTTTAAGGGAGCGGCTGGCTGTTGAGTCCGCCCTGTGACCCTGTCTGCAGCTGTGCCTGGCATCCCTATTTCGATGTGTGCTACTTTGACGTGTAGACGTTCCCTCGCTGCGCCTATTTCGATGTTGGGCTGAGCAACGTCGAAGTTGAACATCGACGTTGCTGGCCCTGGAGGACGTGTAGACATTATTCATCGAAATAGACCATTTCGATGTTGGCTGCACGTGTAGACGTAGCCTTGCTGTGCCCAGAAACCCCGTCCTATTTCACCTGCCAACACACTCTGGTCCTTTCCCTTGCAGGGATTTGCTTTCCAAGCATGGGATGGTTGGTGGGAGCCTTTCTGGGCCATTGGCAAACACCAGCTGCTTCTAAGAAAGGTCCCACTTGATCCTAATCAGGCACTTGGCTGCCAAGGTCTGGAAGTGAGAAATTCCTTCCTGACCCCCGCACTGGCAGAAAATTTAGGGGCGGCAGCTCAGTAGCCTTCATCACGCTCAGAAGCAAAAAGCCCGTAATCTACAGCCAGACCCAGTAGCCTAATGGAGGATTGCAGAGTTGTGGATTCAAGTCCTACCTGTGTTGATTGTGTTTCATTTTCTGCTGGGAAAGGGAGCCACTCCTGGGAGCACAGCAGTGTCACTGCCTCTCCCAAAGATGCTCTCGTCCCCTATGACTCCTCCTGTACTAACAAAACATGGATGACGTCTTTCGAATTTGGACCCCTGGTATAGAGACTCTAGGAGAATTCCACAGAGACTCTAACAATCTGTACCCCACCATCAACTTATGCCTTGACCACTCCACACAAGAGATACCTTTCCTGGACACTACAGTACAAATCAAGGATAGCCTGATCGGTACCACACCCTACCGGAAACCCACTGATCGCTAGACTTACCTACATGCTTCTAGCTTCCATCCTGCACACACAACACAATCCATCATTTCTAGTCAAGCCCTGAGATACTATCGCATCTACTCTGATCCTAGTGACAGAGGCTGAAAACTACAAGATCTCTACCATTGATCCGAAGAAGTGGGTCTGTCCCACGAAAGCTCATCACCGAATAAATCTTTTGGGTAGTCTATAAAGTGCTGCATTTCGGCTGCTTTGTTTTGTAAGATCTCTACCAAACATTCATAAACCTGAATTACCCACCAGGTTAAATAAAAAAAAAAAGAACAAATCAGCAGGGCTAGATGAATACCCAGAAACCAACAACCCAAAGATAGGTCCAAAAAAGCCAAGAACAGAACACCACTGGTCATCACCTACAGCCCCCAACTCAAACCACTGCAACGAATTATTAAAGACCTACAACCTATCCTTAATCATGATGCCACACTCCAGAAGGACCTCGGTGACAGGCCTGTTCTCTCCTACAGACGACCTCCCAACCTTATCAGGCTTCTCTCTACCAATCATAGGCTGTACCACCAAAATACTAATCCTGGAACTTTTCCTTGTAACAAGCCCTGTTGCCAGCTTTGCCCACATATCTATGCTGGAGATTTCATCCCTGGACCTAACCACATTAAGTACAGGATCAAGTGTTGACGCTGATAGAGAGAGCACTGAGGTCACGCTTGCATGCGTCCTTGTAGAGCTATTTAGGTCGCCCTTTCGGCCTCTTTCCAGACCCCAGCTCGCCGAAGAGGAGGTCCTTCGGTATTCGGCCATCCGTCATGCGTGAGGCATGGCCCAGCCAGCGCATACGCCTCTGTTTGAGAAGGGTGACCATGGAGGCGGCGCCTGCTCTCTCAAGCACTGCGCTATTGGGGACCTTGTCCTGCCATGAAATACCGAGTATGCACCTAAGGCAGCGCATGTGGAATGTGTTGAGCCTCTGACCCCCTCTACAATGCTCACACACCACGTATATCGGACAGACCACAAACGCTCTTCAACAAAGAATGAACGGACATAGAGCAGACATTAAACAACTCCAAATACACCAACCTGTCAGCCCGCACTTTACTGGAGCGGGCCATTCTGTTAAAGACCTGAGAGCTTGTGTGCTACTGAAAAGGGACTTTAACGGCCGTCTACAGTGGGACTGCTCAGAACTTACATTCGTATTCAAATTTGACACATTAACATGTGGTTTGAAGAGGGACAGCAACTACCTGCCCCATTATAAGGATTCTTTTACCTTTTGAGTGCTTTCTTGTTTTATCTAACACTTAACTCCCCCTCCCAGCCCCGCCAGCCCTCTGCTCTTCTGACTTGCCAACCTTGATGACGATTTGTGGACCTCTGTGCTTTATATATTGTGTCTGTTCTGGTCTGGCTATGATCTGAAGAAGTGGGTCTGTCCCATGAAAGCTCACCACTGAATAAATTATTTTGCTAGTCTTGAAAGCGCTAACAGACTGCTGTTTTGTTTTGCTAGAATACAGACTAACACGGCTCTCTCTGTCCCAAAGAAGCCGAGGTTAAGGGTCTTGCAGGCGGGCAAGCTGGAGGTGACGCATGGGCTGCTTTACCGCCCAGCCTGCTGCTCAGAGTATGCCCTAGAGCACCGATCCGAGTTTACGGGGATCAGCAGCTGCTGTCACAGTAACTGACTTCAAGCCAACTGTGGGGCGGAGGGAAGGGAATCCATACGTCCACACTCAGTACGCCAAGAATCAGGGGCACCATGTGGGAAGAGTTTAGCTACACACCCCTGCCAAGCTCTGAATGTGCCATTACATTTTCCCTCATTTGCCCTCCCCTAAAATTAGACACAGCCACAGCTTTGCCTTCCAGTCTCCATACGTTTCTGAAGGAGCCCCCCTACAGGCCTCAGGGAGACGGCTGTGCCTGTACGCAAATCGTCCTCAATCCCAAATGCCTTCCCAACGTGGGTCAATGGGGTGCGGGTGTCCCAAGCACCCACAGAGTCCAAATAATGCTTCATTTGGTGTGCCGATGTTCTGGGAAGCAGCATACCCCCCAGCCGTGCCCCTGCGCAGCACTGTCTGATGCAGCCTTTCGGCAGGGAGTCGGAAATGACCGTGTTGAGTGGCTCCATTCAGCTCAATGGCCGGTAACTCTAAAACCTGGTTGTGTTCTAATGTTAACTCGCTTGCTGCAGACTGTTTAAACAGAGGTACCCAACTGTAGCACAGCCTGGCCTGGGATCTGTCCCCCTCCTTGCCGTCACGGAGGTGTTTGCCGGAAAACCAGCTGCCCCAGCCGGTTGCTGACAGCTTTGCAAAGATCTTTGCAAAAGCTGAACAAACCTGAGCTGCTGCCCCTGTTCTCAAGCATTCTTCATCCAAAGGGCAAACCCCCTGGGCTCCCCGTTTAGCTGGTGGGCATTTGGACAATGTGAACAGGCAGGGCCCAGCTCTGCCTCCAAGCTAGAGGTGTGTGATCCCAGTGGCTGGGGGTGGAAGTGGGGAGGTGGCTCTGGTTTCCAGCAAGGCAGTGTTAGAAGGCTTTCCCTTTATCCCATCCCCAGCTCTCATGACAGAAGCGGAAATCAGGAGATCAGAAGCCTGAGGTAAGTTAGTTCCAAGCAAGTGCCCCCCTAGCTCTGCAACCTGGCCAAATCTGCTCCCCAGGGTTCCTCTGCCAGCCTGACACCGCAGAGCTTTCATGCTGTGTCGCCTCCCAGCTCAGACACTGCAGAACACCGCGCTGGCCCCATTCCCTGACACCCCCTCTGATTAGGCCTCGCTAGACCTGCAGTGTGTGCCCTTAGACACATCCCTTATAGTCACCAACCACTTGTGTGGGTCCTGAGACAGAAGGCTTCATCCCACCTCCTTTGTATCCCACAGGGGAGGAGTCATGGGAGAGGGTGCGTTCTGGCCACAGCCATGATTTTCTTTACCTTTCACTGTTGCTTTTGCTGCCCCGGCCCCTTACCAGTCCTCTTGCCAGTCCTAAATGGGCCTATTTTGACTTCAGTTTGAGAGAGGGAACCAGGCAACCTTCCCATGTAGGCTCATGGCTACATCTACGCGTGCAGCCAACATCGATATAGCTTATTTCGATGTTGCGACATCGAAATAGTCTATTTCGATGAATAACGTCTACACGTCCTCCAGGGCCGGCAACGTCGATGTTCAACTTCGACGTTGCTCAGCCCAACATCGAAATAGGCGCAGCGAGGGAACGTCTACACGTCAAAGTAGCACACATCGAAATAAGGATGCCAGGCACAGCTGCAGACAGGGTCACAGGGCGGACTCAACAGCAAGCCGCTCCCTTAAAGGGCCCCTCCCAGACACAGTTGCACTAAACAACACAAGATACACAGAGCTGACAACTGGTTGAAGACCCTGTGCCTGCAGCATAGATCCCCAGCTGCCGCAGAAGCAGCCAGAAGCCCTGGGCTAAGGGCTGCTGCCCACGGTGACCATAGAGCCCCGCAGGGGCTGGAGAGAGAGCATCTCTCAACCCCCCAGCTGATGGCCACCATGGAGGACCCAGCAATTTCGACGTTGCGGGACGCGGATCGTCTACACGGTCCCTACTTCTACGTTGAACGTCGAAGTAGGGCGCTATTCCTATCTCCTCATGAGGTTAGCGACTTCGACATCTCGCCGCCTAATGTCGAAGTTAACTTCGAAATAGCGCCCGACGAGTGTAGACGCAACGGGCGCTATTTCGAAGTTGGTGCCGCTACTTCGAAGTAGCGTGCACGTGTAGACGCAGCTCCTGTGTTACATTCCCACCACAGCCCAAATCTCAGCCCATAACCCTGAAGCAGCTCTGATCTGTTCCCATTAGCACAGCAAACCCAGTCCGCCACACACAACAGACAGCCTTTTTGTTGTTTGTTCATATGTAACTTTTTTACCAAATATCACCTGCACTAACCATTTGGAAGCTTACTAATAAACCTTTAAAATGTTGGTGCCTTTTTTTTTTTTTGTAAGTTGAGTCTTTCAGCTGGTTTTAATAAAACTGGGTTCTGAAAAAACCCCACCTATTTTAAAAACTCACGACCAAAAAAAAAAAAAGTGAGTTAAAACTACACAGATTTTTTTCCCCCAGAAAAGCTGTTCCTAAAACACTAACATCTAAGAAGCTCCATAGTTAAACCTCAAACAACCACCTGAGTGGTTTTTATTTTGCTAAAGCACAAACTAGCAAAACTTACTGTGCATTAGTATGCTTGCAAGAAAGATGCCCCCCCCAGGGATCGCTGTGCAACCCATATCTTTAGAAGTAACGGTGACTACCCTAGAGTCCACAACAACTTCAAGCATGGGTGAGAACCCACATTTCTTACATGCATCATAGCATAAATTGTGACTTTACAAGAACATGCTCATGACAAGAGATGAAACCTCACAGCTTCACCTGCTCCCATCAGACTTTGTTGAGAGGGTATTACATATGCATCTATTTAGATTTTCATGCAAATAAGCTCTGAAGCACACAGGCCCTAAAGCCTTTCCCAGTCCTGAGCTCCTGCTGGCACATTCCTTACACACACATATCAACAAGTCAAGCCCCAAACTCTGTCCCAGGCTGAGGAAGACGCCTATATGCTAAAACGTCTGTTGGCCAAGCCATGTACGGTGGATTCCTGATTCACGCAGCCTCAAGTTGAGTGAATTTTTGGTTGCCATGAGCTGGAGTGTTGAGGAATTGAGCCCTGTCTCCAGGCTGCCGAACAGCTCAACAAGCCTGGAGACCAAGTAATGCAATAGAAGCAAACTTGGTTTTCGGGCTTCAATAAACCAAAAAAAGGCTACGTCTGCACGTGCCCCACACTTCAAAATGAGCCTGCAAATGGTCATTTCGAGGTTTATTAGTTAAACGCTGAAATGCCTGTTCAGTATCGCGTTAGCGTGTGGGGTTCAGCAGTGCTTGGAAATTAACGTGCGTTACTGCCGCGCGGCGCGGCCAGGGGGGGCTTGGGGCTCCTTTTCCAAACTTGATGCGAATAATGGGACTTTGAAGCAGGGGGGGTCCTTGCGGACAGGAGCCCTGTCGGGACGCGCCGCGGGCTGCAAGGCACGTTAATTTGGAGGCGCCGCTGCCGCCCGCACGCTAACGAAGCGCTGCGTTTGAGTTTCAGTGCTTCGTTAGTAAAGTTCAAAATGGCCATTTGCGTGGCCATTTCGAAGTTTGGGGCACGTGTAGACACGGCCGAAGTGTGGGTGAGTCTGGTTCTGTACGAGAACCTGTTTTACTTTTCAGAAGCAGTTGCAATGGAGGTTTGTTTATTAGCTCTAAGCTCTGTGAGTATCAGACTCCACTGAGCATTTTACAGGTATTGCTGTTTTCTGTGGTTTGAAATGGCTCAAGAGGAGGGCTGGGGGATTTGTACATGTGAGTTTTGCCTTTTCTGTAAAGTATTGGAGCTGGCTCATGGTGCTCTCTTGGGGGGGACAAGGTCCCATAAATGTTGTTCTCGGTCTTGTGGCCACTCTCTGTGTTTCCTGGCATGGGTGCCAGGGTGTTGGAGAGGTGGGACCTGCTTTCTCTGATACGCAGCCTTCTCAAGGCCAAGCTGGCTGGCTGCTTTGAAAACAGTTGTGAAAATCCAGCAGCCCTTTGTGCTCTAGAGAACAGACTGGCCCTGCTGGTTGGCCTGGTGCAGAGAGAGCTACGCAGGACAGATGCGTCCCTCCCTGCCAGGACACCCAGCAGAGCCCCATGAGGTACACAGCCCCCAGCAGAGCCCCCTGGGGCCTACGCCTTCCCCCTTACAGCCAACAGCTTTGTTTGGGGACGGTGACACAAGCCCTGAGGTAAGTGGGGAAGGAAGGAGGAATAACAAAGGACGACCACTCGTTCGAAAGGAGAAAGTCGGCCAATCAGCAAATTGTCTCAGGTGTTTGTACAGGAATGCGAGAAGCCTGGGAAACAAACAGGAGAAATTAGAGGCCCTGGCAGAGTCAAAGGAGTATGAGGTGACTGGAAGAACGGAGACGTGGTGGGATGACTCACATAACTGGAGCACGGTCATGGAAAGGTATAAACTGCTCAGGAAGGACAGGCTGGGGGGAAAAGGAGGAGGCGTTGAGCTCCATGTGTGGGAGCAGCATGATGGCTCAGAGCTCCAGTATATGGAGGGATAAAAGCCAGTTGAGAATCTATGGGTTGAGCTCTATGATGAGAGAGCGGCAGCATGAGCGGGCCTTGGGGGAGCTGAGAAGCCCAGAGGCAGTGAGCAGCGAGAGGGCCAGGAGGCCTGGGACTGGGGGTCACTTAGAGATGCATGTGCTGGCCCAGCATAAGGATGGGGGGGGACCTGGATGGGTTTCTTACCTCCTTTGAGTGAACGTGCAAGTTGAACCAGGTACCCTCAGTGGAATGGCTCCAGAAGCTCACCCCCGGCTGGCTCAGAGGTGCTGGAGGGGCTGCAGCCTGAGCACTACAAACAGGCCCTGCTGCATAAATTCACGCTGAGCCCCGAGATGTACAAGAAGTTGTTCCAGGAGGCATAGAAGGGGCCGGAGGAGACCTGTGCAGACCTGGCCTCCCGTCTGCCACAGAACTACGGCAAGGGGGTGTGTGGGATGGGAGCCCAGACTGTAGAGGACCTGGTTAAGCTGATGGTCCATGTGTCCTGGAACGGTTCCATGGAGTGTGTCTCAGCCAGAGGACTCTCACAGCGCGGCCAGAGGACTCTCTCAGCGCGGAGGAGCTGGCAGATGACTTCACGGACAGCTGGGCTGAGCATGAAGGAGAGTCCTGGAGAAAGGAGAATCGGGGGGGGCGGGGTGTCCAGCAGCAGCTGCTGCTGGTTCCCCAAAGGTATCGCCCGAGGCACCCCCCTGTTGAGGCTGCTTCAGACCTTTCATTGGCCAGGGACATTTGCGGGCGTGCAGTGGGACTGCCAGACCTGCAGCTCCTGCCAGGGGCTGGGGAAAGCTGCCCTGAGGCATCTGCCCACCCGAGGAGCCCTCCCAGAAGGTAGCGATAGATACAGTGGGGCCCACTGGCAAGGCAACCCAGCTGGGGAAGAAATACACCCAGGTGGGGCCTGACTCTGCCCTCCCAAGGTGGACACGGCAGCAGACTTTCTCCTGGCCATTTCCAGCAGGGTTGGGTCCCCCCAGGAGGTCCTCAGCAACCAAGGGGCTGACTTCATGTCCACCCTGCTCCGGTGCAGGTGGGGGAAACCAGGGATCTGGCTTGCCTGGGCCTTGGGGCATTAGTCCCGGCCCCACGGGCTGCTGGGAAGGTTCCTTGGGATATGGAGAAGGGGTGCCGCTGCATAAAGGCCTCCGGCATCTCAGGACTGTGAGAAGCACTTGTCCCACCTGCTGTTTGCACCCAGGGACCCCAAGGGACCACCAGCTTCCCCCCCACCTAAGCTGTGGTGCAGAAGGGGGAGGGAACCCCTGGACTTGCTGAGAGAGTTGGGGGGGCTCCCCTGGGTGGACAGTGGGGGGTGGAGGACATCCTGGCTTTCCGGGAACGGCTTGCAGAGCTCATGGGCCTGCCTAGGGAGCCCCTGGGCAGAGCCCAAGGGAAGAGGAGGGGCTGGTGTGACCGCGGGGGGAGCTGGGCTGGCCTGGCCCCCAATGTCGTCCAGCCACCAGACAAGGTGGATCAGCTCCTGCAGGACGTCAGGGAGGCAGGCCCCAGCGAAGGGGAGCGCCGCTGGCTCAATTGATGTTTAACCCCAGGGCGCAGGGCCCAAACTTCCCCAGCTCCCTGGCTGAGTGACCCTGCTCAGCTTGGTCTGGAAGGGGGGAGCGATGTGCTGTGGGGGGGTGGATGTGTGAGTGACAGGCCCAGCAGCTCCCACGGGCCGGGGATGACCCCTGCGGCTGTAGCCTAAGCTGCCAGGTAACACCCTGGGCCGACCACAGCCAGGGAGGAGCCTGGCTGGGTGTGAATTAGACACGGCAGTTAGTGGGGGGCAGTTAGCCTGGACTGGAGGAGAGGAACAAAGGGGGAACTGAGGCCCTGGTGTGGAGGGCTCCTCTCCCCAGGATCGGCTGGAATGACTGTCTCTGCCGGCTGCATGGACCCCGCTGTGCTGAGCTGGGCCTCTGGCGACACAAAATGCCCATTCCACCTGCTGAGTCACTCCTGCCTGCGGCCGGGGGGCAGAGCTTGGGGACCCCTGAACCCATCACACTCCTGCCTGCAGCGGGGCGGGGGGCAGAGCTTGGGGACCCCTGAACCCATTACACTCCTGCCTGCAGCTGGGGGTCAGCGCTTGGGGACCCCTGAACCCCTCACCCTCCTGCCTGCGGCTGGGGGGCAGCGCTTGGGGACCCCTGAACCCCATCACACTCCTGCCTGCAGCTGGGGGTCAGCGCTTGGGGACCCTGAACCCCATCACACTCCTGCCTGCGGCCGGGGGCAGAGCTTGGGGACCCCCTCACATCCCTAGGGCTGTCCCTGGGCTGGGGGCTGGTAATATGGAGCTGCACTAGCCGCTGCGCTGGTGGGCGGAAATGCTGAGAGAATTCTTACCCTCCCCCGGACGAGCCCCTTGCTCCAGGGACCATCCCCCGTGGCGCTGAGCCCCAGCATTGCCCCAGCGGGGCCGAGCTGGCTGGACCTGCAGACCTGGGAGCCTCAGACAGCCCGGCTCTGCATTGCTGCCCCGGGCGGATCCGTGCCACAGGGTGGGAGTCGGGCAGGTATCGTTTAACTCCACTGCTCTGACTGTGCTGCCCGGCCAGCCGGTACGTCCCTCCCGGCAGCCAGGAAGGAGCTCGTCTCCCAACTGGGGCTGCAGCTCCAGAATCGGGGCCCCCCCAGGGCCAAGGTGGAGGTTTCCTTCCACTGTGACTCAGAGCAAAGCGCTGCCTCCCCCCTTCCCCATTGCGCTCCAGCTGCCCGGTACTTCTGCACGAGCTGGCCGGGGCTGCAGGCTCCGGCTGCATCTCTGGCTGTTGTGCATCTCTCTAAGTAGCAGGGCCCACAACTCCTTAACACCCAGCAGCTGTCCCCTGACCCCCACTATCGACAGCTTCCTCCTGTGGGCTCGGCTGGGAGATACCGGCAGCCCAGTGCCAGCCTCAGGCTGCCCAGCCATGCCAAGGCCTGCCTTGGGGGGGCAGAATCAGGTTCCGGGCAGGACAGCAGGGGTGGCTGGTGGGGGGAGCTGGCAGAGGGGACGGGCGAGGGTCTGGCAATAGGGCTGATGGGCTGTGTTGCAAAGGGCCTGTGTGGGCCAGAGCTGGGGCTGCAAGAGGCAGCGCTCATCTGCCTTAATTTCTCTCCAGGAGTAATGCAGCCGGGCCGTGGGCCTCGCCCTGACCTGCGCCCGGGTCCCTCCTCACCGGCTTGCAGGGAGCCCCCGTGCCTGCTGCTCCTGGCCCAAGCAGAGGGATGAAGCATCTGCAGGACTAGGGCAGAGGTGCTGGGGGTGTGCTCAGGCCAGGACTGAGCTGCTCCCGGGGTGCCCAGCCCAGCTGGCAGGCCTAGCCCGGCCCCAGGGGGCTCTCTGCAGCCAGGGGAGGCTCGCCTTGCTGCGGGCGGGTGCAGCCGGAGGAGAGCTGCAGGGCCCCACGGCGGCGAGCTGAGGGCGAGGCTCTGCTTTGGGCTGTGCAGCTTGGTGCTTGCCCCACACCTGGCCCTGGCGCTCAGCTCCTCTGGCCGGGCACCCCAGGGCGAGAAGCTCGGGAGGGGGGACCCGGCATTCTGGGGCAGAGCTCGGCCCCCCACAGCCGGGGCACTCGAGCCTGTGTGCACCGTCTCTGCCTCGGTACAGGCCCTCTTCCGGCTGGCGCAGCCCCTGGGGTCTCAGCCCCTGCCTGGTTCACTGCCCCTTTCCTGCCCCCCTCCCCCCCCGGTGATCCCACCTTCCTTTGAGGGCCTCACTGCCCACCACTGACATGGCCACGTCCCTGTCGGCGCCTTTCCCCTCCCCGAGGGCAGTCATATCCTCTGGCCTGGCGCCCCAGCCAGCCAGCAGCTCTCTCCTCCAGCTGGGGAGCGCCAGGAGGGCTGCTGGGCCCAGCTGAGAGCGGCCTGGGGGGGTACAGGGGAGCGGTGGAGCCGGCCTGAGGCCGTTGGGCTCGGGGGGGGGCGGGGGCAGGAAGGTACAGGGCTGGGCCTGGGGCAGGATGAACTCTGCAAGCCCATGACCTTGGTAGGCGCTGCAGGCTGGGGGCGGGGGGGGGGCAATGAGAACAGCTCTGGGGCAGGGAGTGGGGTGAGGGTAATTTCCTGGCTCAGGGCACTACCCCACCCGCCCCGGCACCACTCGGGGCCACCGGCAGCATCCTCGGGCACGGCTCCCCGGTGACCACCTCACAGCAACAGCTGGGGGGTCATTGGGGTGTCTCACACACACACACATCCCCGTATTGGTCCTCTCCTGGCCCTTCAGCACAGGGCCCGTGTGGGGAGTGTGGTGGGGCTGGGAGCAGGGAGAGGGGGGATGCGGGGGCTGAAAGGTGGATTCTGGAGGCTGCAAGAAGGGACTTTTGGGGTGGCTGGAAGAGGGGGATTTCAGAGGGGCTGGAAGAGGCGTATTGGGGGGGGTCTGGGGGTAGGGGCAGGTAGCGGGGTATTTTGGGGGGGCTGAAAGGGGGGGTATTTTGGGGTTCTGGGGGTAGGGGCAGGGAGAGAGGGATTGGGGGGCTGGAAGGGTGTATTTTGGGGGGCTGGGGTGGGGGTGGGGGTAGGGGCAGGGAGAGAGGGATGGGGGGCTGGAAGGGAGTATTTTGGGGGGCTGGGGTGGGGGTGGGGGTAGGGGTAGGGGCAGGGAGATAGGGATGGGGGGCTGGAAGGGGGTATTGTGGGGGGCTGGGGTGGGGGTAGGGGCAGGGGCAGGGAGAGAGGGATGGGGGGCTGGAAGGGGGTATTTTGGGGGGCTGGGGTGGGGTGGGGGTAGGGGTAGGGGCAGGGAGAGAGGGATGGGGGGCTGGAAGGGAGTATTTTGGGGGCTGGAGGTGGGGGTGGGGGTAGGGGCAGGGAGAGGGGGATTTTGGGGGGCTGGGAGCAGCAGCGGTGCAGCTGGAAGGTTTTTCTCCCTCCCTCGGCCTCTGACGAGAGCAGCAGGAGCCCGGTGCCGCCAGACTGGACGCTGGTCTGTGTGGTCACTGAGAGCAGCATCGGACACAGTGTGGCCCCTGTCCCGGAGGGTCAGCGCCAGGGCCAGCGCCCAGGGACTGGCAGGTCCCACCGAGGGGTTGAGCCAGCGGGAAGCCCTGGCAAACGCCTCTCTGCCACAAGGGGCCTCTGGCAAAAGCCTGACACACAACAATGCCACCCCCAGCGCCCCAGTTCTCCCCGGGGGACAGGACGGGGTTTCCGGGCATAGCTGGCGGAATCAATCCAGGGGATCTTTGCTTGCAGTCCAGGCCACTTACCGCCCCAGGCTGGGATTTCCTTCTTACCAAGGCAAAGCCAACCAGCCTCACCGGCCAGCCAGACACCACACAAGCAAACCCCCAGACTTCCCAGCTGCTCTAGCAGCCCAGCCCAACAACCCCCAAATTCAGGTGAGAGGCTCTTAAGCCTATTTCACCAAACTCCACACGGATGGTTCCAGTTCCCAAAGGGCCCAGCCCCTGCCCCTGCCCCTGGTCAATATACACTTGGATCTTACCCATACAACAAGCTTACTGATGCTTTAGCGCTAATATCTAAAGGTTTACTAATAAAAAAGAAAGAACAGGGGTTAGAGAGAAGAACTGTTAAAGCAAAACTTTACATGCATCAGTTATAACTTCTGACACAGCCTGTGGAGTTATTTGCTGACTCTTGGAGGGACCTGAAAGCTCATTTCAGGTTACATAGATTCCGTTATCAAAACATTGTAGGTCCAGCCTGCTGGGGCCCACATGCTGGGACATGGCCCCTTGGAGACCCAAAGAAAAAGGAGCCGAGCTGGAAACTACTAAGGCCACATCATCCCACTGAGGGATTGCGCACCGCCCCCCCCAGTCTGGACAGGCTCAGTTCATGAGGACTGAAGACCCAAGAAAGTCCCTGCCAGGGCCCATCTTACAGCTTTTCATATGCAGAGGGAATAAATGGTAAATGGGAATAAATGGTAAATTTTCACAATGGAGGGGGGTAACTAGTGGTGTTCCCCAGGGGTCAGTCCTGGGACCGATCCTGTTCAACTTGTTCATCAATGATCGAGAAAATGAGGTAAGCAGTGAGGTGGCAAAGTTTGCAGATGACACCAAGTTGTTCAGGGCAGTCAAAACCAAAAGGGATTGGAAAGAACTACAAAAAGATCTCAGCAAACTGAGTGATTGGGCAGCAAAATGGCAAATGAAATTTAATGTGGGGAAGTGTAAGGTAATGCACATTGGAAAAAATAACCCAAATTACACATACAACGTGATGGGGTCAAATCTAGATACGACAGATCAGGAAAGGGATCTTGGAGTTATAGTGGATAGTTCTCTGAAGACATCCACGCAGTGTGCAGTGGCAGTTAGTAAAGTAAATAGGATGTTAGGAATTATGAAAAAAGGGATAGATAATAAGACAAAAGATATCATACTTCCCCTATATAAAACTATGGTACATCCACATCTTGACTACTGCGTGCAGATGTGGTCTCCTCACCTCAAAAAAGATATACTGGCATTAGAAAAGGTTCAGAAAAGGGCGACTAAGATGATTAGGGGTTTGGAACGGGTCCCATATGGGGAGAGGCTAGAGAGACTGGGACTTTTCAGTCTGGAAAAGAGGCAAGTGAGGGGCGATATGATAGAGGTATATAAAATCATGAATGGTGTGGAGAAAATGAATATAGAAAAATTATTTATCTTTTCCCATAATACAAGAACTAGGGGACACCAAATGAAATTGATGGGAAGTAGGTTCAAAACTAATAAAAGGCAATTTTTCTTCACACAGCGCACAGTCAACCTGTGGAACTCCTTGCCCGAGGAGGCTGTGAAGGCCAGGACTCTATTAGGGTTTAAAAAAGAGCTTGATAAATTTTTGCAGGTTAGGTCCATAAATGGCTATTAGCCAGGGGTAAAGTATGGTGCCCCAGCCTTCAGAACAAGGGCAGGAGATGGATGGCAGGAGATAAATCACTTGATCATTGTCTTCTGTTCTCCTTCTCTGGGGCACCTGGCATTGGCCACTCTCGGCAGACGGGATACTGGGCTGGATGGACCTTTGGTCTGACCCAGTATGGCCATTCTTATGCTCTTATGAGGGCCAATTCCATTCTGCTCCATGGGCCTTGGCCCACCACCTGAGCCGGTGGGTCACTGTGCCGAGTTCCCATTTGTTGCAGGCCCAGCAGGAAACCCACCATCACAAAGTGAGTGTTGGCCATCCGGGCCTCTGCTCAGTCTATTGTCCTGGCTGGGGTGGAGCCCCACCTACCTCTGTGAAGCTCAGCACTGAAGCATTTCTCACACAGCTGCAGAGCTAAACGTCTATAACTCTGCCTATGTCCATGCTACAGACACACAAATAGCACACATAGCTTCAGGGCATCAGTAGCTTTCATTTGACACCTCACATACCCCCACCCCCAGCAACATTTGGGGCCAATAGCCACCCTGGGCATTCAAATGGCTTCCAGAACCAGCATAAACTCCAGCCACATATGACACCCAGACTGACCCGAACCTACAGCAGCGACACCCTCCCTCCTGGCTTCTCCAGTCAGGCAGGCTCTGCCAGCCAGCTGTCCTGCGAGGGGCTGCGCTCTGGAAGCGAGTGGGAAGGGGCAGGTGTATAAAAGCAGCCATTGCAGAGCAGGGTATGTCGCCGTTTACGTGCTGACAGGCGTTTACAGCAGCACTAAGGCCCCACGCAGCTGAGGGCGCAGGTGTTCAGGCTCAAAGGAGGAAGCCTGGAGTGTAGTCCACTTCCTGGATAATTCCCTGCCCGCCCATGCCAACCCTCTGTTCGGCACTGGTGAGGCCCCCATCTGGAATATTGTGTCCAGTTTGCCCCCCCCCCCACCCCTCAGTATAAAAAGGATGTGGATTTGCTGGAGCAGGTTCAGTGAAGGGCAACAAAAATGATTAAGGGGCTGGAGCACAAGACCTGTGAGGAGAGGCTGAGGGATTTGGGCTTGTTTAGTTTACAGAAGAGAAGGCTGATGGGGTGATTTAATAGCAGCCCTCAACTTCCTGAAGGGGAGCTCTAAAGGGGAGGGTGAGAAACTGTTCTCAGTGGTGTCAGATGGCAGAACAAGGAGCAATGGTCTGAAGTTACAGGGGGAGGTGTAGGTTGCAGCTGTCCTGGTTCCCTGAAACAGTCATGGCCTTACTTATGCTATTCTCCCACCCACCTACCTGCAGCCCCATCGGGGGAGATCTGAAACTACGCCTGTTTGAGGCCCAGAAACTTCCTGAGCTCTTAGTCCTGGGCAGCAACAGGCACTCTGCTGCCGACACTGGCTGTGAGGCAGTCGCACGCACACCCAACAGTAGTTCTCTTCCTTGTGGATGGTCGCTCTCCCATGGCTGAGGCAGTGTTTGGGGGGGCGGGTTTGAGCAGGACCAAGGACAGGAGAGAATTGCTGAGCCGGGAGGCCTTAGATCATTTCACGTGATTAACACCCACCGAGTCGCTGAGGGGACAGGCAGGCTGGGAAGGCCAAAGCTGCGGGTTTGCCCAGCAGAGAAACTTGCTAGAGGGACCAGTCTGAATGCCCTGAGGCCCTTGGGCTAAGGGTTGGCCCTGGGCCAGTGATTGAGAAGGACACTGCCCACTCTTGTGTCTGAGTAGCTACGTTCCCCCCCCCCTCACAGAGCTGCATCTCTGCCAGGGCTGGGCAGAAGAGACTGAGCGTTTCCATGTGTGGATGGGCTGAACTGCCTCCAATGCTTGGAGAGATGAATTCACTCTGCTGGGGTCGCTGACTGATCGGAGGGGTGAGGGAGACTGGCCTGTGAGCTTTCCATGCAGGGCGTAGTAAGCACAGGCCCAGTATGAGGCCTTAGGCCTGAACCAAAGGAATGGTCAAGACTTTGCTAACAGAAAGCAAAGTGCAGCTGTGAGCTGAAGGAATGCATTGCTCACAGACGCTGGCAAGAAGAGGGGTGACAGTGCATAAACATAGCTACCGAGCATATTGAAGTAGGTACATGGTACCAGAACACCCTACCCTGGAACATTCCACAGATAAGAAAGAACAGGCCGACCCATCCCAATGACAGGGGCAAAAGTGTAATATGATGGATAGAGTTGTTTTGTTGGAACCAACATATACAAGGTGAGAGGCGGAACCTGACTACGTAGAAGGGGTCTACCTCAGTACGTCAGGAGTGATGTGTAAATTGTTTGTACCTGTGTAGAAGAATGTACTTCTGGGATGTGGTGTGGGTCCAGCCGAGGGGGCAGTGGAAAGTCCTGCCACTGACTGAGCCGAGTCCATTGACCGTGGGTGCATATTTGTAGTATGCCCTGACTTAGACTGAGAAGTCTACAGGGAACTATTATTGTGTCCAATACGGCAATAAACCTGGCCGACGTGCCTTTGCACCTTACTAGACTCTGCGGTCATTGGGGGTTCTCTTCGGGTCTGCTGTGTCGGCTGTCTGCAGAGCTGGGGCAGCGCACAGAGGGAACACACGCACGCAGCCGAGTGATACCAGCATTGGAGAGAGCAGAGCACCACGCTGGTAGCATCTGACACCAAAATTCAGGTTCTTCACAATCATTATACAAGATACACTGATCATTTCTGGAAAGTAACAGAGAGGAAGCCGTGCTAGTCTATATACTATCAAAACAAAAAAGCAGTCAAGTAGCACTTTAAAGACTAACAAAATAATTTATTAGGTGAGCTTTCGTGGGACAGACCCACTTCTTCAGATCATAGCCAGACCAGAACAGACTCAATATTTAAGGCACAGAGAACCAAAAATAGTAATCAAGGTTGACAAATCAGAAAAAAAATGATCAAGGTGAGCAAATCAGAGAGTAGAGGGGTGGAGGGGGAGGTGGGAGTCAAGAATTAGATTAAGCCAAGTATGCAAAAGAGCCCCCATAATAACCCAGAAAATTTGCATCCCGGTTCAAACCACGTGTTAATGTGTCGAATTTCAATATAAAAGAGAGTTCAGCAGCCTCTCTTCCAAGACTGTTGTGAAAATTCCTGTTGAGTAAGATGCAGACTTTTAAGTCATTAACAGAACCCTGATTACTATTTTTGGTTCTCTGTGCCTTAAATATTGAGTTTACTGCTTTTTTTGTTTTGATCATTTCTGGAGTATGATATTGCAGTGAACAGCCAGGATGATGATTTGATAAATTCTTCAAAGCAACAGTGGATCAGTAAGTAAAAGTGATGAGACCTTTTGTTCACAGAAGGTAAAAACGTGCCTCCCAATACTAATTAAAGTGAAATTGCCCATTACATGTGTATATTAAAGTTAATAAGTTTCTTCAGTGGGGGAGTTACCCCACCTGTTAAGTGCTAGTACAGTCAACATCATCTAACAGGAACACAGCTGCTCTTGTGGTTAGAGCACTGGACTGGAGGTAAGGATTACCTGGCTAAATTCACAAGTCTACCACTTTATTCCTGTGTGATCAAAGGCAAACAACGTATCAGTTAGTGCAATCACTGGTACTTCCCTATGTCACAGGAGATCCACGAAGATGCTCTCATTCTCATTAACAAAGGGTTTGGGTATGATAAGGGGACACCACCAATGCCCAAGAAAATTGTTTCATCAATCAACCAATCTTCTCAAGACTAACACCTTCACGCAGATTGATGTGCCATATTCTGAGCTGTGGTATCTCCATCTCCTGTTGTGTCCATGACACATGGAGCGGGGTTCCCTCCAGAAAGAGCTAAGCTATCTGGAGACCAGCCCTCTTGGAGGGCAGTGAGGTGCTAAACCCAGAAGTGCAGAAATTGCGACCACAAGAACTGGAACTGCAAAGTGTTGGGAATCCCTCAGTCACGCTGATGGTTATGGTTGATAACAGCTGGCAGGACGGGATCCAAGCTGCCAACTCCCTCCCACCTGATAGGTAGGAAAGTACAAAATGATGGTGAGGTGTTACGGTTTGATCTGACTGGATCTGTGCGATATTAAACCCAAGGTCGATGTTTAACTACAGTGTTTCCAGGTGTAACAAAAACCATTGGAACAGAACTGACAAATGATTAGGTTCCAGGATACCTTTATCAAGTTAAAGGACCTACAGAAAATCTTTAAAACCTCACTGCCTAAAATTAGGCATCTCAATTGACTTCCTCATAAAGCTAAGTAGATATTCAGTGGGGCCAAGCACCCACAAAACTTCGGGAAAGCAAATGGCTTATTTGTGTGTGGTTTAGTACGCAGCTAGGTGCAAAGTTTAAAATGCCTGGACATGTCACTCGATGTCACATACTGATTCGATGCAAACGTTGTATCCCTTGTATTTTGCAGAAGTTTAAAAACAAAAATACAAGAACAGGACAAGAAACTCCATAAAACAGCCATAAAGAACTTTCACTGTCCCAATAGTGATGAGTGTGTAGAACAATGCCCCACCAGAGGACCCAATTCTCTGTGCATTTATTCCTCAACTTGAGGTACAAGCAAGACAGCGACAGGGCTTAAACTCACCTTTGCTGTGGGCCAGCTCAGTGTCTGCCTGGCTCACAAGTAATGAAGTAGAGCAACTTCAAGTATGGTCCACTAAATCACCTTCTGCCTCCAGAGTGGTTAATGTTTAATATTTTAGGATCGTTAAAATATTACCATATTGTATTATAACAGCAGGTAGTCTAGACCAGTGTTTCTTAAAATTCTTAAGACCACAGAACACCAAACAAAACTATATTTATGAGGAACAGCTACAAAAATTTTCTTCCAAAAAAAGAACTGCTCCCCTCAACTAGCAACATATATAGCGAAACCAAACTGAAGTCATTGCTGTGGTACCTGATTAAATTAAATAGTAACATTGTATCTGATTGTAAAGACAGAACATACATACCAATACCATATCATGACACCAAAAAAGTGTCAGATGCTCACAGCACACCTGCGAGTTGTTCTGGGAACACCAGTATTCTGCAGAACATAGTTTAAGAAACCCTGCGCTAGATCAGGGTTCCTGGTATATTGAGCTCTTGGGCAGCTGCCCAGGAGAGCTTCATATGCCGCCCAGGTGATCAGCACAGCGCTCACAGCTGGCAGCACGTTTTTAACTGGTGGTGCACATCCTTGCACATACATCAGTGCACGTAACAAAATTTATTCTGCACACAGATGGGAAAAATGAGAGGGAGCATTAGTCTAGACCAAACAGCGGTGTGGGAAATGTCAATTAAAACATCTCACAATTGGCTGCTGCCGCCATGAGCTCCTTAGCTGCCCCTGTCTGCAGAAATCCAGCAAACTCATCACATGTCATTTTATAGTTGAAGTGCACAAACAGTTCAGCTTTCACTAGGTCTGTTTGGAGCCTGTTCCTTTCATCGGCCCACAAATTCTTCATTACGCTAACAACGCGTTCCACAAAGGTGTTGCTGGCTGGAACAGCAAACACACGCTGCACAATTCTAAGCAAGTTCGGGGCCTCGCAGCACTTAAAGAATTCTACCCAGACTTCAGAGCTGCCGGTCTGATGGTGGCGTTCATGTTGCTGCTGTTCCTGTTCTGATTCGGCATTAATTATTGAACCCTTTAGGATTGGTAGTGCATCATTCAATACAGACACTTCTGTGAAAAGTTCATCTACATCCACTTGAATGTCCAAGTTTGTCATCAAAGTGCACCATTTGTCTAGCTCCAGAGGCCTGTCCAGACTGAGCGGTGCACACAACTTATAGAAAGAATTTTCACTGAAATCAAACCTCTTTTCTAGATACCGGAGCATGTGCATGTAAGTCTGCTGGGCGTCTCCAATAAAGGTGTTCTGCTCGTTAGGGTGTAGCTTTTTCAAGAGTTGCATCACCTTGTACCCATAGAAACCTTTCTCTTGTCGATTCTGAATCTCTCTTCTCAGCTTGTTGAATGTAGCATACAGTTCAGTTACCTGAAGGTAATTACTCTCAAGAACCTTTATGGTGCTGGTAAATTGGCTCATAAGGTTATGCACAAAGTAGATGTACAGTTCAGGAAGTGTAATAGTTTCATCATTGGAAGCTATGTCCTTATGCTCAGAAAGAAAGGCCCAGACTGTGCAGTTCACATCCTCCTCCCCTTTACTCACAAAGTAAGATTTGAGGGCCGGCCAATTCTTCAGTAACTTGTCAATGGCAGTGAAAAGGGCCAGAAAACGTTTAGGTACTTGGCGTAAGATTTCTGTATAGTCTGTCTTCATGAAATCAAAGAACTCTTTAAGTTCACCGTTATTCTCATCTAGTGCAAAGACTTCACTGAAGACCTTGAGGACCAAACACTCTACGTCGTAAGAGAGCATTCTCAAGCCATGCTTTGCTGTATTGTGTACTATCTGAGTGCTGCAATGTGTTGGTACAAGGTTTGGTAAATCCAGCATTTGTTTTAGGTGCACAAAACCAGACTCATTTTCTTCAAAATCTCTCTCTCCATATGCCACAATTTTATTCTGTACCAGACTGGCATTTTGAAGTTCTTTACAATCACCTCTGATTTTTCATCTGCATCTTCAAGAAAGTCTAGGAGTGATGTGCAGATTCCCTTATCTTTATTGAAGTACTGGATGACAACTGGGAATAGTTTCATGCTCCCTATATTAAAAGCATCCACTGAGACTGAGAAAGGTGCTGATCCAATGTCTTGCACAGCCAGTTTTAAAGAATGTGGTGCTAATACAGCCTCGATCAAAGCTTCTACTTTTGTCATTCCACAGTGAATTTTGGAAGCTATTTTGGAATCAGGGAAAACGGAGGGGTACAGTTTATTTCCACAATCTTGAGAACGGTAGCTGTGGTAGTGTTTAACTCCATGATATGTTAAAAGCAATTCAGCTGCGCATATGCGTTGTTCTTCAGCATTGTTACTCTTTACGGAGACTTTATTGCTAGCATTACACCACACCTGTCCTTGTACTTTGATTTTGTGACCCTTTGTTTCTGCATGATGCTTGATGGCTTTTACAGAATCAAACTTAACTGTGAATTGAACATCACAAATAGAACAATATCCTGAGTCTTCACTTGCCTTTATAAGCCAATTCTGATACTCTGGGAGTTGCAGCCACTCATTTTTAAAAGTGCACAGCCTTCGAATCTTTTTTTTTCCGGGTTCTGTCATTTCGCCCTTGCATTTGTCCGACTGCAGCACAGTTTAGCCACCAGATAAGATTGTTGACTGTGGACATCAGTTGCTTCTCTCTGCTTTTGTTGACGCACTAAAAAAGTTACCCAGAGAGTCGATTAAACATATTGTTGTGACGGACCATCCCCCCACGCTTTACGGAAAAAGGGTTATGAACACACCTATGAATAACTCAGACATGTTTTGAACAAAAAATGACTTGTGACCTATCATTTTTAATGTTATAACCCCCTGGACCTGTAAAATCTATTTATGTACATGTATAATTTTTATAGTTAAAGTTAGGAGTAACGTCCGTTAACTAGGGTGGGGAGATAGCTCAGGGGTTTGAGCATTGGCCTGCTAAACCTAGGGGTGTGAGCTCAAGCCTTGAGGAGGCCATTGAGGGATTGGGGCAAATTGATGCCAGGGCAGGGGACTGGATGAGATGACCTCCAGAGGTCCCTTCCAGCTCTAGGGGGTGTGTGTGAGAGGGGGCGGGGTGTGGGGTGATGGGGGGTGAGAGGGGGCGGGGCAGGGCAGTGGGGTGTGGGGTGATGGGAGGTGAGAGGGAGCAGGGCAGTGATGGGGTGTAGGGTGGGGTGATGGGGGCGGGGCGGGGCAGGGCGGGGGGTGTGGGGTGATGGGAGGTGAGAGGGAGCAGGGCAGTGATGGGGGGTGGGGTGATGGGGGCGGGGCAGGGCGGGGGGTGTGGGGTGATGGGGGGTGAGAGGGGGCGGGGCAGGGCAGTGGGGTGTGGGGTGATGGGAGGTGAGAGGGAGCAGGGCAGTGATGGGGGGTGGGGTGATGGGGGCGGGGCAGGGTGGGGGGTGTGGGGTGATGGGGGTGAGAGGGGGCGGGGCGGGGTATGGGGTGATGGGGAGTGAGAGGGGGTGGGGCAGGGCAGTGGGGTGTGGGGTGATGAGAGGGAGCAGGGCAGTGATGGGGGCGGGGCAGGGCAGTGGGGTGTGGGGTGATCAAAGGGGGTGCACCATCTGGGGTGTGATGGGGGAGCAGAGGGGGCCGGGTGATGGGGGGAGTCAGAGGCAGGTGGGTGATAGGTTGGCAAGGGCAGAGGGGGTGTGGGATTTGAAAGTGATATTGCAGTTGTGTGTGGCAGGGAGGCAGGAGGGTGTCAGAGAGGGTGGAGGTGGGTGGGGCTGAGGGTGTGTGGGGCCAGAGAGAGGGTCATTTATAGGTGGGATCGTTGAGCTGGGCTCCCAGACGGGTCTGGGCAGTGTGGGGTGAGGGGGTTTGGACTACCCTGCGACAGTCCTGTCCATGTGTCTGGGACTCAGCTCCTGTCTCCCCCAGGGAGCATGCAGCCAGGCTGGGGGTCAGATTCCATGGTGGTGGAGGTAATTGGAAATCCTGCGTGTTGTGATTTGTTGCCCTGAGCTGGGCACGTAGTTAGAGGGCCGATGACTCTGCGCCAGAGGGGTTTGATGCTGACAGGCTGTGGGAGCTTGACCGGGTTCTGATGTTCTTCTCTTCCCCCCGGCCCCCCAGTGCTCCAGAAAGCAAAGGACAAGGCCCGGAGGAGTGGCAGCCTGAAGGAGGAAGCTGCCATTTGCAACCAGCTTGGGGAGATCTTGGCCAGACATGGTGAGTGGGTCCCAGGGCCTGGCTCTCAATGGCAAAGGGTGGCTAGCTGACTGCTGTCTGGCTCTCGTGGCCAGGGCTGACGCTGGGAGAGATGGGTCCGGGAGAGCCGTTCTGAGGAAGGTTTGGAGGCCCTGCTTTTGGGGCCACCGTTGGAAAGTTGGTCACTGGGCAATGCTCTCGGCTGTCTTTGTCGGTGCTGGTCTGGCTGTGTTTGTGACAGCTGGGCTGGGGAGGGCTCCTGGCCGTGGGAGCAGGCCTGGAATGGCTCTTCTTTGCAGGGATGGTACATCCATGGGCTGGGACCAGCCCCCAGGAGATTGTGTCTGCCACACAGCTGACCTTCCCCCAGCAGGGAGCCGATTCAGTGCGATGATCCTGGCCTGTGACCTGAGCCCTGCTCTTGAAGAAGAACGCCCCATGCCTGAAACTCCCTGCCATTGTGACATCTAGCTCTCTCCTTAACCTGAATCTTGTTTGGCCTCCGTCCCCACAGCTCCCTGCAATGGTTAGAAACCTTCTCCTTTGTGCCAGCCAACTTTACTCAAGACTCTCTGTTCTCAGGCCAGCATTGTCCCTTGCATTCCCTGCTTTGGCCCCAGCCTGGGCCTGACCTCCTGGGTGTATCACCGGAGACTCGGGGGGCACCCTCACAGCCTTCTCTTTGCGAGCTAGGCCAGCCAAGTTCTTCCAGTCACCTCTGCCTTCCTCAACAACCTGAGTGGCTCTTCTCTGCCTTTCTCTGGGGTGAAGTCCCCCTTTGTGCTCAGGAAATGGTACTTCGTGTTCCAGACCAGCTGTCACCAGTCATGGACGTGGTCCTCTCTCTGCTGGAGAGACTGTGCCTTTGCCTGCTGTGTGGCTGCATTGCATAGGTGGCTTTAGTCACCCTATAACCAGCCAAAGCATCCAGGTTTCTCTCACCTTCCTTCACTTCAGCTGATGAGCCTCCGGCTATCGGTAGCCCTTCACTCCAAGCACCTTGTCCTTTGTCGTACTGAGCAGCGCCTCGTTTCTGCTGCAGGCTTTGAGATCCCCCCGATCGTCCTGCCTACCATGCCGATCCTCCTCCTCCGGAGCGAGCGCCCTTCCTGACTTGTGTCTGCAGCAAAGCCCATCAGTGCACTCCTGCTGTTCCTGCCTTGGGCATTAATAGATATGGTACAACTGGGCTCGTGTCGGATCTCTGAGGAGCTGTGCCAGGAGCATCCCTGCCCTCTGCCAGTTTACCTTTCGGCACAGCCTGTTGCCTTCACCCCCTGAAGCCTGTTCTCTCCCCCTGTACGCTCCTGGGCTGATCCCAGAGTGCTCCAGTTTGGCTAACGTTGCATGTAGCTAATTTTGTCTGATGCTCTGCTGCCATCCAAGTGTGCTAGAGCCACTGTATTTCCTGTAGCTAGAAAATCAGAGGCCGTCAGCTACAACATGGGAGATGAGTATCACAGAGGGAGCCATGTTAGTCTGTAACTTCGAGAACAACAAGCAGTCCTGAGGCACCTTATAGATTAACAGAGATTTTGGAGCATGACCTTTTGGAGGCAATGAACCGCTTTGTCAGAGCATGTCTAGGAATGAGTACAGCAGAAAGGGATCTAGGGGTTACAGTGGACCACAAGCTAAATATGAGTCAACAGTGTGATGCTGTTGCAAAAAAAGCAAACATGATTCTAGGATGCATTAACAGGTGTGTTGTGAACAAGACACGAGAAGTCATTCTCCCGCTCTACTCTGCGCTGGTTAGGCCTCAGCTGGAGTATTGTGTCCAGTTCTGGGTACCGCAGTTCAGGAAGGATGTGGAGAAACTAGAGAGGGTCCAGAAAAGAGCGACAAGGATGATTAAAGGTCTAGAGAATGTGACCTATGAAGAAATGCTGAAAGAATTGGGCTTGTTGAGTTTGGAAAATAGAAGGCTGAGGGGGGACATGATAGCGGTTTTCAGGTATCTAAAAGGGTGTCATAAGGAGGAAGGAGAAAACTTGTTCTTCTTGGCCTCTGAGGATAGAACAAGAGGCAATGGACTTAAACTGCAGCAAGGGAGGTTTAGGTTGGACATTAGGAAGAACTTCCTCACTGTCAGGGTGGTCAAACACTGGAATAAATTGCCAAGGGAGGTTGTGGAATCTCTGTCGCTGGAGATATTTAAGAACAGGTTAGATAGATGTCTATCAGGGATGGTGTAGACAGTACTTGGTCCTGCCATTGGGGCAGGGGGCTGGACTCGATGGCCTCTCAAGGTCCCTTCCAGTCCTAGTGTTCTCTGATTCTATGTGATGCAGCAGGTCTTTGCCCACGAAAGCCTTTGCTGCAAAATACGTTAGTCTATAAGGTGCCACGGGACTTGTTGTTGTTAACATAGGAGATGTGCTCTTGAGTCCCCGGTGCATGTCAGCTCTGAGCCCCAAGAGGGGTTACGCCCCGGGCTTGTTACTCTGGCTGCTCTTGTAGCTGATGGAATGGGTGCGCCTCATCCCAGGGGCCCCTGCTGTGCCTTGGGAAGCCAGCTGGCTCGCTCGTCACCCCAGTGTCTCTCTGCTCCCGGCAGGGCGGTACCGAGAGGCGCTGGTGGAGCACCAGGAGGAGCTGCGCCTCCTGGAGAGCGTGGAGGATGTTATCGGCTGTGCCGTGGCCCACCGGAAGATTGGGGAGCGCCCGGCTGAGCTGGAGAACTATGAAGCTGCTTTGAAGGTAATGGGGGAGAGGGGGATAATCAGCTGCAGGGATTGGGGCTCCCCAGGAGCTGGGCTGAGAGCTACTTTCCCAGTATTCAGCCCCACCAAAGGCCACGGGGTGAGAGGGGCAGCAAGCCAGAGGAGGGGCGACAGAATGGCTGGAGGGGTTTAAAAGGGAACAGTAGGGCACATAGTGGTAACCCCTGAGCTGTCAGCCTTGCAGGGCCCAATTCAAAGCCAGCCCAGATCCATGGGGCTTGGGGGGTCTCATGCGCCCTCTTGTTCTCCTGCTCCATCAGCACCAGCGCCAGCATCTGGAGCTGGCCTGCGCTGTGTCCGACCACACTGAGCAGCAGAGGGCTTGGGCCACCATTGGCCGCACCTACATGTTCGTGGCGGAGAGCGGCCAGGCCGGGGAGGCGCTCTGGGAGGCGGAGCAGGCCTTCGTGAAGAGCCTGGCCATCTTGGAGGAGCAGCTGGAAGGTGAGAGCCGGGCTGGGAGCTGTGGGACACGGAGCTGGGGAGGGGAGCCATCAGCTTGGGATGTGGTGCGCCCTGGGGAGGGTCACCAGTCGGCCTCTGCCTTGGCTGTCTGACCAGACGGTCTAAGTCCCCACCTTTTACCCCTTGTCCTTGCCCCAGAGCCTGCATCTGGGATGTCCCTGGTCCCTGAGCTCCATCCCCTCCCCGAGCCGGAACTCCCTGGCCTGGCCAGGAAGTGGCAGGCCCTCAGGCTTTCATCCGGGCTTCCCATCTACTCGTGCTGGCTTGTAAGGCCCAGTTAGGCTCGCCGCCGGGATTGTAGGATATGCAGGGGCACTCAGGGACCTCCAGCCTTTTCTGACCTCTCGGTTCCACAGCAGGGCAGCCAGGACCGTGCCCGAGACTGTTCCGTAGGGACCTCCCAGCACTCGCACCCCATCCCTTGGGAGACAATTTGCTCAGCTCATTCGGCCAGCTGGAGGGTGAGGGGTCCAGGACCTGTCCAGCCCCTCTCTGGCCCTGGAGCTCCTGCCTTGTGGAGCCGGCTGGGTGACGGGCTGGCTCTGGCTGTCCCAGGGAAGGTGCCGCAGCGGGAGCTGAGTGAGATGAGGGCCCGGCTTTACCTCAACCTGGGCTTGGTGTACGACAGCATGAAGGACCAGGCCAGGTGCAGCCAGTACATCAAGAAGAGCATCTTCATCTCCGAGTAAGGCCCTGGCCCCTCCCTGGGGGGGGCGAGTGGTGGTGCTGATAGGCCGAAGGCCCCTCTGAAGAGCTCCTGTGTTTCCCTGGGGTTCACCCTCTGCTGGTGGCTGCAGCCGTTTGGCTCAGGAAACCGGCTGGTGCTGTGGCTGGGGGGTGTCAGGTGGGGGCCCAGGGCCCAGGGGTTTCCTGAGGACGTGAATGGGCGGGCGACCCTGCGGGTGACCCGTCTCCCTCTAGGCAGACTCACCTCTACGAAGACCTGTACCGGGCCTACTTCAATCTGGGCCACATCCACCTGCGGGAGGGGCAGCACTCCAAGGCCATGCGCTGCCTGGAGCGGGCACGCGACTGCGCCCACACCATGAAGGAGAAGTGCATGGAGAGTGAGTGCTGTGCCGGCATCGCCCAGGTGAGGGCAGCGGGGAGCCCGTACTTGGCCCCCAAGCTCTTCCCCCTGGGGCCTGACCACCCAGCATGGCCAGCAAGGGGACAGCCCCCTCCCCCCCGCCAGGCCAGCACCCTTTGGTAGTTGGACCTCTCTGCCCCTCCCCTTGCTGACCCTGCTGCCCTGGGGCCTTGCAGATGCTCCTCAGCCTGAGGGACTTTGTGGCCGCCAGGCGCTCGCTGAAGAAGGCCTACGTGCTGGGCTCCCAGCAGCCCCAGCAGCGCGAGAGCATCCGCAGGAACCTGCGTTACGCTGAGGGGGCTCGGGTTGGGGCTCCCTGCTACACGGCGCGGGGGGGGCTGAGGGGACCCAGTGGCCTGTGCAGCTGGCCGGGAGGAGGTTGGGTGTCACTCCCCAGGGCTCAGCCCAGGCTGACTGGGGCTGGGAGCTCTCCACCTCTGGCTCTCAGTGCAGCCCCTCCCCTTCACAGCCCTGTGTGGCTTGTGGCTCCTGGGGCGGTGCCCGCCCCCCCACCCCCGTGTCACAGGCACGCCCAGGGAAAGGTGCCGCGGCTTCTCGGGTGCAGGGCCGCGCTTGCACAGGCCACTCCTGACAGGGCTTCTGGCACGTCCCCGACGTAGCCCCAGTGGCACCACAGGGCGGTGCTTTGACACTGACCCCGCACCAGCCCAGGGGGGCAGCGAAGGGGACTCGGCAGGTGCTCACTGTCCCAGAGGCCTGCAGGCTGGGTTGGGTGAGGGGGACCTTGGTCCCCACATACCCCTTCACCTGTGGCTCCCCTACCTGCCCTGAGCCTCTAGGGGGAAGAACCCAGCCCACCCCCGGTGCGTGCCACTCACACTGCTGGCCTCTCCCCCAGCCATGAAGGTCAGCCATCTGCAGGAGGCTCTGGAGGAGGCAGTGCCCGGCGACTTGCAGACAGCCCTGGGCCTGTGTGAGCAGCTGGGGGACCTGTTCTCCAAGCATGGGGACTATCGCCGGGCGGTGGAGTTCTACCAGAGGCAGGTGGGTGAGGGCTGCCCCTGCTCTCGGCCTGTGGGCTGGGGGAGGACCAGGCTGCCTCGAGGCTGGGCTCCGTGCATGGTAAGGGGCTGGTTCCGCTTCCTCCTAGCCGCCGAAGTGCTGCCAAGCTCTGGCCCGAGGGCAGGGGCACCCGCTCAGATTCCTGCAGGCAGCAGGGATGGGGCTGGGCGAGCCCTGCGGGGGCGGGCGGCCACCCCGGGCACAGCATGCTGTGGACGGTGTCTCTGGCAGCTGCGCTACGCCGAGTCCCTGCAGAAGCCTGAGCAGGAGCTGGCTGTGATCCACGTCTCTCTGGCTACCACCTTTGCGGACCTGAGGGAGCCCGGCCGGGCGGTCCAGCACTACCAGACGGAGCTGGCGCTGCGGCGAGGAAACCCACTGGAGGTGAGGGGGCGGCCTGGGCTCTGCCTTCTGCCCGCCGGTCTCACCCTGCAGGGCCTGGGGACCCCGTGCTGGGCTTGGCTGTACTCTGGGGAGTTGCGGGAGGGGAGCTCAGCTAGCAAGCAGGGCCTGGCTGGGTCCCACAGCTCGGGAGCAGGGAAGGAGGGTGGGGCAGGCGTAAGAGTCAGGATGGCAAAGGAGTTGCTCTTTGTCACTTACCCCTGCCCCTGGGTGGGCTCCCTGCCAGTGGAGCTGGACTGGTGGGGGGAAGCTAATCCCATTGTCTGTGTGCCCCAGGAGGGGAAGACCTGGCTGAACATCGCCCTGGCCAGGGAGGAGGCTGGCGAAGGCTACGAGGCCCTGGAGCCCTGCTTTCAGAGCGCGCTCCGGTGCGCGGAGCAGGCTGGGGAGCCCAGGCTGCAGGTGAGGGGACGGGCCCAAAGCTGCTGTCCAATGGGGATGCCAGTGCTCGCCTGCAGCACCCCCTTCAGGCTGGGCAGCTGGCAGTGCCCCTCCCGGGGTCCCCCGAGCCTGCGATAACTGAGACTGGCACCCAGGAGTCCTCCCAGCCCCCCGCCCTACGCACAAGACCTCCCTGCTAGGGCCTGTGGCCGAAAGTGCTGGTTTCTGGCCCCCTCCCGCTTCCAGGCTCTGCTGCTTGTTGGCACATGCCCGGGAGGGACCGTGCTGCTCACCTGCCGGGGAGCCCAGGCTGCACCCGGCTCCTCCTGCGCCAGCACAGCAGAAAGGCAGGGGAAGGGCGTGGGGTGCCGGGGCTCGGAGCTGAAAGGCGCCCAGGGCAGCTGCGGTGCTGGGGCTGGACTCGAGAGTGCCTAGCCAGCGTCCTCCCCTCACTCATAGCCTGTCTGCTGGGCCAGGCTGGGGGGCCTGGCAGCTGCTCCAGTGGTCAGTGCTGGGAGCTGCTCCTTCTGGGCTAGGCAGGGGCTGGGGGACCTGGGAGCTGCTCCAATGGTCAGTGCCCTGGCCTTGCTCCCTGCAGGGCCCCTTCAGGCCTGGGCGGGGGGCCTGGGGACTGCCTTAAAGGCCAGCGCCCCCAGCTGACAAGGCCTGGGCTAGCAGCCCTGGGAGCGCCCAACCCCATCTGCGGCTGGGCAGGGTGATCAGCCCATCCTTTCACCCCCCAGCGGCAAATCCTACAGCACCTTCACCCCCTGCAGCAGAAGTGGGGGCGCCCTGAGGCCCCCGACACGCTGGCCAGGCTTCAGGGCCTGTGCCGCTCGCAGGGCTGGAGCAGCGCCAGGGACAGCCGGGGGGAGGAGGAGGAGGAGGAGGAGGACAGCAGCGAGCCCCTGGATGAGAGCGACCTGGAGCTGTCTGAGAGCGGTGAGTGGGCCGGCTGTGGGGGACGGGGAGGGAGCCGGAGCCGAGTCCCGGCCGGGTGAGGCTGTAGCCCTGCGCGTCTGCCTGGCGCGGGCCCCCCTTTGGCAGGGTGGGGGCTGTATTGGAGCCGGGTGCCTCACTCAGGCCTGTGCGTTCCAGACGGGGAGGAAGATGACCTGGACGGCTACAGCAAGAGCGTGCCTGGCCGCCGCAGGATCGCCAAGGTGAGGCTGGGCCTGGGCGCAGCATCCTCGCCCCGTGGGGCCGTTGCTCCAGCTCCTGCGCCGGCGAGTCCGGATCCCGGGGCGCTGCGCGGGGCGGGGGGCCGAGGGGGCTGGCTCTGATCTGGGGCCCCCGGGCAGTGCTGACCCCGCCTCCGCCCTCCCTGTGCCCTGCAGTGGAACCGGCGCAACGACCGGGGTGAGACCCCGCTGCACCGCGCCTGCATCGATGGGAACCTGCGCCGGGTCCATTTCTTCCTGGAGCAGGTGGGAGCCGCTCCTCGTTCCCGGGCAGGGCGCCCTGGGGTACCTTCCGTCGGCCCGTGGGGGCAGCTGGGCGGCTGGCTGGGGTCGCGGCGTCCCTCTGCTCTGGCCCTCACAGCCCCCAGCAGGGGACGCGTTCAGCAAGTGTGTCCTGCCTGCAGGGCGCGTGGGAGTGAGCCACGTAGGCGCTGGGCACTGGGCAGCTTCCCGGCCTGGCCCGCAGGGAGGGCAGCTGGAGGGGGAGATCCTGCGGGAGTTGGCATGAAGCCCAGCAGGGCACCTGGCCCCCACGTAACCCTCATGCCTGTTCATGTCTCTTTCCTCCTGGGGGCAGGGCCACCCCCTGAACCCGCGGGATTACTGCGGCTGGACCCCGCTGCACGAGGCCTGTAACCACGGGCACCTGGGTGAGTGGTGAGGAGGGTGGGAGGGTGTCGGTGTGGGGGGCGGATGACGGCAGGGGCTGGAACGGGTGATGGGGGCCGGCTGGAGGGGGCCCTGGTGCTGCCACCCAGCAGTAACTGCTGGCTCCTGTGCCCAGAGATCGTGCGGCTGCTGCTGGAGCGTGGTGCCTCCATCGATGACCCCGGGGGCCCAGGCTGCGAGGGGATCACCCCCCTGCACGACGCTCTCAACTGCGGCCACTTCGACGTGGCCGAGCTGCTGCTCCAGAGGGGCGCGTCGGCGGTGCTGAGGAACGCCAAGGTGGGGGAGCAGCGGCCTGTGGGCGGGCGCTGGGCTCGGCACCCCTGCACAGCTGTGGGGTTTCTGGGGGCGGCCCTGAGGCTCAGCCCCTCCATCTTATCCGCCGCAGGGCCTGAGCCCTCTGGGCACCCTCCGGGAGTGGGTGAGGATGTACGGCCGGGACCTGGACCAGGAGACGCGCCAGCGCTGCCGAGCCATGGAGCAGCTGCTCAAGGAGGCGGTGGTGGGGCGAGGTGAGGCCGGGTGGGAGTGGTGCTGTGGGGGGGCATCTCTTGGGGGCTGGGCCCAACTCACGGGGTTCCCTGTCTCCCGCCCAGCAGCAGAGGTGGCTCAGCCCCCACAGGATGTGCCGCAGAGCCAGCTGTTTGATGCGGAGCTCTCTGAGCCGCTGACACCCCCCCACTCAGCTGTGGCCCCCCAGCCCCAGAGTGGGGGCCCCTCCACGAAGGCGACTGCGCCCTGCAGGATCCTGACCCAGCGTGGCGGGCAGGGGCCAGAGTGCTGGGCCAAGCTGGACGAGTGCATGACCCCGCTCCGGCCTGTCAAGAAGAGGCAGCGGCTCCTGAGCCTGAGGGCGCCGGGGGAGGAGAGCCGGGTGCCGGGGTTCCTCGGGCGGGCAGAGCCTGGGCTGCCCCCCGCTGGCACCGGGCAGGCCAAGTACGAAGCAGCCATCCGTGGCGTCGGCAGTGCCCAGTCCTGCCAGGTCCCTGAGCCGGTGCCGGCCGAGGCCTCTGCCAGGCTGGCCCTGATCCCAGTCGAGGAGTACGTGGGGGATGACTGGCTGGAGGATGACCTGGGGGCGAGCCGGGAGCCCCGCAAGAGGAGCCACCGGCGCCCGGGGGAGTCGGGCTCGGACTCAGGGGGCACCAGTGGGTCTGAGAGCGACGGCGCAGCCCCCTTCCGAGCTGCTCTGCCCCAGAAGAGGAGGGCCCGGCAAAGCCGCCTCACCCAGATAGTGGACAGGACGTCGCTGGGTCGGTCCCGCGGGGGCCAGGCCCTGGTGGCTCCGGAGCCAGCCGCTGGTCTGAGGCCCGTAGACGGCAGTGGAGAGGCCCCACAGGTGAGGTGCTGGGGGTGCACAACAGCAAGGGAGTCCCCTGGGCTGTCTCTTGGGTCTTGACTCCCCTCTCCTATTCCCAGGCCCCACTGCTGGCTGCAGCCCCGATTCGGCCACCCCCCATCCGAGTGCGGGTCCGGGTCCAAGACAACGTCTTCCTCATCCCCGTGCCGCACAGGTGAGAGCCGCCTCGCATCCTTCCTCCCAGCGTGGCCCAGAGCCCGGGAGTCCTGCCCCCCAAGCCGGGTCTGGGGCAACATTAGCAGCACCCTCAGAGGGGTCCAGCTCCCAGGCAGCGCCAGGGGGTCAGGGACTTGGGGTAACAGGGCAATTCCCCTCTGCCACTGGGGGGGCTGCCCTGTTCCTGCCCCACCCTGGGAGGGCGGGCTGGGGGCCTGGTTCTGGTGGGGCGCTCTGGCTCAGCCCAGCCCTTCCCTTCCCTTCCCTTCCCTTCCCTTGCAGTGGCCTCGAGAGATGCCCGGTGGCGTGGCTGGCAGAGCAGGCGGCGCAGCGCCACTACCAGGCCTGTGGCCTGCTGCCCCAGCTCACCCTCAAGAAGGAAGGGGCACTGCTGGCTCCCCAGGATCTCATCGTGGACGTCCTGCAAAGCAACGAGGAGGTGAGGGGCACCCGAGCCAGGATTGGCGCTTCCAGGGCTGAGCCCACCAGGTCCCCCTGTAGGCCGCTGAAGGGTCGTGGTGGGGCCCATCACTGTGGACTCTGCACCAACCGGCAGGGCCCAGATGACTGGGAGCTCGGAGGTCTGGCTTCACCCCTCACTGGCGATGCCCTTCCCCTTGTGTTTGAGCCTGCCAGTGCTGCCCAGCCAGCCGGCCTTCCTTCCTACCCATAGGGCTCTCGTCTGCCTTGCAGGTGTTGGCAGAGGTGCAGTCCTGGGACCTGCCCCCGCTCGCCGACCGGTATCGCAAGGCCTGTTGCAGCCTGGCCGTGGGTAAGGGGATGCCACGGACCCTGCTGCCTGCCTGCGTGTGGGAACCGTTGGATGTACAGGGTCTCGCTGGGTTTTGTAGCGCCTCAGGGCGGTCAGCCGGCTGGGGAGAGTGCCACCCGGCCCGTGGGGGGGACAGGCAGGAGGGGCTCCAGTGGGAAGGCTGGTCCAGGGGGCTTGGGCACAGCTGTGCCACCGTCTGCGTGTGTGACCTCGGGCAAGTCCCTCAGTCTCCGGGTCACTGGCCCAGCTAGGGAAGGGGACAGAGGTGGAATGTGGCTTCGGGTGGACAGATTGGCACCCCCAGGGCCGTGCTACATGCCAGGGGAAGACCTGTCCAGCATCCGCTGAACGGTGCGCAATGTCAGGAGCCGTCGGTCACGGCTGCCCCCCACGTGGTGCTGGGCGGGGGGAGGGTGCCCCCGGTCGCGGCTGCCCCCCACGTGGTGCTGGGCAGGGGGAGGGTGTCCTCGGTCGCGGCTGCCCCCCACCCTCTCCCTGGCTGCTTGGCTCTAGCCCCGGCCAGGCAGCAGCTGGCTGGGAGCTCGTCAGTCTGGGTGCCCCACAGCGACTGGTCTTCCCTCATGGACTCCTGTTGCAGGCGAGCACCGGCTTCTGCTGAAGATGATGGAGCTGCAGGAGTCGGGCCCCTCGTTCAGCACCTGTGGCCTCTCCTTGCACCAACCCCACCTCACCCCACTCCTGCGTGCCCTCAAGCTGCACAGCTCCATCCGCCAGCTGCGGCTGGCTGGGACGGGGCTGGACGATGGCCTGGCTGCCGAGCTGCTGGCTACGCTGGGCACCATGCCCAGCCTGGCCCTCCTCGACCTGTCGGCCAACCAGCTCGGTGCTGAGGGGCTCCGCGCGCTGGCAGCAGGGCTGCCCTCCCAAGCGGTCTTCCAGGTTGGCTTGTGGGTGTGTCCAGCACCTCCCTTCCCCTCAACGGCAGGTGGGAGGGGCCCCGGCCTCCCGCCTGAACCCCGGAGACACAAGCAGGTTCGGGGACCCCCAAGCTGCCCATCCTGGCGCTCTGGGCTACGGCTCTGGCACTGCTGGTGTAAAGGGCCCTGATGAGCTCCTGCCAGGGCTGCCCTGATGGACACCAGGGGCTCCCCGGATCAGGGAGGGGTAAGCTGTGGCCATGCTGGTGCCAAGGTGCCTGCTCCGAGGTCCTTCTGGGGAGGGGCTGGTTGTGAGGGTCCCTGTAGCATGGGGGGGGCTCTGCTGCTCCGTCCCTTCTCTGGGGCTGAGGCTGCCGCTGTGGTCCTCCCAGCGGGGGTACAGCCCCGGCTGTCTGGTGGCACAGGGCAGAGCCCAGCAGGTTGGGGTGACTCCTCCGCCCCTGTTGTTCCAGAGCCTGGAAGAGCTGGACCTCAGCCTGAACCCCCTAGGGGACAAGAGCTGCGAGGCCCTGGCCTGCCTGGTTCGAGCCTGCCCGGTCCTGACCACGCTCCGGCTGCAGGCCTGTGGCTTCTCTGAGGCTTTTGGGCAGCACCAGCGCCTCCTGCTGGCCAACAGCCTGAAAGGTAAGTGCCCCTGCACTCCCCCAGCCCCGAGTCGGGGCACAGCAGGTGTGGCCTCATGGTACAGGTGGTGCCCTCCCTTGTGGCTCCCCTCCCCCAGCGCCACGGTCTACAGGCTAGGCCCCCCTGTGACACAGAGGCACTGCCAGGAGGGCCCCATTCACTGGGACGGGGCCTACAGCTTGGGGGTGAGGATGGTTCCACTCATGGAAAGAATGCGGACCGCTGTCCTGTCCGCTCTCTGCCAGCTTCTGCCCCACAGCTCGCAGCTACCCAGGCCTGGGCTTGCCTCAGTCTTGCCCCACAGCCACCACGCCCTGGGTTCCCTGCCAGGTCTGCCCCACAGCAGCCTGCTCTGCCGTTCTTTCCCAGTGCAGGCCTGTTGGGTGCCTGAGTTTCCAGTTAGGCAGCTATGGACAGCCCCTCCGCCAAGCTCCCAGCCTCCTTTATCTGCCCGGGCCAGGCGGCAGCTGGCTCACTCTTAACACACTGTCTCTCCCGCATGCCCCTGGCCCAGGAGCTGTGCACCTGAAGACCCTCGCTTTGTCCCACAATGCCCTGGGCTCCAGCGGCCTGCAGCTGCTGCTCAGGAGTCTGCCCTACGCCACCCTCAGCCAGCTGGAGATTGGCTCGGTGGCGGCCCGCCTAGGCGAGCCTCTCGTAGATCCGGTGGTCAGGTGCCTGACACAGGTACGGGTGCAAGGGGGTCCTGCAGTAACCCTTCTCTGGCTGCAGGAGTTGCAGGAGCTCTGCACGTGGCAGGGGAGCCCCTTTTGTCCTGGGGCTGTGGGCCTCTCACGCAGCTGGCTTGGCCCTGACTGGCTCAGCTGTGGTGTGTGGCTTTGGGCTCAGCCCCCCCCCGTTCCATTCCAGCAGGGATGTGCGCTCACCCACCTGGCTCTCTCTGGGAACCACCTGAATGATGAGGCTGTCGCAGAGCTAGCCAGGTAAAGGGGCAGCGCTGGGGTCCCTGGGCCAGGGGCTTTGCTGTGGGGCAGAAGGTAATGGGGTGGGTGTGTGACACCAACCTTCACCCAGCTGGGTCCTATGCGGAGTGATCTCCTGCTGGGTAGGAGCCGTGGGGTGGCTGGGCCCAGCAGCCAGCCCATGGGGACATAGTAGGAAGAGAGCCTGAGTGAGAGGTAAGGTGGCCATGTTCACCTTTAGCCCACTGGCCACCTTCTGTCCCTGCATTGTGCTTTTCTGGGCCACCAGGTGAACCCCCTCCCGTAAAAAGAGACGGAGCGGGAAGGGAGTCTGAGCCACAAGCCCTTGGGTGGGAGGCCTGGTGAGCGGCAGGACCTGCCTACAGAACCGGGCGTACGTGGATTGGTGGTCGGGTGGAGCTGCTGGTTCTACTACTGCACTTCACAGGCAGTACACCTGTCCAGCTGCCTCCCTTCCCCGTCGCACCTTGTGCTCCCTGGGGGTCTCGCTCCAAGGCTGCAGTGCCAGCACACCGCACATCTAACACCTAGCCCCCAGGGAGTGGGTGGGCCATGGGGCAGCAGTGCATTGTGGGTGAGCCGAGAGGCATGGGGCTGTTTGACTCTCTTGGTCCCAGGTGCCTCCTGGTTTGTCCCAGTTTGATCTCCCTGGATTTGTCTGCGAACCCAGAGGTTACCAGCGGGGGCTTGCAGATGCTGCTGTCAGCGCTGGGGGAGAGGCGCCAGGGGCTGCAATTCCTCAGCCTGGCAGGTGAGGGGGTGAAGGGCTCCAAGATCCCTGGGTTGCGGAGGGGTCCTGCTTCCCTGCACCTGGCAGGGCCGGGGGAGCATCACCCTGCCCTCGCTGGAGGGACTGAGAGGTGATCCTGAGGGGGCAGGGGCAGGCTGTGAGCCCTGGAGTTTTGCTCCTGATCCAGCAGAGCCCCCGGCCTGGCTGGCGCTGCCGAGTTGCTTCTCTCTCCGTAGTGGTGTGCAGAGCAGAGCAGAGCAGAGGAGGCAGGACTGGAGTAGCGAGGGCTGCAGCTGATAGAAAGGGCACAAGGGGGGTCACCCAGCCTGTCCCCTCTTGGGCCGGGTCCAGGATTCTCAGTGCGCCACAGTGGCTACAACGGCCTGTTTCCTTCCCTCAGGCTGCAGGGTGCGAGGCCCATTGGACAGCACCACGTGGGCCCGGGTCTCTGCCAACGTGCGTGAGCTGCGGCTCTGCAGCCGGCAGCTGAGCGGCAGCAACCAGCGGGGCGTGGGTGAGTCCTGGCTTGGCCCCCCGGGCACCTCTCTGAGCGCAGTCACGCAGCACCACAAGCTCTTCTGTAAGAGCATCTGAAGTGCCCGACCGCTCGCAGCTGGAGCACACAAGAGGCCCATCCTGCTTGGGGCTGTGGCTGCTCGCAGAGGGAACTTGGGCAGACGTGAGGAACCAGGCACGGTGCCTGGCCTGTGCCAGCGACTTTTCTGCACTCAGAACTCAGGCCTGGCCCATGGGGAGGGGCAGGACCTGGCTGCTGCTGCTGCACAACCTGTTCTTTCTGGGGGCCCAGAGCCCTGCAGCTTCCCCCCACCTGGCACCAGTGCAAGCTGAGAAGGGAGCTGCTGGTCCCGTCGTAACCAAAGGAGGCAGGGCCCCGGCTGCTGTTGTGGAACTGGGCCTGTCTGCCTCGGGCTCCGAGCACCAGAACGCTGCAGGACTCTGCCCCATGGGGGTCCCTGGGCTTTGGAACCAAGGCCTCGGCTGTGTCCCCAGGAGGCAGTGAGCTACCGGGCCTGTGCTGCTAACAGAGAGGGGTGGCAAGTCCCAGAGTGTCCCCGGAGAGCTGGCTTCCAGCCTGTGGTGTCTCACCAGCTGCAGTCACACCTGCGCAGCAGAACCCTGGGGCTGCTGGCAGGGCTGGGGGGTTGGCTCCTGGGGCAGCACTGGCCTTGGAGCAGGCTCTGAAGCCAGCGTGGGGAAATAAGCTGCCAGAGACTGAAGGCGGCCACCTGCAGAAGAGCCCTTCCCTACTGCACGTCTCCCCACACAGGTGGAGGGTGATATTTTATTTGTCCCCCATTCCCGAGCTGTACAGGTTCTAGCTCTGGCCTGCCAGTGGCCACTGGACTAGTTCAGACAGACTTATTAGCTGGCTGGTGTTTTCTTGGCCGCACAGGGTGGGCTTCTGCCTGGTGCAGGGGCCTGGGAAACCAATCAATAAAGTGCTGTATGTCTCCTCTGCTCCAGACCTGCGTTCTGCCACCCTGCAGGCAGTGACGCAGAGACCTGGCCCTCTGCTGCTTGGGCCAGAGCTCTGTACCCTGCCAGCCTTCTCCCCCTCTGGACAGCTGTTTGACACCCCCGACCCTCATTTCCCAGGCTCCCCTGCAGCCTGGGGCATGACCTGTTGTCAGCAAGGGTGGAGCGCCCTGCCTTAGCCAGCTGCTGTGGCACCCAGAAAATCTGAGCTGATGGGCTGGTCCAGGCCCTGAGTACAGGTGCAGTGGCTGTGCCTGCTTCTCCCACCCAGCAAGAGCCACAGCACCGCAGGCTAGCCAGCATGGGGGTTTATTACCGCAGGTGTACAAGTCTCCCGCCCTGCTTGCAGGACTCACGGGCAGGGAGGAGAGGAGACAGGCTGGCTGGAGCTGGCCCAGTGTGAATGTGCCCTGCAACAGCACAGTTCACCTTGACTCAGCCCTAACCCTGCTGCGGGAACGGCTGCAGTGCACCACTCCCAGCCTCCTGCCCCCAACAGCAGCCTAGGGGAAAGGGCCTGGAGCCTGCTGGACTGCTACAGTGGGAGGGCGCTCCTCAGGACCAGGCAGGGCGCAGGACCCAGCCTCAGGAGTGCAGGAGCCGGTTGAAGGCATTGTAGGCGGATTCCAAATCAAACAGCATCTGGCGCACTTGGGAATCGTCCAGCTCGTCAGAGGCAGACATGCCGCTCAGCGTCTGCAGCCTGCCGGGGAGAGTCAAGGCACAGGCCTGGCCCCCAGAGCAGGAAGAAGGCCCTTTGCTGGGCTGCACTTTGCGCCTGCACTAGTACTGGAGGGACCTGGCAGGAGCCACGACTTGTCGCCCTGAGTGCTGGCCTAGGAGGAAGCTGGTAGCTCCTCTGGCCACGGTCCCACCCCGCAACCAGGCCCCTGATCAGACATGGCGAGCAGGGCTGGGGACAAGCACCTCCCACTGCAGAGGGAGCAGACTGATGGAGCTGGGCCCGAAGGCACTCTGCGCTCCCCCATGCCCTCAGACTGGCAGGAGCGCCATGGGGCAAGGCAGGTCCAGGCCCTGTCCTGGAGAGCTGGGTCAGGACCCGGGCTTGCTCCTGCAGAGGGCAGGGGCCTCAGAGCACCCTACTCACCACTGGTTCACTTTCTGTCTCCCCTCGAAGTCAGGAGGTAGGTGGCTCATGCGGTTCATCGTCTCCATCAGCTCCCGCAGGTCTGGCTGGATCTGGATGCACAAAAGCATGGAGCTTCTGCTTTTCCTGCCTGGGGCCCGGCTGGGAAAGCCCCACCCCGCTTCAGGCACTGCTGCCAGCAGTGAAGCCTCCATGCACCCCTAGCTTGTCCCCCTCTCTCTCCGAAGACCAGCCACACTGGGTCAGACCAAAATCCATCTTGCCCAGTGCCCTGTCTTCGGACAGTGGCCAATGCCACGTGCCCCAAGGGAAGCGAACAGAACAGCTGAGCGTTGAGTGGTCCATCTCCTGTCATCTAGTTCCAACTTCTGACAAACGGAGGCTAGCGCCATCATTCCTGCCCATCCTGGCTAACAGCCACCGATGGACCTCACCTCCCTGAATGGATCTAGCTCTTTTTGGAACTCTATTGATAAAGTCCTGGTCTTCACGCCATCCTCTGGCCAGGAGCTCCAGAAGTGAACTGTGCACTGCATGAGAAATACATCCTGTTTGTTCTTAACCCTTTTGCTAATTTCACTGGGTAACCCCTAGATCTCGTGTGGTGGGAACAAGTAAATACCTTTTCCTTATTTTTCCTCCACACCAGTCATGATTTTGTCGACCTCTTAGTCGTCCCCGCACCCTTCATCTATTGTTTTCTAAACTGAAAAGTCACAGACTTTTTAATCTCTCTTCAAATGGACCCGGTCCAAATCCATTGTTTTTGTTACCCTTTTCTGAAACTTTTCCACAGCCAAGGGTGTTTTTTTTTTTGTTTTTTTTTTTTGAGATGAGGCGACCACATCTGCACGCAGTATTCAAGCTGGGGGTGTACCCTGGATTTATACCAAGGCTGTAAGATACTCCCTGTCTTATCCTCTGTCCCTCTGTAAATGATTCTCACCTCATCCATGGCTCGGATCTCCAGGCGCAGCTTGTCCATCACTGTGATGAAAAGCTGGAAGAGAAAAGAGGTGCCTCAGCAATGGCCTGGAAGCTAGCAGCAGGGCACCTCACTCCGGCCCTCTTGGGAGGGTGGGGGCAAGCCAGGCCAGCGGGCCCTTGACAGCCCCCTGGGGACCAGCCATGCAGCTGCACAGGCCAGGCCAGCTGCCAAAGTCCCAGAAGCACAGGATGCCGGGATTACAGTGCGCACAGCCCCTTGCCCCGGGAACGTACAGAGACGATGTCAGCAATGCAGCGGTTCAGGTTGCCCTTGTCGTCCTTGATGGTGATTGGCCGATCCTCCTTGATCCTCTCCATGGCCAGCGGGCAGTCGAGCTGCAGCAGCAGGAGGGTTACAATGAGGCTGGGCAAGCTCAGGGCAGGGTAACAAGCACCATATAACCCCCAACAAAGAGCATTTCCCAGGGAAAGCCGGGTTCCGCTCCATGTGCTGAGCCGGGGGAAGGGAGCACAGTACAGAACGTGGCCAGATGGTCTGAACATAGGGCCACCCAGCCTGGTCGCAGAGAGTGACCAGTGCTGGGTGCCCCAGAGGGCATGACCAGAACACGTCACCAAAAGGTGATCCTTCTCCTGTCACCCAGTCCCAGCTTCTGACAAACAGGGGGCTAGAGGCACCACCCTGTCCACCTTGCTGAACAGCCATTTGTGGCCCTGTTCTCCATGAACGTATCCAGTAGGTTTTTGAGCCTTGTTATAGTCTCAGCCTTCACATTGCCCTGTGGCAGGGAGTCCCACAGCTGGCCCTGCGTTGTGTGAAGAAATCTGTCCTTCTGTCTGTTTTAACCCCACTACCTGTTTGTTTCATGGGGTGACCCCTAGTTCTTGCATTAGGAGAAGGAAGACAGAACACCACTTCCTTATCGACTTTGTCCAACCAGTTGGGATGTTCTGGACATTAGCCGCCTCTTTTCCAAGCTGAGAAATCCCACTCTTACTACTCTCCCCACACCATACCCCAGCCATTCCATACCCCTAATCGGTTTTCTGCCCTTTTCTGTACCTTTCCCAATTCCAATACATCTTTTTAGAGATGTGGTGACCTTGAATACTGCTGCAGGTGTGACGTGGAAGTACACGGGATTTATACGAAGGTAATATGATTACGACAAGGTGGAAGTGCCTTTGGTCCAGGGGAGGGAGGGAGAGAGTGTGTGTGCGCGCGCACGTGCACGCGCACACTCACCCCCCCAAGCTCAGGGGCCCCCTCTCTAAGCCAGGTGACCGCGAGAGTGTAATTCACCTTTGGTGGGTTCTCCAGCACCGACAGTTTTTAAATCTAGGCGGGCTGTATTTCTCATGGGACAGGTCTGCTCTGGGAGTGAGCTGGGGGCAGGGCTCTGGCCAGAGGGACACAGGGGAACAGCCTGGGTGACCACACTGGTTCCTCCAGGCTTGGAATAAACAAATCTATGCAGTCTCTCCCCCCAGCATCTAAGTCAGTCAGGCACAGTAGGGCTATGTCTACACAAGCCCCTTCCTTTCAGAAGGGACATGTTAATGAGCGAGTTGGGAAGATGCTAAGGAGGCGCTGCCATGAATATGCAGTGCCTCTGTGATGTAGTGGGAGATACCTGTGTGTACACGTGGGGCTCCTGTTGAGGGTAACCTGGCGACCAGGTGACACCCCTGGGCTGCAGACAAAGGAGGAGGTGGAGCCTGAGGGGTTTGAACTGGAACTGGGTGTTGGAAGCAGTTAGTCGGGGCTGGGAGAGAGAGAGACAAAGGAGGGGGCAAGACCCCGGCTCCGGGGGGCCCTCGGGGCCTCCTCTCCCCAGCATGGCTTGGACTGGCTGTCTCTGCCGGCTGCACTGACTCCTCTGTACGACGCTGTGCCCTGTTGCCTAATAAACCTGCTGTTCTCCTGCCTGCGGATGGGGTGCAGAGGATGGAGACCCCGAACCCCCTCACAGCCTCATTAGCATAATGGTGGCTGCATGTGATTTGAAAGTGTTGCTTTCAAATCGCGCACCGCCCATCTAGACAGGGGCCTTTCGAAAGGACCCCCCGGACTTCGAAAGCCCCTTCTTCCTATTTGGTTTTAGGAAGAAGGGTTTTTCAAAGTCCGGGGGCGGAGGAGCGTCCTTTCAAAAAGCCCCCGTCTAGAGAGGCAGCGCACAATTCGAAAGCTGTGCTTTCCAATTGTGTGGGGCCACTATTATGCTAATGAGGCACTGCATATTCACAGTGGTGCCTCATTAGCATATTCCCAACTCGCCCCAAAAGGAGGGGACTAGTGTCGATGCGGCCTACATGTAGAACTCAGCAGCAACACAGCCCCCCCCCCCGCCCCCACTGTTCTAGGAGCCCCCCGAGATTCCTGTCCCAGAGTCCCCAAAAGCTGTACTGCTGGAGGCTGAACTCATCCGGAACTTGCGGCAAAATTCATCGATGGAGCCAATTTCGGATCCCTGTACCTGTTTGAAGGCAGCTTTGTACTGGACCAGGAGCCGGGAGCAGGCTGCAGTGTACCTGGGGCAGTGCATGGAGTAAGAACAGCTGGAGTGGCTCATGCCAAGCAGGAGGGGAACACGGAGGTCGAGGATGTACAAGCAGGTCCCCAGGGGAAAGGAGAACACTATAACAGCCCCCACGGCAGGGGAGGCTCCCCAGGGTCTCTGACTGGAGACCCTCTGCATGGAGCAATGTTGCCTGGCCCCCAGGGGAAGTGGGCAGGGCCTGAGGGGGGACTAAGGGGCTGTTTTGATGCTTCTCTGAGCCCCCTCCCCAGTGTGTCCGCAGTGCCCTGGGGAGGGGAGGTCACTCTGCTCCACTCGGTGACGACGCATCCTGCAGGAGATGCTCCTGCTGCTGCATCCGCTTGGCTCCCCTGGGAGAGACCAGGCTGGAAACAGAACCCAGCTGGGGACTCACTCGTTGGGAGAGACACAGTCCTTGATATAGGCTTTCTCCAGAGCCTGCATCGTCTTCACCACCGCAAACAGCTCAGCCATGTTATCGTACCTGAAACCCAAGCGCAGAAGCCCGTGAAGGCGCATAGCCTGTGACCCCCACCGCTATACACGCGCCCGCGTCCCTGGGAACAGCACAGGGGCTCTCATGCTCCACAGCCCAGCAGGAGCACTCCCTTTTTGTGGAGAAGACCCTTCCGCCTATTGCATCTTTCTCAGCCGCAGGCTGCCCTGGCCAATGGCAGAGGCGGAGCAGAAGGGCTCTTGGGTCCTTCCTAGCTTGGCGCGGGGACAGAGCATCAGAACGCAGAGCTCCCTGCACCATCAGCCCCAGCATCTCCCGAGCAAGGACCTCACTGCAGACAACAGCTTGAAGTCCCAGCACTCCCAAGCCCCACAGAACTGTGTACCACATGGGAACCCATTCGGCTGGGGATGGACTCACTTTTCTCACTCCCGTGCATTTTTATACAGCTTCACCTCCTGCAAGGAGAGCAGATACACAGCCTGTCAGGTACCCGCACAGTGTGTGGTCAGCTGCACAAATGGACAGGCTGGAAGCAGGTGGGGACGGAGCTGACAGATACGGACCTCCTGCATCCTCACCACAGGGTAGAGGAGACAGGGACCAGAGAAACCCACACTGAGATGGAGGTAAGGAGCTGGGAATCACCTCAAGAGCTGGGGTCCCCTGAATGCTCCAGCACTGAGGGCTGTGAAACCGTTTGCAGAGCCAAACCCGACTTACGCTGGAAGGTCATTCTGCCTCCTGTGCCAGGGACAGGACGAGGAGGGGAACGTGACCAGCGTTACTCACCTCGTACAGTTCTGGCTTATTCCCTGGGGCTGAAAAAGAGGAAATCCATGAACAGACCTAGCACTTATAGCTAGGGGCCTACCAGTGACACCCACAATGCAAAACCTTCCTGGTAACCCGGTGTTAGGAAGGACCACGTCCACAGCTCCTTAGCCTACTAGCTACAGGGATACTGCTAGCACCCAGGACCTCTACAGCCTGCTCCGCTCTTCCATCCCGCCCCTCCTGCTGATCACCGCCCCTTGCTCCAGGCCAGAGAACCCAGCACAGTTCACAAGGGAGAATCAGATTCTGAGCTGGAAGGGTCCTTGAGAAGTTGAGTCCAGCCCCTGCACTGGAGCAGGGCCAAGTAAACAGAGCCCATCCCTTCCAGGCATCTGTCCAGCCTGTTCTTAACAACTTCCACTGATGGGGATCCACAACCTCCCTGGGGTACCTGCTCCACAGCTTAACTGCCCTCAGTGTGGGAAAGCTGTTCTTTATCTCAGGGGGCCTCAAACTTCATTGCTGTACAATCCACTTCTGCCAAGAAAAAGTAATGCACAGACACATGCCTCAGCCAAAACCCAGGCCCTGCCACCAGGGGTGCGAGTAAGGGGAACAAAAGACCAGCCCCATTGCCCGAAGAAAGGAGAGGCTGAGGACCCAGGCTGCAGCCCCAGGAGGGGCCTGGAACCTGAGGCCCACTGCACAGGGCTGAAGCCCTTTGTCTGGCCTCGATCTCAGCAAGTCTAAGCCAACCCAGGGGAACTCATTAAAATGAGGTCCCAACCCAATTTGGGAACTGCTGTGCTATCCTAACCCCTGTTGATGCAGACTGAGCCATTGCTTCGTAACCTGCCTCTGTGGCCGTGATACCCACCCTCCCATGAGCCCAGTGTCCCACCACTCTGCTGCCCCCAGCCCCGCTAGCCTGACCCCTGGGGACTTTGAGGGCGGGCAGTCCCCTGAGGGGAGCTGGAGCCCGCGGTGTCACTGGGTCTCTGGCCAGGGGCGGGGTGGGCCTGGGTCACAGCCCTGCTCATGGCCAGCAGGCAGGGCTCTGTCAGGTGTCGACCGGGCCAGTCTGTGTCTCAGCCCAGGCCATGGGGTGGTGCTGTGGGGCCCCTTGCTCCCCACGGCGGCAGGGCCAGCGGGACTCACCTCCTGGGCCAGGCGCAGCAGGGATCCCGTGGAACATTGTGGTGGGCTGGGGCACTGCTGCCTGGGGGACCTCTGCGAGGGAGGGAGAGGGGCGTTAGTGTGGCCTGGTGGCCCGGCCCCTGCACCCGACGCGATCCCCGGGCCCAAACAGCCCGGGGCCCCACACTCCCCACCGCCCCCTAGTGACAAACACCCCCCAGCCCTGCGCTCCCCACCGCCCCCCAGCCAAACACACACACACACACAACCCCCCCGGCCCTGCGCTCCCCCCGCCCCCTAGTGACAAACACCCCCCAGCCCTGCGCTCCCCACCGCCCCCTAGTCACAAACACCCCCCCGGCCCTGTGCTCCCAACTGCCCCCCGCCAAACACACACACACACACAACCCCCCCGGCCCTGCGCTCCCCACCGCCCCCTAGTCACAAACACCCCCCCGGCCCTGCGCTCCCCACCGCCCCCTAGTGACAAACACCCCCCGGCCCTGCGCTCCCCACCGCCCCCTAGTCACAAACGCCCCCCGGCCCTGCGCTCCCCACCGCCCCGTAATGACAAACACCCCCCGGCCCTGCGCTCCCCACCGCCCCCCAGCCGCAAACGCCCCCCCCCCCGGCCCGGCGTTCCCCACCGCCCCCCAGCCACAAACACCCCCCCGGCCCCGCGCTCGCCACCGCCCCCGTCACAAACACCCCCCCCGGCCCCACGCTCGCCACCGCCCCCCAGTCACAAACACCCCCACCGGCCCTGCGCTCCCCACCGCCCCCCAGTCACAAACACCCCCCCCCCCCAGCCGTGCGCTCCTCACCGCCCCCCAGCCACAAACACCCCCCCCGCCCTGCGCTCCCCACCGCCCCCCGGCCCTGCGCTCCTCACCGCCCCCCAGCCAAACACACACACACACACACACCCCCTGAGCCGAGCGCACCGCACCGCACCGCACCGCTGCTCCCCGCGCCCCCGGCCCTACCGCGCCGCCGCCCTCCGGCCTCTCACCCGCTTCCTGGAAAATGGCGCCGGAGCACATCGAGCGCTCGGCGCTCCGCTCGCCCGCCTGCCTGGGAGGGGCGCGGCCGTTATTTGGGCGGGAAGGGCGCGCGCTGCAGTGCTGAGGGATGAACAAGTGACCTCCCCCGCCCCCGCCAGAGACGGGGCTTTCCCGCCCGGCCCGGCGGTGTGCAATCCCGTGGGGGGGGGAGCCGGCGCCCTGCGCCTCTGGCCGGTGGGTGGATGCCGGAGTGCGCCACAGCCCCGGTACAAGGGCCAGGCGCCAGCAGCCCGAACGGGAGCGTGTGTGACGTGCTAGGGCTCCGCAGAGCCGGCACGCGTGCCAAGAACAGCACGCGTGCCAAGAACAGCAGGTGAGGCGGGAGCTCAGCCCCGCCCTTCCTCCCCCCAGGCAGCCGGGTGCTGGCACAGAGCCAGGCCGCCTGGGGAGTAGGAAAAGCCCGTCTCACACGGCCAACCCCCTCCCCGAGCGGGAGAGCCCTGCCTCTTCGCGTGTTTATTCACGGAGCTGCTGTCAGAAGGACCCCTAGTGGCTTTTAAAAGTATCACCGGCACTCAGGCTGGAGAGGATGGAAGGTCAGTTTTCAACACTGCCTCCAAGGTTGCTGAGCCCGGTGGTACTGCGGTGGGAACGAGTGGGTACTGTTACAGACACGCTGCGCCTCAGGGATGTTCTCTCTTCTGTAGGGTAACCCTGTCTGAATGTTCCCAGTAAAGTTCCCCAGAGGTGGCCCGGCAGTAAGGCCCTTTGTCAGTCCTTTACCTAGTAACCCTTTTGCAATAGGGTGCCGAGCCTCCTTGGTCAAAGCTGCCTGAGTCCCAGCCTGGCACAGGCTTGGTCAGTTCCTCCTGCTCCCATGGTTGCTCTGCAGAGCGGCTGTGAGGGGAAATGCTGACCCCACAGGAGTCTTCATGCTGAGAAACAGCTACAGTGCTGCTTCCTGGCCTGCGTGGGCTGGCAGGTAGCCCCCCATCCCCTGCTGTGCAAGGTCAGGGACAGAAGGATGGAGCCAGCTGGAACATGGTTTAAATGCAGCATCTCTGCCCCAAGGGGTTGGCAAGGAGAGGAGTCTGTTTTCTGGAGCTGCCTCCCTCAACTTGCCCATCTTTTTGTACAACTGCAGGCCCATGTTTCCTTCTAATCCTGTAAGGTGCTATTTATTCTCCTTTGCATTTTGCAATCGATCCATTGAATTTCAATTATTTATTGGTTCAATTATTTAATAAAATCATACTTGTAAAATATTGTTACAGATGTGAAATTCATAACATGACAAGCAACATTCGGAGACCTGAACCAAACGTTGCATGTGTGGCTGATTTCGGGCTATGAATAGTTAGAAATAGTTGAGTTAAAGAATATTTTGAACATGTGTCTGTACTCGCTCTTCAAGGTGGTGTATTCTGTGATGGATTTGAAACGTTGATGCATTTGATCCATGTTTAGTTTGTTGCATGCCCTACTATGTCACAAACCTCTCTAGTATAACCATAAGCATAGTAAATGTCAGTAATTGTGAAGTTTATGAGCAACTGATTCAGCTGTGAAATTGACCAGCACCTCTATTTCAGGAGAGATCTCTGTGCTGATGTATTCAGAGCAGAACAAACTCATTTTTACTCCAGAATAAAAATCCTTCTTGCTCTCTCCAGTAGTAGGTTCTGTGACAATCTCAGTACCCTAACTAGCTAATTCTGCACCTGAGGCAAGAATATAAAATTGCACCCCTCATGTATTCATGGTAGTTAGTTTGTAGAACAATGGAAAGTACATAAATAATCACAGTAACAGCAACAGTAACAACACACTGCTTATGCTGGCAGGGGGAGGGGGCTGTGTGGGGTGTACCCACCATACCTTGTCTCTCCTGCCTCAAGTGGGACTGTGCCGCTAGCAGATGCCTGCAGCGGGTGGTCGTGGGGCCACAAAAGAAACGGGGAAGGGCAGGGGGCAGGTGGGTGTGCTGACAGCACTGGGTGCAGAGCCAAGATAGCAACATTGGAGCCAGTGTGGTGCGTAGGGCCAAGGGGGTGTGTGTGTGTGGAGGTGCTGTGTGAAAGGATGTGTGTGTGTGTGTGTAAAGGTGGGGTGTGTATGTTGCTGCTGTGCCTCTGGGCAGCGTGCAAATGTACATGTAGATGCTCGTGGTATTGAGTGTCGGGAGAGGGTGTGGACGGTGGTGGTGCTGTACCAAGAAGCAGGTGTTTGTCAGAGCTGGTTGCCCCTTATGTGTGCGTAGAGGCTGTGTGAAGGTGGGGCACTGCACAGGGACCAGGGATTGTCTCCAGGACCAAGGAGAGGTTGTCAGGGAGTCAAATCTGACAGGTGAAGCCCCAGACTCAGAACTAGCTCCCCCTAGGACCAAGTGAATCCCCACCTCCGTGGATGAGCTCCAGGAACACTGGTAGGTAATTCTGAAAGGCAGCAATGTGGGGCATGCTGGGCTACGTCTACACGTGAAGCCAACATCGAAATAGCTTATCTCGATGTAGCAACATCGAAATAGGCTATTTCGATGAGTAACGTCTACACGTCCTCCAGGGCTGGCAACGTCGATGTTCAACTTCGACGTTGCACGGCACCACATCGAAATAGGCGCTGCGAGGGAACATCTACACGCCAAAGTAGCACACATCGAAAAAAGGGTGCCAGGCACAGCTGCAGACAAGGTCACAGGGCGGACTCAACAGCAAGCCGCTCCCTTAAAGGGCCCCTCCCAGACACAGTTGCACTAAACAACACAAGATACACAGAGCCGACAACTGGTTGCAGACCCTGTGCATGCAGCATGGATCCCCAGCTGCCGCAGCAGCAGCCAGAAGCCCTGGGCTAAGGGCTGCTGCCCACGGTGACCATAGAGCCCCGCAGGGGCTGGAGAGAGAGCATCTCTCAACCCCTCAGCTGATGGCCGCCATGGCGGACCCCGCTATTTCGAAGTTGCGGGACGCATAACGACTACACGGTCCCTACTTCGACGTTGAACGTCAAAGTAGGGCGCTATTCCTATCCCCTCATGGGGTTAGCGACTTCGACGTCTCGCCGCCTAACGTCGAAGTTAACTTCGAAATAGCGCCCGGCGCGTATAGCCGTGACGGGCACTATTTCGAAGTTAGTGCCGCTACTTCGAAGTAGCGTGCACGTGTAGACACGGCTCTGGTGTGTCAGAATGCCATACCAGCAGCTGATTTGGAGGAATAGCCTTTTTTGGCATCACAATGCAAAAAGTGTTCTTTAGATATAGCGCTGCTCCCCAGCTTCTCCCCAGCCACTCGCTCAAAGAAGGAAATTTGGTTGGTTTGGCATGATTCGTTCTTGGCATATATCAGAGAGGAGCCATGTTAGTCTGTAGCTTCGAGAACAACAAGAAGTCCTGTGGCACCTTATAGACTAACAGAGATTTTGGAGCATAAGCTTTTGTGGGCAAAGACCCGCTTTGTCAGGTGCATGATTTGGGGGGGGTGGTTTCAGAGGGGTATTTAGAGAGCGGAGTCCCAGTAAGAGGGAGGGCCGGAGCTGACGAGGTCTATTCAGCCAGGCGGAAATGGCCCGGTATCAACAGTACTTACCAAAAGAGGGCAAAACAAGTTAGACTCTGACAAAGGTTCACATCCCCCATCTGATCTGACTTGGATTTTCCTCTTTTGATAACTGCTTTTGGGACTGGGCCATTTCCATCTTGCTGAATAGACCTTGTCAGCTCCGGCCCTCCCTCTTCCTGGGACTCCACTCTTTAAATACCCCTCTGACACCGCCCCTCTGCTCATGCATCTGATGAAGCGGGTCTTTGCCCACGAAAGCTTATGCTGCAAGATATGTTAGTCTATAAGGGGCCACAGGCCTTCTTGTTGTTCTTGGCATATTTATTTCTTACCATGCTGTAGCCGGTGGAAGAAGGCAGCTTGGCTCTGCACTATGCCGGGATGTCCTTCTTCCCTGTGGACTAGTCCAAGGTTTAGGTCAGTGTTGGCCAGCTGCAATGAAAGGGGTGCAGTGCTCTAGCCAGGAGGCTCTTAGCTCCTTCAAGGTACATGGCAGCTTCTGCCTGCTCTTTCCTGAATTCCCTCCCGGTGTGCTATCATCTTTCTGGGCCTGAACCCAGAGCCGGAGGAACCTCCTCAGTTCAGCACCGGAAGCTGTGGCGAGACGCCATGACCGGTGTCAGAGAGCCCGTGGCATGTTCCGCGGGGGATGCCCTTGCTGCGATACCCAAACTGACGACCAGGTGGCACTGTTACGTTACTGGCTTATGCATTGGTGCTGGTGTAAGGCAGCCACATTTACCTGGCTGTGAGTACGGGCGAATTATTGTTATGTGTTATGGTGATTAATTCTTACGCCTGGAGCCTCCTCAGGGCATGTCAGAAGCCAGGTGTGGGTGAGGCTGCAGCGTAGCCTGCTCACAGTGATTGAAGGGAGGGCTGAGACCCATAGCTCAGCATGCCCCTCCTCCCCGCTCTCAGGTTTGTGCATGGGTGAAAGCTCCCTTGCTCTTTACCTCCCTCCCTTTCCTGGGCACAGGCAGCCCAGGGAACCTGGCAGGAGCCCAGGGCCAGAGCACAGCCTTGCGAAGGTCTCCACCTCCATCTGTGTCGCTGGGCTGGCCCTTTCGCACTGGGATGTGTGCCAGGAAGAGGGGTGGGGAAGGGGACAGCCCCAGCAGGGCCCAGGCAGGGAGCGCTTCTGTGACTCCCCTGCCCACCACTGCATAGGCTGACTGCCCAAGGGCTCTGCCCAACTCTGGCCTGCCCCCAGGCTCAGCCGCTACGCCTGTTGCTCAGCCAGAGCTCTGAGCAGATAACTTAGTGCTTAACAAGCCTCCACTACCCAGGTGGGGTGGGGAGCAACCTGAGAGTCCCTGTAGTGTAGGTGGGGCAGTGAGGCACAGAGAGAACACAACAAGGGATGAGAGCAAACCCTCCCAGGCTCTATTCACATCTCGGGGGGAAGGCCTCCTAGAGAGTACAGGAGGGACTGGGAGCCAGGACTCCTGGGTTCTGCACATGCAGCTGACTCTGTGACTCTGGGAGATTCTTGTTGCCGGTCGGTGGCTCTACTGCCACATCTCCTGCAAAGCATGAGGCTGAGTTAGCCAATGATTGCCAGGTATCTGGTGTCCCTGGATGGAAGTTGTACCAGACACACACACTGTTATGTTGGCTGATGCCTGGGTATTACTGTTGGCAGAGCCGCCCTGCTGTACAGGCTGTGGGAACATTGGGCTAGCACAGGTCCCAGCTCAGCTGCTCAGTTCATGGGGCAGTGAGTCCCCTGCTTCTGCAGAGCTGTGGGGGTCTGTCTGATCTCAGAGGCACCTGGGGCTTTCCCTTTTCAGTGTAGCTTTCCATCTCTTCTTCCTGAGATGCTCATCCCCCACCGAGCAGGAATCTCAGCCCCTGCTCTGCCCAGGCTTTGTGACTGGCAGGGATGTGCCCAGTCTGTGTGAGGCCTCAGCTGCAGCCACAATAACTTCTGGCTAAAATGCTTTGCTAGAGCACAGCCAGTTCTGTGGTCTGTGTTGAGGGCTAAAACCAGAAGAGTGGAGGCGGGCCCTGACCTTGTCACTTTCCCAGGCCTTGCTGAGTGATGAAGATGGGGGGATTGCAGTGGCACCCTCTCAGGGCTGGGCTCAGCTTGGCAGAGAAGATAATGGATGTACTGGTAGAGGCAGCTGAGGGAGGTCCCCCTGGAGCTCAAGTGACAGGCCCTGTGATTTATATACAGAGATACACATCTCACAGAGCTGGAAGGAGCCCTGGGAATTCATCCAGTCCAGTCCCCTTCCTCTGGGCAGGGCCAAGCACCATCCCTGCCACTTTTTTTTTTTTAAATCTATTTGCCTGAGACCCCCTAAATGGCCCTCTCAGGGGGTTGAGCTCAACACCCCTGGGTTTAGTGGGTCAATGCTCTAACCACTGACCTCTCCCACCCCCTTGACATTTTTTTCATCTGGGGAGATACACAGCACCAAGCAACATCCCTGACAGATTTCCTCCCCACACATTATTTGTCCCAAACTTCTCAAGGCCTGAACTCACAACTCAGGGAGTTTAACAGGCCACTGCTCAGACCACTGAGTTAACCCCTCCCCCTGCTTTTTTTTTAAAAGTCATACCCAGAGACCAATAAGCCAGCTACATCTATTTGCCCCAGATCCCTAAATGGCCTCCTCAAGGACTGAGCTCACAACTTTGGCTTTAGCAGGGCAATGCTCAAACCACTGAGCTATCCCTACTCCTGTCGAAGCTATATGGAGATACACACCTCAAAGAGATGTAAAGGACCTCAGAATGTCATTCAGCCTGAACCAGCACCTCCCCCCTTTTTTTAAAAAACTTGGCCCTGGTCCCTAAGTGACTCCCTCAAGGACTGAGCTCACACCCCTGGGTTTAGCAGGCCAATGCTCTAACCACTGAGCTAGCTCCCCCCACCACAGGCCTGCCTTACTCCCCTTCACCAACCCCTTCCTCCCACTGTTGGCCCCCCAGCCAACTCACGTTCCTCCCTTAAGTGCCCCTAACCCCAACTCCTACCCCTATTTGCCCTTCCAGTCACACAGCCCAGGCTCTCCAAAGGCGGCTCTTCCGAGCCCTTCTCTGAGGATCTCCTGCCGGGGAGCCCTGGGCCCCCGCCAGCTCCAGCGCCTGTTTGGCTGCTCAGCAGAGCCACATTGTCTGCATGAGCCTGCCTGCCCGCAGACAATGAGCTCCTTCCCTGGCACAATGGCGCTCAGCCTGCGGGGAGCCGGTGACATGCTGTCCTTCCCGCTGCGCCTGGCTCTATGAAGGGCTGGGGGAGGGCCAGCCCACAGCCCCCTCTGGCACAGCACAGGGCCCTGGGAGACTCAGCCAGGGACAAGCTGAGGTCCCTTCCCATCCCCCCCTTCTGTGGCTCCCCACCCCTATCTGCTGTGGGGCTCTGTGATGGAGTGGGGGGAGTGCATGTGTGAGACTCAGGCTGGATGTGTGGGACAAGCAGAGCAGCTCCCAGCGGCTGAGGATGACCCTGGGGCTATAACCTAGGCTGGCAGGTAACACCACAGCCCTGAACAAAGAGGAGGGTGGAGCTGAGCTGGTTTTGAATCGGGGGCAGCAGTTAGAGGCTGGGTGAGAGGGAGCTGGAAGGCAGCCAGCCAAAAGCTACACCCCAGAGGGGCACCCCTCGGGCTCCTCACCCCAGGACGGGTTGGAAGGACTGTCTCTGACTGCTGCACTGACCCTTCTGTGAGAAACTGGGCATCTGGTGCCAAATAAACCTCCTGTTGTACCTGCTGAGTGAGAGTCACTCCTGCCAGCGGACGGGGTGCAGTGCAGGGGGACCCCTGAACCCCATCACAGGCTCCTATCAGCCAGAGCCCTGCCTGCCCCTCCTCACAGCACCCCCCTGCAGTGCGGGGGCCTTCTGTTCTGCATGAGCTGTCCAGGGTAGGAAGGGGTGAGGCCAGCTCTCTCCCCACCAGACCAACCAGCAGGGCCAGTCTGTTCTCTAGAGCACAAATGGCCGCTGGATTTGCGCAACTGTTTTCAAAGCAGCTAGCTGGCTTGGCCTTGGGAAGGCTGGGTATCAGAGACAAGCAGGTCCCACCTCTCCCGCACCCTGGCAATCATGCCCTGAAATACAAGGGGTGACCACAGCACCTAAGACAAGATTTATGGGACATCACCCCCAGGGACCATGGGCCAGCTCCACCACCTGACAAAAAACAGGGTTCAGTAATGCAAGCCACCCAACCACCCTCCTGAACACTTGCAAGCCGTGTCTACACGTGCACGCTACTTCGAAGTAGCGGCACTAACTTCAAAATAGCGCCCGTCACGGATACACGTGTTGGGCGCTATTTCGATGTAAACATCGACGTTAGGCGGCGAGACGTCGAAGCCGCTAACCCCATGAGGGGATGGGAATAGCGCCCTACTTCGAAGTTGAACATCGAAGTAGGGCACATGTAGCCGATCCGCGTCCTGCAACATCAAAATTGCAGGGTCCCCCATAGCGGCCATCAGCTGAGGGGTTGAGAGACGCTCTCTCTCCAGCCCCTGCGGGGCTCTATGGTCACCGTGTTCAGCAGCCCTGAGCCCAGGGCTTCTGGCTGCTGCTGCTGCAGCTGGGGATCCATGCTGCATGCACAGGGTCTGCAACCAGCTGTCGGCTCTGTGGATCTTGTGTTGTTTAGTGCAAGTGTGTCTGGGAGGGGCCCTTTAAGGGAGCGGCTTGCTGTTGAGTCCGCTCTGTGACCCTGTCTGCAGCTGTGCCTGGCACCCTTATTTCGATGTGTGCTACTTTGGCGTGTAGACGTTCCCTTGCAGCGCCTATTTCGATGTGGTGCTGCGCAACGTCGATGTTGAACGTCGACGTTGCCAGCCCTGGAGAACGTGCAGACGTTATTCATTGAAATAGCCTATTTCGATGTCGCTACATCGAAATAAGCTACTTCGATGTAGGCTTCACGTGTAGACGTAGCTCTGGACTGCAGCTGTACTTTGGAATGGCTATGCTAATAACTGAATAGAAGAATATTAATGAGGTGCTGAAATGAATATTCAGCAAGGTTGGCAAGTCAGAAGAGCAGAGGGGTGGCGGGGCCGGGGGGGAGTGTGATGGGGTTCTGGGGTCCCCCAAGCTCTGCACCCCGTTCACAGGCAGGAGAGTCTCTCACTCAGCAGGAAAACAGCAGGTTTATTAGCCGACAGGACACAGCATCGTACAGAGGAGTCAGTACAGCAGGCAGAGACAGCCAGTTTAATCCATGTTGGGGAGAGGGGTCCCCGAGGGGGCCCCAGAGCTGGGACCAGGCCCCCTTCTTTGTCTCTCTCTTCCTTAGCCCAGACCAACTGCTTCCCCACTCCCAGTTCCAATTCAAACCCCTTAGGCTCCACCTCCTCCTTTGTCTGCAGTACAAAGGTGTTACCTGGTCGTCAGGGTTACCCTCAGCAGGAGCCCCACACCCTCTGTGAGCCACTCACACACACACAGGTATCCCCCACTCCATCACATCTCTCCCCCCTTCCAGACCGAACTGAGCGGGATCACTCAGCCAGTGACCTGGGGAAGTTCGGGGCTCTCCCCTCGTGATCGGGCATCGGCTGTACCCTTAGTGCTCCCCTTGATGTGCACCACCTTCATGTCATAATCCTGCTGGGGGAGGCTCCAACTTAGGAGCTTGGTATTGGCCCTTTTCATGTGATGCAGCCGGACAAGTCCCTTTAGTTCCCTCAGGTTGGTTGGTTTTCCTGCTTTTGTCTCTGGTCCATTAGCCACGTTCTCAAGTCGGGCAGGCAGAGCCCATACAGATGCTGCAGCACCAACAGATTAAATAGTTTTTTTCCGGTCTGGGCCCTGCCCTGTCTGACCACCAGTCCATACAGCTACTCCGGCCAATGTTTGGAATTTAGTTACAGTCCAGTAAAGGAAGGTACAAATGCTTCCACCCTTGGCATTTAGCCAGACCACCAGAATGGTTGTGTGCCTCAGTTTCCCCTTCCATGCCACACAACAGGTTTGGAATGTTCCTCCTCATGTGAGAGGTTGCAAGACTGGAATGCTCTTTCCTGGTGGTTCCTTCTCCAGCCACCCCAGGCTGGTGAATCTTCCTCAGACAATGGGCTAGTTTCCTCATTGGCACCTTTTCCAAACGCAGGCTCTGCTCTCTCCCCAGGCTGCTGCTGCTGTTCAACACAGACAGACAATGGGAGACACTTTCTCCTTTGTCCCAGCTCCCCGGCTGGTCTCCACACACACACAGAAGGTGAAGCAGCTTCTCTCACAGACAACTTGCCATTCCCAGTGGATCAGCTGCTTTCCTGCACAGACACACAGGGACCTTCCTTGGCCCAGGCCTGGAAAACTTTTCGCAGGTCTGTCTTGGCCACTAGTAGATGATGGGTTGGAATCGCTCCTTCCCTCCTTGAGCTGTGGCAGGCCACTCGGTTTAGAGCTCCAGGCAGTCCAGGGTTCCCTGCCCCGATCCGGGCTCACCTCTGCAGGATTCTCCTCAACCCTCAGCTCTGCCACTGTACATCCACGCTGCCTTGTCCAGCTTTTTTAATCTCGATTTGGTTTCCAGGTGCTGCCACTTCACAGCGGAGTTGCTCAGCGTGGTTGCAGGCTCTTAGGCTGATGCCCTCTGCACCCCACGCTTCCTGGAAGAATCCGTTCAGTGTGCCAGGCTCCTTGCGGGTCACAAGCTCCCTGGGGTTAGGCCGTAGGCCCCTCTGCCCTCTGGGACCGACTCCAACAGACTCTCAGAGGAACCCCTTCTTCAGTGTGACACCCGCTCTCAAGGACCATGAGCACCCTGTCTTGGGAAGAACTCATTCGGCGTCAGCCTCCTTGTGGGTCACTTGTTTTCTGGGGGTTGGGCCCTCGGCCCCTCCACCTTCTGGGACCGACTCCAACAGATTCCCAGGAGTAACCCCTGCTCGGGTGTGGCACCCCCTCTCGAGAACCACGACCGCAGTTGCTTGGGTTTGGCCGCAGGCCCCTCCGCCTTGGGGAGCTGCACCTCACTGCCCTTCAGCACACCTGGGTCTCGCAGGCCCCTCTTCTTCTTCCGTGGCACCCGTCACTTACTGCTGGATGCTCCATCCTCGGGGTGCAGAACATCCCACTTCTGACACCAGTGTGATGGGGTTCTGGGGTCCCCCAAGCTCTGCACCCCGTCCACAGGCAGGAGAGTCTCTCACTCAGCAGGAAAACAGCAGGTTTATTAGCCGACAGGACACAGCATCGTCCAGAGGAGTCAGTACAGCAGGCAGAGACAGCCAGTCCAATCCATGTTGGGGAGAGGGGTCCCCGAGGGGGCCCCAGAGCTGGGACCAGGCCCCCTTCTTTGTCTCTCTCTTCCTTAGCCCAGACCAACTGCTTCCCCACTGCCAGTTCCAATTCAAACCCCTTAGGCTCCACCTCCTCCTTTGTCTGCAGTACAAAGGTGTTACCTGGTCGTCAGGGTTACCCTCAGCAGGAGCCCCACACCCTCTGTGAGCCACTCACACACACACAGGTATCCCCCACTCCATCACAGGGAGTTAAGAGTTAGATAAAACAAGAAAGCACTTAAAAGGTAAAAGAATCCTTATAATGGGGCAGGAAGTTGCTGTCCCTCTTCAAACCACATGTTAATGTGTCGAATTTGAATATGAATGTTAGTTCTGAGCAGTCCCTCTGTAGACGGCCGTTAAAGTCCCTTTTCAGTAGCAAACAAGTTCTCAGGTCTTTAACAGAATGGCCCGCTCCAGTAAAGTGCGGGCTGACAGGTTGGGGTATTTGGAGATTTTAATGTCTGCTCTATGGTCGTTCATTCTTTGTCGAAGAGTGTTTGTGGTCTGTCTTATATACGTGGTGTGTGAGCATTGTAGAGGGGGTCAGAGGCTCAACACATTCCACATGCGCTGCCTTAGGCGCATACTCGGTATCTCATGGCAGGACAAGGTCCCCAATAGCGCAGTGCTTGAGAGGGCAGGCGCCGTCTCCATGTTCACCCTTCTCAAACAGAGGCGTATGCGCTGGCTGGGCCATGTCTCACGCATGACGGATGGCCGAATACCGAAGGACCTCCTCTTCGGCGAACTGGCGTTTGGAAAGAGGCCGAAAGGGCGACCGAAATTGTGCTACAAGGACATGTGCAAGCGTGACTTCAGCGCTCTCTCTATCAGTGTGAGCACCTGGCATTCGCTCGCCTCAGACAGGCACGCCTGGAAACAGGGAGTGAAGGAAGCTCTTGCGATGTATGAAACTACCTTGGTGAAGGAAGCGGAAGACAGGAGAGCCCTCAGGAAAATCCCTGCCCGTGACACCAGAGCGACATCTGCCTACTCCTGCTCACAGTGCGGAAAGGACTGCCACTCCCGCATTGGATTGCACAGCCACAGAAGATGCTGCTCGAATCAGTCCAACTGGGGTGCAAACCCATGATCCCTTGGGATCGAAGGATGCCTACTGAGCATTGTTGGCACATGATGGCTGTGTCTACACGTGCCCCAAACTTCGAAATGGCCATGCAAATGGCCATTTCGAAGTTTACTAATGAAGCGCTGAAATGCATATTCAGCGCTTCATTAGCATGCGGGCGGCAGCGGCGCTTCGAAATTGACGAGCCTTGCCACCGCGCGGCGCATCCAGACTGGGCTCCTTTTCGAAAGGACACCACCTTCTTCGAAGTCCCCTTATTCCCATGAGCTCATGGGAATATGGGGACTTCGAAGTAGGCGGGGCCCTTTCGAAAAGGAGCCCCATCTGGATGTGCCCCGCGGCCGCAAGGCTCATCAATTTCGAAGCGCCGCTGCCGCCCGCATGCTAATGAAGCGTTGAATATGCATTTCAGCGCTTCATTAGTAAACTTCGAAATGGCCATTTGCATGGCCATTTTGAAGTTTGGGGCACGTGTAGACACAGCCGATGGCATATACGATTATAGCTGAGGAACAGGAGAATGTGCCCATGATCCTGTACTTAATGTGGTTCGGTCCAGGGATGAAATCTCCCGCATAGATATGTGGGCAAAGCTGGCAACAGGGCTTGTTACAAGGAAAAGTTCCAGGATTAGTATTTTGGCGGTACAGCCTATGATTGGTGGTGAGAAGCCTGATAAGGTTGGGAGGTTCTCTATAGGAGAGAACAGGCCTGTCACCTAGGGCCTTCTGGAGTGTGGCATCATGATTAAGGATAGGTTGTAGGTCTTTAATAATTCGTTGCAGTGGTTTGAGTTGGGGGCTGTAGGTGATGACCAGTTGTGTTCTGTTCTTGGCTTTTTTGGGCCTATCTTGGGGTAGTTGGTTTCTGGGTATTCATCTAGCCCTGCTGATTTGTTTTTTGTTTGGTTTTTTTTAAGTTCATCTGGTGGGTAATTCAGGTTTATGAATGTTTGGTAGAGATCTTACAAAACAAAGCAGCCGAAATGCAGCACTTTAAAGACTACCAAAATGATTTATTCGGTGTTGAGCTTTCGTGGGACAGACCCACTTCTTCGGATCAATGGTAGAGATCTTGTAGTTTTCGGTCTTTGTCACTAGGATCAGAGCAGATGCGATAGTATCTCAGGGCATGACTATAAACGATGGATTGTGTTGTGTGTGCAGGATGGAAGCTAGAAGCATGTAGGTAAGTCTAGCGATCAGTGGGTTTCCGGTAGAGTGTGGTACCAATCAGGCCATCCTTGATTTGTAGTGTAGTGTCCAGGACATGTATCTCTTGTGTGGAGTGGTCAAGGCATAAGTTGATGGTGGGGTGCAGATTGTTAGAGTCTCTCTGGAATTCTCCTAGAGTCTCTATACCAGGGGTCCGACTCATAAAGACATCATCCATGTTTCGTAAGTACAGGAGGAGTCATAGGGAACGAGAGCGTCTTTGGGAGTGGCAGTGACACTGCTGTGGTCCCAGGAGTGGCTCCCTTTCCCAGCAGAAAATGCAACACAATCAACACAGGTACGACTTGAATCCACACCTCTGCAATCCTCCATTCGGCTACTGGGTCTGGCTGTAGATTATGGGCTTTTTGCTTCTCAGCGTGATGAAGGTTACTGAGCTGCCGCCCCTCAATGTTCTGCCAGTGCGGGGGTCAGGAGGGAATTTCTGACTTCCAGACTTTGGCAGCCAAGTGCCTGATTAGGATCAAGTGGGACCTTTCTTAGAAGCAGCTGGTGTTTGCCACTGGCCCAGAAAGGCTCCCACCAACCATCCCATGCTTGGAAAGCAAATCCCTGCAAGGGAAAGGACCAGAGTGTGTTGGCAGGTGTAATAGGATGGGGTTTCTGGGCACAGCTAGTGAACTCAATCCAGGGCAACTTTGCTTAAAATCCAGGCTGCTTACAGCCTCAGGCTGGGATTTCCTTCTCACTAAGGCAAATCCAACCAGCCACCACAGCACCTCTGCCAGCCCCACTGGGCAGCTAGAGCCACATCAGCAAACCCCCAGACTTCCCAGCTGCTCTACCAGCCCAGACCAACAACCCCCAAATTAAGGTGAGAGGCTCTTAAGCCTATTTCACCAAACTCCACACAGATTGTTTCAGGTCCCAAAGGGCCCAGCCCCAGCCCCAGCCCATGCCCCTGGTCAATATATACTTGGATCTTACCCAAAACAACACGCTCAGCAATTCTTTAGATCTAATATCTAAAGATTTATTAACAAAAAAGAAAGAACAGGGTTAGAGAGAAGAATTGTTGAATCAAAACTTTACTTGCATGAGTCATAACTTCCGACGCAGCCAGCGATATTATTTGCTGATTCTTGAAAGTCTCTGAAAGTTCATTTCAGCTACGTCTACACGTGCACGCTACATCGAAATAGTCTATTTCGATGAATAACATCTACACATCCTCCAGGGCTGGCAACGTTGACGTTCAACTTCGACGTTGAGCAGCACCACATCGAAATAGGCGCTGCGAGGGAACGTCTACACACCAAAGTAGCACACATCGAAATAAGGGTGCCAGGAACAGCTGTAGACAGGGTCACGGGGCGGACTTAACAGCAAGCCGCTCCCTTAAAGGGCCCCTCCCAGACACACTTGCACTAAACAACACAAGATCCACAGAGCCGACAACTGGTTGCAGACCCTGTGCATGCAGCATGGATCCCCAGCGGCCGCAGCAGAGCCAGAAGCCCTGGGCTAAGGGCTGCTGCACACGATGACCATAGAGCCCCACAGGGGCTGGAGAGAGAGCGTCTCTCAACCCCTCAGCTGATGGCCGCCATGGCGGACCCCACTTTTCGATGTTGCGGGATGCAGATCATCTACACGTGCCCTATTTCAACATTCAACTTCGAAGTAGGGCGCTATTCCCATCCCCTTATGGGGTTAGCGACTTCGACGTCTCGCCACCTATCGTCGATTTCAACTTCGAAATAGTGCCCAACACATGTAGCCGTGACGGGCGGTATTTCGAAGTTGGCGCCGCAACTTCGAAGTAGCGTGCACGTGTAGACACGGCCAAAAAAACCCATGCACTACACCTAGTACAGATAAACACAGCAGGTTCTTGCATAAACCTAAACTCATATATCTTTGTTGGATTCAGAGAACGCAAAAAATTGTCTGCCCTTAAAACATACACTCATCAATTTCTCAGCTCCTTCAACAATTAGGTAGGTCTCAATTCTTCACTATTCCAAGTCATAGTATCTAAAGGTTCACTCAACTTGAGAATGTGTATCTGGTATTTACCAGATGTAGCTTAGTATAAGACATTTCAGTGCACAAACACTACCCCCATTGTTAAAAGAAACTAAATCAAAGCATGCACAAAGGCTATCACCAACAAACAACACAGATTCTTTTGTAAGTTCAAACTCATCTATTTTTGTTTAATTTAGAACAAGCAAGCAATGAAATGCCCTTTAAGCACATTAATTCATTACCTAGCTGTTTCTATGGCTAGGCAGCTCTGGAGGCAGCTCTCAATTCCTCAACACTATAGGTCATGGCAACCAAAGATTCATGCAACTTGAGGGTGTGTTTCTCGGGGTCTACGGTATGTGGCTTGGCCAACAGACATTTTAGCATATAGGCATCTTCCTCAGCCTGGGACAGAATTTGGGGGTTGACTTGTTGATATGTGTGTGTAAGGAAGGTGCCAGCAGGAGCTCAGGACTGGGAAAGGCTTCAGGGCCTGTGTCCTTCAGATCTCATTTGCATGAAAATCTAAAAAGATGCATATGTAATACCCTCTTAACAAAGTCTGATGGGAGCAGGTGAAGCTGTGAGGTTTCATCTCTTGTCATGAACATGTTCTTGTAAAGGCACAATTTATGCTATCAAGCGTGTAAGAAATGTGGGTTCTCACCCATGCTTGAAGTTGTTGTGCAGTCCAGGGTAGTCACCGTTATGCCTAAAGGTATGGGTTGCACAGGGATCCTTTCATCGGGTAGTAGAAGAGAGTAAGCAGTGCTGGGGTATACACTATAAAAAAAAATAGTGAAATAATGCTTTAAAAATTAACAAAAATTTTTGAAAAGTAGGCTTTTGTGAAACAGTTGTGTTTTCAAACTTGGAAAAAGGCCTTTGCACTATAGAAACTCACCTAGGGAGCTCTTTTGCTAGTGTTTAATTTATTGCTTGACAGTTTTTTGATTTTTTTAGGATACTTCAAGTTTTTTAAAAAAGAAGTGTTTGGAGAATATGTTACTCTGCACGTAAGAATAAGAAAACTTCAAAATACATGGGGTCTGTTCAAAAAGAACTCCTGTCCAGACAAGCTGCCTCAATTTTGAAGCACTGCGGCAGCCTGCATGCTAATGAAGCGCTGAATATGCATTTCAGCACTTTATTAATAAACTTCAAAATGGCCATTTGCATGACCATTTCGAAGTTTGGGGCTACTGTAGACGTACCCTCTGACAGAAGAGTTACATGCGAACAAAGGACAGGAACGCTGCCTGTTGTGTTTGCCTGGCTGGCTGGGTTTGCTGGGCTGATGGGAACAGATAAGAGCAGTTACAGGGTTACAGGCTGTGGTACAGGGCATGGTGGGAGTGTAATACATGAGCATACGCTGGAAGGCTGCCTGGCTCCCTCTCTCAAACTGAAGTCAAGTTAGGCCCAATTAGGATGGGCAAGAGGGTCGGGGGGGGGGCAGGGGGAGGAGCAGCAAAAGCAACAGTAAAAGCTAAAGAAAATCCTGGCGATGGCCAGAACGCACCCTCTCCCATGACCCCTCCCCCGTGGGATACAAAGGAGGTGGGATGAAGCCTCCTGTCTCAGGACCCGCCCAAGTGGAGGGTGACTATAAGGGATGTGGCTAAGGGCACACACTGCAGGTCTAGTGAGGCCTAATCAGAGGGGGTGTCAGGGAATGGGGCCAGTGCGGTGTTCTGCAGTGTCTGAGCTGGGAAGCGAGACAGCGTGAAAGCTCTGGGTTGTCAGGCTGGCAGAGGAACCCTGGGGAGCAGATTTGGCCAGGTTGCAGAGCTAGGGGTGCACTTGCTTGGAACTAACTTGCTTCGGGCTTCTGATCTCCTGATTTCTGCTTGTGTGATGAGAGCGGGGGGGCGGGGTGAAGGAAAAGCCTTCTAACACTGCCTCGCTGGGAACCAGAGCCACCTCTCCACTTCCACCCCCACCCACCCCCCTCTACAGCCACTGGGCTCACACACCTCTAGCCTGGAGGCAGAGCTGGGCCCTGCCTGTTCACATTGTCCAAATGCCCAGCAGCTAAACGGGGAGCCCAAGGGTTTTGCCCTTTGGATGAAGAATGCTTGAGAACAGGGGCAGCAGCTCAGGTTTGTTCAGCTTTTGCAAAGATCGTTGCAAAGCTGTCAGCAACCGGCTGGGGCAGCTGGTTTTCCGGCAAACACCTCCGTGACGGCAAGGAGGGGGACAGATCCCAGGCCAGGCTGTGCTACAGATGGGCACCTCTGTTTAAACAGTCTGCAGCAAGCTCGTTAACATTAGACCACCACCAGGTTTTAGAGCTACCGGCCATTGAGCTGAATGGAGCCACTCAACACCGTCATTTGTGACTCCCTGCCGGAAGGCTGCATTAGGTAGTGTTGCGCAGGGGCACGGCTGGGGGCGTGATGCTGCTTCCCAGAACATCGGCACCCCAATTGAAGCATTATTTGGACTCTGCGGGTGCTTGGGACACCTCCACCCCATTGGCCCAAGTTGAGAAGGCATTTGGGATTGACGAAGATTTGCGTATAGGCACAGCCATCTCCCTGGGGCCTGCAGGGGGGCTCCTTCGGAAACGTTTGGAGACTGGAGGGCAAAGCTGTGGCTGACTCTAATTTTAGGGGAGGGCAAATGAGGGAAAATGTAATGGCGCATTCAGAGCTTGGCAGGGGTGTGTAGCTAAACTCTTCCCACATGGTGCCCCTGATTCTTGGGGTATTGAGTGTGGACGTATGGATTCCCTTCCCTCTGCCCCACAGTTTCCTTGGAATCAGTTACTGTGACAGCAGCTGCTGAGCCCGTAAACTCGGATCAGTGCTCTTGGGCACACTCTGAGCGGCAGGCTGGGCGGTAAAGCAGCCCACGCGTCACCTCCGGCTTGCCCGCTTGCAAGCCCCTTAACATCGGCTTCTTTAGGACAGAGAGAGCTGTGTTAGTCTGTATTCTAGCAAAACAAAACAGCAGTCCGCTAGCGCTTTAAAGACTAGCAAAATAATTTATTCAGGGATGAGCTTTCATGGGACAGACCCACTTCTTCAGATCATAGCCAGACCAGAACAGACACAATATATAAAGCCCAGAGTTCCAAAAATCGTCATCAAGGGCTCCCCGTTTAGCTGGTGGGCATTTGGACAATGTGAACAGGCAGGGCCCAGCTCTGCCTCCAGGCTAGAGGTGTGTGAGCCCAGTGGCTGTAGAGGGGGGTTGGTGGGGGTGGAAGTGGGGAGGTGGCTCTGGTTCCCAGCGAGGCAGTGTCAGAAGGCTTTCCCTTCACCCCGCCCCCAGCTCTTGTCACAGATGCGGAAATCAGGAGATCAGAAGCCCGAAGTAAGTTAGTTCCAAGCAAGTGCACCCCTAGCTCTGCAACCCGGCCAAATCTGCTCCCCAGGGTTCCTCTGCCAGCCTGACACCCCAGAGCTTTCACGCTGTCTCGCTTCCCAGCTCAGACACTGCAGAACACCGCGCTCGCCTCATTCCATGACACCCCCTCTGATTAGGCCTCGCTATACCTGCAGTGTGTGCCCTTAGCCACGTCCCTTATAGTCACTTCCACTTGGGCGGGTCCTGAGACAGAAGGCTTCATCCCACCTCCTTTGTATCCCATGGGGGAGGGGTCACGGGAGAGGGTGCGTTCTGGCCACGGCCAGGAGTTTCTTTAGCTTTTACTGTTGCTTTTGCTGCCCCTGCCCCTCCCCGCAGCCCTCTTGCCAGTCCTAACTGGGCCTAACTTGACTTCAGTTTGAGAGAAGGAGCCAGGCAGCCTTCCAGAGTATGCTCCTGTATTACACTCCCACCATGGCCCGTACCACGGCCCGTAACCCTGTAACTGCTCTTATCTGTTCCCATTAGACCAGCAAACCCAGCCAGCCAGGCAGACACAACAGGCAGCGTTCCTGTCCTTTGTTCACATGTAAGTCTTCTGCCAGAAGGAGTCGGCAGCAAGCAGGGCCGGGTCCAACATCTAGGGGCTCCTTTTCACCCATCTCACACAGAAGTGGCTCCAGCCCACACCCAGTAGCCTGGGAAATGTGCACCCCCGGGCGCCTCGGAGAGGCGATGCGTCCCCACTCGCACGCACAGAGTCTGAGTGTAGAAAAGAAACTTTTAATGAAAGAGGCAGAGAAAGCACATGGCAATAGCTTGGGAAAATCCCACACCCAGAGTTCATAACCAACCCTCAAGTAACTGTCCCAGCTCAGATGGATTGAGCAGTGTCCTTTGCCTCTCAGGCTCACCAGTCCAGTACTGTAAAGATCCAATCCACACACCCAAACTTTCTCTGCACCCCACCTCACATGCCCCACTTAAGCTCTGTCCAGTCCGTGCAGGCCCTGACACATCACCCTGGTGCACCCCTCATTGAGCCTGAGGCAAGGCCAGACAACCTCTCATTGGTCCCGTGTCCTGCTTGCCCCCCCACTGGCCGTTTGTCCCCTGTATTGTGGCTGGAGGCAAAACCAGCTCTCCATGGCTTGAGCCACCAGTTCTTCTGCTCAGCTCGTAGCAGTTTCAGCTTTGGGCCTAACTACAGCACCTACCAAGAAGGAGTCTCACAAAGGCTACGTCTACGCTAGCCCCTTCTTTCCAAAAGGGGCATGGTAATAAGCAAGGTCAGAACATGCTAATATATGATTTTAGCTGAGGAACAGGAGAATGTGCCCATGATTCTGTACTTAATGTGGTTAGGTCCAGGGATGAAATCTCCAGCATAGATATGTGGGCAAAGCTGTTAGAAGGAAAAGTTCCAGGATTAGTATTTTGGTGGTTTAGCCTGTGGTTGCTAGTGAGAATCCTCATAAGGTTGGGAGGTTGTCTGTAAGAGAGAACAGGCCTGTCACCTAGGTCCTTCTGGAGTGTGGCATCATGATGAAGGATAGGTTGTAGGTCTTTAATAATTCGTTGCAGTGGTTTGAGTTGGGGGCTGTAGGTGATGACCAGTGGTGTTCTGTTCTTGGCTTTTTTGGACCTATCTTGGGGTAGTTGGTTTCTGGATATTCATCTAGCCCTCCTGATTTGTTTTTTTTTTTGTTTTTGTTTTTTGTTTTTAACTTCACCTGGTGGGTAATTCAGGCTTATGAATGTTTGGTAGAGATCTTACAAAACAAAGCAGCCGAAATGCAGCACTTTAAAGACTACCAAAATGATTTATTCGGTGATGAGCTTTCGTGGGACAGAGCCACTTATTCGGATCAGTGGTAGAGATCTTGTAGTTTTCGGTCTCTGTCACTAGGATCAGAGCAGATGCGATAGTATCTCAGGGCTTGACCATAAATGATGGATTGTGTTGTGTGTGCAGGATGGAAGCTGGAAGCATATAGGTAAGTCTAGCGATCAGTTGGTTTCCGGTAGAGTGTGGTACCGATCAGGCCATCCTTGATTTGTACTGTAGTGTCCAGGAAAGGTATCTCTTGTGTGGAGTGGTCAAGGCATAAGTTGATGGTGGGGTGCAGATTGTTAGAGTCTCTGTGGAATTCTCCTAGAGTCTCTATACCAGGGGTCCAAATCATAAAGACGTCATCCATGTTTCATAAGTGCAGCAGGAGTCAAAGGGGACGAGAGCATCTTTGGGAGAGGCAGTGACACTGCTGTGGTCCCAGGAGTGGCTCCCTTTCCCAGCAGAAAATGCAACACAATCAACACAGGTAGGACTTGAATCTACAATCCTCCATTAGGCTACTGGGTCTGGCTGTAGATTACAGGCTTTTTGCTTCTCAGCGTGATGAAGGAGACTGAGCTGCCGCCCCTCAATGTTCTGCCAGTGCGGGGGTCAGGAGGGAATTTCTGACTTCCAGACTTTGGCAGCCAAGTGCCTGATTAGGATCAAGTGGGACCTTTCTTAGAAGCAGCTGGTGTTTTCCACTGGCCCAGAAAGGCTCCCACCAACCATCCCATGCTTGGAAAGCAAATTCCTGCAAGGGAAAGGACCAGAGTGTGTTGGCAGGTGTAATAGGACAGGGTTTCTGGGCACAGCTAGAGAACTCAATCCAGGGAAACTTTGCTTAAAATCCAGGCTACTTACAGCCTCAGGCTGGGATTTCCTTCTCACTAAGGCAAATCCAACCAGCCACCACAGCACCTCTGCCACCCCACTGGCCAGCCAGAGCCACATCAGCAAACCCCCAGACTTCCCAGCTGCTCTACCAGCCCAGACCAACAACCCCCAAATTAAGGTGAGAGGCTCTTAAGCCTATTTCACCAAACTCCACACAGATTGTTTCAGGTCCCAAAGGGCCCAGCCCCAGCCCCTGGTCAATATATACTTGGGTTTTACCCAAAACAACACGCTCAGCAATTCTTTAGATCGAATATCGAAAGATTTATTAACAAAAAAGAAAGAACAGGGTTAGAGAGAAGAATTGTTAAAGCAAAACTTTACGTGTCAGTCATAACTTCTGACGCAGCCAGCGTTGTTATTTGCAGATTCTTGTAAGTCTCTGAAAGTTCATTTCATGTTACATAGATGCAGTCATTGGAGCACCGTAGGTCCGGCCCGCTGGAGTCCACATGCTAGAACATGGCCCTTTGGAGACCACAAGACAAAAGATCCAATATGGACACTGCTAAATCCACATCATCCTGCTGAGGGATGGGCCCCCAGTCCAGACAGGCTTAACTCCTGAAGACTGAAGAACCAAGGAAGTCCCTGCCAGGGCCCATCTCACAGCTTTTCATATGCGGAGGGACAATTCCATTCTGCTCCATGGGCCTTGGCCCACCACCTGAGCCGGTGGGTCACTGTGCCGAGTTCCCATTCGTTGCAGGCCCAGCAGGAAACCCACCGTCACAAAGTGAGCGTTGGCCGTCTGGGCCTCTGCTCAGTCTATTGTCCTGGCTGGGGTGGAGCCCCACCTCCCTCTGTGAAGCTCAGCACTGAAGCATTTCTCACACAGCTGCAGAGCTAAACATCTATAACTCTGCCTACGTCCATGCTACAGACACACAAGTAGCACACGTAGCTTCAGGGCATCAGCAGCTTTCATTCGACACCTCACCTACCCACTACCCCCGCCCCAGGAACAACATTTGGGGCCAATAGCCACCCTGGGCATTCAAATAGCTTCCAGACCCCACACAAAAGTTCAGCCACATGACAGCATGGCCTATCTCTAACCCTCTGGTTCTCCGCCTAGCGCCGTGGGGCGACCATCCACGTCACTGCAGCATGCAGGGCAGCAAACAGGATCAGGGCACCAGGGCTGTACAGTAGCCAACTGACAGTACTGCAGCTGGCCCAGACAGAGACAGAGACACACGCCTCATGGAGCGCGCTGGGGAGTGGGTCAAACTGGCGAGAAGGAGATCCCGGCCTGGGGCTGTGAGGGGCCTGCACTTTAAGCAAAGGAGCCCTGGAGTGATTTCTCCAGCCGTGCCCAGAACCTCCCGGCCATTATGCCGCTAGCGGTGGCTCTGGGTCACTCCTGCAGGGGCTCGGTCGGCTGTCGGGCTAGCACGGTTCGGGCTTGGTGGCCGAGCTGGAGTTCAGGAGTGACGCAATGGGCCCTTGGGGTGAAAAGTCGTGGGCTGGGGAAGTAGCATAGCGGGGCCCTGAGGCGCGGTAGGGGTATTTCACGGGCCCCACGACGGGTGTGCGCATTCCGTGTTCCAGCCGGTGTGTATCATGGACCTTGCAGGGCCTGGCCTGTTGCAGCTGTCCACTTGGAGCATTAGCCCTGTTGTCCACTTGGACCAATAGCCCTGTAGGTGAGGCTGGAGCTGCGGCTGTGATTAGCCCCATGTTCATGGCCGGATCACAGTTTGACTCCCGGATGCCCCAGTCTCAGGGCTTTGCTGCCCCTGCTGGGCTAAGCCCAGCCAGGTGATTTGTGGGGGCCGTGTTCTGAGATCGCTGGCCTGGGTAAGAAATTGGCCAAAATTCCCTGGAAACCAGAGGTGCTCACTCCAGAACCTGCAGCCCTGGTCTGGAGTAACCAGGGGGGAATTCCAGCCTGCCCCGTAGTGCCTATCCAGGCAGTGCTGATGAGGCCCCACGTAACTGTACCCTCCTGGCTCCTGGAGGATGGGGCGGATGCCCTGCTGCAGAGGCTAATTCCGTCTGGACCATCTCCCAGTTCCACCGTGAGCAGACCCCATCCCCTTCCCTTTCCCAGTCTCTGTGTAGCCGAGTCCTGCTTCTTCTGAGTCTGGGTGCCTGAGATCAGCTCGGAGGGCAGGGCAGGGAAGGGCAGCCAACTCCAGTGCCACGCTGGAAGAGCAGCGAGTGCGCCAGGCCAAAAGTCAGCTCCCAGCCGGGTTTATGAGCCTCCGTTCGGTCCCAAGGGAGAGTGCAGATGTCAGCTCGTTTCCTAACAGCGGCTGAGGACAGTGGGCAAATGGCAGCCAGGCAGGTGGCACCGGCAGGGTGAGCTGGGCAGGCAGGGAACCTTGTGTTTGGAGGAGGCTGTGGGCTCCCGTTGCTCTCAGTAGCAGTGGGCAGAGCACGGGGGGGGCACACTCCAGGCCCCGGGTCTTGGGTCGGTTTTTGGGGAGCAGGTAACCCCGACCTGCCATGGAGCCCAGGGCTCCCACAGGCTGTCCCGCTGCTTGGGGCCGCCTTGCAGAGCAGGAGGAAGGATCTCATTTCCCGGGGAGGCAGCGCCGGGGCAGAGCATGCCCAGGACTCCCTCGGGGGATGTACATCTCCCGCCCCGGCGACGCACACGGGCCAATCTGCGGTGAGCTGTCAGCCAGCCCAGCCAGGCAGGCACCTTGTGCCGCTGCAGGTGACGGGCCCATCTCCTGTGCACAGGTGCGGAATGAGCAGGGGCAGTATTACCAGCGCTGCCTCTGGCAGCCCAGATGCCAGGGTGATGGGCCCCTCCCAGCATGGCTGGCCCTGTCAGGCAGTATGGCGCTTAGCCCCATGCCCCCGACACAGTCCTTTCGCCCCCCCAGGTGAAGAGAGGAAGGTTGCGTGGCCAGGTCAGGCATCTCTGGCTGGACGTGAGAGAGCGGCTGGGCTGAGCGGGAGCTGGGATGCAGGAAGTGTCCTGAAGGTGCGCTGGTGTCACGTCCCAGCCCCAGCCCCAGGGGAGGAGGATGCACTGCAGAGCAGCCTGGGAGCACGAGCCGCTGCCAGCGGGGTTTGGTTCTGGCTCTGCCTCCTGTCGGCAGGGGTGGGTGGCCATAGGGGAGGGCAGCCCAAAGAGAGGCAGCCAGCACCGGGTTCTGCCCCAGGGGCTGGGGGCAGGAGCCTGAGGTGCAAACTGTGCAAAGCTCCGTCACTGACATGCAGATGGGAATCGCTGCAATCAACAGTCGGGAGGGAGCCAGGAGTCCCAGGAGTGAGGGGCTGGGGTGCAGCCTGTGCAGTGCAGGATCATACTGCAGGCGCCGTGCACTGCCCTGGGCCGGGCTTTGCGCTGGCTCAGCCATGCAGAATAGTAGGCAAGGCGACCAGCGGTGCCTGGGGCAGAGGGGCTGGCAGCAGTCACCTGTCTGGCCTGGCCCCTCCGGCTCAGGTGGGCCTGTGTGTGCCCAGCCCCTCCAGCGCCATGACCCAAGGCTGCGCGCAGGCTCGTGGGCCTGTCAAAGACTGAGCGAGTCCAGCTCTGGGCTGTCACATGGGCTGGGGCAGTGTCTTGTTCTCAGTAGTGCTGGGGGTTATCTCTTGAGGGGGCCAAGTAACTCTTCGCTGGAGGGTTAATAGCTGGGCTTGTCCAGGGCAGAGAACAGGCCTCCTCTGGCTTTGCCTTCCCCCCAGGACTGCAGAGCTGTCCACGGGCCGCTTCCCTTGCAACGCACATCAACTCCTTGGGCTCAACGATCTGTTCCACCGGGTCGTTAGCCACGGGCCCGGCTACGCTCCAGGCACTGCGTCCGCACAGATGTGGCTGCTCTGTGCCACTGGGGGAGACGGTCTCCCGCCAGCGTAGTTAATCCGCTTCCCAGAGAGGTGCTCACTGTGTCAGAGGGAGGGGTTCGTCTGCCTGCACGGGGGTGAAGGTTGTAGCTGTGTCACTCCAGAGCAAGCAAACGGGAGCAGACTCAACCCGGGACTCTCTGAGCACCTTGCCCAGACCTGAAGACAAGCTCCAGGTGGCTCGAAAGTGCCTCCCTCTCACCAAGGGACCTTGGTCCCCAGCGGGGCCTTGCCTGGCTGTTTGGGGACACTCAGCCTCCCGAGTTAGACCCTGAGCGTGTGGACGAGGCCTACCAGCCAGGCAGTCCTGCTCCCCAGGAGCCCTGTGTCCAGCTGGGGCAGATCTCAGGGGCTGCAGAGGAAGCTGGGAGAAGCCAGCCAAACTCCCTTGTTGTCACAGCAGGTGCCTGGCTGGAGCCCTGGACCGGGAACACCAGGACTCGTGAGCCAGCTGCAAATGTTATACGCAGGGAAGGTGATGCAGGCAGGCCAGTGTTCCCCAGGACCTAGGGAGGATATACCTGACACAGGGGAGTCACAGATTCACAGCCGGAAGACACCCCTACGGCGACCTTGCCTGCACTGACCCCTCCACCAGGCTGTCATTGCACTTGAAATTGGTATGACAGGTTCCCCCAGGATACCAGTGAGCCCGTGACCTACCAGCCAGGGCTCCCTCAACACAGTCCTGCTGCAACCAGACACCAGCCTACCAAGGCTTCTCATAGAGGTGGAGGACACACCTACCACGTTATTTACAGACTTCTGTGATGAGGGCTGCACAGGAAGGCTGCAGCTGAGGCCTTGCCCAGCGTCCCAAGAGCACACCTCCCTCTGGTGCATAAGCCCACGTTATACCCCGCCTGTGCGGCACGGGGAACAGCCCAGCAGAAGCCCACAGAATCATGGCATCATGGAAGGGACCTCGAGAGAGTATGAGAGGTCAACAAGTCCAGTCCTCTGCATTTATGACTCTCCCAGGCCAGGGTTTGTCTGCCCTGAAAAACCTCCAGCGGTGGAGATTCCACAGCCTCCCCAGGCAATTAATTCCAGTGTTTGCCCAACCTGAGGGTTGGGAGGTTTTTCCTCACGTCCAGCCTACACCTCCCTTGCTGCAGTTTAAGCCCATTGCCTCTTGTTCTAGCCTCAGAGGTTAAGGAGAATAATGTATCTCCTGGTAACAACCTTTCAGGTACTTGAAAGTTCCAATTGTCCCCCCCTCCCCAAGTCTTCTCTTTTCTAACTTAAACAACCCCAGTGCTTTCAATCCTCCCTCACAGGCCATGTTCTCTTGCACTTTCTCCATTTGCCTTGCTCTTCTCTGGACCTTCTCCAAAGCGTCCACATCTTTCCTGAAATGTGAGGCTCAGAACTGGAGACAATAGTCCAGCTGAGACCTAAGCTTCACAGAGTAGAGCAGAAGAATGACTTCTCGAGTCTTGCATGCTCCGATGAACGCACCCCAGAATGACGTACCAGGGTTTTCTTATCACACTGTTGACTTATAGTCAGCTTGTGGCCCACTCTGACTCCCAGATCCTTTCTGCCGTGCTCCTTCGTAGGCATCTCCCATTTTGTAAGCGTGAAACAAACTGTTATGCCCTAAGTGCAGTACTTTGCATTCGTCCTCATGGAATTTCATCCTATTTATCTCAGGTGCCTTTTTCCAGTTTTCCTCTCTCTGATTTGCTTTTCTGGATTATCTTTTTCTGATTTGTTCTCTTTGCCTGCTGTTTTTGGTTCTCTGTGTTTTAAATACTGAGTCCCTTCTGGCCTGGCTATGGTCTGAAAAAAGGGTTCTGCTATACAAAAACTCACCTAATAAACTATTTCAGTAGTCTTTAAAGCACGTGCCGCAAGCTTCGAAATTGCCACGCAAATGGCCGTTTTGAAGTTGTGATGGAGTGGGGGATACCTGTGTGTGTGAGTGGCTCACAGAGGGTGTGGGGCTCCTGCTGAGGGTAACCCTGACAGCCAGGTAACACCTTTGTACTGCAGACAAAGGAGGAGGTGGAGCCTGAGGGGTTTGAATTGGAACTGGGAGTTGGAAACAGTTAGTCTGGGCTGAGGGAGAGAAAGACAAAGGAGGGGGCAAGGCCCCAGCTCTGGGGGCCCCTCGGGGCCTCCTCTCCCCAACATGGATGGGACTGGCTGTCTCTGCCAGCTGCACTGACTCCTCTGTACGATGCTGTGTCCTGTCGGCTAATAAACCCGCTGTTCTCCTGCTAAGTGAGAGACTCTCCTGCCTGCGGACAGGGTGCAGAGCTTGGAGGACCCCAGAACCCCATCACACTGGTGTCAGAAGTGGGATGTTCTGCACCCCAAGGATGGAGAATCCAGCAGTAAGTGACTGGGGCCCCAGAAGAAGTGGGGCCTGCGAGACCCAGGTGTGCTGAAGGGCGGTGAGGTGCAGTCCCCAAGGCGGAGGGGCCTGCGGCCGAACCCAAGCAACTGCGGTTGTTGTCCTCGAGAGGGGGTGTCAGAGCCGAGGAGGGGTTACTCCTGGGAATCTGTTGGAGTCGGTCCCAGAAGGTGGAGGGGCCGAGAGCCCAACCCCCCAGAAACAAGTGACCCACAAGGAAGCTGACGCTGAATGAGTTCTTCCCAAGACAGTGTGCTCATAGTCCCTGAGAGTGGGTGTCACACTGAAGAAGGGGTTCCACTGGGAGTCTGTTGGATTCGGTCCCAGAGGGCGGAGGGGCCTACGGCCTAACCCTGGGTAGCTTGTGACCCGCAAGGAGCCTGGCACACTGAAGGGATTATTCCAGGAGTGGTGGGGTGCAGAGGGCATCAGCCTGAGAGCCTGCAACCACGCTGAGCAAGTCCGCTGTGAAGTGGCAGCACCTGGAAACCGAATCGAGATTAAAGAAGCTGGACAAGGCAGCATGGATGTGCAGTGGCGGAGCTGAGGGCTGGGGAGAATCCTGCAAAGGTGAGCCCGGATCGGGGCAGGGAACCCTGGACTGCCTGGAGCTCTGAACCGAGTGGCCTGCCACAGCTCAAGGAGGGAAGGAGCGACTCCAACCCATCATCTACTAGTGGGCAAGACAGACCTGCGAAGAATTTTCCAGGCCTGGGCCAAGGAAGGTGCCTGTGTGTCTGTGCAGGAAAGCAGCTGGTCCACGGGGAATGGCAAGTTGTCTGTGAGAGAAGCTGCTCCACCTTCTGTGTGTGGAGACCAGCCGGGGGGCTGGGACAAAGGAGAGTGTGTCTCCCATTGTCTGTCTGTGTTGAACAGCAGCAGCAGCAGCCTGGGGAGAGAGCAGAGCCTGCGTTTGGAAAAGGTGCCAATGAGGAAACTAGCCCTTTGTCTGAGGAAGATTCCCCAGCCTAGGATGGCTGGAGAAGGATCCACCAGAAAAGAGCATTCCAGGTGTGCCTCTGAATCCGGCCATGGGGGCTGGAGCAGAGGGAATGGCTCTGGGATGGGCAGTGGTGTCCCTGCTAAGGACAGTGGTCCTTGGTGCAAGAAAAGTGCTTCTGCTTCTGGGGAAGTGAATCCTTTGCCTGAGCCTGGGAGGGCTCGAGATGGAGCCAAGATCACAGAGCTGGATCTGAGGGCAGCTGAAGCCCGGATGGGAAGTGGGCCTGCCTCTCTGTCTCTCAGGGGGGATGATGCTTTAACTTGGTCTAATCCAGTTAGTATCATCAGGGAATCCCAGAGACCAGACGATTCTGGTACTTGTTCTTTGCCTGATTCTGAGGTGTTACTGTAACTGGCTGAGAGGACTCTGTCCTACCAGAGTTATCCTCTCGCCAGGACACAAGAACAGACGGGCAATGGAGTTACGCTGACTGATGAAGATAAAGGAGCTGGTAGCAGAAGGGAGGAAAGGGATCCTAACCTTCTGTCCGGTGGTACTGGCTGTCTGCCTGGAGGGGGATTACGTGGGAATCTTCCTAATTGGCCAGAAGTGATCCTGGGTGTAGGTGAAACCCAAGAGCTGGTTGTGGCTCAAGGGAGCAGTGCCCCCGTGGAGGCAGACAGGGGTGAGTTATTGTTTGGGGAAGCTCTTAAGGAAGAGAATTTCCCTGAAACTTTTCCTGACCCGTCTGTGGGGACTGCAGAAAATGGGAGTGAGGTGAAGGAGAGTGAACAGGAAAGGTGCATGTCTGTAAGAGCCAGAGCAGCCCTTTGCCTGGGGAGAAGTTTGTTTCAGCTCCTGATGGCCAGGACCTGCCTGAGTGTGAAACCACTGGCTGTGCTCTGCAAGGGTCCAAAGCAGGCAGTGTAAAAGTTTCTCAGGAATTGAAAGTTGATGCAAGTAAAGTAAAAACTATCAGGGAATGTGAGCAGCCCTGTGAGAACCAAGTAAAACAGCTGCACAGCCAATCTCTGTAGGATGCAGGAGAGCGCCAGCAATTCCCCATCTCCAGATGGTGGAAACACTCATATTCTCATACTGGATTCAACTTCTGATTCCATGGGGAGGCAGTAGTTGGAGGTGAAAGGACAAAGGAGCTTTGGGCCTGGTGGGCCAGTAAGGGATAAACAGGGATTCCTTCATGTGGATTCTGCATCTGGGACTCACAAAACAGCTCTCAAAAAGCAGTTTGGTTTGCAAATTTCCAGGCTGGCTGGGAGGGGGCCATCTCCCTGAGATCATCAATGGCCCAGCTCTTGTTAGAAGGGAGGGCACACCCAAAGAGATCAGATTTCCACCCCGGGGGCAAGGGAGACGATTAGAACTTGATGGTGCTAAGAAAGGCCTCAGCCATTTATCCCCAAAATACCAGATTCTCAAAGGGGTTACACAAAAGTTGTGGTCTACCAAAGAGCAACGTAAATGTACAGTTGCAATGGGTTTGTTCTGTTATTCACGCTGACTGCTGTAACCAAGGGGTGCTGCTACCAAAAGCTGTAGAATTGTACCATGCACTGAACGTTTAAAAAGAGCCATGTGACATGATGACATTGATGTAGAAGCATAAATTGTATGCTAAAGGAGTCTGTAACTCTGAAATGTCACCATTGTTCCCTGTAACTAGTCTTGCAACCTCAGAAGGAACATTCCAAACCTACTGTGTGGCATGGAAGGGGAAACTGAGGCACACAGCCATTGTGGTGGTCTGGCTAAATGCCAAGGATGGAAGCATTTGTACCTTCCGTTACTGGACTGTAACTGAATTCCAGACATTGGCTGGAGCAGCTGTATGGACTGGTGGTCAGATGGGGCAGGACCCAGACCACAAAAGACCTGTTTGATCTGTTGGTGCTGCAGCATCTGTATGGGCTCTGCCCGCCCGACTTGAGAACGTGGCTGACGGACCGGGGCCGAAGCAGCGAGACCAACCAACCCAACGGAACTAAAGGGACTTCCCCGGCTGCATCACATGAAAAGGGCCAATACCAAGCTCCTGAGTTGGAGCCTCCCCCAGCAGGACTATGATGTGGAGGTGGTGCACATCAAGGGGAGCACTGAGGGTACAGCCTATGCCCTGTCACGAGGGGACAGCCCCGAACTTCCCCAGGTCACCACTTGAGTGACCCTGCTCAGTTCGCTCTGGAAGGGGGGAGAGATGTGATGGAGTGGGGGATACCTGTGTGTGTGTGTGGCTCACAGAGGGTGTGGGGCTCCTGCTGAGGGTAACCCTGACAGCCAGGTAACACCTTTGTACTGCAGACAAAGGAGGAGGTGGAGCCTGAGGGGTTTGAATTGGAACTGGGAGTTGGAAACAGTTAGTCTGGGCTGAGGGAGAGAAAGACAAAGGAGGGGGCAAGGCCCCAGCTCTGGGGGCCCCTCGGGGCCTCCTCTCCCCAACATGGATGGGACTGGCTGTCTCTGCCAGCTGCACTGACTCCTCTGTACGATGCTGTGTCCTGTCGGCTAATAAACCCGCTGTTCTCCTGCTAAGTGAGAGACTCTCCTGCCTACGGCCGGGGTGCAGAGCTTGGGGGACCCCAGAACCCCATCACAGAAGTTCACTAACGAAGCGCGGAAATGTCTATTCAGCGCTTCATTAGTATGCGCGCGGCAGCGGCGCTTTGAAATTGACGCTCGTCGCAGCCACGCGGCGAGTCCAGACGGGGCTCGTTTCAAAAGGACCCCGCCTACTTCCAAGTCTCCTTATTCCCATCAGCTCATAGAAATAAGGGGACTTGGAAGTAGGCGGGGTCCTTTCCAAACAAGCCCCGTCTGGACTCGCCGCGTGGCGGCGGCGAGCGTGAATTTCGAAGCACCGCTGCCACGCGCATACTAATGAAGCACTGAATAGGCATTTCCACGCTTTTTTAGTGAACTTCCAAAGGGCCATTTAGAAACTTGGGGCACGCACAGACATAGCCCTTGGCCGCTTTTATGCTTTGATCTATTTTGTTGTAACTCAGAAAAGCAGGACAAGGGTATATTCCTGCTAACTAGAGTAGACCATTGTCCTGCTGTTTTTCTGGGGAGGCAGCCTGGAGGCAGCTATCAATTCCTTAACACTCCAGGTCATGGCAACCAAAGATTCACACACTTTGAGGGTGTGTATCTCGGGGGTCTACCGTATGTGGCTTGGCAACAGACGTTTTAGCTTATAGGCGTCTTCCTCAGCCTGGGACAGAGTTTGGGGGTGGACTTGTTGATATGTGTGTGTAAGGAATGTGCCAGCAGGAGCTCAGGACTGGGAAAGGCTTTAGGCCGTGTGTGTTTCAGATCTCATTTGCATGAAAATCTAAATAGATGCATATGTAATACCCTCTCAACAGAGTCTGATGGGAGCAGGTGAAGCTGTGAGGTTTCATCTCTTGTCATGAGCATGTTCTTGTAAAGTCACAAGTTATGCTATCACCCAAAACAAAAAGCAGTCAAGTAGCACTTTAAAAATCAGCAAAATACTTTAATAGGTGAGCTTTTGTGGGGCAGATGCCCTTCTTCATACCATATCACCCAGTCTAAAAAATGTGGGTTCTCACCCATGCTTGAAGTGTTTGTGCAATAGAGGGTAGTCACCGTGACTTGGGAAGGTATGGGTTGCACAGGGATTCTTTCATCAGGCGAGTTAAGGTTTTCCAAAATGCAAGTGTGTGGTGGGTGTGGGTGGTGGTATATTTTTTTGGAAAGGGGGTTGGGGGTGTTTTTGGGTTGTTGGTGAAAGTTTGTGTGTTTGATGTAGTAAGCTTTCAGTAACTTTTTTTTTACGAAGAGGGGAAAAGATAGAACAAGCTTTTGGGTTTTTATTATGGGAGGGGTGGCTGAGTTAGGCTACATCTACACGTGAACGCTACATTTGAAACACGTCTTCCAGGGCTGGCAACGTCGACGTTCAACATCGACGTTGCACAGCACCACATGGAAATAGGTGCTGCAAGGGAAGGTCCATATGCCACAGTAGCACACATTGAAAGAAGGGTGCCAGGAACAGCTATAGACAGGGTCACAGGGCGGACTCAACAGCAAGCTGCTCCCTTAAAGGGCCCCTCCCAGACACACTTGCACTACACAACACAAGATCCACAGAGCCAACAACTGGTTGCAGACCCTGTGCATGCAGCATGGATCCCCAGCTGCAGCAGCAGCAGCCAGAAGCCCTGGGCTAAGGGCTGCTGCACACAGTGACCATAGAGCCCCGCAGGGGCTGGAGAGAGAGCATCTCTCAACCCCTCAGCTGATGGCCGCCATGGCGGACCCCGCAATTTCGATGTTGCGGGACGCGCAACGACTACACGGTCCCTACTTCGACGTTGAACGTCGAAGTAGGGCGCTATTCCTATCCCCTCATGGGGTTAGCGGCTTCGACGTCTCGCCGCCTAACGTCGATGTTAACATCGAAATAGCGCCCAACACGTGTAGCCGTGACGGGCGCTATTTCGAAGTTAGTGGCGCTACTTCGAAGTAGCGTGCACGTGTAGACACGGCTTTAGTCTGGATCTGTAACAGCAAGGAAGGGTGCTGTGGCATCTTATAGACTAACAGAAAAGATTAAATTATGAGCTTTCTGTGCTTGAAACTTTTCTGTTAGTCTATAAGGTGCCACAGGACCCTTTGTTGCTGGTTTTTTCTTGTAAGCATGCAGTGGATTGTTGCCCTGGGGGTAACATTAGCAATTTAAAAGGGGTGCTGTAGAAGGCATGGAATTTGTAGACAGGATTTTCAAACCCTGGAGTGTAGCTGTACTTTGGAATGGCTTTGCTAATAACTGACTGGAAGAATACTAATGAGGTGCTGAAATGAATATTCAGTGCCTCATTAGCATGCTGTTGGACAGGGCACTTTGTGGCTTGGTTCCATGGGGATCCTTTGTGAAAGGCCCTTGCAAACTGGAAAATCTCCTTATCAGTGGATAGGAACAAGGGGATTTTGAAGTGTGCAGGATCCTTTGGAAAAGGACCCCCATGTAGCCAACCCACACGCAAGCAAAATGGGGCACCTTTGAAGTGCCGCGGGCAGCAGTATGCTAATGAGGTGTTGAATATTCATTTCAGCACCTCATTAGTATTCTTCGATTTGGCCATTAGCACGGCCATTTCAAAATTTTGGCCAAGTGCGGCCACAGCCCCCTAGTCTTCAAAAGCCCCTAAAACCAAATAGGAATAAGGGGCTTTGCGAAGGCCCCCATCTGCACTGCATAGGCAGCCTGCTGTGGCTGCCGTTATGCTAATTAGGTGCCTCATATTCATGGTAGTGCCTCATTAGCACGTTCTGACCTTGCTTATTACCATACCCCTTTCAGAAAGAAGGGGCTAGCGTAGACGTAGCCTTTGTGAGACTCCTTCTTGGTAGGTGCTGTAGTTAGGCCCAAAGCTGAAACTATTGCGAGCTGAGCAGAAGAACTGGTGGCTCAAGCCATGGAGAGCTGGTTTTGCTTCCAGCCACAATAGAGGGGACAAACGGCCAGTGGGGGGGCAAGCAGGACACTGGACCAATGAGAGGTTGTCTGGCCTTGCCTCAGGCTCAATGAGGGGTGCATCAGGGTGATGTGTCAGGGTCTGCACAGACTGGACAGAGTTGTAAGTGGGGCATTTGAGGTCGGGCGCAGAGAAAGTTTGGGTGTGTGGATTGGATCCTTACAGTACTGGACTGGTGAGCCTGAGAGGCAAAGGACACTGCTCAATCCATCTGAGCTGGGACACTTACTTGAGGGTTGGTTATGAACTCTGGGTGTGGGATTTTCCCAAGCTATTGCCATGTGATTTCTCTGCCTCTTTCATTAAAAGTTTCTTTTCTACACTCAGACTCTGTGCGTGCGAGTGGGGAAGCATCGCCTCTCCGAGGCGCCCGGGGGTGCACATTTCCCAGGCTACTGGGTGTGGGCTGGAGCCAGTTCTGTGTGAGATGGGTGAAAAGGAGCCCCTAGATGTTGAACCCGGCCCTGCTTGCTGCCGACTCCTTCTGGCAGAAGACTTACATGTGAACAAAGGACAGGAACGCTGCCTGTTGTGTCTGCCTGGCTGGCTGGGTTTGCTGGTCTAATGGGAACAGATAAGAGCAGTTACAGGGTTACGGGCCGTGGTACGGGGCATGGTGGGAGTGTAATACAAGAGCATACGCTGGAAGGCTGCCTGGCTCCTTCTCTCAAACTGAAGTCAAGTTAGGCCCAGTTAGGACTGGCAAGAGGGCTGAGGGGAGGGGCAGGGGCAGCAAAAGCAACAGTAAAAGCTAAAGAAACTCCTGGCCGTGGCCAGAACGCACCTTCTCCCGTGACCCCTCCCCCGTGGGATACAAAGGAGGTGGGATGAAGCCTTCTGTCTCAGGACCTGCCCAAGTGGAAGTGACTATAAGGGACGTGGCTAAGGGCACACACTGCAGGTATAGCGAGGCCTAATCAGAGGGGGTGTCAGGGAATGGGGCCAGCGCGGTGTTCTGCAGTGTCTGAGCTGGGAAGCGAGACAGCGTGAAAGCTCTGCGGTGTCAGGCTGGCAGAGGAACCCTGGGGAGCAGATTTGGCCGGGTTGCAGAGCTAGGGGTGCACTTGCTTGGAACTAACTTACTTCGGGCTTCTGATCTCCTGATTTCCGCATCTGTGACAAGAGCTGGGGGCGGGGTGAAGGGAAAGCCTTCTGACACTGCCTCGCTGGGAACCAGAGCCACCTCCCCACTTCCACCCCCACCAACCCCCCTCTACAGCCACTGGGCTCACACACCTCTAGCCTGGAGGCAGAGCTGGGCCCTGCCTGTTCACATTGTCCAAATGCCCACCAGCTACACGGGGAGCCCTTGATGACGATTTTTGGAACTCTGTGCTTTATATATTGTGTCTGTTCTGGTCTGGCTATGATCTGAAGACGTGGCTCTGTCCCATGAAAGCTCATCCCTGAATAAATTATTTTGCTAGTCTTTAAAGCGCTAGCAGACTGCTGTTTTGTTTTGCTAGAATACAGACTAACACGGCTCTCTCTGTCCTAAAGAAGCCGAGGTTAAGGGGCTTGCAAGCGGGCAAGCCGGAGGTGACGCGTGGGCTGCTTTACCGCCCAGCCTGCTGCTCAGAGTGTGCCCAAGAGCACTGATCCGAGTTTACGGGCTCAGCAGCTGCTGTCACAGTAACTGATTCCAAGCAAACTGTGGGGCGGAGGGAAGGGAATCCATACGTCCACACTCAATACCCCAAGAATCAGGGGCACCATGTGGGAAGAGTTTAGCTACACACCCCTGCCAAGCTCTGAATGCTCCATTACATTTTCCCTCATTTGCCCTCCCCTAAAATTAGACTCAGCCACAGCTTTGCCCTCCAGTCTCCAAACGTTTCCGAAGGAGCCCCCCCTGCAGGCCCCAGGGAGATGGCTGTGCCTATACGCAAATCTTCGTCAATCCCAAATGCCTTCTCAACTTGGGCCAATGGGGTGGAGGTGTCCCAAGCACCCGCAGAGTCCATATAATGCTTCAATTGGGGTGCCGATGTTCTGGGAAGCAGCATCACCCCCCCAGCCGTGCCCCTGCGCAACACTACCTAATGGCTCAATGGCCGTTAGCTCTAAAACCTGGTGGTGGTCTAATGTTAACGAGCTTGCTGCAGACTGTTTAAACAGAGGTGCCCGTCTGTAGCACAGCCTGGCCTGGGATCTGTCCCCCTCCTTGCCGTCACGGAGGTGTTTGCCGGAAAACCAGCTGCCCCAGCCGGTTGCTGACAGCTTTGCAACGATCTTTGCAAAAGCTGAACAAACCTGAGCTGCTGCCCCTGTTCTCAAGCATTCTTCATCCAAAGGGCAAAACCCCTGGGCTCCCCGTTTAGCTGGTGGGCATTTGGACAATGTGAACAGGCAGGGCCCAGCTCTGCCTCCAGGCTAGAGGTGTGTGAGCCCAGTGGCTGTAGAGGGGGGTGGGTGGGGGTGGAAGTGGGGAGGTGGCTCTGGTTCCCAGCGAGGCAGTGTTAGAAGGCTTTTCCTTCACCCCGCCCCCTGCTCTCATCACACAAGCGGAAATCAGGAGATCAGAAGCCCGAAGCAAGTTAGTTCCAAGCAAGTGCACCCCTAGCTCTGCAACCTGGCCAAATCTGCTCCCCAGGGTTCCTCTGCCAGCCTGACAACCCAGAGCTTTCACGCTGTCTCGCTTCCCAGCTCAGACACTGCAGAACACCGCGCTGGCCCCATTCCCTGACACCCCCTCTGATTAGGCCTCGCTAGACCTGCAGTGTGTGCCCTTAGCCACATCCCTTATAGTCACCCTTCACTTGGGCGGGTCCTGAGACAGGAGGCTTCATCCCACCTCCTTTGTATCCCACGGGGGAGGGGTCATGGGAGAGGGTGCGTTCTGGCCACCGCCAGGATTTTCTTTAGCTTTTACTGTTGCTTTTGCTGCTCCTCCCCCTGCCCCCCCAACCCTCTTGCCCGTCCTAACTTGGCCTAACTTGACTTCACTTTGAGAGAGGGAGCCAGGCAGCCTTCCAGCGTATGCTCATGTATTACACTCCCACCATGCCCTGTACCACAGCCTGTAACCCTGTAACTGCTCTTATCTGTTCCCATCAGCCCAGCAAACCCAGCCAGCCAGGCAAACACAACAGGCAGCGTTCCTGTCCTTTGTTCGCATGTAACTCTTCTGTCAGAGGGTACGTCTACAGTAGCCCCAAACTTCGAAATGGCCATGCAAATGGCCATTTTGAAGTTTATTAATAAAGTGCTGAAATGCATATTCAGCGCTTCGTTAGCATGCAGGCTGCCGCAGTGCTTCAAAATTGATGCAGCTGGTCCCCATGCAGCTTGTCTGGACAGGAGTTCTTTTTGAACAGACCCCATGTATTTTGAAGTTTTCTTATTCTCACGTGCAGAGTAACACATCCTCCAAACTCTTCTTTTTTAAAAAACTTCAACTACCCTAAAAAAATCAAAAAACTGTCAAGCAATAAATTAAACACTAGCAAAAGAGCTCACTAGGTGAGCTTCTATAGTGTAAAGGCCTTTTTCCAAGTTTGAAAACACAACTGTTTCACAAAAGCCTACTTTTCAAAAACTTTTGTTAATTTTTAAAGCATTATTTCACTATTTTTTTTATAGTGTATACCCCAGCACTGCTTACTCTCTTCTACTACCCGATGAAAGGATCCCTGTGCAACCCATACCTTTAGGCATAACGGTGACTACCCTGGACTGCACAACAACTTCAAGCATGGGTGAGAACCCACATTTCTTACACGCTTGATAGCATAAATTGTGACTTTACAAGAACATGTTCATGACGAGATGAAACCTCACAGCTTCACCTGCTCCCATCAGACTTTGTTAAGAGGTGTCAAAGTTTGACTCAGACTCACAATTTATCAGACCACTCTGTTTTATTAGCAAAGCCGCTCTGCTAATACATTTAGAAGTGAGCGCCCCGAGTGGGGCTTGTGTCTCTTAATTTATACAGTTTTTTGGAGAACAAGTTACAGAGAAGTTACAGACAAAAGAAGAAAAAGATTTTAGTCACCACCCTTCGAGATCCCCGAGACCAGTCACGTATCTTCAATTACCTGCCACCCTTAACAATCTCCTTTCACAGCTTCCAGTTAACTTAACTAATTGCCCTTCACACCTTCCATTCTGATGCCTGCTTCTTAGACGTGCTGGCTCCATCTTAATTGCTTCTCCATTCAAAAGCTAACTGTCCCTACGTGTGCTCCCTCAGATACTTTGTAACATGTTTTGGCATGCCCTCTCATATACAATGTATCCAGCATGTCCCCTTATACAACGTTATACTTATACAATGTTATACTTCCACAGAGGGTATTACATATGCATCTTTTTAGATTTTCATGCAAATGAGATCTGAAGGACACAGGCCCTGAAGCCTTTCCCAGTCCTGAGCTCCTGCTGGCACCTTCCTTACACACACATATCAACAAGTCAACCCCCAAAGTCTGTCCCAGGCTGAGGAAGATGCCTATATGCTGAAATGTCTGTTGGCCAAGCCACATACCGTAGACCCCGAGAAACGCACCCTCAAGTTGCATGAATCTTTGGTTGCCATGACCTATAGTGTTGAGGAATTGAGAGCTGCCTCCAGAGCTGCCTAGCCATAGGAACAGCTAGGCAATGAATTAATGTGCTTAAAGGGTATTTCATTGCCTGCCTGTTCTAAATTAAACAAAAATAGATGAGTTTGAACTTACAAAAGAATCTGTGTTGTTTGTTGGTGATAGCCTTTATGCATGCCTTGATTTAGTTTCTTTTAACAATGGGGGTAGTGTTTGTGCACTGAAATGTCTTATACTAAGCTACATCTGGTAAATACCAGATACACATTCTCAAGTTGAGTGAACCTTTAGATACTATGACTTGGAGTACTGAACACTGGAGACCTACCTAATTGTTGAATGAGCTGAGAAATTGATGAGTGTATGTTTTAAGGGTAGACAATTTTTTGCATTCTCTGAATCCAACAAAGATATATGAGTTTAGGTTTATGCAAGAACCTGCTGTGTTTATCTGTACTAGGTGTAGTGCATGGGTTTTTTTGGCCGTGTCTACACGTGCACGCTACTTCGAAGTTGCGGCGCCAACTTCGAAATACCGCCTGTCACGGCTACATGTGTTGGGCACTATTTCGAAGTTGAAATCGACGATAGGTGGCGAGACGTCGAAGTCGCTAACCCCATAAGGGGATGGGAATAGCGCCCTACTTCGAAGTTGAACGTCGAAATAGGGCACGTGTAGATGATCTGCATCCCGCAACATCGAAATAGTGGGGTCCGCCATGGCGGCCATCAGCTGAGGGGTTGAGAGATGCTCTCTCTCCAGCCCCTGTGGGGCTCTATGGTCATCGTGTGCAGCAGCCCTTAGCCCAGGGCTTCTGGCTCTGCTGCGGCAGCTGGGGATCCATGCTGCATGCACAGGGTCTGCAACCAGTTGTCGGCTCTGTGGATCTTGTGTTGTTTAGTGCAAGTGTGTCTGGGAGGGGCCCTTTAAGGGAGCGGCTTGCTATTAAGTCCGCCCCGTGACCCTGTCTACAGCTGTTCCTGGCACCCTTATTTCGATGTGTGCTACTTTGGTGTGTAGACGTTCCCTCACAGCGCCTATTTCGATGTGGTGCTGCCCAACGTCGAAGTTGAAAGTCAACGTTGGCAGCCCTGGAGGACGTGTAGACGTTATTCATCGAAATAGACTATTTCGATGTAGCGTGCACGTGTAGACGTAGCCAAAATGAACTTGCAGAGACTTTCAAGAATCAGCAAATAACATCGCTGGCTGCGTCGGAAGTTATGACTGATGCAAGTAAAGTTTTGCTTCAACACTTCTTCTCTCTAACCCTGTTCTTTCTTTTTTGTTAATAAATCTTTAGATATTAGATCTAAAGAATTGCTGAGCGTGTTGTTTTGGGTAAGATCCAAGTATATATTGACCAGGGGCAGGGGCTGGGGCTGGGGCTGGGCCCTTTGGGACCTGAAACAATCTGTGTGGAGTTTGGTGAAATAGGCTTAAGAGCCTCTCACCTTAATTTGGGGGTTGTTGGTCTGGGCTGGTAGAGCAGCTGGGAAGTCTGGGGGTTTGCTGATGTGGCTCTAGCTGCCCAGTGGGGCTGGGAGAGGTGCTGTGGTGGCTGGTTGGATTTGCCTTAGTGAGAAGGAAATCCCAGCCTGAGGCTACAAGCAGCCTGGATTTTAAGCAAAGTTGCCCTGGATTGAGTTCACTAGCTGTGCCCAGAAACCCCATCCTATTACACCTGCTAACACACTCTGGTCCTTTCCCTTGCAGGGATTTGCTTTCCAAGCATGGGATGGTTGGTGGGAGCCTTTCTGGGCCAGTGGCAAACACCAGCTGCTTCTAAGAAAGGTCCCACTTAATCCTACTCAGGCACTTGGCTGCCAAAGTCTGGAAGTGAGAAATTCCCTCCTGACCCCCGCACTGGCAGAACATTGAGGGGCGGCAGCTCAGTAACCTTCATCACGCTGAGAAGCAAAAAGCCCGTAATCTACAGCCAGACCCAGTAGCCGAATGGAGGATTGCAGAGGTGTGGATTCAAGTCGTACCTGTGTTGATTGTGTTTCATTTTCTGCTGGGAAAGGGAGCCACTCCTGGGAGCACAGCAGTGTCACTGCCACTCCCAAAGACGCTCTCGTTCCCTATGACTCCTCCTGTACTTACGAAACATGGATGACGTCTTTATGATTCGGACCCCTGGTATAGAGACTCTAGGAGAATTCCACAGAGACTCTAACAATCTGCACCCCACCATCAACTTATGCCTTGACCACTCCACACAAGAGATACATGTCCTGGACACTACACTACAAATCAAGGATGGCCTGATTGGTACCACACTCTACCGGAAACCCACTGATCGCTAGACTTACCTACATGCTTCTAGCTTCCATCCTGCACACACAACACAATCCATCATTTCTAGTCTTGCCCTGAGATACTATCGCATCTGCTCTGATCCTAGTGACAGAGACCGAAAACTACAAGATCTCTACCATTGATCTGAAGAAGTGGGTCTGTCCCACGAAAGCTCAACACCGAATAAATCATTTTGGTAGTCTTTAAAGTGCTGCTTTTGGGCTGCTTTGTTTTGTAAGATCTCTACCAAACATTCATAAACCTGAATTACCCACCAGATGAACTTAAAAAAAACCAAACAAAAAACAAATCAGCAGGGCTAGATGAATACCGAGAAACCAACTACCCCAAGATAGGCCCAAAAAAGCCAAGAACAGAACACAACTGGTCATCACCTACAGCCCCCAACTCAAACCACTGCAACGAATTATTAAAGACCTACAACCTATCCTTAATCATGATGCCACACTCCAGAAGGCCCTAGGTGACAGGCCTGTTCTCTCCTATAGAGAACCTCCCAACCTTATCAGGCTTCTCACCACCAATCATAGGCTGTACCGCCAAAATACTAATCCTGGAACTTTTCCTTGTAACAAGCCCTGTTGCCAGTTTTGCCCACATATCTATGCTGGAGATTTCATCCCTGGACCGAACCACATTAAGTACAGGATCATGGGCACATTCTCCTGTTCCTCAGCTATAATCGTATATGCCATCGGCTGTGTCTACACGTGCCCCAAACTTCGAAATGGCCATGCAAATGGCCATTTCGAAGCTTACTAATGAAGCGCTGAAATGCATATTCAGCGCTTCATTAGCATGCGGGCGGCAGCGGCGCTTCGAAATTGACGAGCCTTGCCGCCGCGCGGCGCGTCCAGACGGGGCTCCTTTTCGAAAGGGCCCCGCCTACTTCGAAGTCCCCATATTCCCATGAGCTCATGGGAATAAGGGGACTTCGAAGAAGGTGGCGTCCTTTCGAAAAGGAGCCCGGTCTGGACGCGCCGCGCGGCGGCAAGGCTCGTCAATTTCGAAGCGCCGCTGCCGCCCACATGCTAATGAAGCGCTGAATATGCATTTCAGCGCTTCATTAGTAAACTTCGAAATGGCCATTTGCATGGCCATTTCGAAGTTTGAGGCACGTGTAGACACAGCCATCATGTGCCAACAATGCTCAGTAGGCATCCTTCGATCCCAAGGGATCATGGGTTTCCACCCCAGTTGGACTCATTTAAGCAGCGTCTTCTGTGGCTGTGCAATCCAATGCGGGAGTGGCAGTCCTTTCCGCACTGTGAGCAGCAGTAGGCAGATGTCGCTCTGGTGTCACGGGCAGGGATTTTCCTGAGGGCTCTCCTGTCTTCCGCTTCCTTCACCAAGGTAGTTGCATACATCGCAAGAGCTTCCTTCACTCCCTGTTTCCAGGCGTGCCTGTCTGAGGCGAGCGAATGCCAGGTGCTCACACTGATAGAGAGAGCGCTGAGGTCACGCTTGCACGTGTCCTTGTAGCACAATTTCGGTTGCCCTTTCGGCCTCTTTCCAGACGCCAGTTCGCCGAAGAGGAGGTCCTTCGGTATTCGGCCATCCGTCATGCGTGAGACATGGCCCAGCCAGCGCATACGCCTCTGTTTGAGAAGGGTGAACATGGAGACGGCGCCTGCTCTCTCAAGCACTGCGCTATTGGGGACCTTGTCCTGCCATGAGATACCGAGTATGCGCCTAAGGCAGCGCATGTGGAATGTGTTGAGCCTCTGACCCCCTCTACAATGCTCACACACCACGTATATAAGACAGACCACAAACACTCTTCGACAAAGAATGAACGACCATAGAGCAGACATTAAAATCTCCAAATACCCCAACCTGTCAGCCCGCACTTTACTGGAGCGGGCCATTCTGTTAAAGACCTGAGAACTTGTTTGCTACTGAAAAGGGACTTTAACGACCGTCTACAGAGAGACTGCTCAGAACTAACATTCATATTCAAATTCGACACATTAACATGTGGTTTGAAGAGGGACAGCAACTTCCTGCCCCATTATAAGGATTCTTTTACCTTTTAAGTGCTTACTTGTTTTATCTAACTCTTAACTCCCCCCCGGCCCCGCCACCCCTCTGCTCTTCTGACTTGCCAACCTTGATTACGATTTTTGGACCTCTGTGCTTTATATATTGTGTCTGTTCTGGTCTGGCTATGATCTGAAGGAGTGGCTCTGTCCCATGAAAGCTCATCACTGAATAAATTACTTTGCTAGTCTTTAAAGCGCTAGCGGACTGCTGTTTTGTTTTGCTAGAATACAGACTAACACGGCTCTCTCTCTCCCAAAGAAGCCGAGGTTAAGGGGCTTGCAAGCGGGCAAGCCGGAGGTGACGCGTGGGCTGCTTTACCGCCCAGCCTGCCGCTCAGAGTGTGCCCGAGAGCACCGATCCGAGTTTACGGGGCTCAGCAACTGCTGTCACAGTAACTGATTCCAAGCCAACTGTGGGGCGGAGGGAAGGGAATCCATACGTCCACACTCAATACCCCAAGAATCAGGGGCACCATGTGGGAAGAGTTTAGCTACACACCCCTGCCAAGCTCTGAATGCTCCATTACATTTTCCCTCATTTGCCCTCCCCTAAAATTAGACTCAGCCACAGCTTTGCCCTCCAGTCTCCAAACGTTTCCGAAGGAGCCCCCCCTGCAGGCCCCAGGGAGATGGCTGTGCCTATACGCAAATCGTCATCAATCCCAAATGCCTTCCCAACGTGTGTCAATGGGGTGAGGGTGTCCCAAGCACCCACAGAGTCCAAATAATGCTTCAATTGGAGTGCCGATGTTCTGGGAAGCAGCATCCCCCCCACAGCCGTGCCCCTGCGCACCGCTGCCTGATGCAGCCTTCCGGCAGGGAGTCACAAATGACGGTGTTGAGTGGCTCCATTCAGCTCAATGGCCGGTAACTCTAAAACCTGGTGGTGGTCTAATGTCAACTAGCTTGCTGCAGACTGTTTAAACAGAGGTGCCTGTGTGTAGCACAGCCTGGCCTGGGATCTGTCCCCCTCCTCCCCACCCTGGAGGTGTTTGCCGGAGAACCAGCTGCCCCAGCCGGTTGCTGACAGCTTTGCAACGATCTTTGCAAAAGCTGAACAAACCTGAGCTGCTGCCCCTGTTCTCAAGCATTCTTGATCCAAAAGGCAAAACCCCTGGGCTCCCCGTTTAGCTGGTGGGCATTTGGACAATGTGAACAGGCAGGGCCCAGCTCTGCCTCCAGGCTAGAGGTGTGTGAGCCCAGTGGCTGTAGAGGGGGGTGGGTGGGGGTGGAAGTGGGGGGGTGGCTCTGGTTCCCAGCGAGGCAATGTTAGAAGGCTTTCCCTTCACCCCGCCCCCACCTCTCATCACACAAGCGGAAATCAGGAGATCAGAAGCCCAAAGCAAGTTAGTTCCAAGCAAGTGCACCCCTAGCTCTGCAACCTGGCCAAATCTGCTCCCCAGGGTTCCTCTGCCAGCCTGACAACCCAGAGCTTTCACGCTGTCTCGCTTCCCAGCTCAGACACTGCAGAACACCGCACTGGCCCCATTCCCTGACACTCCCTCTGATAAGGCCTCGCTAGACTTGCAGTGTGTGCCCTTAGCCACATCCCTTATAGTCACCCTCCACTTGGGCGGGTCCTGAGACAGGAGGCTTCATCCCACCTCCTTTGTATCCCATGGGGGAGGGGTCATGGGAGAGGGTGCGTTCTGGCCACGGCCAGGAGTTTCTTTAGCTTTTACTGTTGCTTTTGCTGCCCCCGCCCGCCCAGCCCTCTTGCCAGTCCTAACTGGGCCTAACTTGACTTCAGTTTGAGAGAGGGAGCCAGGCAGCCTTTCAGCGTATGCTCATGTATTACACTCCCACCATGCCCCGTACTACGGCCCGTAACCCTGTAACTGCTCTTATCTCTTCCCATTAGACCAGCAAACCCAGCCAGCCAGGCAGACACAACAGGCAGCGTTCCTGTCCTTTGTTCACATGTAACTCTTCTGCCACAAGGTGTCGGCAGCAAGCAGGGCATCTAGGGGCTCCTTTTCACCCATCTCACACAGAACTGGCTCCAGCCCACACCCAGTAGCCTGGGAAATGTGCACCCCCGGGCGCCTTGGAGAGGCGATGCTTCCCCACTCGCACGCACAGAGTCTGAGTGTAGAAAAGAAACTTTTAATGAAAGAGGCAGAGAAATCACATGGCAATAGCTTGGGAAAATCCCACACCCAGAGTTCGTAACTAACCCTCAAGTAACTGTCCCAGCTCAGATGGATTGAGCAGTGTCCTTTGCCTCTCAGGCTCACCAGTCCAGTACTGTAAGGATCGAATCCACACACCCCAACATTCTCTGCACCCAACCTCAAATGCCCCACTTACAACTCTGTCCAGTCCGTGCAGGTCCTGACACATCACCCCGATGCACCCCTCATTGAGCCTGAGGCAAGGCCAGACATCCTCTCATTGGTCCAGTGTCCTGTGTGCCCCCCCACTGGCCGTTTGTCCCCTGTATTGTGGCTGGAGGGAAAACCAGCTCTCCATGGCTTGAGCCGCCGGTTCTACTGCTCAGCTCGTAGCAGTTTCAGCTTTGGGCCTAACTGCAGCACCTACCAAGAAGGAGTCTCACAAAGGCTACGTCTACGCTAGCCCCTTCTTTCTGAAAGGGGTATGGTAATAAGCAAGGTCAGAATATGCTAATGAGGCACTACCATGAATATGAGGCACCTAATTAGCATAATGGCAGCTACAGCAGGCCGCCCATGCAGTGCAGATGGGACCCTTTGCAAAGCCCCTTATTGCTATTTGGTTTTAGGGGCTTTCGAAGACTAGGGGGCTGTGGCCGCACTTGGCCAAAATTTTGAAATGGCCGTGCTAATGGCCAAATCGAAGAATACTAATGAGGTGCTGAAATGAATATTCAGCACCTCATTAGCATACTGCCACCTGCGCCACGTCAGAAGTGCCCCAGTTTGCTTGCGTGTGGGTTGGCTACATGGGGGTCCTTTCCCAAAGGACCCTACACACTTCAAAATCCCCTTGTTCCTATCAACTGATAAGGGGATTTCCAGGTCTGCAAGGGTCTTTCAAAAAGGATCCCTATGGAACCAAGCCACAAAGTGCCCTGTCCAACAGCATCCTAATGAGGCACTGAATATTCATTTCAGCACCTCATTAGTATTGTTCTATTCAGTTATTAGCATAGCCATTCCAAAGTACAGCTGCAGTCCAGAGCTACGTCTACACGTGAAGCCTACATCGAAGTAGCTTATTTTGATGTAGCGACATCGAAATAGGCTATTTCAATGAATAACGTCTGTACGTTCTCCAGGGCTGGCAACGTCGACGTTCAACATCGACGTTGCGTGGCACCACATCGAAATAGGCGCTACGAGGGAACGTCTACACGCCAAAGTAGCACACATCGAAATAAGGGTGCCAGGCACAGCTGCAGACAGGGTCACAGGGCGGACTCAACAGCAAGCCGCTCCCTTAAAGGGCCCCTCCCAGACACACTTGCACTAAACAACACAAGATCCACAGAGCCGACAGCTGGTTGCAGACACTGTGCATGCAGCATGGATCCCCAGCTGCCGCAGCAGCAGCCAGAAGCCCTGGGCTCAGGGCTGCTGAACACGGTGACCATAGAGGCCTGCAGGGGCTGGAGAGAGAGCATCTCTCAACCCCTCAGCTGATGGCTGCTATGGTGGACCCCGCTATTTCGATGTTGCGGGACGCGGATCGGCTACACGTGCCCTACTTCGATGTTCAACTTCGAAGTAGGGCGCTATTCCCATCCCCTCATGGGGTTAGCGGCTTCGACGTCTCGCCGCCTAATGTCGATGTTAACATCGAAATAGCGCCCAACACGTGTAGCCGTGACGGGCGCTATTTCGAAGTTAGTGCCGCTACTTCGAAGTAGCGTGCACGTGTAGACACGGCTTGCAAGTGTTCAGGAGGGTGGTTGGGTGACTTGCATTACTGAACCCTGTTTTTTTGTCAGGTGGTGGAGCTGGCCCATGGTCCCTGGGGTTGATGTCCCATAAATCTTGTCTTAGGTGCTGTGGTCACCCCTTGTATTTCAGGGCATGATTGCCAGGGTGCGGGAGAGGTGGGACCTGCTTGTCTCTGGTACCCAGCCTTCCCAAGGCCAAGCCAGCTGGCTGCTTTGAAAACAGTTGCGCAAATCCAGCGGCCATTTGTGCTCTAGAGAACAGACTGGCCCTGCTGGTTGGTCTGGTGGGGAGAGAGCTGCGCAGGGCAGCTGTGTCCCTCACTGCCAGGACTCCCAAGTTTAGAGCAAGGTCTGCCTACCAGGACCAGCACCAGGGGTACGGGGAGAGGACAGGACAGGACATAGCTTAGCCTTAGCCTCCTGCTGGGTGCTCAGAGAGTGCCATTGGCACTGGAGGAAAAGGCTTCTGCCTCTGCAGCTCCCCATTGCACAGCCCAGACGGAGCTGCCCTCCACTGAGGACGTCACTCCGCCTCTCTTTGGGGCATGCCCCAGGCAAAGGATAAATTGAGCCCTGCCACTGGGTCCATGCTGTGGCAGCCAGTTTCAGCCACTTCACGCTGGATCCACGCCGCGTCCCAGGGAATTTGCAGCCCCTGGGCTGGCCTCACCCCTTCCTACCCTGGACAGCTCATGCAGAACAGAAGGCCCCCGCGCTGCAGGGGGGTGCTGTGAGGAGGGGCAGGCAGGGCTCTGGCTGATAGGAGCCTGTGATGGGGTTCAGGGGTCCCCCTGCACTGCACCCCGTCCGCTGGCAGGAGTGACTCTCACTCAGCAGGTACAACAGGAGGTTTATTAGGCACCAGATGCCCAGTTTCTCACAGAAGCGTCAGTGCAGCAGTCAGAGACAGTCCTTCCAACCCGTCCTGGGGTGAGGAGCCCGAGGGGTGCCCCTCTGGGGTGTAGCTTTTGGCTGGCTGCCTTCCAGCTCCCTCTCACCCAGCCTCTAACTGCTGCCCCCGATTCAAAACCAGCTCAGCTCCACCCTCCTCTTTGTTCAGGGCTGAGGTGTTACCTGCCAGCCTAGGTTATAGCCCCAGGGTCATCCTCAGCCGCTGGGAGCTGCTCTGCTTGTCCCACACATCCAGCCTGAGTCTCACACATGCACTCCCCCCACTCCATCACAGAGCCCCACAGCAGGTAGGGGTGGGGAGCCACAGAAGCGGGGGATGGGAAGGGACCTCAGCTTGTCCCTGGCTGAGTCTCCCAGGGCCCTGTGCTGTGCCAGAGGGGGCTGTGGGCTGGCCCTCCCCCAGCCCTTCATAGAGCCAGGCGCAGCGGGAAGGACAGCATGTCACCGGCTCCCCGCAGGCTGAGCGCCATTGTGCCAGGGAAGGAGCTCATTGTCTGCAGGCAGGCAGGCTCATGCAGACAATGCGGCTCTGCTGAGCAGCCAAACAGGTGCTGGAGCTGGCGGGGGCCCAGGGCTCCCCGGCAGGAGATCCTCAGAGAAGGGCTCGGAAGAGCCGCCTTTGGAGAGCCTGGGCTGTGTGACTGGAAGGGCAAATGGGGGTAGGAGTTGGGGTTAGGGGCACTTAAGGGAGGAACGTGAGTTGGCTGGGGGGCCAACAGTGGGAGGAAGGGGTTGGTGAAGGGGAGTAAGGCAGGCCTGTGGTGGGGGGGAGCTAGCTCAGTGGTTAGAGCATTGGCCTGCTAAACCCAGGGGTGTGAGCTCAGTCCTTGAGGGAGTCACTTAGGGACCAGGGCAAGTTTTTTACAGAAAGCGGGGAGGTGCTGGTTCAGGCTGAATGACATTCTGAGGTCCTTTACATCTCTTTGAGGTGTGTATCTCCATATAGCTTCGACAGGAGTAGGGATAGCTCAGTGGTTTGAGCATTGCCCTGCTAAAGCCAAAGTTGTGAGCTCAGTCCTTGAGGAGGCCATTTAGGGATCTGGGGCAAATAGATTTAGCTGGCTTATTGGTCTCTGGGTATGACTTTTAAAAAAAAAGCGGGGGGAGGGGTTAACTCAGTGGTCTGAGCAGTGGCCTGTTAAACTCCCTGAGTTGTGAGTTCAGGCCTTGAGAAGTTTGGGAGAAATAATGTGTGGGGAGGAAATCTGTCAGGGATGTTGCTTGGTGCTGTGTATCTCCCCAGATGAAAAAAATGTCAAGGGGGTGGGAGAGGTCAGTGGTTAGAGCATTGACCCACTAAACCCAGGGGTGTTGAGCTCAACCCCCTGAGAGGGCCATTTAGGGGGTCTCAGGCAAATAGATTTAAAAAAAAAAAAGTGGCAGGGATGGTGCTTGGCCCTGCCCAGCGGAAGGGGACTGGACTGGATGAATTCCCAGGGCCCCTTCCAGCTCTGTGAGATGTGTATCTCTGTATATAAATCACAGGGCCTGTCACTTGAGCTCCAGGGGGACCTCCCTCAGCTGCCTCTACCAGTACATCCATTATCTTCTCTGCCAAGCTGAGCCCAGCCCTGAGAGGGTGCCACTGCAATCCCCCCGTCTTCATCACTCAGCAAGGCCTGGGAAAGTGACAAGGTCAGGGCCCACCTCCACTCTTCTGGTTTTAGCCCTCAACACAGACCACAGAACTGGCTGTGCTCTAGCAAAGCATTTTAGCCAGAGGTTATTGTGGCTGCAGCTGAGGCCTCACCCAGACTGGGCACATCCCTGCCAGTCACAAAGCCTGGGCAGAGCAGGGGCTGAGATTCCTGCTCGGTGGGGGATGAGCATCCCAGGAAGAAGAGATGGAAAGCTACACTGAAAAGGGAAAGCCCCAGGTGCCTCTGAGATCAGACAGACCCCCACAGCTCTGCAGAAGCAGGGGACTCACTGCCCCATGAACTGAGCAGCTGAGCTGGGACCTGTGCTAGCCCAATGTTCCCACAGCCTGTACAGCAGGGCGGCTCTGCCAACAGTAATACCCAGGCATCAGCCAACGTAACAGTGTGTGTGTCTGGTACAACTTCCATCCAGGGACACCAGATACCTGGCAATCATTGGCTAACTCAGCCTCATGCTTTGCAGGAGATGTGGCAGTAGAGCCACCGACCGGCAACAAGAATCTCCCAGAGTCACAGAGTCAGCTGCATGTGCAGAACCCAGGAGTCCTGGCTCCCAGTCCCTCCTGTACTCTCTAGGAGGCCTTCCCCCCGAGATGTGAATAGAGCCTGGGAGGGTTTGCTCTCATCCCTTGTTGTGTTCTCTCTGTGCCTCACTGCCCCACCTACACTACAGGGACTCTCAGGTTGCCCCCCACCCCACCTGGGTAGTGGAGGCTTGTTAAGCACTAAGTTATCTGCTCAGAGCTCTGGCTGAGCAACAGGCGTAGCGGCTGAGCCTGGGGGCAGGCCAGAGTTGGGCAGAGCCCTTGGGCAGTCAGCCTATGCAGTGGTGAGCAGGGGAGTCACAGAAGCGCTCCCTGCCTGGGCCCTGCTGGGGCTGTCCCCTTCCCCACCCCTCTTCCTGGCACACATCCCAGTGCGAAAGGGCCAGCCCAGCGACACAGATGGAGGTGGAGACCTTCGCAAGGCTGTGCTCTGGCCCTGGGCTCCTGCCAGGTTCCCTGGGCTGCCTGTGCCCAGGAAAGGGAGGGAGGTAAAGAGCAAGGGAGCTTTCACCCATGCACAAACCTGAGAGCGGGGAGGAGGGGCATGCTGAGCTATGGGTCTCAGCCCTCCCTTCAATCACTGTGAGCAGGCTACGCTGCAGCCTCACCCACACCTGGCTTCTGACATGCCCTGAGGAGGCTCCAAGCGTAAGAATTAATCACCATAACACATAACAATAATTTGCCCGTACTCACAGCCAGGTAAATGTGGCTGCCTTACACCAGCACCAATGCATAAGCCAGTAACGTAACAGTGCCACCTGGTCGTCAGTTTGGGTATCGCAGCAAGGGCATCCCCCGCGGAACATGCCACGGGCTCTCTGACACCGGTCATGGCGTCTCGCCACAGCTTCCAGTGCTGAACTGAGGAGGTTCCTCTGGCTCTGGGTTCAGGCCCAGAAAGATGATAGCACACCGGGAGGGAATTCAGGAAAGAGCAGGCAGAAGCTGCCATGTACCTTGAAGGAGCTAAGAGCCTCCTGGCTAGAGCACTGCACCCCTTTCATTGCAGCTGGCCAACACTGACCTAAACCTTGGACTAGTCCACAGGGAAGAAGGACATCCCGGCATAGTGCAGAGCCAAGCTGCCTTCTTCCAGCGGCTACAGCATGGTAAGAAATAAATATGCCAAGAACAACAAGAAGGCCTGTGGCCCCTTATAGACTAACATATCTTGCAGCATAAGCTTTCGTGGGCAAAGACCCGCTTCATCAGATGCATGAGTAGGGGGGCGGTGTCAGAGGGGTATTTAAAGAGTGGAGTCCCAGGAAGAGGGAGGGCCGGAGCTGACAAGGTCTATTCAGCAAGGTGGAAATGGCCCAGTCCCAAAAGCAGTTATCAAAAGAGGAAAATCCAAGTCAGATCAGATGGGGGATGTGAACCTTTGTCAGAGTCTAACTTGTTTTGCCCTCTTTTGGTAAGTACTGTTGATACCAGGCCATTTCCGCCTGGCTGAATAGACCTCGTCAGCTCCGGCCCTCCCTCTTACTGGGACTCCGCTCTCTAAATACCCCTCTGAAACCACCCCCCCAACTCATGCACCTGACAAAGCGGGTCTTTGCCCACAAAAGCTTATGCTCCAAAATCTCTGTTAGTCTATAAGGTGCCACAGGACTTCTTGTTGTTCTCGAAGCTACAGACTAACGTGGCTCCTCTCTGATATATGCCAAGAACGAATCATGCCAAACCAACCAAATTTCCTTCTTTGAGCGAGTGGCTGGGGAGAAGCTGGGGAGCAGCGCTATATCTAAAGAACACTTTTTACATTGTGATGCCAAAAAAGGCTATTCCTCCAAATCAGCTGCTGGTATGGCATTCTGACACACCAGAGCCGTGTCTACACGTGCACGCTACTTCGAAGTAGCGGCACTAACTTCGAAATAGTGCCCGTCACGGCTATACGCGCCGGGCGCTATTTCGAAGTTAACTTCGACGTTAGGCGGCGAGACGTCGAAGTCGCTAACCCCATGAGGGGATAGGAATAGCGCCCTACTTTGACGTTCAACGTCGAAGTAGGGACCGTGTAGTCGTTGCGCATCCCGCAACTTCGAAATAGCGGGGTCTGCCATGGCGGCCATCAGCTGAGGGGTTGAGAGATGCTCTCTCTCCAGCCCCTGCAGGGCTCTATGGTCACCGTGGGCAGCAGCCCTTAGCCCAGGGCTTCTGGCTGCTGCTGCGGCAGCTGGGGATCCATGCTGCATGCACAGGGTCTGCAACCAGTTGTCGGCTCTGTGTATCTTGTGTTGTTTAGTGCAACTGTGTCTGGGAGGGGCCCTTTAAGGGAGCGGCTTGCTGTTGAGTCCGCCCTGTTACCCTGTCTGCAGCTGTGCCTGGCACCCTTTTTTCGATGTGTGGTACTTTGACGTGTAGATGTTCCCTCGCAGCGCCTATTTCGATGTGGTGCCGCGCAACGTCGAAGTTGAACATCGACGTTGCCAGCCCTGGAGGACGTGTAGACGTTACTCATCGAAATAGCCTATTTCGATGTTGGCTTCACGTGTAGACGTAGCCCAGCATGCCCCACATTGCTGCCTTTCAGAATTAGCTACCAGTGTTCCTGGAGCTCATCCACGGAGGTGGGGATTCACTTGGTCCTAGGGGGAGCTAGTTCTGAGTCTGGGGCTTCACCTGTCAGATTTGACTCCCTGACAACCTCTCCTTGGTCCTGGAGACAATCCCTGGTCCCTGTGCAGTGCCCCACCTTCACACAGCCTCTACGCACACATAAGGGGCAACCAGCTCTGACAAACACCTGCTTCTTGGTACAGCACCACCACCGTCCACACCCTCTCCCGACACTCAATACCACGAGCATCTACATGTACATTTGCACGCTGCCCAGAGGCACAGCAGCAACATACACACCCCACCTTTACACACACACACATCCTTTCACACAGCACCTCCACACACACACACACCCTTGGCCCTACGCACCACACTGGCTCCAATGTTGCTATCTTGGCTCTGCACCCAGTGCTGTCAGCACACCCACCTGCCCCCTGCCCTTCCCCGTTTCTTTTGTGGCCCCACGACCACCCGCTGCAGGCATCTGCTAGCGGCACAGTCCCACTTGAGGCAGGAGAGACAAGGTATGGTGGGTACACCCCACACAACCCCCTCCCCCTGCCAGCATAAGCAGTGTGTTGTTACTGTTGCTGTTACTGTGATTATTTATGTACTTTCCATTGTTCTACAAACTAACTACCATGAATACATGAGGGGTGCAATTTTATATTCTTGCCTCAGGTGCAGAATTAGCTAGTTAGGGTACTGAGATTGTCACAGAACCTACTACTGGAGAGACCAAGAAGGATTTTTATTCTGGAGTAAAAATGAGTTTGTTCTGCTCTGAATACATCAGCACAGAGATCTCTCCTGAAATAGAGGTGCTGGTCAATTTCACAGCTGAATCAGTTGCTCATAAACTTCACAATTACTGACATTTACTATGCTTATGGTTATACTAGAGAGGTTTGTGACATAGTAGGGCATGCAACAAACTAAACATGGATCAAATGCATCAACGTTTCAAATCCATCACAGAATACACCACCTTGAAGAGCGAGTACAGACACATGTTCAAAATATTCTTTAACTCAACTATTTCTAACTATTCATAGCCCGAAATCAGCCACACATGCAACGTTTGGTTCAGGTCTCCGAATGTTGCTTTTCATGTTATGAATTTCACATCTGTAACAATATTTTACAAGTATGATTTTATTAAATAATTGAACCAATAAATAATTGAAATTCAATGGATCGATTGCAAAATGCAAAGGAGAATAAATAGCACCTTACAGGATTAGAAGGAAACATGGGCCTGCAGTTGTACAAAAAGATGGGCAAGTTGAGGGAGGCAGCTCCAGAAAACAGACTCCTCTCCTTGCCAACCCCTTGGGGCAGAGATGCTGCATTTAAACCATGTTCCAGCTGGCTCCATCCTTCTGTCCCTGACCTTGCACAGCAGGGGATGGGGGGCTACCTGCCAGCCCAGGCAGGCCAGGAAGCAGCACTGTAGCTGTTTCTCAGCATGAAGACTCCTGTGGGGTCAGCATTTCCCCTCACAGCCGCTCTGCAGAGCAACCATGGGAGCAGGAGGAACTGACCAAGCCTGTGCCAGGCTGGGACTCAGGCAGCTTTGACCAAGGAGGCTCGGCACCCTATTGCAAAAGGGTTACTAGGTAAAGGACTGACAAAGGGCCTTACTGCCGGGCCACCTCTGGGGAACTTTACTGGGAACATTCAGACAGGGTTACCCTACAGAAAAGAGAACATCCCTGAGGCGCAGCGTGTCTGTAACAGTACCCACTCGTTCCCACCGCAGTACCACCGGGCTCAGCAACCTTGGAGGCAGTGTTGAAAACTGACCTTCCATCCTCTCCAGCCTGAGTGCCGGTGATACTTTTAAAAGCCACTAGGGGTCCTTCTGACAACAGCTCCGTGAATAAACACGCGAAGAGGCAGGGCTCTCCCGCTTGGGGAGGGGGTTGGCCGTGTGAGACGGGCTTTTCCTACTCCCCAGGCGGCCTGGCTCTGTGCCAGCACCCGGCTGCCTGGGGGGAGGAAGGGCGGGGCTGAGCTCCCGCCTCACCTGCTGTTCTTGGCACGCGTGCCGTTCTTGGCACGCGTGCCGGCTCTGCGGAGCCCTAGCACGTCACACACGCTCCCGTTCGGGCTGCTGGCGCCTGGCCCTTGTACCGGGGCTGTGGCGCACTCCGGCATCCACCCACCGGCCAGAGGCGCAGGGCGCCGGCTCCCCCCCCCACACGGGATTGCACACCGCCGGGCCGGGCGGGAAAGCCCCGTCTCTGGCGGGACCGGGGAGGGGCGGGTGGGGGATCACTTGTTCATCCCTCAGCACTGCAGCGCGCGCCCTTCCCGCCCAAATAACGGCCGCGCCCCTCCCAGGCAGGCGGGCGAGCGGAGCGCCGAGCGCTCGATGTGCTCCGGCGCCATTTTCCAGGAAGCGGGTGAGAGGCCGGAGGGCGGCGGCGGCGGCGCGGCAGGGCCGGGGGCGCGGGGAGCAGCGGTGCGGTGCGGTGCGGTGCGCTCGGCTCAGGGGGTGTGTGCGTGTGCGCGGCTGGGGGGCGGTGGGGAGCGCAGGGCGGGGGGGTGTTTGTGACTGGGGGGCGGGGGGGAGCGCGGGGCTGGGGGGGTGTTTGTGACGGGAGTGGTGGGGAGCGCAGGGCGGGGGGGTGTTTGTGGCTGGGGGGCGGGGGGCAGCGCGGGGCCGGGGGGGTGTTTGTGACTAAGGGGCGGTGGGGAGCGCAGGGCCGGGGGGTTGTGTTTGTGGCTAGGGGGCGGTGGGGAGCGCGGGGCCGGGGGGGGGGGGCGTTTGCGGCTGGGGGGCGGTGGGGAGCGCAGGGCCGGGGGTTGTTTGTCACTAGGGGGCGGTGGGGAGCGCAGGGCCGGGGGGTGGTGTGTGTGTGTGTGTTTGGCTGGGGGGCGGTGGGGAGCGCAGGGCCGGGGGGGTGTTTGTGACTAGGGGGCGGTGGGGAGCGCAGGGCCGGGGGGTGGTGTTTGTGGCTGGGGGGCGGTGGGGAGCGCGGGGCCGGGGGGGGGGCGTTTGCGGCTGGGGGGCGGTGGGGAGCGCAGGGCGGGGGGGTGTTTGTGACTGGGGAGAGGGGGGGAGCGCAGGGCCGGGGGGTGGTGTTTGCGGCTGGGGGCCGGGGGGGGGGGTGTTTGCGGCTGGGGGGCGGTGGGGAGCGCAGGGCTGGGGGGGGGGGCGTTTGCGGGTGGGGAGCGTGGGGCCGGGGGGGAGCGTTTGCGGCTGGGGGGCAGTGAGGAGTGCGGGGCCGGGGGGTGTTTGTCACTACGGGGCGGTGGGGAGCGCAGGGCCGGGGGGGTTGTGTGTGTGTGTGTTTGGCTGGGGGGCGGTGGGGAGCGCAGGGCCGGGGGGGTGTTTGTGACTAGGGGGCGGTGGGGAGCGCAGGGCTGGGGGGTGTTTGTGGCTGGGGGGCGGTGGGGAGCGCGGGGCCGGGGGGGTTGTGTGTGTGTGTGTGTGTTTGGCTGGGGGGCGGTGGGGAGCGCAGGGCCGGGGGGTGTTTGTCATTACGGGGCGGTGGGGAGCGCAGGGCCGGGGGGTGTTTGTGACTAGGGGGCAGTGGGGAGCGCAGGGCTGGGGGGTGTTTGTCACTAGGGGGCGGTGGGGAGCGCAGGGCCGGGGGGTTGTGTGTGTGTGTGTGTGTGTTTGGCTGGGGGGCGGTGGGGAGCGCAGGGCCGGGGGGTGTTTGTGTCTAGGGGGCGGTGGGGAGTGTGGGGCCCCGGGCTGTTTGGGTCCGGGGATCGCGTCGGGTGCAGGGGCCGGGCCACCAGGCCACACTAACGCCCCTCTCCCTCCCTTGCAGAGGTCCCCCAGGCATCAGTGCCCCAGCCCACCACAATGTTCCACGGGATCCCTGCTGCGCCTGGCCCAGGAGGTGAGTCCCGCTGGCCCTGTCGCTGTGGGGAGCAAGGGGCCCCACAGCACCACCCCATGGCCTGGGCTGAGACACAGACTGGCCCGGTCGACACCTGACAGAGCCCTGCCTGCTGGCCATGAGCAGGGCTGTGACCCAGGCCCACCCCGCCCCTGGCCAGAGACCCAGTGACACCGCGGGCTCCAGCTCCCCTCAGGGGACTGCCTGCCCTCAAAGTCCCCAGGGGTCAGGCTAGCGGGGCTGGGGGCAGCAGAGTGGTGGGACACTGGGCTCATGGGAGGGTGGGTATCACGGCCACAGAGGCAGGTTACGAAGCAATGGCTCAGTCTGCATCAACAGGGGTTAGGATAGCACAGCAGTTCCCAAATTGGGTTGGGACCTCATTTTAATGAGTTCCCCTGGGTTGGCTTAGACTTGCTGAGATCGAGGCCAGACAAAGGGCTTCAGCCCTGTGCAGTGGGCCTCAGGTTCCAGGCCCCTCCTGGGGCTGCAGCCTGGGTCCTCAACCTCTCCTTTGTTCGGGCAATGGGGCTGGTCTTTTGTTCCCCTTACTCGCACCCCTGGTGGCAGGGCCTGGGTTTTGGCTGAGGCATGTGTCTGTGCATTACTTTTTCTTGGCAGAAGTGGATTGTACAGCAATGAAGTTTGAGACCCCCTGAGATAAAGAACAGCTTTCCCACACTGAGGGCAGTTAAGCTGTGGAGCAGGTGCCCCAGGGAGGTTGTGGGTCCCCATCAGTGGAAGTTGTTAAGAACAGGCTGGACAGATGCCTGGAAGGGATGGGCTCTGTTTACTTGGCCCTGCTCCAGTGCAGGGGCTGGACTCAACTTCTCAAGGACCCTTCCAGCTCACAATCTGATTCTCCCTTGTGAACTGTGCTGGGTTCTCTGGCCTGGAGCAAGGGGCGGTGATCAGCAGGAGGGGCGGGATGGAAGAGCGGAGCAGGCTGTAGAGGTCCTGGGTGCTAGCAGTATCCCTGTAGCTAGTCGACTAAGGAGCTGTGGACGTGGTTCTTCCTAACACCGGGTTACCAGGAAGGTTTTGCATTGTGGGCGTCACTGGTAGGCCCCTAGCTGTAAGTGCTAGGTCTGTTCATGGATTTCCTCTTTTTCAGCCCCAGGGAATAAGCCAGAACTGTACGAGGTGAGTAACGCTGGTCACGTTCCCCTCCTCGTCCTGTCTCTGGCACAGGAGGCAGAATGACCTTCCAGCGTAAGTCGGGTTTGGCTCTGCAAACTGTTTCACAGCCCTCAGTGCTGGAGCATTCAGGGGACCCTAGCTCTTGAGGTGATTCCCAGCTCCTTACCTCCATCTCAGTGTGGGTTTCTCTGGTCCCTGTCTCCTCTACCCTGTGGTGAGGATGCAGGAGGTCCGTATCTGTCAGCTCCGTCCCCACCTGCTTCCAGCCTGTCCATTTGTGCAGCTGACCACACACTGTGCGGGTACCTGACAGGCTGTGTATCTGCTCTCCTTGCAGGAGGTGAAGCTGTATAAAAATGCACGGGAGCGAGAAAAGTGAGTCCATCCCCAGCCGAATGGGTTCCCATGTGGTACACAGTTCTGTGGGGCTTGGGAGTGCTGGGACTTCAAGCTGTTGTCTGCAGTGAGGTCCTTGCTCGGGAGATGCTGGGGCTGATGGTGCAGGGAGCTCTGCGTTCTGATGCTCTGTCCCCGCGCCAAGCTAGGAAGGACCCAAGAGCCCTTCTGCTCCGCCTCTGCCATTGGCCAGGGCAGCCTGCGGCTGAGAAAGATGCAATAGGCGGAAGGGTCTTCTCCACAAAAAGGGAGTGCTCCTGCTGGGCTGTGGAACATGAGAGCCCCTGTGCTGTTCCCAGGGACGCGGGCGCGTGTATAGCGGTGGGGGTCACAGGCTATGCGCCTTCACGGGCTTCTGCGCTTGGGTTTCAGGTACGATAACATGGCTGAGCTGTTTGCGGTGGTGAAGACGATGCAGGCTCTGGAGAAAGCCTATATCAAGGACTGTGTCTCTCTCAACGAGTGAGTCCCTAGCTGGGTTTTGTTTCCAGCCTGGTCTCTCCCAGGGGAGCCAAGCGGATGCAGCAGCAGGAGCATCTCCTGCAGGATGCGTCGTTACCGAGTGGAGCAGAGTGACCTCCCCTCCCCAGGGCACTGCGGACACACTGGGGAGGGGGCTCAGAGAAGCATCAAAACAGCCCCTTAGTCCCCCCTCAGGCCCTGCCCACTTCCCCTGGGGGCCAGGCAACATTGCTCCATGCAGAGGGTCTCCAGTCAGAGACCCTGGGGAACCTCCCCTGCCGTGGGGGCTGTTACAGTGTTCTCCTTTCCCCTGGGGACCTGCTTGTACATCCTCGACCTCCGTGTTCCCCTCCTGCTTGGCATGAGCCACTCCAGCTGTTCTTACTCCATGCACTGCCCCAGGTACACGGCAGCCTGCTCCCGGCTCCTGGTCCAGTACAAAGCTGCCTTCAAACAGGTACAGGGATCCGAAATTGGCTCCATCGATGAATTTTGCCGCAAGTTCCGGATGAGTTCAGCCTCCAGCAGTACAGCTTTTGGGGACTCTGGGACAGGAATCTCGGGGGGCTCCCAGAACAGTGGGGGCGGGGGGGGGCTGTGTTGCTGCTGAGTTCTACATGTAGGCCGCATTGACACTAGTCCCCTCCTTTTGGGGCGAGTTGGGAATATGCTAATGAGGCACCACCCTGAATATGCAGTGCCTCATTAGCATAATAGTGGCCCCACACAATTGGAAAGCACAGCTTTTGAATTGTGCGCTGCCTCTCTAGACGGGGGCTTTTTGAAAGGACACTCCTCCGCCCCTGGACTTTGAAAAACCCTTCTTCCTAAAACCAAATAGGAAGAAGGGGCTTTCGAAGTCCGGGGGGTCCTTTCGAAAGGCCCCTGTCTACATGGGCGGTGCGCGATTTGAAAGCAACACTTTCAAATCACATGCAGCCACCATTATGCTAATGAGGCTGTGAGGGGGTTCGGGGTCTCCATCCTCTGCACCCCATCCGCAGGCAGGAGAACAGCAGGTTTATTAGGCAACAGGGCACAGCGTCGTACAGAGGAGTCAGTGCAGCCGGCAGAGACAGGCAGTCCAAGCCATGCTGGGGAGAGGAGGCCCTGAGGGGCCCCCGGAGCCGGGGTCTTGCCCCCTCCTTTGTCTCTCTCTCTCCCAGCCCCGACTAACTGCTTCCAACACCCAGTTCCAGTTCAAACCCCTCAGGCTCCACCTCCTCCTTTGTCTGCAGCCCAGGGGTGTCACCTGGTCGCCAGGTTACCCTCAGCAGGAGCCCCACGTGTACACACAGGTATCTCCCACTACATCACAGAGGCACTGCATATTCATGGCAGCGCCTCCTTAGCATCTTCCCAACTCGCTCATTACCATGTCCCTTCTGAAAGGAAGGGGCTTGTGTAGACATAGCCCTACTGTGCCTGACTGACTTAGATGCTGGGGGGAGAGACTGCATAGATTTGTTTATTCCAAGCCTGGAGGAACCAGTGTGGTCACCCAGGCTGTTCCCCTGTGTCCCTCTGGCCAGAGCCCTGCCCCCAGCTCACTCCCAGAGCAGACCTGTCCCATGAGAAATACAGCCCGCCTAGATTTAAAAACTGTCGGTGCTGGAGAACCCACCAAAGGTGAATTACACTCTCGCGGTCACCTGGCTTAGAGAGGGGGCCCCTGGGCTTGGGGGGGGTGAGTGTGTGCGCGCGCGCGCGTGCACACACACTCTCTCTCTCTCTCCCTCCCTCCCCTGGACCAAAGGCACTTCCACCTTGTCGTAATCATATTACCTTCGTATAAATCCCGTGTACTTCCACGTCACACCTGCAGCAGTATTCAAGGTCACCACATCTCTAAAAAGATGTATTGGAATTGGGAAAGGTACAGAAAAGGGCAGAAAACCGATTAGGGGTATGGAATGGCTGGGGTATGGTGTGGGGAGAGTAGTAAGAGTGGGATTTCTCAGCTTGGAAAAGAGGCGGCTAATGTCCAGAACATCCCAACTGGTTGGACAAAGTCGATAAGGAAGTGGTGTTCTGTCTTCCTTCTCCTAATGCAAGAACTAGGGGTCACCCCATGAAACAAACAGGTAGTGGGGTTAAAACAGACAGAAGGACGGATTTCTTCACACAACGCAGGGCCAGCTGTGGGACTCCCTGCCACAGGGCAATGTGAAGGCTGAGACTATAACAAGGCTCAAAAACCTACTGGATACGTTCATGGAGAACAGGGCCACAAATGGCTGTTCAGCAAGGTGGACAGGGTGGTGCCTCTAGCCCCGTTTGTCAGAAGCTGGGACTGGGTGACAGGAGAAGGATCACCTTTTGGTGACGTGTTCTGGTCATGCCCTCTGGGGCACCCAGCACTGGTCACTGTCTGCGACCAGGCTGGGTGGTCCTATGTTCAGACCGTCGGGGCACGTTCTGTACTGTGCTCCCTTCCCCCAGCTTAGCACATGGAGCGGAACCCGGCTTTCCCTGGGAAATGCTCTTTGTTGGGGGTTATATGGTGCTTGTTACCCTGCCCTGAGCTTGCCCAGCCTCATTGTAACCCTCCTTCTGCTGCAGCTCGACTGCCCGCTGGCCATGGAGAGGATCAAGGAGGATCGGCCAATCACCATCAAGGACGACAAGGGCAACCTGAACCGCTGCATGGCTGACATCGTCTCTGTACGTTCCCGGGGCAAGGGGCTGTGCGCACTGTAATCCCGGCATCCTGTGCTTCTGGGACTTTGGCAGCTGGCCTGGCCTGTGCAGCTGCATGGCTGGTCCCCAGGGGGCTGTCAAGGGCCCGCTGTCCTGGCTTGCCCCCACCCTCCCAAGAGGGCTGGAGTGAGGTGCCCTGCTGCTAGCTTCCAGGCCATTGCTGAGGCACCTCTTTTCTCTTCCAGCTTTTCATCACAGTGATGGACAAGCTGCGCCTGGAGATCCGAGCCATGGATGAGGTGAGAATCACTTACAGAGGGACAGAGGATAAGACAGGGAGTATCTTACAGCCTTGGTATAAATCCAGGGTACACCCCCAGCTTGAATACTGCGTGCAGATGTGGTCATCTCATCTCAAAAACAAAAACAAACAAAAAAAAAACACCCTTGGCTGTGGAAAAGTTTCAGAAAAGGGTAACAAAAACAATGGATTTGGACCGGGTCCATCTGAAGAGAGATTAAAAAGTCTGTGACTTTTCAGTTTAGAAAACAATAGATGAAGGGTGCGGGGATGACTAAGAGGTCGACAAAATCATGACTGGTGTGGAGGAAAAATAAGGAAAAGGTATTTACTTGTTCCCACCACACGAGATCTAGGGGTTACCTAGTGAAATTAGCAACAGGGTTAAGAACAAACAGGATGTATTTCTCATGCAGTGCACAGTTCACTGCTGGAGCTCCTGGCCAGAGGATGGCGTGAAGACCAGGACTTTATCAATAGAGTTCCAAAAAGAGCTAGATCCATTCAGGGAGGTGAGGTCCATCGGTGGCTGTTAGCCAGGATGGGCAGGAATGATGGCGCTAGCCTCCGTTTGTCAGAAGTTGGAACTAGATGACAGGAGATGGACCACTCAATGCTCAGCTGTTCTGTTCGCTTCCCTTGGGGCACGTGGCATTGGCCACTGTCCAAAGACAGGGCACTGGGCAAGATGGATTTTGGTCTGACCTAGTGTGGCTGGTCTTCGGAGAGAGAGGGGGACAAGCTAGGGGTGCATGGAGGCTTCACTGCTGGCAGCAGCGCCTGAAGGGGGGTGGGGCTTTCCCAGCCGGGCCCCAGGCAGGAAAAGCAGAAGCTCCATTTTTTCTTCACACAGCGCACAGTCAACCTGTGGAACTCCTTGCCCGAGGAGGCTGTGAAGGCCAGGACTCTATTAGGGTTTAAAAAAGAGCTTGATAAATTTTTGCAGGTTAGGTCCATAAATGGCTATTAGCCAGGGATAAAGTATGGTGCCCCAGCCTTCATAACAAGGGCAGGAGATGGATGGCAGGAGATAAATCACTTGATCATTGTCTTCTGTTCTCCTTCTCTGGGGCACCTGGCATTGGCCACCGTCGGCAGATGGGATGCTGGGCTTGATGGACCTTTGGTCTGACCCAGTATGGCCATTCTTATGTTCTTATGTTCTCCATGCTTTTGTGCATCCAGATCCAGCCAGACCTGCGGGAGCTGATGGAGACGATGAACCGCATGAGCCACCTACCTCCTGACTTCGAGGGGAGACAGAAAGTGAACCAGTGGTGAGTAGGGTGCTCTGAGGCCCCTGCCCTCTGCAGGAGCAAGCCCGGGTCCTGACCCAGCTCTCCAGGACAGGGCCTGGACCTGCCTTGCCCCATGGCGCTCCTGCCAGTCTGAGGGCATGGGGGAGCGCAGAGTGCCTTCGGGCCCAGCTCCATCAGTCTGCTCCCTCTGCAGTGGGAGGTGCTTGTCCCCAGCCCTGCTCGCCATGTCTGATCAGGGGACTGGTTGCGGGGTGGGACCGTGGCCAGAGGAGCTACCAGCTTCCTCCTAGGCCAGCACTCAGGGCGACAAGTCATGGCTCCTGCCAGGTCCCTCCACTACTAGTGCAGGCGCAAAGTGCAGCCCAGCAAAGGGCCTTCTTTCTGCTCTGGGGGCCAGGCCTGTGCCTTGACTCTCCCCGGCAGGCTGCAGACGCTGAGCGGCATGTCTGCCTCTGACGAGCTGGACGATTCCCAAGTGCGCCAGATGCTGTTTGATTTGGAATCCGCCTACAATGCCTTCAACCGGTTCCTGCACTCCTGAGGCTGGGTCCTGCGCCCTGCCTGGTCCTGAGGAGCGCCCTCCCACTGTAGCAGTCCAGCAGGCTCCAGGCCCTTTCCCCTAGGCTGCTGTTGGGGGCAGGAGGCTGGGAGTGGTGCACTGCAGCCATTCCCGCAGCAGGGTTAGGGCTGAGTCAAGGTGAACTGTGCTGCTGCAGGGCACATTCACACTGGGCCAGCTCCAGCCAGCCTGTCTCCTCTCCTCCCTCCCCGTGAGTCCTGCAAGCAGGGCGGGAGACTTGTACACCTGCGGTAATAAACCCCCATGCTGGCTCGCCTGCGGTGCTGTGGCTCTTGCTGGGTGGGAGAAGTAGGCACAGCCACTGCCCCTGTACTCAGGGCCTGGACCAGCCCATCAGCTCAGATTTTCTGGGTGCCACAGCAGCTGGCTAAGGCAGGGCGCTCCACCCTTGCTGACAACAGGTCATGCCCCAGGCTGCAGGGGAGCCTGGGAAATGAGGGTGGTGGGTGTCAAACAGCTGTCCAGAGGGGGAGAAGGCTGGCAGGGTACAGAGCTCTGGCCCAAGCAGCAGAGGGCCAGGTCTCTGCGTCACTGCCTGCAGGGTGGCACAACGCAGGCCTGGAGCAGAGGAGACATACAGCACTTTATTGATTGGTTTCCCAGGCCCCTGCACCAGGCAGAAGCCCACCCTGTGCAGCCAAGAAAACACCAGCCAGCTAATAAGTCTGTCTGAACTAGTCCAGTGGCCACTGGCAGGCCAGAGCTAGAACCTGTACAGCTCGGGAATGGGGGAAAAATAAAATATCACCCTCCACCTGTGTGGGGAGACGTGCAGTAGGGAAGGGCTCTTCTGCAGGTGGCCGCCTTCAGTCTCTGGCAGCTTATTTCCCCACGCTGGCTTCAGAGCCTGCTCCAAGGCCAGTGCTGCCCCAGGAGCCAACCCCCCAGCCCTGCCAGCAGCCCCAGGGTTCTGCTGCGCAGGTGTGACTGCAGCTGGTGAGACACCACAGGCTGGAAGCCAGCTCTCCGGGGACACTCTGGGACTTGCCACCCCTCTCTGTTAGCAGCACAGGCCCGGTAGCTCACTGCCTCCTGGGGACACAGCCGAGGCCTTGGTTCCAAAGCCCAGGGACCCCCATGGGGCAGAGTCCTGCAGCGTTCTGGTGCTCGGAGCCCGACGCAGACAGGCCCAGTTCCACAACAGCAGCAGGGGCCCTGCCTCCTTTGGTTACGACGGGACCAGCAGCTCCCTTCTCAGCTTGCACTGGTGCTAGGTGGGGGGAAGCTGCAGGGCTCTGGGCCCCCAGAAAGAACAGGTTGTGCAGCAGCAGCCAGGTCCTGCCCCTCCCCATGGGCCAGGCCTGAGTTCTGAGTGCAGAAAAGTCGCTGGCACAGGCCGGGCACCGTGCCTGGTTCCTCACGTCTGCCCAAGTTCCCTCTGCGAGCAGCCACAGCCCCAAGCAGGATGGGCCTCTTGTGTGCTCCAGCTGCGAGCGGTCGGGCACTTCAGATGCTCTTACAGAAGAGCTTGTGGTGCTGCGTGACTGCGCTCAGAGAGGTGCCCGGGGGGCCAAGCCAGGACTCACCCACGCCCCGCTGGTTGCTGCCGCTCAGCTGCCGGCTGCAGAGCCGCAGCTCACGCACGTTGGCAGAGACCCGGGCCCACGTGGTGCTGTCCAATGGGCCTCGCACCCTGCAGCCTGCGGGAAGGAAACAGGCCGTTGTAGCCACTGTGGCGCACTGAGAATCCTGGACCCGGCCCAAGAGGGGACAGGCTGGGTGACCCCCCTTGTGCCCTTTCTATCAGCTGCAGCCCCTCACTACTCCAGTCCTGCCTCCTCTGCTCTGCTCTGCTCTGCTCTGCTCTGCTCTGCACACCACTACGGAGAGAGAAGCAACTCGGCAGCGCCAGCCAGGCCGGGGGCTCTGCTGGATCAGGAGCAAAACTCCAGGGCTCACAGCCTGCCCCTGCCCCCTCAGGATCACCTCTCAGTCCCTCCAGCGAGGGAAGGGTGATGCTCCCGCGGCCCTGCCAGGTGCAGGGAAGCAGGACCCCTCCGCAACCCAGGGATCTTGGAGCCCTTCACCCCCTCACCTGCCAGGCTGAGGTATTGCAGCCCCTGGCGCCTCTCCCCCAGCGCTGACAGCAGCATCTGCAAGCCCCCGCTGGTAACCTCTGGGTTCGCAGACAAATCCAGGGAGATGAAAGTGGGACAAACCAGGAGGCACCTGGGACCAAGAGAGTCAAACAGCCCCATGCCTCTCGGCTCACCCACAATGCACTGCTGCCCCATGGCCCACCCACTCCCTGTGGGCTAGGTGTTAGATGTGCGGTGTGCTGGCACTGCAGCCTTGGAGCGAGACCCCCAGGGAGCACAAGGTGCGACGGGGAAGGGAGGCAGCTGGACAGGTGTACTGCCTGTGAAGTGCAGTAGTAGAACCAGCAGCTCCACCCGACCACCAATCCACGTACGCCCGGTTCTGGAGGCAGGTCCTGCCGCTCACCAGGCCTCCCACCCAAGGGCTTGTGGCTCAGACTCCCTTCCCGCTCCGCCTCTTTTTACGGGAGGGGGTTCACCTGGTGGCCCAGAAAAGCACAATGCAGGGACAGAAGGTGGCCAGTGGGCTAAAGGCGAACATGGCCACCTTACGTCTCACTCAGGCTCTCTTCCTACTATGTCCCCATGGGCTGGCTGCTGGGCCCAGCCACCCCACGGCTCCTACCCAGCAGGAGATCACTCCGCATAGGACCCAGCTGGGTGAAGGTTGGTGTCACACACCCACCCCATTACCTTCTGCCCCACAGCAAAGCCCCTGGCCCAGGGACCCCAGCGCTGCCCCTTTACCTGGCCAGCTCTGTGACAGCCTCATCATTCAGGTGGTTCCCAGAGAGAGCCAGGTGGGTGAGCGCACATCCCTGCTGGAATGGAACGGGGGGGGCTGAGCCCAAAGCCACACACCACAGCTGAGCCAGTCAGGGCCAAGCCAGCTGCGTGAGAGGCCCACAGCCCCAGGACAAAAGGGGCTCCCCTGCCACGTGCAGAGCTCCTGCAACTCCTGGGGCCAGAGAAGGGTTACTGCAGGACCCCCTTGCACCCGTACCTGTGTCAGGCACCTGACCACCGGATCCACGAGAGGCTCGCCTAGGCGGGCCGCCACCGAGCCAATCTCCAGCTGGCTGAGGGTGGCGTAGGGCAGACTCCTGAGCAGCAGCTGCAGGCCGCTGGAGCCCAGGGCATTGTGGGACAAAGCGAGGGTCTTCAGGTGCACAGCTCCTGGGCCAGGGGCATGCGGGAGAGACAGTGTGTTAAGAGTGAGCCAGCTGCTGTCTGGCCCGGGCAGATAAAGGAGGCTGGGAGCTTGGCGGAGGGCCTGTCCATAGCTGCCTAACTGGAAACTCAGGCACCCAACAGGCCTGCACTGGGAAAGAACGGCAGAGCAGGCTGCTGTGGGGCAGACCTGGCAGGGAATCCAGGGCGTGGTAGCTGTGGGGCAAGACTGAGGCAAGCCCAGGCCTGGGTAGCTGCGAGCTGTGGGGCAGAAGCTGGCAGAGACCAGACAGGACAGCGGTCCGCATTCTTTCCATGAGTGGAACCATCCTCACCCCCAAGCTGTAGGCCCCGTCCCAGTGAATGGGGCCCTCCTGGCAGTGCCTCTGTGTCACAGGGGGGCCTAGCCTGTAGACCGTGGCGCTGGGGGAGGGGAGCCACAAGGGAGGGCACCACCTGTACCATGAGGCCACGCCTGCTGTGCCCCCACTCGGGGCTGGGGGAGTGCAGGGGCACTTACCTTTCAGGCTGTTGGCCAGCAGGAGGCGCTGGTGCTGCCCAAAAGCCTCAGAGAAGCCACAGGCCTGCAGCCGGAGCGTGGTCAGGACCGGGCAGGCTCGAACCAGGCAGGCCAGGGCCTCGCAGCTCTTGTCCCCTAGGGGGTTCAGGCTGAGGTCCAGCTCTTCCAGGCTCTGGAACAACAGGGGCGGAGGAGTCACCCCAACCTGCTGGGCTCTGCCCTGTGCCACCAGACAGCCGGGGCTGCACCCCCGCTGGGAGGACCACAGCGGCAGCCTCAGCCCCAGAGAAGGGACGGAGCAGCAGAGCCCCCCCCAATGCTACAGGGACCCTCACAACCAGCCCCTCCCCAGAAGGACCTAGGAGCAGGCACCTTGGCACCAGCACGGCCACAGCTTACTCCTCCCTGATCCGGGGAGCCCCTGGTGTCCATCAGGGCAGCCCTGGCAGGAGCTCATCAGGGCCCTTTACACCAGCAGTGCCAGAGCCGTAGCCCAGAGCGCCAGGATGGGCAGCTTGGGGGTCCCCGAACCTGCTTGTGTCTCCGGGGTTCAGGCGGGAGGCCGGGGCCCCTCCCACCTGCCTTTGAGGGGAAGGGAGGTGCTGGACACACCCACAAGCCAACCTGGAAGACCGCTTGGGAGGGCAGCCCTGCTGCCAGCGCGCGGAGCCCCTCAGCACCGAGCTGGTTGGCCGACAGGTCGAGGAGGGCCAGGCTGGGCATGGTGCCCAGCGTAGCCAGCAGCTCGGCAGCCAGGCCATCGTCCAGCCCCGTCCCAGCCAGCCGCAGCTGGCGGATGGAGCTGTGCAGCTTGAGGGCACGCAGGAGTGGGGTGAGGTGGGGTTGGTGGAAGGAGAGGCCACAGGTGCTGAACGAGGGGCCCGACTCCTGCAGCTCCATCATCTTCAGCAGAAGCCGGTGCTCGCCTGCAACAGGAGTCCATGAGGGAAGACCAGTCGCTGTGGGGCACCCAGACTGACGAGCTCCCAGCCAGCTGCTGCCTGGCCGGGGCTAGAGCCAAGCAGCCAGGGAGAGGGTGGGGGGCAGCCGCGACCGAGGACACCCTCCCCCTGTCCAGCACCACGTGGGGGGCAGCCGCGACCGGGGGCACCCTCCCCCCGCCCAGCACCACGTGGGGGGCAGCCGCGACCGAGGGCTCCTGACATTGCGCACCGTTCAGCGGATGCTGGACAGGTCTTCCCCTGGCATGTAGCACGGCCCTGGGGGTGCCAATCTGTCCACCCGAAGCCACATTCCACCTCTGTCCCCTTCCGTAGCTGGGCCAGTGACCCGGAGACTGAGGGACTTGCCCGAGGTCACACACGCAGACGGTGGCACAGCTGTGCCCAAGCCCCCTGGACCAGCCTTCCCACTGGAGCCCCTCCTGCCTGTCCCCCCCACGGGCCGGCTGGCACTCTCCCCAGCCGGCTGACGGCCCTGAGGCGCTACAAAACCCAGCGAGACCCTGTACATCCAACGGTTCCCACACGCAGGCAGGCAGCAGGGTCCGTGGCATCCCCTTACCCACGGCCAGGCTGCAACAGGCCTTGCGATACCGGTCGGCGAGCGGGGGCAGGTCCCAGGACTGCACCTCTGCCAACACCTGCAAGGCAGACGAGAGCCCTATGGGTGGGAAGGAAGGCCGGCTGGCTGGGCAGCACTGGCAGGCTCAAACACAAGGGGAAGGGCATCGCCAGTGAGGGGTGAAGCCAGACCTCCGAGCTCCCAGTCATCTGGGCCCTGCCGGTTGGTGCAGAGTCCACAGTGATGGGCCCCACCACGACCCTTCAGCGGCCTACAGGGGGACCTGGTGGGCTCAGCCCTGGAAGCGCCAATCCTGGCTCGGGTGCCCCTCACCTCCTCGTTGCTTTGCAGGACGTCCACGATGAGATCCTGGGGAGCCAGCAGTGCCCCTTCCTTCTTGAGGGTGAGCTGGGGCAGCAGGCCACAGGCCTGGTAGTGGCGCTGGGCCGCCTGCTCTGCCAGCCACGCCACCGGGCATCTCTCGAGGCCACTGCAAGGGAAGGGAAGGGAAGGGAAGGGAAGGGCTGAGCCAGAGCGCCCCACCAGAACCAGGCCCCCAGCCCGCCCTCCCAGGGTGGGGCAGGAACAGGGCAGCCCCCCCCAGTGGCAGAGGGGAATGGCCCTGTTACCCCAAGTCCCTGACCCCCTGGCGCTGCCTGGGAGCTGGACCCCTCCGAGGGTGCTGCTAATGTTGCCCCAGACCCGGCTGGGGGGGCAGGACTCCCGAGCTCTGGGCCACGCTGGGAGGAAGGATGCGAGGCAGCTCTCACCTGTGGGGCACTGGGATGAGGAAGACGTTGTCTTGGACCCGGACCCGCACTCGGATGGGGGGTGGCCGAGTCGGGGCTGCAGCCAGCAGTGGGGCCTGGGAACAGGAGAGGGGAGTCAAGACCCAAGAGACAGCCCAGGGGACTCCCTTGCTGTTGTGCACCCCCAGCACCTCACCTGTGGGGCCTCTCCACTGCCGTCTACGGGCCTCAGACCAGCGGCTGGCTCCGGAGCCACCAGGGCCTGGCCCCCGCGGGACCGACCCAGCGACGTCCTGTCCACTATCTGGGTGAGGCGGCTTTGCCGGGCCCTCCTCTTCTGGGGCAGAGCAGCTGGGAAGGGGGCTGCGCCGTCGCTCTCAGACCCACTGGTGCCCCCTGAGTCCGAGCCCGACTCCCCCGGGCGCCGGTGGCTCCTCTTGCGGGGCTCCCGGCTCGCCCCCAGGTCATCCTCCAGCCAGTCATCCCCCACGTACTCCTCGGCTGGGATCAGGGCCGGCCTGGCAGAGGCCTCGGCCGGCACCGGCTCAGGGACCTGGCAGGACTGGGCACTGCCCACGCCATGGATGGCTGCTTCGTACTTGGCCTGCCCGGTGCCAGCGGGGGGCAGCCCAGGCTCTGCCCGCCCGAGGAACCCCGGCACCCGGCTCTCCTCCCCCGGCGCCCTCAGGCTCAGGAGCCGCTGCCTCTTCTTGACGGGCCGCAGCGGGGTCATGCACTCGTCCAGCTTGGCCCAGCACTCTGGCCCCTGCCCGCCACGCTGGGTCAGGATCCTGCAGGGCGCAGTCGCCTTCGTGGAGGGGCCCCCACTCTGGGGCTGGGGGGCCACAGCTGAGCGGGGGGGTGTCAGCGGCTCAGAGAGCTCCGCATCAAACAGCTGGCTCTGCGGCACATCCTGTGGGGGCTGAGCCACCTCTGCTGCTGGGCGGGAGACAGGGAACCCCGTGAGTTGGGCCCAGCCCCCAAGAGATGCCCCCCCACAGCACCACTCCCACCCGGCCTCACCTCGCCCCACCACCGCCTCCTTGAGCAGCTGCTCCATGGCTCGGCAGCGCTGGCGCGTCTCCTGGTCCAGGTCCCGGCCGTACATCTTCACCCACTCCCGGAGGGTGCCCAGAGGGCTCAGGCCCTGCGGCGGATAAGATGGAGGGGCTGAGCCTCAGGGCCGCCCCCAGAAACCCCACAGCTGTGCAGGGGTGCCGAGCCCAGCGCCCGCCCACAGGCCGCTGCTCCCCCACCTTGGCGTTCCTCAGCACCGCCGACGCGCCCCTCTGGAGCAGCAGCTCGGCCACGTCGAAGTGGCCGCAGTTGAGAGCGTCGTGCAGGGGGTGATCCCCTCGCAGCCTGGGCCCCCGGGGTCATCGATGGAGGCACCACGCTCCAGCAGCAGCCGCACGATCTCTGGGCACAGGAGCCAGCAGTTACTGCTGGGTGGCAGCACTAGGGCCCCCTCCAGCCGGCCCCCATCACCCGTTCCAGCCCCTGCCGTCATCCGCCCCCCACACCGACACCCTCCCACCCTCCTCACCACTCACCCAGGTGCCCGTGGTTACAGGCCTCGTGCAGCGGGGTCCAGCCGCAGTAATCCCGCGGGTTCAGGGGGTGGCCCTGCCCCCAGGAGGAAAGAGACATGAACAGGCATGAGGGTTACGTGGGGGCCAGGTGCCCTGCTGGGCTTCATGCCAACTCCCGCAGGATCTCCCCCTCCAGCTGCCCTCCCTGCGGGCCAGGCCGGGAAGCTGCCCCAGTGCCCAGTGCCTACCTGGCTCACTCCCACGCGCCCTGCAGGCAGGACACACTTGCTGAACGCGTCCCCTGCTGGGGGCTGTGAGGGCCAGAGCAGAGGGACGCCGCGACCCCAGCCAGCCGCCCAGCTGCCCCCCACGGGCCAACGGAAGGTACCCCAGGGCGCCCTGCCCGGGAACGAGGAGCGGCTCCCACCTGCTCCAGGAAGAAATGGACCCGGCGCAGGTTCCCATCGATGCAGGCGCGGTGCAGCGGGGTCTCACCCCGGTCGTTGCGCCGGTTCCACTGCAGGGCACAGGGAGGGCGGAGGCGGGGTCAGCACTGCCCGGGGGCCCCAGATCAGAGCCAGCCCCCTCGGCCCCCCGCCCCGCGCAGCGCCCCGGGATCCGGCCTCGCCCGCGCAGGAGCTGGAGCGACGGCCCCACGGGGCGAGGACGCTGCGCCCAGGCCCAGCCTCACCTTGGCGATCCTGCGGCGGCCAGGCACGCTCTTGCTGTAGCCGTCCAGGTCATCTTCCTCCCCGTCTGGAACGCACAGGCCTGAGTGAGGCACCCGGCTCCAATACAGCCCCCACCCTGCCAAAGGGGGGCCCGCGCCAGGCAGACGCGCAGGGCTACAGCCTCACCCGGCCGGGACTCGGCTCCGGCTCCCTCCCCGTCCCCCACAGCCGGCCCACTCACCGCTCTCAGACAGCTCCAGGTCGCTCTCTTCCAGGGGCTCGCTGCTGTCCTCCTCCTCCTCCTCCTGCCCCCGGCTGTCCCTGGCGCTGCTCCAGCCCTGCGAGCGGCACAGGCCCTGAAGCCTGGCCAGCGTGTCGGGGGCCTCAGGGCGCCCCCACTTCTGCTGCAGGGGGTGAAGGTGCTGTAGGATTTGCCGCTGGGGGGGTGAAAGGATGGGCTGATCACCCTGCCCAGCCGCAGATGGGGTTGGGCGCTCCCAGGGCTGCTAGCCCAGGCCTTGTCAGCTGGGGGCGCTGGCCTTTAAGGCAGTCCCCAGGCCCCCCGCCCAGGCCTGAAGGGGCCCTGCAGGGAGCAAGGCCAGGGCACTGACCATTGGAGCAGCTCCCAGGTCCCCCAGCCCCTGCCTAGCCCAGAAGGAGCAGCTCCCAGCACTGACCACTGGAGCAGCTGCCAGGCCCCCCAGCCTGGCCCAGCAGACAGGCTATGAGTGAGGGGAGGACGCTGGCTAGGCACTCTCGAGTCCAGCCCCAGCACCGCAGCTGCCCTGGGCGCCTTTCAGCTCCGAGCCCCGGCACCCCACGCCCTTCCCCTGCCTTTCTGCTGTGCTGGCGCAGGAGGAGCCGGGTGCAGCCTGGGCTCCCCGGCAGGTGAGCAGCACGGTCCCTCCCGGGCATGTGCCAACAAGGAGCAGAGCCTGGAAGCGGGAGGGGGCCAGAAACCAGCACTTTCGGCCACAGGCCCTAGCAGGGAGGTGTTGTGCATAGGGCGGGGGGCTGGGAGGACTCCTGGGTGCCAGTCTCAGTTATCGCAGGCTCGGGGGACCCCGGGAGGGGCACTGCCAGCTGCCCAGCCTGAAGGGGGTGCTGCAGGCGAGCACTGGCATCCCCATTGGGCAGCAGCTTTGGGCCCGTCCCCTCACCTGCAGCCTGGGGTCCCCAGCCTGCTCCGCGCACCGGAGCACGCTCTGAAAGCAGGGCTCCAGGGCGTCGTAGCCTTCGCCAGCCTCCTCCCTGGCCAGGGCGATGTTCAGCCAGGTCTTCCCCTCCTGGGGCACACAGACAATGGGATTAGCTTCCCCCCACCAGTCCAGCTCCACTGGCAGGGAGCCCACCCAGGGGCACGGGGTAAGTGACAAAGAGCAACTCCTTTGCCATCCTGACTCTTACTCCTGCCCCACCCTCCTTCCCTGCTCCCGAGCTGTGGGGCCCAGCCAGGCCCTGCTTGCTAGCTGAGCTCCCCTCCCGCAACTCCCCAGAGCACGGCCAAGCCCAGCACGGGGTCCCCAGGCCCTGCAGGGTGAGACCGGCGGGCAGAAGGCAGAGCCCAGGCCGCCCCCTCACCTCCAGTGGGTTTCCTCGCCGCAGTGCCAGCTCCATCTGCTAGTGCTGGACCGCCCAGCCGGGCTCCCTCAGGTCCGCAAAGGTGGTAGCCAGAGAGACGTGGATCACAGCCAGCTCCTGCTCAGGCTTCTGCAGGGACTCGGCGTAGCGCAGCTGCCAGAGACACCGTCCACAGCATGCTGTGCCCGGGGTGGCCGCCCGCCCCCGCAGGGCTCGCCCAGCCCCATCCCTGCTGCCTGCAGGAATCTGAGCGGGTGCCCCTGCCCTCGGGCCAGAGCTTGGCAGCACTTCGGCGGCTAGGAGGAAGCGGAACCAGCCCCTTACCATGCACGGAGCCCAGCCTCCAGGCAGCCTGGTCCTCCCCCAGCCCACAGGCCGAGAGCAGGGGCAGCCCTCACCCACCTGCCTCTGGTAGAACTCCACCGCCCGGCGATAGTCCCCATGCTTGGAGAACAGGTCCCCCAGCTGCTCACACAGGCCCAGGGCTGTCTGCAAGTCGCCGGGCACTGCCTCCTCCAGAGCCTCCTGCAGATGGCTGACCTTCATGGCTGGGGGAGAGGCCAGCAGTGTGAGTGGCACGCACCGGGGGTGGGCTGGGTTCTTCCCCCTAGAGGCTCAGGGCAGGTAGGGGAGCCACAGGTGAAGGGGTATGTGGGGACCAAGGTGCCCCTCACCCAACCCAGCCTGCAGGCCTCTGGGACAGTGAGCACCTGCCGAGCCCCCTTCGCTGCCCCCCTGGGCTGGTGCGGGGTCAGTGTCAAAGCACCGCCCTGTGGTGCCACTGGGGCTACGTCGGGGACGTGCCAGAAGCCCTGTCAGGAGTGGCCTGTGCAAGCGCGGCCCTGCACCCGAGAAGCCGCGGCACCTTTCCCTGGGCGTGCCTGTGACACGGGGGTGGGGGGGGCGGGCACCGCCCCAGGAGCCACAAGCCACACAGGGCTGTGAAGGGGAGGGGCTGCACTGAGAGCCAGAGGTGGAGAGCTCCCAGCCCCAGTCAGCCTGGGCTGAGCCCTGGGGAGTGACACCCAACCTCCTCCCGGCCAGCTGCACAGGCCACTGGGTCCCCTCAGCCCCCCCCGCGCCGTGTCACAGGGAGCCCCAACCCGAGCCCCCTCACCGTAACGCAGGTTCCTGCGGATGCTCTCGCGCTGCTGGGGCTGCTGGGAGCCCAGCACGTAGGCCTTCTTCAGCGAGCGCCTGGCGGCCACAAAGTCCCCCAGGCTGAGGAGCACCTGCAAGGCCCCAGGGCAGCAGGGTCAGCAAGGGGAGGGGCAGAGAGGTCCAACTACCAAAGGGTGCTGGCCTGGCGGGGGGGAGGGGGCTGTCCCCTTGCTGGCCATGCTGGGTGGTCAGGCCCCAGGGGGAAGAGCTTGGGGGCCAAGTACGGGCTCCCCGCTGCCCTCACCTGGGCGATGCCGGCACAGCACTCACTCTCCATGCACTTCTCCTTCATGGTGTGGGCGCAGTCGCGTGCCCGCTCCAGGCAGCGCATGGCCTTGGAGTGCTGCCCCTCCCGCAGGTGGATGTGGCCCAGATTGAAGTAGGCCCGGTACAGGTCTTCGTAGAGGTGAGTCTGCCTAGAGGGAGACGGGTCACCCCCAAGGTCGCCCGCCCATTCACGTCCTCAGGAAACCCCTGGGCCCTGTGCCCCCACCTGACACCCCCCAGCCACAGCACCAGCCGGTTTCCTGAGCCAAACGGCTGCAGCCACCAGCAGAGGGTGAACCCCAGGGAAACACAGGAGCTCTTCAGAGGGGCCTTCGGCCTATCAGCACCACCACCCGCCCCCTCCAGGGAGGGGCCAGGGCCTTACTCGGAGATGAAGATGCTCTTCTTGATGTACTGGCTGCACCTGGCCTGGTCCTTCATGCTGTCGTACACCAAGCCCAGGTTGAGGTAAAGCCGGGCCCTCATCTCACTCAGCTCCCGCTGCGGCACCTTCCCTGGGACAGCCAGAGCCAGCCCGTCACCCAGCTGGCTCCACAAGGCAGGAGCTCCAGGGCCAGAGAGGGGCTGGACAGGTCCTGGACCCCTCACCCTCCAGCTGGTCGAATGAGCTGAGCAAATTGTCTCCCAAGGGATGGGGTGCGAGTGCTGGGAGGTCCCTACGGAACAGTCTCGGGCCCGGTCCTGGCTGCCCTGGTGTGGAACCGAGAGCTCAGAAAAGGCTGGAGGTCCCTGAGTGCCCCTGCATATCCCACAATCCCGGCGGCGAGCCTAACTGGGCCTTACAAGCCAGCACGAGTAGATGGGAAGCCCGGATGAAAGCCTGAGAGCCTGCCCCTTCCTGGCCAGGCCAGGGAGTTCCGGCTTGGGGAGGGGATGGAGCTCAGGGACCAGGGACATCCCAGATGCAGGCTCTGGGGCAAGGACAAGGGGTAAAAGGTGGGGACTTAGACCGTCTGGTCAGACATCCAAGGCAGAGGCCGACTGGTGACCCTCCCCAGGGCGCACCACATCCCAAGCTGATGGCTCCCCCCCCCAGCTCCGTGTCCCACAGCTCCCAGCCCGGCTCTCACCTTCCAGCTGCTCCTCCAAGATGGCCAGGCTCTTCACGAAGGCCTGCTCCGCCTCCCAGAGCGCCTCCCCGGCCTGGCCGCTCTCCGCCACGAACATGTAGGTGCGGCCAATGGTGGCCCAAGCCCTCTGTTGCTCAGTGTGGTCGGACACAGCGCAGGCCAGCTCCAGATGCTGGCGCTGGTGCTGATGGACCAGGAGAACAAGAGGGCGCATGAGACCCCCCAAGCCCCATGGATCTGGGCTGGCTTTGAATTGGGCCCTGCAAGGCTGACAGCTCAGGGGTTACCACTATGTGCCCTAGTGTTCCCTTTTAAACCCCTCCAGCCATTCTGTCGCCCCTCCTCTGGCTTGCTGCCCCTCTCACCCCGTGGCCTTTGGCGGGGCTGAATACTGGGAAAGTAGCTCTCAGCCCAGCTCCTGGGGAGCCCCAATCCCTGCAGCTGATTATCCCCCTCTCCCCCATTACCTTCAAAGCAGCTTCATAGTTCTCCAGCTCAGCCAGGCGCTCCCCAGTCTTCCGGTGGGCCACGGCACAGCCGATAACATCCTCCACGCTCTCCAGGAGGCGCAGCTCCTCCTGGTGCTCCACCAGTGCCTCTCGGTACCGCCCTGCCGGGAGCAGAGAGACACTGGGGTGATGAGCGAGCCAGCTGGCTTCCCAAGGCACAGCAGGGGCCCCTGGGATGAGGCGCACCCACTCCATCAGCTACAAGAGCAGCCAGAGTAACAAGCCCGGGCCGTAACCCCTCTTGGGGCTCAGAGCTGACATGCACCGGGGACTCAAGAGCACATCTCCTATGTTAACAACAACAAGTCCCGTGGCACCTTATAGACTAACGTATTTTGCAGCAAAGGCTTTCGTGGGCAAAGACCTGCTGCATCACATAGAATCAGAGAACACTAGGACTGGAAGGGACCTTGAGAGGCCATCGAGTCCAGCCCCCTGCCCCAATGGCAGGACCAAGTACTGTCTAAACCATCCCTGATAGACATCTATCTAACCTGTTCTTAACTATCTCCAGCGACAGAGATTCCACAACCTCCCTTGGCAATTTATTCCAGTGTTTGACCACCCTGACAGTGAGGAACTTCTTCCTAATGTCCAACCTAAACCTCCCTTGCTGCAGTTTAAGTCCATTGCCTCTTGTTCTATCCTCAGAGGCCAAGAAGAACAAGTTTTCTCCTTCCTCCTTATGACTCCCTTTTAGATACCTGAAAACCGCTATCATGTCCCCCCTCAGTCTTCTATTTTCCAAACTCAACAAGCCCAATTCTTTCAGCCTTTCTTCATAGGTCACATTCTCTAGACCTTTAATCATTCTTGTCGCTCTTTTCTGGACCCTCTCTAGTTTCTCCACATCCTTCCTGAACTGCGGTACCCAGAACTGGACACAATACTCCAGCTGAGGCCTAACCAGCGCAGAGTAGAGCGGGAGAATGACTTCTCGTGTTTTGTTCACAACACACCTGTTAATGCATCCTAGAATCATGTTTGCTTTTTTTGCAACAGCATCACACTGTTGACTCATGTTTAGCTTGTGGTCCACTGTAACCCCTAGATCCCTTTCTGCTGTACTCATTCCTAGACATGCTCTGACAAAGCGGTTCATTGCCTCCAAAAGCTCATGCTCCAAAATCTCTGCTAATCTATAAGGTGCCTCAGGACTGCTTGTTGTTCTCGAAGTTACAGACTAACATGGCTCCCTCTGTGATACTCATCTCCCATGTTGTAGCTGACGGCCTCTGATTTTCTAGCTACAGGAAATACAGTGGCTCTAGCACACTTGGATGGCAGCAGAGCATCAGACAAAATTAGCTACATGCAACGTTAGCCAAACTGGAGCACTCTGGGATCAGCCCAGGAGCGTACAGGGGGAGAGAACAGGCTTCAGGGGGTGCAGGCAACAGGCTGTGCCGAAAGGTAAACTGGCAGAGGGCAGGGATGCTCCTGGCACAGCTCCTCAGAGATCCGACACGAGCCCAGTTGTACGATATCTATTAATGCCCAAGGCAGGAACAGCAGGAGTGCACTGATGGGCTTTGCTGCAGACACAAGTCAGGAAGGGCGCTCGCTCCGGAGGAGGATCGGCATGGTAGGCAGGACGATCGGGGGGATCTCAAAGCCTGCAGCAGAAACGAGGCGCTGCTCAGTACGACAAAGGACAAGGTGCTTGGAGTGAAGGGCTACCGATAGCCGGAGGCTCATCAGCTGAAGTGAAGGAAGGTGAGAGAAACCTGGATGCTTTGGCTGGTTATAGGGTGACTAAAGCCACCTATGCAATGCAGCCACACAGCAGGCAAAGGCACAGTCTCTCCAGCAGAGAGAGGACCACGTCCATGACTGGTGACAGCTGGTCTGGAACACGAAGTACCATTTCCTGAGCACAAAGGGGGACTTCACCCCAGAGAAAGGCAGAGAAGAGCCACTCAGGTTGCTGAGGAAGGCAGAGGTGACTGGAAGAACTTGGCTGGCCTAGCTCGCAAAGAGAAGGCTGTGAGGGTGTCCCCCGAGTCTCCGGTGATACACCCAGGAGGTCAGGCCCAGGCTGGGGCCAAAGCAGGGAATGCAAGGGACAATGCTGGCCTGAGAACAGAGAGTCTTGAGTAAAGTTGGCTGGCACAAAGGAGAAGGTTTCTAACCATTGCAGGGAGCTGTGGGGACGGAGGCCAAACAAGATTCAGGTTAAGGAGAGAGCTAGATGTCACAATGGCAGGGAGTTTCAGGCATGGGGCGTTCTTCTTCAAGAGCAGGGCTCAGGTCACAGGCCAGGATCATCACACTGAATCGGCTCCCTGCTGGGGGAAGGTCAGCTGTGTGGCAGACACAATCTCCTGGGGGCTGGTCCCAGCCCATGGATGTACCATCCCTGCAAAGAAGAGCCATTCCAGGCCTGCTCCCACGGCCAGGAGCCCTCCCCAGCCCAGCCGTCACAAACACAGCCAGACCAGCACCGACAAAGACAGCCGAGAGCATTGCCCAGTGACCAACTTTCCAACGGTGGCCCCAAAAGCAGGGCCTCCAAACCTTCCTCAGAACGGCTCTCCCGGACCCATCTCTCCCAGCGTCAGCCCTGGCCACGAGAGCCAGACAGCAGTCAGCTAGCCACCCTTCGCCATTGAGAGCCAGGCCCTGGGACCCACTCACCATGTCTGGCCAAGATCTCCCCAAGCTGGTTGCAAATGGCAGCTTCCTCCTTCAGGCTGCCACTCCTCCGGGCCTTGTCCTTTGCTTTCTGGAGCACTGGGGGGCCGGGGGGAAGAGAAGAACATCAGAACCCGGTCAAGCTCCCACAGCCTGTCAGCATCAAACCCCTCTGGCGCAGAGTCATCAGCCCTCTAACTACGTGCCCAGCTCAGGGCAACAAATCACAACACGCAGGATTTCCAATTACCTCCACCACCATGGAATCTGACCCCCAGCCTGGCTGCATGCTCCCTGGGGGAGACAGGAGCTGAGTCCCAGACAGATGGACAGGACTGTCACAGGGTAGTCCAAACCCCCTCACCCCACACTGCCCAGACCCGTCTGGGAGCCTAGCTCAACGATCCCACCTATAAACGACCCTCTCTCTGGCCCCACATGTTGACCCACACACCCTCAGCCCCACCCACCTCCACCCCCTCTGACACCCTCCTGCCTCCCTGCCACACACAACTGCAATATCGCCTTCAAATCCCACACCCCCTCTGCCCTTGCCACCCTATCACCCACCTGCCTCTGACTCCCCCCATCACCCGGCCCCCTCTGCTCCCCCATCACACCCCAGATAGTGCACCCCCTTCGATCCCCCCATCACCCCACTGCTCTGCCCCACCCCCATCACCCCACCCCATCACTGCCCTGCTCCCTCTCACCTCCCATCACCCCACACCCCACTGCCCTGCCCCGCCCCCATCACCCCACCCCACCCCACACCCCATCACTGCCCTGCCCCCTCTCACCCCCCATCACCCCACACCCCACTGCCCTGCCCCGTCCCCTCTCACCCCCCATCACCCCACACCCCGCCCCCTCTCACACACACCCCCTAGAGCTGGAAGGGACCTCTGGAGGTCATCTCATCCAGTCCCCTGCCCTGGCATCAATTTGCCCCAATCCCTCACTGGCCTCCTCAAGGCTTGAGCTCACACCCCTAGGTTTAGTAGGCCAATGCTCAAACCCCTGAGCTATCTCCCCACCCTAATTAACAGACGTTACTCATAACTTTAACTATAAAAATTATACGTGTACATAAATAGATTTTACAGGTCCAGGGGGTTATAACATTAAACATGATAGGTCACAAGTCATTTTTTGTTCAAAACATTTCTGAGTTATTCATAGGTGTGTTCATAACCCTTTTTCCATAAAGCGTGGGGGGATGGTCCGTCACAACAATATGTTTAATCGACTCTCTGGGTAACTTTTTTAGTGCGTCAACAAAAGCAGAGAGAAGCAACTGATGTCCACAGTCAACAATCTTATCTGGTGGCTAAACTGTGCTGCAGTCGGACAAATGCAAGGGCGAAATGACAGAACCCGGAAAAAAAAAGATTCGAAGGCTGTGCACTTTTAAAAATGAGTGGCTGCAACTCCCAGAGTATCAGAATTGGCTTATAAAGGCAAATGAAGACTCAGGATATTGTTCTATTTGTGATGTTCAATTCACAGTTAAGTTTGATTCTGTAAAAGCCGTCAAGCATCATGCAGAAACAAAGGGTCACAAAATCAAAGTACAAGGACAGGTGTGGTGTAATGCTAGCAATAAAGTCTCCGTAAAGAGTAACAATGCTGAAGAACAACGCATATGCGCAGCTGAATTGCTTTTAACATATCCTGGAGTTAAACACTACCACAGCTACCGTTCTCAAGATTGTGGAAATAAACTGTACCCCTCCGTTTTCCCTGATTCCAAAATAGCCTCCAAAATTCACTGTGGAATGACAAAAGTAGAAGCTTTGATCGAGGCTGTATTAGCACCACATTCTTTAAAACTGGCTGTGCAAGACATTGGATCAGCACCTTTCTCAATCTCAGTGGATGCTTTTAATATAGGGAGCATGAAACTATTCTCAGTTGTCATCCAGTACTTCAATAAAGATAAGGGAATCTGCACATCACTCCTAGACTTTCTTGAAGATGCAGATGAAACATCAGAGGTGATTGTAAAGAACTTACGGAGTTGTCTTCAAAATGCCAGTCTGGTACAGAATAAAATTGTGGCATACGGAGAGAGAGATTTTGAAGAAAATGAGTCTGGTTTTGTGCACCTAAAACAAATGCTGGATTTACCAAACCTTGTACCAACACATTGCAGCACTCAGATAGTACACAATACAGCAAAGCATGGCTTGAGAATGCTCTCTGACGACGTAGAGTGTTTGGTCCTCAAGGTCTTCAGTGAAGTCTTTGCACTAGATGAGAATAACGGTGAACTTAAAGAGTTCTTTGATTTCATGAAGACAGACTATACAGAAATCTTACGCCAAGTACCAAAGCCCTCAGCTCGCCGCCGTGGGGCCCTGCAGCTCTCCTCCGGCTGCACCCGCCCGCAGCAAGGCGAGCCTCCCCTGGCTGCAGAGAGCCCCCTGGGGCCGGGCTAGGCCTGCCAGTCCTGGCCTGAGCACACCCCCAGCACCTCTGCCCTAGTCCTGCAGAGGCTTCATCCCTCTGCTTGGGCCAGGAGCAGCAGGCACGGGGGCTCCCTGCAAGCCGGTGAGGAGGGACCCGGGCGCAGGTCAGGGCGAGGCCCAGGGCCCGGCTGCATTACTCCTGGAGAGAAATTAAGGCAGATGAGCGCTGCCTCTTGCAGCCCCAGCTCTGGCCCACACAGGCCCTTTGCAACACAGCCCGTCAGCCCTATTGCCAGACCCTCGCCCGTCCCCTCTGCCAGCTCCCCCCACCAGCCACCCCTGCTGTCCTGCCCGGAACCTGATTCTGCCCCCCCAAGGCAGGCCTTGGCACGGCTGGGCAGCCTGAGGCTGGCACTGGGCTGCCGGTATCTCCCAGCCGAGCCCACAGGAGGAAGCTGTCGATAGTGGGGGTCAGGGGACAGCTGCTGGGTGTTAAGGAGTTGTGGGCCCTGCTACTTAGAGAGGTGCACAACAGCCAGAGATGCAGCCGGAGCCTGCAGCCCCGGCCAGCTCGTGCAGAAGTACCGGGCAGCTGGAGCGCAATGGGGAAGTGGGGAGGCAGCGCTTTGCTCTGAGTCACAGTGGAAGGAAACCTCCACCTTGGCCCTGGGGGGGGGCCCGATTCTGGAGCTGCAGCCCCAGTTGGGAGATGAGCTCCTTCCTGGCTGCCGGGAGGGACGTACCGGCTGGCCGGGCAGCACAGTCAGAGCAGTGGAGTTAAACGATACCTGCCCAACTCCCACCCTGTGGCACGGATCCGCCCGGGGCAGCAACGCAGAGCCGGGCTGTCTGAGGCTCCCAGGTCTGCAGGTCCAGCCAGCTCGGCCCCGCTGGGGCAATGCTGGGGCTCAGCGCCACGGGGGATGGTCCCTGGAGCAAGGGGCTCGTCCGGGGGAGGGTAAGAATTCTCTCAGCATTTCCGCCCACCAGCGCAGCAGCTAGTGCAGCTCCATATTACCAGCCCCCAGCCCAGGGACAGCCCTAGGGATGTGGGGGGGTCCCCAAGCTCTGCCCCCGGCCGCAGGCAGGAGTGTGATGGGGTTCAGGGTCCCCAAGCGCTGCCCCCCAGCTGCAGGCAGGAGTGTAATGGGTTCAGGGGTCCCCAAGCGCTGCCCCCCAGCTGCAGGCAGGACGGTGAGGGGTTCAGGGGTCCCCAAGCTCTGCACCCCAGCCACAGGCAGGAGTGTGATGGGCTTCAGGGGTCCCCAAGCTCTGCCCCCCCCGCTGCAGGCAGGAGTGTGATGGGTTCAGGGGTCCCCAAGCTCTGCCCCCCCCCCTGCAGGCAGGAGTGTGATGGGTTCAGGGGTCCCCAAGCTCTGCCCCCCAGCCGCAGGCAGGAGGGTGAGGGGGTTCAGGGGTCCCCAAGCTCTGCCCCCCCAGCCACAGGCAGGAGGGTGATGGGCTTCAGGGGTCCCCAAGCTCTGCCCCCCGGCCGCAGGCAGGAGTGACTCAGCAGGTGGAATGGGCATTTTGTGTCGCCAGAGGCCCAGCTCAGCACAGCGGGGTCCATGCAGCCGGCAGAGACAGTCATTCCAGCCGGTCCTGGGGAGAGGAGCCCTCCACACCAGGGCCTCAGTTCCCCCTTTGTTCCTCTCCTCCAGTCCAGGCTAACTGCCCCCCACTAACTGCCGTGTCTAATTCACACCCAGCCAGGCTCCTCCCTGGCTGTGGTCGGCCCAGGGTGTTACCTGGCAGCTTAGGCTACAGCCGCAGGGGTCATCCCCGGCCCGTGGGAGCTGCTGGGCCTGTCACTCACACATCCACCCCCCCACAGCACATCGCTCCCCCCTTCCAGACCAAGCTGAGCAGGGTCACTCAGCCAGGGAGCTGGGGAAGTTTGGGCCCTGCGCCCTGGGGTTAAACATCAATTGAGCCAGCGGCGCTCCCCTTCGCTGGGGCCTGCCTCCCTGACGTCCTGCAGGAGCTGATCCACCTTGTTTGGTGGCTGGACGACATTGGGGGCCAGGCCAGCCCAGCTCCCCCCGCGGTCACACCAGCCCCTCCTCTTCCCTTGGGCTCTGCCCAGGGGCTCCCTAGGCAGGCCCATGAGCTCTGCAATCCGTTCCCGGAAAGCCAGGATGTCCTCCACCCCCCACTGTCCACCCAGGGGAGCCCCCCCAACTCTCTCAGCAAGCCCAGGGTTTCCCTCCCCCTTCTGCACCACAGCTTAGGTGGGGGGGAAGCTGGTGGGCCCTTGGGGTCCCTGGGTGCAAACAGCAGGTGGGACAAGTGCTCCTCACAGTCCTGAGATGCCGGAGGCCTTTATGCAGCGGCACCCCTTCTCCATATCCCAAGGAACCTTCCCAGCAGCCCGTGGGGCCGGGACTAATGCCCCAAGGCCCAGGCAAGCCAGATCCCTGGTTTCCCCCACCTGCACCGGAGCAGGGTGGACATGAAGTCAGCCCCTTGGTTGCTGAGGACCTCCTGGGGGGACCCAACCCTGCTGGAAATGGCCAGCAGAAAGTCTGCTGCCGTGTCCACCTTGGGAGGGCAGAGTCAGGCCCCACCTGGGTGTATTTCTTCCCCAGCTGGGTTGCCTTGCCAGTGGGCCCCACTGTATCTATCGCTACCTTCTGGGAGGGCTCCTCGGGTGGGCAGATGCCTCAGGGCAGCTTTCCCCAGCCCCTGGCAGGAGCTGCAGGTCTCGCAGTCCCACTGCACGCCCGCAAATGTCCCTGGCCAATGAAAGGTCTGAAGCAGCCTCAACAGGGGGTGCCTCGGGCGATACCTTTGGGGAACCAGCAGCAGCTGCTGCTGGACACCCCGCCCCCCCCGATTCTCCTTTCTCCAGGACTCTCCTTCATGCTCAGCCCAGCTGTCCGTGAAGTCATCTGCCAGCTCCTCCGCGCTGAGAGACTCCTCTGGCTGCGCTGTGAGAGTCCTCTGGCTGAGACACACTCCATGGAACCGTTCCAGGACACATGGACCATCAGCTTAACCAGGTCCTCTACAGTCTGGGCTCCCATCCCACACACCCCCTTGCCGTAGTTCTGTGGCAGACGGGAGGCCAGGTCTGCACAGGTCTCCTCCGGCCCCTTCTATGCCTCCTGGAACAACTTCTTGTACATCTCGGGGCTCAGCGTGAATTTATGCAGCAGGGCCTGTTGGTAGTGCTCAGGCTGCAGCCCCTCCAGCACCTCTGAGCCAGCCGGGGGTGAGCTTCTGGAGCCATTCCACTGAGGGTACCTGGTTCAACTTGCACGTTCACTCAAAGGAGGTAAGAAACCCATCCAGGTCCCCCCGCATCCTTATGCTGGGCCAGCACGTGCATCTCTAAGTGACCCCCAGTCCCAGGCCTCCTGGCCCTCTCGCTGCTCACTGCCTCTGGGCTTCTCAGCTCCCCCAAGGCCCGCTCATGCTGCCGCTCTCTCATCATAGAGCTCCTTCTCCTGGTCCTCCCATTCCTCCAGCCATACCTTGATCTCCAGCCGTGGCACATCTGCCGAGAGGGACCCCGCCCCGGGTGAACCCCTGCTAGAGGAGTGTGGCCCGGTGGCCACCGCATCGGTCTGGCAGAGTTCTGGCCCCCATGCTGCCTGAGGGTGACGCTCACAGGGTATAACCAGCTACTCCATACCTGGACCACATCCAGGTCCCAGGACCGGTCATTCTCTTCCAACTGGGCAATCAGCTAGGCCTTGGTTGCCTTCCCCACAGTCAGACCCTTCTCTCTGCACAGCCACACAAGGGCTGCCTTCAGGAGTTGGGTGTAATCCATCTCCCCACTGTTCCCTGGGGTGCTGACTCGCCAGCCGACACTGCAGCACCCCATGACTCCCCAAAATTGCTTTGTTCTGCCTCCAGCACCCCAGCTCTTATACACCTCCATCCTTCTACTGCACCCCGTCACTTCCTGCTGGAAGCCCATCTGCAGGCGCAGTACATCCCACCGCTGTCACCAGCTGTGATCGGGTTTGGGGTCCCAAGCACTGTACCTCAACTGCAGCCAAGTGGCTCTTGCTCAGCAGGGAGAACGAGGGTTTTATTAGTTAACAGAGACACAGCGCAGCACAGAGGTGTCAGTACAGCCGGCAGAGACATCCTGGGAAAGGGAGGCCTGAGGCGAGACCCCTAAGACAGGACCTTGGTTCCCCAACCATTGTTTCTCTCCTCCAGTCCATGTTAACTGCCTTCCCACAACCCCCGCCCCAACTGCCCATCTGCCACTAATTCAAAACCAGCTGGGCTCCACCCCACTGTTCGGGGACAATTACCACCTGATAACTTAGGATACAGCCAGCAGGGGATCTGGCATTTTCCAGCCCTTTATTTCTACACCTCCTTAGTCATCTGTCCAAGTTTCCACTTCTCATACCCATCCTTTCTGAGTATAAGCTGACCAAGGATTTCCATGGTAAGCCAACCTGGTTGCCTACCAGATTTGCGTTTCTTACTGCACGTCGGGGTTGTTTGTTCCTGTGCCTTCAGTAAGACTTCTTTAAAATACTTCCAGTTCTCCTGTGCCCCTTTCCCTTTCATCTTCATTTCCCAGGAGATCCTGCCTATCAGTTCTCTCAGGGAGTCGAAGTCTGATCTCCTGAAATCAAGGGTCTCTATTTTACTGCTCTCCTTTCTTCCTTTTGTCAGGATCCTGAAATCCACCATCTCATGGTCTCTGTAGTCCAGGTTGCCACCCACTTCTACTTCTCCTGCTAGTTCCTCCCTGTTTGTGAGCAGCAGCTCAAGCTGTGCATGGCCCCTGGTTGGTTCCTTCAGCACTTGTACCAAGAAGTTAACCCCAACGTTCTCCAAAAACTTCCTGGATTCTCTGTGTGCTGCTGTACTGGTCTCCCAACAAATGTCCGGATGATTAAAGTCTCCCTTGAGAACCAGGGCCTGGAATTTGGAAGCTTCTCTTAGCTGTCTGAAAAAATCCTCCTTCGTCTCAGCCTCTGATCTGGTGGCCTTTAGCAGACACCAACCACAACATCACCTCTGTTGCTTCCGCGTCTAAGCTCAACCCAAAGATTCTCAACTGGCTTTTATCCCTCCATATACTGGAGCTCTGAGCCATCATGCTGCTCCCACACATGGAGCTCAACGCCTCCTCCTTTTCCCCCCAGCCTGTCCTTCCTGAGCAGTTTATACCTTTCCATGACCGTGCTCCAGTTATGTGAGTCATCCCACCACGTCTCCGTTCTTCCAGTCACCTCATACTCCTTTGACTCTGCCAGGGCCTCTAATTTCTCCTGTTTGTTTCCCAGGCTTCTCGCATTCCTGTACAAACACCTGAGACAATTTGCTGATTGGCCGACTTTCTCCTTTCGAACGAGTGGTCGTCCTTTGTTATTCCTCCTTCCTTCCCCACTTACCTCAGGGCTTGTGTCACCATCCCCGAACAAAGCTGTTGGCTGTAAGGGGGAAGGCGTAGGCCCCAGGGGGCTCTGTTGGGGGCTGTGTACCTCAAGGGGCTCTGCTGGGAGTCCTGGCAGGGAGGGACGCATCTGTCCTGCGTAGCTCTCTCTGCACCAGGCCAACCAGCAGGGCCAGTCTGTTCTCTAGAGCACAAAGGGCTGCTGGATTTTCACAACTGTTTTCAAAGCAGCCAGCCAGCTTGGCCTTGAGAAGGCTGCGTATCAGAGAAAGCAGGTCCCACCTCTCCAACACCCTGGCACCCATGCCAGGAAACACAGAGAGTGGCCACAAGACCGAGAACAACATTTATGGGACCTTGTCCCCCCCAAGAGAGCACCATGAGCCAGCTCCAATACTTTACAGAAAAGGCAAAACTCACATGTACAAATCCCCCAGCCCTCCTCTTGAGCCATTTCAAACCACAGAAAACAGCAATACCTGTAAAATGCTCAGTGGAGTCTGATACTCACAGAGCTTAGAGCTAATAAACAAACCTCCATTGCAACTGCTTCTGAAAAGTAAAACAGGTTCTCGTACAGAACCAGACTCACCCACACTTCGGCCGTGTCTACACGTGCCCCAAACTTCGAAATGGCCACGCAAATGGCCATTTTGAAGTTTACTAACGAAGCACTGAAATGCAAACGCAGCGCTTCGTTAGCGTGCGGGCGGCAGCGGCGCCTCCAAATTAACGTGCCTTGCAGCCCGCGGCGCGTCCCGACAGGGCTCCTGTCCGCAAGGACCCCGCCTGCTTCAAAGTCCCATTATTCGCATCAAGTTTGGAAAAGGAGCCCCAAGCCCCGCCTGGCCGCGCCGCGCGGCAGTAAGGCACGTTAATTTCCAAGCACTGCTGAACCCCACACGCTAACGAGACACTGAACAGCCATTTCAGCGTTCAACTAACAAACCTCGAAATGACCATTTGCAGGCTCATTTTGCAGGTTGGGGCACGTGCAGACGTAGCCTGCTTTTTAATTATTGAAGTCTGGACACCAGTGATGCTTCTATTGCATTCATCGGTATCCAGACTTGTTTAGCTGTTCGGCAGCCTGGAGACAGGGCTCAATTCCTCAACACTCCAGCTCATGGCAACCAAAGATTCACTCAACTTGAGGCTGCGTGAATCAGGAATCGACCGTACATGGCTTGGCCAACAGACGTTTTAGCATATAGGCGTCTTCCTCAGCCTGGGACAGAGTTTGAGGGTTGACTTGTTGATATGTGTGTGTAAGGAATGTGCCAGCAGGAGCTCAGGACTGGGAAAGGCTTTAGGGCCTGTGTGCTTCAGAGCTTATTTGCATGAAAATCTAAATAGATGCATATGTAATACCCTCTCAACAAAGTCTGATGGGAGCAGGTGAAGCTGTGAGGTTTCATCTCTTGTCATGAGCATGTTCTTGTAAAGTCACAATTTATGCTATGATGCATGTAAGAAATGTGGGTTCTCACCCATGGTTGAAGTTGTTGTGGACTCTAGGGTAGTCACCGTTACTGGTAAAGATATGGGTTGCACAGGGATCCCTGGGGGGTGTCCATCCTGCAAGCCTACTGATATACAGTAAGCTTTGCTAGTTTGTACTCTAGTAAAATAAAAACCACTCAGGGGGTGGTTGTTTGAGTTTTAACCATGTAGTTTCTTAGATATTAGTCTCTTAGGCACAGCTTTTTTGGGGAAAAAAAACCTGTGTAGTTTTAACTCCCTTTTTTTCTTTTTGGTTGTGAGTTTTTAAAATATGTGGGGTTTCTTCAGAAACCAGTTTTATTAAAACCAGCTGAAAAACTCAACTTACAAGAAAAAAAAAAAGGCAACACACATTTTAAAGGTTTCTTAGTAAGCTTCCAAGTGGCTAGTGCACGTAATATTTGGTAGAAAAATTATGTGTGAACAAATAGCAAAAAGGCTGTCTGTTGTGTGTGGCTGACTGGGTTTGCTGTGCTAATGGGAACAGATCAGAGCTGCTTCAGGGTTATGGGCTGAGATTTGGGCTGTGGTGGGAATGTAACACATGAGCCTACACGGGAAGGTTGCCTGGTTCCCTCTCTCAAACTGAAGTCAAATGAGGCCCAGTTAGGACTGGCAAGAGGACTGGGAAGGGGCGGGGGCAGCAAAAGCAACAGTCAAAGGTAAAGAAAATCATGGCCGTGGCCAGAACGCATTCTCTCCCATGACCCCTCCCCCGTGGGATACCAAGGAGGTGGGATGAAGCCTTCTGTCTCAGGACCCACACAAGTGGTTGGTGACTATAAGGGATGTGGTTAAGGGCACACACTGCAGGTCTAGCGAGGCCTAATCAGAGGGGGTGTCAGGGAATGGGGCCAGCGCGGTGTTCTGCAGTGTCTGAGCTGGGAGGCGACACAGCATGAAAGCTCTGCGGTGTCAGGCTGGCAGAGGAACCCTGGGGAGCAGATTTGGCCAGGTTGCAGAGCTAGGGGGGCACTTGCTTGGAACTAACTTACCTCAGGCTTCTGATCTCCTGATTTCCGCTTCTGTCATGAGAGCTGGGGGAGGGATAAAGGGAAAGCCTTCTAACACTGCCTTGCTGGAAACCAGAGCCACCTCCCCACTTCCACCCCCAGCCACTGGGCTCACACACCTCTAGCTTGGAGGCAGAGCTGGGCCCTGCCTGTTCACATTGTCCAAATGCCCACCACCTAAACGGGCAGCCCAGGGGGTTTGCCCTTTGGATGAAGAATGCTTGAGAACAGGGGCAGCAGCTCAGGTTTGTTCAGCTTTTGCAAAGATCTTTGCAAAGCTGTCAGCAACCGGCTGGGGCAGCTGGTTTTCCAGCAAACAGGTCCGGGGCGGGGAGGAGGGGGACAGATCCCAGGCCAGGCTGTGCTACAGTTGGGTACCTCTGTTTAAACAGTCTGCAACAAGCGAGTTAACATTAGAACACAACCAGGTTTTAGAGTTACCGGCCATTGAGCTGAATGGAGCCACTCAACATGGTCATTTCCGACTCCCTGCCGAAAGGCTGCATCAGACAGTGCTGCGCAGGGGCACGGCTGGGGGGATGCTGCTTCCCAGAACATCGGCACACCAAATGAAGCATTATTTGGACTCTGTCGGTGCTTGGGACACCCGCACCCCATTGGCCCATGTTGGGAAGGCATTTGGGATTGACGACGATTTGCGTACAGGCACAGCCGTCTCCCTGAGGCCTCTAGGGGGGCTCCTTCGGAAACGTATGGAGACTGGAGGGCAAAGCTGTGGCTGTGTCTAATTTTAGGGGAGGGAAAATGAGGGAAAATGTAATGGCACATTCAGAGCTTGGCAGGGGTGTGTAGCTAAACTCTTCCCACATGGTGCCCCTGATTCTTGGCGTACTGAGTGTGGACGTATGGATTCCCTTCCCTCCGCCCCACAGTTGGCTTGAAGTCAGTTACTGTGACAGCAGCTGCTGATCCCCGTAAACTCGGATCGGTGCTCTAGGGCACACTCTGAGCAGCAGGCTGGGCGGTAAAGCAGCCCATGCGTCACCTCCAGCTTGCCCGTCTGCAAGATCCTTAACCTCGGCTTCTTTGGGAGAGAGAGAGCCGTGTTAGTCTGTATTCTAGCAAACCAAAACAGCAGTCTGTTAGCGCTTTAAAGACTAGCAAAATAATTTATTCAGTGATGAGCTTTCATGGGACAGACCCACTTCTTCAGATCATAGCCAGACCAGAACAGACACAATATATAAAGCACAGAGGTCCACAAATCGTCATCAAGGTTGGCAAGTCAGAAGAGCAGAGGGCTGGCGGGGCTGGGGTGGGGGGAGTTAAGAGTTAGATAAAACAAGAAAGCACTTAAAAGGTAAAAGAATCCTTATAATGGGGCAGGTAGTTGCTGTCCATCTTCAAACCACATGTTAATGTGTCAAATTTGAATACGAATGTTAGTTCTGAGCATTCCCTCTGTAGACGGCCGTTAAAGTCCCTTTTCAGTAGCACACAAGCTCTCAGGTCTTTAACAGAATGGCCCGCTCCAGTAAAGTGCGGGCTGACAGGTTGGGGTATTTGGAGTTTTTTAATGTCTGCTCTATGTCCGTTCATTCTTTGTCGAAGAGCGTTTGTGGTCTGTCCGATATACGTGGTGTGTGAGCATTGTAGAGGGGGTCAGAGGCTCAACACATTCCACATGCGCTGCCTTAGGCGCATACTCGGTATCTCATGGCAGGACAAGGTCCCCAATAGCGCAGCGCTTGAGAGGGCAGGCGCCACCTCCATGGTCACCCTTCTCAAACAGAGGCGTATGCGCTGGCTGGGCCATGTCTCACGCATGACGGATGGCTGAATACCGAAGGACCTCCTCTTCGGCGAGCTGGCGTCTGGAAAGAGGCCGAAAGGGCGACCTAAATTGCTGTACAAGGACGCGTGCAAGCGTGACCTCAGCGCTCTCTCTATCAGCGTCAACACTTGATCCTGTACTTAATGTGGTTAGGTCCAGGGATGAAATCTCCAGCACAGATATGTGGGCAAAGCTGGCAACAGGGCTTGTTACAAGGAAAAGTTCCAGGATTAGTATTTTGGTGGTACAGCCTATGATTGGTAGAGAGAAGCCTGATAAGGTTGGGAGGTCGTCTGTAGGAGAGAACAGGCCTGTCACCGAGGTCCTTCTGGAGTGTGGCATCATGATTAAGGATAGGTTGTAGGTCTTTAATAATTCGTTGCAGTGGTTTGAGTTGGGGGCTGTAGGTGATGACCAGTGGTGTTCTGTTCTTGGCTTTTTTGGACCTATCTTGGGGTAGTTGGTTTCTGGGTATTCATCTAGCCCTGCTGATTTGTTCTTTTTTTTTTTTATTTAACCTGGTGGGTAATTCAGGTTTATGAATGTTTGGTAGAGATCTTACAAAACAAAGCAGCCGAAATGCAGCACTTTAAAGACTACCCAAAAGATTTATTCGGTGATGAGCTTTCGTGGGACAGACCCACTTCTTCGGATCAATGGTAGAGATCTTGTAGTTTTCAGCCTCTGTCACTAGGATCAGAGTAGATGCGATAGTATCTCAGGGCTTGACTAGAAATGATGGATTGTGTTGTGTGTGCAGGATGGAAGCTAGAAGCATGTAGGTAAGTCTAGCGATCAGTGGGTTTCCGGTAGGGTGTGGTACCGATCAGGCCATCCTTGATTTGTACTGTAGTGTCCAGGAAAGGTATCTCTTGTGTGGAGTGGTCAAGGCATAAGTTGATGGTGGGGTGCAGATTGTTAGAGTCTCTGTGGAATTCTCCTAGAGTCTCTATACCAGGGGTCCAAATTAGAAAGACGTCATCCATGTTTGGTTAGTACAGGAGGAGTCATAGGGGACGAGAGCATCTTTGGGAGAGGCAGTGACACTGCTGTGCTCCCAGGAGTGGCTCCCTTTCCCAGCAGAAAATGCAACACAATCAACACAGGTAGGACTTGAATCCACAACTCTGCAATCCTCCATTAGGCTACTGGGTCTGTCTGTAGATTACAGGTTTTTTGCTTCTGAGTGTGATGAAGGCTACTGAGCTGCCGCCCCTAAATTTTCTGCCAGTGCGGGTGTCAGGAAGGAATTTCTCACTTCCAGACGTTGGCAGCCAAGTGCCTGATTAGGCTCAAGTGGGACCTTTCTTAGAAGCAGCTGGTGTTTGCCACTGGCCCAGAAAGGCTCCCACCAACCATCCCATGCTTGGAAAGCAAATCCCTGCAAGGGAAAGGACTAGAGTGTGTTGGCAGGTGAAATAGGACGGGGTTTCTGGGCACAGCAAGAGAACTCAATCCAGGGAAACTTTGCTCAAAATCCAGGCTGCTTACAGCCTCAGGCTGGGATTTCCTTCTCACTAAGGCAAATCCAACCAGCCACCACAGCACCTCTGCCACCCCACTGGCCAGCCAGAGCCACATCAGCAAACCCCCAGACTTCCCAGCTGCTCTACCAGCCCAGACCAACAACCCCCAAATTAAGGTGAGAGGCTCTTGAGCCTATTTCACCAAACTCCACACAGATTGTTTCAGGTCCCAAAGGGCCCAGCCCCAGCCCCTGGTCAATATATACTTGGGTTTTACCCAACACAACACGCTCAGCAATTCTTTAGATCCAATATCTAAAGATTTATTAACAAAAAAGAAAGAACAGGGTTAGAGAGAAGAATTGTTAAAGTAAAACTTTACATGCTTCAGTCATAACTTCCGACGCAGCCAGTGATGTTATTTGCTGATTCTTGAAAGTCTCTGAAAGTTCATTTCATGTTACATAGATGCAGTCATTGGAGCATCGTAGGTCCGGCCCGCTGGAGTCCACATGCTGGACCATGGCCCCTTGGAGACCACAAGACAAAAGATCCAATATGGACACTGCTAAATCCACCTCATCCTGCTGAGGGATGGGCCCCCAGTCCAGACAGGCTTAACTCATGAAGACTGAGGAACCAAGAAAGTCCCTGCCAGGGCCCATCTCACAGCTTTTCATACGCGGAGGGACAATTCTATTCTGCTCCATGGCCTTGGCCCACCACCTGAGCCGGTGGGTCACTGTGCCGAGTTCCCATTCGTTGCAGGCCCAGCAGGAAACCCACCGTCACAAAGTGAGCGTTGGCCGTCTGGGCCTCTGCTCAGTCTATTCTCCTGGCTGGGGTGGGGCCCCACCTCCCTCTGTGAACCTCAGCACTGAAGCATTTCTCACACAGCTGCAGAGCTAAACGTCTATAACTCTGCCTACGTCCATGCTACAGACACACAAGTAGCACATATAGCTTCAGGGCATCAGCAGCTTTCATTCGACACCTCACATACCCCCTCCCCGCCCGAGGAACAACATTTGGGGCCAATAGCCACCCTGGGAATTCAAATAGCTTCCAGACCCCACACAAAAGTTCAGCCAGATGACAGCATGGCCTATCTCTAACCCTCTGGTTCTCCGCCTAGCGCCGTGGGGCGGCCATCCACGTCACTGCAGCATGCAGGGCAGCAAACAGGATCAGGGCACCAGGGCTGTATGGTAGCCAACTGACAGTACTGCAGCTGGCCCAGACAGAGACACACGCCTCAAGGAGCGCGCTGGGGAGTGGGGCAAACTGGCGAGAAGGAGATCCCGGCCTGGGGCTGTGAGGGGCCTGCACTTTAAGCAAAGGTGCCCTGGAGTGATTTCTCCAGCCGTGCCCAGAACCTCCCGGCCGTTATGCCACTAGCGGTGGCTCTGGGTCACTCCTGCAGGGACTCGGTGGGCTGTCGGGCTAGCACGGTTCGGGCTTGGTGTCCGAGCTGGAGTTCAGGAGTGACGCAATGGGCCCTTGGGGTGAAAAGTCGTGGGCTGGGGGAGTAACGTAGCGGGGCCCTGAGGCGCGGTGGGGGTATTTCACGGGCTCCGCGACAGGCGTGCGCATTCCATGTTCCAGCCAGTGTGTATCATGGACCTTGCAGGGCCTGGCCTGTTGCAGCTGTCCACTTGGAGCATTAGCCCTGTTGTCCACTTGCAGCACTAGCGCTGTAGGTCAGGCTGGAGCTGCAGCTGTGGTTAGCTCCATGTTCATGGCCGGATCTCAGTTTGACTCCCACATGCCCCAGTCTCAGGGCTTTGCTGCCCCTGCTGGGCTAAGCCCAGCCAGGTGATTTGTGGGGGCCGTGTTCTGAGATCGCTGGCCTGGGTAAGAAATTGGCCAAAATTCCCTGGAAACCAGAGGTGCTCACTCCAGAACCTGCAGCCCTGGTCTGGAGTAACCAGGGGGGAATTCCAGCCTGCCCCGTAGTGCCTATCCAGGCAGTGCCGATGAGGCCTCACATAACTGTACCCTCCTGGCTACTGGAGGCTGGGGTGGACGCCCTGCTGCAGAGGCTCATTCCGTCTGGACGATCTCCCAGTTCCACCGTGAGCAGACCCCATCCCCTTCCCTTTCCCAGTCTCTGTGTAGCCGAGTCCTGCTTCTTCTGGGTCTGGGTGCCTGAGATCAGCTCGGAGGGCAGGGCAGGGCAGGGCAGCCACCTCCAGTGCCACGCTGGAAGAGCAGCGAGTGCGCCAGACCAAGAGTCAGCTCCCAGCCAGGTTTATGAGCCTCCTTTCGGTCCCAAGGGAGAGTGCAGATGTCAGCTCGTTTCCTAACAGCGACTGAGGACAGTGGGCAAAGGGCAGCCAGGCAGGTGGCACCGGCAGGGTGAGCTGGGCAGGCAGAGAGCCTTGTGTTTGGAGGAGGCTGTGGGCTCCCGTTGCTCTTAGTAGTAGCGGGCGGAGCACGGGGGGGGCACACTCCAGGCCCCGGGTCTTGGGTCGGTTTTTGGGGAGCAGGTAACTCCGACCTGCCATGGAGCCCAGGGCTCCCACAGGCTGTCCCGCTGCTTGGGGCCGCCTTGCAGAGCAGGAGGAAGGATCTCATTTCCCGGGGAGGCAGCGCCGGGGCAGAGCATGCCCAGGACTCCCTCGGGGGATGTGCATCTCCCGCCGCGGCGACGCACACGGGCCAATCTGCGGTGAGCTGTCAGCCAGCCCAGCCAGGCAGGCACCTTGTGCCGCTGCAGGTGATGGCCCCATCTCCTGTTCACAGGTGCGGAATGAGCAGGGGCAGTATTACCAGCGCTGCCTCTGGCAGCCCAGATGCCAAGGTGATGGGCCCCTCGCAGCATGGCTGGCCCTGTCAGGCAGTATGGCGCTTAGCCCCACCCTCCGACACAGTCCTTTCGCCCCCCCAGGTGAAGAGAGGAAGGTTGCGTGGCCAGGTCAGGCATCTCTGGGTGGACGAGGGAGAGCGGCTGGGCTGAGCTGGAGCTGGGATGCAGGAAGTGTCCTGAAGGTGCGCTGGTGTGGCTGGTGTCCCGTCCCAGCCCCAGCCCCAGGCCCAGCCCCAGCCCCAGGGGAGGAGGATGCACTGCAGAGCAGCCTGGGAGCACGAACCGCTGCCAGCGGGGTTTGGTTCTGGCTCTGCCTCCTGTCGGCAGGGGTGGGTGGCCATAGGGGAGGGCAGCCCAAAGAGAGGCAGCCAGCACCGGGTTCTGCCCCAGGGGCTGGGGGCAGGAGCCTGAGGTGCAAACTGTGCAAAGCTCCATCACTGACATGGAGATGGGAATCGCTGCAATCAACAGTCGGGAGGGAGCCAGGAGTCCCAGGAGTGAGGGGCTGGGGTGCAGCCTGTGCAGTGCAGGATTACACTGCCGGCGCCGTGCACTGCCCTGGGCCGGGCTTTGCGCTGGCTCAGCCATGCAGACTAGTAGGCAAGGCGACCAGCGGTGCCTGGGGCAGAGGGGCTGGCAGCAGTCACCTGTCTGGCCTGGCCCCTCCGGCTCAGGTGGGCCCATGTGTGCCCAGCCCCTCCAGCGCAACGACCCAAGGCTGAGCGCAGGCTCATGGGCCTGTCAAAGACTGAGCAAGTCCAGCTCTGGGCTGTCACATGGGCTGGGGCAGTGTCTTGTTCTTAGTAGTGCTGGGGGTTATCTCTTGAGGGGGCCAAGTAACTCTTAGCTGGAGGGTTAATAGCTGGGCTTGTCCAGGGCAGAGAACAGGCCTCCTCTGGCTTTGCCTTCCCCCCAGGACTGCAGAGCTGTCCACGGGTCGCTTCCCTTGGAACGCACATCAACTCCTTGGGCTCAACGATCTGTTCCACCGGGTCGTTAGCCACGGGCCCGGCTACGCTTCAGGCACTGCGTCCGCACAGATGTGGCTCCTCTGTGCGAACAGGGAGACGGTCTCCCGCCAGCGTAGTTAATCCGCTTCCCAGAGAGGTGCTCACTGTGTCAGAGGGAGGGGTTCGTCTGCCTGCACGGGGGTGAAGGTTGTAGCTGTGTCACTCCAGAGCAAGCAAACGGGAGCAGACTCAACCCGGGACTCTCTGAGCACCTTGCCCAGACCTGAAGACAACCTCCAGGTGGCTCGAAAGTGCCTCCCTCTCACCAAGGGACCTTGGTCCCCAGCGGGGACTTGCCTGGCTGTTTGGGGACACTCAGCCTCCCGAGTTAGACCCTGAGCGTGTGGACGAGGCCTACCAGCCAGGCAGTCCTGCTCCCCAGGAGCCCTGTGTCCAGCTGGGGCAGATCTCAGGGGCTGCAGAGGAAGCTGGGAGAAGCCTGCCAAACTCCCTTGTTGTCACAGCAGGTGCCTGGCTGGAGCCCTGGACCGGGAACACCAGGACTCGTGAGCCAGCTGCAAATGTTATACGCAGGGAAGGTGATGCAGGCAGGCCAGTGTTCCCCAGGACCTAGGGAGGATGTACCTGACATAGGGGAGTCACAGATTCACAGCCGGAAGACACCCCTACGGCGACCTTGCCTGCACTGACCCCCTCCACCAGGCTGTCATTGCACTAGACATTGGTATGACAGGTTCCCCCAGGATACCAGTGAGCCCGTGACCTACCAGCCAGGGCTCCCTCAACACAGTCCTGCTGCAACCAGACATCAGCCTACCAAGGCTTCTCATAGAGGTGGAGGACACACCTACCACGTTATTTACAGACTTCTGTGATGAGGGCTGCACAGGAAGGCTGCAGCTGAGGCCTTGCCCAGCGTCCGAAGAGCACACCTCCCTCTGGTGCGTAAGCCCACGTTATACCCCCCCTGTGCGGCTCGGGGAACAGCCCAGCAGAAGCCCACAGAATCATGGCATCATGGAAGGGACCTCGAGAGCGTATGAGAGGTCAACAAGTCCAGTCCTCTGCATTTATGACTCTCCCAGGCCAGGGTTTGTCTGCCCTGAAAAACCTCCAGCGATGGAGATTCCACAGCCTCCCCAGGCAATTAATTCCAGTGTTTGCCCAACCTGAGGGTTGGGAGGTTTTTCCTCAGGTCCAGCCTACCCCTCCCTTGCTGCAGTTTAAGCCCATTGCCTCTTGTTCTAGCCTCAGAGGTTAAGGAGAATAATGTATCTCCTGGTAACAACCTTTCAGGTACTTGAAAGTTCCAATTGTCCCCCTCTCCCCAAGTCTTCTCTTTTCTAACTTAAACAACCCCAGTTCTTTCAATCCTCCCTCACAAGCCATGTTCTCTTGCACTTTCTCCATTTGCCTTGCTCTTCTCTGGACCTTCTCCAAAGTGTCCACATCTTTCCTGAAATGTGGGGCTCAAAACTGGAGACAATAGCCCAGCTGAGGTCTAAGTTTCACAGAGTAGAGCAGAAGAATGATTTCTCAGATCTTGCGTGCTCCAATAAACGCACCCCAGAATGACGTACCAGGGTTTTCTTATCACACTGTTGACTTATAGGCAGCTTGTGGCCCACTCTGACTCCCAGATCCTTTCTGCCGTGCTCCTTCGTAGGCATCTGCCATTTTGTAAGCGTGAAACAAACTGTTACGCCCTAAGCGCAGTACTTTGCATTCATCCTCATTGAATTTCATCCTATTTATTTCAGGTGCCTTTTTCCAGTTTTCCTCTCTCTGATTTGCTTTTCTGGATTATCTTTTTCTGATTTGTTCTCTTTGCCTGCTGTTTTTGGTTCTCTGTGTTTTAAATACTGAGTCCCTTCTGGCCTGGCTATGGTCTGAAAAAAGGGTTCTGCCATACAAAAACTCATCTAATAAACTATTTCAGTAGTCTTTAAAGCACGTGCCGCAAGCTTCGAAATTGCCACGCAAATGGCCGTTTTGAAGTTCACTAATGAAGCGCTGAAATGCCTATTCAGCACCTCATTAGCATATGGACGACAGCGGCGCTTCAAAATTGACGCTCCTCGCCGCCGCGCGGCGCCTCCAGACGCGGCTCGTTTTGAAAGAACCCCGCCTACTTCCAAGTCCCCTTATTCCCATGAGCTGATGGGAATAAGGGGACTTAGAAGTAGGCGGCATCCTTTTGAAAACGAGCCCTCTCTGGACACACCGCACAGCAGCAAGGAGCGTCAATTTCGAAGCGCTGCTGTCATCCATATGCTAATGAAGCACTAAATAGGCACTTAATTAATGAACTTCAAAAAGGCCATTTGGAAGCTTGGGGCACACATATACGTATACTTTCACAGCTCTCTGTTTGATCTATTTTGCTATAATTCAGAAGAGTAGGGGAATGGAATATTACCGTTAACTGGAGTACTCCATTGCCCTACTCCTTCTGTGGTGAGGCAGCCTGGAGGCAGCTATCAATTCCTTAACACTCCAGGTCATGGCAACCAAAGATTCACACACTTTGAGGGTGTGTATCTCGGGGGTCTACCGTATGTGGCTTGGCAACAGACGTTTTAGCATATAGGCGTCTTCCTCAGCCTGGGACAGAGTTTGGGGGTGGACTTGTTGATATGTGTGTGTAAGGAATGTGCCAGCTGGAGCTCAGGACTGGGAAAGGCTTTAGGCCCTGTGTGTTTCAGATCTCATTTGCATGAAAATCTAAATAGATGCATATGTAATACCCTCTCAACAAAGTCTGATGGGAGCAGGTGAAGCTGTGAGGTTTCATCTCTTGTCATGAGCATGTTCTTGTAAAGTCACAAGTTATGCTATCACCCAAAACAAAAAGCAGTCAAGTAGCACTTTAAAAACCAGCAAAATAGTTTATTAGGTGAGCTTTTGTGGGGCAGACACACTTCTTCATACCATATCACCCAGTGTAAGAAATGTGGGTTCTCACCCATGCTTGAAGTATTTGTGCAATAGAGGGTAGTCACCGTGACCTTGGGAAGGTATGGGTTGCACAGGAATCCTTTCATCGGCACTATTAAGGTTTTTAAAAGTGCAAGTTTTTGGGGGGTGTGGCTAGTGGTGTTTTATTTGGAAAATTGGTTAGAGATTTTTCTGGCTGCTGTTGGACAAGGTTTGTGGGTTTGATATAATAAGTTTTCGGTAACTTTCTTTTATGAAAGGGGAAAAAGATAGGAGAAGCTCTTGGATTTTTGTTATGGGAAGGGTAGCTGAGTTAGTCTGGATCTGTAACAACAACAAAGGGTCCTGTGGCATCTTATAGGCTAACAGAAAAGATTAGAGTATGAGCTTTCTGTGCTCGAAACTTTTCTGTTAGTCTATAAGGTGCCACAGGACCCTTCGTTGCTGGTTTTTTATTGTAAGCATGCAGTGGATTGTTGCCCTGGGGGTAACATTAGCAATTTAAAAGGGGTGCTGTAGAAGGCATGGAATTTGTAGCCAGGATTTTCAACCAGTGCAGTGTAGCTGTACTTTGGAATGGCTATGCTAATAACTGAATGGAAAAGTACCAATGAGGTGCTGAAATGAATATTCAGTGCCTCATTAGCATGCTGTTGGACAGGGCACTTTGTGGCTTGGTTCCATGGGGATTCTTTGTGAAAGGCCCTTGCAAAATGGGAAATCTCCTTATCAGTGGATAGGAACAAGGGGATTTTGAAGTGTGCAGGACCCTTTGGGAAAGGACGCTCATGTAGCCAGCCCACACGCAAGCAAAATGGGGCACTTTTGAAGTGCCGTGGGCGGCAGTATGCTAATGAGGTGTTGAATATTCATTTCAGCACCTCATTAGTATTCTTCGATTTGGCCATTAGCACGGCCATTTCGAAATTTTGGCCGAGTGCGGCCACAGCCCCCTAGTCTTCGAAAGCCCCTAAAACCAAATAGGAATAAGGGGCTTTGCAAAGGGTCCCATCTGCACTGCATGGGCGGCCTGCTGTGGCTGCCGTTATGCTAATTAGGTGCCTCATATTCATGGTAGTGCCTCATTAGCATGTTCTGACCTTGCTTATTACCATGCCCCTTTTGGAAAGAAGGGGCTAGCGTAGACGTAGCCTTTGTGAGACTCCTTCTTGGTAGGTGGTGTAGTTAGGCCCAAAGCTGAAACTGCTATGAGCTGAGCAGAAGAACTGGCGGCTCAAGCCATGGAGAGCTGGTTTTGCCTCCAGCCACAATACAGGGGACAAACAGCCAGTGGGGGGGCACACAGGACACTGGACCAATGAGAGGACGGCTGGCCTTGCCTCAGGCTCAATGAGGGGTGCATCAGGGTGATGTGTCAGGGCCTGCACAGACTGGACAGAGTTGTAAGTGGGGCATTTGAGGTGGGGCGCAGAGAAAGTTTGGGTGTGTGGATTGGATCCTTACAGTACTGGACTGGTGAGCCTGAGAGGCAAAGGACACTACTCAATCCATCTGAGCTGGGACAGTTACTTGAGGGTTGGTTATGAACTCTGGGTGTGGGATTTTCCCAAGCTATTGCCATGTGCTTTCTCTGCCTCTTTCATTAAAAGTTTCTTTTCTACACTCAGACTCTGTGCGTGCGAGTGGGGAAGCATCGCCTCTCCGAGGCGCCCGGGGGTGCACATTTCCCAGGCTACTGGGTGTGGGCTGGAGCCACTTCTGTGTGAGATGAGTGAAAAGGAGCCCCTAGATGTTGAACCCGGCCCTCCTTGCTGCCGACTCCTTCTGGCAGAAGAGTTACATGTGAACAAAGGACAGGAACGCTGCCTGTTGTGTCTGCCTGGCTGGCTGGGTTTGCTGGTCTAATGGGAACAGATAAGAGCAGTTACAGGGTTACGGGCCGTGGTACGGGCCATGGTGGGAGTGTAATACAGGAGCATACTCTGGAAGGCTGCCTGGCTCCTTCTCTCAAACTGAAGTCAAGTTAGGCCCAGTTAGGACTGGCAAGAGGGCTGGGGGGAGGGGCAGGGGCAGCAAAAGCAACAGTAAAAGCTAAAGAAACTCCTGGCCGTGGCCAGAACGCACCCTCTCCCGTGACCCCTCCCCCGTGGGATACAAAGGAGGTGGGATGAAGCATTCTGTCTCAGGACCCGCCCAAGTGGAAGTGACTATAAGGGACGTGGCTAAGGGCACACACTGCAGGTATAGCGAGGCCTAATCAGAGGGGGTGTCAGGGAATGAGGCGAGCGCGGTGTTCTGCAGTGTCTGAGCTGGGAAGCGAGACAGCGTGAAAGTGCTGGGGTGTCAGGCTGGCAGAGGAACCCTGGGGAGCAGATTTGGCCGGGTTGCAGAGCTAGGGGTGCACTTGCTTGGAACTAACTTACTTCGGGCTTCTGATCTCCTGATTTCCGCATCTGTGACAAGAGCTGGGGGCGGGGTGAAGGGAAAGCCTTCTGACACTGCCTCGCTGGCAACCAGAGCCACCTCCCCACCTGCACCCCCACCAACCCCCCTCTACAGCCACTGGGCTCACACACCTCTAGCCTGGAGGCAGAGCTGGGCCCTGCCTGTTCACATTGTCCAAATGCCCACCAGCTAAACGGGGAGCCCTTGATGACGATTTTTGGAACTCTGGGCTTTATATATTGTGTCTGTTCTGGTCTGGCTATGATCTGTAGGAGTGGGTCTGTCCCATGAAAGCTCATCCCTGAATAAATTATTTTGCTAGTCTTTAAAGCGCTAGCGGACTGCTGTTTTGTTTTGCTGGAATACAGACTAACACGGCTCTCTCTGTCCTAAAGAAGCCGAGGTTAAGGGGCTTGTAAGCGGGCAAGCCGGAGGTGACGCATGGGCTGCTTTACCGCTCAGCCTGCCGCTCAGAGTGTGCCCATGAGCACTGATCCGAGTTTACGGGCTCAGCAGCTGCTGTCACAGTAACTGATTCCAAGCAAACTGTGGGGTGGAGGGAAGGGAATCCATACGTCCACACTCAATACCCCAAGAATCAGGGGCACCATGTGGGAAGAGTTTAGCTACACACCCCTGCCAAGCTCTGAATGCGCCATTACATTTTCCCTCATTTGCCCTCCCCTAAAATTAGACTCAGCCACAGCTTTGCCCTCCAGTCTCCAAACGTTTCCGAAGGAGCCCCCCTGCAGGCCCCAGGGAGATGGCTGTGCCTATACGCAAATCTTCGTCAATCCCAAATGCCTTCTCAACTTGGGCCAATGGGGTGGAGGTGTCCCAAGCACCCGCAGAGTCCAAATAATGCTTCAATTGGGGTGCCGATGTTCTGGGAAGCAGCATCACCCCCCCAGCCGTGCCCCTGCGCAACACTACCTAATGCAGCCTTCCGGCAGGGAGTCACAAATGACGGTGTTGAGTGGCTCCATTCAGCTCAATGGCCGGTAGCTCTAAAACCTGGCGGTGGTCTAATGTTAACGAGCTTGCTGCAGACTGTTTAAACAGAGGTGCCCGTCTGTAGCACAGCCTGGCCTGGGATCTGTCCCCCTCCTTGCCGTCACGGAGGTGTTTGCCGGAAAACCAGCTGCCCCAGCCGGTTGCTGACAGCTTTGAAACGATCTTTGCAAAAGCTGAACAAACCTGAGCTGCTGCCCCTGTTCTCAAGCATTCTTCATCCAAAGGGCAAAACCCCTGGGCTCCCCGTTTAGCTGGTGGGCATTTGGACAATGTGAACAGGCAGGGCCCAGCTCTGCCTCCAGGCTAGAGGTGTGTGAGCCCAGTGGCTGTAGAGGGGGGTGGGTGGGGGTGGAAGTGGAGAGGTGGCTCTGTTTCCAGCGAGGCAGTGTTAGAAGGCTTTTCCTTCACCCCCCCCCCCGCTCTCGTCACACAAGCGGAAATCAGGAGATCAGAAGCCCGAAGCAAGTTAGTTCCGAGCAAGTGCACCCCTAGCTCTGCAACCTGGCCAAATCTGCTCCCCAGGGTTTCTCTGCCAGCCTGACACCCCAGAGCTTTCACGCTGTCTCGCTTCCCAGCTCAGACACTGCAGAACACCGCACTGGCCCCATTCCCTGACACCCCCTCTGATTAGGCCTCACTAGACCTGTAGGTGAAACCGGCATCCTCGTCCGGGTGGTGGCTGCGCCAGACGTCCACCAGGGAGCGACGGTTAATGAGCTCCCTGAGGACGTCCGCAGCGGCCTGGCACTTCTCGGTCCCCGTGCGGTCCCGCTCCTCGAGGGTGCAGTTGAAATCCCCGCCGAGGACCAGGCACTCGCGAGGATCGATGGTGTCGAGGAAGGCCGCCGCCTGCCGGAAGAAAGGGGTTCTCTCCGGGCCGAGTGTCGGGGCATAGATGTTGACAAGGTGAAGAGGCAGCCCCTCCACCCGCACCCGGAGATACAGCAGGCGGCCCGGCACGACCTCGACGCTCCCCAGCACCTCGGGCTGCAGGTCTGGGGAGAACAGGGTCGCTACCCCGGCCCGCCGGGCCGAGAGATGACTAAAGTGGACCCCGTCTCCCCACTCCAGCCGCCACTTGGCTTCGGCGGCCGGAGTAGTGTGGGTCTCCTGTAGAAAGGTGACCGAGTACCCGCCCTCTCGGAGGAAGGAGAGCACTCGGCACCTGCGGAGACCCGACCCGCAGCCCCTGACGTTTAGTGTGGCAAAGATGAACGGCGCCATTTGGAGGGCTGGGGAGGATCCTCGCCAGAGGGAGCGCCGGCGGTTCCCGTGGGGCCACGCAGCAAGCCGTGAGCCACGCCAAAGGTGACGAGGGCGTCACGGAAGCCACGGGCCCGTTGGTAGACCGCGGCGTCCCTCTTCCCGGTCCCCTTACCCTCCCTCAGAAGGGCCCTCGCGGACTCCAGGACAGAATGAAAATCTCCCCAGCGCTGGAGGGCAAGAGTAACCTTGTTCTTGGAGCCGCGAACGTCCTCCAAGAACTGGCGCATCTCACCCGCCAGCGCGTGGGGTGCCGAGGTCTCGGGGTCTTGAGAACCCGTCGGCCTCGCGTTCTCTTGGGCCCCCTGGCCAGAGAAGAGGTTGGGGGAGGGACTGGGGCCTAAGTTTGGGAGGGATGAGGGCGGCGGAGGGAGAGCAGCCCCGGAAGTGCTGGGAGAGGGCAGTGCAAGAGGGGCCTCCTGAGGGGTTACGTCCTCGGGGGCAGGTATGAGTGGGCAGGGGTAAAAGGGAGGGGGAGGTATGGGGGCAGGGGAGGTAGAGATCAGTGGGGGAAGAGAGGGGTCATGGGGGGGAGGGAAAGGAAGGAGTGGGGGGGGAGGAGGAAGGGGAGGGTTTAGAGTGGGGGGGATTGCGGGTTCTGGAGCGGGGCATTGGCTGGGAAGGGGTATGGCGGGGGTGGCAAGCAGTGAGGCCAAGGTGGGAGCAAGGGCAGAAATACGGGCCAAGGAGGTCTCCAGGAGGGGGGCTTCCTCAGGCAATGGCAGGGTAGAGGTTGAGGTGCCGGCACAGTCAGCGGGAGGCGCCGGCAGGTCGGGGGAGAGGGTATCGGGGTTTTCAGTTGCAGGGATGAAGGGGGGGTGCAAGGGGAGCCCTAATTCCCCTAGGGCGTCCGGGGGCTGGCCGACCTCCGCCGGGGGGGCGTCCCTAGTTGGGGGAGGGGTTGCCCCTTGGGACAGCTCAGGGCAGAAGGAGGTGGCAAGTGAGAGATCGCTGGTGGGAGGGGTGGGGGAAAGTGGGAGGGGTGGGGGAGAGTCCAAAGGCAGCCCACAGGCCTCTAATAGCAGGCCTTCCATGTCCAGGGCCACTGGGGTGAGGCCCAGGGCCTCGACCTCCTGAGAGAGGAGGGCGAGGCCGGGAGCCACCTCCTCCGGGTGCTCCATTACAGCCGCCTGGTTAGCGGCCGGAGGGGTGTCGGAGGAGGGCGCGGGCACGGGGCGGGCCATCTCAGCCTCTTTTGGCTCTGGCTCCGGGGCCAAGGGGGTGTTAATCTCCTCGGCCGCCACGGCGGCAACCTCCGTCACCCCCGGCAGACGGTTGGTAGCCAGGGGTTCGGCGGGTGGAGCGGGGCTGCCGGATCTCTTGGGTGCCTTGCGTGGCACCTCCACCCCGTCCTCCGGCGGGGTGGGGTGCCGGACGCGCGCACCCCCTTTTTTCCTTTTCCCCCCCACCAATACCGAGTCCTAAGAGGAGGCGGGCTGGGCAGTAGAGGAGGAAGGGCCAGGGGATAGGGCCGACAAGGAGGAAGGGAGGGAGGAGGGGGGTGGGGCGGCGAGGGAGAGGGGCGACCCACCCTGGGGTGGGCCCTCTTTTGGTCCTGCCGCCGGTCCTGCCTCCCTCTCCTCCACGGGCCCGGCTTTTGTGCCCGCTCGGGCGCCGGCGCCCGCTTCTTCTCTCCCGGCACCATGCTGCCGGGCGCCCTCCGACGCCTGAGCGGCGATGGATCCGTCCGGGCCTAAAAGAGGAGGGGCGGTCCCAGGGCCTGTCGCGGTCGGGGTGCCGCCGGTCTCGTGGCTGACGCCCCCCGGGTCGGAGGAGGTCCCGGGCTCCTCTTGTTCGTGCCGGGCCAGGGGGCAATCCCTCCGGACATGCCCCGCCGCCCGGCACCCAAAGCACCGGGCCTCCCCCAGGGTGTAGAAGACCCGGTACTGGGCCCCTTGATGGGGCACCAGTATAGTCCCCTCCTGGGCCACCCCGCCCTGTGCTGCCGCCGGTGGCAGTTGGACTCGGGCCTGCTGGCGGAAGGAGAGTGCGTGCCGGAGGGCGGGGTCTTTGCAGCCTAGGGGGAGGGGACTCAGGACCGTCAAAGGCCGGCCCAGGGCGGTGAGGAAAGGCAGAAGGGCGGCGTTGGGAAGGAAGGGCGGGACGGACGAGAACACCACCCGCACGACCAGGTCTTCCAGCGGCTCCAGGGGCACGTGCACGCCCCCAACCGCCAGGCCCCTCTCCACCGCCTCCTGGGCGGCAGCCTCCGAAGCCAGGAAGAAGATGATCTTCCCGAACATCCGGGAGGCCGCCACCACAGCCGCGGACCCCACCACCCGTGCCAACGCCCGCACGTAGGTTTCCACGTGGGGCGAGGCAGCCACCAGGAGGCAGCGGACCCCGTGCCTCCTGGTGAGCGCGGGGAAGGGGCCGCGACCGTCGGGGATGGTAGTCCTGGCGGAGGCAGAAGGAGCAGGGTGCGGCGCGGCGGCCGCCACCTGGGCATACAACCTGGGGGCCGAGATGTCGGGGCCCCCAGGGGTGGTGGAGGGAGCAGGGGGAAGGGGAGAAGGGGAGGCTGCGGCGAGTGCTTGGGCAGCCGGGGGTAGAGTCCCCGCCACGGGGGGTTTAGCCTTCCGGGTGGGGCTCTTGCCCTTTCTTTTCCCCTGGCCCTTCCTGCCCTTGTGGGGGGGTGGGTTCGGGGCCAGGTTGCTGGAGGACGCCGCGGCGGAGGTGGTAGGAGCCCCGGAGCCTGCGCCCGCGCCCTCAGCCGACCTGGCGGCAGAGTCTTGGGTGGCCCTGGATGAGTGGGCCACCGTTTCGGGGGTGGGTGGGGTGACAGTGGAAGACAAGGGGAGGAGGGGGTCACCGGATGACCCTCCGGCGGGTGTGGGGGTCATGGTGGTGGGTTTATAAGATGGGGGAAGTTTGTTGGGCGTGGGGCCTTTAAGAGAGAGCGGGGGAGGGGATGAGAGTGGAGGGGAAGGAAGGGTGGAGGCGTGGCTGCCCCTCCCCCACCAGCCGGGCTGAGGACCCAGTCAGCTGGGGGAGGGGCAGAGCAAGGGCAGTGAGGTCAGGGGAAGGTGAGACCTAAGATGGCCGCTGCTCCCAGCACAAGTTGGTAAGATGGCTCCTTTTCTGCACTGGGATGTGGGGAATTGAAGTTTGTGCGTGCGTGTGCGGGGGGGGCTCAGGCGCTTGGGTGAAGTGAAAAATAAAGGGGGGTGGGAGGGGGCGTGGGCACAGCCAACCTGGTGGAAATGGGGGGGTGGGGGTGCCCACGTGTGCCTGAGGGGTGGGGGCCCACAGCAGCTGCTGCAGAGCCTTCAAGAAACCAGGGGGAGAAGGAAGGGGCAGTTGGTTAGAAGGGGGCCTAGGTGGAGGAGGGGCCCCCAGCGGCGGCTGGGTGGGGGTGGGGGGGCAGTAAGGGGGGGTGGCTGCAGGGGTGGGGCAGGGGCACACCCTAACACCCCACCCCTGGCTATGCAGCCACCCCTCTGGAGTCCCGGTGGAAAAGAAGGGCTCTGCCCAAACTCACCCCTCCCAGGCCACTCCACAGGAGGAGGCCTGTGGAGGGGGCCCAACCGCCGCTTTCTGAAGCCCCTTACCTTTCCTGGGGGGGGAGGATGCAGCAGCTGCTGGATGAGGAGGTGGGATGCTCAAGTGGGGGGCAGCAGCAGTTCCCCTGCCTTTGGTTGTGTGGGGAATGGGGAGCAGGGGAACGCAGTGCTGCTGAAGGCTGGGAGGACTGAGTCTGTCAGAGGTCATCTGCTTGAGTATGCAAAAGATGTGCATGTGTCATACCTTTTCAGGCAAAGCCTAATGGGTAGCAAGTTAGCCATGAGATTTGGTCTATTGTAAACATGTAGTTGTAAAATCACAATTTAAGCTGACACTTAAAGCGGGAGTTGTGAGATGTCACCAATGCTCTGGGTTGTTGTGGGGGACAGGGCAGCCACCGTAGCTGTTAGAGACGTTGATTACACAGGGCTCCCTGGTTTAAACCCTTTGGAGGGAAAAAGGGATGAGTACTGGTTCAGCTAGTTGGCTGTGTGCCATGGCCTTGCTTATGCTTTGGCTACATAGCTGTAAACCTGGCTGAACAAACTCTCCCTAGCTGTGTTTGCACGTGCATACTACTTTGAAGTAGTGGCACCAACTTCAAAATAGTGCCTTTTGCGTCTGCGTGTATCAGGCACTACTTTGAAGTTAACTTTGACGTTAAAAGGAGAGATCTCAAAATTGATAACCTTATGAGGAGATAGGAATAGCGCCTTACTTTGACCTTGAATGTCGAAGTAGGGACTGTGTAGGGCTACGTCTACACGTGCACCCAACTTCGAAATAGACTATTTCGATGAATAACGTCTACACGTCCTCCAGGGCTGGCAACGTCGATGTTCAACTTCGACGTTGCTCAGCCCAACATCGAAATAGGCACAGCGAGGGAACGTCTACACGCCAAAGTAGCACACATCGAAATAAGGGAGCCAGGCACAGCTGCAGACAGGGTCACGGGGCGGACTCAACAGCAAGCCGCTCCCTTAAAGGGCCCCTCCCAGACACACTTTCATTAAACAGTGCAAGATACACAGTGCCAACAACTAGTTGCAGACCCTGTATATGCAGCACGGACCCCCAGCTGCAGCAGCAGCCGCCAGAAGCCCTGGGCTAAGGGCTGCTGCCCACGGTGACCACAGAGCCCCGCAAGGGCTGGAGAGAGAGTATCTCTCAACCCCCCAGCTGATGGCCGCCATGGAGGACCCCGCTATTTCGATGTTGCGGGACGCGGATCGTCTACACGTCCCTACTTCGATGTTGAACGTCGAAGTAGGGCGCTATTCCCATCCCCTCATGGGGTTAGCGACTTCGACATCTCGCCGCCTAACGTCGATTTCAACTTCGAAATAGCGCCCAACACGTGTAGACGTGACGGGCGCTATTTCGAAGTTACTGCCGCTACTTCGAAGTAGCGTGCACGTGTAGACGCAGCTTAGATGATCTGCATCCTACATCATCGAAATTGCTGGGTGTCCATGGCTACGTCTACACGTGCAGCCAACATCGAAATAGCTTATTTCAATGTTGCGACATCGAAATAGTCTATTTCGATGAATAACGTCTACACGTCCTCCAGGGCCAGCAACGTCGATGTTCAACTTGGACGTTGCTCAGCCCAACATCGAAATAGGTGCAGCGAGGGAACGTCTACACGTCAAAGCAGCACACATCGAAATAGGGATGCCAGGCACAGCTGCAGACAGGGTCACAGGGCGTACTCAACAGCCAGCCGCTCCCTTAAAGGGCCCCTCCCAGACACAGTTGCACTAAACAACACAAGATACACAGAGCTGACAACTGGTTGCAGACCCTGTGCCTGCAGCATAGATCCCCAGCTGCCGCAGAAGCAGCCAGAAGCCCTGGGCTAAGGGCTGCTGCCCACGGTGACCATAGAGCCCCGCAGGGGCTGGAGAGAGAGCATCTCTCAACCCCCCAGCTGATGGCCGCCATGGAGGACCCTGCAATTTCGACGTTGCGGGACGCGGATCGTCTACACGGTCCCTACTTCGACGTTCAACGTCGAAGTAGGGCGCTATTCCTATCTCCTCATGAGGTTAGCGACTTCGATGTCTCGCCGCCTAACGTCGAAGTTGGTGCCGCTACTTCGAAGTAGCGTGCACGTGTAGACGCAGCTCATGGGCTACGTCTACACGTGCACCCAACTTCGAAATCGCTTATTTCGATGTTGCGACATCGAAATAGGCTATTTCAATGAATAACGTCTGCACGTCCTCCAGGGCTGGCAACGTCGATGTTCAACTTCGACGTTGCTCAGCCCAACATCGAAATAGGCACAGCGAGGGAACGTCTACACGGCAAAGTAGCACACATCGAAATAAGGGAGCCAGGCACAGCTGCAGACAGGGTCACGGGGCGGACTCAACAGCAAGTCGCTCCCTTAAAGGGCCCCTCCCAGACACACTTTCATTAAACAGTGCAAGATACACAGAGCCAACAACTAGTTGCAGACCCTGTATATGCAGCACGGACCCCCAGCTGCAGCAGCAGCAGCCAGAAGCCCTGGGCTAAGGGCTGCTGCCCACGGTGACCACAGAGCCCCGCAAGGGCTGGAGAGAGAGTATCTCTCAACCCCCCAGCTGATGGCCGCCATGGAGGACCCCGCTATTTCGATGTTGCGGGACGCGGATCGTCTACACGTCCCTACTTCGATGTTGAACGTCGAAGTAGGGCGCTATTCACATCCGCTTATGGGGTTAGCGGCTTCGACGTCTCGCCGCCTAACGTCGATTTCAACTTCGAAATAGCGCCCAACACGTGTAGACGTGACGGGCGCTATTTCGAAGTTACTGCCGCTACTTCGAAGTAGCGTGAACGTGTAGACGCAGCCGAGGAGATAGGAATAGCGCCCTACTTCGACGTTCAACGTCGAAGTAGGGACTTTGTAGACGATCCGCGTCCCGCAACGTCGAAATTGCTCGGTCCTCCATTGCGGCCATCAGCTGGGGGGTTGAGAGATGCTCTCTCTCCAGCCCCTGCGGGGCTCTATGGTCACCGTGGGCAGCAGCCGTTAGCCCAGGGCTTCTGGCTGCTTCTGCGGCAGCTGGGGATCTATGCTGCAGGCACAGGGTCTGCAACCAGTTGTCAGCTCTGTGTATCTTGTGTTGTTTAGTGCAACTGTGTCTGGGAGGGGCCCTTTAAGGGAGCGGCTGGCTGTTGAGTCCGCCCCGTGACCCTGTCTACAGCTGTTCCTGGCACCCTTATTTCGATGTGTGCTACTTTGGTGTGTAGACGTTCCCTCGCAGCGCCTATTTCGATGTGGTGCTGCCCAACGTCGAAGTTGAAAGTCAACGTTGCCAGCCCTGGAGGACGTGTAGACGTTATTCATCGAAATAGACTATTTCGATGTAGTGTGCACGTGTAGACGTAGCCAAAATGAACTTTCAGAGACTTTCAAGAATCAGCAAATAACATCGCTGGCTGCGTCGGAAGTTATGACTGATGCAAGTAAAGTTTTGCTTCAACAATTCTTCTCTCTAACCCTGTTCTTTCTTTTTTGTTAATAAATCTTTAGATATTAGACCTAAAGAATTGCTGAGCGTGTTGTTTTGGGTAAGATCCAAGTATATATTGACCAGGGGCAGGGGCTGGGGCTGGGGCTGGGCCCTTTGGGACCTGAAACAATCTGTGTGGAGTTTGGTAAAATAGGCTTAAGAGCCTCTCACCTTAATTTGGGGGTTGTTGGTCTGGGCTGGTAGAGCAGCTGGGAAGTCTGGGGGTTTGCTGATGTGGCTCTAGCTGCCCAGTGGGGCTGGCAGAGGTGCTGTGGTGGCTGGTTGGATTTGCCTTAGTGAGAAGGAAATCCCAGCCTGAGGCTGTAAGCAGCCTGGATTTTAAGCAAAGTTGCCCTGGATTGAGTTCACTAGCTGTGCCCAGAAACCCCATCCTATTACACCTGCCAACACACTCTGGTCCTTTCCCTTGCAGGGATTTGCTTTCCAAGCATGGGATGGTTGGTGGGAGCCTTTCTGGGCCAGTGGCAAACACCAGCTGCTTCTAAGAAAGGTCCCACTTGATCCTACTCAGGCACTTGGCTGCCAAAGTCTGGAAGTGAGAAATTCCCTCCTGACCCCCGCACTGGCAGAACATTGAGGGGCGGCAGCTCAGTAACCTTCATCACGCTGAGAAGCAAAAAGCCCGTAATCTACAGCCAGACCCAGTAGCCGAATGGAGGATTGCAGAGGTGTGGATTCAAGTCATACCTGTGTTGATTGTGTTGCATTTTCTGCTGGGAAAGGGAGCCACTCCTGGGAGCACAGCAGTGTCACTGCCACTCCCAAAGACGCTCTCGTTCCCTATGACTCCTCCTGTACTTACGAAACATGGATGACGTCTTTATGATTTGGACCCCTGGTGTAGAGACTCTAGGAGAATTCCACAGAGACTCTAACAATCTGCACCCCACCATCAACCTATGCCTTGACCACTCCACACAAGAGATACATGTCCTGGACACTACACTACAAATCAAGGATGGCCTGATTGGTACCACACTCTACCGGAAACCCACTGATCGCTAGACTTACCTACATGCTTCTAGCTTCCATCCTGCACACACAACACAATCCATCGTTTATAGTCATGCCCTGAGATACTATCGCATCTGCTCTGATCCTAGTGACAGAGACCGAAAACTACAAGATATCTACCATTGATCCGAAGAAGTGGGTCTGTCCCACGAAAGCTCAACACCGAATAAATCATTTTGGTAGTCTTTAAAGTGCTGCATTTTGGCTGCTTTGTTTTGTAAGATCTCTACCAAACATTCATAAACCTGAATTACCCACCAGATGAACTTAAAAAAAACCAAACAAAAAACAAATCAGCAGGGCTAGATGAATACCCAGAAACCAACTACCCCAAGATAGGCCCAAAAAAGCCAAGAACAGAACACAACTGGTCATCACCTACAGCCCCCAACTCAAACCACTGCAACGAATTATTAAAGACCTACAACCTATCCTTAATCATGATGCCACACTCCAGAAGGCCCTAGGTGACAGGCCTGTTCTCTCCTACAGAGAACCTCCCAACCTTATCAGGCTTCTCACCACCAATCATAGGCTGTACCGCCAAAATACTAATCCTGGAACTTTTCCTTGTAACAAGCCCTGTTGCCAGTTTTGCCCACATATCTATGCTGGAGATTTCATCCCTGGACCGAACCACAATAAGTACAGGATCATGGGCACATTCTCCTGTTCCTCAGCTATAATCGTATATGCCATCGGCTGTGTCTACACGTGCCCCAAACTTCGAAATGGCCATGCAAATGGCCATTTCGAAGTTTACTAATGAAGCGCTGAAATGCATATTCAGCGCTTCATTAGCATGCGGGCGGCAGCGGCGCTTCAAAATTGACGAGCCTTGCCGCCGCGCAGCGCGTCCAGACGGGGCTCCTTTTCGAAAGGGCCCCGCCTACTTCGAAGTCCCCATATTCCCATGAGCTCATGGGAATAAGGGGACTTCGAAGAAGGTGGCGTCCTTTCGAAAAAGAGCCCGGTCTGGACGCGCCGCGCGGTGGCAAGGCTCGTCAATTTCGAAGCGCCGCTGCCGCCCGCATGCTAATGAAGCGCTGAATACGCATTTCAGCGCTTCATTAGTAAACTTCGAAATGGCCATTTGCATGGCCATTTCGAAGTTTGGGGCACGTGTAGACACAGCCATCATGTGCCAACAATGCTCAGTAGGCATCCTTCGATCCCAAGGGATCATGGGTTTGCACCCCAGTTGGACTGATTCGAGCAGCGTCTTCTGTGGCTGTGCAATCCAATGCGGGAGTGGCAGTCCTTTCCGCACTGTGAGCAGCAGTAGGCAGATGTCGCTCTGGTGTCACGGGCAGGGATTTTCCTGAGGGCTCTCCTGTCTTCCGCTTCCTTCACCAAGGTAGTTTCATACATCGCAAGAGCTTCCTTCACTCCCTGTTTCCAGGCGTGCCTGTCTGAGGCGAGCGAATGCCAGGTGCTCACACTGATAGAGAGAGCGCTGAGGTCACGCTTGCACGTGTCCTTGTAGCACAATTTCGGTTGCCCTTTCGGCCTCTTTCCAGACGCCAGTTCGCCGAAGAGGAGGTCCTTCGGTATTCGGCCATCCGTCATGCGTGAGACATGGCCCAGCCAGCGCATACGCCTCTGTTTGAGAAGGGTGAACATGGAGACGGCGCCTGCCCTCTCAAGCACTGCGCTATTGGGGACCTTGTCCTGCCATGAGATACCGAGTATGCGCCTAAGGCAGCGCATGTGGAATGTGTTGAGCCTCTGACCCCCTCTACAATGCTCACACACCACGTATATAAGACAGACCACAAACACTCTTCGACAAAGAATGAACGACCATAGAGCAGACATTAAAATCTCCAAATACCCCAACCTGTCAGCCCGCACTTTACTGGAGCGGGCCATTCTGTTAAAGACCTGAGAACTTGTTTGCTACTGAAAAGGGACTTTAACGACCGTCTACAGAGGGACTGCTCAGAACTAACATTCATATTCAAATTCGACACATTAACATGTGGTTTGAAGAGGGACAGCAACTTCCTGCCCCATTATAAGGATTCTTTTACCTTTTAAGTGCTTACTTGTTTTATCTAACTCTTAACTCCCCCCCGGCCCCGCCACCCCTCTGCTCTTCTGACTTGCCAACCTTGATTATGATTTTTGGACCTCTGTGCTTTATATATTGTGTCTGTTCTGGTCTGGCTATGATCTGAAGGAGTGGCTCTGTCCCATGAAAGCTCATCACTGAATAAATTACTTTGCTAGTCTTTAAAGCGCTAGCGGACTGCTGTTTTGTTTTGCTAGAATACAGACTAACACGGCTCTCTCTCTCCCAAAGAAGCCGAGGTTAAGGGGCTTGCAAGCGGGCAAGCCGGAGGTGACGCGTGGGCTGCTTTACCGCCCAGCCTGCCGCTCAGAGTGTGCTCGAGAGCACCGATCCGAGTTTACGGGGCTCAGCAACTGCTGTCACAGTAACTGATTCCAAGCCAACTGTGGGGCGGAGGGAAGGGAATCCATACGTCCACACTCAATACCCCAAGAATCAGGGGCACCATGTGGGAAGAGTTTAGCTACACACCCCTGCCAAGCTCTGAATGCTCCATTACATTTTCCCTCATTTGCCCTCCCCTAAAATTAGACTCAGCCACAGCTTTGCCCTCCAGTCTCCAAACGTTTCCGAAGGAGCCCCCCCTGCAGGCCCCAGGGAGATGGCTGTGCCTATACGCAAATCGTCATCAATCCCAAATGCCTTCCCAACGTGTGTCAATGGGGTGAGGGTGTCCCAAGCACCCACAGAGTCCAAATAATGCTTCAATTGGAGTGCCGATGTTCTGGGAAGCAGCATCCCGCCCCCAGCCGTGCCGCTGTGCACCGCTGCCTGATGCAGCCTTCCGGCAGGGAGTCACAAATGACGGTGTTGAGTGGCTCCATTCAGCTCAATGGCCAGTAACTCTAAAACCTGGTGGTGGTCTAATGTCAACTAGCTTGCTGCAGACTGTTTAAACAGAGGTGCCCGTGTGTAGCACAGCCTGGCCTGGGATCTGTCCCCCTCCTACCCACCCCGGAGGTGTTTGCCGGAGAACCAGCTGCCCCAGCCGGTTGCTGACAGCTTTGCAAAGATCTTTGCAAAAGCTGAACAAACCTGAGCTGCTGCCCCTGTTCTCAAGCATTCTTGATCCAAAAGGCAAACCCCTTGGGCTCCCCGTTTAGCTGGTGGGCATTTGGACAATGTGAACAGGCAGGGCCCAGCTCTGCCTCCAGGCTAGAGGTGTGTGAGCCCAGTGGCTGTAGAGGGGGGTGGGTGGGGGTGGAAGTGGGGGGGTGGCTCTGGTTCCCAGCGAGGCAATGTTAGAAGGCTTTCCCTTCACCCCGCCCCCACCTCTCGTCACACAAGCGGAAATCAGGAGATCAGAAGCCCAAAGCAAGTTAGTTCCAAGCAAGTGCACCCCTAGCTCTGCAACCTGGCCAAATCTGCTCCCCAGGGCTCCTCTGCCAGCCTGACACCCCAGCACTTTCACGCTGTCTCGCTTCCCAGCTCAGACACTGCAGAACACCGCGCTGGCCCCATCCCTGACACTCCCTCTGATAAGGCCTCGCTAGACCTGCAGTGTGTGCCCTTAGCCACATCCCTTATAGTCACCCTCCACTTGGGCGGGTCCTGAGACAGGAGGCTTCATCCCACCTCCTTTGTATCCCATGGGGGAGGGGTCATGGGAGAGGGTGCGTTCTGGCCACGGCCAGGAGTTTCTTTAGCTTTTACTGTTGCTTTTGCTGCCCCCGCCCGCCCAGCCCTCTTGCCAGTCCTAACTGGGCCTAACTTGACTTCAGTTTGAGAGAGGGAGCCAGGCAGCCTTCCAGCGTATGCTCATGTATTACACTCCCACCATGCCCCATACTACGGCCCGTAACCCTGTAACTGCTCTTATCTGTTCCCATTAGACCAGCAAACCCAGCCAGCCAGGCAGACACAACAGGCAGCGTTCCTGTCCTTTGTTCACATGTAACTCTTCTGCCAGAAGGTGTCGGCAGCAAGCAGGGCATCTAGGGGCTCCTTTTCACTCATCTCACACAGAACTGGCTCCAGCCCACACCCAGTAGCCTGGGAAATGTGCACCCCCGGGCGCCTCGGAGAGGCGATGCTTCCCCACTCGCACGCACAGAGTCTGAGTGTAGAAAAGAAACTTTTAATGAAAGAGGCAGAGAAATCACATGGCAATAGCTTGGGAAAATCCCACACCCAGAGTTCGTAACCAACCCTCAAGTAACTGTCCCAGCTCAGATGGATTGAACAGTGTCCTTTGCCTCTCAGGCTCACAAGTCCAGTACTGTAAGGATCGAATCCACACACCCCAACATTCTCTGCACCCAACCTCAAATGCCCCACTTACAACTCTGTCCAGTCTGTGCAGGTCCTGACACATCACCCCGATGCACCCCTCATTGAGCCTGAGGCAAGGCCAGATATCCTCTCATTGGTCCAGTGTCCTGTGTGCCCCCCCACTGGCCGTTTGTCCCCTGTATTGTGGCTGGAGGCAAAACCAGCTCTCCATGGCTTGAGCCGCCGGTTCTACTGCTCAGCTCGTAGCAGTTTCAGCTTTGGGCCTAACTACAGCACCTACCAAGAAGGAGTCTCACAAAGGCTATGTCTACGCTAGCCCCTTCTTTCTGAAAGGGGTATGGTAATAAGCAAGGTCAGAACATGCTAATGAGGCACTACCATGAATATGAGGCACCTAATTAGCATAATGGCAGCTACAGCAGGCCGCCCATGCAGTGCAGATGGGACCCTTTGCAAAGCCCCTTATTGCTATTTGGTTTTAGGGGCTTTCGAACACTAGGGGGCTGTAGCCGCACTTGGCCAAAATTTTGAAATGGCCGTGCTAATGGCCAAATCGAAGAATACTAATGAGGTGCTGAAATGAATATTCAGCACCTCATTAGCATACTGCCACCTGCGCCACTTCAGAAGTGCCCCATTTTGCTTGCGTGTGGGTTGGCTACATGGGGGTCCTTTCCCAAAGGACCCTACACACTTCAAAATCCCCTTGTTCCTATCAACTGATAAGGGGATTTCCAGGTCTGCAAGGGTCTTTCAAAAAGGATCCCTATGGAACCAAGCCACAAAGTGCTCTGTCCAACAGCATCCTAATGAGGCACTGAATATTCATTTCAGCACCTCATTAGTATTCTTCTATTCAGTTATTAGCATAGCCATTCCAAAGTACAGCTGCAGTCCAGAGCTACGTCTACACGTGAAGCCTACATCGAAGTAGCTTATTTCCAGGGCTGGCAACGTTGACTTTCAACTTCGACGTTGGGCAGCACCACATCGAAATAGGCGCTGCGAGGGAACGTCTACACACCAAAGTAGCACACATCGAAATAAGGGTGCCAGGAACAGCTGTAGACAGGGTCACGGGGCGGACTCAACAGCAAGCCGCTCCCTTAAAGGGCCCCTCCCAGACACACTTGCACTAAACAACACAAGATCCACAGAGCCGACAGCTGGTTGCAGACCCTGTGCATGCAGCATGGATCCCCAGCTGCAGCAGCAGCAGCCAGAAGCCCTGGGCTCAGGGCTGCTGAACACGGTGACCATAGAGCCCCGCAGGGGCTGGAGAGAGAGCGTCTCTCAACCCCTCAGCTGATGGCCGCTATGGTGGACCCCGCTATTTCGATGTTGCGGGATGCGGATCGGCTACACGTGCCCTACTTCGATGTTCAACTTTGAAGTAGGGCGCTATTCCCATCCCCTCATGGGGTTAGCGGCTTCGACGTCTCGCCGCCTAACGTCGATGTTAACATCGAAATAGCGCCCAACACGTGTAGCCGTGACGGGCGCTATTTCGAAGTTAGTGCTGCTACTTCGAAGTAGCGTGCACGTGTAGACACGGCTTGCAAGTGTTCAGGAGGGTGGTTGGGTGACTTGCATTACTGAACCCTGTTTTTTTGTCAGGTGGTGGAGCTGGCCCATGGTCCCTGGGGGTGATGTCCCATAAATCTTGTCTTAGGTGCTGTGGTCACCCCTTGTATTTCAGGGCATGATTGCCAGGGTGCAGGAGAGGTGGGACCTGCTTGTCTCTGATACCCAGCCTTCCCAAGGCCAAGCCAGCTAGCTGCTTTGAAAACAGTTGCGCAAATCCAGCGGCCATTTGTGCTCTAGAGAACAGACTGGCCCTGCTGGTTGGTCTGGTGGGGAGAGAGCTGCGCAGGGCAGCTGTGTCCCTCACTGCCAGGACTCCCAAGTTTAGAGCAAGGTCTGCCTACCAGGACCAGCACCAGGGGTACGGGGAGAGGACAGGACAGGACAGGACAGGACATAGCTTAGCCTTAACCTCCTGCTGGGTGCTCAGAGAGTGCCATTGGCACTGGAGGAAAAGGCTTCTGCCTCTGCAGCTCCCCGTTGCACAGCCCAGACGGAGCTGCCCTCCACTGAGCACGTCACTCCGCCTCTCTTTGGGGCATGCCCCAGGCAAAGGATTAATTGAGCCCTGCCACTGGGTCCATGCTGTGGCAGCCAGTTTCAGCCACTTCACGCTGGATCCACGCCGCGTCCCAGGGAATTTGCAGCCCCTGGGTTGGCCTCACCCCTTCCTACCCTGGACAGCTCATGCAGAACAGAAGGCCCCCACGCTGCAGGGGGGTGCTGTGAGGAGGGGCAGGCAGGGCTCTGGCTGATAGGAGCCTGTGATGGGGTTCAGGGGTCCCCCTGCACTGCACCCCGTCCGCTGGCAGGAGTGACTCTCACTCAGCAGGTACAACAGGAGGTTTATTAGGCACCAGATGCCCAGTTTCTCACAGAAGCGTCAGTGCAGCAGTCAGAGACAGTCCTTCCAACCCGTCCTGGGGTGAGGAGCCCGAGGGGTGCCCCTCTGGGGTGTAGCTTTTGGCTGGCTGCCTTCCAGCTCCCTCTCACCCAGCCTCTAACTGCTGCCCCCGATTCCAAACCAGCTCAGCTCCACCCTCCTCTTTGTTCAGGGCTGAGGTGTTACCTGCCAGCCTAGGTTATAGCCCCAGGGTCATCCTCAGCCGCTGGGAGCTGCTCTGCTTGTCCCACACATCCAGCCTGAGTCTCACACATGCACTCCCCCCACTCCATCACAGAGCCCCACAGCAGGTAGGGGTGGGGAGCCACAGAAGGGGGGGATGGGAAGGGACCTCAGCTTGTCCCTGGCTGAGTCTCCCAGGGCCCTGTGCTGTGCCAGAGGGGGCTGTGGGCTGGCCCTCCCCCAGCCCTTCATAGAGCCAGGCGCAGCGGGAAGGACAGCATGTCACCGGCTCCCCGCAGGCTGAGCGCCATTGTGCCAGGGAAGGAGCTCATTGTCTGCGGGCAGGCAGGCTCATGCAGACAATGCGGCTCTGCTGAGCAGCCAAACAGGCGCTGGAGCTGGCGGGGGCCCAGGGCTCCCCGGCAGGAGATCCTCAGAGAAGGGCTCGGAAGAGCCGCCTTTGGAGAGCCTGGGCTGTGTGACTCGAAGGGCAAATGGGGGTAGGAGTTGGGGTTAGGGGCACTTAAGGGAGGAACGTGAGTTGGCTGGGGGGCCAACAGTGGGAGGAAGGGGTTGGTGAAGGGGAGTAAGGCAGGCCTGTGGCGGGGGGAGCTAGCTAGCTAGCTCAGTGGTTAGAGCATTGGCCTGCTAAACCCAGGGGTGTGAGCTCAGTCCTTGAGGGAGTCACTTAGGGACCAGGGCCAAGTTTTTTAAAAAAAGGGGGGAGGTGCTGGTTCAGGCTGAATGACATTCTGAGGTCCTTTACATCTCTTTGAGGTGTGTATCTCCATATAGCTTCGACAGGAGTAGGGATAGCTCAGTGGTTTGAGCATTGCCCTGCTAAAGCCAAAGTTGTGAGCTCAGTCCTTGAGGAGGCCATTTAGGGATCTGGGGCAAATAGATTTAGCTGGCTTATTGGTCTCTGGGTATCACTTTTAAAAAAAAAGCGGGGGGAGGGGTTAACTGAGTGGCCTGAGCAGTGGCCTGTTAAACTCCCTGAGTTGTGAGTTCAGGCCTTGAGAAGTTTGGGAGAAATAATGTGTGGGGAGGAAATCTGTCAGGGATGTTGCTTGGTGCTGTGTATCTCCCCAGATGAAAAAAATGTCAAGGGGGTGGGAGAGGTCAGTGGTTAGAGCATTGACCCACTAAACCCAGGGGTGTTGAGCTCAACCCCCTGAGAGGGCCATTTAGGGGGTCTCAGGCAAATAGATTTAAAAAAAAAAAAGTGGCAGGGATGGTGCTTGGCCCTGCCCAGAGGAAGGGGACTGGACTGGATGAATTCCCAGGGCTCCTTCCAGCTCTGTGAGATGTGTATCTCTGTATATAAATCACAGGGCCTGTCACTTGAGCTCCAGGGGGACCTCCCTCAGCTGCCTCTACCAGTACATCCATTATCTTCTCTGCCAAGCTGAGCCCAGCCCTGAGAGGGTGCCACTGCAATCCCCCCGTCTTCATCACTCAGCAAGGCCTGGGAAAGTGACAAGTTCAGGGCCCACCTCCACTCTTCTGGTTTTAGCCCTCAACACAGACCACAGAACTGGCTGTGCTCTAGCAAAGCATTTTAGCCAGAAGTTATTGTGGCTGCAGCTGAGGCCTCACACAGACTGGGCACATCACTGCCAGTCACAAAGCCTGGGCAGAGCAGGGGCTGAGATTCCTGCTCGGTGGGGGATGAGCATCTCAGGAAGAAGAGATGGAAAGCTACACTGAAAAGGGAAAGCCCCAGGTGCCTCTGAGATCAGACAGACCCCCACAGCTCTGCAGAAGCAGGGGACTCACTGCCCCATGAACTGAGCAGCTGAGCTGGGACCTGTGCTAGCCCAATGTTCCCACAGCCTGTACAGCAGGGCGGCTCTGCCAACAGTAATACCCAGGCATCAGCCAACGTAACAGTGTGTGTGTCTGGTACAACTTCCATCCAGGGACACCAGATACCTGGCAATCATTGGCTAACTCAGCCTCATGCTTTGCAGGAGATGTGGCAGTAGAGCCACCGACCGGCAACAAGAATCTCCCAGAGTCACAGAGTCAGCTGCATGTGCAGAACCCAGGAGTCCTGGCTCCCAGTCCCTCCTGTACTCTCTAGGAGGCCTTCCCCCCGAGATGTGAATAGAGCCTAGGAGGGTTTGCTCTCATCCCTTGTTGTGTTCTCTCTGTGCCTCACTGCCCCACCTACACTACAGGGACTCTCAGGTTGCCCCCCACCCCACCTGGGTAGTGGAGGCTTGTTAAGCACTAAGTTATCTGCTCAGAGCTCTGGCTGAGCAACAGGCGTAGCGGCTGAGCCTGGGGGCAGGCCAGAGTTGGGCAGAGCCCTTGGGCAGTCAGCCTATGCAGTGGTGGGCAAGGGAGTCACAGAAGCGCTCCCTGCCTGGGCCCTGCTGGGGCTGTCCCCTTCCCCACCCCTCTTCCTGGCACACATCCCAGTGCGAAAGGGCCAGCCCAGCGACACAGATGGAGGTGGAGACCTTCGCAAGGCTGTGCTCTGGCCCTGGGCTCCTGCCAGGTTCCCTGGGCTGCCTGTGCCCAGGAAATGGAGGGAGGTAAAGAGCAAGGGAGCTTTCACCCATGCACAAACCTGAGAGCGGGGAGGAGGGGCATGCTGAGCTATGGGTCTCAGCCCTCCCTTCAATCACTGTGAGCAGGCTACGCTGCAGCCTCACCAACACCTGGCTTCTGACATGCCCTGAGGAGGCTCCAGACGTAAGAATTAATCACCATAACACATAACAATAATTCGCCCGTACTCAGAGCCAGGTAAATGTGGCTGCCTTACACCAGCACCAATGCATAAGCCAGTAACGTAACAGTGCCACCTGGTCGTCAGTTTGGGTATCGCAGCAAGGGCATCCCCCGCGGAACATGCCACAGGCTCTCTGACACCGGTCATGGCGTCTCGCCACAGCTTCCAGTGCTGAACTGAGGAGGTTCCTCCGGCTCTGGGTTCAGGCCCAGAAAGATGATAGCACACCGGGAGGGAATTCAGGAAAGAGCAGGCAGAAGCTGCCATGTACCTTGAAGGAGCTAAGAGCCTCCTGGCTAGAGCACTGCACCCCTTTCATTGCAGCTGGCCAACACTGACCTAAACCTTGGACTAGTCCACAGGGAAGAAGGACATCCCGGCATAGTGCAGAGCCAAGCTGCCTTCTTCCAGCGGCTACAGCATGGTAAGAAATAAATATGGCAAGAACAACAAGAAGGCCTGTGGCCCCTTATAGACTAACATATCTTGCAGCATAAGCTTTCGTGGGCAAAGACCCACTTCATCAGATGCATGAGTAGGGGGGCGGTGTCAGAGGGGTATTTAAAGAGTGGAGTCCCAGGAAGAGGGAGGGCCGGAGCTGACAAGGTCTATTCAGCAAGGTGGAAATGGCCCAGTCCCAAAAGCAGTTATCAAAAGAGGAAAATCCAAGTCAGATCAGATGGGGGATGTGAACCTTTGTCAGAGTCTAACTTGTTTTGCCCTCTTTTGGTAAGTACTGTTGATACCGGGCCATTTCCGCCTGGCTGAATAGACCTCGTCAGCTCCGGCCCTCCCTCTTACTGGGACTCCACTCTCTAAATACCCCTCTGAAACCACCCCCCCGCAACTCATGCACCTGACAAAGTGGGTCTTTGCCCACAAAAGCTTATGCTCCAAAATCTCTGTTAGTCTATAAGGTGCCACAGGACTTCTTGTTGTTCTCGAATCTACAGACTAACATGGCTCCTCTCTGATATATGCCAAGAACGAATCATGCCAAACCAACCAAATTTCCTTCTTTGAGCGAGTGGCTGGGGAGAAGCTGGGGAGCAGCGCTATATCTAAAGAACACTTTTTACATTGTGATGCCAAAAAAGGCTATTCCTCCAAATCAGCTGCTGGTATGGCATTCTGACACACCAGAGCCGTGTCTACACGTGCACGCTACTTCGAAGTAGCGGCACTAACTTCGAAATAGTGCCCGTCACGGCTATACGCGCCGGGCGCTATTTCGAAGTTAACTTCGACGTTAGGCGGCGAGACGTCGAAGTCGCTAACCCCATGAGGGGATAGGAATAGCGCCCTACTTTGACGTTCAACGTCGAAGTAGGGACCGTGTAGTCGTTGCGCGTCCCGCAACTTCGAAATAGCGGGGTCCGCCATGGCGGCCATCAGCTGAGGGGTTGAGAGATGCTCTCTCTCCAGCCCCTGCGGGGCTCTATGGTCACCGTGGGCAGCAGCCCTTAGCCCAGGGCTTCTGGCTGCTGCTGCGGCAGCTGGGGATCCATGCTGCAGGCACAGGGTCTGCAACCAGTTGTCGGCTCTGTGGATTTTGTGTTGTTTAGTGCAACTGTGTCTGGGAGGGGCCCTTTAAGGGAGCGGCTTGCTGTTGAGTCCGCCCTGTGACCCTGTCTGCAGCTGTGCCTGGCACCCTTATTTCGATGTGTGCTACTTTGGCGTGTAGACGTTCCCTTGCAGCGCCTATTTCGATGTGGTGCCGCGCAACGTCGAAGTTGAACATCGACGTTGCCAGCCCTGGAGGACGTGTAGACGTTACTCATCGAAATAGCCTATTTCAATGTTGGCTTCATGTGTAGACGTAGCCCAGCATGCCCCACATTGCTGCCTTTCAGAATTAGCTACCAGTGTTCCTGGAGCTCATCCACGGAGGTGGGGATTCACTTGGTCCTAGGGGGAGCTAGTTCTGAGTCTGGGGCTTCACCTGTCAGATGACTCCCTGACAACCTCTCCTTGGTCCTGGAGACAATCCCTGGTCCCTGTGCAGTGCCCCACCTTCACACAGCCTCTACACACACATAAGGGGCAACCAGCTCTGACAAACACCTGCTTCTTGGTACAGCACCACCACCGTCCACACCCTCTCCCGACACTCAATACCACGAGCATCTACATGTACATTTGCACGCTGCCCAGAGGCACAGCAGCAACATACACACCCCACCTTTACACACACACACACACATCCTTTCACACAGCACCTCCACACACACACACCCCCTTGGCCCTACGCACCACACTGGCTCCAATGTTGCTATCTTGGCTCTGCACCCAGTGCTGTCAACACACCCACCTGCCCCCTGCCCTTCCCCGTTTCTTTTGTGACCCCACGACCACCCGCTGCAGGCATCTGCTAGCGGCACAGTCCCACTTGAGGCAGGAGAGACAAGGTATGGTGGGTACACACCACACAGCCCCCTCCCCCGCCAGCATAAGCAGTGTGTTGTTACTGTTGCTGTTACTGTGATTATTTATGTACTTTCCATTGTTCTACAAACTAACTACCATGAATACATGAGGGGTGCAATTTTATATTCTTGCCTCAGGTGCAGAATTAGCTAGTTAGGGTACTGAGATTGTCACAGAACCTACTACTGGAGAGAGCAAGAAGCATTTTTATTCTGGAGTAAAAATGAGTTTGTTCTGCTCTGAATACATCAGCACAGAGATCTCTCCTGAAATAGAGGTGCTGGTCAATTTCACAGCTGAATCAGTTGCTCATAACCTTCACAATTACTGACATTTACTATGCTTATGGTTATACTAGAGAGGTTTGTGACATAGTAGGGCATGCAACAAACTAAACATGGATCAAATGCATCAACGTTTCAAATCCATCACAGAATACACCACCTTGAAGAGCGAGTACAGACACATGTTCAAAATATTCTTTAACTCAACTATTTCTAACTATTCATAGCCCGAAATCAGCCACACATGCAACATTTGGTTCAGGTCTCCGAATGTTGCTTGTCATGTTATGAATTTCACATCTGTAACAATATTTTACAAGTATGATTTTATTAAATAATTGAACCAATAAATAATTGAAATTCAATGGATCGATTGCAAAATGCAAAGGAGAATAAATAGCACCTTACAGGATTAGAAGGAAACATGGGCCTGCAGTTGTACAAAAAGATGGGCAAGTTGAGGGAGGCAGCTCCAGAAAACAGACTCCTCTCCTTGCCAACCCCTTGGGGCAGAGATGCTGCATTTAAACCATGTTCCAGCTGGCTCCATCCTTCTGTCCCTGACCTTGCACAGCAGGGGATGGGGGGCTACCTGCCAGCCCACGCAGGCCAGGAAGCAGCACTGTAGCTGTTTCTCAGCATGAAGACTCCTGTGGGGTCAGCATTTCCCCTCACAGCCGCTCTGCAGAGCAACCATAGGAGCAGGAGGAACTGACCAAGCCTGTGCCAGGCTGGGACTCAGGCAGCTTTGACCAAGGAGGCTCGGCACCCTATTGCAAAAGGGTTACTAGGTAAAGGACTGACAAAGGGCCTTACTGCCGGGCCACCTCTGGGGAACTTTACTGGGAACATTCAGACAGGGTTACCCTACAGAAGAGAGAACATCCCTGAGGCGCAGCGTGTCTGTAACAGTACCCACTCGTTCCCACCGCAGTACCACCGGGCTCAGCAACCTTGGAGGCAGTGTTGAAAACTGACCTTCCATCCTCTCCAGCCTGAGTGCCGGTGATACTTTTAAAAGCCACTAGGGGTCCTTCTGACAACAGCTCCGTGAATAAACACGCGAGGAGGCAGGGCTCTCCCGCTCGGGGAGGGGGTTGGCCGTGTGAGACGGGCTTTTCCTACTCCCCAGGCGGCCTGGCTCTGTGCCAGCACCCGGCTGCCTGGGGGGAGGAAGGGCGGGGCTGAGCTCCCGCCTCACCTGCTGTTCTTGGCACGCGTGCCGGCTCCGCGGAGCCCTAGCACGTCACACGCGCTCCCGTTCGGGCTGCTGGCGCCTGGCCCTTGTACCGGGGCTGTGGCGCACTCCGGCATCCACCCACCGGCCAGAGGCGCAGGGCGCCGGCTCCCCCCCCCCCCACGGGATTGCACACCGCCGGGCCGGGCGGGAAAGCCCCGTCTCTGGAGGGGCGGGGGGCGTCACTTGTTCATCCCTCAGCACAGCAGCGCGCGCCCTTCCCGCCCAAATAACGGCCGCGCCCCTCCCAGGCAGGCGGGCGAGCGGAGCGCCGAGCGCTCGATGTGCTCCGGCGCCATTTTCCAGGAAGCGGGTGAGAGGCCGGAGGGCGGCGGCGCGGCAGGGCCGGGGGCGCGCGGAGCAGCGGTGCGGTGCGGTGCGGTGCGCTCGGCTTAGGGTGTGTGTGTTTGGCTGGGGGGTGGTGGGGAGCGCAGGGCCGGGGGGGTGTTTGTGGCTGGGGGGCGGTGGGGAGCGCAGGGCCGGGGGGGGTGTTTGTGACTGGGGGGCGGTGGGGGACGCAGGGCCAGGGGGGGTGTTTGTGACTGGGGGGCGGTGGAGAGCGCAGGGCCGGGGGGGGTGTTTGTGACTGGGGGGCGGTGGGGGGCGCAGGGCCAGGGGGGGTGTTTGTCACTAGGGGGCGGTGGAGAGCGCAGGGCCGGGGGGGGGATGTTTGTGACTGGGGGGCGGTGGGGAGCGCGGGGCCGGGGGGGGGTGTTTGTGACTGGGGGGCGGTGGGGAGCACAGGGCCGGGGGGGGGGTGTTTGTGACTGGGGGGCGGTGGGGAGCGCGGGGCCGGGGGGGTGTTTGTGACTGGGGGGCGGTGGGGGACGCAGGGCCAGGGGGGGTGTTTGTCACTAGGGGGCGGTGGAGAGCGCAGGGCCGGGGGGGGGGTGTTTGTGACTGGGGGGCGGTGGGGAGCGCGGGGCCGGGGGGGGGTGTTTGTGACTGGGGGGCGGTGATGAGCGCGGGGCCGGGGGGGGGTGTTTGTGACTGGGGGGCGGTGATGAGCGCGGGGCCGGGGGGGGGGGTGTTTGTGACTGGGGAGCGGTGGGGAGCGCGGGGCCGGGGGGGGGTGTTTGTGACTGGGGGCGTTGGGGAGCGCGGGGCCAGGGGGGTGTTTGTGACTAGGGGGCGGTGGGGAGCGTGGGGCCAGGGGGGTGTTTGTGACGGGGGGGCGGTGAGGAGCACGGGGCCGGGGGGGGGTGTTTGTGACTGGGGGGCGGTGAGGAGCACGGGGCCGGGGGGGGGTGTTTGTGACTGGGGGGCGGTGAGGAGCACGGGGCCGGGGGGGGGTGTTTGTGACTGGGGGGCGGTGAGGAGCACGGGGCTGGGGCGGGGTGTTTGTGACTGGGGAGCGGTGGGGAGCGCGGGGCCGGGGGGATGTTTGTGACTGGGGGGCAGTGGGGAGCGCGGGGCCGGGGGGGGGCATTTGCGGCTGGGGGGCGGTGGGGAGCGCAGGGCGGGGGGGTGTTTGCGACTGGGGGGCAGTGGGGAGCGCGGGGCCGGGGGGGGGCGTTTGCGGCTGGAGGGCGGTGGGGAGCGCAGGGCGGGGGGGTGTTTGCGACTGGGGGGCGGGGGGGGAGCGCAGGGCCAGGGGGGTGTTTGTGACTAGGGGGCGGTGGGGAGCGCGGGGCCGGGGGGTGGTGTTTGCGGCTGGGGGGCGGTGGGGAGCGCGGGGCCGGGGGGGGGCGTTTGCAGCTGAGGGGAGGTGGGGAGCGCGGGGTCGGGGGGGGGCGTTTGCGGCTGGGGAGCGGTGGGGAGCGCGGGGCCGGGGGGTGTTTGTCACTAGGGGGTGGTGGGGAGCGCAGGGCCGAGGGGTGTTTGTCACTAGGGGGTGGTGGGGAGCGCAGGGCCGGCGGGGGGGCGTTTGCGGCTGGGGGGCGGTGGGGAGCGCGGGGCCAGGGGGGGGCGTTTGCGGCTGGGGTGGTGGGGAGCGCAGGGCCGGGGGGTGTTTGTCACTAGGGGGTGGTGGGGAGCGCAGGGCCAGGGGGGGTTGTGTGTGTGTGTGTGTGTGTTTGGCTGGGGGGCGGTGGGGAGCGCAGGGCCGGGGGGGTGTTTGTGACTAGGGGGCTGTGGGGAGCGCAGGGCTGGGGGGTGTTTGTGGCTGGGGGGCGGTGGGGAGTGCGGGGCCGGGGGGGTTGTGTGTGTGTGTGTGTGTGTTTGGCTGGGGGGCGGTGGGGAGCGCAGGGCCGGGGGGGTGTTTGTGACTAGGGGGCGGTGGGGAGTGCAGGGCTGGGGGGTGTTTGTCACTAGGGGGCGGTGGGGAGCGCAGGGCCGGGGGGGTTGTTTGTGTGTGTGTGTGTTTGGCTGGGGGGCGGTGGGGAGCACAGGGCCGGGGGGTGTTTGTGACTAGGGGGCGGTGGGGAGCGCAGGGCTGGGGGGTGTTTGTCACTAGGGGGCGGTGGGGAGTGTGGGGCCCCGGGCTGTTTGGGTCCGGGGATCGCGTCGGGTGCAGGGGCCGGGCCACCAGGCCACACTAACGCCCCTCTCCCTCTCTCGCAGAGGTCCCCCTGGCAGCAGTGCCCCAGCCCACCACAATGTTCCACGGGATCCCTGCTGCACCTGGCCCAGGAGGTGAGTCCCGCTGGCCCTGCCGCCGTGGGGAGCAAGGGGCCCCACAGCACCACCCCATGGCCTGGGCTGAGACACAGACTGGCCCGGTCGACACCTGACAGAGCCCTGCTTGCTGGCCATGAGCAGGGCTGTGACCCAGGCCCACCCCGCCCCTGGCCAGAGACCCAGTGACACCGTGGGCTCCAGCTCCCCTCAGGGGACTGCCCGCCCTCAAAGTCCCCAGGGGTCAGGCTAGCGGGGCTGGGGGCAGCAGAGTGGTGGGACACTGGGCTCATGGGAGGGTGGGTATCACGGCCACAGAGGCAGGTTACGAAGCAATGGCTCAGTCTGCATCAACAGGGGTTAGGATAGCACAGCAGTTCCCAAATTGGGTTGGGACCTCATTTTAATGAGTTTCCCTGGGTTGGCTTAGATTTGCTGAGATCGAGGCCAGACAAAGGGCTTCAGCCCTGTGCAGTGGGGCTCAGATTCCAGGCCCCTCCTGGGGCTGCAGCCTGGGTCCTCAGCCTCTCCTTTCTTCGGGCAATGGGGCTGGTCTTTTGTTCCCCTTACTCGCACCCCTGGTGGCAGGGCCTGGGTTTTGGCTGAGGCATGTGTCTGTGCATTACTTTTTCTTGGCAGAAGTGGATTGTACAGCAATGAAGTTTGAGACCCCCTGAGATAAAGAACAGCTTTCCCACACTGAGGGTAGTTAAGCTGTGGAGCAGGTGCCCCAGGGAGGTTGTGGATCCCCATCAGTGGAAGTTGTTAAGAATAGGCTGGACAGATGCCTGGAAGGGATGGGCTCTGTTTACTTGGCCCTGCTCCAGTGCAGGGGCTGGACTCAACTTCTCAAGGACCCTTCCAGCTCAGAATCTGATTCTCCCTTGTGAACTGTGCTGGGTTCTCTGGCCTGGAGCAAGGGGCGGTGATCAGCAGGAGGGGCGGGATGGAAGAGCGGAGCAGGCTGTAGAGGTCCTGGGTGCTAGCAGTATCCCTGTAGCTAGTAGGCTAAGGAGCTGTGGACGTGGTCCTTCCTAACACCGGGTTACCAGGAAGGTTTTGCATTGTGGGCGTCACTGGTAGGCCCCTAGCTATAAGTGCTAGGTCTGTTCATGGATTTCCTCTTTTTCAGCCCCAGGGAATAAGCCAGAACTGTACGAGGTGAGTAACGCTGGTCACGTTCCCCTCCTCGTCCTGTCTCTGGCACAGGAGGCAGAATGACCTTCCAGCGTACGTCGGGTTTGGCTCTGCAAACGGTTTCACAGCCCTCAGTGCTGGAGCATTCAGGGGACCCCAGCTCTTGAGGTGATTCCCAGCTCCTTACCTCCATCTCAGTGTGGGTTTCTCTGGTCCCTGTCTCCTCTACCCTGTGGTGAGGATGCAGGAGGTCCGTATCTGTCATCTCCGTCCCCACCTGCTTCCAGCCTGTCCATTTGTGCAGCTGACCACACACTGTGCGGGTACCTGACAGGCTGTGTATCTGCTCTCCTTGCAGGAGGTGAAGCTGTATAAAAATGCACGGGAGCGAGAAAAGTGAGTCCATCCCCAGCCGAATGGGTTCCCATGTGGTACACAGTTCTGTGGGGCTTGGGAGTGCTGGGACTTCAAGCTGTTGTCTGCAGTGAGGTCCTTGCTCGGGAGATGCTGGGGCTGATGGTGCAGGGAGCTCTGCGTTCTGATGCTCTGTCCCCGCGCCAAGCTAGGAAGGACCCAAGAGCCCTTCTGCTCCGCCTCTGCCATTGGCCAGGGCAGCCTGCGGCTGAGAAAGATGCAATAGGCGGAAGGGTCTTCTCCAGAAAAAGGGAGTGCTCCTGCTGGGCTGTGGAGCATGAGAGCCCCTGTGCTGTTCCCAGGGACGCGGGCGCGTGTATAACGGTGGGGGTCACAGGCTATGCGCCTTCACGGGCTTCTGCGCTTGGGTTTCAGGTACGATAACATGGCTGAGCTGTTTGCGGTGGTGAAGACGATGCAGGCTCTGGAGAAAGCCTATATCAAGGACTGTGTCTCTCCCAACGAGTGAGTCCCCAGCTGGGTTTTGTTTCCAGCCTGGTCTCTCCCAGGGGAGCCAAGCGGATGCAGCAGCAGGAGCATCTCCTGCAGGATGCGTCGTTACCGAGTGGAGCAGAGTGACCTCCTCTCCCCAGGGCACTGCGGACACACTGGGGAGGGGGCTCAGAAGCATCAAAACAGCCCCTTAGTCCCCCCTCAGGCCCTGCCCACTTCCCCTGGGGGCCAGGCAACATTGCTCCATGCAGAGGGTCTCCAGTCAGAGACCCTGGGGAGCCTCCCCTGCCATGGGGGCTGTTAGAGTGTTCTCCTTTCCCTGGGGACCTGCTTGTACATCCTCGACCTCCGTGTTCCCCTCCTGCTTGGCATGAGCCACTCCAGCTGTTCTTACTCCATGCACTGCCCCAGGTACACCGCAGCCTGCTCCCGGCTCCTGGTCCAGTACAAAGCTGCCTTCAAACAGGTACAGGGATCTGAAATTGGCTCCATCGATGAATTTTGCCGCAAGTTCCGGGTGAGTTCAGCCTCCAGCAGTACAGCTTTTGGGGACTCTGGGACAGGAATATCGGGGGGCTCCTAGAACAGTGGGGGCGGGGTGGGGGCTGTGTTGCTGCTGAGTTCTACATGTAGGCCGCATCGACACTAGTCCCCTCCTTTTGGGGCGAGTTGGGAATATGCTAATGAGGCACCACCGTGAATATGCAGTGCCTCATTAGCATAATAGTGGCCCCACACAATTGGAAAGCACAGCTTTTGAATTGTGCGCTACCTCTCTAGACGGGGGCTTTTTGAAAGGACGCTCCTCCGCCCCCGGACTTTGAAAAACCCTTCTTCCTAAAACCAAATAGGAAGAAGGGGCTTTCGAAGTCCGGGGGGTCCTTTCGAAAGGCCCCTGTCTACATGGGCGGTGCGCGATTTGAAAGCAACAGTTTCAAATCATATGCAGCCACCATTATGCTAATGAGGCTGTGAGGGGGTTCGGGGTCTCCATCCTCTGCACCCCATCCGCAGGCAGGAGAACAGCAGGTTTATTAGGCAACAGGGCACAGCGTCGTACAGAGGAGTCAGTGCAGCCGGCAGAGAGAGCCAGTCGAAGCCATGCTGGGGAGAGGAGGCCCCGAGGGGCCCCCGGAGCCGGGGTCTTGCCCCCTCCTTTGTCTCTCTCTCTCCCAGCCCCGACTAACTGTTTCCAACATCCAGTTCCAGTTCAAACCCCTCAGGCTGCACCTCCTCCTTTGTCTGCAGCCCAGGGGTGTCACCTGGTCGCCAGGTTACCCTCAGCAGGAGCCCCACGTGTACACACAGGTATCTCCCACTGCATCACAGAGGCACTGCATATTCATGGCAGCGCCTCCTTAGCATCTTCCCAACTCGCTCATTACCATGTCCCTTCTGAAAGGAAGGGGCTTGTGTAGACATAGCCCTACTGTGCCTGACTGACTTAGATGCTGGGGGGAGAGACTGCATAGATTTGTTTATTCCAAGCCTGGAGGAACCAGTGTGGTCACCCAGGCTGTTCCCCTGTGTCCCTCTGGCCAGAGCCCTGCCCCCAGCTCACTCCCAGAGCAGACCTGTCCCATGAGAAATACAGCCCGCCTAGATTTAAAAACTGTCGGTGCTGGAGAACCCACCAAAGGTGAATTACACTCTCACAGTCACCTGGCTTAGAGAGGGGGCCCCTGGGCTTGGGGGGGTGAGTGTGCGCGCGCACGCGCACACACACTCTCTCTCTCTTTCTCTCCCTCCCTCCCCTGGACCAAAGGCACTTCCACCTTGTCGTAATCATATTACCTTCGTATAAATCCCGTGTACTTCCACGTCACACCTGCAGCAGTATTCAAGGTCACCACATCTCTAAAAAGATGTATTGGAATTGGGAAAGGTACAGAAAAGGGCAGAAAACCGATTAGGGGTATGGAATGGCTGGGGTATGGTGTGGGGAGAGTAGTAAGAGTGGGATTTCTCAGCTTGGAAAAGAGGCGGCTTATGTCCAGAACATCCCAACTGGTTGGACAAAGTCGATAAGGAAGTGGTGTTCTGTCTTCCTTCTCCTAATGCAAGAACTAGGGGTCACCCCATGAAACAAACAGGTAGTGGGGTTAAAACAGACAGAAGGACGGATTTCTTCACACAACGCAGGGCCAGCTGTGGGACTCCCTGCCACAGGGCAATGTGAAGGCTGAGACTATAACAAGGCTCAAAAAGCTACTGGATACGTTCATGGAGAACAGGGCCACAAATGGCTGTTCAGCAAGGTGGACAGGGTGGTGCCTCTAGCCCCGTTTGTCAGAAGCTGGGACTGGGTGACAGGAGAAGGATCACCTTTTGGTGACGTGTTCTGGTCATGCCCTCTGGGGCACCCAGCACTGGTCACTGTCTGCGACCAGGCTGGGTGGCCCTATGTTCAGACCGTCTGGCCACGTTCTGTACTGTGCTCCCTTCCCCCAGCTTAGCACATGGAGCGGAACCCGGCTTTCCCTGGGAAATGCTCTTTGTTGGGGGTTATATGGTGCTTGTTACCCTGCCCTGAGCTTGCCCAGCCTCATTGTAACCCTCCTTCTGCTGCAGCTCGACTGCCCGCTGGCCATGGAGAGGATCAAGGAGGATCGGCCAATCACCATCAAGGACGACAAGGGCAACCTGAACCGCTGCATTGCTGACATCGTCTCTGTACGTTCCCGGGGCAAGGGGCTGTGCGCACTGTAATCCCGGCATCCTGTGCTTCTGGGACTTTGGCAGCTGGCCTGGCCTGTGCAGCTGCATGGCTGGTCCCCAGGGGACTGTCAAGGGCCCGCTGTCCTGGCTTGCCCCCACCCTCCCAAGAGGGCTGGAGTGAGGTGCCCTGCTGCTAGCTTCCAGGCCATTGCTGAGGCACCTCTTTTCTCTTCCAGCTTTTCATCACAGTGATGGACAAGCTGCGCCTGGAGATCCGAGCCATGGATGAGGTGAGAATCATTTACAGAGGGACAGAGGATAAGACAGGGAGTATCTTACAGCCTTGGTATAAATCCAGGGTACACCCCCAGCTTGAATACTGCGTGCAGATGTGGTCGCCTCATCTCAAAAAAAAAAAAAACACCCTTGGCTGTGGAAAAGTTTCAGAAAAGGGTAACAAAAACAATGGATTTGGACCGGGTCCATCTGAAGAGAGATTAAAAAGTCTGTGACTTTTCAGTTTAGAAAACAATAGATGAAGGGTGCGGGGACGACTAAGAGGTCAACAAAATCATGACTGGTGTGGAGGAAAAATAAGGAAAAGGTATTTACTTGTTCCCACCACACGAGATCTAGGGGTTACCCAGTGAAATTAGCAACAGGGTTAAGAACAAACAGGATGTATTTCTCATGCAGTGCACAGTTCACTTCTGGAGCTCCTGGCCAGAGGATGGCGTGAAGACCAGGACTTTATCAATAGAGTTCCAAAAAGAGCTAGATCCATTCAGGGAGGTGAGGTCCATCGGTGGCTGTTAGCCAGGATGGGCAGGAATGATGGCGCTAGCCTCCGTTTGTCAGAAGTTGGAACTAGATGACAGGAGATGGACCACTCAATGCTCAGCTGTTCTGTTCGCTTCCCTTGGGGCACGTGGCATTGGCCACTGTCCGAAGACAGGGCACTGGGCAAGATGGATTTTGGTCTGACCCGGTGTGGCTGGTCTTCGGAGAGAGAGGGGGACAAGCTAGGGGTGCATGGAGGCTTCACTGCTGGCAGCAGCGCCTGAAGCGGGGTGGGGCTTTCCCAGCCGGGCCCCAGGCAGGAAAAGCAGAAGCTCCATGCTTTTGTGCATCCAGATCCAGCCAGACCTGCGGGAGCTGATGGAGACGATGAACCGCATGAGCCACCTACCTCTTGACTTCGAGGGGAGACAGAAAGTGAACCAGTGGTGAGTAGGGTGCTCTGGGGCCCCTGCCCTCTGCAGGAGCAAGCCCGGGTCCTGACCCAGCTCTCCAGGACAGGGCCTGGACCTGCCTTGCCCCATGGCGCTCCTGCCAGTCTGAGGGCATGGGGGAGCGCAGAGTGCCTTCGGGCCCAGCTCCATCAGTCTGCTCCCTCTGCAGTGGGAGGTGCTTGTCCCCAGCCCTGCTCGCCATGTCTGATCAGGGGCCTGGTTGCGGGGTGGGACCGTGGCCAGAGGAGCTACCAGCTTCCTCCTAGGCCAGCACTCAGGGCGACAAGTCATGGCTCCTGCTAGGTCCCTCCAGTACTAGTGCAGGTGCAAAGTGCAGCCCAGCAAAGGGCCTTCTTCCTGCTCTGGGGGCCAGGCCTGTGCCTTGACTCTCCCCGGCAGGCTGCAGACGCTGAGCGGCATGTCTGCCTCTGACGAGCTGGACGATTCCCAAGTGCGCCAGATGCTGTTTGATTTGGAATCCGCCTACAATGCCTTCAACCGGTTCCTGCACTCCTGAGGCTGGGCCCTGCGCCCTGCCTGGTCCTGAGGAGCGCCCTCCCACTGTAGCAGTCCAGCAGGCTCCAGGCCCTTTCCCCTAGGCTGCTGTTGGGGGCAGGAGGCTGGGAGTGGTGCACTGCAGCCGTTCCCGCAGCAGGGTTAGGGCTGAGTCAAGGTGAACTGTGCTGCTGCAGGGCACATTCACACTGGGCCAGCTCCAGCCAGCCTGTCTCCTCTCCTCCCTCCCCGTGAGTCCTGCAAGCAGGGCGGGAGACTTGTACACCTGCGGTAATAAACCCCCATGCTGGCTAGCCTGCGGTGCTGTGGCTCTTGCTGGGTGGGAGAAGCAGGCACAGCCACTGCACCTGTACTCAGGGCCTGGACCAGCCCATCAGCTCAGATTTTCTGGGTGCCACAGCAGCTGGCTAAGGCAGGGCGCTCCACCCTTGCTGACAACAGGTCATGCCCCAGGCTGCATGGGAGCCTGGGAAATGAGGGTGGGGGGTGTCAAACAGCTGTCCAGAGGGGGAGAAGGCTGGCAGGGTACAGAGCTCTGGCCCAAGCAGCAGAGGGCCAGGTCTCTGCGTCACTGCCTGCAGGGTGGCACAACACAGGCCTGGAGCAGAGGAGACATACAGCACTTTATTGATTGGTTTCCCAGGCCCCTGCACCAGGCAGAAGCCCACCCTGTGCGGCCAAGAAAACACCAGCCAGCTAATAAGTCTGTCTGAACTAGTCCAGTGGCCACTGGCAGGGCAGAGCTAGAACCTGTACAGCTCGGGAATGGGGGACAAATAAAATATCACCCTCCACCTGTGTGGGGAGACGTGCAGTAGGGAAGGGCTCTTCTGCAGGTGGCCGCCTTCAGTCTCTGGCAGCTTATTTCCCCACGCTGGCTTCAGAGCCTGCTCCAAGGCCAGTGCTGCCCCAGGAGCCAACCCCCCAGCCCTGCCAGCAGCCCCAGGGTTCTGCTGCGCAGGTGTGACTGCAGCTGGTGAGACACTACAGGCTGGAACCCAGCTCTCCGGGGACACTCTGGGACTTGCCACCCCTCTCTGTTAGCAGCACAGGCCCGGTAGCTCACTGCCTCCTGGGGACACAGCCGAGGCCTTGGTTCCAAAGCCCAGGGACCCCCATGGGGCAGAGTCCTGCAGCGTTCTGGTGCTCGGAGCCCGAGGCAGACAGGCCCAGTTCCGCAACAGCAGCCGGGGCCCTGCCTCCTTTGGTTACGACGGGACCAGCAGCTCCCTTCTCAGCTTGCACTGGTGCCAGGTGGGGGGAAGCTGCAGGGCTCTGGGCCCCCAGAAAGAACAGGTGCAGCAGCAGCAGCCAGGTCCTGCCCCTCCCCATGGGCCAGGCCTGAGTTCTGAGTGCAGAAAAGTCGCTGGCACAGGCCAGTCACCGTGCCTGGTTCCTCACGTCTGCCCAAGTTCCCTCTGCGAGCAGCCACAGCCCCAAGCAGGATGGGCCTCTTGTGTGCTCCAGCTGCGAGCGGTCGGGCACTTCAGATGCTCTTACAGAAGAGCTTGTGGTGCTGCGTGACTGCGCTCAGAGAGGTGCCCGGGGGGCCAAGCCAGGACTCACCCACGCCCCGCTGGTTGCTGCCGCTCAGCTGCCGGCTGCAGAGCCGCAGCTCACGCACGTTGGCAGAGACCCGGGCCCACGTGGTGCTGTCCAATGGGCCTCGCACCCTGCAGCCTGCGGGAAGGAAACAGGCCGTTGTAGCCACTGTGGCGCACTGAGAATCCTGGACCCGGCCCAAGAGGGGACAGGCTGGGTGACCCCCCTTGTGCCCTTTCTATCAGCTGCAGCCCCTCGCTACTCCAGTCCTGCCTCCTCTGCTCTGCTCTGCTCTGCTCTGCACACCACTACGGAGAGAGAAGCAACTCGGCAGCGCCAGCCAGGCCGGGGGCTGTGCTGGATCAGGAGCAAAACTCCAGGGCTCACAGCCTGCCCCTGCCCCCTCAGGATCACCTCTCAGTCCCTCCAGCGAGGGCAGGGTGATGCTCCCGCGGCCCTGCCAGGTGCAGGGAAGCAGGACCCCTCCGCAACCCAGGGATCTTGGAGCCCTTCACCCCCTCACCTGCCAGGCTGAGGTATTGCAGCCCCTGGCGCCTCTCCCCCAGCGCTGACAGCAGCATCTGCAAGCCCCCGCTGGTAACCTCTGGGTTCGCAGACAAATCCAGGGAGATGAAAGTGGGACAAACCAGGAGGCACCTGGGACCAAGAGAGTCAAACAGCCCCATGCCTCTCGGCTCACCCACAATGCACTGCTGCCCCATGGCCCACCCACTCCCTGTGGGCTAGGTGTTAGATGTGCGGTGTGCTGGCACTGCAGCCTTGGAGCGAGACCCCCAGGGAGCACAAGGTGCGACGGGGGAGGGAGGCAGCTGGACAGGTGTACTGCCTGTGAAGTGCAGTAGTAGAACCAGCAGCTCCACCCGACCACCAATCCACGTACGCCCGGTTCTGTAGGCAGGTCCTGCAGCTCACCAGGCCTCCCACCCAAGGGCTTGTGGCTCAGACTCCCTTCCCGCTCCGTCTCTTTTTACGGGAGGGGGTTCACCTGGTGGCCCAGAAAAGCACAATGCAGGGACAGAAGGTGGCCAGTGGGCTAAAGGCGAACATGGCCACCTTACCTCTCACTCAGGCTCTCTTCCTACTATGTCCCCATGGGCTGGCTGCTGGGCCCAGCCACCCCACGGCTCCTACCCAGCAGGAGATCACTCCGCATAGGACCCAGCTGGGTGAAGGTTGGTGTCACACAGCCACCCCATTACCTTCTGCCCCACAGCAAAGCCCCTGGCCCAGGGACCCCAGCGCTGCCCCTTTACCTGGCCAGCTCTGCGACAGCCTCATCATTCAGGTGGTTCCCAGAGAGAGCCAGGTGGGTGAGCGCACATCCCTGCTGGAATGGAACGGGGTGGGGGGCTGAGCCCAAAGCCACACACCACAGCTGAGCCAGTCAGGGCCGAGCCAGCTGCGTGAGAGGCCCACAGCCCCAGGACAAAAGGGGCTCCCCTGCCACGTGCAGAGCTCCTGCAACTCCTGCAGCCAGAGAAGGGTTACTGCAGGACCCCCTTGCACCCGTACCTGTGTCAGGCACCTGACCACCGGATCCACGAGAGGCTCGCCTAGGCGGGCCGCCACCGAGCCAATCTCCAGCTGGCTGAGGGTGGCGTAGGGCAGACTCCTGAGCAGCAGCTGCAGGCCGCTGGAGCCCAGGGCATTGTGGGACAAAGCGAGGGTCTTCAGGTGCACAGCTCCTGGGCCAGGGGCATGCGGGAGAGACAGCGTGTTAAGAGTGAGCCAGCTGCCGTCTGGCCCGGGCAGATAAAGGAGGCTGGGAGCTTGGCGGAGGGCCTGTCCATAGCTGCCTAACTGGAAACTCAGGCACCCAACAGGCCTGCACTGGGAAAGAACGGCAGAGCAGGCTGCTGTGGGGCAGACCTGGCAGGGAACCCAGGGCGTGGTGTCTGTGGGGCAAGACTGAGGCAAGCCCAGGCCTGGGTAGCTGCGAGCTGTGGGGCAGAAGCTGGCAGAGAGCGGACAGGACAGCGGTCCGCATTCTTTCCATGAGTGGAACCATCCTCACCCCCAAGCTGTAGGCCCCGTCCCAGTGAATGGGGCCCTCCTGGCAGTACCTCTGTGTCACAGGGGGGCCTAGCCTGTAGACCGTGGCGCTGGGGGAGGGGAGCCACAAGGGAGGGCACCACCTGTACCATGAGGCCACGCCTGCTGTGCCCCCACTCGGGGCTGGGGGAGTGCAGGGGCACTTACCTTTCAGGCTGTTGGCCAGCAGGAGGCGCTGGTGCTGCCCAAAAGCCTCAGAGAAGCCACAGGCCTGCAGCCGGTGCGTGGTCAGGACCGGGCAGGCTCGAACCAGGCAGGCCAGGGCCTCGCAGCTCTTGTCCCCTAGGGGGTTCAGGCTGAGGTCCAGCTCTTCCAGGCTCTGGAACAACAGGGGCGGAGGAGTCACCCCAACCTGCTGGGCTCTGCCCTGTGCCACCAGACAGCCGGGGCTGCACCCCCGCTGGGAGGACCACAGCGGCAGCCTCAGCCCCAGAGAAGGGACGGAGCAGCAGAGCCCCCCCCATGCTACAGGGACCCTCACAACCAGCCCCTCCCCAGAAGGACCTCGGAGCAGGCACCTTGGCACCAGCATGGCCACAGCTTACTCCTCCCTGATCCGGGGAGCCCCTGGTGTCCATCAGGGCAGCCCTGGCAGGAGCTCATCAGGGCCCTTTACACCAGCAGTGCCAGAGCCGTAGCCCAGAGCGCCAGGATGGGCAGCTTGGGGGTCCCTGAACTTGCTTGTGTCTCCGGGGTTCAGGCGGGAGGCCGGGGCCCCTCCCACCTGCCGTTGAGGGGAAGGGAGGTGCTGGACACACCCACAAGCCAACCTGGAAGACCGCTTGGGAGGGCAGCCCTGCTGCCAGCGCGCGGAGCCCCTCAGCACCGAGCTGGTTGGCCGACAGGTCGAGGAGGGCCAGGCTGGGCATGGTGCCCAGCGTAGCCAGCAGCTCGGCAGCCAGGCCATCGTCCAGCCCCGTCCCAGCCAGCCGCAGCTGGCGGATGGAGCTGTGCAGCTTGAGGGCACGCAGGAGTGGGGTGAGGTGGGGTTGGTGCAAGGAGAGGCCACAGGTGCTGAACGAGGGGCCCGACTCCTGCAGCTCCATCATCTTCAGCAGAAGCCGGTGCTCGCCTGCAACAGGAGTCCATGAGGGAAGACCAGTCGCTGTGGGGCACCCAGACTGACGAGCTCCCAGCCAGCTGCTGCCTGGCCGGGGCTAGAGCCAAGCAGCCAGGGAGCGGGTGGGGGGCAGCCGCGACCGGGGGCACCTTCCCCCCGCCCAGCACCACGTGGGGGGCAGCCGCGACCGGGGGCTCCTGACATTGCGCGCCGTTCAGCGGATGCTGGACAGGTCTTCCCCTGGCATGTAGCACGGCCCTGGGGGTGCCAATCTGTCCACCCGAAGCCACATTCCACCTCTGTCCCCTTCCGTAGCTGGGCCAGTGACCCGGAGACTGAGGGACTTGCCCGAGGTCACACACGCAGACGGTGGCACAGCTGTGCCCAAGCCCCCTGGACCAGCCTTCCCACTGGAGCCCCTCCTGCCTGTCCCCCCCACGGGCCGGCTGGGGCTGACCGCCCTGAGGCGCTACAAAACCCAGCGAGACCCTGTACATCCAACGGTTCCCACACGCAGGCAGGCAGCAGGGTCCGTGGCATCCCCTTACCCACGGCCAGGCTGCAACAGGCCTTGCGATACCGGTCGGCGAGCGGGGGCAGGTCCCAGGACTGCACCTCTGCCAACACCTGCAAGGCAGACGAGAGCCCTATGGGTAGGAAGGAAGGCCGGCTGGCTGGGCAGCACTGGCAGGCTCAAACACAAGGGGAAGGGCATCGCCAGTGAGGGGTGAAGCCAGACCTCCGAGCTCCCAGTCATCTGGGCCCTGCCGGTTGGTGCAGAGTCCACAGTGATGGGCCCCACCACGACCCTTCAGCGGCCTACAGGGGGACCTGGTGGGCTCAGCCCTGGAAGCGCCAATCCTGGCTCGGGTGCCCCTCACCTCCTCGTTGCTTTGCAGGACGTCCACGATGAGATCCTGGGGAGCCAGCAGTGCCCCTTCCTTCTTGAGGGTGAGCTGGGGCAGCAGGCCACAGGCCTGGTAGTGGCGCTGGGCCGCCTGCTCTGCCAGCCACGCCACCGGGCATCTCTCGAGGCCACTGCAAGGGAAGGGAAGGGAAGGGCTGAGCCAGAGCGCCCCACCAGAACCAGGCCCCCAGCCCACCCTCCCAGGGTGGGGCAGGAACAGGGCAGCCCCCCCAGTGGCAGAGGGGAATGGCCCTGTTACCCCAAGTCCCTGACCCCCTGGCGCTGCCTGGGAGCTGGACCCCTCCGAGGGTGCTGCTAATGTTGCCCCAGACCCGGCTGGGGGGGCAGGACTCCCGGGCTCTGGGCCATGTTGGGAGGAAGGATGCGAGGCGGCTCTCACCTGTGCGGCACGGGGATGAGGAAGACGTTGTCTTGGACCCGGACCCGCACTCGGATGGGGGGTGGCCGAGTCGGGGCTGCAGCCAGCAGTGGGGCCTGGGAACAGGGGAGGGGAGTCAAGACCCAAGAGACAGCCCAGGGGACTCCCTTGCTGTTGTGCACCCCCAGCACCTCACCTGTGGGGCCTCTCCACTGCCGTCTACGGGCCTCAGACCAGCGGCTGGCTCCGGAGCCACCAGGGCCTGGCCCCCGCGGGACCGACCCAGCGACGTCCTGTCCACTATCTGGGTGAGGCGGCTTTGCCGGGCCCTCCTCTTCTGGGGCAGAGCAGCTGGGAAGGGGGCTGCGCCGTCGCTCTCAGACCCACTGGTGCCCCCTGAGTCCGAGCCCGACTCCCCCGGGCGCCGGTGGCTCCTCTTGCGGGGCTCCCGGCTCGCCCCCAGGTCGTCCTCCAGCCAGTCATCCCCCACGTACTCCTCGGCTGGGATCAGGGCCGGCCTGGCAGAGGCCTCGGCCGGCACCTGCTCAGGGACCTGGCAGGACTGGGCACTGCCCACGCCACGGATGGATGCTTCGTACTTGGCCTGCCCGGTGCCAGCGGGGGGCAGCCCAGGCTCTGCCCGCCCGAGGAACCCCGGCACCTGGCTCTCCTCCCCCGGTGCCCTCAGGCTCAGGAGCCGCTGCCTCTTATTGATGGGCTGGAGCGGGGTCATGCACTCGTCCAGCTTGGCCCAGCACTCTGGCCCCTGCCCGCCACGCTGGGTCAGGATCCTGCAGGGCGCAGTCGCCTTCGTGGAGGGGCCCCCACTCTGGGGCTGGGGGGGCCACAGCTGAGTGGGGGGGTGTCAGCGGCTCAGAGAGCTCCGCATCAAACAGCTGGCTCTGCGGCACATCCTGTGGGGGCTGAGCCACCTCTGCTGCTGGGCGGGAGACAGGGAACCCCGTGAGTTGGGCCCAGCCCCCAAGAGATGCCCCCCCACAGCACCACTCCCACCCGGCCTCACCTCGCCCCACCACCGCCTCCTTGAGCAGCTGCTCCATGGCTCGGCAGCGCTGGCGCGTCTCCTGGTCCAGGTCCCGGCCGTACATCCTCACCCACTCCCGGAGGGTGCCCAGAGGGCTCAGGCCCTGCGGCGGATAAGATGGAGGGGCTGAGCCTCAGGGCCGCCCCCAGAAACCCCACAGCTGTGCAGGGGTGCCGAGCCCAGCGCCCACCCACAGGCCGCTGCTCCCGCACCTTGGCGTTCCTCAGCACCACCGACGCGCCCCTCTGGAGCAGCAGCTCGGCCATGTCGAAGTGGCCGCAGTTGAGAGCGTCGTGCAGGGGGGTGATCCCCTCGCAGCCTGGGCCCCCGGGGTCATCGATGGAGGCACCACGCTCCAGCAGCAGCCGCACGATCTCTGGGCACAGGAGCCAGCAGTTACTGCTGGGTGGCAGCACCAGGGCCCCCTCCAGCCGGCCCCCATCACCCGTTCCAGCCCCTGCCGTCATCCGCCCCCCACACCGACACCCTCCCACCCTCCTCACCACTCACCCAGGTGCCCGTGGTTACAGGCCTCGTGCAGCGGGGTCCAGCCGCAGTAATCCCGCGGGTTCAGGGGGTGGCCCTGCCCCCAGGAGGAAAGAGACATGAACAGGCATGAGGGTTACGTGGGGGCCAGGTGCCCTGCTGGGCTTCATGCCAACTCCTGCAGGATCTCCCCCTCCAGCTGCCCTCCCTGCGGGCCAGGCCGGGAAGCGGCCCCAGTGCCCAGCGCCTACCTGGCTCACTCCCACGCGCCCTGCAGGCAGGACACACTTGCTGAACGCGTCCCCTGCTGGGGGCTGTGAGGGCCAGAGCAGAGGGACGCCGCGACCCCAGCCAGCCGCCCAGCTGCCCCCACGGGCCGACGGAAGGTACCCCAGGGCGCCCTGCCCGGGAACGAGGAGCGGCTCCCACCTGCTCCAGGAAGAAATGGACCCGGCGCAGGTTCCCGTCGATGCAGGCGCGGTGCAGCGGGGTCTCACCCCGGTCATTGCGCCGGTTCCACTGCAGGGCACAGGGAGGGCGGAGGCGGGGTCAGCACTGCCCGGGGGCCCCAGATCAGAGCCACCCCCTCGGCCCCCGCGCAGCGCCCTGGGATCAGGCCTCGCCAGGGCAGGAGCTGGAGCGACGGCCCCACGGGGCGAGGACGCTGCGCCCAGGCCCAGCCTCACCTTGGCGATCCTGCGGCGGCCAGGCACGCTCTTGCTGTAGCCGTCCAGGTCATCTTCCTCCCCGTCTGGAACGCACAGGCCTGAGTGAGGCACCCGGCTCCAATACAGCCCCCACCCTGCCAAAGGGGGGCCCGCGCCAGGCAGACGCGCAGGGCTACAGCCTCACCCGGCCGGGACTCAGCTCCGGCTCCCTCCCCGTCCCCCCCAGCCGGCCCACTCACCGCTCTCAGACAGCTCCAGGTCGCTCTCCTCCAGGGGCTCGCTGCTGTCCTCCTCCTCCTCCTCCTCCTCCTCCCCCCGGCTGTCCCTGGCGCTGCTCCAGCCCTGCGAGCGGCACAGGCCCTGAAGCCTGGCCAGCGTGTCGGGGGCCTCAGGGCGCCCCCACTTCTGCTGCAGGGGGTGAAGGTGCTGTAGGATTTGCCGCTGGGGGGGTGAAAGGATGGGCTGATCACCCTGCCCAGCCGCAGATGGGGTTGGGCGCTCCCAGGGCTGCTAGCCCAGGCCTTGTCAGCTGGGGGCGCTGGCCTTTAAGGCAGTCCCCAGGCCCCCCCCCAGGCCTGAAGGGGCCCTGCAGGGAGCAAGGCCAGGGCACTGACCATTGGAGCAGCTCCCAGGTCCCCCAGCCCCTGCCTAGCCCAGAAGGAGCAGCTCCCAGCACTGACCACTGGAGCAGCTGCCAGGCCCCCCAGCCTGGCCCAGCAGACAGGCTACGAGTGAGGGGAGGACGCTGGCTAGGCACTCTCGAGTCCAGCCCCAGCACCGCAGCTGCCCTGGGCGCCTTTCAGCTCCGAGCCCCGGCACCCCACGCCCTTCCCCTGCCTTTCTGCTGTGCTGGCGCAGGAGGAGCCGGGTGCAGCCTGGAATCCTGGGCGGAGTGAGGAGCTGGGCTCCCCGGCAGGTGAGCAGCACGGTCCCTCCCGGGCATGTGCCAACAAGGAGCAGAGCCTGGAAGCGGGAGGGGGCCAGAAACCAGCACTTTCGGCCACAGGCCCTAGCAGGGAGGTGTTGTGCGTAGGGCGGGGGGCTGGGAGGACTCCTGGGTGCCAGTCTCAGTTATCGCAGGCTCGGGGGACCCCGGGAGGGGCACTGCCAGCTGCCCAGCCTGAAGGGGGTGCTGCAGGCGAGCACTGGCATCCCCATTGGGCAGCAGCTTTGGGCCCGTCCCCTCACCTGCAGCCTGGGCTCCCCAGCCTGCTCCGCGCACCGGAGCGCGCTCTGAAAGCAGGGCTCCAGGGCCTCGTAGCCTTCGCCAGCCTCCTCCCTGGCCAGGGCGATGTTCAGCCAGGTCTTCCCCTCCTGGGGCACACAGACAATGGGATTAGCTTCCCCCCACCAGTCCAGCTCCACTGGCAGGGAGCCCACCCAAGGGCACGGGGTAAGTGACAAACAGCAAGTCCTTTGCCATCCTGACTCTTACGCCTGCCCCACCCTCCTTCCCTGCTCCCGAGCTGTGGGACCCAGCCAGGCCCTGCTTGCTAGCTGAGCTCCCCTCCCGCAACTCCCCAGAGCACAGCCAAGCCCAGCACGGGGTCCCCAGGCCCTGCAGGGTGAGACCGGCGGGCAGAAGGCAGAGCCCAGGCCGCCCCCTCACCTCCAGTGGGTTTCCTCGCCGCAGCGCCAGCTCCGTCTGGTAGTGCTGGACCGCCCGGCCGGGCTCCCTCAGGTCCGCAAAGGTGGTAGCCAGAGAGACGTAGATCACAGCCAGCTCCTGCTCAGGCTTCTGCAGGGACTCGGCGTAGCGCAGCTGCCAGAGACACCGTCCACAGCATGCTGTGCCCGGGGTGGCCGCCCGCCCCCGCAGGGCTCGCCCAGCCCCATCCCTGCTGCCTGCAGGAATCTGAGCGGGTGCCCCTGCCCTCGGGCCAGAGCTTGGCAGCACTTCGGCGGCTAGGAGGAAGCGGAACCAGCCCCTTACCATGCACGGAGCCCAGCCTCAAGGCAGCCTGGTCCTCCCCCAGCCCACAGGCCGAGAGCAGGGGCAGCCCTCACCCACCTGCCTCTGGTAGAACTCCACCGCCCGGCGATAGTCCCCATGCTTGGAGAACAGGTCCCCCAGCTGCTCACACAGGCCCAGGGCTGTCTGCAAGTCGCCGGGCACTGCCTCCTCCAGAGCCTCCTGCAGATGGCTGACCTTCATGGCTGGGGGAGAGGCCAGCAGTGTGAGTGGCACGCACCGGGGGTGGGCTGGGTTCTTCCCCCTAGAGGCTCAGGGCAGGTAGGGGAGCCACAGGTGAAGGGGTATGTGGGGACCAAGGTGCCCCTCACCCAACCCAGCCTGCAGGCCTCTGGGACAGTGAGCACCTGCCGAGCCCCCTTCGCTGCCCCCCTGGGCTGGTGCGGGGTCAGTGTCAAAGCACCGCCCTGTGGTGCCACTGGGGCTACGTCGGGGACGTGCCAGAAGCCCTGTCAGGAGTGGCCTGTGCAAGCGCGGCCCTGCACCCGAGAAGCCGCGGCACCTTTCCCTGGGCGTGCCTGTGACACGGGGGTGGGGGGGGGCGGGCACCGCCCCAGGAGCCACAAGCCACACAGGGCTGTGAAGGGGAGGGGCTGCACTGAGAGCCAGAGGTGGAGAGCTCCCAGCCCCAGTCAGCCTGGGCTGAGCCCTGGGGAGTGACACCCAACCTCCTCCCGGCCAGCTGCACAGGCCACTGGGTCCCCTCAGCCCCACCCCGCGCCGTGTCGCAGGGAGCCCCAACCCGAGCCCCCTCAGCGTAACGCAGGTTCCTGCGGATGCTCTCGCGCTGCTGGGGCTGCTGGGAGCCCAGCACGTAGGCCTTCTTCAGCGAGCGCCTGGCGGCCACAAAGTCCCCCAGGCTGAGGAGCACCTGCAAGGCCCCAGGGCAGCAGGGTCAGCAAGCGGAGGGGCAGAGAGGTCCAACTACCAAAGGGTGCTGGCCTGGTGGGGGGGGAGGGGGCTGTCCCCTTGCTGGCCATGCTGGGTGGTCAGGCCCCAGGGGGAAGAGCTTGGGGGCCAAGTACGGGCTCCCCGCTGCCCTCACCTGGGCGATTCCGGCACAGCACTCACTCTCCATGCACTTCTCCTTCATGGTGTGGGCGCAGTCGCGCGCCCGCTCCAGGCAGCGCATGGCCTTGGAGTGCTGCCCCTCCCGCAGGTGGATGTGGCCCAGATTGAAGTAGGCCCGGTACAGGTCTTCGTAGAGGTGAGTCTGCCTAGAGGGAGACGGGTCACCCCCAGGGTCGCCCGCCCATTCACGTTCTCAGGAAACCCCTGGGCCCTGGGCCCCCACCTGACACCCCCCAGCCACAGCACCAGCCGGTTTCCTGAGCCAAACGGCTGCAGCCACCAGCAGAGGGTGAACCCCAGGGAAACACAGGAGCTCTTCAGAGGGGCCTTCGGCCTATCAGCACCACCACCCGCCCCCCCCAGGAAGGGGCCAGGGCCTTACTCGGAGATGAAGATGCTCTTCTTGATGTACTGGCTGCACCTGGCCTGGTCCTTCATGCTGTCGTACACCAAGCCCAGGTTGAGGTAAAGCCGGGCCCTCATCTCACTCAGCTCCCGCTGCGGCACCTTCCCTGGGACAGCCAGAGCCAGCCCGTCACCCAGCCGGCTCCACAAGGCAGGAGCTCCAGGGCCAGAGAGGGGCTGGACAGGTCCTGGACCCCTCACCCTCCAGCTGGCCGAATGAGCTGAGCAAATTGTCTCCCAAGGGATGGGGTGGGAGTGCTGGGAGGTCCCTACGGAACAGTCTCGGGCACGGTCCTGGCTGCCCTGCTGTGGAACCGAGAGGTCAGAAAAGGCTGGAGGTCCCTGAGTGCCCCTGCATATCCCACAATCCCGGCGGCGAGCCTAACTGGGCCTTACAAGCCAGCACGAGTAGATGGGAAGCCCGGATGAAAGCCTGAGGGCCTGCCCCTTCCTGGCCAGGCCAGGGAGTTCCGGCTCGGGGAGGGGATGGAGCTCAGGGAGCAGGGACATCCCAGATGCAGGCTCTGGGGCAAGGACAAGGGGTAAAAGGTGGGGACTTAGACCGTCTGGTCAGACAGCCAAGGCAGAGGCCGACTGGTGACCCTCCCCAGGGCGCACCACATCCCAAGCTGATGGCTCCCCTCCCTGGCTCCGTGTCCCACAGCTCCCAGCCCGGCTCTCACCTTCCAGCTGCTCCTCCAAGATGGCCAGGCTCTTCATGAAGGCCTGCTCCGCCTCCCAGAGCGCCTCCCCGGCCTGGCCGCTCTCCGCCACGAACATGTAGGTGCGGCCAATGGTGGCCCAAGCCCTCTGCTGCTCAGTGTGGTCGGACACAGCGCAGGCCAGCTCCAGATGCTGGCGCTGGTGCTGATGGAGCAGGAGAACAAGAGGGCGCATGAGACCCCCCAAGCCCCATGGATCTGGGCTGGCTTTGAATTGGGCCCTGCAAGGTTGACAGCTCAGGGGTTACCACTATGTGCCCTAGTGTTCCCTTTTAAACCCCTCCAGCCATTCTGTCGCCCCTGCTCTGGCTTGCTGCCCCTCTCACCCCGTGGCCATTGGCGGGGCTGAATACTGGGAAAGTAGCTCTCAGCCCAGCTCCTGGGGAGCCCCAATCCCTGCAGCTGATTATCCCCCTCTCCCCCATTACCTTCAAAGCAGCTTCATAGTTCTCCAGCTCAGCCAGGCGCTCCCCAATCTTCCGGTGGGCCACGGCACAGCCGATAACATCCTCCACGCTCTCCAGGAGGCGCAGCTCCTCCTGGTGCTCCACCAGCGCCTCTCGGTACCGCCCTGCCGGGAGCAGAGAGACACTGGGGTGACGAGCGAGCCAGCTGGCTTCCCAAGGCACAGCAGGGGCCCCTGGGATGAGGCGCACCCACTCCATCAGCTACAAGAGCAGCCAGAGTAACAAGCCCGGGGCGTAACCCCTCTTGGGGCTCAGAGCTGACATGCACTGGGGACTCAAGAGCACATCTCCTATGTTAACAACAAGTCCCGTGGCACCTTATAGACTAACGTATTTTGCAGCAAAGGCTTTCGTGGGCAAAGACCTGCTGCATCACATAGAATCACAGAACACTAGGACTGGAAGGGACCTTGAGAGGCCATCGAGTCCAGCCCCCTGCCCCAATGGCAGGACCAAGTACTGTCTAGACCATCCCTGATAGACATCTATCTAACCTGTTCTTAAATATCTCCAGCGACAGAGATTCCACAACCTCCCTTGGCAATTTATTCCAGTGTTTGACCACCCTGACAGTGAGGAACTTCTTCCTAATGTCCAACCTAAACCTCCCTTGCTGCAGTTTAAGTCCATTGCCTCTTGTTCTATCCTCAGAGGCCAAGAAGAACAAGTTTTCTCCTTCCTCCTTATGACACCCTTTTAGATACCTGAAAACCGCTATCATGTCCCCCCTCAGTCTTCTATTTCCCAAACTCAACAAGCCCAATTCTTTCAGCCTTTCTTCATAGGTCACATTCTCTAGACCTTTAATCATTCTTGTCGCTCTTTTCTGGACCCTCTCTAGTTTCTCCACATCCTTCCTGAACTGCGGTACCCAGAACTGGACACAATACTCCAGCTGAGGCCTAACCAGCGCAGAGTAGAGCGGGAGAATGACTTCTCGTGTCTTGTTCACAACACACCTGTTAATGCATCCTAGAATCATGTTTGCTTTTTTTGCAACAGCATCACACTGTTGACTCATATTTAGCTTGTGGTCCACTGTAACCCCTCGATCCCTTTCTGCTGTACTCATTCCTAGACATGCTCTGACAAAGCGGTTCATTGCCTCCAAAAGCTCATGCTCCAAAATCTCTGCTAATCTATAAGGTGCCTCAGGACTGCTTGTTGTTCTCGAAGTTACAGACTAACATGGCTCCCTCTGTGATACTCATCTCCCATGTTGTAGCTGACGGCCTCTGATTTTCTAGCTACAGGAAATACAGTGGCTCTAGCACACTTGGATGGCAGCAGAGCATCAGACAAAATTAGCTACATGCAACGTTAGCCAAACTGGAGCACTCTGGGATCAGCCCAGGAGCGTACAGGGGCAGAGAACAGGCTTCAGGGGGTGCAGGCAACAGGCTGTGCCGAAAGGTAAACTGGCAGAGGGCAGGGATGCTCCTGGCACAGCTCCTCAGAGATCCGACACGAGCCCAGTTGTACCATATCTATTAATGCCCAAGGCAGGAACAGCAGGAGTGCACTGATGGGCTTTGCTGCAGACACAAGTCAGGAAGGGCGCTCGCTCCGGAGGAGGATCGGCATGGTAGGCAGGACGATCGGGGGGATCTCAAAGCCTGCAGCAGAAACGAGGCGCTGCTCAGTACGACAAAGGACAAGGTGCTTGGAGTGAAGGGCTACCGATAGCCGGAGGCTCATCAGCTGAAGTGAAGGAAGGTGAGAGAAACCTGGATGCTTTGGCTGGTTATAGGGTGACTAAAGCAGGGAATGCAAGGGACAATGCTGGCCTGAGAACAGAGAGTCTTGAGTAAAGTTGGCTGGCACAAAGGAGAAGGTTTCTAACCATTGCAGGGAGCTGTGGGGACGGAGGCCAAACAAGATTCAGGTTAAGGAGAGAGCTAGATGTCACAATGGCAGGGAGTTTCAGGCATGGGGCGTTCTTCTTCAAGAGCAGGGCTCAGGTCACAGGCCAGGATCATCGCACTGAATCGGCTCCCTGCTGGGGGAAGGTCAGCTGTGTGGCAGACACAATCTCCTGGGGGCTGGTCCCAGCCCATGGATGTACCATCCCTGCAAAGAAGAGCCATTCCAGGCCTGCTCCCACGGCCAGGAGCCCTCCCCAGCCCATCCGTCACAAACACAGCCAGACCAGCACCGACAAAGACAGCCGAGAGCACAGCCGAGAGCATTGCCCAGTGACCAACTTTCGAACAGTGGCCCCAAAAGCAGGGCCTCCAAACCTTCCTCAGGACGGCTCTCCCGGACCCATCTCTCCCAGCGTCAGCCCTGGCCACGAGAGCCAGACAGCAGTCAGCTAGCCACCCTTTGCCATTGAGAGCCAGGCCCTGGGACCCACTCACCATGTCTGGCCAAGATCTCCCCAAGCTGGTTGCAAATGGCAGCTTCCTCCTTCAGGCTGCCACTCCTCCGGGCCTTGTCCTTTGCTTTCTGGAGCACTGGGGGGCCGGGGGGAGAGAAGAACATCAGAACCCGGTCAAGCTCCCACAGCCTGTCAGCATCAAACCCCTCTGGCGCAGAGTCATCGGCCCTCTAACTACGTGCCCAGCTCAGGGCAACAAATCACAACACGCAGGATTTCCAATTACCTCCACCACCATGGAATCTGACCCCCAGCCTGGCTGCATGCTCCCTGGGGGAGACAGGAGCTGAGTCCCAGACAGATGGACAGGACTGTCGCAGGGTAGTCCAAACCCCCTCACCCCACACTGCCCAGACCCGTCTGGGAGCCCAGCTCAACGATCCCACCTATAAATGACCCTCTCTCTGGCCCCACATGTTGACCCACACACCCTCAGCCCCACCCACCTCCACCCTCTCTGACACCCTCCTGCCTCCCTGCCACACACAACTGCAATATCGCCTTCAAATCCCGCACCCCCTCTGCCCTTGCCAACCTATCACCCACCTGCCTCTGACTCCCCCCATCACCCGGCCCCCTCTGCTCCCCCATCACGCCCCAGATGGTGCACCCCCTTCGATCCCCCCATCACCCCACACTCCACTGCCCTGCCCCGCCCCCATCACCCCACACCATCACTGCCCTGCTCCCTCTCACCTCCCATCACCCCACACCCCACTGCCCTGCCCCCTCTCACTCCCCATCACCCCATACCCCGCCCCCATCACCCCACCCCCCATCACTGCCCTGCTCCCTCTCACCTCCCATCACCCCACACCCCACTGCCCTGCCCCACCCCCTCTCACCCCCCATCACCCCACACCCCCCGCCCCATCACCCCACCCCCCATCACTGCCCTGCTCCCTCTCACCTCCCATCACCCCACACCCCACTGCCCTGCCCCGCCCCCTCTCACCCCACCCCACACCCCATCACTGCCCTGCTCCCTCTCACCTCCCATCACCCAACACCCCACTGTCCTGCCCCACCCCCTCTCACCCCCCATCACCCCACACCCCGCCCCCTCTCACACACACCCCCTAGAGCTGGAAGGGACCTCTGGAGGTCATCTCATCCAGTCCCCTGCCCTGGCATCAATTTGCCCCAATCCCTCAATGGCCTCCTCAAGGCTTGAGCTCACACCCCTAGGTTTAGCAGGCCAATGCTCAAACCCCTGAGCTATCTCCCCACCCTAATTAACGGACGTTACTCATAACTTTAACTATAAAAATTATACATGTACATAAATAGATTTTACAGGTCCAGGGGGTTATAACATTAAAAATGATAGGTCACAAGTCATTTTTTGTTCAAAACATTTCTGAGTTATTCATAGGTGTGTTCATAACCCTTTTTCCGTAAAGCGTGGGGGGATGGTCCGTCACAACAATATGTTTAATCGACTCTCTGGGTAACTTTTTTAGTGCGTCAACAAAAGCAGAGAGAAGCAACTGATGTCCACAGTCAACAATCTTATCTGGTGGCTAAACTGTGCTGCAGTCGGACAAATGCAAGGGCGAAATGACAGAACCCGGAAAAAAAAAGATTCGAAGGCTGTGCACTTTTAAAAATGAGTGGCTGCAACTCCCAGAGTATCAGAATTGGCTTATAAAGGCAAGTGAAGACTCAGGATATTGTTCTATTTGTGATGTTCAATTCACAGTTAAGTTTGATTCTGTAAAAGCCGTCAAGCATCATGCAGAAACAAAGGGTCACAAAATCAAAGTACAAGGACAGGTGTGGTGTAATGCTAGCAATAAAGTCTCCGTAAAGAGTAACAATGCTGAAGAACAACGCATATGCGCAGCTGAATTGCTTTTAACATATCATGGAGTTAAACACTACCACAGCTACCGTTCTCAAGATTGTGGAAATAAACTGTACCCCTCCGTTTTCCCTGATTCCAAAATAGCTTCCAAAATTCACTGTGGAATGACAAAAGTAGAAGCTTTGATCGAGGCTGTATTAGCACCACATTCTTTAAAACTGGCTGTGCAAGACATTGGATCAGCACCTTTCTCAATCTCAGTGGATGCTTTTAATATAGGGAGCATGAAACTATTCCCAGTTGTCATCCAGTACTTCAATAAAGATAAGGGAATCTGCACATCACTCCTAGACTTTCTTGAAGATGCAGATGAAAAATCAGAGGTGATTGTAAAGAACTTCTTCAAAATGCCAGTCTGGTACAGAATAAAATTGTGGCATATGGAGAGAGAGATTTTGAAGAAAATGAGTCTGGTTTTGTGCACCTAAAACAAATGCTGGATTTACCAAACCTTGTACCAACACATTGCAGCACTCAGATAGTACACAATACAGCAAAGCATGGCTTGAGAATGCTCTCTTACGACGTAGAGTGTTTGGTCCTCAAGGTCTTCAGTGAAGTCTTTGCACTAGACGAGAATAACGGTGAACTTAAAGAGTTCTTTGATTTCATGAAGACAGACTATACAGAAATCTTACGCCAAGTACCTAAACGTTTTCTGGCCCTTTTCACTGCCATTGACAAGTTACTGAAGAATTGGCCGGCCCTCAAATCTTACTTTGTGAGTAAAGGGGAGGAGGATGTGAACTGCACAGTCTGGGCCTTTCTTTCTGAGTATAAGGACATAGCTTCCAATGATGAAACTATTACACTTCCTGAACTGTACATCTACTTTGTGCATAACCTTATGAGCCAATTTACCAGCACCATAAAGGTTCTTGAGAGTAATTACCTTCAGGTAACTGAACTGTATGCTACATTCAACAAGCTGAGAAGAGAGATTCAGAATCGACAAGAGAAAGGTTTCTATGGGTACAAGGTGATGCAACTCTTGAAAAAGCTACACCCTAACGAGCAGAACACCTTTAGTGGAGACGCCCAGCAGACTTACATGCACATGCTCCGGTATCTAGAAAAGAGGTTTGATTTCAGTGAAAATTCTTTCTATAAGTTGTGTGCACCGCTCAGTCTGGACAGGCCTCTGGAGCTAGACAAACTGTGCACTTTGATGACAAACTTGGACATTCAAGTGGATGTAGATGAACTTTTCACAGAAGTGTCTGTATTGAATGATGCACTACCAATCCTAAAGGGTTCAATAATTAATGCTGAATCAGAACAGGAACAGCAGCAACATGAACGCCACCGTCAGACCGGCAGCTCTGAAGTCTGGGTAGAATTCTTTAAGTGCTGCGAGGCCCCGAACTTGCTTAGAATTGTGCAGCGTGTGTTTGCTGTTCCAGCCAGCAACACCTTTGTGGAACGCGTTGTTAGCGTAATGAAGAATTTGTGGGCCGATGAAAGGAACAGGCTCCAAACAGACCTAGTGAAAGCTGAACTGTTTGTGCACTTCAACTATAAAATGACATGTGATGAGTTTGCTGGATTTCTGCAGACAGGGGCAGCTAAGGAGCTCATGGCGGCAGCAGCCAATTGTGAGATGTTTTAATTGACATTTCCCACACCGCTGTTTGGTCTAGACTAATGCTCCCTCTCATTTTTCCCATCTGTGTGCAGAATAAATTTTGTTACGTGCACTGATGTATGTGCAAGGATGTGCACCACCAGTTAAAAACGTGCTGCCAGCTGTGAGCGCTGTGCTGATCACCTGGGCGGCATATGAAGCTCTCCTGGGCAGCTGCCCAAGAGCTCAATATACCAGGAACCCTGATCTAGCGCAGGGTTTCTTAAACTATGTTCTGCAGAATACTGGTGTTCCCAGAACAACTCGCAGGTGTGCTGTGAGCATCTGACACTTTTTTGGTGTCATGATATGGTATTGGTATGTATGTTCTGTCTTTACAATCAGATACAATGTTACTATTTAATTTTATCAGGTACCACAGCAATGACTTCAGTTTGGTTTCGCTATATATGTTGCTAGTTGAGGGGAGCAGTTCTTTTTTTGGAAGAAAATTTTTGTAGCTGTTCCTCATAAATATAGTTTTGTTTGGTGTTCTGTGGTCTTAAGAATTTTAAGAAACACTGGTCTAGACTACCTGCTGTTATAATACAATATGGTAATATTTTAACGATCCTAAAATATTAAACATTAACCACTCTGGAGGCAGAAGGTGATTTAGTGGACCATACTTGAAGTTGCTCTACTTCATTACTTGTGAGCCAGGCAGACACTGAGCTGGCCCACAGCAAAGGTGAGTTTAAGCCCTGTCGCTGTCCTGCTTGTACCTCAAGTTGAGGAATAAATGCACAGAGAATTGGGTCCTCTGGTGGGGCATCGTTCTACACGCTCATCACTATTGGGACAGTGAAAGTTCTTTATGGCTGTTTTATGGAGTTTCTTGTCCTGTTCTTGTATTTTTGTTTTTAAACTTCTGCAAAATACAAGGGATACAACGTTTGCATCGAATCAGTATGTGACATCGAGTGACATGTCCAGGCATTTTAAACTTTGCACCTAGCTGCGTACTAAACCACACACAAATAAGCCATTTGCTTTCCCAAAGTTTTGTGGGTGCTTGGCCCCACTGAATATCTACTTAGCTTTATGAGGAAGTCAATTGAGATGCCTAATTTTAGGCAGTGAGGTTTTAAAGATTTTCTGTAGGTCCTTTAACTTGATAAAGGTATCCTGGAACCTAATCATTTGTCAGTTCTGTGCCAATGGTTTTTGTTACACCTGGAAACACTGTAGTTAAACATCGACCTTGGGTTTAATATCGCACAGATCCAGTCAGATCAAACCGTAACACCTCACCATCATTTTGTACTTTCCTACCTATCAGGTGGGAGGGAGTTGGCAGCTTGGATCCCGTCCTGCCAGCTGTTATCAACCATAACCATCAGCGTGACTGAGGGATTCCCAACACTTTGCAGTTCCAGTTCTTGTGGTCGCAATTTCGGCACTTCTGGGTTTAGCACCTCACTGCCCTCCAAGAGGGCTGGTCTCCAGATAGCTTAGCTCTTTCTGGAGGGAACCCCGCTCCATGTGTCATGGACACAACAGCAGATGGAGATACCACAGCTCAGAATATGGCACATCAATCTGCGTGAAGGTGTTAGTCTTGAGAAGATTGGTTGATTGATGAAACAATTTTCTTGGGCATTGCTGGTGTCCCCTTATCATACCCAAACCCTTTGTTAATGAGAATGAGAGCATCTTCGTGGATCTCCTGTGACATAGGGAAGTACCAGTGATTGCACTAACTGATACGTTGTTTGCCTTTGATCACACAGGAATAAAGTGGTAGACTTGTGAATTTAGCCAGGTAATCCTTACCTCCAGTCCAGTGCTCTAACCACAAGAGCAGCTGTGTTCCTGTTAGATGATGTTGACTGTACTAGCACTTAACAGGTGGGGTAACTCCCCCACTGAAGAAACTTATTAACTTTAATATACACATGTAATGGGCAATTTCACTTTAATTAGTATTGGGAGGCACGTTTTTACCTTCTGTGAACAAAAGGTCTCATCACTTTTACTTACTGATCCACTGTTGCTTTGAAGAATTTATCAAATCATCATCCTGGCTGTTCACTGCAATATCATACTCCAGAAATGATCAAAACAAAAAAAGCAGTAAACTCAATATTTAAGGCACAGAGAACCAAAAATAGTAATCAGGGTTCTGTTAATGACTTAAAAGTCTGCATCTTACTCAACAGGAATTTTCACAACAGTCTTGGAAGAGAGGCTGCTGAACTCTCTTTTATATTGAAATTCGACACATTAACACGTGGTTTGAACCGAGATGCAAATTTTCTGGGTTATTATGGGGGCTCTTTTGCATACTTGGCTTCATCTAATTCTTGACTCCCACCTCCCCCTCCACCCCTCTACTCTCTGATTTGCTCACCTTGATCATTTTTTTTCTGATTTGTCAACCTTGATTACTATTTTTGGTTCTCTGTGCCTTAAATATTGAGTCTGTTCTGGTCTGGCTATGATCTGAAGAAGTGGGTCTGTCCCACGAAAGCTCACCTAATAAATTATTTTGTTAGTCTTTAAAGTGCTACTTGACTGCTTTTTTGTTTTGATAGTATATAGACTAGCACGGCTTCCTCTCTGTTTCTTTCCAGAAATGATCAGTGTATCTTGTATAATGATTGTGAAGAACCTGAATTTTGGTGTCAGATGCTACCAGCGTGGTGCTCTGCTCTCTCCAATGCTGGTATCACTCGGCTGCGTGCGTGCGTTCCCTCTGTGTGCTGCCCCAGCTCTGCAGACAGCCGACACAGCAGACCCGAAGAGAACCCCCAATGACCGCAGAGTCTAGTAAGGTGCAAAGGCACGTCGGCCAGGTTTATTGCCGTATTGGACACAATAATAGTTCCCTGTAGACTTCTCAGTCTAAGTCAGGGCATACTACAAATATGCACCCACGGTCAATGGACTCGGCTCAGTCAGTGGCAGGACTTTCCACTGCCCCCTCGGCTGGACCCACACCACATCCCAGAAGTACATTCTTCTACACAGGTACAAACAATTTACACATCACTCCTGACGTACTGAGGTACACCCCTTCTACGTAGTCAGGTTCCGGCTCTCACCTTGTATATCTTGGTTCCAGCAAAACAACTCTATCTATCATATTACACTTTTGCCCCTGTCATTGGGATGGGTCGGCCTGTTCTTTCTTATCTGTGGAATGTTCCAGGGTAGGGTGTTCTGGTACCATGTACCTACTTCAATATGCTCGGTAGCTATGTTTATGCACTGTCACCCCTCTTCTTGCCAGCTTCTGTGAGCAATGCATTCCTTCAGCTCACAGCTGCACTTTGCTTTCTGTTAGCAAAGTCTTGACCATTACTTTGGTTCAGCCCTAAGGCCTCATACTGGGCCTGTGCTTACTACGCCCTGCATGGAAAGCTCACAGGCCAGTCTCCCTCACCCCTCCGATCAGTCAGCGACCCCAGCAGAGTGAATTCATCTCTCCAAGCATTGGAGGCAGATCAGCCCATCCACACATGGAAACGCTCAGTCTCTTCTGCCCAGCCCTGGCAGAGATGCAGCTCTGTGGGGCGGGGGGGGGGGGGGGGGGGGGCGGGAACGTAGCTACTCAGACACAAGAGTGGGCAGTGTCCTTCTCAATCACTGGCCCAGGGTCAAGCCTTAGCCCAAGGGCCTCAGGGCATTCAGACTGGTCCCTCTAGCAAGTTTCTCTGCTGGGCAAACCCGCAGCTTTGGCCTTCCCAGCCTGCCTGTCCCCTCAGCGACTCAGTGGGTGTTAATCACGTGAAATGATCTAAGGCCTCCCGGCTCAGCAATTCTCTCCTGTCCTTGGTCCTGCTCAAACCCGCCCCCGCAAACACTGCCTCAGCCATGGGAGAGCGACCATCCACAAGGAAGAGAACTACTGTTGGGTGTGCGTGCGACTGCCTCACAGCCAGTGTCGGCAGCAGAGTGCCTGTTGCTGCCCAGGACTAAGAGCTCAGGACGTTTCTGGGCCTCAAACAGGCGTAGTTTCAGATCTCCCCCGATGGGGCTGCAGGTAGGTGGGTGGGAGAATAGCATAAGTAAGGCCATGACTGTTTCAGGGAACCAGGACAGCTGCAACCTACACCTCCCCCTGTAACTTCAGACCATTGCTCCTTGTTCTGCCATCTGACACCACTGAGAACAGTTTCTCACCCTCCCCTTTAGAGCTCCCCTTCAGGAAGTTGAGGGCTGCTATTAAATCACCCCATCAGCCTTCTCTTCTGTAAACTAAACAAGCCCAAATCCCTCAGCCTCTCCTCACAGGTCTTGTGCTCCAGACCCTTAATCATTTTTGTTGCCCTTCACTGAACCTGCTCCAGCAAATCCACATCCTTTTTATACTGGGGGGTGGGGGGTGGCAAACTGGACACAATATTCCAGATGGGGGCCTCACCAGTGCCGAACAGAGGGTTGGCATGGGCGGGCAGGGAATTATCCAGGAAGTGGACTACACTCCAGGCTTCCTCCTTTGAGCCTGAACACCTGCGCCCTCAGCTGCGTGGGGCCTTAGTGCTGCTGTAAACGCCTGTCAGCACGTAAACGGCGACATACCCTGCTCTGCAATGGCTGCTTTTATACACCTGCCCCTTCCCACTCGCTTCCAGAGCGCAGCCCCTCGCAGGACAGCTGGCTGGCAGAGCCTGCCTGGCTGGAGAAGCCGGGAGGGAGGGTGTCGCTGCTGTAGGTTCGGGTCAGTCTGGGTGTCATATGTGGCTGGAGTTTATGCTGGTTCTGGAAGCCATTTGAATGCCCAGGATGGCTATTGGCCCCAAATGTTGCTGGGGGTGGGGGTATGTGAGGTGTCGAATGAAAGCTACTGATGCCCTGAAGCTATGTGTGCTATTTGTGTGTCTGTAGCATGGACGTAGGCAGAGTTATAGACGTTTAGCTCTGCAGCTGTGTGAGAAATGCTTCAGTGCTGAGCTTCACAGAGGGAGGTGGGGCTCCACCCCAGCCAGGACAATAGACTGAGCAGAGGCCCGGATGGCCAACACTCACTTTGTGATGGTGGGTTTCCTGCTGGGCCTGCAACAAATGGGAACTCGGCACAGTGACCCACCGGCTCAGGTGGTGGGCCAAGGCCCATGGAGCAAAATGGAATTGTCCCTCATAAGAGCATAAGAATGGCCATACTGGGTCAGACCAAAGGTCCATCCAGCCCAGTATCCCGTCTGCCGAGAGTGGCCAATGCCAGGTGCCCCAGAGAAGGAGAACAGAAGACAATGATCAAGTGATTTATCTCCTGCCATCCATCTCCTGCCCCTGTATTGAAGGCTAGGGCACCATACTTTACCCCTGGCTAATAGCCATTTATGGACCTAACCTGCAAAAATTTATCAAGCTCTTTTTTAAACCCTAATAGAGTCCTGGCCTTCACAGCCTCCTCGGGCAAGGAGTTCCACAGGTTGACTGTGCGCTGTGTGAAGAAAAATTTCCTTTTATTGGTTTTGAACCTACTTCCCATCAATTTCATTTGGTGTCCCCTAGTTCTTGTATTATGGGAAAAGAGAAATAATTTTTCTATATTCACTTTCTCCACACCATTCATGATTTTATATACCTCTATCATATCGCCCCTCACTTGCCTCTTTTCCAGACTGAAAAGTCCCAGTCTCTCTAGCCTCTCCCCATATGGGACCCGTTCCAAACCCCTAATCATCTTAGTCGCCCTTTTCTGAAACTTTTCTAATGCCATTATATCTTTTTTGAGGTGAGGAGACCACATCTGCACGCAGTACTCAAGATGTGGATGTACCATAGTTTTATATAGGGGAAGTATGATATCTTTTGTCTTATTATCTATCCCTTTTTTAATAATTCCTAACATCCTATTTACTTTACTAACTGCCACTGCACACTGCGTGGATGTCTTCAGAGAACTATCCACTATAACTCCAAGATCCCTTTCCTGATCTGTCGTATCTAGATTTGACCCCATCACGTTGTATGTGTAATTTGGGTTATTTTTTCCAATGTGCATTACCTTACACTTCCCCACATTAAATTTCATTTGCCATTTTGCTGCCCAATCACTCAGTTTGCTGAGATCTTTTTGTAGTTCTTCACAATCCCTTTTGGTTTTGACTGCCCTGAACAACTTGGTGTCATCTGCAAACTTTGCCACCTCACTGCTTACCTCATTTTCTCGATCATTGATGAACAAGTTGAACAGGATCGGTCCAGGACTGACCCCTGGGGAACACCACTAGTTACCCCCCTCCATTGTGAAAATTTACCATTTATTCCCATTTACCATTTATTCCCTCTGCATATGAAAAGCTGTAAGATGGGCCCTGGCAGGGACTTTCTTGGGTCTTCAGTCCTCATGAACTGAGCCTGTCCAGACTGGGGGGGGCGGTGCGCAATCCCTCAGTGGGATGATGTGGCCTTAGTAGTTTCCAGCTCGGCTCCTTTTTCTTTGGGTCTCCAAGGGGCCATGTCCCAGCATGTGGGCCCCAGCAGGCCGGACCTACAATGTTTTGATAACGGAATCTATGTAACCTGAAATGAGCTTTCAGGTCCCTCCAAGAGTCAGCAAATAACTCCACAGGCTGTGTCAGAAGTTATAACTGATGCATGTAAAGTTTTGCTTTAACAGTTCTTGTCTCTAACCCCTGTTCTTTCTTCTTTATTAGTAAACCTTTAGATATTAGCGCTAAAGCATCAGTAAGCTTGTTGTATGGGTAAGATCCAAGTGTATATTGACCAGGGGCAGGGGCAGGGGCTGGGCCCTTTGGGAACTGGAACCATCCGTGTGGAGTTTGGTGAAATAGGCTTAAGAGCCTCTCACCTGAATTTGGGGGTTGTTGGGCTGGGCTGCTAGAGCAGCTGGGAAGTCGGGGGGTTTGCTTGTGTGGTGTCTGGCTGGCCGGTGAGGCTGGTTGGCTTTGCCTTGCTAAGAAGGAAATCCCAGCCTGGGGCGGTAAGTGGCCTGGACTGCAAGCAAAGATCCCCTGGATTGATTCCGCCAGCTATGCCCGGAAACCCCGTCCTGTCCCCCGGGGAGAACTGGGGCGCTGGGGGTGGCATTGTTGTGTGTCAGGCTTTTGCCAGAGGCCCCTTGTGGCAGAGAGGCGTTTGCCAGGGCTTCCCGCTGGCTCAACCCCTCGGTGGGACCTGCCAGTCCCTGGGCGCTGGCTCTGGCGCTGACCCTCCGGGACAGGGGCCACACTGTGTCCGATGCTGCTCTCAGTGACCACACGGACCAGCGTCCAGTCTGGCGGCACCGGGCTCCTGCTGCTCTCGTCAGAGGCCGAGGGAGGGAGAAAAACCTTCCAGCTGCACCGCTGCTGCTCCCAGCCCCCCAAAATCCCCCTCTCCCTGCCCCTACCCCCACCCCCACCTCCAGCCCCCAAAATACTCCCTTCCAGCCCCCCATCCCTCTCTCCCTGCCCCTACCCCTACCCCCACCCCAGCCCCACAAAATACTCCCTTCCAGCCCCCCATCCCTCTCTCCCTGCCCCTACCCCCACCCCCACCCCAGCCCCCCACAATACCCCCTTCCAGCCCCCCAATCCCTCTCTCCCTGCCCCTACCCCCAGAACCCCAAAATACCCCCCCTTCAGCCCCCCCAAAATACCCCGCTACCTGCCCCTACCCCCAGACCCCCCCCAATACCCCTCTTCCAGCCCCTCTGAAATCCCCCTCTTCCAGCCACCCCAAAATTCCCTTCTTGCAGCCTCCAGAATCCACCTTTCAGCCCCCGCATCCCCCCTCTCCCTGCTCCCAGCCCCACCACACTCCCCACACGGGCCCTGTGCTGAAGGGCCAGGAGAGGACCAATACGGGGATGTGTGTGTGTGTGAGACACCCCAATGACCCAGCTGTTGCTGTGAGGTGGTCACCGGGGAGCCGTGCCCCAGGATGCTGCCGGTGGCCCCGAGTGGTGCCGGGGCGGGTAGGGTAGTGCCCTGAGCCAGGAAATTACCCTCACCCCACGCCCTGCCCCAGAGCTGTTCTCATTGCCCCCCCCCCCCGCCCCCAGCCTGCAGTGCCTGCCAAGGTCATGGGCCTGCAGAGTTGATCCTGCCCCAGGCCCAGCCCTGTACCTTCCTGCCCCCCGCCCCCCCCCACAGCCCAACGGCCTCAGGCCGGCTCCACCGCTCCCCTGTACCCCCCCAGGCCGCTCTCAGCTGGGCCCTGCAGCCCTCCTGGCGCTCCCCAGCTGGAGGAGAGAGCTGCTGGCTGGCTGGGGCGCCAGGCCAGAGGATATGACTGCCCTCGGGGAGGGGAAAGGTGCCGACAGGGACGTGGCCATGTCAGTGGTGGGCAGTGAGGCCCTCAAAGGAAGGTGGGATCACCGGGGGGGGAGGGGGGCAGGAAAGGGGCAGTGAACCAGGCAGGGGCTGAGACCCCGGGGGCTGCGCCAGCCGGAACAGGGCCTGTACCGAGGCAGAGACGGTGCACAAAGGCTCGAGTGCCCCGGCTGTGGGGGGCCGAGCTCTGCCCCAGAATGCCGGGTCCCCCCTCCCGAGCTTCTCGCCCTGGGGTGCCCGGCCAGAGGAGCTGAGCGCCAGGGCCAGGTGTGGGGCAAGCACCAAGCTGCACAGCCCAAAGCAGAGCCTCGCCCTCAGCTCGCCGCCGTGGGGCCCTGCAGCTCTCCTCCGGCTGCACCCGCCCGCAGCAAGACGAGCCTCCCCTGGCTGCAGAGAGCCCCCTGGGGCCGGGCTAGGCCTGCCAGCTGGGCTGGGCACCCCGGGAGCAGCTCAGTCCTGGCCTGAGCACACCCCCAGCACCTCTGCCCTAGTCCTGCAGAGGCTTCATCCCTCTGCTTGGGCCAGGAGCAGCAGGCACGGGGGCTCCCTGCAAGCCGGTGAGGAGGGACCCGGGCGCAGGTCAGGGCGAGGCCCAGGGCCCGGCTGCATTACTCCTGGAGAGAAATTAAGGCAGATGAGCGCTGCCTCTTGCAGCCCCAGCTCTGGCCCACACAGGCCCTTTGCAACACAGCCCGTCAGCCCTATTGCCAGACCCTCGCCTGTCCCCTCTGCCAGCTCCCCCCACCAGCCACCCCTGCTGTCCTGCCCGGAACCTGATTCTGCCCCCCCAAGGCAGGCCTTGGCATGGCTGGGCAGCCTGAGGCTGGCACTGGGCTGCCGGTATCTCCCAGCCGAGCCCACAGGAGGAAGCTGTCGATAGTGGGGGTCAGGGGACAGCTGCTGGGTGTTAAGGAGTTGTGGGCCCTGCTACTTAGAGAGATGCACAACAGCCAGAGATGCAGCCGGAGCCTGCAGCCCCGGCCAGCTTGTGCAGAAGTACCGGGCAGCTGGAGCGCAATGGGGAAGGGGGGAGGCAGCGCTTTGCTCTGAGTCACAGTGGAAGGAAACCTCCACCTTGGCCCTGGGGGGGCCCCGATTCTGGAGCTGCAGCCCCAGTTGGGAGACGAGCTCCTTCCTGGCTGCCGGGAGGGACGTACCGGCTGGCCGGGCAGCACAGTCAGAGCAGTGGAGTTAAACGATACCTGCCCAACTCCCACCCTGTGGCACGGATCCGCCCGGGGCAGCAATGCAGAGCCGGGCTGTCTGAGGCTCCCAGGTCTGCAGGTCCAGCCAGCTCGGCCCCGCTAGGGCAATGCTGGGGCTCAGCGCCACGGGGGATGGTCCCTGGAGCAAGGGGCTCGTCCGGGGGAGGGTAAGAATTCTCTCAGCATTTCCGCCCACCAGCGCAGCGGCTAGTGCAGCTCCATATTACCAGCCCCCAGCCCAGGGACAGCCCTAGGGATGTGAGGGGGTCCCCAAGCTCTGCCCCCGGCCGCAGGCAGGAGTGTGATGGGGTTCAGGGTCCCCAAGCGCTGACCCCCAGCTGCAGGCAGGAGTGTAATGGGTTCAGGGGTCCCCAAGCGCTGCCCCCCAGCCGCAGGCAGGAGGGTGAGGGGTTCAGGGGTCCCCAAGCTCTGCCCCCCCAGCCACAGGCAGGAGTGTGATGGCTTCAGGGGTCCCCAAGCTCTGGCCCCCCCCGCTGCAGGCAGGAGTGTGATGGGTTCAGGGGTCCCCAAGCTCTGCCCCCCGGCCGCAGGCAGGAGTGACTCAGCAGGTGGAATGGGCATTTTGTGTCGCCAGAGGCCCAGCTCAGCACAGCGGGGTCCATGCAGCCGGCAGAGACAGTCATTCCAGCCGGTCCTGGGGAGAGGAGCCCTCCACACCAGGGCCTCAGTTCCCCCTTTGTTCCTCTCCTCCAGTCCAGGCTAACTGCCCCCCACCAACTGCCGTGTCTAATTCACACCGAGCCAGGCTCCTCCCTGGCTGTGGTCGGGCCAGGGTGTTACCTGGCAGCTTAGGCTACAGCCGCAGGGGTCATCCCCGGCCCGTGGGAGCTGCTGGGCCTGTCACTCACACATCCACCCCCCCACAGCACATCGCCCCCCCCTTCCAGACCAAGCTGAGCAGGGTCACTCAGCCAGGGAGCTGGGGAAGTTTGGGCCCTGCGCCCTGGGGTTAAACATCAATTGAGCCAGCGGCGCTCCCCTTCGCTGGGGCCTGCCTCCCTGACGTCCTGCAGGAGCTGATCCACCTTGTCTGGTGGCTGGACGACATTGGGGGCCAGGCCAGCCCAGCTCCCCCCGCGGTCACACCAGCCCCTCCTCTTCCCTTGGGCTCTGCCCAGGGGCTCCCTAGGCAGGCCCATGAGCTCTGCAAGCCGTTCCCGGAAAGCCAGGATGTCCTCCACCCCCCACTGTCCACCCAGGGGAGCCCCCCCAACTCTCTCAGCAAGCCCAGGGGTTCCCTCCCCCTTCTGCACCACAGCTTAGGTGGGGGGGAAGCTGGTGGGCCCTTGGGGTCCCTGGGTGCAAACAGCAGGTGGCACAAGTGCTCCTCACAGTCCTGAGATGCCGGAGGCCTTTATGCAGCGGCACCCCTTCTCCATATCCCAAGGAACCTTCCCAGCAGCCCGTGGGGCCGGGACTAATGCCCCAAGGCCCAGGCAAGCCAGATCCCTGGTTTCCCCCACCTGCACCGGAGCAGGGTGGACATGAAGTCAGCCCCTTGGTTGCTGAGGACCTCCTGGGGGGACCCAACCCTGCTGGAAATGGCCAGCAGAAAGTCTGCTGCCGTGTCCACCTTGGGAGGGCAGAGTCAGGCCCCACCTGGGTGTATTTCTTCCCCAGCTGGGTTGCCTTGCCAGTGGGCCCCACTGTATCTATCGCTACCTTCTGGGAGGGCTCCTCGGGTGGGCAGATGCCTCAGGGCAGCTTTCCCCAGCCCCTGGCAGGAGCTGCAGGTCTCGCAGTCCCACTGCACGCCCGCAAATGTCCCTGGCCAATGAAAGGTCTGAAGCAGCCTCAACAGGGGGTGCCTCGGGCGATACCTTTGGGGAACCAGCAGCAGCTGCTGCTGGACACCCCGCCCCCCCCGATTCTCCTTTCTCCAGGACTCTCCTTCATGCTCAGCCCAGCTGTCCGTGAAGTCATCTGCCAGCTCCTCCGCGCTGAGAGAGTCCTCTGGCCGCGCTGTGAGAGTCCTCTGGCTGAGACACACTCCATGGAACCATTCCAGGACACATGGACCATCAGCTTAACCAGGTCCTCTACAGTCTGGGCTCCCATCCCACACACCCCCTTGCCGTAGTTCTGTGGCAGACGGGAGGCCAGGTCTGCACAGGTCTCCTCCGGCCCCTTCTATGCCTCCTGGAACAACTTCTTGTACATCTCGGGGCTCAGCGTGAATTTATGCAGCAGGGCCTGTTTGTAGTGCTCAGGCTGCATCCCCTCCAGCACCTCTGAGCCAGCCAGGGGTGAGCTTCTGGAGCCATTCCACTGAGGGTACCTGGTTCAACTTGCACGTTCACTCAAAGGAGGTAAGAAACCCACCCAGGTCCCCCTCCATCCTTATGCTGGGCCAGCACATGCATCTCTAAGTGACCCCCAGTCCCAGGCCTCCTGGCCATCTCGCTGCTCACTGCCTCTGGGCTTCTCAGCTCCCCCAAGGCCCGCTCATGCTGCCGCTCTCTCATCATAGAGCTCAACCCAAAGATTCTCAACTGGCTTTTATCCCTCCATATACTGGAGCTCTGAGCCATCATGCTGCTCCCACACATGGAGCTCAACGCCTCCTCCTTTTCCCCCCAGCCTGTCCTTCCTGAGCAGTTTATACCTTTCCATGACCGTGCTCCAGTTATGTGAGTCATCCCACCACGTCTCCGTTCTTCCAGTCACCTCATACTCCTTTGACTCTGCCAGGGCCTCTAATTTCTCCTGTTTGTTTCCCAGGCTTCTCGCATTCCTGTACAAACACCTGAGACAATTTGCTGATTGGCCGACTTTCTCCTTTCGAACAAGTGGTCGTCCTTTGTTATTCCTCCTTCCTTCCCCACTTACCTCAGGGCTTGTGTCACCGTCCCCGAACAAAGCTGTTGGCTGTAAGGGGGAAGGCGTGGGCCCCAGGGGGCTCTGTTGGGGGCTGTGTACCACAAGGGGCTCTGCTGGGAGTCCTGGCAGTGAGGGACGCATCTGTCGTGCGTAGCTCTCTCCCCACCAGACCAACCAGCAGGGCCAGTCTGTTCTCTAGAGCACAAAGGGCTGCTGGATTTTCACAACTGTTTTCAAAGCAGCCAGCCAGCTTGGCCTTGAGAAGGCTGCGTATCAGAGAAAGCAGGTCCCACCTCTCCAACACCCTGGCACCCATGCCAGGAAACACAGAGAGTGGCCACAAGACCGAGAACAACATTTATGGGACCTTGTCCCCCCCAAGAGAGCACCATGAGCCAGCTCCAATACTTTACGGAAAAGGCAAAACTCACATGTACAAATCCCCCAGCCCTCCTCTTGAGCCATTTCAAACCACAGAAAACAGCAATACCTGTAAAATGCTCAGTGGAGTCTGATACTCACAGAGCTTAGAGCTAATAAACAAACCTCCATTACAACTGCTTCTGAAAAGTAAAACAGGTTCTCGTACAGAACCAGACTCACCCACACTTCGGCCGTGTCTACACGTGCCCCAAACTTCGAAATGGCCACGCAAATGGCCATTTTGAAGTTTACTAACGAAGCACTGAAATGCAAACGCAGCGCTTCGTTAGCGTGCGGGCGGCAGCGGCGCCTCCAAATTAACGTGCCTTGCAGCCCGCGGCGCGTCCCGACAGGGCTCCTTTCCGCAAGGACCCCGCCCGCTTCAAAGTCCCATTATTCGCATCAAGTTTGGAAAAGGAGCCCCAAGCCCCGCCTGGCCGCGCCGCGCGGCAGTAACGCACGTTAATTTCCAAGCACTGCTGAGCACCACACGCTAACGAGACACTGAACAGCCATTTCAGCGTTCAACTAACAAACCTCGAAATGACCATTTACAGGCTCATTTTGCAGGTTGGGGCACGTGCAGACGTAGCCTTTTTTTTAATTATTGAAGTCTAGACACCAATCATGCTTCTATTGCATTCATCGGTATCCAGACTTGTTTAGCTGTTCGGCAGCCTGGAGACAGGGCTCAATTCCTCAACACTCCAGCTCATGGCAACCAAAGATTCACTCAACTTGAGGCTGCGTGAATCAGGAATCAACCGTACATGGCTTGGCCAACAGACGTTTTAGCATATAGGCGTCTTCCTCAGCCTGGGACAGAGTTTGAGGGTTGACTTGTTGATACGTGTGTGTAAGGAATGTGCCAGCAGGAGCTCAGGACTGGGAAAGGCTTTAGGGCCTGTGTGCTTCAGAGCTTATTTGCATGAAAATCTAAATAGATGCATATGTAATACCCTCTCAACAAAGTCTGATGGGAGCAGGTGAAGCTGTGAGGTTTCATCTCTTGTCATGAGCATGTTCTTGTAAAGTCACAATTTATGCTATGATGCATGTAAGAAATGTGGGTTCTCACCCATGCTTGAAGTTGTTGTGGACTCTAGGGTAGTCACCGTTACATCTAAAGATATGGGTTGCACAGGGATCCCTGGGGGGGCGTCCTTCCTGCCAGTATACTGATGCACAGTAAGTTTTGCTAGTTTGTGCTCTAGCAATCTAAATAAATAAAAACCACTCAGGTAGTTGTTTGAGGTTTAACCATAGAGCTTCTTAGATGTTAATCTTTTAGAGATATTAGTCTCTTAGAGATAGGTTTTCTGAGAAAAAAAACCTGTATAGTTTTAACTCACTTTTTTTCTTTTTGGTCATGAGTTTTTGGAATATGTGGGGTTTCTTCAGAACCCAGTTTTATTAAAACCAGCAGAAAAACTCAACTTAAAAAAAAAAAAAAAGCAACAACAATTTAAAGGTTTATTAGTAAGCTTCTAAATGGGTAGTGCAGGTGATATTTGGTAAAAAAGTTACATATGAACAAACAACAAAAAGGCTGTCTGTTGTGTGTGGCTGACTGGGTTTGCTGTGCTAATGGGAACACATCAGAGCTGCTTCAGGGTTATGGGCTGAGATTTGGGCTGTGGTGGGAATGTAACACAGGAGCTGCGTCTACACGTGCACGCTACTTCGAAGTACACGCGTCGGGCGCTATTTCGAAGTTAACTTCGACGTTAGGCGGCAAGACGTCGAAGTCGCTAACCTCATGAGGAGATAGGAATAGCGCCCTACTTCGACGTTCAACGTAGAAGTAGGGACCGGGTAGACGATCCGCGTCCCGCAACGTCGAAATTGCTGGGTCCTCCATGGTGGCCATCAGCTGGGGGGTTGAGAGATGCTCTCTCTCCAGCCCCTGCCGGGCTCTATGGTCACCGTGGCCAGCAGCCCTTAGCCCAGGGCTTCTGGCTGCTTCTGCGGCAGCTGGGGATCTATGCTGCAGGCACAGGGTGTTCAACCAGTTGTCGGCTCTGTGTATCTTGTGTTGTTTAGTGCAACTGTGTCTGGCAGGGGCCCTTTAAGGGAGCGGCTTGCTGTTGAGTCCGCCCTGTGACCCTGTCTGCAGCTGTGCCTGGCATCCCTATTTCGATGTGTGCTACTTTGACGTGTAGACGTTCCTTCGCTGCGCCTATTTCGATGTTGGGCTGAGCAACGTCGAAGTTGAACATCGATGTTGCCGGCCCTGGAGGACGTGTAGACGCTATTCATCGAAATAGACTATTTCGATGTTGGCTGCACGTGTAGATGTAGCCATGAGCCTACATGGGAAGGTTGCCTGGTTCCCTCTCTCAAACTGAAGTCAAATTAGGCCCATTTAGGACTGGCAAGAGGACTGGGAAGGGGCAGGGGCAGCAAAAGCAACAGTCAAAGGTAAAGAAAATCATGGCCGTGGCCAGAACGCACCCTCTCCCATGACTCCTCCCCCGTGGGATACAAAGGAGGTGGGATGAAGCCTTCTGTCTCAGGACCCACACAAGTGGTTGGTGACTATAAGGGATGTGGCTAAGGGCACACACTGCAGGTCTAGCGAGGCCTAATCAGAGGGGGTGTCAGGGAATGGGGCCAGCGCAGTGTTCTGCAGTGTATGAGCTGGGAGGCGACACAGCATGAAAGCTCTGCGGTGTCAGGCTGGCAGAGGAACCCTGGGGAGCAGATTTGGCCAGGTTGCAGAGCTAGGGGGGCACTTGCTTGGAACTAACTTACCTCAGGCTTCTGATCTCCTGATTTCCGCTTCTGTCATGAGAGCTGGGGATGGGATAAAGGGAAAGCCTTCTAACACTGCCTTGCTGGAAACCAGAGCCACCTCCCCACTTCCACCCCCAGCCACTGGGCTCACACACCTCTAGCTTGGAGGCAGAGCTGGGCCCTGCCTGTTCACATTGTCCAAATGCCCACCAGCTAAACGGGGAGCCCAGGGGGTTTGCACTTTGGATGAAGAATGCTTGAGAACAGGGGCAGCAGCTCAGGTTTGTTCAGCTTTTGCAAAGATCTTTGCAAAGCTGTCAGCAACCGCCTGGGGCAGCTGGTTTTCCGGCAAACAGGTCCGGGGCGGGGAGGAGGGGGACAGATCCCAGGCCAGGCTGTCCTACAGTTGGGTACCTCTGTTTAAACAGTCTGCAGCAAGCGAGTTAATATTAGAACACAAACAGGTTTTAGAGTTACCGGCCATTGAGCTGAATGGAGCCACTCAACACGGTCATTTCTGACTCCCTGCCGAAAGGCTGCATCAGACAGTGCTGCGCAGGGGCACGGCTGGGGGGTATGCTGCTTCCCAGAACATCGGCACACCAAATGAAGCATTATTTGGACTCTGTGGGTGCTTGGGACACCCGCACCCCATTGACCCACGTTGGGAAGGCATTTGGGATTGACGACGATTTGCGTACAGCCACAGCCGTCTCCCTGAGGCCTGTAGGGGGGCTCCTTCAGAAACGTATGGAGACTGGAGGGCAAAGCTGTGGCTGTGTCTAATTTTAGGGGAGGGCAAATGAGGGAAAATGTAATGGCACATTCAGAGCTTGGCAGGGGTGTGTAGCTAAACTCTTCCCACATGGTGCCCCTGATTCTTGGCGTACTGAGTGTGGACGTATGGATTCCCTTCCCTCCGCCCCACAGTTGGCTTGAAGTCAGTTACTGTGACAGCAGCTGCTGATCCCCGTAAACTTGGATCGGTGCTCTAGGGCATACTCTGAGCAGCAGGCTGGGCGGTAAAGCAGCCCATGCGTCACCTCCAGCTTGCCCGCCTGCAAGACCCTTAAGCTCGGCTTCTTTGGGACAGAGAGAGCCGTGTTAGTCTGTATTCTAGCAAACCAAAACAGCAGTCTGTTAGCGCTTTAAAGACTAGCAAAATAATTTATTCAGTGATGAGCTTTCATGGGACAGACCCACTTCTTCAGATCATAGCCAGAGCAGAACAGACACAATATATAAAGCACAGAGGTCCACAAATCGTCATCAAGGTTGGCAAGTCAGAAGAGCAGAGGGCTGGCGGGGCTGGGGGGGGGAGTTAAGTGTTAGATAAAACAAGAAAGCAGTTAAAAGGTAAAAGAATCCTTATAATGGGTCAGGTAGTTGCTGTCCCTCTTCAAACCACATGTTAATGTGTCAAATTTGAATACGAATGTAAGTTCTGAGCAGTCCCTCTGTAGACGGCCGTTAAAGTCCCTTTTCAGTAGCACACAAGCTCTCAGGTCTTTAACAGAATGGCCCGCTCCAGTAAAGTGCGGGCTGACAGGTTGGTGTATTTGGAGTTGTTTAATGTCTGCTCTATGTCCGTTCATTCTTTGTTGAAGAGCGTTTGTGGTCTGTCCGATATACGTGGTGTGTGAGCATTGTAGAGGGGGTCAGAGGCTCAACACATTCCACATGCGCTGCCTTAGGTGCATACTCGGTATCTCATGGCAGGACAAGGTCCCCAATAGCGCAGCGCTTGAGAGAGCAGGCGCCGCCTCCATGGTCACCCTTCTCAAACAGAGGCGTATGCGCTGGCTGGGCCATGCCTCACGCATGACGGATGGCCGAATACCGAAGGACCTCCTCTTCGGCGAGCTGGGATCTGGAAAGAGGCCGAAAGGGCGACCTAAATTGCTCTACAAGGACGCATGCAAGCGTGACCTCAGCGCTCTCTCTATCAGCGTCAACACTTGATCCTGTACTTAATGTGGTTAGGTCCAGGGATGAAATCTCCAGCACAGATATGTGGGCAAAGCTGGCAACAGGGCTTGTTACAAGGAAAAGTTCCAGGATTAGTATTTTGGTGGTACAGCCTATGATTGGTAGAGAGAAGCCTGATAAGGTTGGGAGGTCGTCTGTAGGAGAGAACAGGCCTGTCACCGAGGTCCTTCTGGAGTGTGGCATCATGATTAAGGATAGGTTGTAGGTCTTTAATAATTCGTTGCAGTGGTTTGAGTTGGGGGCTGTAGGTGATGACCAGTGGTGTTCTGTTCTTGGCTTTTTTGGACCTATCTTGGGGTTGTTGGTTTCTGGGTATTCATCTAGCCCTGCTGATTTGTTCTTTTTTTCTTTATTTAACCTGGTGGGTAATTCAGGTTTATGAATGTTTGGTAGAGATCTTACAAAACAAAGCAGCCGAAATGCAGCACTTTAAAGACTATCCAAAAGATTTATTCGGTGATGAGCTTTCGTGGGACAGACCCACTTCTTCGGATCAATGGTAGAGATCTTGTAGTTTTCAGCCTCTGTCACTAGGATCAGAGCAGATGCGATTGTATCTCAGGGCTTGACTAGAAATGATGGATTGTGTTGTGTGTGCAGGATGGAAGCTAGAAGCATGTAGGTAAGTCTAGCGATCAGTGGGTTTCCGGTAGGGTGTGGTACCGATCAGGCCATCCTTGATTTGTACTGTAGTGTCCAGGAAAGGTATCTCTTGTGTGGAGTGGTCAAGGCATAAGTTGATGGTGCGGTACAGATTGTTAGAGTCTCTGTGGAATTCTCCTAGAGTCTCTATACCAGGGGTCCAAATTCAAAAGACGTCATCCATGTTTCGTTAGTACAGGAGGAGTCATAGGGGACGAGAGCATCTTTGGGAGAGGCAGTGACACTGCTGTGCTCCCAGGAGTGGCTCCCTTTCCCAGCAGAAAATGAAACACAATCAACACAGGTAGGACTTGAATCCACAACTCTGCAATCCTCCATTAGGCTACTGGGTCTGGCTGTAGATTACAGGCTTTTTGCTTCTGAGCGTGATGAAGGCTACTGAGCTGCCGCCCCTAAATTTTCTGCCAGTGCGGGGGTCAGGAAGGAATTTCTCACTTCCAGACGTTGGCAGCCAAGTGCCTGATTAGGATCAAGTGGGACCTTTCTTAGAAGCAGCTGGTGTTTGCCAATGGCCCAGAAAGGCTCCCACCAACCATCCCATGCTTGGAAAGCAAATCCCTGCAAGGGAAAGGACTAGAGTGTGTTGGCAGGTGAACTAGGACGGGGTTTCTGGGCACAGCAAGGCTACGTCTACATGTGCAGCCAACATCGAAATAGTTTATTTCGATGTTGCGACATCGAAATGGTCTATTTCGATGAATAACGTCTACACGTCCTCCAGGGCCAGCAACGTCGATGTTCAACTTCGACGTTGCTCAGCCCAACATCGAAATAGGCGCAGCGAGGGAACGTCTACACGTCAAAGTAGCACACATCGAAATAGGGTTGCCAGGCACAGCTGCAGACAGGGTCACAGGGCGGACTCAACAGCCAGCCGCTCCCTTAAAGGGCCCCTCCCAGACACACTTTCATTAAACAGTGCAAGATACACAGAGCCAACAACTAGTTGCAGACCCTGTATATGCAGCACGGACCCCCAGCTGCAGCAGCAGCAGGCAGAAGCCCTGGGCTAAGGGCTGCTGCCCACGGTGACCACAGAGCCCCGCAAGGGCTGGAGAGAGAGTATCTCTCAACCCCCCAGCTGATAGCCCCCATGGATGACCCCACTATTTTGATGTTGCAGGACGCGGATCGTCTACACGTCCCTACTTCGATGTTGAACGTCGAAGTAGGGCGCTATTCCCATCCCCTCATGGGGTTAACGACTTCGACGTCTCGCCGTCTAACGTCGATTTCAACTTCGAAATAGCACCCAACACGTGTAGACATGACGGGCGCTATTTCGAAGTTACTGCCGCTGCTTGGAAGTAGCGTGCACGTGCAGACGCAGCCCAAGTACAAAAACTTTTTCTATTTTCATCCACTTTGCTAAAAACAAAGTATTAAAACATTTTTTTGGTAAACACCACACTTGTTTTGAAAAACAACTCAAAAACAGAACTAATTCTGCCAAAAAGCATAATTATCCATTTCAGTCAAACACTTTGACTCAGAAAGAAACATCTCTGAGGAAAGGAGCCCTGTGCAACCCATAGCTTCCCAAGTAATGGTGACTACCCTGGATTGCACAAAAACTTCAACCATGGATGAGAACCCACATTTCTTACACTGAATGATAGCATAATTTGTGACTTTACAAGAACATGCTCATGACAAGAGATGAAACCTCACAGCTTCACCTGCTCCCATCAGACTCTGTTGAGAGGGTATTACATATGCATCTATTTAGATTTTCATGTAAATGAGATCTGAAACACACAGGGCCTAAAGCCTTTCCCAGTCCTGAGCTCCTGCTGGCACATTCCTTACACACACATATCAACAAGTCAAGCCCCAAACGCTGTCCCAGGCTGAGGAAGATGCCTATATGCTAAAACGTCTGTTGCCAAGCCACATATGGTAGACCCCCGAGATACACACCCTCAATTTGAGTGAATCTTTGGTTGCCATGACCTGGAGTGTTAAGGAATTGAGAGCTGCCTCCAGGCTGCCTCACCCCAAAGTGGGCAGGGTCTTGGAATATTGCAGTAAAAATAAATATTTCTTGGTCTTGCTCTTCTGAGTTGTAGAAAAATAGATTAAAAAGCAGTCAAATAAAGCTTTAAAAACTGTTTAAATAGTTTGTTAGGTGAGTTTTCATAGGACAGGTCTGTTTTTTCAGACCTTAGCCAGGTTAAAAGAGATTCACTGTTTCAAACACTGAGAACCAAAAACAGCAACCAAAGAGAAAAAATCAGAAAAAGAGAAGCAAGGTAAGCAAATCAGAGAGTGATTTCCAGTCTCTGATTTCTTCGCCTTGATTTTCTTTTTCTGGTTTTGTGCTCTTTGCTTACTGTTTTTGGTTCTCTGTGTCTTAAATATTGAGTTTGTTCTGGCCTGGCTCTGGTCTGAAGAAGTGGGTCTGTCCCACGAAAGCTCACCTAATGAACTCTTTTGCCAGTCTGTAAAGTGCAACTTGACTGCTGTTTGTTTTGATAGCGTATAGACTAGCCCGGCTTCCTTTCTGTTACTGGAAAAATAGAGTTCCTGTTTTGAGGTGTGCACTTTTAATTAAGTGGTGGAGCTGGCCCATGCTGCTCTGCAGGCTGGGGACAATGTCCTGCAAATCTTGTCCTAGGTCCTGTGGTCACCCCTTGTATTTCAGGGTATGGTTGCCGGGGGTGGGACCTGCTGTCTCTCATACACAGCTTTCCCAAGGCCAAGCCAGCTAGCTGCTTGGAAAACAGTTGCGACCCGTCTGTGGGGACTGGAGAAAATGGGAGTGAGGTGAAGGAGAGTGAACAGGAAAGGCGCTTGTCTGTAAGAGCCAGAGCAGCCCTTTGCCTGGGGAGAAGTTTGTTTCAGCTCCTCATGGCCAGGACCTGGCTGAGTGTGAAACCACGGGCTGTGCTCCGCAAGGGTCCAAAGCAGGCAGTGTAAATCTTTCTGAGGAATTGGAAGTTGGTCCAAGTAAAGTGAAAACTATTAGGGAATGTGAGCAGCCCTGTGATAACCAAGTAAAACGGCTGCACAGTCTGTTCCAGTCTGGCTATGGTCTGCAGAAGTGGGTCTGTCCCACGAAAGCTCACCTAGTAAACTATTTTGCTAGTCTTTAAAGTGCTACTTGGCTGTTTTTTGTTTTAGGTGCACAATCAATCTCTGTAGGATGCAGGAGAGGGCCAGCAATTTGCCATCTCCAGGTGGTGGAAACACTTATATTCTCATACTGGACTCCACTTCTGATTCCATGACGGAGCCAGAAGTTGGAGGTGGAAGGACAAAGGAGCTGTGGGCCTGGTGGGCCAGTGAGGGATAAACAGGGATTCCTTCATGTGCATTCTGCATCTGGGACTCACAAAAGAACTTTTAGAAACCAGTTTGGTTTGCAAATTTCCAGACTGGCTGGGAGGGGGCCGTCTCCCTGAGATCATCAATGGCCCAGCTCTTGTTAGAAGGGAGGGCCCACCCAGAGAGATCAGATTTCCACCCCAGGGGGCAAGAGAGAAGATTAGAACTTGATGGGGGAAAGAAAGGCCTCGGCCATTTAGCAGCAAAATACCAGATTCTCAAGGAGGTTACACAAACGTTGTGGTCTACCAAAGAGCAATGTAAATGTACAGTTGTAATGGGTTTGTTCTTGTTACTCACGCTGACTGCTGTAACCAGTGGGTGCTGCTACCCAAAGCTGTAGAATTGTACCATGTAAGGAATGTTTGGAAAGAGCCAAGTAAGATGAGGACATTGATGTAGAAGCATGAGTTGTATGTTGAAGGAGTATGTAACTCTGAAATGTCACTGTTGTTCCCTGTAACTAGTCTTGCAACCTCTCACATGAGGAGGAACATTCCAAGCCTATTGTGTGGCATGGAAGGGGAAACTGAGGCACACAACCATTTTGGTGGTCTGGCTAAATGCCAAGGGTGGAAGCATTTGTACCTTCCTTTAGTGGACTGTAACTGAATTCCAAACATTTTCTGGAGCAGCTGTATGGACTGGTGGGCATATGGGGCAGGGCCCAGACCAGAGAAGAACTGTTTGATCTGCTGGTGCTGCAGCAGCTGTATGGGCTCTGCCTGCCTGACTTGAGAACGTGGCTGATGGACTGGAGACCGAAGCAGGGAGGCCAACCAACCCGAGGGGACTAAAGGGACTTGCCTGGCTGCATCACATGAAAAGGGCCAAGACCAAGCTCCTGACTTGCAGCCTCCCCCAGCAGGATTATGACATGGAGGTGGTAACATCAAGGGGAGCACCGAGGGTACAGCTGATGACCTATGCCATGGGGAAGACCCCGAACTTCCCCAGCTCACCGGCTGAGTGACCCCGCTCAGTTCTGTCTGGAAGGGGGCAGAGATGTGATGGAGTGGGGGATAGCTGTGTGTATGTGAGTGGCTCACAGAGCATGTGGGCCTCCCGCTGAGGGTAACCTTGACGACCAGGTAACACCCTTGTACTGGAGACAAAGGAGGAGATGGAGCCTGAGGGGTTTGAATTGGAAGTGGGAGTTGGAAGCAGTGAGTCGGGGCTGGGAGGGAGCAAGACCAAGGAGGGGGCAAGGCCCCAGCTCTGAGGGCCCCTCGGGGCCTCCTCTCCCCAGCATGGATCGGACTGGCTGTCTCTGCCGGCTGTACTGACTCCTCTGTACGACGCTGTGTCCTGTCGGCTAATAAACCCGCTGTTCTCCTGCTGAGTGAGAGTCACTCCTGCCTGCGGATGGGATGCAGAGCTTGGGGGACCCTGAACCCCATCACAGGAGCTCTAAAGAGGAGGGTGAGAAACTGTTCTCTGTGGTGTCAGATGGCAGAACAAGGAGCAACGGTCTGAAGTTCAAGAGGGGGAGGTGTAGGTTGGATATTAGGAAAAACTACTTCCCCAGGAGGGTGGTGAAGCACTGGAATGCGTTGCCTAGAGAGGTGGTGGATTCTCCATCCCTTGAGGTTTTTAAGTCCCAACTGGACAAGGTCATGGCTGGGATGATTTAGTGGGGGTTGATCCTGCTTGAAGCAGGGGACTGGACTAGATGACCTCCTGAGGTCCCTTCCAGCCCTGGGATTCTGGGATTCTGGGATTCTGTAGTGCCAGCGAGAAGGAGGTTGGTCCAGAAGTCCTAATGGAAAAAACTGAGTTAGGATAACTTAGCTGTCTTCAAGGCACCAGGGGCTGAAGCAATGGACTCTGGAGTACTCCAGGAGCTGCCCAAGGAGGTATCTGAGCCTTTAGCCATCACCTTTGAAAAGTCCTGCAAGACAGGAGCGATTCCAGAGGAAGGCAAAAGGCAAATACAGCACCCAAGTATAAACAGGGAAATAAGGACTGTCCAGGAACTCACAGACCAGCCAGCTTAACTGCTGTGCCAGGGAAGATAATGGAGCAAGTAATTAAGAAATCCATTTACAAACATCTGGAAGATAATAAGTTGATCAGTAACAGTCAGCATGGATTTGCCAGGAACAAATACTGTCAAACCAACCTGATAGCTTTCTTCGATTAGACTCACACGCCTTGTGGATAAGGGGAAAGCAGTAGCTAGACAAACTGGAAAAAGGCACCTGAAATAAATAGGATGAAATTCCACGAGGACGAATGCAAAGTACTGCACTTAGGAGCTGCGTCTACATGTGCACACTACTTCGAAGTAGCGGCACCAACTTCGAAATAGCGCCCATCGCGTCTACACGCGTCGGGCGCTATTTCGAAGTTAACTTCGACGTTAGGCGGCGAGACGTGGAAGTCGCTAACCTCATGAGGAGATAGGAATAGCGCCCTACTTCGACGTTCAACGTCGAAGTAGGGACCGTGTAGACGATCCGCGTCCCGCAACGTCGAAATTGCTGGGTCCTCCATGGCGGCCATCAGCTGGGGGGTTGAGAGATGCTCTCTCTCCAGCCCCTGCGGGGCTCTATGGTCACCGTGGGCAGCAGCCCTTAGCCCAGGGCTTCTGGCTGCTTCTGCAGCAGCTGGGGATCTATGCTGCAGGCACAGGGTCTGCAACCAGTTGTCAGCTCTGTGTATCTTGTGTTGTTTAGTGCAACTGTGTCTGGGAGGGGCCCTTTAAGGGAGCGGCTGGCTGTTGAGTCCGCCCTGTGACCCTGTCTGCAGCTGTGCCTGGCATCCCTATTTCGATGTGTGCTACTTTGACGAGTAGACGTTCCCTCGCTGCGCCTATTTCGATGTTGGGCTGAGCAACGTCGAAGTTGAACATCGACGTTGCCGGCCCTGGAGGACGTGTAGACGTTATTCATCGAAATAGACTATTTCGATGTTGGCTGCACGTGTAGACGTAGCCAGGGAGTAACAGTTTGTTTCACGCTTACAAAATGGGAGATGCCTACGAAGGAGCACGGCAGAAAGGATCTGGGAGTCAGAGTGGGCCACAAGCTGACTATAAGTCAACAGTGTGATAAGAAAACCCTGGCACGTCATTCTGGGGTGCGTTCATCGGAGCACGCAAGACCCGACAAGTCATTCTTCTGCTCTACTCTGTGAAGCTTAGGTCTCAGCTGGACTATTGTCTCCAGTTCTGAGCCTCACATTTCAGGGAAGATGTGGACACATTGGAGAAGGTCCAGAGAAGAGCAAGGCAAATGGAGAAAGTGCGAGAGAACATGGCCTGTGAGGGAGGATTGAAAGAACTGGGGTTGTTTTAGTTAGAAAAGAGAAGACTTGGGCGGGGGGGGACAATTGGAACTTTCAAGTACCTGAAAGGTTGTTACCAGGAGATACGTTATTCTCCTTTACCTCTGAGGATAGAACAAGAGGCAATGGGCTTAAACTGCAGCAAGGGAGGGGTAGGCTGGACCTGAGGAAAAACCTCCCAACCCTCAGGTTGGGCAAACACTGGAATTAATTGCCTGGGGAGGCTGTGGAATCTCCACCGCTGGAGGTTTTTCAGGGCAGACAAACCCTGGCCTGGGAGAGTCATAAATGCAGAGGACTGGACTTGTTGACCTCTCATACTCTCTCGAGGTCCCTTCCACTGCCATGATTCTGTGGGCTTCTGCTGGGCTGTTCCCTGTGCCGCACAGGGGGGGTATAACGTGGGCTTACGCACCAGAGGGAGGTGTGCTCTTGGGACGCTGGGCAAGGCCTCAGCTGCAGCCTTCCTGTGCAGCCCTCATCACAGAAGTCTGTAAATAACGTGGTAGGTGTGTCCTCCACCTCTATGTGAAGCCTTGGTAGGCTGGTGTCTGGTTGCAGCAGGACTGTGTTGAGGGAGCCCTGGCTGGTAGGTCAGGGGCTCACTGGTATCCTGGGGGAACCTGTCATACCAATTTCTAGTGCAATGACAGCCTGGTGGAGGGGTCAGTGCAGGCAAGGTCGCCGTAGGGGTGTCTTCCGGCTGTGAATCTGTGACTCCCCTATGTCAGGTACATCCTCCCTAGGTCCTGGGGAACACTGACCTGCCTGCATCACCTTCCCTGCGTATAACATTTGCAGCTGGCTCACGAGTCCTGGTGTTCCCGGTCCAGGACTCCAGCCAGGCACCTGCTGTGACAACAAGGGAGTTTGGCTGGCTTCTCCCAGCTTCCTCTGCAGCCCCTGAGATCTGCCCCAGCTGGACACAGGGCTCCTGGGGAGCAGGACTGCCTGGCTGGTAGGCCTCGTCCACACGCGCAGGGTCTAACTCGGGAGGCTGAGTGTCCCCAAACAGCCAGGCAAGGCCCCGCTGGGGACCAAGGTCCCTTGGGGAGAGGGAGGCGCTTTCGAGCCACCTGGAGCTTGTCTTCAGGTCTGGGCAAGGTGCTCGGAGAGTCCCGGGTTGAGTCTGCTCCCGTTTGCTTGCTCTGGAGTGACACAGCTACAACCTTCACCCCCGTGCAGGCAGACGAACCCCTCCCTCTGACACAGTGAGCACCTCTCTGGGAAGCGGATTAACTACGCTGGCGGGAGACCGTCTCCCTGTTCGCACAGAGCAGCCACATCTGTGCGGACGCAGTGCCTGAAGCGTAGCCGGGCCCGTGGCTAACGACCCGGTGAAACAGATCGTTGAGCCCAAGGAGTTGATGTGCGTTCCAAGGGAAGCGACCCATGGACAGCTCTGCAGTCCTGGGGGGAAGGCAAAGCCAGAGGAGGCCTGTTCTCTGCCCTGGACAAGGCCACCTATTAACCCTCCAGCTAAGAGTTACTAGGCCCCCTCAAGAGATAACCCCCAGCACTACTGAGAACAAGACACTGCCCCAGCCCATGTGAGAGCCAAGGGCTGGACTCGCTCAGTCTTTGACAGGCCCATGAGCCTGCGCTCAGCCTTGGGTCGTTGCGCTGGAGGGGCTGGGCACACATGGGCCCACCTGAGCCGGAGGGGCCAGGCCAGACAGGTGACTGCTGCCAGCCCCTCTGCCCCAGGCACCGCTGGTCGCCTTGCCTACTATTCTGCATGGCTGAGCCAGCGCAAAGCCCGGCCCAGGGCAGTGCACGGCGCCGGCAGTGTGATCCTGCACTGCACAGGCTGCACCCCAGCCCCCTCACTCCTGGGACTCCTGGCTCCCTCCCGACTGTTGATTGCAGCGATTCCCATCTCCATGTCAGTGATGGAGCTTTGCACAGTTTGCACCTCAGGCTCCTGCCCCCAGCCCCTGGGGCAGAACCCGGTGCTGGCTGCCTCTCTTTGGGCTGCCCTCCCCTATGGCCACCCACCCCTGCCGACAGGAGGCAGAGCCAGAACCAAACCCCGCTGGCAGCGGCTCGTGCTCCCAGGCTGCTCTGCAGTGCATCCTCCTCCCCTGGGGCTGGGGCTGGGGCTGGGGCTGGGACGGGACACCAGCCACACCAGCGCACCTTCAGGACACTTCCTGCATCCCAGCTCCAGCTCAGCCCAGCCGCTCTCCCTCGTCCACCCAGAGATGCCTGACCTGGCCACGCAACCTTCCTCTCTTCACCTGGGGGGGCGAAAGGACTGTGTCGGAGGGTGGGGCTAAGCGCCATACTGCCTGACAGGGCCAGCCATGCTGGGAGGGGCCCATCACCCTGGCATCTGGGCTGCCAGTGGCAGCGCTGGTAATACTGCCCCTGCTCATTCCGCACCTGTGCACAGGAGATGGGCCTGTCACTTGCAGCGGCACAAGGTGCCTGCCTGGCTGGGCTGGCTGACAGCTCACCGCAGATTGGCCCGTGTGCGTCGCCGCGGCGGGAGATGCACATCCCCCGAGGGAGTCCTGGGCATGCTCTGCCCCGGCGCTGCCTCCCCGGGAAATGAGATCCTTCCTCCTGCTCTGCAAGGCGGCCCCAAGCAGCGGGACAGCCTGTGGGAGCCCTGGGCTCCATGGCAGGTCGGGGTTACCTGCTCCCCAGAAACCGACGCAAGACCCGGGGCCTGGAGTGTGCCCCCCCCGTGCTCCGCCCGCTACTACTAAGAGCAACGGGAGCCCACAGCCTCCTCCAAACACAAGGTTCTCTGTCTGCCCAGCTCACCCTGCCGGTGCCACCTGCCTGGCTGCCCTTTGCCCACTGTCCTCAGCCGCTGTTAGGAAACGAGCTGACATCTGCACTCTCCCTTGGGACCGAAAGGAGGCTCATAAACCTGGCTGGGAGCTGACTCTTGGTCTGGCGCACTCGCTGCTCTTCCAGCGTGGCACTGGAGGTGGCTGCCCTGCCCTGCCCTGCGAGCTGATCTCAGGCACCCAGACCAAGAAGAAGCAGGACTCGGCTACACAGAGACTGGGAGAGGAAAGGGGATGGGGTCTGCTCACGGTGGAACTGGGAGATGGTCCAGACGGAATTAGCCTCTGCAGCAGGGCGTCCACCCCAGCCTCCAGTAGCCAGGAGGGTACAGTTACGTGGGGCCTCATCGGCACTGCCTGGATAGGCACTACGGGGCAGGCTGGAATTCCCCCCTGGTTACTCCAGACCAGGGCTGCAGGTTCTGGAGTGAGCACCTCTGGTTTCCAGGGAATTTTGGCCAATTTCTTACCCAGGCCAGCGATCTCAGAACACGGCCCCCACAAATCACCTGGCTGGGCTTAGCCCAGCAGGGGCAGCAAAGCCCTGAGACTGGGGCATGTGGGAGTCAAACTGAGATCCGGCCATGAACATGGAGCTAACTACAGCCGCAGCTCCAGCCTGACCTACAGCGCTAGTGCTGCAAGTGGACAACAGGGCTAATGCTCCAAGTGGACAGCTGCAACAGGCCAGGCCCTGCAAGGTCCATGATACACACTGGCTGGAACATGGAATGCGCACGCCTGTCGCGGAGCCCGTGAAATACCCCCACCGCGCCTCAGGGCCCCGCTACGCTACTCCCCCAGCCCACGACTTTTCACCCCAAGGGCCCATTGCGTCACTCCTGAACTCCAGCTCGGCCACCAAGCCCGAACCGTGCTAGCCCGACAGCCCACCGAGTCCCTGCAGGAGTGACCCAGAGCCACCGCTAGTGGCATAACGGCCGGGAGGTTCTGGGCACGGCTGGAGAAATCACTCCAGGGCACCTTTGCTTAAAGTGCAGGCCCCTCACAGCCCCAGGCCGGGATCTCCTTCTCGCCAGTTTGCCCCACTCCCCAGCGCGCTCCTTGAGGTGTGTGTCTCTGTCTGGGCCAGCTGCAGTACTGCCAGTTGGCTACTGTACAGCCCTGGTGCCCTGATCCTGTTTGCTGCCCTGCATGCTGCAGTGACGTGGATGGCCGCCCCACGGCGCTAGGCAGAGAGCCAGAGGGTTAGAGATAGGCCATGCTGTCATCTGGCTGAACTTTTGTGTGGGGTCTGGAAGCTATTTGAATTCCCAGGGTGGCTATTGGCCCCAAATGTTGTTCCTCGGGCGGGGAGGGGGTATGTGAGGTGTTGAATGAAAGCTGCTGACGCCCTGAAGCTATATGTGCTACTTGTGTGTCTGTAGCATGGACGTCGGCAGAGTTATAGACGTTTAGCTCTGCAGCTGTGTGAGAAATGCTTCAGTGCTGAGGTTCACAGAGGGAGGTGGGGCTCCACCCCAGCCAGGAGAATAGACTGAGCAGAGGCCCAGATGGCCAACGCTCACTTTGTGACGGTGGGTTTCCTGCTGGGCCTGCAACGAATGGGAACTCGGCACAGTGACCCACCGGCTCAGGTGGTGGGCCAAGGCCCATGGAGCAGAATAGAATTGTCCCTCCGCGTATGAAAAGCTGTGAGATGGGCCCTGGCAGGGACTTTCTTGGTTCCTCAGTCTTCATGAGTTAAGCCTGTCTGGACTGGGGGCCCATCCCTCAGCAGGATGAGGTGGATTTAGCAGTGTCCATATTGGATCTTTTGTCTTGTGGTCTCCAAGGGGCCATGTTCCAGCATGTGGACTCCAGCGGGCCGGACCTACGATGCTCCAATGACTGCATCTATGTAACATGAAATGAACTTTCAGAGACTTTCAAGAATCAGCAAATAACATCGCTGGCTGCGTCGGAAGTTATGACTGAAGCACGTAAAGTTTTACTTTAACAATTCTTCTCTCTAACCCTGTTCTTTCTTTTTTGTTAATAAATCTTTAGATATTGGATCTAAAGAATTGCTGAGCGTGTTGTGTTGGGTAAAACCCAAGTATATATTGACCAGGGGCTGGGGCTGGGCCCTTTGGGACCTGAAACAATCTGTGTGGAGTTTGGTGAAATAGGCTTAAGAGCCTCTCACCTTAATTTGGGGGTTGTTGGTCTGGGCTGGTAGAGCAGCTGGGAAGTCTGGGGGTTTGCTGATGTGGCTCTGGCTGGCCAGTGGGGTGGCAGAGGTGCTGTGGTGGCTGGTTGGATTTGCCTTAGTGAGAAGGAAATCGCAGCCTGAGGCTGTAAGCAGCCTGGATTTTGAGCAAAGTTTGCCTGGATTGAGTTCTCTTGCTGTGCCCAGAAACCCCGTCCTATTTCACCTGCCAACACACTCTGGTCCTTTCCCTTGCAGGGATTTGCTTTCCAAGCATGGGATGGTTGGTGGGAGCCTTTCTGGGCCATTGGCAAACACCAGCTGCTTCTAAGAAAGGTCCCACTTGATCCTAATCAGGCACTTGGCTGCCAACGTCTGGAAGTGAGAAATTCCTTCCTGACCCCCGCACTGGCAGAAAATTTAGGGGCGGCAGCTCAGTAGCCTTCATCACACTCAGAAGCAAAAAGCCTGTAATCTACAGCCAGACCCAGTAGCCTAATGGAGGATTGCAGAGTTGTGGATTCAAGTCCTACCTGTGTTGATTGTGTTTCATTTTCTGCTGGGAAAGGGAGCCACTCCTGGGACCACAGCAGTGTCACTGCCTCTCCCAAAGACGCTCTCGTCCCCTATGACTCCTCCTGTACTAACAAAACATGGATGACGTCTTTATGATTCGGACCCCTGGTATAGAGACTCTAGGAGAATTCCACAGAGACTCTAACAATCTGTACCCCACCATCAACTGATGCCTTGACCACTCCACACAAGAGATACCTTTCCTGGACACTACAGTACAAATCAAGGATGGCCTGATCGGTACCACACCCTACCGGAAACCCACTGATCGCTAGACTTACCTACATGCTTCTAGCTTCCATCCTGCACACACAACACAATCCATCATTTCTAGTCAAGCCCTGAGATACTATCGCATCTGCTCTGATCCTAGTGACAGAGGCTGAAAACTACAAGATCTCTACCATTGATCCGAAGAAGTGGGTCTGTCCCACGAAAGCTCATCACCGAATAAATCTTTTGGGTAGTCTTTAAAGTGCTGCATTTCGGCTGCTTTGTTTTGTAAGATCTCTACCAAACATTCATAAACCTGAATTACCCACCAGGTTAAATAAAAAAAAAAAGAACAAATCAGGAGGGCTAGATGAATACCCAGAAACCAACAACCCCAAGATAGGTCCAAAAAAGCCAAGAACAGAACACCACTGGTCATCACCTACAGCCCCCAACTCAAACCACTGCAACGAATTATTAAAGACCTACAACCTATCCTTAATCATGATGCCACACTCCAGAAGGACCTCGGTGACAGGCCTGTTCTCTCCTACAGACGACCTCCCAACCTTATCAGGCTTCTCTCTACCAATCATAGGCTGTACCACCAAAATACTAATCCTGGAACTTTTCCTTGTAACAAGCCCTGTTGCCAGCTTTGCCCACATATCTATGCTGGAGATTTCATCCCTGGACCTAACCACATTAAGTACAGGATCAAGTGTTGACGCTGATAGAGAGAGCACTGAGGTCACGCTTGCACGCGTCCTTGTAGAGCAATTTAGGTCGCCCTTTCGGCCTCTTTCCAGACCCCAGTTCGCCGAAGAGGAGGTCCTTCGGTATTCGGCCATCCGTCATGCGTGAGACATGGCCCAGCCAGCGCATACGCCTCTGTTTGAGAAGGGTGACCATGGAGGCGGCGCCTGCTCTCTCAAGCACTGCGCTATTGGGGACCTTGTCCTGCCATGAGATACCGAGTATGCACCTAAGGCAGCGCATGTGGAATGTGTTGAGCCTCTGACCCCCTCTACAATGCTCACACACCACGTATATCGGACAGACCACAAACGCTCTTCAACAAAGAATGAACGGACATAGAGCAGACATTAAACAACTCCAAATACACCAACCTGTCAGCCCGCACTTTACTGGAGCGGGCCATTCTGTTAAAGACCTGAGAGCTTGTGTGATACTGAAAAGGGACTTTAATGGCCGTCTACAGAGGGACTGCTCAGAACTTACATTCGTATTCAAATTTGACACATTAACATGTGGTTTGAAGAGGGACAGCAACTACCTGCCCCATTATAAGGATTCTTTTACCTTTTAAGTGCTTTCTTGTTTTATCTAACACTTAAGTCCCCACCCCCAGCCCCGCCAGCCCTCTGCTCTTCTGACTTGCCAACCTTGATGACGATTTGTGGACCTCTGTGCTTTATATATTGTGTCTGTTCTGGTCTGGCTATGATCTGAAGAAGTGGGTCTGTCCCATGAAAGCTCATCACTGAATAAATTATTTTGCTAGTCTTTAAAGCGCTAACAGACTGCTGTTTTGTTTTGCTAGAATACAGACTAACACGGCTCTCTCTCTCCCAAAGAAGCCGAGGTTAAGCGTCTTGCAGGCGGGCAAGCTGGAGGTGACGCATGGGCTGCTTTACCGCCCAGCCTGCTGCTCAGAGTATGCCCTAGAGCACCGATCCGAGTTTACGGGGATCAGCAGCTGCTGTCACAGTAACTGACTTCAAGCCAACTGTGGGGCGGAGGGAAGGGAATCCATACGTCCACACTCAGTACGCCAAGAATCAGGGGCACCGTGTGGGAAGAGTTTAGCTACACACCCCTGCCAAGCTCTGAATGTGCCATTACATTTTCCCTCATTTTCCCTCCCCTAAAATTAGACACAGCCACAGCTTTGCCCTCCAGTCTCCATACGTTTCCGAAGGAGCCCCCCTACAGGCCTCAGGGAGACGGCTGTGCCTGTACGCAAATCATCGTCAATCCCAAATGCCTTCCCAACGTGGGTCAATGGGGTGCGGGTATCCCAAGCACCCACAGAATCCAAATAATGCTTCAATTGGAGTGCCGATGTTCTGGGAAGCAGCATATCCCCCAGCCGTGCCCCTGCGCAACACTGTCTGATGCAGCCTTTCGGCAGGGAGTCAGAAATGACCGTGTTGAGTGGCTCCATTCAGCTCAATGGCCGGTAACTCTAAAACCTGGTTGTGTTCTAATGTTAACTCGCTTGCTGCAGACTGTTTAAACAGAGGTACCCAACTGTAGCACAGCCTGGCCTGGGATCTGTCCCCCTCCTCCCCGCCCCGGACCTGTTTGCCGGAAAACCAGCTGCCCCAGCCGGTTGCTGACAGCTTTGCAAAGATCTTTGCAAAAGCTGAACAAACCTGAGCTGCTGCCCCTGTTCTCAAGCATTCTTCATCCAAAGGGCAAACCCCCTGGGCTCCCCGTTTAGCTGGTGGGCATTTGGACAATGTGAACAGGCAGGGCCCAGCTCTGCCTCCAAGCTAGAGGTGTGTGATCCCAGTGGCTGGGGGTGGAAGTGGGGAGGTGGCTCTGGTTTCCAGCAAGGCAGTGTTAGAAGGCTTTCCCTTTATCCCATCCCCAGCTCTCATGACAGAAGCGGAAATCAGGAGATCAGAAGCCTGAGGTAAGTTAGTTCCAAGCAAGTGCCCCCCTAGCTCTGCAACCTGGCCAAATCTGCTCCCCAGGGTTCCTCTGCCAGCCTGACACTGCAGAGCTTTCATGCTGTGTCGCCTCCCAGCTCAGACACTGCAGAACACCACGCTGGCCCCATTCCCTGACACCCCCCTCTGATTAGGCCTCGCTAGACCTGCAGTGTGTGCCCTTAACCACATCCCTTATAGTCACCAACCACTTGTGTGGGTCCTGAGACAGAAGGCTTCATCCCACCTCCTTTGTATCCCACGGGGGAGGAGTCATGGGAGAGGGTGCGTTCTGGCCACGGCCAGGATTTTCTTTACCTTTGACTGTTGCTTTTGCTGCCCCCGCCCCTTCCCAGTCCTCTTGCCAGTCCTAAATGGGCCTAATTTGACTTCAGTTTGAGAGAGGGAACCAGGCAACCTTCCCGTGTAGGCTCATGTGTTACATTCCCACCACAGCCCAAATCTCAGCCCATAACCCTGAAACAGCTCTGATCTGTTCCCATTAGCACAGCAAACCCAGTCAGCCACACACAACAGACAGCCTTTTTGTTGTTTGTTCACATGTAACTTTTCTACCAAATATCACGTGCACTAACCATTTGGAAGCTTACTAATGAACCTTTAAAATGTTGTTGCTTTTTTTTTTTTTTGTAAGTCCAGTTTTTCAGCTGGTTTCAATAAAACTGGGTTCTGAAAAAACCACACATATTTTAAAAACTCACAACCAAAAAGAAAAAAAGTGAGTTAAAACTACACAAGTTTTTTTTCAGCACAAAAGCTATCTCTAAGAGATTAACATCTAAGAAACTACATGGTTAAACTTCAAACAACCACCTGAGTGGTTTTTATTTTGCTAGAGTACAAAGTAGCAAAGCTTACTGTATATCACTAGGCTTGCAAGAAGGACACCCCCCCAGAGATCCCTGTGCAACCCATATCTTTAAAAGTAACGGTGACTACCCTAGAGTCCACAACAACTTCAACCATGGGTGAGAACCCACATTTCTTACATGCATCATAGCATAAATTGTGACTTTACAAGAACATGCTCATGACAAGAGATGAAACCTCACAGCTTCACCTGCTCCCATCAGACTTTGTTGAGAGGGTATTACATATGCATCTATTTAGATTTTCATGCAAATAAGCTCTGAAGCACACAGGCCCTAAAGCCTTTCCCAGTCCTGAGCTCCTGCTGGCACATTCCTTACACACACATATCAACAAGTCAAGCCCCAAACTCTGTCCCAGGCTGAGGAAGACGCCTATATGCTAAAACGTCTGTTGGCCAAGCCATGTACGGTCGATTCCTGATTCACGCAGCCTCAAGTTGAGTGAATCTTTGGTTGCCATGAGCTGGAGTGTTGAGGAATTGAGCCCTGTCTCCAGGCTGCCGAACAGCTAAACAAGTCTGGATACCGAGCAATGTAATAGAAGCATAGCTGGTGTCCAGACTTCAATAATTAAAAAAAAGGCTACGTCTGCACGTGCCCCAACCTGCAAAATGAGCCTGTAAATGGTCATTTCGAGGTTTGTTAGTTGAACGCTGAAATGGCTGTTCAGTGTCTCGTTAGCGTGTGGGGTTCAGCAGTGCTTGCAAATTAACGTGCGTTACTGCCGCGCGGCGCGGCCAGGCGGGGCTTGGGGCTCCTTTTCCAAACTTGATGCGAATAATGGGACTTTGAAGCAGGCGGGGTCCTTGCGGACAGGAGCCCTGTCGGGACGCGCCGCGGGCTGCAAGGCACGTTAATTTGGAGGCGCCGCTGCCGCCCGCACGCTAACGAAGCGCTGCGTTTGCATTTCAGTGCTTCGTTAGTAAATTTCAAAATGGCCATTTGCGTGGCCATTTCGAAGTTTGGGGCACGTGTAGACACGGCCGAAGTGTGGGTGAGTCTGGTTCTGTACGAGAACCTGTTTTACTTTTCAGAAGCAGTTGCAATGGAGGTTTGTTTATTAGCTCTGAGCTCTGTGAGTATCAGACTCCACTGAGCATTTTACAGGTATTGCTGTTTTCTGTGGTTTGAAATGGCTCAAGAGGAGGGCTGGGGGATTTGTACATGTGAGTTTTGCCTTTTCTGTAAAGTATTGGAGCTGGCTCATGGTGCTCTCTTGGGGGGGACAAGGTCCCATAAATGTTGTTCTCGGTCTTGTGGCCACTCTCTGTGTTTCCTGGCATGGGTGCCAGGGTGTTGGAGAGGTGGGACCTGCTTTCTCTGATACGCAGCCTTCTCAAGGCCAAGCTGGCTGGCTGCTTTGAAAACAGTTGTGAAAATCCAGCAGCCCTTTGTGCTCTAGAGAACAGACTGGCCCTGCTGGTTGGTCTGGTGGGGAGAGAGCTACGCAGGACAGATGCGTCCCTCCCTGCCAGGACACCCAGCAGAGCCCCATGAGGTACACAGCCCCCAGCAGAGCCCCCTGGGGCCCACGCCTTCCCCCTTACAGCCAACAGCTTTGTTCGGGGACGGTGACACAAGCCCTGAGGTAAGTGGGGAAGGAAGGAGGAATAACAAAGGACGACCACTCGTTCGAAAGGAGAAAGTCGGCCAATCAGCAAATTGTCTCAGGTGTTTGTACAGGAATGCGAGAAGCCTGGGAAACAAACAGGAGAAATTAGAGGCCCTGGCAGAGTCAAAGGAGTATGAGGTGACTGGAAGAACGGAGACGTGGTGGGATGACTCACATAACTGGAGCACGGTCATGGAAAGGTATAAACTGCTCAGGAAGGACAGGCTGGGGGGAAAAGGAGGAGGCGTTGAGCTCCATGTGTGGGAGCAGCATGATGGCTCAGAGCTCCAGTATATGGAGGGATAAAAGCCAGTTGAGAATCTTTGGGTTGAGCTTAGACGCGGAAGCAACAGAGGTGATGTTGTGGTTGGGGGGGTTGTTGGAAGGCAGTTAACATGGACTGGAGGAGAGAAACAATGGTTGAGGAACCAATTTCCTGTCTTAGGGGTCTCGCCTCAGGCCTCCCTTTCCCAGGATGTCTCTGCCGGCTGTACTGACACCTCTGGGCTGCGCTGTGTCTCTGTTAACTAATAAAACCCTCGTTCTCCCTGCTGAGCAAGAGCCACTTGGCTGCAGTTGAGGTACAGTGCTTGGGACCCCGAACCCGATCACAGCTGGTGACAGCGGTGGGATGTACTGCGCCTGCAGATGGGCTTCCAGCAGCAAGTGACGGGGTGCAGTAGAAGGATGGAGGTGTATAAGAGCTGGGGTGCTGGAGGCAGAACAAAGCAATTTTGGGGAGTCATGGGGTGCTGCAGTGTCGGCTGGCGAGTCAGCACCCCAGGGAACAGTGGGGAGATGGATTACACCCAACTCCTGAAGGCAGCCCTTGTGTGGCTGTGCAGAGAGAAGGGTCTGACTGTGGGAAAGGCAACCAAGGCCTAGCTGATTGCCCAGTTGGAAGAGAATGACCGGTCCTGGGACCTGGATGTGGTCCAGGTATGGAGTAGCTGGTTATACCCTGTGAGCGTCACCCTCAGGCAGCATGGGGGCCAGAACTCTGCCAGACCGATGCGGTGGCCACCGGGCCACACTCCTCTAGCAGGGGTTCACCCGGGGCGGGGTCCCTCTCGGCAGATGTGCCACGGCTGGAGATCAAGGTATGGCTGGAGGAATGGGAGGACCAGGAGAAGGAGCTCTATGATGAGAGAGCGGCAGCATGAGCGGGCCTTGGGGGAGCTGAGAAGCCCAGAGGCAGTGAGCAGCGAGAGGGCCAGGAGGCCTGGGACTGGGGGTCACTTAGAGATGCATGTGCTGGCCCAGCATAAGGATGGGGGGGGACCTGGATGGGTTTCTTACCTCCTTTGAGTGAACGTGCAAGTTGAACCAGGTACCCTCAGTGGAATGGCTCCAGAAGCTCACCCCCGGCTGGCTCAGAGGTGCTGGAGGGGCTGCAGCCTGAGCACTACAAACAGGCCCTGCTGCATAAATTCACGCTGAGCCCCGAGATGTACAAGAAGTTGTTCCAGGAGGCATAGAAGGGGCCGGAGGAGACCTGTGCAGACCTGGCCTCCCGTCTGCCACAGAACTACGGCAAGGGGGTGTGTGGGATGGGAGCCCAGACTGTAGAGGACCTGGTTAAGCTGATGGTCCATGTGTCCTGGAACGGTTCCATGGAGTGTGTCTCAGCCAGAGGACTCTCTCAGCGCGGAGGAGCTGGCAGATGACTTCACGGACAGCTGGGCTGAGCATGAAGGAGAGTCCTGGAGAAAGGAGAATCGGGGGGGGCGGGGTGTCCAGCAGCAGCTGCTGCTGGTTCCCCAAAGGTATCGCCCGAGGCACCCCCTGTTGAGGCTGCTTCAGACCTTTCATTGGCCAGGGACATTTGCGGGCGTGCAGTGGGACTGCGAGACCTGCAGCTCCTGCCAGGGGCTGGGGAAAGCTGCCCTGAGGCATCTGCCCACCCGAGGAGCCCTCCCAGAAGGTAGCGATAGATACAGTGGGGCCCACTGGCAAGGCAACCCAGCTGGGGAAGAAATACACCCAGGTGGGGCCTGACTCTGCCCTCCCAAGGTGGACACGGCAGCAGACTTTCTGCTGGCCATTTCCAGCAGGGTTGGGTCCCCCCAGGAGGTCCTCAGCAACCAAGGGGCTGACTTCATGTCCACCCTGCTCCGGTGCAGGTGGGGGAAACCAGGGATCTGGCTTGCCTGGGCCTTGGGGCATTAGTCCCGGCCCCACGGGCTGCTGGGAAGGTTCCTTGGGATATGGAGAAGGGGTGCCGCTGCATAAAGGCCTCCGGCATCTCAGGACTGTGAGGAGCACTTGTGCCACCTGCTGTTTGCACCCAGGGACCCCAAGGGCCCACCAGCTTCCCCCCCACCTAAGCTGTGGTGCAGAAGGGGGAGGGAACCCCTGGGCTTGCTGAGAGAGTTGGGGGGGCTCCCCTGGGTGGACAGTGGGGGGTGGAGGACATCCTGGCTTTCCGGGAACGGCTTGCAGAGCTCATGGGCCTGCCTAGGGAGCCCCTGGGCAGAGCCCAAGGGAAGAGGAGGGGCTGGTGTGACCGCGGGGGGAGCTGGGCTGGCCTGGCCCCCAATGTCGTCCAGCCACCAGACAAGGTGGATCAGCTCCTGCAGGACGTCAGGGAGGCAGGCCCCAGCGAAGGGGAGCGCCGCTGGCTCAATTGATGTTTAACCCCAGGGCGCAGGGCCCAAACTTCCCCAGCTCCCTGGCTGAGTGACCCTGCTCAGCTTGGTCTGGAAGGGGGGAGCGATGTGCTGTGGGGGGGTGGATGTGTGAGTGACAGGCCCAGCAGCTCCCACGGGCCGGGGATGACCCCTGCGGCTGTAGCCTAAGCTGCCAGGTAACACCCTGGGCCGACCACAGCCAGGGAGGAGCCTGGCTGGGTGTGAATTAGACACGGCAGTTAGTGGGGGGCAGTTAGCCTGGACTGGAGGAGAGGAACAAAGGGGGAACTGAGGCCGTGGTGTGGAGGGCTCCTCTCCCCAGGACCGGCTGGAATGACTGTCTCTGCCGGCTGCATGGACCCCACTGTGCTGAGCTGGGCCTCTGGCGACACAAAATGCCCATTCCACCTGCTGAGTCACTCCTGCCTGCAGCGGGGCGGGGGGCAGAGCTTGGGGGCCCCTGAACCCCTCACCCTCCTGCCTGTGGCTGAGGGGGCAGAGCTTGGGGACCCCTGAACCCCTCACCCTCCTGCCTGCGGCTGGGGGGCAGAGCTTGGGGACCCCTGAACCCATCACACTCCTGCCTGCAGCGGGGGGGGGGCAGAGCTTGGGGACCCCTGAACCCATCACACTCCTGCCTACAGCGGGGGGGGGCAGAGCTTGGGGACCCCTGAAGCCCATCACACTCCTGCCTGCGGCCGGGGGCAGAGCTTGGGGACCCCCTCACATCCCTAGGGCTGTCCCTGGGCTGGGGGCTGGTAATATGGAGCTGCACTAGCCACTGCGCTGGTGGGCGGAAATGCTGAGAGAATTCTTACCCTCCCCCGGACAAGCCCCTTGCTCCAGGGACCATCCCCCGTGGCGCTGAGCCCCAGCATTGCCCCAGCGGGGCCGAGCTGGCTGGACCTGCAGACCTGGGAGCCTCAGACAGCCCGGCTCTGCGTTGCTGCCCCGGGCGGATCCGTGCCACAGGGTGGGAGTTGGGCAGGTATCGTTTAACTCCACTGCTCTGACTGTGCTGCCCGGCCAGCCGGTACGTCCCTCCCGGCAGCCAGGAAGGAGCTCGTCTCCCAACTGGGGCTGCAGCTCCAGAATCGGGGCCCCCCCAGGGCCAAGGTGGAGGTTTCCTTCCACTGTGACTCAGAGCAAAGCGCTGCCTCCCCCCTTCCCCATTGCGCTCCAGCTGCCCGGTACTTCTGCACGAGCTGGCCGGGGCTGCAGGCTCCGGCTGCATCTCTGGCTGTTGTGCATCTCTCTAAGTAGCAGGGCCCACAACTCCTTAACACCCAGCAGCTGTCCCCTGACCCCCACTATCGACAGCTTCCTCCTGTGGGCTCGGCTGGGAGATACCGGCAGCCCAGTGCCAGCCTCAGGCTGCCCAGCCATGCCAAGGCCTGCCTTGGGGGGGCAGAATCAGGTTCCGGGCAGGACAGCAGGGGTGGCTGGTGGGGGGAGCTGGCAGAGGGGACGGGCGATGGTCTGGCAATAGGGCTGACGGGCTGTGTTGCAAAGGGCCTGTGTGGGCCAGAGCTGGGGCTGCAAGAGGCAGCGCTCATCTGCCTTAATTTCTCTCCAGGAGTAATGCAGCCGGGCCCTGGGCCTCGCCCTGACCTGAGCCTGGGTCCCTCCTCACCGGCTTGCAGGGAGCCCCCATGCCTGCTGCTCCTGGCCCAAGCAGAGGGATGAAGCCTCTGCAGGACTAGGGCAGAGGTGCTGGGGGTGTGCTCAGGCCAGGACTGAGCTGCTCCCGGGGTGCCCAGCCCAGCTGGCAGGCCTAGCCCGGCCCCAGGGGGCTCTCTGCAGCCAGGGGAGGCTCGTCTTGCTGCGGGCGGGTGCAGCCGGAGGAGAGCTGCAGGGCCCCACGGCAGCGAGCTGAGGGCGAGGCTCTGCTTTGGGCTGTGCAGCTTGGTGCTTGCCCCACACCTGGCCCTGGCGCTCAGCTCCTCTGGCCGGGCACCCCAGGGCGAGAAGCTCGGGAGGGGGGACCCGGCATTCTGGGGCAGAGCTCGGCCCCCCACACCCGGGGCACTCGAGCCTGTGTGCACCGTCTCTGCCTCGGTACAGGCCCTCTTCCGGCTGGCGCAGCCCCTGGGGTCTCAGCCCGTGCCTGGTTCACTGCCCCTTTCCTGCCCCCCTCCCCCCCGGTGATCCCACCTTCCTTTGAGGGCCTCACTGCCCACCACTGACATGGCCACGTCCCTGTCGGCGCCTTTCCCCTCCCCGAGGGCAGTCATATCCTCTGGCCTGGCGCCCCAGCCAGCTAGCAGCTCTCTCCTCCAGCTGGGGAGCGCCAGGAGAGCTGCAGGGCCCAGCTGAGAGCGGCCTGGGGGGGTACAGGGGAGCGGTGGAGCCGGCCTGAGGCCGTTGGGCTGGGGGGGGGCGGGGGCAGGAAGGTACAGGGCTGGGCCTGGGGCAGGATGAACTCTGGAAGCCCATGACCTTGGTAGGCGCTGCAGGCTGGGGGCGGGGGGGGGGGCAATGAGAACAGCTCTGGGGCAGGGAGTGGGGTGAGGGTAATTTCCTGGCTCAGGGCACTACCCCACCCGCCCCGGCACCACTCGGGGCCACCGGCAGCATCCTGGGGCACGGCTCCCCGGTGACCACCTCACAGCAACAGCTGGGGGGTCATTGGGGTGTCTCACACACACACACATCCCCGTATTGGTCCTCTCCTGGCCCTTCAGCACAGGGCCCGTGTGGGGAGTGTGGTGGGGCTGGGAGCAGGGAGAGGGGGGATGCGGGGGCTGAAAGGTGGATTCTGGAGGCTGCAAGAAGGGAATTTTGGGGTGGCTGGAAGAGGGGGATTTCAGAGGGGCTGGAAGACGGGTATTGGGGGGGGTCTGGGGGTAGGGGCAGGTAGCGGGGTATTTTGGGGGGGCTGAAAGGGGGGTATTTTGGGGTTCTGGGGGTAGGGGCAGGGAGAGAGGGATTGGGGGGCTGGAAGGGGGTATTTTGGGGGGCTGGGGTGGGGGTGGGGGTAGGGGCAGGGAGAGAGGGATGGGGGGCTGGAAGGGAGTATTTTGGGGGGCTGGGGTGGCCTGAACCAAAGTAATGGTCAAGACTTTGCTAACAGAAAGCAAAGTGCAGCTGTGAGCTGAAGGAATGCATTGCTCACAGAAGCTGGCAAGAAGAGGGGTGACAGTGCATAAACATAGCTACCGAGCATATTGAAGTAGGTACATGGTACTAGAACACCCTACCCTGGAACATTCCACAGATAAGAAAGAACAGGCCGACCCATCCCAATGACAGGGGCAAAAGTGTAATATGATGGATAGAGTTGTTTTGTTGGAACCAACATATACAAGGTGAGAGGCGGAACCTGACTACGTAGAAGGGGTGTACCTCAGTACGTCAGGAGTGATGTGTAAATTGTTTGTACCTGTGTATAAGAATGTACTTCTGGGATGTGGTGTGGGTCCAACCGAGGGGGCAGTGGAAAGTGCTGCCACTGACTGAGCCGAGTCCATTGACCGTGGGTGCATATTTGAGTATGCCCTGACTTAGACTGAGAAGTCTACAGGGAACTATTATTGTGTCCAATACGGCAATAAACCTGGCCGACGTGCCTTTGCACCTTACTAGACTCTGCGGTCATTGGGGGTTCTCTTCGGGTCTGCTGTGTCGGCTGTCTGCAGAGCTGGGGCAGCGCACAGAGGGAACACGCACGCAGCCGAGTGATACCAGCATTGGAGAGAGCAGAGCACCACGCTGGTAGCATCTGACACCAAAATTCAGGTTCTTCACAATCATTATACAAGATACACTGATCATTTCTGGAAAGTAAGAGAGAGGAAGCCGTGCTAGTCTATATACTATCAAAACAAAAAAGCAGTCAAGTAGCACTTTAAAGACTAACAAAATAATTTATTAGGTGAGCTTTCGTGGGACAGACCCACTTCTTCAGACCATAGCCAGACCAGAACAGACTCAATATTTAAGGCACAGAGAACCAAAAATAGTAATCAAGGTTGACAAATCAGAAAAAAAATTATCAAGGTGAGCAAATCAGAGAGTAGAGGGGGAGGTGGGAGTCAAGAATTAGATGAAGCCAAGTATGCAAAAGAGCCCCCATAATAACCCAGAAAATTTGCATCCCGGTTCAAACCACGTGTTAATGTGTCGAATTTCAATATAAAAGAGAGTTCAGCAGCCTCTCTTCCAAGACTGTTGTGAAAATTCCTGTTGAGTAAGATGCAGACTTTTAAGTCATTAACAGAACCCTGATTACTATTTTTGGTTCTCTGTGCCTTAAATATTGAGTTTACTGCTTTTTTTGTTTTGATCATTTCTGGAGTATGATATTGCAGTGAACAGCCAGGATGATGATTTGATAAATTCTTCAAAGGAACAGTGGATCAGTAAGTAAAAGTGATGAGACCTTTTGTTCACAGAAGGTAAAAACGTGCCTCCCAATACTAATTAAAGTGAAATTGCCCATTACATGTGTATATTAAAGTTAATAAGTTTCTTCAGTGGGGGAGTTACCCCACCTGTTAAGTGCTAGTACAGTCAACATCATCTAACAGGAACACAGCTGCTCTTGTGGTTAGAGCACTGGACTGGAGGTAAGGATTACCTGGCTAAATTCACAAGTCTACCACTTTATTCCTGTGTGATCAAAGGCAAACAACGTATCAGTTAGTGCAATCACTGGTACTTCCCTATGTCACAGGAGATCCACGAAGATGCTCTCATTCTCATTAACAAAGGGTTTGGGTATGATAAGGGGACACCACCAATGCCCAAGAAAATTGTTTCATCAATCAACCAATCTTCTCAAGACTAACACCTTCACGCAGATTGATGTGCCATATTCTGAGCTGTGGTATCTCCATCTGCTGTTGTGTCCATGACACATGGACCGGGGTTCCCTCCAGAAAGAGCTGTGCCGAGTTCCCATTTGTTGCAGGCCCAGCAGGAAACCCACCATCACAAAGTGAGCATTGGCCATCCGGGCCTCTGCTCAGTCTATTGTCCTGGCTGGGGTGGAGCCCCACCTCCCTCTGTGAAGCTCAGCACTGAAGCATTTCTCACACAGCTGCAGAGCTAAACGTCTATAACTCTGCCTACGTGCATGCTACAGGCACACAAATAGCACACATAGCTTCAGGGCATCAGTAGCTTTCATTCGACACCTCACATACCCCCTCCCCGCCCGAGGAACAACATTTGGGGCCAATAGCCACCCTGGGAATTCAAATAGCTTCCAGACCCCACACAAAAGTTCAGCCAGATGACAGCATGGCCTATCTCTAACCCTCTGGTTCTCCGCCTAGTGCCGTGGGGCGGCCATCCACGTAACTGCAGCATGCAGGGCAGCAAACAGGATCAGGGCACCAGGGCTGTACAGTAGCCAACTGACAGTACTGCAGCTGGCCCAGACAGAGACACACGCCTCAAGGAGCGCGCTGGGGAGTGGGGCAAACTGGCGAGAAGGAGATCCCGACCTGGGGCTGTGAGGGGCCTGCACTTTAAGCAAAGGTGCCCTGGAGTGATTTCTCCAGCCGTGCCCAGAACCTCCCGGCCGTTATGCCACTAGCGGTGGCTCTGGGTCACTCCTGCAGGGACTCGGTGGGCTGTCGGGCTAGCACGGTTCGGGCTTGGTGGCCGAGCTGGAGTTCAGAACAATATCCTGAGTCTTCACTTGCCTTTATAAGCCAATTCTGATACTCTGGGAGTTGCAGCCACTCATTTTTAAAAGTGCACAGCCTTCGAATTCTTTTTTTTTCCGGGTTCTGTCATTTCGCCCTTGCATTTGTCTGACTGCAGCACAGTTTAGCCACCAGATAAGATTGTTGACTGTGGACATCTGTTGCTTCTCTCTGCTTTTGTTGACGCACTAAAAAAGTTACCCAGAGAGTCGATTAAACATATTGTTGTGACGGACCATCCCCCCACGCTTTACGGAAAAAGGGTTATGAACACACCTATGAATAACTCAGACATGTTTTGAACAAAAAATGACTTGTGACCTATCATTTTTAATGTTATAACCCCCTGGACCTGTAAAATCTATTTATGTACACGTATAATTTTTATAGTTAAAGTTATGAGTAACGGCCATTAATTAGGGTGGGGAGATAGCTCAGGGGTTTGAGCATTGGCCTGCTAAACCCAGGGGTGTGAGCTCAAGCCTTGAGGAGGCCATTGAGGGATTGGGGCAAATTGATGCCAGGGCAGGGGACTGGATGAGATGACCTCCAGAGGTCCCTTCCAGCTCTAGGGGGTGTGTGTACATATTTGTATAACAAATATTCATCTCCATGAAGGTTGCAATAGGAGGTGCAGCAGCCCTAATGTGAGAGTATGGCCTCAGAGAGGATAGCAGTGCTTAGCCACTTAATGGCAATCAATCCACCTCTGAGGAACTTGACTGTGAGCATACATTCCAGCAGACAGGCAACAACTTGTTAATTGTGTGATTAATGGTGATTATTTTTTAAAATCATGACATGAATTTAATTGCTCAACAGCAGAAGTATAAATCTAAGGTTCATTGAAAAGCTACTGAAATTTAGAATTTCAGTCATCTGTGCATTGACAAAGTGAGATTACAAGATCTATGGCTCTATGAAGTGCTTTAATTGTGGGGTATCATGAAACAACCTTCTGACTTGGGGTGTGAGGGGCCATTATCACTGGCACCATTGCAGTACAGGTTGTTCCTCTCTAAGCCAGAATCTCTCCTCCAGCAACATCTGTAATCCGGCACCATTTGAGTTACCCAGATAACCACTTATCACGGGCGTGGCCAAGTTTCCCGGGGTCCCATGAAGTTTGTCGACAGCCCCCAGTGCTGTCCACTCAGCAGGGGTAGCCTGGTGATGCCCGGTCAGCAGCAGCAGCAGCAGCAGCAGCAGTGTTGGTGCCGTGGGAGACAATAATCCCCTCCTGTGGTCCCGCAAGTTCTCTCCTCCCGCACCGGTGGGGGCCTGAGGGTGCCGCACCAGGGAGGCTGGACCCGCACCATAAGGTTTAGGGTCAGAAAGGGGCCCCACAGCTAAAACCGGGGCTGGGGGCTTGGCGCTCCCGCACCTCAGCGGCTCGCGCCCGGGCTGGGGGCGTGGCCTTAACCGCACCTCAGCGGCTCGCGCCCGGGCTGGGGGCGTGGCCTTAAGCGCACCTCAGCGGCTCCCGCGCGGCCTGGGGGCGTGGCCTTAACCGCACCTCAGCGGCTCCAGCGCGGCCTGGGGGCGTGGCCTTAACCGCACCTCAGCGCCTCGCGCCCGGGCTGGGGGCGTGGCGTTAACCGCACCTCAGCGGCTCGCGCCCGGGCTGGGGGCGTGGCCTTAACCGCACCTCAGCGGCTCGCGCCCGGGCTGGGGGCGTGGCCTTAAGCGCACCTCAGCGGCTCCCGCGCGGCCTGGGGGCGTGGCCTTAACCGCACCTCAGCGGCTCCCGCGCGGCCTGGGGGCGTGGCCTTAACCGCACCTCAGCGGCTCGCGCCCGGGCTGGGGGCGTGGCCTTAACCGCACCTCAGCGGCTCGCGCCCGGGCTGGGGGATGGCCTTAAGCGCACCTCAGCGGCTCCCGCGCGGCCTGGGGGCGTGGCCTTAACCGCACCTCAGCGGCTCCCGCGCGGCCTGGGGGCGTGGCCTTAACCGCACCTCAGCGCCTCGCGCCCGGGCTGGGGGCGTGGCCTTAACCGCACCTCAGCGGCTCGCGCCCGGGCTGGGGGCGTGGCCTTAACCGCACCTCAGCGGCTCGCGCCCGGGCTGGGGGCGTGGCCCGCCCCGCCGCACCTCAGCGCCCCTCTGGTAACCAAGACGGTCTCCCGGGAGACGGCCGTTTTGCCAATGTCACCGGCGCTCCCTGGTCAAGGCGGCGGTTCTCAGCCCCTCCCTCGGGCCCAGATCCCCGCCTCAGCTACCGGCCGAGGTTAGCGCCGCACCGACCTGGCTGCGGGAACCGGACCGGACTGCGATGTCCAGTCAGCCGAGACGACCGGACCGGACCGACCCAGCTCGCGTTGGCCCAGCCCTGCCGCTCGCAGGACTACTAGTCCCAGAATGCAACGCAGCCCAGGCCCTAGGTTGAGCGAAAGGCCCGAGCCGGGAATCTTTGCGCGGCATGCTGGGAACTGTAGTTGCTGGCTGCATTGCATGCTGGGGGTCACGCCCCGTCGATGGAATTCCTTCGCAGCCTATCAGAATAGGGGATTTAACCAGCTCTGGGGCGGATTTAAGGGACTCCATTTGTGATTGGCTATGTTGTTTGTGATCCGTGTGAAAGATAGCCAATGGGAGTACAGAAATGGGATTGGCGTCCAATGGGATCGGCGCGTGGGCGGGCTCGGTTCGAACCGGCGCGGCGGGACGGGAGCTGACGGCGGAATGAGCGCGGAGCGGAGCCGAGAGATCCGCCGTGAGGGCCGGGCGCCGGGGGCCGCGGGGCAGGGAGCTTGGGGCAGGCGGATCGGAGGGGTGGTGGGCAGGGCAGTGGGGTGTGGGGTGATGGGGGGTGAGAGGGGGCGGGGCGGGGTGTGGGGTGATGGGGGGTGAGAGGGGGCGGGGCAGGGCAGTGGGGTGTGGGGTGGTGGGAGGTGAGAGGGAGCAGGGCAGTGATGGGGGGCGGGGCAGGGCAGGGCAGTGGGGTGTGGGGTGATGGGGGGATCGAAGGGGGTGCACCATCTGGGGCGTGATGGGGGAGCAGAGGGGGCCGGGTGATGGGGGGAGTCAGAGGCAGGGGGGTGATAGGTTGGCAAGGGCAGAGGGGGTGCGGGATTTGAAGGCGATATTGCAGTTGTGTGTGGCAGGGAGGCAGGAGGGTGTCAGAGAGGGTGGAGGTGGGTGGGGCTGAGGGTGTGTGGGTCAACATGTGGGGCCAGAGAGAGGGTCATTTATAGGTGGGATCGTTGAGCTGGGCTCCCAGACGGGTCTGGGCAGTGTGGGGTGAGGGGGTTTGGACTACCCTGCGACAGTCCTGTCCATCTGTCTGGGACTCAGCTCCTGTCTCCCCCAGGGAGCATGCAGCCAGGCTGGGGGTCAGATTCCATGGTGGTGGAGGTAATTGGAAATCCTGCGTGTTGTGATTTGTTGCCCTGAGCTGGGCACGTAGTTAGAGGGCCGATGACTCTGCGCCAGAGGGGTTTGATGCTGACAGGCTGTGGGAGCTTGACCGGGTTCTGATGTTCTTCTCTTCCCCCCGGCCCCCCAGTGCTCCAGAAAGCAAAGGACAAGGCCCGGAGGAGTGGCAGCCTGAAGGAGGAAGCTGCCATTTGCAACCAGCTTGGGGAGATCTTGGCCAGACATGGTGAGTGGGTCCCAGGGCCTGGCTCTCAATGGCAAAGGGTGGCTAGCTGACTGCTGTCTGGCTCTCATGGCCAGGGCTGACGCTGGGAGAGATGGGTCCGGGAGAGCCGTTCTGAGGAAGGTTTGGAGGCCCTGCTTTTGGGGCCACCGTTGGAAAGTTGGTCACTGGGCAATGCTCTCGGCTGTCTTTGTCGGTGCTGGTCTGGCTGTGTTTGTGACGGCTGGGCTGGGGAGGGCTCCTGGCCGTGGGAGCAGGCCTGGAATGGCTCTTCTTTGCAGGGATGGTACATCCATGGGCTGGGACCAGCCCCCAGGAGATTGTGTCTGCCACACAGCTGACCTTCCCCCAGCAGGGAGCCGATTCAGTGCGATGATCCTGGCCTGTGACCTGAGCCCTGCTCTTGAAGAAGAACGCCCCATGCCTGAAACTCCCTGCCATTGTGACATCTAGCTCTCTCCTTAACCTGAATCTTGTTTGGCCTCCGTCCCCACAGCTCCCTGCAATGGTTAGAAACCTTCTCCTTTGTGCCAGCCAACTTTACTCAAGACTCTCTGTTCTCAGGCCAGCATTGTCCCTTGCATTCCCTGCTTTGGCCCCAGCCTGGGCCTGACCTCCTTGGTGTATCACCGGAGACTCGGGGGACACCCTCACAGCCTTCTCTTTGCGAGCTAGGCCAGCCAAGTTCTTCCAGTCACCTCTGCCTTCCTCAACAACCTGAGTGGCTCTTCTCTGCCTTTCTCTGGGGTGAAGTCCCCCTTTGTGCTCAGGAAATGGTACTTCGTGTTCCAGACCAGCTGTCACCAGTCATGGACGTGGTCCTCTCTCTGCTGGAGAGACTGTGCCTTTGCCTGCTGTGTGGCTGCATTGCATAGGTGGCTTTAGTCACCCTATAACCAGCCAAAGCATCCAGGTTTCTCTCACCTTCCTTCACTTCAGCTGATGAGCCTCCGGCTATCGGTAGCCCTTCACTCCAAGCACCTTGTCCTTTGTCGTACTGAGCAGCGCCTCGTTTCTGCTGCAGGCTTTGAGATCCCCCCGATCGTCCTGCCTACCATGCCGATCCTCCTCCGGAGCGAGCGCCCTTCCTGACTTGTGTCTGCAGCAAAGCCCATCAGTGCACTCCTGCTGTTCCTGCCTTGGGCATTAATAGATATGGTACAACTGGGCTCGTGTCGGATCTCTGAGGAGCTGTGCCAGGAGCATCCCTGCCCTCTGCCAGTTTACCTTTCGGCACAGCCTGTTGCCTGCACCCCCTGAAGCCTGTTCTCTCCCCCTGTACGCTCCTGGGCTGATCCCAGAGTGCTCCAGTTTGGCTAACGTTGCATGTAGCTAATTTTGTCTGATGCTCTGCTGCCATCCAAGTGTGCTAGAGCCACTGTATTTCCTGTAGCTAGAAAATCAGAGGCCGTCAGCTACAACATGGGAGATGAGTATCACAGAGGGAGCCATGTTAGTCTGTAACTTCGAGAACAACAAGCAGTCCTGAGGCACCTTATAGATTAGCAGAGATTTTGGAGCATGAGCTTTTGGAGGCAATGAACCGCTTTGTCAGAGCATGTCTAGGAATGAGTACAGCAGAAAGGGATCGAGGGGTTACAGTGGACCACAAGCTAAATATGAGTCAACAGTGTGATGCTGTTGCAAAAAAAGCAAACATGATTCTAGGATGCATTAACAGGTGTGTTGTGAACAAGACACGAGAAGTCATTCTCCCGCTCTACTCTGCGCTGGTTAGGCCTCAGCTGGAGTATTGTGTCCAGTTCTGGGTACCGCAGTTCAGGAAGGATGTGGAGAAACTAGAGAGGGTCCAGAAAAGAGCGACAAGAATGATTAAAGGTCTAGAGAATGTGACCTATGAAGAAAGGCTGAAAGAATTGGGCTTGTTGAGTTTGGGAAATAGAAGACTGAGGGGGGACATGATAGCGGTTTTCAGGTATCTAAAAGGGTGTCATAAGGAGGAAGGAGAAAACTTGTTCTTCTTGGCCTCTGAGGATAGAACAAGAGGCAATGGACTTAAACTGCAGCAAGGGAGGTTTAGGTTGGACATTAGGAAGAAGTTCCTCACTGTCAGGGTGGTCAAACACTGGAATAAATTGCCAAGGGAGGTTGTGGAATCTCTGTCGCTGGAGATATTTAAGAACAGGTTAGATAGATGTCTATCAGGGATGGTCTAGACAGTACTTGGTCCTGCCATTGGGGCAGGGGGCTGGACTCGATGGCCTCTCAAGGTCCCTTCCAGTCCTAGTGTTCTCTGATTCTATGTGATGCAGCAGGTCTTTGCCCACGAAAGCCTTTGCTGCAAAATACGTTAGTCTATAAGGTGCCACGGGACTTGTTGTTGTTAACATAGGAGATGTGCTCTTGAGTCCCCGGTGCATGTCAGCTCTGAGCCCCAAGAGGGGTTACGCCCCGGGCTTGTTACTCTGGCTGCTCTTGTAGCTGATGGAGTGGGTGTGCCTCATCCCAGGGACCCCTGCTGTGCCTTGGGAAGTCAGCTGGCTCGCTCGTCACCCCAGTGTCTCTCTGCTCCCGGCAGGGCGGTACCGAGAGGCGCTGGTGGAGCACCAGGGGGAGCTGCGCCTCCTGGAGAGCGTGGAGGATGTTATCGGCTGTGCCGTGGCCCACCGGAAGATTGGGGAGCGCCTGGCTGAGCTGGAGAACTATGAAGCTGCTTTGAAGGTAATGGGGGAGAGGGGGATAATCAGCTGCAGGGATTGGGGCTCCCCAGGAGCTGGGCTGAGAGCTACTTTCCCAGTATTCAGCCCTGCCAAAGGCCACGGGGTGAGAGGGGCAGCAAGCCAGAGCAGGGGCGACAGAATGGCTGGAGGGGTTTAAAAGGGAACACTAGGGCACATAGTGGTAACCCCTGAGCTGTCAACCTTGCAGGGCCCAATTCAAAGCCAGCCCAGATCCATGGGGCTTGGGGGGTCTCATGCGCCCTCTTGTTCTCCTGCTCCATCAGCACCAGCGCCAGCATCTGGAGCTGGCCTGCGCTGTGTCCGACCACACTGAGCAGCAGAGGGCTTGGGCCACCATTGGCCGCACCTACATGTTCGTGGCAGAGAGCGGCCAGGCCGGGGAGGCGCTCTGGGAGGCGGAGCAGGCCTTCATGAAGAGCCTGGCCATCTTGGAGGAGCAGCTGGAAGGTGAGAGCCAGGCTGGGAGCTGTGGGACACGGAGCTAGGGAGGGGAGCCATCAGCTTGGGATGTGGTGCGCCCTGGGGAGGGTCACCAGTCGGCCTCTGCCTTGGCTGTCTGACCAGACGGTCTAAGTCCCCACCTTTTACCCCTTGTCCTTGCCCCAGAGCCTGCATCTGGGATGTCCCTGGTCCCTGAGCTCCATCCCCTCCCCAAGCCGGAACTCCCTGGCCTGGCCAGGAAGGGGCAGGCTCTCAGGCTTTCATCCGGGCTTCCCATCTACTCGTGCTGGCTTGTAAGGCCCAGTTAGGCTCGCCGCCGGGATTGTGGGATATGCAAGGGCACTCAGGGACCTCCAGCCTTTTCTGACCTCTCGGTTCCACAGCAGGGCAGCCAGGACCGTGCCCGAGACTGTTCCGTAGGGACCTCCCAGCACTCCCACCCCATCCCTTGGGAGACAATTTGCTCAGCTCATTCGGCCAGCTGGAGGGTGAGGGGTCCAGGACCTGTCCAGCCCCTCTCTGGCCCTGGAGCTTCTGCCTTGTGGAGCCGGCTGGGTGACGGGCTGGCTCTGGCTGTCCCAGGGAAGGTGCCGCAGCGGGAGCTGAGTGAGATGAGGGCCCGGCTTTACCTCAACCTGGGCTTGGTGTACGACAGCATGAAGGACCAGGCCAGGTGCAGCCAGTACATCAAGAAGAGCACCTTCATCTCCGAGTAAGGCCCTGGCCCCTCCCTGGGAGGGGCGGGTGGTGGTGCTGATAGGCCGAAGGCCCCTCTGAAGAGCTCCTGTGTTTCCCTGGGGTTCACCCTCTGCTGGTGGCTGCAGCCGTTTGGCTCAGGAAACCGGCTGGTGCTGTGGCTGGGGGGTGTCAGGTGGGGGCACAGGGCCCAGGGGTTTCCTGAGGACGTGAATGGGCGGGCGACCCTGCGGGTGACCCGTCTCCCTCTAGGCAGACTCACCTCTATGAAGACCTGTACCGGGCCTACTTCAATCTGGGCCACATCCACCTGCGGGAGGGGCAGCACTCCAAGGCCATGCGCTGCCTGGAGCGGGCGCGCGACTGCGCCCACACCATGAAGGAGAAGTGCATGGAGAGTGAGTGCTGTGCCGGCATCGCCCAGGTGAGGGCAGCGGGGAGCCCGTACTTGGCCCCCAAGCTCTTCCCCCTGGGGCCTGACCACCCAGCATGGCCAGTAAGGGGACAGCCCCCTCCCCCCCGCCAGGCCAGCACCCTTTGGTAGTTGGACCTCTCTGCCCCTCCGCTTGCTGACCCTGCTGCCCTGGGGCCTTGCAGGTGCTCCTCAGCCTGGGGGACTTTGTGGCCGCCAGGCGCTCGCTGAAGAAGGCCTACGTGCTGGGCTCCCAGCAGCCCCAGCAGCGCGAGAGCATCCGCAGGAACCTGCGTTACGGTGAGGGGGCTCGGGTTGGGGCTCCCTGCGACACGGCGCGGGGGGGGCTGAGGGGACCCAGTGGCCTGTGCAGCTGGCCGGGAGGAGGTTGGGTGTCACTCCCCAGGGCTCAGCCCAGGCTGACTGGGGCTGGGAGCTCTCCACCTCTGGCTCTCAGTGCAGCCCCTCCCCTTCACAGCCCTGTGTGGCTTGTGGCTCCTGGGGCGGTGCCCGCCCCCCCCACCCCCGTGTCACAGGCACGCCCAGGGAAAGGTGCCGCGGCTTCTCGGGTGCAGGGCCGCGCTTGCACAGGCCACTCCTGACAGGGCTTCTGGCACGTCCCCGACGTAGCCCCAGTGGCACCACAGGGCGGTGCTTTGACACTGACCCCGCACCAGCCCAGGGGGGCAGCGAAGGGGGCTCGGCAGGTGCTCACTGTCCCAGAGGCCTGCAGGCTGGGTTGGGTGAGGGGGACCTTGGTCCCCACATACCCCTTCACCTGTGGCTCCCCTACCTGCCCTGAGCCTCTAGGGGGAAGAACCCAGCCCACCCCCGGTGCGTGCCACTCACACTGCTGGCCTCTCCCCCAGCCATGAAGGTCAGCCATCTGCAGGAGGCTCTGGAGGAGGCAGTGCCTGGCGACTTGCAGACAGCCCTGGGCCTGTGTGAGCAGCTGGGGGACCTGTTCTCCAAGCATGGGGACTATCGCCGGGCGGTGGAGTTCTACCAGAGGCAGGTGGGTGAGGGCTGCCCCTGCTCTCGGCCTGTGGGCTGGGGGAGGACCAGGCTGCCTCGAGGCTGGGCTCCGTGCATGGTAAGGGGCTGGTTCCGCTTCCTCCTAGCCGCCGAAGTGCTGCCAAGCTCTGGCCCGAGGGCAGGGGCACCCGCTCAGATTCCTGCAGGCAGCAGGGATGGGGCTGGGCGAGCCCTGCGGGGGCGGGCGGCCACCCCGGGCACAGCATGCTGTGGACGGTGTCTCTGGCAGCTGCGCTACGCCGAGTCCCTGCAGAAGCCTGAGCAGGAGCTGGCTGTGATCCACGTCTCTCTGGCTACCACCTTTGCGGACCTGAGGGAGCCCGGCCGGGCGGTCCAGCACTACCAGACGGAGCTGGCGCTGCGGCGAGGAAACCCACTGGAGGTGAGGGGGCGGCCTGGGCTCTGCCTTCTGCCCGCCGGTCTCACCCTGCAGGGCCTGGGGACCCCGTGCTGGGCTTGGCCGTGCTCTGGGGAGTTGCGGGAGGGGAGCTCAGCTAGCAAGCAGGGCCTGGCTGGGCCCCACAGCTCGGGAGCAGGGAAGGAGGGTGGGGCAGGCGTAAGAGTGAGGATGGCAAAGGACTTGCTCTTTGTCACTTACCCCGTGCCCCTGGGTAGGCTCCCTGCCAGTGGAGCTGGACTGGTGGGGGGAAGCTAATCCCATTGTCTGTGTGCCCCAGGAGGGGAAGACCTGGCTGAACATCGCCCTGGCCAGGGAGGAGGCTGGCGAAGGCTACGAGGCCCTGGAGCCCTGCTTTCAGAGCGCGCTCCGGTGCGCGGAGCAGGCTGGGGAGCCCAGGCTGCAGGTGAGGGGACGGGCCCAAAGCTGCTGCCCAATGGGGATGCCAGTGCTCGCCTGCAGCACCCCCTTCAGGCTGGGCAGCTGGCAGAGCCCCTCCCGGGGTCCCCCTAGCCTGCGATAACTGAGACTGGCACCCAGGAGTGCTCCCAGCCCCCCGCCCTACGCACAACACCTCCCTGCTAGGGCCTGTGGCCGAAAGTGCTGGTTTCTGGCCCCCTCCCGCTTCCAGGCTCTGCTCCTTGTTGGCACATGCCCGGGAGGGACCGTGCTGCTCACCTGCCGGGGAGCCCAGCTCCTCACTCCGCCCAGGATTCCAGGCTGCACCCGGCTCCTCCTGCGCCAGCACAGCAGAAAGGCAGGGGAAGGGCGTGGGGTGCCGGGGCTCGGAGCTGAAAGGCGCCCAGGGCAGCTGCGGTGCTGGGGCTGGACTCGAGAGTGCCTAGCCAGCGTCCTCCCCTCACTCGTAGCCTGTCTGCTGGGCCAGGCTGGGGGGCCTGGCAGCTGCTCCAGTGGTCAGTGCTGGGAGCTGCTGCTTCTGGGCTAGGCAGGGGCTGGGGGACCTGGGAGCTGCTCCAATGGTCAGTGCCCTGGCCTTGCTCCCTGCAGGGCCCCTTCAGGCCTGGGCGGGGGGCCTGGGGACTGCCTTAAAGGCCAGCGCCCCCAGCTGACAAGGCCTGGGCTAGCAGCCCTGGGAGCGCCCAACCCCATCTGCGGCTGGGCAGGGTGATCAGCCCATCCTTTCACCCCCCCAGCGGCAAATCCTACAGCACCTTCACCCCCTGCAGCAGAAGTGGGGGCACCCTGAGGCCCCCGACACGCTGGCCAGGCTTCAGGGCCTGTGCCGCTCGCAGGGCTGGAGCAGCGCCAGGGACAGCCGGGGGGAGGAGGAGGAGGAGGAGGACAGCAGCGAGCCCCTGGAGGAGAGCGACCTGGAGCTGTCTGAGAGCGGTGAGTGGGCCGGCTGGGGGGGACGGGGAGGGAGCCGGAGCCGAGTCCCGGCCGGGTGAGGCTGTAGCCCTGCGCGTCTGCCTGGCGCGGGCCCCCCTTTGGCAGGATGGGGGCTGTATTGGAGCCGGGTGCCTCACTCAGGCCTGTGCGTTCCAGACGGGGAGGAAGATGACCTGGACGGCTACAGCAAGAGCGTGCCTGGCCGCCGCAGGATCGCCAAGGTGAGGCTGGGCCTGGGCGCAGCGTCCTCGCCCCGTGGGGCCGTCGCTCCAGCTCCTGCGCCGGCGAGGCCGGATCCCGGGGCGCTGCGCGGGGCGGGGGGCCGAGGGGGCTGGCTCTGATCTGGGGCCCCCGGGCAGTGCTGACCCCGCCTCCGCCCTCCCTGTGCCCTGCAGTGGAACCGGCGCAACGACCGGGGTGAGACCCCGCTGCACCGCGCCTGCATCGACGGGAACCTGCGCCGGGTCCATTTCTTCCTGGAGCAGGTGGGAGCCGCTCCTCGTTCCCGGGCAGGGCGCCCTGGGGTACCTTCCGTCGGCCCGTGGGGGCAGCTGGGCGGCTGGCTGGGGTCGCGGCGTCCCTCTGCTCTGGCCCTCACAGCCCCCAGCAGGGGACGCGTTCAGCAAGTGTGTCCTGCCTGCAGGGCGCGTGGGAGTGAGCCAGGTAGGCGCTGGGCACTGGGGCAGCTTCCCGGCCTGGCCCGCAGGGAGGGCAGCTGGAGGGGGAGATCCTGCGGGAGTTGGCATGAAGCCCAGCAGGGCACCTGGCCCCCACGTAACCCTCATGCCTGTTCATGTCTCTTTCCTCCTGGGGGCAGGGCCACCCCCTGAACCCGCGGGATTACTGCGGCTGGACCCCGCTGCACGAGGCCTGTAACCACGGGCACCTGGGTGAGTGGTGAGGAGGGTGGGAGGGTGTCGGTGTGGGGGGCGGATGACGGCAGGGGCTGGAACGGGTGATGGGGGCCGGCTGGAGGGGGCCCTGGTGCTGCCACCCAGCAGTAACTGCCGGCTCCTGTGCCCAGAGATCGTGCGGCTGCTGCTGGAGCGTGGTGCCTCCATCGATGACCCCGGGGGCCCAGGCTGCGAGGGGATCACCCCCCTGCACGACGCTCTTAACTGCGGCCACTTCGACGTGGCCGAGCTGCTGCTCCAGAGGGGCGCGTCGGCGGTGCTGAGGAACGCCAAGGTGGGGGAGCAGCGGCCTGTGGGCGGGCGCTGGGCTCGGCACCCCTGCACAGCTGTGGGGTTTCTGGGGGCGGCCCTGAGGCTCAGCCCCTCCATCTTATCCGCCGCAGGGCCTGAGCCCTCTGGGCACCCTCCGGGAGTGGGTGAGGATGTACGGCCGGGACCTGGACCAGGAGACGCGCCAGCGCTGCCAAGCCATGGAGCAGCTGCTCAAGGAGGCGGTGGTGGGGCGAGGTGAGGCCGGGTGGGAGTGGTGCTGTGGGGGGGCATCTCTTGGGGGCTGGGCCCAACTCACGGGGTTCCCTGTCTCCCGCCCAGCAGCAGAGGTGGCTCAGCCCCCACAGGATGTGCCGCAGAGCCAGCTGTTTGATGCGGAGCTCTCTGAGCCGCTGACACCCCCCCGCTCAGCTGTGGCCCCCCAGCCCCAGAGTGGGGGCCCCTCCACGAAGGCGACTGTGCCCTGCAGGATCCTGACCCAGCGTGGCGGGCAGGGGCCAGAGTGCTGGGCCAAGCTGGACGAGTGCATGACCCCGCTGCGGCCCGTCAAGAAGAGGCAGCGGCTCCTGAGCCTGAGGGCGCCGGGGGAGGAGAGCCGGGTGCCGGGGTTCCTCGGGCGGGCAGAGCCTGGGCTGCCCCCCGCTGGCACCGGGCAGGCCAAGTACAAAGCAGCCATCCGTGGCGTGGGCAGTGCCCAGTCCTGCCAGGTCCCTGAGCCGGTGCCGGCCGAGGCCTCTGCCAGGCCGGCCCTGATCCCAGCCGAGGAGTATGTGGGGGATGACTGGCTGGAGGACGACCTGGGGGCGAGCCGGGAGCCCCGCAAGAGGAGCCACCGGCGCCCAGGGGAGTCGGGCTCGGACTCAGGGGGCACCAGTGGGTCTGAGAGCGACGGAGCAGCCCCCTTCCCAGCTGCTCTGCCCCAGAAGAGGAGGGCCCGGCAAAGCCGCCTCACCCAGATAGTGGACAGGACGTCGCTGGGTCGGTCCCGCGGGGGCCAGGCCCTGGTGGCTCCGGAGCCAGCCGCTGGTCTGAGGCCTGTAGACGGCAGTGGAGAGGCCCCACAGGTGAGGTGCTGGGGGTGCACAACAGCAAGGGAGTCCCCTGGGCTGTCTCTTGGGTCTTGACTCCCCTCTCCTGTTCCCAGGCCCCACTGCTGGCTGCAGCCCCGACTCGGCCACCCCCCATCCGAGTGCGGGTCCGGGTCCAAGACAACGTCTTCCTCATCCCCGTGCCCCACAGGTGAGAGCCGCCTCGCATCCTTCCTCCCAGCGTGGCCCAGAGCCCGGGAGTTCTGCCCCCCAAGCCGGGTCTGGGGCAACATTAGCAGCACCCTCGGAGGGGTCCAGCTCCCAGGCAGCGCCAGGGGGTCAGGGACTTGGGGTAACAGGGCCATTCCCCTCTGCCACTGGGGGGGCTGCCCTGTTCCTGCCCCACCCTGGGAGGGCGGGCTGGGGGCCTGGTTCTGGTGGGGCGCTCTGGCTCAGCCCTTCCCTTCCCTTCCCTTGCAGTGGCCTCGAGAGATGCCCAGTGGCGTGGCTGGCAGAGCAGGCGGCCCAGCGCCACTACCAGGCCTGTGGCCTGCTGCCCCAGCTCACCCTCAAGAAGGAAGGGGCACTGCTGGCTCCCCAGGATCTCATCGTGGACGTCCTGCAAAGCAACGAGGAGGTGAGGGGCACCCGAGCCAGGATTGGCGCTTCCAGGGCTGAGCCCACCAGGTCCCCCTGTAGGCCGCTGAAGGGTCGTGGTGGGGCCCATCACTGTGGACTCTGCACCAACCGGCAGGGCCCAGATGACTGGGAGCTCGGAGGTCTGGCTTCACCCCTCACTGGCGATGCCCTTCCCCTTGTGTTTGAGCCTGCCAGTGCTGCCCAGCCAGCCGGCCTTCCTTCCTACCCATAGGGCTCTCGTCTGCCTTGCAGGTGTTGGCAGAGGTGCAGTCCTGGGACCTGCCCCCGCTCGTCGACCGGTATCGCAAGGCCTGTTGCAGCCTGGCCGTGGGTAAGGGGATGCCACGGACCCTGCTGCCTGCCTGCGTGTGGGAACCGTTGGATGTACAGGGTCTCGCTGGGTTTTGTAGCGCCTCAGGGCGGTCAGCCGGCTGGGGAGAGTGCCAGCCGGCCCGTGGGGGGGACAGGCAGGAGGGGCTCCAGTGGGAAGGCTGGTCCAGGGGGCTTGGGCACAGCTGTGCCACCGTCTGCGTGTGTGACCTCGGGCAAGTCCCTCAGTCTCCGGGTCACTGGCCCAGCTACGGAAGGGGACAGAGGTGGAATGTGGCTTCGGGTGGACAGATTGGCACCCCTAGGGCCGTGCTACATGCCAGGGGAAGACCTGTCCAGCATCCGCTGAACGGTGCGCAATGTCAGGAGCCCTCGGTCGCGGCTGCCCCCCACGTGGTGCTGGGCGGGGGGAGGGTGCCCCCGGTCGCGGCTGCCCCCCACGTGGTGCTGGGCGGGGGGAGGGTGCCCTCGGTCGCGGCTGCCCCCCACGTGGTGCTGTGCAGGGGGAGGGTGTCCTCGGTCGCGGCTGCCCCCCACCCTCTCCCTGGCTGCTTGGCTCTAGCCCCGGCCAGGCAGCAGCTGGCTGGGAGCTCGTCAGTCTGGGTGCCCCACAGCGACTGGTCTTCCCTCATGGACTCCTGTTGCAGGCGAGCACCGGCTTCTGCTGAAGATGATGGAGCTGCAGGAGTCAGGCCCCTCGTTCAGCACCTGTGGCCTCTCCTTGCACCAACCCCACCTCACCCCACTCCTGCGTGCCCTCAAGCTGCACAGCTCCATCCGCCAGCTGCGGCTGGCTGGGACGGGGCTGGACGATGGCCTGGCTGCCGAGCTGCTGGCTACGCTGGGCACCATGCCCAGCCTGGCCCTCCTCGACCTGTCGGCCAACCAGCTCGGTGCTGAGGGGCTCCGCGCGCTGGCAGCAGGGCTGCCCTCCCAAGCGGTCTTCCAGGTTGGCTTGTGGGTGTGTCCAGCACCTCCCTTCCCCTCAACGGCAGGTGGGAGGGGCCCCGGCCTCCCGCCTGAACCCCGGAGACACAAGCAGGTTCGGGGACCCCCAAGCTGCCCATCCTGGCGCTCTGGGCTACGGCTCTGGCACTGCTGGTGTAAAGGGCCCTGATGAGCTCCTGCCAGGGCTGCCCTGATGGACACCAGGGGCTCCCCGGATCAGGGAGGGGTAAGCTGTGGCCATGCTGGTGCCAAGGTGCCTGCTCCAAGGTCCTTCTGGGGAGGGGCTGGTTGTGAGGGTCCCTGTAGCATGGGGGGGGCTCTGCTGCTCCGTCCCTTCTCTGGGGCTGAGGCTGCCGCTGTGGTCCTCCCAGCGGGGGTCCAGCCCCGGCTGTCTGGTGGCACAGGGCAGAGCCCAGCAGGTTGGGGTGACTCCTCCGCCCCTGTTGTTCCAGAGCCTGGAAGAGCTGGACCTCAGCCTGAACCCCCTAGGGGACAAGAGCTGCGAGGCCCTGGCCTGCCTGGTTCGAGCCTGCCCGGTCCTGACCACGCTCCGGCTGCAGGCCTGTGGCTTCCATGAGGCTTTTGGGCAGCACCAGCGCCTCCTGCTGGCCAACAGCCTGAAAGGTAAGTGCCCCTGCACTCCCCCAGCCCCGAGTGGGGGCACAGCAGGCGTGGCCTCATGGTACAGGTGGTGCCCTCCCTTGTGGCTCCCCTCCCCCAGCGCCACGGTCTACAGGCTAGGCCCCCCTGTGACACAGAGGCACTGCCAGGAGGGCCCCATTCACCGGGACGGGGCCTACAGCTTGGGGGTGAGGATGGTTCCACTCATGGAAAGAATGCGGACCGCTGTCCTGTCCGCTCTCTGCCAGCTTCTGCCCCACAGCTTGCAGCTACCCAGGCCTGGGCTTGCCTCAGTCTTGCCCCACGGCTACCACGCCCTGGGTTCCCTGCCAGGTCTGCCCCACAGCAGCCTGCTCTGCCGTTCTTTCCCAGTGCAGGCCTGTTGGGTGCCTGAGTTTCCAGTTAGGCAGCTATGGACAGGCCCTCCGCCAAGCTCCCAGCCTCCTTTATCTGCCCGGGCCAGACGGCAGCTGGCTCACTCTTAACACGCTGTCTCTCCCGCATGCCCCTGGCCCAGGAGCTGTGCACCTGAAGACCCTCGCTTTGTCCCACAATGCCCTGGGCTCCAGCGGCCTGCAGGTGCTGCTCAGGAGTCTGCCCTACGCCACCCTCAGCCAGCTGGAGATTGGCTCGGTGGTGGCCTGCCTAGGCGAGCCTCTCGTGGATCCGGTGGTCAGGTGCCTGACACAGGTACGGGTGCAAGGGGGTCCTGCAGTAACCCTTCTCTGGCTGCAGGAGTTGCAGGAGCTCTGCATGTGGCAGGGGAACCCCTTTTGTCCTGGGGCTGTGGGCCTCTCACGCAGCTGGCTTGGCCCTGACTGGCTCAGCTGTGGTGTGTGGCTTTGGGCTCAGCCCCCCACCCCGTTCCATTCCAGCAGGGATGTGCGCTCACCCACCTGGCTCTCTCTGGGAACCACCTGAATGATGAGGCTGTCGCAGAGCTGGCCAGGTAAAGGGGCAGCGCTGGGGTCCCGGGGCCAGGGGCTTTGCTGTGGGGCAGAAGGTAATGGGGTGGGTGTGTGACACCAACCTTCACCCAGCTGGGTCCTATGCGGAGTGATCTCCTGCTGGGTAGGAGCCGTGGGGTGGCTGGGCCCAGCAGCCAGCCCATGGGGACATAGTAGGAAGAGAGCCTGAGTGAGAGGTAAGGTGGCCATGTTCGCCTTTAGCCCACTGGCCACCTTCTGTCCCTGCATTGTGCTTTTCTGGGCCACCAGGTGAACCCCCTCCCGTAAAAAGAGACGGAGCGGGAAGGGAGTCTGAGCCACAAGCCCTTGGGTGGGAGGCCTGGTGAGCGGCAGGACCTGCCTCCAGAACCGGGCGTACGTGGATTGGTGGTCGGGTGGAGCTGCTGGTTCTACTACTGCACTTCACAGGCAGTACACCTGTCCAGCTGCCTCCCTTCCCCGTCGCACCTTGTGCTCCCTGGGGGTCTCGCTCCAAGGCTGCAGTGCCAGCACACCGCACATCTAACACCTAGCCCCCAGGGAGTGGGTGGGCCATGGGGCAGCAGTGCATTGTGGGTGAGCCGAGAGGCATGGGGCTGTTTGACTCTCTTGGTCCCAGGTGCCTCCTGGTTTGTCCCACTTTGATCTCCCTGGATTTGTCTGCAAACCCAGAGGTTACCAGCGGGGGCTTGCAGATGCTGCTGTCAGCGCTGGGGGAGAGGCGCCAGGGGCTGCAATACCTCAGCCTGGCAGGTGAGGGGGTGAAGGGCTCCAAGATCCCTGGGTTGCGGAGGGGTCCTGCTTCCCTGCACCTGGCAGGGCTGGGGGAGCATCACCCTGCCCTCGCTGGAGGGACTGAGAGGTGATCCTGAGGGGGCAGGGGCAGGCTGTGAGCCCTGGAGTTTTGCTCCTGATCCAGCAGAGCCCCCGGCCTGGCTGGCGCTGCCGAGTTGCTTCTCTCTCCGTAGTGGTGTGCAGTGCAGAGCAGAGCAGAGGAGGCAGGACTGGAGTAGTGAGGGGCTGCAGCTGATAGAAAGGGCACAAGGGGGGTCACCCAGCCTGTCCCCTCTTGGGCCGGGTCCAGGATTCTCAGTGCGCCACAGTGGCTACAACGGCCTGTTTCCTTCCCGCAGGCTGCAGGGTGCGAGGCCCATTGGACAGCACCACGTGGGCCCGGGTCTCTGCCAATGTGCGTGAGCTGCGGCTCTGCAGCCGGCAGCTGAGCGGCAGCAACCAGCGGGGCGTGGTTGAGTCCTGGCTTGGCCCCCCGGGCACCTCTCTGAGCGCAGTCACGCAGCACCACAAGCTCTTCTGTAAGAGCATCTGAAGTGCCCGACCGCTCGCAGCTGGAGCACACAAGAGGCCCATCCTGCTTGGGGCTGTGGCTGCTCGCAGAGGGAACTTGGGCAGACGTGAGGAACCAGGCACGGTGCCCGGCCTGTGCCAGCAACTTTTCTGCACTCAGAACTCAGGCCCGGCCCATGGGGAGGGGCAGGACCTGGCTGCTGCTGCTGCACAAACCTGTTCTTTCTGGGGGCCCAGAGCCCTGCAGCTTCCCCCCACCTGGCACCAGTGCAAGCTGAGAAGGGAGCTGCTGGTCCCGTCGTAACCAAAGGAGGCAGGGCCCCGGCTGCTGTTGCGGAACTGGGCCTGTCTGCCTCGGGCTCCGAGCACCAGAACGCTGCAGGACTCTGCCCCATGGGGGTCCCTGGGCTTTGGAACCAAGGCCTCGGCTGTGTCCCCAGGAGGCAGTGAGCTACCGGGCCTGTGCTGCTAACAGAGAGGGGTGGCAAGTCCCAGAGTGTCCCCGGAGAGCTGGCTTCCAGCCTGTGGTGTCTCACCAGCTGCAGTCACACCTGCGCAGCAGAACCCTGGGGCTGCTGGCAGGGCTGGGGGGTTGGCTCCTGGGGCAGCACTGGCCTTGGAGCAGGCTCTGAAGCCAGCGTGGGGAAATAAGCTGCCAGAGACTGAAGGCGGCCACCTGCAGAAGAGCCCTTCCCTACTGCACGTCTCCCCACACAGGTGGAGGGTGATATTTTATTTGTCCCCCATTCCCGAGCTGTACAGGTTCTAGCTCTGGCCTGCCAGTGGCCACTGGACTAGTTCACACAGACTTACTAGCTGGCTGGTGTTTTCTTGGCTGCACAGGGTGGGCTTCTGCCTGGTGCAGGGGCCTGGGAAACCAATCAATAAAGTGCTGTATGTCTCCTCTGCTCCAGGCCTGCGTTGTGCCACCCTGCAGGCAGTGATGCAGAGACCTGGCCCTCTGCTGCTTGGGCCAGAGCTCTGTACCCTGCCAGCCTTCTCCCCCTCTGGACAGCTGTTTGACACCCCCCACCCTCATTTCCCAGGCTCCCCTCCAGCCTGGGGCATGACCTGTTGTCAGCAAGGGTGGAGCGCCCTGCCTTAGCCAGCTGCTGTGGCACCCAGAAAATCTGAGCTGATGGGCTGGTCCAGGCCCTGAGTACAGGGGCAGTGGCTGTGCCTGCTTCTCCCACCCAGCAAGAGCCACAGCACCGCAGGCGAGCCAGCATGGGGGTTTATTACCGCAGGTGTACAAGTCTCCCGCCCTGCTTGCAGGACTCACGGGGAGGGAGGAGAGGAGACAGGCTGGCTGGAGCTGGCCCAGTGTGAACGTGCCCTGCAGCAGCACAGTTCACCTTGACTCAACCCTAACCCTGCTGCGGGAATGGCTGCAGTGCACCACTCCTAGCCTCCTGCCCCCAACAGCAGCCTAGGGGAAAGGGCCTGGAGCCTGCTGGACTGCTACAGTGGGAGGGCGCTCCTCAGGACCAGGCAGGGCGCAGGGCCCAGCCTCAGGAGTGCAGGAACCGGTTGAAGGCATTGTAGGCGGATTCCAAATCAAACAGCATCTGGCGCACTTGGGAATCGTCCAGCTCGTCAGAGGCAGACATGCCGCTCAGCGCCTGCAGCCTGCCCGGGAGAGTCAAGGCACAGGCCTGGCCCCCAGAGCAGGAAGAAGGCCCTTTGCTGGGCTGCACTTTGCGCCTGCACTAGTACTGGAGGGACCTGGCAGGAGCCATGACTTGTCGCCCTGAGTGCTGGCCTAGGAGGAAGCTGGTAGCTCCTCTGGCCACGGTCCCACCCCGCAACCAGGCCCCTGATCAGACATGGCGAGCAGGGCTGGGGACAAGCACCTCCCACTGCAGAGGGAGCAGACTGATGGAGCTGGGCCCGAAGGCACTCTGCGCTCCCCCATGCCCTCAGACTGGCAGGAGCGCCATGGGGCAAGGCAGGTCCAGGCCCTGTCCTGGAGAGCTGGGTCAGGACCCGGGCTTGCTCCTGCAGAGGGCTTGGGCCCCAGAGCACCCTACTCACCACTGGTTCACTTTCTGTCTCCCCTCGAAGTCAGGAGGTAGGTGGCTCATGCGGTTCATCGTCTCCATCAGCTCCCGCAGGTCTGGCTGGATCTGGATGCACAAAAGCATGGAGCTTCTGCTTTTCCTGCCTGGGGCCCGGCTGGGAAAGCCCCACCCCCCTTCAGGCGCTGCTGCGAGCAGTGAAGCCTCCATGCACCCCTAGCTTGTCCCCCTCTCTCTCCGAAGACCAGCCACACCGGGTCAGACCAAAATCCATCTTGCCCAGTGCCCTGTCTTCGGCCAGTGGCCAATGCCACGTGCCCCAAGGGAAGCGAACAGAACAGCTGAGCATTGAGTGGTCCATCTCCTGTCATCTAGTTCCAACTTCTGACAAACGGAGGCTAGCGCCATCATTCCTGCCCATCCTGGCTAACAGCCACCGATGGACCTCACCTCCCTGAATGGATCTAGCTCTTTTTGGAACTCTATTGATAAAGTCCTGGTCTTCACGCCATCCTCTGGCCAGGAGCTCCAGAAGTGAACTGTGCACTGCATGAGAAATACATCCTGTTTGTTCTTAACCCTGTTGCTAATTTCACTGGGTAACCCCTAGATCTCGTGTGGTGGGAACAAGTAAATACCTTTTCCTTATTTTTCCTCCACACCAGTCATGATTTTGTCGACCTCTTAGTCGTCCCCGCACCCTTCATCTATTGTTTTCTAAACTGAAAAGTCACAGACTTTTTAATCTCTCTTCAGATGGACCCGGTCCAAATCCATTGTTTTTGTTACCCTTTTCTGAAACTTTTCCACAGCCAAGGGTGTGTTTTTTGAGATGAGGCGACCACATCTGCATGCAGTATTCAAGCTGGGGGTGTACCCTGGATTTATACCAAGGCTGTAAGATACTCCCTGTCTTATCCTCTGTCCCTCTGTAAATGATTCTCACCTCATCCATGGCTCGGATCTCCAGGCGCAGCTTGTCCATCACTGTGATGAAAAGCTGGAAGAGAAAAGAGGTGCCTCAGCAATGGCCTGGAAGCTAGCAGCAGGGCACCTCACTCCAGCCCTCTTGGGAGGGTGGGGGCAAGCCAGGCCAGCGGGCCCTTGACAGCCCCCTGGGGACCAGCCATGCAGCTGCACAGGCCAGGCCAGCTGCCAAAGTCCCAGAAGCACAGGATGCCGGGATTACAGTGCGCACAGCCCCTTGCCCCGGGAACGTACAGAGACGATGTCAGCAATGCAGCGGTTCAGGTTGCCCTTGTCGTCCTTGATGGTGATTGGCCGATCCTCCTTGATCCTCTCCATGGCCAGCGGGCAGTCGAGCTGCAGCAGAAGGAGGGTTACAATGAGGCTGGGCAAGCTCAGGGCAGGGTAACAAGCACCATATAACCCCCAACAAAGAGCATTTCCCAGGGAAAGCCGGGTTCCGCTCCATGTGCTAAGCTGGGGGAAGGGAGCACAGTACAGAACGTGGCCAGACGGTCTGAACATAGGGCCACCCAGCCTGGTCGCAGACAGTGACCAGTGCTGGGTGCCCCAGAGGGCATGACCAGAACACGTCACCAAAAGGTGATCCTTCTCCTGTCACCCAGTCCCAGCTTCTGACAAACGGGGCTAGAGGCACCACCCTGTCCACCTTGCTGAACAGCCATTTGTGGCCCTGTTCTCCATGAACGTATCCAGTAGGTTTTTGAGCCTTGTTATAGTCTCAGCCTTCACATTGCCCTGTGGCAGGGAGTCCCACAGCTGGCCCTGCGTTGTGTGAAGAACTCCGTCCTTCTGTCTGTTTTAACCCCACTACCTGTTTGTTTCATGGGGTGACCCCTAGTTCTTGCATTAGGAGAAGGAAGACAGAACCCCACTTCCTTATCGACTTTGTCCAACCAGTTGGGATGTTCTGGACATTAGCCGCCTCTTTTCCAAGCTGAGAAATCCCACTCTTACTACTCTCCCCACACCATACCCCAGCCATTCCATACCCCTAATCGGTTTTCTGCCCTTTTCTGTACCTTTCCCAATTCCAATACATCTTTTTAGAGATGTGGTGACCTTGAATACTGCTGCAGGTGTGACGTGGAAGTACACGGGATTTATACGAAGGTAATATGATTACGACAAGGTGGAAGTGCCTTTGGTCCAGGGGAGGGAGGGAGAGAGTGTGTGCGCGCGCGCGTGCGCGCGCACACTCACCCCCCCAAGCCCAGGGGCCCCCTCTCTAAGCCAGGTGACCGCGAGAGTGTAATTCACCTTTGGTGGGTTCTCCAGCACCGACAGTTTTTAAATCTAGGCGGGCTGTATTTCTCATGGGACAGGTCTGCTCTGGGAGTGAGCTGGGGGCAGGGCTCTGGCCAGAGGGACACAGGGGAACAGCCTGGGTGACCACACTGGTTCCTCCAGGCTTGGAATAAACAAATCTATGCAGTCTCTCCCCCCAGCATCTAAGTCAGTCAGGCACAGTAGGGCTATGTCTACACAAGCCCCTTCCTTTCAGAAGGGACATGGTAATGAGCGAGTTGGGAAGATGCTAAGGAGGCGCTGCCATGAATATGCAGTGCCTCTGTGATGTAGTGGGAGATACCTGTGTGTACACGTGGGGCTCCTGCTGAGGGTAACCTGGCGACCAGGTGACACCCCTGGGCTGCAGACAAAGGAGGAGGTGCAGCCTGAGGGGTTTGAACTGGAACTGGGTGTTGGAAGCAGTTAGTCGGGGCTGGGAGAGAGAGAGACAAAGGAGGGGGCAAGACCCCGGCTCCGGGGGCCCCTCGGGGCCTCCTCTCCCCAGCATGGCTTGGACTGGCTGTCTCTGCCGGCTGCACTGACTCCTCTGTACGACGCTGTGCCCTGTTGCCTAATAAACCTGCTGTTCTCCTGCCTGCGGATGGGGTGCAGAGGATGGAGACCCCGAACCCCCTCACAGCCTCATTAGCATAATGGTGGCTGCATGTAATTTGAAAGTGTTGCTTTCAAATCGCGCACCGCCCATGTAGACAGGGGCCTTTCGAAAGGACCCCCCGGATTTCGGAAGCCCCTTCTTCCTATTTGGTTTTAGGAAGAAGGGTTTTTCAAAGTCCGGGGGCGGAGGAGTGTCCTTTCAAAAAGCCCCCGTCTAAAGAGGCAGCGCACAATTCAAAAGCTGTTCTTTCCAATTGTGTGGGGCCACTATTATGCTAATGAGGCACTGCATATTCACAGTGGTGCCTCATTAGCATATTCCCAACTCGCCCCAAAAGGAAGGGACTAGTGTCGATGCGGCCTACATGTAGAACTCAGCAGCAACACAGCCCCCCCCCCCCCCCCGCTGTTCTAGGAGCCCCCCGAGATTCCTGTCCCAGAGTCCCCAAAAGCTGTACTGCTGGAGGCTGAACTCATCCGGAACTTGCGGCAAAATTCATCGATGGAGCCAATTTCGGATCCCTGTACCTGTTTGAAGGCAGCTTTGTACTGGACCAGGAGCCGGGAGCAGGCTGCCGTGTACCTGGGGCAGTGCATGGAGTAAGAACAGCTGGAGTGGCTCATGCCAAGCAGGAGGGGAACACGGAGGTCGGAGATGTACAAGCAGGTCCCCAGGGGAAAGGAGAACACTGTAACAGCCCCCACGGCAGGGGAGGCTCCCCAGGGTCTCTGACTGGAGACCCTCTGCATGGAGCAATGTTGCCTGGCCCCCAGGGGAAGTGGGCAGGGCCTGAGGGGGGACTAAGGGGCTGTTTTGATGCTTCTCTGAGCCCCCTCCCCAGTGTGTCCGCAGTGCCCTGGGGAGGGGAGGTCACTCTGCTCCACTCGGTAACGACGCATCCTGCAGGAGATGCTCCTGCTGCTGCATCCGCTTGGCTCCCCTGGGAGAGACCAGGCTGGAAACAAAACCCAGCTGGGGACTCACTCGTTGGGAGAGACACAGTCCTTGATATAGGCTTTCTCCAGAGCCTGCATCGTCTTCACCACCGCAAACAGCTCAGCCATGTTATCGTACCTGAAACCCAAGCGCAGAAGCCCGTGAAGGCGCATAGCCTGTGACCCCCACCGCTATACATGCGCCCGCGTCCCTGGGAACAGCACAGGGGCTCTCATGCTCCACAGCCCAGCAGGAGCACTCCCTTTTTGTGGAGAAGACCCTTCCGTCTATTGCATCTTTCTCAGCCGCAGGCTGCCCTGGCCAATGGCAGAGGCGGAGCAGAAGGGCTCTTGGGTCCTTCCTAGCTTGGCGCGGGGACAGAGCATCAGAACGCAGAGCTCCCTGCACCATCAGCCCCAGCATCTCCCGAGCAAGGACCTCACTGCAGACAACAGCTTGAAGTCCCAGCACTCCCAAGCCCCACAGAACTGTGTACCACATGGGAACCCATTCGGCTGGGGATGGACTCACTTTTCTCGCTCCCGTGCATTTTTATACAGCTTCACCTCCTGCAAGGAGAGCAGATACACAGCCTGTCAGGTACCCGCACAGTGTGTGGTCAGCTGCACAAATGGACAGGCTGGAAGCAGGTGGGGACGGAGCTGACAGATACGGACCTCCTGCATCCTCACCACAGGGTAGAGGAGACAGGGACCAGAGAAACCCACACTGAGATGGAGGTAAGGAGCTGGGAATCACCTCAAGAGCTGGGGTCCCCTGAATGCTCCAGCACTGAGGGCTGTGAAACCGTTTGCAGAGCCAAACCCGACTTACGCTGGAAGGTCATTCTGCCTCCTGTGCCAGAGACAGGACGAGGAGGGGAACGTGACCAGCGTTACTCACCTCGTACAGTTCTGGCTTATTCCCTGGGGCTGAAAAAGAGGAAATCCATGAACAGACCTAGCACTTATAGCTAGGGGCCTACCAGTGACGCCCACAATGCAAAACCTTCCTGGTAACCCGGTGTTAGGAAGGACCACGTCCACAGCTCCTTAGCCTACTAGCTACAGGGATACTGCTAGCACCCAGGACCTCTACAGCCTGCTCCGCTCTTCCATCCCGCCCCTCCTGCTGATCACCGCCCCTTGCTCCAGGCCAGAGAACCCAGCACAGTTCACAAGGGAGAATCAGATTCTGAGCTGGAAGGGTCCTTGAGAAGTTGAGTCCAGCCCCTGCACTGGAGCAGGGCCAAGTAAACAGAGCCCATCCCTTCCAGGCATCTGTCCAGCCTGTTCTTAACAACTTCCACTGATGGGGATCCACAACCTCCCTGGGGCACCTGCTCCACAGCTTAACTGCCCTCAGTGTGGGAAAGCTGTTCTTTATCTCAGGGGGTCTCAAACTTCATTGCTGTACTATCCACTTCTGCCAAGAAAAAGTAATGCACAGACACATGCCTCAGCCAAAACCCAGGCCCTGCCACCACGGGTGCGAGTAAGGGAAACAAAAGACCAGCCCCATTGCCCGAAGAAAGGAGAGGCTGAGGACCCAGGCTGCAGCCCCAGGAGGGGCCTGGAACCTGAGGCCCACTGCACAGGGCTGAAGCCCTTTGTCTGGCCTCGATCTCAGCAAGTCTAAGCCAACCCAGGGGAACTCATTAAAATGAGGTCCCAACCCAATTTGGGAACTGCTGTGCTATCCTAACCCCTGTTGATGCAGACTGAGCCATTGCTTCGTAACCTGCCTCTGTGGCCGTGATACCCACCCTCCCATGAGCCCAGTGTCCCACCACTCTGCTGCCCCCAGCCCCGCTAGCCTGACCCCTGGGGACTTTGAGGGCAGGCAGTCCCGTGAGGGGAGCTGGAGCCCGCGGTGTCACTGGGTCTCTGGCCAGGGGCGGGGTGGGCCTGGGTCACAGCCCTGCTCATGGGCAGCAGGCAGGGCTCTGTCAGGTGTCGACCGGGCCAGTCTGTGTCTCAGCCCAGGCCATGGGGTGGTGCTGTGGGGCCCCTTGCTCCCCACGGCGGCAGGGCCAGCGGGACTCACCTCCTGGGCCAGGCGCAGCAGGGATCCCGTGGAACATTGTGGTGGGCTGGGGCACTGCTGCCTGGGGGACCTCTGCGAGGGAGGGAGAGAGGCGTTAGTGTGGCCTGGTGGCCCGGCCCCTGCACCCGACGCGATCCCCGGACCCAAACAGCCCGGGGCCCCACACTCCCCACCGCCCCCTAGTGACAAACACCCCCCAGCCCTGCGCTCCCCACCGCCCCCTAGACACAAACACCCCCCGGCCCTGCGCTCCCCACCGCCCCCCAGCCAAACACACACACACACACACAACCCCCCCCCGCCCTGCGCTCCCCACCGCCCCCTAGTGACAAACACCCCCCGGCCCTGCGCTCCCCACCGCCCCCTAGTCACAAACACCCCCCGGCCCTGCGCTCCCCACCACCCCGTAATGACAAACACCCCCCGGCCCTGAGCTCCCCACCGCCCGCCAGCCAAACACACACACACACACAACGCCCCCCCCCGGCCCTGCGCTCCCCAACGCCCCCTAGTGACAAACACCCCCCGGCCCTGCGCTCCCCACCGCCCCCCAGCCGCAAACGCCCCCCCCCCGGCCCGGCGTTCCCCACCGCCCCCCAGCCACAAACACCCCCCCCGGCCCCGCGCTCCCCACCGCCCCCCAGCCACAAACACCCCCCCCGGCCCCGCGCTCGCCACCGCCCCCCAGCCGCAAACGCCCCCCCCCCGGCCCCGCGCTCGCCACCGCCCCCCAGTCACAAACACCCCCCCCGGCCGTGCGCTCCTCACCGCCCCCCAGCCACAAACACCCCCTCCGGCCCTGCGCTCCTCACCGCCCCCCAGTCACAAACACTGAGGGATGAACAAGTGACCCCCCCCCGCCCCTCCCCGGTCCCGCCAGAGACGGGGCTTTCCCGCCCGGCCCGGCGGTGTGCAATCCCGTGGGGGCGGGGGGGGGGGAGCCGGCGCCCTGCGCCTCTGGCTCGTGGGTGAATGCCGGAGTGCGCCACAGCCCCAGTACAAGGGCCAGGCGCCAGCAGCCCGAACGGGAGCGTGTGACGTGCTAGGGCTCCGCAGAGCCGGCACGCGTGCCAAGAACAGCACGCGTGCCAAGAACAGCAGGTGAGGCGGGAGCTCAGCCCCGCCCTTCCTCCCCCCAGGCAGCCGGGTGCTGGCACAGAGCCAGGCCGCCTGGGGAGTAGGAAAAGCCCGTCTCACACGGCCAACCCCCTCCCCGAGCGGGAGAGCCCTGCCTCTTCGCGTGTTTATTCACGGAGCTGTTGTCAGAAGGACCCCTAGTGGCTTTTAAAAGTATCACCGGCACTCAGGCTGGAGAGGATGGAAGGTCAGTTTTCAACACTGCCTCCAAGGTTGCTGAGCCCGGTGGTACTGCGGTGGGAACGAGTGGGTACTGTTACAGGCACGCTGCGCCTCAGGGATGTTCTCTCTTCTGTAGGGTAACCCTGTCTGAATGTTCCCAGTAAAGTTCCTCAGAGGTGGCCCGGCAGTAAGGCCCTTTGTCAGTCCTTTACCTAGTAACCCTTTTGCAATAGGGTGCCGAGCCTCCTTGGTCAAAGCTGCCTGAGTCCCAGCCTGGCACAGGCTTGGTCAGTTCCTCCTGCTCCCATGGTTGCTCTGCAGAGCGGCTGTGAGGGGAAATGCTGACCCCACAGGAGTCTTCATGCTGAGAAACAGCTACAGTGCTGCTTCCTGGCCTGCCTGGGCTGGCAGGTAGCCCCCCATCCCCTGCTGTGCAAGGTCAGGGACAGAAGGATGGAGCCAGCTGGAACATGGTTTAAATGCAGCATCTCTGCCCCAAGGGGTTGGCAAGGAGAGGAGTCTGTTTTCTGGAGCTGCCTCCCTCAACTTGCCCATCTTTTTGTACAACTGCAGGCCCATGTTTCCTTCTAATCCTGTAAGGTGCTATTTATTCTCCTTTGCATTTTGCAATCGATCCATTGAATTTCAATTATTTATTGGTTCAATTATTTAATAAAATCATACTTGTAAAATATTGTTACAGATGTGAAATTCATAACATGAAAAGCAACATTCGGAGACCTGAACCAAACGTTGCATGTGTGGCTGATTTCGGGCTATGAATAGTTAGAAATAGTTGAGTTAAAGAATATTTTGAACATGTGTCTGTACTCGCTCTTCAAGGTGGTGTATTCTGTGATGGATTTGAAACGTTGATGCATTTGATCCATGTTTAGTTTGTTGCATGCCCTACTATGTCACAAACCTCTCTAGTATAACCATAAGCATAGTAAATGTCAGTAATTGTGAAGTTTATGAGCAACTGATTCAGCTGTGAAATTGACCAGCACCTCTATTTCAGGAGAGATCTCTGTGCTGATGTATTCAGAGCAGAACAAACTCATTTTTACTCCAGAATAAAAATCCTTCTTGCTCTCTCCAGTAGTAGGTTCTGTGACAATCTCAGTACCCTAACTAGCTAATTCTGCACCTGAGGCAAGAATATAAAATTGCACCCCTCATGTATTCATGGTAGTTAGTTTGTAGAACAATGGAAAGTACATAAATAATCACAGTAACAGCAACAGTAACAACACACTGCTTATGCTGGCAGGGGGAGGGGGCTGTGTGGGGTGTACCCACCATACCTTGTCTCTCCTGCCTCAAGTGGGACTGTGCCGCTAGCAGATGCCTGCAGCGGGTGGTCGTGGGGCCACAAAAGAAACGGGGAAGGGCAGGGGGCAGGTGGGTGTGCTGACAGCACTGGGTGCAGAGCCAAGATAGCAACATTGGAGCCAGTGTGGTGCGTAGGGCCAAGGGTGTGTGTGTGTGTGGAGGTGCTGTGTGAAAGGATGTGTGTGTGTGTAAAGGTGGGGTATGTATGTTGCTGCTGTGCCTCTGGGCAGCGTGCAAATGTACATGTAGATGCTCGTGGTATTGAGTGTCGGGAGAGGGTGTGGACGGTGGTGGTGCTGTACCAAGAAGCAGGTGTTTGTCAGAGCTGGTTGCCCCTTATGTGTGCGTAGAGGCTGTGTGAAGGTGGGGCACTGCACAGGGACCAGGGATTGTCTCCAGGACCAAGGAGAGGTTGTCAGGGAGTCAAATCTGACAGGTGAAGCCCCAGACTCAGAACTAGCTCCCCCTAGGACCAAGTGAATCCCCACCTCCGTGGATGAGCTCCAGGAACACTGGTAGCTAATTCTGAAAGGCAGCAATGTGGGGCATGCTGGGCTACGTCTACACGTGAAGCCAACATCGAAATAGGCTATTTCGATGAGTAACGTCTACACGTCCTCCAGGGCTGGCAACGTCGATGTTCAACTTCGACGTTGCGCGGCACCACATCGAAATAGGCGCTGCGAGGGAACATCTACACGTCAAAGTACCACACATCGAAAAAAGGGTGCCAGGCACAGCTGCAGACAGGGTCACAGGGCGGACTCAACAGCAAGCCGCTCCCTTAAAGGGCCCCTCCCAGACACAGTTGCACTAAACAACACAAGATACACAGAGCCGACAACTGGTTGCAGACCCTGTGCATGCAGCATGGATCCCCAGCTGCCGCAGCAGCAGCCAGAAGCCCTGGGCTAAGGGCTGCTGCCCACGGTGACCATAGAGCCCTGCAGGGGCTGGAGAGAGAGCATCTCTCAACCCCTCAGCTGATGGCCGCCATGGCAGACCCCGCTATTTCGAAGTTGCGGGATGCGCAACGACTACACGGTCCCTACTTCGACGTTGAACGTCAAAGTAGGGCGCTATTCCTATCCCCTCATGGGGTTAGCGACTTCGACGTCTCGCCGCCTAACGTCGAAGTTAACTTCGAAATAGCGCCCGGCGCGTATAGCCGTGACGGGCACTATTTCGAAGTTAGTGCCGCTACTTCGAAGTAGCGTGCACGTGTAGACACGGCTCTGGTGTGTCAGAATGCCATACCAGCAGCTGATTTGGAGGAATAGCCTTTTTTGGCATCACAATGTAAAAAGTGTTCTTTAGATATAGCGCTGCTCCCCAGCTTCTCCCCAGCCACTCGCTCAAAGAAGGAAATTTGGTTGGTTTGGCATGATTCGTTCTTGGCATATATCAGAGAGGAGCCACGTTAGTCTGTAGCTTCGAGAACAACAAGAAGTCCTGTGGCACCTTATAGACTAACAGAGATTTTGGAGCATAAGCTTTTGTGGGCAAAGACCCGCTTTGTCAGGTGCATGAGTTGGGGGGGTGGTTTCAGAGGGGTATTTAGAGAGCGGAGTCCCAGTAAGAGGGAGGGCCGGAGCTGACGAGGTCTATTCAGCCAGGCGGAAATGGCCCGGTATCAACAGTACTTACCAAAAGAGGGCAAAACAAGTTAGACTCTGACAAAGGTTCACATCCCCCATCTGATCTGACTTGGATTTTCCTCTTTTGATAACTGCTTTTGGGACTGGGCCATTTCCACCTTGCTGAATAGACCTTGTCAGCTCCGGCCCTCCCTCTTCCTGGGACTCCACTCTTTAAATACCCCTCTGACACCGCCCCCCTACTCATGCATCTGATGAAGCAGGTCTTTGCCCACGAAAGCTTATGCTGCAAGATATGTTAGTCTATAAGGGGCCACAGGCCTTCTTGTTGTTCTTGGCATATTTATTTCTTACCATGCTGTAGCCGCTGGAAGAAGGCAGCTTGGCTCTGCACTATGCCGGGATGTCCTTCTTCCCTGTGGACTAGTCCAAGGTTTAGGTCAGTGTTGGCCAGCTGCAATGAAAGGGGTGCAGTGCTCTAGCCAGGAGGCTCTTAGCTCCTTCAAGGTACATGGCAGCTTCTGCCTGCTCTTTCCTGAATTCCCTCCCGGTGTGCTATCATCTTTCCGGGCCTGAACCCAGAGCCGGAGGAACCTCCTCAGTTCAGCACTGGAAGCTGTGGCGAGACGCCATGACCGGTGTCAGAGAGCCCGTGGCATGTTCCGCGGGGGATGCCCTTGCTGCGATACCCAAACTGACGACCAGGTGGCACTGTTACGTTACTGGCTTATGCATTGGTGCTGGTGTAAGGCAGCCACATTTACCTGGCTGTGAGTACGGGCGAATTATTGTTATGTGTTATGGTGATTAATTCTTACGCCTGGAGCCTCCTCAGGGCATGTCAGAAGCCAGGTGTGGGTGAGGCTGCAGCGTAGCCTGCTCACAGTGATTGAAGGGAGGGCTGAGACCCATAGCTCAGCATGCCCCTCCTCCCCGCTCTCAGGTTTGTGCATGGGTGAAAGCTCCCTTGCTCTTTACCTCCCTCCCTTTCCTGGGCACAGGCAGCCCAGGGAACCTGGCAGGAGCCCAGGGCCAGAGCACAGCCTTGCGAAGGTCTCCACCTCCATCTGTGTCGCTGGGCTGGCCCTTTCGCACTGGGATGTGTGCCAGGAAGAGGGGTGGGGAAGGGGACAGCCCCAGCAGGGCCCAGGCAGGGAGCGCTTCTGTGACTCCCCTGCCCACCACTGCATAGGCTGACTGCCCAAGGGCTCTGCCCAACTCTGGCCTGCCCCCAGGCTCAGCCGCTATGCCTGTTGCTCAGCCAGAGCTCTGAGCAGATAACTTAGTGCTTAACAAGCCTCCACTACCCAGGTGGGGTGGGGAGCAACCTGAGAGTCCCTGTAGTGTAGGTGGGGCAGTGAGGCACAGAGAGAACACAACAAGGGATGAGAGCAAACCCTCCTAGGCTCTATTCACATCTCGGGGGGAAGGCCTCCTAGAGAGTACAGGAGGGACTGGGAGCCAGGACTCCTGGGTTCTGCACATGCAGCTGACTCTGTGACTCTGGGAGATTCTTGTTGCCGGTCGGTGGCTCTACTGCCACATCTCCTGCAAAGCATGAGGCTGAGTTAGCCAATGATTGCCAGGTATCTGGTGTCCCTGGATGGAAGTTGTACCAGACACACACACTGTTACGTTGGCTGATGCCTGGGTATTACTGTTGGCAGAGCCGCCCTGCTGTACAGGCTGTGGGAACATTGGGCTAGCACAGGTCCCAGCTCAGCTGCTCAGTTCATGGGGCAGTGAGTCCCCTGCTTCTGCAGAGCTGTGGGGGTCTGTCTGATCTCAGAGGCACCTGGGGCTTTCCCTTTTCAGTGTAGCTTTCCATCTCTTCTTCCTGGGATGCTCATCCCCCACCGAGCAGGAATCTCAGCCCCTGCTCTGCCCAGGCTTTGTGACTGGCAGGGATGTGCCCAGTCTGGGTGAGGCCTCAGCTGCAGCCACAATAACCTCTGGCTAAAATGCTTTGCTAGAGCACAGCCAGTTCTATGGTCTGTGTTGAGGGCTAAAACCAGAAGAGTGGAGGCGGGCCCTGACCTTGTCACTTTCCCAGGCCTTGCTGAGTGATGAAGACGGGGGGATTGCAGTGGCACCCTCTCAGGGCTGGGCTCAGCTTGGCAGAGAAGATAATGGATGTACTGGTAGAGGCAGCTGAGGGAGGTCCCCCTGGAGCTCAAGTGACAGGCCCTGTGATTTATATACAGAGATACACATCTCACAGAGCTGGAAGGGGCCCTGGGAATTCATCCAGTCCAGTCCCCTTCCGCTGGGCAGGGCCAAGCACCATCCCTGCCACTTTTTTTTTTTTAAATCTATTTGCCTGAGACCCCCTAAATGGCCCTCTCAGGGGGTTGAGCTCAACACCCCTGGGTTTAGTGGGTCAATGCTCTAACCACTGACCTCTCCCACCCCCTTGACATTTTTTTCATCTGGGGAGATACACAGCACCAAGCAACATCCCTGACAGATTTCCTCCCCACACATTATTTCTCCCAAACTTCTCAAGGCCTGAACTCACAACTCAGGGAGTTTAACAGGCCACTGCTCAGACCACTGAGTTAACCCCTCCCCCCGCTTTTTTTTTAAAAGTCATACCCAGAGACCAATAAGCCAGCTAAATCTATTTGCCCCAGATCCCTAAATGGCCTCCTCAAGGACTGAGCTCACAACTTTGACTTTAGCAGGGCAATGCTCAAACCACTGAGCTATCCCTACTCCTGTCGAAGCTATATGGAGATACACACCTCAAAGAGATGTAAAGGACCTCAGAATGTCATTCAGCCTGAACCAGCACCTCCCCGCTTTCTGTAAAAAACTTGGCCCTGGTCCCTAAGTGACTCCCTCAAGGACTGAGCTCACACCCCTGGGTTTAGCAGGCCAATGCTTTAACCACTGAGCTAGCTCCCCCCCACCACAGGCCTGCCTTACTCCCCTTCACCAACCCCTTCCTCCCACTGTTGGCCCCCCAGCCAACTCACGTTCCTCCCTTAAGTGCCCCTAACCCCAACTCCTACCCCCATTTGCCCTTCCAGTCACACAGCCCAGGCTCTCCAAAGGCGGCTCTTCCGAGCCCTTCTCTGAGGATCTCCTGCCGGGGAGCCCTGGGCCCCCGCCAGCTCCAGCACCTGTTTGGCTGCTCAGCAGAGCCGCATTGTCTGCATGAGCCTGCCTGCCTGCAGACAATGAGCTCCTTCCCTGGCACAATGGCGCTCAGCCTGCGGGGAGCCGGTGACATGCTGTCCTTCCCGCTGCGCCTGGCTCTATGAAGGGCTGGGGGAGGGCCAGCCCACAGCCCCCTCTGGCACAGCACAGGGCCCTGGGAGACTCAGCCAGGGACAAGCTGAGGTCCCTTCCCATCCCCCGCTTCTGTGGCTCCCCACCCCTACCTGCTGTGGGGCTCTGTGATGGAGTTGGGGGAGTGCATGTGTGAGACTCAGGCTGGATGTGTGGGACAAGCAGAGCAGCTCCCAGCGGCTGAGGATGACCCTGGGGCTATAACCTAGGCTGGCAGGTAACACCTCAGCCCTGAACAAAGAGGAGGGTGGAGCTGAGCTGGTTTTGAATCGGGGGCAGCAGTTAGAGGCTGGGTGAGAGGCAGCTGGAAGGCAGCCAGCCAAAAGCTACACCCCAGAGGGGCACCCCTCGGGCTCCTCACCCCAGGACGAGTTGGAAGGACTGTCTCTGACTGCTGCACTGACGCTTCTGTGAGAAACTGGGCATCTGGTGCCTAATAAACCTCCTGTTGTACCTGCTGAGTGAGAGTCACTCCTGCCAGCAGACGGGGTGCAGTGCAGGGGGACCCCTGAACCCCATCACAGGCTCCTATCAGCCAGAGCCCTGCCTGCCCCTCCTCACAGCACCCCCCTGCAGCGCGGTGGCCTTCTGTTCTGCATGAGCTGTCCAGGGTAGGAAGGGGTGAGGCCAGCCCAGGGGCTGCAAATTCCCTGGGACGCGGCGTGGATCCAGCGTGAAGTGGCTGAAACTGGCTGCCACAGCATGGACCCAGTGGCAGGGCTCAATTAATCCTTTGCCTGGGGCATGCCCCAAAGAGAGGCAGAGTGACGTCCTCAGTGGAGGGCAGCTCCGTCTGGGCTGTGCAACGGGGAGCTGCAGAGGCAGAAGCCTTTTCCTCCAGTGCCAGTGGCACTCTCTGAGCACCCAGCAGGAGGTTAAGGCTAAGCTATGTCCTGTCCTGTCCTGTCCTGTCCTCTCCCCGTACCCCTGGTGCTGGTCCTGGTAGGCAGACCTTGCTCTAAACTTGGGAGTCCTGGCAGTGAGGGACACAGCTGCCCTGCGCAGCTCTCTCCCCACCAGACCAACCAGCAGGGCCAGTCTGTTCTCTAGAGCACAAATGGCCGCTGGATTTGCGCAACTGTTTTCAAAGCAGCTAGCTGGCTTGGCCTTGGGAAGGCTGGGTATCAGAGACAAGCAGGTCCCACCTCTCCCGCACCCTGGCAATCATGCCCTGAAATACAAGGGGTGACCACAGCACCTAAGACAAGATTTATGGGACATCACCCCCAGGGACCATGGGCCAGCTCCACCACCTGACAAAAAAACAGGGTTCAGTAATGCAAGTCACCCAACCACCCTCCTGAACACTTGCAAGCCGTGTCTACACGTGCACGCTACTTCGAAGTAGCGGCACTAACTTCGAAATAGCGCCCGTCACGGCTACACGTGTTGGGCGCTATTTCGATGTTAACATCGACGTTAGGCGGCGAGACGTCGAAGCCGCTAACCCCATGAGGGGATGGGAATAGCGCCCTACTTCAAAGTTGAACATCGAAGTAGGGCACGTGTAGCCGATCCGCGTCCCGCAACATCGAAATAGCGGGGTCCACCATAGCGGCCATCAGCTGAGGGGTTGAGAGACGCTCTCTCTCCAGCCCCTGCGGGGCTCTATGGTCACCGTGTTCAGCAGCCCTGAGCCCAGGGCTTCTGGCTGCTGCTGCTGCAGCTGGGGATCCATGCTGCATGCACAGGGTCTGCAACCAGCTGTCGGCTCTGTGGATCTTGTGTTGTTTAGTGCAAGTGTGTCTGGGAGGGGCCCTTTAAGGGAGCGGCTTGCTGTTGAGTCCGCCCTGTGACCCTGTCTGCAGCTGTGCCTGGCACCCTTATTTCGATGTGTGCTACTTTGGAGTGTAGACGTTCCCTTGCAGCGCCTATTTCGATGTGGTGCTGCGCAACGTCGATGTTGAACGTCGACGTTGCCAGCCCTGGAGAACGTGCAGACGTTATTCATTGAAATAACCTATTTCGATGTCGCTACATCGAAATAAGCTACTTCGATGTAGGCTTCACGTGTAGACGTAGCTCTGGACTGCAGCTGTACTTTGGAATGGCTATGCTAATAACTGAATAGAAGAATACTAATGAGGTGCTGAAATGAATATTCAGTGCCTCATTAGGATGCTGTTGGACAGGGCACTTTGTGGCTTGGTTCCATAGGGATCCTTTTTGAAAGACCCTTGCAGACCTGGAAATCCCCTTATCAGTTGATAGGAACAAGGGGATTTTGAAGTGTGTAGGGTCCTTTGGGAAAGGACCCCCATGTAGCCAACCCACACGCAAGCAAAATGGGGCACTTCTGAAGTGGCGCAGGTGGCAGTATGCTAATGAGGTGCTGAATATTCATTTCAGCACCTCATTAGTATTCTTCGATTTGGCCATTAGCACGGCCATTTCAAAATTTTGGCCAAGTGCGGCCACAGCCCCCTAGTGTTCGAAAGCCCCTAAAACCAAATAGCAATAAGGGGCTTTGCAAAGGGTCCCATCTGCACTCCATGGGCGGCCTGCTGTAGCTGCCATTATGCTAATTAGGTGCCTCATATTCATGGTAGTGCCTCATTAGCATGTTCTGACCTTGCTTATTACCATACCCCTTTCAGAAAGAAGGGGCTAGCGTAGACGTAGCCTTTGTGAGACTCCTTCTTGGTAGGTGCTGTAGTTAGGCCCAAAGCTGAAACTGCTACGAGCTGAGCAGTAGAACCGGCGGCTCAAGCCATGGAGAGCTGGTTTTGCCTCCAGCCACAATACAGGGGACAAACGGCCAGTGGGGGGGGCACACAGGACACTGGACCAATGAGAGGATATCTGGCCTTGCCTCAGGCTCAATGAGGGGTGCATCGGGGTGATGTGTCAGGACCTGCACAGACTGGACAGAGTTGTAAGTGGGGCATTTGAGGTTGGGTGCAGAGAATGTTGGGGTGTGTGGATTCGATCCTTACAGTACTGGACTTGTGAGCCTGAGAGGCAAAGGACACTGTTCAATCCATCTGAGCTGGGACAGTTACTTGAGGGTTGGTTACGAACTCTGGGTGTGGGATTTTCCCAAGCTATTGCCATGTGATTTCTCTGCCTCTTTCATTAAAAGTTTCTTTTCTACACTCAGACTCTGTGCGTGCGAGTGGGGAAGCATCGCCTCTCCGAGGCGCCTGGGGGTGCACATTTCCCAGGCTACTGGGTGTGGGCTGGAGCGAGTTCTGTGTGAGATGGGTGAAAAGGAGCCCGTAGATGCCCTGCTTGCTGCCGACACCTTCTGGCAGAAGAGTTACATGTGAACAAAGGACAGGAACGCTGCCTGTTGTGTCTGCCTGGCTGGCTGGGTTTGCTGGTCTAATGGGAACAGATAAGAGCAGTTACAGGGTTACGGGCCGTAGTATGGGGCATGGTGGGAGTGTAATACATGAGCATACGCTGGAAGGCTGCCTGGCTCCCTCTCTCAAACTGAAGTCAAGTTAGGCCCAGTTAGGACTGGCAAGAGGGCTGGGCGGGCGGGGGCAGCAAAAGCAACAGTAAAAGCTAAAGAAACTCCTGGCCGTGGCCAGAACGCACCCTCTCCCATGACCCCTCCCCCATGGGATACAAAGGAGGTGGGATGAAGCCTCCTGTCTCAGGACCTGCCCAAGTGGAGGGTGACTATAAGGGATGTGGCTAAGGGCATACACTGCAGGTCTAGCGAGGCCTTATCAGAGGGAGTGTCAGGGATGGGGCCAGCGCGGTGTTCTGCAGTGTCTGAGCTGGGAAGCGAGACAGCGTGAAAGTGCTGGGGTGTCAGGCTGGCAGAGGAACACTGGGGAGCAGATTTGGCCAGGTTGCAGAGCTAGGGGTGCACTTGCTTGGAACTAACTTGCTTTGGGCTTCTGATCTCCTGATTTCCGCTTGTGTGACGAGAGGTGGGGGCGGGGTGAAGGGAAAGCCTTCTAACATTGCCTCGCTGGGAACCAGAGCCACCCCCCCACTTCCACCCCCACCCACCCCCCTCTACAGCCACTGGGCTCACACACCTCTAGCCTGGAGGCAGAGCTGGGCCCTGCCTGTTCACATTGTCCAAATGCCCACCAGCTAAACGGGGAGCCCAAGGGGTTTGCCTTTTGGATCAAGAATGCTTGAGAACAGGGGCAGCAGCTCAGGTTTGTTCAGCTTTTGCAAAGATCTTTGCAAAGCTGTCAGCAACCGGCTGGGGCAGCTGGTTCTCCGGCAAACACCTCCGGGGTGGGGAGGAGGGGGACAGATCCCAGGCCAGGCTGTGCTACACATGGGCACCTCTGTTTAAAAAGTCTGCAGCAAGCTAGTTGACATTAGACCACCACCAGGTTTTAGAGTTACCGGCCATTGAGCTGAATGGAGCCACTCAACACCATCATTTGTGACTCCCTGCCGGAAGGCTGCATCAGGCAGCGGTGCGCAGGGGCACGGCTGCGGGGGGGATGCTGCTTCCCAGAACATCGGCACTCCAATTGAAGCATTATTTGGACTCTGTGGGTGCTTGGGACACCCTCACCCCATTGACACACGTTGGGAAGGCATTTGGGATTGATGACGATTTGCGTATAGGCACAGCCATCTCCCTGGGGCCTGCAGGGGGGGCTCCTTCGGAAACGTTTGGAGACTGGAGGGCAAAGCTGTGGCTGAGTCTAATTTTAGGGGAGGGCAAATGAGGGAAAATGTAATGGAGCATTCAGAGCTTGGCAGGGGTGTGTAGCTAAACTCTTCCCACATGGTGCCCCTGATTCTTGGGGTATTGAGTGTGGACGTATGGATTCCCTTCCCTCCGCCCCACAGTTGGCTTGGAATCAGTTACTGTGACAGCAGTTGCTGAGCCCCGTAAACTCGGATCGGTGCTCTCGGGCACACTCTGAGCGGCAGGCTGGGCGGTAAAGCAGCCCACGCGTCACCTCCGGCTTGCCCGCTTGCAAGCCCCTTAACCTCGGCTTCTTTGGGAGAGAGAGAGCCGTGTTAGTCTGTATTCTAGCAAAACAAAACAGCAGTCCGCTAGCGCTTTAAAGACTAGCAAAGTAATTTATTCAGTGATGAGCTTTCATGGGACAGAGCCACTCCTTCAGATCATAGCCAGACCAGAACAGACACAATATATAAAGCACAGAGGTCCAAAAATCGTAATCAAGGTTGGCAAGTCAGAAGAGCAGAGGGGTGGCGGGGCCGGGGGGGAGTTAAGAGTTAGATAAAACAAGTAAGCACTTAAAAGGTAAAAGAATCCTTATAATGGGGCAGGAAGTTGCTGTCCCTCTTCAAACCACATGTTAATGTGTCGAATTTGAATATGAATGTTAGTTCTGAGCAGTCCCTCTGTAGACGGTCGTTAAAGTCCCTTTTCAGTAGCAAACAAGTTCTCAGGTCTTTAACAGAATGGCCCGCTCCAGTAAAGTGCGGGCTGACAGGTTGGGGTATTTGGAGATTTTAATGTCTGCTCTATGGTCGTTCATTCTTTGTCGAAGAGTGTTTGTGGTCTGTCTTATATACGTGGTGTGTGAGCATTGTAGAGGGGGTCAGAGGCTCAACACATTCCACATGCGCTGCCTTAGGCGCATACTCGGTATCTCATGGCAGGACAAGGTCCCCAATAGCGCAGTGCTTGAGAGGGCAGGCGCCGTCTCCATGTTCACCCTTCTGAAACAGAGGCGTATGCGCTGGCTGGGCCATGTCTCACGGACGACGGATGGCCGAATACCGAAGGACCTCCTCTTCGGCGAACTGGCGTCTGGAAAGAGGCCGAAAGGGCAACCGAAATTGTGCTACAAGGACACGTGCAAGCGTGACCTCAGCGCTCTCTCTATCAGTGTGAGCACCTGGCATTCGCTCGCCTCAGACAGGCACGCCTGGAAACAGGGAGTGAAGGAAGCTCTTGCGATGTATGAAACTACCTTGGTGAAGGAAGCGGAAGACAGGAGAGCCCTCAGGAAAATCCCTGCCCGTGACACCAGAGCGACATCTGCCTACTGCTGCTCACAGTGCGGAAAGGACTGCCACTCCTGCATTGGATTGCACAGCCACAGAAGACGCTGCTCGAATCAGTCCAACTGGGGTGCAAACCCATGATCCCTTGGGATCGAAGGATGCCTACTGAGCATTGTTGGCACATGATGGCTGTGTCTACACGTGCCCCAAACTTCGAAATGGCCATGCAAATGGCCATTTAGAAGTTTACTAATGAAGCGCTGAAATGCATATTCAGCGCTTCATTAGCATGCGGGCGGCAGCGGCGCTTCGAAATTGACGAGCCTTGCCACTGCGCGGCGCGTCCAGACCGGGCTCCTTTTCGAAAGGACGCCACCTTCTTCGAAGTCCCCTTATTCCCATGAGCTCATGGGAATATGGGGACTTCGAAGTAGGCGTGGCCCTTTCGAAAAGGAGCCCCGTCTGGACACGCCGCGCAGCGGCAAGGCTCGTCAATTTCGAAGCGCCGCTGCCGCCCGCATGCTAATGAAGTGCTGAATATGCATTTCAGCATTTCATTAGTAAACTTCAAAATGGCCATTTGCATGGCTATTTGCATGGCCATTTTGAAGTTTGGGGCACGTTTAGACGTAGCCAAGGTTAGCAATTTTGAAATCTCATCTTTTAACATCCAAGTTAACCTCAAAATAGGGCCTGATGCATACAGACACAATAGGTGCTATTTCGAAGTTGGTGCCACTACTTCAAAGTAGTATGCACGTGCAGACACAGCTGGGGAGAGTTTGTTAAGCCAGGTTTACAGCTATGTAGCCAAAGCATAAGCAAGGCCATGGCACTCAGCAAACTAGCTCAACCAACACTCATCCCCTTTTCCCTCCAAAGGCTTTAAACCAGGGAGCCCTGTGTAATCAACATCTTTAACAGCTACGGTGGCTGCCCTGTCCCCCCACAACAACCCAGAGCATTGGTGACATCTCACAACTCCCGCTTTAAGTGTCAGCTTAAATTGTGATTTTACAACTACATGTTTACAATAGACCAAATCTCATGGCTAACTTGCTACCCATTAGGCTTTGCCTGAAAAGGTATGACACATGCACATCTTTTGCATACTCAAGCAGATGACCTCTGGCAGACTCAGTCCTCCCAGCCTTCAGCAGCGCTGCGTTCCCCTGCTCCCCATTCCCCACACTACCAAAGGCAGGGGAACTGCTGCTGCCCCCCACTTGAGCAGCCCACCTCCTCATCCAGCAGCTGCTGCATCCTCACCCCCCAGGAAAGGTAAGGGGCTTCCGAAAGCGGCGGTTGGGCCCCCTCCACAGGCCTCCTCCTGTGGAGTGGCCTGGGAGGGGTGAGTTTGGGCAGAGCCCTTCTTTTCCACCGGGGCTCCAGAGGGGTGGCTGCAAAGCCAGGGGTGGGGTGTTAGGGTGTGCCCCTGCCCCACCCCTGCAGCCACCCCCCCTTACTGCCCCCCCACCCACACCCAGCCGCCGCTGGGGGCCCCTCCTCCACCTAGGCCCCCTTCTAACCAACTGCCCCTTCCTTCTCCCCCTGGTTTCTTGAAGGCTCTGCAGCAGCTGCTGTGGGCGCCCCCCCCCTCAGGCACACGTGGGCACCCCCACCCCCCCATTTCCACCAGGTTGGCTGTGCCCACGCCCCCTCCCACCCCCCTTTATTTTTCACTTCACCTAAGTGCCTGAGCCCCCCCCCCACACACACACACGCACAAACTTCAATTCCCCACATCCCAGTGCAGAAAAGGAGCCATCTTACCATCTTGTGCTGGGAGCAGCAGCCATCTTAGGTTTCACCTTCCCCTGACCTCACTGCCCTCGCTCTGCCCCTCCCCCAGCTGACTGGGTCCTCAGCCCGGCTGGTGGGGGAGGGGCAGCCAGGCCTCCACCCTTCCTTCCCCTCCACTCTCATCCCCTCCCCCGCTCTCTCTTAAAGGCCCCACGCCCAATAAACTTCCCCCATCTTATAAACCCACCACCATGACCCCCACACCCGCCGGAGGGTCATCCGGTGACCCCCTCCTCCCCTTGTCTTCCACTGTCACCCCATCCACCCCCGAAACGGCGGCCCACTCATCCAGGGCCACCCAAGACTCTGCCGCCAGGTCGGCTGAGGGCGCGGGCGCAGGCTCCGGAGCTCCTACCACCTCCGCCGCGGCGTCCTCCAGCAACCTGGCCCCGCACCCACCCCCCCAAAAGGGCAGGAAGGGCCAGGGGAAAAGAAAGGGCAAGAGCCCCACCTGGAAAGCTAAACCCCCCATGGCGGGGACTCTCCCCCCGGCTGCCCAAGCACTCGCCACAGCCTCCCCTTCTCCCCTTCCCCCTGCTCCCTCCACCACCCCTGGGGGCCCCGACATCTCGGCCCCCAGGTTGTATGCCCAGGTGGCGGCCACTGCGCCGCACCCTGCTCCTTCTGCCTCCGCCAGGACTACCATCCCCGACGGTCGCGGCCCCTTCCCCGCGCTCACCAGGAGGCACGGGGTCCGCTGCCTCCTGGTGGCTGCCTCGCCCCACGTGGAAACCTACGTGCGGGCGTTGGCACGGGTGGTGGGGTCCGCGGCCGTGGTGGCGGCCTCCCGGATGTTCGGGAAGATCGTCTTCTTCCTGGCTTCGGAAGCCGCCGCCCAGGAGGCGGTGGAGAGGGGCCTGGCGGTTGGGGGCGTGCACGTGCCCCTGGAGCCGCTGGAAGACCTGGTCGTGCGGGTGGTGTTCTCGTCCGTCCCGCCCTTCCTTCCCAACGCCGCCCTTCTGCCTTTCCTCACCGCCCTGGGCCGGCCTTTGACGGTCCTGAGTCCCCTCCCCCTAGGCTGCAAAGACCCCGCCCTCCGGCACGTGCTCTCCTTCCGCCGGCAGGCCCGAGTCCAACTGCCGCCGGCGGCAGCACAGGGCGGGGTGGCCCAGGAGGGGACTATACTGGGGCCCTATCAAGGGGCCCAGTACCGGGTCTTCTACACCCTGGGGGAGGCCCAGTGCTTCGGGTGCCGGGCGGCGGGGCATGTCCGGAGGGATTGCCCCCTGGCCCGGCACGAAGGAGAGGAGCCCGGGACCTCCTCCGACCCGGGGGGCGTCAGCCACGAGACCGGCGGCACCCCGACCGCGACAGGCCCAGGGACCGCCTCTCCTCTTTTAGGCCCGGACGGATCCATCGCCGCTCGGGCGTCGGAGGGCGCCCGGCAGCATGGTGCCGGGAGAGAAGAAGCGGGTGCCGGCGCCCGAGCGGGCACACAAGCCGGGCCCGTGGAGGAGAGGGAGGCAGGGCCGGCGGCAGGACCACAAGAGGGCCCACCCCAGGGCGGGCCGCCCCTCTCCCTCGCCGCCCCACCCCCCTCCTCCCTCCCTCCCTCCTTGTCGGCCCTATCCCCTGGCCCCTCCTCCTCTACTGCCCAGCCCGCCTCCTCGGAGGACTGGGTATTGGTGGGGGGGAAAAGGAAAAAAGGGGGTGCGCGCGTCCGGCATCCCACCCCGCCGGAGGACAGGGTGGAGGTGCCACGCAAGGCACCCAAGAGATCCGCCAGCCCCGCTCCACCCGCTGAACCCCCGGCTACCAACCATCTGCCGGGGGCGACGGAGGTTGCCGCCGCGGCGGCCGAGGAAATTAACACCCCCCCGGCCCTGGAGCCAGAGCCAAAAGAGGCCGAGACGGCCCTCCCTGTGCCCGCGCCCTCCTCCGACACCCCTCCGGCCGCTACCCAGGTGGCTGTAATGGAGCGCCCGGAGGAGGTGGCTCCCGGCCTCGCCCTCCTCTCACAGGAGGTCGAGGCCCTGGGCCTCACCCCGGTGGCCCTGGACATGGAAGGCCTGCTATTAGAGGCCTGTGGGCCGCCTTTGGACTCTCCCCCACCCCTCCCACTTTCCCTCACCCCTCCCACCAGCGATCCCTCACTTGCCACCTCCTTCTGCCCTGAGTTGTCCCAAGGGGCAACCCCTCCCCCAACTAGGGACAACCCCCCGGCGGAGGTCGGCCAGCCCCCAGACGCCCTAGGGGAATTAGGGCTCCCCTTGCACCCCCCCTTCGTCCCTGCAAATGAAAACCCCAATACCCTCTCCCCCGACCTGCCGGCGCCTCCCGCTGAGAGTGCCGGCACCTCAACCTCTACCCTGCCATTGCCTCAGGAAGCCCCCCTCCTGGAGACCTCCTTGGCCCATATTTCCGCCCTTGCTCCCACCTTGGCCTCACTGCTTGCCACCCCCGCCATACCCCTTCCCAGCCAATGCCCCGCTCCAGAACCCGCAATCCCCCCCACTCTTAACCCTCCCCTTCCTCCTCCCCCCCATGACCCCCCTCTTCCCCCACTGATCTCTACCTCCCCTGCCCCCATACCTCCCCCTCCCTTTTACCCCTGCCCACTCATACCTGCCCCCGAGGACGTAACCCCTCAGGAGGCCCCTCTTGCACTGCCCTCTCCCAGAACCTCCGGGGCTGCTCTCCCTCCGCCGCCCTCATCCCTCCCAAACTCAGGCCCCAGTCCCTCCCCCAACCTCTTCTCTGGCCGGGGGGCACAAAAGAACGCGAGGCCGACGGGTTCTCAAGACCCCGAGACCTCGGCACCCCACGCGCTGGCGGGCGAGATGCGCCAGTTCTTGGAGGATGTTCGCGGCTCCAAGAACAAGGTTACTCTCGCCCTCCAGCGCTGGGGAGATTTTCATTCTGCCCTGGAGTCCGCGAGGGCCCTTCTGAGGGAGGGCAAGGGGACCGGGAAGAGGGACGCCGCGGTCTACCAACGGGCCCGTGGCTTCCGTGACGCCCTCGTCACTTTTGGCGTGGCTCACGGCTTGCTGCGTGGCCCCACGGGAACCGCTGGCGCTCCCTCTGGCGAGGATCCTCCCCAGCCCTCCAAATGGCGCCGTTCGTCTTTGCCACACTAAACGTCAGGGGCTGCGGGTCGGGTCTCCGCAGGTGCCGAGTGCTCTCCTTCCTCCGAGAGGGGGGGTACTCGGTCACCTTTCTACAGGAGACCCACACTACTCCGGCCGCCGAAGCCAAGTGGCGGCTGGAGTGGGGAGACGGGGTCCACTTTAGTCATCTCTCGGCCCGGCAGGCCGGGGTAGCGACCCTGTTCTCCCCAGACCTGCAGCCCGAGGTGCTGGGGAGCGTCGAGGTCGTGCCGGGCCGCCTGCTGTATCTCCGGGTGCGGGTGGAGGGGCTGCCTCTTCACCTTGTCAACATCTATGCCCCGACACTCGGCCCGGAGAGAACCCCTTTCTTCCGGCAGGCGGCGGCCTTCCTCGACACCATCGATCCTCGCGAGTGCCTGGTCCTCGGCAGGGATTTCAACTGCACCCTCGAGGAGCGGGACCGCACGGGGACCGAGAAGTGCCAGGCCGCTGCGGACGTCCTCAGGGAGCTCATTAACCGTCGCTCCCTGGTGGACGTCTGGCGCAGCCACCACCCAGACGAGGACGCCGGCTTCACCTACGTCCGGGTGGTGGGCCATAAATCTGTACACTCCCAGTTGGACCGCATTTACATCTCGCGGCACCATCTCTCCCAGGCCCACGCCTCCAGCGTACGGCCGGCCCCCTTCTCGGACCACCATCTGGTGGCCGTGAAGGCTTCCCTCTCGCCGGGGAGGCGGGGGTCGGCCTACTGGCATTTTAACAACAGCCTGCTGGAGGACGTGGGCTTCATGGCGTCCTTCCGGGAGTTCTGGCTGGCCTGGCGCGAGCAGCGGCACGCCTTTCCCTCGGCACGGCGGTGGTGGGACCTGGGAAAGGTGCGCGCGCGGCTCTTCTGCCGCGACTATACTCGGGGGGCCAGCCAGCGGCGGGATGCGTTGATAGGGCAGCTGGAACGGGAGGTCCTTGAGCTGGAGAGGCGTCTAGCCGCCAGCCCCGGAGATCCATCCCTCTGCGGCACGTACCAGGAGAAGCGGGACGAGCTCAGGACCCTCGACACCCATCGGGCACAGGGGGCCTTGGTGAGGTCGCGAATCCAACTCCTGCGGGAGATGGACCGCGGCTCCCGCTTCTTCTACGCCCTGGAGAAAAAGAGGGGCGCCCAAAAACATATCCCCTGCCTTCTGGCGGAGGATGGCACCCCTCTTACGGATCCGGCGGAGATGCGCGAGAGGGCTCGCGCCTTCTACGCCGCCCTTTTCTCCCCGGATCCGACCGACGCCAACGCCCGCAGGGCGCTCTGGGACCAACTCCCGTCGGTCAGCACCGGCGACCGGGACCGGCTGGAGCTTCCTCTCACTCCGGCCGAGCTCTCGGAAGCCCTCCGTCTCATGCCCACCAATAAATCCCCGGGCATGGACGGGCTGACCGTGGAGTTTTACCGCGTGTTTTGGGACGTCCTCGGCCCAGACCTGCTCGGCGTCTGGGCCGAGGCCCTGCAAAGCGGGGTGCTCCCCCTCTCGTGCAGGCGGGCAGTCCTCAGCCTGCTGCCCAAGAAGGGGGACCCCCGTGACCTCAAGAACTGGCGTCCCATCTCGCTCCTCAGCACGGACTACAAGATCATTGCCAAAGCCAACTCCCGTCGCTTGGGGTCCGTGCTGCAGGACGTGGTCCACCCCGACCAGACCTACACCGTCCCGGGCCGCACCATCCTGCATAATTTGTCCCTGGTCCGGGATCTCTTAGAGCTTGGGTGTAGGGACGGCCTGTCGTTCGCCCTCCTGTCCCTGGACCAGGAGAAGGCGTTCGACAGGGTGGACCACGGGTATCTCCTGGGCACCCTGCAGGCCTTTGGCTTCGGACCCCGCTTCGTCGCGTTTCTCCGGGTGCTGTACGCTGCCTCGGAGTGCATGGTCAAGCTCAACTGGACCCTGACCGCTCCGGTCAGCTTCGGACGGGGAGTACGACAAGGCTGCCCGCTCTCAGGACAGCTGTATGCTCTGGCCATCGAGCCCTTCCTCTGCCTCCTTCGGCGAAGGTTGACGGGGTTGGCGCTTCCAGAGGCAGGGCTGCGGCTAGTCCTGTCGGCGTACGCCGACGACGTGCTCCTCGTGGTCCAGGACCCGGGAGACCTGGCGCGGCTGGAGGCCTGCCAAGCTATCTACTCGGCAGCCTCCTCCCCCCGGGTCAACTGGGTCAAGAGCTCTGGCCTGGTGGTCGGGACCGGATGGCAGACGAGCCGCCTCCCACCCACGCTTCAGGCCATCCGGTGGAGCGCGGGTCCGCTGCTCTATCTAGGCGTCTTTCTCTCCGCCACGCATCCCTCTCCGCCGGAAAACTGGCAAGGCCTAGAGAGCAGGGTCGCTGAGCGGTTGCGGAGGTGGACAGGGCTACTCCAGTGTCTCTCCCTCCGAGGGAGAGCGCTGGTGTTGAACCAACTAGTCCTGTCCATGCTCTGGCACCGCCTCAGCACCCTGGTCCCACCCCCCGGGTTCCTGGACCAGCTCCAGAGGTCAATCCTGGAGTTCTTCTGGCCAGGACTGCACTGGGTCCCTGCAGGGGTACTCCATCTCCCCCCGGAGGAGGGGGGACAGGGCCTGACCTGCATGCGCACTCAGGTCCATGTCTTCCGCCTCCGGGCCCTGCAGATGCTTCTTAACACCAACAGTGCAGATAGTCCGGCGTGGAGCACGCTGGCGCACGCTTTCCTCCGCCGTTACCGAGGGCTCCGATGCGACCGGCAGCTCCTCTATTTATCCTGCAGAGACCGTCCGCGAGGCCTCTCGGAGCTGCCGGCCTTCTACCAGGACCTCCTCCGCACTTGGCGGCTGCTCGCAGCCTCCAGGTCCTTAGGGGCCACCGTGGGAGAAGACCTCCTCGCGGAGCCCCTGCTACACAACCCCCACCTTCGTGTGCAGGCGGCGGAGTCTTGCACGGTGCGCCGGAGGCTGGTCCTAGGTGGAATCACCAGGGTCGGAGACCTCCTGGACTACGAGCGGGGGGACTGGATGGAGGCCCCGGCGTTCGCCCGGCGCATGGGGCTCTCCGACCTACGCTCCCCCAGTCTCGTACTCCGGGAGGTGAAGGCTGCCCTGCCCTCCACAGCTCACAGTTACCTCGGCCGGGTCCTGCGAGAGGGTGCACCCCGCCCCCCTCCCACTCCTAGCCCTCCGGACCTCTTCGTGGGCCCCCGGCTCCGCGATCCTGCCCGCCCCCCTCCCCCCCATCACCTCAGCCGGCTGCACACTTTCCAGCCGGTCCCCTTCCGAACCGCACCTCGACACCTTCTGTACGCGCTCGTGCTTCACACGCTCCACTTCCCCACCCTCGTGTCCCGCCCCGATCACAAATGGCGGGACCTCTTGCCGTCATCGGAGGGTGGGGAGCCCCGGTGGGCCGGCCTCTACTCCACCTTGGTCCCGCGGCCCGCCGGGGACATCAGCTGGAGAATCCTCCACGGAGCGGTGAGCACGGGCGTGTACCTGGCGCGGTTCACCCCCATCCCGGACACCTGTACCTTTTGTGGCACGAGGGAGAACCTGGCGCACATCTACATCTAGTGCGCCAGGCTGCAGCCCCTCTTCCGGCTCCTCCAGAACCTCCTCTTGAGGTTCTGGCTGCACTTCTCCCCACACCTTCTCATCCTCTCACACCCTATCCGTGGCCCCACAAAGTCGCGGGACCTCCTCGTCAGCCTCCTCCTGGCCACGGCCAAAATGGCCATTTCTGAAACCAGGGAGAGGAGGCTGGCACGGGGGGCGACCTGCGACTGTGGGGCCTACTTCCGTTCCTCCCTCCGCTCACGAATCCGAGCAGAGTTCCTCTGGGCGGCGTCCACCAACTCCCTGGACGCCTTTGAGGAACGGTGGGCGCTGTCCGGGGTCCTCTGCTCGGTGTCCCCCTCTGGCTCCCTCATTTTAAACCTTTGACCCTCACTCCCGCTCCTGGTTTTCTTTCGTTGTCCCCCGTATTTACTTGGAACCGGGCTGTTTTTAATGGGTCCCCTCTCATCGTGAGAGGGGCCTTGTAGCCGTGGGCAGGCTATGCCTGCCCACTCCCCCGGCATCCAATAGGTACACTTAGAAATCTCATGAGTACATGGGACCAAGGGAACTTGAAACTACGTGGGTTTTTTTTCAAAAGCAGCTCTGTCTGAACAACGAGCATCTAACAAGCTACGTTGGCTGTGTCTACACGTGCCCAAAACTTCGAAATGGCCACCCAAATGGCCATTTTGAAGTTTACTAATCAAGCGCGGAAATGCATATTCAGAGCTTCATTAGCATGCAGGCGGCAGCAGCGCTTCGAAATTGACGCTTCTTGCCGCCACGCAGGGCATCCAGACAGGGCTCCTTTTCGAAAAGACCCCACCTAGCTCAAAGTCCCCTTATTTTCATGAGCTAATGGGAATAAAGGAACTTCAAAATAGGCAGCCTTTTTTGAAAAGCACCCCATTTAGACCTGTCACACAAGTGGCAAAAAGCATCAATTTTAAAGCACCACTCCTGGGTTGCGCAGGGATCCTTTCATCGGGGGTGGAGGATATAGACCTTTTTTTTGGAAGTGAAAGTGTTTGGTCAATGTGGGTCCTGTTTTTTTTTTTTTCTTCTTTTTGAGGAAACCTTTGGAAATGTGGTTGCAGGTGTTTTTGAGCTGGGGTTGCAGGAGGAGTGGGGGTTTGTTGTAATCAGTTTTCAGTAACTTTTCTTCATGGAAAAAGATAGAAGAAGTTCTTGGATTTTTGTAGTAAGCATGTGGTGGATGGTTGTTCTGGGGGTAATATAAGCTGTTGCAAAGGGGTGCTGTAGAAGGCATGGAATTTGTAGACAGGATTTTCATCTCCTGGACTGAAGCTGTATTTTGGAATGGCTATGCTAATAACTGAATGGAAAAACACCAATGAGGTGCTGAAATGAATATTCAGTGCCTCATTAGCATGCTGCTGGACAGGGCACTTTGTGGCTTGGTTCCATGGGGATCCTTTTTGAAAGGCCCTTGCAGACTTGGAAATCCCCTTATCAGTGGATAGGAACAAGGGGATTTTGAAGTGTGCAGGGTCCTTTGGGAAAGGACCCCCATGTAGCCAACCCACACGCAAGCAAAATGGGGCACTTTTGAAGTGCCGCGGGCGGCAGTATGCTAATGAGGTGCTGAATATTCATTTCAGCACCTCATTGGTATTCTTCGATTTGGCCATTAGCACGGCCATTTCAAAATTTTGGCCAAGTGTGGCCACAGCCCCCTAGTCTTCAAAAGCCCCTAAAACCAAATAGGAATAAGGGGCTTTGCGAAGGCCCCCATCTGCACTGCATAGGCGGCCTGCTGTGGCTGCCGTTATGCTAATTAGGTGCCTCATATTCATGGTAGTGCCTCATTAGCACGTTCTGACCTTGCTTATTACCATGTCCCTTTTGGAAAGAAGGGGCTAGCGTAGACGTAGCCTTTGTGAGACTCCTTCTTGGTAGGTGCTGTAGTTAGGCCCAAAGCTGAAACTGCTACGAGCTGAGCAGAAGAACTGGCGGCTCAAGCCATGGAGAGCTGGTTTTGCCTCCAGCCACAATACAGGGGACAAACGGCCAGTGGGGGGGCAAGCAGGACATGGGACCAATGAGAGGTTGTCTGGCCTTGCCTCAGGCTCAATGAGGGGTGCATCAGGGTGATGTGTCAGGGTCTGCACGGACTGGACAGAGTTGTAAGTGGGGCATTTGAGATGGGGTGCAGAGAAAGTTTGGGTGTGTGGATTGGATCCTTACAGTACTGGACTGGTGAGCCTGAGAGGCAAAGGACACTGCTCAATCCATCTGAGCTGGGACAGTTACTTGAGGGTTGGTTATGAACTCTGGGTGTGGGATTTTCCCAAGCTATTGCCATGTGATTTCTCTGCCTCTTTCATTAAAAGTTTCTTTCCTACACTGAGGCTACGTCTACACGTGAAGCCTACATCGAAGTAGCCTATTTCGATGTTGCGACATCGAAATAGGCTATTTCGATGAATAGCGTCTACACGTCCTCCAGGGCCGGCAACGTCGATGTTCAACTTCGACGTTGCTCAGCCCAACATCGAAATAGGCGCAGCGAGGGAACGTCTACACGCCCAAGTAGCACGCATCGAAATACGGATACCAGGCACAGCTGCAGACAGGGTCAACGGGCGGACTAGCGCTTCCGGGGCAACAGCTAGCTGCTCCCTTAAAGGGCCCCTCCCACACACACTCAGCCTGCACAGCACGCGGTCTGAGGAGCCATAGGCACACAGACCCCGGGCACCGCAGTCATGGACCCCCAGCAGCAGGAGCAGCAGCTAGAGGTCCACCCAGCCCTCCCAGCAGGAGCAGGGCTTGCCCTGACCCATGCCATGCGGGAGGCAGCTGAGCACCTCCTTGCCCCAGGGGAGGAGATGCCCCCAGGGCAGCAGGGCTCAACCCCTACCCCTGCAGCACCCCGCTCCATCCCCCGCCTCACACGCTGGCGGCTGTGGACCTACCCCACCAGCACCAACTGGTGGGAGCGGCTGGTGCTTGGGGAGTGGGACGATGACCACTGGCTCAGGAACTTCAGGATGACCCGGCAGACATTCCTGGAGCTGTGCCAGTGGCTCACCCCCGCACTCAGGCACCAGGACACTGCCATGCGGCGTGCCCTCACGGTGCAGAAATGGGTCAGCATCGCGGTCTGGAAGCTGGCCACTCCGGACAGCTACCGATCCTTGGGACAGCAGTTTGTTGTCGGAAAGGCCACCGTCGGGGCTGTCGTCATGGAGGTAAGCAAACCCACGGGGGGAGGCCAGAGCAGGGGGGCAGGGCAGGGCAGGCCAGGGCAGGGGGGCCAGAGCAGGGGGGCCAGGGCAGGGCAGGGGGGCCAGAGCAGGGCAGGGGGGCCAGAGCAGGGCAGGCCACGGCAGGGGGGCCAGGGCAGGGCAGGGCAGGGCCACGCACACGCTGCTCACCCCTCATTGGTGCCGTCCCATGTGCTTTCTCTGCAGGTTGTGCGTGCCATCAACGCCATGCTCCTGCACAGGCTCGTGAGGCTGGGGGACCCACATGCCACCATCGCCGCCTTTGCCACCCTGGGCTTCCCCAACTGCTTCAGGGCTCTGGATGGGACTCACATCCCCATCCGCGCCCCGCATCACAGTGGCGGACGATACCTCAATCGCAAGGGCTACCATTCTGTCGTCCTCAGGCCTTGGTGGACAGCCGGGGACGTTTCCAGGACATTTACGTGGGCTGGCCTGGCAGCACCCACGACGCCCGGGTTTTCCGGAACTCGGGCCTGTGCCGCCGGCTGGAGGCGGGGACCTACATCCCACAGTGGGAGATCCCTCTAGGGGACACCACCATGCCCTTCTGCATCATCGCAGATGCGGCCTACCCCCTCCGGCCGTGGCTTATGCACCCCTACACGGGCCATCTCTCCGCTAGCCAGGAGCGCTTCAACGAGCGCCTGAACCGTGCGCGCCAGGTGGTGGAGCGCTCATTTGGCCGCCTGAAGGGACGCTGGAGATGTCTCCTGACCCGCCTGGATGCGGGCCCCAACAACATCCCCCAGATTGTGGGTGCCTGCTGCGCCCTGCACAGTTTGGTCGAGAGCAAGGGGGAGACCTTTCTGCAGGGCTGGGCTGCGGAGGCTGCCAGTGCACACGTCCAGCCACCTGCTGCCCCCAGTCGGCAGGTGGACCCCGAGGGGACCCGGGTCCGGGAGGCCCTGCGGGCCCACTTCGACGACCAGGCCGCGGGGTGAACTCTGCCCAGGCCCCCTACTGCCCGCCCCTTCCTCCCCCACACTCCTGCCCCAACGCCCACACCATGGAGCACCCCAGCGCCCCCCCCTCCAACTTGTCCTGGACAAATGACAGCACGCACTTGTGGCTGAACGTAAACTTTTTTTTGGTCTTTCTGAAACTGTTTTTTTGGGGATGTAACAAGAAATATGTGAACCACAAACAGAAAACTGGGGAGAAACGTCCAACCAAAGCAATATGTAGAACAATAAAACAGTGCAAATAAACAACAGTGTGCAATAAATAATAAAAAGGAAACCAGGGAGGATAAAGGGGAGAACTATTTACATGGGGGGGACGGGGCAAACGGGGGGGGCAAACAAACAGGGTGCAACTATATACAAAGGGGGGGGCCACGTCCCGGGCCCCTCGCCCCTATAGCCCGGCACTGGGCGTCGCTGGCCGGGAGCCCCGCCGCGCCTGCAGCCTGGTCCGCGGCTGGGTGGGAGCGGGCTGGAGTGGAAGGTATCGGGGCCGGCGAGTGTCAGGTGGCTACAGGGGTCCCTCGGCACTCTGGCCCTCGCGGGTGGGTGGCAGGGCGACGGCGGACGGGCCGGCGATGGGCGGAGCAGCTGGTGGTGGGGCTGCAGGAGCGGGCAGGCCGGGCGATCTTTCGGCCGGCGCGGCATGGGGGGCCAGGTAGTCCACAAGCCGGTTAAATGTCTGCATGTAGGCCCCCCATGCCTCCTGGCGCCAGGCCAGCGCCCGCTCCTGCAGGTGGAGGTGCTGCTCCGCGACCTCCAGCTGCCGATGGAGGATGGCCAGCAGCTGGGGGTCCATCACCGGCGGCGGTTGGTGGTGCGGGGTCCGCCGTCTAGCCCTCTGCGGGGCCGGTTGCTCCTCGGCCGAGAGGCTGCCCTGGAGCGAGGGTCCCGGAGGGCTGTCCGGGACGACTGACGCCTCGCCGGCGCTCTCTTCCGGTCCTTGTGATGGTGCAGGTGCAGGACACAGGAGAGGAGGGGGGGAAGAAGAATGGAGACAGGCGTTAGTGTGGGCCCCGAGCCGTGGCCTTTGTCCCCCCAGCCCTGTGCTGCAGGTTCCCCATCCCCGTCCCCGGGAGATGCTGCTGTGATGGATGGGGTTCAGGGGTCCCCCGGCCCTGCATCCCGTCCCCTGGTGGGAGCGACTCTCACTTCACCCGTCAGGGTCTGACAGCAGGAGAGGTTTCTTAGGCCACAGATGCCCAGTTTCTGCCAGGAGTGACAGCACCAGCTGTCGGAAGAGACAGTCCTTCCAACCTGTGGTGGGGAGAAGACCCCAAGGGGGGCCCCTCGGGGATGCAGCTTTCCCCCTCCTCAGGCTGGCTGCCTACCAGCTCTCCCTTCCCCTAGCCTCTACCTGTGGCCCCCGCCCTCGCCCCCCAATTCCAAGCCAGCTCGGCTCCTCCCTCCTGTTAGTTCAGGGCAGAGGTGTCACCTGCAAGCTGTAGCACCAGGATCCTCCTTTGGCCCTGGGAGGTATTCAGCTCTTGGGGCTCATATGTAGCCTGAGTCTCCCTTTTGCATTCCCCCGACTCCATCACATGCTGCTGCTGCGGGGTGTCCCACCCCCTCCTCCCGGGGGCCCCTCGAGTTTCCGCTCCCCCCTGGCCCGGGGATGGGGCATGGCACTGTCATGCGGGGGGGGCGGGGGAAGGGGCTGATGGCTGCAGTGCTGTGAGGGCCATGGCCCTGGTGTCCTTGGGGCCATGGCCATGTGAGCATGTGGGGGGCCCAGGACACATATTTCTTACCCCCGCCCCTCAAGCCCAGGGCTGTCCACCAGAGAGGGGTACCTACCTGTGGGTCCGCTCCCACGGTCCGGAGATCCCCGGGGGTCGGAGGCCCTGCTGCTGCTCCGGGATGGCAGGAGGAGGATCTGCAGGCTGGATTCTGCAGAGGAGGAGCCCCCCTCCTCCTCCTCCTCCTCCTCCTCCTCCTGCCGCGATGTCCCGGGGGTGGCCTCCGGGGGGGGACCCCGGGGTGCGGGGCTTGCCTCCGGGGCGGACTCCGTCTGCAGGGCCTGCTGGGGCTCGTCAGCCGAGGTGTCAAGGGTGGCCGGAGGGGAGGAGGTGTGCCGGGAGCCCAGGATGTCCCTGAGCTCCCTGTAAAAGGGGCAAGTGACGGGGGCAGCCCCAGATCGGCTGGCCGCATCCCGGGCCCGGGCGTAACCCTGCCGCAGCTCCTTGACCTTACTCCTGACGTGGTCAGGAGAGTGGGCAGGGTGACCCCGGGCAGCTAGGCCGTCGGCCAGCCGAGCGAACGCATCCGCGTTCTGCCTCTTGCTCCCCATTACCTGGAGCACCTCCTTCTCGCTCCAGAGCCCCAGCAGGTCCCGCAGCTCGGCCTCCGTCCAGGAGGGGCCCCGCTGCCGCTTCCCAGCCTGGCTGCCCTGGCTCCCCTTGGGGGGGGTCCCCTGGGGGCGCTGGGGGGGCTGCCGGCCAGCCATCACCGTTCTGTGGGGCGGCTGAGGGTGCTGCAGGCTGCCCGCGTGTGCAGGCTGCAGCCTGCACGTTGCCTCAGCTTCCTGCAGAGGCAGGGAGCGGGAGGGGACCTTTAAGGGGCCGCTCCACGCGGCCACCAGTGAGCTGAGGGGCTGGAGACAGCGTCTCTCAACCCCCCAGCTGATGGCCGCCATGGAGGACCCGGCAATTTCAACGTTGCAGGACGCGGATCGTCTACACTGTCCCTACTTCGACGTTGAACGTAGAAGTAGGGCGCTATTCCTATCCCCTCATGGGGTTAGCGACTTCGACGTCTCGCCGCCTAACATCGAAGTTAACTTCGAAATAGCGCCCGACGCGTGTAGCCGCGACGGGCGCTATTTTGAAGTTAGTGCCGCTACTTTGAAGTAGCGTGCACATGTAGACACAGCTTCAGACTCTGTGCGTGCGAGTGGGGAAGCATCACCTCTCCGAGGCGCCCGGGGGTGTACATTTCCCAGGCTACGTGGTGTGGGCTGGAGTCAGTTCTGTGTGAGATGGGTGAAAAGGAGCCCCAAGATGTTGAACCCGGCCCTGTGTGCTGCCGATTCCTTCTGGCAGAAGACTTACATGTGAACAAAGGACAGGAACGCTGCCTGTTGTGTCTGGCTGGCTGGGTTTGCTGGGCACATGGGAACAGATAAGAGCAGTTACAGGGTTACGGGCCATGGTACGGGCCATGGCGGGAATGTAATACATTAGTATACACTGTAAGGCTGCCTGGCTCCCTCTCTCAAACTGAAGTCAATTTACGCCCATTTAGAACTGGCAAGAGGGCTGGGAGGGGCGGGGGCAGCAAAAGCAACAGTAAAAGCTAAAGAAAATCCTGGCCGTGGCCGGAACGCACCCTCTCCCATGACCCCTCCCCCGTGGGATACAAAGGAGGTGGGATGAAGCCTCCTGTCTCAGGACTTGCCCAAGTATAGAGTAGGCATCCTTCAGTCTGCATAGACTATGGATTGCGCCCTTTATAGTTTCAATTGAGGACTTCATTTACAGCGTCTACTGTGACTATGAGGACCCACATGAGAGTGACAGTCCTTGCTGCATCTCTTGCAGATGTGGTGGGTGTCTGGCAAGTCCTTAGTGTGCTTTCTGTGCGCTCACTTCTCCTCTGCTAGCTGTCTGATCTTCATCTCGCCCTTCTGAAGGCCCTTGTGTAACCCCTGCCTCCATCTGCTGCGGTCGTCTGCTAGTTCTTCCCCGTTGTCCAGCTCGATGTCTACCTCTCTGAGGTCTCTCTTGCAGACGTCTTTGTAGCGCAACTGGGGGCGTCCGGGAGGTCTTTTGCCAGAGGCTAGCTCACCATACAGGATGTCTTTTGGAATCCTTCCATCATTCATCCTGTGGATGTGGCCAAGCCAGCGGAGCCGACGCTGCCTGAGGAGGGTGTGCATGGTTGGGATTCCAGCTTGCTTGAGGACGGCGGTGTTGGTCACTTTGTCCTTCCATGATATTCCAAGGATGCGCCTGAGGCAGCACAAGTGGAAGACGTTCAGCCTCTTTTCCTGGCAGGCATACAGGGTCCAAGTCTCACTGCCATAAAAGAGGGTGCTGAGGATGCAGGCTCTGTAGACTTGCATTTTGGTGTGAGTGTTCAGCTTGTTGTTATTCCACACTCTCTTGCTGAGTCTGGACAGAGTTGTGGCCGCTTTTCAGATCCTCCTATTTAGCTCAGTGTCCAACGACAGGGTGTCAGTGATGGTGGACCCGAGGTAAACGAACTCGTGGACGACCTCTAAGGTATAGTTGTCAATGCTGATTGATGGGGATTCAGCAACATCCCGACCGAGTACGTTTGTCTTCTTTAGGCTGATGGTAAGCCCAAAGTCCTTGCATGCTTTGGAGAACTGATCCAGCATTTTTGAAGCTGGTCTTCTGTGTGAGACACTACAGCAGCATCGTCTGCGAACAGCATGTCTCTGATGAGGACTTCTCGCACGTTAGACTTAGGTTTCAGCCTTGCAAGGTTAAACAGTTTCCCATCAGATCTTGTGTGCAGCAAGATGCCCTCTGTTGAAGATCCAAAGGCATGCTTCAGGAGGATTGCGAAGAAGATCCCGAACAAGGTCGGAGCAAGCACGCATCCTTGTTTGACGCCGCTCCTGATTCTGAAAGCATCCGATAATGAGCCATCATATTGGATGGTTCCTCTCATGTCTTCGTGGAAGGACTGGATCATCTTGAGTAACTGTGGAGGACAGCCTATCTTGTGGAGCAGTTTGAACAGACCATCCCTGCTGACCAAGTCAAAGGCCTTGCTCAGGTCGATGAAGGCTATGTAGAGTGGCTTCCTCTTGTCAGGGATTTTTATCCTTTTGGGCATTATCGTCCCCATGGGCCAGGGGAAACAAGCCTTTGGCCTATTTAATATCATTGCAAGGGCAGGTAGACTCTAAAGATACATAGACTGCCATTTAGCAGCCCCCTGTAACCGTCACTCTGTGTCAATTGGTTTCCCCGGTAGCCTGAACTCACAAACACCTCAGAATCATGGATTTCAAATTCAGGCTCCTCATTGGGCGCAGGTGAGCAGCTTCTAGAAGCTTCCCTGGCTCGGAGGACCTGTTTGAAAACATGTGCCTAGAACCTTCGTATGGAAATTAGCTTATGAATCATGTATGAACTCTACCTATATAAGCCGTTCCTGGCATTCGGGGCCCTTGGGTACTGCAGACAAGGATCCTGCTGACCCGACACGAAACAGCGAGGCCACGAGGCGACCGCTGAGAGTTCCGAGGCCGGCCAGGCTTAAGAGCCGAAGAGAGCTGAATCACAGCCGCGCTTGCGGCTTAGAGCTGAAATCACCTCAGCACTCGCCTTTGAGCGGTGCTGAACAGAGCTAAATCTCTGCTTGGCTAGTTACACCTAGCCACCTCAGCCAATGGTGACAGGACCCTGAGCCGCCTTGCGGCCTGAAGCGGCGTCTTCGCACCATCGCGCCTCACCGCTCTCTAGCATCGAGGAGCAACAAGCAGCCCTGAGGTAGATCAGGCGGGCGGCGACCTGGCCTCACCACTAGGGTGAGATACTGCGTGCTCGCCTGCTGAAACCCAGGGCCTGCCATCACAGCGGCACCTTTGCTCCTGCCGCCAGCCATCTTGCGGCATCAACGCTTCACCGCCACTGGACTGGACTCTTACTAGACTAGACCTTACCTAACCGGACTGGACACGTAAAATTGCCTTAACATAGCTATATACATATACTATGTTCACTCCCACCTGGGAAATCGGGACCCTCTGTGAGGGAACGGGGGGTTGCTCCTCCATTGTTCCTTCCTCTGACGAGGGGAGGGAAGCGCCCGGGGGCCCGACCCCCTGAGGCCGGGCCTGGACACCCCAGGCAGGGTTCATTATATTAACCAGACCTCAGCACATTTAATTAAGAATTAATGTTTAAGTTTAAGTTGTTATAGTTTGTCCAGCTCTTCACGGTTTAACAATAAGGCAAAAGTTCTAACTTCCCTTTTCCCTTCTATCCTTTTCCCCCCATCCTTACTCACCTCCTCTAAATAGATTGCAGGAAAAGGCATTGCCTCCCTGCCGCCCTCAGTTGTCAAATCCTACCATAGTGACCTGAGGAAGAGCATAAGCCTCCCAGGTACACTTAGTTGGACCCACTAAGGGAGTACCGTGAGCCCCCCAAAAGAGGGACAGTCCAGACTGGCTCTCGGGTACCAACCCCTTGGGTCAGGCTAGCAACCTGACCCTGCACAGAGGTGGGGCTTAGCACCCCCACCCCGGCTTTGGAAGGAGACAGAGGGGATTTTTCAAACTCCCAACACCCCTCACTCCTAAACTCCTCTATCCTTTTACCTTTGCTCCTACAACCAAATCCTTTGCCTTGTGGTACAATAAAACCAACTCAAGGGCCAAAAGAAAGCCAACAAATGGACACAGTTTCAAACATAAGTGTACCTATCGTTAGAGCGTAAATAAGTTTATCTCTTAGAACTGCTACTTGTTATAGTTCTAACCTCGTTGTGTCCTTTAATAAAATCCTAGTTACTTTGTTGTTTTTTAACCTTATAACCCTTGTCCTTGTCTCATTGTTCCTGCCAGCCTCTCCTTTCCAGAAGGCTCTAATGCAGACCCAAAAGATTCACCTAGGTGGTGACAACCGGTTTGTGGTTTGTAGCAGGGATTTGATCTGGGTCCCGGCATAGAAGAAACAGGGGGTTCACGTACTCCCTTATTCAGGGACTCATCACCTCTGCTCCCTGCACTTCTCCTGCAGCTGCCTTAGCGAGAAGACCATGTCAACAGTAGACCTCTGTGCGCGGAATCCGCACTGCGATTTGGGGTACACCCTCTCAGCAGTCTTCTGGAGTCTGCCAAGGATGACGCGAGCGAATAGTTTACCAGTGACGCTTAGGAGGGAGATTCCACGGTAGTTGTTGCAGTCGCTTCTGTCTCCTTTGTTCTTTACGTTACAATGTTAGCGTTGCGCATATCCTGTGGAACCTCACCCTCTTTCCAGCACAGGCACAGTAGCTCATGTGGACGCCCAAGTGGAAGTGACTGTAAGGGATGTGGCTAAGGGCACACGCTGCAGGTATAGTGAGGCCTAATCAGAGGGGGTGTCAGGGCATGGGGCCAGCGCGGTGTTCTGCAGTGTCTGAGCTGGGAAGCGAGACAGCATGAAAGCTCTGGGGTGTCAGGCTGGCAGAGGAACCCTGGGGAGCAGATTTGGCCAGGTTGCAGAGCTAGGGGTGCACTCACTTGGAACTAACTTGCCTCGGGCTTCCGATCTCCTGATTTCCGCTTGTGTGACGAGAGGTGGGAGCGGGGTGAAGGGAAAGCCTTCTAACACTGCCTCCCTGGGAACCAGAGCCACCTCCCCACTTCCACCCCCACCCAACCCCCTCTACAGCCATGGGCTCACACACCTCTAGCCTGGAGGCAGAGCTGGGCCCTGCCTGTTCACATTGTCCAAATGCCCACCAGCTAAACGGGGAGCCCAGGGGGTTTGGCCTTTGGATGAAGAATGCTTGAAAACAGGGGCATCAGCTCAGGTTTGTTCAGCTTTTGCAAAGATCACCAGACCAGAACAGACACAATATATAAAGCACAGAGGTCCAAAAATCGTCATCAAGGTTGGCAAATCAGAAGAGCAGAGGGGTGGCGGGACGGGGGGGGGGGAGTTAAGAGTTAGATAAAATAAGCAAGCACTTAAAAGGTAAAAGAGTCCTTATAATGGGGCAGGTAGTTGCTGTCCCTCTTGAAACCACGTGTCAATGTGTCGAATTTGAATACGAATGTTAGTTCTGAGCAGTCCCTCTGTAGACGGTCGTTAAAGTCCCTTTTCAGTAGCACACAAGCTCTCAGGTCTTTAACAGAATGGCCCGCTCCAGTAAAGTGCGGGCTGACAGGTTGGGGTATTTGGAGTTGTTTAATGTCTGCTCTATGTCCGTTCATTCTTTGTCGAAGAGCGTTTGCGGTCTGTCCTATATACGTGGTGTGTGGGCATTGTTGGGGGGTTGAGAGGGGGTCAGAGGCTCAACACATTCCACATGCGCTGCCTTAGGCGCATACTCGGTACCTCATGGCAGGACAAGGTCCCCGATAGCGCAGTGCTTGAGAGAGCAGGCACCGCCTCCATGGTCCCCCTTCTCAACCACAGGCATATGCGCTGGCTGGGGCATGTCTCACGCATGACGGATGGCCGAATACCGAAGGACCTCCTCTTCGGCGAACTGGCGTCTGGAAAGAGGCTGAAAGGGCGATCTAAATTGCTCTACAAGGACACGTGCAAGCGTGACCTCAGCGCTCTCTCTATCAGCGTGAACACCTGGCATTCGCTCGCCTCAGACAGGAACGCCTGGGAACAGGGAGTGAAGGAAGCTCTTGCGATGTATGAAACTACCTTGGTGAAGGAAGGGGAAGACAGGAGAGCCCTCAGGAAGATCCCTGCCCGTGATACCAGAGCGACATCTGCCTACTGCTGCTCACAGTGCGGAAAGGACTGCCACTCCCGCATTGGATTGCACAGCCACAGAAGACACTGCTCGAATCAGCCCAACTGGGGCGCAAACCCATGATGCCTTGGGATCGAAGGATGCCTACTGAGCATTGTTGGCACATGATGGCATATATGATTTTAGCTGAGGAACAGGAGAATGTGCCCATGATTCTGTACTTAATGTGGTTAGGTCCAGGGATGAAATCGCCAGCATAGATATGTGGGCAAAGCTGGCAACAGGGCTTGTTACAAGGAAAAGTTCCAGGATTAGTATTTTGGTGGTATAGCCTGTGGTTGCTAGTGAGAATCCTCATAAGGTTGGGAGGTTGTCTGTAAGAGAGAACAGGCCTGTCACCTAGGTCCTTCTGGAGTGTGGCATCATGATTAAGGATAGGTTGTAAGTCTTTAATAATTCGTTGCAGTGGTTTGAGTTGGGGGCTGTAGGTGATGACCAGTGGTGTTCTGTTCTTGGCTTTTTTGGACCTATCTTGGGGTAGTTGGTTTCTGGATATTCATCTAGCCCTCCTGATTTGTTTTTTTTTTGGTTTTGTTTTTTGTTTTTAACGTCACCTGGTGGGTAATTCAGGCTTATGAATGTTTGGTAGAGATCTTACAAAACAAAGCAGCCAAAATGCAGCACTTTAAAGACTACCAAAATGATTTATTCGGTGATGAGCTTTCGTGGGACAGACCCACTTCTTCGGATCAGTGGCAGAGATCTTGTAGTTTTCGGTCTCTGTCACTAGGATCAGAGCAGATGCGATAGTATCTCAGGGCTTGACCATAAATGATGGATTGTGTTGTGTGTGCAGGATGGAAGCTGGAAGCATATAGGTAAGTCTAGCGATCAGTTGGTTTCCGGTAGAGTGTGGTACCGATCAGGCCATCCTTGATTTGTACTGTAGTGTCCAGGAAATGGATCTCTTGTGTGGAGTGGTCAAGGCATAAGTTGATGGTGGGGTGCAGATTGTTAGAGTCTCTGTGGAATTCTCCTAGAGTCTCTACACCAGGGGTCCAAATCATAAAGACGTCATCCATGTTTCGTAAGTGCAGGAGGAGTCAAAGGGGACGAGAGCATCTTTGGGAGAGGCAGTGACACTGCTGTGGTCCCAGGAGTGGCTCCCTTTCCCAGCAGAAAATGCAACACAATCAACACAGGTAGGACTTGAATCTACAATCCTCCATTAGGCTACTGGGTCTGGCTGTAGATTACAGGCTTTTTGCTTCTCAGCGTGATGAACGCGACTGAGCTGCCGCCCCTCAATGTTCTGCCAGTGCGGGGGTCAGGAGGGAATTTCTGACTTCCAGACTTTGGCAGCCAAGTGCCTGATTAGGATCAAGTGGGACCTTTCTTAGAAACAGCTGGTGTTTGCCACTGGCCCAGAAAGGCTCCCACCAACCATCCCATGCTTGGAAAGCAAATTCCTGCAAGGGAAAGGACCAGAGTGTGTTGGCAGGTGTAATAGGACAGGGTTTCTGGGCACAGCTAGAGAACTCAATCCAGGGAAACTTTGCTTAAAATCCAGGCTACTTACAGCCTCAGGCTGGGATTTCCTTCTCACTAAGGCAAATCCAACCAGCCACCACAGCACCTCTGCCACCCCACTGGCCAGCCAGAGCCACACCAGCAAACCCCCAGACTTCCCAGCTGCTCTACCAGCCCAGACCAACAACCCCCAAATTAAGGTGAGAGGCTCTTAAGCCTATTTCACCAAACTCCACACAGATTGTTTCAGGTCCCAAAGGGCCCAGCCCCAGCCCCTGGTCAATATATACTTGGGTTTTACCCAACACAACACGCTCAGCAATTCTTTAGATCCAATATCTAAAGATTTATTAACAAAAAAGAAAGAACAGGGTTAGAGAGAAGAATTGTTAAAGTAAAACTTTACATGCTTCAGTCATAACTTCCGACGCAGCCAGCGATGTTATTTGCTGATTCTTGAAAGTCTCTGAAAGTTCATTTCATGTTACATAGATGCAGTCATTGGAGCATCGTAGGTCCGGCCCGCTGGAGTCCACATGCTGGACCATGGCCCCTTGGAGACCACAAGACAAAAGATCCAATATGGACACTGCTAAATCCACCTCATCCTGCTGAGGGATGGGCCCCCAGTCCAGACAGGCTTAACTCATGAAGACTGAGGAACCAAGAAAGTCCCTGCCAGGGCCCATCTCACAGCTTTTCATACGCGGAGGGACAATTCTATTCTGCTCCATGGGCCTTGGCCCACCACCTGAGCCGGTGGGTCACTGTGCCGAGTTCCCATTCGTTGCAGGCCCAGCAGGAAACCCACCATCACAAAGTGAGCGTTGGCCATCTGGGCCTCTGCTCAGTCTATTCTCCTGGCTGGGGTGGAGCCCCACCTCCCTCTGTGAACCTCAGCACTGAAGCATTTCTCACACAGCTGCAGAGCTAAACGTCTATAACTCTGCCTACGTCCATGCTACAGACACACAAGTAGCACATATAGCTTCAGGGCATCAGCAGCTTTCATTCGACACCTCACATACCCCCTCCCCGCCCGAGGAACAACATTTGGGGCCAATAGCCACCCTGGGAATTCAAATAGCTTCCAGACCCCACACAAAAGTTCAGCCAGATGACAGCATGGCCTATCTCTAACCCTCTGGTTCTCCGCCTAGCGCCGTGGGGCGGCCATCCACGTCACTGCAGCATGCAGGGCAGCCAACAGGATCAGGGCACCAGGGCTGTATGGTAGCCAACTGACAGTACTGCAGGTGGCCCAGACAGAGACACACGCCTCAAGGAGCGCGCTGGGGAGTGGGGCAAACTGGCGAGAAGGAGATCCCGGCCTGGGGCTGTGAGGGGCCTGCACTTTAAGCAAAGGTGCCCTGGAGTGATTTCTCCAGCCGTGCCCAGAACCTCCCGGCCGTTATGCCACTAGCATTGGCTCTGGGTCACTCCTGCAGGGACTCGGTGGGCTGTCGGGCTAGCACGGTTCGGGCTTGGTGGCCGAGCTGGAGTTCAGGAGTGACGCAATGGGCCCTTGGGGTGAAAAGTCGTGGGCTGGGGGAGTAACGTAGCGGGGCCCTGAGGCGCGGTGGGGGTATTTCACGGGCTCCGCGACAGGCGTGCGCATTCCATGTTCCAGCCAGTGTGTATCATGGACCTTGCAGGGCCTGGCCTGTTGCAGCTGTCCACTTGGAGCATTAGCCCTGTTGTCCACTTGCAGCACTAGCGCTGTAGGTCAGGCTGGAGCTGCGGCTGTGGTTAGCTCCATGTTCATTGCCAGATCTCAGTTTGACTCCCACATGCCCCAGTCTCAGGGCTTTGCTGCCCCTGCTGGGCTAAGCCCAGCCAGGTGATTTGTGGGGGCCATGTTCTGAGATCGCTGGCCTGGGTAAGAAATTGGCCAAAATTCCCTGGAAACCAGAGGTGCTCACTCCAGAACCTGCAGCCCTGGTCTGGAGTAACCAGGGGGGAATTCCAGCCTGCCCCGTAGTGCCTATCCAGGCAGTGCCGATGAGGCCCCACGTAACTGTACCCTCCTGGCTACTGGAGGCTGGGGTGGACGCCCTGCTGCAGAGGCTAATTCCGTCTGGACCATCTCCCAGTTCCACCGTGAGCAGACCCCATCCCCTCTCCTTTCCCAGTCTCTGTGTAGCCGAGTCCTGCTTCTTCTGAGTCTGGGTGCCTGAGATCAGCTCGGAGGGCAGGGCAGGGCAGGGCAGGGCAGCCACCTCCAGTGCCACGCTGGAAGAGCAGCGAGTGCACCAGACCAAGAGTCAGCTCCCAGCCAGGTTTATGAGCCTCCTTTCGGTCCCAAGGGAGAGTGCAGATGTCAGCTCGTTTCCTAACAGCGGCTGAGGACAGTGGGCAAAGGGCAGCCAGGCAGGTGGCACCAGCAGGGCGAGCTGGGCAGGCAGAGAACCTTGTGTTTGGAGGAGGCTGTGGGCTCCCGTTGCTCTTAGTAGTAGCGGGGGGAGCACGGGGGGGGCACACTCCAGGCCCCGGGTCTTGGGTCGGTTTTTGGGGAGCAGGTAACCCCGACCTGCCATGGAGCCCAGGGCTCCCACAGGCTGTCCCGCTGCTTGGGGCCGCCTTGCAGAGCAGGAGGAAGGATCTCATTTCCCGGGGAGGCAGTGCCGGGGCAGAGCATGCCCAGGACTCCCTCGGGGGATGTGCATCTCCCGCCCCGGCGACGCACACGGGCCAATCTGCGGTGAGCTGTCAGCCATGCCAGCCAGGCAGGCACCTTGTGCCGCTGAAGGTGACGGGCCCATCTCGTGTGCACAGGTCCGGAATGAGCAGGGGCAGTATTACCAGTGCTGCCTCTGGCAGCCCAGATGCCAGGGTGATGGGCCCCTCCCAGCATGGCTGGCCCTGTCAGGCAGTATGGCGCTTAGCCCCACCCTCCGACACAGTCCTTTCGCCCCCCCAGGTGAAGAGAGGAAGGTTGCGTGGCCAGGTCAGGCATCTCTGGGTGGACGAGGGAGAGCGGCTGGGCTGAGCTGGAGCTGGGATGCAGGAAGTGTCCTGAAGGTGCGCTGGTGTGGCTGGTGTCCCGTCCCAGCCCCAGCCCGAGCCCCAGCCCCAGGGCAGGAGGATGCACTGCAGAGCAGCCTGGGAGCACGAGCCGCTGCCAGCGGGGTTTGGTTCTAGCTCTGCCTCCTGTCGGCAGGGGTGGGTGGCCATAGGGGAGGGCAGCCCAAAGAGAGGCAGCCAGCACCGGGTTCTGCCCCAGGGGCTGGGGGCAGGAGCCTGAGGTGCAAACTGTGCAAAGCTCCATCACTGACATGCAGATGGGAATCGCTGCAATCAACAGTCGGGAGGGAGCCAGGAGTCCCAGGAGTGAGGGGGCTGGGGTGCAGCCTGTGCAGTGCAGGATTACACTGCCGGCGCCGTGCACTGCCCTGGGCCGGGCTTTGCGCTGGCTCAGCCATGCAGAATAGTAGGCAAGGCGACCAGCGGTGCCTGGGGCAGAGGGGCTGGCAGCAGTCACCTGTCTGGCCTGGCCCCTCAGGCTCAGGTGGGCCCATGTGTGCCCAGCCCCTCCAGTGCCATGACCCAAGGCTGAGCGCAGGCTCATGGGCCTGTCAAAGACTGAGCGAGTCCAGCTCTGGGCTGTCACATGGGCTGGGGCAGTGTCTTGTTCTCAGTAGTGCTGGGGGTTATCTCTTGAGGGGGCCTAGTAACTCTTAGCTGGAGGGTTAATAGGTGGCCTTGTCCAGGGCAGAGAACAGGCCTCCTCTGGCTTTGCCTTCCCCCCAGGACTGCAGAGCTGTCCACGGGCCGCTTCCCTTGCAACGCACATCAACTCCTTGGGCTCAATGATCTGTTCCACCGGGTCGTTAGCCGTGGGCCCGGCTACGCTCCAGGCACAGCATCTGCACAGATGTGGCTGCTCTGTGCCACTGGGGGAGACGGTCTCCCGCCAGCGTAGTTAATCCGCTTCCCAGAGAGGTGCTCACTGTGTCAGAGGGAGGGGTTTGTCTGCCTGCACGGGGGTGAAGGTTGTAGCTGTGTCACTCCAGAGCAAGCAAACGGGAGCAGACTCAACCCGGGACTCTCCGAGCACCTTGCCCAGACCTGAAGACAAGCTCCAGGTGGCTCGAAAGTGCCTCCCTCTCACCAAGGGACCTTGGTCCCCAGCGGGGACTTGCCTGGCTGTTTGGGGACACTCAGCCTCCCGAGTTAGACCCTGAGCGTGTGGACGAGGCCTACCAGCCAGGCAGTCCTGCTCCCCAGGAGCCCTGTGTCCAGCTGGGGCAGATCTCATGGGCTGCAGAGGAAGCTGGGAGAAGCCTGCCAAACTCCCTTGTTGTCACAGCAGGTGCCTGGCTGGAGCCCTGGACCGGGAACACCAGGACTCGTGAGCCAGCTGCAAATGTTATACGCAGGGAAGGTGATGCAGGCAGGCCAGTGTTCCCCAGGACCTAGGGAGGATGTACCTGACATAGGGGAGTCACAGATTCACAGCCGGAAGACACCCCTACGGCGACCTTGCCTGCACTGACCCCTCCACCAGGCTGTCATTGCACTAGAAATTGGTATGACAGGTTCCCCCAGGATACCAGTGAGCCCGTGACCTACCAGCCAGGGCTCCCTCAACACAGTCCTGCTGCAACCAGACACCAGCCTACCAAGGCTTCTCATAGAGGTGGAGGACACACCTACCACGTTATTTACAGACTTCTGTGATGAGGGCTGCACAGGAAGGCTGCAGCTGAGGCCTTGCCCAGCGTCCCAAGAGCACACCTCCCTCTGGTGCGTAAGCCCACGTTATACCCCCCCTGTGCGGCACGGGGAACAGCCCAGCAGAAGCCCACAGAATCATGGCATCATGGAAGGGACCTCGAGAGCGTATGAGAGGTCAACAAGTCCAGTCCTCTGCATTTATGACTCTCCCAGGCCAGGGTTTGTCTGCCCTGAAAAACCTCCAGCGATGGAGATTCCACAGCCTCCCCAGGCAATTAATTCCAGTGTTTGCCCAACCTGAGGGTTGGGACGTTTTTCCTCAGGTCCAGCCTACCCCTCCCTTGCTGCAGTTTAAGCCCATTGCCTCTTGTTCTAGCCTCAGAGGTTAACGAGAATAATGTATCTCCTGGTAACAACCTTTCAGGTACTTGAAAGTTCCAACTGTCCCCCTCTCCCCAAGTCTTCTCTTTTCTAACTTAAACAACCCCAGTTCTTTCAATCCTCCTTCACAAGCCATGTTCTCTTGCACTTTCTCCATTTGCCTAGCTCTTCTCTGGACCTTCTCCAAAGTGTTCACATCTTTCCTGAAATGTGAGGCTCAGAACTGGAGATAATAGCCCAGCTGAGACCTAAGTTTCACAGAGTAGAGCAGAAGAATGATTTCTCAGATCTTGCGTGCTCCACTGAACGCACCCCAGAATGACGTGCCAGGGTTTTCTTATCACACTGTTGACTTATAGTCAGCTTGTGGCCCACTCTGACTCCCAGATCCTTTCTGCCATGCTCCTTCGTAGGCATCTGCCATTTTGTAAGCGTGAAACAAACTGTTACGCCCTAAGCGCAGTACTTTGCATTCATCCTCATTGAATTTCATCCTATTTATTTCAGGTGCCTTTTTCCAGTTTTCCTCTCTCTGATTTGCTTTTCTGGATTATCTTTTTCTGATTTGTTCTCTTTGCCTGCTGTTTTTGGTTCTCTGTGTTTTAAATACTGAGTTCCTTCTGGCCTGGCTATGGTCTGAAAAAAGGGTTCTGCCATACAAAAACTCATCTAATAAACTATTTCAGTAGTCTTTAAAGCACGTGCCGCAAGCTTCGAAATTGCCACGCAAATGGCCGTTTTGAAGTTCACTAATGAAGCGCTGAAATGCCTATTCAGCACCTCATTAGCATATGGACGACAGCGGCGCTTCGAAATTGACGCTCCTCGCCGCCGCGCGGCGCGTCCAGACGGGGCTCGTTTTGAAAGGACCCCGCCTACTTCCAAGTCCCCTTATTCCCATGAGCTGATGGGAATAAGGGGACTTGGAAGTAGGCAGGGTCCTTTTGAAAACGAGCCCCGTCTGGACGCACCGCACAGCAGCAAAGAACGTCAATTTCAAAGCACCGCTGTCGTCCATATGCTAATGAAACACTGCATAGGCACTTCAGCGCTTCATTAATGAACTTCAAAAAGGCCATTTGGAAGCTTGGGGCACATATATATGTATCCCTTTACAGCTCTCTGTTTGATCTATTTTGTTATAATTCAGAAGAGTAGGGGAATGGAATACTACTGTTAACTGGACTACTCCATTGCCCTGCTCCTTCTGTGGTGAGGCAGCCTGGAGGCAGCTATCAATTCCTTAACACTCCAGGTCATGGCAACCAAAGATTCACACACTTTGAGGGTGTGTATCTCGGGGGTCTACCGTATGTGGCTTGGCAACAGACGTTTTAGCATATAGGCATCTTCCTCAGCCTGGGACAGAGTTTGGGGGTGGACTTGTTGATATGTGTGTGTAAGGAATGTGCCAGCTGGAGCTCAGGACTGGGAAAGGCTTTAGGCCCTGTGTGTTTCAGATCTCATTTGCATGAAAATCTAAATAGATGCATATGTAATACCCTCTCAACAAAGTCTGATGGGAGCAGATGAAGCTGTGAGGTTTCATCTCTTGTCATGAGCATGTTCTTGTAAAGTCACAAGTTATGCTATCACCCAAAACAAAAAGCAGTCAAGTAGCACTTTAAAAACCAGCAAAATAGTTTATTAGGTGAGCTTTTGTGGGGCAGACGCACTTCTTCATACCATATCACCCAGTGTAAGAAATGTGGGTTCTCACCCATGCTTGAAGTATTTGTGCAATAAAGGGTAGTCACCGTGACCTTGGGAAGGTATGGGTTGCACAAGAATCCTTTCATCGGCACTATTAAGGTTTTTAAAAGTGCAAGTGTTTGGGGGGTGTGGCTAGTGGTGTTTTATTTGGAAAATTGGTTAGAGATTTTTTGGCTGCTGTTAGACAAGGTTTGTGGGTTTGATATAATAAGTTTTCGGTAACTTTCTTTTATGAAAGGGGAAAAAGATAGAAGAAGCTCTTGGATTTTTGTTATGGGAAGGGTAGCTGAGTTAGTCTGGATCTGTAACAACAACAAAGGGTCCTGTGGCATCTTATAGGCTAACAGAAAAGATTAGAGTATGAGCTTTCTGTGCTCGAAACTTTTCTGTTAGTCTATAAGGTGCCATAGGACCCTTCGTTGCTGGTTTTTTCTTGTAAGCATGCAGTGGATTGTTGCCCTGGGGGTAACATTAGCAATTTAAAAGGGGTGCTGTAGAAGGCATGGAATTTGTAGCCAGGATTTTCAACCAGTGGAGTGTAGCTGTACTTTGGAATGGCTATGCTAATAACTGAATGGAAAAGTACCAATGAGGTGCTGAAATGAATATTCAGTGCCTCATTAGCATGCTGTTGGACAGGGCACTTTGTGGCTTGGTTCCATGGGGATCCTTTGTGAAAGGCCCTTGCAAAATGGGAAATCTCCTTATCAGTGGATAGGAACAAGGGGATTTTGAAGTGTGCAGGACCCTTTGGGAAAGGACGCTCATGTAGCCAGCCCACACGCAAGCAAAATGGGGCACTTTTGAAGTGCCGTGGGCGGCAGTATGCTAATGAGGTGTTGAATATTCATTTCAGCACCTCATTAGTATTCTTCGATTTGGCCATTAGCACGGCCATTTCGAAATTTTGGCCGAGTGCGGCCACAGCCCCCTAGTCTTCGAAAGCCCCTAAAACCAAATAGGAATAAGGGGCTTTGCAAAGGGTCCCATCTGCACTGCATGGGCGGCCTGCTGTGGCTGCCGTTATGCTAATTAGGTGCCTCATATTCATGGTAGTGCCTCATTAGCATGTTCTGACCTTGCTTATTACCATGCCCCTTTTGGAAAGAAGGGGCTAGCGTAGACGTAGCCTTTGTGAGACTCCTTCTTGGTAGGTGGTGTAGTTAGGCCCAAAGCTGAAACTGCTACGAGCTGAGCAGAAGAACTGGCGGCTCAAGCCATGGAGAGCTGGTTTTGCCTCCAGCCACAATACAGGGGACAAACAGCCAGTGGGGGGGCACACAGGACACTGGACCAATGAGAGGACGGCTGGCCTTGCCTCAGGCTCAATGAGGGGTGCATCAGGGTGATGTGTCAGGGCCTGCACAGACTGGACAGAGTTGTAAGTGGGGCATTTGAGGTGGGGCGCAGAGAAAGTTTGGGTGTGTGGATTGGATCCTTACAGTACTGGACTGGTGAGCCTGAGAGGCAAAGGACACTGCTCAATCCATCTGAGCTGGGACAGTTACTTGAGGGTTGGATATGAACTCTGGGTGTGGGATTTTCCCAAGCTATTGCCATGTGCTTTCTCTGCCTCTTTCATTAAAAGTTTTTTTTCTACACTCAGACTCTGTGCGTGCGAGTGGGGAAGCATCGCCTCTCCGAGGCGCCCGGGGGTGCACATTTCCCAGGCTACTGGGTGTGGGCTGGAGCCACTTCTGTGTGAGATGGGTGAAAAGGAGCCCCTAGATGTTGAACCCGGCCCTGCTTGCTGCCGATTCCTTCTGGCAGAAGACTTACATGTGAACAAAGGACAGGAACGCTGCCTGTTGTGTCTGCCTGGCTGGCTGGGTTTGCTGGTCTAATGGGAACAGATAAGAGCAGTTACAGGGTTACGGGCCGTGGTACGGGCCATGGTGGGAGTGTAATACAGGAGCATACGCTGGAAGGCTGCCTGGCTCCTTCTCTCAAACTGAAGTCAAGTTAGGCCCAGTTAGGACGGGCAAGAGGGCTGGGGGGAGGGGCAGGGGCAGCAAAAGCAACAGTAAAAGCTAAAGAAACTCCTGGCCGTGGCCAGAACGCACCCTCTCCCGTGACCCCTCCCCCGTGGGATACAAAGGAAGTGGGATGAAGCCTCCTGTCTCAGGACCTGCCCAAGTGGAAGTGACTATAAGGGATGTGGCTAAGGGCACACACTGCAGGTATAGCGAGGCCTAATCAGAGGGGGTGTCAGGGAATGAGGCGAGCGCGGTGTTCTGCAGTGTCTGAGCTGGGAAGCGAGACAGCGTGAAAGCTCTGGGGTGTCAGGCTAGCAGAGGAACCCTGGGGAGCAGATTTGGCCGGGTTGCAGAGCTAGGGGTGCACTTGCTTGGAACTAACTTACTTCGGGCTTCTGATCTCCTGATTTCCGCATCTGTGACAAGAGCTGGGGGCGGGGTGAAGGGAAAGCCTTCTGACACTGCCTCGCTGGGAACCAGAGCCACCTCCCCACTTCCACCCCCACCAACCCCCTCTACAGCCACTGGGCTCACACACCTCTAGCCTGGAGGCAGAGCTGGGCCCTGCCTGTTCACATTGTCCAAATGCCCACCAGCTACACGGGGAGCCCTTGATGACGATTTTTGGAACTCTGTGCTTTATATATTGTGTCTGTTCTGGTCTGGCTATGATCTGAATGAGTGGCTCTGTCCCATGAAAGCTCATCCCTGAATAAATTATTTTGCTAGTCTTTAAAGCGCTAGCAGACTGCTGTTTTGTTTTGCTAGAATACAGACTAACACGGCTCTCTCTGTCCTAAAGAAGCCGAGGTTAAGGAGCTTGCAAGCGGGCAAGCCGGAGGTGACGCGTGGGCTGCTTTACCGCCCAGCCTGCTGCTCAGAGTGTGCCCAAGAGCACTGATCCGAGTTTACGGGCTCAGCAGCTGCTGTCACAGTAACTGATTCCAAGCAAACTGTGGGGCGGAGGGAAGGGAATCCATACGTCCACACTCAATACCCCAAGAATCAGGGGCACCATGTGGGAAGAGTTTAGCTACACACCCCTGCCAAGCTCTGAATGCGCCATTACATTTTCCCTCATTTGCCCTCCCCTAAAATTAGACTCAGCCACAGCTTTGCCCTCCAGTCTCCAAACGTTTCCGAAGGAGCCCCCCTGCAGGCCCCAGGGAGATGGCTGTGCCTATACGCAAATCTTCATCAATCCTAAATGCCTTCTCAACTTGGGCCAATGGGGTGGAGGTGTCCCAAGCACCCGCAGAGTCCAAATAATGCTTCAATTGGGGTGCCGATGTTCTGGGAAGCAGCATCACCCCCCCAGCCGTGCCCCTGCGCAACACTACCTAATGGCTCAATGGCCGGTAGCTCTAAAACCTGGTGGTGGTCTAATGTTAACGAGCTTGCTGCAGACTGTTTAAACAGAGGTGCCCGTCTGTAGCACAGCCTGGCCTGGGATCTGTCCCCCTCCTTGCCGTCACGGAGGTGTTTGCCGGAAAACCAGCTGCCCCAGCCGGTTGCTGACAGCTTTGCAACGATCTTTGCAAAAGCTGAACAAACCTGAGCTGCTGCCCCTGTTCTCAAGCATTCTTCATCCAAAGGGCAAAACCCCTGGGCTCCCCGTTTAGCTGGTGGGCATTTGGACAATGTGAACAGGCAGGGCCCAGCTCTGCCTCCAGGCTAGAGGTGTGTGAGCCCAGTGGCTGTAGAGGGGGGTGGGTGGGGGTGGAAGTGGGGAGGTGGCTCTGGTTCCCAGCGAGGCAGTGTTAGAAGGCTTTTCCTTCACCCCGCCCCCTGCTCTCATCACACAAGCGGAAATCAGGAGATCAGAAGCCCGAAGCAAGTTAGTTCCAAGCAAGTGCACCCCTAGCTCTGCAACCTGGCCAAATCTGCTCCCCAGGGTTCCTCTGCCAGCCTGACAACCCAGAGCTTTCACGCTGTCTCGCTTCCCAGCTCAGACACTGCAGAACACCGCACTGGCCCCATTCCCTGACACCCCCTCTGATTAGGCCTCGCTAGACCTGCAGTGTGTGCCCTTAGCCACATCCCTTATAGTCACCCTTCACTTGGGCGGGTCCTGAGACAGGAGGCTTCATCCCACCTCCTTTGTATCCCACGGGGGAGGGGTCATGGGAGAGGGTGCGTTCTGGCCACCGCCAGGATTTTCTTTAGCTTTTACTGTTGCTTTTGCTGCTCCTCCCCCTGCCCCCCCAACCCTCTTGCCCGTCCTAACTTGGCCTAACGTGACTTCAGTTTGAGAGAGGGAGCCAGGCAGCCTTCCAGCGTATGCTCATGTATTACACTCCCACCATGCCCTGTACCACAGCCCGTAACCCTGTAACTGCTCTTATCTGTTCCCATCAGCCCAGCAAACCCAGCCAGCCAGGCAAACACAACAGGCAGCGTTCCTGTCCTTTGTTCGCATGTAACTCTTCTGTCAGAGGGTACGTCTACAGTAGCCCCAAACTTCGAAATGGCCATGCAAATGGCCATTTTGAAGTTTATTAATAAAGTGCTGAAATGCATATTCAGCGCTTCATTAGCATGCAGGCTGCCGCAGTGCTTCAAAATTGATGCAGCTGGTCCCCATGCAGCTTGTCTGGACAGGAGTTCTTTTTGAACAGACCCCATGTATTTTGAAGTTTTCTTATTCTCACGTGCAGAGTAACACATCCTCCAAACACTTCTTTTTTAAAAAACTTCAACTACCCTAAAAAAATCAAAAAACTGTCAAGCAATAAATTAAACACTAGCAAAAGAGCTCACTAGGTGAGCTTCTATAGTGTAAAGGCCTTTTTCCAAGTTTGAAAACACAACTGTTTCACAAAAGCCTACTTTTCAAAAACTTTTGTTAATTTTTAAAGCATTATTTCACTATTTTTTTTACAGTATATACCCCAGCACTGCTTACTCTCTTCTACTACCCGATGAAAGGATCCCTGTGCAACCCATACCTTTAGGCATAACGGTGACTACCCTGGACTGCACAACAACTTCAAGCATGGGTGAGAACCCACATTTCTTACACGCTTGATAGCATAAATTGTGACTTTACAAGAACATGTTCATGACAAGAGATGAAACCTCACAGCTTCACCTGCTCCCATCAGACTTTGTTAAGAGGTGTCAAAGTTTGACTCAGACTCACAATTTATCAGACCACTCTGTTTTATTAGCAAAGCCGCTCTGCTAATACATTTAGAAGTGAGCGCCCCGAGTGGGGCTTGTGTCTCTTAATTTATACAGTTTTTTGGAGAACAAGTTACAGAGAAGTTACAGACAAAAGAAGAAAAAGATTTTAGTCACCACCCTTCGAGATCCCCGAGACCAGTCACGTATCTTCAATTACCTGCCACCCTTAACAATCTCCTTTCACAGCTTCCAGTTAACTTAACTAATTGCCCTTCACACCTTCCATTCTGATGCCTGCTTCTTAGACGTGCTGGCTCCATCTTAATTGCTTCTCCATTCAAAAGCTAACTGTCCCTACGTGTGCTCCCTCAGATACTTTGTAACATGTTTTGGCATGCCCTCTCACATACAATGTATCCAGCATGTCCCCTTATACAACGTTATACTTATACAATGTTATACTTCCACAGAGGGTATTACATATGCATCTTTTTAGATTTTCATGCAAATGAGATCTGAAGGACACAGGCCCTGAAGCCTTTCCCAGTCCTGAGCTCCTGCTGGCACCTTCCTTACACACACATATCAACAAGTCAACCCCCAAAGTCTGTCCCAGGCTGAGGAAGATGCCTATATGCTAAAATGTCTGTTGGCCAAGCCACATACCGTAGACCCCGAGAAACGCACCCTCAAGTTGCATGAATCTTTGGTTGCCATGACCTATAGTGTTGAGGAATTGAGAGCTGCCTCCAGAGCTGCCTAGCCATAGGAACAGCTAGGCAATGAATTAATGTGCTTAAAGGGTATTTCATTGCCTGCCTGTTCTAAATTAAACAAAAATAGATGAGTTTGAACTTACAAAAGAATCTGTGTTGATTGTTGGTGATAGCCTTTATGCATGCCTTGATTTAGTTTCTTTTAACAATGGGGGTAGTGTTTGTGCACTGAAATGTCTTATACTAAGCTACATTTGGTAAATACCAGATACACATTCTCAAGTTGAGTGAACTTTTAGATACTATGACTTGGAGTACTGAAGACTGCAGACTTAGCTAATTGTTGAAGGAGCTGAGAAATTGATGAGTGTATGTTTTAAGGGCAGACAATTTTTTGCATTCTCTGAATCCAACAAAGATATATGAGTTTAGGTTTATGCAAGAACCTGCTGTGTTTATCTGTACTAGGTGTAGTGCATGGGTTTTTTTGGCCGTGTCTACACGTGCACGCTACTTCGAAGTTGCGGCGCCAACTTCGAAATACCGCCCGTCACGGCTACATGTGTTGGGCACTATTTCGAAGTTGAAATCGACGATAGGTGGCGAGACGTCGAAGTCGCTAACCCCATAAGGGGATGGGAATAGCGCCCTACTTCGAAGTTGAACGTCGAAATAGGGCACGTGTAGATGATCTGCATCCCGCAACATCGAAATAGTGGGGTCCGCCATGGCGGCCATCAGCTGAGGGGTTGAGAGATGCTCTCTCTCCAGCCCCTGTGGGGCTCTATGGTCATGGTGTGCAGCAGCCCTTAGCCCAGGGCTTCTGGCTCTGCTGCGGCAGCTGGGGATCCATGCTGCATGCACAGGGTCTGCAACCAGTTGTCGGCTCTGTGGATCTTGTGTTGTTTAGTGCAAGTGTGTCTGGGAGGGGCCCTTTAAGGGAGCGGCTTGCTCTTAAGTCCGCCCCGTGACCCTGTCTACAGCTGTTCCTGGCACCCTTATTTCGATGTGTGCTACTTTGGTGTGTAGACGTTCCCTCGCAGCGCCTATTTCGATGTGGTGCTGCCCAACGTCGAAGTTGAAAGTCAACGTTGCCAGCCCTGGAGGACGTGTAGACGTTATTCATCGAAATAGACTATTTCGATGTAGCGTGCACGTGTAGACGTAGCCAAAATGAACTTTCAGAGACTTTCAAGAATCAGCAAATAACATCGCTGGCTGCGTCGGAAGTTATGACTGATGCAAGTAAAGTTTTGCTTCAACACTTCTTCTCTCTAACCCTGTTCTTTCTTTTTTGTTAATAAATCTTTAGATATTCGATCTAAAGAATTGCTGAGCGTGTTGTTTTGGGTAAGATCCAAGTATATATTGACCAGGGGCAGGGGCTGGGGCTGGGGCTGGGCCCTTTGGGACCTGAAACAATCTGTGTGGAGTTTGGTGAAATAGGCTTAAGAGCCTCTCACCTTAATTTGGGGGTTGTTGGTCTGGGCTGGTAGAGCAGCTGGGAAGTCTGGGGGTTTGCTGATGTGGCTCTAGCTGCCCAGTGGGGCTGGCAGAGGTGCTGTGGTGGCTGGTTGGATTTGCCTTAGTGAGCAGGAAATCCCAGCCTGAGGCTGTAAGCAGCCTGGATTTTAAGCAAAGTTGCCCTGGATTGAGTTCACTAGCTGTGCCCAGAAACCCCATCCTATTACACCTGCCAACACACTCTGGTCCTTTCCCTTGCAGGGATTTGCTTTCCAAGCATGGGATGGTTGGTGGGAGCCTTTCTGGGCCAGTGGCAAACACCAGCTGCTTCTAAGAAAGGTCCCACTTGATCCTACTCAGGCACTTGGCTGCCAAAGTCTGGAAGTCAGAAATTCCCTCCTGACCCCCGCACTGGCAGAACATTGAGGGGCGGCAGCTCAGTAACCTTCATCACGCTGAGAAGCAAAAAGCCCGTAATCTACAGCCAGACCCAGTAGCCGAATGGAGGATTGCAGAGGTGTGGATTCAAGTCATACCTGTGTTGATTGTGTTGCATTTTCTGCTGGGAAAGGGAGCCACTCCTGGGACCACAGCAGTGTCACTGCCACTCCCAAAGACGCTCTCGTTCCCTATGACTCCTCCTGTACTTACGAAACATGGATGACGTCTTTATGATTCGGACCCCTGGTATAGAGACTCTAGGAGAATTCCACAGAGACTCTAACAATCTGCACCCCACCATCAACTTATGCCTTGACCACTCCACACAAGAGATACATGTCCTGGACACTACACTACAAATCAAGGATGGCCTGATTGCTACCACACTCTACCGGAAACCCACTGATCGCTAGACTTACCTACATGCTTCTAGCTTCCATCCTGCACACACAACACAATCCATCGTTTATAGTCATGCCCTGAGATACTATCGCATCTGCTCTGATCCTAGTGACAGAGACCGAAAACTACAAGATCTCTACCATTGATCCGAAGAAGTGGGTCTGTCCCACGAAAGCTCAACACCGAATAAATCATTTTGGTAGTCTTTAAAGTGCTGCATTTCGGCTGCTTTGTTTTGTAAGATCTCTACCAAACATTCATAAACCTGAATTACCCACCAGATGAACTTAAAAAAAACCAAACAAAAAACAAATCAGCAGGGCTAGATGAACACCGAGAAACCAACTACCCCAAGATAGGCCCAAAAAAGCCAAGAACAGAACACAACTGGTCATCACCTACAGCCCCCAACTCAAACCACTGCAACGAATTATTAAAGACCTACAACCTATCCTTAATCATGATGCCACACTCCAGAAGGCCCTAGGTGACAGGCCTGTTCTCTCCTATAGAGAACCTCCCAACCTTATCAGGCTTCTCACCACCAATCATAGGCTGTACCGCCAAAATACTAATCCTGGAACTTTTCCTTGTAACAAGCCCTGTTGCCAGTTTTGCCCACATATCTATGCTGGAGATTTCATCCCTGGACCGAACCACATTAAGTACAGGATCATGGGCACATTCTCCTGTTCCTCAGCTATAATCGTATATGCCATCGGCTGTGTCTACACGTGCCCCAAACTTCGAAATGGCCATGCAAATGGCCATTTCGAAGTTTACTAATGAAGCGCTGAAATGCATATTCAGCGCTTCATTAGCATGCGGGCGGCAGCGGCGCTTCGAAATTGACGAGCCTTGCCGCCGCGCAGCGCGTCCAGACGGGGCTCCTTTTCGAAAGGGCCCCGCCTACTTCGAAGTCCCCATATTCCCATGAGCTCATGGGAATAAGGGGACTTCGAAGAAGGTGGCGTCCTTTCGAAAAGGAGCCCGGTCTGGACGCGCCGCGCGGTGGCACGGCTCGTCAATTTCGAAGCGCCGCTGCCGCCCGCATGCTAATGAAGCGCTGAATATGCATTTCAGCGCTTCATTAGTAAACTTCGAAATGGCCATTTGCATGGCCATTTCGAAGTTTGGGGCACGTGTAGACACAGCCATCATGTGCCAACAATGCTCAGTAGGCATCCTTCGATCCCAAGGGATCATGGGTTTGCACCCCAGTTGGACTGATTCGAGCAGCGTCTTCTGTGGCTGTGCAATCCAATGCGGGAGTGGCAGTCCTTTCCGCACTGTGAGCAGCAGTAGGCAGATGTCGCTCTGGTGTCACGGGCAGGGATTTTCCTGAGGGCTCTCCTGTCTTCCGCTTCCTTCACCAAGGTAGTTGCATACATCGCAAGAGCTTCCTTCACTCCCTGTTTCCAGGCGTGCCTGTCTGAGGCGAGCGAATGCCAGGTGCTCACACTGATAGAGAGAGCGCTGAGGTCACGCTTGCACGTGTCCTTGTAGCACAATTTCGGTTGCCCTTTCGGCCTCTTTCCAGACGCCAGTTCGCCAAAGAGGAGGTCCTTCGGTATTCGGCCATCCGTCATGCGTGAGACATGGCCCAGCCAGCGCATACGCCTCTGTTTGAGAAGGGTGAACATGGAGACGGCGCCTGCTCTCTCAAGCACTGCGCTATTGCGGACCTTGTCCTGCCATGAGATACCGAGTATGCGCCTAAGGCAGCGCATGTGGAATGTGTTGAGCCTCTGACCCCCTCTACAATGCTCACACACCACGTATATAAGACAGACCACAAACACTCTTCGACAAAGAATGAACGACCATAGAGCAGACATTAAAATCTCCAAATACCCCAACCTGTCAGCCCGCACTTTACTGGAGCGGGCCATTCTGTTAAAGACCTGAGAACTTGTTTGCTACTGAAAAGGGATTTTAACGACCGTCTACAGAGGGACTGCTCAGAACTAACATTCATATTCAAATTCGACACATTAACATGTGGTTTGAAGAGGGACAGCAACTTCCTGCCCCATTATAAGGATTCTTTTACCTTTTAAGTGCTTACTTGTTTTATCTAACTCTTAACTCCCCCCCGGCCCCGCCACCCCTCTGCTCTTCTGACTTGCCAACCTTGATTACGATTTTTGGACCTCTGTGCTTTATATATTGTGTCTGTTCTGGTCTGGCTATGATCTGAAGGAGTGGCTCTGTCCCATGAAAGCTCATCACTGAATAAATTACTTTGCTAGTCTTTAAAGCGCTAGCGGACTGCTGTTTTGTTTTGCTAGAATACAGACTAACACGGCTCTCTCTCTCCCAAAGAAGCCGAGGTTAAGGGGCTTGCAAGCGGGCAAGCCGGAGGTGACACGTGGGCTGCTTTACCGCCCAGCCTGCCGCTCAGAGTGTGCCCGAGAGCACCGATCCGAGTTTACGGGGCTCAGCAACTGCTGTCACAGTAACTGATTCCAAGCCAACTGTGGGGCGGAGGGAAGGGAATCCATACGTCCACACTCAATACCCCAAGAATCAGGGGCACCATGTGGGAAGAGTTTAGCTACACACCCCTGCCAAGCTCTGAATGCTCCATTACATTTTCCCTCATTTGCCCTCCCCTAAAATTAGACTCAGCCACAGCTTTGCCCTCTAGTCTCCAAACGTTTCCGAAGGAGCCCCCCCTGCAGGCCCCAGGGAGATGGCTGTGCCTATACGCAAATCGTCATCAATCCCTAATGCCTTCCCAACGTGTGTCAATGGGGTGAGGGTGTCCCAAGCACCCACAGAGTCCAAATAATGCTTCAATTGGAGTGCCGATGTTCTGGGAAGCAGCATCCCCCCCACAGCCGTGCCCCTGCGCACCGCTGCCTGATGCAGCCTTCCGGCAGGGAGTCACAAATGACGGTGTTGAGTGGCTCCATTCAGCTCAATGGCCGGTAACTCTAAAACCTGGTGGTGGTCTAATGTCAACTAGCTTGCTGCAGACTGTTTAAACAGAGGTGCCCGTGTGTAGCACAGCCTGGCCTGGGATCTGTCCCCCTCCTCCCCACCCTGGAGGTGTTTGCCGGAGAACCAGCTGCCCCAGCCGGTTGCTGACAGCTTTGCAAAGATCTTTGCAAAAGCTGAACAAACCTGAGCTGCTGCCCCTGTTTTCAAGCATTCTTGATCCAAAAGGCAAACCCCCTGGGCTCCCCGTTTAGCTGGTGGGCATTTGGACAATGTGAACAGGCAGGGCCCAGCTCTGCCTCCAGGCTAGAGGTGTGTGAGCCCAGTGGCTGTAGAGGGGGGTGGGTGGGGGTGGAAGTGGCGGGGTGGCTCTGGTTCCCAGCGAGGCAATGTTAGAAGGCTTTCCCTTCACCCCGCCCCCACCTCTCGTCACACAAGCGGAAATCAGGAGATCAGAAGCCCAAAGCAAGTTAGTTCCAAGCAAGTGCACCCCTAGCTCTGCAACCTGGCCAAATCTGCTCCCCAGGGTTCCTCTGCCAGCCTGACACCCCAGCACTTTCACGCTGTCTCGCTTCCCAGCTCAGACACTGCAGAACACCGCGCTGGCCCCATCCCTGACACTCCCTCTGATAAGGCCTCGCTAGACCTGCAGTGTGTGCCCTTAGCCACATCCCTTATAGTCACCCTCCACTTGGGCGGGTCCTGAGACAGGAGGCTTCATCCCACCTCCTTTGTATCCCATGGGGGAGGGGTCATGGGAGAGGGTGCGTTCTGGCCACGGCCAGGAGTTTCTTTAGCTTTTACTGTTGCTTTTGCTGCCCCCGCCCGCCCAGCCCTCTTGCCAGTCCTAACTGGGCCTAACTTGACTTCAGTTTGAGAGAGGGAGCCAGGCAGCCTTCCAGCGTATGCTCATGTATTACACTCCCACCATGCCCCGTACTACGGCCCGTAACCCTGTAACTGCTCTTATCTCTTCCCATTAGACCAGCAAACCCAGCTAGCCAGGCAGACACAACAGGCAGCGTTCCTGTCCTTTGTTCACATGTAACTCTTCTGCCAGAAGGTGTCGGCAGCAAGCAGGGCATCTAGGGGCTCCTTTTCACCCATCTCACACTGAACTGGCTCCAGCCCACACCCAGTAGCCTGGGAAATGTGCACCCCCGGGCGCCTTGGAGAGGCGATGCTTCCCCACTCGCACGCACAGAGTCTGAGTGTAGAAAAGAAACTTTTAATGAAAGAGGCAGAGAAATCACATGGCAATAGCTTGGGAAAATCCCACACCCAGAGTTCGTAACTAACCCTCAAGTAACTGTCCCAGCTCAGATGGATTGAGCAGTGTCCTTTGCCTCTCAGGCTCACAAGTCCAGTACTGTAAGGATCGAATCCACACACCCCAACATTCTCTGCACCCAACCTCAAATGCCCCACTTACAACTCTGTCCAGTCCGTGCAGGTCCTGACACATCACCCCGATGCACCCCTCATTGAGCCTGAGGCAAGGCCAGACATCCTCTCATTGGTCCAGTGTCCTGTGTGCCCCCCCACTGGCCGTTTGTCCCCTGTATTGTGGCTGGAGGCAAAACCAGCTCTCCATGGCTTGAGCCGCCGGTTCTACTGCTCAGCTCGTAGCAGTTTCAGCTTTGGGCCTAACTACAGCACCTACCAAGAAGGAGTCTCACAAAGGCTACGTCTACGCTAGCCCCTTCTTTCTGAAAGGGGTATGGTAATAAGCAAGGTCAGAATATGCTAATGAGGCACTACCATGAATATGAGGCACCTAATTAGCATAATGGCAGCTACAGCAGGCCGCCCATGCAGTGCAGATGGGACCCTTTGCAAAGCCCCTTATTGCTATTTGGTTTTAGGGGCTTTCGAAGACTAGGGGGCTGTGGCCGCACTTGGCCAAAATTTTGAAATGGCCGTGCTAATGGCCAAATCGAAGAATACTAATGAGGTGCTGAAATGAATATTCAGCACCTCATTAGCATACTGCCACCTGCGCCACGTCAGAAGTGTCCCATTTTGCTTGCGTGTGGGTTGGCTACATGGGGGTCCTTTCCCAAAGGACCCTACACACTTCAAAATCCCCTTGTTCCTATCAACTGATAAGGGGATTTCCAGGTCTGCAAGGGTCTTTCAAAAAGGATCCCTATGGAACCAAGCCACAAAGTGCCCTGTCCAACAGCATCCTAATGAGGCACTGAATATTCATTTCAGCACCTCATTAGTATTGTTCTATTCAGTTATTAGCATAGCCATTCCAAAGTACAGCTGCAGTCCAGAGCTACGTCTACACGTCAAGCCTACATCGAAGTAGCTTATTTTGATGTAGCGACATCGAAATAGGCTATTTCAATGAATAACGTCTGTACGTTCTCCAGGGCTGGCAACGTCGACGTTCAACATCGACGTTGCGTGGCACCACATCGAAATAGGCGCTACGAGGGAACGTCTACACGCCAAAGTAGCACACATCGAAATAAGGGTGCCAGGCACAGCTGCAGACAGGGTCACAGGGCGGACTCAACAGCAAGCCGCTCCCTTAAAGGGCCCCTCCCAGACACACTTGCACTAAACAACACAAGATCCACAGAGCCGACAGCTGGTTGCAGACCCTGTGCATGCAGCATGGATCCCCAGCTGCCGCAGCAGCAGCCAGAAGCCCTGGGCTCAGGGCTGCTGAACACGGTGACCATAGAGCCCCGCAGGGGCTGGAGAGAGAGCGTCTCTCAACCCCTCAGCTGATGGCTGCTATGGTGGACCCCGCTATTTCGATTTTGCGGGACGCGGATCGGCTACACGTGCCCTACTTCGATGTTCAACTTCGAAGTAGGGCGCTATTCCCATCCCCTCATGGGGTTAGCGGCTTCGACGTCTCGCCACCTAATGTCGATGTTAACATCGAAATAGTGCCCAACACGTGTAGCCGTGACGGGCGCTATTTCGAAGTTAGTGCCGCTACTTCGAAGTAGCGTGCACGTGTAGACACGGCTTGCAAGTGTTCAGGAGGGTGGTTGGGTGACTTGCATTACTGAACCCTGTTTTTTTGTCAGGTGGTGGAGCTGGCCCATGGTCCCTGGGGTTGATGTCCCATAAATCTTGTCTTAGGTGCTGTGGTCACCCCTTGTATTTCAGGGCATGATTGCCAGGGTGCGGGAGAGGTGGGACCTGCTTGTCTCTGATACCCAGCCTTCCCAAGGCCAAGCCAGCTAGCTGCTTTGAAAACAGTTGCGCAAATCCAGCGGCCATTTGTGCTCTAGAGAACAGACTGGCCCTGCTGGTTGGTCTGGTGGGGAGAGAGCTGCGCAGGGCAGCTGTGTCCCTCACTGCCAGGACTCCCAAGTTTAGAGCAAGGTCTGCCTACCAGGACCAGCACCAGGGGTACGGGGAGAAGACAGGACAGGACATAGCTTAGCCTTAACCTCCTGCTGGGTGCTCAGAGAGTGCCATTGGCACTGGAGGAAAAGGCTTCTGCCTCTGCAGCTCCCCATTGCACAGCCCAGACGGAGCTGCCCTCCACTGAGGACGTCACTCCGCCTCTCTTTGGGGCATGCCCCAGGCAAAGGATAAATTGAGCCCTGCCACTGGGTCCATGCTGTGGCAGCCAGTTTCAGCCACTTCACGCTGGATCCACGCCGCGTCCCAGGGAATTTGCAGCCCCTGGGCTGGCCTCACCCCTTCCTACCCTGGACAGCTCATGCAGAACAGAAGGCCCCCGCGCTGCAGGGGGGTGCTGTGAGGAGGGGCAGGCAGGGCTCTGGCTGATAGGAGCCTGTGATGGGGTTCAGGGGTCCCCCTGCACTGCACCCCGTCTGCTGGCAGGAGTGACTCTCACTCAGCAGGTACAACAGGAGGTTTATTAGGCACCAGATGCCCAGTTTCTCACAGAAGCGTCAGTGCAGCAGTCAGAGACAGTCCTTCCAACCCGTCCTGGGGTGAGGAGCCCGAGGGGTGCCCCTCTGGGGTGCAGCTTTTGGCTGGCTGCCTTCCAGCTCCCTCTCACCCAGCCTCTAACTGCTGCCCCCGATTCAAAACCAGCTCAGCTCCACCCTCCTCTTTGTTCAGGGCTGAGGTGTTACCTGCCAGCCTAGGTTATAGCCCCAGGGTCATCCTCAGCCGCTGGGAGCTGCTCTGCTTGTCCCACACATCCAGCCTGAGTCTCACACATGCACTCCCCCCACTCCATCACAGAGCCCCACAGCAGGTAGGGGTGGGGAGCCACAGAAGGGGGGGATGGGAAGGGACCTCAGCTTGTCCCTGGCTGAGTCTCCCAGGGCCCTGTGCTGTGCCAGAGGGGGCTGTGGGCTGGCCCTCCCCCAGCCCTTCATAGAGCCAGGCGCAGCGGGAAGGACAGCATGTCACCGGCTCCCCGCAGGCTGAGCGCCATTGTGCCAGGGAAGGAGCTCATTGTCTGCGGGCAGGCAGGCTCATGCAGACAATGCGGCTCTGCTGAGCAGCCAAACAGGCGCTGGAGCTGGTGGGGGCCCAGGGCTCCCCGGCAGGAGATCCTCAGAGAAGGGCTCGGAAGAGCCGCCTTTGGAGAGCCTGGGCTGTGTGACTGGAAGGGCAAATGAGGGTAGGAGTTGGGGTTAGGGGCACTTAAGGGAGGAACGTGAGTTGGCTGGGGGGCCAACAGTGGGAGGAAGGGGTTGGTGAAGGGGAGTAAGGCAGGCCTGTTGGGGGGGAGCTAGCTAGCTAGCTCAGTGGTTAGAGCATTGGCCTGCTAAACCCAGGGGTGTGAGCTCAGTCCTTGAGGGAGTCACTTAGGGACCAGGGCCAAGTTTTTTACAAAAAGCGGGGAGGTGCTGGTTCAGGCTGAATGACATTCTGAGGTCCTTTACATCTCTTTGAGGTGTGTATCTCCATATAGCTTCGACAGGAGTAGGGATAGCTCAGTGGTTTGAGCATTGCCCTGCTAAAGCCAAAGTTGTGAGCTCAGTCCTTGAGGAGGCCATTTAGGGATCTGGGGCAAATAGATTTAGCTGGCTTATTGGTCTCTGGGTATGACTTTTAAAAAAAAAGCGGGGGGAGGGGTTAACTCAGTGGTCTGAGCAGTGGCCTGTTAAACTCCCTGAGTAGTGAGTTCAGGCCTTGAGAAGTTTGGGAGAAATAATGTGTGGGGAGGAAATCTGTCAGGGATGTTGCTTGGTGCTGTGTATCTCCCCAGATGAAAAAAATGTCAAGGGGGTGGGAGAGGTCAGTGGTTAGAGCATTGACCCACTAAACCCAGGGGTGTTGAGCTCAACCCCCTGAGAGGGCCATTTAGGGGGTCTCAGGCAAATAGATTTAAAAAAAAAAACGTGGCAGGGATGGTGCTTGGCCCTGCCCAGAGGAAGGGGACTGGACTGGATGAATTCCCAGGGCCCCTTCCAGCTCTGTGAGATGTGTATCTCTGTATATAAATCACAGGGCCTGTCACTTGAGCTCCAGGGGGACCTCCCTCAGCTGCCTCTACCAGTACATCCATTATCTTCTCTGCCAAGCTGAGCCCAGCCCTGAGAGGGTGCCACTGCAATCCCCCCGTCTTCATCACTCAGCAAGGCCTGGGAAAGTGACAAGGTCAGGGCCCACCTCCACTCTTCTGGTTTTAGCCCTCAACACAGACCACAGAACTGGCTGTGCTCTAGCAAAGCATTTTAGCCAGAGGTTATTGTGGCTGCAGCTGAGGCCTCACCCAGACTGGGCACATCCCTGCCAGTCACAAAGCCTGGGCAGAGCAGGGGCTGAGATTCCTGCTCGGTGGGGGATGAGCATCCCAGGAAGAAGAGATGGAAAGCTACACTGAAAAGGGAAAGCCCCAGGTGCCTCTGAGATCAGACAGACCCCCACAGCTCTGCAGAAGCAGGGGACTCACTGCCCCATGAACTGAGCAGCTGAGCTGGGACCTGTGCTAGCCCAATGTTCCCACAGCCTGTACAGCAGGGCGGCTCTGCCAACAGTAATACCCAGGCATCAGCCAACGTAACAGTGTGTGTGTCTGGTACAACTTCCATCCAGGGACACCAGATACCTGGCAATCATTGGCTAACTCAGCCTCATGCTTTGCAGGAGATGTGGCAGTAGAGCCACCGACCGGCAACAAGAATCTCCCAGAGTCACAGAGTCAGCTGCATGTGCAGAACCCAGGAGTCCTGGCTCCCAGTCCCTCTTGTACTCTCTAGGAGGCCTTCCCCCCGAGATGTGAATAGAGCCTAGGAGGGTTTGCTCTCATCCCTTGTTGTGTTCTCTCTGTGCCTCACTGCCCCACCTACACTACAGGGACTCTCAGGTTGCTCCCCACCCCACCTGGGTAGTGGAGGCTTGTTAAGCACTAAGTTATCTGCTCAGAGCTCTGGCTGAGCAACAGGCGTAGCGGCTGAGCCTGGGGGCAGGCCAGAGTTGGGCAGAGCCCTTGCGCAGTCAGCCTATGCAGTGGTGGGCAGGGGAGTCACAGAAGCGCTCCCTGCCTGGGCCCTGCTGGGGCTGTCCCCTTCCCCACCCCTCTTCCTGGCACACATCCCAGTGCGAAAGGGCCAGCCCAGCGACACAGATGGAGGTGGAGACCTTCGCAAGGCTGTGCTCTGGCCCTGGGCTCCTGCCAGGTTCCCTGGGCTGCCTGTGCCCAGGAAAGGGAGGGAGGTAAAGAGCAAGGGAGCTTTCACCCATGCACAAACCTGAGAGCGGGGAGGAGGGGCATGCTGAGCTATGGGTCTCAGCCCTCCCTTCAATCACTGTGAGCAGGCTACGCTGCAGCCTCACCCACACCTGGCTTCTGACATGCCCTGAGGAGGCTCCAGGCGTAAGAATTAATCACCATAACACATAACAATAATTCGCCCGTACTCACAGCCAGGTAAATGTGGCTGCCTTACACCAGCACCAATGCATAAGCCAGTAACGTAACAGTGCCACCTGGTCGTCAGTTTGGGTATCGCAGCAAGGGCATCCCCCGCGGAACATGCCACAGGCTCTCTGACACCGGTCATGGCGTCTCGCCACAGCTTCCGGTGCTGAACTGAGGAGGTTCCTCCGGCTCTGGGTTCAGGCCCAGAAAGATGATAGCACACCGGGAGGGAATTCAGGAAAGAGCAGGCAGAAGCTGCCATGTACCTTGAAGGAGCTAAGAGCCTCCTGGCTAGAGCACTGCACCCCTTTCATTGCAGCTGGCCAACACTGACCTAAACCTTGGACTAGTCCACAGGGAAGAAGGACATCCCGGCATAGTGCAGAGCCAAGCTGCCTTCTTCCAGCGGCTACAGCATGGTAAGAAATAAATATGCCAAGAACAACAAGAAGGCCTGTGGCCCCTTATAGACTAACATATCTTGCAGCATAAGCTTTCGTGGGCAAAGACCCGCTTCATCAGATGCATGAGTAGGGGGGCGGTGTCAGAGGGGTATTTAAAGAGTGGAGTCCCAGGAAGAGGGAGGGCCGGAGCTGACAAGGTCTATTCAGCAAGGTGGAAATGGCCCAGTCCCAAAAGCAGTTATCAAAAGAGGAAAATCCAAGTCAGATCAGATGGGGGATGTGAACCTTTGTCAGAGTCTAACTTGTTTTGCCCTCTTTTGGTAAGTACTGTTGATACCGGGCCATTTCCGCCTGGCTGAATAGACCTCGTCAGCTCTGGCCCTCCCTCTTACTGGGACTCCACTCTCTAAATACCCCTCTGAAACCACCCCCCGCAACTCATGCACCTGACAAAGCGGGTCTTTGCTCACAAAAGCTTATGCTCCTAAATCTCTGTTAGTCTATAAGGTGCCACAGGACTTCTTGTTGTTCTCGAAGCTACAGACTAACATGGCTCCTCTCTGATATATGCCAAGAACGAATCATGCCAAACCAACCAAATTTCCTTCTTTGAGCGAGTGGCTGGGGAGAAGCTGGGGAGCAGCGCTATATCTAAAGAACACTTTTTGCATTGTGATGCCAAAAAAGGCTATTCCTCCAAATCAGCTGCTGGTATGGCATTCTGACACACCACAGCCGTGTCTACACGTGCACGCTACTTCAAAGTAGCGGCACTAACTTCGAAATAGTGCCCGTCACGGCTATACGCGCCGGGCGCTATTTCGAAGTTAACTTCGACGTTAGGCGGCGAGACGTCGAAGTCGCTAACCCCATGAGGGGATAGGAATAGCGCCCTACTTTGACGTTCAACGTCGAAGTAGGGACCGTGTAGTCGTTGCGCGTCCCGCAACTTCGAAATAGCGGGGTCCGCCATGGCGGCCATCAGCTGAGGGGTTGAGAGATGCTCTCTCTCCAGCCCCTGCGGGGCTCTATGGTCACCGTGGGCAGCAGCCCTTAGCCCAGGGCTTCTGGCTGCTGCTGCGGCAGCTGGGGATCCATGCTGCATGCACAGGGTCTGCAACCAGTTGTCGGCTCTGTGGATCTTGTGTTGTTTAGTGCAAGTGTGTCTGGGAGGGGCCCTTTTAGGGAGCGGCTTGCTGTTGAGTCCGCCCTGTGACCCTGTCTGCAGCTGTGCCTGGCACCCTTATTTCGATGTGTGCTACTTTGGCGTGTAGACGTTCCCTCGCAGCGCCTATTTCGATGTGGTGCCGCGCAACGTCGAAGTTGAACATCGACGTTGCCAGCCCTGGAGGACGTGTAGACGTTACTCATCGAAATAGCCTATTTCAATGTTGGCTTCACGTGTAGACGTAGCCCAGCATGCCCCACATTGCTGCCTTTCAGAATTAGCTACCAGTGTTCCTGGAGCTCATCCACGGAGGTGGGGATTCACTTGGTCCTAGGGGGAGCTAGTTCTGAGTCTGGGGCTTCACCTGTCAGATGACTCCCTGACAACCTCTCCTTGGTCCTGGAGACAATCCCTGGTCCCTGTGCAGTGCCCCACCTTCACACAGCCTCTACGCACACATAAGGGGCAACCAGCTCTGACAAACACCTGCTTCTTGGTACAGCACCACCACCGTCCACACCCTCTCCCGACACTCAATACCACGAGCATCTACATGTACATTTGCACGCTGCCCAGAGGCACAGCAGCAACATACACACCCCACCTTTACACACACACACACGCATCCTTTCACACAGCACCTCCACACACACACACCCCCTTGGCCCTACGCACCACACTGGCTCCAATGTTGCTATCTTGGATCTGCACCCAGTGCTGTCAGCACACCCACCTGCTCCCTGCCCTTCCCCGTTTCTTTTGTGACCCCACGACCACCCGCTGCAGGCATCTGCTAGCGGCACAGTCCCACTTGAGGCAGGAGAGACAAGGTATGGTGGGTACACCCCACACAGCCCCCTCCCCCTGCCAGCATAAGCAGTGTGTTGTTACTGTTGCTGTTACTGTGATTATTTATGTACTTTCCATTGTTCTACAAACTAACTACCATGAATACATGAGGGGTGCAATTTTATATTCTTGCCTCAGGTGCAGAATTAGCTAGTTAGGGTACTGAGATTGTCACAGAACCTACTACTGGAGAGAGCAAGAAGGATTTTTATTCTGGAGTAAAAATGAGTTTGTTCTGCTCTGAATACATCAGCACAGAGATCTCTCCTGAAATAGAGGTGCTGGTCAATTTCACAGCTGAATCAGTTGCTCATAAACTTCACAATTACTGACATTTACTATGCTTATGGTTATACTAGAGAGGTTTGTGACATAGTAGGGCATGCAACAAACTAAACATGGACCAAATGCATCAACGTTTCAAATCCATCACAGAATACACCACCTTGAAGAGCGAGTACAGACACATGTTCAAAATATTCTTTAACTCAACTATTTCTAACTATTCATAGCCCGAAATCAGCCACACATGCAACGTTTGGTTCAGGTCTCCGAATGTTGCTTTTCATGTTATGAATTTCACATCTGTAACAATATTTTACAAGTATGATTTTATTAAATAATTGAACCAATAAATAATTGAAATTCAATGGATCGATTGCAAAATGCAAAGGAGAATAAATAGCACCTTACAGGATTAGAAGGAAACATGGGCCTGCAGTTGTACAAAAAGATGGGCAAGTTGAGGGAGGCAGCTCCAGAAAACAGACTCCTCTCCTTGCCAACCCCTTGGGGCAGAGATGCTGCATTTAAACCATGTTCCAGCTGGCTCCATCCTTCTGTCCCTGACCTTGCACAGCAGGGGATGGGGGGCTACCTGCCAGCCGACGCAGGCCAGGAAGCAGCACTGTAGCTGTTTCTCAGCATGAAGACTCCTGTGGGGTCAGCATTTCCCCTCACAGCCGCTCTGCAGAGCAACCATGGGAGCAGGAGGAACTGACCAAGCCTGTGCCAGGCTGGGACTCAGGCGGCTTTGACCAAGGAGGCTCGGCACCCTATTGCAAAAGGGTTACTAGGTAAAGGACTGACAAAGGGCCTTACTGCCGGGCCACCTCTGGGGAACTTTACTGGGAACATTCAGACAGGGTTACCCTACAGAAGAGAGAACATCCCTGAGGCGCAGCGTGTCTGTAACAGTACCCACTCGTTCCCACCGCAGTACCACCGGGCTCAGCAACCTTGGAGGCAGTGTTGAAAACTGACCTTCCATCCTCTCCAGCCTGAGTGCCGGTGATACTTTTAAAAGCCACTAGGGGTCCTTCTGACAACAGCTCCGTGAATAAACACGCGAGGAGGCAGGGCTCTCCCGCTCGGGGAGGGGGTTGGCCGTGTGAGACGGGCTTTTCCTACTCCCCAGGCGGCCTGGCTCTGTGCCAGCACCCGGCTGCCTGGGGGGAGGAAGGGCGGGGCTGAGCTCCCGCCTCACCTGCTGTTCTTGGCACGCGTGCTGTTCTTGGCACGCGTGCCGGCTCTGCGGAGCCCTAGCACGTCACACGCGCTCCCGTTCGGGCTGCTGGCGCCTGGCCCTTGTACCGGGGCTGTGGCGCACTCCGGCATCCACCCACCGGCCAGAGGCGCAGGGCGCCGGCTCCCCCCCCCCACGGGATTGCACACCGCCGGGCCGGGCGGGAAAGCCCCGTCTCTGGCGGGACCGGGGAGGGGCGGGGGGGGGTCACTTGTTCATCCCTCAGCACTGCAGCGCGCGCCCTTCCCGCCCAAATAACGGCCACGCCCCTCCCAGGCAGGCGGGCGAGCGGAGAGGCGAGCGCTCGATGTGCTCCGGCGCCATTTTCCAGGAAGCGGGTGAGAGGCCGGAGGGCGGCGGCGCGGCAGGGCCGGGGGTGCGGGGAGCAGCGGTGCGGTGCGGTGCGCTCGGCTCAGGGTGTGTGTGTGTGTGTGTGTGTGTGTGTGTTTGGCTGGGGGGCGGTGAGGAGCGCAGGGCGGGGGGGGGGTGTTTGTGGCTGGGGGGCGGTGGGGAGCGCAGGGCGGGGGGGGTGTTTGTGGCTGGGGGGCGGTGAGGAGCGCACGGCCGGGGGGGGGTGTTTGTGACTGGGGGGCGGTGGGGAGCGCCGGGCCGGGGGGGGTGTTTGTGACTAGGGGGCGGTGGCGAGCGCGGGGCCGGGGGGGGGCGTTTGCGGCTGGGGGGCGGTGGGGAGCGCAGGGCCGGGGGGTGTTTGTCATTACGGGGCGGTGGGGAGCGCAGGGCCGGGGGGCGTTTGTGACTAGGGGGCGGTGGGGAGCGCAGGGCCGGGGGGTGTTTGTCACTAGGGGGCGGTGGGGAGCGCAGGGCCGGGGGGGTTGTGTGTGTGTGTGTGTTTGGCTGGGGGGCGGTGGGGAGCGCAGGGCCGGGGGGGTGTTTGTGACTAGGGGGCGGTGGGGAGCGCAGGGCTGGGGGTAGTTTGTCACTAGGGGGCGGTGGGGAGCGCAGGGCCGGGGGGGTTGTGTGTGTGTGTGTGTTTGGCTGGGGGGCGGTGGGGAGCGCAGGGCCGGGGGGTGTTTGTGTCTAGGGGGCGGTGGGGAGCGCAGGGCTGGGGGGTGTTTGTCACTAGGGGGCGGTGGGGAGTGTGGGGCCCCGGGGCTGTTTGGGTCCGGGGATCGCGTCGGGTGCAGGGGCCGGGCCACCAGGCCACACTAACGCCTCTCTCCCTCCCTCGCAGAGGTCCCCCAGGCAGCAGTGCCCCAGCCCACCACAATGTTCCACGGGATCCCTGCTGCGCCTGGCCCAGGAGGTGAGTCCCGCTGGCCCTGCCGCCGTGGGGAGCAAGGGGCCCCACAGCACCACCGCATGGCCTGGGCTGAGACACAGACTGGCCCGGTCGACACCTGACAGAGCCCTGCCTGCTGCCCATGAGCAGGGCTGTGACCCAGGCCCACCCCGCCCCTGGCCAGAGACCCAGTGACACCGCGGGCTCCAGCTCCCTTCAGGGGACTGCCCGCCCTCAAAGTCCCCAGGGGTCAGGCTAGCGGGGCTGGGGGCAGCAGAGTGGTGGGACACTGGGCTCATGGGAGGGTGGGTATCACGGCCACAGAGGCAGGTTACGAAGCAATGGCTCAGTCTGCATCAACAGGGGTTAGGATACCACAGCAGTTCCCAAATTGGGTTGGGACCTCATTTTAATGAGTTCCCTTGGGTTGGCTTAGACTTGCTGAGATCGAGGCCAGACAAAGGGCTTCAGCCCTGTGCAGTGGGCCTCAGGTTCCAGGCCCCTCCTGGGGCTGCAGCCTGGGTCCTCAGCCTCTCCTTTCTTCGGGCAATGGGGCTGGTCTTTTGTTTCCCTTACTCGCACCCCTGGTGGCAGGGCCTGGGTTTTGGCTGAGGCATGTGTCTGTGCATTACTTTTTCTTGGCAGAAGTGGATAGTACAGCAATGAAGTTTGAGACCCCCTGAGATAAAGAACAGCTTTCCCACACTGAGGGCAGTTAAGCTGTGGAGCAGGTGCCCCAGGGAGGTTGTGGATCCCCATCGGTGGAAGTTGTTAAGAACAGGCTGGACAGATGCCTGGAAGGGATGGGCTCTGTTTACTTGGCCCTGCTCCAGTGCAGGGGCTGGACTCAACTTCTCAAGGACCCTTCCAGCTCAGAATCTGATTCTCCCTTGTGAACTGTGCTGGGTTCTCTGGCCTGGAGCAAGGGGCGGTGATCAGCAGGAGGGGCGGGATGGAAGAGCGGAGCAGGCTGTAGAGGTCCTGGGTGCTAGCAGTATCCCTGTAGCTAGTAGGCTAAGGAGCTGTGGACGTGGTCCTTCCTAACACCGGGTTACCAGGAAGGTTTTGCATTGTGGGCGTCACTGGTAGGCCCCTAGCTATAAGTGCTAGGTCTGTTCATGGATTTCCTCTTTTTCAGCCCCAGGGAATAAGCCAGAACTGTACGAGGTGAGTAACGCTGGTCACGTTCCCCTCCTCGTCCTGTCTCTGGCACAGGAGGCAGAATGACCTTCCAGCGTAAGTCGGGTTTGGCTCTGCAAACGGTTTCACAGCCCTCAGTGCTGGAGCATTCAGGGGACCCCAGCTCTTGAGGTGATTCCCAGCTCCTTACCTCCATCTCAGTGTGGGTTTCTCTGGTCCCTGTCTCCTCTACCCTGTGGTGAGGATGCAGGAGGTCCGTATCTGTCAGCTCTGTCCCCACCTGCTTCCAGCCTGTCCATTTGTGCAGCTGACCACACACTGTGCGGGTACCTGACAGGCTGTGTATCTGCTCTCCTTGCAGGAGGTGAAGCTGTATAAAAATGCACGGGAGCGAGAAAAGTGAGTCCATCCCCAGCCGAATGGGTTCCCATGTGGTACACAGTTCTGTGGGGCTTGGGAGTGCTGGGACTTCAAGCTGTTGTCTGCAGTGAGGTCCTTGCTCGGGAGATGCTGGGGCTGATGGTGCAGGGAGCTCTGCGTTCTGATGCTCTGTCCCCGCGCCAAGCTAGGAAGGACCCAAGAGCCCTTCTGCTCCGCCTCTGCCATTGGCCAGGGCAGCCTGCGGCTGAGAAAGATGCAATAGACGGAAGGGTCTTCTCCACAAAAAGGGAGTGCTCCTGCTGGGCTGTGGAGCATGAGAGCCCCTGTGCTGTTCCCAGGGACGCGGGCGCATGTATAGCGGTGGGGGTCACAGGCTATGCGCCTTCACGGGCTTCTGCGCTTGGGTTTCAGGTACGATAACATGGCTGAGCTGTTTGCGGTGGTGAAGACGATGCAGGCTCTGGAGAAAGCCTATATCAAGGACTGTGTCTCTCCCAACGAGTGAGTCCCCAGCTGGGTTTTGTTTCCAGCCTGGTCTCTCCCAGGGGAGCCAAGCGGATGCAGCAGCAGGAGCATCTCCTGCAGGATGCGTCGTTACCGAGTGGAGCAGAGTGACCTCCCCTCCCCAGGGCACTGCGGACACACTGGGGAGGGGGCTCAGAGAAGCATCAAAACAGCCCCTTAGTCCCCCCTCAGGCCCTGCCCACTTCCCCTGGGGGCCAGGCAACATTGCTCCATGCAGAGGGTCTCCAGTCAGAGACCCTGGGGAGCCTCCCCTGCCGTGGGGGCTGTTACAGTGTTCTCCTTTCCCCTGGGGACCTGCTTGTACATCCTCGACCTCCGTGTTCCCCTCCTGCTTGGCATGAGCCACTCCAGCTGTTCTTACTCCATGCACTGCCCCAGGTACACCGCAGCCTGCTCCCGGCTCCTGGTCCAGTACAAAGCTGCCTTCAAATAGGTACAGGGATCCGAAATTGGCTCCATCGATGAATTTTGCCGCAAGTTCCGGATGAGTTCAGCCTCCAGCAGTACAGCTTTTGGGGACTCTGGGACAGGAATCTCGGGGGGCTCCTAGAACAGTGGGGGCGGGGGGGGGCTGTGTTGCTGCTGAGTTCTACATGTAGGCCGCATCGACACTAGTCCCTTCCTTTTGGGGCGAGTTGGGAATATGCTAATGAGGCACCACTGTGAATATGCAGTGCCTCATTAGCATAATAGTGGCCCCACACAATTGGAAAGCACAGCTTTTGAATTGTGCGCTGCCTCTTTAGACGGGGGCTTTTTGAAAGGACACTCCTCCGCCCCCAGACTTTGAAAAACCCTTCTTCCTAAAACCAAATAGGAAGAAGGGGCTTCCGAAGTCCGGGGGGTCCTTTCGAAAGGCCCCTGTCTACATGGGCGGTGCGCGATTTGAAAGCAACACTTTCAAATTACATGCAGCCACCATTATGCTAATAAGGCTGTGAGGGGGTTCGGGGTCTCCATCCTCTGCACCCCATCCGCAGGCAGGAGAAGAGCAGGTTTATTAGGCAACAGGGCACAGCGTCGTACAGAGGAGTCAGTGCAGCCGGCAGAGACAGCCAGTCCAAGCCATGCTGGGGAGAGGAGGCCCCGAGGGGCCCCCGGAGCCGGGGTCTTGCCCCCTCCTTTGTCTCTGTCTCTCCCAGCCCCGACTAACTGCTTCCAACACCCAGTTCCAGTTCAAACCCCTCAGGCTCCACCTCCTCCTTTGTCTGCAGCCCAGGGGTGTCACCTGGTCGCCAGGTTACCCTCAGCAGGAGCCCCACGTGTACACACAGGTATCTCCCACTACATCACAGAGGCACTGCATATTCATGGCAGCGCCTCCTTAGCATCTTCCCAACTTGCTCATTAACATGTCCCTTCTGAAAGGAAGGGGCTTGTGTAGACATAGCCCTACTGTGCCTGACTGACTTAGATGCTGGGGGGAGAGACTGCATAGATTTGTTTATTCCAAGCCTGGAGGAACCAGTGTGGTCACCCAGGCTGTTCCCCTGTGTCCCTCTGGCCAGAGCCCTGCCCCCAGCTCACTCCCAGAGCAGACCTGTCCCATGAGAAATACAGCCCGCCTAGATTTAAAAACTGTCGGTGCTGGAGAACCCACCAAAGGTGAATTACACTCTCGCGGTCACCTGGCTTAGAGAGGGGGCCCCTGGGCTTGGGGGGGTGAGTGTGCGCACGCGCGCGCGCACACACACTCTCTCTCTCTTTCTCTCCCTCCCTCCCCTGGACCAAAGGCACTTCCACCTTGTCGTAATCATATTACCTTCGTATAAATCCCGTGTACTTCCACGTCACACCTGCAGCAGTATTCAAGGTCACCACATCTCTAAAAAGATGTATTGGAATTGGGAAAGGTACAGAAAAGGGCAGAAAACCAATTAGGGGTATGGAATGGCTGGGGTATGGTGTGGGGAGAGTAGTAAGAGTGGGATTTCTCAGGTTGGAAAAGAGGCGGCTAATGTCCAGAACATCCCAACTGGTTGGACAAAGTCGATAAGGAAGTGGTGTTCTGTCTTCCTTCTTCTAATGCAAGAACTAGGGGTCACCCCATGAAACAAACAGGTAGTGGGGTTAAAACAGACAGAAGGACGGATTTCTTCACACAACGCAGGGCCAGCTGTGGGACTCCCTGCCACAGGGCAATGTGAAGGCTGAGACTATAACAAGGCTCAAAAACCTACTGGATATGTTCATGGAGAACAGGGCCACAAATGGCTGTTCAGCAAGGTGGACAGGGTGGTGCCTCTAGCCCCGTTTTTCAGAAGCTGGGACTGGGTGACAGGAGAAGGATCACCTTTTGGTGACGTGTTCTGGTCATGCCCTCTGGGGCACCCAGCACTGGTCACTGTCTGCGACCAGGCTGGGTGGCCCTATGTTCAAACCATCTGGCCACGTTCTGTACTGTGCTCCCTTCCCCCGGCTTAGCACATGGAGCGGAACCCGGCTTTCCCTGGGAAATGCTCTTTGTTGGGGGTTATATGGTGCTTGTTACCCTGCCCTGAGCTTGCCCAGCCTCATTGTAACCCTCCTGCTGCTGCAGCTCGACTGACCGCTGGCCATGGAGAGGATCAAGGAGGATCAGCCAATCACCATCAAGGACGACAAGGGCAACCTGAACCGCTGCATTGCTGACATCGTCTCTGTACGTTCCCGGGGCAAGGGGCTGTGCGCACTGTAATCCTGGCATCCTGTGCTTCTGGGACTTTGGCAGCTGGCCTGGCCTGTGCAGCTGCATGGCTGGTCCCCAGGGGGCTGTCAAGGGCCCGCTGTCCTGGCTTGCCCCCACCCTCCCAAGAGGGCCGGAGTGAGGTGCCCTGCTGCTAGCTTCCAGGCCATTGCTGAGGCACCTCTTTTCTCTTCCAGCTTTTCATCACAGTGATGGACAAGCTGCGCCTGGAGATCCGAGCCATGGATGAGGTGAGAATCATTTACAGAGGGACAGAGGATAAGACAGGGAGTATCTTACAGCCTTGGTATAAATCCAGGGTACACCCCCAGCTTGAATACTGCGTGCAGATGTGGTCGCCTCATCTCAAAAAAAAAAAAAAAAAAACACCCTTGGCTGTAGAAAAGTTTCAGAAAAGGGTAACAAAAACAATGGATTTGGACCGGGTCCATCTGAAGAGAGATTAAAAAGTCTGTGACTTTTCAGTTTAGAAAACAATAGATGAAGGGTGCGGGGACGACTAAGAGGTGGACAAAATCATGACTGGTGTGGAGGAAAAATAAGGAAAAGGTATTTACTTGTTGCCACCACACGAGATCTAGGGGTTACCCAGTGAAATTAGCAACATGGTTAAGAACAAACAGGATGTATTTCTCATGCAGTGCACCGTTCACTTCTGGAGCTCCTGGCCAGAGGATGGCGTGAAGACCAGGACTTTATCAATAGAGTTCCAAAAAGAGCTAGATCCATTCAGGGAGGTGAGGTCCATCGGTGGCTGTTAGCCAGGATGGGCAGGAATGATGGCGCTAGCCTCCGTTTGTCAGAAGTTGGAACTAGATGACAGGAGATGGACCACTCAATGCTCAGCTGTTCTGTTCGCTTCCCTTGGGGCATGTGGCATTGGCCACTGTCCGAAGACAGGGCACTGGGCAAGATGGATTTTGGTCTGACCCGGTGTGGCTGGTCTTCGGAGAGAGAGGGGGACAAGCTAGGGGTGCATGGAGGCTTCACTGCTGGCAGCAGCGCCTGAAGGGGGGTGGGGCTTTCCCAGCCGGGCCCCAGGCAGGAAAAGCAGAAGCTCCATGCTTTTGTGCATCCAGATCCAGCCAGACCTGCGGGAACTGATGGAGACGATGAACCGCATGAGCCACCTACCTCCTGACTTCGAGGGGAGACAGAAAGTGAACCAGTGGTGAGTAGGGTGCTCTGAGGCCCCTGCCCTCTGCAGGAGCAAGCCCGGGTCCTGACCCAGCTCTCCAGGACAGGGCCTGGACCTGCCTTGCCCCATGGCGCTCCTGCCAGTCTGAGGGCATGGGGGAGCGCAGAGTGCCTTCGGGCCCAGCTCCATCAGTCTGCTCCCTCTGCAGTGGGAGGTGCTTGTCCCCAGCCCTGCTCGCCATGTCTGATCAGGGGACTGGTTGCGGGGTGGGACCGTGGCCAGAGGAGCTACCAGCTTCCTCCTAGGCCAGCACTCAGGGCGACAAGTCATGGCTCCTGCCAGGTCCCTCCAGTACTAGTGCAGGCGCAAAGTGCAGCCCAGCAAAGGGCCGCCTTCCTGCTCTGGGGGCCAGGACTGTGCCTTGACTCTCCCCGGCAGGCTGCAGACGCTGAGCGGCATGTCTGCCTCTGACGAGCTGGACGATTCCCAAGTGCGCCAGATGCTGTTTGATTTGGAATCCGCCTACAATGCCTTCAACCGGTTCCTGCACTCCTGAGGCTGGGCCCTGCGCCCTGCCTGGTCCTGAGGAGCGCCCTCCCACTGTAGCAGTCCAGCAGGCTCCAGGCCCTTTCCCCTAGGCTGCTGTTGGGGGCAGGAGGCTGGGAGTGGTGCACTGCAGCCATTCCCGCAGCAGGGTTAGGGCTGAGTCAAGTTGAACTGTGCTGCTGCAGGGTACGTTCACACTGGGCCAGCTCCAGCCAGCCTGTCTCCTCTCCTCCCTCCCCGTGAGTCCTGCAAGCAGGGCGGGAGACTTGTACACCTGCGGTAATAAACCCCCATGCTGGCTAGCCTGCGGTGCTGTGGCTCTTGCTGGGTGGGAGAAGCAGGCACAGCCACTGCACCTGTACTCGGCCTGTACCAGCCCATCAGCTCAGATTTTCTGGGTGCCACAGCAGCTGGCTAAGGCAGGGTGCTCCACCCTTGCTGACAACAGGTCATGCCCCAGGCTGCAGGGGAGCCTGGGAAATGAGGGTGAGGGGTGTCAAACAGCTGTCCAGAGGGGGAGAAGGCTGGCAGGGTACAGAGCTCTGGCCCAAGCAGCAGAGGGCCAGGTCTCTGCGTCACTGCCTGCAGGGTGGCACAACGCCGGCCTGGAGCAGAGGAGACATACAGCACTTTATTGATTGGTTTCCCATGCCCCTGCACCAGGCAGAAGCCCACCCTGTGCAGCCAAGAAAACACCAGCCAGCTAATAAGTCTGTCTGAACTAGTCCAGTGGCCACTGGCAGGGCAGAGCTAGAACCTGTACAGCTCGGGAATGGGGGACAAATAAAATATCACCCTCCACCTGTGTGGGGAGACGTGCAGTAGGGAAGGGCTCTTCTGCAGGTGGCCGCCTTCAGTCTCTGGCAGCTTATTTCCCCACGCTGGCTTCAGAGCCTGCTCCAAGGCCAGTGCTGCCCCAGGAGCCAACCCCCCAGCCCTGCCAGCAGCCCCAGGGTTCTGCTGCGCAGGTGTGACTGCAGCTGGTGAGACACCACAGGCTGGAAGCAAGCTCTCCGGGGACACTCTGGGACTTGCCACCCCTCTCTGTTAGCAGCACAGGCCCGGTAGCTCACTGCCTCCTGGGGACACAGCCGAGGCCTTGGTTCCAAAGCCCAGGGACCCCCATGGGGCAGAGTCCTGCAGCGTTCTGGTGCTCGGAGCCCGAGGCAGACAGGCCCAGTTCCACAACAGCAGCCGGGGCCCTGCCTCCTTTGGTTACGACGGGACCAGCAGCTCCCTTCTCAGCTTGCACTGGTGCCAGGTGGGGGGAAGCTGCAGGGCTCTGGGCCCCCAGAAAGAACAGGTTGTGCAGCAGCAGCAGCCAGGTCCTGCCCCTCCCCATGGGCGAGGCCTGAGTTCTGAGTGCAGAAAAGTTGCTGGCACAGGCCGGGCACCGTGCCTGGTTCCTCACGTCTGCCCAAGTTCCCTCTGCGAGCAGCCACAGCCCCAAGCAGGATGGGCCTCTTGTGTGCTCCAGCTGCGAGCGGTCGGGCACTTCAGATGCTCTTACAGAAGAGCTTGTGGTGCTGCGTGACTGCGCTCAGAGAGGTGCCCGGGGGGCCAAGCCAGGACTCACCCACGCCCCGCTGGTTGCTGCCGCTCAGCTGCCGGCTGCAGAGCCGCAGCTCACGCACGTTGGCAGAGACCCGGGCCCACGTGGTGCTGTCCAATGGGCCTCGCACCCTGCAGCCTGCGGGAAGGAAACAGGCCGTTGTAGCCACTGTGGCTCACTGAGAATCCTGGACCCGGCCCAAGAGGGGACAGGCTGGGTGACCCCCCTTGTGCCCTTTCTATCAGCTGCAGCCCCTCACTACTCCAGTCCTGCCTCCTCTGCTCTGCTCTGCTCTGCACACCACTACGGAGAGAGAAGCAACTCGGCAGCGCCAGCCAGGCCGGGGGCTCTGCTGGATCAGGAGCAAAACTCCAGGGCTCACAGCCTGCCCCTGCCCCCTCAGGATCACCTCTCAGTCCCTCCAGCGAGGGCAGGGTGATGCTCCCCCGGCCCTGCCAGGTGCAGGGAAGCAGGACCCCTCCGCAACCCAGGGATCTTGGAGCCCTTCACCCCCTCACCTGCCAGGCTGAGGTATTGCAGCCCCTGGCGCCTCTCCCCCAGCGCTGACAGCAGCATCTGCAAGCCCCCGCTGGTAACCTCTGGGTTTGCAGACAAATCCAGGGAGATCAAAGTGGGACAAACCAGGAGGCACCTGGGACCAAGAGAGTCAAACAGCCCCATGCCTCTCGGCTCACCCACAATGCACTGCTGCCCCATGGCCCACCCACTCCCTGGGGGCTAGGTGTTAGATGTGCGGTGTGCTGGCACTGCAGCCTTGGAGCGAGACCCCCAGGGAGCACAAGGTGCGACGGGGAAGGGAGGCAGCTGGACAGGTGTACTGCCTGTGAAGTGCAGTAGCAGAACCAGCAGCTCCACCCGACCACCAATCCACGTACGCCCGGTTCTGTAGGCAGGTCCTGCCGCTCACCAGGCCTCCCACCCAAGGGCTTGTGGCTCAGACTCCCTTCCCACTCCGCCTCTTTTTACGGGAGGGGGTTCACCTGGTGGCCCAGAAAAGCACAATGCAGGGACAGAAGGTGGCCAGTGGGCTAAAGGCGAACATGGCCACCTTACCTCTCACTCAGGCTCTCTTCCTACTATGTCCCCATGGGCTGGCTGCTGGGCCCAGCCACCCCACGGCTCCTACCCAGCAGGAGATCACTCCGCATAGGACCCAGCTGGGTGAAGGTTGGTGTCACACACCCACCCCATTACCTTCTGCCCCACAGCAAAGCCCCTGGCCCAGGGACCCCAGCGCTGCCCCTTTACCTGGCCAGCTCTGCGACAGCCTCATCATTCAGGTGGTTCCCAGAGAGAGCCAGGTGGGTGAGCGCACATCCCTGCTGGAATGGAACGGGGGGGGCTGAGCCCAAAGCCACACACCACAGCTGAGCCAGTCAGGGCGAAGCCAGCTGCGTGAGAGGCCCACAGCCCCAGGACAAAAGGGGTTCCCCTGCCACATGCAGAGCTCCTGCAACTCCTGGAGCCAGAGAAGGGTTACTGCAGGACCCCCTTGCACCCGTACCTGTGTCAGGCACCTGACCACCGGATCCACGAGAGGCTCGCCTAGGCGGGCCGCCACCGAGCCAATCTCCAGCTGGCTGAGGGTGGCGTAGGGCAGACTCCTGAGCAGCAGCTGCAGGCCGCTGGAGCCCAGGGCATTGTGGGACAAAGCGAGGGTCTTCAGGTGCACAGCTCCTGGGCCAGGGGCATGCGGGAGAGACAGTGTGTTAAGAGTGAGCCAGCTGCCGTCTGGCCCGGGCAGATAAAGGAGGCTGGGAGCTTGGCGGAGGGCCTGTCCATAGCTGCCTAACTGGAAACTCAGGCACCCAACAGGCCTGCACTGGGAAAGAACGGCAGAGCAGGCTGCTGTGGGGCAGACCTGGCAGGGAACCCAGGGCGTGGTGGCTGTGGGGCAAGACTGAGGCAAGCCCAGGCCTGGGTAGCTGCGAGCTGTGGGGCAGAAGCTGGCAGAGAGCGGACAGGACAGCGGTCCGCATTCTTTCCATGAGTGGAACCATCCTCACCCCCAAGCTGTAGGCCCCGTCCCAGTGAATGGGGCCCTCCTGGCAGTGCCTCTGTGTCACAGGGGGGCCTAGCCTGTAGACCGTGGCGCTGGGGGAGGGGAGCCACAAGGGAGGGCACCACCTGTACCATGAGGCCACGCCTGCTGTGCCCCCACTCGGGGCTGGGGGAGTGCAGGGGCACTTACCTTTCAGGCTCTTGGCCAGCAGGAGGCGCTGGTGCTGCCCAAAAGCCTCAGAGAAGCCACAGGCCTGCAGCCAGAGCGTGGTCAGGACCGGGCAGGCTCGAACCAGGCAGGCCAGGGCCTCGCAGCTCTTGTCCCCTAGGGGGTTCAGGCTGAGGTCCAGCTCTTCCAGGCTCTGGAACAACAGGGGCGGAGGAGTCACCCCAACCTGCTGGGCTCTGCCCTGTGCCACCAGACAGCCGGGGCTGGACCCCCGCTGGGAGGACCACAGCGGCAGCCTCAGCCCCAGAGAAGGGACGGAGCAGCAGAGCCCCCCCCATGCTACAGGGACCCTCACAACCAGCCCCTCCCCAGAAGGACCTAGGAGCAGGCACCTTGGCACCAGCACGGCCACAGCTTACTCCTCCCTGATCCGGGGAGCCCCTGGTGTCCATCAGGGCAGCCCTGGCAGGAGCTCATCAGGGCCCTTTACACCAGCAGTGCCAGAGCCGTAGCCCAGAGCGCCAGGATGGGCAGCTTGGGGGTCCCCGAACCTGCTTGTGTCTCCGGGGTTCAGGCGGGAGGCCGGGGCCCCTCCCACCTGCCGTTGAGGGGAAGGGAGGTGCTGGACACACCCACAAGCCAACCTGGAAGACCGCTTGGGAGGGCAGCCCTGCTGCCAGCGCGCGGAGCCCCTCAGCACCGAGCTGGTTGGCCGACAGGTCGAGGAGGGCCAGGCTGGGCATGGTGCCCAGCGTAGCCAGCAGCTCGGCAGCCAGGCCATCGTCCAGCCCCGTCCCAGCCAGCCGCAGCTGGCGGATGGAGCTGTGCAGCTTGAGGGCACGCAGGAGTGGGGTGAGGTGGGGTTGGTGCAAGGAGAGGCCACAGGTGCTGAACGAGGGGCCCGACTCCTCCAGCTCCATCATCTTCAGCAGAAGCCGGTGCTCGCCTGCAACAGGAGTCCATGAGGGAAGACCAGTTGCTGTGGGGCACCCAGACTGACGAGCTCCCAGCCAGCTGCTGCCTGGCCGGGGCTAGAGCCAAGCAGCCAGGGAGAGGGTGGGGGGCAGCCGCGACCGAGGACACCCTCCCCCCGCCCAGCACCACGTGGGGGGCAGCCGCGACCGAGGGCTCCTGACATTGCGCACCGTTCAGCGGATGCTGGACAGGTCTTCCCCTGGCATGTAGCACGGCCCTGGGGGTACCAATCTGTCCACCCGAAGCCACATTCCACCTCTGTCCCCTTCCGTAGCTGGGCCAGTGACCCGGAGACTGAGGGACTTGCCCGAGGTCACACACGCAGACGGTGGCACAGCTGTGCCCAAGCCCCCTGGACCAGCCTTCCCACTGGAGCCCCTCCTGCCTGTCCCCCCCACGGGCCGGCTGGCACTCTCCCCAGCCGGCTGACCGCCCTGAGGCGCTACAAAACCCAGCGAGACCCTGTACATCCAACGGTTCCCACACGCAGGCAGGCAGCAGGGTCCGTGGCATCCCCTTACCCACGGCCAGGCTGCAACAGGCCTTGCGATACCGGTCGGTGAGCGGGGGCAGGTCCCAGGACTGCACCTCTGCCAACACCTGCAAGGCAGACGAGAGCCCTATGGGTAGGAAGGAAGGCCGGCTGGCTGGGCAGCACTGGCAGGCTCAAACACAAGGGGAAGGGCATCGCCAGTGAGGGGTGAAGCCAGACCTCCGAGCTCCCAGTCATCTGGGCCCTGCCGGTTGGTGCAGAGTCCACAGTGATGGGCCCCACCACGACCCTTCAGCGGCCTACAGGGGGACCTGGTGGGCTCAGCCCTGGAAGCGCCAATCCTGGCTCGGGTGCCCCTCACCTCCTCGTTGCTTTGCAGGACGTCCACGATGAGATCCTGGGGAGCCAGCAGTGCCCCTTCCTTCTTGAGGGTGAGCTGGGGCAGCAGGCCACAGGCCTGGTAGTGGCGCTGCGCCGCCTGCTCTGCCAGCCACGCCACCGGGCATCTCTCGAGGCCACTGCAAGGGAAGGGAAGGGAAGGGCTGAGCCAGAGCGCCCCACCAGAACCAGGCCCCCAGCCCGCCCTCCCAGGGTGGGGCAGGAACAGGGCAGCCCCCCTCAGTGGCAGAGGGGAATGGCCCTGTTACCCCAAGTCCCTGACCCCCTGGCGCTGCCTGGGAGCTGGACCCCTCCGAGGGTGCTGCTAATGTTGCCCCAGACCCGGCTAGGGGGGCAGGACTCCCGGGCTCTGGGCCACGCTGGGAGGAAGGATGCGAGGCGGCTCTCACCTGTGCGGCACGGGGATGAGGAAGACGTTGTCTTGGACCCGGACCCGCACTCGGATGGGGGGTGGCCGAGTCGGGGCTGCAGCCAGCAGTGGGGCCTGGGAACAGGAGAGGGGAGTCAAGACCCAAGAGACAGCCCAGGGGACTCCCTTGCTGTTGTGCACCCCCAGCACCTCACCTGTGGGGCCTCTCCACTGCCGTCTACGGGCCTCAGACCAGCGGCTGGCTCCGGAGCCACCAGGGCCTGGCCCCCGCGGGACCGACCCAGCGACGTCCTGTCCACTATCTGGGTGAGGCGGCTTTGCCGGGCCCTCCTCTTCTGGGGCAGAGCAGCTGGGAAGGGGGCTGCGCCGTCGCTCTCAGACCCACTGGTGCCCCCTGAGTCCGAGCCCGACTCCCCCGGGCGCCGGTGGCTCCTCTTGTGGGGCTCCCGGCTCGCCCCCAGGTCGTCCTCCAGCCAGTCATCCCCCACGTACTCCTCGGCTGGGATCAGGGCCGGCCTGGCAGAGGCCTCGGCCGGCACCTGCTCAGGGACCTGGCAGGACTGGGCACTGCCCACGCCACGGATGGATGCTTCGTACTTGGCCTGCCCGGTGCCAGCGGGGGGCAGCCCAGGCTCTGCCCGCCCGAGGAACCCCGGCACCCGGCTCTCCTCCCCCGGCGCCCTCAGGCTCAGGAGCCGCTGCCTCTTCTTGATGGGCCGGAGCGGGGTCATGCACTCGTCCAGCTTGGCCCAGCACTCTGGCCCCTGCCCGCCACGCTGGGTCAGGATCCTGCAGGGCGCAGTCGCCTTCGTGGAGGGGCCCCCACTCTGGGGCTGGGGGGCCACAGCTGAGTGGGGGGGTGTCAGCGGCTCAGAGAGCTCCGCATCAAACAGCTGGCTGTGCGGCACATCCTGTGGGGGCTGAGCCACCTCTGCTGCTGGGCGGGAGACAGGGAACCCCGTGAGTTGGGCCCAGCCCCCAAGAGATGCCCCCCCACAGCACCACTCCCACCCGGCCTCACCTCGCCCCACCACCGCCTCCTTGAGCAGCTGCTCCATGGCTCGGCAGCGCTGGCGTGTCTCCTGGTCCAGGTCCCGGCCGTACATCCTCACCCACTCCCGGAGGGTGCCCAGAGGGCTCAGGCCCTGCGGCGGATAAGATGGAGGGGCTGAGCCTCAGGGCCGCCCCCAGAAACCCCACAGCTGTGCAGGGGTGCCCAGCCCAGCGCCCGCCCACAGGCCGCTGCTCCCCCACCTTGGCGTTCCTCAGCACCGCCGACGCGCCCCTCTGGAGCAGCAGCTCGGCCACGTCGAAGTGGCCGCAGTTGAGAGCGTCGTGCAGGGGGGTGATCCCCTCGCAGCCTGGGCCCCCGGGGTCATCGATGGAGGCACCACGCTCCAGCAGCAGCCGCACGATCTCTGGGCACAGGAGCCGGCAGTTACTGGTGGGTGGCAGCACCAGGGCCCCCTCCAGCCGGCCCCCATCACCCGTTCCAGCCCCTGCCGTCATCCGCCTCCCACACCGACACCCTCCCACCCTCCTCACCACTCACCCAGGTGCCCGTGGTTACAGGCCTCGTGCAGCGGGGTCCAGCCGCAGTAATCCCGCGGGTTCAGGGGGTGGCCCTGCCCCCAGGAGGAAAGAGACATGAACAGGCATGAGGGTTACGTGGGGGCCAGGTGCCCTGCTGGGCTTCATGCCAACTCCCGCAGGATCTCCCCCTCCAGCTGCCCTCCCTGCGGGCCAGGCCGGGAAGCTGCCCCAGTGCCCAGCGCCTACCTGGCTCACTCCCACGCGCCCTGCAGGCAGGACACACTTGCTGAACGCGTCCCCTGCTGGGGGCTGTGAGGGCCAGAGCAGAGGGACGCCGCGACCCCAGCCAGCCGCCCAGCTGCCCCCACGGGCCGACGGAAGGTACCCCAGGGCGCCCTGCCTGGGAACGAGGAGCGGCTCCCACCTGCTCCAGGAAGAAATGGACCCGGCGCAGGTTCCCGTCGATGCAGGCGCGGTGCAGCGGGGTCTCACCCCGGTCGTTGCGCCGGTTCCACTGCAGGGCACAGGGAGGGCGGAGGCGGGGTCAGCACTGCCCGGGGGCCCCAGATCAGAGCCACCCCCTAGGCCCCCCGCCCCGCGCAGCGCCCCGGGATCCGGCCTCGCCGGCGCAGGAGCTGGAGCGACGGCCCCACGGGGCGAGGACGCTGCGCCCAGGCCCAGCCTCACCTTGGCGATCCTGCGGCGGCCAGGCACGCTCTTGCTGTAGCCGTCCAGGTCATCTTCCTCCCCGTCTGGAACGCACAGGCCTGAGTGAGGCACCCGGCTCCAATACAGCCCCCACCCTGCCAAAGGGGGGCCCGCGCCAGGCAGACGCGCAGGGCTACAGCCTCACCCGGCCGGGACTCGGCTCCGGCTCCCTCCCCATCCCCCCCAGCCGGCCCACTCACCGCTCTCAGACAGCTCCAGGTCGCTCTCCTCCAGGGGCTCGCTGCTGTCCTCCTCCTCCTCCTCCTCCTCCCGGCTGTCCCTGGCGCTGCTCCAGCCCTGCGAGCGGCACAGGCCCTGAAGCCTGGCCAGCGTGTCGGGGGCCTCAGGGCGCCCCCACTTCTGCTGCAGGGGGTGAAGGTGCTGTAGGATTTGCCGCTGGGGGGGTGAAAGGATGGGCTGATCACCCTGCCCAGCCGCAGATGGGGTTGGGCGCTCCCAGGGCTGCTAGCCCAGGCCTTGTCAGCTGGGGGCGCTGGCCTTTAAGGCAGTCCCCAGGCCCCGCCCCAGGCCTGAAGGGGCCCTGCAGGGAGCAAGGCCAGGGCACTGACCATTGGAGCAGCTCCCAGGTCCCCCAGCCCCTGCCTAGCCCAGAAGGAGCAGCTCCCAGCACTGACCACTGGAGCAGCTGCCAGGCCCCCCAGCCTGGCCCAGCAGACAGGCTACGAGTGAGGGGAGGACGCTGGCTAGGCACTCTCGAGTCCAGCCCCAGCACCGCAGCTGCCCTGGGCGCCTTTCAGCTCCGAGCCCCGGCACCCCACGCCCTTCCCCTGCCTTTCTGCTGTGCTGGCGCAGGAGGAGCCGGGTGCAGCCTGGAATCCTGGGCGGAGTGAGGAGCTGGGCTCCCCGGCAGGTGAGCAGCACGGTCCCTCCCGGGCATGTGCCAACAAGGAGCAGAGCCTGGAAGCGGGAGGGGGCCAGAAACCAGCACTTTCGGCCACAGGCCCTAGCAGGGAGGTGTTGTGCGTAGGGCGGGGGGCTGGGAGGACTCCTGGGTGCCAGTCTCAGTTATCGCAGGCTCGGGGGACCCCGGGAGGGGCACTGCCAGCTGCCCAGCCTGAAGGGGGTGCTGCAGGCGAGCACTGGCATCCCCATTGGGCAGCAGCTTTGGGCCCGTCCCCTCACCTGCAGCCTGGGCTCCCCAGCCTGCTCCGCGCACCGGAGCGCGCTCTGAAAGCAGGGCTCCAGGGCCTCGTAGCCTTCGCCAGCCTCCTCCCTGGCCAGGGCGATGTTCAGCCAGGTCTTCCCCTCCTGGGGCACACAGACAATGGGATTAGCTTCCCCCCACCAGTCCAGCTCCACTGGCAGGGAGCCCACCCAGGGGCACGGGGTAAGTGACAAAGAGCAACTCCTTTGCCATCCTGACTCTTACTCCTGCCCCACCCTCCTTCCCTGCTCCCGAGCTGTGGGGCCCAGCCAGGCCCTGCTTGCTAGCTGAGCTCCCCTCCCGCAACTCCCCAGAGCACGGCCAAGCCCAGCACGGGGTCCCCAGGCCCTGCAGGGTGAGACCGGCGGGCAGAAGGCAGAGCCCAGGCCGCCCCCTCACCTCCAGTGGGTTTCCTCGCCGCAGCGCCAGCTCCGTCTGGTAGTGCTGGACCGCCCGGCCGGGCTCCCTCAGGTCCGCAAAGGTGGTAGCCAGAGAGACGTGGATCACAGCCAGCTCCTGCTCAGGCTTCTGCAGGGACTCGGCGTAGCGCAGCTGCCAGAGACACCGTCCACAGCATGCTGTGCCCGGGGTGGCCGCCCGCCCCCGCAGGGCTCGCCCAGCCCCATCCCTGCTGCCTGCAGGAATCTGAGCGGGTGCCCCTGCCCTCGGGCCAGAGCTTGGCAGCACTTCGGCGGCTAGGAGGAAGCGGAACCAGCCCCTTACCATGCACGGAGCCCAGCCTCCAGGCAGCCTGGTCCTCCCCCAGCCCACAGGCCGAGAGCAGGGGCAGCCCTCACCCACCTGCCTCTGGTAGAACTCCACCGCCCGGCGATAGTCCCCATGCTTGGAGAACAGGTCCCCCAGCTGCTCACAAAGGCCCAGGGCTGTCTGCAAGTCGCCGGGCACTGCCTCCTCCAGAGCCTCCTGCAGATGGCTGACCTTCATGGCTGGGGGAGAGGCCAGCAGTGTGAGTGGCACGCACCGGGGGTGGGCTGGGTTCTTCCCCCTAGAGGCTCAGGGCAGGTAGGGGAGCCACAGGTGAAGGGGTATGTGGGGACCAAGGTGCCCCTCACCCAACCCAGCCTGCAGGCCTCTGGGACAGTGAGCACCTGCTGAGCCCCCTTCGCTGCCCCCCTGGGCTGGTGCGGGGTCAGTGTCAAAGCACCGCCCTGTGGTGCCACTGGGGCTACGTCGGGGACGTGCCAGAAGCCCTGTCAGGAGTGGCCTGTGCAAGCGCGGCCCTGCACCCGAGAAGCCGCGGCACCTTTCCCTGGGCGTGCCTGTGACACGGGGTGGGGGGGGCGGGCACCGCCCCAGGAGCCACAAGCCACACAGGGCTGTGAAGGGGAGGGGCTGCACTGAGAGCCAGAGGTGGAGAGCTCCCAGCCCCAGTCAGCCTGGGCTGAGCCCTGGGGAGTGACACCCAACCTCCTCCCGGCCAGCTGCACAGGCCACTGGGTCCCCTCAGCCCCCCCCGCGCCGTGTCGCAGGGAGCCCCAACCCGAGCCCCCTCACCGTAACGCAGGTTCCTGCGGATGCTCTCGCGCTGCTGGGGCTGCTGGGAGCCCAGCACGTAGGCCTTCTTCAGCGAGCGCCTGGCGGCCACAAAGTCCCTCAGGCTGAGGAGCACCTGCAAGGCCCCAGGGCAGCAGGGTCAGCAAGGGGAGGGGCAGAGAGGTCCAACTACCAAAGGGTGCTGGCCTGGCGGGGGGGAGGGGGCTGTCCCCTTGCTGGCCATGCTGGGTGGTCAGGCCCCAGGGGGAAGAGCTTGGGGGCCAAGTACGGGCTCCCCGCTGCCCTCACCTGGGCGATGCCGGCACAGCACTCACTCTCCATGCACTTCTCCTTCATGGTGTGGGCGCAGTCGCGCGCCCGCTCCAGGCAGCGCATGGCCTTGGAGTGCTGCCCCTCACGCAGGTGGATGTGGCCCAGATTGAAGTAGGCCCGGTACAGGTCTTCGTAGAGGTGAGTCTGCCTAGAGGGAGATTGGTCACCCCCAGGGTCGCCCGCCCATTCACGTCCTCAGGAAACCCCTGGGCCCTGGGCCCCCACCTGACACCCCCCAGCCACAGCACCAGCTGGTTTCCTGAGCCAAACGGCTGCAGCCACCAGCAGAGGGTGAACCCCAGGGAAACACAGGAGCTCTTCAGAGGGACCTTCGGCCTATCAGCACCACCACCCGCCCCCCACAGGGAGGGGCCAGGGCCTTGCTCGGAGATGAAGATGCTCTTCTTGATGTACTGGCTGCACCTGGCCTGGTCCTTCATGCTGTCGTACACCAAGCCCAGGTTGAGGTAAAGCCGGGCCCTCATCTCACTCAGCTCCCACTGCGGCACCTTCCCTGGGACAGCCAGAGCCAGCCCGTCACCCAGCCAGCTCCACAAGGCAGGAGCTCCAGGGCCAGAGAGGGGCTGGACAGGTCCTGGACCCCTCACCCTCCAGCTGGCCGAATGAGCTGAGCAAATTGTCTCCCAAGGGATGGGGTGCGAGTGCTGGGAGGTCCCTACGGAACAGTCTCGGGCCCGGTCCTGGCTGCCCTGGTGTGGAACCGAGAGGTCAGAAAAGGCTGGAGGTCCCTGAGTGCCCCTGCATATCCCACAATCCCGGCGGCGAGCCTAACTGGGCCTTACAAGCCAGCACGAGTAGATGGGAAGCCCGGATGAAAGCCTGAGGGCCTGCCCCTTCCTGGCCAGGCCAGGGAGTTCCAGCTCGGGGAGGGCATGGAGCTCAGGGACCAGGGACATCCCAGATGCAGGCTCTGGGGCAAGGACAAGGGGTAAAAGGTGGGGACTTAGACCGTCTGGTCAGACAGCCAAGGCAGAGGCCGACTGGTGACCCTCCCCAGGGCGCACCACATCCCAAGCTGATGGCTCCCCTCCCTAGCTCCGTGTCCCACAGCTCCCAGCCCAGCTCTCACCTTCCAGCTGCTCCTCCAAGATGGCCAGGCTCTTCATGAATGCCTGCTCCGCCTCCCAGAGCGCCTCCCCGGCCTGGCCGCTCTCCGCCACGAACATGTAGGTGCGGCCAATGGTGGCCCAAGCCCTCTGCTGCTCAGTGTGGTCGGACACAGCGCAGGCCAGCTCCAGATGCTGGCGCTGGTGCTGATGGAGCAGGAGAACAAGAGGGCGCATGAGACCCCCCAAGCCCCATGGATCTGGGCTGGCTTTGAATTGGGCCCTGCAAGGCTGACAGCTCAGGGGTTACCACTATGTGCCCTAGTGTTCCCTTTTAAACCCCTCCAGCCATTCTGTCGCCCCTCCTCTGGCTTGCTGCCCCTCTCACCCCGTGGCCTTTGGCGGGGCTGAATACTGGGAAAGTAGCTCTCAGCCCAGCTCCTGGGGAGCCTCAATCCCTGCAGCTGATTATCCCCCTCTCCCCCATTACCTTCAAAGCAGCTTCATAGTTCTCCAGCTCAGCCAGGCGCTCCCCAATCTTCCGATGGGCCACGGCACAGCCGATAACATCCTCCACGCTCTCCAGGAGGCGCAGCTCCTCCTGGTGCTCCACCAGCGCCTCTCGGTACCGCCCTGCCGGGAGCAGAGAGACACTGGGGTGACGAGCGAGCCAGCTGGCTTCCCAAGGCACAGCAGGGGCCCCTGGGATGAGGCGCACCCACTCCATCAGCTACAAGAGCAGCCAGAGTAACAAGCCCGGGGCGTAACCCCTCTTGGGGCTCAGAGCTGACATGCACCGGGGACTCAAGAGCACATCTCCTATGTTAACAACAAGTCCCGTGGCACCTTATAGACTAACGTATTTTGCAGCAAAGGCTTTCGTGGGCAAAGACCTGCTGCATCACATAGAATCAGAGAACACTAGGACTGGAAGGGACCTTGAGAGGCCATCGAGTCCAGCCCCCTGCCCCAATGGCAGGACCAAGTACTGTCTAAACCATCCCTGATAGACATCTATCTAACCTGTTCTTAAATATCTCCAGCGACAGAGAGTACACAACCTCCCTTGGCAATTTATTCCAGTGTTTGACCACCCTGACAGTGAGGAACTTCTTCCTAATGTCCAACCTAAACCTCCCTTGCTGCAGTTTAAGTCCATTGCCTCTTGCTCTATCCTCAGAGGCCAAGAAGAACAAGTTTTCTTCTTCCTCCTTATGACTCCCTTTTAGATACCTGAAAACCGCTATCATGTTCCCCCTCAGTCTTCTATTTTCCAAACTCAACAAGCCCAATTCTTTCAGCCTTTCTTCATAGGTCACATTCTCTAGACCTTTAATCATTCTTGTCGCTCTTTTCTGGACCCTCTCTAGTTTCTCCACATCCTTCCTGAACTGCGGTACCCAGAACTGGACACAATACTCCAGCTGAGGCCTAACCAGCGCAGAGTAGAGCGGGAGAATGACTTCTCGTGTCTTGTTCACAACACACCTGTTAATGCATCCTAGAATCATGTTTCCTTTTTTTGCAACAGCATCACACTGTTGACTCATATTTAGCTTGTGGTCCACTGTAACCCCTAGATCCCTTTCTGCTGTACTCATTCCTAGACATGCTCTGACAAAGCGGTTCATTGCCTCCAAAAGCTCATGCTCCAAAATCTCTGTTAATCTATAAGGTGCCTCAGGACTGCTTGTTGTTCTCGAAGTTACAGACTAACACGGCTCCCTCTGTGATACTCATCTCCCATGTTGTAGCTGACGGCCTCTGATTTTCTAGCTACAGGAAATACAGTGGCTCTAGCACACTTGGATGGCAGCAGAGCATCAGACAAAATTAGCTACGTGCAACGTTAGCCAAACTGGAGCACTCTGGGATCAGCCCAGGAGCGTACAGGGGGAGAGAACAGGCTTCAGGGGGTGCAGGCAACAGGCTGTGCCGAAAGGTAAACTGGCAGAGGGCAGGGATGCTCCTGGCACAGCTCCTCAGAGATCCGACACGAGCCCAGTTGTACCATATCTATTAATGCCCAAGGCAGGAACAGCAGGAGTGCACTGATGGGCTTTGCTGCAGACACAAGTCAGGAAGGGCGCTCGCTCCGGAGGAGGATCGGCATGGTAGGCAGGACGATCGGGGGGATCTCAAAGCCTGCAGCAGAAACGAGGCGCTGCTCAGTACGACAAAGGACAAGGTGCTTGGAGTGAAGGGCTACCAATAGCCGGAGGCTCATCAGCTGAAGTGAAGGAAGGTGAGAGAAACCTGGATGCTTTGGCTGGTTATAGGGTGACTAAAGCCACCTATGCAATGCAGCCACACAGCAGGCAAAGGCACAGTCTCTCCAGCAGAGAGAGGACCACGTCCATGACTGGTGACAGCTGGTCTGGACCACGAAGTACCATTTCCTGAGCACAAAGGGGGACTTCACCCCAGAGAAAGGCAGAGAAGAGCCACTCAGGTTGTTGAGGAAGGCAGAGGTGACTGGAAGAACTTGGCTGGCCTAGCTCGCAAAGAGAAGGCTGTGAGGGTGTCCCCCGAGTCTCCGGTGATACACCCAGGAGGTCAGGCCCAGGCTGGGGCCAAAGCAGGGAATGCAAGGGACAATGCTGGCCTGAGAACAGAGAGTCTTGAGTAAAGTTGGCTGGCACAAAGGAGAAGGTTTCTAACCATTGCAGGGAGCTGTGGGGACGGAGGCCAAACAAGATTCAGGTTAAGGAGAGAGCTAGATGTCACAATGGCAGGGAGTTTCAGGCATGGGGCGTTCTTCTTCAAGAGCAGGGCTCAGGTCACAGGCCAGGATCATCGCACTGAATCGGCTCCCTGCTGGGGGAAGGTCAGCTGTGTGGCAGACACAATCTCCTGGGGGCTGGTCCCAGCCCATGGATGTACCATCCCTGCAAACAAGAGCCATTCCAGGCCTGCTCCCACGGCCAGGAGCCCTCCCCCGCCCAGCCGTCACAAACACAGCCAGACCAGCACCGACAAAGACAGCCGAGAGCATTGCCCAGTGACCAACTTTCCAACGGTGGCCCCAAAAGCAGGGCCTCCAAACCTTCCTCAGGACGGCTCTCCCGGACCCATCTCTCCCAGCGTCAGCCCTGGCCACGAGAGCCAGACAGCAGTCAGCTAGCCACCCTTCGCCATTGAGAGCCAGGCCCTGGGACCCACTCACCATGTCTGGCCAAGATCTCCCCAAGCTGGTTGTAAATGGCAGCTTCCTCCTTCAGGCTGCCACTCCTCCGGGCCTTGTCCTTTGCTTTCTGGAGCACTGGGGGGCCGGGGGGAGAGAAGAACATCAGAACCCGGTCAAGCTCCCACAGCCTGTCAGCATCAAACCCCTCTGGCGCAGAGTCATCGGCCCTCTAACTACGTGCCCAGCTCAGGGCAACAAATCACAACACGCAGGATTTCCAATTACCTCCACCACCATGGAATCTGACCCCCAGCCTGGCTGCATGCTCCCTGGGGGAGACAGGAGCTGAGTCCCAGACAGATGGACAGGACTGTCGCAGGGTAGTCCAAACCCCCTCACCCCACACTGCCCAGACCCGTCTGGGAGCCTAGCTCAACGATCCCACCTATAAATGACCCTCTCTCTGGCCCCACACACCCTCAGCCCCACCCACCTCCACCCTCTCTGACACCCTCCTGCCTCCCTGCCACACACAACTGCAATATCGCCTTCAAATCCCACACCCCCTCTGCCCTTGCCAACCTATCACCTACCTGCCTCTGACTCCCCCCATCACCCGGCCCCCTCTGCTCCCCCATCACGCCCCAGATGGTGCACCCCCTTTGATCACCCCACACCCCACTGCCCTGCCCCGCCCCCATCACCCCACCCCATCACTGCCCTGCTCCCTCTCATCACCCCACACCCCACTGCCCTGCCCCACCCCCTCTCACTCCCCATCACCCCATACCCCGCCCCCTCATCACCCCACACCCCCCGCCCTGCCCCGCCCCCATCACCCCACCCCCCATCACTGCCCTGCTCCTTCTCACCTCCCATCACCCCACTGCCCTGCCCCGCCCCCTCTCACCCCCCATCACCCCACACCCCCCGCCCTGGCCCGCCCCGCCCCCATCACCCCACCCCACACCCCATCACTGCCCTGCTCCCTCTCACCTCCCATCACCCCACTGCCCTGCCCCGCCCCCTCTCACCCCCCATCACGCCACACCCCGCCCCGCCCCCTCTCACACACACCCCCTAGAGCTGGAAGGGACCTCTGGAGGTCATCTCATCCAGTCCCCTGCCCTGGCATCAATTTGCCCCAATCCCTCAATGGCCTCCTCAAGGCTTGAGCTCACACCCCTAGGTTTAGCAGGCCAATGCTCAAACCCCTGAGCTATCTCCCCACCCTAATTAACGGGCGTTACTCATAACTTTAACTATAAAAATTATACATGTACATAAATAGATTTTACAGGTCCAGGGGGTTATAACATTAAAAATGATAGGTCACAAGTCATTTTTTGTTCAAAACATGTCTGAGTTATTCATAGGTGTGTTCATAACCCTTTTTCCGTAAAGCGTGGGGGGATGGTCCGTCACAACAATATGTTTAATCGACTCTCTGGGTAACTTTTTTAGTGCGTCAACAAAAGCAGAGAGAAGCAACTGATGTCCACAGTCAACAATCTTATCTGGTGGCTAAACTGTGCTGCAGTCGGACAAATGCAAGGGCGAAATGACAGAACCCGGAAAAAAAAAGATTCGAAGGCTGTGCACTTTTAAAAATGAGTGGCTGCAACTCCCAGAGTATCAGAATTGGCTTATAAAGGCAAGTGAAGACTCAGGATATTGTTCTATTTGTGATGTTCAATTCACAGTGAAGTTTGATTCTGTAAAAGCCGTCAAGCATCATGCAGAAACAAAGGGTCACAAAATCAAAGTACAAGGACAGGTGTGGTGTAATGCTATCAATAAAGTCTCCGTAAAGAGTAACAATGCTGAAGAACAACGCATATGCGCAGCTGAATTGCTTTTAACCTATCATGGAGTTAAACACTACCACAGCTACCGTTCTCAAGATTGTGGAAATAAACTGTACCCCTCTGTTTTCCCTGATTCCAAAATAGCTTCCAAAATTCACTGTGGAATGACAAAAGTAGAAGCTTTGATCGAGGCTGTATTAGCACCACATTCTTTAAAACTGGCTGTGCAAGACATTGGATCAGCACCTTTCTCAGTCTCAGTGGATGCTTTTAATATAGGGAGCATGAAACTATTCCCAGTTGTCATCCAGTACTTGAATAAAGATAAGGGAATCTGCACATCACTCCTAGACTTTCTTGAAGATGCAGATGAAAAATCAGAGGTGATTGTAAAGAACTTCAAAATGCCAGTCTGGTACAGAATAAAATTGTGGCATATGGAGAGAGAGATTTTGAAGAAAATGAGTCTGGTTTTGTGCACCTAAAACAAATGCTGGATTTACCAAACCTTGTACCAACACATTGCAGCACTCAGATAGTACACAATACAGCAAAGCATGGCTTGAGAATGCTCTCTTACGACGTAGAGTGTTTGGTCCTCAAGGTCTTCAGTGAAGTCTTTGCACTAGACGAGAATAACGGTGAACTTAAAGAGTTCTTTGATTTCATGAAGACAGACTATACAGAAATCTTACGCCAAGTACCTAAACGTTTTCTGGCCCTTTTCACTGCCATTGACAAGTTACTGAAGAATTGGCCGGCCCTCAAATCTTACTTTGTGAGTAAAGGGGAGGAGGATGTGAACTGCACAGTCTGGGCCTTTCTTTCTGAGCATAAGGACATAGCTTCCAATGATGAAACTATTACACTTCCTGAACTGTACATCTACTTTGTGCATAACCTTATGAGCCAATTTACCAGCACCATAAAGGTTCTTGAGAGTAATTACCTTCAGGTAACTGAACTGTATGCTACATTCAACAAGCTGAGAAGAGAGATTCAGAATCGACAAGAGAAAGGTTTCTATGGGTACAAGGTGATGCAACTCTTGAAAAAGCTACACCCTAACGAGCAGAACACCTTGATTGGAGACGCCCAGCAGACTTACATGCACATGCTCCGGTATCTAGAAAAGAGGTTTGATTTCAGTGAAAATTCTTTCTATAAGTTGTGTGCACCGCTCAGTCTGGACAGGCCTCTGGAGCTAGACAAACGGTGCACTTTGATGACAAACTTGGACATTCAAGTGGATGTAGATGAACTTTTCACAGAAGTGTCTGTATTGAATGATGCACTACCAATCCTAAAGGGTTCAATAATTAATGCCGAATCAGAACAGGAACAGCAGCAACATGAACGCCACCATCAGACCGGCAGCTCTGAAGTCTGGGTAGAATTCTTTAAGTGCTGCGAGGCCCCGAACTTGCTTAGAATTGTGCAGCGTGTGTTTGCTGTTCCAGCCAGCAACACCTTTGTGGAACGCGTTGTTAGCGTAATGAAGAATTTGTGGGCCGATGAAAGGAACAGGCTCCAAACGGACCTAGTGAAAGCTGAACTGTTTGTGCACTTCAACTATAAAATGACATGTGATGAGTTTGCTGGATTTCTGCAGACAGGGGCAGCTAAGGAGCTCATGGCGGCAGCAGCCAATTGTGAGATGTTTTAATTGACATTTCCCACACCGCTGTTTGGTCTAGACTAATGCTCCCTCTCATTTTTCCCATCTGTGTGCAGAATAAATTTTGTTACGTGCACTGATGTATGTGCAAGGATGTGCACCACCAGTTAAAAACGTGTTGCCAGCTGTGAGCGCTGTGCTGATCACCTGGGCGGCATATGAAGCTCTCCTGGGCAGCTGCCCAAGAGCTCAATATACCAGGAACCCTGATCTAGCGCAGGGTTTCTTAAACTATGTTCTGCAGAATACTGGTGTTCCCAGAACAACTCGCAGGTGTGCTGTGAGCATCTGACACTTTTTTGGTGTCATGATATGGTATTGGTATGTATGTTCTGTCTTTACAATCAGATACAATGTTACTATTTAATTTTATCAGGTACCACAGCAATGACTTCAGTTTGGTTTCGCTATATATGTTGCTAGTTGAGGGGAGCAGTTCTTTTTTTGGAAGAAAATTTTTGTAGCTGTTCCTCATAAATATAGTTTTGTTTGGTGTTCTGTGGTCTTAAGAATTTTAAGAAACACTGGTCTAGACTACCTGCTGTTATAATACAATATGGTAATATTTTAACGATCCTAAAATATTAAACATTAACCACTCTGGAGGCAGAAGGTGATTTAGTGGACCATACTTGAAGTTGCTCTTCTTCATTACTTGTGAGCCAGGCAGACACTGAGCTGGCCCACAGCAAAGGTGAGTTTAAGCCCTGTCGCTGTCTTGCTTGTACCTCAAGTTGAGGAATAAATGCACAGAGAATTGGGTCCTCTGGTGGGGCATTGTTCTACACGCTCATCACTATTGGGACAGTGAAAGTTCTTTATGGCTGTTTTATGGAGTTTCTTGTCCTGTTCTTGTATTTTTGTTTTTAAACTTCTGCAAAATACAAGGGATACAACGTTTGCATCGAATCAGTATGTGACATCGAGTGACATGTCCAGGCATTTTAAACTTTGCACCTAGCTGCGTACTAAACCACACACAAATAAGCCATTTGCTTTCCCGAAGTTTTGTGGGTGCTTGGCCCCACTGAATATCTACTTAGCTTTATGAGGAAGTCAATTGAGATGCCTAATTTTAGGCAGTGAGGTTTTAAAGATTTTCTGTAGGTCCTTTAACTTGATAAAGGTATCCTGGAACCTAATCATTTGTCAGTTCTGTTCCAATGGTTTTTGTTCCACCTGGAAACACTGTAGTTAAACATCGACCTTGGGTTTAATATCGCACAGATCCAGTCAGATCAAACCGTAACACCTCACCATCATTTTGTACTTTCCTACCTATCAGGTGGGAGGGAGTTGGCAGCTTGGATCCCGTCCTGCCAGCTGTTATCAACCATGACCATCAGCGTGACTGAGGGATTCCCAACACTTTGCAGTTCCAGTTCTTGTGGTCGCAATTTCTGCACTTCTGGGTTTAGCACCTCACTGCCCTCCAAGAGGGCTGGTCTCCAGATAGCTTAGCTCTTTCTGGAGGGAACCCCGCTCCATGTGTCATGGACACAACAGCAGATGGAGATACCACAGCTCAGAATATGGCACATCAATCTGCGTGAAGGTGTTAGTCTTGAGAAGATTGGTTGATTGATGAAACAATTTTCTTGGGCATTGGTGGTGTCCCCTTATCATACCCAAACCCTTTGTTAATGAGAATGAGAGCATCTTCGTGGATCTCCTGTGACATAGGGAAGTACCAGTGATTGCACTAACTGATACGTTGTTTGCCTTTGATCACACAGGAATAAAGTGGTAGACTTGTGAATTTAGCCAGGTAATCCTTACCTCCAGTCCAGTGCTCTAACCACAAGAGCAGCTGTGTTCCTGTTAGATGATGTTGACTGTACTAGCACTTAACAGGTGGGGTAACTCCCCCACTGAAGAAACTTATTAACTTTAATATACACATGTAATGGGCAATTTCACTTTAATTAGTATTGGGAGGCACGTTTTTACCTTCTGTGAACGAAAGGTCTCATCACTTTTACTTACTGATCCACTGTTGCTTTGAAGAATTTATCAAATCATCATCCTGGCTGTTCACTGCAATATCATACTCCAGAAATGATCAAAACAAAAAAAGCAGTAAACTCAATATTTAAGGCACAGAGAACCAAAAATAGTAATCAGGGTTCTGTTAATGACTTAAAAGTCTGCATCTTACTCAACAGGAATTTTCACAACAGTCTTGGAAGAGAGGCTGCTGAACTCTCTTTTATATTGAAATTCGACACATTAACACGTGGTTTGAACCGGGATGCAAATTTTCTGGGTTATTATGGGGGCTCTTTTGCATACTTGGCTTAATCTAATTCTTGACTCCCACCTCCCCCTCCACCCCTCTACTCTCTGATTTGCTCTCCTTGATCATTTTTTTTCTGATTTGTCAACCTTGATTACTATTTTTGGTTCTCTGTGCCTTAAATATTGAGTCTGTTCTGGTCTGGCTATGATCTGAAGAAGTGGGTCTGTCCCACGAAAGCTCACCTAATAAATTATTTTGTTAGTCTTTAAAGTGCTACTTGACTGCTTTTTTGTTTTGATAGTATATAGACTAGCACGGCTTCCTCTCTGTTACTTTCCAGAAATGATCAGTGTATCTTGTATAATGATTGTGAAGAACCTGAATTTTGGTGTCAGATGCTACCAGCGTGGTGCTCTGCTCTCTCCAATGCTGGTATCACTCGGCTGCGTGCGTGTGTTCCCTCTGTGCGCTGCCCCAGCTCTGCAGACAGCCGACACAGCAGACCCGAAGAGAACCCCCAATGACCGCAGAGTCTAGTAAGGTGCAAAGGCACGTCGGCCAGGTTTATTGCCGTATTGGACACAATAATAGTTCCCTGTAGACTTCTCAGTCTAAGTCAGGGCATACTACAAATATGCACCCACGGTCAATGGACTCGGCTCAGTCAGTGGCAGGACTTTCCACTGCCCCCTCGGCTGGACCCACACCACATCCCAGAAGTACATTCTTCTACACAGGTACAAACAATTTACACATCACTCCTGACGTACTGAGGTACACCCCTTCTACGTAGTCAGGTTCCGCCTCTCACCTTGTATATGTTGGTTCCAACAAAACAACTCTATCCATCATATTACACTTTTGCCCCTGTCATTGGGATGGGTCGGCCTGTTCTTTCTTATCTGTGGAATGTTCCAGGGTAGGGTGTTCTGGTACCATGTACCTACTTCAATATGCTCGGTAGCTATGTTTATGCACTGTCACCCCTCTTCTTGCCAGCTTCTGTGAGCAATGCATTCCTTCAGCTCACAGCTGCACTTTGCTTTCTGTTAGCAAAGTCTTGACCATTCCTTTGGTTCAGGCCTAAGGCCTCATACTGGGCCTGTGCTTACTACGCCCTGCATGGAAAGCTCACAGGCCAGTCTCCCTCACCCCTCCGATCAGTCAGCGACCCCAGCAGAGTGAATTCATCTCTCCAAGCATTGGAGGCAGTTCAGCCCATCCACACATGGAAACGCTCAGTCTCTTCTGCCCAGCCCTGGCAGAGATGCAGCTCTGTGGGGCGGGGGGGGGGGGGGAACGTAGCTACTCAGACACAAGAGTGGGCAGTGTCCTTCTCAATCACTGGCCCAGGGTCAAGCCTTAGCCCAAGGGCCTCAGAGCATTCAGACTGGTCCCTCTAGCAAGTTTCTCTGCTGGGCAAACCCGCAGCTTTGGCCTTCCCAGCCTGCCTGTCCCCTCAGCGACTCGGTGGGTGTTAATCACGTGAAATGATCTAAGGCCTCCCGGCTCAGCAATTCTCTCCTGTCCTTGGTCCTTCCCACCTGCTCAAACCCGCCCCCCCAAACACTGCCTCAGCCATGGGAGAGCGACCATCCACAAGGAAGAGAACTACTGTTGGGTGTGCGTGCGACTGCCTCACAGCCAGTGTCGGCAGCAGAGTGCCTGTTGCTGCCCAGGACTAAGAGCTCAGGACGTTTCTGGGCCTCAAACAGGCGTAGTTTCAGATCTTCCCCGATGGGGCTGCAGGTAGGTGGGTGGGAGAATAGCATAAGTAAGGCCATGACTGTTTCAGGGAACCAGGACAGCTGCAACCTACACCTCCCCCTGTAACTTCAGACCATCGCTCCTTGTTCTGCCATCTGACACCACTGAGAACAGTTTCTCACCCTCCCCTTTAGAGCTCCCCTTCAGGAAGTTGAGGGCTGCTATTAAATCACCCCATCACCCTTCTCTTCTGTAAACTAAACAAGCCCAAATCCCTCAGCCTCTCCTCACAGGTCTTGTGCTCCAGACCCTTAATCATTTTTGTTGCCCTTCACTGAACCTGCTCCAGCAAATCCACCTCCTTTTTATACTGGGGGGTGGGGGGGGGCAAACTGGACACAATATTCCAGATGGGGGCCTCACCAGTGCCGAACAGAGGGTTGGCATGGGCGGGCAGGGAATTATCCAGGAAGTGGACTACACTCCAGGCTTCCTCCTTTGAGCCTGAACACCTGCGCCCTCAGCTGCGTGGGGCCTTAGTGCTGCTGTAAACGCCTGTCAGCACGTAAACGGCGACATACCCTGCTCTGCAATGGCTGCTTTTATACACCTGCCCCTTCCCACTCGCTTCCAGAGCGCAGCCCCTTGCAGGACAGCTGGCTGGCAGAGCCTGCTTGGCTGGAGAAGCCGGGAGGGAGGGTGTCGCTGCTGTAGGTTCGGGTCAGTCTGGGTGTCATATGTGGCTGGAGTTTATGCTGGTTCTGGAAGCCATTTGAATGCCCAGGATGGCTATTGGCCCCAAATGTTGCTGGGGGTGGGGGTATGTGAGGTGTCGAATGAAAGCTACTGATGCCCTGAAGCTATGTGTGCTATTTGTGTGTCTGTAGCATGGACGTAGGCAGAGTTATAGACGTTTAGCTCTGCAGCTGTGTGAGAAATGCTTCAGTGCTGAGCTTCACAGAGGGAGGTGGGGCTCCACCCCAGCCAGGACAATAGACTGAGCAGAGGCCCGGATGGCCAACACTCACTTTGTGATGGTGGGTTTCCTGCTGGGCCTGCAACAAATGGGAACTCGGCACAGTGACCCACCGGCTCAGGTGGTGGGCCAAGGCCCATGGAGCAAAATGGAATTGTCCCTCATAAGAGCATAAGAATGGCCATACTGGGTCAGACCAAAGGTCCATCCAGCCCAGTATCCCGTCTGCCGAGAGTGGCCAATGCCAGGTGCCCCAGAGAAGGAGAACAGAAGACAATGATCAAGTGATTTATCTCCTGCCATCCATCTCCTGCCCCTGTATTGAAGGCTAGGGCACCATAATTTACCCCTGGCTAATAGCCATTTATGGACCTAACCTGCAAAAATTTATCAAGCTCTTTTTTAAACCCTAATAGAGTCCTGGCCTTCACAGCCTCCTCGGGCAAGGAGTTCCACAGGTTGACTGTGCGCTGTGTGAAGAAAAATTTCCTTTTATTGGTTTTGAACCTACTTCCCATCAATTTCATTTGGTGTCCCCTAGTTCTTGTATTATGGGAAAAGAGAAATAATTTTTCTATAGTCACTTTCTCCACACCATTCATGATTTTATATACCTCTATCATATCGCCCGTCACTTGCCTCTTTTCCAGACTGAAAAGTCCCAGTCTCTCTAGCCTCTCCCCATATGGGACCCGTTCCAAACCCCTAATCATCTTAGTCGCCCTTTTCTGAAACTTTTCTAATGCCATTATATCTTTTTTGAGGTGAGGAGACCACATCTGCACGCAGTACTCAAGATGTGGATGTACCATAGTTTTATATAGGGGAAGTATGATATCTTTTGTCTTATTATCTATCCCTTTTTTCATAATTCCTAACATCCTATTTACTTTACTAACTGCCACTGCACACTGCGTGGATGTCTTCAGAGAACTATCCACTATAACTCCAAGATCCCTTTCCTGATCTGTCGTAGCTAGATTTGACCCCATCACGTTGTATGTGTAATTTGGGTTATTTTTTCCAATGTGCATTACCTTACACTTCCCCACATTAAATTTCATTTGCCATTTTGCTGCCCAATCACTCAGTTTGCTGAGATCTTTTTGTAGTTCTTCACAATCCCTTTTGGTTTTGACTGCCCTGAACAACTTGGTGTCATCTGCAAACTTTGCCACCTCACTGCTTACCTCATTTTCTCGATCATTGATGAACAAGTTGAACAGGATCGGTCCCAGGACTGACCCCTGGGGAACACCACTAGTTACCCCCCTCCATTGTGAAAATTTACCATTTATTCCCATTTACCATTTATTCCCTCTGCATATGAAAAGCTGTAAGATGGGCCCTGGCAGGGACTTTCTTGGGTCTTCAGTCCTCATGAACTGAGCCTGTCCAGACTGGCGGGGGCGGTGCGCAATCCCTCAGTGGGCTGATGTGGCCTTAGTAGTTTCCAGCTCGGCTCCTTTTTCTTTGGGTCTCCAAGGGGCCATGTCCCAGCATGTGGGCCCCAGCAGGCCGGACCTACAATGTTTTGATAACGGAATCTATGTAACCTGAAATGAGCTTTCAGGTCCCTCCAAGAGTCAGCAAATAACTCCACAGGCTGTGTCAGAAGTTATAACTGATGCATGTAAAGTTTTGCTTTAACAGTTCTTCTCTCTAACCCCTGTTCTTTCTTTTTTATTAGTAAACCTTTAGATATTAGCGCTAAAGCATCAGTAAGCTTGTTGTATGGGTAAGATCCAAGTGTATATTGACCAGGGGCAGGGGCAGGGGCTGGGCCCTTTGGGAACTGGAACCATCCGTGTGGAGTTTGGTGAAATAGGCTTAAGAGCCTCTCACCTGAATTTGGGGGTTGTTGGGCTGGGCTGCTAGAGCAGCTGGGAAGTCTGGGGGTTTGCTTGTGTGGTGTCTGGCTGGCCGGTGAGGCTGGTTGGCTTTGCCTTGCTAAGAAGGAAATCCCAGCCTGGGGCGGTAAGTGGCCTGGACTGCAAGCAAAGATCCCCTGGATTGATTCCGCCAGCTACGCCCGGAAACCCCGTCCTGTCCCCCGGGGAGAACTGGGGCGCTGGGGGTGGCATTGTTGTGTGTCAGGCTTTTGCCAGAGGCCCCTTGTGGCAGAGAGGCGTTTGCCAGGGCTTCCCGCTGGCTCAACCCCTCGGTGGGACCTGCCAGTCCCTGGGCGCTGGCTCTGGCGCTGACCCTCCGGGACGGGGCCACACTGTGTCCGATGCTGCTCTCAGTGACCACGCGGACCAGCGTCCAGTCTGGCGGCACCGGGCTCCTGCTGCTCTCGTCAGAGGCCGAGAGAGGGAGAAAAACCTTCCAGCTGCACCGCTGCTGCTCCCAGCCCCCCAAAATCCCCCTCTCCCTGCCCCTACCCCCACCCCCACCTCCAGCCCCCAAAATACTCCCTTCCAGCCCCCCATCCCTCTCTCCCTGCCCCTACCCCTACCCCCACCCCCACCCCAGCCCCCCAAAATACTCCCTTCCAGCCCCCCATCCCTCTCTCCCTACCCCTACCCCCACCCCCACCCCAGCTCCCCAAAATACTCCCTTCCAGCCCCCCATCCCTCTCTCCCTGCCCCTACCCCCACCCCCACCTCCAGCCCCCAAAATACTCCCTTCCAGCCCCCCATCCCTCTCTCCCTGCCCCTACCCCCACCCCCACCCCCACCCCCCAAAATACTCCCTTCCAGCCCCCCATCCCTCTCTCCCTGCCCCTACCCCCACCCCCACCCCAGCCCCCCACAATACCCCCTTCCAGCCCCCCAATCCCTCTCTCCCTGCCCCTACCCCTAGAACCCCAAAATACCCCCCTTCAGCCCCCCCAAAATACCCCACTACCTGCCCCTACCCCCAGACCCCCCCAATACCCCTCTTCCAGCCCCTCTGAAATCTCCCTCTTCCAGCCACCCCAAAATTCCCTTCTTGCAGCCTCCATAATCCACCTTTCAGCCCCCGCATCCCCCCTCTCCCTGCTCCCAGCCCCACCACACTCCCCACACGGGCCCTGTGCTGAAGGGCCAGGAGAGGACCAATACGGGGATGTGTGTGTGTGTGAGACACCCCAATGACCCCCCAGCTGTTGCTGTGAGGTGGTCACCGGGGAGCCGTGCCCCAGGATGCTGCCGGTGGCCCCGAGTGGTGCCGGGGCGGGTGGGGTAGTGCCCTGAGCCAGGAAATTACCTTCACCCCACGCCCTGCCCCAGAGCTGTTCTCATTGCCCCCCCCCCGCCCCCAGCCTGCAGTGCCTGCCAAGGTCATGGGCCTGCAGAGTTCATCCTGCCCCAGGCCCAGCCCTGTACCTTCCTGCCCCCCGCCCCCCCCCACAGCCCAATGGCCTCAGGCCGGCTCCACCGCTCCCCTGTACCCCCCCAGGCCGCTCTCAGCTGGGCCCTGCAGCCCTCCTGGCGCTCCCCAGCTGGAGGAGAGAGCTGCTGGCTGGCTGGGGCGCCAGGCCAGAGGATATGACTGCCCTCGGGGAGGGGAAAGGCGCCGACAGGGACGTGGCCATGTCAGTGGTGGGCAGTGAGGCCCTCAAAGGAAGGTGGGATCACCGGGGGGGGAGGGGGGCAGGAAAGGGGCAGTGAACCAGGCAGGGGCTGAGACCCCGGGGGCTGCGCCAGCCGGAAGAGGGCCTGTACCGAGGCAGAGACGGTGCACACAGGCTCGAGTGCCCCGGCTGTGGGGGGCCGAGCTCTGCCCCAGAATGCCGGGTCCCCCCTCCCGAGCTTCTCGCCCTGGGGTGCCCGGCCAGAGGAGCTGAGCGCCAGGGCCAGGTGTGGGGCAAGCACCAAGCTGCACAGCCCAAAGCAGAGCCTCGCCCTCAGCTCGCCGCCGTGGGGCCCTGCAGCTCTCCTCCGGCTGCACCCGCCCGCAGCAAGGCGAGCCTCCCCTGGCTGCACAGAGCCCCCTGGGGCCGGGCTAGGCCTGCCAGCTGGGCTGGGCACCCCAGGAGCAGCTCAGTCCTGGCCTGAGCACACCCCCAGCACCTCTGCCCTAGTCCTGCAGAGGCTTCATCCCTCTGCTTGGGCCAGGAGCAGCAGGCACGGGGGCTCCCTGCAAGCCGGTGAGGAGGGACCCGGGCGCAGGTCAGGGCGAGGCCCAGGGCCCGGCTGCATTACTCCTGGAGAGAAATTAAGGCAGATGAGCGCTGCCTCTTGCAGCCCCAGCTCTGGCCCACACAGGCCCTTTGCAACACAGCCCGTCAGCCCTATTGCCAGACCCTCGCCCGTCCCCTCTGCCAGCTCCCCCCACCAGCCAACCCTGCTGTCCTGCCCGGAACCTGATTCTGCCCCCCCAAGTCAGGCCTTGGCATGGCTGGGCAGCCTGAGGGTGGCACTGGGCTGCCGGTATCTCCCAGCCGAGCCCACAGGAGGAAGCTGTCGATAGTGGGGGTCAGGGGACAGCTGCTGGGTGTTAAGGAGTTGTGGGCCCTGCTACTTAGAGAGATGCACAACAGCCAGAGATGCAGCCGGAGCCTGCAGCCCCGGCCAGCTCGTGCAGAAGTACCGGGCAGCTGGAGCGCAATGGGGAAGGGGGGAGGCAGCGCTTTGCTCTGAGTCACAGTGGAAGGAAACCTCCACCTTGGCCCTGGGGGGGCCCCGATTCTGGAGCTGCAGCCCCAGTTGGGAGACGAGCTACTTCCTGGCTGCCGGGAGGGACGTACCGGCTGGCCGGGCAGCACAGTCAGAGCAGTGGAGTTAAACGATACCTGCCCAACTCCCACCCTGTGGCACGGATCCGCCCGGGGCAGCAATGCAGAGCCGGGCTGTCTGAGGCTCCCAGGTCTGCAGGTCCAGCCAGCTCGGCCCCGCTGGGGCAATGCTGGGGCTCAGCGCCACGGGGGATGGTCCCTGGAGCAAGGGGCTCGTCCGGGGGAGGGTAAGAATTCTCTCAGCATTTCCGCCCACCAGCGCAGCGGCTAGTGCAGCTCCATATTACCAGCCCCCAGCCCAGGGACAGCCCTAGGGATGTGAGGGGGTCCCCAAGCTCTGCTCCCGGCCGCAGGCAGGAGTGTGATGGGTTCAGGATCCCCAAGCGCTGACCCCCAGCTGCAGGCAGGAGTGTAATGGGTTCAGGGGTCCCCAAGCGCTGCACCCCAGCCACAGGCAGGAGGGTGAGGGGTTCAGGGGTCCCCAAGCGCTGCCCCCCAACCGCAGGCAGGAGGGTGAGGGGTTCAGGGGTCCCCAAGCTCTGCCCCCCCCCGCTGCAGGCAGGAGTGTGATGGGTTCAGGGGTCCCCAAGCTCTGCCCCCCGGCCGCAGGCAGGAGTGACTCAGCAGGTGGAATGGGCATTTTGTGTCGCCAGAGGCCCAGCTCAGCACAGCGGGGTCCATGCAGCCGGCAGAGACAGTCATTCCAGCCGGTCCTGGGGAGAGGAGCCCTCCACACCACGGCCTCAGTTCCCCCTTTGTTCCTCTCCTCCAGTCCAGGCTAACTGCCCCCCACTAACTGCCGTGTCTAATTCACACCCAGCCAGGCTCCTCCCTGGCTGTGGTCGGCCCAGGGTGTTACCTGGCAGCTTAGGCTACAGCCGCAGGGGTCATCCCCGGCCCGTGGGAGCTGCTGGGCCTGTCACTCACACATCCACCCCCCCACAGCACATCGCCCCCCCCTTCCAGACCAAGCTGAGCAGGGTCACTCAGCCAGGGAGCTGGGGAAGTTTGGGCCCTGCGCCCTGGGGTTAAACATCAATTGAGCCAGCGGCGCTCCCCTTCGCTGGGGCCTGCCTCCCTGACGTCCTGCAGGAGCTGATCCACCTTGTCTGGTGGCTGGACGACATTGGGGGCCAGGCCAGCCCAGCTCCCCCTGCGGTCACACCAGCCCCTCCTCCTCCCTTGGGCTCTGCCCAGGGGCTCCCTAGGCAGGCCCATGAGCTCTGCAAGCCGTTCCCGGAAAGCCAGGATGTCCTCCACCCCCCACTGTCCACCCAGGGGAGCCCCCCCAACTCTCTCAGCAAGCCCAGGGGTTCCCTCCCCCTTCTGCACCACAGCTTAGGTGGGGGGGAAGCTGGTGGGCCCTTGGGGTCCCTGGGTGCAAACAGCAGGTGGCACAAGTGCTCCTCACAGTCCTGAGATGCCGGAGGCCTTTATGCAGCGGCACCCCTTCTCCATATCCCAAGGAACCTTCCCAGCAGCCCGTGGGGCCGGGACTAATGCCCCAAGGCCCAGGCAAGCCAGATCCCTGGTTTCCCCCACCTGCACCGGAGCAGGGTGGACATGAAGTCAGCCCCTTCGTTGCTGAGGAACTCCTGGGGGGACCCAACCCTGCTGGAAATGGCCAGCAGAAAGTCTGCTGCCGTGTCCACCTTGGGAGGGCAGAGTCAGGCCCCACCTGGGTGTATTTCTTCCCCAGCTGGGTTGCCTTGCCAGTGGGCCCCACTGTATCTATCGCTACCTTCTGGGAGGGCTCCTCGGGTGGGCAGATGCCTCAGGGCAGCTTTCCCCAGCCCCTGGCAGGAGCTGCAGGTCTGGCAGTCCCACTGCACGCCCGCAAATGTCCCTGGCCAATGAAAGGTCTGAAGCAGCCTCAACAGGGGGTGCCTCGGGCGATACCTTTGGGGAACCAGCAGCAGCTGCTGCTGGACACCCCGCCCCCCCCGATTCTCCTTTCTCCAGGACTCTCCTTCATGCTCAGCCCAGCTGTCCGTGAAGTCATCTGCCAGCTCCTCCGCGCTGAGAGAGTCCTCTGGCTGAGACACACTCCATGGAACCGTTCCAGGACACATGGACCATCAGCTTAACCAGGTCCTCTACAGTCTGGGCTCCCATCCCACACACCCCCTTGCCGTAGTTCTGTGGCAGACGGGAGGCCAGGTCTGCACAGGTCTCCTCCGGCCCCTTCTGTGCCTCCTGGAACAACTTCTTGTACATCTCGGGGCTCAGCGTGAATTTATGCAGCAGGGCCTGTTTGTAGTGCTCAGGCTGCAGCCCCTCCAGCACCTCTGAGCCAGCCGGGGGTGAGCTTCTGGAGCCATTCCACTGAGGGTACCTGGTTCAACTTGCACGTTCACTCAACGGAGGTAAGAAACCCACCCAGGTCCCCCCCCATCCTTATGCTGGGCCAGCACATGCATCTCTAAGTGACCCCCAGTCCCAGGCCTCCTGGCCCTCTCGCTGCTCACTGCCTCTGGGCTTCTCAGCTCCCCCAAGGCCCGCTCATGCTGCCGCTCTCTCATCATAGAGCTCAACCCAAAGATTCTCAACTGGCTTTTATCCCTCCATATACTGGAGCTCTGAGCCATCATGCTGCTCCCACACATGGAGCTCAACGCCTCCTCCTTTTCCCCCCAGCCTGTCCTTCCTGAGCAGTTTATACCTTTCCATGACCGTGCTCCAGTTATGTGAGTCATCCCACCACGTCTCCGTTCTTCCAGTCACCTCATACTCCTTTGACTCTGCCAGGGCCTCTAATTTCTCCTGTTTGTTTCCCAGGCTTCTCGCATTCCTGTACAAACACCTGAGACAATTTGCTGATTGGCCGACTTTCTCCTTTCGAACGAGTGGTCGTCCTTTGTTATTCCTCCTTCCTTCCCCACTTACCTCAGGGCTTGTGTCACCGTCCCCGAACAAAGCTGTTGGCTGTAAGGGGGAAGGCGTGGGCCCCAGGGGGCTCTGCTGGGGGCTGTGTACCTCATGGGGCTCTGCTGGGTGTCCTGGCAGGGAGGGACGCATCTGTCGTGCGTAGCTCTCTCCCCACCAGACCAACCAGCAGGGCCAGTCTGTTCTCTAGAGCACAAAGGGCTGCTGGATTTTCACAACTGTTTTCAAAGCAGCCAGCCAGCTTGGCCTTGAGAAGGCTGCGTATCAGAGAAAGCAGGTCCCACCTCTCCAACACCCTGGCACCCATGCCAGGAAACACAGAGAGTGGCCACAAGACCGAGAACAACATTTATGGGACCTTGTCCCCCCCAAGAGAGCACCATGAGCCAGCTCCAATACTTTACAGAAAAGGCAAAACTCACATGTACAAATCCCCCAGCCCTCCTCTTGAGCCATTTCAAACCACAGAAAACAGCAATACCTGTAAAATGCTCAGTGGAGTCTGATACTCACAGAGCTCAGAGCTAATAAACAAACCTCCATTGCAACTGCTTCTGAAAAGTAAAACAGGTTCTCGTACAGAACCAGACTCACCCACACTTCGGCCGTGTCTACACGTGCCCCAAACTTCGAAATGGCCACGCAAATGGCCATTTTGAAGTTTACTAACGAAGCACTGAAATGCAAACGCAGCGCTTCGTTAGCGTGCGGGCGGCAGCGGCGCCTCCAAATTAACGTGCCTTGCAGCCCGCGGCGCGTCCCGACAGGGCTCCTGTCCGCAAGGACCCCGCCTGCTTCAAAGTCCCATTTTTCGCATCAAGTTTGGAAAAGGAGCCCCAAGCCCCGCCTGGCCGCGCCGCGCGGCAGTAACGCACGTTAATTTCCAAGCACTGCTGAACCCCACACACTAACGAGACACTGAACAGCCATTTCAGCGTTTAATTAATAAACCTGGAAATGACCATTTGCAGGCTCATTTTGAAGTTTGGGGCACGTGCAGACGTAGCCTTTTTTTTATTTATTGAAGTCTGAAGACCCAGGAAGCTTCTACTGCATTACTTGGTCTCCAGACTTGTTTAGCTGTTCGGCAGCCTGGAGACAGGGCTCAATTCCTCAACACTTCAGCTCATGGCAACCAAAGATTCACTCAACTTGAGGCTGTGTGAATCAGGAATCGACTGTACATGGCTTGGCCAACAGACGTTTTAGCATATAGGCGTCTTCCTCAGCCTGGGACAGAGTTTGAGGGTTGACTTGTTGATATGTGTGTGTAAGGAATGTGCCAGCAGGAGCTCAGGACTGGGAAAGGCTTGTGTGCTTCAGAGCTTATTTGCATGAAAATCTAAATAGATGCATATGTAATACCCTCTCAACAGAGTCTGATGGGAGCAGGTGAAGCTGTGAGGTTTCATGTCTTGTCATGAGCATGTTCTTGTAAAGTCACAATTTATGCTATGATGCATGTAAGAAATGTGGGTTCTCACCCATGCTTGAAGTTGTTGTGGACTCTAGGGTAGTCACCGTTACTTCTAAAGATATGGGTTGCACAGGGATCCTTGGTGGGGTAGGTTTCTTGCAAGCATACTGATGCATAGTAACCTTTGTGAGTTTGTAGTCTTGCAAAATAAAACCCCATGAGGTGGTTGTTTCAGGGTTAACCATGTAGTTTTGTACATGTTAATTTTTCACACACAGTTTTTTTGGAAAAAAAGACTTGTGTATTTTGAACTCACTTTATTTCTTTTTGTTTGTGAGTTTTTAAAATATGTGGGGTTTCTTCAGAAGCCAGTTTTATTAAAACCAGCTGAAAAACTTCCCTTACAAGAAAAAAAAAGGCCACACACATTTTAAAGGTTCATTAATAAGTTTCCAAGTGGTTAGTGCACGTAATATTTGGTAGAAAAGTTATTTGTGAACAAATAACAAAAAGGCTGTCTGTTGTGTGTGGCTGACTGGGTTTGCTGTGCTAATAGGAACAGATCAGACCTGCTTCAGGGTTATGGGCTGAGATTTGGGCTGTGGTGAGAATGTAACACATGAGCCTACACGGGAAGGTTGCCTGGTTCCCTTTCTCAAATTGAAGTCAAATGAGGCCCAGTTAGGACTGACAAGAGGACTGGGAAGAGGGGGGGACAGCAAAAGCAACAGTCAAAGATAAAGAAAATCATGGCCGTGGCCAGAACGCATTCTCTCCCATGACTCCTCCCCCGTGGGATACCAAGGAGGTGGGATGAAGCCTTCTGTCTCAGGACCCACACAAGTGGTTGGTGACTATAAGGGATGTGGTTAAGGGCACACACTGCAGGTCTAGCGAGGCCTAATCAGAGAGGGTGTCAGGGAATGGGGCCAGTGCGGTGTTCTGCAGTGTCTGAGCTGGGAGGCGACACAGCATGAAAGCTCTGCGGTGTCAGGCTGGCAGAGGAACCCTGGGGAGCAGATTTGGCCAGGTTGCAGAGCTAGGGGGGCACTTGCTTGGAACTAACTTACCTCAGGCTTCTGATCTCCTGATTTCCGCTTCTGTCATGAGAGCTGGGGGAGGAATAAAGGGAAAGCCTTCTAACACTGCCTTGCTGGAAACCAGAGCCACCTCCCCACTTCCACCCCCAGCCACTGGGCTCACACACCTCTAGCTTGGAGGCAGAGCTGGGCCCTGCCTGTTCACATTGTCCAAATGCCCACCAGCTAAACGGAGAGCCCAGGGGGTTTGCCCTTTGGATGAAGAATGCTTGAGAACAGGGGCAGCAGCTCAGGTTTGTTCAGCTTTTGCAAAGATCTTTGCAAAGCTGTCAGCAACCGGCTGGGGCAGCTGGTTTTCCGGCAAACAGGTCCAGGGCGGGGAGGAGGGGGACAGATCCCAGGCCAGGCTGTGCTACAGTCGGGTACCTCTGTTTAAACAGTCTGCAACAAGCGAGTTAACATTAGAACACAACCAGGTTTTAGAGTTACCGGCCATTGAGCTGAATGGAGCCACTCAACACGGTCATTTCCGACTCCCTGCCGAAAGGCTGCATCAGACAGTGCTGCGCAGGGGCACGGCTGGGGGGATGCTGCTTCCCAGAACATCGGCACACCAAATGCAGCATTATTTGGACTCTGTGGGTGCTTGGGACACCCGCACCCCATTGGCCCATGTTGGGAAGGCATTTGGGATTGACGACGATTTGCGTACAGGCACAGCCGTCTCCCTGAGGCCGGTAGGGGGGCTCCTTCGGAAACGTATGGAGACTGGAGGGCAAAGCTGTGGCTGTGTCTAATTTTAGGGGAGGGCAAATGAGGGAAAATGTAATGGCACATTCAGAGCTTGGCAGGGGTGTGTAGCTAAACTCTTCCCACATGGTGCCGCTGATTCTTGGCGTACTGAGTGTGGACGTACGGATTCCCTTCCCTCCGCCCCACAGTTGGCTTGAAGTCAGTTACTGTGACAGCAGCTGCTGATCCCCGTAAACTCGAATCGGTGCTCTAGGGCATACTCTGAGCAGCAGGCTGGGCGGTAAAGCAGCCCATGCGTCACCTCCAGCTTGCCCGCCTGCAAGACCCTTAACCTCGGCTTCTTTGGGACAGAAAGAGCCGTGTTAGTCTGTATTCTAGCAAAACAAAACAGCAGTCCGCTAGCGCTTTAAAGACTAGCAAAATAATTTATTCAGTGATGAGCTTTCATGGGACAGACCCACTTCTTCAGATCATAGCCAGACCAGAACAGACACAATATATAAAGCACAGAGGTCCACAAATCGTCATCAAGGTTGGCAAGTCAGAAGAGCAGAGGGCTGGCGGGGCTGGGGTGGGGGGAGTTAAGAGTTAGATAAAACAAGAAAGCACTTAAAAGGTAAAAGAATCCTTATAATGGGGCAGGTAGTTGCTGTCCATCTTCAAACCACATGTTAATGTGTCAAATTTGAATACGAATGTTAGTTCTGAGCATTCCCTCTGTAGACGGCCGTTAAAGTCCCTTTTCAGTAGCACACAAGCTCTCAGGTCTTTAACAGAATGGCGTGCTCCAGTAAAGTGCGGGCTGACAGCTTGGGGTATTTGGAGTTTTTTAATGTCTGCTCTATCTCCGTTCATTCTTTGTCGAAGAGCGTTTGTGGTCTGTCCGATATACGTGGTGTGTGAGCATTGTAGAGGGGGTCAGAGGCTCAACACATTCCACATGCGCTGCCTTAGGCGCATACTCGGTATCTCATGGCAGGACAAGGTCCCCAATAGCGCAGCGCTTGAGAGGGCAGGCGCCGCCTCCACGGTCACCCTTCTCAAACAGAGGCGTATGCGCTGGCTGGGCCATGTCTCAAGCATGACGGATGGCCGAATACCGAAGGACCTCCTCTTCGGCGAACTGGCGTCTGGAAAGAGGCGGAAAGGGCGACCTAAATTGCTCTACAAGGACGCATGCAAGTGTGACCTCAGTGCTCTCTCTATCAGCGTCAACACTTGATCCTGTACTTAATGTGGTAAGGTCCAGGGATGAAATCTCCAGCATAGATATGTGGGCAAAGCTGACAACAGGGCTTGTTACAAGGAAAAGTTCCAGGATAAGTATTTTGGTGGTACAGCCTATGATTGGTAGAGAGAAGCCTGATAAGGTTGGGAGGTCGTCTGTAGGAGAGAACAGGCCTGTCACCGAGGTCCTTCTGGAGTGTGGCATCATGATTAGGGATAGGTTGTAGGTCTTTAATAATTCGTTGCAGCGGTTTGAGTTAGGGGCTGTAGGTGATGACCAGTGGTGTTCTGTTCTTGGCTTTTTTGGACCTATCTTGGGGTTGTTGGTTTCTGGGTATTCATCTAGCCTTCCTGATTTGTTCTTTTTTTTTTTTTATTTAACCTATTGGGTAATTCAGGTTTATGAATGTTTGGTAGAGCTCTTACAAAACAAAGCAGCCGAAATGCAGCACTTTAAAGACTACCCAAAAGATTTATTCGGTGATGAGCTTTCGTGGGACAGACCCACTTCTTCGGATCAATGGTAGAGATCTTGTAGTTTTCAGCCTCTGTCACTAGGATCAGAGCAGATGCGATTGTATCTCAGGGCTTGACTAGAAATGATGGATTGTGTTGTGTGTGCAGGATGGAAGCTAGAAGCATGTAGGTAAGTCTAGCGATCAGTGGGTTTCCGGTAGGGTGTGGTACCGATCAGGCCATCCTTGATTTGTACTGTAGTGTCCAGGAAAGGTATCTCTTGTGTGGAGTGGTCAAGGCATAAGTTGATGGTGGGGTGCAGATTGTTAGAGTCTCTGTGGAATTCTCCTAGAATCTCTATACCAGGGGTCCAAATTAGAAAGACGTCATCCATGTTTGGTTAGTACAGGAGGAGTCACAGGGGACGAGAGCATCTTTGGGAGAGGCAGTGACACTGCTGTGCTCCCAGGAGTGGCTCCCTTTCCCAGCAGAAAATGAAACACAATCAACACAGGTAGGACTTGAATCCACAACTCTGCAATCCTCCATTAGGCTACTGGGTCTGGCTGTAGATTACAGGCTTTTTGCTTCTGAGTGTGATGAAGGCTACTGAGCTGCCGCCCCTAAATTTTCTGCCAGTGCGGGGGTCAGGAAGGAATTTCTCACTTCCAGACGTTGGCAGCCAAGTGCCTGATTAGGATCAAGTGGGACCTTTCTTAGAAGCAGCTGGTGTTTGCCAATGGCCCAGAAAGGCTCCCACCAACCATCCCATGCTTGGAAAGCAAATCCCTGCAAGGGAAAGGACCAGAGTGTGTTGGCAGGTGAAATAGGACGGGGTTTCTGGGCACAGCAAGAGAACGCAATCCAGGGAAACTTTGCTCAAAATCCAGGCTGCTTACAGCCTCAGGCTGGGATTTCCTTCTCACTAAGGCAAATCCAACCAGCCACCACAGCACCTCTGCCACCCCACTGGCCAGCCAGAGCCACATCAGCAAACCCCCAGACTTCCCAGCTGCTCTACCAGCCCAGACCAACAACCCCCAAATTAAGGTGAGAGGCTCTTAAGCCTATTTCACCAAACTCCACACAGATTGTTTCAGGTCCCAAAGGGCCCAGCCCCAGCCCCTGGTCAATATATACTTGGGTTTTACCCAACACAACACGCTCAGCAATTCTTTAGATCCAATATCTAAAGATTTATTAACAAAAAAGAAAGAACAGGGTTAGAGAGAAGAATTGTTAAAGTAAAACTTTACATGCTTCAGTCATAACTTCCGACGCAGCCAGCGATGTTATGTGCTGATTCTTGAAAGTCTCTGAAAGTTCATTGCATGTTACATAGATGCAGTCATTGGAGCATCGTAGGTCCGGCCCGCTGGAGTCCACATGCTGGACCATGGCCCCTTGGAGACCACAAGACAAAAGATCCAATATGGACACTGCTAAATCCACCTCATCCTGCTGAGGGATGGGCCCCCAGTCCAGACAGGCTTAACTCATGAAGACTGAGGAACCAAGAAAGTCCCTGCCAGGGCCCATCTCACAGCTTTTCATACGCGGAGGGACAATTCTATTCTGCTCCATGGGCCTTGGCCCACCACCTGAGCCGGTGGGTCACTGTGCCGAGTTCCCATTCGTTGCAGGCCCAGCAGGAAACCCACCGTCACAAAGTGAGCGTTGGCCGTCTGGGCCTCTGCTCAGTCTATTCTCCTGGCTGGGGTGGAGCCCCACCTCCCTCTGTGAAGCTCAGCACTGAAGCATTTCTCACACAGCTGCAGAGCTAAACGTCTATAACTCTGCCTACGTCCATGCTACAGACACACAAGTAGCACATATAGCTTCAGGGCGTCAGCAGCTTTCATTCGACACCTCACATACCCCCTCCCCGCCCGAGGAACAACATTTGGGGCCAATAGCCACCCTGGGAATTCAAATAGCTTCCAGACCCCACACAAAAGTTCAGCCAGATGACAGCATGGCCTGTCTCTAACCCTCTGGCTCTCCGTCTCGCGCCGTGGGGCGACCATCCACGTCACTGCAGCATGCAGGGCAGCAAACAGGATCAGGGCACCAGGGCTGTATGGTAGCCAACTGACAGTACTGCAGCTGGCCCAGACAGAGACACACGCCTCAAGGAGCGCGCTGGGGAGTGGGGCAAACTGGCGAGAAGGAGATCCCGGCCTGGGGCTGTGAGGGGCCTGCACTTTAAGCAAAGGTGCCCTGGAGTGATTTCTCCAGCCGTGCCCAGAACCTCCCGGCCGTTATGCCACTAGCGGTGGCTCTGGGTCACTCCTGCAGGGACTCGGTGGGCTGTCGGGCTAGCACGGTTCAGGCTTGGTGGCCGAGCTGGAGTTCAGGAGTGACGCAATGGGCCCTTGGGGTGAAAAGTCGTGGGCTGGGGGAGTAACGTAGCGGGGCCCTGAGGCGCGGTGGGGGTATTTCACGGGCTGCGCGACAGGCGTGCGCATTCCATGTTCCAGCCAGTGTGTATCATGGACCTTGCAGGGCCTGGCCTGTTGCAGCTGTCCACTTGGAGCATTAGCCCTGTTGTCCACTTGCAGCACTAGCGCTGTAGGTCAGGCTGGAGCTGCGGCTGTAGTTAGCTCCATGTTCATGGCCGGATCTCAGTTTGACTCCCACATGCCCCAGTCTCAGGGCTTTGCTGCCCCTGCTGGGCTAAGCCCAGCCAGGTGATTTGTGGGGGCCGTGTTCTGAGATCGCTGGCCTGGGTAAGAAATTGGCCAAAATTCCCTGGAAACCAGAGGTGCTCGCTCCAGAACCTGCAGCCCTGGTCTGGAGTAACCAGGGGGGAATTCCAGCCTGCCCCGTAGTGCCTATCCAGGCAGTGCCGATGAGGCCCCACGTAACTGTACCCTCCTGGCTACTGGAGGCTGGGGTGGACGCCCTGCTGCAGAGGCTAATTCCGTCTGGACCATCTCCCAGTTCCACCGTGAGCAGACCCCATCCCCTCTCCTTTCCCAGTCTCTGTGTAGCCGAGTCCTGCTTCTTCTGAGTCTGGGTGCCTGAGATCAGCTCGGAGGGCAGGGCAGGGCAGCCACCTCCAGTGCCACGCTGGAAGAGCAGCGAGTGCGGCAGGCCAAGATTCAGCTCCCAGCCAGGTTTATGAGCCTCCTTTCGGTCCCAAGGGAGAGTGCAGATGTCAGCTCGTTTCCTAACAGCGGCTGAGGACAGTGGGCAAAGGGCAGCCAGGCAGGTGGCACCGGCAGGGCGAGCTGGGCAGGCAGAGAACCTTGTGTTTGGAGGAGGCTGTGGGCTCCCGTTGCTCTTAGTAGTAGCGGGCGGAGCACGGGGGGGGCACACTCCAGGCCCAGGGTCTTGGGTCGGTTTTTGGGGAGCAGGTAACCCCGACCTGCCATGGAGCCCAGGGCTCCCACAGGCTTTCCCACTGCTTGGGGCCGCCTTGCAGAGCAGGAGGAAGGATCTCATTTCCCGGGGAGGCAGCACCGGGGCACAGCATGCCCAGGACTCCCTCGGGGGATGTGCATCTCCCGCCGCGGCGACGCACACGGGCCAATCTGCGGTGAGCTGTCAGCCAGCCCAGCCAGGCAGGCACCTTGTGCCGCTGCAGGTGATGGGCCCATCTCCTGTGCACAGGTGCGGAATGAGCAGGGGCAGTATTACCAGCGCTGCCTCTGGCAGCCCAGATGCCAGGGTGATGGGCCCCTCCCAGCATGGCTGGCCCTGTCAGGCAGTATGGCGCTTAGCCCCACCCTCCAACACAGTCCTTTCGCCCCCCCAGGTGCAGAGAGGAAGGTTGCGTGGCCAGGTCAGGCATCTCTGGGTGGACGAGGGAGAGCGGCTGGGCTGAGCTGGAGCTGGGATGCAGGAAGTGTCCTGAAGGTGCGCTGGTGTGGCTGGTGTCCCGTCCCAGCCCCAGCCCGAGCCCCAGCCCCAGGGCAGGAGGATGCACTGCAGAGCAGCCTGGGAGCACGAGCCGCTGCCAGCGGGGTTTGGTTCTGGCTCTGCCTCCTGTCGGCAGGGGTGGGTGGCCATAGGGGAGGGCAGCCCAAAGAGAGGCAGCCAGCATCGGGTTCTGCCCCAGGGGCTGGGGGCAGGAGCCTGAGGTGCAAACTGTGCAAAGCTCCATCACTGACATGCAGATGGGAATCGCTGCAATCAACAGTCGGGAGGGAGCCAGGAGTCCCAGGAGTGAGGGGGCTGGGGCGCAGCCTGTGCAGTGCAGGATTACACTGCCGGCGCCGTGCAGTGCCCTGGGCCGGGCTTTGCGCTGGCTCAGCCATGCAGAATAGTAGGCAAGGCGACCAGCGGTGCCTGGGGCAGAGGGGCTGGCAGCAGTCACCTGTCTGGCCTGGCCCCTCCAGCTCAGGTGGGCCCATGTGTGCCCAGCCCCTCCAGTGCCATCACCCAAGGCTGCGCGCAGGCTCATGGGCCTATCAAAGACTGAGCGAGTCCAGCCCTTGGCTCTCACATGGGCTGGGGCAGTGTCTTGTTCTCAGTAGTGCTGGGGGTTATCTCTTGAGGGGGCCTAGTAACTCTTAGCTGGAGGGTTAATAGGTGGCCTTGTCCAGGGCAGAGAACAGGCCTCCTCTGGCTTTGCCTTCCCCCCAGGACTGCAGAGCTGTCCACGGGCCGCTTCCCTTGCAACGCACATCAACTCCTTGGGCTCAACGATCTGTTCCACCGGGTCGTTAGCCACGGGCCCGGCTACGCTTCAGGCACTGCGTCCGCACAGATGTGGCTGCTCTGTGCGAACAGGGAGACGGTCTCCCGCCAGCGTAGTTAATCCGCTTCCCAGAGAGGTGCTCACTGTGTCAGAGGGAGGGGTTCGTCTGCCTGCACGGGGGTGAAGGTTGTAGCTGTGTCACTCCAGAGCAAGCAAACGGGAGCAGACTCAACCCGGGACTCTCCGAGCACCTTGCCCAGACCTGAAGACAAGCTCCAGGTGGCTCGAAAGTGCCTCCCTCTCCCCAAGGGACCTTGGTCCCCAGCGGGGCCTTGCCTGGCTGTTTGGGGACACTCAGCCTCCCGAGTTAGACCCTGCGCGTGTGGACGAGGCCTACCAGCCAGGCAGTCCTGCTCCCCAGGAGCCCTGTGTCCAGCTGGGGCAGATCTCAGGGGCTGCAGAGGAAGCTGGGAGAAGCCAGCCAAACTCCCTTGTTGTCACAGCAGGTGCCTGGCTGGAGCCCTGGACCAGGAACACCAGGACTCGTGAGCCAGCTGCAAATGTTATACGCAGGGAAGGTGATGCAGGCAGGCCAGTGTTCCCCAGGACCTAGGGAGGATGTACCTGACATAGGGGAGTCACAGATTCACAGCCGGAAGACACCCCTACGGCGACCTTGCCTGCACTGACCCCCTCCACCAGGCTGTCATTGCACTAGAAATTGGTATGACAGGTTCCCCCAGGATACCAGTGAGCCCCTGACCTACCAGCCAGGGCTCCCTCAACACAGTCCTGCTGCAACCAGACACCAGCCTACCAAGGCTTCTCATAGAGGTGGAGGACACACCTACCACGTTATTTACAGACTTCTGTGATGAGGGCTGCACAGGAAGGCTGCAGCTGAGGCCTTGCCCAGCGTCCCAAGAGCACACCTCCCTCTGGTGCGTAAGCCCACATTATACCCCCCCTGTGCGGCACAGGGAACAGCCTAGTAGAAGCCCACAGAATCATGGCAGTGGAAGGGACCTCGAGAGAGTATGAGAGGTCAACAAGTCCAGTCCTCTGCATTTATGACTCTCCCAGGCCAGGGTTTGTCTGCCCTGAAAAACCTCCAGCGGTGGAGATTCCACAGCCTCCCCAGGCAATTAATTCCAGTGTTTGCCCAACCTGAGGGTTGGGAGGTTTTTCCTCAGGTCCAGCCTACCCCTCCCTTGCTGCAGTTTAAGCCCATTGCCTCTTGTTCTATCCTCAGAGGTAAAGGAGAATAACGTATCTCCTGGTAACAACCTTTCAGGTACTTGAAAGTTCCAATTGTTCCCCCCCGCCCAAGTCTTCTCTTTTCTAACTAAAACAACCCCAGTTCTTTCAATCCTCCCTCACAGGCCATGTTCTCTCGCACTTTCTCCATTTGCCTTGCTCTTCTCTGGACCTTCTCCAATGTGTCCACATCTTCCCTGAAATGTGAGGCTCAGAACTGGAGACAATAGTCCAGCTGAGACCTAAGCTTCACAGAGTAGAGCAGAAGAATGACTTCTCGGGTCTTGCGTGCTCCGATGAACGCACCCCAGAATGACGTGCCAGGGTTTTCTTATCACACTGTTGACTTATAGTCAGCTTGTGGCCCACTCTGACTCCCAGATCCTTTCTGCCGTGCTCCTTCGTAGGCATCTCCCATTTTGTAAGCGTGAAACAAACTGTTACTCCCTGGCTACGTCTACACGTGCAGCCAACATCGAAATAGCTTATTTCGATGTTGCGACATCGAAATAGTCTATTTCGATGAATAACGTCTACACGTCCTCCAGGGCCGGCAATGTCGATGTTCAACTTCGAAGTTGCTCAGCCCAACATCGAAATAGGCGCAGCGAGGGAACGTCTACACATCAAAGTAGCACACATCGAAATAGGGATGCCAGGCACAGCTGCAGACAGGGTCACAGGGCGGACTCAACAGCCAGCCGCTCCCTTAAAGGGCCCCTCCCAGACACAGTTGCACTAAACAACACAAGATACACAGAGCTGACAACTGGTTGCAGACCCTGTGCCTGCAGCATAGATCCCCAGCTGCTGCAGAAGCAGCCAGAAGCCCTGGGCTAAGGGCTGCTGCCCACGGTGACCATAGAGCCCCGCAGGGGCTGGAGAGAGAGCATCTCTCAACCCCCCAGCTGATGGCCGCCATGGAGGACCCAGCAATTTCGACGTTGCGGGACGCGGATCGTCTACACGGTCCCTACTTCGACGTTGAACGTCGAAGTAGGGCGCTATTCCTATCTCCTCATGAGGTTAGCGACTTCGACGTCTCGCCGCCTAACGTCGAAGTTAACTTCGAAATAGCGCCCGACGCGTGTAGACGCGATGGGCGCTATTTCGAAGTTGGTGCCGCTACTTCGAAGTAGCGTGCACATGTAGACGCAGCTCCTAAGTGCAGTACTTTGCATTCGTCCTCGTGGAATTTCATCCTATTTATCTCAGGTGCCTTTTTCCAGTTTGTCTAGCTACTGCTTTCCCCTTATCCACAAGGCGTGTGAGTCTAATCGAAGAAAGCTATCAGGTTGGTTTGACAGTATTTGTTCCTGGCAAATCCATGCTGACTGTTACTGATCAACTTATTATCTTCCAGATGTTTGTAAATGGATTTCTTAATTACTTGCTCCATTATCTTCCCTGGCACAGCAGTTAAGCTGGCTTGTCTGTGAGTTCCTGGACAGTCCTTATTTCCCTGTTTATACTTGGGTGCTGTATTTGCCTTTTGCCTTCCTCTGGAATCTCTCCTGTCTTGCAAGACTTCTCAAAGGTGATGGCTAAAGGCTCAGATACCTCCTTGGGCAGCTCCTGGAGTACTCCAGGGTCCATTGCTTCAGCCCCTGGTGCCTTGAAGACAGCTAAGTTATCCTAACTCAGTTTTTTCTATTAGGACTTCTGGACCGACCTTCCTTCTCGCTGGCACTACAGAATCCCAGAATCCCAGGGCTGGAAGGGACCTCAGGAGGTCATCTAGTCCAGTCCCCTGCTTCAAGCAGGATCAACCCCCACTAAGTCATCCCAGCCATGACCTTGTCCAGTTGGGACTTAAAAACCTCAAGGGATGGAGAATCCACCACCTCTCTAGGCAACGCATTCCAGTGCTTCACCACCCTCCTGGGGAAGTAGTTTTTCCTAATATCCAACCTACACCTCCCCCTCTTGAACTTCAGACCGTTGCTCCTTGTTCTGCCATCTGACACCACAGAGAACAGTTTCTCACCCTCCTCTTTAGAGCTCCTGTGATGGGGTTCAGGGTCCCCCAAGCTCTGCATCCCGTCCGCAGGCAGGAGTGACTCTCACTCAGCAGGAGAACAGCGGGTTTATTAGCCGACAGGACACAGCGTCGTACAGAGGAGTCAGTACAGCCGGCAGAGACAGCCAGTCCGATCCATGTTGGGGAGAGGAGGCCCCGAGGGGCCCTCAGAGCTGGGGCCTTGCCCCCTCCTTGGTCTTGCTCCCTCCCAGCCCCGACTCACTGCTTCCAACTCCCAGTTCGAATTCAAACCCCTCAGGCTCCATCTCCTCCTTTGTCTCCAGTACAAGGGTGTTACCTGGTCATCAAGGTTACCCTCAGCGGGAGGCCCACATGCTCTGTGAGCCACTCACATACACACAGCTATCCCCCACTCCATCACATCTCTGCCCCCTTCCAGACAGAACTGAGCGGGGTCACTCAGCCGGTGAGCTGGGGAAGTTCGGGGTCTTCCCCATGGCATAGGTCATCAGCTGTACCCTCGGTGCTCCCCTTGATGTTACCACCTCCATGTCATAATCCTGCTGGGGGAGGCTGCAAGTCAGGAGCTTGGTCTTGGCCCTTTTCATGTGATGCAGCCAGGCAAGTCCCTTTAGTCCCCTCGGGTTGGTTGGCCTCCCTGCTTCGGTCTCCGGTCCATCAGCCACGTTCTCAAGTCGGGCAGGCAGAGCCCATACAGCTGCTGCAGCACCAGCAGATCAAACAGTTCTTCTCTGGTCTGGGCCCTGCCCCATATGCCCACCAGTCCATACAGCTGCTCCAGAAAATGTTTGGAATTCAGTTACAGTCCACTAAAGGAAGGTACAAATGCTTCCACCCTTGGCATTTAGCCAGACCACCAAAATGGTTGTGTGCCTCAGTTTCCCCTTCCATGCCACACAATAGGCTTGGAATGTTCCTCCTCATGTGAGAGGTTGCAAGACTAGTTACAGGGAACAACAGTGACATTTCAGAGTTACATACTCCTTCAACATACAACTCATGCTTCTACATCAATGTCCTCATGTTACTTGGCTCTTTCCAAACATTCCTTACATGGTACAATTCTACAGCTTTGGGTAGCAGCACCCACTGGTTACAGCAGTCAGCGTGAGTAACAAGAACAAACCCATTACAACTGTACATTTACATTGCTCTTTGGTAGACCACAACGTTTGTGTAACCTCCTTGAGAATCTGGTATTTTGCTGCTAAATGGCGGAGGCCTTTCTTTCCCCCATCAAGTTCTAATCTTCTCTCTTGCCCCCTGAGGTGGAAATCTGATCTCTCTGGGTGGGCCCTCCCTTCTAACAAGAGCTGGGCCATTGATGATCTCAGGGAGACGGCCCCCTCCCAGCCAGTCTGGAAATTTGCAAACCAAACTGGTTTCTAAAAGTTCTTTTGTGAGTCCCAGATGCAGAATGCACATGAAGGAATCCCTGTTTATTCCTCACTGGCCCACCAGGCCCACAGCTCCTTTGTCCTTCCACCTCCAACTTCTGGCTCCCTCATGGAATCAGAAGTGGAGTCCAGTATAAGAATATAAGTGTTTCCACCACCTGGAGATGGCAAATTGCTGGCCCTCTCCTGCATCCTACAGAGATTGATTGTGCACCCAAAACAAAAAGCAGCCAAGTAGCACTTTAAAGACTAGCAAAATAGTTTACTAGGTGAGCTTTCGTGGGACAGACCCACTTCTGCAGACCATAGCCAGACTGGAACAGACTGTGCAGCCGTTTTACTTGGTTATCACAGGGCTGCTCACATTCCCTAATAGTTTTCACTTTACTTGGACCAACTTCCAATTCCTCAGAAAGATTTACACTGCCTGCTTTGGACCCTTGCGGAGCACAGCCCGTGGTTTCACACTCAGCCAGGTCCTGGCCATGAGGAGCTGAAACAAACTTCTCCCCAGGCAAAGGGCTGCTCTGGCTCTTACAGACAAGCGCCTTTCCTGTTCACTCTCCTTCACCTCACTCCCATTTTCTCCAGTCCCCACAGACGGGTCGCAACTGTTTTCCAAGCAGCTAGCTGGCTTGGCCTTGGGAAAGCTGTGTATGAGAGACAGCAGGTCCCACCCCCGGCAACCATACCCTGAAATACAAGGGGTGACCACAGGACCTAGGAGAAGATGTGCAGGACATTGTCCCCAGCCTGCAGAGCAGCATGGGCCAGCTCCACCACTTAATTAAAAGTGCACACCTCAAAACAGGAACTCTATTTTTCCAGTAACAGAGAGGAAGCCGGGCTAGTCTATACGCTATCAAAACAAACAGCAGTCAAGTTGCACTTTACAGACTGGCAAAAGAGTTCATTAGGGCTGTGTCTACACGTGCCCCAAACTTCGAAATGGCCATTCAAATGGCCATTTCGAAGTTTACTAATGAAGCGCTGAAATGCATATTCAGCGCTTCATTAGCATGGGGGCAGCAGCCGCGCTTCGAAATTGACGCTCCTTGCCGCCGCACGGCGCGTCCAGACGGGGCTCCTTTTCGAAAGGATGCTGCCTACTTCGAAGTCCCCTTATTCCCATGAGCTCATGGGAATAAGGGGACTTCGAAGTAGGCGGTGTCCTTTCGAAAAGGAGCCCCGTCTGGACGCGCCGCACGGCGGCAAGGCGCGTCAATTTCGAAGCGCAGCTGCCGCCCGCATGCTAATGAAGCGCTGAATATGCATTTCAGCACTTCATTAGTAAACTTCGAAATGGCCATTTGCATGGCCATTTCGAAGTTTGGGGCACATGTAGACACAGCCTAGGTGAGCTTTCGTGGGACAGACCCACTTCTTCAGACCAGAGCCAGGCCAGAACAGACTCAATATTTAAGACACAGAGAACCAAAAACAGTAAGCAAGGAGCACAAAACCAGAAAAAGAGAATCAAGGTGAAGAAATCGGAGACTAGAAGCCACTCTCTGATTTGCTTACCTTGCTTCTCTTTTTCTGACTTCTTCTCTTTGCTTGTTGTTTTTGGTTGTTAGTGTTTGAAATAGTGAATCTTTTTTAACCTACCTAAGGTCCGAAAAAACAGGTCCGCCCTATGAAAACTCACCTAACAAACTATTTAAACAGTCTTTAAAGCTTTATTTCACTGCTTTCTGATCTATTTTTTTAAGTCAGAAAAACAAGAAAAAGGAATATTTATTTTAACTGCAATACTCCACAACCCTGTTCACTTTGTGGTGAGGCAGCCTGGAGGCAGCTCTCAATTCCTTAACACTCCAGGTCATGGCAACCAAAGATTCACTCAAATTGAGGGTGTGTATCTCGGGGGTCTACCATATGTGGCTTGGCAACAGACGTTTTAGCATATAGGCATCTTCCTCAGCCTGGGACAGAGTTTGGGGCTTGACTTGTTGATATGTGTGTGTAAGGAATGTGCCAGCAGGAGCTCAGGACTGGGAAAGGCTTTAGGCCCTGTGTGTTTCAGATCTCCTTTACATGAAAATCTAAATAGAGGCATATGTAATACCCTCTCAACAGAGTCTGATGGGAGCAGGTGAAGCTGTGAGGTTTCATCTCTTGTCATGAGCATGTTCTTGTAAAGTCACAAATTATGCTATCATTCAGTGTAAGAAATGTGGGTTCTCATCCATGCTTGAAGTTTTTGTGCAATCCAGGGTAGTCACCGTTACTTGGGAAGCTATGGGTTGCACAGGGCTCCTTTCCTCAGAGATGTTTATTTCTGAGTCAAAGTGTTTGACTGAAATGGATAATTATACTTTTTGGTACAATTGGCTGTGTTTTTGAGTTGTCTTTTAAAAAAATGTGGTGTTTACACAATAAATGTTTTAGTACTTTGTTTTTAACAAAGTAGATAAAAGTAAAAAAAACTTTGGTACTTATGTTGTTCAAGCAATAGCTGTTCTACTGTGACTTAATAACAGCAGAAAAAGGTCCTACAGCACTTCATAGACTAACATTAAAAATGTGAGCATCAGCTTTCTGTGTTTGTAAAAGCTCATGCTCAAAACTTTTCTGTTAATTTATAGTAACTATCCTTGCTGGATTTTTTTTGTAAGCATGCAGTGGATTAGTGTTCTCGGGGTAACATTGGCTGTGTCTACACGTGCCCCAAACTTCGAAATGGCCATGCAAATGGCCATTTTGAAGTTTACTAATGAAGTGCTGAAATGCATATTCAGCGCTTCATTAGCATGCGGGCGGCAGCTGCGCTTCGAAATTGACGCTCCTTGCTGCTGCACGGCGCGTCCAGACGGGGCTCCTTTTCGAAAGGACGCTGCCTACTTCGAAGTCCCCTTATTCCTATGAGCCCTTTCGAAAAGGAGCCCTGTCTGTATGCGCCGCGCGGCGGCAAGGAGCGTCAATTTCGAAGCGCGGCTGCCGCCCGCATGCTAATGAAGCGCTGAATATGCATTTCAGCGCTTCATTAGTAAACTTCGAAATGGCCATTTGCATGGCCATTTCGAAGTTTGGGGCACGTGTAGACACGGCCTTAGAGAGAAGACCGTGTCAACGGTAGACCTCTCTGCACGGAATACGCACTGCGATTCAGGGTACACCCTCTCAGCAATCTTCTGGAGTCTGCCAAGGATGACGCGAGCGAACAGTTTACCAGTGACGCTTACGAGGGTGATTCCGCGGTAGTTGTTGCAGTCGCTTCTGTCTCCTTTGTTCTTATACAAGGTTACAATGTTAGCATCGCATATCCTGTGGAACCTCACCCACTTTCCAGCACAGGCAGAGTAGCCCGTGTAGTAAATGTTTAAAAAAAGCCGTGCGACATGATGACATGGATGTAGAAGCATAAATTGTGTGTTGAAGGAGTTTGTAACTCTGCAATGTCACCGTTGTGCCCAGTAACTAGTCTTGCAACCTCTCACATGAGAAGAAACATTCCAAACCTATTGTGTGGCACGGAAGGGGAAACTGAGGCACACAACCATTTTGGTGGTCTGGCGAAATGCCCAGGGTGGAAACCATTTGTACCTTCCTTTCCTGGACTGTAACTAAATTCCAAACATTTGCTGAAGCAGCTGCATGGACTGGTGGGCAGACAGGGCAGGGCTCAGACCACAGAAGAACTGTTTAATCTGTTGGTGCTGCAGCAGCTGTACGGGCTCTGTCTGCCCGACTTGAGAACGTGGCTGAGGGACCAGAGACCGAAGCAGGGAGACCAACCAACCCGAGCGGACTAAAGGAACTTGCCTGGCTGCATCACATGAGAAGGGCCAAGACCAAGCTCCTAAGGTGAAGCCTCCCCCAACAGCTTCATGACATGGAGGTGGTGCACATCAAGGGGAGCACCGAGGGTACAGCTGATGCCCTATCCCATGGGGAAGACCCCGAACTTCCCCAGCTCACTGGCTAAGTGACCCCGCTCAGTTTGGTCTGGAAGGGGGCAGAGATGTGAAGGAGTGGGGGATAGCTGTGTGTGCGTGAGTGGCCCACAGAGCGTGTGGGTCACCTGCTTGATGACCAGGTAACACCTTTGTACTGGAGACAAAGCAGGAGGTGGACCCTGAAGTGTTTAAATTGGTACTGGGAGTGGGAAGCAGTTAGTCTGGGCTGACAGAGAGAGAGATGAAGGAGGGGGCAAGCCCCCGGATCTGGGGGCCCTGCAAGGCCTCCTCTCCCCAGCATGGATAGGACTGGCTGTCTCTGCCGGCTGTACTGACTCCTCTGTACGACACTGTGTCCTGTCGGCTAATAAACCCGCTGTTCTCCTGCTGAGTGAGAGTCACTCCTGCCTGCGGACAGGGTGCAGAGCTTGGGGGACCCCGAACCCCATCACACAGCAGCTCATGTTCCCAGGCTGCTCTGCAGTGCATCCTCCTCCCCTGGGGCTGGGGCTGGGACGGGACACCAGGCCACACCAGCGCACCTTCAGGACACGTCCTGCATCCCAGCTCCAGCTCAGCCCAGCCGCTCTCCCTCGTCCACCCAGAGATGCCTGACCTGGCCACGCAACCTTCCTCTCTTCACCTGGGGGGGGGTGGGGGGCGAAAGGACTGTGTCAGGGGCGTAGGGCTAAGTGCCATACTGCCTGACAGGGCCAGCCATGCTGGGAGGGGCCCATCACCCTGGCATCTGGGCTGCCAGAGGCAGCGCTGGTAATACTGCCCCTGCTCGTTCCACACCTGTGCACAGGAGATGGGCCCGTCACCTGCAGCCGCACAAGGTGCCTGCCTGGCTGGGCTGGCTGACAGCACACCGCAGATTGGCCCGTGTGCGTCTCCGGGGCGGGAGATGTACATCCCCCGAGGGAGTCCTGGGCATGCTCTACCCTGGCGCTGCCTCCCCGGGAAATGAGATCCTTCCTCCTGCTCGGCAAGGCGGCCCCAAGCAGCAAGACAGCCTGTGGGAGCCCTGGGCTCCCTGGATAGGTACTACAGGGCACTATGGCTATGTCTACACGTACAGCCAACATCGAAATAGTCTATTTCGATGAATAACGTCTACACGTCCTCCAGGGCCGGCAACGTCAATGTTCAACTTCGATGTTGCTCAGCCCAACATCGAAATAGGCGCAGCGAGGGAACGTCTACACGTCAAAGTAGCACACATCGAAATAGGGATGCCAGGCACAGCTGCAGACAGGGTCACAGGGCGGACTCAACAGCCAGCCGCTCCCTTAAAGGGCCCCTCCCAGACACAGCTGCACTAAACAACACAAGATACACAGAGCTGACAACTGCTTGCAGACCCCGTGCCTGCAGCATAGATCCCCAGCTGCCGCAGAAGCAGCCAGAAGCCCTGGGCTAAGGGCTGCTGCCCACGGTGACCATAGAGCCCCGCAGGGGCTGGAGAGAGAGCATCTCTCAACCCCCCAGCTGATGGCCGCCATGGAGGACCCAGCAATTTCGACGTTGCGGGACGCGGATCGTCTACACGGTCCCTACTTCAACGTTGAACGTCGAAGTAGGGCACTATTCCTATCTCCTCATGAGGTTAGCGACTTCGACGTCTCGCCGCCTAACGTCGAAGTTGGTGCCGCTACTTCGAAGTAGCGTGCACGTGTAGACGCAGCTTATAGGTACTACACGACTTTTCACCCCAAGGGCCCATTGCATCACTCCTGAACTCCAGCTCGGCCACCAAGCCCGAACCGTCCTAGCCCGACAGCCCACCGAGCCCCTGCAGGAGTGACCCAGAGCCACCACTAGCGGCATAACGGCCGGGAGGTTCTGGGCACGGCTGGAGAAATCACTCCAGGGCACCTTTGCTTAAAGTGCAGGCCCCTCACAGCCCCAGGCCGGGATCTCCTTCTCGCTAGTTTGCCCCACTCCCCAGCGCGCTCCATGAGGCGTGTGCCTCTGTCTTGGCCAGCTGCAGTACTGTTAGTTGGCTACCGTACAGCCCTGGTGCCCTGATCCTGTTTACTGACCTGCATGCTGCAGTAACGTGCATGGCCGCCCTACGGCGTTAGGCAGAGAGACAGAGGGTTAGAGAAAGGCCATGCTGTCATGTGACTGAACTTTTGGATGGGGTCTGGAAGCCATTTGAATGCCCAGGGTGGCTATTGGCCCCAAATGTTGTTCCTGGGGCGGCGGGGGCGGTATGTGAGGTGTCGAATGAAAGCTGCTGATGCCCTGAAGCTATGTGTGCTACTTGTGTGTCTGTAGCATGGACGTAGGCAGAGTTATAGACGTTTAGCTCTGCAGCTGTTTGAGAAATGCTTCAGTGCTGAGGTTCACAGAGGGAGGTGGGGCTCCACCACAGCCAGGACAATTGGCTGAGCAGAGGCCCAGACGGCCAACGCTCACTTTGTGACGGTGGGTTTCCTGCTGGGCCTGCAACGAATGGGAACTCGGCACAGTGACCCACCGGCTCAGGTGGTGGGCCAAGGCCCATGGAGCAGAATAGAATTGTCCATCTGCATATGAAAAGCTGGAAGATGGGCCCTGGCAGGGACTTTCTTGGTTCTTCAGTCTTCAGGAGTTAAGCCTGTCTGGAGTGGGGGCCCATCCCTCAGCAGGATGAGGTGGATTTAGCAGTGTCCATATTGGATCTTTTGTCTTGTGGTCTCCAAGGGGCCATGGTCCAGCATGTGGACTCCAGCAGGCCGGACCTACGATGCTCCAATGACTGCATCTATGTAACATGCAATGAACTTTCAGAGACTTTCAAGAATCTGCAAATAACATCGCTGGCTGCGTCAGAAGTTATGACTGACATGTAAAGTTTTGCTTTAACAATTCTTCTCTCTAACCCTGTTCTTTCTTTTTTGTAAATAAATCTTTAGATATGAGATCTAAAGAATTGCTGAGCGTGTTGTTTTGGGTAAGATCCAAGTATATATTGACTAGGGGCTGGGGCTGGGGCTGGGGCTTGGCCCTTTGGGAACTGAAACAATCTGTGTGGAGTTTGGTGAAATAGGCTTAAGAGCCTCTCACCTGAATTTGAGGGTTGTTGGTCGGGGCTGGTAGAGCAGCTGGGAAGTCTGGGGGTTTGCTGGTGTGGCTCTGGCTGGCCAGTGGAGCTGGCAGAGGTGCTGTGGTGGCTGGTTGGATTTGCCTTAGTGAGAAGGAAATCCCAGCCTGAGGCTGTAAGTAGCCTGGATTTTAAGCAAAGTTTCCCTGGATTGAGTTCTCTAGCTGTGCCCAGAAACCCTGTCCTATTACACCTGCCAACACACTCTGGTCCTTTCCCTTGCAGGGATTTGCTTTCCAAGCATGGGATGGTTGGTGGGAGCCTTTCTGGGCCAGTGGCAAACACCAGCTTTTTCTAAGAAAGGTCCCACTTGATCCTAATCAGGCACTTGGCTGCCAAAGTCTGGAAGTCAGAAATTCCCTCCTGACCCCCGCACTGGCAGAACATTGAGGGGCGGCAGCTCAGTCGCCTTCATCACGCTGAGAAGCAAAAAGCCCGTAATCTACAGCCAGACCCAGTAGCCTAATGGAGGATTGTAGATTCAAGTCCTACCTGTGTTGATTGTGTTGCATTTTCTGCTGGGAAAGGGAGCCACTCCTGGGAGCACAGCAGTGTCACTGCCTCTCCCAAAGATGCTCTCGTCCCCTTTGACTCCTCCTGCACTTACGAAACATGGATGACGTCTTTATGATTTGGACCCCTGGTGTAGAGACTCTAGGAGAATTCCACAGAGACTCTAACAATCTGCACCCCACCATCAACTTATGCCTTGACCACTCCACACAAGAGATCCATTTCCTGGACACTACAGTACAAATCAAGGATGGCCTGATCAGTACCACACTCTACCGGAAACCAACTGATCGCTAGACTTACCTATATGCTTCCAGCTTTCATCCTGCACACACAACACAATCCATCATTTATGGTCAAGCCCTGAGATACTATCGCATCTGCTCTGATCCTAGTGACAGAGACCGAAAACTACAAGATCTCTACCACTGATCCGAAGAAGTGGGTCTGTCCGACGAAAGCTCATCACCGAATAAATCATTTTGGTAGTCTTTAAAGTGCTGCATTTCGGCTGCTTTGTTTTGTAAGATCTCTACCAAACATTCATAAGCCTGAATTACCCACCAGGTGACATTAAAATCAAAAAACAAAAACAAAAAAAAAAACAAATCAGCAGGGCTAGATGAATATCCAGAAACCAACTACCCCAAGATAGGTCCAAAAAAGCCAAGAACAGAACACCAGTGGTCATCACCTACAGCCCCCAACTCAAACCACTGCAACGAATTATTAAAGACATACAACCTATCCTTCATCATGATGCCACACTCCAGAAGGACCTAGGTGACAGGCCTGTTCTCTCTTACAGACAACCTCCCAACCTTATGAGGATTCTCACTAGCAACCACAGGCTATACCACCAAAATACTAATCCTGGAACTTTTCCTTGTAACAAGCCCTGTTGCCAGCTTTACCCACATATCTATGCTGGCAATTTCATCCCTGGACCTAACCACATTAAGTACAGAATCATGGGCACATTCTCCTGTTCCTCAGCTAAAATCATATATGCCCTCATGTGCCAACAATGCTCAGTAGGCATCCTTCGATCCCAAGGCATCATGGGTTTGCGCCCCAGTTGGGCTGATTCGAGCAGCGTCTTCTGTGGCTGTGCAATCCAATGCGGGAGTGGCAGTCCTTTCCGCACTGTGAGCAGCAGTAGGCAGATGTCGCTCTGGTATCACGGGCAGGGATCTTCCTGAGGGCTCTCCTGTCTTCCGCTTCCTTCACCAAGGTAGTTTCATACATCGCAAGAGCTTCCTTCACTCCCTGTTCCCAGGCGTTCCTGTCTGAGGCGAGCGAATGCCAGGTGTTCACGCTGATAGAGAGAGCGCTGAGGTCACGCTTGCACGTGTCCTTGTAGAGCAATTTAGATCGCCCTTTCAGCCTCTTTCCAGACGCCAGTTCGCCGAAGAGGAGGTCCTTCGGTATTCGGCCATCCATCATGCGTGAGACATGCCCCAGCCAGCGCATATGCCTGTGGTTGAGAAGGGGGACCATGGAGGCGGCGCCTGCTCTCTCAAGCTCTGCGCTATCGGGGACCTTGTCCTGCCATGAGGTACCGAGTATGCGCCTAAGGCAGCGCATGTGGAATGTGTTGAGCCTCTGACCCCCTCTGAACCCCCCAACAATGCCCACACACCACGTATATAGGACAGACCGCAAACGCTCTTCGACAAAGAATGAATGGACATAGAGCAGACATTAAAAAACTCCAAATACACCAAGCTGTCAGCCCGCACTTTACTGGAGCGGGCCATTCTGTTAAAGACCTGAGAGCTTGTGTGCTACTGAAAAGGGACTTTAACGACCGTCTACAGAGGGACTGCTCAGAACTAACATTCGTATTCAAATTCAACGCATTGACACGTGGTTTCAAAAGGGACAGCAACTACCTGTCCCATTATAAGGACTCTTTTACCTTTTAAGTGCTTGCTTATTTTATCTAACTCTTAACTCCCGCCCCCCGTCCCGCCACCCCTCTGCTCTTCTGATTTGCCAACCTTGATGACGATTTTTGGACCTCTGTGCTTTATATATTGTGTCTGTTCTGGTCTGGTGATCTTTGCAAAAGCTGAACAAACCTGAGCTGCTGCCCCTGTTCTCAAGCATTCTTCATCCAAAGGGCAAACCCCCTGGGCTCCCCGTTTAGCTGGTGGGCATTTGGACAAAGTGAACAGGCAGGGCCCAGCTCTGCCTCCAGGCTAGAGGTGTGTGAGCCCAGTGGCTGTAGAGGGGGGTGGGTGGGGGTGGAAGTGGGGGGGTGGCTCTGGTTCCCAGGGAGGCAGTGTTAGAAGGCTTTCCCTTCACCCCACCCCCACCTCTCGTCACACAAGCGGAAATCAGGAGATCGGAAGCCCGAAGCAAGTTAGTTCCAAGTGAGTGCACCCCTAGCTCTGCAAACTGGCCAAATCTGCTCCCCAGGGTTCCTCTGCCAGCCTGACACCCCAGAGCTTTCATGCTGTCTCGCTTCCCAGCTCAGACACTGCAGAACACCGCGCTGGCCCCATGCCCTGACACCCCCTCTGATTAGGCCTCACTATACCTGCAGCGTGTGCCCTTAGCCACATCCCTTATAGTCACCAACCACTTGGGCGTCCACATGAGCTACTGTGCCTGTGCTGGAAAGAGGTGAGGTTCCACAGGATATGCGCGACGCTAACATTGTAACGTTGTAAAGAACAAAGGAGACAGAAGCGACTGCAACAACTACCGTGGAATCTCCCTCCTAAGCGTCACTGGTAAACTATTCGCTCGCGTCATCCTTGGCAGACTCCAGAAGACTGCTGAGAGGGTGTACCCCAAATCGCAGTGAGGATTCCGCGCACAGAGGTCTACTGTTGACATGGTCTTCTCGCTAAGGCAGCTGCAGGAGAAGTGCAGGGAGCAGAAGTGATGGGACTCTCCGGATGGACAGGTAATTAAAATATTTAAATGAGTCCCTGAATAAGGGAGTACGTGAACCCCCTGTTTCTTCTATGCCGGGACCCAGATCAAATCCCTGCTACAAACCACAGACTGGTTGTCACCACCTAGGTGAATCTTTTGGGTCTGCATTAGAGCCTTCTGGAAAGGAGAGGCTGGCAGGAACAATGAGACAAGGACAAGGGTTATAAGGTTAAAAAACAACAAAGTAACTAGGATTTTATTAAAGGACACAACGAGGTTAGAACTATAACAAGTAGCAGTTCTAAGAGATAAACTTATTTACGCTCTAACGATAGGTACACTTATGTTTGAAACTGTGTCCATTTGTTGGCTTTCTTTTGGCCCTTGAGTTGGTTTTATTGTACCACAAGGCAAAGGATTTGGTTATAGGAGCAAAGGTAAAAGGATAGAGGAGTTTAGGAGTGAGGGGTGTTGGGAGTTTGAAAAATCCCCTCTGTCTCCTTCCAAAGCCGGGGTGGGGGTGCTAAGCCCCACCTCTGTGCAGGGTCAGGTTGCTAGCCTGACCCAAGGGGTTGGTACCCGAGAGCCAGTCTGGACTGTCCCTCTTTTGGGGGGCTCACGGTACTCCCTTAGTGGGTCCAACTAAGTGTACCTGAGAGGCTTATGCTCTTCCTCAGGTCACTATGGTAGGATTTGACAACTGAGGGGGGCAGGGAGGCAATGCCTTTTCCTGCAATCTATTTAGAGGAGGTGAGTAAGGATGGGGGGAAAAGGATAGAAGGGAAAAGGGAAGTTAGAACTTTTGCCTTATTGTTAAACCGTGAAGAGCTGGACAAACTATAACAACTTAAACTTAAACATTAATTCTTAATTAAATGTGCTGAGGTCTGGTTAATATAATGAACCCTGCCTGGGGTGTCCAGGCCCGGCCTCAGGGGGTCGGGCCCCCGGGCGCTTCCCTCCCCTCGTCAGAGGAAGGAACAACGGAGGAGCAACCCCCCGTTCCCTCGCAGAGGGTCCCGATTTCCCAGGTGGGAGTGAACATAGTATATGTATATAGGTATGTTAAGGCAATTTTACGTGTCCAGTCCGGTTAGGTAAGGTCTAGTCTAGTAAGAGTCCAGTCCAGTGGCGGTGAAGCGTCGATGCCGCAAGATGGCTGGCAGCAGGAGCAAAGGTGCCGCTGTGATGGCAGGCCCTGGGTTTCAGCAGGCGAGCACGCAGTACCTCACCCTAGTGGTGAGGCCAGGTCGCCGCCCGCCTGATCTACCTCAGGGCTGCTTGTTGCTCCTCGATGCTAGAGAGCGGTGAGGCGCGATGGTGCAAAGACGCCGCTTCAGGCCGCAAGGCGGCTCAGGGTCCTGTCAGCAATGGCTGAGGTGGCTAGGTGTAGCTAGCCAAGCAGAGATTTAGCTCTGTTCAGCACCGCTCAAAGGCGAGTGCTGAGGTGATTTCAGCTCTAAGCCGCAAGCGCGGCTGTGATTCAGCTCTCTTCGGCTCTTAAGCCTGGCCGGCCTCGGAACTCTCAGCGGTCGCCTCGTGGCCTCGCTGTTTCGTGTCGGGTCAGCAGGATCCTTGTCTGCAGTACCCAAGGGCCCCGAATGCCAGGAACGGCTTATATAGGTAGAGTTCATACATGATTCATAAGCTAATTTCCATACGAAGGTTCTAGGCAGATGTTTTCAAACAGGTCCTCCGAGCCAGGGAAGCTTCTAGAAGCTGCTCACCTGCGCCCAATGAGGAGCCTGAATTTCAAATCCATGATTCTGAGGTGTTTGTGAGTTCAGGCTACCGGGGAAACCAATTGACACAGAGTGACGGTTACAGGGGGCTGCTAAATGGCAGTCTATGTATCTTTAGAGTCTACCTGCCCTTGCAATGATATTAAATAAGCCAAAGGCTTGTTTCCCCTGGCCCATGGGGACGATAATGCCCAAAGGGATAAAAATCCCTGACAAGAGGAAGCCACTCTACATAGCCTTCATCGACCTGAGCAAGGCCTTTGACTTGGTCAGCAGGGATGGTCTGTTCAAACTGCTCCACAAGATAGGCTGTCCTCCACGGTTACTCAAGATGATCCAGTCCTTCCACGAAGACATGAGAGGAACCATCCAATATGATGGCTCATTATCGGATGCTTTCAGAATCAGGAGCGGCGTCAAACAAGGATGCATGCTTGCTCCGACCTTGTTCGGGATCTTCTTCGCAATCCTCCTGAAGCATGCCTTTGGATCTTCAACAGAGGGCATCTTGCTGCACACAAGATCTGATGGGAAACTGTTTAACCTTGCAAGGCTGAAACCTAAGTCTAACGTGCGAGAAGTCCTCATCAGAGACATGCTGTTCGCAGACGTTGCTGCTGTAGTGTCTCACACAGAAGACCAGCTTCAAAAATGCTGGATCAGTTCACCAAAGCGTGGAAGGACTTTGGGCTTACCATCAGCCTAAAGAAGACAAACGTACTCGGTCGGGATGTTGCTGAATCCCCATCTATCAGCATTGACAACTATACGTTAGAGGTCGTCCACGAGTTCGTTTACCTCGGGTCCACCATCACTGACACCCTGTCATTGGACACTGAGCTAAATAGGAGGATCTGAAAAGCGGCCACAACTCTGTCCAGACTCAGCAAGAGAGTGTGGAATAACAACAAGCTGAACACTCACACCAAAATGCAAGTCTACAGAGCCTGCATCCTCAGCACCCTCTTTTATGGCAGCGAGACTTGGACCCTGTATGTCTGCCAGGAAAAGAGGCTGAACGTCTTCCACGTGTGCTGCCTCAGGCGCATCCTTGGAATATCATGGAAGGACAAAGTGACCAACACCGCCGTCCTTAAGCAAGCTGGAATCACAACCATGCACACCCTCCTCAGGCAGCGTCGGCTCCGCTGGCTTGGCCACGTCCACAGGATGAATGATGGAAGGATTCCAAAAGACATCCTGTATGGTGAGCTAGCCTCTGGCAAAAGACCTCCCAGACGCCCCCAGTTGCGCCACAAAGACGTCTGCAAGAGAGACCTCAGAGAGGTAGACATCGAGCTGGACAACGGGGAAGAACTAGCAGACGACCGCAGCAGATGGAGGCAGGGGTTACACAAGGGCCTTCAGAAGGGCGAGATGAAGATCAGACAGCTAGCAGAGGAGAAGCGAGCGCACAGAAAGCACACTAAGGACTTGCCAGACACCCACCACATCTGCAAGAGATGCAGCAAGGACTGTCACTCTCATGTGGGTCCTCATAGTCACAGTAGATGCTGTAAATGAAGTCCTCAATTGAAACTATAAAGGGCGCGATCCATAGTCTATGCAGACTGAAGGATGCCTACTCTATACTTGGGCAAGTCCTGAGACAGGAGGCTTCATCCCACCTCCTTTGTATCCCACGGGGGAGGGGTCATGGGAGAGGGTGCGTTCCGGCCACAGCCAGGATTTTCTTTAGCTTTTACTGTTGCTTTTGCTGCCCCCGCCCCTCCCAGCCCTCTTGCCAGTTCTAAATGGGCGTAAATTGACTTCAGTTTGAGAGAGGGAGCCAGGCAGCCTTACAGTGTATACTCATGTATTACATTCCCGCCATGGCCCGTACCATGGCCCGTAACCCTGTAACTGCTCTTATCTGTTCCCATTTGCCCAGGAAACCCAGCCAGCCAGCCAGACACAACAGGCAGCGTTCCTGTCCTTTGTTCACATGTAAGTCTTCTGCCAGAAGGAGTCGGCAGCACGCAGGGCCGGGTTCAACATCTTGGGGCTCCTTTTCACCCATCTCACACAGAACTGGCTCCAGCCCACACCCAGTAGTCTGGGAAATGTACAGACCCGGGCGCCTCGGAGGGGCGATGCTTCCCCACTCGCACGCACAGAGTCTGAGTGTAGAAAAGAAACTTTTAATGAAAGAGGCAGAGAAATCACATGGCAATAGCTTGGGAAAATCCCACACCCAGAGTTCATAACCAACCCTCAAGTAACTGTCCCAGCTCAGATGGATTGAGCAGTGTCCTTTGCCTCTCAGGCTCACCAGTCCAGTACTGTAAGGATCCAATCCACACACCCAAACTTTCTCTGCACCCCATCTCAAATGCCCCACGTAAGCTCTGTCCAGTCCGTGCAGGCCCTGACACATCACCCTGATACACCCCTCATGGAGCCTGAGGGAATGCCACGCATCCTCTCATTGGTCCAGTGTCCTGCTTGCCCCCCCACTGGCCGTTTGTCCCCTGTATTGTGGCTGGAGGCAAAACCAGCTCTCCATGGCTTGAGCCACCAGTTCTTCTGCTCAGCTCGTAGCAGTTTCAGCTTTGGGCCTAACTACAGCACCTACCAAGAAGGAGTCTCACAAAGGCTACGTCTACGCTAGCCCCTTCTTTCCAAAAGGGGTATGGTAATAAGCAAGGTCAGAACATGCTCATGAGGCACTACCATGAATATGAGGCACCTAATTAGCATAACAGCAGCCACAGCAGGCCCCCTATGCAGTGCAGATGGGGGCCTTTGCAAAGCCCCTTATTCCTATTTGGTTTTAGGGGCTTTCGAAGACTAGGGGGCTGTGGCCGCACTTGGCCAGAATTTCGAAATGGCCGTGCTAATGGCCAAATCGAAGAATACTAATGAGGTGCTGAAACGAATATTCACCACCTCATTAGCATACTGCCTCCCGCGGCACTTCAAAAGTGCCCCATTTTGCTTGCGTGTGGGTTGGCTACGTGGGGGTCCTTTCCCAAGGAACCCTGCAGACTTCAAAATTCCCTTGTTCGTATCCACTCGTAAGGAGATTTCCAAGTCTGCAAGGGCCTTTCAAAAAGGATCCCCATGGAACCAAGCCACAAAGTGCCCTGTCTAGCAGCATGCTAATGAGGCACTGAATATTCATTTCAGCGCCTCATTAGTATTCTTTCAGTCAGTTATTAGCATAGCCATTCCAAAGTACAGCTGCACTCCACAGGTTGAAAATCTTGTCTACAAATTCCATGCCTTTCACAGCACCCCTTTTAAATTGCTAATGGCTATGTCTACACGTGCCCCAAACTTCGAAATGGCCATGCAAATGGCCACTTCGAAGTTTACTAATGAAGCGCTGAAATGCATATTCAGCACTTCATTAGCATGCGGGCGGCAGCCGCGCTTCGAAATTGACGCTCCTTGCCGCCGTGCGGCGCGTCCAGACAGGGCTCCTTTTCGAAAGGATGCCGCCTACTTCGAAGTCCCCTTATTCCCATGAGCTCATTGGAATAAGGGGACTTCGAAGTAGGCGGCGTCCTTTCGAAAAGGAGCCCGGTCTGGACGCGCTGCGCGTCAGCAAGGCGCGTCACTTTCGAAGCGCAGCTGCCGCCCACATGCTAATGAAGTGCTGAATATGCATTTCAGCCCTTCATTAGTAAACTTCGAAATGGCCATTTGCATGGCCATTTCCAAGTTTGGGGCACTTGTAGATACAGCCAATGTTACCCCACGGGCACTAATCCACTGAATGCTTACAAAAAAAATCCAGCAAGGAGAGTTGCTATAAATTAACAGAAAAGTTTTGAGCATGAGCTTTTATAAACACAGAAAGCTGATGCTCACATTTTTAATGTTAGTCTATGAAGTGCTGTAGGACCCTTTCCTACTGTTATTAACCCAGAGTAGAACAACTATTGTTTGAACAACATAAGTACAAAAGCTTTTCCTATTTTTAACCACTTTGCTATAAACAAAGTAGTAAAACATTTATTGTGTAAACACCACCTTTTTTTTAAAAGACAACTCAAAAACACAACCAATTGTGCCAAAAAATATAATTATCCATTACAGTCAAACACTTTGATTCAGAAATAAACATCTCTGAGGAAAGGAGCCCTGTGCAACCCATAGCTTCCCAAGTAACGGTGACTACCCTGGATTGCACAAAAACTTCAAGCATGGATGAGAACCCGCATTTCTTACACTGAATGATAGCATAATTTGTGACTTTACAAGAACATGCTCATGACAAGAGATGAAACCTAACAGTTTCACCTGCTCCCATCAGACTCTGTTGAGAGGGTATTACATATGCATCTATTTAGATTTTCATGTAAATGAGATATGAAACACACAGGGCCTAAAGCCTTTCCCAGTCCTGAGCTCCTGCTGGCACATTCCTTACACACACATATCAACAAGTCAAGCCCCAAACTCTGTCCCAGGCTGAGGAAGATGCCTATATGCTAAAATGTCTGTTGCCAAGCCACATATGGTAGACCCCTGAGATACACACCCTCAATTTGAGTGAATCTTTGGTTGCCATGACCTGGAGTGTTGAGGAATTGAGTGCTGCCTCCAGGCTGCCTCACCACAAAATGAACAGGGTTGTGGAGTATTGTAGTTAAAATGAATGGTCCTCGCTCCAGCTCTTCTGAGTTACTTAAAAATAGATCAAAAAGTAGTCAAGCAAAACTTTAAAGACTGTTTAAATAGTTTATTAGATGCATTTTTATAGGGCAGACCTGTTTTTTCAGACCCTGGCCAGCTTAAAAGGGATTCACTGTTTCAAACACTGAAAACCAAAAACAACAACCAAAGAGAAAAAATCAGAAAAAGAGAAGCAAGGTAAGTAAATCAGAGAGTGGCTTCCAGTCTCTGATTTTTTCACCTTGATTTTCTTTTTCTGGTTTTGTGCTCTTTGCTTACTGTTTTTGGTTCTCTGTGTCTTAAATATTCAGTTTGTTCTGGCCTGGCTCTGGTCTGAAGAAGTGGGTCTGTCCCACGGAAGCTCACCTAATGAACTCTTTTGCCAGTCTCTAAAGTGCAACTTGACTGCTGTTTGTTTTGATAGCGTATAGACTAGCCCGGCTTCCTCTCTGTTACTGGAAAAATAGAGTTCCTGTTTTGAGGTGTGCACTTTTAATTAAGTGGTGGAGCTGGCCCATGCTGCTCTGCAGGCTGGGGACAATGTCCTGCAAATCTTGTTCTAGGTCCTGTGGTCACCCCTTGTATTTCAGCGTATGGTTGCCGGGGGTGGGACCTGCTGTCTCTCATACACAGCTTTCCCAAGGCCAAGCCAGCTAGCTGCTTGGAAAACAGTTGCGACCCGTCTGTGGGGACTGGAGAAAATGGGAGTGAGGTGAAGGAGAGTGAACAGGAAAGGCGCTTGTCTGTAAGAGCCAGAGCAGCCCTTTGCCTGGGGAGAAGTTTGTTTCAGCTCCTCATGGCCAGGACCTGGCTGAGTGTGAAACCACGGGCTGTGCTCCGCAAGGGTCCAAAGCAGGCAGTGTAAATCTTTCTGAGGAATTGGAAGTTGGTCCAAGTAAAGTGAAAACTATTAGGGAATGTGAGCAGCCCTGTGATAACCAAGTAAAACGGCTGCACAGTCTGTTCCAGTCTGGCTATGGTCTGCAGAAGTGGGTCTGTCCCACGAAAGCTCACCTAGTAAACTATTTTGCTAGTCTTTAAAGTGCTACTTGGCTGCTTTTTGTTTTGGGTGCACAATCAATCTCTGTAGGATGCAGGAGAGGGCCAGCAATTTGCCATCTCCAGGTGGTGGAAACACTTATATTCTCATACTGGACTCCACTTCTGATTCCATGAGGGAGCCAGAAGTTGGAGGTGGAAGGACAAAGGAGCTGTGGGCCTGGTGGGCCAGTGAGGGATAAACAGGGATTCCTTCATGTGCATTCTGCATCTGGGACTCACAAAAGAACTTTTAGAAACCAGTTTGGTTTGCAAATTTCCAGACTGGCTGGGAGGGGGCCGTCTCCCTGAGATCATCAATGGCCCAGCTCTTGTTAGAAGGGAGGGCCCACCCAGAGAGATCAGATTTCCACCCCAGGGGGCAAGAGAGAAGATTAGAACTTGATGGGGGAAAGAAAGGCCTCCGCCATTTAGCAGCAAAATACCAGATTCTCAAGGAGGTTACACAAACGTTGTGGTCTACCAAAGAGCAATGTAAATGTACAGTTGTAACGGGTTTGTTCTTGTTACTCACGCTGACTGCTGTAACCAGTGGGTGCTGCTACCCAAAGCTGTAGAATTGTACCATGTAAGGAATGTTTGGAAAGAGCCAAGTAACATGAGGACATTGATGTAGAAGCATGAGTTGTATGTTGAAGGAGTATGTAACTCTGAAATGTCACTGTTGTTCCCTGTAACTAGTCTTGCAACCTCTCACATGAGGAGGAACATTCCAAGCCTATTGTGTGGCATGGAAGGGGAAACTGAGGCACACAACCATTTTGGTGGTCTGGCTAAATGCCAAGGGTGGAAAGCATTTGTACCTTCCTTTAGTGGACTGTAACTGAATTCCAAACATTTTCTGGAGCAGCTGTATGGACTGGTGGGCATATGGGGCAGGGCCCAGACCAGAGAAGAACTGTTTGATCTGCTGGTGCTGCAGCAGCTGTATGGGCTCTGCCTGCCCTACTTGAGAACGTGGCTGATGGACCGGAGACCGAAGCAGGGAGGCCAACCAACCCGAGGGGACTAAAGGGACTTGCCTGGCTGCATCACATGAAAAGGGCCAAGACCAAGCTCCTGACTTGCAGCCTCCCCCAGCAGGATTATGACATGGAGGTGGTAACATCAAGGGGAGCACCGAGGGTACAGCTGATGACCTATGCCATGGGGAAGACCCCGAACTTCCCCAGCTCACCGGCTGAGTGACCCCGCTCAGTTCTGTCTGGAAGGGGGCTGTGATGGGGTTCAGGGGTCCCCCTGCACTGCACCCCGTCCGCTGGCAGGAGTGACTCTCACTCAGCAGGTACAACAGCAGGTTTATTAGGCAACAGATGTCCAGTTTCTCACAGAAGCAACAGCATAGCAGCCAGAGACAGTCCTTCCAACCTGTCCTGGGGGGAAGACCCCGAGGGGTGCCCCTCTGGGGTGTAGCTTTCCCCTCCTCAGGCTGGATGCCTTCCCTCTCTCCCTTCTCCTCGCCTCTAACTGCCGCCCCCGATTCAAAACCCAGCTCAGCTCCTCCCTGCTCTTTGTTCAGGCAGAGGTGTTATCTGCCAGTTGTAGCCCCAGGGTCATCCTTAGCCACTGGGAACTGCTGCTTGCCTCGGACATCCAGCCTGACTCACACATGCACCCCCCCCACTCCATCACGGCAGAGATGTGATGGAGTGGGGGATAGCTGTGTGTATGTGAGTGGCTCACAGAGCATGTGGGCCTCCCGCTGAGGGTAACCTTGATGACCAGGTAACACCCTTGTACTGGAGACAAAGGAGGAGATGGAGCCTGAGGGGTTTGAATTCGAACTGGGAGTTGGAAGCAGTGAGTCGGGGCTGGGAGGGAGCAAGACTAAGGAGGGGGCAAGGCCCCAGCTCTGAGGGCCCCTCGGGGCCTCCTCTCCCCAACATGGATCGGACTGGCTGTCTCTACCGGCTGTACTGACTCCTCTGTACGACGCTGTGTCCTGTCGGCTAATAAACCCGCTGTTCTCCTGCTGAGTGAGAGTCACTCCTGCCTGCGGACGGGATGCAGAGCTTGGGGGACCCTGAACCCCATCACAGGAGCTCTAAAGAGGAGGGTGAGAAACTGTTCTCTGTGGTGTCAGATGGCAGAACAAGGAGCAATGGTCTGAAGTTCAAGAGGGGGAGGTGTAGGTTGGATATTAGGAAAAACTACTTCCTCAGGAGGGTGGTGAAGCACTGGAATGTGTTGCCTAGAGAGGTGGTGGATTCTCCATCCCTTGAGGTTTTTATGTCCCAACTGGACAAGGTCATGGCTGGGATGACTTAGTGGGGGTTGATCCTGCTTGAAGCAGGGGGCTGGACTAGATGACCTCCTGAGGTCCCTTCCAGCCCTGGGATTCTGGGATTCTGGGATTCTGTAGTGCCAGCGAGAAGGAGGTCAGTCCAGAAGTCCTAATGGAAAAAACTGAGTTAGGATAACAGCTGTCTTCAAGGCACCAGGGGCTGAAGCAATGGACTCTGGAGTACTCCAGGAGCTGCCCAAGGAGGTATCTGAGCCTTTAGCCATCACCTTTGAAAAGTCCTGCAAGACAGGAGAGATTCCAGAGGAAGGCAAAAGGCAAATACAGCACCCAAGTATAAACAGGGAAATAAGGACTGTCCAGGAACTCACAGACCAGCCAGCTTAACTGCTGTGCCAGGGAAGATAATGGAGCAAGTAATTAAGAAATCCATTTACAAACATCTGGAAGATAATAAGTTGATCAGTAACAGTCAGCATGGATTTGCCAGGAACAAATACTGTCAAACCAACCTGATAGCTTTCTTCGATTAGACTCACACGCCTTGTGGATAAGGGGAAAGCAGTAGCTAGACAAACTGGAAAAAGGCACCTGAGATAAATAGGATGAAATTCCACGAGGACGAATGCAAAGTACTGCACTTAGGAGCTGCGTCTACATGTGCACGCTACTTCGAAGTAGCGGCACCAACTTCGAAATAGCGCCCATCGCGTCTACACGCGTCGGGCGCTATTTCGAAGTTAACTTCGACGTTAGGCGGCGAGACGTCGAAGTCGCTAACCTCATGAGGAGATAGGAATAGCGCCCTACTTCGACGTTCAACGTCGAAGTAGGGACCGTGTAGACGATCCGCGTCCCGCAACGTCGAAATTGCTGGGTCCTCCATGGCGGCCATCAGCTGGGGGGTTGAGAGATGCTCTCTCTCCAGCCCCTGCGGGGCTCTATGGTCACCGTGGGCAGCAGCCCTTAGCCCAGGGCTTCTGGCTGCTTCTGCAGCAGCTGGGGATCTATGCTGCAGGCACAGGGTCTGCAACCAGTTGTCAGCTCTGTGTATCTTGTGTTGTTTAGTGCAACTGTGTCTGGGAGGGGCCCTTTAAGGGAGCGGCTGGCTGTTGAGTCCGCCCTGTGACCCTGTCTGCAGCTGTGCCTGGCATCCCTATTTCGATGTGTGCTACTTTGACGTGTAGACGTTCCCTCGCTGCGCCTATTTCGATGTTGGGCTGAGCAACGTCGAAGTTGAACATCGACGTTGCCGGCCCTGGAGGACGTGTAGACGTTATTCATCGAAATAGACTATTTCGATGTCGCAACATCGAAATAAGCTATTTCGATGTTGGCTGCACGTGTAGACGTAGCCAGGGAGTAACAGTTTGTTTCACGCTTACAAAATGGGAGATGCCTACGAAGGAGCACGGCAGAAAGGATCTGGGAGTCAGAGTGGGCCACAAGCTGACTATAAGTCAACAGTGTGATAAGAAAACCCTGGCACGTCATTCTGGGGTGCGTTCATCGGAGCACGCAAGACCCGACAAGTCATTCTTCTGCTCTACTCTGTGAAGCTTAGGTCTCAGCTGGACTATTGTCTCCAGTTCTGAGCCTCACATTTCAGGGAAGATGTGGACACATTGGAGAAGGTCCAGAGAAGAGCAAGGCAAATGGAGAAAGTGCGAGAGAACATGGCCTGTGAGGGAGGATTGAAAGAACTGGGGTTGTTTTAGTTAGAAAAGAGAAGACTTGGGCAGGGGGGGACAATTGGAACTTTCAAGTACCTGAAAGGTTGTTACCAGGAGATACGTTATTCTCCTTTACCTCTGAGGATAGAACAAGAGGCAATGGTCTTAAACTGCAGCAAGGGAGGGGTAGGCTGGACCTGAGGAAAAACCTCCCAACCCTCAGGTTGGGCAAACACTGGAATTAATTGCCTGGGGAGGCTGTGGAATCTCCACCGCTGGAGGTTTTTCAGGGCAGACAAACCCTGGCCTGGGAGAGTCATAAATGCAGAGGACTGGACTTGTTGACCTCTCATACTCTCTCGAGGTCCCTTCCATGATGCCATGATTCTGTGGGCTTCTGCTGGGCTGTTCCCTGTGCCGCACAGGGGGGGTATAACGTGGGCTTACGCACCAGAGGGAGGTGTGCTCTTGGGACGCTGGGCAAGGCCTCAGCTGCAGCCTTCCTGTGCAGCCCTCATCACAGAAGTCTGTAAATAACGTGGTAGGTGTGTCCTCCACCTCTATGTGAAGCCTTGGTAGGCTGGTGTCTGGTTGCAGCAGGACTGTGTTGAGGGAGCCCTGGCTGGTAGGTCAGGGGCTCACTGGTATCCTGGGGGAACCTGTCATACCAATTTCTAGTGCAATGACAGCCTGGTGGAGGGGGTCAGTGCAGGCAAGGTCGCCGTAGGGGTGTCTTCCAGCTGTGAATCTGTGACTCCCCTATGTCAGGTACATCCTCCCTAGGTCCTGGGGAACACTGGCCTGCCTGCATCACCTTCCCTGCGTATAACATTTGCAGCTGGCTCACGAGTCCTGGTGTTCCCGGTCCAGGGCTCCAGCCAGGCACCTGCTGTGACAACAAGGGAGTTTGGCTGGCTTCTCCCAGCTTCCTCTGTAGCCCCTGAGATCTGCCCCAGCTGGACACAGGGCTCCTGGGGAGCAGGACTGCCTGGCTGGTAGGCCTCGTCCACACGCTCAGGGTCTAACTCGGGAGGCTGAGTGTCCCCAAACAGCCAGGCAAGGCCCCGCTGGGGACCAAGGTCCCTTGGGGAGAGGGAGGCACTTTCGAGCCACCTGGAGCTTGTCTTCAGGTCTGGGCAAGGTGCTCGGAGAGTCCCGGGTTGAGTCTGCTCCCGTTTGCTTGCTCTGGAGTGACACAGCTACAACCTTCACCCCCGTGCAGGCAGACGAACCCCTCCCTCTGACACAGTGAGCACCTCTCTGGGAAGCGGATTAACTACGCTGGCGGGAGACCGTCTCCCTGTTCGCACAGAGCAGCCACATCTGTGCGGACGCAGTGCCTGAAGTGTAGCCGGGCCCGTGGCTAACGACCCGGTGGAACAGATCGTTGAGCCCAAGGAGTTGATGTGCGTTCCAAGGGAAGCGGCCCGTGGACAGCTCTGCAGTCCTGGGGGGAAGGCAAAGCCAGAGGAGGCCTGTTCTCTGCCCTGGACAAGGCCACCTATTAACCCTCCAGCTAAGAGTTACTAGGCCCCCTCAAGAGATAACCCCCAGCACTACTGAGAACAAGACACTGCCCCAGCCCATGTGAGAGCCCAGAGCTGGACTCGCTCAGTCTTTGACAGGCCCATGAGCCTGCGCTCAGCCTTGGGTCGTTGCGCTGGAGGGGCTGGGCACACATGGGCCCACCTGAGCCTGAGGGGCCAGGCCAGACAGGTGACTGCTGCCAGCCCCTCTGCCCCAGGCACCGCTGGTCGCCTTGCCTACTATTCTGCATGGCTGAGCCAGCGCAAAGCCCGGCCCAGGGCAGTGCACGGCGCCGGCAGTGTAATCCTGCACTGCACAGGCTGCACCCCAGCCCCTCACTCCTGGGACTCCTGGCTCCCTCCCGACTGTTGATTGCAGCGATTCCCATCTGCATGTCAGTGATGGAGCTTTGCACAGTTTGCACCTCAGGCTCCTGCCCCCAGCCCCTGGGGCAGAACCCGGTGCTGGCTGCCTCTCTTTGGGCTGCCCTCCCCTATGGCCACCCACCCCTGCCGACAGGAGGCAGAGCCAGAACCAAACCCCGCTGGCAGCGGCTCGTGCTCCCAGGCTGCTCTGCAGTGCATCCTCCTCCCCTGGGGCTGGGGCTGGGGCTCGGGCTGGGGCTGGGACGGGACACCAGCCACACCAGCGCACCTTCAGGACACTTCCTGCATCCCAGCTCCCGCTCAGCCCAGCCGCTCTCCCTCGTCCACCCAGAGATGCCTGACCTGGCCACGCAACCTTCCTCTCTTCACCTGGGGGGGCGAAAGGACTGTGTCGGAGGGTGGGGCTAAGCGCCATACTGCCTGACAGGGCCAGCCATGCTGGGAGGGGCCCATCACCCTGGCATCTGGGCTGCCAGAGGCAGCGCTGGTAATACTGCCCCTGCTCATTCCGGACCTGTGCACACGAGATGGGCCCGTCACCTGCAGCGGCACAAGGTGCCTGCCTGGCTGGGCTGGCTGACAGCTCACCGCAGATTGGCCCGTGTGCGTTGCCGGGGCGGGAGATGTACATCCCCCGAGGGAGTCCTGGGCATGCTCTGCCCCGGCACTGCCTCCCCGGGAAATGAGATCCTTCCTCCTGCTGTGCAAGGCGGCCCCAAGCAGCGGGACAGCCTGTGGGAGCCCTGGGCTCCGTGGCAGGTCGGGGTTACCTGCTCCCCAAAAACCGACCCAAGACCCGGGGCCTGGAGTGTGCCCCCCCCGTGCTCCCCCCGCTACTACTAAGAGCAACGGGAGCCCACAGCCTCCTCCAAACACAAGGTTCTCTGCCTGCCCAGCTCGCCCTGCTGGTGCCACCTGCCTGGCTGCCCTTTGCCCACTGTCCTCAGCCGCTGTTAGGAAACGAGCTGACATCTGCACTCTCCCTTGGGACCGAAAGGAGGCTCATAAACCTGGCTGGGAGCTGACTCTTGGTCTGGTGCACTCGCTGCTCTTCCAGCGTGGCACTGGAGGTGGCTGCCCTGCCCTGCCCTGCCCTGCCCTCCGAGCTGATCTCAGGCACCCAGACTCAGAAGAAGCAGGACTCGGCTACACAGAGACTGGGAAAGGAGAGGGGATGGGGTCTGCTCACGGTGGAACTGGGAGATGGTCCAGACGGAATTAGCCTCTGCAGCAGGGCGTCCACCCCAGCCTCCAGTAGCCAGGAGGGTACAGTTACGTGGGGCCTCATCGGCACTGCCTGGATAGGCACTACGGGGCAGGCTGGAATTCCCCCCTGGTTACTCCAGACCAGGGCTGCAGGTTCTGGAGTGAGCACCTCTGGTTTCCAGGGAATTTTGGCCAATTTCTTACCCAGGCCAGCGATCTCAGAACATGGCCCCCACAAATCACCTGGCTGGGCTTAGCCCAGCAGGGGCAGCAAAGCCCTGAGACTGGGGCATGTGGGAGTCAAACTGAGATCCGGCTATGAACATGGAGCTAACCACAGCCGCAGCTCCAGCCTGACCTACAGCGCTAGTGCTGCAAGTGGACAACAGGGCTAATGCTCCAAGTGGACAGCTGCAACAGGCCAGGCCCTGCAAGGTCCATGATACACACTGGCTGGAACATGGAATGCGCACGCCTGTCGCGGAGCCCGTGAAATACCCCCACCGCGCCTCAGGGCCCCGCTACGTTACTCCCCCAGCCCACGACTTTTCACCCCAAGGGCCCATTGCGTCACTCCTGAACTCCAGCTCGGCCACCAAGCCCGAACCGTGCTAGCCCGACAGCCCACCGAGTCCCTGCAGGAGTGACCCAGAGCCAATGCTAGTGGCATAACGGCCGGGAGGTTCTGGGCACGGCTGGAGAAATCACTCCAGGGCACCTTTGCTTAAAGTGCAGGCCCCTCACAGCCCCAGGCCGGGATCTCCTTCTCGCCAGTTTGCCCCACTCCCCAGCGCGCTCCTTGAGGCGTGTGTCTCTGTCTGGGCCACCTGCAGTACTGTCAGTTGGCTACCATACAGCCCTGGTGCCCTGATCCTGTTTGCTGCCCTGCATGCTGCAGTGACGTGGATGGCCGCCCCACGGCGCTAGACGGAGAGCCAGAGGGTTAGAGATAGGCCATGCTGTCATCTGGCTGAACTTTTGTGTGGGGTCTGGAAGCTATTTGAATTCCCAGGGTGGCTATTGGCCCCAAATGTTGTTCCTCGGGCGGGGAGGGGGTATGTGAGGTGTCGAATGAAAGCTGCTGATGCCCTGAAGCTATATGTGCTACTTGTGTGTCTGTAGCATGGACGTAGGCAGAGTTATAGACATTTAGCTCTGCAGCTGTGTGAGAAATGCTTCAGTGCTGAGGTTCACAGAGGGAGGTGGGGCTCCACCCCAGCCAGGAGAATAGACTGAGTAGAGGCCCAGATGGCCAACGCTCACTTTGTGATGGTGGGTTTCCTGCTGGGCCTGCAACAAATGGGAACTCGGCACAGTGACCCACCGGCTCAGGTGGTGGGCCAAGGCCCATGGAGCAGAATGGAATTGTCCCTTCGCGTATGAAAAGCTGTGAGATGGGCCCTGGCAGGGACTTTCTTGGTTCCTCAGTCTTCATGAGTTAAGCCTGTCTGGACTGGGGGCCCATCCCTCAGCAGGATGAGGTGGATTTAGCAGTGTCCATATTGGATCTTTTGTCTTGTGGTCTCCAAGGGGCCATGGCCCAGCATGTGGACTCCAGCGGGCCGGACCTACGATGCTCCAATGACTGCATCTATGTAACATGCAATGAACTTTCAGAGACTTTCAAGAATCAGCAAATAACATCGCTGGCTGCGTCGGAAGTTATGACTGAAGCATGTAAAGTTTTACTTTAACAATTCTTCTCTCTAACCCTGTTCTTTCTTTTTTGTTAATAAATCTTTAGATATTGGATCTAAAGAATTGCTGAGCGTGTTGTGTTGGGTAAAACCCAAGTATATATTGACCAGGGGCTGGGGCTGGGCCCTTTGGGACCTGAAACAATCTGTGTGGAGTTTGGTGAAATAGGCTCAAGAGCCTCTCACCTTAATTTGGGGGTTGTTGGTCTGGGCTGGTAGAGCAGCTGGGAAGTCTGGGGGTTTGCTGATGTGGCTCTGGCTGGCCAGTGGGGTGGCAGAGGTGCTGTGGTGGCTGGTTGGATTTGCCTTAGTGAGAAGGAAATCGCAGCCTGAGGCTGTAAGCAGCCTGGATTTTGAGCAAAGTTTCCCTGGATTGCGTTCTCTTGCTGTGCCCAGAAACCCCGTCCTATTTCACCTGCCAACACACTCTGGTCCTTTCCCTTGCAGGGATTTGCTTTCCAAGCATGGGATGGTTGGTGGGAGCCTTTCTGGGCCAGTGGCAAACACCAGCTGCTTCTAAGAAAGGTCCCACTTGAGCCTAATCAGGCACTTGGCTGCCAACGTCTGGAAGTGAGAAATTCCTTCCTGACCCCCGCACTGGCAGAAAATTTAGGGGCGGCAGCTCAGTAGCCTTCATCACACTCAGAAGCAAAAAACCTGTAATCTACAGCCAGACCCAGTAGCCTAATGGAGGATTGCAGAGTTGTGGATTCAAGTCCTACCTGTGTTGATTGTGTTGCATTTTCTGCTGGGAAAGGGAGCCACTCCTGGGAGCACAGCAGTGTCACTGCCTCTCCCAAAGACGCTCTCGTCCCCTATGACTCCTCCTGTACTAACCAAACATGGATGACGTCTTTCTAATTTGGACCCCTGGTACAGAGACTCTAGGAGAATTCCACAGAGACTCTAACAATCTGCACCCCACCATCAACTTATGCCTTGACCACTCCACACAAGAGATACCTTTCCTGGACACTACAGTACAAATCAAGGATGGCCTGATCGGTACCACACCCTACCGGAAACCCACTGATCGCTAGACTTACCTACATGCTTCTAGCTTCCATCCTGCACACACAACACAATCCATCATTTCTAGTCAAGCCCTGAGATACTATCGCATCTACTCTGATCCTAGTGACAGAGGCTGAAAACTACAAGATCTCTACCATTGATCCGAAGAAGTGGGTCTGTCCCACGAAAGCTCAACACCGAATAAATCTTTTGGGTAGTCTTTAAAGTGCTGCATTTCGGCTGCTTTGTTTTGTAAGATCTCTACCAAACATTCATAAACCTGAATTACCCACCAGGTTAAATAAAAAAAAAAAAAGAACAAATCAGCAGGGCTAGATGAATACCCAGAAACCAACTACCCCAAGATAGGTCCAAAAAAGCCAAGAACAGAACACCACTGGTCATCACCTACAGCCCCCAACTCAAACCACTGCAACGAATTATTAAAGACCTACAACCTATCCTTAATCATGATGCCACACTCCAGAAGGACCTCGGTGACAGGCCTGTTCTCTCCTACAGACGACCTCCCAACCTTATCAGGCTTCTCTCTACCAATCATAGGCTGTACCACCAAAATACTAATCCTGGAACTTTTCCTTGTAACAAGCCCTGTTGCCAGCTTTGCCCACATATCTGTGCTGGAGATTTCATCCCTGGACCTAACCACATTAAGTACAGGATCAAGTGTTGACGCTGATAGAGAGAGCGCTGAGGTCACGCTTGCACGCGTCCTTGTACAGCAATTTAGGTCGCCCTTTCGGCCTCTTTCCAGACGCCAGCTCGCCGAAGAGGAGGTCCTTCGGTATTCAGCCATCCGTCATGCGTGAGACATGGCCCAGCCAGCGCATACGCCTCTGTTTGAGAAGGGTGACCATGGAGGTGGCGCCTGCCCTCTCAAGCGCTGCGCTATTGGGGACCTTGTCCTGCCATGAGATACCGAGTATGCGCCTAAGGCAGCGCATGTGGAATGTGTTGAGCCTCTGACCCCCTCTACAATGCTCACACACCACGTATATCGGACAGACCACAAACGCTCTTCGACAAAGAATGAACGGACATAGAGCAGACATTAAAAAACTCCAAATACACCAACCTGTCAGCCCGCACTTTACTGGAGCGGGCCATTCTGTTAAAGACCTGAGAGCTTGTGTGCTACTGAAAAGGGACTTTAACGGCCGTCTACAGAGGGAATGCTCAGAACTAACATTCGTATTCAAATTTGACACATTAACATGTGGTTTGAAGATGGACAGCAACTACCTGCCCCATTATAAGGATTCTTTTACCTTTTAAGTGCTTTCTTGTTTTATCTAACTCTTAACTCCCCCCACCCCAGCCCTGCCAGCCCTCTGCTCTTCTGACTTGCCAACCTTGATGACGATTTGTGGACCTCTGTGCTTTATATATTGTGTCTGTTCTGGTCTGGCTATGATCTGAAGAAGTGGGTCTGTCCCATGAAAGCTCATCACTGAATAAATTATTTTGCTAGTCTTTAAAGCGCTAACAGACTGCTGTTTTGGTTTGCTAGAATACAGACTAACACGGCTCTCTCTGTCCCAAAGAAGCCGAGGTTAAGGATCTTGCAGACGGGCAAGCTGGAGGTGACGCATGGGCTGCTTTACCGCCCAGCCTGCTGCTCAGAGTGTGCCCTTGAGAACCGATCCGAGTTTACGGGGATCAGCAGCTGCTGTCACAGTAACTGACTTCAAGCCAACTGTGGGGCGGAGGGAAGGGAATCCATACGTCCACACTCAGTACGCCAAGAATCAGGGGCACCATGTGGGAAGAGTTTAGCTACACACCCCTGCCAAGCTCTGAATGTGCCATTACATTTTCCCTCATTTGCCCTCCCCTAAAATTAGACACAGCCACAGCTTTGCCCTCCAGTCTCCATACGTTTCCGAAGGAGCCCCCCTACCGGCCTCAGGGAGACGGCTGTGCCTGTACGCAAATCGTCGTCAATCCCAAATGCCTTCTCAACATGGGCCAATGGGGTGCGGGTGTCCCAAGCACCGACAGAGTCCAAATAATGCTTCATTTGGTGTGCCGATGTTCTGGGAAGCAGCATCCCCCCAGCCGTGCCCCTGCGCAGCACTGTCTGATGCAGCCTTTCGGCAGGGAGTCGGAAATGACCATGTTGAGTGGCTCCATTCAGCTCAATGGCCGGTAACTCTAAAACCTGGTTGTGTTCTAATGTTAACTCGCTTGTTGCAGACTGTTTAAACAGAGGTACCCTACTGTAGCACAGCCTGGCCTGGGATCTGTCCCCCTCCTCCCCGCCCCGGACCTGTTTGCTGGAAAACCAGCTGCCGCAGCCGGTTGCTGACAGCTTTGCAAAGATCTTTGCAAAAGCTGAACAAACCTGAGCTGCTGCCCCTGTTCTCAAGCATTCTTCATCCAAAGGGCAAACCCCCTGGGCTCCCCGTTTAGCTGGTGGGCATTTGGACAATGTGAACAGGCAGGGCCCAGCTCTGCCTCCAAGCTAGAGGTGTGTGAGCCCAGTGGCTGGGGGTGGAAGTGGGGAGGTGGCTCTGGTTTCCAGCAAGGCAGTGTTAGAAGGCTTTCCCTTTATCCCTCCCCCAGCTCTCATGACAGAAGCGGAAATCAGGAGATCAGAAGCCTGAGGTAAGTTAGTTCCAAGCAAGTGCCCCCCTAGCTCTGCAACCTGGCCAAATCTGCTCCCCAGGGTTCCTCTGCCAGCCTGACACCGCAGAGCTTTCATGCTGTGTCGCCTCCCAGCTCAGACACTGCAGAACACCGCGCTGGCCCCATTCCCTGACACCCCCTCTGATTAGGCCTCGCTAGACCTGCAGTGTGTGCCCTTAACCACATCCCTTATAGTCACCAACCACTTGTGTGGGTCCTGAGACAGAAGGCTTCATCCCACCTCCTTGGTATCCCACGGGGGAGGGGTCATGGGAGAGAATGCGTTCTGGCCACGGCCAGGATTTTCTTTACCTTTGACTGTTGCTTTTGCTGCCCCCGCTCCTTCCCAGTCCTCTTGCCAGTCCTAACTGGGCCTCATTTGACTTCAGTTTGAGAGAGGGAACCAGGCAACCTTCCCGTGTAGGCTCATGTGTTACATTCCCACCACAGCCCAAATCTCAGTCCATAACCCTGAAGCAGCTCTGATCTGTTCCCATTAGCACAGCAAACCCAGTCAGCCACACACAACAGACAGCCTTTTTGCTATTTGTTCACACATAATTTTTCTACCAAATATTACATGCACTAGCCACTTGGAAGCTTACTAAGGAACCTTTAAAATGTGTGTTGCCTTTTTTTTTTTCTTGTAAGTTGAGTTTTTCAGCTGGTTTTAATAAAACTGGTTTCTGAAGAAACCCCACATATTTTAAAAACTCACAACCAAAAAGAAAAAAAGGCTGCGTCTACACGTGCACGCTACTTCGAAGTAGCGGCAGTAACTTCGCAATAGCGCCCGTCACGTCTACACGTGTTGGGCGCTATTTCGAAGTTGAAATCGACGTTAGGCGGCGAGACGTCGAAGTCGCTAACCCCATGAGGGGATGGGAATAGCGCCCTACTTCGACGTTCAACATCGAAGTAGGGACGTGTAGACGATCCGCGTCCCGCAACATCAAAATAGCGGGGTCCTCCATGGCGGCCATCAGCTGGGGGGTTGAGAGATACTCTCTCTCCAGCCCTTGCGGGGCTCTGTGGTCACCGTGGGCAGCAGCCCTTAGCCCAGGGCTTCTGGCTGCTGCTGCTGCAGCTGGGGGTCCGTGCTGCATATACAGGGTCTGCAACTAGTTGTTGGCTCTGTGTATCTTGCACTGTTTAATGAAAGTGTGTCTGGGAGGGGCCCTTTAAGGGAGCGGCTTGCTGTTGAGTCCGCCCCGTGACCCTGTCTGCAGCTGTGCCTGGCTCCCTTATTTCGATGTGTGCTACTTTGGCGTGTAGACGTTCCCTCGCTGTGCCTATTTCGATGTTGGGCCAAGCAACGTCGAAGTTGAACATCGACGTTGCCGGCCCTGGAGAACATGTAGACGTTATTCATCGAAATAGCCTATTTCGATGTCACAACATCAAAATAAGCTATTTTGAAGTTGGGTGCACGTGTAGACATAGCCAAAGTGAGTTAAAACTACACAGATTTTTTTCCCCAAAAAAGCTGTGCCTAAGAGACTGACATCTAAGAAACTACATGGTTAAAACTCAAACAACCACCCCCTGAGGGGTTTTTATTTTGCTAGAATAAAAACTAGCAAAGCTTACTTGAAAGATGGACACCCCCCAGGGATCCCTGTGCAACCCATATCTTTACCAGTAACGGTGACTACCCTAGAGTCCACAACAACTTCAAGCATGGGTGAGAACCCACATTTCTTACATGCATCATAGCATAAATTGTGACTTTACAAGAACATGCTCATGACAAGAGATGAAACCTCACAGCTTCACCTGCTCCCATCAGACTTTGTTGAGAGGGTATTACATATGCATCTATTTAGATTTTCATGCAAATAAGCTCTGAAGCACACAGGCCCTAAAGCCTTTCCCAGTCCTGAGCTCCTGCTGGCACATTCCTTACACACACATATCAACAAGTCAACCCTCAAACTCTGTCCCAGGCTGAGGAAGACGCCTATATGCTAAAACGTCTGTTGGCCAAGCCATGTACGGTCGATTCCTGATTCACGCAGCCTCAAGTTGAGTGAATCTTTGGTTGCCATGAGCTGGAGTGTTGAGGAATTGAGCCCTGTCTCCAGGCTGCCGAACAGCTAAACAAGTCTGGATACCGATGAATGCAATAGAAGCATCACTGGTGTCCAGATTTCAATAATTAAAACAAAGGCTACGTCTGCACGTGCCCCAACCTGCAAAATGAGCCTGCAAATGGTCATTTCGAGGTTTATTAGTTGAACGCTGAAATGGCTGTTCAGTGTCTCGTTAGCGTGTGGTGCTCAGCAGTGCTTGGAAATTAACGTGCGTTACTGCCGCGCGGCGCGGCCAGGCGGGGCTTGGGGCTCCTTTTCCAAACTTGATGCGAATAATGGGACTTTGAAGCGGGCGGGGTCCTTGCGGACAGGAGCCCTGTCGGGACGCGCCGCGGGCTGCAAGGCACGTTAATTTGGAGGCGCCGCTGCCGCCCGCACGCTAACGAAGCGCTGCGTTTGCATTTCAGTGCTTCGTTAGTAAACTTCAAAATGGCCATTTGCGTGGCCATTTCGAAGTTTGGGGCACGTGTAGACACGGCCGAAGTGTGGGTGAGTCTGGTTCTGTACGAGAACCTGTTTTACTTTTCAGAAGCAGTTGCAATGGAGGTTTGTTTATTAGCTCTAAGCTCTGTGAGTATCAGACTCCACTGAGCATTTTACAGGTATTGCTGTTTTCTGTGGTTTGAAATGGCTCAAGAGGAGGGCTGGGGGATTTGTACATGTGAGTTTTGCCTTTTCTGTAAAGTATTGGAGCTGGCTCATGGTGCTCTCTTGGGGGGGACAAGGTCCCATAAATGTTGTTCTCGGTCTTGTGGCCACTCTCTGTGTTTCCTGGCATGGGTGCCAGGGTGTTGGAGAGGTGGGACCTGCTTTCTCTGATACGCAGCCTTCTCAAGGCCAAGCTGGCTGGCTGCTTTGAAAACAGCTGTGAAAATCCAGCAGCCCTTTGTGCTCTAGAGAACAGACTGGCCCTGCTGGTTGGCCTGGTGGGGAGAGAGCTACGCACGACAGATGCGTCCCTCCCTGCCAGGACTCCCAGCAGAGCCCCTTGTGGTACACAGCCCCCAGCAGAGCCCCCTGGGGCCCACGCCTTCCCCCTTACAGCCAACAGCTTTGTTCGGGGACGGTGACACAAGCCCTGAGGTAAGTGGGGAAGGAAGGAGGAATAACAAAGGACGACCACTCGTTCGAAAGGAGAAAGTCGGCCAATCAGCAAATTGTCTCAGGTGTTTGTACAGGAATGCGAGAAGCCTGGGAAACAAACAGGAGAAATTAGAGGCCCTGGCAGAGTCAAAGGAGTATGAGGTGACTGGAAGAACGGAGACGTGGTGGGATGACTCACATAACTGGAGCACGGTCATGGAAAGGTATAAACTGCTCAGGAAGGACAGGCTGGGGGGAAAAGGAGGAGGCGTTGAGCTCCATGTGTGGGAGCAGCATGATGGCTCAGAGCTCCAGTATATGGAGGGATAAAAGCCAGTTGAGAATCTTTGGGTTGAGCTCTATGATGAGAGAGCGGCAGCATGAGCGGGCCTTGGGGGAGCTGAGAAGCCCAGAGGCAGTGAGCAGCGAGAGGGCCAGGAGGCCTGGGACTGGGGGTCACTTAGAGATGCATGTGCTGGCCCAGCATAAGGATGGGGGGGGACCTGGGTGGGTATCTTACCTCCTTTGAGTGAACGTGCAAGTTGAACCAGGTACCCTCAGTGGAATGGCTCCAGAAGCTCACCCCAGGCTGGCTCAGTGGTGCTGGAGGGGCTGCAGCCTGAGCACTACCAACAGGCCCTGCTGCATAAATTCACGCTGAGCCCCGAGATGTACAAGAAGTTGTTCCAGGAGGCATAGAAGGGGCCGGAGGAGACCCATGCAGACCTGGCCTCCCGTCTGCCACAGAACTACGGCAAGGGGGTGTGTGGGATGGGAGCCCAGACTGTAGAGGACCTGGTTAAGCTGATGGTCCATGTGTCCTGGAACGGTTCCATGGAGTGTGTCTCAGCCAGAGGACTCTCACAGCGCGGCCAGAGGACTCTCTCAGCGCGGAGGAGCTGGCAGATGACTTAATGGACAGCTGGGCTGAGCATGAAGGAGAGTCCTGGAGAAAGGAGAATCGGGGGGGGCGGGGTGTCCAGCAGCAGCTGCTGCTGGTTCCCCAAAGGTATCGCCCGAGGCACCCCCCTGTTGAGGCTGCTTCAGACCTTTCATTGGCCAGGGACATTTGCGGGCGTGCAGTGGGACTGCCAGACCTGCAGCTCCTGCCAGGGGCTGGGGAAAGCTGCCCTGAGGCATCTGCCCACCCGAGGAGCCCTCCCAGAAGGTAGCGATAGATACAGTGGGGCCCACTGGCAAGGCAACCCAGCTGGGGAAGAAATACACCCAGGTGGGGCCTGACTCTGCCCTCCCAAGGTGGACACGGCAGCAGACTTTCTGCTGGCCATTTCCAGCAGGGTTGGGTCCCCCCAGGAGGTCCTCAGCAACCAAGGGGCTGACTTCATGTCCACCCTGCTCCGGTGCAGGTGGGGGAAACCAGGGATCTGACTTGCCTGGGCCTTGGGGCATTAGTCCCGGCCCCACGGGCTGCTGGGAAGGTTGCTTGGGATATGGAGAAGGGGTGCCGCTGCATAAAGGCCTCCGGCATCTCAGGACTGTGAGGAGCACTTGTCCCACCTGCTGTTTGCACCCAGGGACCCCAAGGGCCCACCAGCTTCCCCCCCACCTAAGCTGTGGTGCAGAAGGGGGAGGGAACCCCTGGGCTTGCTGAGAGAGTTGGGGGGGCTCCCCTGGGTGGACAGTGGGGGGTGGAGGACATCCTGGCTTTCCGGGAACGGCTTGCAGAGCTCATGGGCCTGCCTAGGGAGCCCCTGGGCAGAGCCCAAGGGAAGAGGAGGGGCTGGTGTGACCGCGGGGGGAGCTGGGCTGGCCTGGCCCCCAACGTCGTCCAGCCACCAGACAAGGTGGATCAGCTCCTGCAGGACGTCAGGGAGGCAGGCCCCAGCGAAGGGGAGCGCCGCTGGCTCAATTGATGTTTAACCCCAGGGCGCAGGGCCCAAACTTCCCCAGCTCCCTGGCTGAGTGACCCTGCTCAGCTTGGTCTGGAAGGGGGGGAGCGATGTGCTGTGGGGGGGTGGATGTGTGAGTGACAGGCCCAGCAGCTCCCACGGGCCGGGGATGACCCCTGCGGCTGTAGCCTAAGCTGCCAGGTAACACCCTGGGCCGACCACAGCCAGGGAGGAGCCTGGCTGGGTGTGAATTAGACACGGCAGTTAGTGGGGGGCAGTTAGCCTGGACTGGAGGAGAGGAACAAAGGGGGAACTGAGGCCCTGGTGTGGAGGGCTCCTCTCCCCAGGATCGGCTGGAATGACTGTCTCTGCCGGCTGCATGGACCCCGCTGTGCTGAGCTGGGCCTCTGGCGACACAAAATGCCCATTCCACCTGCTGAGTCACTCCTGCCTGCGGCCGGGGGGCAGAGCTTGGGGACCCCTGAACCCATCACACTCCTGCCTGCAGCGGGGGGGTAGAGCTTGGGGACCCCTGAAGCCCATCACACTCCTGCCTGTGGCTGGGGTGCAGAGCTTGGGGACCCCTGAACCCCTCACCCTCCTGCCTGTGGCTGGGGGGCAATGCTTGGGGACCCCTGAACCCATTACACTCCTGCCTGCAGCGGGGGGGGGGGGGGCAGAGCTTGGGGACCCCCTGAAGCCCTCAACCTCCTGCCTGTGGCTGGGGGGGCAGAGCTTGGGGACCCCTGAACCCCTCACCCTCCTGCCTGCGGCTGGGGGGCAGAGCTTGGGGACCCCTGAACCCATTACACTCCTGCCTGCAGCTGGGGGGCAGCGCTTGGGGACCCTGAACCCCATCACACTCCTGCCTGCGGCCGGGGGCAGAGCTTGGGGACCCCCTCACATCCCTAGGGCTGTCCCTGGGCTGGGGGCTGGTAATATGGAGCTGCACTAGCTGCTGCGCTGGTGGGCGGAAATGCTGAGAGAATTCTTACCCTCCCCCGGACGAGCCCCTTGCTCCAGGGACCATCCCCCGTGGCGCTGAGCCCCAGCATTGTCCCAGCGGGGCCGAGCTGGCTGGACCTGCAGACCTGGGAGCCTCAGACAGCCCGGCTCTGCGTTGCTGCCCCGGGCGGATCCGTGCCACAGGGTGGGAGTTGGGCAGGTATCGTTTAACTCCACTGCTCTGACTGTGCTGCCCGGCCAGCCGGTACGTCCCTCCCGGCAGCCAGGAAGGAGCTCGTCTCCCAACTGGGGCTGCAGCTCCAGAATCGGGGCCCCCCCAGGGCCAAGGTGGAGGTTTCCTTCCACTGTGACTCAGAGCAAAGCGCTGCCTCCCCCCTTCCCCATTGCGCTCCAGCTGCCCGGTACTTCTGCACGAGCTGGCCGGGGCTGCAGGCTCCGGCTGCATCTCTGGCTGTTGTGCATCTCTCTAAGTAGCAGGGCCCACAACTCCTTAACACCCAGCAGCTGTCCCCTGACCCCCACTATCGACAGCTTCCTCCTGTGGGCTCGGCTGGGAGATACCGGCAGCCCAGTGCCAGCCTCAGGCTGCCCAGCCGTGCCAAGGCCTGCCTTGGGGGGGCAGAATCAGGTTCCGGGCAGGACAGCAGGGGTGGCTGGTGGGGGGAGCTGGCAGAGGGGACGGGCGAGGGTCTGGCAATAGGGCTGACGGGCTGTGTTGCAAAGGGCCTGTGTGGGCCAGAGCTGGGGCTGCAAGAGGCAGCGCTCATCTGCCTTAATTTCTCTCCAGGAGTAATGCAGCCGGGCCCTGGGCCTCGCCCTGACCTGCGCCCGGGTCCCTCCTCACCGGCTTGCAGGGAGCCCCCGTGCCTGCTGCTCCTGGCCCAAGCAGAGGGATGAAGCCTCTGCAGGACTAGGGCAGAGGTGCTGGGGGTGTGCTCAGGCCAGGACTGGCAGGCCTAGCCCGGCCCCAGGGGGCTCTCTGCAGCCAGGGGAGGCTCGCCTTGCTGCGGGCGGGTGCAGCCGGAGGAGAGCTGCAGGGCCCCACGGCGGCGAGCTGAGGGCTTTGGTACTTGGCGTAAGATTTCTGTATAGTCTGTCTTCATGAAATCAAAGAACTCTTTAAGTTCACCGTTATTCTCATCTAGTGCAAAGACTTCACTGAAGACCTTGAGGACCAAACACTCTACGTCGTAAGAGAGCATTCTCAAGCCATGCTTTGCTGTATTGTGTACTATCTGAGTGCTGCAATGTGTTGGTACAAGGTTTGGTAAATCCAGCATTTGTTTTAGGTGCACAAAACCAGACTCATTTTCTTCAAAATCTCTCTCTCCATATGCCACAATTTTATTCTGTACCAGACTGGCATTTTGAAGACAACTCCGTAAGTTCTTTACAATCACCTCTGATGTTTCATCTGCATCTTCAAGAAAGTCTAGGAGTGATGTGCAGATTCCCTTATCTTTATTGAAGTACTGGATGACAACTGAGAATAGTTTCATGCTCCCTATATTAAAAGCATCCACTGAGATTGAGAAAGGTGCTGATCCAATGTCTCGCACAGCCAGTTTTAAAGAATGTGGTGCTAATACAGCCTCGATCAAAGCTTCTACTTTTGTCATTCCACAGTGAATTTTGGAGGCTATTTTGGAATCAGGGAAAACGGAGGGGTACAGTTTATTTCCACAATCTTGAGAACGGTAGCTGTGGTAGTGTTTAACTCCATGATATGTTAAAAGCAATTCAGCTGCGCATACGCGTTGTTCTTCAGCATTGTTACTCTTTACGGAGACTTTATTGCTAGCATTACACCACACCTGTCCTTGTACTTTGATTTTGTGACCCTTTGTTTCTGCATGATGCTTGACGGCTTTTACAGAATCAAACTTAACTGTGAATTGAACATCACAAATAGAACAATATCCTGAGTCTTCATTTGCCTTTATAAGCCAATTCTGATACTCTGGGAGTTGCAGCCACTCATTTTTAAAAGTGCACAGCCTTCGAATCTTTTTTTTTCCGGGTTCTGTCATTTCGCCCTTGCATTTGTCCGACTGCAGCACAGTTTAGCCACCAGATAAGATTGTTGACTGTGGACATCAGTTGCTTCTCTCTGCTTTTGTTGACGCACTAAAAAAGTTACCCAGAGAGTCGATTAAACATATTGTTGTGACGGACCATCCCCCCACGCTTTACGGAAAAAGGGTTATGAACACACCTATGAATAACTCAGAAATGTTTTGAACAAAAAATGACTTGTGACCTATCATTTTTAATGTTATAACCCCCTGGACCTGTAAAATCTATTTATGTACACGTATAATTTTTATAGTTAAAGTTATGAGTAACGTCTGTTAATTAGGGTGGGGAGATAGCTCAGGGGTTTGAGCATTGGCCTACTAAACCTAGGGGTGTGAGCTCAAGCCTTGAGGAGGCCAGTGAGGGATTGGGGCAAATTGATGCCAGGGCAGGGGACTGGATGAGATGACCTCCAGAGGTCCCTTCCAGCTCTAGGGGGTGTGTGTGAGAGGGGGTGGGGCGGGGTGTGGGGTGATGGGGGGTGAGAGGGGACGGGGCAGGGCAGTGGGGTGTGGGGTGATGGGGGGTGAGAGGGGGCAGGGCAGTGGGGTGTGGGGTGATGGGAGGTGAGAGGGAGCAGGGCAGTGATGGGGTTTGGGGTGGGGTGGGGTGATGGGGGCGGGGCAGGGCAGTGGGGTATGGGGTGATGAGAGGGAGCAGGGCAGTGATGGGGTGGGGTGATGGGGGCGGGGCAGAGCAGTGGGGTGTGGGGTGATGGGGGGATCGAAGGGGGTGCACTATCTGGGGCGTGATGGGGGAGCAGAGGGGGCCGGGTGATGAGGGGAGTCAGAGGCAGGTGGGTGATAGGGTGGCAAGGGCAGAGGGGGTTTGGGATTTGAAGGCGATATTGCAGTTGTGTGTGGCAGGGAGGCAGGAGGGGGTGGAGGTGGGTGGGGCTGAGGGTGTGTGGGTCAACATGTGGGGCCAGAGAGAGGGTCGTTTATAGGTGGGATCGTTGAGCTAGGCTCCCAGACGGGTCTGGGCAGTGTGGGGTGAGGGGGTTTGGACTACCCTGCGACAGTCCTGTCCATCTGTCTGGGACTCAGCTCCTGTCTCCCCCAGGGAGCATGCAGCCAGGCTGGGGGTCAGATTCCATGGTGGTGGAGGTAATTGGAAATCCTGCGTGTTGTGATTTGTTGCCCTGAGCTGGGCACGTAGTTAGAGGGCCGATGACTCTGCGCCAGAGGGGTTTGATGCTGACAGGCTGTGGGAGCTTGACCGGGTTCTGATGTTCTTCTCTTCCCCCCGGCCCCCCAGTGCTCCAGAAAGCAAAGGACAAGGCCCGGAGGAGTGGCAGCCTGAAGGAGGAAGCTGCCATTTGCAACCAGCTTGGGGAGATCTTGGCCAGACATGGTGAGTGGGTCCCAGGGCCTGGCTCTCAATGGCAAAGGGTGGCTAGCTGACTGCTGTCTGGCTCTCGTGGCCAGGGCTGACGCTGGGAGAGATGGGTCCGGGAGAGCCGTTCTGAGGAAGGTTTGGAGGCCCTGCTTTTGGGGCCACCGTTGGAAAGTTGGTCACTGGGCAATGCTCTCGGCTGTCTTTGTCGGTGCTGGTCTGGCTGTGTTTGTGACGGCTGGGCGGGGGAGGGCTCCTGGCCGTGGGAGCAGGCCTGGAATGGCTCTTGTTTGCAGGGATGGTACATCCATGGGCTGGGACCAGCCCCCAGGAGATTGTGTCTGGCACACAGCTGACCTTCCCCCAGCAGGGAGCCGATTCAGTGCGATGATCCTGGCCTGTGACCTGAGCCCTGCTCTTGAAGAAGAACGCCCCATGCCTGAAACTCCCTGCCATTGTGACATCTAGCTCTCTCTTTAACCTGAATCTTGTTTGGCCTCCGTCCCCACAGCTCCCTGCAATGGTTAGAAACCTTCTCCTTTGTGCCAGCCAACTTTACTCAAGACTCTCTGTTCTCAGGCCAGCATTGTCCCTTGCATTCCCTGCTTTGGCCCCAGCCTGGGCCTGACCTCCTGGGTGTATCACCGGAGACTCGGGGGACACCCTCACAGCCTTCTCTTTGCGAGCTAGGCCAGCCAAGTTCTTCCAGTCACCTCTGCCTTCCTCAACAACCTGAGTGGCTCTTCTCTGCCTTTCTCTGGGGTGAAGTCCCCCTTTGTGCTCAGGAAATGGTACTTCGTGGTCCAGACCAGCTGTCACCAGTCATGGACGTGGTCCTCTCTCTGCTGGAGAGACTGTGCCTTTGCCTGCTGTGTGGCTGCATTGCATAGGTGGCTTTAGTCACCCTATAACCAGCCAAAGCATCCAGGTTTCTCTCACCTTCCTTCACTTCAGCTGATGAGCCTCCGGCTATCGGTAGCCCTTCACTCCAAGCACCTTGTCCTTTGTCGTACTGAGCAGCGCCTCGTTTCTGCTGCAGGCTTTGAGATCCCCCCGATCGTCCTGCCTACCATGCCGATCCTCCTCCGGAGCGAGCGCCCTTCCTGACTTGCGTCTGCAGCAAAGCCCATCAGTGCACTCCTGCTGTTCCTGCCTTGGGCATTAATAGATATGGTACAACTGGGCTCGTGTCGGATCTCTGAGGAGCTGTGCCAGGAGCATCCCTGCCCTCTGCCAGTTTACCTTTCGGCACAGCCTGTTGCCTTCACCCCCTGAAGCCTGTTCTCTCCCCCTGTACGCTCCTGGGCTGATCCCAGAGTGCTCCAGTTTGGCTAACGTTGCATGTAGCTAATTTTGTCTGATGGTCTGCTGCCATCCAAGTGTGCTAGAGCCACTGTATTTCCTGTAGCTAGAAAATCAGAGGCCGTCAGCTACAACATGGGAGATGAGTATCACAGAGGGAGCCGTGTTAGTCTGTAACTTCGAGAACAACAAGCAGTCCTGAGGCACCTTATAGATTAGCAGAGATTTTGGAGCATGAGCTTTTGGAGGCAATGAACCGCTTTGTCAGAGCATGTCTAGGAATGAGTACAGCAGAAAGGGATCTAGGGGTTACAGTGGACCACAAGCTAAATATGAGTCAACAGTGTGATGCTGTTGCAAAAAAAGCAAACATGATTCTAGGATGCATTAACAGGTGTGTTGTGAACAAGACACGAGAAGTCATTCTCCCGCTCTACTCTGCGCTGGTTAGGCCTCAGCTGGAGTATTGTGTCCAGTTCTGGGTACCGCAGTTCAGGAAGGATGTGGAGAAACTAGAGAGGGTCCAGAAAAGAGCGACAAGAATGATTAAAGGTCTAGAGAATGTGACCTATGAAGAAAGGCTGAAAGAATTGGGCTTGTTGAGTTTGGAAAATAGAAGACTGAGGGGGGACATGATAGCGGTTTTCAGGTATCTAAAAGGGAGTCATAAGGAGGAAGGAGAAAACTTGTTCTTCTTGGCCTCTGAGGATAGAACAAGAGGCAATGGACTTAAACTGCAGCAAGGGAGGTTTAGGTTGGACATTAGGAAGAAGTTCCTCACTGTCAGGGTGGTCAAACACTGGAATAAATTGCCAAGGGAGGTTGTGTACTCTCTGTCGCTGGAGATATTTAAGAACAGGTTAGATAGATGTCTATCAGGGATGGTTTAGACAGTACTTGGTCCTGCCATTGGGGCAGGGGGCTGGACTCGATGGCCTCTCAAGGTCCCTTCCAGTCCTAGTGTTCTCTGATTCTATGTGATGCAGCAGGTCTTTGCCCATGAAAGCCTTTGCTGCAAAATACGTTAGTCTATAAGGTGCCACGGGACTTCTTGTTGTTAACATAGGAGATGTGCTCTTGAGTCCCCGGTGCATGTCAGCTCTGAGCCCCAAGAGGGGTTACGGCCCGGGCTTGTTACTCTGGCTGCTCTTGTAGCTGATGGAGTGGGTGCGCCTCATCCCAGGGGCCCCTGCTGTGCCTTGGGAAGCCAGCTGGCTCGCTCGTCACCCCAGTGTCTCTCTGCTCCCGGCAGGGCGGTACCGAGAGGCGCTGGTGGAGCACCAGGAGGAGCTGCGCCTCCTGGAGAGCGTGGAGGATGTTATCGGCTGTGCCGTGGCCCACCGGAAGATTGGGAAGCGCCTGGCTGAGCTGGAGAACTATGAAGCTGCTTTGAAGGTAATGGGGGAGAGGGGGATAATCAGCTGCAGGGATTGGGGCTCCCCAGGAGCTGGGCTGAGAGCTACTTTCCCAGTATTCAGCCCCGCCAAAGGCCACGGGGTGAGAGGGGCAGCAAGCCAGAGGAGGGGCGACAGAATGGCTGGAGGGGTTTAAAAGGGAACACTAGGGCACATAGTGGTAACCCCTGAGCTGTCAGCCTTGCAGGGCCCAATTCAAAGCCAGCCCAGATCCATGGGGCTTGGGGGGTCTCATGCGCCCTCTTGTTCTCCTGCTCCATCAGCACCAGCACCAGCGCCAGCATCTGGAGCTGGCCTGCGCTGTGTCCGACCACACTGAGCAGCAGAGGGCTTGGGCCACCATTGGCCGCACCTACATGTTCGTGGCGGAGAGCGGCCAGGCCGGGGAGGCGCTCTGGGAGGCGGAGCAGGCCTTCATGAAGAGCCTGGCCATCTTGGAGGAGCAGCTGGAGGGTGAGAGCCGGGCTGGGAGCTGTGGGACACGGAGCTAGGGAGGGGAGCCATCAGCTTGGGATGTGGTGTGCCCTGGGGAGGGTCACCAGTCGGCCTCTGCCTTGGCTGTCTGACCAGACGGTCTAAGTCCCCACCTTTTACCCCTTGTCCTTGCCCCAGAGCCTGCATCTGGGATGTCCCTGGTCCCAGAGCTCCATCCCCTCCCCGAGCCGGAACTCCCTGGCCTGGCCAGGAAGGGGCAGGCCCTCAGGCTTTCATCCGGGCTTCCCATCTACTCGTGCTGGCTTGTAAGGCCCAGTTAGGCTCGCCGCCGGGATTGTGGGATATGCAGGGGCACTCAGGGACCTCCAGCCTTTTCTTACCTCTCGGTTCCACACCAGGGCAGCCAGGACCGGGCCCGAGACTGTTCCGTAGGGACCTCCCAGCACTCCCACCCCATCCCTTGGGAGACAATTTGCTCAGCTCATTCGGCCAGCTGGAGGGTGAGGGGTCCAGGACCTGTCCAGCCCCTCTCTGGCCCTGGAGCTCCTGCCTTGTGGAGCCGGCTGGGTGACGGGCTGGCTCTGGCTGTCCCAGGGAAGGTGCCGCAGCGGGAGCTGAGTGAGATGAGGGCCCGGCTTTACCTCAACCTGGGCTTGGTGTACGACAGCATGAAGGACCAGGCCAGGTGCAGCCAGTACATCAAGAAGAGCATCTTCATCTCCGAGTAAGGCCCTGGCCCCTCTCTGGGGGGGGGCGGGTGGTGGTGCTGATAGGCCGAAGGCCCCTCTGAAGAGCTCCTGTGTTTCCCTGGGGTTCACCCTCTGCTGGTGGCTGCAGCCGTTTGGCTCAGGAAACCGGCTGGTGCTGTGGCTGGGGGGTGTCAGGTGGGGGCCCAGGGCCCAGGGGTTTCCTGAGGACGTGAATGGGCGGGCGACCCTGGGGGTGACCCATCTCCCTCTAGGCAGACTCACCTCTACGAAGACCTGTACCGGGCCTACTTCAATCTGGGCCACATCCACCTGCGGGAGGGGCAGCACTCCAAGGCCATGCGCTGCCTGGAGCGGGCACGCGACTGCGCCCACACCATGAAGGAGAAGTGCATGGAGAGTGAGTGCTGTGCCGGCATCGCCCAGGTGAGGGCAGCGGGGAGCCCGTACTTGGCCCCCAAGCTCTTCCCCCTGGGGCCTGACCACCCAGCATGGCCAGTAAGGGGACAGCCCCCTCCCCCCCGCCAGGCCAGCACCCTTTGGTAGTTGGACCTCTCTGCCCCTCCGCTTGCTGACCCTGCTGCCCTGGGGCCTTGCAGGTGCTCCTCAGCCTGGGGGACTTTGTGGCCGCCAGGCGCTCGCTGAAGAAGGCCTACGTGCTGGGCTCCCAGCAGCCCCAGCAGCGCGAGAGCATCCGCAGGAACCTGCGTTACGCTGAGGGGGCTCGGGTTGGGGCTCCCTGCGACACGGCGCGGGGGGGGGCTGAGGGGACCCAGTGGCCTGTGCAGCTGGCCGGGAGGAGGTTGGGTGTCACTCCCCAGGGCTCAGCCCAGGCTGACTGGGGCTGGGAGCTCTCCACCTCTGGCTCTCAGTGCAGCCCCTCCCCTTCACAGCCCTGTGTGGCTTGTGGCTCCTGGGGCGGTGCCCGCCCCCCCCACCCCCGTGTCACAGGCACGCCCAGGGAAAGGTGCCGCGGCTTCTCGGGTGCAGGGCCGCGCTTGCACAGGCCACTCCTGACAGGGCTTCTGGCACGTCCCCGACGTAGCCCCAGTGGCACCACAGGGCGGTGCTTTGACACTGACCCCGCACCAGCCCAGGGGGGCAGCGAAGGGGGCTCGGCAGGTGCTCACTGTCCCAGAGGCCTGCAGGCTGGGTTGGGTGAGGGGCACCTTGGTCCCCACATACCCCTTCACCTGTGGCTCCCCTACCTGCCCTGAGCCTCTAGGGGGAAGAAACCAGCCCACCCCCGGTGCGTGCCACTCACACTGCTGGCCTCTCCCCCAGCCATGAAGGTCAGCCATCTGCAGGAGGCTCTGGAGGAGGCAGTGCCCGGCGACTTGCAGACAGCCCTGGGCCTGTGTGAGCAGCTGGGGGACCTGTTCTCCAAGCATGGGGACTATCGCCGGGCGGTGGAGTTCTACCAGAGGCAGGTGGGTGAGGGCTGCCCCTGCTCTCGGCCTGTGGGCTCGGGGAGGACCAGGCTGCCTGGAGGCTGGGCTCCGTGCATGGTAAGGGGCTGGTTCCGCTTCCTCCTAGCCGCCGAAGTGCTGCCAAGCTCTGGCCCGAGGGCAGGGGCACCAGCTCAGATTCCTGCAGGCAGCAGGGATGGGGCTGGGCGAGCCCTGCGGGGGCGGGCGGCCACCCCGGGCACAGCATGCTGTGGACGGTGTCTCTGGCAGCTGCGCTACGCCGAGTCCCTGCAGAAGCCTGAGCAGGAGCTGGCTGTGATCCACGTCTCTCTGGCTACCACCTTTGCGGACCTGAGGGAGCCCGGCCGGGCGGTCCAGCACTACCAGACGGAGCTGGCGCTGCGGCGAGGAAACCCACTGGAGGTGAGGGGGCGGCCTGGGCTCTGCCTTCTGCCCGCCGGTCTCACCCTGCAGGGCCTGGGGACCCCGTGCTGGGCTTGGCCGTGCTCTGGGGAGTTGCGGGAGGGGAGCTCAGCTAGCAAGCAGGGCCTGGCTGGGCCCCACAGCTCGGGAGCAGGGAAGGAGGGTGGGGCAGGCGTAAGAGTCAGGATGGCAAAGGACTTGCTCTTTGTCACTTACCCCGTGCCCCTGGGTAGGCTCCCTGCCAGTGGAGCTGGACTGGTGGGGGGAAGCTAATCCCATTGTCTGTGTGCCCCAGGAGGGGAAGACCTGGCTGAACATCGCCCTGGCCAGGGAGGAGGCTGGCGAAGGCTACGAGGCCCTGGAGCCCTGCTTTCAGAGCGCGCTCCGGTGCGCGGAGCAGGCTGGGGAGCCCAGGCTGCAGGTGAGGGGACGGGCCCAAAGCTGCTGCCCAATGGGGATGCCAGTGCTCGCCTGCAGCACCCCCTTCAGGCTGGGCAGCTGGCAGTGCCCCTCCCGGGGTCCCCCGAGCCTGCGATAACTGAGACTGGCACCCAGGAGTCCTCCCAGCCCCCCGCCCTACGCACAACACCTCCCTGCTAGGGCCTGTGGCCGAAAGTGCTGGTTTCTGGCCCCCTCCCGCTTCCAGGCTCTGCTCCTTGTTGGCACGTGCCCGGGAGGGACCGTGCTGCTCACCTGCCGGGGAGTCCAGCTCCTCACTCCGCCCAGGATTCCAGGCTGCACCCGGCTCCTCCTGCGCCAGCACAGCAGAAAGGCAGGGGAAGGGCGTGGGGTGCCGGGGCTCGGAGCTGAAAGGCGCCCAGGGCAGCTGCGGTGCTGGGGCTGGACTCGAGAGTGCCTAGCCAGCGTCCTCCCCTCACTCGTAGCCTGTCTGCTGGGCCAGGCTGGGGGGCCTGGCAGCTGCTCCAGTGGTCAGTGCTGGGAGCTGCTCCTTCTGGGCTAGGCAGGGGCTGGGGGACCTGGGAGCTGCTCCAATGGTCAGTGCCCTGGCCTTGCTCCCTGCAGGGCCCCTTCAGGCCTGGGCGGGGGGCCTGGGGACTGCCTTAAAGGCCAGCGCCCCCAGCTGACAAGGCCTGGGCTAGCAGCCCTGGGAGCGCCCAACCCCATCTGCGGCTGGGCAGGGTGATCAGCCCATCCTTTCACCCCCCCAGCGGCAAATCCTACAGCACCTTCACCCCCTGCAGCAGAAGTGGGGGCGCCCTGAGGCCCCCGACACGCTGGCCAGGCTTCAGGGCCTGTGCCGCTCGCAGGGCTGGAGCAGCGCCAGGGACAGCCGGGGGGAGGAGGAGGAGGAGGAGGAGGACAGCAGCGAGCCCCTGGAGGAGAGCGACCTGGAGCTGTCTGAGAGCGGTGAGTGGGCCGGCTGTGGGGGACGGGGAGGGAGCCGGAGCCGAGTCCCGGCCGGGTGAGGCTGTAGCCCTGCGCGTCTGCCTGGCGCGGGCCCCCCTTTGGCAGGGTGGGGGCTGTATTGGAGCCGGGTGCCTCACTCAGGCCTGTGCGTTCCAGACGGGGAGGAAGATGACCTGGACGGCTACAGCAAGAGCGTGCCTGGCCGCCGCAGGATCGCCAAGGTGAGGCTGGGCCTGGGCGCAGCGTCCTCGCCCCGTGGGGCCGTCGCTCCAGCTCCTGCGCCGGTGAGGCCGGATCCCGGGGCGCTGCGCGGGGCGGGGGGCCGAGGGGGCTGGCTCTGATCTAGGGCCCCCGGGCAGTGCTGACCCCGCCTCCGCCCTCCCTGTGCCCTGCAGTGGAACCGGTGCAATGACCGGGGTGAGACCCCGCTGCACCGCGCCTGCATCGACGGGAACCTGCGCCGGGTCCATTTCTTCCTGGAGGAGGTGGGAGCCGCTCCTCGTTCCCGGGCAGGGCGCCCTGGGGTACCTTCCGTCGGCCCGTGGGGGCAGCTGGGCGGCTGGCTGGGGTCGCGGCGTCCCTCTGCTCTGGCCCTCACAGCCCCCAGCAGGGGACGCGTTCAGCAAGTGTGTCCTGCCTGCAGGGCGCGTGGGAGTGAGCCAGGTAGGCGCTGGGCACTGGGGCAGCTTCCCGGCCTGGCCCGCAGGGAGGGCAGCTGGAGGGGGAGATCCTGCGGGAGTTGGCATGAAGCCCAGCAGGGCACCTGGCCCCCACGTAACCCTCATGCCTGTTCATGTCTCTTTCCTCCTGGGGGCAGGGCCACCCCCTGAACCCGCGGGATTACTGCGGCTGGACCCCGCTGCACGAGGCCTGTAACCACGGGCACCTGGGTGAGTGGTGAGGAGGGTGGGAGGGTGTCGGTGTGGGGGGCGGATGACGGCAGGGGCTGGAACGGGTGATGGGGGCCGGCTGGAGGGGGCCCTGGTGCTGCCACCCAGCAGTAACTGCTGGCTCCTGTGCCCAGAGATCGTGCGGCTGCTGCTGGAGCGTGGTGCCTCCATCGATGACCCCGGGGGCCCAGGCTGCGAGGGGATCACCCCCCTGCACGACGCTCTCAACTGCGGCCACTTCGACATGGCCGAGCTGCTGCTCCAGAGGGGCGCGTCGGCGGTGCTGAGGAACGCCAAGGTGGGGGAGCAGCGGCCTGTGGGCGGGCGCTGGGCTCGGCACCCCTGCACAGCTGTGGGGTTTCTGGGGGCGGCCCTGAGGCTCAGCCCCTCCATCTTATCCGCCGCAGGGCCTGAGCCCTCTGGGCACCCTCCGGGAGTGGGTGAGGATGTACGGCCGGGACCTGGACCAGGAGACGCGCCAGCGCTGCCGAGCCATGGAGCAGCTGCTCAAGGAGGCGGTGGTGGGGCGAGGTGAGGCCGGGTGGGAGTGGTGCTGTGGGGGGGCATCTCTTGGGGGCTGGGCCCAACTCACGGGGTTCCCTGTCTCCCGCCCAGCAGCAGAGGTGGCTCAGCCCCCACAGGATGTGCCGCAGAGCCAGCTGTTTGATGCGGAGCTCTCTGAGCCGCTGACACCCCCCCACTCAGCTGTGGCCCCCCAGCCCCAGAGTGGGGGCCCCCCCACGAAGGCGACTGCGCCCTGCAGGATCCTGACCCAGCGTGGCGGGCAGGGGCCAGAGTGCTGGGCCAAGCTGGACGAGTGCATGACCCCGCTCCGGCCTGTCAAGAAGAGGCAGCGGCTCCTGAGCCTGAGGGCGCCGGGGGAGGAGAGCCGGGTGCCGGGGTTCCTCGGGCGGGCAGAGCCTGGGCTGCCCCCCGCTGGCACCAGGCAGGCCAAGTACGAAGCAGCCATCTGTGGCGTGGGCAGTGCCCAGTCCTGCCAGGTCCCTGAGCCGGTGCCGGCCGAGGCCTCTGCCAGGCCGGCCCTGATCCCAGCCGAGGAGTACGTGGGGGATGACTGGCTGGAGGATGACCTGGGGGCGAGCCGGGAGCCCCGCAAGAGGAGCCACCGGCGCCCGGGGGAGTCGGGCTCGGACTCAGGGGGCACCAGTGGGTCTGAGAGCGACGGCGCAGCCCCCTTCCGAGCTGCTCTGCCCCAGAAGAGGAGGGCCCGGCAAAGCCGCCTCACCCAGATAGTGGACAGGACGTCGCTGGGTCGGCCCCGCGGGGGCCAGGCCCTGGTGGCTCCGGAGCCAGCCGCTGGTCTGAGGCCCGTAGACGGCAGTGGAGAGGCCCCACAGGTGAGGTGCTGGGGGTGCACAACAGCAAGGGAGTCCCCTGGGCTGTCTCTTGGGTCTTGACTCCCCTCTCCTGTTCCCAGGCCCCACTGCTGGCTGCAGCCCCGATTCGGCCACCCCCCATCCGAGTGCGGGTCCGGGTCCAAGACAACGTCTTCCTCATCCCCGTGCTGCACAGGTGAGAGCCGCCTCGCATCCTTCCTCCCAGCATGGCCCAGAGCCCGGGAGTCCTGCCCCCCCAGCCGGGTCTGGGGCAACATTAGCAGCACCCTCGGAGGGGTCCAGCTCCCAGGCAGCGCCAGGGGGTCAGGGACTTGGGGTAACAGGGCCATTCCCCTCTGCCACTGGGGGGGGCTGCCCTGTTCCTGCCCCACCCTGGGAGGGCGGGCTGGGGGCCTGGTTCTGGTGGGGCGCTCTGGCTCAGCCCTTCCCTTCCCTTCCCTTCCCTTGCAGTGGCCTCGAGAGATGCCCGGTGGCGTGGCTGGCAGAGCAGGCGGCGCAGCGCCACTACCAGGCCTGTGGCCTGCTGCCCCAGCTCACCCTCAAGAAGGAAGGGGCACTGCTGGCTCCCCAGGATCTCATCGTGGACGTCCTGCAAAGCAACGAGGAGGTGAGGGGCACCCGAGCCAGGATTGGCGCTTCCAGGGCTGAGCCCACCAGGTCCCCTTGTAGGCCGCTGAAGGGTCGTGGTGGGGCCCATCACTGTGGACTCTGCACCAACCGGCAGGGCCCAGATGACTGGGAGCTCGGAGGTCTGGCTTCACCCCTCACTGGCGATGCCCTTCCCCTTGTGTTTGAGCCTGCCAGTGCTGCCCAGCCAGCCGGCCTTCCTTCCTACCCATAGGGCTCTCGTCTGCCTTGCAGGTGTTGGCAGAGGTGCAGTCCTGGGACCTGCCCCCGCTCGCCGACCGGTATCGCAAGGCCTGTTGCAGCCTGGCCGTGGGTAAGGGGATGCCACGGACCCTGCTGCCTGCCTGCGTGTGGGAACCGTTGGATGTACAGGGTCTCGCTGGGTTTTGTAGCGCCTCAGGGCGGTCAGCCGGCTGGGGAGAGTGCCACCCGGCCCGTGGGGGGGACAGGCAGGAGGGGCTCCAGTGGGAAGGCTGGTCCAGGGGGCTTGGGCACAGCTGTGCCACCGTCTGCGTGTGTGACCTCGGGCAAGTCCCTCAGTCTCCGGGTCACTGGCCCAGCTACGGAAGGGGACAGAGGTGGAATGTGGCTTCGGGTGGACAGATTGGCACCCCCAGGGCCGTGCTACATGCCAGGGGAAGACCTGTCCAGCATCCGCTGAACGGTGCGCAATGTCAGGAGCCCCCGGTCGCGGCTGCCCCCCACGTGGTGCTGGGCGGGGGGAGGGTGCCCCCGGTCGCGGCTGCCCCCCACGTGGTGCTGGGCAGGGGGAGGGTGTCCTCGGTCGCGGCTGCCCCCCACCCTCTCCCTGGCTGCTTGGCTCTAGCCCCGGCCAGGCAGCAGCTGGCTGGGAGCTCGTCAGTCTGGGTGCCCCACAGCGACTGGTCTTCCCTCATGGACTCCTGTTGCAGGCGAGCACCGGCTTCTGCTGAAGATGATGGAGCTGCAGGAGTCGGGCCCCTCGTTCAGCACCTGTGGCCTCTCCTTGCACCAACCCCACCTCACCCCACTCCTGCGTGCCCTCAAGCTGCACAGCTCCATCCGCCAGCTGCGGCTGGCTGGGACGGGGCTGGACGATGGCCTGGCTGCCGAGCTGCTGGCTACGCTGGGCACCATGCCCAGCCTGGCCCTCCTCGACCTGTCGGCCAACCAGCTCGGTGCTGAGGGGCTCCGCGCGCTGGCAGCAGGGCTGCCCTCCCAAGCGGTCTTCCAGGTTGGCTTGTGGGTGTGTCCAGCACCTCCCTTCCCCTCAACGGCAGGTGGGAGGGGCCCTGGCCTCCCGCCTGAACCCCGGAGACACAAGCAGGTTCGGGGACCCCCAAGCTGCCCATCCTGGCGCTCTGGGCTACGGCTCTGGCACTGCTGGTGTAAAGGGCCCTGATGAGCTCCTGCCAGGGCTGCCCTGATGGACACCAGGGGCTCCCCGGATCAGGGAGGAGTAAGCTGTGGCCGTGCTGGTGCCAAGGTGCCTGCTCCTAGGTCCTTCTGGGGAGGGGCTGGTTGTGAGGGTCCCTGTAGCATGGGGGGGGCTCTGCTGCTCCGTCCCTTCTCTGGGGCTGAGGCTGCCGCTGTGGTCCTCCCAGCGGGGGTGCAGCCCCGGCTGTCTGGTGGCACAGGGCAGAGCCCAGCAGGTTGGGGTGACTCCTCCGCCCCTGTTGTTCCAGAGCCTGGAAGAGCTGGACCTCAGCCTGAACCCCCTAGGGGACAAGAGCTGCGAGGCCCTGGCCTGCCTGGTTCGAGCCTGCCCGGTCCTGACCACGCTCCGGCTGCAGGCCTGTGGCTTCTCTGAGGCTTTTGGGCAGCACCAGCGCCTCCTGCTGGCCAACAGCCTGAAAGGTAAGTGCCCCTGCACTCCCCCAGCCCCGAGTGGGGGCACAGCAGGCGTGGCCTCATGGTACAGGTGGTGCCCTCCCTTGTGGCTCCCCTCCCCCAGCGCCACGGTCTACAGGCTAGGCCCCCCTGTGACACAGAGGCACTGCCAGGAGGGCCCCATTCACTGGGACGGGGCCTACAGCTTGGGGGTGAGGATGGTTCCACTCATGGAAAGAATGCGGACCGCTGTCCTGTCCGCTCTCTGCCAGCTTCTGCCCCACAGCTCGCAGCTACCCAGGCCTGGGCTTGCCTCAGTCTTGCCCCACAGCTACCACGCCCTGGGTTCCCTGCCAGGTCTGTCCCACAGCAGCCTGCTCTGCCGTTCTTTCCCAGTGCAGGCCTGTTGGGTGCCTGAGTTTCCAGTTAGGCAGCTATGGACAGCCCCTCCGCCAAGCTCCCAGCCTCCTTTATCTGCCCGGGCCAGACGGCAGCTGGCTCACTCTTAACACGCTGTCTCTCCCGCATGCCCCTGGCCCAGGAGCTGTGCACCTGAAGACCCTCGCTTTGTCCCACAATGCCCTGGGCTCCAGCGGCCTGCAGCTGCTGCTCAGGAGTCTGCCCTACGCCACCCTCAGCCAGCTGGAGATTGGCTGGGTGGCGGCCCGCCTAGGCGAGCCTCTCGTGGATCCGGTGGTCAGGTGCCTGACACAGGTACGGGTGCAAGGGGGTCCTGCAGTAACCCTTCTCTGGCTGCAGGAGTTGCAGGAGCTCTGCACGTGGCAGGGGAGCCCCTTTTGTCCTGGGGCTGTGGGCCTCTCACGCAGCTGGCTTGGCCCTGACTGGCTCAGCTGTGGTGTGTGGCTTTGGGCTCAGCCCCGCACCCCGTTCCATTCCAGCAGGGATGTGCGCTCACCCACCTGGCTCTCTCTGGGAACCACCTGAATGATGAGGCTGTCGCAGAGCTGGCCAGGTAAAGGGGCAGCGCTGGGGTCCCTGGGCCAGGGGCTTTGCTGTGGGGCAGAAGGTAATGGGGTGGGTGTGTGACACCAACCTTCACCCAGCTGGGTCCTATGCGGAGTGATCTCCTGCTGGGTAGGAGCCGTGGGGTGGCTGGGCCCAGCAGCCAGCCCATGGGGACATAGTAGGAAGAGAGCCTGAGTGAGACGTAAGGTGGCCATGTTCGCCTTTAGCCCCCTGGCCACCTTCTGTCCCTGCATTGTGCTTTTCTGGGCCACCAGGTGAACCCCCTCCCGTAAAAAGAGGCGGAGCGGGAAGGGAGTCTGAGCCACAAGCCCTTGGGTGGGAGGCCTGGTGAGCGGCAGGACCTGCCTCCAGAACCGGGCGTACGTGGATTGGTGGTCGGGTGGAGCTGCTGGTTCTACTACTGCACTTCACAGGCAGTACACCTGTCCAGCTGCCTCCCTTCCCCGTCGCACCTTGTGCTCCCTGGGGGTCTCGCTCCAAGGCTGCAGTGCCAGCACACGGCACATCTAACACCTAGCCCACAGGGAGTGGGTGGGCCATGGGGCAGCAGTGCATTGTGGGTGAGCCGAGAGGCATGGGGCTGTTTGACTCTCTTGGTCCCAGGTGCCTCCTGGTTTGTCCCAGTTTGATCTCCCTGGATTTGTCTGCAAACCCAGAGGTTACCAGCGGGGGCTTGCAGATGCTGCTGTCAGCGCTGGGGGAGAGGCGCCAGGGGCTGCAATACCTCAGCCTGGCAGGTGAGGGGGTGAAGGGCTCCAAGATCCCTGGGTTGGGGAGGGGTCCTGCTTCCCTGCACCTGGCAGGGCCGCGGGAGCATCACACTGCCCTCGCTGGAGGGACTGAGAGGTGATCCTGAGGGGGCAGGGGTAGGCTGTGAGCCCTGGAGTTTTGCTCCTGATCCAGCAGAGCCCCCGGCCTGGCTGGCGCTGCCGAGTTGCTTCTCTCTCCGTAGTGGTGTACAGAGCAGAGCAGAGCAGAGGAGGCAGGACTGGAGTAGCGAGGGGCTGCAGCTGATAGAAAGGGCACAAGGGGGGTCACCCAGCCTGTCCCCTCTTGGGCCGGGTCCAGGATTCTCAGTGTGCCACAGTGGCTACAACGGCCTGTTTCCTTCCCGCAGGCTGCAGGGTGCGAGGCCCATTGGACAGCACCACGTGGGCCCGGGTCTCTGCCAACGTGCGTGAGCTGCGGCTCTGCAGCCGGCAGCTGAGCGGCAGCAACCATCGGGGCGTGGGTGAGTCCTGGCTTGGCCCTCCGGGCACCTCTCTGAGCACAGTCACGCAGCACCACAAGCTCTTCTGTAAGAGCATCTGAAGTGCCCGACCGCTCGCAGCTGGAGCACACAAGAGGCCCATCCTGCTTGGGGCTGTGGCTGCTCGCAGAGGGAACTTGGGCAGACGTGAGGAACCAGGCACGGTGACTGGCCTGTGCCAGCGACTTTTCTGCACTCAGAACTCAGGCCTGGCCCATGGGGAGGGGCAGGACCTGGCTGCTGCTGCTGCACCTGTTCTTTCTGGGGGCCCAGAGCCCTGCAGCTTCCCCCACCTGGCACCAGTGCAAGCTGAGAAGGGAGCTGCTGGTCCCGTCTTAACCAAAGGAGGCAGGGCCCCGGCTGCTGTTGCGGAACTGGGCCTGTCTGCCTCGGGCTCCGAGCACCAGAACGCTGCAGGACTCTGCCCCATGGGGGTCCCTGGGCTTTGGAACCAAGGCCTCGGCTGTGTCCCCAGGAGGCAGTGAGCTACCGGGCCTGTGCTGCTAACAGAGAGGGGTGGCAAGTCCCAGAGTGTCCCCGGAGAGCTGGCTTCCAGCCTGTGGTGTCTCACCAGCTGCAGTCACACCTGCGCAACAGAACCCTGGGGCTGCTGGCAGGGCTGGGGGGTTGGCTCCTGGGGCAGCACTGGCCTTGGAGCAGGCTCTGAAGCCAGCGTGGGGAAATAAGCTGCCAGAGACTGAAGGCGGCCACCTGCAGAAGAGCCCTTCCCTACTGCACGTCTCCCCACACAGGTGGAGGGTGATATTTTATTTGTCCCCCATTCCCGAGCTGTACAGGTTCTAGCTCTGGCCTTCCAGTGGCCACTGGACTAGTTCAGACAAACTTATTAGCTGGCTGGTGTTTTCTTGGCTGCACAGGGTGGGCTTCTGCCTGGTGCAGGGGCCTGGGAAACCAATCAATAAAGTGCTGTATGTCTCCTCTGCTCCAGGCCGGCGTTGTGCCACCCTGCAGACAGTGACGCAGAGACCTGGCTCTCTGCTGCTTGGGCCAGAGCTCTGTACCCTGCCAGCCTTCTCCCCCTCTGGACAGCTGTTTGACACCCCCCACCCTCATTTCCCAGGCTCCCCTGCAGCCTGGGGCATGACCTGTTGTCAGCAAGGGTGGAGCGCCCTGCGTTAGCCAGCTGCTGTGGCACCCAGAAAATCTGAGCTGATGGGCTGGTCCAGGCCCTGAGTACAGGGGCAGTGGCTGTGCCTCCTTCTCCCACCCAGCAAGAGCCACAGCACCGCAGGCTAGCCAGCATGGGGGTTTATTACCGCAGGTGTACAAGTCTCCCGCCCTGCTTGCAGGACTCACGGGGAGGGAGGAGAGGAGACAGGCTGGCTGGAGCTGGCCCAGTGTGAATGTACCCTGCAGCAGCACAGTTCACCTTGACTCAGCCCTAACCCTGCTGCGGGAATGGCTGCAGTGCACCACTCCCAGCCTCCTGCCCCCAACAGCAGCCTAGGGGAAAGGGCCTGGAGCCTGCTGGACTGCTACAGTGGGAGGGCGCTCCTCAGGACCAGGCAGGGCGCAGGGCCCAGCCTCAGGAGTGCAGGAACCGGCTGAAGGCATTGTAGGTGGATTCCAAATCAAACAGCATCTGGCGCACTTGGGAATCGTCCAGCTCGTCAGAGGCAGACATGCCGCTCAGCATCTGCAGCCTGCCGGGGAGAGTCAAGGCACAGTCCTGGCCCCCAGAGCAGGAAGAAGGCCCTTTGCTGGGCTGCACTTTGCGCCTGCACTAGTACTGGAGGGACCTGGCACGAGCCATGACTTGTTGCCCTGAGTGCTGGCCTAGGAGGAAGCTGGTAGCTCCTCTGGCCACGGTCCCACCCCGCAACCAGGCCCCTGATCAGACATGGCAAGCAGGGCTGGGGACAAGCACCTCCCACTGCAGAGGGAGCAGACTGATGGAGCTGGGCCCGAAGGCACTCTGCGCTCCCCCATGCCCTCAGACTGGCAGGAGCGCCATGGGGCAAGGCAGGTCCAGGCCCTGTCCTGGAGAGCTGGGTCAGGACCCGGGCTTGCTCCTGCAGAGGGCAGGGGCCTCAGAGCACCCTACTCACCACTGGTTCACTTTCTGTCTCCCCTCGAAGTCAGGAGGTAGGTGGCTCATGCGGTTCATCGTCTCCATCAGCTGCCGCAGGTCTGGCTGGATCTGGATGCACAAAAGCATGGAGCTTCTGCTTTTCCTGCCTGGGGCCCGGCTGGGAAAGCCCCACCCCCCTTCAGGCGCTGCTTCCAGCAGTGAAGCCTCCATGCACCCCTAGCTTGTCCCCCTCTCTCTCCGAAGACCAGCCACACCGGCTCAGACCAAAATCCATCTTGCCCAGTGCCCTGTCTTCGGCCAGTGGCCAATGCCACATGCCCCAAGGGAAGCGAACAGAACAGCTGAGCATTGAGTGGTCCATCTCCTGTCATCTAGTTCCAACTTCTGACAAACGGAGGCTAGCGCCATCATTCCTGCCCATCCTGGCTAACAGCCACCGATGGACCTCACCTCCCTGAATGGATCTAGCTCTTTTTGGAACTCTATTGATAAAGTCCTGGTCTTCACGCCATCCTCTGGCCAGGAGCTCCAGAAGTGAACGGTGCACTGCATGAGAAATACATCCTGTTTGTTCTTAACCATGTTGCTAATTTCACTGGGTAACCCCTAGATCTCGTGTGGTGGCAACAAGTAAATACCTTTTCCTTATTTTTCCTCCACACCAGTCATGATTTTGTCGACCTCTTAGTCGTCCCCGCACCCTTCATCTATTGTTTTCTAAACTGAAAAGTCACAGACTTTTTAATCTCTCTTCAGATGGACCCGGTCCAAATCCATTGTTTTTGTTACCCTTTTCTGAAACTTTTCCACAGCCAAGGGTGTTTTTTGTTTTGTTTTTTTTTGAGATGAGGCGACCACATCTGCACGCAGTATTCAAGCTGGGGGTGTACCCTGGATTTATACCAAGGCTGTAAGATACTCCCTGTCTTATCCTCTGTCCCTCTGTAAATGATTCTCACCTCATCCATGACTCGGATCTCCAGGCGCAGCTTGTCCATCACTGTGATGAAAAGCTGGAAGAGAAAAGAGGTGCCTCAGCAATGGCCTGGAAGCTAGCAGCAGGGCACCTCACTCCAGCCCTCTTGGGAGGGTGGGGGCAAGCCAGGCCAGCGGGCCCTTGACAGCCCCCTGGGGACCAGCCATGCAGCTGCACAGGCCAGGCCAGCTGCCAAAGTCCCAGAGGCACAGGATGCCGGGATTACAGTGCGCACAGCCCCTTGCCCCGGGAACGTACAGAGACGATGTCAGCAATGCAGCGGTTCAGGTTGCCCTTGTCATCCTTGATGGTGATTGGCCGATCCTCCTTGATCCTCTCCATGGCCAGCGGGCAGTCGAGCTGCAGCAGCAGGAGGGTTACAATGAGGCTGGGCAAGCTCAGGGCAGGGTAACAAGCACCATATAACCCCCAACAAAGAGCATTTCCCAGGGAAAGCCGGGTTCCGCTCCATGTGCTGAGCCGGGGGAAGGGAGCACAGTACAGAACGTGGCCAGATGGTCTGAACATAGGGCCACCCAGCCTGGTCGCAGATAGTGACCAGTGCTGGGTGCCCCAGAGGGCATGACCAGAACACGTCACCAAAAGGTGATCCTTCTCCTGTCACCCAGTCCCAGCTTCTGACAAACAGGGGGCTAGACGCACCACCCTGTCCACCTTGCTGAACAGCCATTTGTGGCCCTGTTCTCCATGAACGTATCCAGTAGGTTTTTGAGCCTTGTTATAGTCTCAGCCTTCACATTGCCCTGTGGCAGGGAGTCCCACAGCTGGCCCTGCGTTGTGTGAAGAAATCCGTCCTTCTGTCTGTTTTAACCCCACTACCTGTTTGTTTCATGGGGTGACCCCTAGTTCTTGCATTAGGAGAAGGAAGACAGAACACCACTTCCTTATCGACTTTGTCCAACCAGTTGGGATGTTCTGGACATTAGCCGCCTCTTTTCCAAGCTGAGAAATCCCACTCTTACTACTCTCCCCACACCATACCCCAGCCATTCCATACCCCTAATTGGTTTTCTGCACCTTTCCCAATTCCAATACATCTTTTTAGAGATGTGGTGACCTTGAATACTGCTGCAGGTGTGACGTGGAAGTACACGGGATTTATACGAAGGTAATATGATTACGACAAGGTGGAAGTGTCTTTGGTCCAGGGGAGGGAGGGAGAGAGTGTGTACCTGTTTGAAGGCAGCTTTGTACTGGACCAGGAGCCGGGAGCAGGCTGCCGTGTACCTGGGGCAGTGCATGGAGTAAGAACAGCTGGAGTGGCTCATGCCAAGCAGGAGGGGAACACGGAGGTCGAAGATGTACAAGCAGGTCCCCAGGGGAAAGGAGAACACTGTAACAGCCCCCACGGCAGGGGAGGCTCCCCAGGGTCTCTGACTGGAGACCCTCTGCATGGAGCAATGTTGCCTGGCCCCCAGGGGAAGTGGGCAGGGCCTGAGGGGGGACTAAGGGGCTGTTTTGATGCTTCTCTGAGCCCCCTCCCCAGTGTGTCCGCAGTGCCCTGGGGAGGGGAGGTCACTCTGCTCCACTCGGTAACGACGCATCCTGCAGGAGATGCTCCTGCTGCTGCATCCGCTTGGCTCCCCTGGGAGAGACCAGGCTGGAAACAAAACCCAGCTGGGGACTCACTCGTTGGGAGAGACACAGTCCTTGATATAGGCTTTCTCCAGAGCCTGCATCGTCTTCACCACCGCAAACAGCTCAGCCATGTTATCGTACCTGAAACCCAAGCGCAGAAGCCCGTGAAGGCGCATAGCCTGTGACCCCCACCGCTATACATGCGCCCGCGTCCCTGGGAACAGCACAGGGGCTCTCATGCTCCACAGCCCAGCAGGAGCACTCCCTTTTTGTGGAGAAGACCCTTCCGTCTATTGCATCTTTCTCAGCCGCAGGCTGCCCTGGCCAATGGCAGAGGCGGAGCAGAAGGGCTCTTGGGTCCTTCCTAGCTTGGCGCGGGGACAGAGCATCAGAACGCAGAGCTCCCTGCACCATCAGCCCCAGCATCTCCCGAGCAAGGACCTCACTGCAGACAACAGCTTGAAGTCCCAGCACTCCCAAGCCCCACAGAACTGTGTACCACATGGGAACCCATTCGGCTGGGGATGGACTCACTTTTCTCGCTCCCGTGCATTTTTATACAGCTTCACCTCCTGCAAGGAGAGCAGATACACAGCCTGTCAGGTACCCGCACAGTGTGTGGTCAGCTGCACAAATGGACAGGCTGGAAGCAGGTGGGGACGGAGCTGACAGATACGGACCTCCTGCATCCTCACCACAGGGTAGAGGAGACAGGGACCAGAGAAACCCACACTGAGATGGAGGTAAGGAGCTGGGAATCACCTCAAGAGCTGGGGTCCCCTGAATGCTCCAGCACTAAGGGCTGTGAAACCGTTTGCAGAGCCAAACCCGACTTACGCTGGAAGGTCATTCTGCCTCCTGTGCCAGAGACAGGACGAGGAGGGGAACGTGACCAGCGTTACTCACCTCGTACAGTTCTGGCTTATTCCCTGGGGCTGAAAAAGAGGAAATCCATGAACAGACCTAGCACTTATAGCTAGGAGCCTACCAGTGACGCCCACAATGCAAAACCTTCCTGGTAACCCGGTGTTAGGAAGGACCACGTCCACAGCTCCTTAGCCTACTAGCTACAGGGATACTGCTAGCACCCAGGACCTCTACAGCCTGCTCCGCTCTTCCATCCCGCCCCTCCTGCTGATCACCGCCCCTTGCTCCAGGCCAGAGAACCCAGCACAGTTCACAAGGGAGAATCAGATTCTGAGCTGGAAGGGTCCTTGAGAAGTTGAGTCCAGCCCCTGCACTGGAGCAGGGCCAAGTAAACAGAGCCCATCCCTTCCAGGCATCTGTCCAGCCTGTTCTTAACAACTTCCACTGATGGGGATCCACAACCTCCCTGGGGCACCTGCTCCACAGCTTAACTGCCCTCAGTGTGGGAAAGCTGTTCTTTATCTCAGGGGGTCTCAAACTTCATTGCTGTACTATCCACTTCTGCCAAGAAAAAGTAATGCACAGACACATGCCTCAGCCAAAACCCAGGCCCTGCCACCACGGGTGCGAGTAAGGGAAACAAAAGACCAGCCCCATTGCCCGAAGAAAGGAGAGGCTGAGGACCCAGGCTGCAGCCCCAGGAGGGGCCTGGAACCTGAGGCCCACTGCACAGGGCTGAAGCCCTTTGTCTGGCCTCGATCTCAGCAAGTCTAAGCCAACCCAGGGGAACTCATTAAAATGAGGTCCCAACCCAATTTGGGAACTGCTGTGCTATCCTAACCCCTGTTGATGCAGACTGAGCCATTGCTTCGTAACCTGCCTCTGTGGCCGTGATACCCACCCTCCCATGAGCCCAGTGTCCCACCACTCTGCTGCCCCCAGCCCCGCTAGCCTGACCCCTGGGGACTTTGAGGGCAGGCAGTCCCGTGAGGGGAGCTGGAGCCCGCGGTGTCACTGGGTCTCTGGCCAGGGGCGGGGTGGGCCTGGGTCACAGCCCTGCTCATGGGCAGCAGGCAGCGCTCTGTCAGGTGTCGACCGGGCCAGTCTGTGTCTCAGCCCAGGCCATGGGGTGGTGCTGTGGGGCCCCTTGCTCCCCACGGCGGCAGGGCCAGCGGGACTCACCTCCTGGGCCAGGCGCAGCAGGGATCCCGTGGAACATTGTGGTGGGCTGGGGCACTGCTGCCTGGGGGACCTCTGCGAGGGAGGGAGGGAGAGAGGCGTTAGTGTGGCCTGGTGGCCCGGCCCCTGCACCCGACGCGATCCCCGGACCCAAACAGCCCGGGGCCCCACACTCCCCACCGCCCCCTAGTGACAAACACCCCCCAGCCCTGCGCTCCCCACCGCCCCCTAGACACAAACACCCCCCGGCCCTGCGCTCCCCTCCGCCCCCCAGCCAAACACACACACACACACACAACCCCCCCGGCCCTGCGCTCCCCACCGCCCCCTAGTGACAAACACCCCCCAGCCCTGCACTCCCCACCGCCCCCTAGTCACAAACACCCCCCCGGCCCTGTGCTCCCCACCGCCCCCTAGCCAAACACACACACACACACACAACCCCCCCGGCCCTGCGCTCCCCACCGCCCCCTAGTCACAAACACCCCCCCGGCCCTGCGCTCCCCACCGCCCCCTAGTGACAAACACCCCCCGGCCCTGCGCTCCCCACCGCCCCCTAGTCACAAACGCCCCCCGGCCCTGCGCTCCCCACCGCCCCGTAATGACAAACACCCCCCGGCCCTGCGCTCCCCACCGCCCCCCAGCCGCAAACGCCCCCCCCCGGCCCGGCGTTCCCCACCGCCCCCCAGCCACAAACACCCCCCCCCGGCCCTGCGCTCCCCACCGCCCCCCAGTCACAAACACCCCCCCCGGCCCCGCGCTCCTCACCGCCCCCCAGCCACAAACACCCCCCCCCGCCCTGCGCTCCCCACCGCCCCCCAGTCACAAACACCCCCCCGGCCCTGCGCTCCTCACCGCCCCCCAGCCGCAAACACACACACACACACACACACACACCCTGAGCCGAGCGCACCGCACCGCACCGCTGCTCCCCGCGCCCCCGGCCCTGCCGCGCCGCCGCCCTCCGGCCTCTCACCCGCTTCCTGGAAAATGGCGCCAGAGCACATCGAGGGCTCGGCGCTCCGCCCGCCCGCCTGCCTGGGAGGGGCGCGGCCGTTATTTGGGCGGGAAGGGCGCGCGCTGCAGTGCTGAGGGATGAACAAGTGACGCCCCCCCGCCCCTCCAGAGACGGGGCTTTCCCGCCCGGCCCGGCGGTGTGCAATCCCGTGGGGGGCGGGGGGAGCCGGCGCCCTGCGCCTCTGGCCGGTGGGTGGATGCCGGAGTGCGCCACAGCCCCGGTACAAGGGCCAGGCGCCAGCAGCCCGAACGGGAGCGCGTGTGACGTGCTAGGGCTCCGCAGAGCCGGCACGCGTGCCAAGAACAGCAGGTGAGGCGGGAGCTCAGCCCCGCCCTTCCTCCCCCCAGGCAGCCGCGTGCTGGCACAGAGCCAGGCCGCCTGGGGAGTAGGAAAAGCCCGTCTCACACGGCCAACCCCCTCCCCGAGCGGGAGAGCCCTGCCTCTTCGCGTGTTTATTCACGGAGCTGTTGTCAGAAGGACCCCTAGTGGCTTTTAAAAGTATCACCGGCACTCAGGCTGGAGAGGATGGAAGGTCAGTTTTCAACACTGCCTCCAAGGTTGCTGAGCCCGGTGGTACTGCGGTGGGAACGAGTGGGTACTGTTACAGGCACGCTGCGCCTCAGGGATGTTCTCTCTTCTGTAGGGTAACCCTGTCTGAATGTTCCCAGTAAAGTTCCCCAGAGGTGGCCCGGCAGTAAGGCCCTTTGTCAGTCCTTTACCTAGTAACCCTTTTGCAATAGGGTGCCGAGCCTCCTTGGTCAAAGCTGCCTGAGTCCCAGCCTGGCACAGGCTTGGTCAGTTCCTCCTGCTCCCATGGTTGCTCTGCAGAGCGGCTGTGAGGGGAAATGCTGACCCCACAGGAGTCTTCATGCTGAGAAACAGCTACAGTGCTGCTTCCTGGCCTGCGTGGGCTGGCAGGTAGCCCCGCATCCCCTGCTGTGCAAGGTCAGGGACAGAAGGATGGAGCCAGCTGGAACATGGTTTAAATGCAGCATCTCTGCCCCAAGGGGTTGGCAAGGAGAGGAGTCTGTTTTCTGGAGCTGCCTCCCTCAACTTGCCCATCTTTTTGTACAACTGCAGGCCCATGTTTCCTTCTAATCCTGTAAGGTGCTATTTATTCTCCTTTGCATTTTGCAATCGATCCATTGAATTTCAATTATTTATTGGTTCAATTATTTAATAAAATCATACTTGTAAAATATTGTTACAGATGTGAAATTCATAACATGACAAGCAACATTCGGAGACCTGAACCAAACGTTGCATGTGTGGCTGATTTCGGGCTATGAATAGTTAGAAATAGTTGAGTTAAAGAATATTTTGAACATGTGTCTGTACTCGCTCTTCAAGGTGGTGTATTCTGTGATGGATTTGAAACGTTGATGCATTTGATCCATGTTTAGTTTGTTGCATGCCCTACTATGTCACAAACCTCTCTAGTATAACCATAAGCATAGTAAATGTCAGTAATTGTGAAGGTTATGAGCAACTGATTCAGCTGTGAAATTGACCAGCACCTCTATTTCAGGAGAGATCTCTGTGCTGATGTATTCAGAGCAGAACAAACTCATTTTTACTCCAGAATAAAAATCCTTCTTGCTCTCTCCAGTAGTAGGTTCTGTGACAATCTCAGTACCCTAACTGCTAATTCTGCACCTGAGGCAAGAATATAAAATTGCACCCCTCATGTATTCATGGTAGTTAGTTTGTAGAACAATGGAAAGTACATAAATAATCACAGTAACAGCAACAGTAACAACACACTGCTTATGCTGGCAGGGGGAGGGGGCTGTGTGGGGTGTACCCACCATACCTTGTCTCTCCTGCCTCAAGTGGGACTGTGCCGCTAGCAGATGCCTGCAGCGGGTGGTCGTGGGGCCACAAAAGAAACGGGGAAGGGCAGGGGGCAGGTGGGTGTGCTGACAGCACTGGGTGCAGAGCCAAGATAGCAACATTGGAGCCAGTGTGGTGCGTAGGGCCAAGGGGGTGTGTGTGTGTGGAGGTGCTGTGTGAAAGGATGTGTGTGTGTGTGTGTAAAGGTGGGGTGTGTATGTTGCTGCTGTGCCTCTGGGCAGCGTGCAAATGTACATGTAGATGCTCGTGGTATTGAGTGTCGGGAGAGGGTGTGGACGGTGGTGGTGCTGTACCAAGAAGCAGGTGTTTGTCAGAGCTGGTTGCCCCTTATGTGTACGTAGAGGCTGTGTGAAGGTGGGGCACTGCACAGGGACCAGGGATTGTCTCCAGGACCAAGGAGAGGTTGTCAGGGAGTCAAATCTGACAGGTGAAGCCCCAGACTCAGAACTAGCTCCCCCTAGGACCAAGTGAATCCCCACCTCCATGGATGAGCTCCAGGAACACTGGTAGCTAATTCTGACAGGCAGCAATGTGGGGCAAGCTGGGCTACGTCTACACGTGAAGCCAACATCGAAATAGGCTATTTCGATGAGTAACGTCTACACGTCCTCCAGGGCTGGCAACGTCGATGTTCAACTTCGACGTTGCGCGGCACCACATCGAAATAGGCGCTGCGAGGGAACATCTACACGCCAAAGTAGCACACATCGAAATAAGGGTGCCAGGCACAGCTGCAGACAGGGTCACAGGGCGGACTCAACAGCAAGCCGCTCCCTTAAAGGGCCCCTCCCAGACACAGTTGCACTAAACAACACAAGATACACAGAGCCGACAACTGGTTGCAGACCCTGTGCCTGCAGCACGGATCCCCAGCTGCCGCAGCAGCAGCCAGAAGCCCTGGGCTAAGGGCTGCTGCCCACGGTGACCATAGAGCCCCGCAGGGGCTGGAGAGAGAGCATCTCTCAACCCCTCAGCTGATGGCCGCCATGGCGGACCCCGCTATTTCGAAGTTGCGGGATGCGCAACGACTACACGGTCCCTACTTCGACATTGAACGTCAAAGTAGGGCGCTATTCCTATCCCCTCATGGGGTTAGCGACTTCGACGTCTCGCCGCCTAACGTCGAAGTTAACTTCGCAATAGCGCCCGGTGCGTATAGCCGTGACGGGCACTATTTCGAAGTTAGTGCCGCTACTTCGAAGTAGCGTGCACGTGTAGACACGGCTCTGGTGTGTCAGAATGCCATACCAGCAGCTGATTTGGAGGAATAGCCTTTTTTGGCATCACAATGTGAAAAGTGTTCTTTAGATATAGCGCTGCTCCCCAGCTTCTCCCCAGCCACTCGCTCAAAGAAGGAAATTTGGTTGGTTTGGCATGATTCGTTCTTGGCATATATCAGAGAGGAGCCATGTTAGTCTGTAGCTTCGAGAACAACAAGAAGTCCTGTGGCACCTTATAGACTAACAGAGATTTTGGAGCATAAGCTTTTGTGGGCAAAGACCCGCTTTGTCAGGTGCATGAGTTGGGGGGGGTGGTTTCAGAGGGGTATTTAGAGAGCGGAGTCCCAGTAAGAGGGAGGGCCGGAGCTGACGAGGTCTATTCAGCCAGGCGGAAATGGCCCGGTATCAACAGTACTTACCAAAAGAGGGCAAAACAAGTTAGACTCTGACAAAGGTTCACATCCCCCATCTGATCTGACTTGGATTTTCCTCTTTTGATAACTGCTTTTGGGACTGGGCCATTTCCACCTTGCTGAATAGACCTTGTCAGCTCCGGCCCTCCCTCTTCCTGGGACTCCACTCTTTAAATACCCCTCTGACACCGCCCCACTACTCATGCATCTGATGAAGCGGGTCTTTGCCCACGAAAGCTTATGCTGCAAGATATGTTAGTCTATAAGGGGCCACAGGCCTTCTTGTTGTTCTTGGCATATTTATTTCTTACCATGCTGTAGCCGCTGGAAGAAGGCAGCTTGGCTCTGCACTATGCCGGGATGTCCTTCTTCCCTGTGGACTAGTCCAAGGTTTAGGTCAGTGTTGGCCAGCTGCAATGAAAGGGGTGCAGTGCTCTAGCCAGGAGGCTCTTAGCTCCTTCAAGGTACATGGCAGCTTCTGCCTGCTCTTTCCTGAATTCCCTCCCGGTGTGCTATCATCTTTCTGGGCCTGAACCCAGAGCCGGAGGAACCTCCTCAGTTCAGCACTGGAAGCTGTGGCGAGACGCCATGACCGGTGTCAGAGAGCCCGTGGCATGTTCCGCGGGGGATGCCCTTGCTGCGATACCCAAACTGACGACCAGGTGGCACTGTTACGTTACTGGCTTATGCATTGGTGCTGGTGTAAGGCAGCCACATTTACCTGGCTGTGAGTACGGGCGAATTATTGTTATGTGTTATGGTGATTAATTCTTACGCCTGGAGCCTCCTCAGGGCATGTCAGAAGCCAGGTGTGGGTGAGGCTGCAGCGTAGCCTGCTCACAGTGATTGAAGGGAGGGCTGAGACCCATAGCTCAGCATGCCCCTCCTCCCCGCTCTCAGGTTTGTGCATGGGTGAAAGCTCCCTTGCTCTTTACCTCCCTCCCTTTCCTGGGCACAGGCAGCCCAGGGAACCTGGCAGGAGCCCAGGGCCAGAGCACAGCCTTGCGAAGGTCTCCACCTCCATCTGTGTCGCTGGGCTGGCCCTTTCGCACTGGGATGTGTGCCAGGAAGAGGGGTGGGGAAGGGGACAGCCCCAGCAGGGCCCAGGCAGGGAGCGCTTCTGTGACTCCCCTGCCCACCACTGCATAGGCTGACTGCCCAAGGGCTCTGCCCAACTCTGGCCTGCCCCCAGGCTCAGCCGCTACGCCTGTTGCTCAGCCAGAGCTCTGAGCAGATAACTTAGTGCTTAACAAGCCTCCACTACCCAGGTGGGGTGGGGAGCAACCTGAGAGTCCCTGTAGTGTAGGTGGGGCAGTGAGGCACAGAGAGAACACAACAAGGGATGAGAGCAAACCCTCCTAGGCTCTATTCACATCTCGGGGGGAAGGCCTCCTAGAGAGTACAGGAGGGACTGGGAGCCAGGACTCCTGGGTTCTGCACATGCAGCTGACTCTGTGACTCTGGGAGATTCTTGTTGCCAGTCGGTGGCTCTACTGCCACATCTCCTGCAAAGCATGAGGCTGAGTTAGCCAATGATTGCCAGGTATCTGGTGTCCCTGGATGGAAGTTGTACCAGACACACACACTGTTACGTTGGCTGATGCCTGGGTATTACTGTTGGCAGAGCCGCCCTGCTGTACAGGCTGTGGGAACATTGGGCTAGCACAGGTCCCAGCTCAGCTGCTCAGTTCATGGGGCAGTGAGTCCCCTGCTTCTGCAGAGCTGTGGGGGTCTGTCTGATCTCAGAGGCACCTGGGGCTTTCCCTTTTCAGTGTAGCTTTCCATCTCTTCCTCCTGGGATGCTCATCCCCCACCGAGCAGGAATCTCAGCCCCTGCTCTGCCCAGGCTTTGTGACTGGCAGGGATGTGCCCAGTCTGGGTGAGGCCTCAGCTGCAGCCACAATAACCTCTGGCTAAAATGCTTTGCTAGAGCACAGCCAGTTCTGTGGTCTGTGTTGAGGGCTAAAACCAGAAGAGTGGAGGTGGGCCCTGACCTTGTCACTTTCCCAGGCCTTGCTGAGTGATGAAGACGGGGGGATTGCAGTGGCACCCTCTCAGGGCTGGGCTCAGCTTGGCAGAGAAGATAATGGATGTACTGGTAGAGGCAGCTGAGGGAGGTCCCCCTGGAGCTCAAGTGACAGGCCCTGTGATTTATATACAGAGATACACATCTCACAGAGCTGGAAGGGGCCCTGGGAATTCATCCAGTCCAGTCCCCTTCCTCTGGGCAGGGCCAAGCACCATCCCTGCCACTTTTTTTTTTTAAATCTATTTGCCTGAGACCCCCTAAATGGCCCTCTCAGGGGGTTGAGCTCAACACCCCTGGGTTTAGTGGGTCAATGCTCTAACCACTGACCTCTCCCACCCCCTTGACATTTTTTTCATCTGGGGAGATACACAGCACCAAGCAACATCCCTGACAGATTTCCTCCCCACACATTATTTCTCCCAAACTTCTCAAGGCCTGAACTCACTACTCAGGGAGTTTAACAGGCCACTGCTCAGACCACTGAGTTAACCCCTCCCCCCGCTTTTTTTTTAAAAGTCATACCCAGAGACCAATAAGCCAGCTAAATCTATTTGCCCCAGATCCCTAAATGGCCTCCTCAAGGACTGAGCTCACAACTTTGGCTTTAGCAGGGCAATGCTCAAACCACTGAGCTATCCCTACTCCTGTCGAAGTTATATGGAGATACACACCTCAAAGAGATGTAAAGGACCTCAGAATGTCATTCAGCCTGAACCAGCACCTCCCCGCTTTTTGTAAAAAACTTGGCCCTGGTCCCTAAGTGACTCCCTCAAGGACTGAGCTCACACCCCTGGGTTTAGCAGGCCAATGCTCCAACCACTGAGCTAGCTCCCCCCCACCACAGGCCTGCCTTACTCCCCTTCACCAACCCCTTCCTCCCACTGTTGGCCCCCCAGCCAACTCACGTTCCTCCCTTAAGTGCCCCTAACCCCAACTCCTACCCCCATTTGCCCTTCCAGTCACACAGCCCAGGCTCTCCAAAGGCGGCTCTTCCGAGCCCTTCTCTGAGGATCTCCTGCCGGGGAGCCCTGGGCCCCCGCCAGCTCCAGCGCCTGTTTGGCTGCTCAGCAGAGCCGCATTGTCTGCATGAGCCTGCCTGCCCGCAGACAATGAGCTCCTTCCCTGGCACAATGGCGCTCAGCCAGCGGGGAGCCGGTGACATGCTGTCCTTCCCGCTGTGCCTGGCTCTATGAAGGGCTGGGGGAGGGCCAGCCCACAGCCCCCTCTGGCACAGCACAGGGCCCTGGGAGACTCAGCCAGGGACAAGCTGAGGTCCCTTCCCATCCCCCCCTTCTGTGGCTCCCCACCCCTACCTGCTGTGGGGCTCTGTGATGGAGTGGGGGGAGTGCATGTGTGAGACTCAGGCTGGATGTGTGGGACAAGCAGAGCAGCTCCCAGCGGCTGAGGATGACCCTGGGGCTATAACCTAGGCTGGCAGGTAACACCTCAGCCCTGAACAAAGAGGAGGGTGGAGCTGAGCTGGTTTTGAATCGGGGGCAGCAGTTAGAGGCTGGGTGAGAGGGAGCTGGAAGGCAGCCAGCCAAAAGCTACACCCCAGAGGGGCACCCCTCGGGCTCCTCACCCCAGGACGGGTTGGAAGGACTGTCTCTGACTGCTGCACTGACGCTTCTGTGAGAAACTGGGCATCTGGTGCCTAATAAACCTCCTGTTGTACCTGCTGAGTGAGAGTCACTCCTGCCAGCGGACGGGGTGCAGTGCAGGGGGACCCCTGAACCCCATCACAGGCTCCTATCAGCCAGAGCCCTGCCTGCCCCTCCTCACAGCACCCCCCTGCAGCGCGGGGGCCTTCTGTTCTGCATGAGCTGTCCAGGGTAGGAAGGGGTGAGGCCAGCCCAGGGGCTGCAAATTCCCTGGGACGCGGCGTGGATCCAGCGTGAAGTGGCTGAAACTGGCTGCCACAGCATGGACCCAGTGGCAGGGCTCAATTTATCCTTTGCCTGGGGCATGCCCCAAAGAGAGGCGGAGTGACGTCCTCAGTGGAGGGCAGCTCCGTCTGGGCTGTGCAATGGGGAGCTGCAGAGGCAGAAGCCTTTTCCTCCAGTGCCAATGGCACTCTCTGAGCACCCAGCAGGAGGCTAAGGCTAAGCTATGTCCTGTCCTGTCCTCTCCCCGTACCCCTGGTGCTGGTCCTGGTAGGCAGACCTTGCTCTAAACTTGGGAGTCCTGGCAGTGAGGGACACAGCTGCCCTGCGCAGCTCTCTCCCCACCAGACCAACCAGCAGGGCCAGTCTGTTCTCTAGAGCACAAATGGCCGCTGGATTTGCGCAACTGTTTTCAAAGCAGCTAGCTGGCTTGGCCTTGGGAAGGCTGGGTACCAGAGACAAGCAGGTCCCACCTCTCCCGCACCCTGGCAATCATGCCCTGAAATACAAGGGGTGACCACAGCACCTAAGACAAGATTTATGGGACATCAACCCCAGGGACCATGGGCCAGCTCCACCACCTGACAAAAAAACAGGGTTCAGTAATGCAAGTCACCCAACCACCCTCCTGAACACTTGCAAGCCGTGTCTACACGTGCACGCTACTTCGAAGTAGCGGCACTAACTTCGAAATAGCGCCCGTCACGGCTACACGTGTTGGGCGCTATTTCGATGTTAACATCGACATTAGGCGGCGAGACGTCGAAGCCGCTAACCCCATGAGGGGATGGGAATAGCGCCCTACTTCGAAGTTGAACATCGAAGTAGGGCACGTGTAGCCGATCCGCGTCCCGCAACATCGAAATAGCGGGGTCCACCATAGCAGCCATCAGCTGAGGGGTTGAGAGATGCTCTCTCTCCAGCCCCTGCAGGGCTCTATGGTCACCGTGTTCAGCAGCCCTGAGCCCAGGGCTTCTGGCTGCTGCTGCGGCAGCTGGGGATCCATGCTGCATGCACAGTGTCTGCAACCAGCTGTCGGCTCTGTGGATCTTGTGTTGTTTAGTGCAAGTGTGTCTGGGAGGGGCCCTTTAAGGGAGCGGCTTGCTGTTGAGTCCGCCCTGTGACCCTGTCTGCAGCTGTGCCTGGCACCCTTATTTCGATGTGTGCTACTTTGGCGTGTAGACGTTCCCTCGTAGCGCCTATTTCGATGTGGTGCCACGCAACGTCGATGTTGAACGTCGACGTTGCCAGCCCTGGAGAACGTACAGACGTTATTCATTGAAATAGCCTATTTCGATGTCGCTACATCAAAATAAGCTACTTCGATGTAGGCTTCACGTGTAGACGTAGCTCTGGACTGCAGCTGTACTTTGGAATGGCTATGCTAATAACTGAATAGAACAATACTAATGAGGTGCTGAAATGAATATTCAGTGCCTCATTAGGATGCTGTTGGACAGGGCACTTTGTGGCTTGGTTCCATAGGGATCCTTTTTGAAAGACCCTTGCAGACCTGGAAATCCCCTTAGCTGCGTCTACACGTGCACGCTACTTCGAAGTAGCGGCACTAACTTCGAAATAGCGCCCGTCACGTCTACACGCGTCGGGCGCTATTTCGAAGTTGAAATCGACGTTAGGCGGCGAGACGTCGAAGTCGCTAACCCCATGAGGGGATGGGAATAGCGCCCTACTTCGACGTTCAACATCGAAGTAGGGACGTGTAGACGATCCGCGTCCCGCAACATCGAAATAGCGGGGTCCTCCATGGCGGCCATCAGCTGGGGGGTTGAGAGATACTCTCTCTCCAGCCCTTGCGGGGCTCTGTGGTCACCGTGGGCAGCAGCCCTTAGCCCAGGGCTTCTGGCTGCTGCTGCTGCAGCTGGGGGTCCGTGCTGCATATACAGGGTCTGCAACTAGTTGTTGGCTCTGTGTATCTTGCACTGTTTAATGAAAGTGTGTCTGGGAGGGGCCCTTTAAGGGAGCGACTTGCTGTTGAGTCCGCCCCGTGACCCTGTCTGCAGCTGTGCCTGGCTCCCTTATTTCGATGTGTGCTACTTTGGCGTGTAGACGTTCCCTCGCTGCGCCTATTTCGATGTTGGGCTGAGCAACGTCGAAGTTGAACATCGACGTTGCTGGCCCTGGAGAACGTGTAGACGTTATTCATCGAAATAGCCTATTTCGATGTCGCAACATCGAAATAAGCTATTTCGAAGTTGGGTGCACGTGTAGACGTAGCCCTTATCAGTTGATAGGAACAAGGGGATTTTGAAGTGTGTAGGGTCCTTTGGGAAAGGACCCCCATGTAGCCAACCCACACGCAAGCAAACTGGGGCACTTCTGACGTGGCGCAGGTGGCAGTATGCTAATGAGGTGCTGAATATTCATTTCAGCACCTCATTAGTATTCTTCGATTTGGCCATTAGCACGGCCATTTCAAAATTTTGGCCAAGTGCGGCCACAGCCCCCTAGTCTTCGAAAGCCCCTAAAACCAAATAGCAATATCTGCACTGCATGGGCGGCCTGCTGTAGCTGCCATTATGCTAATTAGGTGCCTCATATTCATGGTAGTGCCTCATTAGCATATTCTGACCTTGCTTATTACCATACCCCTTTCAGAAAGAAGGGGCTAGCGTAGACGTAGCCTTTGTGAGACTCCTTCTTGGTAGGTGCTGCAGTTAGGCCCAAAGCTGAAACTGCTACGAGCTGAGCAGTAGAACCGGCGGCTCAAGCCATGGAGAGCTGGTTTTCCCTCCAGCCACAATACAGGGGACAAACGGCCAGTGGGGGGGCACACAGGACACTGGACCAATGAGAGGATGTCTGGCCTTGCCTCAGGCTCAATGAGGGGTGCATCGGGGTGATGTGTCAGGACCTGCACGGACTGGACAGAGTTGTAAGTGGGGCATTTGAGGTTGGGTGCAGAGAATGTTGGGGTGTGTGGATTCGATCCTTACAGTACTGGACTGGTGAGCCTGAGAGGCAAAGGACACTGCTCAATCCATCTGAGCTGGGACAGTTACTTGAGGGTTAGTTACGAACTCTGGGTGTGGGATTTTCCCAAGCTATTGCCATGTGATTTCTCTGCCTCTTTCATTAAAAGTTTCTTTTCTACACTCAGACTCTGTGCGTGCGAGTGGGGAAGCATCGCCTCTCCAAGGCGCCCGGGGGTGCACATTTCCCAGGCTACTGGGTGTGGGCTGGAGCCAGTTCTGTGTGAGATGGGTGAAAAGGAGCCCGTAGATGCCCTGCTTGCTGCCGACACCTTCTGGCAGAAGAGTTACATGTGAACAAAGGACAGGAACGCTGCCTGTTGTGTCTGCCTGGCTGGCTGGGTTTGCTGGTCTAATGGGAAGAGATAAGAGCAGTTACAGGGTTACGGGCCGTAGTACGGGGCATGGTGGGAGTGTAATACATGAGCATACGCTGAAAGGCTGCCTGGCTCCCTCTCTCAAACTGAAGTCAAGTTAGGCCCAGTTAGGACTGGCAAGAGGGCTGGGCGGGCGGGGGCAGCAAAAGCAACAGTAAAAGCTAAAGAAACTCCTGGCCGTGGCCAGAACGCACCCTCTCCCATGACCCCTCCCCCATGGGATACAAAGGAGGTGGGATGAAGCCTCCTGTCTCAGGACCCGCCCAAGTGGAGGGTGACTATAAGGGATGTGGCTAAGGGCACACACTGCAAGTCTAGCGAGGCCTTATCAGAGGGAGTGTCAGGGATGGGGCCAGCGCGGTGTTCTGCAGTGTCTGAGCTGGGAAGCGAGACAGCGTGAAAGTGCTGGGGTGTCAGGCTGGCAGAGGAACCCTGGGGAGCAGATTTGGCCAGGTTGCAGAGCTAGGGGTGCACTTGCTTGGAACTAACTTGCTTTGGGCTTCTGATCTCCTGATTTCCGCTTGTGTGATGAGAGGTGGGGGCGGGGTGAAGGGAAAGCCTTCTAACATTGCCTCGCTGGGAACCAGAGCCACCCCCCCACTTCCACCCCCACCCACCCCCCTCTACAGCCACTGGGCTCACACACCTCTAGCCTGGAGGCAGAGCTGGGCCCTGCCTGTTCACATTGTCCAAATGCCCACCAGCTAAACGGGGAGCCCAGGGGGTTTGCCTTTTGGATCAAGAATGCTTGAGAACAGGGGCAGCAGCTCAGGTTTGTTCAGCTTTTGCAAAGATCTTTGCAAAGCTGTCAGCAACCGGCTGGGGCAGCTGGTTCTCCGGCAAACACCTCCAGGGTGGGGAGGAGGGGGACAGATCCCAGGCCAGGCTGTGCTACACACAGGCACCTCTGTTTAAACAGTCTGCAGCAAGCTAGTTGACATTAGACCACCACCAGGTTTTAGAGTTACCGGCCATTGAGCTGAATGGAGCCACTCAACACCGTCATTTGTGACTCCCTGCCGGAAGGCTGCATCAGGCAGCGGTGCGCAGGGGCACGGCTGTGGGGGGGATGCTGCTTCCCAGAACATCGGCACTCCAATTGAAGCATTATTTGGACTCTGTGGGTGCTTGGGACACCCTCACCCCATTGACACACGTTGGGAAGGCATTTGGGATTGATGACGATTTGCGTATAGGCACAGCCATCTCCCTGGGGCCTGCAGGGGGGGCTCCTTCGGAAACGTTTGGAGACTGGAGGGCAAAGCTGTGGCTGAGTCTAATTTTAGGGGAGGGCAAATGAGGGAAAATGTAATGGAGCATTCAGAGCTTGGCAGGGGTGTGTAGCTAAACTCTTCCCACATGGTGCCCCTGATTCTTGGGGTATTGAGTGTGGACGTATGGATTCCCTTCCCTCCGCCCCACAGTTGGCTTGGAATCAGTTACTGTGACAGCAGTTGCTGAGCCCCGTAAACTCAGATCGGTGCTCTCGGGCACACTCTGAGTGGCAGGCTGGGTGGTAAAGCAGCCCACGCGTCACCTCCGGCTTGCCCGCTTGCAAGCCCCTTAACCTCGGCTTCTTTGGGAGAGAGAGAGCCGTGTTAGTCTGTATTCTAGCAAAACAAAACAGCAGTCCGCTAGCGCTTTAAAGACTAGCAAAGTAATTTATTCAGTGATGAGCTTTCATGGGACAGAGCCACTCCTTCAGATCATAGCCAGACCAGAACAGACACAATATATAAAGCACAGAGGTCCAAAAATCGTAATCAAGGTTGGCAAGTCAGAAGAGCAGAGGGGTGGCGGGGCCGGGGGGGAGTTAAGAGTTAGATAAAACAAGTAAGCACTTAAAAGGTAAAAGAATCCTTATAATGGGGCAGGAAGTTGCTGTCCCTCTTCAAACCACATGTTAATGTGTCGAATTTGAATATGAATGTTAGTTCTGAGCAGTCTCTCTGTAGACGGTCGTTAAAGTCCCTTTTCAGTAGCAAACAAGTTCTCAGGTCTTTAACAGAATGGCCCGCTCCAGTAAAGTGCGGGCTGACAGGTTGGGGTATTTGGAGATTTTAATGTCTGCTCTATGGTCGTTCATTCTTTGTCGAAGAGTGTTTGTGGTCTGTCTTATATACGTGGTGTGTGAGCATTGTAGAGGGGGTCAGAGGCTCAACACATTCCACATGCGCTGCCTTAGGCGCATACTCGGTATCTCATGGCAGGACAAGGTCCCCAATAGCGCAGTGCTTGAGAGAGCAGGCGCCGTCTCCATGTTCACCCTTCTCAAACAGAGGCGTATGCGCTGGCTGGGCCATGTCTCACGCATGACGGATGGCCGAATACCGAAGGACCTCCTCTTCGGCGAACTGGCGTCTGGAAAGAGGCCGAAAGGGCAACCGAAATTGTGCTACAAGGACACGTGCAAGCGTGACCTCAGCGCTCTCTCTATCAGTGTGAGCACCTGGCATTCGCTCGCCTCAGACAGGCACGCCTGGAAACAGGGAGTGAAGGAAGCTCTTGCGATGTATGCAACTACCTTGGTGAAGGAAGCGGAAGACAGGAGAGCCCTCAGGAAAATCCCTGCCCGTGACACCAGAGCGACATCTGCCTACTGCTGCTCACAGTGCGGAAAGGACTGCCACTCCCGCATTGGATTGCACAGCCACAGAAGACGCTGCTTAAATGAGTCCAACTGGGGTGGAAACCCATGATCCCTTGGGATCGAAGGATGCCTACTGAGCATTGTTGGCACATGATGGCTGTGTCTACACGTGCCTCAAACTTCGAAATGGCCATGCAAATGGCCATTTCGAAGTTTACTAATGAAGCGCTGAAATGCATATTCAGCGCTTCATTAGCATGCGGGCGGCAGCGGCGCTTCGAAATTGACGAGCCTTGCCGCCGCGCGGCGCGTCCAGACCGGGCTCCTTTTCGAAAGGACGCCACCTTCTTCGAAGTCCCCTTATTCCCATGAGGTCATGGGAATATGGGGACTTCGAAGTAGGCGGGGCCCTTTCGAAAAGGAGCCCCGTCTGGACGCGCCGCGCGGCGGCAAGGCTCGTCAATTTCGAAGCGCCGCTGCCGCCCGCATGCTAATGAAGCGCTGAATATGCATTTCAGCGCTTCATTAGTAAACTTCGAAATGTCCATTTGCATGGCCATTTCGAAGTTTGGGGCACGTGTAGACACAGCCGATGGCATATACGATTATAGCTGAGGAACAGGAGAATGTGCCCATGATCCTGTACTTAATGTGGTTTGGTCCAGGGATGAAATCTCCAGCATAGATATGTGGGCAAAACTGGCAACAGGGCTTGTTACAAGGAAAAGTTCCAGGATTAGTATTTTGGCGGTACAGCCTATGATTGGTGGTGAGAAGCCTGATAAGGTTGGGAGGTTCTCTATAGGAGAGAACAGGCCTGTCACCTAGGGCCTTCTGGAGTGTGGCATCATGATTAAGGATAGGTTGTAGGTCTTTAATAATTCGTTGCAGTGGTTTGAGTTGGGGGCTGTAGGTGATGACCAGTTGTGTTCTGTTCTTGGCTTTTTTGGGCCTATCTTGGGGTAGTTGGTTTCTCGGTATTCATCTAGCCCTGCTGATTTGTTTTTTGTTTGGTTTTTTTTAAGTTCATCTGGTGGGTAATTCAGGTTTATGAATGCTTGGTAGAGATCTTACAAAACAAAGCAGCCCAAAAGCAGCACTTTAAAGACTACCAAAATGATTTATTCGGTGTTGAGCTTTCGTGGGACAGACCCACTTCTTCAGATCAATGGTAGAGATCTTGTAGTTTTCGGTCTCTGTCACTAGGGTCAGAGCAGATGCGATAGTATCTCAGGGCAAGACTATAAACGATGGATTGTGTTGTGTGTGCAGGATGGAAGCTAGAAGCATGTAGGTAAGTCTAGCGATCAGTGGGTTTCCGGTAGAGTGTGGTACCAATCAGGCCATCCTTGATTTGTAGTGTAGTGTCCAGGACATGTATCTCTTGTGTGGAGTGGTCAAGGCATAAGTTGATGGTGGGGTGCAGATTGTTAGAGTCTCTGTGGAATTCTCCTAGAGTCTCTATACCAGGGGTCCGAATCATAAAGACGTCATCCATGTTTCGTAAGTACAGGAGGAGTCATAGGGAACGAGAGCGTCTTTGGGAGTGGCAGTGACACTGCTGTGCTCCCAGGAGTGGCTCCCTTTCCCAGCAGAAAATGAAACACAATCAACACAGGTACGACTTGAATCCACAACTCTGCAATCCTCCATTCGGCTACTGGGTCTGGCTGTAGATTACGGGCTTTTTGCTTCTCAGCGTGATGAAGGTTACTGAGCTGCCGCCCCTCAATGTTCTGCCAGTGCGGGGGTCAGGAGGGAATTTCTCACTTCCAGACTTTGGCAGCCAAGTGCCTGAGTAGGATTAAGTGGGACCTTTCTTAGAAGCAGCTGGTGTTTGCCACTGGCCCAGAAAGGCTCCCACCAACCATCCCATGCTTGGAAAGCAAATCCCTGCAAGGGAAAGGACCAGAGTGTGTTAGCAGGTGTAATAGGATGGGGTTTCTGGGCACAGCTAGTGAACTCAATCCAGGGCAACTTTGCTTAAAATCCAGGCTGCTTGCAGCCTCAGGCTGGGATTTCCTTCTCACTAAGGCAAATCCAACCAGCCACCACAGCACCTCTGCCAGCCCCACTGGGCAGCTAGAGCCACATCAGCAAACCCCCAGACTTCCCAGCTGCTCTACCAGCCCAGACCAACAACCCCCAAATTAAGGTGAGAGGCTCTTAAGCCTATTTCACCAAACTCCACACAGATTGTTTCAGGTCCCAAAGGGCCCAGCCCCAGCCCCAGCCCCTGCCCCTGGTCAATATATACTTGGATCTTACCCAAAACAACACGCTCAGCAATTCTTTAGATCTAATATCTAAAGATTTATTAACAAAAAAGAAAGAACAGGGTTAGGGAGAAGAAGTGTTGAAGCAAAACTTTACTTGCATCAGTCATAACTTCCGACGCAGCCAGCGATGTTATTTGCTGATTCTTGAAAGTCTCTGCAAGTTCATTTTGGCTACGTCTACACGTGCACGCTACATCGAAATAGTCTATTTCGATGAATAACGTCTACACGTCCTCCAGGGCTGCCAACGTTGACTTTCAACTTCGACGTTGGGCAGCACCACATCGAAATAGGCGCTGCGAGGGAACGTCTACACACCAAAGTAGCACACATCGAAATAAGGGTGCCAGGAACAGCTGTAGACAGGGTCACGGGGCGGACTTAATAGCAAGCCGCTCCCTTAAAGGGCCCCTCCCAGACACACTTGCACTAAACAACACAAGATCCACAGAGCCGACAACTGGTTGCAGACCCTGTGCATGCAGCATGGATCCCCAGCTGCCGCAGCAGAGCCAGAAGCCCTGGGCTAAGGGCTGCTGCACACCATGACCATAGAGCCCCACAGGGGCTGGAGAGAGAGCATCTCTCAACCCCTCAGCTGATGGCCGCCATGGCGGACCCCACTATTTCGATGTTGCGGGATGCAGATCATCTACACGTGCCCTATTTCGACGTTCAACTTCGAAGTAGGGCGCTATTCCCATCCCCTTATGGGGTTAGCGACTTCGACGTCTCGCCACCTATCGTCGATTTCAACTTCGAAATAGTGCCCAACACATGTAGCCGTGACGGGCGGTATTTCGAAGTTGGCGCCGCAACTTCGAAGTAGCGTGCACGTGTAGACACGGCCAAAAAAACCCATGCACTACACCTAGTACAGATAAACACAGCAGGTTCTTGCATAAACCTAAACTCATATATCTTTGTTGGATTCAGAGAATGCAAAAAATTGTCTACTCTTAAAACATACACTCATCAATTTCTCAGCTCATTCAACAATTAGGTAGGTCTCCAGTGTTCAGTACTCCAAGTCATAGTATCTAAAGGTTCACTCAACTTGAGAATGTGTATCTGGTATTTACCAGATGTAGCTTAGTATAAGACATTTCAGTGCACAAACACTACCCCCATTGTTAAAAGAAACTAAATCAAGGCATGCATAAAGGCTATCACCAACAAACAACACAGATTCTTTTGTAAGTTCAAACTCATCTATTTTTGTTTAATTTAGAACAGGCAGGCAATGAAATACCCTTTAAGCACATTAATTCATTGCCTAGCTGTTCCTATGGCTAGGCAGCTCTGGAGGCAGCTCTCAATTCCTCAACACTATAGGTCATGGCAACCAAAGATTCATGCAACTTGAGGGTGCGTTTCTCGGGGTCTACGGTATGTGGCTTGGCCAACAGACATTTTAGCATATAGGCATCTTCCTCAGCCTGGGACAGACTTTGGGGGTTGACTTGTTGATATGTGTGTGTAAGGAAGGTGCCAGCAGGAGCTCAGGACTGGGAAAGGCTTCAGGGCCTGTGTCCTTCAGATCTCATTTGCATGAAAATCTAAAAAGATGCATATGTAATACCCTCTGTGGAAGTATAACATTGTATAAGTATAACGTTGTATAAGGGGACATGCTGGATACATTGTATATGAGAGGGCATGCCAAAACATGTTACAAAGTATCTGAGGGAGCACACGTAGGGACAGTTAGCTTTTGAATGGAGAAGCAATTAAGATGGAGCCAGCACGTCTAAGAAGCAGGCATCAGAATGGAAGGTGTGAAGGGCAATTAGTTAAGTTAACTGGAAGCTGTGAAAGGAGATTGTTAAGGGTGGCAGGTAATTGAAGATACGTGACTGGTCTCGGGGATCTCGAAGGGTGGTGACTAAAATCTTTTTCTTCTTTTGTCTGTAACTTCTCTGTAACTTGTTCTCCAAAAAACTGTATAAATTAAGAGACACAAGCCCCACTCGGGGCGCTCACTTCTAAATGTATTAGCAGAGCGGCTTTGCTAATAAAACAGAGTGGTCTGATAAATTGTGAGTCTGAGTCAAACTTTGACACCTCTTAACAAAGTCTGATGGGAGCAGGTGAAGCTGTGAGGTTTCATCTCTTGTCATGAACATGTTCTTGTAAAGTCACAATTTATGCTATCAAGCGTGTAAGAAATGTGGGTTCTCACCCATGCTTGAAGTTGTTGTGCAGTCCAGGGTAGTCACCGTTATGCCTAAAGGTATGGGTTGCACAGGGATCCTTTCATCGGGTAGTAGAAGAGAGTAAGCAGTGCTGGGGTATACACTATAAAAAAAAATAGTGAAATAATGCTTTAAAAATTAACAAAAGTTTTTGAAAAGTAGGCTTTTGTGAAACAGTTGTGTTTTCAAACTTGGAAAAAGGCCTTTACACTATAGAAGCTCACCTAGTGAGCTCTTTTGCTAGTGTTTAATTTATTGCTTGACAGTTTTTTGATTTTTTTAGGGTAGTTGAAGTTTTTTAAAAAAGAAGAGTTTGGAGGATGTGTTACTCTGCACGTGAGAATAAGAAAACTTCAAAATACATGGGGTCTGTTCAAAAAGAACTCCTGTCCAGACAAGCTGCATGGGGACCAGCTGCATCAATTTTGAAGCACTGCGGCAGCCTGCATGCTAATGAAGTGCTGAATATGCATTTCAGCACTTTATTAATAAACTTCAAAATGGCCATTTGCATGGCCATTTCGAAGTTTGGGGCTACTGTAGACGTACCCTCTGGCAGAAGAGTTACATGCGAACAAAGGACAGGAACGCTGCCTGTTGTGTTTGCCTGGCTGGCTGGGTTTGCTGGGCTGATGGGAACAGATAAGAGCAGTTACAGGGTTACGGGCTGTGGTACAGGGCATGGTGGGAGTGTAATACATGAGCATACGCTGGAAGGCTGCCTGGCTCCCTCTCTCAAACTGAAGTCAAGTTAGGCCAAGTTAGGACGGGCAAGAGGGTTGGGGGGGCAGGGGGAGGAGCAGCAAAAGCAACAGTAAAAGCTAAAGAAAATCCTGGCGGTGGCCAGAACGCACCCTCTCCCATGACCCCTCCCCCGTGGGATACAAAGGAGGTGGGATGAAGCCTCCTGTCTCAGGACCCGCCCAAGTGAAGGGTGACTATAAGGGATGTGGCTAAGGGCACACACTGCAGGACTAGTGAGGCCTAATCAGAGGGGGTGTCAGGGAATGGGGCCAGTGCGGTGTTCTGCAGTGTCTGAGCTGGGAAGCGAGACAGCGTGAAAGCTCTGGGTTGTCAGGCTGGCAGAGGAACCCTGGGGAGCAGATTTGGCCAGGTTGCAGAGCTAGGGGTGCACTTGCTTGGAACTAACTTGCTTCGGGCTTCTGATCTCCTGATTTCCGCTTGTGTGATGAGAGCTGGGGGCGGGGTGAAGGGAAAGCCTTCTAACACTGCCTCGCTGGGAACCAGAGCCACCTCCCCACTTCCACCCCCACCCACCCCCCTCTACAGCCACTGGGCTCACACACCTCTAGCCTGGAGGCAGAGCTGGGCCCTGCCTGTTCACATTGTCCAAATGCCCACCAGCTAAACGGGGAGCCCAGGGGTTTTGCCCTTTGGATGAAGAATGCTTGAGAACAGGGGCAGCAGCTCAGGTTTGTTCAGCTTTTGCAAAGATCGTTGCAAAGCTGTCAGCAACCGGCTGGGGCAGCTGGTTTTCCGGCAAACACCTCCGTGACGGCAAGGAGGGGGACAGATCCCAGGCCAGGCTGTGCTACAGACGGGCACCTCTGTTTAAACAGTCTGCAGCAAGCTCGTTAACATTAGACCACAACCAGGTTTTAGAGCTACCGGCCATTGAGCCATTAGGTAGTGTTGCGCAGGGGCACGGCTGGGGGGGTGATGCTGCTTCCCAGAACATCGGCACCCCAATTGAAGCATTATTTGGACTCTGCGGGTGCTTGGGACACCTCCACCCCATTGGCCCAAGTTGAGAAGGCATTTGGGATTGACGAAGATTTGCGTATAGGCACAGCCATCTCCCTGGGGCCTGCAGGGGGGGCTCCTTCGGAAACGTTTGGAGACTGGAGGGCAAAGCTGTGGCTGAGTCTAATTTTAGGGGAGGGCAAATGAGGGAAAATGTAATGGCGCATTCAGAGCTTGGCAGGGGTGTGTAGCTAAACTCTTCCCACATGGTGCCCCTGATTCTTGGGGTATTGAGTGTGGACGTATGGATTCCCTTCCCTCCGCCCCACAGTTTGCTTGGAATCAGTTACTGTGACAGCAGCTGCTGAGCCCGTAAACTCGGATCAGTGCTCTTGGGCACACTCTGAGCAGCAGGCTGGGCGGTAAAGCAGCCCACGCGTCACCTCCGGCTTGCCCGCTTGCAAGCCCCTTAACCTCGGCTTCTTTAGGACAGAGAGAGCCGTGTTAGTCTGTATTCTAGCAAAACAAAACAGCAGTCTGTTAGCGCTTTAAAGACTAGCAAAATAATTTATTCAGGGATGAGCTTTCATGGGACAGAGCCACTCCTTCAGATCATAGCCAGACCAGAACAGACACAATATATAAAGCACAGAGTTCCAAAAATCGTCATCAAGGGCTCCCCGTGTAGCTGGTGGGCATTTGGACAATGTGAACAGGCAGGGCCCAGCTCTGCCTCCAGGCTAGAGGTGTGTGAGCCCAGTGGCTGTAGAGGGGGGTTGGTGGGGGTGGAAGTGGGGAGGTGGCTCTGGTTGCCAGCGAGGCAGTGTTAGAAGGCTTTCCCTTCACCCCGCCCCCAGCTCTTGTCACAGATGCGGAAATCAGGAGATCAGAAGCCCGAAGTAAGTTAGTTCCAAGCAAGTGCACCCCTAGCTCTGCAACCCGGCCAAATCTGCTCCCCAGGGTTCCTCTGCCAGCCTGACACCGCAGAGCTTTCACGCTGTCTCGCTTCCCAGCTCAGACACTGCAGAACACCGCGCTCCCCTCATTCCCTGACACCCGCTCTGATTAGGCCTCGCTATACCTGCAGTGTGTGCCCTTAGCCACGTCCCTTATAGTCACTTCCACTTGGGCAGGTCCTGAGACAGAAGGCTTCATCCCACCTCCTTTTACTGTTGCTTTTGCTGCCCCTGCCCCTCCCCCCAGCCCTCTTGCCAGTCCTAACTGGGCCTAACTTGACTTCAGTTTGAGAGAAGGAGCCAGGCAGCCTTCCAGAGTATGCTCCTGTATTACACTCCCACCATGGCCCGTACCACGGCCCGTAAGCCTGTAACTGCTCTTATCTGTTCCCATTAGACCAGCAAACCCAGCCAGCCAGGCGGACAAACAGGCAGCGTTCCTGTCCTTTGTTCACATGTAAGTCTTCTGCCAGAAGGAGTCGGCAGCAAGCAGGGCCGGGTTCAACATCTAGGGGCTCCTTTTCACCCATCTCACACAGAACTGGCTCCAGCCCACACCCAGTAGCCTGGGAAATGTGCACCCCCGGGCGCCTCGGAGAGGCGATGCTTCCCCACTCGCACGCACAGAGTCTGAGTGTAGAAAAGAAACTTTTAATGAAAGAGGCAGAGAAATCACATGGCAATAGCTTGGGAAAATCCCACACCCAGAGTTCATAACCAACCCTCAAGTAAGTGTCCCAGCTCAGATGGATTGAGCAGTGTCCTTTGCCTCTCAGGCTCACCAGTCCAGTACTGTAAGGATCCAATCCACACACCCAAACTTTCTCTGCGCCCCACCTCAAATGCCCCACTTACAACTCTGTCCAGTCTGTGCAGACCCTGACACATCACCCTGATGCACCCCTCATTGAGCCTGAGGCAAGGCCAGACAACCTCTCATTGGTCCAGTGTCCTGCTTGCCCCCCCACTGGCCGTTTGTCCCCTCTATTGTGGCTGGAGGCAAAACCAGCTCTCCATGGCTTGAGCCGCCAGTTCTTCTGCTCAGCTCGCAATAGTTTCAGCTTTGGGCCTAACTACAGCACCTACCAAGAAGGAGTCTCACAAAGGCTACGTCTACGCTAGCCCCTTCTTTCTGAAAGGGGTATGGTAATAAGCAAGGTCAGAACGTGCTAATGAGGCACTACCATGAATATGAGGCACCTAATTAGCATAACGGCAGCCACAGCAGGCCCCGTATGCAGTGCAGATGGGGGCCTTCGCAAAGCCCCTTATTCCTATTTGGTTTTAGGGGCTTTTGAAGACTAGGGGGCTGTGGCCGCACTTGGCCAAAATTTTGAAATGGCCGTGCTAATGGCCAAATCGAAGAATACTAATGAGGTGCTGAAATGAATATTCAACACCTCATTAGCATACTGCCGCCCGCGGCACTTCAAAGGTGCCCCATTTTGCTTGCGTGTGGGTTGGCTACATGGGGGTCCTTTTCCAAAGGATCCTGCACACTTCAAAATCCCCTTGTTCCTATCCACTGATAAGGAGATTTTCCAGTTTGCAAGGGCCTTTCACAAAGGATCCCCATGGAACCAAGCCACAAAGTGCCCTGTCCAACAGCATGCTAATGAGGCACTGAATATTCATTTCAGCACCTCATTAGTATTCTTCCAGTCAGTTATTAGCAAAGCCATTCCAAAGTACAGCTACACTGCAGGGTTTGAAAATCCTGTCTACAAATTCCATGCCTTCTACAGCACCCCTTTTAAATTGCTAATGTTACCCCCAGGGCAACAATCCACTGCATGCTTACAAGAAAAAACCAGCAACAAAGGGTCCTGTGGCACCTTATAGACTAACAGAAAAGTTTCAAGCACAGAAAGCTCATAATTTAATCTTTTCTGTTAGTCTATAAGATGCCACAGCACCCTTCCTTGCTGTTACAGATCCAGACTAAAGCCGTGTCTACACGTGCACGCTACTTCGAAGTAGCGCCACTAACTTCGAAATAGCGCCCGTCACGGCTACACGTGTTGGGCGCTATTTCGATGTTAACATCGACGTTAGGCGGCGAGACGTCGAAGCCGCTAACCCCATGAGGGGATAGGAATAGCGCCCTACTTCGACGTTCAACGTCGAAGTAGGGACCGTGTAGTCGTTGCGCGTCCCGCAACATCGAAATTGCGGGGTCCGCCATGGCGGCCATCAGCTGAGGGGTTGAGAGACGCTCTCTCTCCAGCCCCTGTGGGGCTCTATGGTCACTGTGTGCAGCAGCCCTTAGCCCAGGGCTTCTGGCTGCTGCTGCTGCAGCTGGGGATCCATGCTGCATGCACAGGGTCTGCAACCAGTTGTCGGCTCTGTGGATCTTGTGTTGTGTAGTGCAAGTGTGTCTGGGAGGGGCCCTTTAAGGGAGCGGCTTGCTGTTGAGTCCGCCCTGTGACCCTGTCTATAGCTGTTCCTGGCACCCTTCTTTCAATGTGTGCTACTGTGGCATATGGACCTTCCCTTGCAGCACCTATTTCCATGTGGTGCTGTGCAACGTCGATGTTGAACGTCGACGTTGCCAGCCCTGGAAGACCTGTTTCAAATGTAGCGTTCACGTGTAGATGTAGCCTAACTCAGCCACCCCTCCCATAATAAAAACCCAAAAGCTTGTTCTATCTTTTCCCCTCTTCATAAAAAAAAAGTTACTGAAAGCTTACTACATCAAACACACAAACTTTCACCAACAACCCAAAAACACCCCCAACCCCCTTTCCAAAAAAATATACCACCACCCACACCCACCACACACTTGCATTTTGGAAAACCTTAACTCGCCTGATGAAAGAATCCCTGTGCAACCCATACCTTCCCAAGTCACGGTGACTACCCTCTATTGCACAAACACTTCAAGCATGGGTGAGAACCCACATTTTTTAGACTGGGTGATATGGTATGAAGAAGGGCATCTGCCCCACAAAAGCTCACCTATTAAAGTATTTTGCTGATTTTTAAAGTGCTACTTGACTGCTTTTTGTTTTGGGTGATAGCATAACTTGTGACTTTACAAGAACATGCTCATGACAAGAGATGAAACCTCACAGCTTCACCTGCTCCCATCAGACTCTGTTGAGAGGGTATTACATATGCATCTATTTAGATTTTCATGCAAATGAGATCTGAAACACACACGGCCTAAAGCCTTTCCCAGTCCTGAGCTCCTGCTGGCACATTCCTTACACACACATATCAACAAGTCCACCCCCAAACTCTGTCCCAGGCTGAGGAAGACGCCTATAAGCTAAAACGTCTGTTGCCAAGCCACATACGGTAGACCCCCGAGATACACACCCTCAAAGTGTGTGAATCTTTGGTTGCCATGACCTGGAGTGTTAAGGAATTGATAGCTGCCTCCAGGCTGCCTCCCCAGGAAAGCAGCAGGACAATGGCGTACTCCAGTTAACAGTAGTATACCATTGTCCTGCTTCTCTGATTTACAACAGAATACATCAAAACATAAAAGCGGCCAAGGGCTACATCTGTGCGTGCCCAAGCTTCTAAATGGTCCTTTGGAAGTTCACTAAAGAAGCGCGGAAATGCCTATTCACCGCTTCATTAGTATGCGCGCGGCAGCGGTGCTTCGAAATTCACGCTCGCCGCCGCCGCGCGGCGAGTCCAGACGGGGCTCGTTTGGAAAGGACCCCGCCTACTTCCAAGTCCCCTTATTTCTATGAGCTGATGGGAATAAGGAGACTTGGAAGTAGGCGGGGTCCTTTTGAAACGAGCCCCGTCTGGACTCGCCGCGTGGCTGCGACGAGCGTCAATTTCAAAGCGCCGCTGCCGCGCGCATACTAATGAAGCGCTGAATAGGCATTTCCGCGCTTCGTTAGTGAACTTCAAAACGGCCATTTGCGTGGCAATTTCGAAGCTTGCGGCACGTGCTTTAAAGACTACTGAAATAGTTTATTAGATGAGTTTTTGTATGGCAGAACCCTTTTTTCAGACCATAGCCAGGCCAGAAGGGACTCAGTATTTAAAACACAGAGAACCAAAAACAGCAGGCAAAGAGAACAAATCAGAAAAAGATAATCCAGAAAAGCAAATCAGAGAGAGGAAAACTGGAAAAAGGCACCTGAGATAAATAGGATGAAATTCCATGAGGACGAATGCAAAGTACTGCACTTAGGGCATAACAGTTTGTTTCACGCTTACAAAATGGGAGATGCCTACGAAGGAGCACGGCAGAAAGGATCTGGGAGTCAGAGTGGGCCACAAGCTGACTATAAGTCAACAGTGTGATAAGAAAACCCTGGCACGTCATTCTGGGGTGCGTTCATCGGAGCACGCAAGACCCGAGAAGTCATTCTTCTGCTCTACTCTGTGAAGCTTAGGTCTCAGCTGGACTATTGTCTCCAGTTCTGAGCCTCACATTTCAGGAAAGATGTGGACGCTTTGGAGAAGGTCCAGAGAAGAGCAAGGCAAATGGAGAAAGTGCGAGAGAACATGGCCTGTGAGGGAGGATTGAAAGCACTGGGGTTGTTTAAGTTAGAAAAGAGAAGACTTGGGGAAGGGGGGACAATTGGAACTTTCAAGTACCTGAAAGGTTGTTACCAGGAGATACATTATTCTCCTTAACCTCTGAGGCTAGAACAAGAGGCAATGGGCTTAAACTGCAGCAAGGGAGGTGTAGGCTGGACGTGAGGAAAAACCTCCCAACCCTCAGGTTGGGCAAACACTGGAATTAATTGCCTGGGGAGGCTGTGGAATCTCCACTGCTGGAGGTTTTTCAGGGCAGACAAACCCTGGCCTGGGAGAGTCATAAATGCAGAGGACTGGACTTGTTGACCTCTCATACTCTCTCGACGTCCCTTCCACTGCCATGATTCTGTGGGCTTCTGTTGGGCTGTTCCCCGAGCCACATGGGGGGTATAATGTGGGCTTACGCACCAGAGGGAGGTGTGCTCTTGGGATGCTGGGCAAGGCCTCAGCTGCAGCCTTCCTGTGCAGCCCTCATCACAGAAGTCTGTAAATAACGTGGTAGGTGTGTCCTCCACCTCTATGAGAAGCCTTGGTAGGCTGGTGTCTGGTTGCAGCAGGACTGTGTTGAGGGAGCCCTGGCTGGTAGGTCACGGGCTCACTGGTATCCTGGGGGAACCTGTCATACCAATTTCAAGTGCAATGACAGCCTGGTGGAGGGGTCAGTGCAGGCAAGGTCGCCGTAGGGGTGTCTTCCGGCTGTGAATCTGTGACTCCCCTATGTCAGGTACATCCTCCCTAGGTCCTGGGGAACACTGGCCTGCCTGCATCACCTTCCCTGCGTATAACATTTGCAGCTGGCTCACGAGTCCTGGTGTTCCCGGTCCAGGGCTCCAGCCAGGCACCTGCTGTGACAACAAGGGAGTTTGGCAGGCTTCTCCCAGCTTCCTCTGCAGCCCCTGAGATCTGCCCCAGCTGGACACAGGGCTCCTGGGGAGCAGGACTGCCTGGCTGGTAGGCCTCGTCCACACGCTCAGGGTCTAACTCGGGAGGCTGAGTGTCCCCAAACAGCCAGGCAAGGCCCCGCTGGGGACCAAGGTCCCTTGGTGAGAGGGAGGCACTTTCGAGCCACCTGGAGCTTGTCTTCAGGTCTGGGCAAGGTGCTCGGAGAGTCCCGGGTTGAGTCTGCACCCGTTTGCTTGCTCTGGAGTGACACAGCTACAACCTTCACCCCCGTGCAGGCAGACGAACCCCTCCCTCTGACACAGTGAGCACCTCTCTGGGAAGCGGATTAACTACGCTGGCGGGAGACCGTCTCCCTGTTCGCACAGAGCAGCCACATCTGTGCGGACGCAGTGCCTGAAGCGTAGCTGGGCCCGTGGCTAACGACCCGGTGGAACAGATCGTTGAGCCCAAGGAGTTGATGTGCGTTCCAAGGGAAGCGACCCGTGGACAGCTCTGCAGTCCTGAGGGGAAGGCAAAGCCAGAGGAGGCCTGTTCTCTGCCCTGGACAAGCCCAGCTATTAACCCTCCAGCTAAGAGTTACTTGGCCCCCTCAAGAGATAACCCCCAGCACTACTAAGAACAAGACACTGCCCCAGCCCATGTGACAGCCCAGAGCTGGACTTGCTCAGTCTTTGACAGGCCCATGAGCCTGCGCTCAGCCTTGGGTCGTTGCGCTGGAGGGGCTGGGCACACATGGGCCCACCTGAGCCTGAGGGGCCAGGCCAGACAGGTGACTGCTGCCAGCCCCTCTGCCCCAGGCACCGCTGGTCGCCTTGCCTACTATTCTGCATGGCTGAGCCAGCGCAACTCCCGGCCCAGGGCAGTGCACGGCGCCGGCAGTGTAATCCTGCACTGCACAGGCTGCACCCCAGCCCCTCACTCCTGGGACTCCTGGCTCCCTCCCGACTGTTGATTGCAGCGATTCCCATCTGCATGTCAGTGACGGAGCTTTGCACAGTTTGCACCTCAGGCTCCTGCCCCCAGCCCCTGGGGCAGAACCCGGTGCTGGCTGCCTCTCTTTGGGCTGCCCTCCCCTATGGCCACCCACCCCTGCCGACAGGAGGCAGAGCCAGAACCAAACCCCGCTGGCAGCGGCTCGTGCTCCCAGGCTGCTCTGCAGTGCATCCTCCTCCCCTGGGGCTGGGGCTGGGACGCGACACCAGCGCACCTTCAGGACACTTCCTGCATCCCAGCTCCCGCTCAGCCCAGCCGCTCTCTCACGTCCAGCCAGAGATGCCTGACCTGGCCACACACACTTCCTCTCTTCACCTGGGGGGGCGAAAGGACTGTGTCGGGGGCATGGGGCTAAGCGCCATACTGCCTGACAGGGCCAGCCATGCTGGGAGGGGCCCATCACCCTGGCATCTGGGCTGCCAGAGGCAGCGCTGGTAATACTGCCCCTGCTCATTCCGCACCTGTGCACAGGAGATGGGCCCGTCACCTGCAGCGGCACAAGGTGCCTGCCTGGCTGGGCTGGCTGACAGCTCACCGCAGATTGGCCCGTGTGCGTCGCCGCGGCGGGAGATGCACATCCCCCGAGGGAGTCCTGGGCATGCTCTGCCCCGGCGCTGCCTCCCCGGGAAATGAGATCCTTCCTCCTGCTCTGCAAGGTGCCTCCAAGCAGCAAGACGGCCTGTGGGAGCCCTGGGCTCCACGGCAGGTCGGGGTTTCCTGCTCCCCACAAACCCACAAAAGACCCGGGGCCTGGAGGGTGCCCACCCCCGTGCTCTGCCCACTGCTACTGAGAGCAACGGGAGCCCACAGCCTCCTCCAAACACAAGGTTCCCTGCCTGCCCAGCTCACCCTGCCGGTGCCACCTGCCTGGCTGCCATTTGCCCACTGTCATCAGCCACTGTTAGGAAATGAGCTGACATCTGCACTCTCCCTTGGGACCGAACGGAGGCTCATAAACCCGGCTGGGAGCTGACTCTTGGCCTGGCGCACTCGCTGCTCTTCCAGCGTGGCAATGGAGGTGGCTGCCCTGCCCTGCCCTGCCCTGCGAGCTGATCTCAGGCACCCAGACCCAGAAGAAGCAGGACTCGGCTACACAGAGACTGGGAAAGGGAAGGGGATGGGGTCTGCTCACGGTGGAACTGGGAGATGGTCCAGACGGAATTAGCCTCTGCAGCAGGGCATCCGCCCCAGCCTCCAGGAGCCAGGAGGGTACAGTTACGTGGGGCCTCATCAGCACTGCCTGGATAGGCACTACGGGGCAAGCTGGAATTCCCCCCTGGTTACTCCAGACCAGGGCTGCAGGTTCTGGAGCGAGCACCTCTGGTTTCCAGGGAATTTTGGCCAATTTGTTACCCAGGCCAGCGATCTCAGAACACGGCCCCCACAAATCACCTGGCTGGGCTTAGCCCAGCAGGGGAAGCAAAGCCCTGAGACTGGGGCATCCGGGAGTCAAACTGAGATCCGGCCATGAACATGGGGCTAACCACAGCCGCAGCTCCAGCCTCACCTACAGGGCTATTGGTCCAAGTGGACAACAGGGCTAATGCTCCAAGTGGACAGCTGCAACAGGCCAGGCCCTGCAAGGTCCATGATACACACCAGCTGGAACACGGAATGCGCACACCCATCGCAGGGCCCGTGAAATACCCCTACCGCACCTCAGGGCCCCGCTATGCTACTCCCCCAGCCCACGACTTTTCACCCCAAGGGCCCATTGCGTCACTCCTGAACTCCAGCTCGGCCACCAAGCCCGAACCGTGCTAGCCCGACAGCCCACCGAGCCCCTGCAGGAGTGACCCAGAGCCACCGCTAGCAGCATAATGGCCGGGAGGTTCTGGGCACGGCTGGAGAAATCACTCCAGGGCTCCTTTGCTTAAAGTGCAGGCCCCTCACAGCCCCAGGCCGGGATCTCCTTCTCGCCAGTTTGCCCCACTCCCCAGCGTGCTCCATGAGGCGTGTGTCTCTGTCTGGGCCAGCTGCAGTACTGTCAGTTGGCTACTGTACAGCCCTGGTGCCCTGATCCTGTTTGCTGCCCTGCATGCTGCAGTGACGTGGATGGTCGCCCCACGGCGCGAGACGGAGAGCCAGAGGGTTAGAGATAGGCCATGCTGTCATGTGGCTGAACTTTTGTGTGGGGTCTGGAAGCTATTTGAATGCCCAGGGTGGCTATTGGCCCCAAATGTTGTTCCTGGGGCGAGGGGAGGGGGTAGGTGAGGTGTCGAATGAAAGCTGCTGATGCCCTGAAGCTACGTGTGCTACTTGTGTGTCTGTAGCATGGACGTAGGCAGAGTTATAGATGTTTAGCTCTGCAGCTGTGTGAGAAATGCTTCAGTGCTGAGCTTCACAGAGGGAGGTGGGGCTCCACCCAGCCAGGACAATAGACTGAGCAGAGGCCCAGACGGCCAACGCTCACTTTGTGACGGTGGGTTTCCTGCTGGGCCTGCAACGAATGGGAACTCGGCACAGTGACCCACCGGCTCAGGTGGTGGGCCAAGGCCCATGGAGCAGAATGGAATTGTCCCTCCGCATATGAAAAGCTGTAAGATGGGCCCTGGCAGGGACTTTCTTGGTTCTTCAGTCTTCAGCAGTTAAGCCTGTCTGGACTGGGGGCCTATCCCTCAGCAGGATGATGTGGATTTAGCAGTGTCCATATTGGATCTTTTGTCTTGTGGTCTCCAAAGGGCCATGTTCTAGCATATGGACTCCAGCAGGCCGGACCTACGGTGCTCCAATCACTGCATCTATGTAACATGAAATCAACTTTCAGAGACTTTCAAGAATCTGCAAATAACAACGCTGGCTGCGTCAGAAGTTATGACTGACACGTAAAGTTTTGCTTTAACAATTCTTCTCTCTAACCCTGTTCTTTCTTTTTTGTTAATAAATCTTTCGATATTCGATCTAAAGACTTGCTGAGTGTGTTGTTTTGGGTAAGATCCAAGTATATATTGACCAGGGGCTGGGGCTGGAGCTGGGGCTGGGCCCTTTGGGAACTGAAAAAATCTGTGTGGAGTTTGGTGAAATAGGCTTAAGAGCCTCTCACCTTAATTTGGGGGTTGTTGGTCTGGGCTGGTAGAGCAGCTGGGAAGTCTGGGGGTTTGCTGGTGTGGCTCTGGCTGGCCAGTGGATTTGGCAGAGGTGCAGTGGTGGCTGGTTGGATTTGCCTTAGTGAGAAGGAAATCCCAGCCTGAGGCTGTAAGCAGCCTGGATTTTAAGCAAAGTTGCCCTGGATTGAGTTCTCTAGCTGTGCCCAGAAACCCCGTCCTATTACACCTGCCAACACACTCTGGTCCTTTCCCTTGCAGGGATTTGCTTTCCAAGCATGGGATGGCTGGTGGGAGCCTTTCTGGGCCAGTGGCAAACACCAGCTGCTTCTAAGAAAGGTCCCACTTGACCCTAATCAGGTACTTGGCTGCCAAAGTCTGGAAGTGAGAAATTCCCTCCTGACCCCCGCACTGGCAGAACATTGAGGGGCGGCAGCTGAGTAACCTTCATCACACTCAGAAGCAAAAAGCCTGTAATCTACAGACAGACCCAGTAGCCTAATGGAGGATTGCAGAGTTGTGGATTCAAGTCCTACCTGTGTTGACTGTGTTGCATTTTCTGCTGGGAAAGGGAGCCACTCCTGGGACCACAGCAGTGTCACAGCCACTCCCAAAGACGCTCTCGTCCCCTATGATTCCTCCTGTACTTACGAAACATGGATGACGTCTTTATGATTTGGATCCCTGGTGTAGAGACTCTAGGAGAATTCCACAGAGACTCTAACAATCTGCACCCCACCATCAACTTATGCCTTGACCACTCCACACAAGAGATCCATTTCCTGGACACTACAGTACAAATCAAGGATGGCCTGATTGGTACCACACTCTACCGGAAACCCACTGATCGCTAGACTTACCTACATGCTTCTAGCTTCCTTCCTGTACACACAACACAATCCATCATTTATAGTCAAGCCCTGAGATACAATCGCATCTGCTCTGATCCTAGTGACAGAGACCAAAAACTACAAGATCTCTACCATTGATCCGACGAAGTGGGTCTGTCCCACGAAAGCTCATCACCGAATAAATCATGTTGGTAGTCTTTAAAGTGCTGCATTTCGGCTGCTTTGTTTTGTAAGATCTCTACCAAACATTCATAAGCCTGAATTACCCACCAGGTGAAGCTTAAAAAAAAAAAAAAAAAAATAGCAAATCAGCAGGGCTAGATGAATACCCGGAAACCAACTACTCCAAGATAGGCCCAAAAAAGCCATGAACAGAACACCACTAGTCACCACCTACAGCCCCCAACTCAAACCACTGCAACGAATTATTAAAGACCTACAACCTATCCTTAATCATGATGCCACACTCCAGAAGGCCCTAGGTGACAGGCCTGTTCTCTCCTATAGACAACCTCCCAACTTTATCAGGCTTCTCACTAGCAACCACAGGCTATACCACCAAAATACTAATCCTGGAACTTTTCCTTGTAACAAGCCCTGTTGCCAGCTTTGCCCACATATCTATGCTGGAGATTTCATCCCTGGACCTAACCACATTAAGTACAGGATCATGGGCACATTTTCCTCTTCCTCAGCTAAAATCATATATGCCATCATGTGCCAACAATGCTCAGTAGGCATCCTTCGATCCCAAGGCATCATGGGTTTGCGCCCCAGTTGGACTGATTCGAGCAGCGTCTTCTGTGGCTGTGCAATCCAATGCGGGAGTGGCAGTCCTTTCCGCACTGTGAGCAGCAGTAGGCAGATGTCGCTCTGGTATCATGGGCACGGATCTTCGTGAGGGCTCTCCTGTCTTCCACTTCCTTCACCAAGGTAGTTTCATACATCGCAAGAGCTTCCTTCACTCCCTGTTTCCAGGCGTGCCTGTCTGAGGCGAGTGAATGCCAGGTGTACACGCTGATAGAGAGAGCGCTGAGGTCACGCTTGCACGTGTCCTTGTAGTGCAATTTTGGTCGCCCTTTCGGCCTCTTTCCAGAAGCCAGTTCGCCGAAGAGGAGGTCCTTCGGTATTCGCCCATCCGTCATGCGTGAGACATGGCCCAGCCAGCGCATACGCTTCTGTTTGAGAAGGGGGAACATGGAGGCGGTGCCTGCCCTCTCAAGCACAGCGCTATTGGGGACCTTGTCCTGCCGTGAGATACCGAGAATGCGCCTAAGGCAGCGCATGTGGAATGTGTTGAGCCTCTGAACTCCCCCAACAATGCCCACACACCACGTATATAGGACAGACCGCAAACGTTCTTCGACAAAGAATGAACGGACATAGAGCAGACATTAAAAAACTCCAAATACACAAACCTGTCCGCCTGCACTTTACTGGAGCGGGCCATTCTGTTAAAGACCTGAGAGCTTGAGTGCTACTGAAAAGGGACTTTAACGACCGTCTACAGAGGGAATGCTCAGAACTAACATTCGTATTCAAATTCGACACATTGACACGTGGTTTCAAGAGGGACAGCAACTACCTGCCCCATTATAAGGACTCTTTTACCTTTTAAGTGCTTTCTTATTTTATCTAACTCTTAACTCCCCCCTGCCCCACCACCCCTCTGCTCTTCTGACTTGCCAACCTTGATGACGATTTTTGGACCTCTGGGCTTTATATATTGTGTCTGTTCTGGTCTGGCTATGATCTGAAGACGTGGCTCTGTCCAATGAAAGCTCATCCCTGAATAAATTATTTTGCTAGTCTGTAAAGCACTAGCGGACCGCTGTTTTGTTTTGCTAGAATACAGACTAACACGGCTCTCTCTGTCCCAAAGAAGCCGAGGTTAAGGGGCTTGCAAGCGGGAAGCTGGAAGTGACGCATGGGCTGCTTTACCGCCCAGCCTGCCGCTCAGAGTGTGCCCTGGAGCACCGATCCGAGTTTACGGGGATCAGCAGCTGCTGTCACAGTAACTGATTCCAAGCCAACTGTGGGGTGGAGGGAAGGGAATCCATACATCCACACTCAGTACCCCAAGAATCAGGGGCACCATGTGGGAAGAGTTTAGCTACATACCCCTGCCAAGCTCTGAATGCTCCATTACATTTTCCCTCCCCTAAAATTAGACTCAGCCACAGCTTTGCCCTCCAGTCTCCAAACGTTTCTGAAGGAGCCCCCCTGCAGACCCCAGGGAGATGCCTGTACCTGTACGCAAATCGTCTTCAATCCCAAATGCCTTCCCAACGTGGGCCAATGGGGTGGGGGTGTCCCAAGGACCCACAGAGTCCAAATAATGCTTCTTTTGGGATGCTAATGTTCTGGGAAGCAGCAAACCCCCCAGCTGTGCCCCTGCGCAGCACTGCCTGATGCAGCCTTCCGGCAGGGATGCAGAAATAACAGTGTTGAGTGGCTCCATTCAGCTCAATGGCCGGTAACTCTAAAACCTGGTGGTGGTCTAATGTTAACTACCTTGCTGCAGACTATTTAAACAGCGGAGCCCAACTGTAGAACGGCCTGGCCTGAGATCTGTCCCCCTCATTCCCGCCGCGGAGGTGTTTGCCGGAAAACCAGCTGCCCCAGCTGGTTGCTGACAGCTTTGCAAAGATCTCTGCAAAAGCTGAACAAACCTGAGCTGCTGCCCCTGTTCTCAAGCATTCTTCATCCAAAGGCCAAACCCCCTGGGCTCCCCATTTAGCTGGTGGGCATTTGGACAATGTGAACAGGCAGGGCCCAGCTCTGCCTCCAGGCTAGAGGTGTGTGAGCCCAGTGGCTGTAGAGGGGGGTGGGTGGGGGTGGAAGTGGGGAGGTGGCTCTGGTTCCCAAGGAGGTAGAGTTGGAAGGCTTTCCCTTCACCCCGCCCCCAGCTCTCGTCACACAAGCAGAAATCAGGAGATCAGAAGCCCGAAGTAAGTTAGTTCCAAGCAAGTGCACCCCTAGCTCTGCAACCTGGCCAAATCTGCTCCCCAGGGTTCCTCTGCCAGCCTGACAACCCAGAGCTTTCACGCTGTCTCGCTTCCCAGCTCAGACACTGCAGAACACCGCGCTGGCCCGATTCCCTGACACCCCCTCTGATTAGGCCTCACTATACCTGCAGCGTGTGCCCTTAGCCACATCCCTTATAGTCACCGTCCATTTGAGCGGGTCCTGAGACAGGAGGCTTCATCCCACCTCCTTTGTGTCCCACGGGGGAGGGGTCATGCCAGAGGGTGCGTTCTGGCCACGGCCAGGATTTTCTTTAGCTTTTACTGTTGCTTTTGCTGCTCCCCCCAAGCCCTCTTGCCAGTCCTAAATGGGCCTAACTTGACTTCAGTCTGAGAGAGGGAGCCAGGCAGCCTTCCAGCGTATGCTCATGTATTGCACTGTCACCACGGCCCGAACCACGGCCCATAACCCTGTAACTGCTCTTATCTGTTCCTGTTAGCCCAGCAAACCCAGCCAGCCAGGCAGACACAACAAGCAGCGTTCCTGTTCTTTTTTCACATGTAACTCTTCTGCCAAAGGCCACCTCTACAGTAGCCATTCAGAAGTTTACTCATGAACCTGTGGAATGTACATTCGTTGTTTCTTTCGCACACAGACTAGCATGGCATTCAGTGGGTTTTCACAAAACTCCTTTCTGAAAAACCCCACATACTTATGTAACCCTTCTGTTAATGCCAGATGCCTGCCAGAAGGGCCCGGTTCAACTCTTGTGGGGTTTTCCTATCAAGGATACAACCAACTGGCTCAAGCCCCCACCCAGTGGCCTGGGACAATTTCACCCCCGTGCTGGGTGCCTATAAGGCGGTTCTCCCCCCCCCCCCCCCCTCGCAAGCACAGAGTCTGAGATAGAAATGGCTTGTTTAATGACCGTAACCTACCCCAAGGTTACAGCGACAGATGCAGTATATCTCAGCACAGAAGAGACAAAACCCCTTTTACCCAGATACCATTCCCATATGCAGTAGAACCCAGTCTCTTGCTGGGGCTCTTGGCCCTTTTCCACACACAGTTATAGGGTGTACGCTCTGCGGTGCAGTCCCAAACTCAAAGCCCACAGACACATCAGCAGGGCAATAGTAGCTATCCACTTGACTGTAGCCTCCCCTTGCTCTGACCAGCCATATACCAGTCCCCACCATCCACCACTGCTGCTGCCACTACTAGCCACCCCCTTCTCCTGCTGTCGTCTACCAGTTCTAACCCCACTGCTGGGGGACTGACCTAAAGCAGAACCCCATGTTTTCAGCTGCCATGCTGGGATTGCAGCTCTTGGTATTCCTACCGTGGGGTTTTACAAACACCCTGGTATCCAGCTCTATCTTTTAACAGGTGGGGGCTACGTCTACACGTGCAGCCAACATCGAAATAGTCTATTTCGATGAATAACGTCTACACGTCCTCCAGGGCCGGCAACGTCGATGTTCAACTTCGACGTTGCTCAGCCCAACATCGAAATAGGCGCAGCGAGGGAACGTCTACACGTCAAAGTAGCACACATCGAAATAGGGATGCCAGGCACAGCTGCAGACAGGGTCACAGGGCGGACTCAACAGCAAGCCGCTCCCTTAAAGGGCCCCTCCCAGACACACTTGCACTAAACAACACAAGATCCACAGAGCTGACAACTGGTTGCAGACCCTGTGCCTGCAGCATAGATCCCCAGCTGCCGCAGAAGCAGCCAGAAACCTTGGGCTAAGGGCTGCTGCACACAGTGACCATAGAGCCCCGCAGGGGCTGGAGAGAGAGCATCTCTCAACCCCCCAGCTAATGGCCACCATGGAGGACCCAGCAATTTCGACGTTGTGGGACGCGCATCGGCTGCGTCTACACGTGCACGCTACTTCGAAGTAGCGGCACCAACTTCGAAATAGCGCCCGTCACGTCTACACGCGTCGGGCACTATTTCGAAGTTAACTTCGACGTTAGGCGGCGAGACGTCGAAGTCGCTAACCTCATGAGGAGATAGGAATAGCGCCCTACTTCGACGTTCAACGTTGAAGTAGGGACCGTGTAGACGATCCGCGTCCCGCAACGTCGAAATTGCTGGGTCCTCCATGGCGGCCATCAGCTGGGGGGTTGAGAGATGCTCTCTCTCCAGCCCCTGCGGGGCTCTATGGTCACTGTGGGCAGCAGCCCTTAGCCCAGGGCTTCTGGCTGCTTCTGCAGCAGCTGGGGATCTATGCTGCAGGCACAGGGTCTGCAACCAGTTGTCAGCTCTGTGGATCTTGTGTTGTTTAGTGCAACTGTGTCTGGGAGGGGCCCTTTAAGGGAGCAGCTGGCTGTTGAGTCCACCCTGTGACCCTGTCTGCAGCTGTGCCTGGCATCCCTATTTCGATGTGTGCTACTTTGACGTGTAGACGTTCCCTCGCTGCGCCTATTTCGATGTTGGGGTGAGCAACGTTCAAGTTGAACATTGACGTTGCCGGCCCTGAAGGACATGTAGGCTACGTCTACACGTGCACCCAACTTCGAAATAGCTTATTTCGATGTTGCAACATCGAAATAGGCTATTTCGATGAATAACGTCTACACGTCCTCCAGGGCCAGCAACGTCGATGTTCAACTTCGACGTTGCTCAGCCCAACATCGAAATAGGCGCAGCGAGAGAACGTCTACACGTCAAAGTAGCACACATCGAAATAGGGATGCCAGGCACAGCTGCAGACAGGGTCACAGGGCGGACTCAACAGCCAGCTGCTCCCTTAAAGGGCCCCTCCCAGACACAGTTGCACTAAACAACACAAGATACACAGAGCCAACAACTAGTTGCAGACCCTGTATATGCAGCACGGACCCCCAGCTGCAGCAGCAGCAGCCAGAAGCCCTGGGCTAAGGGCTGCTGCCCACGGTGACCACAGAGCCCCGCAAGGGCTGGAGAGAGAGTATCTCTCAACCCCCCAGCTGATGGCCGCCATGGAGGACCCCGCTCTTTCGATGTTGCGGGACGCGGATCGTCTACACGTGCCCTACTTCGATGTTGAACGTCGAAGTAGGGCGCTATTCCCATCCGCTCATGGGGTTAGCGACTTCGACGTCTCGCCGCCTAACGTCGATTTCAACTTCGAAATAGCGCCCAACACGTGTAGACGTGACGGGCGCTATTTCGAAGTTACTGCCGCTACTTCGAAGTAGCGTGCACGTGTAGACGCAGCCGTAGACGTTATTTATCAAAATAAGCTATTTCAATGTTGGCTACAGATGTAGACGTAACCATAATCTACACAGTCCCTACTCTGACGTTTAACATCAAACTAAAACACTATTCCTATCTCCTCATGAGATTAACAACTTTGAAGTCTCATTTTCTAACATCAAAGTTAACTTCAAAACAGGGCTGAACGCGTACAGACGCGACAGGCGCTATTTCGAAGTTGGTGCCACTACTTCAAAGTAGCATGCACATACAGGTGCAGATGCAGCTGCAGTTGGGGAGAGTTTGTCGAGCCAGGTTTACAGCTATATGGCCAAAGCATAGGCAAGGCTATGGCACTCAGCAAACTAGCTCAACCAGTACTTCTCCCCTTTTCTCTCCCCAGGCTTTAAACCAGGGAGCCCTGTGTAATCAACGTCTTTATCAGCTACGGTGGCTGCCCTGTCCCCCACAACAACCCAGAGCATTGGTGACATCTCACAACTCCCGCTTTAAGTGTCAGCTTAAATTGTGATTTTACAACTACATGTTTACAATAGACCAAATCTCATGGCTAACTTGCTACCCATTAGGCTTTGCCTGAAAACGTATGACACATGCACATCTTTTGCATACTCAAGCAGATGACCTCTGACAGACTCAGTCCTCCCAGCCTTCAGCAGCGCTGCGTTCCCCTGCTCCCCATTCCCCACACAACCAAAGGCAGGGGAACTGCTGCTGCCCCCCACTTGAGCAGCCCACCTCCTCATCCAGCAGCTGCTGCATCCTCACCCCCCAGGAAAGGTAAGGGGCTTCTGAAAGCGGCGGTTGGGCCCCCTCCACAGGCCTCCTCCTGTGGAGTGGCCTGGGAGGGGTGAGTTTGGGCAGAGCCCTTCTTTTCCACCGGGGCTCCAGAGGGGTGGCTGCATAGCCAGGGGTGGGGTGTTAGGGTGTGCCCCTGCCCCACCCCTGCAGCCACCCCCCCTTACTGCCGCCCCTCCTCCACCTGGGCCCCCTTCTAACCAGCTGCCCCTTCCTTCTCCCCCTGGTTTCTTAAAGGCTCTGCAGCAGCTGCTGTGGGCCCCCCCCCCTCAGGCGCACGTGGGCACCCCCACCCCCCCATTTCCACCAGGTTGGCTGTGCCCACGCCCCCTCCCACCCCCCTTTATTTTTCACTTCACCCAAGCACCTGAGCCCCCCCCCCACACGCACAAACTTCAATTCCTCACATCCCAGTGCAGAAAAGGAGCCATTTTACCATCTTGTGCTGGGAGCAGCGGCCATCTTAGGTTTCACCTTCCCCTGACCTCACTGCCCTCGCTCTGCCCTTCCCCCATCTGACTGGGTCCTCAGCCTGGCCGGTGGGGGAGGGGCAGCCACGCCTCCACCCTTCCTTCCCCTCCACTCTCCTCCCCTCCCCCGCTCTCTCTTAAAGGCCCCACGCCCAACAAACTTCCCCCATCTTATAAACCCACCACCATGACCCCCACACCCGACGTAGGGTCATCCGGTGACCCCCTCCTCCCCTTGTCTTCCACTGTCACCCCACCCACCCCCGAAATGGCGGCCCACTCATCCGGGGCTGCCCAAGACTCTGCCGCCATGTCGGCTGAGGGCGCGGGCGCAGGCGCAGGCTCCGGGGCTCCCACCACCTCCACCGCGGCGTCCTCCAGCAACCTGGCCCCGAACCCACCCCCCCACAAGGGCAGGAAGGGCCAGGGGAAAGGAAAGGGCAAGAGCCCCGCCCGGAAGGCTAAACCCCCCGTGGCGGGGACTCTCCCCCCCGCTGCCCAAGCACTCGCCGCAGCCTCCCCTTCTCCCCTTCCCGCTGCTCCCTCCACCACCCCTGGGGGCCCCGACATCTCGGCCCCCAGGTTGTATGCCCAGGCGGCGGCCGCCGCCCCGCACCCTGCTCCTTCCGCCTCCGCCAGGACTACCATCCCCGACGGTCGCGGCCCCTTCCCCGCACTCACCAGGAGGTACGGGGTCCGCTGCCTCCTGGTGGCTGCCTCGCCCCACGTGGAGACCTACGTGCGGGCGTTGGCACGGGTGGTGGGGTCCGCGGCCGTGGTGGCGGCCTCCCGGATGTTCGGGAAGATCATCTTCTTCCTGGCTTCGGAGGCCGCCGCCCAGGAGGCAGTGGAGAGGGGCCTGGCGGTTGGGGGCGTGCACGTGCCCCTGGAGCCGCTGGAAGACCTGGGCGTGCGGGTGGTGTTCTCGTCCGTCCCGCCCTTCCTTCCCAACACCGCCCTTCTGCCTTTCCTCACCGCCCTGGGCCGGCCTTTGACGGTCCTGAGTCCCCTCCCCCTAGGCTGCAAAGACCCCGCCCTCCGGCACGTGCTCTCATTCCACCGGCAGGCCCGAGTCCAACTGCCGCCGGCGGCAGCACAGGGCGGGGTGGCCCAGGAGGGGACTATACTGGTGCCCTATCAAGGGGCCCAGTACCGGGTCTTCTACACCCTGGGGGAGGCCCGGTGCTTCGGGTGCCGGGCGGCGGGGCATGTCCGGAGGGATTGCCCCCTGGCCCGGCACAAAGGAGAGGAGCCCGGGACCTCCTCCGACCCGGGGGGCATCAGCCACGAGACCGGCGGCGCCCCGACCGCGACAGGCCCTGGGACCGCCCCTACTCTTTTAGGCCCGGACGGATCCATCGCCGCTCGGGCGTCGGAGGGCGCCCGGAAGCATGGTGCCGGGAGAGAAGAAGCGGGCGCCGGCGCCCGAGCGGGCACAAAAGCCAGGCCCGTGGAGGAGAGGGAGGCAGGGCCGGCGGCAGGACCACAAGAGGGCCCACCCCAGGGCGGGCCGCCCCTCTCCCTCGCCGCCCCACCCCCCTCCTCCCTCCCTCCCTCCTTGTCGGCCCTATCCCCTGGCCCCTCCTCCTCTACTGCCCAGCCCGCCTCCTCGGAGGACTGGGTATTGGTGGGGGGGAAAAGGAAAAAAGGGGGTGCGCGCATCCGGCACCCCACCCCGCCGGAGGACGGGGTGGAGGTGACACGCAAGGCACCCAAGAGATCCGCCAGCCCCGCTCCACCCGCCGAACCCCCGGCTGCCAACCATCTGCCGGGGGCGACGGAGGTTGCCGCCGCCGCGGCCGAGGAAATTGGCACCCCCCCCGGCCCTCAAGCCAGAGCCAAAGGAGGCCGAGACGGCCCTCCCTGTGCCCGCGCCCTCCTCCGACACCCCTCCGGCCGCTACCCAGGTGGCTGTAATGGAGCGCCTGGAGGAGGTGGCTCCCGGCCTCGCCCTCCTCTCACAGGAGGTCGAGGCCCTGGGCCTCACCCCGGTGGCCCTGGACATGGAAGGCCTGCTATTAGAGGCTTGTGGGCCGCCTTTGGACTCTCCCTCACCCCTCCCACTTTCCCTCACCCCTCCCACCAGCGATCCCTCACTTACCACCTCCTTCTGCCCTGAGTTGTCCCAAGGGGCAACCCCTCCCCCAACTAGGGACAACCCCCCGGCGGAGGTCGGCCAGCCCCCAGACGCCCTAGGGGAATTAGGGCTCCCCTTGCACCCCCCCTTCGTCCCTGCAAATGAAAACCCCAATACCCTCTCCCCTGACCTGCCGGCGCCTCCCGCTGAGAGTGCCGGCACCTCAACCTCTACCCTGCCATTGCCTCAGGAAGCCCCCCTCCTGGAGACCTCCTTGGCCCATATTTCCGCCCTTGCTCCCACCTTGGCCTCACTGCTTGCCACCCCCGCCATACCCCTTCCCAGCCAATGCCCCGCTCCAGAACCCGCAATCCCCCCCACTCTTAACCCTACCCTTCCTCCTCCCCCCCATGACCCCCCTCTTCCCCCACTGATCTCTACCTCCCCTGCCCCCATACCTCCACCTCCCTTTTCCCCTGCCCACTCGTACCTGCCCCCGAGGACGTAACCCCTCAGGAGGCCCCTCTTGCACTGCCCTCTCCCAGCACCTCTGGGGCTGCTCTCCCTCCGCCGCCCTCATCCCTCCCAAACTCAGGCCCCAGTCCCTCCCCCAACCTCTTCTCTGGCTGGGGGGCACAAAAGAACGCGAGGCCGACGGGTTCTCAAGACCCCGAGACCTCGGCACCCCACGTGCTGGCGGGCGAGATGCGCCAGTTCTTGGAGGATGTTCGCGGCTCCAAGAACAAGGTTACTCTCGCCCTCCAGCGCTGGGGAGATTTTCATTCTGCCCTGGAGTCCGCGAGGGCCCTTCTGAGGGAGGGTAAGGGGACCGGGAAGAGGGACGCCGCGGTCTACCAACGGGCCCGTGGCTTCCGTGACGCCCTCGTCACTTTTGGCGTGGCTCACGGCTTGCTGCGTGGCCCCACGGGAACCGCCGGCGCTCCCTCTGGCGAGGATCCTCCCCAGCCCTCCAAATGGCGCCGTTCGTCTTTGCCACACTAAACGTCAGGGGCTGCGGGTCGGGTCTCCGCAGGTGCCGAGTGCTCTCCTTCCTCCGAGAGGGCGGGTACTCGGTCACCTTTCTACAGGAGACCCACACTACTCCGGCCGCCGAAGCCGAGTGGTGGCTGGAGTGGGGAGACGGGGTCCACTTTAGTCATCTCTCGGCCCGGCGGGCCGGGGTAGCGACCCTGTTCTCCCCAGACCTGCAGCCCGAGGTGCTGGGGAGCGTCGAGGTCGTGCCGGGCCGCCTGCTGTATCTCCGGGTGCGGGTGGAGGGGCTGCCTCTTCACCTTGTCAACATCTATGCCCCGACACTCGGCCCGGAGAGAACCCCTTTCTTCCGGCAGGCGGCGGCCTTCCTCGACACCATTGATCCTCGCGAGTGCCTGGTCCTCGGCGGGGATTTCAACTGCACCCTCGAGGAGCGGGACCGCACGGGGACCGAGAAGTGCCAGGCCGCTGCGGACGTCCTCAGGGAGCTCATTAACCGTCGCTCCCTGGTGGACGTCTGGCGCAGCCACCACCCGGACGAGGACGCCGGCTTCACCTACGTCCGGGTGGTGGGCCATAAATCTGTACACTCCCGGTTGGACCGCATTTACATCTCGCGGCACCATCTCTTCCAGGCCCACGCCTCCAGCGTACGGCCGGCCCCCTTCTCGGACCACCATCTGGTGGCCGTGAAGGCTTCCCTCTCGCTGGGGAAGCGGGGGTTGGCCTACTGGCATTTTAACAACAGCCTGCTGGAGGACGTGGGCTTCGTGGCATCCTTCCAGGAGTTCTGGCTGGCCTGGCGCGAGCAGCGGCACGCCTTTCCCTCGGCACGGCGGTGGTGGGACCTGGGAAAGGTGCGCGCGCGGCTCTTCTGCCGCGACTATACTCGGGGGGCCAGCCGGCGGCGGGATGCGTTGATAGGGCAGCTGGAACGGGAGGTCCTTGAGCTGGAGAGGCATCTAGCCGCCAGCCCCGGAGATCCATCCCTCTGCGGCACGTACCAGGAGAAGCGGGACGAGCTCAGGACCCTCGACGCCCACCGGGCACAGGGGGCCTTGGTGAGGTCGCGGATCCAACTCCTGCGGGAGATGGACCGCGGCTCCCGCTTCTTCTACGCCCTGGAGAAAAAGAGGGGCGCCCAAAAACATATCCCCTGCCTCCTGGCGGAGGATGGCACCCCTCTTACGGATCTGGTGGAGATGCGCGAGAGGGCTCGCGCCTTCTACGCCGCCCTTTTCTCCCCGGATCCGACCGACGCCGACGCCTGCAGGGTGCTCTGGGACCAACTCCCGTCGGTCAGCACGGGTGACCGGGACCGGCTGGAGCTTCCTCTCACTCTGGCCGAGCTCTCGGAAGCCCTCCGTCTCATGCCCACCAATAAATCCCCGGGCATGGACAGGCTGACCGTGGAGTTTTACCGCGTGTTTTGGGACGTCCTCGGCCCAGACCTGCTCGGCGTCTGGGCCGAGGCCCTGCAAAGCGGGGTGCTCCCCCTCTCGTGCAGGCGGGCAGTCCTCAGCCTGCTACCGAAGAAGGGGGACCCCCGCGACCTCAAGAACTGGCGTCCCATCTCGCTCCTCAGCACGGACTACAAGATCATTGCCAAAGCCATCTCCCGTCGCTTGGGGTCCGTGCTGCAGGACGTGGTCCACCCCGACCAGACCTACACCGTCCCGGGCCGCACCATCTTGCAGAATTTGTCCCTGGTCCGGGATCTCTTAGAGCTTGGGTGTAGGGACGGCCTGTCGTTCGCCCTCCTGTCCCTGGACCAGGAGAAGGCGTTCAACAGGGTGGACCACGGGTATCTCCTAGGCACCCTGCAGGCCTTCGGCTTCGGACCCCGCTTCGTCGGGTTTCTCGGGGTGCTGTACGCTGCCTCGGAGTACATGGTCAAGCTCAACTGGACCCTGACCGCTCCGGTCAGCTTCGGACGGGGAGTACGACAAGGCTGCCCGCTCTCAGGACAGCTGTACGCTCTGGCCATCGAGCCCTTCCTCTGCCTCCTTCGGCAAAGGTTGACGGGATTGGCGCTTCCAGAGGCAGGGCTGCGGCTAGTCCTGTCGGCGTACGCCGACGACGTGCTCCTCGTGGTCCACGACCCAGGAGACCTGGCGCGTCTGGAGGCCTGCCAAGCTATCTACTCGGCAGCCTCCTCCGCCCGGGTCAACTGGGTCAAGAGCTCTGGCCTGGTGGTCGGGACCGGCTGGCAGATGAGCCGCCTCCCACCCGCGCTTCAGGCCATCCGGTGGAGCGCGGGTCCGCTGCTCTATCTAGGCGTCTTTCTCTCCGCCACGCATCCCTCTCCACCGGAAAACTGGCAAGGCCTAGAGAGCAGGGTCGCTGAGCGGTTGCGGAGGTGGACAGGGCTACTCCAGTGTCTCTCCCTCCGAGGGAGAGCGCTGGTGCTGAACCAACTCGTCCTGTCCATGCTCTGGCACCGCCTCAGCACCCTGGTCCCACCCCCCGGGTTCCTGGACCAGCTCCAGAGGTTAATCCTGGAGTTCTTCTGGCCAGGACTGCACTGGGTCCCTGCAGGGGTACTCCATCTTCCCCCGGAGGAGGGGGGACAGGGCCTGACCTGCACGCGCACTCAGGTCCATGTCTTCCGCCTCCGGGCCCTGCAGAGGCTTCTCAACACCAACAGTGCAGATAGTCCGGCATGGAGCACGCTGGCACACGCTTTCCTCCGCCGTTACCGAGGGCTCCGATACGACCGGCAGCTCCTCTATTTATCCTGCAGAGACCGTCCGCGAGGCCTCTCGGAGCTGCCGGCCTTCTACCAGGACCTCCTCCGCACTTGGCGGCTGCTCGCAGCCTCCAGGTCCTTAGGGGCCACCGTGGGAGAAGACCTCCTCGCGGAGCCCCTGCTACACAACCCCCACCTTCGTGTGCAGGCGGCGGAGTCTCGCATGGTGCGCTGGAGGCTGGTCCTAGGTGGAATCACCAGGGTCGGAGACCTCCTGGACTACGAGCGGGGGGACTGGATGGAGGCCCCGGCGCTCGCCCGGCGCATGGGGCTCTCCGACCTACGCTCCTCCCGTCTCGTACTCCAGGAGGTGAAGGCTGCCCTGCCCTCCACCGCTCACAGTTACCTCGGCCGGGTCCTGCGAGAGGGTGCACCCCGCCCCCCTCCCACTCCTAGCCCTCCGGACCTCTTCGTGGGCCCCCGGCTTCGCGATCCTGCCCGCCCCCCTTCCCCCCATCACCTCAGCCGGCTGCACACTTTCCAGCCGGTCCCCTTCCGAACCGCGCCTCAACACCTTCTGTACGCGCTCGTGCTTCACACGCTCCACTTCCCCACCCTCGTGTCCCGCCCCGATCACAAATGGCGGGACCTCTTGCCGTCATCGGAGGGTGGGGAGCCCCGGTGGGCCGGCCTCTACTCCACCTTGGTCCCGCGGCCCGCCGGGGACATCAGCTGGAGAATCCTCCACGGAGCGGTGAGCACGGGCGTGTACCTGGCGCGGTTCACCCCCATCCCGGGCACCTGTACCTTTTGCGGCACGAGGGAGAACCTGGCGCACATCTACATCGAGTGTGCCAGGCTGCAGCCCCTCTTCCGGCTCCTCCAGAACCTCCTCTTGAGGTTGCACTTCTCCCCACACCTTCTCATCCTCTCACACCCTATCCGTGGCCCCACAAAGTCGCGGGACCTCCTCGTCAGCCTCCTCCTGGCCACGGCCAAAATGGCCATTTACAAAACCAGGGAGAGGAGGCTGGCAGGGGGGGTGACCTGCGACTGTGGGGCCTACTTCCGTTCCTCCCTCCACTCACGAATCCGAGCAGAGTTCCTCTGGGCGGCGTCCACCAACTCCCTGGACGCCTTTGAGGAACGGTGGGCGCTGTCTGGGGTCCTCTGCTCGGTGTCCCCCTCTGGCTCCCTCATTTTAAACCTTTGACCCTCACTCCCGCTCCTGGTTTTTCTTTCGTTGTCCCCCGTATTTACTTGGAACCGGGCTGTTTTTAATAGGTCCCCTCTCATCGTGAGAGGGGCCTTGTAGCCGTGGGCAGGCTATGCCTGCCCACTCCCCCGGCATCCAATAGGTACACACACATATCAACAAGTCAACCCCCAAATTCTGTCCCAGGCTGAGGAAGACGCCTATATGCTAAAACATCGGTTGGCCAAGCCATGTACGGTAGATTCCTGATACACACACCCTCAATTTGAGTGAATCTTTGGTTGCCATGAGCTGGAGTGTTGAGGAATTGAGAGCTGTTTCCAGGCTGCCAAACTACTGATGGAGTCTGGATACTCAGTAATGCAATTGAAGCATCCCTGTTATCTAGACTTCAATTAACGAAACGAGGCTACGTCTGTAGGTGCCCCATTCTTTAAAATGGCCACGCAAAGGGTTGTTGTGAGGTTTATTAATGAAGTCTTGAAATGCATCTGCAGTGCTTTGTTAATATGCAGGCAGCAGCGGCGTTTCGAAATTGATGTGATTTGTAGCTCAGCGGCGTGTTCTGGCGCGGCTCGTTTTTAAAAACGTCCTGCCTGCTTCAAAGTCTTCTTGTTCCTAGGAGATGAGGGAAAAAGAAAGGAGTCCCGACGGGACGAGACGCATGGCTGGGAGACGCGTCCATTTCGAAGCGCTGCTGCTGCCCTCGTGCTAACGAAGCGCTGCATATGCATTTCAATGCCTCATTAGTAAACTTCGAAATAGCCATTTGCGTGGCCATTTCGAAGTTTGGGGCACGTGTAGACACGGCCGAAGTGTGGGTGAGTCTGGTTGTGTACGAGAACCTGTTTTACTTTTCAGAAGCAGTTGTAATGGAGGTTTGTTTATTAGCTCTAAGTTCTGTGAGTATCAGACTCCACTGAGCATTTTACAGGTATTGCTGTTTTCTGTGTTTTGAAATGGCTCAAGAGGAGGGCTGGGTGATTTGTACATGTGAGTTTTGCCTTTTCTGTAAAGTATTGGAGCTGGCTCATGGTGCTCTCTTGGGGGGGACAAGGTCCCATAAATGTTGTTCTCGGTCTTGTGGCCACTCTCTGTGTTTCCTGGCATGGGTGCCAGGGTGTTGGAGAGGTGGGACCTGCTTTCTCTGATACGCAGCCTTCTCAAGGCCAAGCTGGCTAGCTGCTTTGAAAACAGTTGTGAAAATCCAGCGGCCCTTTGTGCTCTAGAGAACAGACTGGCCCTGTTGGTTGGCCTGGTGGGGAGAGAGCTACGCACGACAGATGCGTCCCTCCCTGCCAGGACTCCCAGCAGAGCCCCTTGTGGTACACAGCCCCCAACAGAGCCCCCTGGGGCCTACGCCTTCCCCCTTACAGCCAACAGCTTTGTTCGGGGACGGTGACACAAGCCCTGAGGTAAGTGGGGAAGGAAGGAGGAATAACAAAGGACGACCACTCGTTCGAAAGGAGAAAGTCGGCCAATCAGCAAATTGTCTCAGGTGTTTGTACAGGAATGCGAGAAGCCTGGGAAACAAACAGGAGAAATTAGAGACCCTGGCAGAGTCAAAGGAGTATGAGGTGACTGAAAGAACGGAGACGTGGTGGGATGACTCACATAACTGGAGCACGGTCATGGAAAGGTATAAACTGCTCAGGAAGGACAGGCTGGGGGGAAAAGGAGGAGGCGTTGAGCTCCATGTGTGGGAGCAGCATGATGGCTCAGAGCTCCAGTATATGGAGGGATAAAAGCCAGTTGAGAATCTTTGGGTTGAGCTTAGACGCGGAAGCAACAGAGGTGATGTTGTGGTTGGTGTCTGCTAAAGGCCACCAGATCAGAGGCTGAGACGAAGGAGGATTTTTTCAGACAGCTAAGAGAAGCTTCCAAATTCCAGGCCCTGGTTCTCAAGGGAGACTTTAATCATCCGGACATTTGTTGGGAGACCAGTACAGCAGCACACAGAGAATCCAGGAAGTTTTTGGAGAATGTTGGGGATAACTTCTTGGTACAAGTGCTGAAGGAACCAACCAGGGGCCGTGCGCAGCTTGAGCTGCTGCTCACAAACAGGGAGGAACTAGCAGGAGAAGTAGAAGTGGGTGGCAACCTGGGCTGCAGTGACCATGAGATGGTGGATTTCAGGATCCTGACAAAAGGAAGAAAGGAGAGCAGTAAAATAGAGACCCTTGATTTCAGGAGAGCAGACTTCGACTCCCTGAGAGAACTGATAGGCAGGATCTCCTGGGAAATGAAGACGAAAGGGAAAGGGGCACAGGAGAACTGGAAGTATTTTAAAGAAGTCTTACTGAAGGCACAGGAACAAACAACCCCGACGTGCAGGAAGGAAAGCAAATCTGGTAGGCAACCAGGTTGGCTTACCATGGAAATCCTTGGTCAGCTTATACTGAAAAAGGATGGGTATGAGAAGTGGAAACTTGGACAGATGACTAAGGAGGTGTAGAAATAAAGGGCTGGAAGATGCCGGGTAGTAATCAAGACAGCAAAGGCACAATTGGAACTGCAGCTGGCAAGGGATGTGAAGGGTAACAAGAAGAGTTTCTACAGGCCTGTTAATAATAAGAGGGTTATCAGGGAAGGTGTGGGGTCATTACTGGAGGAGAGAGGTAACCTAGTAGCAGATGATGTAAGAAAAGCTGAAGAACTCAATGGTTTTTCCTGCCTCTGTCTTCACAGACAAGGACAGCTCCCACACTACAGCACTAGGCAATGCAGTATGGGAAGAAGGTGGACAGCCCTCGGTGGGGAAAGAGTGGGTTAAGAGCTATTTAGAAAAGCTAGATGCACACAAATCCGTGGGTCCAGGTTTAATGCATCCAAGGGTACTTAGGGAATTGGCAGATGTCATTGTGGAGCCTTTGGCCATTAGCTCTGAAAACTTGTGGAGATGGGGAGAGGTCCTGGATGACTGGAAAAAGGCAAACCTAGCGCCCATCTTTAAAAAAGGAAAGAAGGACAATCCAGGGAACTCTAGACTGGTCAGCCTTACCTCAGTCCCCGGAAGAGGGCAAAGTGATCAAGAGCAGTCAGCATGGATTCACCAAGGGCAGGTCGTGTCTGATCAATCTGATTAGCTTCTATGATGAGGTAACTGGCTTTGTGGATGTGGAGAAGTCAATGGATGTTTGAAGTGGAGTGCCTGTTCTAGGGCTGGTGTTGTTCAACATCTTTACTAATGACTTGGCTGAGGGGAGAGATTGCCCCCTCCGCAAATTTGCAGACTACACTAAGCTAGGGAGAGAGGGAGATACACTAGAGGGCAGGGACAGGGTCCAGAGTGACCTAGATAAATTGCAGGACTGGGCCAAAAGAAATCAGGTGAGGTTCAACAGGGAGAAGTGCAGAGTCCAGCACTTAGGACGGAAGAATGCCAGCCACTGTTACAGGCTGGGGGCCGACTGGCTAAGTAGCAGCACAGCAGAAAAAGACCTGGGGATTACAGTGGATGAGAGGCTGGGTAGGAGCTAACAGTGGCCCTTGTAGCCAAGAAGGCTAACGGCATAGTGGGGTGCATTAGGAGGAGCATTTCCAGCAGGTCTAGAGAAGTTATCATTCCCTTCTACTCGGCACTGCTGAGGCCACATCTGGAGTATTGCGTCCAGTTCTGGGCTGCCAGTATAGAAAGGATGCGAATGCATTGGAGTAGGTCCAGTGGAGGGCAACAAAAATGATTAGGGGGTTGGTGCACATGACGTATGAGGAGAGGGTGAGGGATTTGGGCTTGTCTAGTTTGCAGAAGAGAAGACTGAGGGGTGATTTAATAACAGCCTTCAACTTCCTGAAGGGGAGCTCTCAAGAGGAGGGTGAGAAACTGTTCTCAGTGGTGTCAGATGGCACAACAAGGAGCGATGGTCTGAAGTTACAGAGGGGGAGGTGTAGGTTGGATATTAGAAAAAAACTGCATCCCCAGGAGGGTGGTGAAGCACTGGAATGTGTTGCCTAGAGAGGTGGTGGAATCGCCAGCCCTGGAGGTTTTTAAGTCCTGTCTGGACAAGGTCCTGGCTGGGATGATTTAGTTGGGATTGATCCTGCTTTGGGCAGGGGGCTGGACTCAATGACCTCCTGAGGTCCCTGCCAGCGCTGGGACTCTCTGAGTCTATGAACTGCCCCCCAGCAGAACTCCCCTGTGGCACGAGCCCCCGACAGAGCCCCGTGCAGCTCAGCTGAGCCCCACTTGGCTCGCAGCCTCCTGCTCCCCCGGGCAGAGCCCTCTGCAGCCCACAGAACCCTTGTCTGGCTGCGGGTGGCTTCGACGGGCTCTCCTTTCCCCAGATGGATCCCCTTCTGGCGCTCGGGAGCCGGCCCTGCCCCAGTTCACTGCCAGCGCCAGGCCCGAGCGTGGCCTCCACACTGCAGGGGCGAGTGGGCCTTTGCTTCCCTCTGCTGGGACCTGCCTCAAGGTCTGAGGCTGGACCTGACCTGGCCCCAAACTCAGGCCTTGTGATCGCCCGACCCTGCCCGCAGGCTGCTGCCAGGCAGTGCCAGCTGCCAGGGGAAGGGCAGTTCTCAGCCCTGGGCGGGAGCGTGGCTGGGGCGGGGGGAGCTGGGGTCAGGACTCCTGGGTCCGACTGCAGGACAGCTCCCCTCTGATTGTGGGGAGAAGACTGACCGGGGCTGGGGCCGATGGGGGGCTGGGGCTGGGGCGGGGCAGGGCTAAGCAGCCCGGGGCTGGGGCTGACACCCAGCAGGACACAACGGGGGGCCCTGCCCTGGATGCAGGGTGCCTGGGCCAGGCCTGCTGCCTACCGTGTCCCAGACGAGCCCAGGACTGCCCGACTCCCCCTGAGCAGGGAGGCTCCGTGGCAGCCGCCTGTGCGTGGCACCGTGGCGGGGGCCCAAGCGATCCACAGGGCCGGTGTGGTTGCCGTGGCGTCGGCTGTCACGGGGACCTGGTGTCGTCGGGTCCTCCAGCGCGGCGTTGTCATGGTGATGGTCTGCGTGCTCGTCCTTGGGTCCCAGGGCCAGCTGGCCCATCAGCGTGGTCAGGCCTGTCACACGCCAAGCCCGTCAGGCAGGCTCCCCTGCCCCCCACCCCTGCAGGATCGGACCCCCAACCACAGCCCACCCCCCCGCAGCCCCTCGCCCGGCTCCTGCCCCATCCCAGCCTGACCCCCATAACCCTCATCCCCCCACTGGGCTCTCCCCCCTCACAGCCCCTCGCCCGGCTCCTGCCCCATCCCAGCCCGACCCCCATAGCCCTCATCCCCCCACTGGGCTCTCCCCCCTCACAGCCCCTCGCCCGGCTCCTGCCCCATCCCAGCCCGACTCCCCATAGCCCTCATCCCCCCACTGGGCTCTCCCCCCTCACAGCCCCTCACCCGGCTCCTGCCCCATCCCAGCCCGACTCCCCATAGCCCTCATCCCCCCCACTGGGCTCTCCCCCCTCACAGCCCCTCACCCGGCTCCTGCCCCATCCCAGCCCGACCCCCATAACCCTCATCCCCCCACTGGGCTCTCCCCCCTCACAGCCCCTCGCCCGGCTCCTGCCCCATCCCAGCCCGACTCCCCATAGCCCTCATCCCCCCACTGGGCTCTCCCCCCTCACAGCCCCTCGCCCGGCTCCTGCCCCATCCCAGCCCGACCCCCATAGCCCTCATCCCCCCACTGGGCTCTCCCCCCTCACAGCCCCTCGCCCGGCTCCTGCCCCATCCCAGCCCGACCCCCATAACCCTCCTCCCCCCACTGGGCTCTCCCCCCTCACAGCCCCTCGCCCGGCTCCTGCCCCATCCCAGCCCACCCCCCCAATAACCCTCACCCCCCACCCAGTCATGCCTGCAGGATCAGACCCCCAACCACAGCTCACCCCCTGCAGCCCCTCACCCAGCTTCTGCCCCATCCCCAGCCTGCCCTGCTGTAACCCTCACCCCCTGCCCTGCTGGACTCCCCCCTCACCTGCTGCCCCCCATCTCCCCGCCCAGTCACCCCGGCAGGAGCGGCCCCCCCGCCAGCAGCCCCTTGCCTGTTGGTGAAGCTGCCCACGCCAAGCGCTAGCTGTCCATGGAGCTGGACTCATTGCCGGGTGCCAGCCTGCCCCATAGGGCAGGGGCTCAGTAGAGCGCTGGGCTGGGTCTGCTCCAGAAGAGCCCTCCCTCCCCAGGCCCCCCGCTGAGCCTGCCGCACAGGCTCTTGGGGCCCTGCCAGGAGAGCCCCTTGGTTGCCCCGGGCGATGGCTGCCCCATCTCACCTGCCAGCGTCAGGTTGTGGGACTCGTTGCCGTAGCGACGGAAGAGGTACCCCAGGAAGTAGTGGGGGGGCGGCAGGGCCTGGAAGCAGTCCCCCTGCAGCACGTGGTACGCGACCGTCACCAGCTCCCGCCCAGCCCCCTCGGCTGCCACCCGGCCCGAGACCAGGGCGCTCTCCCGCAGGACGGCGTCTGCGTCCAGGCACGGCTGGGGAAGAAAGGCCTGATGAGAGCAGCTCCCAGCCCACCCCACCTCCCCGCCGAAGCTCTGGGATCCTCCAGCCGCCTGTGGGGTGGGGGGGGGCGCGAGGGCAGGCTTAGGGGGTTGAGAAGGAGAGGGAGGGGACCCACCACAAGATGAGCCCTGCCACTGCACAAGTTCTGGGCTCTGCCCTCTGGCTGGGGGGTTGAGACCAGCTGCCGTCCCAGCCCCCAATCAATGGGGTGGGCTTAGAAACACCCCTGGGGGCAGCTCCTGCTTTTCTGAGCAGCTGGCAGGGGTGGAACCTGCTGGGGCTTTGGGCAGCGAGTTGCCCATAATCCCCTGACTCCTGGGCCTGGAGCCGCAGGACCCGGGGTCACGGGCAGAGGGGCTGAGCCAGGTCCTCCTCTGCATGTTGATGTTTTCAGAGAGCTACTCTAAGCTGGCCGCAGCGTCCGCCCTCGTGCCCCAGCTCTGCCAGGGAGGGTGGTACAGCCATGCCCCAGGGGCTGCAGGACTTGAGTTTAATAGTCAGTGCACAGGGCCAGCGGGCGGGAATGGGATTGTGCAAAACCCAACACAATCTACATCAGCCACTGTTACACCACAGCACACTGCAAACCTGCAGAGCACACGCCAGCTCGTTATGCTGAAAGGAGGGAAGCCAGGGCTGAATGAGTGCTTCCTGCCAGCTCCTACGGGGGGGTCCCAGCAGCGCTAACTGGGAGTGAGGAGAAACCCTAGGCCCATTTCTGTACACACTTTCCACCTGCTCTGCTTAGATTGCTGGCTAGTCAACAGGTGGCACTCACTGTAATCAGCTGGGCCAGTGTCGGGTCACAATTACGTTGGTCTGAATGCAGAGATGGTGAGATATGGTTCCCTGTGTTCTTCTTGGCAGTTTGTGTTATAATTATTGTGGGAATACAGAAAAGCAGAACTGTGCTTAACCTGTCCCAAAGCAGGGAATCACCCTTGGCTGGAAGAAGCTCAGTAGGCCAGGGGATCTCATGTCAGAGTCCTGGGAAAGTGCGGGGTGGGGGAGAGGAGGCGGCGGGGGCAGGGCTCCCACTCAGAAAAATCCACTAGTGTCTGGTGTAAAACTGGTTCTTTCTGTTCCTCCCTTTGTTCAGAGAAGAGAACTAAATAGGCTCTATTAGGTGCCTCCTTTCTTTATAAGTTGCTCAATCAGAGCTGAAAGCATTGGTGGCAGGACTGCAGTTCTACTCAGAGCTAAAATCACTGAGCACTGAAGTCACATGAGGTGGAGCAGATTTCCACCCAGCCCACAAAAAAAGAAGAGGGAGCAGAAGGCAACATTCTTGTCCATAAGCTAAGGAAATACGGGTTGGATCCTTGCACTATAAGATGGATAGAAAGCTGGCTTGACGGCTGGGCCCAACGGGTAGTGGTCAATGGCTCAGTATCTGGATGGCCGTCTGTTTCAAGCAGAGTGCCACAAGGCTTGGTTCTGGGACCAGTGTTATTCAACATCTTTATTAATGACCTGGATGAGGGACTGGATTGCACCCTCAGCAAGTTTGCAGATGACACAAAACTAGAGGGAGAGGTAGATACGTTGGAGGGTAGAGAGAGAATCCAGAGTGACCTGGATAAATTGGAGGACTGGGCCGAAAGAAATCTGACGTGGTTCAACAAGGAGAAGTGCAGAGTCCCGCACCCGGGTTGGAAGAATCCCAAGCATTGTTATAGGCTGGGGACCGACTGGCTCAGCAGCAGTACAATGGAAAGGGACCTTGCGGTTATGGTGGATGAAAGGCTGGATATGAGTAAACAGTGGGCCCTCGTAACCAAGAAGGCTAACGGCATACTAGGCTGCATTGGGAGGAGCATTTCAAGCAGATCTAGAGAAGTGGTTATTCCCCTCTATTCAGCACAGGTGAGGCCACATCTGGAATATTGTGTCCAGTTTGGGGGCCCCCCTGTATAAAAAGGATGTGGATTTGCTGGAGCAGGTTCAGCGAAGGGCAGCAAAAATGATTAAGGGTCTGGAGCACAAGACCTATGAGGAGAAGCTGAGGGATTTTGGCTTGTTTAGTTTACAGAAGAGAAGACTTAGAGGTGATTTAATAGCAGCCTTCAACTTCCTGAAGGGGAGCTCTAAAGAGGAGGGTGAGAAACTGTTCTCTGTGGTGTCAGATGGCAGAACAAGGAGCGATGGCCTGAAGTTACAGAGGGGGAGGGGGAGGTTGGATATTAGGAAAAACTACTTCCCCAGGAGGGTGGTGAAGCACTGGAATGTGTTGCCTAGAGAGGTGGTGGATTCTCCATCCCTCGAGGTTTTTAAGTCTTGGCTGGACAAGGTCCTGGCTGGGATGACTTAGTGGGGGTTGATCCTGCTTGAAGCAGGGGACTGGACTAGATGACCTCCTGAGGTCCCTTCCAGCCCTAGGATTCTGTAAGGCAACAACTGAATGACAAGCAGCCAGCAGGGGAGGTGCGAGGAGCAGCCACAGAGAGGCAGAAGGAGCAGTCAGCAGGATGGCTGCGGAGAGGCGTGAGGGTGGTTGTGGAGAGGTGCAAGGAACAGCCTGAGCTGGGTCTGTGTTGGATGGATGGAGCAGAACCCCTAGAAGCTGACCCAGGCCCTGGCTGCTGCTGGCTCCACACAGCTGAAGGGTCCCGTGTCATTAACATCCTGACTCTGGCATGTGGGCACAGAAATACAGCTGGTCCACTGGACCACAGATGGGTCTGCTCCTGACTCCTGCCCTAACACCTGCAGCCAGAGCCCCCTATCACACGCTGGGTAGTGCTGTGAAGTCACTAATAACCAGCACTTGGTTTGTGATGTCATTGTCTAGTTTTACAAACCAATGTAGATGGGCAGGCCGCAGCCATACCCAGACCCAGCCTCCCCAGCCCGTGCTCTGGGACTGAGAACAACCGGAGAAAGGAATCTGCCTGCAGGGCGTTTGAGGGACCGCGCCGACCAGGGGATAAATGCAGTGGGAACACACGGGTGGATGAAGCAAACAGGCCATAAAACAGGGCTTAGTCTATTGAGTCAACTGCACTCTAGACATGGCGCTTCTGCAAGATGAGGGGCAAATGTCCTCCTCCCCTCTGCTAGGGAATGGAGCCCAGAGACAGCTTGGGCCAGGGCTTGGCCTGGAGGCTGCGAAGCCGTCAGGCCGTCAACTCAGGTGGAAGTTCATTGCCCAGTAGAGGGCTTAGAACTTGCTGAAGCAGCACGCTGGGGCTCCGGGCTTGGACCCTGGAGGGGTGTCAGAGAAGAGCTGCAGTAGGGGGGCAGGTTTCAGCCCTCCTGCCCCACCGTGGGACCAAACGGGGGCAGAGGGGCTCCAGGACAGAATCTTTGAAGAGTTAAGCCCTGCTCCAACGCGTGAGCTTGGGAAAGTTGTGGCTAGTTCACGAGACAGTCCCGTGAACATATTCCAGCCAGCACCATGTTCCCCCCTCATCCCAGCCCCGGCCTCTACAAGCCAGGGGTCCCACATCCGGCGAGCTCACCGCAAAAGCTGTTTCTATGGGAACTGGTCCTGGACATGGGCCCTGCTTGCGGAGCTGCCCTCCCGCGGCTCAGCCAGGGCCTGGCCTGGGCCACACGTGCACACACCTGTAGGTAGCATCTCGGCTACACGGCTGGTGTGCCAGCACCGCTGCCCAGCTTTGTAACCGTCTCCTGGTTCCTGTTTGTTCTCCCCACCTGCTGCCCTCCTGGGGATGGGGAGCTCTGCGCAGGGAGCGATATTTGGGCAGCGCCTGGCGCGGCAGGGCCTGGACACGCGTATACTGCGCACTAAGCCACGGCCCTGACTCAGGGGTCTGCCCCGGCTCCCTTTCTGTCCTCACTCAAATCAGTCTGACTTGGGGGTCAGCCCCACCTCAGAGCCAGGTCCGCGGACCCACCGGGGGGCAAGGCACAGCTTGAGGCCTGTCCCTGGGCAGTGTGGACGCCACTGAGCCACAGAGCTGAGTCAGGAGGGCTGCATCCTCCAGCGTGGACGCCTTAGCAGGGTTGCCAGTCCTGGGCGTGCGATTGTAAGCCCAGATTGAAAATGCAACATGTCTCCTCAAGAGCAGGCATGGAGCCAGTAAGCCACAAGCCCCGATTGCACAGACAAGGCAGGGTAACCACTGCTGAATACAAATAATAATGACACCTGGCAGCCGTCACCGGGGGGCGCTGTGAGGTACAGTGTGATGATTTGCCATGCGTGAGCAAGTGCTCAGTCTTGGGAGAACCCCCTGAGTTGCTGTTTGGGGCCTCAGGAGAGGGAGCTGTGGGAACTGCAGGCGTTTGCTCTGTGCCAGGGTCAGTTCTTGAGGCCGACGAGCTCACTGTCAACCAGGAGCGGATTCGTGGAAAAGGGGATTACCCTGTATGCTGGGTGGCCGCCTCTTTTGCAGACCCCAGCGCATGCATGTAAATAAACAAGTTACACTGGGAATATACCTAGGCCCTGGGTGTAATTTCCGTGCCACTGCTCAGCTGACCTGCAAAGTGCTGGATGTCTGCTGCCCATGGGCAGTGAGGGACCCTGGCTCAGCTCCGAAGGCACGACAACAAGAGTCACTTCTCATTCCATGCAGCAGAGGTCAGCAGTAACACAGCCAGGACCCCGCAGCAGGGAGCAGACGCAGACACACACACACACACACACACACACACACACGCAGCAGGGGGCGCACGCGCGCACACACACACACAGAGCAGGGGGCAGACACACACACACACACACACACACACACACATTCTCTCTCTCTCTCTCTCTCTCTCTCTCTTTCTCTCTCTCTTACCTGGTGCCTGTCCGCGTCTCTGTAATGCTCCCGCAGGTTGCCCAGCAGCTCGGCCACTTTCTCAGCAGAGAGCCCGGCGGTGGTATTCCCGCTGGAGAAGCTGGCGAGGAAGGCCCCAGCCTTGGCCGCCCACTGGCCGCCCCTCACGGCCGTGCAGGTGGCAGGGGGGTCCGTCAGGTAGAGCAGCAGGCCGGCACTGAGCGGCAGGAGTTCCCCCGCCGTGAGGTTGGCCTCGCCAGTGCCTGCCTTGCCCACGAGCGTGAAGACGTCTGGCATGAAGATACACTGCGGGGAGAGGGGCAGAGCTGGGCACGGGCAGGACCAGCCTCCAGCCAGCACATCCCGCGCCACACTGAGACCGGCAGCTGCCTCTTGCCATGAATGACAACCCCCGGCTGCCCAGCATGCCTTGCTGCTCCTGCCCTGGGCTCTGGGCTTGGCCCAGCCACGCTGGGGGGTGGCACTGGGGTAACTACCCAGCTGCATCTGCAGGGTGGGGAGCCTGTTGCCATCACGGGCAGCGAAGGGGCATTTATTTCACCCCAGCGTCAGCCCCGGGTGCCCTGGGGCTGGGGTCCCTAGCACACACAGTCTGTGAGCCGGGTGAGCCTCAGCCCTGCTGCTTCCAGCCGGCAGTCGGGGCTGGGGAGGGGTCCGGGCCAATCCCAGGCCCCTCCCCCGATCTCTCAGCTGGAGAGGGGCAGGTTGGTTGGGGTCCCAGGGTTAGACCCTGCCTGGAAGCAGGACCCAGGGGCCCTTCGCCTAAGGAAGTCCTCATTCCACGGGAGACGACAGCAGCTCTTGCTGGGGTGCTGTGCCCTGGGCGCCGACAGCGGGGCCGACTGCCTCACAGCCGGACTCTGACACCAACGCCCAGCCCCATGGCTGAATGCTCGGCTGAGCTGAGCGCACAGCCGCTTGCTGGGGGGTGGCACTGCGCAGAGGGCCGGGCGCGTTGGCTGCTGCGTGCCTGGGTTTCCCCAGTTGGTTGGCAGCGGGTAACACTAGGCTTGCTCGCCAGGGTCTCGGCCGTGGGTCTGGGCTCGCTCGCCGAGTCTTGGCAGTGAGACGCCCTTCGCTGGCGCCCCAAGGCCGTGATGCGAGCACAGATCGAACTGTGTCCGGGTCAGGAGGGGACGCTGCTGCTAGCCTGGCCCCGCGGTAGCCCTGTCCTAGCCAGCTGTGACCCTTCTGCCCTTCAGCAGCTCTAAACGTGGTGAGCCAGCCAGGCAGGGCAGAGCAGGGCAGCCGTGGGCCTGGCAGGTGCAATGCTCTGCCCCGGGCAGCGGGAACAGCCAGCTCCCTGCACGCTGGGAGTCACAAGCAATCCCCCCCTCACAGCAGCCAGTCTACAGCCTCATCGACGGCGGTGCCGTCACGCCAGCTTGTCTGGCTCTAGGCTCTGAACCCCAGGGCGGGGCAGGGGCTCAGAGTCCAGGCTCCAGCTGCTTTTAGCACAGTGCAGTAGCCCCAGGCTCTCAGCCGTTCTCGTTGGGCAGGTCGGCTTTTGCAACACCGCTGGAGCCAGCTGGGCTGGGACACCTGCAGCCAGAATCTCTGGGCCTGCTCTGGAGCCTGGGAGCGGCTGCAGAGCCCAGCACTGCCTGCAGCTCCTGGCCCATCTGATGCAACCCAGGCCTGCTCCAGTGCCCGGGGCCAGGGAGGAAGGTCCGTCCCACTACTGCATTCAGGAGCCTTCTGCCTTCCCCGGCTGCGTGGGGGTACCAGCTCTCCTGCAAAACAACTCCAGTCACAGGAGGAAGCGGCTCTGGTGACTTAATCCGTTTGTTAGCCTTTAAGGCGCTCCAGGGCTGCTTGTTAGTGGTGTCGGCCTTGCAGGCTACCCCGTGCACGCCTCACCCTGCTCATGCCCCTGTGCACACGCTCTGCAGCCGCCCCCTGCACTGTACCGCCCGGCCAGGGGCAGGAGGGCAGCTCAGGAGACAGCCGGGCTGGGGCTGGGGGAGGACAGGACACCGCCGATTCAGCAGCCAGGGGAAAGCAGGGCCAGCTGGGCTACCAGCCGGGCTTGGAAGTCCTGCCAGTCGGGGGTGGGGGGAAGCGGAGGAGGGAGGGAGGCAGAGGGCGTGAGATAAGAAGAGACAAGACAGATAAGGAGATGGCGGTTTGAAAGGCCAGGGGGTGGGGGGAAGGGAGCAGCTGGGCAGGAGAGGAGCTGGGCTCCCTTCCCCTGGCCAGGCTGAAGCCCTGACCCTGGCCAGGGGGGAAGGACCCACCAACTCGCCCCTCACAGGCAGAGGTGGAGAGGCGGGACCCAGCCTGACACGGGGGCACCTTGCCGCAGCACGTGCCGAGCTGCACTGCACACATCCCTGCTCCCGTATGCAGTGTGCGCCTGGCACTGCAAACAATTCCCTGTGCCCGTACGCACTGCACGCCTGGCACTGCACACATCCCTGCACCCGTATACACTGCGCGCCTGGCACTGCGCACGCATCCCTGCGCCTGTATGCACTGCGTACCTGGCACTGCACACCTGGCACTGCACACACATCCCTGTGCCCGTATGCACTGCGTGCCTGACACTGTGTGCCTGGCACTGCGCACACCTCCCTGCACCCGTATGCACTGCACGCCTGGCACTGCGCACACATCCCTTCACCTGTATGCACTGCGTGCCTGGCACTGCGCACACATCCCTGCACCCATATGCACTGCGCGCCTGGCACTGCGCACACATCCCTGCGCCTGTATGCACTGAGCGCCTGGCTCTGCACACACACACACACATGCTCCCCCGCGTGCTGCACAGCCACACTGGTGTGCATGCCCCAAACTCTGCCTTGCGTTCACGCTGCACTCCACGCACCCCGCACTGCTCACACACACGTGCACAAGACACTGCAAGCTGTGTGCTGACGTGCACACCCTGCACACTCCATGCCGCAGACCCACGCACACGCACACTCGGCACGTCGCGTACTGCACACCCTACGCTGCACACACGCACCCCCACACGTGCAAGGGCATGCCGGGGGTGCGTGCGAGCACAAAGCACATGCGTGTACCTCGGGCTGTGGGTCACTGCCCCACATAGGGGCACCCAGACCCCTTACAGTGACAGACTGAGCTCCTCTGCGGCTGAGAGCCAGCTGCCTTCTAGGTCAACTTGTAGAGCAGGGGCCAGCAAATGCCACTCGGGGCACATAAGCCGACTCAGCAGCACGCAAGGTGGGACCTCAGCCCCTCCCCTCCTCCCCCATGCAGCCGGGAGCTTGCCCAACGCCCGGCCACCTGTGGATCACCGAAAGACCAGCTAATACCGGTAAGCTCTGCACCTGAATGTATTTATTAACCCAGCTGCGCTAAGTAAGAGCGTTAGTGACTTTAAAAAGGGTCACTGGCCCTCGGACCCCCATTTCCATGCTCTGCCTTGAACAGGTTGCTGAACGCTGCTGTAAAGGCTCCTGCACTAAGCTCCAGAGGTTCGAGTCCGCCTGGGGGAGGTTACAAGCACCCCCCCACCACCACACTGTGTGGCACAAAGCCCCCCCCCGGCCCATGGCTGGCCATGCCACCCGTGCGACGCAGCCCTGCCAGGCTTGCTCTGGCTGCAGGGAAGGGCGAATTCGCCTTTCTGAGTCTTGACTCCACTGAAGCTCCCTGAGCAGCCTTTTCCAGGGTCAGGCCTCGGCCCGGCTAGCAGCGCCCGGACCTGCAGTCCAGGACGTGGGGATCCCATGGACGTAGGGGCTTGGGCTGGCTCTGCCCTAGCAGCCCCTGGGCGCTTGCCCCAGCCCCGGTGCAGGTCCCGGGTCCCCCACCCCAGTCTGGGCCGGTTCTTCTGTTAAGGGGAAGGAACAGCTGGCTCCTGTCTACACCAGGGGGGCACTGAAAGGGGCAGGGGCCTGTGTGGCCTTGGCCCAGGGAGGAACCAGCCAGGAGAGGGGGCGGAGGGGTGGGCTCTGTGTCAGGGTGAGAAGCCCTGTGTGCAGAGTGGAGGAGCCGTCTCCAGGCTCCCTTGGTGCCGGTCAGGCCTGGAACCTGCTGGGCCAGTCCTGCGAACCCAGCAAGGCCAGGAGTCCCCCCAGCCTTCAGGAGATGCTTCTCCAGCCAGAGCCATCCCTGCCTGCCCCCTCCCTAACAGCGCCCCACTGCACCTGGCCCCCACAGTCACACCCACACCCACACCCCCCGGGCGGCCGGCCGGCAAGCTCCCCATCAAGCCGGTGACGCAGGCTGGCCGGGACGCCCGGGCTGGGAACCTGGCACTCCGGCTGCCGCGGCCCCTCCCATCAGGCTGGAGTTTGACCCCCTCTTTGCTCCCGACCCGCAGCAGGAGGAAGGAGGGGAGCGGGCTGCGGCTGGCTGCAGCGTTACCTTTTCACACGGCACTTCTGCGCACTGCACACGGGCCGCCACCGTGTTTAAGAGGGAGTCGAGGGCGGCATGGGACAGAGAGCCTTCGCCCGACGCCAGCAGGGCCCACATGCTCTGCAGCGCTTCCTCCAGGCTGGGCACCGGCGCCCCTCGTCCCGGGCGCGCAGCTGCCCCCAGGCAGAGCAGGACCAGGGGCAGCAGGAGAGCCATGGCCACGTCCTCGAGGGCTACGTCGCTTTGGGGAGCCGCGGCAGCTCCGGGCCGGGGAGCCAGAGCTGTGGGGAGCAGGGGCTCTGATCCCGCAGGTACCGCTGCTGCCGCTGCCTGTGACTGGCTCCGGGAGAGACTGCCTCGGGTTAACCACTCCACAGACGCCGTCCAGCTCTGCAGTTCCTCCTGCAATAGTGGCTCCGAATTGCCCGGCCCAGCCCTCCGTCCCTCCAGGGAGTGGCAGGGCTCGGCTCTGCCGGAAGAGCAGGCACACCTTCACTCCAGCGCCGTCAGCAGAGCGGCCCCCGCCAGGAGGAAATGAGCGGGCAGGGCCTGCTTCCAGGCTCTTGCCCAACACGGTGCCCGGCCCAGCGCTAGAGCCCGGGCAGCTCAGCACCCAGCGGCGTCGGCTCCCCCGGGAGTGCCGGCTCCCAGCTCCCCTTGCTCTAACCACCAGGCCCCCTGGCAGATCCTGTACTCTCCCCGGTGAGGGGAGAGGCACGTTCATTCTAGGATGGGGCTGGAAGGTTCCCCATGTATCCCTGGAGGGCCCCTGCTCCCCGGGGGGTGGAGGGGGCTCTTGTTGAGGGGATGTCAGGGGACCAGGGCAGTGGGGCTGGGAGCAGCCGCAGGCACAGATCGCGGCTTCAGGTTTAACCACGTCCCACTTGCTCAGCGTCGGCCGCACTCAGCTGCTCTGCGCGAGCTCTGCGGGGCAGCAGCCAGCCCGGGGGCCAGGGCTCTGGCAGGCATGTGTGGCCCAGCGCTGGAGGCGGTGGAAGGAGGCGTTCCAGGCCCTGCAGGACAGTGAAACATCAGTGAGCCGTCCGTGGGACTGGAGAGAGAGGCAGAGCTGCCCTGGCCGGAGGGTCCCAGCACCCGGAACCTGGGCACCCTGGGCAAGCGGAATACCCCGTCTTACAGCCCCACGCACACGAGCTGCCCCGGCCTCTCTTGGCAGCTGACAGCCCAGTCCCCGGCGCTGCCGGAAGATGGTCACACGTTAGCCACCGGTCTGGCTGTGGGGTGCGCAGCGAAGCCTCTGGAGAAGGGCTGGAAGCCCTGGTAGGCGGGACAGCCTCAGGCGTGGAACTCAGCAAAGCAGGCGGCCACATTCCAGCCCCGGCAGCTGATGCAGCGGGATGGCTGAAGACGCCAGGCCTCGCCCCGCCACAGCGCTGGGAGGGCCGCTGCACGACGGCCCAGGGCGCTACAGCGGCCTGGCACAAGAGGGCAGGGCGACAGCACCGGGACGCTGCTTGGCCCGCAGCGCGTCGCAGGCTGAGGCTGCTGAGCCAGGCCGGTGGCAAGGGACAATACAACCCCCATGCCCACAGCAAGGTTCCCAGGACCCCTGGGCAGGCTCAGCTGGGGAGAGGGGCACGAGTTGCTCACAGCCCAGCAGGGCAGGATGACACGACTGCCGGGAGCGAACCCGCAAAGGAACCTGCACGGCCAGCTCCAGTGTGCCTGGGGGGACGGCAAGCACGCTGCACACTGTGTGTGCACACACACTGCACGCTGCGCGCGCACACTGCACACCCTATACTGTGTGTGCACACACACTGCACACTGCGCGCGCGCACTGCACACCCTATACTGTGCGTGCACACACACTGCACGCTGCGCGCGCACGCTGCACACCGTGCACCCTGTACTGTGCGTGCACACACACTGCACACTGCGCGCGCACGCTGCACACCGCGCACCCTGTACTGTGTGTGCACGCGCACTGCACACTGCGCGCGCGCACTGCACACCGCGCACCCTGTACTGTGCGTGCGCACGCACTGCACACTGCGCGCGCGCACTGCACACCGCGCACCCTGTACTGTGCGTGCACACACACTGCATACACACACTGCACACTGCGCGCGTGCACTGCACACCCTGTACTGTGCGTGCACACACACTGCACGCTGCGCGCGCACACTGCACACTGCGCAGCCTGTACTGTGCATGCACACACACAGCACACACACTGTACACGCTGCACACCCTGCTCTGTGCACACACACACACACACAGACACACACACACACACACGTGCTGCACGCCCCATGCTGTGCAAAAGCACACACCCCACACTGTGCCCATACACACTGCACACTGCATCCTTACACGTGCACACACTCCCGTTCACACTTGCCACCGCACACGCACGCACACACCACCATACACGCCGTGGAGCTGGTCGAGGTGCAGGGTCAGGACTGCAGCACTGCAAGCATGCGGGTAAGGGACCACCAGGCAAACAGCCCCACAATGGCTGTGAGTCCAGAGCGGGAGCGCCAGCCCTGGGGCAGCGTGTGGGGACCCGGCCCCAGCCCCATGCTGGCTGCAAGCTCTGCACTTAGGTTGCACCAGCTGGTTACCCGGTCTGAGCTCCTCAGGCCCTACAGCAGCCGGACCAGGGAGTCCAGGCCAGGCCCCGGGGTGCTCCCTCGTCCCACCCGCCAGGGAGCCTGCCTGCGCGCTAGCTGGGCCCTTACGCCCAGGCTCACAGCAATGGCCAGGTCACCCCCCAGCCCCAAAGGGCCAGTGACCCCAGGTCACCTGCCCCCAGAGCTCACAGCAAAGCCAAGCGTGCGGCCCATCCTCCCACAAACCATCGAAAGCTTCCCTGGCGACGGAAGGGAAACAGCAGGTTATTTCCAAGGCTAAGCAGCTGGGAACAAGAGATACACAAATGAGTCGCCCATCCCTCAGAATCTGACATGTGAAGGAAGAAAGAAAATCGTTGAAAGGCTCAAATACACACACACACCGTTAGCACAGTTCTCAGGGCAGGCCTGCAGCAGAGACGGAATAAGCTGCTGTCTTAAATCAAGTCTCTGGAACAGCCCCGCAGCCGGGATGGGCATCCGTCCTTTGCTCAGCGCTCCCGTCCATAGCAAAAATCTCGACAGCAAAGGGGCAGTGCAGGACTGGAGACCAAATGGAAGGGTTCCCAGGCCCCTCTGTTTCTCCTCGGCCGTGTGGCGGGGCTCCCCTTGCTCCCTCTGTGGAACAGCCAGTCCCACGTCGGAGTCTGGAGTGGACTGTGTCTGGACCCTGTTCTATGCAGGAAAGTCCATTTGGTGCCGTCGGTGTCTCCTGTGTTTCGTTGTCCATTGACTAGTGCTTGCTGGGCCAGTCAGCCTGACCGGCCTTTCCGCACATGCTGGCTGACTGCTCAGTGGGTGTTCCTCCAGGGCCTGATGGCTGTATTGACACCTGGCTCATGTGAGTAGCATCGACTACAAAAATGCAACACCCCCCCCAAAGTACAACCAGAACCAGCCAACCAGAAGCTTGCAATGGACGTCTGCCTGGGCCCCGCTTGTACATGATTTGTTACAAACATAGGAGAGCGGCTGCAACAACCATCTGTGAAAACGTATCACAATCGAGTAACAGCACAAGGGAAGGGAAAGCAACCCTCCTTTGTCCTCTTTATTTCCCCAACTGGCTGGCTGCTGCCAGCGAACCTTCCCCGCAGGGGAGAAGCTTACCCTGGAATCGCTCAACAAGTCCCTCGCGCGACGGGGCTCAGAAGTTAGAGGTGAGATTCACGCTGGCGGATCCAGCAAAGTCTGAATATGACCCACGCCCTTAGAAGCCTGCTACAGATCTAACGGTGCTCGTACGTAGCGAGGCCAGGCGCTTGTCTGTGTTCCCTGCAGACATGGCCATTCGGGCAGGAGCTGGCACCTGGTCGGTCAGCATCACAACTCACCAGCCCGTAGGAGGAAGAAACGATATGGACCCCGAACAAGGCCAGGGCTGAAAACCACCAGACGGGCTCAGGGACAAGACCAGAAGCTTGGTCCAGACGGAACGTGAGGTGACCTGTGTGAGGCGACCTGGATAAATTGGAGGACTGGGCCAAAAGAAATCTGATGCAGTTCAACAAGGAAAAGTGCAGAGTCCTGCACCTGGGGTGGAAGAATCCCAACCATTGTTACAGGCTGGGGACCGACTGTCTCAGCAGCGGTACGATGGAAAGGGACCCAGGGGTTATGGTGGATGAAAGGCTGGATATGAGTAAACAGTGGGCCCTTGTAGCCAAGAAGGCTAACGGCATAGTAGGGTGCATTAGGAGGAGCATTTCGCGCAGATCTAGAGAAGTAGTTATTCCTCTTTATTCGGCACTGGTGAGGCCACATCTGGAATATTGTGTCCAGTTTTGGGCCCCCCCGTATAAAAAGGATGTGGATTTGCTGGAGCAGGTTCAGCGAAGGGCAACAAAAATGATTGAGGGGCTGGAGCACAAGACCTGTGAGGAGAGGCTGAGGGATTTGGGCTTGTTTAGTTTACAGAAGAGAAGGCTGAGGGGTGATTTAATAGCAGCCTTCAACTTCCTGAAGGGGAGCTCTAAAGAGGAGGGTGAGAAGCTGTTCTCAGTGGTGTCAGACAGAAGAACAAGGAGCGATGGTCTGAAGCTGAAGAGGGGGAGGTGTAGGTTGGATATTAGGAAAAACTACTTCCCCAGGCGGGTGGTGAAGCACTGGAATGTGTTGCCTGGAGAGGTGGTGGATTCTCCATCCCTCGAGATTTTTAAGTCCGGCTTGACAAGGTCCGGGCTGGGATGACAGTTGGGGTTGATCCTGCTTGAAGCAGGGGGCTGGACTAGATGACCTCCTGAGGTCCCTTCCCGCCCTGTGATTCTGTGATTCTGTGACAGATGTTGCTCGGGACAGAGGGACGGGAAGCAGATGCCAGCAAGAGCCAGGCAGCCAGAGACAGGCGCGCTGCTGCGGATGTGACAAGGCCAAGCGCGTCGTAGCAATGACCACCTGAAGATCGCCTGCTCTGTTCTTTCCCTCTGGGTCCCCGGCGCCGGCTGTCATCAGAAGCCAGGGCACTGACCCAGTGTGATGGAGTGGGGGGGGTGCATGGGTGAGTCAGGCTGGATGTCCGAGGCAAGCAGCAGCTCCCAGTGGCTAAGGATGACCCTGGGGCTACAACTGGCAGATAACACCTCTGCCTGAACAAAGAGCAGGGAGGAGCTGAGCTGGGGTTTTGAATCGGGGGCGGCAGTTAGAGGCGAGGAAAAGGGAGAGCTGGAAGGCAGCCAGCTGAGGAGGGGGGAAAGCTACACCCCAGAGGGACACCCCTCGGGGTCTTCCCCCAGGACAGGTTGGAAGGACTGTCTCTGGCGGCTATGCTGTTGCTTCTGTGAGAAACTGGACATCTGTTGCCTAATAAACCTGCTGTTGTACCTGCTGAGTGAGAGTCTCTCCTGCCAGCGGACGGGGTGCAGTGCAGGGGGACCCCTGAACCCCATCACACCCAGCCTGGCCGTTCTCATGTTCTGCCCACCCCCGGTGCAGGAGCGGGGGCCATCGGCTGCTCACAAGGCAGGATAACAGCTAGCCCGTCCCGGAGAACCCCTGCCACTCCGAGTACCCAGCACGGAAAGGACAGGCTGCAGGTCGGCCGCAGGAGCAGCCAGTCGCTTGTGCCAGCTGAGCCCCACCAGGGTAGGAACCGGGGCTCCCAAAACAAGCCACCGCGCTTGGCAGTGGAATTCAGAGGTGAGCGAGCGCGACACTCTCTCAGGGGGTGGGAGTACCCCGTGGCACCCCTCTGCCTCCGCAAGGGACAGCTGGGCTGGGTCTTCACCTGTGCCATGCCGGACATAACGGAAACTCCTTCACGGCCGGGGGTGCCGCAGCCCCCCGCACACGCGCACACGCGCACTCAGGGCCAGCACTTCTGCCTGGCGGCCCCATCCAGAGACATCTCTGCGACGTCCTGTCCCGCCCCGACGCTCACAACTTCCCTGCCTCCAAGGCGCCAGTCACCGGTGCGGTGGCTTTCCAGGGACGTGCTCTGGACGGTGGCGCAGAGCCGGCTCGGTGCAAACGATGATTAATTTCTCAGCAAGGAGCCGAGGTTTCCGTGCTGCTGGGCCGGAGACGGGGGGGTTCCACGTCAAACCCGCGTCGTGCGCCTCCTGCAGACAACCACTTCCTCATGAGAAGTTTCGAGCGTTGCTTAAGCTGCCCTTTACGTGGACCAGCTCCCAGCACTGCTGGCAGGAGAGTCCGCCGCGCACGGACCCCTTTGTGCGCCAAGGAGGCTGCAGCGCACACCGAGGCGTCTCCCGCACTACCAGGCCGAGATCAGACATTGCTGGGGTTACCTGGGACAATCCCCCACATGCTGCACTGTCTCCGTCCCAGGAGCGAAGTGACGGCCGAGGCTGCGGAGCCAGGGCAGCCCTGGTGGGGGGCCAGAAGCTCAGACCCAAGACCGGGAGGAGCTGACGAGGTCTCCAAGTGGGACAGGATGTGAACCAGTTTTGGGGCCAGGCAGCTGCTGGCCCCACGTTGATTGCAAGGGAGGGGTGCAGGGTGCACCAGCCCCAGGCCTGGCCCAGGCCTGACACCCAGCATGGCTGCTCAGCGTGCCACCAGCAGGGGATGGGATAGCCACCAGCTGCATGAACTGCTCCTCAGCCCCGGGGAACGCTGGGCATGGACGGATTACCGGGCGGCGAGGGCACTGCAAGCTGGGCCAGCGGTGGGCGGGCCAGGCCCTGCTGGCTGCAGTCGGTGACTGGCGGCCCCTTGCCAATACAGCAGCCTGCCAGCAACGGAGCCGTGTGCCTGGTAGGAATTCAGAGGAAAGGGCATCTGCCCACGGCTCCATCTGCCCAGCAAGGGGGAGTAGGCCCAGGCAGGAGAGCGCCGGACAGGCCCTTCCACCAGGCTGTTTCTCCCGACTCAGGCCCCAGGGAGCCGACAGCCCCTCACTGGGGCGTCAGGGCCAGACCCGGAGATCCACCCAGGGCCGCTGACGTCCTGTTGGGCAACTCCCCGTGCCAGGGGAGGGTTTCACCCCCTGCGGCTGAGCTGTCCCTCTTCCCAGCCTGGGACTGCTGCCGAGACACCCAAGCCTCTCATGGGGGCGGCTATTGCTGCGTACTGGAGGGACTGGTACTTCTGGGAATGGGGGGGCCCGTCCCGGCCGGCAACACTCCACTCGCCCCCTGGCATGTGCCAGGCCAGGCTGGCAGGCATGGTGCAATGTGCTCCTCAGAACGGCCTCACTGACCAAACCGCCCTGGGTCTGGCTCTGGGCTGGAGGGGCCAAGGAGCCCCAAGGGGGCTGTCTGGTGACCGCTGTACGAAGGGCCTGCCTGTTACCAGCGCTGGGAGACCGGCTGCAGCTGGGAGGGAGCCACGCTGAGAGGAGATGGCCAGCCTGGGGTAGGGCAGGTCAGCCACAGCCCCATCAGCCCTGCAGAGAAACACTGCCACAAGGAACCGGCCAGAGCCACACCACAGAGGGGCCTGGAGGAGTCGCTAGGGGAGCCAGGTCACACCTGGTGACCGCCCGAGAGGACCAGTGATCGGACAGGGCAAGACACGCTCAGTGCAGGCAGCCAGGGCGAGCCTGGAGCCCACAGCTGGGCACCGATGGAACCACCCAGAGCCAGGCCCTCCGGGACGTGGCAACTGAGCTGAGAGAGTTTGCGCCTCTCGGTCACAGAGGGCCTGTCGCGGGGGCCGGGGGCAGCCCAGCCTCGCTCCAGCAAGCCCCGGGGCTGGCTGAGCCTGGGGCAAAGCCAAGGCCGGATCCGACCGGCTGCGTGCTGGGAACCTGCAGCCGTAGGGACCTCAGGCTCAGGGCCTGGGCAGTTCCTTGTGTCTGATGCTCAGAGCGAACCCCAGAAGCCGTGTTGTACCCAGGGAAGGGGTGTCGGTGGCGCTGGTATTCAGGGGCCTGCGGTGGAAATCAGGCAGGAGCAGCTCATGCACGACCCTCTGCTCAGCTTAACTCACCTGCGGCTCTGGGAACAACCTGCCGGGACCCACCTGGGGAGGTCCACCCAGAGCCGCCAAAGAGCTGTTGGGCAACAGGTCTGGCCCCAGCGCCAGGGGAAGTTTCACTCTGTGGCTGAGCTACCCCTCTTCCCGGCCTGGGACTGCAGCCGAAACATGGAACCCCCCACACCCGAATCTCCCCCTCTCCCTCCGCCTTCCTGTCCCCCTTCGCCAAGGCATGAGCCTGATGGCCTTTGGCAACGACCGGTCTGGCAGCCCCACCAGAGCAGAGAGCTGTGTCCTGCAGGCCCCTTTCCCCCATCCAACGGGGGCCAAGAAACGCCAGCAGGCAGAGGCACAGGACCTAGGGGAGCGTTGGGCTGCCGCACCCCCTGGCTCCAGGGGGCTGCCGTTGTACATGGGATTTACACTTCGGCTGAGTTGCTCACAACACCCTGGTGAGACACTGGTCCAGTGTCCCAGCCCTGAGTGTCAGCTGCCTGCACAGGACAGTCCCTGGGCCAGGCCCACTGGTACCCATCTGGCTGAGGGATCTGGCAGGCTGAGGGGGGATTTAATAACAGCCTTCAGCTTCCTGAAGGGGAGCTCTAGAGAGGATGGGGAGAGGCTGTTCTCAGTGGTGTCAGGTGGCAGAACAAGGAGCGATGGTCTGAAGTAACAGAGCGGGAGGTGTAGGTTGGATATTAGGAAAAACTACTTCCCCAGGCGGCTGGTGCAGCGCTGGACTGTGTTGCCTAGAGAGGTGGTGGATTCTCCATCCCTGGAGGTTGTTAAGTCCTGGCTTGACCAAGCCCTGGCTGGGATGATTTAGTGGGGGTTGGTTCTGCTTTAGGCAGGGGGCTGGACTTGACGACCTCCTGAGGTCCTGCCAGCGCTGGGACTCTAGGATTCTATGCTCTCTCCTCGTCAGGGCTGCTCCAGAGGCCCTGCAGCTCTCTGACTCTCCCCTAGGCTGGCCTGGTGGCACTACAGGGCAGCTCCATGGCGAGAGCCTCCTGCAGGCCAGCTTGGCCCCTGGGCAGGGGGACTCCTGCCGCTCTCTGAGCCCCTGGCAGGATAGCAGCTGCTGTGGATTCCTCTCCACCTCGGGGCAGGCGCAGACCCCCAAGCAGCTGAGCAGGGAGGAGGGCTCAGGAAATGGCCTCTCGCGCTCTGTGCTGCTTGGACATCGTCAGTTCGGCTGTGCCAGCGGGTCTGGGCAAAATGAGCCGCGGGTGTGCTCAGCTGCCTGCCAGCCAGGCTGCGAGCTGCCGCCCGCGGGCGGGCGCCTTGGCGGTCTCCCCTGTCGTCACACAGGAGCTCCGGAGGCAGGGGTTGGGTTGTGGTCTGTCTGTGCAGGGCCTAGTCCAGCAAGGAGCAGGCCCACAAGTGCCACAGGGGACAGCTAATCTACCTTCGCTGTCGTGCCAGGGTGGCCCTGCAGGAGGGCCCCGTGAGGGCAGGATGGTGGGTGGATGGGCTCTCCCCCATGGGGCATTACCGACCCAGCTTCGACACACCATGCAACCCCAGCCCCAGAGCCAGGCAGTCGGGCACGGCACCCCACCCGCCCCCGGGAGGGTTTGCTCGGAGTGAGCCACCCTGTGTCCCCAGAACCGGGCAGGGATCCAGTCCCGGAGTCCAGGCTGCATTTAACCCCCACCCAGCCTCCGCCAGAGGGGAGCACGGAAACCTGAGCATCACGCTGGGGAGAACCAGCCCCTTGGGGGCTCCCCGCAGCGTGCAGGGGCTGAGTCACTTAGAACCCGTCTCTTGCGTCCCACGGCGCTTTGCCTGGATTTGCCAGTGTTCCTCAGTTCATCTGCTCTGCGCCTGCCCTTCGCCCCAGAGCCAGCTGCATTTCAGCTGGGCAGCACCAGCCGGCCTTGGGGGGAGTGTGGCTGGAGGGCACAGCGCTGAGACCTGGTGTGGGCTCAGGCTCAGGTCCCGCAGTCACCGCACAACTGTCTGCCCGCTCTGCAGGCAGGAATCACCGCTCAGCTGTGCTCAGGGCTCCTTCGGGCTGTGCCCCCCCCCACCACATCAGGAGACGGCCCTGGTGTGCGCTGGGATCTGACCTAGAAGGGGCCCAGGGACTCCGATACAGACCCCCCCGCCCCGCCTGCATCCTGACAATGGGAGGGTGCAGCAAGGAATGGCCTGAAATGGAGCTTGGCCATGACAGGGTGTGTCCACCCTGAGACCTGGGGCAGGCAGAGCACAGGGATCAGCCTCCCGACAGCCTCAGCCCTGCCCCCGGCAGGCTCTGGCTTTCCGCAACCCAAGGACAGGTCCATCCAGTCCTGCGTAGTTCTGCTGAGCTGCAGTGGAAGGTGGGGGCTGCACAGCCTTTCTCCCCTCCCATGCGCATGACACAGCCCCTGTGCCACTTTCCCAGAGTGGAGCTTCCCCAGAGCCACAGGCTGTGCTAGGACGGGGTTTCTGGGCACAACCAGAGAAATCAATCAGGGTAACTTTGATTAAAATCTGGGCCACTTACAGCCCCAGGCTGGGGTTCCCTTCTCACTAAGGCAAATCCAACCAGCCACCACAGCCCCACTGCCCAGCCAGACGCCAACCAGCAAACCCACAGACTTCCCAGCTGCTCTACCAGCCCAGACCAACAACCCCCAAATTCAGGGGAGAGCTTCTTAAACCTCTTTCAGCAACTCCATACAGATTTTTGGGCCGCAGAGGGCCCAGCCCCTGACCCGGGTCAATGTGTACTTGGGTCTTACTCAAAATAACACACTTAACAATTCTTTAGAGCTAAATATCTAAAGATTTATTAATACAAAGGAAAGAGCAGGGTTAGAGAGAAGAATTGTTAAAGCAACATTTTACATGCATCAGTCATAATGCCTGACGCAGGCCAGCGATGTTATTTGCTGATTCTTGGAAGTTGTTTCAAGTAACATAGGGTCCTGTGGCACCTTATAGACTAACAGAAAAGTTTTGAGCATGAGCTTTCGTGAGAACAGACTTAGTCTATAAGGTGCCACAGGCCCCTTCGTTGCTGTTACAGATCCAGACAAACATGGCTACCCCTCCGATACTTCGAGTAACAGTTTTAGTTACTGGAGAATTGTAGATCCACCTCGCTGGGGTCCACATGGGGCCAGGACCTTTGGAGACAGAACAAAGAAGCAAGATCCCGTCTCAGATGGACCCAGCTAAGCCCACACCAAGGTTCTCTCTCTCATGTCCAGGGCCAAAGCCCTTTTTCTGTCCCACCAGGCCCTGGAGGGTCACAAGTCACCTGCCTCAGGTGAGCCACTGCAGCAGACTGCCACGGGCTGAATCCCAGGAGACAATCGCGAGTTCTTAGATGCGTATTGTCCTTTGCCTCCGTCGTGTTCCCTGCCTGGGGGCCATCACACCGCCTATGGTGTGCCTATGGTGTGCCTATGGTGTGCCTTCGGCTCTGAATACTACTAGAGCTAAAATCTGCAACTTTACCTGCACACACGGTGCAGGCGTATAAGCAGCACAACGAGATTCGGGGCATCACGAGTGTTCGTTAGGCACCTCACACGGCCCCAGCATGGTATTTGGTGCCAGCAGATACACTGGGCACAGAAAATGCCTCCAAAGGCAATACAAAAATCCCATCAGGTCACACAGGCGCGGCTGGGTCACGCCCTGCAGATGCTGCGGAGCCAGTCTGGGAACACCCTGTGAACCTGACCGGCCCTGGGCGTAGTCCCTCCCTGCCTGGGCTGGGGCCACTGGGCACCAGGCTGGTAGAGCTGGCAGGGCCGTGGCAGGGCGTGGCCTGGCTCAGCTCTTGCTGCCTGGAGTCTTGGAGGGAGCTGGGGCCTGATGTACTCCAGCAGCACCACCCCCGCTCGGCGCCCCAGCCAGAAAAGGAGCAGCGGGATTCTCACCCGGCTCCGGTCACATGGCTCAGCCCCATGGGCGGTGGCTGGCTGGGCACAGCGCCAGGGTCGGGGGTAGCACAGGCCCAGGGTGTGCAGGCTGCTCACACTGCCCTGCAGATGCTCCTCAGTCCCAACCCCAAGTTCTGCCCCCAGCTCTGCCAGTGACCCCAGTCCCCCACAGCCCATCCCTGGGCTCCCCAGCTCTGCCAGTGCCCCCAGTCCCCCACAGCCCATCCCTGGGCTCCCCCAGCTCTGCCAGTGCCCCCCAGTCCCCCACAGCCCATCCCTGGGCTCCCCCAGCTCTGCCAGTGCCCCCCAGTCCTGCCTCACACCCCCATGCTAGCCCAGCCATGGGCTCCCCATCCCCAGCTCTGCAGTCCCTCCTCAGTTGTGACCAATGGCCTAGCCTGGGTTCCTCTCCCCCAGCCCAAGAGCCACCCGCCCTCCTGCCCCCAGCGCTGCGGCTGCCCTGGAATCCCATCCTGCATCCCTCCTCCTCGCCGCTATCCAGTTGACTCTAGCCCGCCCCCCGAACCCTGACACATATGGCAGTGGGGCTGGGTGAGCTGAGACCTGGCCCAGGCCTTTGCAAGCGGGCAGCAGCCAGCCACGGGGAGCAACTCGGGCCTGCCCAGCGAGAGGGCTTTGTACCCACGGCCCTGCCTGGCAGGGCTGCACCATCCCACCGTGAGGACCACGGCTCAGAGCAGCCTGGTTCCAGCCCAGTGCCAGCACAGAGGGGGTGGCTCCGTGTGTGCTAGGGCAAGTGAGCCAGTAAATTACCCACCTCACCTTGAACCATCCCAGGGCTGGGTTCCCTGTCCCAGCAGCGAGGAACAAGCAAACGAGCCACCCAGCTCAGCACCTCCCAGGATGGGCCCCGGTGACCCCAGCACAGCTCGGCAGCCGCCTTTCTCCCAGAGGTCCCTGCATGCACCCGTCACCAGGACCCGATTTTTGCTAGCTTCACCCGGGGCAGTGGCTCTGCCCTGCTCCCCTGCCCAGAGCTCTATGTCCTGAGGCAAACGGAGCATGACCTCCCCAGCCCTGGCCTGCCCTCCCCACTTCCCTCCTCCATCGCTGTCCCCTCCTCCTGGCCCGGCAACCTGCTCTCAGCTTTCCAGCTGGTGATTCCAACACGGGGCAAGCTCTGGGTGTTCCCTCCCACCTCTGCTTGTGCCCCAGAGTTTTCCAGCCCCCCAGCCCGAACGCAGCTGTGAATGTGAGTCTGGTCGCCTCTCACGCTGAGCGCCTCCCTCCTCACTCATCTGGTCATGGCTACAGGCTCTGCTGCTTCCACTCGCTCCCATTCCGTGGTCACCTTCCATCCACCCAGCATCGCCTTACCCCTTCCTTCCTTCCCTCCTCTTCCCAGGCTGCGTCAACTTCCAAGTGCCGAGGCCGCCCGCATGCTAATGAGGCGCTGAATATGCATTTCAGAGCTTCATTAGTAAACTTCAAAAGGGCCATTTGCATGGCCTTTTCGAAGTTTGGGGCTAGTGTAGACACGGCCATTGTGTCCAGTTTTGGGCCCCCCAGTATAAAAAGGATGTGGATGTGCTGGAGCAGGATCAGCGGAGGGCAACAAAAATGATTAGGGGGTTGGTGCACATGACGTATGAGGAGAGGGTGAGGGATTTGGGCTTGTCTAGTTTGCAGAAGAGAAGACTGACGGGCAGTTTGATAGCAGCCTTCAACTTCCTGAGGGGGAGCTCTAAAGAGGAGGGTGAGAAACTGTTCTCTGTGGTGTCAGATGGCAGAACAAGGAGCAATGGTCTGATGTTGAAGAGGGGGAGGTGTAGGTTGGGTATTAGGAAAAACTACGTCCCCGGGAGGGTGGTGAAGCACTGGAATGTGTAGCCTAGAGAGGTTGTGGATTCTCCATCCCTTGAGGTTTATAAGTCCCAGCTGGACAACATCCTGGCTGGGATGACTTAGTGGGGGTTGATCCTGCTTGAAGCAGGGGGCTGGACTAGATGACCTCCTGAGGTCCCTTCCAGCCCTGGGATTCTGGGATTCTGTAATGCCAGCGAGAAGGAGGTCGGTCCAGAAGTCCTAATGGAAAAAGACTGAGTTAGGGTAACTTAGCTGACTTCAAGGCACCAGGGGCTGATGCAATGCACCCTGGAGTACTCCAGGAGCTGCCCAAGGAGGTATCTGAGCCTTTAGCCATCACCTTTGAAAAGTCCTGGAAGACAGGAGAGATTCCAGAGGAAGGCAAAAGGCAAATACAGCACCCAAGTATAAACAGGGAATAAGCCGGAGGTGACGCGTGGGCTGCTTTACTGCCCAGCCTGCTGCTCAGAGTGTGCCCTAGAGCACCGGTCTGAGTTTACGGGGATCAGCAGCTGCTGTCACAGTAACTGATTCCAAGCCAACTGTGGGGCGGAGGGAAGGGAATCCGTATGTCCACACTCAGTACCCCAAGAATCAGGGGCACCATGCGGGAAGAGTTTAGCTACACACCCCTGCCAAGCTCTGAATGCTCCATTCCATTTTCCCTCATTTGCACCCCCCTAAAATTAGACTCAGCCACAGCTTTGCCCTCCAGTCTCCAAACATTTCCGAAGGAGCCCCCCTGCAGGCCCCAGGGAGATGGCTGTGCCTGTACGCAAATCGTCATCAATGCCAAATGCCTTCCCAACGTGGGCCAATGGGGTGGGGGTGTCCCAAGCACCCACAGAGTCCAAATAATGCTTCATTTGGTGTGCTGATGTTCTGGGAAGCAGCAAACCCCCCAGCCGTGCCCCTACGCAGCACTGCCTGATGCAGCCTTCCAGCAGGGAGTCAGAAATGACGGTGTTGAGTGGCTCCATTCAGCTCAATGGCCGGTGACTCTAAAACCTGGTGGTGGTCTAATGTTAACTAGCTTGCTGCAGACTGTTTAAACAGAGGTGCCCGTCTGTAGCACAGCCTGGCCTGGGATCTGTCCCCCTCCTCCCGGCTCCGGAGCTGTTTGCCGGAAAACCAGCTGCCCCAGCCGGTTGCTGACAGCTTTGCAAAGATCTTTGCAAAAGCTGCACAAACCTGAGCTGCTGCCCCTGTTCTCAAGCATTCTTCATCCAAAGGGCAAAACCCCTGGGCTCCCCGTTTAGCTGGTGGGCATTTGGACAATGTGAACAGGCAGGGCCCAGCTCTGCCTCCAGGCTAGAGGTGTGTGAGCCCAGTGGCTGTAGAGGGGGGTTGGTGGGGGTGGAAGTGGGGGGGTGGCTCTGGTTCCCAGCGAGGCAGTGTTAGAAGGCTTTTCCTTCACCCCGCCCCCCGCTCTCGTCACACAAGTGGAAATCAGGAGATCAGAAGCCCGAAGCAAGTTAGTTCCAAGCAAGGGCACCCCCAGCTCTGCAACCCGGCCAAATCTGCTCCCCAGGGTTCCTCTGCCAGCCTGACACCCCAGAGCTTTCACGCTGTCTCGCTTCCCAGCTCAGACGCTGCAGAACACCGCACTGGCCCCATGCCCTGACACTCCCTCTGATTAGGCCTCACTAGACCTGCAGTGTGTGCCCTTAGCCACATCCCTTATAGTCACCCTCCACTTGGGTGGGTCCTGAGACAGGAGGCTTCATCCCACCTCCTTTGTATCCCATGGGGGAGGGGTCATGGGAGAGGGTGCGTTCTGGCCACAGCCAGGATTTTCTTTAGCTTTTACTGCTGCTTTTGCTGCCCCTGCCCCTCCCCGCAGCCCTCTTGCCCGTCCTAAATGGGCCTAACTTGACTTCAGTTTGAGAGAGGGAGCCAGGCAGCCTTCCAGAGTATGCTCATGTATTACACTCCCACCATGGCCCGTACCACGGCCCGTAACCCTGTAACTGCTCTTATCTGTTCCCATTAGACCAGCAAACCCAGCCAGCCAGGCAGACACAACAGGCAGCGTTCCTGTCCTTTGTTCACATGTAACTCTTCTGCCAGAAGGAGTCGGCAGCAAGCAGGGCCGGGTTCAACATCTAGGGGCTCCTTTTCACCCATCTCACACAGAAGTGGCTCCAGCCCACACCCAGTAGCCTGGGAAATGTGCACCCCCGGGCGCCTCGGAGAGGCGATGCTTCCCCACTCGCACGCACAGAGTCTGAGTGTAGAAAAGAAACTTTTAATGAAAGAGGCAGAGAAAGCACATGGCAATAGCTTGGGAAAATCCCACACCCAGAGTTCATAACCAACCCTCAAGTAACTGTCCCAGCTCAGATGGATTGAGCACTGTCCTTTGCCTCTCAGGCTCACCAGTCCAGTACTGTAAGGATCCAATCCACACACCCAAACTTTCTCTGCGCCCCACGTCAAATGCCCCACTTAAGCTCTGTCCAGTCTGTGCAGGTCCTGACACATCACCCCGATGCACCCCTCATTGAGCCTGAGGCAAGGCCAGACAACCTCTCATTGGTCCAGTGTCCTGCTTGCCCCCCCACTGGCCGTTTGTCCCCTGTATTGTGGCTGGAGGCAAAACCAGCTCTCCATGGCTTGAGCCGCCAGTTCTTCTGCTCAGCTCGTAGCAGTTTCAGCTTTGGGCCTAACTACAGCACCTACCAAGAAGGAGTCTCACAAAGGCTACGTCTACGCTAGCCCCTTCTTTCCAAAAGGGGCATGGTAATAAGCAAGGTCAGAACATGCTCATGAGGCACTACCATGAATATGAGGCACCTAATTAGCATAACGGCAGCCACAGCAGGCTGCCTATGCAGTGCAGATGGGGGCCTTCGCAAAGCCCCTTATTCCTATTTGGTTTTAGGGGCTTTCGAAGACTAGGGGGCTGTGGCCGCACTTGGCCAGAATTTCGAAATGGCCGTGCTAATGGCCAAATCGAAGAATACTAATGAGGTGCTGAAATGAATATTCAACACCTCATTAGCATACTGCCGCCCGCGGCATTTCAAAGGTGCCCCATTTTGCTTGCGTGTGGGTTGGCTACATGGGGGTCCTTTTCCAAAGGATCCTGCACACTTCAAAATCCCCTTGTTCCTATCCACTGATAAGGAGATTTTCCAGTTTGCAAGGGCCTTTCACAAAGGATCCCCATGGAACCAAGCCACAAAGTGCCCTGTCCAACAGCATGCTAATGAGGCACTGAATATTCATTTCAGCACCTCATTAGTATTCTTCCAGTCAGTTATTAGCAAAGCCATTCCAAAGTACAGCTACACTCCAGGGTTTGAAAATCCTGTCTACAAATTCCATGCCTTCTACAGCACCCCTTTTAAATTGCTAATTTTACCCCCAGGGCAACAATCCACTGCATGCTTACAAGAAAAAACCAGCAACAAAGGGTCCTGTGGCACCTTATAGACTAACAGAAAAGTTTCAAGCACAGAAAGCTCATAATTTAATCTTTTCTGTTAGTCTATAAGATGCCACAGCACCCTTCCTTGCTGTTACAGATCCAGACTAAAGCCGTGTCTACACGTGCACGCTACTTCGAAGTAGCGCCACTAACTTCGAAATAGCGCCCGTCACGGCTACACATGTTGGGCGCTATTTCGATGTTAACATCGACGTTAGGCGGCGAGACGTCGAAGCCGCTAACCCCATGAGGGGATAGGAATAGCGCCCTACTTCGACGTTCAACGTCGAAGTAGGGACCGTGTAGTCGTTGCGCATCCCGCAACATCGAAATTGCGGGGTCTGCCATGGCGGCCATCAGCTGAGGGGTTGAGAGATGCTCTCTCTCCAGCCCCTGCGGGGCTCTATGGTCACCGTGTGCAGCAGCCCTTAGCCCAGGGCTTCTGGCTGCTGCTGCTGCAGCTGGGGATCCATGCTGCATGCACAGGGTCTGCAACCAGTTGTCGGCTCTGTGGATCTTGTGTTGTTTAGTGTAAGTGTGTCTGGGAGGGGCCCTTTAAGGGAGCGGCTTGCTGTTGAGTCCGCCCTGTGACCCTGTCTATAGCTGTTCCTGGCACCCTTATTTCAATGTGTGCTACTGTGGCATATGGACCTTCCCTTGCAGCACCTATTTCCATGTGGTGCTGCGCAACGTCGATGTTGAACGCCGACATTGCCAGCCCTAGAAGACGTGTTTCAAATGTAGCGTTCACGTGTAGATGTAGCCTAACTCAGCTACTCCTCCCATAATAAAAACCCAAAAGCTTGTTCTATCTTTTCCCTTCTTCATAAAAAAAAAGTTACTGAAAGCTTACTACATCAAACACACAACCCTTCACCAACAACAGCCCAAAAACACCCCCAACCCACTTTCCAAAAAAAAAAATCCAACAACCACACCCACCACACACTTGCATTTTGGAAAACCTTAACTTGCCTGATGAAAGAATCCCTGTGCAACCCATACCTTCCCAAGTCACGGTGACTACCCTCTATTGCACAAACACTTCAAGCATGGGTGAGAACCCACATTTTTTAGACTGGGTGATATGGTATGAAGAAGGGCATCTGCCCCACGAAAGCTCACCTAATAAAGTATTTTGCTGATTTTTAAAGTGCTACTTGACTACTTTTTGTTTTGGGTGATAGCATAACTTGTGACTTTACAAGAACATGCTCATGACAAGAGATGAAACCTCACAGCTTCACCTGCTCCTATCAGACTTTGTTGAGAGGGTATTACATATGCATCTATTTAGATTTTCATGCAAATGACATCTGAAACACACAGGGCCTAAAGCCTTTCCCAGTCCTGAGCTCCTGCTGGCACATTCCTTACACACACATATCAACAAGTCAAGCCCCAAACTCTGTCCCAGGCTGAGGAAGACGCCTATATGCTAAAACGTCTGTTGCCAAGCCACATACGGTAGACCCCCGAGATACACACCCTCAAAGTGTGTGAATCTTTGGTTGCCATGACCTGGAGTGTTAAGGAATTGATAGCTGCCTCCAGGCTGCCTCCCCACAAAAACAGCAGGCCAATGGTGTACTCCAGTTAACAGGAATATACCATTGTCCTGCTTCTCTGAGTTACAGCGAACTAGATCAAAACAAAAAGCGGCCAAGGGCTACGTCTGTACGTGCCTCAAGCTTCCAAATGGCTGTTTTGAAGTTCACTAACGAAGCGCGGAAATGCCTATTCAGCGCTTCATTAGTATGCGCGTAGGAGCGGCGCTTTGAAATTCACGCTTGCTGCTGTCGCCGCGCGGCGAGTCTAGATGGGGCTTGTTTGGAAAGGACCCCGCCTACTTCCAAGTCCCCTTATTCCTATGAGCTGATGGGAATAAGGGGACTTGGAAGTAGGCGGGGTCCTTTTGAAACGAGTCCCGTCTGGACTCGCCGTGCGGCGGCGACGAGCGTCAATTTCGAAGCGCCGCTGCCGCCCGCATGCTAATGAAGCGCTGAATAGGCATTTCCGCGCTTCCTTAGTGAACTTCAAAACGGCCATTTGCGTGGCAATTTCGAAGCTTGCGGCACGTGCTTTAAAGACTACTGAAATAGTTTATTAGGTGAGTTTTTGTATGGCAGAACCCTTTTTTCAGACCATAGCCAGGCCAGAAGGGACTCAGTATTTAAAACACAGAGAACCAAAAACAGCAGGCAAAGAGAACAAATCAGAAAAAGATAATCCAGAAAAGCAAATCAGAGAGAGGAAAACTGGAAAAAGGCACCTGAGATAAATAGGATGAAATTCCATGAGGACAAATGCAAAGTACTGCACTTAGGGAGTAACAGTTTGTTTCACGCTTACAAAATGGGAGATGCCTACGAAGGAGCACGGCAGAAAGGATCTGGGAGTCAGAGTGGGCCACAAGCTGACTATAAGTCAACAGTGTGATAAGAAAACCCTGGCACGTCATTCTGGGGTGCGTTCATTGGAGCACGCAAGATCCGAGAAGTCATTCTTCTGCTCTACTCTGTGAAGCTTAGGTCTCAGCTGGACTATTGTTTCCAGTTCTGAGCCTCACATTTCAGGGAAGATGTGGACACATTGGAGAAGGTCCAGAGAAGAGCAAGGCAAATGGAGAAAGTGCAAGAGAACATGGCCTGTGAGGGACGATTGAAAGAACTGGGGTTGTTTAAGTTAGAAAAGAGAAGATTTGGGCAGGGGGGGGACAATTGGAACTTTCAAGTACCTGAAAGGTTGTTACCAGGAGATACGTTATTCTCCTTTACCTCTGAGGATAGAACAAGAGGCAATAGGCTTAAACTGCAGCAAGGGAGGTGTAGGCTGGACCTGAGGAAAAACCTCCCAACCCTCAGTGGTATCCTTGGGGGAACCTGTCATACACATCATCAAACACTAGAATTAATTGCCTGGGGAGGCTGTGGAATCTCCACCACTGGAGGTTTTTCAGGGCAGACAAACCCTGGCCTGGGAGAGTCATAAATGCAGAGGACTGGACTTGTTGACCTCTCATACTCTCTCGAGGTCCCTTTCACTGCCATGATTCTGTGGGCTTCTGTTGGGCCGTTCCCCGAGCCGCATAGGGTGGGTATAATGTGGGCTTACGCACCAGAGGGAGGTGTGCTCTTGGGACGCTGGGCAACGCCTCAGCTGCAGCCTTCCTGTGCAGCCCTTATCACAGAAGTCTGTAAATAACGTGGTAGGTGCGTCCTCCACCTCCATGAGAAGCCTTGATAGGCTGGTGTCTGGTTGCAGCAGGACTGTGTTGAGGGAGCCCTGGCTGGTAGGTCAGGGGCTCAGTGGTATCCTGGGGGAACCTGTCATACCAATGTCTAGTGCAATGACAGCCTGGTGGAGAGGTCAGTGCAGGCAGGGTGGCCGTAGGGGTGTCTTCCGGCTGTGAATCTGTGACTCCCCTATGTCAGGTACATCCTCCCTAGGTCCTGGGGAACACTGGCCTGCCTGCATCACCTTCCCTGCGTATAACATTTGCAGCTGGCTCACGAGTCCTGGTGTTCCCGGTCCAGGGCTCCAGCCAGGCACCTGCTGTGACAACAAGGGAGTTTGGCTGGCTTCTCCCAGCTTCCTCTGCAGCCCCTGAGATCTGCCCCAGCTGGACACAGGGCTCCTGGGGAGCACGGCTGCCTGGCTGGTAGGCCTCGTCCACACGCTCAGGGTCTAACTCGGGAGGCTGAGTGTCCCCAAACAGCCAGGCAAGTCCCCGCTGGGGACCAAGGTCCCTTGGTGAGAGGGAGGCACTTTCGAGCCACCTGGAGCTTGTCTTCAGGTCTGGGCAAGGTGCTCGGAGAGTCCCGGGTTGAGTCTGCTCCCGTTTGCTTGCTCTGGAGTGACACAGCTACAACCTTCACCCCCGTGCAGGCAGATGAACCCCTCCCTCTGACACAGTGAGCACCTCTCTGGGAAGCGGATTAACTACGCTGGCGGGAGACCGTCTCCCTGTTTGCACAGAGCAGCCACATCTGTGCGGACGCAGTGCCTGAAGCGTAGCCGGGCCCGTGGCTAACGACCCGGTGGAACAGATCGTTGAGCCCAAGGAGTTGATGTGCGTTCCAAGGGAAGCGACCCGTGGACAGCTCTGCAGTCCTGGGGGGAAGGCAAAGCCAGAGGAGGCCTGTTCTCTGCCCTGGACAAGGCCACCTATTAACCCTCCAGCTAAGAGTTACTAGGCCCCCTCAAGAGATAACCCCCAGCACTACTGAGAACAAGACACTGCCCCAGCCCATGTGAGAGCCAAGGGCTGGACTCGCTCAGTCTTTGATAGGCCCACGAGCCTGCGCACAGCCTTGGGTCATGGCACTGGAGGGGCTGGGCACACACGGGCCCACCTGAGCCGGAGGGGCCAGGCCAGACAGGTGACTGCTGCCAGCCCCTCTGCCCCAGGCACCGCTGGTCGCCTTGCCTACTATTCTGCATGGCTGAGCCAGCGCAAAGCCCGGCCCAGGGCAGTGCACGGCGCCGGCAGTGTAATCCTGCACTGCACAGGCTGCACCCCAGCCCCCTCACTCCTGGGACTCCTGCCTCCCTCCCGACTGTTGATTGCAGCGATTCCCATCTGCATGTCAGTGACGGAGCTTTGCACAGTTTGCACCTCAGGCTCCTGCCCCCAGCCCCTCGGGCAGAACCCGGTGCTGGCTGCCTCTCTTTGGGCTGCCCTCCCCTATGGCCACCCACCCCTGCCGACAGGAGGCAGAGCCAGAACCAAACCCCGCTGGCAGCGGCTCGTGCTCCCAGGCTGCTCTGCAGTGCATCCTCCTGCCCTGGGGCTGGGGCTGGGACGCGACACCAGCGCACCTTCAGGACACTTCCTGCATCCCAGCTCCCGCTCAGCCCAGCCGCTCTCTCACGTCCAGCCAGAGATGCCTGACCTGGCCACGCACACTTCCTCTCTTCACCTGGGGGGGCGAAAGGACTGTGTCGGGGGGATGGGGCTAAGCGCCATACTGCCTGACAGGGCCAGCCATGCTGGGAGGGGCCCATCACCCTGGCATCTGGGCTGCCAGAGGCAGCGCTGGTAATACTGCCCCTGCTCATTCCGCACCTGTGCACAGGAGATGGGCCCGTCACCTGCAGCGGCACAAGGTGCCTGCCTGGCTGGGCTGGCTGACAGCTCACCGCAGATTGGCCCGTGTGCGTCGCCGGGGCGGGAGATGTACATCCCCCGAGGGAGTCCTGGGCATGCTCTGCCCCGGCGCTGCCTCCCCGGGAAATGAGATCCTTCCTCCTGCTCTGCAAGGCGGCCCCAAGCAGCGGGACAGCCTGTGGGAGCCCTGGGCTCCATGGCAGGTCGGGGTTACCTGCTCCCCAAAAACCGACCCAAGACCCGGGGCCTGGAGTGTGCCCCCCCCGTGCTCCCCCCGCTACTACTAAGAGCAACGGGAGCCCACAGCCTCCTCCAAACACAAGGTTCTCTGCCTGCCCAGCTCGCCCTGCCGGTGCCACCTGCCTGGCTGCCCTTTGCCCACTGTCATCAGCCGCTGTTAGGAAACGAGCTGACATCTGCACTCTCCCTTGGGACCGAAAGGAGGCTCATAAACCTGGCTGGGAGCTGACTCTTGGTCTGGTGCACTCGCTGCTCTTCCAGCGTGGCACTGGAGGTGGCTGCCCTGCCCTGCCCTGCCCTGCCCTCCGAGCTGATCTCAGGCACCCAGACTCAGAAGAAGCAGGACTCGGCTACACAGAGACTGGGAAAGGAGAGGGGATGGGGTCTGCTCACGGTGGAACTGGGAGATGGTCCAGACGGAATGAGCCTCTGCAGCAGGGCGTCCACCCCAGCCTCCAGTAGCCAGGAGGGTACAGTTACGTGGGGCCTCATCGGCACTGCCTGGATAGGCACTACGGGGCAGGCTGGAATTCCCCCCTGGTTACTCCAGACCAGGGCTGCAGGCTCTGGAGTGAGCACCTCTGGTTTCCAGGGAATTTTGGCCAATTTCTTACCCAGGACAGCGATCTCAGAACATGGCCCCCACAAATCACCTGGCTGGGCTTAGCCCAGCAGGGGCAGCAAAGCCCTGAGACTGGGGCATGTGGGAGTCAAACTGAGATCCGGCTATGAACATGGAGCTAACCACAGCCGCAGCTCCAGCCTGACCTACAGTGCTAGTGCTGCAAGTGGACAACAGGGCTAATGCTCCAAGTGGACAGCTGCAACAGGCCAGGCCCTGCAAGGTCCATGATACACACTGGCTGGAACATGGAATGCGCACGCCTGTCGCGGAGCCCGTGAAATACCCCCACCGTGCCTCAGGGCCCCGCTACGTTACTCCCCCAGCCCACGACTTTTCACCCCAAGGGCCCATTGCGTCACTCCTGAACTCCAGCTCGGCCACCAAGCCCGAACCGTGCTAGCCCGACAGCCCACCGAGTCCCTGCAGGAGTGACCCAGAGCCACCGCTAGTGGCATAACGGCCGGGAGGTTCTGGGCACGGCTGGAGAAATCACTCCAGGGCACCTTTGCTTAAAGTGCAGGCCCCTCACAGCCCCAGGCCGGGATCTCCTTCTCGCCAGTTTGCCCCACTCCCCAGCGCGCTCCTTGAGGCGTGTGTCTCTGTCTGGGCCACCTGCAGTACTGTCAGTTGGCTACCATACAGCCCTGGTGCCCTGATCCTGTTTGCTGCCCTGCATGCTGCAGTGACGTGGATGGCCGCCCCACGGCGCTAGGCGGAGAACCAGAGGGTTAGAGATAGGCCATGCTGTCATCTGGCTGAACTTTTGTGTGGGGTCTGGAAGCTATTTGAATTCCCAGGGTGGCTATTGGCCCCAAATGTTGTTCCTCGGGCGGGGAGGGGGTATGTGAGGTGTCGAATGAAAGCTGCTGATGCCCTGAAGCTATATGTGCTACTTGTGTGTCTGTAGCATGGACGTAGGCAGAGTTATAGACGTTTAGCTCTGCAGCTGTGTGAGAAATGCTTCAGTGCTGAGGTTCACAGAGGGAGGTGGGGCTCCACCCCAGCCAGGAGAATAGACTGAGCAGAGGCCCAGATGGCCAACGCTCACTTTGTGACGGTGGGTTTCCTGCTGGGCCTGCAACGAATGGGAACTCGGCACAGTGACCCACCGGCTCAGGTGGTGGGCCAAGGCCCATGGAGCAGAATAGAATTGTCCCTCCGCGTATGAAAAGCTGTGAGATGGGCCCTGGCAGGGACTTTCTTGGTTCCTCAGTCTTCATGAGTTAAGCCTGTCTGGACTGGGGGCCCATCCCTCAGCAGGATGAGGTGGATTTAGCAGTGTCCATATTGGATCTTTTGTCTTGTGGTCTCCAAGGGGCCATGGTCCAGCATGTGGACTCCAGCGGGCCGGACCTACGATGCTCCAATGACTGCATCTATGTAACATGAAATGAACTTTCAGAGACTTTCAAGAATCAGCAAATAACATCGCTGGCTGCGTCGGAAGTTATGACTGAAGCATGTAAAGTTTTGCTTTAACAATTCTTCTCTCTAACCCTGTTCTTTCTTTTTTGTTAATAAATCTTTAGATATTGGATCTAAAGAATTGCTGAGCGTGTTGTGTTGGGTAAAACCCAAGTATATATTGACCAGGGGCTGGGGCTGGGCCCTTTGGGACCTGAAACAATCTGTGTGGAGTTTGGTGAAATAGGCTTAAGAGCCTCTCACCTTAATTTGGGGGTTGTTGGTCTGGGCTGGTAGAGCAGCTGGGAAGTCTGGGGGTTTGCTGATGTGGCTCTGGCTGGCCAGTGGGGTGGCAGAGGTGCTGTGGTGGCTGGTTGGATTTGCCTTAGTGAGAAGGAAATCGCAGCCTGAGGCTGTAAGCAGCCTGGATTTTGAGCAAAGTTTCCCTGGATTGCGTTCTCTTGCTGTGCCCAGAAACCCCGTCCTATTTCACCTGCCAACACACTCTAGTCCTTTCCCTTGCAGGGATTTGCTTTCCAAGCATGGGATGGTTGGTGGGAGCCTTTCTGGGCCAGTGGCAAACACCAGCTGCTTCTAAGAAAGGTCCCACTTGAGCCTAATCAGGCACTTGGCTGCCAACGTCTGGAAGTGAGAAATTCCTTCCTGACCCCCGCACTGGCAGAAAATTTAGGGGCGGCAGCTCAGTAGCCTTCATCACACTCAGAAGCAAAAAACCTGTAATCTACAGACAGACCCAGTAGCCTAATGGAGGATTGCAGAGTTGTGGATTCAAGTCCTACCTGTGTTGATTGTGTTGCATTTTCTGCTGGGAAAGGGAGCCACTCCTGGGAGCACAGCAGTGTCACTGCCTCTCCCAAAGATGCTCTTGTCCCCTATGACTCCTCCTGTACTAACCAAACATGGATGACGTCTTTCTAATTTGGACCCCTGGTATAGAGACTCTAGGAGAATTCCACAGAGACTCTAACAATCTGCACCCCACCATCAACTTATGCCTTGACCACTCCACACAAGAGATACCTTTCCTGGACACTACAGTACAAATCAAGGATGGCCTGATCGGTACCACACCCTACCGGAAACCCACTGATCGCTAGACTTACCTACATGCTTCTAGCTTCCATCCTGCACACACAACACAATCCATCATTTCTAGTCAAGCCCTGAGATACAATCGCATCTACTCTGATCCTAGTGACAGAGGCTGAAAAGTACAAGATCTCTACCATTGATCCGAAGAAGTGGGTCTGTCCCACGAAAGCTCATCACCGAATAAATCTTTTGGGTAGTCTTTAAAGTGCTGCATTTCGGCTGCTTTGTTTTGTAAGATCTCTACCAAACATTCATAAACCTGAATTACCCACCAGGTTAAATAAAAAAAAAAAAAGAACAAATCAGCAGGGCTAGATGAATACCCAGAAACCAACTACCCCAAGATAGGTCCAAAAAAGCCAAGAACAGAACACCACTGGTCATCACCTACAGCCCCCAACTCAAACCACTGCAACGAATTATTAAAGACCTACAACCTATCCTTAATCATGATGCCACACTCCAGAAGGACCTCGGTGACAGGCCTGTTCTCTCCTACAGACGACCTCCCAACCTTATCAGGCTTCTCTCTACCAATCATAGGCTGTACCACCAAAATACTAATCCTGGAACTTTTCCTTGTAACAAGCCCTGTTGCCAGCTTTCCCCACATATCTGTGCTGGAGATTTCATCCCTGGACCTAACCACATTAAGTACAGGATCAAGTGTTGACGCTGATAGAGAGAGCGCTGAGGTCACGCTTGCACGCGTCCTTGTACAGCAATTTAGGTCGCCCTTTCGGCCTCTTTCCAGACGCCAGCTCGCCGAAGAGGAGGTCCTTCGGTATTCGGCCATCCGTCATGCGTGAGACATGGCCCAGCCAGCGCATACGCCTCTGTTTGAGAAGGGTGACCATGGAGGTGGCGCCTGCCCTCTCAAGCGCTGCGCTATTGGGGACCTTGTCCTGCCATGAGATACCGAGTATGCGCCTAAGGCAGCGCATGTGGAATGTGTTGAGCCTCTGACCCCCTCTACAATGCTCACACACCACGTATATCGGACAGACCACAAACGCTCTTCGACAAAGAATGAACGGACATAGAGCAGACATTAAAAAACTCCAAATACCCCAAGCTCTCAGCCCGCACTTTACTGGAGCGGGCCATTCTGTTAAAGACCTGAGAGCTTGTGTGCTACTGAAAAGGGACTTTAACGGCCGTCTACAGAGGGAATGCTCAGAACTAACATTCGTATTCAAATTTGACACATTAACATGTGGTTTGAAGATGGACAGCAACTACCTGCCCCATTATAAGGATTCTTTTACCTTTTAAGTGCTTTCTTGTTTTATCTAACTCTTAACTCCCCCCACCCCAGCCCCGCCAGCCCTCTGCTCTTCTGACTTGCCAACCTTGATGACGATTTGTGGACCTCTGTGCTTTATATATTGTGTCTGTTCTGGTCTGGCTATGATCTGAAGAAGTGGGTCTGTCCCATGAAAGCTCATCACTGAATAAATTATTTTGCTAGTCTTTAAAGCGCTAACAGACTGCTGTTTTGGTTTGCTAGAATACAGACTAACACGGCTCTCTCTGTCCCAAAGAAGCCGAAGTTAAGGGTCTTGCAGGCGGGCAAGCTGGAGGTGACGCATGGGCTGCTTTACCGCCCAGCCTGCTGCTCAGAGTGTGCCCTAGAGAACCGATCCGAGTTTACGGGGATCAGCAGCTGCTGTCACAGTAACTGACTTCAAGCCAACTGTGGGGCGGAGGGAAGGGAATCCATACGTCCACACTCAGTACGCCAAGAATCAGGGGCACCATGTGGGAAGAGTTTAGCTACACACCCCTGCCAAGCTCTGAATGTGCCATTACATTTTCCCTCATTTGCCCTCCCCTAAAATTAGACACAGCCACAGCTTTGCCCTCCAGTCTCCATACGTTTCCGAAGGAGCCCCCCTACAGGCCTCAGGGAGACGGCTGTGCCTGTACGCAAATCATCGTCAATCCCAAATGCCTTCCCAACATGGGCCAATGGGGTGCGGGTGTCCCAAGCACCGACAGAGTCCAAATAATGCTTCATTTGGTGTGCCGATGTTCTGGGAAGCAGCATCCCCCCAGCCGTGCCCCTGCGCAGCACTGTCTGATGCAGCCTTTCGGCAGGGAGTCGGAAATGACCATGTTGAGTGGCTCCATTCAGCTCAATGGCCGGTAACTCTAAAACCTGGTTGTGTTCTAATGTTAACTCGCTTGTTGCAGACTGTTTAAACAGAGGTACCCAACTGTAGCACAGCCTGGCCTGGGATCTGTCCCCCTCCTCCCCGCCCCGGACCTGTTTGCTGGAAAACCAGCTGCCGCAGCCGGTTGCTGACAGCTTTGCAAAGATCTTTGCAAAAGCTGAACAAACCTGAGCTGCTGCCCCTGTTCTCAAGCATTCTTCATCCAAAGGGCAAACCCCCTGGGCTCCCCGTTTAGCTGGTGGGCATTTGGACAATGTGAACAGGCAGGGCCCAGCTCTGCCTCCAAGCTAGAGGTGTGTGAGCCCAGTGGCTGGGGGTGGAAGTGGGGAGGTGGCTCTGGTTTCCAGCAAGGCAGTGTTAGAAGGCTTTCCCTTTATCCCTCCCCCAGCTGTCATGACAGAAGCGGAAATCAGGAGATCAGAAGCCTGAGGTAAGTTAGTTCCAAGCAAGTGCCCCCCTAGCTCTGCAACCTGGCCAAATCTGCTCCCCAGGGTTCCTCTGCCAGCCTGACACCGCAGAGCTTTCATGCTGTGTCGCCTCCCAGCTCAGACACTGCAGAACACCGCGCTGGCCCCATTCCCTGACACCCCCGCTGATTAGGCCTCGCTAGACCTGCAGTGTGTGCCCTTAACCACATCCCTTATAGTCACCAACCACTTGTGTGGGTCCTGAGACAGAAGGCTTCATCCCACCTCCTTGGTATCCCACGGGGGAGGGGTCATGGGAGAGAATGCGTTCTGGCCACGGCCAGGATTTTCTTTACCTTTGACTGTTGCTTTTGCTGCCCCCGCTCCTTCCCAGTCCTCTTGCCAGTCCTAACTGGGCCTCATTTGACTTCAGTTTGAGAGAGGGAACCAGGCAACCTTCCCGTGTAGGCTCATGTGTTACATTCCCACCACAGCCCAAATCTCAGTCCATAACCCTGAAGCAGCTCTGATCTGTTCCCATTAGCACAGCAAACCCAGTCAGCCACACACAACAGACAGCCTTTTTGCTATTTGTTCACACATAATTTTTCTACCAAATATTACATGCACTAGCCACTTGGAAGCTTACTAAGGAACCTTTAAAATGTGTGTTGCCTTTTTTTTTTTCTTCTAAGTTGAGTTTTTCAGCTGGTTTTAATAAAACTGGTTTCTGAAGAAACCCCACATATTTTAAAAACTCACAACCAAAAAGAAAAAAAGGCTGCGTCTACACGTGCACGCTACTTCGAAGTAGCGGCAGTAACTTCGAAATAGCGCCCGTCACGTCTACACGTGTTGGGCGCTATTTCGAAGTTGAAATCGACGTTAGGCGGCGAGACGTCGAAGTCGCTAACCCCATGAGGGGATGGGAATAGCGCCCTACTTCGACGTTCAACATCGAAGTAGGGACGTGTAGACGATCCGCGTCCCGCAACATCAAAATAGCGGGGTCCTCCATGGCGGCCATCAGCTGGGGGGTTGAGAGATACTCTCTCTCCAGCCCTTGCGGGGCTCTGTGGTCACCGTGGGCAGCAGCCCTTAGCCCAGGGCTTCTGGCTGCTGCTGCTGCAGCTGGGGGTCCGTGCTGCATATACAGGGTCTGCAACTAGTTGTTGGCTCTGTGTATCTTGCACTGTTTAATGAAAGTGTGTCTGGGAGGGGCCCTTTAAGGGAGCGACTTGCTGTTGAGTCCGCCCCGTGACCCTGTCTGCAGCTGTGCCTGGCTCCCTTATTTCGATGTGTGCTACTTTGGCATGTAGACGTTCCCTCGCTGTGCCTATTTCAATGTTGGGCTGAGCAACATTGATGTTGCCAGCCCTGGAGGACGTGTAGACGTTATTCATCGAAATAGCCTATTTCGATGTCACAACATCGAAATAATCTATTTCGAAGTTGGGTGCACGTGTAGACGTAGCCAAAGTAAGTTAAAACTACACAGGTTTTTTTTCCCCAAAAAACCTGTGTCTAAGGCTGCGTCTACACGTGCACGCTACTTCGAAGTAGCGGCAGTAACTTCGAAATAGCGCCCGTCACGTCTACACGTGTTGGGCGCTATTTCGAAGTTGAAATCGACGTTAGGCGGCGAGACGTCGAAGTCGCTAACCCCATGAGCGGATGGGAATAGCGCCCTACTTCGACGTTCAACATCGAAGTAGGGACGTGTAGACGATCCGCGTCCCGCAACATCGAAATAGCGGGGTCCTCCATGGCGGCCATCAGCTGGGGGGTTGAGAGATACTCTCTCTCCAGCCCTTGCGGGGCTCTGTGGTCACCGTGGGCAGCAGCCCTTAGCCCAGGGCTTCTGGCTGCTGCTGCTGCAGCTGGGGGTCCGTGCTGCATATACAGGGTCTGCAACTAGTTGTTGGCTCTGTGTATCTTGCACTGTTTAATGAAAGTGTGTCTGGGAGGGGCCCTTTAAGGGAGCGACTTGCTGTTGAGTCCGCCCCGTGACCCTGTCTGCAGCTGTGCCTGGCTCCCTTATTTCGATGTGTGCTACTTTGGCGTGTAGACGTTCCTTCGCTGTGCCTATTTCGATGTGGTGCCGCGCAACGTCGAAGTTGAACATCGACGTTGCCAGCCCTGGAGGACGTGTAGACGTTATTCATCGAAATAGCCTATTTCGATGTCGCAACATCGAAATAAGCTATTTTGAAGTTGGGTGCACGTGTAGACGTAGCCTAAAAGATTAACATTTAAGAAACTACATGGTTAAAACTCAAACAACCACCCCCTGAGTGGTTTTTATTTTGCTAGAGTAAAAACTAGCAAAGCTTATCGTATATCAGTAAGCTTGCAGGATGGACACCCCCCAGGGATCCCTGTGCAACCCATACCTTTACCAGTAACGGTGACTACCCTAGAGTCCACAACAACTTCAAGCATGGGTGAGAACCCACATTTCTTACATGCATCATAGCATAAATTGTGACTTTACAAGAACATGCTCATGACAAGAGATGAAACCTCACAGCTTCACCTGCTCCCATCAGACTTTGTTGAGAGGGTATTACATATGCATCTATTGAGATTTTCATGCAAATACGCTCTGAAGCACACAGGCCCTAAAGCCTTTCCCAGTCCTGAGCTCCTGCTGGCACATTCCTTACACACACATATCAACAAGTCCACCCCCAAACTCTGTCCCAGGCTGAGGAAGACGCCTATATGCTAAAACGTCTGTTGGCCAAGCCATGTACGGTCGATTCCTGATTCACGCAGCCTCAAGTTGAGTGAATCTTTGGTTGCCATGAGCTGGAGTGTTGAGGAATTGAGCCCTGTCTCCAGGCTGCCGAACAGCTAAACAAGTCTGGATACCGATGAATGCAATAGAAGCATCACTGGTGTCCAGACTTCAATAATTAAAAAAAAGGCTACGTCTGCACGTGCCCCAACCTACAAAATGAGCCTGCAAATGGTCATTTCGAGGTTTATTAGTTGAACGCTGAAATGGCTATTCAGTGTCTTGTTAGCGTGTGGGGTTCAGCAGTGCTTGGAAATTAACGTGCGTTACTGCCGCGCGGCGCGGCCAGGCGGGGCTTGGGGCTCCTTTTCCAAACTTGATGCGAATAATGGGACTTTGAAGCAGGCGGGGTCCTTGCGGACAGGAGCCCTGTCGGGACGCGCCGCGGGCTGCAAGGCACGTTAATTTGGAGGCGCCGCTGCCGCCCGCACGCTAACGAAGCGCTGCGTTTGCATTTCAGTGCTTCGTTAGTAAACTTCAAAATGGCCATTTGCGTGGCCATTTCGAAGTTTGGGGCACGTGTAGACACGGCCGAAGTGTGGGTGAGTCTGGTTCTGTACGAGAACCTGTTTTACTTTTCAGAAGCAGTTGCAATGGAGGTTTGTTTATTAGCTCGAAGCTCTGTGAGTATCAGACTCCACTGAGCATTTTACAGGTATTGCTGTTTTCTGTGGTTTGAAATGGCTCAAGAGGAGGGCTGGGGGATTTGTACATGTGAGTTTTGCCTTTTCTGTAAAGTATTGGAGCTGGCGCATGGTGCTCTCTTGGGGGGGACAAGGTCCCATAAATGTTGTTCTCGGTCTTGTGGCCACTCTCTGTGTTTCCTGGCATGGGTGCCAGGGTGTTGGAGAGGTGGGACCTGCTTTCTCTGATACGCAGCCTTCTCAAGGCCAAGCTGGCTGGCTGCTTTGAAAACAGTTGTGAAAATCCAGCGGCCCTTTGTGCTCTAGAGAACAGACTGGCCCTGCTGGTTGGTCTGGTGGGGAGAGAGCTACGCAGGACAGATGCGTCCCTCCCTGCCAGGACACCCAGCAGAGCCCCATGAGGTACACAGCCCCCAGCAGAGCCCCCTGGGGTCCACCCCTTCCCCCTTACAGCCAACAGCTTTGTTCGGGGACGGTGACACAAGCCCTGAGGTAAGTGGGGAAGGAAGGAGGAATAACAAAGGACGACCACTCGTTCGAAAGGAGAAAGTCGGCCAATCAGCTAATTGTCTCAGGTGTTTGTACAGGAATGCGAGAAGCCTGGGAAACAAACAGGAGAAATTAGAGGCCCTGGCAGAGTCAAAGGAGTATGAGGTGACTGGAAGAACGGAGACGTGGTGGGATGACTCACATAACTGGAGCACGGTCATGGAAAGGTATAAACTGCTCAGGAAGGACAGGCTGGGGGGAAAAGGAGGAGGCGTTGAGCTCCATGTGTGGGAGCAGCATGATGGCTCAGAGCTCCAGTATATGGAGGGATAAAAGCCAGTTGAGAATCTTTGGGTTGAGCTTAGACGCGGAAGCAACAGAGGTGATGTTGTGGTTGGGGGGGTTGTTGGAAGGCAGTTAACATGGACTGGAGGAGAGAAACAATGGTTGAGGAACCAATTTCCTGTCTTAGGGGTCTCACCTCAGGCCTCCCTTTCCCAGGATGTCTCTGCCGGCTGTACTGACACCTCTGTGCTGCGCTGTGTCTCTGTTAACTAATAAAACCCTCGTTCTCCCTGCTGAGCAAGAGCCACTTGGCTGCAGTTGAGGTACAGTGCTTGGGACCCCGAACCCGATCACAGCTGGTGACAGCGGTGGGATGTACTGCGCCTGCAGATGGGCTTCCAGCAGCAAGTGACGGGGTGCAGTAGAAGGATGGAGGTGTATAAGAGCTGGGGTGCTGGAGGCAGAACAAAGCAATTTTGGGGAGTCATGGGGTGCTGCAGTGTCGGCTGGCGAGTCAGCACCCCAGGGAACAGTGGGGAGATGGATTACACCCAACTCCTGAAGGCAGCCCTTGTGTGGCTGTGCAGAGAGAAGGGTCTGACTGTGGGAAAGGCAACCAAGGCCTAGCTGATTGCCCAGTTGGAAGAGAATGACCGGTCCTGGGACCTGGATGTGGTCCAGGTATGGAGTAGCTGGTTATACCCTGTGAGCGTCACCCTCAGGCAGCATGGGGGCCAGAACTCTGCCAGACCGATGCGGTGGCCACCGGGCCACACTCCTCTAGCAGGGGTTCACCCGGGGCGGGGTCCCTCTCGGCAGATGTGCCACGGCTGGAGATCAAGGTATGGCTGGAGGAATGGGAGGACCAGGAGAAGGAGCTCTATGATGAGAGAGCGGCAGCATGAGCGGGCCTTGGGGGAGCTGAGAAGCCCAGAGGCAGTGAGCAGCGAGAGGGCCAGGAGGCCTGGGACTGGGGGTCACTTAGAGATGCACGTGCTGGCCCAGCATAAGGATGGGGGGGGACCTGGGTGGGTTTCTTACCTCCTTTGAGTGAACGTGCAAGTTGAACCAGGTACCCTCAGTGGAATGGCTCCAGAAGCTCACCCCCGGCTGGCTCAGAGGTGCTGGAGGGGCTGCAGCCTGAGCACTACAAACAGGCCCTGCTGCATAAATTCACGCTGAGCCCCGAGATGTACAAGAAGTTGTTCCAGGAGGCATAGAAGGGGCCGGAGGAGACCTGTGCAGACCTGGCCTCCCGTCTGCCACAGAACTACGGCAAGGGGGTGTGTGGGATGGGAGCCCAGACTGTAGAGGACCTGGTTAAGCTGATGGTCCATGTGTCCTGGAACGGTTCCATGGAGTGTGTCTCAGCCAGAGGACTCTCTCAGCGTGGAGGAGCTGGCAGATGACTTCACGGACAGCTGGGCTGAGCATGAAGGAGAGTCCTGGAGAAAGGAGAATCGGGGGGGGCGGGGTGTCCAGCAGCAGCTGCTGCTGGTTCCCCAAAGGTATCGCCCGAGGCACCCCCTGTTGAGGCTGCTTCAGACCTTTCATTGGCCAGGGACATTTGCGGGCGTGCAGTGGGACTGCCAGACCTGCAGCTCCTGCCAGGGGCTGGGGAAAGCTGCCCTGAGGCATCTGCCCACCCGAGGAGCCCTCCCAGAAGGTAGCGATAGATACAGTGGGGCCCACTGGCAAGGCAACCCAGCTGGGGAAGAAATACACCCAGGTGGGGCCTGACTCTGCCCTCCCAAGGTGGACACGGCAGCAGACTTTCTGCTGGCCATTTCCAGCAGGGTTGGGTCCCCCCAGGAGGTCCTCAGCAACCAAGGGGCTGACTTCATGTCCACCCTGCTCCGGTGCAGGTGGGGGAAACCAGGGATCTGGCTTGCCTGGGCCTTGGGGCATTAGTCCCGGCCCCACGGGCTGCTGGGAAGGTTCCTTGGGATATGGAGAAGGGGTGCCGCTGCATAAAGGCCTCCGGCATCTCAGGACTGTGAGGAGCACTTGTCCCACCTGCTGTTTGCACCCAGGGACCCCAAGGGCCCACCAGCTTCCCCCCCACCTAAGCTGTGGTGCAGAAGGGGGAGGGAACCCCTGGGCTTGCTGAGAGAGTTGGGGGGACTCCCCTGGGTGGACAGTGGGGGGTGGAGGACATCCTGGCTTTCCGGGAACGGCTTGCAGAGCTCATGGGCCTGCCTAGGGAGCCCCTGGGCAGAGCCCAAGGGAAGAGGAGGGGCTGGTGTGACCGCGGGGGGAGCTGGGCTGGCCTGGCCCCCAATGTCGTCCAGCCACCAGACAAGGTGGATCAGCTCCTGCAGGACGTCAGGGAGGCAGGCCCCAGCGAAGGGGAGCGCCGCTGGCTCAATTGATGTTTAACCCCAGGGCGCAGGGCCCAAACTTCCCCAGCTCCCTGGCTGAGTGACCCTGCTCAGCTTGGTCTGGAAGGGGGGAGCGATGTGCTGTGGGGGGGTGGATGTGTGAGTGACAGGCCCAGCAGCTCCCACGGGCCGGGGATGACCCCTGCGGCTGTAGCCTAAGCTGCCAGGTAACACCCTGGGCCGACCACAGCCAGGGAGGAGCCTGGCTGGGTGTGAATTAGACACGGCAGTTAGTGGGGGGCAGTTAGCCTGGACTGGAGGAGAGGAACAAAGGGGGAACTGAGGCCGTGGTGTGGAGGGCTCCTCTCCCCAGGACCGGCTGGAATGACTGTCTCTGCCGGCTGCATGGACCCCACTGTGCTGAGCTGGGCCTCTGGCGACACAAAATGCCCATTCCACCTGCTGAGTCACTCCTGCCTGCAGCGGGGCGGGGGGCAGAGCTTGGGGGCCCCTGAAGCCCATCACCCTCCTGCCTGTGGCTGGGGGGGCAGAGCTTGGGGACCCCTGAACCCCTCACCCTCCTGCCTGCGGCTGGGGGGCAGAGCTTGGGGACCCCTGAACCCATCACACTCCTGCCTGCAGCGGGGGGGGGGGCAGAGCTTGGGGACCCCTGAACCCATCACACTCCTGCCTACAGCGGGGGGGGGCAGAGCTTGGGGACCCCTGAACCCCTCACCCTCCTGCCTGCGGCTGGGGGGCAGAGCTTGGGGACCCCTGAACCCATCACACTCCTGCCTACAGCGGGGGGGGGCAGAGCTTGGGGACCCTGAACCCCATCACACTCCTGCCTGCGGCCGGGGGCAGAGCTTGGGGACCCCTGAACCCATCACACTCCTGCCTACAGCGGGGGGGGGCAGAGCTTGGGGACCCTGAACCCCATCACACTCCTGCCTGCGGCCGGGGGCAGAGCTTGGGGACCCCCTCACATCCCTAGGGCTGTCCCTGGGCTGGGGGCTGGTAATATGGAGCTGCACTAGCCACTGCGCTGGTGGGCGGAAATGCTGAGAGAATTCTTACCCTCCCCCGGACGAGCCCCTTGCTCCAGGGACCATCCCCCGTGGCGCTGAGCCCCAGCATTGCCCCAGCGGGGCCGAGCTGGCTGGACCTGCAGACCTGGGAGCCTCAGACAGCCCGGCTCTGCATTGCTGCCCCGGGCGGATCCGTGCCACAGGGTGGGAGTTGGGCAGGTATCGTTTAACTCCACTGCTCTGATTGTGCTGCCCGGCCAGCCGGTACGTCCCTCCCGGCAGCCAGGAAGGAGCTCGTCTCCCAACTGGGGCTGCAGCTCCAGAATCGGGGCCCCCCCAGGGCCAAGGTGGAGGTTTCCTTCCACTGTGACTCAGAGCAAAGCGCTGCCTCCCCCCTTCCCCATTGCGCTCCAGCTGCCCGGTACTTCTGCACGAGCTGGCCGGGGCTGCAGGCTCCGGCTGCATCTCTGGCTGTTGTGCATCTCTCTAAGTAGCAGGGCCCACAACTCCTTAACACCCAGCAGCTGTCCCCTGACCCCCACTATCGACAGCTTCCTCCTGTGGGCTCGGCTGGGAGATACCGGCAGCCCAGTGCCAGCCTCAGGCTGCCCAGCCATGCCAAGGCCTGCCTTGGGGGGGCAGAATCAGGTTCCGGGCAGGACAGCAGGGGTGGCTGGTGGGGGGAGCTGGCAGAGGGGACGGGCGAGGGTCTGGCAATAGGGCTGACGGGCTGTGTTGCAAAGGGCCTGTGTGGGCCAGAGCTGGGGCTGCAAGAGGCAGCGCTCATCTGCCTTAATTTCTCTCCAGGAGTAATGCAGCCGGGCCCTGGGCCTCGCCCTGACCTGCGCCCGGGTCCCTCCTCACCGGCTTGCAGGGAGCCCCCGTGCCTGCTGCTCCTGGCCCAAGCAGAGGGATGAAGCCTCTGCAGGACTAGGGCAGAGGTGCTGGGGGTGTGCTCAGGCCAGGACTGAGCTGCTCCCGGGGTGCCCAGCCCAGCTGGCAGGCCTAGCCCGGCCCCAGGGGGCTCTCTGCAGCCAGGGGAGGCTCGTCTTGCTGCGGGCGGGTGCAGCCGGAGGAGAGCTGCAGGGCCCCACGGCGGCGAGCTGAGGGCGAGGCTCTGCTTTGGGCTGTGCAGCTTGGTGCTTGCCCCACACCTGGCCCTGGCGCTCAGCTCCTCTGGCCGGGCACCCCAGGGCGAGAAGCTCGGGAGGGGGGACCCGGCATTCTGGGGCAGAGCTCGGCCCCCCACAGCCGGGGCACTCGAGCCTGTGTGCACCGTCTCTGCCTCGGTACAGGCCCTCTTCCGGCTGGCGCAGCCCCTGGGGTCTCAGCCCCTGCCTGGTTCACTGCCCCTTTCCTGCCCCCCTCGCCCCCGGTGATCCCACCTTCCTTTGAGGGCCTCACTGCCCACCACTGACATGGCCACGTCCCTGTCGGCGCCTTTCCCCTCCCCGAGGGCAGTCATATCCTCTGGCCTGGCGCCCCAGCCAGCCAGCAGCTCTCTCCTCCAGCTGGGGAGCGCCAGGAGGGCTGCAGGGCCCAGCTGAGAGCGGCCTGGGGGGGTACAGGGGAGCGGTGGAGCCGGCCTGAGGCCGTTGGGCTGGGGGGGGGCGGGGGCAGGAAGGTACAGGGCTGGGCCTGGGGCAGGATGAACTCTGCAAGCCCATGACCTTGGTAGGCGCTGCAGGCTGGGGGCGGGGGGGTGGGCAATGAGAACAGCTCTGGGGCAGGGAGTGGGGTGAGGGTAATTTCCTGGCTCAGGGCACTACCCTACCCGCCCCGGCACCACTCGGGGCCACCGGCAGCATCCTGGGGCACGGCTCCCCGGTGACCACCTCACAGCAACAGCTGGGTCATTGGGGTGTCTCACACACACACACATCCCCGTATTGGTCCTCTCCTGGCCCTTCAGCACAGGGCCCGTGTGGGGAGTGTGGTGGGGCTGGGAGCAGGGAGAGGGGGGATGCGGGGGCTGAAAGGTGGATTCTGGAGGCTGCAAGAAGGGAATTTTGGGGTGGCTGGAAGAGGGGGATTTCAGAGGGGCTGGAAGAGGGGTATTGGGGGGGGTCTGGGGGTAGGGGCAGGTAGCGGGGTATTTTGGGGGGGCTGAAAGGGGGGTATTTTGGGGTTCTGGGGGTAGGGGCAGGGAGAGAGGGATTGGGGGGCTGGAAGGGGGTATTTTGGGGGGCTGGGGTGGGGGTGGGGTTAGGGGCAGGGAGAGAGGGATGGGGGGCTGGAAGGGAGTATTTTGGGGGGCTGGGGTGGGGGTGGGGGTAGGGGTAGGGGCAGGGAGAGAGGGATGGGGGGCTGGAAGGGAGTATTTTGGGGGCTGGAGGTGGGGGTGGGGGTAGGGGCAGGGAGAGGGGGATTTTGGGGGGCTGGGAGCAGCAGCGGTGCAGCTGGAAGGTTTTTCTCCCTCCCTCGGCCTCTGACGAGAGCAGCAGGAGCCCGGTGCCGCCAGACTGGACGCTGGTCCGTGTGGTCACTGAGAGCAGCATCGGACACAGTGTGGCCCCTGTCCCGGAGGGTCAGCGCCAGAGCCAGCGCCAAGGGACTGGCAGGTCCCACCGAGGGGTTGAGCCAGCGGGAAGCCCTGGCAAACGCCTCTCTGCCACAAGGGGCCTCTGGCAGAAGCCTGACACACAACAATGCCACCCCCAGCGCCCCAGTTCTCCCCGGGGGACAGGACGGGGTTTCCGGGCGTAGCTGGCGGAATCAATCCAGGGATCTTTGCTTGCAGTCCAGGCCACTTACCGCCCCAGGCTGGGATTTCCTTCTTACCAAGGCAAAGCCAACCAGCCTCACCGGCCAGCCAGACACCACACAAGCAAACCCCCAGACTTCCCAGCTGCTCTAGCAGCCCAGCCCAACAACCCCCAAATTCAGGTGAGAGGCTCTTAAGCCTATTTCACCAAACTCCACACGGATGGTTCCAGTTCCCAAAGGGCCCAGCCCCTGCCCCTGCCCCTGGTCAATATACACTTGGATCTTACCCATACAACAAGCTTACTGATGCTTTAGCGCTAATATCTAAAGGTTTACTAATAAAGAAGAAAGAACAGGGGTTAGAGAGAAGAACTGTTAAAGCAAAACTTTACATGCATCAGTTATAACTTCTGACACAGCCTGTGGAGTTATTTGCTGACTCTTGGAGGGACCTGAAAGCTCATTTCAGGTTACATAGATTCCATTATCAAAACATTGTAGGTCCGGCCTCCTGGGGCCCACATGCTGGGACATGGCCCCTTGGAGACCCAAAGAAAAAGGAGCCGAGCTGGAAACTACTAAGGCCACATCATCCCACTGAGGGATTGCGCACCGCCCCCCCGCCCCCCCCCCAGTCTGGACAGGCTCAGTTCATGAGGACTGAAGACCCAAGAAAGTCCCTGCCAGGGCCCATCTTACAGCTTTTCATATGCAGAGGGAATAAATGGTAAATGGGAATAAATGGTAAATTTTCACAATGGAGGGGGGTAACTAGTGGTGTTCCCCAGGGGTCAGTCCTGGACCGATCCTGTTCAACTTGTTCATCAATGATTGAGAAAATGAGGTAAGCAGTGAGGTGGCAAAGTTTGCAGATGACGCCAAGTTGTTCAGGGCAGTCAAAACCAAAAGGGATTGTGAAGAACTACAAAAAGATCTCAGCAAACTGAGTGATTGGGCAGCAAAATGGCAAATGAAATTTAATGTGGGGAAGTGTAAGGTAATGCACATTGGAAAAAATAACCCAAATTACACATACAACGTGATGGGGTCAAATCTAGATATGACAGATCAGGAAAGGGATCTTGGAGTTATAGTGGATAGTTCTCTGAAGACATCCACGCAGTGTGCAGTGGCAGTTAGTAAAGTAAATAGGATGTTAGGAATTATGAAAAAAGGGATAGATAATAAGACAAAAGATATCATACTTCCCCTATATAAAACTATGGTACATCCACATCTTGAGTACTGCGTGCAGATGTGGTCTCCTCACCTCAAAAAAGATATATTGGCATTAGAAAAGGTTCAGAAAAGGGCGACTAAGATGATTACGGGTTTGCAACGGGTCCCATATGGGGAGAGGCTAGAGAGACTGGGACTTTTCAGTCTGGAAAAGAGGCAAGTGAGGGGCGATATGATAGAGGTATATAAAATCATGAATGGTGTGGAGAAAGTGAATATAGAAAAATTATTTATCTTTTCCCATAATACAAGAACTAGGAGACACCAAATGAAATTGATGGGAAGTAGGTTCAAAACTAATCAAAGGAAATTTTTCTTCACACAGCGCACAGTCAACCTGTGGAACTCCTTGCCCGAGGAGGCTGTGAAGGCCAGGACTCTATTAGGGTTTAAAAAAGAGCTTGATAAATTTTTGCAGGTTAGGTCCATAAATGGCTATTAGCCAGGCGTAAAGTATGGTGCCCTAGCCTTCAATACAGGGGCAGGAGATGGATGGCAGGAGATAAATCACTTGATCATTGTCTTCTGTTCTCCTTCTCTGGGGCACCTGGCATTGGCCACTCTCGGCAGACGGGATACTGGGCTGGATGGACCTTTGGTCTGACCCAGTATGGCCATTCTTATGCTCTTATGAGGGACAATTCCATTTTGCCCCATGGGCCTTGGCCCACCACCTGGGCCGGTGGGTCACTGTGCCGAGTTCCCATTTGTTGCAGGCCCAGCAGGAAACCCACCATCACAAAGTGAGTGTTGGCCATCTGGGCCTCTGCTCAGTCTATTGTCCTGGCTGGGGTGGAGCCCCACCTCCCTCTGTGAAGCTCAGCACTGAAGCATTTCTCACACAGCTGCAGAGCTAAACGTCTATAACTCTGCCTACGTCCATGCTACAGACACACAAATAGCACACATAGCTTCAGGGCATCAGTAGCTTTCATTCGACACCTCACATACCCCCACCCCCAGCAACATTTGGGGCCAATAGCCACCCTGGGCATTCAAATGGCTTCCAGAACCAGCATAAACTCCAGCCACATATGACACCCAGACTGACCCGAACCTACAGCAGCGACACCCTCCCTCCCGGCTTCTCCAGCCAGGCAGGCTCTGCCAGCCAGCTGTCCTGCGAGGGGCTGCGCTCTGGAAGCGAGTGGGAAGGGGCAGGTGTATAAAAGCAGCCATTGCAGAGCAGGGTATGTCACCGTTTACGTGCTGACAGGCGTTTACAGCAGCACTAAGGCCCCACGCAGCTGAGGGTGCAGGTGTTCAGGCTCAAAGGAGGAAGCCTGGAGTGTAGTCCACTTCCTGGATAATTCCCTGCCCGCCCATACCAACCCTCTGTTCGGCACTGGTGAGGCCCCCATCTGGAATATTGTGTCCAGTTTGCCCACCCCCCACCCCCCAGTATAAAAAGGATGTGGATTTGCTGGAGCAGGTTCAGTGAAGGGCAACAAAAATGATTAAGGGTCTGGAGCACAAGACCTGTGAGGAGAGGCTGAGGGATTTGGGCTTGTTTAGTTTACAGAAGAGAAGGCTGATGGGGTGATTTAATAGCAGCCCTCAACTTCCGGAAGGGGAGCTCTAAAGGGGAGGGTGAGAAACTGTTCTCAGTGGTGTCAGATGGCAGAACAAGGAGCGATGGTCTGAAGTTACAGGGGGAGGTGTAGGTTGCAGCTGTCCTGGTTCCCTGAAACAGTCATGGCCTTACTTATGCTATTCTCCCACCCACCTACCTGCAGCCCCATCGGGGAAGATCTGAAACTACGCCTGTTTGAGGCCCAGAAACTTCCTGAGCTCTTAGTCCTGGGCAGCAACAGGCACTCTGCTGCCGACACTGGCTGTGAGGCAGTCGCACGCACACCCAACAGTAGTTCTCTTCCTTGTGGATGGTCGCTCTCCCATGGCTGAGGCAGTGTTTGGGGGGGCGGGTTTGAGCAGGACCAAGGACAGGAGAGAATTGCTGAGCCGGGAGGCCTTAGATCATTTCACGTGATTAACACCCACCGAGTCGCTGAGGGGACAGGCAGGCTGGGAAGGCCAAAGCTGCGGGTTTGCCCAGCAGAGAAACTTGCTAGAGGGACCAGTCTGAATGCCCTGAGGCCCTTGGGCTAAGGCTTGACCCTGGGCCAGTGATTGAGAAGGACACTGCCCACTCTTGTGTCTGAGTAGCTACGTTCCCCGCCCCCCCCACAGAGCTGCATCTCTGCCAGGGCTGGGCAGAAGAGACTGAGCGTTTCCATGTGTGGATGGGCTGAACTGCCTCCAATGCTTGGAGAGATGAATTCACTCTGCTGGGGTCGCTGACTGATCGGAGGGGTGAGGGAGACTGGCCTGTGAGCTTTCCATGCAGGGCGTAGTAAGCACACGCCCAGTATGAGGCCTTAGGCCTGAACCAAAGGAATGGTCAAGACTTTGCTAACAGAAAGCAAAGTGCAGCTGTGAGCTGAAGGAATGCATTGCTCACAGACGCTGGCAAGAAGAGGGGTGACAGTGCATAAACATAGCTACCGAGCATATTGAAGTAGGTACATGGTACCAGAACACCCTACCCTGGAACATTCCACAGATAAGAAAGAACAGGCCGACCCATCCCAATGACAGGGGCAAAAGTGTAATATGATGGATAGAGTTGTTTTGTTGGAACCAACATATACAAGGTGAGAGGCGGAACCTGACTACGTAGAAGGGGTGTACCTCAGTACGTCAGGAGTGATGTGTAAATTGTTTGTACCTGTGTAGAAGAATGTACTTCTGGGATGTGGTGTGGGTCCAGCCGAGGGGGCAGTGGAAAGTCCTGCCACTGACTGAGCCGAGTCCATTGACCGTGGGTGCATATTTGTAGTATGCCCTGACTTAGACTGAGAAGTCTACAGGGAACTATTATTGTGTCCAATACGGCAATAAACCTGGCCGACGTGCCTTTGCACCTTACTAGACTCTGCGGTCATTGGGGATTCTCTTCGGGTCTGCTGTGTCGGCTGTCTGCAGAGCTGGGGCAGCGCACAGAGGGAACACACGCACGCAGCCGAGTGATACCAGCATTGGAGAGAGCAGAGCACCACGCTGGTAGCATCTGACACCAAAATTCAGGTTCTTCACAATCATTATACAAGATACACTGATCATTTCTGGAAAGTAACAGAGAGGAAGCCGTGCTAGTCTATATACTATCAAAACAAAAAAGCAGTCAAGTAGCACTTTAAAGACTAACAAAATAATTTATTAGGTGAGCTTTCGTGGGACAGACCCACTTCTTCAGACCATAGCCAGACCAGAACAGACTCAATATTTAAGGCACAGAGAACCAAAAATAGTAATCAAGGTTGACAAATCAGAAAAAAAATGATCAAGGTGAGCAAATCAGAGAGTAGAGGGGTGGAGGGGGAGGTGGGAGTCAAGAATTAGATGAAGCCAAGTATGCAAAAGAGCCCCCATAATAACCCAGAAAATTTGCATCCCGGTTCAAACCACGTGTTAATGTGTCGAATTTCAATATAAAAGAGAGTTCAGCAGCCTCTCTTCCAAGACTGTTGTGAAAATTCCTGTTGAGTAAGATGCAGACTTTTAAGTCATTAACAGAACCCTGATTACTATTTTTGGTTCTCTGTGCCTTAAATATTGAGTTTACTGCTTTTTTTGTTTTGATCATTTCTGGAGTATGATATTGCAGTGAACAGCCAGGATGATGATTTGATAAATTCTTCAAAGCAACAGTGGATCAGTAAGTAAAAGTGATGAGACCTTTTGTTCACAGAAGGTAAAAACGTGCCTCCCAATACTAATTAAAGTGAAATTGCCCATTACATGTGTATATTAAAGTTAATAAGTTTCTTCAGTGGGGGAGTTACCCCACCTGTTAAGTGCTAGTACAGTCAACATCATCTAACAGGAACACAGCTGCTCTTGTGGTTAGAGCACTGGACTGGAGGTAAGGATTACCTGGCTAAATTCACAAGTCTACCACTTTATTCCTGTGTGATCAAAGGCAAACAACGTATCAGTTAGTGCAATCACTGGTACTTCCCTATGTCACAGGAGATCCACGAAGATGCTCTCATTCTCATTAACAAAGGGTTTGGGTATGATAAGGGGACACCACCAATGCCCAAGAAAATTGTTTCATCAATCAACCAATCTTCTCAAGACTAACACCTTCACGCAGATTGATGTGCCATATTCTGAGCTGTGGTATCTCCATCTGCTGTTGTGTCCATGACACATGGAGCGGGGTTCCCTCCAGATAGAGCTAAGCTATCTGGAGACCAGCCCTCTTGGAGGGCAGTGAGGTGCTAAACCCAGAAGTGCAGAAATTGCGACCACAAGAACTGGAACTGGAAAGTGTTGGGAATCAGTCACGCTGATGGTTATGGTTGATAACAGCTGGCAGGACGGGATCCAAGCTGCCAACTCCCTCCCACCTGATAGGTAGGAAAGTACAAAATGATGGTGAGGTGTTACGGTTTGATCTGACTGGATCTGTGCGATATTAAACCCAAGGTCGATGTTTAACTACAGTGTTTCCAGGTGTAACAAAAACCATTGGAACAGAACTGACAAATGATTAGGTTCCAGGATACCTTTATCAAGTTAAAGGACCTACAGAAAATCTTTAAAACCTCACTGCCTAAAATTAGGCATCTCAATTGACTTCCTCATAAAGCTAAGTAGATATTCAGTGGGGCCAAGCACCCACAAAACTTCGGGAAAGCAAATGGCTTATTTGTGTGTGGTTTAGTATGCAGCTAGGTGCAAAGTTTAAAATGCCTGGACATGTCACTCGATGTCACATACTGATTCGATGCAAACGTTGTATCCCTTGTATTTTGCAGAAGTTTAAAAACAAAAATACAAGAACAGGACAAGAAACTCCATAAAACAGCCATAAAGAACTTTCACTGTCCCAATAGTGATGAGCGTGTAGAACAATGCCCCACCAGAGGACCCAATTCTCTGTGCATTTATTCCTCAACTTGAGGTACAAGCAGGACAGCGACAGGGCTTAAACTCACCTTTGCTGTGGGCCAGCTCAGTGTCTGCCCGGCTCACAAGTAATGAAGTAGAGCAACTTCAAGTATGGTCCACTAAATCACCTTCTGCCTCCAGAGTGGTTAATGTTTAATATTTTAGGATCGTTAAAATATTACCATATTGTATTATAACAGCAGGTAGTCTAGACCAGTGTTTCTTAAAATTCTTAAGACCACAGAACACCACACAAAACTATATTTATGAGGAACAGCTACAAAAATTTTCTTCCAAAAAAAGAACTGCTCCCCTCAACTAGCAACATATATAGCGAAACCAAACTGAAGTCATTGCTGTGGTACCTGATTAAATTAAATAGTAACATTGTATCTGATTGTAAAGACAGAACATACATACCAATACCATATCATGACACCAAAAAAATGTCAGATGCTCACAGCACACCTGCGAGTTGTTCTGGGAACACCAGTATTCTGCAGAACATAGTTTAAGAAACCCTGCGCTAGATCAGGGTTCCTGGTATATTGAGCTCTTGGGCAGCTGCCCAGGAGAGCTTCATATGCCGCCCAGGTGATCAGCACAGCGCTCACAGCTGGCAGCACGTTTTTAACTGGTGGTGCACATCCTTGCACATACATCAGTGCACGTAACAAAATTTATTCTGCACACAGATGGGAAAAATGAGAGGGAGCATTAGTCTAGACCACACAGCGGTGTGGGAAATGTCAATTAAAACATCTCACAATTGGCTGCTGCCGCCATGAGCTCCTTAGCTGCCCCTGTCTGCAGAAATCCAGCAAACTCATCACATGTCATTTTATAGTTGAAGTGCACAAACAGTTCAGCTTTCACTAGGTCTGTTTGGAGCCTGTTCCTTTCATCGGCCCACAAATTCTTCATTACGCTAACAACGCGTTCCACAAAGGTGTTGCTGGCTGGAACAGCAAACACACGCTGCACAATTCTAAGCAAGTTCGGGGCCTCGCAGCACTTAAAGAATTCTACCCAGACTTCAGAGCTGCCGGTCTGATGGTGGCGTTCATGTTGCTGCTGTTCCTGTTCTGATTCAGCATTAATTATCGAACCCTTTAGGATTGGTAGTGCATCATTCAATACAGACACTTCTGTGAAAAGTTCATCTACATCCACTTGAATGTCCAAGTTTGTCATCAAAGTGCACAGTTTGTCTAGCTCCAGAGGCCTGTCCAGACTGAGCGGTGCACACAACTTATAGAAAGAATTTTCACTGAAATCAAACCTCTTTTCTAGATACCGGAGCATGTGCATGTAAGTCTGCTGGGTGTCTCCAATAAAGGTGTTCTGCTCGTTAGGGTGTAGCTTTTTCAAGAGTTGCATCACCTTGTACCCATAGAAACCTTTCTCTTGTCGATTCTGAATCTCTCTTCTCAGCTTGTTGAATGTAGCATACAGTTCAGTTACCTGAAGGTAATTACTCTCAAGAACCTTTATGGTGCTGGTAAATTGGCTCATAAGGTTATGCACAAAGTAGATGTACAGTTCAGGAAGTGTAATAGTTTCATCATTGGAAGCTATGTCCTTATGCTCAGAAAGAAAGGCCCAGACTGTGCAGTTCACATCCTCCTCCCCTTTACTCACAAAGTAAGATTTGAGGGCCGGCCAATTCTTCAGTAACTTGTCAATGGCAGTGAAAAGGGCCAGAAAACGTTTAGGTACTTGGCGTAAGATTTCTGTATAGTCTGTCTTCATGAAATCAAAGAACTCTTTAAGTTCACCGTTATTCTCCTCTAGTGCAAAGACTTCACTGAAGACCTTGAGGACCAAACACTCTACGTCGTAAGAGAGCATTCTCAAGCCATGCTTTGCTGTATTGTGTACTATCTGAGTGCTGCAATGTGTTGGTACAAGGTTTGGTAAATCCAGCATTTGTTTTAGGTGCACAAAACCAGACTCATTTTCTTCAAAATCTCTCTCTCCATATGCCACAATTTTATTCTGTACCAGACTGGCATTTTGAAGACAACTCCGTAAGTTCTTTACAATCACCTCTGATGTTTCATCTGCATCTTCAAGAAAGTCTAGGAGTGATGTGCAGATTCCCTTATCTTTATTGAAGTACTGGATGACAACTGGGAATAGTTTCATGCTCCCTATATTAAAAGCATCCACTGAGATTGAGAAAGGTGCTGATCCAATGTCTCGCACAGCCAGTTTTAAAGAATGTGGTGCTAATACAGCCTCGATCAAAGCTTCTACTTTTGTCATTCCACAGTGAATTTTGGAAGCTATTTTGGAATCAGGGAAAACGGAGGGGTACAGTTTATTTCCACAATCTTGAGAACGGTAGCTCTGGTAGTGTTTAACTCCATGATAGGTTAAAAGCAATTCAGCTGCGCATATGCGTTGTTCTTCAGCATTGTTACTCTTTACGGAGACTTTATTGCTAGCATTAAACCACACCTGTCCTTGTACTTTGATTTTGTGACCCTTTGTTTCTGCGTGATGCTTGACGGCTTTTACAGAATCAAACTTAACTGTGAATTGAACATCACAAATAGAACAATATCCTGAGTCTTCACTTGCCTTTATAAGCCAATTCTGATACTCTGGGAGTTGCAGCCACTCATTTTTAAAAGTGCACAGCCTTCGAATTCTTTTTTTTTCCGGGTTCTGTCATTTCGCCCTTGCATTTGTACGACTGCAGCACAGTTTAGCCACCAGATAAGATTGTTGACTGTGGACATCAGTTGCTTCTCTCTGCTTTTGTTGACGCACTAAAAAAGTTACCCAGAGAGTCGATTAAACATATTGTTGTGAAGGACCATCCCCCCACGCTTTACGGAAAAAGGGTTATGAACACACCTATGAATAACTCAGACATGTTTTGAACAAAAAATGACTTGTGACCTATCATTTTTAATGTTATAACCCCCTGGACCTGTAAAATCTATTTATGTACACGTATAATTTTTATAGTTAAAGTTATGAGTAACGTCCGTTAATTAGGGTGGGGAGATAGCTCAGGGGTTTGAGCATTGGCCTGCTAAACCCAGGGGTGTGAGCTCAAGCCTTGAGGAGGCCATTGAGGGATTGGGGCAAATTGATGCCAGGGCAGGGGACTGGATGAGATGACCTCCAGAGGTCCCTTCCAGCTCTAGGGGGTGTGTGTACATATTTGTATAACAAATATTCATCTCCATGAAGATTGCAATAGGAGGTGCAGCAGCCCTAATGTGAGAGTATGGCCTCAGAGAGGATAGCAGTGCTTAGTCACTTAATGGCAATCAATCCACCTCTGAGGAACTTGACTGTGAGCATACATTCCAGCAGACAGGCAACAACTTGTTAATTGTGTGATTAATGGTGATTATTTTTTAAAATCATGACATGAATTTAATTGCTCAACAGCAGAAGTATAAATCTAAGGTTCATTGAAAAGCTGCTGAAATTTAGAATTTCAGTCATCTGTGCATTGACAAAGTGAGATTACAAGATCTATGGCTCTATGAAGTGCTTTAATTGAGGGGTATCATGAAACAACCTTCTGACTTGGGGTGTGACGGGCCATTATCACTGGCACCATTGCAGTACAGGTTGTTCCTCTCTAACCCAGAATCTCTCCTCCAGCAACATCTGTAATCCGGCACCATTTGAGTTACCCAGATAACCACTTATCACGGGCGTGCCCAAGTTTCCCGGGGTCCCATGAAGTTTGTCGACAGCCCCCAGTGCTGTCCACTCAGCAGGGGTAGCCTGGTGATGCCCGGTCAGCAGCAGCAGCAGCAGCAGCAGCAGCAGCAACATTGTTGGTGACGTGCGAGACAATAATCCCCTCCTGTGGTCCCGCAAGTTCTCTCCTCCCGCACCGGTGGGGGCCTGAGGGTGCCGCACCAGGGAGGCTGGACCCGACCATAAGGTTTAGGGTCAGAAAGGGGCCCCACAGCTAAAACCGGGGCTGGGGGCGTGGCCTTAACCGCACCTCAGCGGCTCGCGCCCGGGCTGGGGGCGTGGCCTTAACCGCACCTCAGCGGCTCGCGCCCGGGCTGGGGGCGTGGCCCGCCCCGCCGCACCTCAGCGCCCCTCTGGTAACCAAGACGGTCTCCCGGGAGACGGCCGTTTTGCCAATGTCACCGGCGCTCCCTGGTCAAGGCGGCGGTTCTCAGCCCCTCCCTCGGGCCCAGATCCCCGCCTCAGCTACCGGCCGAGGTTAGCACCGCACCGACCTGGCTGCGGGAACCGGACCGGACTGCGATGTCCAGTCAGCCGAGACGACCGGACCGGACCGACCCAGCTCGCGTTGGCCCAACCCTGCCGCTCGCAGGACTACTAGTCCCAGAATGCAACGCAGCCCAGGCCCTAGGTTGAGCGAAAGGCCCGAGCCGGGAATCTTTGCGCGGCATGCTGGGAACTGTAGTTGCTGGCCGCATTGCATGCTGGGAGACACGCCCCGTCGATGGAATTCCTTCGCAGCCTATCAGAATAGGGGATTTAACCAGCTCTGGGGCGGATTTAAGGGACTCCATTTGTGATTGGCTCTGTTGTTTGTGATCCGTGTGAAAGGTAGCCAATGGGAGTACAGAAATGGGAATGGCGTCCAATGGGATCGGCGCGTGGGCGGGCTCGGTTCGAACCGGCGCGGCGGGACGGGAGCTGGCGGCGGAATGAGCGCGGAGCGGAGCCGGGAGATCCGCCGTGAGGGCCGGGCGCGGGGGGCCGCGGGGCAGGGAGCTTAAGGCAGGCGGATCGGAGGGGTGGTGGGCAGGGCAGTGGGGTGTGGGGTGATGGGGGGTGAGAGGGGGCGGGGCGGGGTGTGGGGTGATGGGGGGTGAGAGGGGGCGGGGCAGGGCAGTGGGGTGTGGGGTGATGGGAGGTGAGAGGGGGCGGGGCAATGATGGGGGGCGGGGCAGAGCAGTGGGGTGTGGGGTGATGGGGGGATCGAAGGGGGTGCACCGTGATGGGGGAGCAGAGGGGGCCGGGTGATGGGGGGAGTCAGAGGCAGGGGGGTGATAGGTTGGCAAGGGCAGAGGGGGTGCGGGATTTGAAGGCGATATTGCAGTTGTGTGTGGCAGGGAGGCAGGAGGGTGTCAGAGAGGGTGGAGGTGGGTGGGGCTGAGGGTGTGTGGGTCAACATGTGGGGCCAGAGAGAGGGTCATTTATAGGTGGGATCGTTGAGCTGGGCTCCCAGACGGGTCTGGGCAGTGTGGGGTGAGGGGGTTTGGACTACCCTGCGACAGTCCTGTCCATCTGTCTGGGACTCAGCTCCTGTCTCCCCCAGGGAGCATGCAGCCAGGCTGGGGGTCAGATTCCATGGTGGTGGAGGTAATTGGAAATCCTGCGTGTTGTGATTTGTTGCCCTGAGCTGGGCACGTAGTTAGAGGGCCGATGACTCTGCGCCAGAGGGGTTTGATGCTGACAGGCTGTGGGAGCTTGACCGGGTTCTGATGTTCTTCTCTCCCCCCGGCCCCCCAGTGCTCCAGAAAGCAAAGGACAAGGCCCGGAGGAGTGGCAGCCTGAAGGAGGAAGCTGCCATTTGCAACCAGCTTGGGGAGATCTTGGCCAGACGTGGTGAGTGGGTCCCAGGGCCTGGCTCTCAATGGCAAAGGGTGGCTAGCTGACTGCTGTCTGGCTCTCGTGGCCAGGGCTGACGCTGGGAGAGATGGGTCCGGGAGAGCCGTTCTGAGGAAGGTTTGGAGGCCCTGCTTTTGGGGCCACTGTTCGAAAGTTGGTCACTGGGCAATGCTCTCGGCTGTCTTTGTCGGTGCTGGTCTGGCTGTGTTTGTGACGGCTGGGCTGGGGAGGGCTCCTGGCCGTGGGAGCAGGCCTGGAATGGCTCTTGTTTGCAGGGATGGTACATCCATGGGCTGGGACCAGCCCCCGGGAGATTGTGTCTGCCACACAGCTGACCTTCCCCCAGCAGGGAGCCGATTCAGTGCGATGATCCTGGCCTGTGACCTGAGCCCTGCTCTTGAAGAAGAACGCCCCATGCCTGAAACTCCCTGCCATTGTGACATCTAGCTCTCTCCTTAACCTGAATCTTGTTTGGCCTCCGTCCCCACAGCTCCCTGCAATGGTTAGAAACCTTCTCCTTTGTGCCAGCCAACTTTACTCAAGACTCTCTGTTCTCAGGCCAGCATTGTCCCTTGCATTCCCTGCTTTGGCCCCAGCCTGGGCCTGACCTCCTTGGTGTATCACCGGAGACTCGGGGGACACCCTCACAGCCTTCTCTTTGCGAGCTAGGCCAGCCAAGTTCTTCCAGTCACCTCTGCCTTCCTCAACAACCTGAGTGGCTCTTCTCTGCCTTTCTCTGGGGTGAAGTCCCCCTTTGTGCTCAGGAAATGGTACTTCGTGTTCCAGACCAGCTGTCACCAGTCATGGACGTGGTCCTCTCTCTGCTGGAGAGACTGTGCCTTTGCCTGCTGTGTGGCTGCATTGCATAGGTGGCTTTAGTCACCCTATAACCAGCCAAAGCATCCAGGTTTCTCTCACCTTCCTTCACTTCAGCTGATGAGCCTCCGGCTATCGGTAGCCCTTCACTCCAAGCACCTTGTCCTTTGTCGTACTGAGCAGCGCCTCGTTTCTGCTGCAGGCTTTGAGATCCCCCCGATCGTCCTGCCTACCATGCCGATCCTCCTCCGGAGCGAGCGCCCTTCCTGACTTGTGTCTGCAGCAAAGCCCATCAGTGCACTCCTGCTGTTCCTGCCTTGGGCATTAATAGATATCGTACAACTGGGCTCGTGTCGGATCTCTGAGGAGCTGTGCCAGGAGCATCCCTGCCCTCTGCCAGTTTACCTTTCGGCACAGCCTGTTGCCTGCACCCCCTGAAGCCTGTTCTCTCCCCCTGTACGCTCCTGGGCTGATCCCAGAGTGCTCCAGTTTGGCTAACGTTGCATGTAGCTAATTTTGTCTGATGCTCTGCTGCCATCCAAGTGTGCTAGAGCCACTGTATTTCCTGTAGCTAGAAAATCAGAGGCCGTCAGCTACAACATGGGAGATGAGTATCACAGAGGGAGCCATGTTAGTCTGTAACTTCGAGAACAACAAGCAGTCCTGAGGCACCTTATAGATTAGCAGAGATTTTGGAGCATGAGCTTTTGGAGGCAATGAACCGCTTTGTCAGAGCATGTCTAGGAATGAGTACAGCAGAAAGGGATCGAGGGGTTACAGTGGACCACAAGCTAAATATGAGTCAACAGTGTGATGCTGTTGCAAAAAAAGCAAACATGATTCTAGGATGCATTAACAGGTGTGTTGTGAACAAGACACGAGAAGTCATTCTCCCGCTCTACTCTGCGCTGGTTAGGCCTCAGCTGGAGTATTGTGTCCAGTTCTGGGTACCGCAGTTCAGGAAGGATGTGGAGAAACTAGAGAGGGTCCAGAAAAGAGCGACAAGAATGATTAAAGGTCTAGAGAATGTGACCTATGAAGAAAGGCTGAAAGAATTGGGCTTGTTGAGTTTGGGAAATAGAAGACTGAGGGGGGACATGATAGCGGTTTTCAGGTATCTAAAAGGGTGTCATAAGGAGGAAGGAGAAAACTTGTTCTTCTTGGCCTCTGAGGATAGAACAAGAGGCAATGGACTTAAACTGCAGCAAGGGAGGTTTAGGTTGGACATTAGGAAGAAGTTCCTCACTGTCAGGGTGGTCAAACACTGGAATAAATTGCCAAGGGAGGTTGTGGAATCTCTGTCGCTGGAGATATTTAAGAACAGGTTAGATAGATGTCTATCAGGGATGGTCTAGACAGTACTTGGTCCTGCCATTGGGGCAGGGGGCTGGACTCGATGGCCTCTCAAGGTCCCTTCCAGTCCTAGTGTTCTCTGATTCTATGTGATGCAGCAGGTCTTTGCCCACGAAAGCCTTTGCTGCAAAATACGTTAGTCTATAAGGTGCCACGGGACTTGTTGTTGTTAACATAGGAGATGTGCTCTTGAGTCCCCGGTGCATGTCAGCTCTGAGCCCCAAGAGGGGTTACGCCCCGGGCTTGTTACTCTGGCTGCTCTTGTAGCTGATGGAGTGGGTGTGCCTCATCCCAGGGACCCCTGCTGTGCCTTGGGAAGCCAGCTGGCTCGCTCGTCACCCCAGTGTTTCTCTGCTCCCGGCAGGGCGGTACCGAGAGGCGCTGGTGGAGCACCAGGAGGAGCTGCGCCTCCTGGAGAGCGTGGAGGATGTTATCGGCTGTGCCGTGGCCCACCGGAAGATTGGGGAGCGCCCGGCTGAGCTGGAGAACTATGAAGCTGCTTTGAAGGTAATGGGGGAGAGGGGGATAATCAGCTGCAGGGATTGGGGCTCCCCAGGAGCTGGGCTGAGAGCTACTTTCCCAGTATTCAGCCCTGCCAAAGGCCACGGGGTGAGAGGGGCAGCAAGCCAGAGCAGGGGCGACAGAATGGCTGGAGGGGTTTAAAAGGGAACACTAGGGCACATAGTGGTAACCCCTGAGCTGTCAACCTTGCAGGGCCCAATTCAAAGCCAGCCCAGATCCATGGGGCTTGGGGGGTCTCATGCGCCCTCTTGTTCTCCTGCTCCATCAGCACCAGCGCCAGCATCTGGAGCTGGCCTGCGCTGTGTCCGACCACACTGAGCAGCAGAGGGCTTGGGCCACCATTGGCCGCACCTACATGTTCGTGGCAGAGAGCGGCCAGGCCGGGGAGGCGCTCTGGGAGGCGGAGCAGGCCTTCATGAAGAGCCTGGCCATCTTGGAGGAGCAGCTGGAAGGTGAGAGCCAGGCTGGGAGCTGTGGGACACGGAGCTAGGGAGGGGAGCCATCAGCTTGGGATGTGGTGCGCCCTGGGGAGGGTCACCAGTCGGCCTCTGCCTTGGCTGTCTGACCAGACGGTCTAAGTCCCCACCTTTTACCCCTTGTCCTTGCCCCAGAGCCTGCATCTGGGATGTCCCTGATCCCTGAGCTCCATCCCCTCCCCAAGCCGGAACTCCCTGGCCTGGCCAGGAAGGGGCAGGCTCTCAGGCTTTCATCCGGGCTTCCCATCTACTCGTGCTGGCTTGTAAGGCCCAGTTAGGCTCGCCGCCGGGATTGTGGGATATGCAGGGGCACTCAGGGACCTCCAGCCTTTTCTGACCTCTCGGTTCCACAGCAGGGCAGCCAGGACCGTGCCCGAGACTGTTCCGTAGGGACCTCCCAGCACTCCCACCCCATCCCTTGGGAGACAATTTGCTCAGCTCATTCGGCCAGCTGGAGGGTGAGGGGTCCAGGACCTGTCCAGCCCCTCTCTGGCCCTGGAGCTTCTGCCTTGTGGAGCCGGCTGGGTGATGGGCTGGCTCTGGCTGTCCCAGGGAAGGTGCCGCAGCGGGAGCTGAGTGAGATGAGGGCCCGGCTTTACCTCAACCTGGGCTTGGTGTACGACAGCATGAAGGACCAGGCCAGGTGCAGCCAGTACATCAAGAAGAGCATCTTCATCTCCGAGTAAGGCCCTGGCCCCTCCCTGGGAGGGGCGGGTGGTGGTGCTGATAGGCCGAAGGCCCCTCTGAAGAGCTCCTGTGTTTCCCTGGGGTTCACCCTCTGCTGGTGGCTGCAGCCGTTTGGCTCAGGAAACCGGCTGGTGCTGTGGCTGGGGGGTGTCAGGTGGGGGCACAGGGCCCAGGGGTTTCCTGAGGACGTGAATGGGCGGGCGACCCTGCGGGTGACCCGTCTCCCTCTAGGCAGACTCACCTCTATGAAGACCTGTACCGGGCCTACTTCAATCTGGGCCACATCCACCTGCGGGAGGGGCAGCACTCCAAGGCCATGCGCTGCCTGGAGCGGGCACGCGACTGCGCCCACACCATGAAGGAGAAGTGCATGGAGAGTGAGTGCTGTGCCGGCATCGCCCAGGTGAGGGCAGCGGGGAGCCCGTACTTGGCCCCCAAGCTCTTCCCCCTGGGGCCTGACCACCCAGCATGGCCAGCAAGGGGACAGCCCCCTCCCCCCCCGCCAGGCCAGCACCCTTTGGTAGTTGGACCTCTCTGCCCCTCCGCTTGCTGACCCTGCTGCCCTGGGGCCTTGCAGGTGCTCCTCAGCCTGGGGGACTTTGTGGCCGCCAGGCGCTCGCTGAAGAAGGCCTACGTGCTGGGCTCCCAGCAGCCCCAGCAGCGCGAGAGCATCCGCAGGAACCTGCGTTACGCTGAGGGGGCTCGGGTTGGGGCTCCCTGCGACACGGCGCGGGGGGGGCTGAGGGGACCCAGTGGCCTGTGCAGCTGGCCGGGAGGAGGTTGGGTGTCACTCCCCAGGGCTCAGCCCAGGCTGACTGGGGCTGGGAGCTCTCCACCTCTGGCTCTCAGTGCAGCCCCTCCCCTTCACAGCCCTGTGTGGCTTGTGGCTCCTGGGGCGGTGCCCGCCCCCCCCACCCCCGTGTCACAGGCACGCCCAGGGAAAGGTGCCGCGGCTTCTCGGGTGCAGGGCCGCGCTTGCACAGGCCACTCCTGACAGGGCTTCTGGCACGTCCCCGACGTAGCCCCAGTGGCACCACAGGGCGGTGCTTTGACACTGACCCCGCACCAGCCCAGGGGGGCAGCGAAGGGGGCTCGGCAGGTGCTCACTGTCCCAGAGGCCTGCAGGCTGGGTTGGGTGAGGGGGACCTTGGTCCCCACATACCCCTTCACCTGTGGCTCCCCTACCTGCCCTGAGCCTCTAGGGGGAAGAACCCAGCCCACCCCCGGTGCGTGCCACTCACACTGCTGGCCTCTCCCCCAGCCATGAAGGTCAGCCATCTGCAGGAGGCTCTGGAGGAGGCAGTGCCCGGCGACTTGCAGACAGCCCTGGGCCTGTGTGAGCAGCTGGGGGACCTGTTCTCCAAGCATGGGGACTATCGCCGGGCGGTGGAGTTCTACCAGAGGCAGGTGGGTGAGGGCTGCCCCTGCTCTCGGCCTGTGGGCTGGGGGAGGACCAGGCTGCCTCGAGGCTGGGCTCCGTGCATGGTAAGGGGCTGGTTCCGCTTCCTCCTAGCCGCCGAAGTGCTGCCAAGCTCTGGCCCGAGGGCAGGGGCACCCGCTCAGATTCCTGCAGGCAGCAGGGATGGGGCTGGGCGAGCCCTGCGGGGGCGGGCGGCCACCCCGGGCACAGCATGCTGTGGACGGTGTCTCTGGCAGCTGCGCTACGCCGAGTCCCTGCAGAAGCCTGAGCAGGAGCTGGCTGTGATCCACGTCTCTCTGGCTACCACCTTTGCGGACCTGAGGGAGCCCGGCCGGGCGGTCCAGCACTACCAGACGGAGCTGGCGCTGCGGCGAGGAAACCCACTGGAGGTGAGGGGGCGGCCTGGGCTCTGCCTTCTGCCCGCCGGTCTCACCCTGCAGGGCCTGGGGACCCCGTGCTGGGCTTGGCCGTGCTCTGGGGAGTTGCGGGAGGGGAGCTCAGCTAGCAAGCAGGGCCTGGCTGGGCCCCACAGCTCGGGAGCAGGGAAGGAGGGTGGGGCAGGCGTAAGAGTCAGGATGGCAAAGGACTTGCTCTTTGTCACTTACCCCGTGCCCCTGGGTGGGCTCCCTGCCAGTGGAGCTGGACTGGTGGGGGGAAGCTAATCCCATTGTCTGTGTGCCCCAGGAGGGGAAGACCTGGCTGAACATCGCCCTGGCCAGGGAGGAGGCTGGCGAAGGCTACGAGGCCCTGGAGCCCTGCTTTCAGAGCGCGCTCCGGTGCGCGGAGCAGGCTGGGGAGCCCAGGCTGCAGGTGAGGGGACGGGCCCAAAGCTGCTGCCCAATGGGGATGCCAGTGCTCGCCTGCAGCACCCCCTTCAGGCTGGGCAGCTGGCAGTGCCCCTCCCGGGGTCCCCCTAGCCTGCGATAACTGAGACTGGCACCCAGGAGTCCTCCCAGCCCCCCGCCCTACGCACAACACCTCCCTGCTAGGGCCTGTGGCCGAAAGTGCTGGTTTCTGGCCCCCTCCCGCTTCCAGGCTCTGCTCCTTGTTGGCACATGCCCGGGAGGGACCGTGCTGCTCACCTGCCGGGGAGCCCAGCTCCTCACTCCGCCCAGGATTCCAGGCTGCACCCGGCTCCTCCTGCGCCAGCACAGCAGAAAGGCAGGGGAAGGGCGTGGGGTGCCGGGGCTCGGAGCTGAAAGGCGCCCAGGGCAGCTGCGGTGCTGGGGCTGGACTCGAGAGTGCCTAGCCAGCGTCCTCCCCTCACTCGTAGCCTGTCTGCTGGGCCAGGCTGGGGGGCCTGGCAGCTGCTCCAGTGGTCAGTGCTGGGAGCTGCTCCTTCTGGGCTAGGCAGGGGCTGGGGGACCTGGGAGCTGCTCCAATGGTCAGTGCCCTGGCCTTGCTCCCTGCAGGGCCCCTTCAGGCCTGGGCGGGGGGCCTGGGGACTGCCTTAAAGGCCAGCGCCCCCAGCTGACAAGGCCTGGGCTAGCAGCCCTGGGAGCGCCCAACCCCATCTGCGGCTGGGCAGGGTGATCAGCCCATCCTTTCACCCCCCCAGCGGCAAATCCTACAGCACCTTCACCCCCTGCAGCAGAAGTGGGGGCGCCCTGAGGCCCCCGACACGCTGGCCAGGCTTCAGGGCCTGTGCCGCTCGCAGAGCTGGAGCAGCGCCGGGGACAGCTGGGGGGAGGACGGGGAGAAGGAGGAGGAGAGCAGCGAGCCCCTGGAGGAGAGCGACCTGGAGCTGTCTGAGAGCGGTGAGTGGGCCGGCTGGGGGGGACGGGGAGGGAGCCGGAGCCGAGTCCCGGCCGGGTGAGGCTGTAGCCCTGCGCGTCTGCCTGGCGCGGGCCCCCCTTTGGCAGGGTGGGGGCTGTATTGGAGCCGGGTGCCTCACTCAGGCCTGTGCGTTCCAGACGGGGAGGAAGATGACCTGGACGGCTACAGCAAGAGCGTGCCTGGCCGCCGCAGGATCGCCAAGGTGAGGCTGGGCCTGGGCGCAGCGTCCTCGCCCCGTGGGGCCGTCGCTCCAGCTCCTGCCCTGGCGAGGCCGGATCCCAGGGCGCTGCGCGGGGCGGGGGGCCGAGGGGGTGGCTCTGATCTGGGGCCCCCGGGCAGTGCTGACCCCGCCTCCGCCCTCCCTGTGCCCTGCAGTGGAACCGGCGCAACGACCGGGGTGAGACCCCGCTGCACCGCGCCTGCATCGACGGGAACCTGCGCCGGGTCCATTTCTTCCTGGAGCAGGTGGGAGCCGCTCCTCGTTCCCGGGCAGGGCGCCCTGGGGTACCTTCCGTCGGCCCGTGGGGGCAGCTGGGCGGCTGGCTGGGGTCGCGGCGTCCCTCTGCTCTGGCCCTCACAGCCCCCAGCAGGGGACGCGTTCAGCAAGTGTGTCCTGCCTGCAGGGCGCGTGGGAGTGAGCCAGGTAGGCGCTGGGCACTGGGGCCGCTTCCCGGCCTGGCCCGCAGGGAGGGCAGCTGGAGGGGGAGATCCTGCGGGAGTTGGCATGAAGCCCAGCAGGGCACCTGGCCCCCACGTAACCCTCATGCCTGTTCATGTCTCTTTCCTCCTGGGGGCAGGGCCACCCCCTGAACCCGCGGGATTACTGCGGCTGGACCCCGCTGCACGAGGCCTGTAACCACGGGCACCTGGGTGAGTGGTGAGGAGGGTGGGAGGGTGTCGGTGTGGGGGGCGGATGACGGCAGGGGCTGGAACGGGTGATGGGGGCCGGCTGGAGGGGGCCCTGGTGCTGCCACCCAGCAGTAACTGCTGGCTCCTGTGCCCAGAGATCGTGCGGCTGCTGCTGGAGCGTGGTGCCTCCATCGATGACCCCGGGGGCCCAGGCTGCGAGGGGATCACCCCCCTGCACGACGCTCTCAACTGCGGCCACTTCGACGTGGCCGAGCTGCTGCTCCAGAGGGGCGCGTCGGCGGTGCTGAGGAACGCCAAGGTGGGGGAGCAGCGGCCTGTGGGCGGGCGCTGGGCTCGGCACCCCTGCACAGCTGTGGGGTTTCTGGGGGCGGCCCTGAGGCTCAGCCCCTCCATCTTATCCGCCGCAGGGCCTGAGCCCTCTGGGCACACTCCGGGAGTGGGTGAGGATGTACGGCCGGGACCTGGACCAGGAGACGCGCCAGCGCTGCCGAGCCATGGAGCAGCTGCTCAAGGAGGCGGTGGTGGGGCGAGGTGAGGCCGGGTGGGAGTGGTGCTGTGGGGGGCCATCTCTTGGGGGCTGGGCCCAACTCACGGGGTTCCCTGTCTCCCGCCCAGCAGCAGAGGTGGCTCAGCCCCCACAGGATGTGCCGCAGAGCCAGCTGTTTGATGCGGAGCTCTCTGAGCCGCTGACACCCCCCCACTCAGCTGTGGCCCCCCAGCCCCAGAGTGGGGGCCCCTCCACGAAGGCGACTGCGCCCTGCAGGATCCTGACCCAGTGTGGCGGGCAGGGGCCAGAGTGCTGGGCCAAGCTGGACGAGTGCATGACCCCGCTGCGGCCCGTCAAGAAGAGGCAGCGGCTCCTGAGCCTGAGGGCGCCGGGGGAGGAGAGCCGGGTGCCGGGGTTCCTCGGGCGGGCAGAGCCTGGGCTGCCCCCCGCTGGCACCGGGCAGGCCAAGTACGAAGCAGCCATCCGTGGCGTGGGCAGTGCCCAGTCCTGCCAGGCCTCTGCCAGGCCGGCCCTGATCCCAGCCGAGGAGTACGTGGGGGATGACTGGCTGGAGGATGACCTGGGGGCGAGCCGGGAGCCCCGCAAGAGGAGCCACCGGCGCCCGGGGGAGTCGGGCTCGGACTCAGGGGGCACCAGTGGGTCTGAGAGCGACGGCGCAGCCCCCTTCCCAGCTGCTCTGCCCCAGAAGAGGAGGGCCCGGCAAAGCCGCCTCACCCAGATAGTGGACAGGACGTCGCTGGGTCGGTCCCGCGGGCGCCAGGCCCTGGTGGCTCCGGAGCCAGCCGCTGGTCTGAGGCCCGTAGACGGCAGTGGAGAGGCCCCACAGGTGAGGTGCTGGGGGTGCACAACAGCAAGGGAGTCCCCTGGGCTGTCTCTTGGGTCTTGACTCCCCTCTCCTGTTCCCAGGCCCCACTGCTGGCTGCAGCCCCGACTCGGCCACCCCCCATCCGAGTGCGGGTCCGGGTCCAAGACAACGTCTTCCTCATCCCCGTGCCCCACAGGTGAGAGCCGCCTCGCATCCTTCCTCCCAGCGTGGCCCAGAGCCCGGGAGTCCTGCCCCCCCAGCCGGGTCTGGGGCAACATTAGCAGCACCCTTGGAGGGGTCCAGCTCCCAGGCAGCGCCAGGGGGTCAGGGACTTGGGGTAACAGGGCCATTCCCCTCTGCCACTGGGGGGGCTGCCCTGTTCCTGCCCCACCCTGGGAGGGCGGGCTGGGGGCCTGGTTCTGGTGGGGCACTCTGGCTCAGCCCTGCCCTTCCCTTCCCTTCCCTTCCCTTGCAGTGGCCTCGAGAGATGCCCGGTGGCGTGGCTGGCAGAGCAGGCGGCGCAGCGCCACTACCAGGCCTGTGGCCTGCTGCCCCAGCTCACCCTCAAGAAGGAAGGGGCACTGCTGGCTCCCCAGGATCTCATCGTGGACGTCCTGCAAAGCAACGAGGAGGTGAGGGGCACCCGAGCCAGGATTGGCGCTTCCAGGGCTGAGCCCACCAGGTCCCCCTGTAGGCCGCTGAAGGGTCATGGTGGGGCCCATCACTGTGGACTCTGCACCAACCGGCAGGGCCCAGATGACTGGGAGCTCGGAGGTCTGGCTTCACCCCTCACTGGCGATGCCCTTCCCCTTGTGTTTGAGCCTGCCAGTGCTGCCCAGCCAGCCGGCCTTCCTTCCTACCCATAGGGCTCTCGTCTGCCTTGCAGGTGTCGGCAGAGGTGCAGTCCTGGGACCTGCCCCCGCTCGCCGACCGGTATCGCAAGGCCTGTTGCAGCCTGGCCGTGGGTAAGGGGATGCCACGGACCCTGCTGCCTGCCTGCGTGTGGGAACCGTTGGATGTACAGGGTCTCGCTGGGTTTTGTAGCGCCTCAGGGCGGTCAGCCGGCTGGGGAGAGTGCCACCCGGCCCGTGGGGGGGACAGGCAGGAGGGGCTCCAGTGGGAAGGCTGGTCCAGGGGGCTTGGGCACAGCTGTGCCACCGTCTGCGTGTGTGACCTCGGGCAAGTCCCTCAGTCTCCGGGTCACTGGCCCAGCTACGGAAGGGGACAGAGGTGGAATGTGGCTTCGGGTGGACAGATTGGCACCCCCAGGGCCGTGCTACATGCCAGGGGAAGACCTGTCCAGCATCCGCTGAACGGTGCGCAATTTCAGGAGCCCCCGGTCGCGGCTGCCCCCCACGTGGTGCTGGGCAGGGGGAGGGTGTCCTCGGTCGCGGCTGCCCCCCACCCTCTCCCTGGCTGCTTGGCTCTAGCCCCGGCCAGGCAGCAGCTGGCTGGGAGCTCGTCAGTCTGGGTGCCCCACAGCGACTGGTCTTCCCTCATGGACTCCTGTTGCAGGCGAGCACCGGCTTCTGCTGAAGATGATGGAGCTGCAGGAGTCGGGCCCCTCGTTCAGCACCTGTGGCCTCTCCTTGCACCAACCCCACCTCACCCCACTCCTGCGTGCCCTCAAGCTGCACAGCTCCATCCGCCAGCTGCGGCTGGCTGGGACGGGGCTGGACGATGGCCTGGCTGCCGAGCTGCTGGCTACGCTGGGCACCATGCCCAGCCTGGCCCTCCTCGACCTGTCGGCCAACCAGCTCGGTGCTGAGGGGCTCCGCGCGCTGGCAGCAGGGCTGCCCTCCCAAGCGGTCTTCCAGGTTGGCTTGTGGGTGTGTCCAGCACCTCCCTTCCCCTCAACGGCAGGTGGGAGGGGCCCCGGCCTCCCGCCTGAACCCCGGAGACACAAGCAGGTTCGGGGACCCCCAAGCTGCCCATCCTGGCGCTCTGGGCTACGGCTCTGGCACTGCTGGTGTAAAGGGCCCTGATGAGCTCCTGCCAGGGCTGCCCTGATGGACACCAGGGGCTCCCCGGATCAGGGAGGAGTAAGCTGTGGCCGTGCTGGTGCCAAGGTGCCTGCTCCTAGGTCCTTCTGGGGAGGGGCTGGTTGAGAGGGTCCCTGTAGCATGGGGGGGGCTCTGCTGCTCCGTCCCTTCTCTGGGGCTGAGGCTGCCGCTGTGGTCCTCCCAGCGGGGGTGCAGCCCCGGCTGTCTGGTGGCACAGGGCAGAGCCCAGCAGGTTGGGGTGACTCCTCCGCCCCTGTTGTTCCAGAGCCTGGAAGAGCTGGACCTCAGCCTGAACCCCCTAGGGGACAAGAGCTGCGAGGCCCTGGCCTGCCTGGTTCGAGCCTGCCCGGTCCTGACCACGCTCCGGCTGCAGGCCTGTGGCTTCTCTGAGGCTTTTGGGCAGCACCAGCGCCTCCTGCTGGCCAACAGCCTGAAAGGTAAGTGCCCCTGCACTCCCCCAGCCCCGAGTGGGGGCACAGCAGGCGTGGCCTCATGGTACAGGTGGTGCCCTCCCTTGTGGCTCCCCTCCCCCAGCACCACGGTCTACAGGCTAGGCCCCCCTGTGACACAGAGGCACTGCCAGGAGGGCCCCATTCACTGGGACGGGGCCTACAGCTTGGGGGTGAGGATGGTTCCACTCATGGAAAGAATGCGGACCGCTGTCCTGTCCGCTCTCTGCCAGCTTCTGCCCCACAGCTCGCAGCTACCCAGGCCTGGGCTTACCTCAGTCTTGCCCCACAGCCACCACGCCCTGGGTTCCCTGCCAGGTCTGCCCCACAGCAGCCTGCTCTGCCGTTCTTTCCCAGTGCAGGCCTGTTGGGTGCCTGAGTTTCCAGTTAGGCAGCTATGGACAGGCCCTCCGCCAAGCTCCCAGCCTCCTTTATCTGCCCGGGCCAGACGGCAGCTGGCTCACTCTTAACACGCTGTCTCTCCCGCATGCCCCGGCCCAGGAGCTGTGCACCTGAAGACCCTCGCTTTGTCCCACAATGCCCTGGGCTCCAGCGGCCTGCAGCTGCTGCTCAGGAGTCTGCCCTACGCCACCCTCAGCCAGCTGGAGATTGGTTCGGTGGCGGCCCGCCTAGGCGAGCCTCTCGTGGATCCGGTGGTCAGGTGCCTGACACAGGTACGGGTGCAAGGGGGTCCTGCAGTAACCCTTCTCTGGCTGCAGGAGTTGCAGGAGCTCTGCACGTGGCAGGGGAGCCCCTTTTGTCCTGGGGCTGTGGGCCTCTCACGCAGCTGGCTCGGCCCTGACTGGCTCAGCTGTGGTGTGTGGCTTTGGGCTCAGCCCCCCACCCCGTTCCATTCCAGCAGGGATGTGCGCTCACCCACCTGGCTCTCTCTGGGAACCACCTGAATGATGAGGCTGTCGCAGAGCTGGCCAGGTAAAGGGGCAGCGCTGGGGTCCCTGGGCCAGGGGCTTTGCTGTGGGGCAGAAGGTAATGGGGTGGGTGTGTGACACCAACCTTCACCCAGCTGGGTCCTATGCGGAGTGATCTCCTGCTGGATAGGAGCCGTGGGGTGGCTGGGCCCAGCAGCCAGCCCATGGGGACATAGTAGGAAGAGAGCCTGAGTGAGAGGTAAGGTGGCCATGTTCGCCTTTAGCCCACTGGCCACCTTCTGTCCCTGCATTGTGCTTTTCTGGGCCACCAGGTGAACCCCCTCCCGTAAAAAGAGGCCGAGTGGGAAGGGAGTCTGAGCCACAAGCCCTTGGGTGGGAGGCCTGGTGAGCGGCAGGACCTGCCTACAGAACCGGGTGTACGTGGATTGGTGGTCGGGTGGAGCTGCTGGTTCTGCTACTGCACTTCACAGGCAGTACACCTGTCCAGCTGCCTCCCTTCCCCGTCGCACCTTGTGCTCCCTGGGGGTCTCGCTCCAAGGCTGCAGTGCCAGCACACCGCACATCTAACACCTAGCCCACAGGGAGTGGGTGGGCCATGGGGCAGCAGTGCATTGTGGGTGAGCCGAGAGGCATGGGGCTGTTTGACTCTCTTGGTCCCAGGTGCCTCCTGGTTTGTCCCACTTTCATCTCCCTGGATTTGTCTGCGAACCCAGAGGTTACCAGCGGGGGTTTGCAGATGCTGCTGTCAGCGCTGGGGGAGAGGCGCCAGGGGCTACAATACCTCAGCCTGGCAGGTGAGGGGGTGAAGGGCTCCAAGATCCCTGGGTGGCGGAGGGGTCCTGCTTCCCTGCACCTGGCAGGGCCGCGGGAGCATCACCCTGCCCTCGCTGGAGGGACTGAGAGGTGATCCTGAGGGGGCAGGGGCAGGCTGTGAGCCCTGGAGTTTTGCTCCTGATCCAGCAGAGCCCCCGGCCTGGCTGGCGCTGCCGAGTTGCTTCTCTCTCTGTAGTGGTGTGCAGAGCAGAGCAGAGCAGAGGAGGCAGGACTGGAGTAGCGAGGGGCTGCAGCTGATAGAAAGGGCACAAGGGGGGTCACCCAGCCTGTCCCCTCTTGGGCCGGGTCCAGGATTCTCAGTGCGCCACAGTGGCTACAACGGCCTGTTTCCTTCCCGCAGGCTGCAGGGTGCGAGGCCCATTGGACAGCACCACGTGGGCCCGGGTCTCTGCCAATGTGCGTGAGCTGCGGCTCTGCAGCCGGCAGCTGAGCGGCAGCAACCAGCGGGGCGTGGGTGAGTCCTGGCTTGGCCCCCCGGGCACCTCTCTGAGCACAGTCACGCAGCACCACAAGCTCTTCTGTAAGAGCATCTGAAGTGCCCGACCGCTCGCAGCTGGAGCACACAAGAGGCCCATCCTGCTTGGGGCTGTGGCTGCTCGCAGAGGGAACTTGGGCAGACGTGAGGAACCAGGCACGGTGCCCGGCCTGTGCCAGCGACTTTTCTGCACTCAGAACTCAGGCCTGGCCCATGGGGAGGGGCAGGACCTGGCTGCTGCTGCTGCACAACCTGTTCTTTCTGGGGGCCCAGAGCCCTGCAGCTTCCCCCCACCTGGCACCAGTGCAAGCTGAGAAGGGAGCTGCTGGTCCCGTCGTAACCAAAGGAGGCAGGGCCCCGGCTGCTGTTGTGGAACTGGGCCTGTCTGCCTCGGGCTCCGAGCACCAGAACGCTGCAGGACTCTGCCCCATGGGGGTCCCTGGGCTTTGGAACCAAGGCCTCGGCTCTGTCCCCAGGAGGCAGTGAGCTACCGGGCCTGTGCTGCTAACAGAGAGGGGTGGCAAGTCCCAGAGTGTCCCCGGAGAGCTGGCTTCCAGCCTGTGGTGTCTCACCAGCTGCAGTCACACCTGCGCAGCAGAACCCTGGGGCTGCTGGCAGGGCTGGGGGGTTGGCTCCTGGGGCAGCACTGGCCTTGGAGCAGGCTCTGAAGCCAGCGTGGGGAAATAAGCTGCCAGAGACTGAAGGCGGCCACCTGCAGAAGAGCCCTTCCCTACTGCACGTCTCCCCACACAGGTGGAGGGTGATATTTTATTTGTCCCCCATTCCCGAGCTGTACAGGTTCTAGCTCTGGCCTGCCAGTGGCCACTGGACTAGTTCAGACAGACTTATTAGCTGGCTGGTGTTTTCTTGGCCGCACAGGGTGGGCTTCTGCCTGGTGCAGGGGCCTGGGAAACCAATCAATAAAGTGCTGTATGTCTCCTCTGCTCCAGGCCGGCGTTGTGCCACCCTGCAGGCAGTGACGCAGAGACCTGGCCCTCTGCTGCTTGGGCCAGAGCTCTGTACCCTGCCAGCCTTCTCCCCCTCTGGACAGCTGTTTGACACCCCCCACCCTCATTTCCCAGGCTCCCCTGCAGCCTGGGGCATGACCTGTTGTCAGCAAGGGTGGAGCGCCCTGCCTTAGCCAGCTGCTGTGGCACCCAGAAAATCTGAGCTGATGGGCTGGTCCAGGCCCTGAGTACAGGGGCAGTGGCTGTGCCTGCTTCTCCCACCCAGCAAGAGCCACAGCACCGCAGGCTAGCCAGCATGGGGGTTTATTACCGCAGGTGTACAAGTCTCCCGCCCTGCTTGCAGGACTCACGGGGAGGGAGGAGAGGAGACAGGCTGGCTGGAGCTGGCCCAGTGTGAATGTGCCCTGCAGCAGCACAGTTCACCTTGACTCAGCCCTAACCCTGCTGCGGGAATGGCTGCAGTGCCCCACTCCCAGCCTCCTACCCCCAACAGCAGCCTAGGGGAAAGGGCCTGGAGCCTGCTGGACTGCTACAGTGGGAGGGCGCTCCTCAGGACCAGGCAGGGCGCAGGGCCCAGCCTCAGGAGTGCAGGAACCGGTTGAAGGCATTGTAGGCGAATTCCAAATCAAACAGCATCTGGCGCACTTGGGAATCGTCCAGCTCGTCAGAGGCAGACATGCCGCTCAGCGTCTGCAGCCTGCCCGGGAGAGTCAAGGCACAGTCCTGGCCCCCAGAGCAGAAAGAAGGCCCTTTGCTGGGCTGCACTTTGCGCCTGCTCTAGTACTGGAGGGACCTGGCAGGAGCCATGACTTGTCGCCCTGAGTGCTGGCCTAGAAGGAAGCTGGTAGCTCCTCTGGCCACGGTCCCACCCCGCAACCAGGCCCCTGATCAGACATGGCGAGCAGGGCTGGGGACAAGCACCTCCCACTGCAGAGGGAACAGACTGATGGAGCTGGGCCCGAAGGCACTCTGCGCTCCCCCATGCCCTCAGACTGGCAGGAGCGCCATGGGGCAAGGCAGGTCCAGGCCCTGTCCTGGAGAGCTGGGTCAGGACCCGGGCTTGCTCCTGCAGAGGGCAGGGGCCTCAGAGCACCCTACTCACCACTGGTTCACTTTCTGTCTCCCCTCGAAGTCAGGAGGTAGGTGGCTCATGCGGTTCATCGTCTCCATCAGCTGCCGCAGGTCTGGCTGGATCTGGATGCACAAAAGCATGGAGCTTCTGCTTTTCCTGCCTGGGGCCCGGCTGGGAAAGCCCCACCCCCCTTCAGGCGCTGCTGCCAGCAGTGAAGCCTCCATGCACCCCTAGCTTGTCCCCCTCTCTCTCCGAAGACCAGCCACACCGGGTCAGACCAAAATCCATCTTGCCCAGTGCCCTGTCTTCGGCCAGTGGCCAATGCCACGTGCCCCAAGGGAAGCGAACAGAACAGCTGAGCATTGAGTGGTCCATCTCCTGTCATCTAGTTCCAACTTCTGACAAACGGAGGCTAGCGCCATCATTCCTGCCCATCCTGGCTAACAGCCACCGATGGACCTCACCTCCCTGAATGGATCTAGCTCTTTTTGGAACTCTATTGATAAAGTCCTGGTCTTCACGCCATCCTCTGGCCAGGAGCTCCAGAAGTGAATGGTGCACTGCATGAGAAATACATCCTGTTTGTTCTTAACCCTGTTGCTAATTTCACTGGGTAACCCCTAGATCTCGTGTGGTGGCAACAAGTAAATACCTTTTCCTTATTTTTCCTCCACACCAGTCATGATTTTGTCGACCTCTTAGTCGTCCCCGCACCCTTCATCTATTGTTTTCTAAACTGAAAAGTCACAGACTTTTTAATCTCTCTTCAGATGGACCCGGTCCAAATCCATTGTTTTTGTTACCCTTTTCTGAAACTTTTCCACAGCCAAGGGTGTTTTTTTTTTTGTTTTTTGTTTTTGTTTTTTTGAGATGAGGCGACCACATCTGCACGCAGTATTCAAGCTGGGGGTGTACCCTGGATTTATACCAAGGCTGTAAGATACTCCCTGTCTTATCCTCTGTCCCTCTGTAAATGATTCTCACCTCATCCATGGCTCGGATCTCCAGGCGCAGCTTGTCCATCACTGTGATGAAAAGCTGGAAGAGAAAAGAGGTGCCTCAGCAATGGCCTGGAAGCTAGCAGCAGGGCACCTCACTCCAGCCCTCTTGGGAGGGTGGGGGCAAGCCAGGACAGCGGGCCCTTGACAGCCCCCTGGGGACCAGCCATGCAGCTGCACAGGCCAGGCCAGCTGCCAAAGTCCCAGAAGCACAGGATGCCGGGATTACAGTGCGCACAGCCCCTTGCCCCGGGAACGTACAGAGACGATGTCAGCAATGCAGCGGTTCAGGTTGCCCTTGTCGTCCTTGATGGTGATTGGCCGATCCTCCTTGATCCTCTCCATGGCCAGCGGGCAGTCGAGCTGCAGCAGCAGGAGGGTTACAATGAGGCTGGGCAAGCTCAGGGCAGGGTAACAAGCACCATATAACCCCCAACAAAGAGCATTTCCCAGGGAAAGCCGGGTTCCGCTCCATGAGCTAAGCTGGGGGAAGGGAGCACAGTACAGAACGTGCCCAGACGGTCTGAACATAGGGCCACCCAGCCTGGTCGCAGACAGTGACCAGTGCTGGGTGCCCCAGAGGGCATGACCAGAACACGTCACCAAAAGGTGATCCTTCTCCTGTCACCCAGTCCCAGCTTCTGACAAACAGGGGGCTAGAGGCACCACCCTCTCCACCTTGATGAACAGCCATTTGTGGCCCTGTTCTCCATGAACGTATCCAGTAGGTTTTTGAGCCTTGTTATAGTCTCAGCCTTCACATTGCCCTGTGGCAGGGAGTCCCACAGCTGGCCCTGCGTTGTGTGAAGAACTCCGTCCTTCTGTCTGTTTTAACCCCACTACCTGTTTGTTTCATGGGGTGACCCCTAGTTCTTGCATTAGGAGAAGGAAGACAGAACACCACTTCCTTATCGACTTTGTCCAACCAGTTGGGATGTTCTGGACATTAGCCGCCTCTTTTCCAAGCTGAGAAATCCCACTCTTACTACTCTCCCCACACCATACCCCAGCCATTCCATACCCCTAATTGGTTTTCTGCCCTTTTCTGTACCTTTCCCAATTCCAATACATCTTTTTAGAGATGTGGTGACCTTGAATACTGCTGCAGGTGTGACGTGGAAGTACACGGGATTTATACGAAGGTAATATGATTACGACAAGGTGGAAGTGCCTTTGGTCCAGGGGAGGGAGGGAGAGAGAGAAAGAGTGTGTGTGTGTGCACGCGCGCGTGTGCACACTCACCCCCCCAAGCCCAGGGGCCCCCTCTCTAAGCCAGGTGACCGCGAGAGTGTAATTCACCTTTGGTGGGTTCTCCAGCACCGATAGTTTTTAAATCTAGGCGGGCTGTATTTCTCATGGGACAGGTCTGCTCTGGGAGTGAGCTGGGGGCAGGGCTCTGGGCAGAGGGACACAGGGGAACAGCCTGGGTGACCACACTGGTTCCTCCAGGCTTGGAATAAACAAATCTATGCAGTCTCTCCCCCCAGCATCTAAGTCAGTCAGGCACAGTAGGGCTATGTCTACACAAGCCCCTTCCTTTCAGAAGGGACATGGTAATGAGCGAGTTGGGAAGATGCTAAGGAGGCGCTGCCATGAATATGCAGTGCCTCTGTGATGTAGTGGGAGATACCTGTGTGTACACGTGGGGCTCCTGCTGAGGGTAACCTGGCGACCAGGTGACACCCCTGGGCTGCAGACAAAGGAGGAGGTGGAGCCTGAGGGGTTTGAACTGGAACTGGGTGTTGGAAGCAGTTAGTCGGGGCTGGGAGAGAGAGAGACAAAGGAGGGGGCAAGACCCCGGCTCCGGGGGCCCCTCGGGGCCTCCTCTCCCCAGCATGGCTTGGACTGGCTGTCTCTGCCGGCTGCACTGACTCCTCTGTACGACGCTGGGCCCTGTTGCCTAATAAACCTGTTGTTCTCCTGCCTGCGGATGGGGTGCAGAGGATGGAGACCCCGAACCCCCTCACAGCCTCATTAGCATAATGGTGGCTGCATGTAATTTGAAAGTGTTGCTTTCAAATCGCGCACCGCCCATGTAGACAGGGGCCTTTCGAAAGGACCCCCCGGACTTCGAAAGCCCCTTCTTCCTATTTGGTTTTAGGAAGAAGGGTTTTTCAAAGTCCGGGGGCGGAGGAGTGTCCTTTCAAAAAGCCCCCGTCTAGAGAGGTAGCGCACAATTCAAAAGCTGTGCTTTCCAATTGTGTGGGGCCACTATTATGCTAATGAGGCACTGCATATTCACAGTGGTGCCTCATTAGCATATTCCCAACTCGCCCCAAAAGGAGGGGACTAGTGTCGATGCGGCCTGCATGTAGAACTCAGCAGCAACACAGCCCCCCCCCCGCCCCCACTGTTCTAGGAGCCCCCCGAGATTCCTGTCCCAGAGTCCCCAAAAGCTGTACTGCTGGAGGCTGAACTCATCCGGAACTTGCGGCAAAATTCATCGATGGAGCCAATTTCGGATCCCTGTACCTGTTTGAAGGCAGCTTTGTACTGGACCAGGAGCCGGGAGCAGGCTGCGGTGTACCTGGGGCAGTGCATGGAGTAAGAACAGCTGGAGTGGCTCATGCCAAGCAGGAGGGGAACACGGAGGTCGAGGATGTACAAGCAGGTCCCCAGGGGAAAGGAGAACACTGTAACAGCCCCCACGGCAGGGGAGGCTCCCCAGGGTCTCTGACTGGAGACCCTCTGCATGGAGCAATGTTGCCTGGCCCCCAGGGGAAGTGGGCAGGGCCTGAGGGGGGACTAAGGGGCTGTTTTGATGCTTCTCTGAGCCCCCTCCCCAGTGTGTCCGCAATTCCCTGGGGAGGGGAGGTCACTCTGCTCCACTCGGTAACGACGCATCCTGCAGGAGATGCTCCTGCTGCTGCATCCGCTTGGCTCCCCTGGGAGAGACCAGGCTGGAAACAAAACCCAGCTGGGGACTCACTCGTTGGGAGAGACACAGTCCTTGATATAGGCTTTCTCCAGAGCCTGCATCGTCTTCACCACCGCAAACAGCTCAGCCATGTTATCGTACCTGAAACCCAAGCGCAGAAGCCCGTGAAGGCGCATAGCCTGTGACCCCCACCGCTATACACGCGCCCGCGTCCCTGGGAACAGCACAGGGGCTCTCATGCTCCACAGCCCAGCAGGAGCACTCCCTTTTTGTGGAGAAGACCCTTCCGCCTATTGCATCTTTCTCAGCCGCAGGCTGCCCTGGCCAATGGCAGAGGCGGAGCAGAAGGGCTCTTGGGTCCTTCCTAGCTTGGCGCGGGGACAGAGCATCAGAACGCAGAGCTCCCTGCACCATCAGCCCCAGCATCTCCCGAGCAAGGACCTCACTGCAGACAACAGCTTGAAGTCCCAGCACTCCCAAGCCCCACAGAACTGTGTACCACATGGGAACCCATTCGGCTGGGGATGGACTCACTTTTCTCGCTCCCGTGCATTTTTATACAGCTTCACCTCCTGCAAGGAGAGCAGATACACAGCCTGTCAGGTACCCGCACAGTGTGTGGTCAGCTGCACAAATGGACAGGCTGGAAGCAGGTGGGGACGGAGCTGACAGATACGGACCTCCTGCATCCTCACCACAGGGTAGAGGAGACAGGGACCAGAGAAACCCACACTGAGATGGAGGTAAGGAGCTGGGAATCACCTCAAGAGCTGGGGTCCCCTGAATGCTCCAGCACTGAGGGCTGTGAAACCGTTTGCAGAGCCAAACCCGACGTACGCTGGAAGGTCATTCTGCCTCCTGTGCCAGAGACAGGACGAGGAGGGGAACGTGACCAGCGTTACTCACCTCGTACAGTTCTGGCTTATTCCCTGGGGCTGAAAAAGAGGAAATCCATGAACAGACCTAGCACTTATAGCTAGGGGCCTACCAGTGACGCCCACAATGCAAAACCTTCCTGGTAACCCGGTGTTAGGAAGGACCACGTCCACAGCTCCTTAGCCTACTAGCTACAGGGATACTGCTAGCACCCAGGACCTCTACAGCCTGCTCCGCTCTTCCATCCCGCCCCTCCTGCTGATCACCGCCCCTTGCTCCAGGCCAGAGAACCCAGCACAGTTCACAAGGGAGAATCAGATTCTGAGCTCGAAGGGTCCTTGAGAAGTTGAGTCCAGCCCCTGCACTGGAGCAGGGCCAAGTAAACAGAGCCCATCCCTTCCAGGCATCTGTCCAGCCTGTTCTTAACAACTTCCACTGATGGGGATCCACAACCTCCCTGGGGCACCTGCTCCACAGCTTAACTGCCCTCAGTGTGGGAAAGCTGTTCTTTATCTCAGGGGGTCTCAAACTTCATTGCTGTACAATCCACTTCTGCCAAGAAAAAGTAATGCACAGACACATGCCTCAGCCAAAACCCAGGCCCTGCCACCAGGGGTGCGAGTAAGGGAAACAAAAGACCAGCCCCATTGCCCGAAGAAAGGAGAGGCTGAGGACCCAGGCTGCAGCCCCAGGAGGGGCCTGGAACCTGAGCCCCACTGCACAGGGCTGAAGCCCTTTGTCTGGCCTCGATCTCAGCAAGTCTAAGCCAACCCAGGGAAACTCATTAAAATGAGGTCCCAACCCAATTTGGGAACTGCTGTGCTATCCTAACCCCTGTTGATGCAGACTGAGCCATTGCTTCGTAACCTGCCTCTGTGGCCGTGATACCCACCCTCCCATGAGCCCAGTGTCCCACCACTCTGCTGCCCCTAGCCCCGCTAGCCTGACCCCTGGGGACTTTGAGGGCGGGCAGTCCCCTGAGGGGAGCTGGAGCCCGCGGTGTCACTGGGTCTCTGGCCAGGGGCGGGGTGGGCCTGGGTCACAGCCCTGCTCATGGCCAGCAGGCAGGGCTCTGTCAGGTGTCGACCGGGCCAGTCTGTGTCTCAGCCCAGGCCATGGGGTGGTGCTGTGGGGCCCCTTGCTCCCCACGGCGGCAGGGCCAGCAGGACTCACCTCCTGGGCCAGGCGCAGCAGGGATCCCGTGGAACATTGTGGTGGGCTGGGGCACTGCTGCCTGGGGGACCTCTGCGAGGGAGGGAGAGAGGCGTTAGTGTGGCCTGGTGGCCCGGCCCCTGCACCCGACGCGATCCCCGGACCCAAACAGCCCGGGGCCCCACACTCCCCACCGCCCCCTAGTGACAAACACCCCCCAGCCCTGCGCTCCCCACCGCCCCCTAGACACAAACACCCCCCGGCCCTGCACTCCCCACCGCCCCCCAGCCAAACACACACACACAACCCCCCCGGCCCTGCGCTCCCCACCGCCCCCTAGCCAAACACACACACACACACAACCCCCCCCGGCCCTGCGCTCCCCACCGCCCCCTAGTGACAAACGCCCCCCGGCCCTGCGCTCCCCACCGCCCCCTAGTCACAAACGCCCCCCGGCCCTGAGCTCCCCACCGCCCCCCAGTCACAAACGCCCCCCGGCCCGGCGTTCCCCACCGCCCCCCAGCCACAAACACCCCCCCCGGCCCCGCGCTCCTCACCGCCCCCCAGCCACAAACACCCCCCCCCGGCCCCGCGCTCACCACCGCCCCCCAGTCACAAACACCCCCCCGCCCTGCACTCCCCACCGCCCCCCAGCCGCAAACACCCCCCCCCGGCCCCGCGCTTGCCACCGCCCCCCAGCCGCAAACACCCCCCCCGGCCCCGCGCTCGCCACCGCCCCCCAGTCACAAACACCCCCCCGCCCTGCGCTCCCCACCGCCCCCCAGCCACAAACGCCCCCCCCCGGCCCCGCGCTCGCCACCGCTCCCCAGTCACAAACACCCCCCCGCCCTGCGCTCCCCACCGCCCCCCAGTCGCAAACACCCCCCCCTGCCCTGCGCTCCTCACCGCCCCCCAGCCACAAACACCCCCCCCGCCCTGCGCTCCCCACCGCCCCCCAGCCAAACACACACACACAACCCCCCCGGCCCTGCGCTCCCCACCGCCCCCTAGTGACAAACACCCCCCAGCCCCGCGCTCCCCACCGCCCCCAGCAGCAAACACCCCCCGGCCCTGCGCTCCCCACCGCCCCCCAGCCGCAAACGCCCCACCCCCGGCCCCGCGCTCCCCACCGCCCCCCAGCCGCAAACGCCCCCCCCCTCGGCCCCGCACTCCCCACCGCCCCCCAGCCAAACACACACACACACACAACCCCCCCGGCCCTGCGCTCCCCACCGCCCCCTAGTGACAAACACCCCCCAGCCCCGCGCTCCCCACCGCCCCCAGCAGCAAACACCCCCCGGCCCTGCGCTCCCCACCGCCCCCCAGCCGCAAACGCCCCCCCCCGGCCCCGTGCTCCCCACCGCCCCCCAGCCGCAAACGCCCCCCCCCGGCCCCGTGCTCCCCACCGGCCCCCAGCCGCAAACACCACCGCCCGGCCCTGCGCTCCTCACCGCCCCCCAGCCACAAACACCCCCCCGGGCCCTGCGCTTCCAACTGCCCCCCAGCCAAACACACACACACACCCCCGAGCCGAGCGCACCGCGCCCCCGGCGCTACAGCGCCGCCGCCCTCCGGCCTCTCACCCGCCTCCTGGAAAATGGCGCCGGAGCACATCGAGCGCTCGGCGCTCCGCTCGCCCGCCTGCCTGGGAGGGGCGCGGCCGTTATTTGGGCGGGAAGGGCGCGCGCTGCAGTGCTGAGGGATGAACAAGTGACCTCCCCCGCCCCTCCCCGGTCCCGCCAGAGACGGGGCTTTCCCGCCCGGCCCGGCGGTGTGCAATCCCGTGGGGGGGGGGGGAGCCGGCGCCCTGCGCCTCTGGCCAGTGAGTGGATGCCGGAGTGCGCCACATCCCCGGTACAAGGGCCAGGCGCCAGCAGCCCGAACGGGAGCGCGTGTGACGTGCTAGGGCTCTGCAGAGCCGGCACGCGTGCCAAGAACAGCACGCGTGCCAAGAACAGCAGGTGAGGCGGGAGCTCAGCCCCGCCCTTCCTCCCCCCAGGCAGCCGGGTGCTGGCACAGAGCCAGGCCGCCTGGGGAGTAGGAAAAGCCCGTCTAACACAGCCAACCCCCTCCCCAAGCGGGAGAGCCCTGCCTCTTCGCGTGTTTATTCACGGAGCTGTTGTCAGAAGGACCCCTAGTGGCTTTTAAAAGTATCACCGGCACTCAGGCTGGAGAGGATGGAAGGTCAGTTTTCAACACTGCCTCCAAGGTTGCTGAGCCCGGTGGTACTGCGGTGGGAACGAGTGGGTACTGTTACAGACACGCTGCGCCTCAGGGATGTTCTCTCTTCTGTAGGGTAACCCTGTCTGAATGTTCCCAGTAAAGTTCCCCAGAGGTGGCCCGGCAGTAAGGCCCTTTGTCAGTCCTTTACCTAGTAACCCTTTTGCAATAGGGTGCCGAGCCTCCTTGGTCAAAGCTGCCTGAGTCCCAGCCTGGCACAGGCTTGGTCAGTTCCTCCTGCTCCCATGGTTGCTCTGCAGAGCGGCTGTGAGGGGAAATGCTGACCCCACAGGAGTCTTCATGCTGAGAAACAGCTACAGTGCTGCTTCCTGGCCTGCCTGGGCTGGCAGGTAGCCCCCCATCCCCTGCTGTGCAAGGTCAGGGACAGAAGGATGGAGCCAGCTGGAACATGGTTTAAATGCAGCATCTCTGCCCCAAGGGGTTGGCAAGGAGAGGAGTCTGTTTTCTGGAGCTGCCTCCCTCAACTTGCCCATCTTTTTGTACAACTGCAGGCCCATGTTTCCTTCTAATCCTGTAAGGTGCTATTTATTCTCCTTTGCATTTTGCAATCGATCCATTGAATTTCAATTATTTATTGGTTCAATTATTTAATAAAATCATACTTGTGAAATATTGTTACAGATGTGAAATTCATAACATGACAAGCAACATTCGGAGACCTGAACCAAATGTTGCATGTGTGGCTGATTTCGGGCTATGAATAGTTAGAAATAGTTGAGTTAAAGAATATTTTGAACATGTGTCTGTACTCGCTCTTCAAGGTGGTGTATTCTGTGATGGATTTGAAACGTTGATGCATTTGATCCATGTTTAGTTTGTTGCATGCCCTACTATGTCACAAACCTCTCTAGTATAACCATAAGCATAGTAAATGTCAGTAATTGTGAAGGTTATGAGCAACTGATTCAGCTGTGAAATTGACCAGCACCTCTATTTCAGGAGAGATCTCTGTGCTGATGTATTCAGAGCAGAACAAACTCATTTTTACTCCAGAATAAAAATCCTTCTTGCTCTCTCCAGTAGTAGGTTCTGTGACAATCTCAGTACCCTAACTAGCTAATTCTGCACCTGAGGCAAGAATATAAAATTGCACCCCTCATGTATTCATGGTAGTTAGTTTGTAGAACAATGGAAAGTACATAAATAATCACAGTAACAGCAACAGTAACAACACACTGCTTATGCTGGCAGGGGGAGGGGGCTGTGTGGGGTGTACCCACCATACCTTGTCTCTCCTGCCTCAAGTGGGACTGTGCCGCTAGCAGATGCCTGCAGCGGGTGGTCGTGGGGCCACAAAAGAAACGGGGAAGGGCAGGGGGCAGGTGGGTGTGCTGACAGCACTGGGTGCAGAGCCAAGATAGCAACATTGGAGCCAGTGTGGTGCGTAGGGCCAAGGGGGTGTGTGTGTGTGGAGGTGCTGTATGAAAGGATGTGTGTGTGTGTGTGTGTAAAGGTGGGGTGTGTATGTTGCTGCTGTGCCTCTGGGCAGCGTGCAAATGTACATGTAGATGCTCGTGATATTGAGTGTCGGGAGAGGGTGTGGACGGTGGTGGTGCTGTACCAAGAAGCAGGTGTTTGTCAGAGCTGGTTGCCCCTTATGTGTGCGTAGAGGCTGTGTGAAGGTGGGGCACTGCACAGGGACCAGGGATTGTCTCCAGGACCAAGGAGAGGTTGTCAGGGAGTCAAATCTGACAGGTGAAGCCCCAGACTCAGAACTAGCTCCCCCTAGGACCAAGTGAATCCCCACCTCCGTGGATGAGCTCCAGGAACACTGGTAGCTAATTCTGAAAGGCAGCAATGTGGGGCATGCTGGGCTACGTCTACACGTGAAGCCAACATCGAAATAGGCTATTTCGATGAGTAACGTCTACACGTCCTCCAGGGCTGGCAACGTCGATGTTCAACTTCGACGTTGCGCGGCACCACATCGAAATAGGCGCTGCGAGGGAACGTCTACACGCCAAAGTAGCACACATCGAAATAAGGGTGCCAGGCACAGCTGCAGACAGGGTCACAGGGCGGACTCAACAGCAAGCCGCTCCCTTAAAGGGCCCCTCCCAGACACAGTTGCACTAAACAACACAAGATCCACAGAGCCGACAACTGGTTGCAGACCCTGTGCCTGCAGCATGGATCCCCAGCTGCCGCAGCAGCAGCCAGAAGCCCTGGGCTAAGGGCTGCTGCCCACGGTGACCATAGAGCCCCGCAGGGGCTGGAGAGAGAGCATCTCTCAACCCCTCAGCTGATGGCCGCCATGGCGGACCCCGCTATTTCGAAGTTGCGGGACGCGCAACGACTACACGGTCCCTACTTCGACGTTGAACGTCAAAGTAGGGCGCTATTCCTATCCCCTCATGGGGTTAGCGACTTCGACGTCTCGCCGCCTAACGTCGAAGTTAACTTCGAAATAGCGCCCGGCGCGTATAGCCGTGACAGGCACTATTTCGAAGTTAGTGCCGCTACTTCGAAGTAGCGTGCACGTGTAGACACGGCTCTGGTGTGTCAGAATGCCATACCAGCAGCTGATTTGGAGGAATAGCCTTTTTTGGCATCACAATGTAAAAAGTGTTCTTTAGATATAGCGCTGCTCCCCAGCTTCTCCCCAGCCACTCGCTCAAAGAATGAAATTTGGTTGGTTTGGCATGATTGGTTCTTGGCATATATCAGAGAGGAGCCATGTTAGTCTGTAGCTTCGAGAACAACAAGAAGTCCTGTGGCACCTTATAGACTAACAGAGATTTTGGAGCATAAGCTTTTGTGGGCAAAGACCCGCTTTGTCAGGTGCATGAGTTGGGGGGGGTGGTTTCAGAGGGGTATTTAGAGAGCGGGGTCCCAGTAAGAGGGAGGGCCGGAGCTGACGAGGTCTATTCAGCCAGCCGGAAATGGCCCAGTCCCAAAAGCAGTTGTCAAAAGAGGAAAATCCAAGTCAGATCAGATGGGGGATGTGAACCTTTGTCAGAGTCTAACTTGTTTTGCCCTCTTTTGGTAAGTACTGTTGATGCCAGTTCTTCTGCTCAGCTCATAGCAGTTTCACCTTGGGGCCTAACTACAGCACCTACCAAGAAGAAGTCTCACAAAGGCTACGTCTACGCTAGCCCCTTCTTTCCAAAAGGGGCATGGTAATAAGCAAGGTCAGAACATGCTAATGAGGCACTACCATGAATATGAGGCACCTAATTAGCATAACGGCAGCCACAGCAGGCCGCCTATGCAGTGCAGATGGGGGCCTTCGCAAAGCCCCTTATTCCTATTTGGTTTCAGGGGCTTTTGAAGACTAGGGGGCTGTGGCCACACTTGGCCAAAATTTTGAAATGGCCGTGCTAATGGCCAAATCGAAGAATACCAATGAGGTGCTGAAATGAATATTCAGCACCTCATTAGCATACTGCCGCCCACGGCACTTCAAAAGTGCCCCATTTTGCTTGCGTGTGGGTTGGCTACATGGGGGTCCTTTCCCAAAGGATCCTGCACACTTCAAAATCCCCTTGTTCCTATCCACTGATAAGGAGATTTCCAAGTCTGCAAGGGCCTTTCAAAAAGGATCCCCATGGAACCAAGCCACAAAGTGCCCTGTCCAGCAGCATGCTACTGAGGCACAGAATATACATTTCAGCACCTCATTGGTGTTTTTCCATTCAGTTATTAGCATAGCCATTCCAAAATACAGCTTCAGTCCAGGAGATGAAAATCCTGTCTACAAATTCCATGCTTTCTACAGCACCTCTTTGCAACAGCTTATATTACCCCCAGAACAACCATCCACCCCATGCTTACTACAAAAATCCAAGAACTTCTTCTATCTTTTTCCATAAAGAAAAGTTACTGAAAGCTGATTACAACAAACCCCCACTCCTTCTGCAATCCCAGCTCAAAAACACCTGCAACCACATTTCCAAAGGTTTCCTCAAAAAGAAAAAAAGAAAACCACAACCCACATTGACCAAACACTTTCACTTCCAAAAAAAAAAAAAAAGGTTTATATCCTCCACCCCCGATGAAAGGATCCCTGCGCAACCCATATCTACATATGTAATGGTGACTATCCTGTATTGCACAACAACTTGAAGCATGGGTGAGAACCCACATTTCTTACACTGGCTGACAGCATAAATTGTGACTTTACAAGAACATGCTCATGACAAGAGATGAAACCTCACAGCTTCACCTGCTCCCATCAGACTTTGTTGAGAGGGTATTACATATGCATCTATTGAGATTTACATGCAAATAACCTCTGAAGGACACAGGCCCTAAAGCGTTTCCCAGTCCTGAGCTCCTGCTGGCACACTCCTTACACACACGTATCAACAAGGCAACCCCCAAATTCTGTCCCAGGCTGAGGAAGACGCCTATATGCTAAAACCTCTGTTGGCCAAGCTACATACGGTAGACCCCGAGATACACACCCTCAACTTGCATGAATCTTTCATTGACATGACCACGAGAGTTGAGGAATTGAGAGCTGCCTCCAGGCTGTCCTGTTGCAGCTCAGGCTAAGAAATTGATTGGAGCAGTTTAAGTACAATCAATGGTTTGTTTTCTCTGTTTGAGATAAAAGTATATGATCTTTAGCAGGTATAGCAAGCCTGTTGTTTTATGGGCATTTCTACACATTCTCCAAACTTCAAAATGACCATGCAAATGATGATCTCAAAGTTTACTAATCAAGGACTGAAATGCATTTTCAGTGCTTGGTTAACATGCAGGCTGCTGCTGTGCTTCAAAATGGATGTGCTTTACTGCTACGTGGTGTCTCAAGATGGGGCTCCTTTTCGAAAGAACCCTGTCCATTTCAGCGTCCCCTTATTCCCATGAGCTCACAGGAATAAGAGGACTTCAAAGTAGGCAGGGTCCTTTTGAAATGGAGCCCTGTCTAGACCAGCAGTACAGCTGCAAACTGTGTCAATTGCAAAGTGAAGCTGCTGCCTGCATGCTAATGAAGTGGTGAATATGCATTTCAGCTCTTCATTAGTAAACTTCGAAATGGCCATTTGTGTGGCCATTTCGAAGTTTGGGGCACGTGTAGACACGGCCTTTGTTAGTAGCAGGTGAACTGCGTGGGTTTATTTACTTGCTCTGGGCAGTAAGTGTATTGTTTTTTCTAGAAATGTTTTTGTTTTTCAGAGGGGTGGTTGGTTGACTTCCATTCCTGAGCCTTGTGTTTTCTGTCAGGTGGTAGAAATGGCCCAGGATGCTCTGCTCACTGCGGACAATGTCCCACAAATCTTGGTCTAGGTCCTGTAGTCACCACTTTTGATTGAGAGCAGGGTTGCCAGGGTGCAGGAAGGGTGGGACCTGCTGTCTCTGAAACACAGTCTTCCTAAGGCCAAGCCAGATATTTTCGGGTAGGCATCCTTCAGTCTACATAGACTATGGATGGCGCCCTTTAAAGTTTCAACTGGGGACTTCATTTAGAGCATCTACTGTGACTATGAAGACCCACACGAGAGTGACAGTCCTTGCTGCATCTCTCACAGATGTGGTGGGTGTCTGGCAAGTTGTCATTGTGCTTTCGCTTCTCCTCTGCTAGCTGTCTGATCCTCATCTCGCCCTTCTGTAAGGCCCTTGTGTAACCCCTGCCTCCATCTGCTGCAGTTGTCTGTTAGTTCTTCCCAGTTGTCCACCTCGATGTCTACCTCTCTGAGGTCTTTCTTGCAGACATCTTTGTAGCGCAACTGGGGGCGTCTGCTTTGAAAAGAGTTCCAAACTGTCTGTAGGGACTGGAGAAAATGGGAGTGAGGTGAAGGAGAGTGAACAGGAAAGGCGTTTGTCTGTAAGAGCCAGAGCAGCCCTTTGCCTGGGGAGAAGTTTGTTTCAGCTCCTCATGGCCAGAACACACTGCCTGAGTGTGAAACCACGGGCTGTGCTCTGCAAGGGTCCAAAGCAGGCAGTGTAAAAGTTTCTGAGGAATTGGAAGTTGGTTCAAGTAAAGTGAAAACTATCAGGGAATGTGAGCAGCCCTGTGAGGACCAAGTGAAACAGATGCACAGTCAATCTATGTAGGATGCAGGAGAGGGCCAGCAATTCCCCATCTCCAGATGGTGGAAACACTTATATTCTCATACTGGACTCCACTTCTGATTCCATGGGGGAGCCAGAAGTTGGAGGTGGAAGGACAAAGGAGCTGTGGGCGTGGTGGGCCAGTGAGGGATAAACAGGGATTCCTTCATGTGCATTCTGCGTCTGGGACTCACAAAAGAACTTTTAGAAACCATCAAAACAAAAAGCAGTCAAGTAGCACTTTAAAGACTAGCAAAATATAAAACACACTTCCTCTTTCTACAAAAAAGAAAAGAGAATGGTAGCCAACCCACACACAAGCAAAATGGGGCACTTTTGAAGTGCCGCGGCCGGCAGTGTGCTAATGAGGTGCACCTCATTAGTATTCTTCCATTTGGCCATTAGCACGGCCATTTCGAAATTTTGGCCAAGTGCGGCCACAGCCCCCTAGTCTTCGAAAGCCCCTAAAACCAAATAGGAATAAGGGGCTTTGCAAAGGCCCCCATCTGCACTGCATGGGCGGCCTGCTGTGGCTGTCATTATGCTAATTAGGTGCCTCATATTCATGGTAGTGCCTCATGAGCATGTTCTGACCTTGCTTATTACCATGCCCCTTTTGGAAAGAAGGGGCTAGCGTAGACGTAGCCTTTGTGAGACTCCTTCTTGGTAGGTGCTGTAGTTAGGCCCAAAGCTGAAACTGCTACGAGCTGAGCAGAAGAACTGGTGGCTCAAGCCATGGAGAGCTGGTGTTGCCTCCAGCCATAATACAGGGGACAAACGGCCAGTGGGGGGGCAAGCAGCACACTGGACCAATAAGAGGATGGCTATGGGGAGTCGGGCTGGGATGGGGCAGGAGCCGGGCGAGGGGCTGTGAGGGGGGAGAGCCCAGTGGGGGGATGAGGGCTATGGGGAGTCGGGCTGGGATGGGGCAGGAGCCGGGCAAGGGGCTGTGAGGGGGGAGAGCCCAGTGCCAGGATGAGGGTTATGGGGAGTCAGGCTGGGATGGGGCAGGAGCCGGGCGAGGGGCTGCGGGGGAGTGGGCTGTGGTTGGGGGTCTGATCCTGCAGGGGTGGGGGGCAGGGGAGCCTGCCTGACGGGCTTGGCGTGTGACAGGCCTGACCACGCTGATGGGCCAGCTGGCCCTGGGACCCAAGGACGAGCACGCAGACCATCACCATGACAACGCCGCGCTGGAGGACCCGACGACACCAGGTCCCCATGACAGCCGACGCCACGGCAACCACACCGGCCCTGTGGATCGCTTGGGCCCCTGCCACGGTGCCACGCGCAGGCAGCTGCCATGGAGCCTCCCTGCTCAGGGGGAGTCGGGCAGTCCTGGGCTCGTCTGGGACACGGTAGGCAGCAGGCCTGGCCCAGGCACCCTGCATCCAGGGCAGGGCCCCCCGTTGTGTCCTGCTGGGTGTCAGCCCCAGCCCCGGGCTGCTTAGCCCTGCCCCCCCCATCCCTAGCCCCCCATCGGCCCCAGCCCCGGTCAGTCTTCTCCCCACAATCAGAGGGGAGCTGTCCTGCAGTCGGACCCAGGAGTCCTGACCCCAGCTCCCCCGCCCCAGCCACGCTCCCACCCAGGGCTGAGAACTGCCCTTCCCCTGGCAGCTGGCGCTGCCTGGCAGCAGCCTGCAGGCAGGGTCGGGCGATCACAAGGCCTGAGTTTGGGGCCAGGTCAGGTCCAGCCTCAGACCTTGAGGCAGGTCCCAGCAGAGGGAAGCAAAGGCCCACTAGCCCCTGCAGTGTGGAGGCCACGCTCGGGCCTGGCGCTGGCAGTGAACTGGGGCAGGGCCGGCTCCCGAGCGCCAGAAGGGGATCCATCTGGGGAAAGGAGAGCCCGTCGAAGCCACCCGCAGCCAGACAAGGGTTCTGTGGGCTGCAGAGGGCTCTGCCCGGGGGAGCAGGAGGCTGCGAGCCAAGTGGGGCTCAGCTGAGCTGTACGGGGCTCTGTCGGGGCCTCGTGCCACAGGGGAGTTCTGCTGGGGGGCAGTTCATAGACTCAGAGAGTCCCAGCGCTGGCAGGGACCTCAGGAGGTCATTGAGTCCAGCCCCCTGCCCAAAGCAGGATCAATCCCAACTAAATCATCCCAGCCAGGACCTTGTCCAGCCAGGACTTAAAAACCTCCAGGGCTGGCGATTCCACCACCTCTCTAGGCAACACATTCCAGTGCTTCACCACCCTCCTGGGGATGCAGTTTTTTTCTAATATTCAACCTACACCTCCCCCTCTGTAACTTCAGACCATCGCTCCTTGTTCTGCCGTCTGACACCACTGAGAACAGTTTCTCACCCTCCTCTTGAGAGCTCCCCTTCAGGAAGTTGAAGGCTGCTATCAAACTGCCCGTCAGTCTTCTCTTCTGCAAACCAGACAAGCCCAAATCCCTCACCCTCTCCTCATACGTCACGTGCACCAACCCCCTAATCATTTTTGTTGCCCTCCACTGGACCTACTCCAATGCATTCACATCCTTTCTATACTGGCAGCCCAGAACTGGACGCAATACTCCAGATGTGGCCTCAGCAGTGCCGAGTAGAGGGGAATGATAACTTCTCTAGACCTGCTGGAAATGCTCCTCCTAATGCACCCCACTATGCCGTTAGCCTTCTTGGCTACAAGGGCCACTGTTAGCTCCTACCCAGCCTCTCATCCACTGTAATCCCCAGGTCTTTTTCTGCTGTGCTGCTACTTAGCCAGTCGGCCCCCAGCCTGTAACAGTGGCTGGCATTCTTCCGTCCTAAGTGCTGGACTCTGCACTTCTCCCTGTTGAACCTCACCTGATTTCTTTTGGCCCAGTCCTGCAATTTATCTAGGTCACTCTGGACCCTGTCCCTGCCCTCTAGTGTATCTACCTCTCTCCCTAGCTTAGTGTAGTCTGCAAATTTGCTGAGAGGGCAATCCCTCCCCTCAGCCAAGTCATTAATAAAGATGTTGAACAACACCAGCCCTAGAACAGGCACTCCACTTCAAACATCCATTGACTTCTCCACGTCCACAAAGCCAGTTACCTCATCATAGAAGCTAATCAGATTGATCAGACACGACCTGCCCTTGGTGAATCCATGCTGACTGCTCTTGATCACTTTCCCCTCTTCCGGGGACTGAGGTAAGGCTGACCAGTCTAGAGTTCCCTGGATTGTCCTTCTTTCCTTTTTTAAAGATGGGCGCTACGTTTGCCTTTTTCCAGTCATCCAGGACCTCTCCCCATCTCCACAAGTTTTCAGAGCTAATGGCCAAAGGCTCCACAATGACATCTGCCAATTCCCTAAGTACCCTTGGATGCATTAAACCTGGACCCACGGATTTGTGTGCATCTAGCTTTTCTAAATAGCTCTTAACCCACTCTTTCCCCACCGAGGGCTGTCCACCTTCTTCCCATACTGCATTGCCTAGTGCTGTAGTGTGGGAGCTGTCCTTGCCTGTGAAGACAGAGGCAGGAAAAACCATTGAGTACTTCAGCTTTTCTTACATCATCTGCTACTAGGTTACCTCTCTCCTCCAGTAATGACCCCACACCTTCCCTGATAACCCTCTTATTATTAACAGGCCTGTAGAACTCTTCTTGTTACCCTTCACATCCCTTGCCAGCTGCAGTTCCAATTGTGCCTTTGCTGTCTTGATTACTGCCCGGCATCTTCCAGCCCTTTATTTCTACACCTCCTTAGTCATCTGTCCAAGTTTCCACTTCTCATACCCATCCTTTTTCAGTATAAGCTGACCAAGGATTTCCATGGTAAGCCAACCTGGTTGCCTACCAGATTTGCTTTCCTTCCTGCACGTCGGGGTTGTTTGTTCCTGTGCCTTCAGTAAGACTTCTTTAAAATACTTCCAGTTCTCCTGTGCCCCTTTCCCTTTCATCTTCATTTCCCAGGAGATCCTGCCTATCAGTTCTCTCAGGGAGTCGAAGTCTGCTCTCCTGAAATCAAGGGTCTCTATTTTACTGCTCTCCTTTCTTCCTTTTGTCAGGATCCTGAAATCCACCATCTCATGGTCTCTGTAGTCCAGGTTGCCACCCACTTCTACTTCTCCTGCTAGTTCCTCCCTGTTTGTGAGCAGCAGCTCAAGCTGTGCACGGCCCCTGGTTGGTTCCTTCAGCACTTGTACCAAGAAGTTAACCCCAACGTTCTCCAAAAACTTCCTGGATTCTCTGTGTGCTGCTGTACTGGTCTCCCAACAAATGTCCGGATGATTAAAGTCTCCCTTGAGAACCAGGGCCTGGAATTTGGAAGCTTCTCTTAGCTGTCTGAAAAAATCCTCCTTCGTCTCAGTCTGGTGGCCTTTAGCAGACACCAACCACAACATCACCTCTGTTGCTTCCGCGTCTAAGCTCAACCCAAAGATTCTCAACTGGCTTTTATCCCTCCATATACTGGAGCTCTGAGCCATCATGCTGCTCCCTCACATGGAGCTCAACGCCTCCTCCTTTTCCCCCCAGCCTGTCCTTCCTGAGCAGTTTATACCTTTCCATGACCGTGCTCCAGTTATGTGAGTCATCCCACCACGTCTCCGTTCTTCCAGTCACCTCATACTCCTTTGACTCTGCCAGGGCCTCTAATTTCTCCTGTTTGTTTCCCAGGCTTCTCGCATTCCTGTACAAACACCTGAGACAATTTGCTGATTGGCCGACTTTCTCCTTTCGAACGAGTGGTCGTCCTTTGTTATTCCTCCTTCCTTCCCCACTTACCTCAGGGCTTGCGTCACCGTCCCCGAACAAAGCTGTTGGCTGTAAGGGGGAAGGCGTGGGCCCCAGGGGGCTCTGTTGGGGGCTGTGTACCACAAGGGGCTCTGCTGGGAGTCCTGGCAGGGAGGGACGCATCTGTCGTGCGTAGCTCTCTCCCCACCAGGCCAACCAACAGGGCCAGTCTGTTCTCTAGAGCACAAAGGGCCGCTGGATTTTCACAACTGTTTTCAAAGCAGCTAGCCAGCTTGGCCTTGAGAAGGCTGCGTATCAGAGAAAGCAGGTCCCACCTCTCCAACACCCTGGCACCCATGCCAGGAAACACAGAGAGTGGCCACAAGACCAAGAACAACATTTATGGGACCTTGTCCCCCCCAAGAGAGCACCATGAGCCAGCTCCAATACTTTACAGAAAAGGCAAAACTCACATGTACAAATCACCCAGCCCTCCTCTTGAGCCATTTCAAAACACAGAAAACAGCAATACCTGTAAAATGCTCAGTGGAGTCTGATACTCACAGAACTTAGAGCTAATAAACAAACCTCCATTACAACTGCTTCTGAAAAGTAAAACAGGTTCTCGTACACAACCAGACTCACCCACACTTCGGCCGTGTCTACACGTGCCCCAAACTTCGAAATGGCCACGCAAATGGCTATTTCGAAGTTTACTAATGAGGCATTGAAATGCATATGCAGCGCTTCGTTAGCACGAGGGCAGCAGCAGCGCTTCGAAATGGACGCGTCTCCCAGCCATGCGTCTCGTCCCGTCGGGACTCCTTTCTTTTTCCCTCATCTCCTAGGAACAAGAAGACTTTGAAGCAGGCAGGACGTTTTTAAAAACGAGCCGCGCCAGAACACGCCGCTGAGCTACAAATCACATCAATTTCGAAACGCCGCTGCTGCCTGCATATTAACAAAGCACTGCAGATGCATTTCAAGACTTCATTAATAAACCTCACAACAACCCTTTGCGTGGCCATTTTAAAGAATGGGGCACCTACAGACGTAGCCTCGTTTCGTTAATTGAAGTCTAGATAACAGGGATGCTTCAATTGCATTACTGAGTATCCAGACTCCATCAGTAGTTTGGCAGCCTGGAAACAGCTCTCAATTCCTCAACACTCCAGCTCATGGCAACCAAAGATTCACTCAAATTGAGGGTGTGTGTATCAGGAATCTACCGTACATGGCTTGGCCAACCGATGTTTTAGCATATAGGCGTCTTCCTCAGCCTGGGACAGAATTTGGGGGTTGACTTGTTGATATGTGTGTGTACCTATTGGATGCCGGGGGAGTGGGCAGGCATAGCCTGCCCACGGCTACAAGGCCCCTCTCACGATGAGAGGGGACCTATTAAAAACAGCCCGGTTCCAAGTAAATACGGGGGACAACGAAAGAAAAACCAGGAGCGGGAGTGAGGGTCAAAGGTTTAAAATGAGGGAGCCAGAGGGGGACACCGAGCAGAGGACCCCAGACAGCGCCCACCGTTCCTCAAAGGCGTCCAGGGAGTTGGTGGACGCCGCCCAGAGGAACTCTGCTCGGATTCGTGAGCGGAGGGAGGAACGGAAGTAGGCCCCACAGTCGCAGGTCACCCCCCCTGCCAGCCTCCTCTCCCTGGTTTTGTAAATGGCCATTTTGGCCGTGGCCAGGAGGAGGCTGACGAGGAGGTCCCGCGACTTTGTGGGGCCACGGATAGGGTGTGAGAGGATGAGAAGGTGTGGGGAGAAGTGCAACCTCAAGAGGAGGTTCTGGAGGAGCCGGAAGAGGGGCTGCAGCCTGGCGCACTCGATGTAGATGTGCGCCAGGTTCTCCCTCGTGCCGCAAAAGGTACAGGTGCCCGGGATGGGGGTGAACCGCGCCAGGTACACGCCCGTGCTCACCGCTCCGTGGAGGATTCTCCAGCTGATGTCCCCGGCGGGCCGCGGGACCAAGGTGGAGTAGAGGCCGGCCCACCGGGGCTCCCCACCCTCCGATGACGGCAAGAGGTCCCGCCATTTGTGATCGGGGCGGGACACGAGGGTGGGGAAGTGGAGCGTGTGAAGCACGAGCGCGTACAGAAGGTGTCGAGGCGCGGTTCGGAAGGGGACCGGCTGGAAAGTGTGCAGCCGGCTGAGGTGATGGGGGGAAGGGGGGCGGGCAGGATCGCGAAGCCGGGGGCCCACGAAGAGGTCCGGAGGGCTAGGAGTGGGAGGGGGGCGGGGTGCACCCTCTCGCAGGACCCGGCCGAGGTAACTGTGAGCGGTGGAGGGCAGGGCAGCCTTCACCTCCTGGAGTACGAGACGGGAGGAGCGTAGGTCGGAGAGCCCCATGCGCCGGGCGAACGCCGGGGCCTCCATCCAGTCCCCCCGCTCGTAGTCCAGGAGGTCTCCGACCCTGGTGATTCCACCTAGGACCAGCCTCCAGCGCACCATGCGAGACTCCGCCGCCTGCACACGAAGGTGGGGGTTGTGTAGCAGGGGCTCCGCGAGGAGGTCTTCTCCCACGGTGGCCCCTAAGGACCTGGAGGCTGCGAGCAGCCGCCAAGTGCGGAGGAGGTCCTGGTAGAAGGCCGGCAGCTCCGAGAGGCCTCGCGGACGGTCTCTGCAGGATAAATAGAGGAGCTGCCGGTCGTATCGGAGCCCTCGGTAACGGCGGAGGAAAGCGTGCGCCAGCGTGCTCCATGCCGGACTATCTGCACTGTTGGTGTTGAGAAGCCTCTGCAGGGCCCGGAGGCGGAAGACATGGACCTGAGTGCGCGTGCAGGTCAGGCCCTGTCCCCCCTCCTCCGGGGGAAGATGGAGTACCCCTGCAGGGACCCAGTGCAGTCCTGGCCAGAAGAACTCCAGGATTAACCTCTGGAGCTGGTCCAGGAACCCGGGGGGTGGGACCAGGGTGCTGAGGCGGTGCCAGAGCATGGACAGGACGAGTTGGTTCAGCACCAGCGCTCTCCCTCGGAGGGAGAGACACTGGAGTAGCCCTGTCCACCTCCGCAACCGCTCAGCGACCCTGCTCTCTAGGCCTTGCCAGTTTTCCGGTGGAGAGGGATGCGTGGCGGAGAGAAAGACGCCTAGATAGAGCAGCGGACCCGCGCTCCACCGGATGGCCTGAAGCGCGGGTGGGAGGCGGCTCATCTGCCAGCCGGTCCCGACCACCAGGCCAGAGCTCTTGACCCAGTTGACCCGGGCGGAGGAGGCTGCCGAGTAGATAGCTTGGCAGGCCTCCAGACGCGCCAGGTCTCCTGGGTCGTGGACCACGAGGAGCACGTCGTCGGCGTACGCCGACAGGACTAGCCGCAGCCCTGCCTCTGGAAGCGCCAATCCCGTCAACCTTTGCCGAAGGAGGCAGAGGAAGGGCTCGATGGCCAGAGCGTACAGCTGTCCTGAGAGCGGGCAGCCTTGTCGTACTCCCCGTCCGAAGCTGACCGGAGCGGTCAGGGTCCAGTTGAGCTTGACCATGTACTCCGAGGCAGCGTACAGCACCCCGAGAAACCCGACGAAGCGGGGTCCGAAGCCGAAGGCCTGCAGGGTGCCTAGGAGATACCCGTGGTCCACCCTGTTGAACGCCTTCTCCTGGTCCAGGGACAGGAGGGCGAACGACAGGCCGTCCCTACACCCAAGCTCTAAGAGATCCCGGACCAGGGACAAATTCTGCAAGATGGTGCGGCCCGGGACGGTGTAGGTCTGGTCGGGGTGGACCACGTCCTGCAGCACGGACCCCAAGCGACGGGAGATGGCTTTGGCAATGATCTTGTAGTCCGTGCTGAGGAGCGAGATGGGACGCCAGTTCTTGAGGTCGCGGGGGTCCCCCTTCTTCGGTAGCAGGCTGAGGACTGCCCGCCTGCACGAGAGGGGGAGCACCCCGCTTTGCAGGGCCTCGGCCCAGACGCCGAGCAGGTCTGGGCCGAGGACGTCCCAAAACATGCGGTAAAACTCCACGGTCAGCCTGTCCATGCCCGGGGATTTATTGGTGGGCATGAGACGGAGGGCTTCCGAGAGCTCGGCCAGAGTGAGAGGAAGCTCCAGCCGGTCCCGGTCACCCGTGCTGACCGACGGGAGTTGGTCCCAGAGCACCCTGCAGGCGTCGGCGTCGGTCGGATCCGGGGAGAAAAGGGCGGCGTAGAAGGCGCGAGCCCTCTCGCGCATCTCCACCAGATCCGTAAGAGGGGTGCCATCCTCCGCCAGGAGGCAGGGGATATGTTTTTGGGCGCCCCTCTTTTTCTCCAGGGCGTAGAAGAAGCGGGAGCCGCGGTCCATCTCCCGCAGGAGTTGGATCCGCGACCTCACCAAGGCCCCCTGTGCCCGGTGGGCGTCGAGGGTCCTGAGCTCGTCCCGCTTCTCCTGGTACGTGCCGCAGAGGGATGGATCTCCGGGGCTGGCGGCTAGATGCCTCTCCAGCTCAAGGACCTCCCGTTCCAGCTGCCCTATCAACGCATCCCGCCGCCGGCTGGCCCCCCGAGTATAGTCGCGGCAGAAGAGCCGCGCGCGCACCTTTCCCAGGTCCCACCACCGCCGTGCTGAGGGAAAGGCGTGCCGCTGCTCGCGCCAGGCCAGCCAGAACTCCTGGAAGGATGCCACGAAGCCCACGTCCTCCAGCAGGCTGTTGTTAAAATGCCAGTAGGCCGACCCCCGCTTCCCCGGCGAGAGGGAAGCCTTCACGGCCACCAGATGGTGGTCCGAGAAGGGGGCCGGCCGTACGCTGGAGGCGTGGGCCTGGGAGAGATGGTGCCACGAGATGTAAATGCGGTCCAACCGGGAGTGTACAGATTTATGGCCCACCACCCGGACGTAGGTGAAGCCGGCGTCCTCGTCCGGGTGGTGGCTGCGCCAGACGTCCACCAGGGAGCGACGGTTAATGAGCTCCCTGAGGACGTCCGCAGCGGCCTGGCACTTCTCGGTCCCCGTGCGGTCCCGCTCCTCGAGGGTGCAGTTGAAATCCCCGCCGAGGACCAGGCACTCGCGAGGATCGATGGTGTCGAGGAAGGCCGCCGCCTGCCGGAAGAAAGGGGTTCTCTTCGGGCCGAGTGTCGGGGCATAGATGTTGACAAGGTGAAGAGGCAGCCCCTCCACCCGCACCCGGAGATACAGCAGGCGGCCCGGCACGACCTCGACGCTCCCCAGCACCTCGGGCTGCAGGTCTGGGGAGAACAGGGTCGCTACCCCGGCCCGCCGGGCCGAGAGATGACTAAAGTGGACCCCGTCTCCCCACTCCAGCCACCACTCGGCTTCGGCGGCCGGAGTAGTGTGGGTCTCCTGTAGAAAGGTGACCGAGTACCCGCCCTCTCGGAGGAAGGAGAGCACTCGGCACCTGCGGAGACCCGACCCGCAGCCCCTGACGTTTAGTGTGGCAAAGACGAACGGCGCCATTTGGAGGGCTGGGGAGGATCCTCGCCAGAGGGAGCGCCGGCGGTTCCCGTGGGGCCACGCAGCAAGCCGTGAGCCACGCCAAAAGTGACGAGGGCGTCACGGAAGCCACGGGCCCGTTGGTAGACCGCGGCGTCCCTCTTCCCGGTCCCCTTACCCTCCCTCAGAAGGGCCCTCGCGGACTCCAGGGCAGAATGAAAATCTCCCCAGCGCTGGAGGGCGAGAGTAACCTTGTTCTTGGAGCCGCGAACATCCTCCAAGAACTGGCGCATCTCGCCCGCCAGCGCGTGGGGTGCCGAGGTCTCGGGGTCTTGAGAACCCGTCGGCCTCGCGTTCTTTTGTGCCCCCCGGCCAGAGAAGAGGTTGGGGGAGGGACTGGGGCCTGAGTTTGGGAGGGATGAGGGCGGCAGAGGGAGAGCAGCCCCAGAGGTGCTGGGAGAGGGCAGTGCAAGAGGGGCCTCCTGAGGGGTTACGTCCTCGGGGGCAGGTACGAGTGGGCAGGGGAAAAGGGAGGTGGAGGTATGGGGGCAGGGGAGGTAGAGATCAGTGGGGGAAGAGGGGGGTCATGGGGGGGAGGAGGAAGGGTAGGGTTAAGAGTGGGGGGGATTGCGGGTTCTGGAGCGGGGCATTGGCTGGGAAGGGGTATGGCGGGGGTGGCAAGCAGTGAGGCCAAGGTGGGAGCAAGGGCGGAAATATGGGCCAAGGAGGTCTCCAGGAGGGGGGCTTCCTGAGGCAATGGCAGGGTAGAGGTTGAGGTGCCGGCACTCTCAGCGGGAGGCGCCGGCAGGTCGGGGGAGAGGGTATTGGGGTTTTCATTTGCAGGGACGAAGGGGGGGTGCAAGGGGAGCCCTAATTCCCCTAGGGCGTCTGGGGGCTGGCCGACCTCCGCCGGGGGGTTGTCCCTAGTTGGGGGAGGGGTTGCCCCTTGGGACAACTCAGGGCAGAAGGAGGTGGTAAGTGAGGGATCGCTGGTGGGAGGGGTGAGGGAAAGTGGGAGGGGTGAGGGAGAGTCCAAAGGCGGCCCACAAGCCTCTAATAGCAGGCCTTCCATGTCCAGGGCCACCGGGGTGAGGCCCAGGGCCTCGACCTCCTGTGAGAGGAGGGCGAGGCCGGGAGCCACCTCCTCCAGGCGCTCCATTACAGCCACCTGGGTAGCGGCCGGAGGGGTGTCGGAGGAGGGCGCGGGCACAGGGAGGGCCGTCTCGGCCTCCTTTGGCTCTGGCTTGAGGGCCGGGGGGGTGCCAATTTCCTCGGCCGCGGCGGCGGCAACCTCCGTCGCCCCCGGCAGATGGTTGGCAGCCGGGGGTTCGGCGGGTGGAGCGGGGCTGGCGGATCTCTTGGGTGCCTTGCGTGTCACCTCCACCCCGTCCTCCGGCGGGGTGGGGTGCCGGATGCGCGCACCCCCTTTTTTCCTTTTCCCCCCCACCAATACCCAGTCCTCCGAGGAGGCGGGCTGGGCAGTAGAGGAGGAGGGGCCAGGGGATAGGGCCGACAAGGAGGGAGGGAGGGAGGAGGGGGGTGGGGCGGCGAGGGAGAGGGGCGGCCCGCCCTGGGGTGGGCCCTCTTGTGGTCCTGCCGCCGGCCCTGCCTCCCTCTCCTCCACGGGCCTGGCTTTTGTGCCCGCTCGGGCGCCGGCGCCCGCTTCTTCTCTCCCGGCACCATGCTGCCGGGCGCCCTCCGACGCCCGAGCGGCGATGGATCCGTCCGGGCCTAAAAGAGGAGGGGCGGTCCCAGGGCCTGTCGCGGTCGGGGCGCCGCCGGTCTCGTGGCTGACGCCCCCCGGGTCGGAGGAGGTCCCGGGCTCCTCTCCTTCGTGCCGGGCCAGGGGGCAATCCCTCCGGACATGCCCCGCCGCCCGGCACCCGAAGCACCGGGCCTCCCCCAGGGTGTAGAAGACCCGGTACTGGGCCCCTTGATAGGGCACCAGTATAGTCCCCTCCTGGGCCACCCCGCCCTGTGCTGCCGCCGGCAGCAGTTGGACTCGGGCCTGCCGGTGGAATGAGAGCACGTGCCGGAGGGCGGGGTCTTTGCAGCCTAGGGGGAGGGGACTCAGGACCGTCAAAGGCCGGCCCAGGGCGGTGAGGAAAGGCAGAAGGGCGGTGTTGGGAAGGAAGGGCGGGACGGACGAGAACACCACCCGCACGCCCAGGTCTTCCAGCGGCTCCAGGGGCACGTGCACGCCCCCAACCGCCAGGCCCCTCTCCACCGCCTCCTGGGCGGCGGCCTCCGAAGCCAGGAAGAAGATGATCTTCCCGAACATCCGGGAGGCCGCCACCACGGCCGCGGACCCCACCACCCGTGCCAACGCCCGCACGTAGGTCTCCACGTGGGGCGAGGCAGCCACCAGGAGGCAGCGGACCCCGTACCTCCTGGTGAGCGCGGGGAAGGGGCCGCGACCGTCGGGGATGGTAGTCCTGGCGGAGGCGGAAGGAGCAGGGTGCGGGGCGGCGGCCGCCGCCTGGGCATACAACCTGGGGGCCTAGATGTCGGGGCCCCCAGGGGTGGTGGAGGGAGCAGGGGGAGGGGGAGAAGGGGAGGCTGCGGCGAGTGCTTGGGCAGCCGGGGGGAGAGTCCCCGCCACAGGGGGTTTAGCCTTCCGGGCGGGGCTCTTGCCCTTTCCTTTCCCCTGGCCCTTCCTGCCCTTGTGGGGGGGTGGGTTCGGGGCCAGGTTGCTGGAGGACACCGCGGCGGAGGTGGTGGGAGCCCCGGAGCCTGCGCCCGCGCCCGCACCCTCAGCCGACATGGCGGCAGAGTCTTGGGCAGCCCCGGATGAGTGGGCCGCCATTTCGGGGGTGGGTGGGGTGACAGTGGAAGACAAGGGGAGGAGGGGGTCACCGGATGACCCTCCGTCGGGTGTGGGGGTCATGGTGGTGGGTTTATAAGATGGGGGAAGTTTGTTGGGCATGGGGCCTTTAAGAGAGAGCGGGGGAGGGGAGGAGAGTGGAGGGGAAGGAAGGGTGGAGGCGTGGCTGCCCCTCCCCCACCGGCCAGGCTGAGGACCCAGTCAGGTGGGGGAAGGGCAGAGCGAGGGCAGTGAGGTCAGGGGAAGGTGAGACCTAAGATGGCCGCTGCTCCCAGCACAAGATGGTAAAATGGCTCCTTTTCTGCACTGGGATGTGAGGAATTGAAGTTTGTGCGTGTGTGGTGGCGGGGGGGGGCTCAGGCGCTTGGGTGAAGTGAAAAATAAAGGGGGGTGGGAGGGGGCGTGGGCACAGCCAACCTGGTGGAAATGGGGGGGTGGGGGTGCCCACGTGCGCCTGAGGGGGGGGGCCCACAGCAGCTGCTGCAGAGCCTTTAAGAAACCAGGGGGAGAAGGAAGGGGCAGCTGGTTAGAAGGGGGCCCAGGTGGAGGAGGGGCCCCCAGCGGCGGCTGGGTGGGGGTGGGGGGGCAGTAAGGGGGGGTGGCTGCAGGGGTGGGGCACGGGCACACCCTAACACCCCACCCCTGGCTATGCAGCCACCCCTCTGGAGCCCCGGTGGAAAAGAAGGGCTCTGCCCAAACTCACCCCTCCCAGGCCACTCCACAGGAGGAGGCCTGTGGAGGGGGCCCAACCGCCGCTTTCAGAAGCCCCTTACCTTTCCTGGGGGGTGAGGATGCAGCAGCTGCTGGATGAGGAGGTGGGCTGCTCAAGTGGGGGGCAGCAGCAGTTCCCCCTCTTTGGTTGTGTGGGGAATGGGGAGCAGGGGAACGCAGCGCTGCTGAAGGCTGGGAGGAATGAGTCTGTCAGAGGTCATCTGCTTGAGTATGCAAAAGATGTGCATGTGTCATACCTTTTCAGGCAAAGCCTAATGGGTAGCAAGTTAGCCATGAGATTTGGTCTATTGTAAACATGTAGTTGTAAAATCACAATTTAAGCTGACACTTAAAGCGGGAGTTGTGAGATGTCACCAATGCTCTGGGTTGTTGTGGGGGACAGGGCAGCCACCGTAGCTTCTAAAGAGGTTGATTACACAGGGCTCCCTGGTTTAAAGCCTGTGGAAGGAAAAGGGGAGAAGTACTGGTTGAGCTAGTTTGCTGAGTGCCATAGCCTTGCCTATGCTTTGGCCATATAGCTGTAAACCTGGCTCTACAAACTCTCCCCAACTGCAGCTGCATCTGCACCTGCATGTGCATGCTACTTTGAAGTAGTGGCACCAACTTCGAAATAGCACCTGTCGTGTCTGCACGCGTTCAGCCCTATTTTGAAGTTAACTTTGATGTTAGAAAATGAGACTTCAAAGTTGTTAATCTCATGAGGAGATAGGAATAGTGTTTTAGTTTGATGTTGAACGTCAGAGTAGGGACTGTGTAGACGATGGCTACGTCTACATCTGCAGCCAACATCGAAATAGCTTATTTAGATGAATAACGTCTACATGTCCTTCAGGGCCGGCAACGTCAATGTTCAACTTGAACGTTGCTCACCCCAACATCGAAATAGGTGCAGCGAGGGAACGTCTACACGTCAAAGTAGCACACATCGAAATAGGGATGCCAGGCACAGCTGCAGACAGGGTCACAGGGTGGACTCAACAGCCAGCTGCTCCCTTAAAGGGCCCCTCCCAGACACAGTTGCACTAAACAACACAAGATCCACAGAGCTGACAACTGGTTGCAGACCCTGTGCCTGCAGCATAGATCCCCAGCTGCCGCAGAAGCAGCCAGAAGCCCTGGGCTAAGGGCTGCTGCCCACGGTGACCATAGAGCCCCGCAGGGGCTGGAGAGAGAGCATCTCTCAACCCCCCAGCTGATGGCCGCCATGGAGGACCCAGCAATTTCGACGTTGCGGGACGCTGATCGTCTACACGGTCCCTACTTCAACGTTGAACGTCGAAGTAGGGCGCTATTCCTATCTCCTCATGAGGTTAGCGACTTCGACGTCTCGCCGCCTAACAGAGTTCCAAAAATCGTCATCAAGGGCTCCCCGTGTAGCTGGTGGGCATTTGGACAATGTGAACAGGCAGGGCCCAGCTCTGCCTCCAGGCTAGAGGTGTGTGAGCCCAGTGGCTGTAGAGGGGGGTGGGTGGGGGTGGAAGTGGGGGGGTGGCTCTGGTTCCCAGCGAGGCAGTGTTAGAAGGCTTTCCCTTCACCCCGCCCCCACCTCTCGTCACACAAGCGGAAATCAGGAGATCAGAAGCCCGAAGCAAGTTAGTTCCAAGCAAGTGCACCCCTAGCTCTGCAACCTGGCCAAATCTGCTCCCCAGGGTTCCTCTGCCAGCCTGACACCCCAGCACTTTCACGCTGTCTCGCTTCCCAGCTCAGACACTGCAGAACACCGCGCTGGCCCCATCCCTGACACTCCCTCTGATAAGGCCTCGCTAGACCTGCAGTGTGTGCCCTTAGCCACATCCCTTATAGTCACCCTCCACTTGGGCGGGTCCTGAGACAGGAGGCTTCATCCCACCTCCTTTGTATCCCATGGGGGAGGGGTCATGGGAGAGGGTGCGTTCTGGCCACGGCCAGGAGTTTCTTTAGCTTTTACTGTTGCTTTTGCTGCCCCCGCCCGCCCAGCCCTCTTGCCAGTCCTAACTGGGCCTAACTTGACTTCAGTTTGAGAGAGGGAGCCAGGCAGCCTTCCAGCGTATGCTCATGTATTACACTCCCACCATGCCCCGTACTATGGCCCGTAACCCTGTAACTGCTCTTATCTCTTCCCATTAGACCAGCAAACCCAGCCAGCCAGGCAGACACAACAGGCAGCGTTCCTGTCCTTTGTTCACATGTAACTCTTCTGCCAGAAGGTGTCGGCAGCAAGCAGGGCATCTAGGGGCTCCTTTTCACCCATCTCACACAGAACTGGCTCCAGCCCACACCCAGTAGCCTGGGAAATGTGCACCCCCGGGCGCCTTGGAGAGGCGATGCTTCCCCACTCGCACGCACAGAGTCTGAGTGTAGAAAAGAAACTTTTAATGAAAGAGGCAGAGAAATCACATGGCAATAGCTTGGGAAAATCCCACACCCAGAGTTCGTAACTAACCCTCAAGTAACTGTCCCAGCTCAGATGGATTGAGCAGTGTCCTTTGCCTCTCAGGCTCACAAGTCCAGTACTGTAAGGATCGAATCCACACACCCCAACATTCTCTGCACCCAACCTCAAATGCCCCACTTACAACTCTGTCCAGTCCGTGCAGGTCCTGACACATCACCCCGATGCACCCCCTCATTGAGCCTGAGGCAAGGCCAGACATCCTCTCATTGGTCCAGTGTCCTGTGTGCCCCCCCACTGGCCGTTTGTCCCCTGTATTGTGGCTGGAGGCAAAACCAGCTCTCCATGGCTTGAGCCGCCGGTTCTACTGCTCAGCTCGTAGCAGTTTCAGCTTTGGGCCTAACTGCAGCACCTACCAAGAAGGAGTCTCACAAAGGCTACGTCTACGCTAGCCCCTTCTTTCTGAAAGGGGTATGGTAATAAGCAAGGTCAGAACATGCTAATGAGGCACTACCATGAATATGAGGCACCTAATTAGCATAATGGCAGCTACAGCAGGCCGCCCATGCAGTGCAGATGGGACCCTTTGCAAAGCCCCTTATTGCTATTTGGTTTTAGGGGCTTTCGAAGACTAGGGGGCTGTGGCCGCACTTGGCCAAAATTTTGAAATGGCCGTGCTAATGGCCAAATCGAAGAATACTAATGAGGTGCTGAAATGAATATTCAGCACCTCATTAGCATACTGCCACCTGCGCCACGTCAGAAGTGCCCCAGTTTGCTTGCGTGTGGGTTGGCTACATGGGGGTCCTTTCCCAAAGGACCCTACACACTTCAAAATCCCCTTGTTCCTATCAACTGATAAGGGGATTTCCAGGTCTGCAAGGGTCTTTCAAAAAGGATCCCTATGGAACCAAGCCACAAAGTGCCCTGTCCAACAGCATCCTAATGAGGCACTGAATATTCATTTCAGCACCTCATTAGTATTGTTCTATTCAGTTATTAGCATAGCCATTCCAAAGTACAGCTGCAGTCCAGAGCTACGTCTACACGTGAAGCCTACATCGAAGTAGCTTATTTTGATGTAGCGACATCGAAATAGGCTATTTCAATGAATAACGTCTGTACGTTCTCCAGGGCTGGCAACGTCGACGTTCAACATCGACGTTGCGTGGCACCACATCGAAATAGGCGCTACGAGGGAACGTCTACACGCCAAAGTAGCACACATCGAAATAAGGGTGCCAGGCACAGCTGCAGACAGGGTCACAGGGCGGACTCAACAGCAAGCCGCTCCCTTAAAGGGCCCCTCCCAGACACACTTGCACTAAACAACACAAGATCTACAGAGCCGACAGCTGGTTGCAGACACTGTGCATGCAGCATGGATCCCCAGCTGCCGCAGCAGCAGCCAGAAGCCCTGGGCTCAGGGCTGCTCAACACGGTGACCATAGAGCCCCGCAGGTGCCGGAGAGAGAGCGTCTCTCAACCCCTCAGCTGATGGCTGCTATGGTGGACCCCGCTATTTCGATGTTGCGGGACGCGGATCGGCTACACGTGCCCTACTTCGATGTTCAACTTCGAAGTAGGGCGCTATTCCCATCCCCTCATGGGGTTAGCGGCTTCGACGTCTCGCCGCCTAATGTCGATGTTAACATCGAAATAGCGCCCAACACGTGTAGCCGTGACGGGCGCTATTTCGAAGTTAGTGCCGCTACTTCGAAGTAGCGTGCACGTGTAGACACGGCTTGCAAGTGTTCAGAAAGGTGGTTGGGTGACTTGCATTACTGAACCCTGTTTTTTTGTCAGGTGGTGGAGCTGGCCCATGGTCCCTGGGGTTGATGTCCCATAAATCTTGTCTTAGGTGCTGTGGTCACCCCTTGTATTTCAGGGCATGATTGCCAGGGTGCGGGAGAGGTGGGACCTGCTTGTCTCTGATACCCAGCCTTCCCAAGGCCAAGCCAGCTAGCTGCTTTGAAAACAGTTGCGCAAATCCAGCGGCCATTTGTGCTCTAGAGAACAGACTGGCCCTGCTGGTTGGTCTGGTGGGGAGAGAGCTGCGCAGGGCAGCTGTGTCCCTCACTGCCAGGACTCCCAAGTTTAGAGCAAGGTCTGCCTACCAGGACCAGCACCAGGGGTACGGGGAGAGGACAGGACAGGACATAGCTTAGCCTTAGCCTCCTGCTGGGTGCTCAGAGAGTGCCATTGGCACTGGAGGAAAAGGCTTCTGCCTCTGCAGCTCCCCAATGCACAGCCCAGACGGAGCTGCCCTCCACTGAGGACGTCACTCCGCCTCTCTTTGGGGCATGCCCCAGGCAAAGGATAAATTGAGCCCTGCCACTGGGTCCATGCTGTGGCAGCCAGTTTCAGCCACTTCACGCTGGATCCACGCCGCGTCCCAGGGAATTTGCAGCCCCTGGGCTGGCCTCACCCCTTCCTACCCTGGACAGCTCATGCAGAACAGAAGGCCCCCGCGCTGCAGGGGGGTGCTGTGAGGAGGGGCAGGCAGGGCTCTGGCTGATAGGAGCCTGTAATGGGGCTCAGGGGTCCCCCTGCACTGCACCCCATCCGCTGGCAGGAGTGACTCTCACTCAGCAGGTACAACAGGAGGTTTATTAGGCACCAGATGCCCAGTTTCTCACAGAAGCGTCAGTGCAGCAGTCAGAGACAGTCCTTCCAACCCGTCCTGGGGTGAGGAGCCCGAGGGGTGCCCCTCTGGGGTGTAGCTTTTGGCTGGCTGCCTTCCAGCTCCCTCTCACCCAGCCTCTAACTGCTGCCCCCGATTCAAAACCAGCTCAGCTCCACCCTCCTCTTTGTTCAGGGCTGAGGTGTTACCTGCCAGCCTAGGTTATAGCCCCAGGGTCATCCTCAGCCGCTGGGAGCTGCTCTGCTTGTCCCACACATCCAGCCTGAGTCTCACACATGCACTCCCCCCACTCCATCACAGAGCCCCACAGCAGGTAGGGGTGGGGAGCCACAGAAGGGGGGGATGGGAAGGGACCTCAGCTTGTCCCTGGCTGAGTCTCCCAGGGCCCTGTGCTGTGCCAGAGGGGGCTGTGGGCTGGCCCTCCCCCAGCCCTTCATAGAGCCAGGCGCAGCGGGAAGGACAGCATGTCACCGGCTCCCCGCAGGCTGAGCGCCATTGTGCCAGGGAAGGAGCTCATTGTCTGCGGGCAGGCAGGCTCATGCAGACAATGCGGCTCTGCTGAGCAGCCAAACAGGCGCTGGAGCTGGCGGGGGCCCAGGGCTCCCCGGCAGGAGATCCTCAGAGAAGGGCTCGGAAGAGCCGCCTTTGGAGAGCCTGGGCTGTGTGACTGGAAGGGCAAATGGGGGTAGGAGTTGGGGTTAGGGGCACTTAAGGGAGGAACGTGAGTTGGCTGGGGGGCCAACAGTGGGAGGAAGGGGTTGGTGAAGGGGAGTAAGGGAGGCCTGTGGTGGGGGGGGGGGGGGAGCTAGCTCAGTGGTTAGAGCATTGGCCTGCTAAACCCAGGGGTGTGAGCTCAGTCCTTGAGGGAGTCACTTAGGGACCAGGGCCAAGTTTTTTAAAAAAAGGGGGGAGGTGCTGGTTCAGGCTGAATGACATTCTGAGGTCCTTTACATCTCTTTGAGGTGTGTATCTCCATATAGCTTCGACAGGAGTAGGGATAGCTCAGTGGTTTGAGCATTGCCCTGCTAAAGCCAAAGTTGTGAGCTCAGTCCTTGAGGAGGCCATTTAGGGATCTGGGGCAAATAGATTTAGCTGGCTTATTGGTCTCTGGGTATGACTTTTAAAAAAAAAGCGGGGGGAGGGGTTAACTCAGTGGTCTGAGCAGTGGCCTGTTAAACTCCCTGAGTTGTGAGTTCAGGCCTTGAGAAGTTTGGGAGAAATAATGTGTGGGGAGGAAATCTGTCAGGGATGTTGCTTGGTGCTGTGTATCTCCCCAGATGAAAAAAATGTCAAGGGGGTGGGAGAGGTCAGTGGTTAGAGCATTGACCCACTAAACCCAGGGGTGTTGAGCTCAACCCCCTGAGAGGGCCATTTAGGGGGTCTCAGGCAAATAGATTTAAAAAAAAAAAAGTGGCAGGGCTGGTGCTTGGCCCTGCCCAGAGGAAGGGGACTGGACTGGATGAATTCCCAGGGCCCCTTCCAGCTCTGTGAGATGTGTATCTCTGTATATAAATCACAGGGCCTGTCACTTGAGCTCCAGGGGGACCTCCCTCAGCTGCCTCTACCAGTACATCCATTATCTTCTCTGCCAAGCTGAGCCCAGCCCTGAGAGGGTGCCACTGCAATCCCCCCGTCTTCATCACTCAGCAAGGCCTGGGAAAGTGACAAGGTCAGGGCCCACCTCCACTCTTCTGGTTTTAGCCCTCAACACAGACCACAGAACTGGCTGTGCTCTAGCAAAGCATTTTAGCCAGAGGTTATTGTGGCTGCAGCTGAGGCCTCACCCAGACTGGGCACATCCCTGCCAGTCACAAAGCCTGGGCAGAGCAGGGGCTGAGATTCCTGCTCGGTGGGGGATGAGCATCCCAGGAAGAAGAGATGGAAAGCTACACTGAAAAGGGAAAGCCCCAGGTGCCTCTGAGATCAGACAGACCCCCACAGCTCTGCAGAAGCAGGGGACTCACTGCCCCATGAACTGAGCAGCTGAGCTGGGACCTGTGCTAGCCCAATGTTCCCACAGCCTGTACAGCAGGGCGGCTCTGCCAACAGTAATACCCAGGCATCAGCCAACGTAACAGTGTGTGTGTCTGGTACAACTTCCATCCAGGGACACCAGATACCTGGCAATCATTGGCTAACTCAGCCTCATGCTTTGCAGGAGATGTGGCAGTAGAGCCACCGACCGGCAACAAGAATCTCCCAGAGTCACAGAGTCAGCTGCATGTGCAGAACCCAGGAGTCCTGGCTCCCAGTCCCTCCTGTACTCTCTAGGAGGCCTTCCCCCCGAGATGTGAATAGAGCCTAGGAGGGTTTGCTCTCATCCCTTGTTGTGTTCTCTCTGTGCCTCACTGCCCCACCTACACTACAGGGACTCTCAGGTTGCTCCCCACCCCACCTGGGTAGTGGAGGCTTGTTAAGCACTAAGTTATCTGCTCAGAGCTCTGGCTGAGCAACAGGCATAGCGGCTGAGCCTGGGGGCAGGCCAGAGTTGGGCAGAGCCCTTGGGCAGTCAGCCTATGCAGTGGTGGGCAGGGGAGTCACAGAAGCGCTCCCTGCCTGGGCCCTGCTGGGGCTGTCCCCTTCCCCACCCCTCTTCCTGGCACACATCCCAGTGCGAAAGGGCCAGCCCAGCGACACAGATGGAGGTGGAGACCTTCGCAAGGCTGTGCTCTGGCCCTGGGCTCCTGCCAGGTTCCCTGGGCTGCCTGTGCCCAGGAAAGGGAGGGAGGTAAAGAGCAAGGGAGCTTTCACCCATGCACAAACCTGAGAGCGGGGAGGAGGGGCATGCTGAGCTATGGGTCTCAGCCCTCCCTTCAATCACTGTGAGCAGGCTACGCTGCAGCCTCACCCACACCTGGCTTCTGACATGCCCTGAGGAGGCTCCAGGCGTAAGAATTAATCACCATAACACATAACAATAATTCGCCCGTACTCAGAGCCAGGTAAATGTGGCTGCCTTACACCAGCACCAATGCATAAGCCAGTAACGTAACAGTGCCACCTGGTCGTCAGTTTGGGTATCGCAGCAAGGGCATCCCCCGCGGAACATGCCACAGGCTCTCTGACACCGGTCATGGCGTCTCGCCACAGCTTCCAGTGCTGAACTGAGGAGGTTCCTCCGGCTCTGGGTTCAGGCCCAGAAAGATGATAGCACACCGGGAGGGAATTCAGGAAAGAGCAGGCAGAAGCTGCCATGTACCTTGAAGGAGCTAAGAGCCTCCTGGCTAGAGCACTGCACCCCTTTCATTGCAGCTGGCCAACACTGACCTAAACCTTGGACTAGTCCACAGGGAAGAAGGACATCCCGGCATAGTGCAGAGCCAAGCTGCCTTCTTCCAGCGGCTACAGCATGGTAAGAAATAAATATGCCAAGAACAACAAGAAGGCCTGTGGCCCCTTATAGACTAACATATCTTGCAGCATAAGCTTTCGTGGGCAAAGACCCGCTTCATCAGATGCATGAGTAGGGGGGCGGTGTCAGAGGGGTATTTAAAGAGTGGAGTCCCAGGAAGAGGGAGGGCCGGAGCTGACAAGGTCTATTCAGCAAGGTGGAAATGGCCCAGTCCCAAAAGCAGTTATCAAAAGAGGAAAATCCAAGTCAGATCAGATGGGGGATGTGAACCTTTGTCAGAGTCTAACTTGTTTTGCCCTCTTTTGGAAAGTACTGTTGATACCGGGCCATTTCCGCCTGGCTGAATAGACCTCGTCAGCTCCGGCCCTCCCTCTTACTGGGACTCCACTCTCTAAATACCCCTCTGAAACCACGCCCCCCAACTCATGCACCTGACAAAGCGGGTCTTTGCCCACAAAAGCTTATGCTCCAAAATCTCTGTTAGTCTATAAGGTGCCACAGGACTTCTTGTTGTTCTCGAAGCTACAGACTAACATGGCTCCTCTCTGATATATGCCAAGAACCAATCATGCCAAACCAACCAAATTTCATTCTTTGAGCGAGTGGCTGGGGAGAAGCTGGGGAGCAGCGCTATATCTAAAGAACACTTTTTGCATTGTGATGCCAAAAAAGGCTATTCCTCCAAATCAGCTGCTGGTATGGCATTCTGACACACCAGAGCCGTGTCTACACGTGCACGCTACTTCGAAGTAGCGGCACTAACTTCGAAATAGTGCCCGTCACGGCTATACGCGCCGGGCGCTATTTCGAAGTTAACTTCGACGTTAGGCGGCGAGACGTCGAAGTCGCTAACCCCATGAGGGGATAGGAATAGCGCCCTACTTTGACGTTCAACGTCGAAGTAGGGACCGTGTAGTCGTTGCGCATCCCGCAACTTCGAAATAGCGGGGTCCGCCATGGCGGCCATCAGCTGAGGGGTTGAGAGATGCTCTCTCTCCAGCCCCTGCGGGGCTCTATGGTCACCGTGGGCAGCAGCCCTTAGCCCAGGGCTTCTGGCTGCTGCTGCGGCAGCTGGGGATCCATGCTGCATGCACAGGGTCTGCAACCAGTTGTCGGCTCTGTGTATCTTGTGTTGTTTAGTGCAACTGTGTCTGGGAGGGGCCCTTTAAGGGAGCGGCTTGCTGTTCAGTCCGCCCTGTGACCCTGTCTGCAGCTGTGCCTGGCACCCTTTTTTCGATGTGTGCTACTTTGGCGTGTAGATGTTCCCTCGCAGCGCCTATTTCGATGTGGTGCCGCGCAACGTCGAAGTTGAACATCGACGTTGCCAGCCCTGGAGGACGTGTAGACGTTACTCATCGAAATAGCCTATTTCGATGTTGCTACATTGAGATAAGCTATTTCGATGTTGGCTTCACATGTAGACGTAGCCCAGCATGCCCCACATTGCTGCCTTTCAGAATTAGCTACCAGTGTTCCTGGAGCTCATCCACGGAGGTGGGGATTCACTTGGTCCTAGGGGGAGCTAGTTCTGAGTCTGGGGCTTCACCTGTCAGATTTGACTCCCTGACAACCTCTCCTTGGTCCTGGAGACAATCCCTGGTCCCTGTGCAGTGCCCCACCTTCACACAGCCTCTACGCACACATAAGGGGCAACCAGCTCTGACAAACACCTGCTTCTTGGTACAGCACCACCACCGTCCACACCCTCTCCCGACACTCAATACCACAAGCATCTACATCTACATTTGCACGCTGCCCAGAGGCACAGCAGCAACATACACACCCCACCTTTACACACACACACACACATCCTTTCACACAGCACCTCCACACACACACACCCCCTTGGCCCTACGCACCACACTGGCTCCAATGTTGCTATCTTGGCTCTGCACCCAGTGCTGTCAGCACACCCACCTGCCCCCTGCCCTTCCCCGTTTCTTTTGTGGCCCCACGACCACCCGCTGCAGGCATCTGCTAGCGGCACAGTCCCACTTGAGGCAGGAGAGACAAGGTATGGTGGGTACACCCCACACAGCCCCCTCCCCCTGCCAGCATAAGCAGTGTGTTGTTACTGTTGCTGTTACCGTGATTATTTATGTACTTTCCATTGTTCTACAAACTAACTACCATGAATACATGAGGGGTGCAATTTTATATTCTTGCCTCAGGTGCAGAATTAGCTAGTTAGGGTACTGAGATTGTCACAGAACCTACTACTGGAGAGAGCAAGAAGGATTTTTATTCTGGAGTAAAAATGAGTTTGTTCTGCTCTGAATACATCAGCACAGAGATCTCTCCTGAAATAGAGGTGCTGGTCAATTTCACAGCTGAATCAGTTGCTCATAAACTTCACAATTACTGACATTTACTATGCTTATGGTTATACTAGAGAGGTTTGTGACATAGTAGGGCATGCAACAAACTAAACATGGATCAAATGCATCAACGTTTCAAATCCATCACAGAATACACCACCTTGAAGAGCGAGTACAGACACATGTTCAAAATATTCTTTAACTCAACTATTTCTAACTATTCATAGCCCGAAATCAGCCACACATGCAACGTTTGGTTCAGGTCTCCGAATGTTGCTTTTCATGTTATGAATTTCACATCTGTAACAATATTTTACAAGTATGATTTTATTAAATAATTGAACCAATAAATAATTGAAATTCAATGGATCGATTGCAAAATGCAAAGGAGAATAAATAGCACCTTACAGGATTAGAAGGAAACATGGGCCTGCAGTTGTACAAAAAGATGGGCAAGTTGAGGGAGGCAGCTCCAGAAAACAGACTCCTCTCCTTGCCAACCCCTTGGGGCAGAGATGCTGCATTTAAACCATGTTCCAGCTGGCTCCATCCTTCTGTCCCTGACCTTGCACAGCAGGGGATGGGGGGCTACCTGCCAGCCCAGGCAGGCCAGGAAGCAGCACTGTAGCTGTTTCTCAGCATGAAGACTCCTGTGGGGTCAGCATTTCCCCTCACAGCGGCTCTGCAGAGCAACCATGGGAGCAGGAGGAACTGACCAAGCCTGTGCCAGGCTGGGACTCAGGCAGCTTTGACCAAGGAGGCTCGGCACCCTATTGCAAAAGGGTTACTAGGTAAAGGACTGACAAAGGGCCTTACTGCCGGGCCACCTCTGGGGAACTTTACTGGGAACATTCAGACAGGGTTACCCTACAGAAAAGAGAACATCCCTGAGGCGCAGCGTGTCTGTAACAGTACCCACTCGTTCCCACCGCAGTACCACCGGGCTCAGCAACCTTGGAGGCAGTGTTGAAAACTGACCTTCCATCCTCTCCAGCCTGAGTGCAGGTGATACTTTTAAAAGCCACTAGGGGTCCTTCTGACAACAGCTCCGTGAATAAACACGCGAAGAGGCAGGGCTCTCCCGCTTGGGGAGGGGGTTGGCCGTGTGAGACGGGCTTTTCCTACTCCCCAGGCGGCCTGGCTCTGTGCCAGCACCCGGCTGCCTGGGGGGAGGAAGGGCGGGGCTGAGCTCCCGCCTCACCTGCTGTTCTTGGCACGCGTGCTGTTCTTGGCACGCGTGCCGGCTCTGCGGAGCCCTAGCACGTCACACACGCTCCCGTTCGGGCTGCTGGCGCCTGGCCCTTGTACCGGGGCTGTGGCGCACTCCGGCATCCACCCACCAGCCAGAGGCGCAGGGCGCCGGCTCCCCCCCCCCACGGGATTGCACACCGCCGGGCCGGGCGGGAAAGCCCCGTCTCTGGAGGGGTGGGGGGGGTCACTTGTTCATCCCTCAGCACAGCAGCGCGCGCCCTTCCCGCCCAAATAACGGCCGCGCCCCTCCCAGGCAGGCGGGCGAGCGGAGCGCCCAGCGCTCGATGTGCTCCGGCGCCATTTTCCAGGAAGCGGGTGAGAGGGCGGTGGCGCGGCAGGGCCGGGGGCGCGGGGAGGAGCGGTGCGGTGCGGTGCGGTGCGGTGCGCTCGGCTCAGGGTGTGTGTGCGTGTGTGTGTGTTTGGCTGGGGGGCGGTGAGGAGCGCAGGGCCGGGGGGGGTGTTTGTGGCTGGGGGGCGGTGGGGAGCGCAGGGCGGGGGGGGTGTTTGTGGCTGGGGGGCGGTGAGGAGCGCACGGCCGGGGGGGGGTGTTTGTGACTGGGGGGCGGTGGCGAGCGCAGGGCCGGGGGGGGTGTTTGTGACTGGGGGGCGGTGGCGAGCGCGGGGCCGGGGGGGGGTGTTTGTGACGGGGGCGGTGGCGAGCGCGGGGCCGGGGGGGGGTGTTTGTGGCTGGGGGGCGGTGGCGAGCGCAGGGCCGGGGGGGGGTGTTTGTGGCTGGGGGGCGGTGGGGAACGCCGGGCCGGGGGGGGGGCGTTTGCGGCTGGGGGGCGGTGGGGAGCGCAGGGCCGGGGGGTGTTTGTCATTACGGGGCGGTGGGGAGCGCAGGGCCGGGGGGCGTTTGTGACTAGGGGGCGGTGGGGAGCGCAGGGCCGGGGGGTGTTTGTCACTAGGGGGCGGTGGGGAGCGCAGGGCCGGGGGGGTTTTGTGTGTGTGTGTGTGTGTGTGTTTGGCTGGGGGGCGGTGGGGAGCGCAGGGCCGGGGGGTGTTTGTGTCTAGGGGGCGGTGGGCAGCGCAGGGCTGGGGGGTGTTTGTCACTAGGGGGCAGTGGGGAGTGTGGGGCCCCGGGCTGTTTGGGTCCGGGGATCGCGTCGGGTGCAGGGGCCGGGCCACCAGGCCACACTAACGCCTCTCTCCCTCCCTCGCAGAGGTCCCCCAGGCAGCAGTGCCCCAGCCCACCACAATGTTCCACGGGATCCCTGCTGCGCCTGGCCCAGGAGGTGAGTCCCGCTGGCCCTGCCGCCGTGGGGAGCAAGGGGCCCCACAGCACCACCCCATGGCCTGGGCTGAGACACAGACTGGCCCGGTCGACACCTGACAGAGCCCTGCCTGCTGCCCATGAGCAGGGCTGTGACCCAGGCCCACCCCGCCCCTGGCCAGAGACCCAGTGACACCGCGGGCTCCAGCTCCCCTCACGGGACTGCCTGCCCTCAAAGTCCCCAGGGGTCAGGCTAGCGGGGCTGGGGGCAGCAGAGTGGTGGGACACTGGGCTCATGGGAGGGTGGGTATCACGGCCACAGAGGCAGGTTACGAAGCAATGGCTCAGTCTGCATCAACAGGGGTTAGGATAGCACAGCAGTTCCCAAATTGGGTTGGGACCTCATTTTAATGAGTTCCCCTGGGTTGGCTTAGACTTGCTGAAATCGAGGCCAGACAAAGGGCTTCAGCCCTGTGCAGTGGGCCTCAGGTTCCAGGCCCCTCCTGGGGCTGCAGCCTGGGTCCTCAGCCTCTCCTTTCTTCGGGCAATGGGGCTGGTCTTTTGTTTCCCTTACTCGCACCCCTGGTGGCAGGGCCTGGGTTTTGGCTGAGGCATGTGTCTGTGCATTACTTTGTCTTGGCAGAAGTGGATAGTACAGCAATGAAGTTTGAGACCCCCTGAGATAAAGAACAGCTTTCCCACACTGAGGGCAGTTAAGCTGTGGAGCAGGTGCCCCAGGGAGGTTGTGGATCCCCATCAGTGGAAGTTGTTAAGAACAGGCTGGACAGATGCCTGGAAGGGATGGGCTCTGTTTACTTGGCCCTGCTCCAGTGCAGGGGCTGGACTCAACTTCTCAAGGACCCTTCCAGCTCAGAATCTGATTCTCCCTTGTGAACTGTGCTGGGTTCTCTGGCCTGGAGCAAGGGGCGGTGATCAGCAGGAGGGGCGGGATGGAAGAGCGGAGCAGGCTGTAGAGGTCCTGGGTGCTAGCAGTATCCCTGTAGCTAGTAGGCTAAGGAGCTGTGGACGTGGTCCTTCCTAACACCGGGTTACCAGGAAGGTTTTGCATTGTGGGCGTCACTGGTAGGCTCCTAGCTATAAGTGCTAGGTCTGTTCATGGATTTCCTCTTTTTCAGCCCCAGGGAATAAGCCAGAACTGTACGAGGTGAGTAACGCTGGTCACGTTCCCCTCCTCGTCCTGTCTCTGGCACAGGAGGCAGAATGACCTTCCAGCGTAAGTCGGGTTTGGCTCTGCAAACGGTTTCACAGCCCTCAGTGCTGGAGCATTCAGGGGACCCCAGCTCTTGAGGTGATTCCCAGCTCCTTACCTCCATCTCAGTGTGGGTTTCTCTGGTCCCTGTCTCCTCTACCCTGTGGTGAGGATGCAGGAGGTCCATATCTGTCAGCTCCGTCCCCACCTGCTTCCAGCCTGTCCATTTGTGCAGCTGACCACACACTGTGCGGGTACCTGACAGGCTGTGTATCTGCTCTCCTTGCAGGAGGTGAAGCTGTATAAAAATGCACGGGAGCGAGAAAAGTGAGTCCATCCCCAGCCGAATGGGTTCCCATGTGGTACACAGTTCTGTGGGGCTTGGGAGTGCTGGGACTTCAAGCTGTTGTCTGCAGTGAGGTCCTTGCTCGGGAGATGCTGGGGCTGATGGTGCAGGGAGCTCTGCGTTCTGATGCTCTGTCCCCGCGCCAAGCTAGGAAGGACCCAAGAGCCCTTCTGCTCCGCCTCTGCCATTGGCCAGGGCAGCCTGCGGCTGAGAAAGATGCAATAGACGGAAGGGTCTTCTCCACAAAAAGGGAGTGCTCCTGCTGGGCTGTGGAGCATGAGAGCCCCTGTGCTGTTCCCAGGGACGCGGGCGCATGTATAGCGGTGGGGGTCACAGGCTATGCGCCTTCACGGGCTTCTGCGCTTGGGTTTCAGGTACGATAACATGGCTGAGCTGTTTGCGGTGGTGAAGACGATGCAGGCTCTGGAGAAAGCCTATATCAAGGACTGTGTCTCTCCCAACGAGTGAGTCCCCAGCTGGGTTTTGTTTCCAGCCTGGTCTCTCCCAGGGGAGCCAAGCGGATGCAGCAGCAGGAGCATCTCCTGCAGGATGCGTCGTTCCCGAGTGGAGCAGAGTGACCTCCCCTCCCCAGGGCACTGCGGACACACTGGGGAGGGGGCTCAGAGAAGCATCAAAACAGCCCCTTAGTCCCCCCTCAGGCCCTGCCCACTTCCCCTGGGGGCCAGGCAACATTGCTCCATGCAGAGGGTCTCCAGTCAGAGACCCTGGGGAGCCTCCCCTGCCGTGGGGGCTGTTACAGTGTTCTCCTTTCCCCTGGGGACCTGCTTGTACATCTTCGAACTCCGTGTTCCCCTCCTGCTTGGCATAAGCCACTCCAGCTGTTCTTACTCCATGCACTGCCCCAGGTACACCGCAGCCTGCTCCCGGCTCCTGGTCCAGTACAAAGCTGCCTTCAAACAGGTACAGGGATCCGAAATTGGCTCCATCGATGAATTTTGCCGCAAGTTCCGGATGAGTTCAGCCTCCAGCAGTACAGCTTTTGGGGACTCTGGGACAGGAATCTCGGGGGGCTCCTAGAACAGTGGGGGCGGGGGGGGGGCTGTGTTGCTGCTGAGTTCTACATGTAGGCCGCATCGACACTAGTCCCTTCCTTTTGGGGCGAGTTGGGAATATGCTAATGAGGCACCACTGTGAATGCAGTGCCTCATTAGCATAATAGTGGCCCCACACAATTGGAAAGCACAGCTTTTGAATTGTGCGCTGCCTCTTTAGACGGGGGCTTTTTGAAAGGACACTCCTCCGCCCCCGGACTTTGAAAAACCCTTCTTCCTAAAACCAAATAGGAAGAAGGGGCTTCCGAAGTCCGGGGGGTCCTTTCGAAAGGCCCCTGTCTACATGGGCGGTGCGCGATTTGAAAGCAACACTTTCAAATTACATGCAGCCACCATTATGCTAATGAGGCTGTGAGGGGGTTCGGGGTCTCCATCCTCTGCACTCCATCCGCAGGCAGGAGAACAGCAGGTTTATTAGGCAACAGGGCCCAGCGTCGTACAGAGGAGTCAGTACAGCCGGCAGAGACAGCCAGTCCAAGCCATGCTGGGGAGAGGAGGCCCCGAGGGGCCCCCGGAGCCGGGGTCTTGCCCCCTCCTTTGTCTCTCTCTCTCCCAGCCCCGACTAACTGCTTCCAACACCCAGTTCCGGTTCAAACCCCTCAGGCTCCACCTCCTCCTTTGTCTGCAGCCCAGGGGTGTCACCTGGTCGCCAGGTTACCCTCAGCAGGAGCCCCACGTGTACACACAGGTATCTCCCACTACATCACAGAGGCACTGCATATTCATGGCAGCGCCTCCTTAGCATCTTCCCAACTCGCTCATTACCATGTCCCTTCTGAAAGGAAGGGGCTTGTGTAGACATAGCCCTACTGTGCCTGACTGACTTAGATGCTGGGGGGAGAGACTGCATAGATTTGTTTATTCCAAGCCTGGAGGAACCAGTGTGGTCACCCAGGCTGTTCCCCTGTGTCCCTCTGGCCAGAGCCCTGCCCCCAGCTCACTCCCAGAGCAGACCTGTCCCATGAGAAATACAGCCCGCCTAGATTTAAAAACTGTCGGTGCTGGAGAACCCACCAAAGGTGAATTACACTCTCGCGGTCACCTGGCTTAGAGAGGGGGCCCCTGGGCTTGGGGGGGTGAGTGTGCGCGCGCGCGCACACACTCTCTCCCTCCCTCCCCTGGACCAAAGGCACTTCCACCTTGTCGTAATCATATTACCTTCGTATAAATCCCGTGTACTTCCACGTCACACCTGCAGCAGTATTCAAGGTCACCACATCTCTAAAAAGATGTATTGGAATTGGGAAAGGTACAGAAAAGGGCAGAAAACCAATTAGGGGTATGGAATGGCTGGGGTATGGTGTGGGGAGAGTAGTAAGAGTGGGATTTCTCAGGTTGGAAAAGAGGCGGCTAATGTCCAGAACATCCCAACTGGTTGGACAAAGTCGATAAGGAAGTGGTGTTCTGTCTTCCTTCTCCTAATGCAAGAACTAGGGGTCACCCCATGAAACAAACAGGTAGTGGGGTTAAAACAGACAGAAGGACGGATTTCTTCACACAACGCAGGGCCAGCTGTGGGACTCCCTGCCACAGGGCAATGTGAAGGCTGAGACTATAACAAGGCTCAAAAACCTACTGGATACGTTCATGGAGAACAGGGCCACAAATGGCTGTTCAGCAAGGTGGACAGGGTGGTGCCTCTAGCCCCCTGTTTGTCAGAAGCTGGGACTGGGTGACAGGAGAAGGATCACCTTTTGGTGACGTGTTCTGGTCATGCCCTCTGGGGCACCCAGCACTGGTCACTATCTGCGACCAGGCTGGGTGGCCCTATGTTCAGACCATCTGGCCACGTTCTGTACTGTACTCCCTTCCCCCAGCTTAGCACATGGAGCGGAACCCGGCTTTCCCTGGGAAATGCTCTTTGTTGGGGGTTATATGGTGCTTGTTACCCTGCCCTGAGCTTGCCCAGCCTCATTGTAACCCTCCTGCTGCTGCAGCTCGACTGCCCGCTGGCCATGGAGAGGATCAAGGAGGATCGGCCAATCACCATCAAGGACGACAAGGGCAACCTGAACCGCTGCATTGCTGACATCGTCTCTGTACGTTCCCCGGGCAAGGGGCTGTGCGCACTGTAATCCCGGCATCCTGTGCTTCTGGGACTTTGGCAGCTGGCCTGGCCTGTGCAGCTGCATGGCTGGTCCCCAGGGGGCTGTCAAGGGCCCGCTGTCCTGGCTTGCCCCCACCCTCCCAAGAGGGCTGGAGTGAGGTGCCCTGCTGCTAGCTTCCAGGCCATTGCTGAGGCACCTCTTTTCTCTTCCAGCTTTTCATCACAGTGATGGACAAGCTGCGCCTGGAGATCCGAGCCATGGATGAGGTGAGAATCATTTACAGAGGGACAGAGGATAAGACAGGGAGTATCTTACAGCCTTGGTATAAATCCAGGGTACACCCCCAGCTTGAATACTGCGTGCAGATGTGGTCGCCTCATCTCAAAAAAAAAAAAAAAAAAACAAAAAACAAAAAAAACACCCTTGGCTGTGGAAAAGTTTCAGAAAAGGGTAACAAAAACAATGGATTTGGACCGGGTCCATCTGAAGAGAGATTAAAAAGTCTGTGACTTTTCAGTTTAGAAAACAATAGATGAAGGGTGCGGGGACGACTAAGAGGTCGACAAAATCATGACTGGTGTGGAGGAAAAATAAGGAAAAGGTATTTACTTGTTGCCACCACACGAGATCTAGGGGTTACCCAGTGAAATTAGCAACAGGGTTAAGAACAAACAGGATGTATTTCTCATGCAGTGCACCGTTCACTTCTGGAGCTCCTGGCCAGAGGATGGCGTGAAGACCAGGACTTTATCACTAGAGTTCCAAAAAGAGCTAGATCCATTCAGGGAGGTGAGGTCCATCGGTGGCTGTGAGCCAGGATGGGCAGGAATGATGGCACTAGCCTCCGTTTGTCAGAAGTTGGAACTAGATGACAGGAGATGGACCACTCAATGCTCAGCTGTTCTGTTCGCTTCCCTTGGGGCACGTGGCATTGGCCACTGTCCGAAGACAGGGCACTGGGCAAGATGGATTTTGGTCTGACCCGGTGTGGCTGGTCTTCGGAGAGAGAGGGGGACAAGCTAGGGGTGCATGGAGGCTTCACTGCTGGCAGCAGCGCCTGAAGGGGGGTGGGGCTTTCCCAGCCGGGCCCCAGGCAGGAAAAGCAGAAGCTCCATGCTTTTGTGCATCCAGATCCAGCCAGACCTGCGGCAGCTGATGGAGACGATGAACCGCATGAGCCACCTACCTCCTGACTTCGAGGGGAGACAGAAAGTGAACCAGTGGTGAGTAGGGTGCTCTGAGGCCCCTGCCCTCTGCAGGAGCAAGCCCGGGTCCTGACCCAGCTCTCCAGGACAGGGCCTGGACCTGCCTTGCCCCATGGCGCTCCTGCCAGTCTGAGGGCATGGGGGAGCGCAGAGTGCCTTCGGGCCCAGCTCCATCAGTCTGCTCCCTCTGCAGTGGGAGGTGCTTGTCCCCAGCCCTGCTCGCCATGTCTGATCAGGGGCCTGGTTGCGGGGTGGGACCGTGGCCAGAGGAGCTACCAGCTTCCTCCTAGGCCAGCACTCAGGGCGACAAGTCATGGCTCCTGCCAGGTCCCTCCAGTACTAGTGCAGGCGCAAAGTGCAGCCCAGCAAAGGGCCTTCTTCCTGCTCTGGGGGCCAGGACTGTGCCTTGACTCTCCCCGGCAGCCTGCAGATGCTGAGCGGCATGTCTGCCTCTGACGAGCTGGACGATTCCCAAGTGCGCCAGATGCTGTTTGATTTGGAATCCGCCTACAATGCCTTCAACCGGTTCCTGCACTCCTGAGGCTGGGCCCTGCGCCCTGCCTGGTCCTGAGGAGCGCCCTCCCACTGTAGCAGTCCAGCAGGCTCCAGGCCCTTTCCCCTAGGCTGCTGTTGGGGGCAGGAGGCTGGGAGTGGTGCACTGCAGCCATTCCCGCAGCAGGGTGAGGGCAGAGTCAAGGTGAACTGTGCTGCTGCAGGGCACATTCACACTGGGCCAGCTCCAGCCAGCCTGTCTCCTCTCCTCCCTCCCCGTGAGTCCTGCAAGCAGGGCGGGAGACTTGTACACCTGCGGTAATAAACCCCCATGCTGGCTATGCTGCGGCTCTTGCTGGGTGGGAGAAGCAGGCACAGCCACTGCCCCTGTACTCAGGGCCTGGACCAGCCCATCAGCTCAGATTTTCTGGGTGCCACAGCAGCTGGCTAAGGCAGGGCGCTCCACCCTTGCTGACAACAGGTCATGCCCCAGGCTGCATGGGAGCCTGGGAAATGAGGGTGGGGGGTGTCAAACAGCTGTCCAGAGGGGGAGAAGGCTGGCAGGGTACAGAGCTCTGGCCCAAGCAGCAGAGGGCCAGGTCTCTGCGTCACTGCCTGCAGGGTGGCACAACGCCGGCCTGGAGCAGAGGAGACATACAGCACTTTATTGATTGGTTTCCCAGGCCCCTGCACCAGGCAGAAGCCCACCCTGTGCAGCCAAGAAAACACCAGCCAGCTAATAAGTCTGTCTGAACTAGTCCAGTGGCCACTGGAAGGCCAGAGCTAGAACCTGTACAGCTCGGGAATGGGGGACAAATAAAATATCACCCTCCACCTGTGTGGGGAGACGTGCAGTAGGGAAGGGCTCTTCTGCAGGTGGCCGCCTTCAGTCTCTGGCAGCTTATTTCCCCACGCTGGCTTCAGAGCCTGCTCCAAGGCCAGTGCTGCCCCAGGAGCCAACCCCCCAGCCCTGCCAGCAGCCCCAGGGTTCTGCTGCGCAGGTGTGACTGCAGCTGGTGAGACACCACAGGCTGGAAGCCAGCTCTCCGGGGACACTCTGGGACTTGCCACCCCTCTCTGTTAGCAGCACAGGCCCGGTAGCTCACTGCCTCCTGGGGACACAGCCGAGGCCTTGGTTCCAAAGCCCAGGGACCCCCATGGGGCAGAGTCCTGCAGCGTTCTGGTGCTCGGAGCCCGAGGCAGACAGGCCCAGTTCCACAACAGCAGCCGGGGCCCTGCCTCCTTTGGTTACGACGGGACCAGCAGCTCCCTTCTCAGCTTGCACTGGTGCCAGGTGGGGGGAAGCTGCAGGGCTCTGGGCCCCCAGAAAGAACAGGTGCAGCAGCAGCAGCCAGGTCCTGCCCCTCCCCATGGGCCAGGCCTGAGTTCTGAGTGCAGAAAAGTCGCTGGCACAGGCCAGTCACCGTGCCTGGTTCCTCACGTCTGCCCAAGTTCCCTCTGCGAGCAGCCACAGCCCCAAGCAGGATGGGCCTCTTGTGTGCTCCAGCTGCGAGCGGTCGGGCACTTCAGATGCTCTTACAGAAGAGCTTGTGGTGCTGCATGACTGCGCTCAGAGAGGTGCCCGGGGGGCCAAGCCAGGACTCACCCACGCCCCGCTGGTTGCTGCCGCTCAGCTGCCGGCTGCAGAGCCGCAGCTCACGCACGTTGGCAGAGACCCGGGCCCACGTGGTGCTGTCCAATGGGCCTCGCACCCTGCAGCCTGCGGGAAGGAAACAGGCCGTTGTAGCTACTGTGGCGCACTGAGAATCCTGGACCCGGCCCAAGAGGGGACAGGCTGGGTGACCCCCCTTGTGCCCTTTCTATCAGCTGCTGCCCCCTCGCTACTCCAGTCCTGCCTCCTCTGCTCTGCTCTGCTCTGCACACCACTACGGAGAGAGAAGCAACTCGGCAGCGCCAGCCAGGCCGGGGGCTCTGCTGGATCAGGAGCAAAACTCCAGGGCTCACAGCCTGCCCCTGCCCCCTCAGGATCACCTCTCAGTCCCTCCAGCGAGGGCAGTGTGATGCTCCCGCGGCCCTGCCAGGTGCAGGGAAGCAGGACCCCTCCACAACCCAGGGATCTTGGAGCCCTTCACCCCCTCACCTGCCAGGCTGAGGTATTGCAGCCCCTGGCGCCTCTCCCCCAGCGCTGACAGCAGCATCTGCAAGCCCCCGCTGGTAACCTCTGGGTTTGCAGACAAATCCAGGGAGATCAAAGTGGGACAAACCAGGAGGCACCTGGGACCAAGAGAGTCAAACAGCCCCATGCCTCTCGGCTCACCCACAATGCACTGCTGCCCCATGGCCCACCCACTCCCTGGGGGCTAGGTGTTAGATGTGCGGTGTGCTGGCACTGCAGCCTTGGAGCGAGACCCCCAGGGAGCACAAGGTGCGACGGGGAAGGGAGGCAGCTGGACAGGTGTACTGCCTGTGAAGTGCAGTAGTAGAACCAGCAGCTCCACCCGACCACCAATCCACGTACGCCCGGTTCTGGAGGCAGGTCCTGCCGCTCACCAGGCCTCCCACCCAAGGGCTTGTGGCTCAGACTCCCTTCCCGCTCCGTCTCTTTTTACGGGAGGGGGTTCACCTGGTGGCCCAGAAAAGCACAATGCAGGGACAGAAGGTGGCCAGTGGGCTAAAGGCGAACATGGCCACCTGACGTCTCACTCAGGCTCTCTTCCTACTATGTCCCCATGGGCTGGCTGCTGGGCCCAGCCACCCCACGGCTCCTACCCAGCAGGAGATCACTCCGCATAGGACCCAGCTGGGTGAAGGTTGGTGTCACACACCCACCCCATTACCTTCTGCCCCACAGCAAAGCCCCTAGCCCAGGGACCCCAGCGCTGCCCCTTTACCTGGCCAGCTCTGCGACAGCCTCATCATTCAGGTGGTTCCCAGAGAGAGCCAGGTGGGTGAGCGCACATCCCTGCTGGAATGGAACGGGGGGGGCTGAGCCCAAAGCCACACACCACAGCTGAGCCAGTCAGGGCCAAGCCAGCTGCGTGAGAGGCCCACAGCCCCAGGACAAAAGGGGCTCCCCTGCCACGTGCAGAGCTCCTGCAACTCCTGGAGCCAGAGAAGGGTTACTGCAGGACCCCCTTGCACCCGTACCTGTGTCAGGCACCTGACCACCGGATCCACGAGAGGCTCGCCTAGGCGGGCCGCCACCGAGCCAATCTCCAGCTGGCTGAGGGTGGCGTAGGGCAGACTCCTGAGCAGCAGCTGCAGGCCGCTGGAGCCCAGGGCATTGTGGGACAAAGCGAGGGTCTTCAGGTGCACAGCTCCTGGGCCAGGGGCATGCGGGAGAGACAGTGTGTTAAGAGTGAGCCAGCTGCCGTCTGGCCCGGGCAGATAAAGGAGGCTGGGAGCTTGGCGGAGGGGCTGTCCATAGCTGCCTAACTGGAAACTCAGGCACCCAACAGGCCTGCACTGGGAAAGAACGGCAGAGCAGGCTGCTGTGGGGCAGACCTGGCAGGGAACCCAGGGCGTGGTAGCTGTGGGGCAAGACTGAGGCAAGCCCAGGCCTGGGTAGCTGCGAGCTGTGGGGCAGAAGCTGGCAGAGAGCGGACAGGACAGCGGTCCGCATTCTTTCCATGAGTGGAACCATCCTCACCCCCAAGCTGTAGGCCCCGTCCCAGTGAATGGGGCCCTCCTGGCAGTGCCTCTGTGTAACGGGGGCCTAGCCTGTAGACCGTGGCGCTGGGGGAGGGGAGCCACAAGGGAGGGCACCACCTGTACCATGAGGCCACGCCTGCTGTGCCCCCACTCGGGGCTGGGGGAGTGCAGGGGCACTTACCTTTCAGGCTGTTGGCCAGCAGGAGGCGCTGGTGCTGCCCAAAAGCCTCAGAGAAGCCACAGGCCTGCAGCCGGAGCGTGGTCAGGACCGGGCAGGCTCGAACCAGGCAGGCCAGGGCCTCGCAGCTCTTGTCCCCTAGGGGGTTCAGGCTGAGGTCCAGCTCTTCCAGGCTCTGGAACAACAGGGGCAGAGGAGTCACCCCAACCTGCTGGGCTCTGCCCTGTGCCACCAGACAGCCGGGGCTGGACCCCCGCTGGGAGGACCACAGCGGCAGCCTCAGCCCCAGAGAAGGGACGGAGCAGCAGAGCCCCCCCCATGCTACAGGGACCCTCACAACCAGCCCCTCCCAGAAGGACCTAGGAGCAGGCACCTTGGCACCAGCACGGCCACAGCTTACTCCTCCCTGATCCGGGGAGCCCCTGGTGTCCATCAGGGCAGCCCTGGCAGGAGCTCATCAGGGCCCTTTACACCAGCAGTGCCAGAGCCGTAGCCCAGAGCGCCAGGATGGGCAGCTTGGGGGTCCCCGAACCTGCTTGTGTCTCCGGGGTTCAGGCGGGAGGCCGGGGCCCCTCCCACCTGCCGTTGAGGGGAAGGGAGGTGCTGGACACACCCACAAGCCAACCTGGAAGACCGCTTGGGAGGGCAGCCCTGCTGCCAGCGCGCGGAGCCCCTCAGCACCGAGCTGGTTGGCCGACAGGTCGAGGAGGGCCAGGCTGGGCATGGTGCCCAGCGTAGCCAGCAGCTCGGCAGCCAGGCCATCGTCCAGCCCCGTCCCAGCCAGCCGCAGCTGGCGGATGGAGCTGTGCAGCTTGAGGGCACGCAGGAGTGGGGTGAGGTGGGGTTGGTGCAAGGAGAGGCCACAGGTGCTGAACGAGGGGCCCGACTCCTGCAGCTCCATCATCTTCAGCAGAAGCCGGTGCTCGCCTGCAACAGGAGTCCATGAGGGAAGACCAGTCGCTGTGGGGCACCCAGACTGACGAGCTCCCAGCCAGCTGCGGCCTGGCTGGGGCTAGAGCCAAGCAGCCAGGGAGAGGGTGGGGGGCAGCCGCGACCGAGGACACCCTCCCCCTGTCCAGCACCACGTGGGGGGCAGCCGCGACCGGGGGCACCCTCCCCCCGCCCAGCACCACGTGGGGGGCAGCCGCGACCGAGGGCTCCTGACATTGCGCACCGTTCAGCGGATGCTGGACAGGTCTTCCCCTGGCATGTAGCACGGCCCTGGGGGTGCCAATCTGTCCACCCGAAGCCACATTCCACCTCTGTCCCCTTCCGTAGCTGGGCCAGTGACCCGGAGACTGAGGGACTTGCCCGAGGTCACACACGCAGACGGTGGCACAGCTGTGCCCAAGCCCCCTGGACCAGCCTTCCCACTGGAGCCCCTCCTGCCTGTCCCCCCCACGGGCCGGCTGGCACTCTCCCCAGCCGGCTGACCGCCCTGAGGCGCTACAAAACCCAGCGAGACCCTGTACATCCAACGGTTCCCACACGCAGGCAGGCAGCAGGGTCCGTGGCATCCCCTTACCCACGGCCAGGCTGCAACAGGCCTTGCGATACCGGTCGGCGAGCGGGGGCAGGTCCCAGGACTGCACCTCTGCCAACACCTGCAAGGCAGACGAGAGCCCTATGGGTAGGAAGGAAGGCCGGCTGGCTGGGCAGCACTGGCAGGCTCAAACACAAGGGGAAGGGCATCGCCAGTGAGGGGTGAAGCCAGACCTCCGAGCTCCCAGTCATCTGGGCCCTGCCGGTTGGTGCAGAGTCCACAGTGATGGGCCCCACCACGACCCTTCAGCGGCCTACAGGGGGACCTGGTGGGCTCAGCCCTGGAAGCGCCAATCCTGGCTCGGGTGCCCCTCACCTCCTCGTTGCTTTGCAGGACGTCCACGATGAGATCCTGGGGAGCCAGCAGTGCCCCTTCCTTCTTGAGAGTGAGCTGGGGCAGCAGGCCACAGGCCTGGTAGTGGCGCTGGGCCGCCTGCTCTGCCAGCCACGCCACCGGGCATCTCTCGAGGCCACTGCAAGGGAAGGGAAGGGAAGGGAAGGGCTGAGCCAGAGCGCCCCACCAGAACCAGGCCCCCAGCCCGCCCTCCCAGGGTGGGGCAGGAACAGGGCAGCCCCCCCCAGTGGCAGAGGGGAATGGCCCTGTTACCCCAAGTCCCTGACCCCCTGGCGCTGCCTGGGAGCTGGACCCCTCCGAGGGTGCTGCTAATGTTGCCCCAGACCCAGCTGGGGGGGCAGGACTCCCGGGCTCTGGGCCACGCTGGGAGGAAGGATGCGAGGCGGCTCTCACCTGTGCGGCACGGGGATGAGGAAGACGTTGTCTTGGACCCGGACCCGCACTCGGATGGGGGGTGGCCGAATCGGGGCTGCAGCCAGCAGTGGGGCCTGGGAACAGGAGAGGGGAGTCAAGACCCAAGAGACAGCCCAGGGGACTCCCTTGCTGTTGTGCACCCCCAGCACCTCACCTGTGGGGCCTCTCCACTGCCGTCTACGGGCCTCAGACCAGTGGCTGGCTCCGAAGCCACCAGGGCCTGGCCCCCGCGGGACCGACCCAGCGACGTCCTGTCCACTATCTGGGTGAGGCGGCTTTGCCGGGCCCTCCTCTTCTGGGGCAGAGCAGCTGGGAAGGGGGCTGCGCCGTCGCTCTCAGACCCACTGGTGCCCCCTGAGTCCGAGCCCGACTCCCCCGGGCGCCGGTGGCTCCTCTTGTGGGGCTCCCGGCTCGCCCCCAGGTCGTCCTCCAGCCAGTCATCCCCCACGTACTCCTCGGCTGGGATCAGGGCCGGCCTGGCAGAGGCCTCGGCCGGCACCGGCTCAGGGACCTGGCAGGACTGGGCACTGCCCACGCCACGGATGGCTGCTTCGTACTTGGCCTGCCCGGTGCCAGCGGGGGGCAGCCCAGGCTCTGCCCGCCCGAGGAACCCCGGCACCCGGCTCTCCTCCCCCGGCGCCCTCAGGCTCAGGAGCCGCTGCCTCTTCTTGATGGGCCGGAGCGGGGTCATGCACTCGTCCAGCTTGGCCCAGCACTCTGGCCCCTGCCCGCCACGCTGGGTCAGGATCCTGCAGGGCGCAGTCGCCTTTGTGGAGGGGCCCCCACTCTGGGGCTGGGGGGCCACAGCTGAGTGGGGGGGTGTCAGCGGCTCAGAGAGCTCCGCATCAAACAGCTGGCTTTGCGGCACATCCTGTGGGGGCTGAGCCACCTCTGCTGCTGGGCGGGAGACAGGGAACCCCGTGAGTTGGGCCCAGCCCCCAAGAGATGCCCCCCCACAGCACCACTCCCACCCGGCCTCACATCGCCCCACCACCGCCTCCTTGAGCAGCTGCTCCATGGCTCGGCAGCGCTGGCGTGTCTCCTGGTCCAGGTCCCGGCCGTACATCCTCACCCACTCCCGGAGGGTGCCCAGAGGGCTCAGGCCCTGCGGCGGATAAGATGGAGGGGCTGAGCCTCAGGGCCGCCCCCAGAAACCCCACAGCTGTGCAGGGGTGCCGAGCCCAGCGCCCGCCCACAGGCCGCTGCTCCCCCACCTTGGCGTTCCTCAGCACCGCCGACGCGCCCCTCTGGAGCAGCAGCTCGGCCACGTCGAAGTGGCCGCAGTTGAGAGCGTCGTGCAGGGGGGTGATCCCCTCGCAGCCTGGGCCCCCGGGGTCATCGATGGAGGCACCACGCTCCAGCAGCAGCCGCACGATCTCTGGGCACAGGAGCCAGCAGTTACTGCTGGGTGGCAGCACTAGGGCCCCCTCCAGCCGGCCCCCATCACCCGTTCCAGCCCCTGCCGTCATCCGCCCCCCACACCGACACCCTCCCACCCTCCTCACCACTCACCCAGGTGCCCGTGGTTACAGGCCTCGTGCAGCGGGGTCCAGCCGCAGTAATCCCGCGGGTTCAGGGGGTGGCCCTGCCCCCAGGAGGAAAGAGACATGAACAGGCATGAGGGTTACGTGGGGGCCAGGTGCCCTGCTGGGCTTCATGCCAACTCCCGCAGGATCTCCCCCTCCAGCTGCCCTCCCTGCGGGCCAGGCCGGGAAGCTGCCCCAGTGCCCAGCGCCTACCTGGCTCACTCCCACGCGCCCTGCAGGCAGGACACACTTGCTGAACGCGTCCCCTGCTGGGGGCTGTGAGGGCCAGAGCAGAGGGACACCGCGACCCCAGCCAGCCGCCCAGCTGCCCCCACGGGCCGACGGAAGGTACCCCAGGGCGCCCTGCCCGGGAACGAGGAGCGGCTCCCACCTGCTCCAGGAAGAAATGGACCCGGCGCAGGTTCCCGTCGATGCAGGCGCGGTGCAGCGGGGTCTCACCCCGGTCGTTGCGCCGGTTCCACTGCAGGGCACAGGGAGGGCGGAAGCGGGGTCAGCACTGCCCGGGGGCCCCAGATCAGAGCCAGCCCCCTCGGCCCCCCGCCCCGCGCAGCGCCCCGGGATCCGGACTCGCCGGCGCAGGAGCTGGAGCGACGGCCCCACGGGGCGAGGACGCTGCGCCCAGGCCCAGCCTCACCTTGGCGATCCTGCGGCGGCCAGGCACGCTCTTGCTGTAGCCGTCCAGGTCATCTTCCTCCCCGTCTGGAACGCAGAGGCCTGAGTGAGGCACCCGGCTCCAATACAGCCCCCACCCTGCCAAAGGGGGGCCCGCGCCAGGCAGACGCGCAGGGCTACAGCCTCACCCGGCCGGGACTCGGCTCCGGCTCCCTCCCCGTCCCCCACAGCCGGCCCACTCACCGCTCTCAGACAGCTCCAGGTCGCTCTCATCCAGGGGCTCGCTGCTGTCCTCCTCCTCCTCCTCCTCCCCCCGGTTGTCCCTGGCGCTGCTCCAGCCCTGCGAGCGGCACAGGCCCTGAAGCCTGGCCAGCGTGTCGGGGGCCTCAGGGTGCCCCCACTTCTGCTGCAGGGGGTGAAGGTGCTGTAGGATTTGCCGCTGGGGGGGTGAAAGGATGGGCTGATCACCCTGCCCAGCCGCAGATGGGGTTGGGCGCTCCCAGGGCTGCTAGCCCAGGCCTTGTCAGCTGGGGGCGCTGGCCTTTAAGGCAGTCCCCAGGCCCCCCGCCCAGGCCTGAAGGGGCCCTGCAGGGAGCAAGGCCAGGGCACTGACCATTGGAGCAGCTCCCAGGTCCCCCAGCCCCTGCCTAGCCCAGAAGGAGCAGCTCCCAGCACTGACCACTGGAGCAGCTGCCAGGTCCCCCAGCCTGGCCCAGCAGACAGGCTATGAGTGAGGGGAGGACGCTGGCTAGGCACTCTCGAGTCCAGCCCCAGCACCGCAGCTGCCCTGGGCGCCTTTCAGCTCCGAGCCCCGGCACCCCACGCCCTTCCCCTGCCTTTCTGCTGTGCTGGCGCAGGAGGAGCCGGGTGCAGCCTGGGCTCCCCGGCAGGTGAGCAGCACGGTCCCTCCCGGGCATGTGCCAACAAGGAGCAGAGCCTGGAAGCGGGAGGGGGCCAGAAACCAGCACTTTCGGCCACAGGCCCTAGCAGGGAGGTGTTGTGCGTAGGGCGGGGGGCTGGGAGGACTCCTGGGTGCCAGTCTCAGTTATCGCAGGCTCGGGGGACCCCGGGAGGGGCACTGCCAGCTGCCCAGCCTGAAGGGGGTGCTGCAGGCGAGCACTGGCATCCCCATTGGGCAGCAGCTTTGGGCCCGTCCCCTCACCTGCAGCCTGGGCTCCCCAGCCTGCTCCGCGCACCGGAGCGCGCTCTGAAAGCAGGGCTCCAGGGCCTCGTAGCCTTCGCCAGCCTCCTCCCTGGCCAGGGCGATGTTCAGCCAGGTCTTCCCCTCCTGGGGCACACAGACAATGGGATTAGCTTCCCCCCACCAGTCCAGCTCCACTGGCAGGGAGCCCACCCAGGGGCACGGGGTAAGTGACAAAGAGCAACTCCTTTGCCATCCTGACTCTTACTCCTGCCCCACCCTCCTTCCCTGCTCCCGAGCTGTGGGGCCCAGCCAGGCCCTGCTTGCGAGCTGAGCTCCCCTCCCGCAACTCCCCAGAGCACGGCCAAGCCCAGCACGGGGTCCCCAGGCCCTGCAGGGTGAGACCGGCGGGCAGAAGGCAGAGCCCAGGCCGCCCCCTCACCTCCAGTGGGTTTCCTCGCCGCAGCGCCAGCTCCGTCTGGTAGTGCTGGACCGCCCGGCCGGGCTCCCTCAGGTCCGCAAAGGTGGTAGCCAGAGAGACGTGGATCACAGCCAGCTCCTGCTCAGGCTTCTGCAGGGACTCGGCGTAGCGCAGCTGCCAGAGACACCGTCCACAGCATGCTGTGCCCGGGGTGGCCGCCCGCCCCCGCAGGGCTCGCCCAGCCCCATCCCTGCTGCCTGCAGGAATCTGAGCGGGTGCCCCTGCCCTCGGGCCAGAGCTTGGCAGCACTTCGGCGGCTAGGAGGAAGCGGAACCAGCCCCTTACCATGCACGGAGCCCAGCCTCGAGGCAGCCTGGTCCTCCCCCAGCCCACAGGCCGAGAGCAGGGGCAGCCCTCACCCACCTGCCTCTGGTAGAACTCCACCGCCCGGCGATAGTCCCCATGCTTGGAGAACAGGTCCCCCAGCTGCTCACACAGGCCCAGGGCTATCTGCAAGTCGCCGGGCACTGCCTCCTCCAGAGCCTCCTGCAGATGGCTGACCTTCATGGCTGGGGGAGAGGCCAGCAGTGTGAGTGGCACGCACCGGGGGTGGGCTGGTTTCTTCCCCCTAGAGGCTCAGGGCAGGTAGGGGAGCCACAGGTGAAGGGGTATGTGGGGACCAAGGTCCCCCTCACCCAACCCAGCCTGCAGGCCTCTGGGACAGTGAGCACCTGCAGAGCCCCCTTCGCTGCCCCCCTGGGCTGGTGCGGGGTCAGTGTCAAAGCACCGCCCTGTGGTGCCACTGGGGCTACGTCGGGGACGTGCCAGAAGCCCTGTCAGGAGTGGCCTGTGCAAGCGCGGCCCTGCACCCGAGAAGCCGCGGCACCTTTCCCTGGGCGTGCCTGTGACACGGGGGTGGGGGGGGCGGGCACCGCCCCAGGAGCCACAAGCCACACAGGGCTGTGAAGGGGAGGGGCTGCACTGAGAGGCAGAGGTGGAGAGCTCCCAGCCCCAGTCAGCCTGGGCTGAGCCCTGGGGAGTGACACCCAACCTCCTCCCGGCCAGCTGCACAGGCCACTGGGTCCCCTCAGCCCCCCCCGCGCCGTGTCACAGGGAGCCCCAACCCGAGCCCCCTCACCGTAACGCAGGTTCCTGCGGATGCTCTCGCGCTGCTGGGGCTGCTGGGAGCCCAGCACGTAGGCCTTCTTCAGCGAGCGCCTGGCGGCCACAAAGTCCCCCAGGCTGAGGAGCACCTGCAAGGCCCCAGGGCAGCAGGGTCAGCAAGGGGAGGGGCAGAGAGGTCCAACTACCAAAGGGTGCTGGCCTTGCGGGGGGGAGGGGGCTGTCCCCTTGCTGGCCATGCTGGGTGGTCAGGCCCCAGGGGGAAGAGCCTGGGGGCCAAGTACGGGCTCCCCGCTGCCCTCACCTGGGCGATGCCGGCACAGCACTCACTCTCCATGCACTTCTCCTTCATGGTGTGGGCGCAGTCGCGTGCCCGCTCCAGGCAGCGCATGGCCTTGGAGTGCTGCCCCTCCCGCAGGTGGATGTGGCCCAGATTGAAGTAGGCCCGGTACAGGTCTTCGTAGAGGTGAGTCTGCCTAGAGGGAGACGGGTCACCCCCAGGGTCGCCCGCCCATTCACGTCCTCAGGAAACCCCTGGGCCCTGTGCCCCCACCTGACACCCCCCAGCCACAGCACCAGCCGGTTTCCTGAGCCAAACGGCTGCAGCCACCAGCAGAGGGTGAACCCCAGGGAAACACAGGAGCTCTTCAGAGGGGCCTTCGGCCTATCAGCACCACCACCCGCCCCTCCCAGGGTGGGGCCAGGGCCTTACTCGGAGATGAAGATGCTCTTCTTGATGTACTGGCTGCACCTGGCCTGGTCCTTCATGCTGTCGTACACCAAGCCCAGGTTGAGGTAAAGCCGGGCCCTCATCTCACTCAGCTCCCGCTGCGGCACCTTCCCTGGGACAGCCAGAGCCAGCCCGTCACCCAGCCGGCTCCACAAGGCAGAAGCTCCAGGGCCAGAGAGGGGCTGGACAGGTCCTGGACCCCTCACCCTCCAGCTGGCCGAATGAGCTGAGCAAATTGTCTCCCAAGGGATGGGGTGGGAGCGCTGGGAGGTCCCTACGGAACAGTCTCGGGCACGGTCCTGGCTGCCCTGCTGTGGAACCGAGAGGTCAGAAAAGGCTGGAGGTCCCTGAGTGCCCTTGCATATCCCACAATCCCGGCGGCGAGCCTAACTGGGCCTTACAAGCCAGCACGAGTAGATGGGAAGCCCGGATGAAAGCCTGAGAGCCTGCCCCTTCCTGGCCAGGCCAGGGAGTTCCGGCTTGGGGAGGGGATGGAGCTCAGGGACCAGGGACATCCCAGATGCAGGCTCTGGGGCAAGGACAAGGGGTAAAAGGTGGGGACTCAGACCGTCTGGTCAGACAGCCAAGGCAGAGGCCGACTGGTGACCCTCCCCAGGGCGCACCACATCCCAAGCTGATGGCTCCCCTCCCTAGCTCCGTGTCCCACAGCTCCCAGCCTGGCTCTCACCTTCCAGCTGCTCCTCCAAGATGGCCAGGCTCTTCATGAAGGCCTGCTCCGCCTCCCAGAGCGCCTCCCCGGCCTGGCCGCTCTCCGCCACGAACATGTAGGTGCGGCCAATGGTGGCCCAAGCCCTCTGCTGCTCAGTGTGGTCGGACACAGCGCAGGCCAGCTCCAGATGCTGGCGCTGGTGCTGATGGAGCAGGAGAACAAGAGGGCGCATGAGACCCCCCAAGCCCCATGGATCTGGGCTGGCTTTGAATTGGGCCCTGCAAGGTTGACAGCTCAGGGGTTACCACTATGTGCCCTAGTGTTCCCTTTTAAACCCCTCCAGCCATTCTGTCGCCCCTGCTCTGGCTTGCTGCTCCTGTCACCCCGTGGCCTTTGGCGGGGCTGAATACTGGGAAAGTAGCTCTCAGCCCAGGTCCTGGGGAGCCCCAATCCCTGCAGCTGATTATCCCCCTCTCCCCCATTACCTTCAAAGCAGCTTCATAGTTCTCCAGCTCAGCCAGGCGCTCCCCAATCTTCCGGTGGGCCACGGCACAGCCGATAACATCCTCCACGCTCTCCAGGAGGCGCAGCTCCTCCTGGTGCTCCACCAGCGCCTCTCGGTACCGCCCTGCCGGGAGCAGAGAGACACTGGGGTGACGAGCGAGCCAGCTGGCTTCCCAAGGCACAGCAGGGGCCCCTGGGATGAGGCGCACCCACTCCATCAGCTACAAGAGCAGCCAGAGTAACAAGCCCGGGCCGTAACCCCTCTTGGGGCTCAGAGCTGACATGCACCGGGGACTCAAGAGCACATCTCCTATGTTAACAACAACAAGTCCCGTGGCACCTTATAGACTAACGTATTTTGCAGCAAAGGCTTTCGTGGGCAAAGACCTGCTGCATCACATAGAATCAGAGAACACTAGGACTGGAAGGGACCTTGAGAGGCCATCGAGTCCAGCCCCCTGCCCCAATGGCAGGACCAAGTACTGTCTAGACCATCCCTGATAGACATCTATCTAACCTGTTCTTAAATATCTCCAGCGACAGAGATTCCACAACCTCCCTTGGCAATTTATTCCAGTGTTTGACCACCCTGACAGTGAGGAACTTCTTCCTAATGTCCAACCTAAACCTCCCTTGCTGCAGTTTAAGTCCATTGCCTCTTGTTCTATCCTCAGAGGCCAAGAAGAACAAGTTTTCTCCTTCCTCCTTATGACACCCTTTTAGATACCTGAAAACCGCTATCATGTCCCCCCTCAGTCTTCTATTTCCCAAACTCAACAAGCCCAATTCTTTCAGCCTTTCTTCATAGGTCACATTCTCTAGACCTTTAATCATTCTTGTCACTCTTTTCTGGACCCTCTCTAGTTTCTCCACATCCTTCCTGAACTGCGGTACCCAGAACTGGACACAATACTCCAGCTGAGGCCTAACCAGCGCAGAGTAGAGCGGGAGAATGACTTCTCGTGTCTTGTTCACAACACACCTGTTAATGCATCCTAGAATCATGTTTGCTTTTTTTGCAACAGCATCACACTGTTGACTCATATTTAGCTTGTGGTCCACTGTAACCCCTAGATCCCTTTCTGCTGTACTCATTCCTAGACATGCTCTGACAAAGCGGTTCATTGCCTCCAAAAGCTCATGCTCCAAAATCTCTGCTAATCTATAAGGTGCCTCAGGACTGCTTGTTGTTCTCGAAGTTACAGACTAACATGGCTCCCTCTGTGATACTCATCTCCCATGTTGTAGCTGACGGCCTCTGATTTTCTAGCTACAGGAAATACAGTGGCTCTAGCACACTTGGATGGCAGCAGAGCATCAGACAAAATTAGCTACATGCAACGTTAGCCAAACTGGAGCACTCTGGGATCAGCCCAGGAGCGTACAGGGGGAGAGAACAGGCTTCAGGGGGTGAAGGCAACAGGCTGTGCCGAAAGGTAAACTGGCAGAGGGCAGGGATGCTCCTGGCACAGCTCCTCAGAGATCCGACACGAGCCCAGTTGTACCATATCTATTAATGCCCAAGGCAGGAACAGCAGGAGTGCACTGATGGGCTTTGCTGCAGACACAAGTCAGGAAGGGCGCTCGCTCCGGAGGAGGATCGGCATGGTAGGCAGGACGATCGGGGGGATCTCAAAGCCTGCAGCAGAAACGAGGCGCTGCTCAGTACGACAAAGGACAAGGTGCTTGGAGTGAAGGGCTACCGATAGCCGGAGGCTCATCAGCTGAAGTGAAGGAAGGTGAGAGAAACCTGGATGCTTTGGCTGGTTATAGGATGACTAAAGCCACCTATGCAATGCAGCCACACAGCAGGCAAAGGCACAGTCTCTCCAGCAGAGAGAGGACCACGTCCATGACTGATGACAGCTGGTCTGGAACACGAAGTACCATTTCCTGAGCACAAAGGGGGACTTCACCCCAGAGAAAGGCAGAGAAGAGCCACTCAGGTTGTTGAGGAAGGCAGAGGTGACTGGAAGAACTTGGCTGGCCTAGCTCGCAAAGAGAAGGCTGTGAGGGTGTCCCCCGAGTCTCCGGTGATACACCAAGGAGGTCAGGCCCAGGCTGGGGCCAAAGCAGGGAATGCAAGGGACAATGCTGGCCTGAGAACAGAGAGTCTTGAGTAAAGTTGGCTGGCACAAAGGAGAAGGTTTCTAACCATTGCAGGGAGCTGTGGGGACGGAGGCCAAACAAGATTCAGGTTAAAGAGAGAGCTAGATGTCACAATGGCAGGGAGTTTCAGGCATGGGGCGTTCTTCTTCAAGAGCAGGGGTCAGGTCACAGGCCAGGATCATCGCACTGAATCGGCTCCCTGCTGGGGGAAGGTCAGCTGTGTGGCAGACACAATCTCCTGGGGGCTGGTCCCAGCCCATGGATGTACCATCCCTGCAAACAAGAGCCATTCCAGGCCTGCTCCCACGGCCAGGAGCCCTCCCCAGCCCAGCCGTCACAAACACAGCCAGACCAGCACCGACAAAGACAGCCTAGAGCATTGCCCAGTGACCAACTTTCGAACGGTGGCCCCAAAAGCAGGGCCTCCAAACCTTCCTCAGAACGGCTCTCCCGGACCCATCTCTCCCAGCGTCAGCCCTGGCCACGAGAGCCAGACAGCAGTCAGCTAGCCACCCTTTGCCATTGAGAGCCAGGCCCTGGGACCCACTCACCATGTCTGGCCAAGATCTCCCCAAGCTGGTTGCAAATGGCAGCTTCCTCCTTCAGGCTGCCACTCCTCCGGGCCTTGTCCTTTGCTTTCTGGAGCACTGGGGGGCCGGGGGGAGAGAAGAACATCAGAACCCGGTCAAGCTCCCACAGCCTGTCAGCATCAAACCCCTCTGGCGCAGAGTCATCGGCCCTCTAACTACGTGCCCAGCTCAGGGCAACAAATCACAACACGCAGGATTTCCAATTACCTCCACCACCATGGAATCTGACCCCCAGCCTGGCTGCATGCTCCCTGGGGGAGACAGGAGCTGAGTCCCAGACAGATGGACAGGACTGTCGCAGGGTAGTCCAAACCCCCTCACCCCACACTGCCCAGACCCGTCTGGGAGCCCAGCTCAACGATCCCACCTATAAATGACCCTCTCTCTGGCCCCACATGTTGACCCACACACCCTCAGCCCCACCCACCTCCACCCTCTCTGACACCCTCCTGCCTCCCTGCCACACACAACTGCAATATCGCCTTCAAATCCCGCACCCCCTCTGCCCTTGCCAACCTATCACCCACCTGCCTCTGACTCCCCCCATCACCCGGCCCCCTCTGCTCCCCCATCACGCCCCAGATGGTACACCCCCTTTGATCACCCCACACCCCACTGCTCTGCCCTGCCCCGCCCCCATCACCCCACCCCATCACTGCCCTGCTCCCTCTCACCTCCCACCACCCCACACCCCACTGCCCCGCCCCGCCCCCTCTCACCCCCCATCACCCCACACCCCGCCCCGCCCCCTCTCACCCCCCATCACCCCACACCCCACTGCCCTGCCCACCACCCCTCCGATCCGCCTGCCCCAAGCTCCCTGCCCCGCGGCCCCCCGCGCCCGGCCCTCACGGCGGATCTCCCGGCTCCGCTCCGCGCTCATTCCGCCGCCAGCTCCCGTCCCGCCGCGCCGGTTCGAACCGAGCCCGCCCACGCGCCGATCCCATTGGACGCCAATCCCATTTCTGTACTCCCATTGGCTACCTTTCACTCGGATCACAAACAACAGAGCCAATCACAAATGGAGTCCCTTAAATCCCGCCCCAGAGCTGGTTAAATCCCCTATTCTGATAGGCTGCGAAGGAATTCCATCGACGGGGCGTGACCCCCAGCATGCAATGCGGCCAGCAACTACAGTTCCCAGCATGCCGCGCAAAGATTCCCGGCTCGGGCCTTTCGCTCAACCTAGGGCCTGGGCTGCGTTGTATTCTGGGACTAGTAGTCCTGCGAGCGGCAGGGCTGGGCCAACGCGAGCTGGGTCGGTCCGGTCCGGTCGTCTCGGCTGACTGGACATCGCAGTCCGGTCCGGTTCCCGCAGCCAGGTCGGTGCGGCGCTAACCTCGGCAGGTGGCTGAGGCGGGGATCTGGGCCCGAGGGAGGGGCTGAGAACCGCCGCCTTGACCAGGGAGCGCCGGTGACATTGGCAAAACGGCCGTCTCCCGGGAGACCGTCTTGGTTACCAGAGGGGCGCTGAGGTGCGGGCCACGCCCCCAGTCCGGGCGCGAGCCGCTGAGGTGCGGTTAAGGCCACGCCCCCACGCCGCGCGGGAGCCGCTGAGGTGCCCTTAAGGCCACGCCCCCAGCCCGCGCGGGAGCCGCTGAGGTGCGGTTAAGGCCACGCCCCCAGGCCGCGCGGGAGCCGCTGAGGTGCGCTTAAGGCCACGCCCCCAGCCCGGGCGCGAGCCGCTGAGGTGCGGGAGCGCCAAGCCCCCAGCCCCGGTTTTAGCTGTGGGGCCCCTTTCTGACTCTAAACCTGATGGTGCGGGTCCAGCCTCCCTGGTGCGGCACCCTCAGGCCCCCACCGGTGCGGGAGGAGAGAACTTGCGGGACCACAGGAGGGGATTATTGTCTCGCACGGCACCAACAATGTTGCTGCTGCTGCTGCTGTTGCTGCTGACCGGGCATCACCAGGCTACCCCTGCTGAGTGGACAGCACTGGGGGCTGTCGACAAACTTCATGGGACCCCGGGAAACTTGGCCACGCCCGTGATAAGTGGTTATCTGGGTAACTCAAATGGTGCCGGATTACAGATGTTGCTGGAGGAGAGATTCTGGGTTAGAGAGGAACAACCTGTACTGCAATGGTGCCAGTGATAATGGCCCGTCACACCCCAAGTCAGAAGGTTGTTTCATGATACCCCACAATTAAAGCACTTCATAGAGCCATAGATCTTGTAATCTCACTTTGTCAATGCACAGATGACTGAAATTCTAAATTTCAGTAGCTTTTCAATGAACCTTAGATTTATACTTCTGCTGTTGAGCAATTAAATTCATGTCATTATTTTAAAAAATAATCACCATTAATCACACAATTAACAAGTTGTTGCCTGTCTGCTGGAATGTATGCTCACAGTCAAGTTCCTCAGAGGTGGATTGATTGCCATTAAGTGGCTAAGCACTGCTATCCTCTCTGAGGCCATACTCTCACATTAGGGCTGCTGCACCTCCTATTGCAATCTTAATGGAGATGAATATTTGTTATACAAATATGTACACACACCCCCTAGAGCTGGAAGGGACCTCTGGAGGTCATCTCATCCAGTCCCCTGCCCTGGCATCAATTTGCCCCAATCCCTCAATGGCCTCCTCAAGGCTTGAGCTCACACTCCTGGGTTTAGCAGGCCAATGCTCAAACCCCTGAGCTATCTCCCCACCCTAATTAACGGATGTTACTCATAACTTTAACTATAAAAATTATACATGTACATAAATAGATTTTACAGGTCCAGGGGGTTATAACATTAAAAATGATAGGTCACAAGTCATTTTTTGTTCAAAACATTTCTGAGTTATTCATAGGTGTGTTCATAACCCTTTTTCCGTAAAGCGTGGGGGGATGGTCCGTCACAACAATATGTTTAATCGACTCTCTGGGTAACTTTTTTAGTGCGTCAACAAAAGCAGAGAGAAGCAACTGATGTCCACAGTCAACAATCTTATCTGGTGGCTAAACTGTGCTGCAGTCAGACAAATGCAAGGGCGAAATGACAGAACCCGGAAAAAAAAAGAATTCGAAGGCTGTGCACTTTTAAAAATGAGTGGCTGCAACTCCCAGAATATCAGAATTGGCTTATAAAGGCAAGTGAAGACTCAGGATATTGTTCTATTTGTGATGTTCAATTCACAGTTAAGTTTGATTCTGTAAAAGCCGTCAAGCATCATGCAGAAACAAAGGGTCACAAAATCAAAGTACAAGGACAGGTGTGGTGTAATGCTAGCAATAAAGTCTCCGTAAAGAGTAACAATGCTGAAGAACAACGCATATGCGCAGCTGAATTGCTTTTAACATATCATGGAGTTAAACACTAGCACAGCTACCGTTCTCAAGATTGTGGAAATAAACTGTACCCCTCCGTTTTCCCTGATTCCGAAATAGCTTCCAAAATTCACTGTGGAATGACAAAAGTAGAAGCTTTGATCGAGGCTGTATTAGCACCACATTCTTTAAAACTGGCTGTGCGAGACATTGGATCAGCACCTTTCTCAATCTCAGTGGATGCTTTTAATATAGGGAGCATGAAACTATTCCCAGTTGTCATCCAGTACTTCAATAAAGATAAGGGAATCTGCACATCACTCCTAGACTTTCTTGAAGATGCACATGAAACATCAGAGGTGATTGTAAAGAACTTACGGAGTTGTCTTCAAAATGCCAGTCTGGTACAGAATAAAATTGTGGCATATGGAGAGAGAGATTTTGAAGAAAATGAGTCTGGTTTTGTGCACCTAAAACAAATGCTGGATTTACCAAACCTTGTACCAACACATTGCAGCACTCAGATAGTACACAATACAGCAAAGCATGGCTTGAGAATGCTCTCTTACCATGTAGAGTGTTTGGTCCTCAAGGTCTTCAGTGAAGTCTTTGCACTAGACGAGAATAACGGTGAACTTAAAGAGTTCTTTGATTTCATGAAGACAGACTATACAGAAATCTTACGCCAAGTACCTAAAAGTTTTCTGGCCCTTTTCACTGCCATTGAAAAGTTACTGAAGAATTGGCCGGCCCTCAAATCTTACTTTGTGAGTAAAGGGGAGGAGGATGTGAACTGCACAGTCTGGGCCTTTCTTTCTGAGCATAAGGACATAGCTTCCAATGATGAAACTATTACACTTCCTGAACTGTACATCTACTTTGTGCATAACCTTATGAGCCAATTTACCAGCACCATAAAGGTTCTTGAGAGTAATTACCTTCAGGTAACTGAACTGTATGCTACATTCAACAAGCTGAGAAGAGAGATTCAGAATCGACAAGAGAAAGGTTTCTATGGGTACAAGGTGATGCAACTCTTGAAAAAGCTACACCCTAACGAGCAGAACACCTTTATTGGAGACGCCCAGCAGACTTACATGCACATGCTCCGGTATCTAGAAAAGAGGTTTGATTTCAGTGAAAATTCTTTCTATAAGTTGTGTGCACCGCTCAGTCTGGACAGGCCTCTGGAGCTAGACAAACGGTGCACTTTGATGACAAACTTGGACATTCAAGTGGATGTAGATGAACTTTTCACAGAAGTGTCTGTATTGAATGATGCACTACCAATCCTAAAGGGTTCAATAATTAATGCTGAATCAGAACAGGAACAGCAGCAACATGAACGCCACCGTCAGACCGGCAGCTCTGAAGTCTGGGTAGAATTCTTTAAGTGCTGCGAGGCCCCGAACTTGCTTAGAATTGTGCAGCATGTGTTTGCTGTTCCAGCCAGCAACACCTTTGTGGAACGCATTGTTAGCGTAATGAAGAATTTGTGGGCCGATGAAAGGAACAGGCTCCAAACAGACCTAGTGAAAGCTGAACTGTTTGTGCACTTCAACTATAAAATGACATGTGATGAGTTTGCTGGATTTCTGCAGACAGGGGCAGCTAAGGAGCTCATGGCGGCAGCAGCCAATTGTGAGATGTTTTAATTGACATTTCCCACACCACTGTTTGGTCTAGACTAATGCTCCCTCTCATTTTTCCCATCTGTGTGCAGAATAAATTTTGTTACGTGCACTGATGTATGTGCAAGGATGTGCACCACCAGTTAAAAACGTGCTGCCAGCTGTGAGCGCTGTGCTGATCACCTGGGCGGCATATGAAGCTCTCCTGGGCAGCTGCCCAAGAGCTCAATATACCAGGAACCCTGATCTAGCGCAGGGTTTCTTAAACTATGTTCTGCAGAATACTGGTGTTCCCAGAACAACTCGCAGGTGTGCTGTGAGCATCTGACACTTTTTTGGTGTCATGATATGGTATTGGTATGTATGTTCTGTCTTTACAATCAGATACAGGCTACGTCTACACGTGCACCCAACTTCGAAATAGCTTATTTCGATGTTGCGACATCGAAATAGGCTATTTCGATGAATAACGTCTACACGTCCTCCAGGGCTGGCAACGTCGATGTTCAACTTCGACGTTGCTCAGCCCAACATCGAAATAGGCACAGCGAGGGAACGTCTACACGCCAAAGTAGCACACATCGAAATAAGGGAGCCAGGCACAGCTGCAGACAGGGTCACGGGGCGGACTCAACAGCAAGTCGCTCCCTTAAAGGGCCCCTCCCAGACACACTTTCATTAAACAGTGCAAGATACACAGAGCCAACAACTAGTTGCAGACCCTGTATATGCAGCACGGACCCCCAGCTGCAGCAGCAGCAGCCAGAAGCCCTGGGCTAAGGGCTGCTGCCCACGGTGACCACAGAGCCCCGCAAGGGCTGGAGAGAGAGTATCTCTCAACCCCCCAGCTGATGGCCGCCATGGAGGACCCCGCTATTTCGATGTTGCGGGACGCGGATCGTCTACACGTCCCTACTTCGATGTTGAACGTCGAAGTAGGGCGCTATTCCCATCCCCTCATGGGGTTAGCGACTTCGACGTCTCGCCGCCTAACGTCGATTTCAACTTCGAAATAGCGCCCAACACGTGTAGACGTGACGGGCGCTATTTCGAAGTTAGTGCCGCTACTTCGAAGTAGCGTGCACGTGTAGACGCAGCCACAATGTTACTATTTAATTTTATCAGGTACCACAGCAATGACTTCAGTTTGGTTTCGCTATATATGTTGCTAGTTGAGGGGAGCAGTTCTTTTTTTGGAAGAAAATTTTTGTAGCTGTTCCTCATAGATATAGTTTTGTTTGGTGTTCTGTGGTCTTAAGAATTTTAAGAAACACTGGTGTAGACTACCTGCTGTTATAATACAATATGGTAATATTTTAACGATCCTAAAATATTAAACATTAACCACTCTGGAGGCAGAAGGTGATTTAGTGGACCATACTTGAAGTTGCTCTACTTCATTACTTGTGAGCCAGGCAGACACTGAGCTGGCCCACAGCAAAGGTGAGTTTAAGCCCTGTCGCTGTCCTGCTTGTACCTCAAGTTGAGGAATAAATGCACAGAGAATTGGGTCCTCTGGTGGGGCATTGTTCTACACGCTCATCACTATTGGGACAGTGAAAGTTCTTTATGGCTGTTTTATGGAGTTTCTTGTCCTGTTCTTGTATTTTTGTTTTTAAACTTCTGCAAAATACAAGGGATACAACGTTTGCATCGAATCAGTATGTGACATCGAGTGACATGTCCAGGCATTTTAAACTTTGCACCTAGCTGCATACTAAACCACACACAAATAAGCCATTTGCTTTCCCGAAGTTTTGTGGGTGCTTGGCCCCACTGAATATCTACTTAGCTTTATGAGGAAGTCAATTGAGATGCCTAATTTTAGGCAGTGAGGTTTTAAAGATTTTCTGTAGGTCCTTTAACTTGATAAAGGTATCCTGGAACCTAATCATTTGTCAGTTCTGTTCCAATGGTTTTTGTTACACCTGGAAACACTGTAGTTAAACATCGACCTTGGGTTTAATATCGCACAGATCCAGTCAGATCAAACCGTAACACCTCACCATCATTTTGTACTTTCCTACCTATCAGGTGGGAGGGAGTTGGCAGCTTGGATCCCGTCCTGCCAGCTGTTATCAACCATAACCATCAGCGTGACTGAGGGATTCCCAACACTTTGCAGTTCCAGTTCTTGTGGTCGCAATTTCGGCACTTCTGGGTTTAGCACCTCACTGCCCTCCAAGAGGGCTGGTCTCCAGATAGCTTAGCTCTTTCTGGAGGGAACCCCGCTCCATGTGTCATGGACACAACAGCAGATGGAGATACCACAGCTCAGAATATGGCACATCAATCTGCGTGAAGGTGTTAGTCTTGAGAAGATTGGTTGATTGATGAAACAATTTTCTTGGGCATTGGTGGTGTCCCCTTATCATACCCAAACCCTTTGTTAATGAGAATGAGAGCATCTTCGTGGATCTCCTGTGACATAGGGAAGTACCAGTGATTGCACTAACTGATACGTTGTTTGCCTTTGATCACACAGGAATAAAGTGGTAGACTTGTGAATTTAGCCAGGTAATCCTTACCTCCAGTCCAGTGCTCTAACCACAAGAGCAGCTGTGTTCCTGTTAGATGATGTTGACTGTACTAGCACTTAACAGGTGGGGTAACTCCCCCACTGAAGAAACTTATTAACTTTAATATACACATGTAATGGGCAATTTCACTTTAATTAGTATTGGGAGGCACGTTTTTACCTTCTGTGAACAAAAGGTCTCATCACTTTTACTTACTGATCCACTGTTGCTTTGAAGAATTTATCAAATCATCATCCTGGCTGTTCACTGCAATATCATACTCCAGAAACGATCAAAACAAAAAAAGCAGTAAACTCAATATTTAAGGCACAGAGAACGAAAAATAGTAATCAGGGTTCTGTTAATGACTTAAAAGTCTGCAAATTTTCTGGGTTATTATGGGGGCTCTTTTGCATACTTGGCTTAATCTAATTCTTGACTCCCACCTCCCCCTCCACCCCTCTACTCTCTGATTTGCTCACCTTGATAATTTTTTTCTGATTTGTCAACCTTGATTACTATTTTTGGTTCTCTGTGCCTTAAATATTGAGTCTGTTCTGGTCTGGCTATGATCTGAAGAAGTGGGTCTGTCCCACGAAAGCTCACCTAATAAATTATTTGGTTAGTCTTTAAAGTGCTACTTGACTGCTTTTTTGTTTTGATAGTATATAGACTAGCACGGCTTCCTCTCTGTTACTTTCCAGAAATGATCAGTGTATCTTGTATAATGATTGTGAAGAACCTGAATTTTGGTGTCAGATGCTACCAGCGTGGTGCTCTGCTCTCTCCAATGCTGGTATCACTCGGCTGCGTGCGTGTTCCCTCTGTGTGCTGCCCCAGCTCTGCAGACAGCCGACACAGCAGACCCGAAGAGAACCCCCAATGACCGCAGAGTCTAGTAAGGTGCAAAGGCACGTCAGCCAGGTTTATTGCCGTATTGGACACAATAATAGTTCCCTGTAGACTTCTCAGTCTAAGTCAGGGCATACTACAAATATGCACCCACGGTCAATGGACTCGGCTCAGTCAGTGGCAGGACTTTCCACTGCCCCCTCGGCTGGACCCACACCACATCCCAGAAGTACATTCTTCTACACAGGTACAAACAATTTACACATCACTCCTGACGTACTGAGGTACACCCCTTCTACGTAGTCAGGTTCCTCCTCTCACCTTGTATATGTTGGTTCCAACAAAACAACTCTATCCATCATATTACACTTTTGCCCCTGTCATTGGGATGGGTCGGCCTGTTCTTTCTTATCTGTGGAATGTTCCAGGGTAGGGTGTTCTGGTACCATGTACCTACTTCAATATGCTCGGTAGCTATGTTTATGCACTGTCACCCCTCTTCTTGCCCGCTTCTGTGAGCAATGCATTCCTTCAGCTCACAGCTGCACTTTGCTTTCTGTTAGCAAAGCCTTGACCATTACTTTGGTTCAGGCCTAAGGCCTCATACCGGGCCTGTGCTTACTACGCCCTGCATGGAAAGCTCACAGGCCAGTCTCCCTCACCCCTCCGATCAGTCAGCGACCCCAGCAGAGTGAATTCATCTCTCCAAGCATTGGAGGCAGTTCAGCCCATCCACACATGGAAACGCTCAGTCTCTTCTGCCCAGCCCTGGCAGAGATGCAGCTCTGTGGGGGGGGGGGGGGAGGAACGTAGCTACTCAGACACAAAAGTGGGCAGTGTCCTTCTCAATCACTGGCCCAGGGCCAACCCTTAGCCCAAGGGCCTCAGGGCATTCAGACTGGTCCCTCTAGCAAGTTTCTCTGCTGGGCAAACCCGCAGCTTTGGCCTTCCCAGCCTGCCTGTCCCCTCAGCGACTCGGTGGGTGTTAATCACGTGAAATGATCTAAGGCCTCCCGGCTCAGCAATTCTCTCCTGTCCTTGGTCCTGCTCAAACCCGCCCCCCCAAACACTGCCTCAGCCATGGGAGAGCGACCATCCACAAGGAAGAGAACTACTGTTGGGTGTGCGTGCGACTGCCTCACAGCCAGTGTCGGCAGCAGAGTGCCTGTTGCTGCCCAGGACTAAGAGCTCCGGACGTTTCTGGGCCTCAAACAGGCGTAGTTTCAGATCTTCCCCGATGGGGCTGCAGGTAGGTGGGTGGGAGAATAGCATAAGTAAGGCCATGACTGTTTCAGGCAACCAGGACAGCTGCAACCTACACCTCCCCCTGTAACTTCAGACCATTGCTCCTTGTTCTGCCATCTGACACCACTGAGAACAGTTTCTCACCCTCCCCTTTAGAGCTCCCCTTCAGGAAGTTGAGGGCTGCTATTAAATCACCCCATCAGCCTTCTCTTCTGTAAACTAAACAAACCCAAATCCCTCAGCCTCTCCTCACAGGTCTTGTGCTCCAGCCCCTTAATCATTTTTGTTGCCCTTCACTGAACCTGCTCCAGCAAATCCACATCCTTTTTATACTGAGGGGTGGGGGGGGGGGCAAACTGGACACAATATTCCAGATGGGGGCCTCACCAGTGCCGAACAGAGGGTTGGCATGGGCGGGCAGGGAATTATCCAGGAAGTGGACTACACTCCAGGCTTCCTCCTTTGAGCCTGAACACCTGCGCCCTCAGCTGCGTGGGGCCTTAGTGCTGCTGTAAACGCCTGTCAGCACGTAAACGGCGACATACCCTGCTCTGCAATGGCTGCTTTTATACACCTGCCCCTTCCCACTCGCTTCCAGAGCGCAGCCCCTCGCAGGACAGCTGGCTGGCAGAGCCTGCCTGACTGGAGAAGCCGGGAGGGAGGGTGTCGCTGCTGTAGGTTCGGGTCAGTCTGGGTGTCATATGTGGCTGGAGTTTATGCTGGTTCTGGAAGCCATTTGAATGCCCAGGGTGGCTATTGGCCCCAAATGTTGCTGGGGGTGGGGGTATGTGAGGTGTCAAATGAAAGCTACTGATGCCCTGAAGCTATGTGTGCTATTTGTGTGTCTGTAGCATGGACATAGGCAGAGTTATAGACGTTTAGCTCTGCAGCTGTGTGAGAAATGCTTCAGTGCTGAGCTTCACAGAGGTAGGTGGGGCTCCACCCCAGCCAGGACAATAGACTGAGCAGAGGCCCGGATGGCCAACACTCACTTTGTGATGGTGGGTTTCCTGCTGGGCCTGCAACAAATGGGAACTCGGCACAGTGACCCACCGGCTCAGGTGGTGGGCCAAGGCCCATGGAGCAGAATGGAATTGGCCCTCATAAGAGCATAAGAATGGCCATACTGGGTCAGACCAAAGGTCCATCCAGCCCAGTATCCCGTCTGCCGAGAGTGGCCAATGCCAGGTGCCCCAGAGAAGGAGAACAGAAGACAATGATCAAGTGATTTATCTCCTGCCATCCATCTCCTGCCCTTGTTCTGAAGGCTGGGGCACCATACTTTACCCCTGGCTAATAGCCATTTATGGACCTAACCTGCAAAAATTTATCAAGCTCTTTTTTAAACCCTAATAGAGTCCTGGCCTTCACAGCCTCCTCGGGCAAGGAGTTCCACAGGTTGACTGTGCGCTGTGTGAAGAAAAATTGCCTTTTATTAGTTTTGAACCTACTTCCCATCAATTTCATTTGGTGTCCCCTAGTTCTTGTATTATGGGAAAAGATAAATAATTTTTCTATATTCATTTTCTCCACACCATTCATGATTTTATATACCTCTATCATATCGCCCCTCACTTGCCTCTTTTCCAGACTGAAAAGTCCCAGTCTCTCTAGCCTCTCCCCATATGGGACCCGTTGCAAACCCCTAATCATCTTAGTCGCCCTTTTCTGAACCTTTTCTAATGCCAGTATATCTTTTTTGAGGTGAGGAGACCACATCTGCACGCAGTAGTCAAGATGTGGATGTACCATAGTTTTATATAGGGGAAGTATGATATCTTTTGTCTTATTATCTATCCCTTTTTTCATAATTCCTAACATCCTATTTACTTTACTAACTGCCACTGCACACTGCGTGGATGTCTTCAGAGAACTATCCACTATAACTCCAAGATCCCTTTCCTGATCTGTCGTATCTAGATTTGACCCCATCACGTTGTATGTGTAATTTGGGTTATTTTTTCCAATGTGCATTACCTTACACTTCCCCACATTAAATTTCATTTGCCATTTTGCTGCCCAATCACTCAGTTTGCTGAGATCTTTTTGTAGTTCTTTCCAATCCCTTTTGGTTTTGACTGCCCTGAACAACTTGGTGTCATCTGCAAACTTTGCCACCTCACTGCTTACCTCATTTTCTCGATCATTGATGAACAAGTTGAACAGGATCGGTCCCAGGACTGACCCCTGGGGAACACCACTAGTTACCCCCCTCCATTGTGAAAATTTACCATTTATTCCCATTTACCATTTATTCCCTCTGCATATGAAAAGCTGTAAGATGGGCCCTGGCAGGGACTTTCTTGGGTCTTCAGTCCTCATGAACTGAGCCTGTCCAGACTGGGGGGGGCGGTGCGCAATCCCTCAGTGGGATGATGTGGCCTTAGTAGTTTCCAGCTCGGCTCCTTTTTCTTTGGGTCTCCAAGGGGCCATGTCCCAGCATGTGGGCCCCAGCAGGCTGGACCTACAATGTTTTGATAACGGAATCTATGTAACCTGAAATGAGCTTTCAGGTCCCTCCAAGAGTCAGCAAATAACTCCACAGGCTGTGTCAGAAGTTATAACTGATGCATGTAAAGTTTTGCTTTAACAGTTCTTCTCTCTAACCCCTGTTCTTTCTTTTTTATTAGTAAACCTTTAGATATTAGCGCTAAAGCATCAGTAAGCTTGTTGTATGGGTAAGATCCAAGTGTATATTGACCAGGGGCAGGGGCAGGGGCTGGGCCCTTTGGGAACTGGAACCATCCGTGTGGAGTTTGGTGAAATAGGCTTAAGAGCCTCTCACCTGAATTTGGGGGTTGTTGGGCTGGGCTGCTAGAGCAGCTGGGAAGTCTGGGGGTTTGCTTGTGTGGTGTCTGGCTGGCCGGTGAGGCTGGTTGGCTTTGCCTTGGTAAGAAGGAAATCCCAGCCTGGGGCGGTAAGTGGCCTGGACTGCAAGCAAAGATCCCCTGGATTGATTCCGCCAGCTATGCCCGGAAACCCCGTCCTGTCCCCCGGGGAGAACTGGGGCGCTGGGGGTGGCATTGTTGTGTGTCAGGCTTTTGCCAGAGGCCCCTTGTGGCAGAGAGGCGTTTGCCAGGGCTTCCCGCTGGCTCAACCCCTCGGTGGGACCTGCCAGTCCCTGGGCGCTGGCCCTGGCGCTGACCCTCCGGGACAGGGGCCACACTGTGTCCGATGCTGCTCTCAGTGACCACACGGACCAGCGTCCAGTCTGGCGGCACCGGGCTCCTGCTGCTCTCGTCAGAGGCCGAGGGAGGGAGAAAAACCTTCCAGCTGCACCGCTGCTGCTCCCAGCCCCCCAAAATCCCCCTCTCCCTGCCCCTACCCCCACCCCCACCTCCAGCCCCCAAAATACTCCCTTCCAGCCCCCCATCCCTCTCTCCCTGCCCCTACCCCTACCCCCACCCCACCCCAGCCCCCCAAAATACCCCCTTCCAGCCCCCCATCCCTCTCTCCCTGCCCCTGCCCCTACCCCCACCCCAGCCCCCCACAATACCCCCTTCCAGCCCCCCATCCCTATCTCCCTGCCCCTACCCCTACCCCCACCCCCACCCCAGCCCCCCAAAATACTCCCTTCCAGCCCCCCATCCCTCTCTCCCTGCCCCTACCCCCACCCCCACCCCAGCCCCCCAAAATACCCCATTCCAGCCCCCCAATCCCTCTCTCCCTGCCCCTACCCCCAGAACCCCAAAATACCCCCCCTTTCAGCCCCCCCAAAATACCCCGCTACCTGCCCCTACCCCCAGACCCCCCCCAATACGCCTCTTCCAGCCCCTCTGAAATCCCCCTCTTCCAGCCACCCCAAAATTCCCTTCTTGCAGCCTCCAGAATCCACCTTTCAGCCCCCGCATCCCCCCTCTCCCTGCTCCCAGCCCCACCACACTCCCCACACGGGCCCTGTGCTGAAGGGCCAGGAGAGGACCAATACGGGGATGTGTGTGTGTGTGAGACACCCCAATGACCCCCCAGCTGTTGCTGTGAGGTGGTCACCGGGGAGCCGTGCCCGAGGATGCTGCCGGTGGCCCCGAGTGGTGCCGGGGCGGGTGGGGTAGTGCCCTGAGCCAGGAAATTACCCTCACCCCACTCCCTGCCCCAGAGCTGTTCTCATTGCCCCCCCCCCGCCCCCAGCCTGCAGCGCCTACCAAGGTCATGGGCTTGCAGAGTTCATCCTGCCCCAGGCCCAGCCCTGTACCTTCCTGCCCCCGCCCCCCCCCGAGCCCAATGGCCTCAGGCCGGCTCCACCGCTCCCCTGTACCCCCCCAGGCCGCTCTCAGCTGGGCCCAGCAGCCCTCCTGGCGCTCCCCAGCTGGAGGAGAGAGCTGCTGGCTGGCTGGGGCGCCAGGCCAGAGGATATGACTGCCCTCGGGGAGGGGAAAGGCGCCGACAGGGACGTGGCCATGTCAGTGGTGGGCAGTGAGGCCCTCAAAGGAAGGTGGGATCACCGGGGGGGGAGGGGGGCAGGAAAGGGGCAGTGAACCAGGCAGGGGCTGAGACCCCAGGGGCTGCGCCAGCCGGAAGAGGGCCTGTACCGAGGCAGAGACGGTGCACACAGGCTCGAGTGCCCCGGCTGTGGGGGGCCGAGCTCTGCCCCAGAATGCCGGGTCCCCCCTCCCGAGCTTCTCGCCCTGGGGTGCCCGGCCAGAGGAGCTGAGCGCCAGGGCCAGGTGTGGGGCAAGCACCAAGCTGCACAGCCCAAAGCAGAGCCTCGCCCTCAGCTCGCCGCCGTGGGGCCCTGCAGCTCTCCTCCGGCTGCACCCGCCCGCAGCAAGGCGAGCCTCCCCTGGCTGCAGAGAGCCCCCTGGGGCCGGGCTAGGCCTGCCAGCTGGGCTGGGCACCCCGGGAGCAGCTCAGTCCTGGCCTGAGCACACCCCCAGCACCTCTGCCCTAGTCCTGCAGATGCTTCATCCCTCTGCTTGGGCCAGGAGCAGCAGGCACGGGGGCTCCCTGCAAGCCGGTGAGGAGGGACCCGGGCGCAGGTCAGGGCGAGGCCCACGGCCCGGCTGCATTACTCCTGGAGAGAAATTAAGGCAGATGAGCGCTGCCTCTTGCAGCCCCAGCTCTGGCCCACACAGGCCCTTTGCAACACAGCCCATCAGCCCTATTGCCAGACCCTCGCCCGTCCCCTCTGCCAGCTCCCCCCACCAGCCACCCCTGCTGTCCTGCCCGGAACCTGATTCTGCCCCCCCAAGGCAGGCCTTGGCATGGCTGGGCAGCCTGAGGCTGGCACTGGGCTGCCGGTATCTCCCAGCCGAGCCCACAGGAGGAAGCTGTCGATAGTGGGGGTCAGGGGACAGCTGCTGGGTGTTAAGGAGTTGTGGGCCCTGCTACTTAGAGAGATGCACAACAGCCAGAGATGCAGCCGGAGCCTGCAGCCCCGGCCAGCTCGTGCAGAAGTACCGGGCAGCTGGAGCGCAATGGGGAAGGGGGGAGGCAGCGCTTTGCTCTGAGTCACAGTGGAAGGAAACCTCCACCTTGGCCCTGGGGGGGCCCCGATTCTGGAGCTGCAGCCCCAGTTGGGAGACGAGCTCCTTCCTGGCTGCCGGGAGGGACGTACCGGCTGGCCGGGCAGCACAGTCAGAGCAGTGGAGTTAAACGATACCTGCCCAACTCCCACCCTGTGGCACGGATCCGCCCGGGGCAGCAACGCAGAGCCGGGCTGTCTGAGGCTCCCAGGTCTGCAGGTCCAGCCAGCTCGGCCCCGCTGGGGCAATGCTGGGGCTCAGCGCCACGGGGGATGGTCCCTGGAGCAAGGGGCTCGTCCGGGGGAGGGTAAGAATTCTCTCAGCATTTCCGCCCACCAGCGCAGTGGCTAGTGCAGCTCCATATTACCAGCCCCCAGCCCAGGGACAGCCCTAGGGATGTGAGGGGGTCCCCAAGCTCTGCCCCCGGCCGCAGGCAGGAGTGTGATGGGGTTCAGGGTCCCCAAGCTCTGCCCCCGGCCGCAGGCAGGAGTGTGATGGGCTTCAGGGGTCCCAAAGCTCTGCCCTCCCCCGCTGTAGGCAGGAGTGTGATGGGTTCAGGGGTCCCCAAGCTCTGCCCCCCCCCCGCTGCAGGCAGGAGTGTGATGGGTTCAGGGGTCCCCAAGCTCTGCCCCCCAGCCGCAGGCAGGAGGGTGAGGGGTTCAGGGGTCCCCAAGCTCTGCCCCCCCAGCCACAGGCAGGAGGGTGATGGGTTCAGGGGTCCCCAAGCTCTGCCCCCCGCCCCGCTGCAGGCAGGAGTGTGATGGGTTCAGGGGTCCCCAAGCTCTGCCCCCCGGCCGCAGGCAGGAGTGACTCAGCAGGTGGAATGGGCATTTTGTGTCGCCAGAGGCCCAGCTCAGCACAGCGGGGTCCATGCAGCCGGCAGAGACAGTCATTCCAGCCGGTCCTGGGGAGAGGAGCCCTCCACACCACGGCCTCAGTTCCCCCTTTGTTCCTCTCCTCCAGTCCAGGCTAACTGCCCCCCACTAACTGCCGTGTCTAATTCACACCCAGCCAGGCTCCTCCCTGGCTGTGGTCGGCCCAGGGTGTTACCTGGCAGCTTAGGCTACAGCCGCAGGGGTCATCCCCGGCCCGTGGGAGCTGCTGGGCCTGTCACTCACACATCCACCCCCCCACAGCACATCGCTCCCCCCTTCCAGACCAAGCTGAGCAGGGTCACTCAGCCAGGGAGCTGGGGAAGTTTGGGCCCTGCGCCCTGGGGTTAAACATCAATTGAGCCAGCGGCGCTCCCCTTCGCTGGGGCCTGCCTCCCTGACGTCCTGCAGGAGCTGATCCACCTTGTCTGGTGGCTGGACGACATTGGGGGCCAGGCCAGCCCAGCTCCCCCCGCGGTCACACCAGCCCCTCCTCTTCCCTTGGGCTCTGCCCAGGGGCTCCCTAGGCAGGCCCATGAGCTCTGCAAGCCGTTCCCGGAAAGCCAGGATGTCCTCCACCCCCCACTGTCCACCCAGGGGAGCCCCCGCAACTCTCTCAGCAAGCCCAGGGGTTCCCTCCCCCTTCTGCACCACAGCTTAGGTGGGGGGGAAGCTGGTGGGCCCTTGGGGTCCCTGGGTGCAAACAGCAGGTGGGACAAGTGCTCCTCACAGTCCTGAGATGCCGGAGGCCTTTATGCAGCGGCACCCCTTCTCCATATCCCAAGGAACCTTCCCAGCAGCCCGTGGGGCCGGGACTAATGCCCCAAGGCCCAGGCAAGCCAGATCCCTGGTTTCCCCCACCTGCACCGGAGCAGGGTGGACATGAAGTCAGCCCCTTGGTTGCTGAGGACCTCCTGGGGGGACCCAACCCTGCTGGAAATGGCCAGCAGAAAGTCTGCTGCCGTGTCCACCTTGGGAGGGCAGAGTCAGGCCCCACCTGGGTGTATTTCTTCCCCAGCTGGGTTGCCTTGCCAGTGGGCCCCACTGTATCTATCGCTACCTTCTGGGAGGGCTCCTCGGGTGGGCAGATGCCTCAGGGCAGCTTTCCCCAGCCCCTGGCAGGAGCTGCAGGTCTGGCAGTCCCACTGCACGCCCGCAAATGTCCCTGGCCAATGAAAGGTCTGAAGCAGCCTCAACAGGGGGTGCCTCGGGCGATACCTTTGGGGAACCAGCAGCAGCTGCTGCTGGACACCCCGCCCCCCCCGATTCTCCTTTCTCCAGGACTCTCCTTCATGCTCAGCCCAGCTGTCCGTGAAGTCATCTGCCAGCTCCTCCGCGCTGAGAGAGTCCTCTGGCTGAGACACACTCCATGGAACCGTTCCAGGACACATGGACCATCAGCTTAACCAGGTCCTCTACAGTCTGGGCTCCCATCCCACACACCCCCTTGCCGTAGTTCTGTGGCAGACGGGAGGCCAGGTCTGCACAGGTCTCCTCCGGCCCCTTCTATGCCTCTTGGAACAACTTCTTGTACATCTCGGGGCTCAGCGTGAATTTATGCAGCAGGGCCTGTTTGTAGTGCTCAGGCTGCAGCCCCTCCAGCACCTCTGAGCCAGCCGGGGGTGAGCTTCTGGAGCCATTCCACTGAGGGTACCTGGTTCAACTTGCACGTTCACTCAAAGGAGGTAAGAAACCCATCCAGGTCCCCCCCCATCCTTATGCTGGGCCAGCACGTGCATCTCTAAGTGACCCCCAGTCCCAGGCCTCCTGGCCCTCTCGCTGCTCACTGCCTCTGGGCTTCTCAGCTCCCCCAAGGCCCGCTCATGCTGCCGCTCTCTCATCATAGAGCTCCTTCTCCTGGTCCTCCCATTCCTCCAGCCATACCTTGATCTCCAGCCGTGGCACATCTGCCGAGAGGGACCCCGCCCCGGGTGAACCCCTGCTAGAGGAGTGTGGCCCGGTGGCCACCGCATCGGTCTGGCAGAGTTCTGGCCCCCATGCTGCCTGAGGGTGACGCTCACAGGGTATAACCAGCTACTCCATACCTGGACCACATCCAAGTCCCAGGACCGGTCATTCTCTTCCAACTGGGCAATCAGCTAGGCCTTGGTTGCCTTTCCCACAGTCAGACCCTTCTCTCTGCACAGCCACACAAGGGCTGCCTTCAGGAGTTGGGTGTAATCCATCTCCCCACTGTTCCCTGGGGTGCTGACTCGCCAGCCGACACTGCAGCACCCCATGACTCCCCAAAATTGCTTTGTTCTGCCTCCAGCACCCCAGCTCTTATACACCTCCATCCTTCTACTGCACCCCGTCACTTGCTGCTGGAAGCCCATCTGCAGGCGCAGTACATCCCACCGCTGTCACCAGCTGTGATCGGGTTCGGGGTCCCAAGCACTGTACCTCAACTGCAGCCAAGTGGCTCTTGCTCAGCAGGGAGAACGAGGGTTTTATTAGTTAACAGAGACACAGCGCAGCCCAGAGGTGTCAGTACAGCCGGCAGAGACATCCTGGGAAAGGGAGGCCTGAGGTGAGACCCCTAAGACAGGAAATTGGTTCCTCAACCATTGTTTCTCTCCTCCAGTCCATGTTAACTGCCTTCCAACAACCCCCCCAACCACAACATCACCTCTGTTGCTTCCGCGTCTAAGCTCAACCCAAAGATTCTCAACTGGCTTTTATCCCTCCATATACTGGAGCTCTGAGCCATCATGCTGCTCCCACACATGGAGCTCAACGCCTCCTCCTTTTCCCCCCAGCCTGTCCTTCCTGAGCAGTTTATACCTTTCCATGACCGTGCTCCAGTTATGTGAGTCATCCCACCACGTCTCCGTTCTTCCAGTCACCTCATACTCCTTTGACTCTGCCAGGGCCTCTAATTTCTCCTGTTTGTTTCCCAGGCTTCTCGCATTCCTGTACAAACACCTGAGACAATTTGCTGATTGGCCGACTTTCTCCTTTCGAACGAGTGGTCGTCCTTTGTTATTCCTCCTTCCTTCCCCACTTACCTCAGGGCTTGTGTCACCGTCCCCGAACAAAGCTGTTGGCTGTAAGGGGGAAGGTGTGGGCCCCAGGGGGCTCTGCTGGGGGCTGTGTACCTCATGGGGCTCTGCTGGGTGTCCTGGCAGGGAGGGACGCATCTGTCCTGCGTAGCTCTCTCCCCACCAGACCAACCAGCAGGGCCAGTCTGTTCTCTAGAGCACAAAGGGCTGCTGGATTTTCACAACTGTTTTCAAAGCAGCCAGCCAGCTTGGCCTTGAGAAGGCTGCGTATCAGAGAAAGCAGGTCCCACCTCTCCAACACCCTGGCACCCATGCCAGGAAACACAGAGAGTGGCCACAAGACCGAGAACAACATTTATGGGACCTTGTCCCCCCCAAGAGAGCACCATGAGCCAGCTCCAATACTTTACAGAAAAGGCAAAACTCACATGTACAAATCCCCCAGCCCTCCTCTTGAGCCATTTCAAACCACAGAAAACAGCAATACCTGTAAAATGCTCAGTGGAGTCTGATACTCACAGAGCTTAGAGCTAATAAACAAACCTCCATTGCAACTGCTTCTGAAAAGTAAAACAGGTTCCCGTACAGAACCAGACTCACCCACACTTCGGCCGTGTCTACACGTGCCCCAAACTTCGAAATGGCCACGCAAATGGCCATTTTGAAGTTTACTAACGAAGCACTGAAATGCAAACGCAGCGCTTCGTTAGCGTGCGGGCGGCAGCGGCGCCTCCAAATTAACGTGCCTTGCAGCCCGCGGCGCGTCCCGACAGGGCTCCTGTCCGCAAGGACCCCGCCTGCTTCAAAGTCCCATTATTCGCATCAAGTTTGGAAAAGGAGCCCCAAGCCCCGCCTGGCCGCGCCGCGCGGCAGTAACGCACGTTAATTTCCAAGCACTGCTGAACCCCACACGCTAACGAGACACTTAACAGCCATTTCAGCGTTCAACTAATAAACCTCAAAATGACTGATCGCAGACACATTTTGCAGGTTGGGGCACGTGCAGACGTAGCCTTTTTTTTAATTATTGAAGTCTGGACACTAGTGATGCTTCTATTGCATTTATCAGTATCCAGACTTGTTTAGCTGTTCGGCAGCCTGGAGACAGGGCTCAATTCCTCAACACTCCAGCTCATGGCAACCAAAGATTCACTCAACTTGAGGCTGCGTGAATCAGGAATCGACCGTACATGGCTTGGCCAACAGACGTTTTAGCATATAGGCGTCTTCCTCAGCCTGGGACAGAGTTTGAGGGTTGACTTGTTGATATGTGTGTGTAAGGAATGTGCCAGCAGGAGCTCAGGACTGGGAAAGGCTTTAGGGCCTGTGTGCTTCAGAGCTTATTTGCATGAAAATCTAAATAGATGCATATGTAATACGCTCTCAACAAAGTCTGATGGGAGCAGGTGAAGCTGTGAGGTTTCATCTCTTGTCATGAGCATGTTCTTGTAAAGTCACAATTTATGCTATGATGCATGTAAGAAATGTGGGTTCTCACCCATGGTTGAAGTTGTTGTGGACTCTAGGGTAGTCACCGTTACTGGTAAAGATATGGGTTGCACAGGGATCCCTGGGGGGTGTCCATCCTGCAAGCTTACGGATATACAGTAAGCTTTGCTAGTTTGTACTCTAGTAAAATAAAAACCACTCGGGGTGGTTGTTTGAGTTTTAACCATGTAGTTTCTTAGATATTAGTCTCTTAGGCACAGCTTTTTTGGGGAAAAAAAACCTGTGTAGTTTTAACTCCCTTTTTTTCTTTTTGGTTGTGAGTTTTTAAAATATGTGGGGTTTCTTCAGAAACCAGTTTTATTAAAACCAGCTGAAAAACTCAACTTACAAGAAAAAAAAAAAGGCAACACACATTTTAAAGGTTTCTTAGTAAGCTTCCAAGTGGCTAGTGCACGTAATATTTGGTAGAAAAATTATGTGTGAACAAATAGCAAAAAGGCTGTCTGTTGTGTGTGGCTGACTGGGTTTGCTGTGCTAATGGGAACAGATCAGAGCTGCTTCAGGGTTATGGGCTGAGATTTGGGCTGTGGTGGGAATGTACCTATCTTGGGGTAGTTGGTTTCTGGGTATTCATCTAGCCCTGCTGATTTGTTCTTTTTTTTTTTTTATTTAACCTGGTGGGTAATTCAGGTTTATGAATGTTTGGTAGAGATCTTACAAAACAAAGCAGCCGAAATGCAGCACTTTAAAGACTACCCAAAAGATTTATTCGGTGATGAGCTTTCGTGGGACAGACCCACTTCTTCGGATCAATGGTAGAGATCTTGTAGTTTTCAGCCTCTGTCACTAGGATCAGAGTAGATGCGATAGTATCTCAGGGCTTGACTATAAACGATGGATTGTGTTGTGTGTGCAGGATGGAAGCTAGAAGCATGTAGGTAAGTCTAGCGATCAGTGGGTTTCCGGTAGGGTGTGGTACCGATCAGGCCATCCTTGATTTGTACTGTAGTGTCCAGGAAAGGTATCTCTTGTGTGGAGTGGTCAAGGCATAAGTTGATGGTGGGGTACAGATTGTTAGAGTCTCTGTGGAATTCTCCTAGAGTCTCTATACCAGGGGTCCAAATTAGAAAGACGTCATCCATGTTTGGTTAGTACAGGAGGAGTCATAGGGGACGAGAGCATCTTTGGGAGAGGCAGTGACACTGCTGTGCTCCCAGGAGTGGCTCCCTTTCCCAGCAGAAAATGAAACACAATCAACACAGGTAGGACTTGAATCCACAACTCTGCAATCCTCCATTAGGCTACTGGGTCTGGCTGTAGATTACAGGCTTTTTGCTTCTGAGTGTGATGAAGGCTACTGAGCTGCCGCCCCTAAATTTTCTGCCAGTGCGGGGGTCAGGAAGGAATTTCTCACTTCCAGACGTTGGCAGCCAAGTGCCTGATTAGGCTCAAGTGGGACCTTTCTTAGAAGCAGCTGGTGTTTGCCACTGGCCCAGAAAGGCTCCCACCAACCATCCCATGCTTGGAAAGCAAATCCCTGCAAGGGAAAGGACTAGAGTGTGTTGGCAGGTGAAATAGGACGGGGTTTCTGGGCACAGCAAGAGAACGCAATCCAGGGAAACTTTGCTCAAAATCCAGGCTGCTTACAGCCTCAGGCTGCGATTTCCTTCTCACTAAGGCAAATCCAACCAGCCACCACAGCACCTCTGCCACCCCACTGGCCAGCCAGAGCCACATCAGCAAACCCCCAGACTTCCCAGCTGCTCTACCAGCCCAGACCAACAACCCCCAAATTAAGGTGAGAGGCTCTTAAGCCTATTTCACCAAACTCCACACAGATTGTTTCAGGTCCCAAAGGGCCCAGCCCCAGCCCCTGGTCAATATATACTTGGGTTTTACCCAACACAACACGCTCAGCAATTCTTTAGATCCAATATCTAAAGATTTATTAACAAAAAAGAAAGAACAGGGTTAGAGAGAAGAATTGTTAAAGTAAAACTTTACATGCTTCAGTCATAACTTCCGACGCAGCCAGCGATGTTATTTGCTGATTCTTGAAAGTCTCTGAAAGTTCATTTCATGTTACATAGATGCAGTCATTGGAGCATCGTAGGTCCGGCCCGCTGGAGTCCACATGCTGGACCATGGCCCCTTGGAGACCACAAGACAAAAGATCCAATATGGACACTGCTAAATCCACCTCATCCTGCTGAGGGATGGGCCCCCAGTCCAGACAGGCTTAACTCATGAAGACTGAGGAACCAAGAAAGTCCCTGCCAGGGCCCATCTCACAGCTTTTCATACGCGGAGGGACAATTCTATTCTGCTCCATGGGCCTTGGCCCACCACCTGAGCCGGTGGGTCACTGTGCCGAGTTCCCATTCGTTGCAGGCCCAGCAGGAAACCCACCGTCACAAAGTGAGCTTTGGCCATCTGGGCCTCTGCTCAGTCTATTCTCCTGGCTGGGGTGGAGCCCCACCTCCCTCTGTGAACCTCAGCACTGAAGCATTTCTCACACAGCTGCAGAGCTAAATGTCTATAACTCTGCCTACGTCCATGCTACAGACACACAAGTAGCACATATAGCTTCAGGGCATCAGCAGCTTTCATTCGACACCTCACATACCCCCTCCCCGCCCGAGGAACAACATTTGGGGCCAATAGCCACCCTGGGAATTCAAATAGCTTCCAGACCCCACACAAAAGTTCAGCCAGATGACAGCATGGCCTATCTCTAACCCTCTGGTTCTCCGCCTAGCGCCGTGGGGCGGCCATCCACGTCACTGCAGCATGCAGGGCAGCAAACAGGATCAGGGCACCAGGGCTGTATGGTAGCCAACTGACAGTACTGCAGGTGGCCCAGACAGAGACACACGCCTCAAGGAGCGCGCTGGGGAGTGGGGCAAACTGGCGAGAAGGAGATCCCGGCCTGGGGCTGTGAGGGGCCTGCACTTTAAGCAAAGGTGCCCTGGAGTGATTTCTCCAGCCGTGCCCAGAACCTCCCGGCCGTTATGCCACTAGCATTGGCTCTGGGTCACTCCTGCAGGGACTCGGTGGGCTGTCGGGCTAGCACGGTTCGGGCTTGGTGGCCGAGCTGGAGTTCAGGAGTGACGCAATGGGCCCTTGGGGTGAAAAGTCGTGGGCTGGGGGAGTAACGTAGCGGGGCCCTGAGGCGCGGTGGGGGTATTTCACGGGCTCCGCGACAGGCGTGCGCATTCCATGTTCCAGCCAGTGTGTATCATGGACCTTGCAGGGCCTGGCCTGTTGCAGCTGTCCACTTGGAGCATTAGCCCTGTTGTCCACTTGCAGCACTAGCGCTGTAGGTCAGGCTGGAGCTGCGGCTGTGGTTAGCTCCATGTTCATAGCCGGATCTCAGTTTGACTCCCACATGCCCCAGTCTCAGGGCTTTGCTGCCCCTGCTGGGCTAAGCCCAGCCAGGTGATTTGTGGGGGCCATGTTCTGAGATCGCTGGCCTGGGTAAGAAATTGGCCAAAATTCCCTGGAAACCAGAGGTGCTCACTCCAGAACCTGCAGCCCTGGTCTGGAGTAACCAGGGGGGAATTCCAGCCTGCCCCGTAGTGCCTATCCAGGCAGTGCCGATGAGGCCCCACGTAACTGTACCCTCCTGGCTACTGGAGGCTGGGGTGGACGCCCTGCTGCAGAGGCTAATTCCGTCTGGACCATCTCCCAGTTCCACCGTGAGCAGACCCCATCCCCTCTCCTTTCCCAGTCTCTGTGTAGCCGAGTCCTGCTTCTTCTGAGTCTGGGTGCCTGAGATCAGCTAGGAGGGCAGGGCAGGGCAGGGCAGGGCAGCCACCTCCAGTGCCACGCTGGAAGAGCAGCGAGTGCACCAGACCAAGAGTCAGCTCCCAGCCAGGTTTATGAGCCTCCTTTCGGTCCCAAGGGAGAGTGCAGATGTCAGCTCATTTCCTAACAGCAGCTGAGGACAGTGGGCAAAGGGCAGCCAGGCAGGTGGCACTGGCAGGGTGAGCTGGGCAGGCAGAGAACCTTGTGTTTGGAGGAGGCTGTGGGCTCCCGTTGCTCTTAGTAGTAGCGGGGGGAGCACGGGGGGGGCACACTCCAGGCCCCGGGTCTTGGGTCGGTTTTTGGGGAGCAGGTAACCCCGACCTGCCATGGAGCCCAGGGCTCCCACAGGCTGTCCCGCTGCTTGGGGCCGCCTTGCAGAGCAGGAGGAAGGATCTCATTTCCCGGAGAGGCAGCGCCGGGGCAGAGCATGCCCAGGACTCCCTCGGGGGATGTACATCTCCCGCCCCGGCGACGCACACGGGCCAATCTGCGGTGAGCTGTCAGCCAGCCCAGCCAGGCAGGCACCTTGTGCCGCTGCAGGTGACGGGCCCATCTCGTGTGCACAGGTCCGGAATGAGCAGGGGCAGTATTACCAGCGCTGCCTCTGGCAGCCCAGATGCCAGGGTGATGGGCCCCTCCCAGCATGGCTGGCCCTGTCAGGCAGTATGGCGCTTAGCCCCACCCTCCGACACAGTCCTTTCGCCCCCCCAGGTGAAGAGAGGAAGGTTGCGTGGCCAGGTCAGGCATCTCTGGGTGGACGAGGGAGAGCGGCTGGGCTGAGCTGGAGCTGGGATGCAGGAAGTGTCCTGAAGGTGCGCTGGTGTGGCTGGTGTCCCGTCCCAGCCCCAGCCCGAGCCCCAGCCCCAGGGGAGGAGGATGCACTGCAGAGCAGCCTGGGAGCACGAGCCGCTGCCAGCGGGGTTTGGTTCTGGCTCTGCCTCCTGTCGGCAGGGGTGGGTGGCCATAGGGGAGGGCAGCCCAAAGAGAGGCAGCCAGCACCGGGTTCTGCCCCAGGGGCTGGGGGCAGGAGCCTGAGGTGCAAACTGTGCAAAGCTCCATCACTGACATGCAGATGGGAATCGCTGCAATCAACAGTCGGGAGGGAGCCAGGAGTCCCAGGAGTGAGGGGCTGGGGTGCAGCCTGTGCAGTGCAGGATTACACTGCCGGCGCCGTGCACTGCCCTGGGCCGGGCTTTGCGCTGGCTCAGCCATGCAGAATAGTAGGCAAGGCGACCAGCGGTGCCTGGGGCAGAGGGGCTGGCAGCAGTCACCTGTCTGGCCTGGCCCCTCCGGCTCAGGTGGGCCCATGTGTGCCCAGCCCCTCCAGTGCCATCACCCAAGGCTGCGCGCAGGCTCATGGGCCTATCAAAGACTGAGCGAGTCCAGCTCTGGGCTCTCACATGGGCTGGGGCAGTGTCTTGTTCTCAGTAGTGCTGGGGGTTATCTCTTGAGGGGGCCTAGTAACTCTTAGCTGGAGGGTTAATAGGTGGCCTTGTCCAGGGCAGAGAACAGGCCTCCTCTGGCTTTGCCTTCCCCCCAGGACTGCAGAGCTGTCCACGGGTCGCTTCCCTTGGAACGCACATCAAGTCCTTGGGCTCAACGATCTGTTCCACCGGGTCGTTAGCCACGGGCCCGGCTACACTTCAGGCACTGCGTCCGCACAGATGTGGCTGCTCTGTGCGAACAGGGAGACGGTCTCCCGCCAGCGTAGTTAATCCGCTTCCCAGAGAGGTGCTCACTGTGTCAGAGGGAGGGGTTCGTCTGCCTGCACGGGGGTGAAGGTTGTAGCTGTGTCACTCCAGAGCAAGCAAACGGGAGCAGACTCAACCCGGGACTCTCCGAGCACCTTGCCCAGACCTGAAGACAAGCTCCAGGTGGCTCGAAAGTGCCTCCCTCTCCCCAAGGGACCTTGGTCCCCAGCGGGGCCTTGCCTGGCTGTTTGGGGACACTCAGCCTCCCGAGTTAGACCCTGCGCATGTGGACGAGGCCTACCAGCCAGGCAGTCCTGCTCCCCAGGAGCCCTGTGTCCAGCTGGGGCAGATCTCAGGGGCTGCAGAGGAAGCTGGGAGAAGCCAGCCAAACTCCCTTGTTGTCACAGCAGGTGCCTGGCTGGAGCCCTGGACCGGGAACACCAGGACTCGTGAGCCAGCTGCAAATGTTATACGCAGGGAAGGTGATGCAGGCAGGCCAGTGTTCCCCAGGACCTAGGGAGGATGTACCTGACATAGGGGAGTCACAGATTCACAGCCGGAAGACACCCCTACGGCGACCTTGCCTGCACTGACCCCCTCCACCAGGCTGTCATTCCACTAGAAATTGGTATGACAGGTTCCCCCAGGATACCAGTGAGCCCCTGACCTACCAGCCAGGGCTCCCTCAACACAGTCCTGCTGCAACCAGACACCAGCCTACCAAGGCTTCACATAGAAGTGGAGGACACACCTACCACGTTATTTACAGACTTCTGTGATGAGGGCTGCACAGGAAGGCTGCAGCTGAGGCCTTGCCCAGCATCCCAAGAGCACACCTCCCTCTGGTGCGTAAGCCCACGTTATACCCGCCCTGTGCGGCACAGGGAACAGCCCAGCAGAAGCCCACAGAATCATGGCAGTGGAAGGGACCTCGAGAGAGTATGAGAGGTCAACAAGTCCAGTCCTCTGCATTTATGACTCTCCCAGGCCAGGGTTTGTCTGCCCTGAAAAACCTCCAGCGGTGGAGATTCCACAGCCTCCCCAGGCAATTAATTCCAGTGTTTGCCCAACCTGAGGGTTGGGAGGTTTTTCCTCAGGTCCAGCCTACCCCTCCCTTGCTGCAGTTTAAGCCCATTGCCTCTTGTTCTATCCTCAGAGGTAAAGGAGAATAACGTATCTCCTGGTAACAACCTTTCAGGTACTTGAAAGTTCCAATTGTCCCCCCCCGCCCAAGTCTTCTCTTTTCTAACTAAGACAACCCCAGTTCTTTCAATCCTCCCTCACAGGCCATGTTCTCTCGCACTTTCTCCATTTGCCTTGCTCTTCTCTGGACCTTCTCCAATGTGTCCACATCTTCCCTGAAATGTGAGGCTCAGAACTGGAGACAATAGTCCAGCTGAGACCTAAGCTTCACAGAGTAGAGCAGAAGAATGAGTTGTCGGGTCTTGCGTGCTCCGATGAACGCACCCCAGAATGACGTGCCAGGGTTTTCTTATCACACTGTTGACTTATAGTCAGCTTGTGGCCCACTCTGACTCCCAGATCCTTTCTGCCGTGCTCCTTCGTAGGCATCTCCCATTTTGTAAGCGTGAAACAAACTGTTACTCCCTGGCTACGTCTACACGTGCAGCCAACATCGAAATAGCTTATTTCGATGTTGCGACATCGAAATAGTCTATTTCGATGAATAACGTCTACACGTCCTCCAGGGCCGGCAACGTCGATGTTCAACTTCGAAGTTGCTCAGCCCAACATCGAAATAGGCGCAGCGAGGGAACGTCTACACGTCAAAGTAGCACACATCGAAATAGGGATGCCAGGCACAGCTGCAGACAGGGTCACAGGGCGGACTCAACAGCCAGCCGCTCCCTTAAAGGGCCCCTCCCAGACACAGTTGCACTAAACAACACAAGATACACAGAGCTGACAACTGGTTGCAGACCCTGTGCCTGCAGCATAGATCCCCAGCTGCTGCAGAAGCAGCCAGAAGCCCTGGGCTAAGGGCTGCTGCCCACGGTGACCATAGAGCCCCGCAGGGGCTGGAGAGAGAGCATCTCTCAACCCCCCAGCTGATGGCCGCCATGGAGGACCCAGCAATTTCGACGTTGCGGGACGCGGATCGTCTACACGGTCCCTACTTCGACGTTGAACATCGAAGTAGGGCGCTATTCCTATCTCCTCATGAGGTTAGCGACTTCGACGTCTCGCCGCCTAACGTCGAAGTTAACTTCGAAATAGCGCCCGACGCGTGTAGACGCGATGGGCGCTATTTCGAAGTTGGTGCCGCTACTTCGAAGTAGCGTGCACATGTAGACGCAGCTTCTAAGTGCAGTACTTTGCATTCGTCCTCGTGGAATTTCATCCTATTTATCTCAGGTGCCTTTTTCCAGTTTGTCTAGCTACTGCTTTCCCCTTATCCACAAGGCGTGTGAGTCTAATCGAAGAAAGCTATCAGGTTGGTTTGACAGTATTTGTTCCTGGCAAATCCATGCTGACTGTTACTGATCAACTTATTATCTTCCAGATGTTTGTAAATGGATTTCTTAATTACTTGCTCCATTATCTTCCCTGGCACAGCAGTTAAGCTGGCTGGTCTGTGAGTTCCTGGACAGTCCTTATTTCCCTGTTTATACTTGGGTGCTGTATTTGCCTTTTGCCTTCCTCTGGAATCTCTCCTGTCTTGCAGGACTTTTCAAAGGTGATGGCTAAAGGCTCAGATACCTCCTTGGGCAGCTCCTGGAGTACTCCAGAGTCCATTGCTTCAGCCCCTGGTGCCTTGAAGACAGCTAAGTTATCCTAACTCAGTTTTTTCCATTAGGACTTCTGGACCGACCTCCTTCTCGCTGGCACTACAGAATCCCAGAATCCCAGAATCCCAGGGCTGGAAGGGACCTCAGGAGGTCATCTAGTCCAGCCCCCTGCTTCAAGCAGGATCAACCCCCACTAAGTCATCCCAGCCATGACCTTGTCCAGTTGGGACTTAAAAACCTCAAGGGATGGAGAATCCACCACCTCTCTAGGCAACGCATTCCAGTGCTTCACCACCCTCCTGGGGAAGTAGTTTTTCCTAATATCCAACCTACACCTCCCCCTCTTGAACTTCAGACCATTGCTCCTTGTTCTGCCATCTGACACCACAGAGAACAGTTTCTCACCCTCCTCTTTAGAGCTCCTGTGATGGGGTTCAGGGTCCCCCAAGCTCTGCATCCCGTCCGCAGGCAGGAGTGACTCTCACTCAGCAGGAGAACAGCGGGTTTATTAGCCGACAGGACACAGCGTCGTACAGAGGAGTCAGTACAGCCGGCAGAGACAGCCAGTCCGATCCATGTTGGGGAGAGGAGGCCCCGAGGGGCCCTCAGAGCTGGGGCCTTGCCCCCTCCTTGGTCTTGCTCCCTCCCAGCCCCGACTCACTGCTTCCAACTCCCAGTTCGAATTCAAACCCCTCAGGCTCCATCTCCTCCTTTGTCTCCAGTACAAGGGTGTTACCTGGTCATCAAGGTTACCCTCAGCGGGAGGCCCACATGCTCTGTGAGCCACTCACATACACACAGCTATCCCCCACTCCATCACATCTCTGCCCCCTTCCAGACAGAACTGAGCGGGGTCACTCAGCCGGTGAGCTGGGGAAGTTCGGGGTCTTCCCCATGGCATAGGTCATCAGCTGTACCCTCGGTGCTCCCCTTGATGTTACCACCTCCATGTCATAATCCTGCTGGGGGAGGCTGCAAGTCAGGAGCTTGGTCTTGGCCCTTTTCATGTGATGCAGCCAGGCAAGTCCCTTTAGTCCCCTCGGGTTGGTTAGCCTCCCTGCTTCGGTCTCCGGTCCATCAGCCACGTTCTCAAGTCGGGCAGGCAGAGCACATACAGCTGCTGCAGCACCAGCAGATCAAACAGTTCTTCTCTGGTCTGGGCCCTGCCCCATATGCCCACCAGTCCATACAGCTGCTCCAGAAAATGTTTGGAATTCAGTTACAGTCCACTAAAGGAAGGTACAAATGCTTTCCACCCTTGGCATTTAGCCAGACCACCAAAATGGTTGTGTGCCTCAGTTTCCCCTTCCATGCCACACAATAGGCTTGGAATGTTCCTCCTCATGTGAGAGGTTGCAAGACTAGTTACAGGGAACAACAGTGACATTTCAGAGTTACATACTCCTTCAACATACAACTCATGCTTCTACATCAATGTCCTCATGTTACTTGGCTCTTTCCAAACATTCCTTACATGGTACAATTCTACAGCTTTGGGTAGCAGCACCCACTGGTTACAGCAGTCAGCGTGAGTAACAAGAACAAACCCGTTACAACTGTACATTTACATTGCTCTTTGGTAGACCACAACGTTTGTGTAACCTCCTTGAGAATCTGGTATTTTGCCGCTAAATGGCCGAGGCCTTTCTTTCCCCCATCAAGTTCTAATCTTCTCTCTTGTCCCCTGGGGTGGAAATCTGATCTCTCGGGGTGGGCCCTCCCTTCTAACAAGAGCTGGGCCATTGATGATCTCAGGGAGACGGCCCCCTCCCAGCCAGTCTGGAAATTTGCAAACCAAACTGGTTTCTAAAAGTTCTTTTGTGAGTCCCAGATGCAGAATGCACATGAAGGAATCCCTGTTTATCCCTCACTGGCCCACCAGGCCCACAGCTCCTTTGTCCTTCCACCTCCAACTTCTGGCTCCCTCATGGAATCAGAAGTGGAGTCCAGTATGAGAATATAAGTGTTTCCACCACCTGGAGATGGCAAATTGCTGGCCCTCTCCTGCATCCTACAGAGATTGATTGTGCACCCAAAACAAAAAGCAGCCAAGTAGCACTTTAAAGACTAGCAAAATAGTTTACTAGGTGAGCTTTCGTGGGACAGACCCACTTCTGCAGACCATAGCCAGACTGGAACAGACTGTGCAGCCGTTTTACTTGGTTATCACAGGGCTGCTCACATTCCCTAATAGTTTTCACTTTACTTGGACCAACTTCCAATTCCTCAGAAAGATTTACACTGCCTGCTTTGGACCCTTGCGGAGCACAGCCCGTGGTTTCACACTCAGCCAGGTCCTGGCCATGAGGAGCTGAAACAAACTTCTCCCCAGGCAAAGGGCTGCTCTGGCTCTTACAGACAAGCGCCTTTCCTGTTCACTCTCCTTCACCTCACTCCCATTTTCTCCAGTCCCCACAGACGGGTCGCAACTGTTTTCCAAGCAGCTAGCTGGCTTGGCCTTGGGAAAGCTGTGTATGAGAGACAGCAGGTCCCACCCCCGGCAACCATACGCTGAAATACAAGGGGTGACCACAGGACCTAGGACAAGATTTGCAGGACATTGTCCCCAGCCTGCAGAGCAGCATGGGCCAGCTCCACCACTTAATTAAAAGTGCACACCTCAAAACAGGAACTCTATTTTTCCAGTAACAGAGAGGAAGCCAGGCTAGTCTATACGCTATCAAAACAAACAGCAGTCAAGTTGCACTTTACAGACTGGCAAAAGAGTTCATTAGGTGAGTTTTCGTGGGACAGACCCACTTCTTCAGACCAGAGCCAGGCCAGAACAGACTCAATATTTAAGACACAGAGAACCAAAAACAGTAAGCAAGAAACACAAAACCAGAAAAAGAGAATCAAGGTGAAGAAATCAGAGACTAGAAGCCACTCTCTGATTTACTTACTTTGCTTCTCTTTTTCTGATTTTTTCTCTTTGGTTGCTGTTTTTGGTTCTCAGTGTTTGAAAGAGTGAATCCCTTTTAAGCTGGCTAGGGTCTGAAAAAACAGATCTGCCCTATAAAAACTCACCTAACAAATTATTTAAACAGTCTTTAAAGTTTTGCTTAACTACTTTTTGATCTACTTTTCTGTAACTCAGAAGAGCAGGGGCGAGGACCATTCATTTTAACTACAATACTCCACGACCCTGCTCATTTTGGGGTGAGGCAGCCTGGAGGCAGCACTCAATTCCTGAACACTCCAGGTCATGGCAACCAAAGATTCACTCAAATTGAGGGTGTGTATCTCGGGGGTCTACCATATGTGGCTTGGCAACAGACATTTTAGCATATAGGCATCTTCCTCAGCCTGGGACAGAGTTTGGGGCTTGACTTGTTGATATGTGTGTGTAAGGAATGTGCCAGCAGGAGCTCAGGACTGGGAAAGGCTTTAGGCCCTGTGTGTTTCAGATCTCATTTACATGAAAATCTAAATAGATGCATATGTAATACCCTCTCAACAGAGTCTGATGGGAGCAGGTGAAACTGTGAGGTTTCATCTCTTGTCATGAGCATGTTCTTGTAAAGTCACAAATTATGCTATCATTCAGTGTAAGAAATGTGGGTTCTCATCCATGCTTGAAGTTTTTGTGCAATCCAGGGTAGTCACCGTTACTTGGGAAGCTATGGGTTGCACAGGGCTCCTTTCCTCAGAGATGTTTATTTCTGAATCAAAGTGTTTGACTGTAATGGATAATTATATTTTTTGGCAGATTTGGTTGTGTTTTTGAGTTGTCTTTCAAAAAAAATGTGGTGTTTACACAATAAATGTTTTAGTACTTTGTTTATAGCAAAGTGGATAAAAATAGGAAAAGCTTTTGTACTTATGTTGTTCAAGCAATAGTTGTTCTACTCTGGGTTAATAACAGCAGGAAAGGGTCCTACAGCACTTCATAGACTAACATTAAAAATGTGAGCATCAGCTTTCTGTGTTTGTAAAAGCTCATGCTCAAAACTTTTCTGTTAATTTATAGCAACTCTCCTTGCTGGATTTTTTTTGTAAGCATTCAGTGGATTAGTGCCCTTGGGGTAACATTGGCTGTATCTACAGCTGCGTCTACATGTGCACGGTACTTCGAAGTAGCGGGAGTAACTTCGAAATAGCGCCCATCACGTCTACACGTGTTGGGCGCTATTTCGAAGTTGAAATCGACGTTAGGCGGCGAGACGTCGAAGTCGCTAACCCCATGAGGGGATGGGAATAGCGCCCTACTTCGACGTTCAACATCGAAGTAGGGACGTGTAGACGATCCACGTCCTGCAACATCGAAATAGCTGGGTCCTCCATGGCGGCCATCAGCTGGGGGGTTGAGAGATACTCTCTCTCCAGCCCTTGCGGGGCTCTGTGGTCACCGTGGGCAGCAGCCCTTAGCCCAGGGCTTCTGGCTGCTGCTGCTGCAGCTGGGGGTCCGTGCTGCATATACGGGGTCTGCAACTAGTTGTTGGCTCTGTGTATCTTGCACTGTTTAATGAAAGTGTGTCTGGGAGGGGCCCTTTAAGGGAGCGACTTGCTGTTGAGTCCGCCCCGTGACCCTGTCTGCAGCTGTGTCTGGCTCCCTTATTTCGATGTGTGCTACTTTGGCGTGTAGACGTTCCCTCGCTGTGCCTATTTCGATGTTGGGCTGAGCAACGTCGAAGTTGAACATCGACGTTGCCAGCCCTGGAGGACGTGTAGACGTTATTCATCGAAATAGCCTATTTCGATGTCGCAACATCGAAATAAGCTATTTCGAAGTTGGGTGCACGTGTAGACGTAGCCCACAAGTGCCCCAAACTTCGAAATGGCCATGCAAATGGCCATTTCGAAGTTTACTAATGAAGGGCTGAAATGCATATTCAGCACTTCATTAGCATGCGGGCGGCAGCTGCGCTTCGAAATTGACGCGCCTTGCCGACGCGCGGCGCGTCCAGACCGGGCTCCTTTTCGAAAGGACGCCGCCTACTTCGAAGTCCCCTTATTCCAATGAGCTCATGGGAATAAGGGGACTTCGAAGTAGGCGGCATCCTTTCGAAAAGGAGCCCTGTCTGGACGCGCCGCACGGCGGCAAGGAGCGTCAATTTCGAAGCGCGGCTGCCGCCCGCATGCTAATGAAGTGCTGAATATGCATTTCAGCGCTTCATTAGTAAACTTCGAAGTGGCCATTTGCATGGCCATTTCGAAGTTTGGGGCACGTGTAGACATAGCCATTAGCAATTTAAAAGGGGTGCTGTGAAAGGCATGGAATTTGTAGACAAGATTTTCAACCTGTGGAGTGCAGCTGTACTTTGGAATGGCTATGCTAATAACTGACTGAAAGAATACTAATGAGGCGCTGAAATGAATATTCAGTGCCTCATTAGCATGCTGCTAGACAGGGCACTTTGTGGCTTGGTTCCATGGGGATCCTTTTTGAAAGGCCCTTGCAGACTTGGAAATCTCCTTACGAGTGGATACGAACAAGGGAATTTTGAAGTCTGCAGGGTTCCTTGGGAAAGGACCCCCACGTAGCCAACCCACACGCAAGCAAAATGGAGCACTTTTGAAGTGCCGCGGGAGGCGGTATGCTAATGAGGTGGTGAATATTCGTTTCAGCACCTCATTAGTATTCTTCGATTTGGCCATTAGCACGGCCATTTCGAAATTCTGGCCAAGTGCGGCCACAGCCCCCTAGTCTTCGAAAGCCCCTAAAACCAAATAGGAATAAGGGGCTTTGCAAAGGCCCCCATCTGCACTGCATAGGGGGCCTGCTGTGGCTGCTGTTATGCTAATTAGGTGCCTCATATTCATGGTAGTGCCTCATGAGCATGTTCTGACCTTGCTTATTACCATACCCCTTTTGGAAAGAAGGGGCTAGCGTAGACGTAGCCTTTGTGAGACTCCTTCTTGGTAGGTGCTGTAGTTAGGCCCAAAGCTGAAACTGCTACGAGCTGAGCAGAAGAACTGGTGGCTCAAGCCATGGAGAGCTGGTTTTGCCTCCAGCCACAATACAGGGGACAAACGGCCAGTGGGGGGGCAAGCAGGACACTGGACCAATGAGAGGATGCGTGGCATTCCCTCAGGCTCCATGAGGGGTGTATCAGGGTGATGTGTCAGGGCCTGCACGGACTGGACAGAGCTTACGTGGGGCATTTGAGATGGGGTGCAGAGAAAGTTTGGGTGTGTGGATTGGATCCTTACAGTACTGGACTGGTGAGCCTGAGAGGCAAAGGACACTGCTCAATCCATCTGAGCTGGGACAGTTACTTGAGGGTTGGTTATGAACTCTGGGTGTGGGATTTTCCCAAGCTATTGCCATGTGATTTCTCTGCCTCTTTCATTAAAAGTTTCTTTTCTACACTCAGACTCTGTGTGTGTGAGTGGGGAAGCATTGCCCCTCCGAGGCGCCCGGGTCTGTACATTTCCCAGACTACTGGGTGTGGGCTGGAGCCAGTTCTGTGTGAGATGGGTGAAAAGGAGCCCCAAGATGTTGAACCCGGCCCTGCGTGCTGCCGACTCCTTCTGGCAGAAGACTTACATGTGAACAAAGGACAGGAACGCTGCCTGTTGTGTCTGGCTGGCTGGGTTTCCTGGGCAAATGGGAACAGATAAGAGCAGTTACAGGGTTACGGGCCATGGTACGGGCCATGGCGGGAATGTAATACATGAGTATACACTGTAAGGCTGCCTGGCTCCCTCTCTCAAACTGAAGTCAATTTACGCCCATTTAGAACTGGCAAGAGGGCTGGGAGGGGCGGGGGCAGCAAAAGCAACAGTAAAAGCTAAAGAAAATCCTGGCCGTGGCCGGAACGCACCCTCTCCCATGACCCCTCCCCCGTGGGATACAAAGGAGGTGGGATGAAGCCTCCTGTCTCAGGACTTGCCCAAGTATAGAGTAGGCATCCTTCAGTCTGCATAGACTATGGATCGCGCCCTTTATAGTTTCAATTGAGGACTTCATTTACAGCGTCTACTGTGACTATGAGGACCCACATGAGAGTGACAGTCCTTGCTGCATCTCTTGCAGATGTGGTGGGTGTCTGGCAAGTCCTTAGTGTGCTTTCTGTGCGCTCGCTTCTCCTCTGCTAGCTGTCTGATCTTCATCTCGCCCTTCTGAAGGCCCTTGTGTAACCCCTGCCTCCATCTGCTGCGGTCGTCTGCTAGTTCTTCCCCGTTGTCCAGCTCGATGTCTACCTCTCTGAGGTCTCTCTTGCAGACGTCTTTGTGGCGCAACTGGGGGCGTCTGGGAGGTCTTTTGCCAGAGGCTAGCTCACCATACAGGATGTCTTTTGGAATCCTTCCATCATTCATCCTGTGGACGTGGCCAAGCCAGCGGAGCCGACGCTGCCTGAGGAGGGTGTGCATGGTTGTGATTCCAGCTTGCTTAAGGACGGCGGTGTTGGTCACTTTGTCCTTCCATGATATTCCAAGGATGCGCCTGAGGCAGCACACGTGGAAGACGTTCAGCCTCTTTTCCTGGCAGGCATACAGGGTCCAAGTCTTGCTGCCATAAAAGAGGGTGCTGAGGATGCAGGCTCTGTAGACTTGCATTTTGGTGTGAGTGTTCAGCTTGTTGTTATTCCACACTCTCTTGCTGAGTCTGGACAGAGTTGTGGCCGCTTTTCAGATCCTCCTATTTAGCTCAGTGTCCAATGACAGGGTGTCAGTGATGGTGGACCCGAGGTAAACGAACTCGTGGACGACCTCTAACGTATAGTTGTCAATGCTGATAGATGGGGATTCAGCAACATCCCGACTGAGTACGTTTGTCTTCTTTAGGCTGATGGTAAGCCCAAAGTCCTTCCACGCTTTGGTGAACTGATCCAGCATTTTTGAAGCTGGTCTTCTGTGTGAGACACTACAGCAGCATCGTCTGCGAACAGCATGTCTCTGATGAGGACTTCTCGCACGTTCGACTTAGGTTTCAGCCTTGCAAGGTTAAACAGTTTCCCATCAGATCTTGTGTGCAGCAAGATGCCCTCTGTTGAAGATCCAAAGGCATGCTTCAGGAGGATTGCGAAGAAGATCCCGAACAAGGTCGGAGCAAGCACGCATCCTTGTTTGACGCCGCTCCTGATTCTGAAAGCATCCGATAATGAGCCATCATATTGGATGGTTCCTCTCATGTCTTCGTGGAAGGACTGGATCATCTTGAGTAACCGTGGAGGACAGCCTATCTTGTGGAGCAGTTTGAACAGACCATCCCTGCTGACCAAGTCAAAGGCCTTGCTCAGGTCGATGAAGGCTATGTAGAGTGGCTTCCTCTTGTCAGGGATTTTTATCCCTTTGGGCATTATCGTCCCCATGGGCCAGGGGAAACAAGCCTTTGGCCTATTTAATATCATTGCAAGGGCAGGTAGACTCTAAAGATACATAGACTGCCATTTAGCAGCCCCCTGTAACCGTCACTCTGTGTCAATTGGTTTCCCCGGTAGCCTGAACTCACAAACACCTCAGAATCATGGATTTGAAATTCAGGCTCCTCATTGGGCGCAGGTGAGCAGCTTCTAGAAGCTTCCCTGGCTCGGAGGACCTGTTTGAAAACATGTGCCTAGAACCTTCGTATGGAAATTAGCTTATGAATCATGTATGAACTCTACCTATATAAGCCGTTCCTGGCATTCGGGGCCCTTGGGTACTGCAGACAAGGATCCTGCTGACCCGACACGAAACAGCGAGGCCACGAGGCGACCGCTGAGAGTTCCGAGGCCGGCCAGGCTTAAGAGCCGAAGAGAGCTGAATCACAGCCGCGCTTGCGGCTTAGAGCTGAAATCACCTCAGAACTCGCCTTTGAGCGGTGCTGAACAGAGCTAAATCTCTGCTTGGCTAGCTACACCTAGCCACCTCAGCCATTGCTGACAGGACCCTGAGCCGCCTTGCGGCCTGAAGCGGCGTCTTCGCACCATCGCGCCTCACCGCTCTCTAGCATCGAGGAGCAACAAGCAGCCCTGAGGTAGATCAGGCGGGCGGCGACCTGGCCTCACCACTAGGGTGAGGTACTGCGTGCTCGCCTGCTGAAACCCAGGGCCTGCCATCACAGCGGCACCTTTGCTCCTGCCGCCAGCCATCTTGCGGCATCGACGCTTCACCGCCACTGGACTGGACTCTTACTAGACTAGACCTTACCTAACCGGACTGGACACGTAAAATTGCCTTAACATAGCTATATACATATACTATGTTCACTCCCACCTGGGAAATCGGGACCCTCTGCGAGGGAACGGGGGGTTGCTCCTCCGTTGTTCCTTCCTCTGACGAGGGGAGGGAAGCGCCCGGGGGCCCGACCCCCTGAGGCCGGGCCTGGACACCCCAGGCAGGGTTCATTATATTAACCAGACCTCAGCACATTTAATTAAGAATTAATGTTTAAGTTTAAGTTGTTATAGTTTGTCCAGCTCTTCACGGTTTAACAATAAGGCAAAAGTTCTAACTTCCCTTTTCCCTTCTATCCTTTTCCCCCCATCCTTACTCACTTCCTCTAAATAGATTGCAGGAAAAGGCATTGCCTCCCTGCCCCCCTCAGTTGTCAAATCCTACCATAGTGACCTGAGGAAGAGCATAAGCCTCTCAGGTACACTTAGTTGGACCCACTAAGGGAGTACCGTGAGCCCCCCAAAAGAGGGACAGTCCAGACTGGCTCTCGGGTACCAACCCCTTGGGTCAGGCTAGCAACCTGACCCTGCACAGAGGTGGGGCTTAGCACCCCCACCCCGGCTTTGGAAGGAGACAGAGGGGATTTTTCAAACTCCCAACACCCCTCACTCCTAAACTCCTCTATCCTTTTACCTTTGCTCCTATAACCAAATCCTTTGCCTTGTGGTACAATAAAACCAACTCAAGGGCCAAAAGAAAGCCAACAAATGGACACAGTTTCAAACATAAGTGTACCTATCGTTAGAGCGTAAATAAGTTTATCTCTTAGAACTGCTACTTGTTATAGTTCTAACCTCGTTGTGTCCTTTAATAAAATCCTAGTTACTTTGTTGTTTTTTAACCTTATAACCCTTGTCCTTGTCTCATTGTTCCTGCCAGCCTCTCCTTTCCAGAAGGCTCTAATGCAGACCCAAAAGATTCACCTAGGTGGTGACAACCAGTCTGTGGTTTGTAGCAGGGATTTGATCTGGGTCCCGGCATAGAAGAAACAGGGGGTTCACGTACTCCCTTATTCAGGGACTCATTTAAATATTTTAATTACCTGTCCATCCGGAGAGTCCCATCACCTCTGCTCCCTGCACTTCTCCTGTAGCTGGCTTAGCGAGAAGACCATGTCAACAGTAGACCTCTGTGCGCGGAATCCGCACTGCGATTTGGGGTACACCCTCTCAGCAGTCTTCTGGAGTCTGCCAAGGATGACGCGAGCGAATAGTTTACCAGTGACGCTTAGGAGGGAGATTCCACGGTAGTTGTTGCAGTCGCTTCTGTCTCCTTTGTTCTTTACAACGTTACAATGTTAGCGTCGCGCATATCCTGTGGAACCTCACCTCTTTCCAGCACAGGCACAGTAGCTCATGTGGACGCCCAAGTGGTTGGTGACTATAAGGGATGTGGCTAAGGGCACACGCTGCAGATATAGTGAGGCCTAATCAGAGGGGGTGTCAGGGCATGGGGCCAGCGCGGTGTTCTGCAGTGTCTGAGCTGGGAAGCGAGACAGCATGAAAGCTCTGGGGTGTCAGGCTGGCAGAGGAACCCTGGGGAGCAGATTTGGCCAGGTTGCAGAGCTAGGGGTGCACTCACTTGGAACTAACTTGCTTCGGGCTTCCGATCTCCTGATTTCCGCTTGTGTGACGAGAGGTGGGGGTGGGGTGAAGGGAAAGCCTTCTAACACTGCCTCCCTGGGAACCAGAGCCACCCCCCCACTTCCACCCCCACCCACCCCCCTCTAAAGCCACTGGGCTCACACACCTCTAGCCTGGAGGCAGAGCTGGGCCCTGCCTGTTCACTTTGTCCAAATGCCCACCAGCTAAACGGGGAGCCCAGGGGGTTTGCCCTTTGGATGAAGAATGCTTGAGAACAGGGGCAGCAGCTCAGGTTTGTTCAGCTTTTGCAAAGATCACCAGACCAGAACAGACACAATATATAAAGCACAGAGGTCCAAAAATCGTCATCAAGGTTGGCAAATCAGAAGAGCAGAGGGGTGGCGGGACGGGGGGCGGGAGTTAAGAGTTAGATAAAATAAGCAAGCACTTAAAAGGTAAAAGAGTCCTTATAATGGGACAGGTAGTTGCTGTCCCTTTTGAAACCACGTGTCAATGCGATGAATTTGAATACGAATGTTAGTTCTGAGCAGTCCCTCTGTAGACGGTCGTTAAAGTCCCTTTTCAGTAGCACACAAGCTCTCAGGTCTTTAACAGAATGGCCCGCTCCAGTAAAGTGCGGGCTGACAGCTTGGTGTATTTGGAGTTTTTTAATGTCTCCTCTATGTCCATTCATTCTTTGTCGAAGAGCGTTTGCGGTCTGTCCTATATACGTGGTGTGTGGGCATTGTTGGGGGGTTCAGAGGGGGTCAGAGGCTCAACACATTCCACATGCGCTGCCTTAGGCGCATACTCGGTACCTCATGGCAGGACAAGGTCCCCGATAGCGCAGAGCTTGAGAGAGCAGGCGCCGCCTCCATGGTCCCCCTTCTCAACCACAGGCATATGCGCTGGCTGGGGCATGTCTCACGCATGATGGATGGCCGAATACCGAAGGACCTCCTCTTCGGCGAACTGGCGTCTGGAAAGAGGCTGAAAGGGCGATCTAAATTGCTCTACAAGGACACGTGCAAGCGTGACCTCAGCGCTCTCTCTATCAGCGTGAACACCTGGCATTCGCTCGCCTCAGACAGGAACGCCTGGGAACAGGGAGTGAAGGAAGCTCTTGCGATGTATGAAACTACCTTGGTGAAGGAAGCGGAAGACAGGAGAGCCCTCAGGAAGATCCCTGCCCGTGATACCAGAGCGACATCTGCCTACTGCTGCTCACAGTGCGGAAAGGACTGCCACTCCCGCATTGGATTGCACAGCCACAGAAGACGCTGCTCGAATCAGCCCAACTGGGGCGCAAACCCATGATGCCTTGGGATCGAAGGATGCCTACTGAGCATTGTTGGCACATGAGGGCATATATGATTTTAGCTGAGGAACAGGAGAATGTGCCCATGATTCTGTACTTAATGTGGTTAGGTCCAGGGATGAAATTGCCAGCATAGATATGTGGGCAAAGCTGGCAACAGGGCTTGTTACAAGGAAAAGTTCCAGGATTAGTATTTTGGTGGTATAGCCTGTGGTTGCTAGTGAGAATCCTCATAAGGTTGGGAGGTTGTCTGTAAGAGAGAACAGGCCTGTCACCTAGGTCCTTCTGGAGTGTGGCATCATGATGGAGGATAGGTTGTATGTCTTTAATAATTCGTTGCAGTGGTTTGAGTTGGGGGCTGTAGGTGATGACCAGTGGTGTTCTGTTCTTGGCTTTTTTGGACCTATCTTGGGGTAGTTGGTTTCTGGATATTCATCTAGCCCTGCTGATTTGTTTTTTTTTTGTTTTTGTTTTTTGTTTTTAATGTCACCTGGTGGGTAATTCAGGCTTATGAATGTTTGGTAGAGATCTTACAAAACAAAGCAGCCGAAATGCAGCACTTTAAAGACTACCAAAATGATTTATTCGGTGATGAGCTTTCGTCGGACAGACCCACTTCTTCGGATCAGTGGTAGAGATCTTGTAGTTTTCGGTCTCTGTCACTAGGATCAGAGCAGATGCGATAGTATCTCAGGGCTTGACCATAAATGATGGATTGTGTTGTGTGTGCAGGATGGAAGCTGGAAGCATATAGGTAAGTCTAGCGATCAGTTGGTTTCCGGTAGAGTGTGGTACCGATCAGGCCATCCTTGATTTGTACTGTAGTGTCCAGGACATGTATCTCTTGTGTGGAGTGGTCAAGGCATAAGTTGATGGTGGGGTGCAGATTGTTAGAGTCTCTGTGGAATTCTCCTAGAGTCTCTACACCAGGGCTCCAAATCATAAAGACGTCATCCATGTTTCGTAAGTGCAGGAGGAGTCAAAGGGGACGAGAGCATCTTTGGGAGAGGCAGTGACACTGCTGTGCTCCCAGGAGTGGCTCCCTTTCCCAGCAGAAAATGCAACACAATCAACACAGGTAGGACTTGAATCTACAATCCTCCATTAGGCTACTGGGTCTGGCTGTAGATTACGGGCTTTTTGCTTCTCAGCGTGATGAAGGCGACTGAGCTGCCGCCCCTGAATGTTCTGCCAGTGCGGGGGTCAGGAGGGAATTTCTGACTTCCAGACTTTGGCAGCCAAGTGCCTGATTAGGATCAAGTGGGACCTTTCTTAGAAGCAGCTGGTGTTTGCCACTGGCCCAGAAAGGCTCCCACCAACCATCCCATGCTTGGAAAGCAAATCCCTGCAAGGGAAAGGACCAGAGTGTGTTGGCAGGTGTAATAGGACAGGGTTTCTGGGCACAGCTAGAGAACTCAATCCAGGGAAACTTTGCTTAAAATCCAGGCTACTTACAGCCTCAGGCTGGGATTTCCTTCTCACTAAGGCAAATCCAACCAGCCACCACAGCACCTCTGCCAGCTCCACTGGCCAGCCAGAGCCACACCAGCAAACCCCCAGACTTCCCAGCTGCTCTACCAGCCCCGACCAACAACCCTCAAATTCAGGTGAGAGGCTCTTAAGCCTATTTCACCAAACTCCACACAGATTGTTTCAGTTCCCAAAGGGCCAAGCCCCAGCCCCAGCCCCAGCCCCTAGTCAATATATACTTGGATCTTACCCAAAACAACACGCTCAGCAATTCTTTAGATCTCATATCTAAAGATTTATTTACAAAAAAGAAAGAACAGGGTTAGAGAGAAGAATTGTTAAAGCAAAACTTTACATGTCAGTCATAACTTCTGACGCAGCCAGCGATGTTATTTGCAGATTCTTGAAAGTCTCTGAAAGTTCATTGCATGTTACATAGATGCAGTCATTGGAGCATCGTAGGTCCAGCCTGCTGGAGTCCACATGCTGGACCATGGCCCCTTGGAGACCACAAGACAAAAGATCCAATATGGACACTGCTAAATCCACCTCATCCTGCTGAGGGATGGGCCCCCACTCCAGACAGGCTTAACTCCTGAAGACTGAAGAACCAAGAAAGTCCCTGCCAGGGCCCATCTTCCAGCTTTTCATATGCAGATGGACAATTCTATTCTGCTCCATGGGCCTTGGCCCACCACCTGAGCCGGTGGGTCACTGTGCCGAGTTCCCATTCGTTGCAGGCCCAGCAGGAAACCCACCGTCACAAAGTGAGCGTTGGCCGTCTGGGCCTCTGCTCAGCCAATTGTCCTGGCTGGGGTGGAGCCCCACCTCCCTCTGTGAACCTCAGCATTGAAGCATTTCTCAAACAGCTGCAGAGCTAAACGTCTATAACTCTGCCTACGTCCATGCTACAGACACACAAGTAGCACACATAGCTTCAGGGCATCAGCAGCTTTCATTCGACACCTCACATACCGCCCCCGCCGCCCCAGGAACAACATTTGGGGCCAATAGCCACCCTGGGCATTCAAATGGCTTCCAGACCCCATCCAAAAGTTCAGTCACATGACAGCATGGCCTTTCTCTAACCCTCTGTCTCTCTGCCTAACGCCGTAGGGCGGCCATGCACGTCACTGCAGCATGCAGGTCAGTAAACAGGATCAGGGCACCAGGGCTGTACGGTAGCCAACTAACAGTACTGCAGCTGGCCCAGACAGAGGCACACGCCTCATGGAGCGCGCTGGGGAGTGGGGCAAACTAGCGAGAAGGAGATCCCGGCCTGGGGCTGTGAGGGGCCTGCACTTTAAGCAAAGGTGCCCTGGAGTGATTTCTCCAGCCGTGCCCAGAACCTCCCGGCCGTTATGCCGCTAGTGGTGGCTCTGGGTCACTCCTGCAGGGGCTCGGTGGGCTGTCGGGCTAGGACGGTTCGGGCTTGGTGGCCGAGCTGGAGTTCAGGAGTGATGCAATGGGCCCTTGGGGTGAAAAGTCGTGTATTACCTATAAGCTGCGTCTACACGTGCACGCTACTTCGAAGTAGCGGCACCAACTTCGACGTTAGGCGGCGAGACGTCGAAGTCGCTAACCTCATGAGGAGATAGGAATAGCGCCCTACTTCGACGTTCAACGTCGAAGTAGGGACCGTGTAGACGATCCGCGTCCCGCAACGTCGAAATTGCTGGGTCCTCCATGGCGGCCATCAGCTGGGGGGTTGAGAGATGCTCTCTCTCCAGCCCCTGCGGGGCTCTATGGTCACCGTGGGCAGCAGCCCTTAGCCCAGGGCTTCTGGCTGCTTCTGCGGCAGCTGGGGATCTATGCTGCAGGCACGGGGTCTGCAAGCAGTTGTCAGCTCTGTGTATCTTGTGTTGTTTAGTGCAGCTGTGTCTGGGAGGGGCCCTTTAAGGGAGCGGCTGGCTGTTGAGTCCGCCCTGTGACCCTGTCTGCAGCTGTGCCTGGCATCCCTATTTCGATGTGTGCTACTTTGACGTGTAGACGTTCCCTCGCTGCGCCTATTTCGATGTTGGGCTGAGCAACATCGAAGTTGAACATCGACGTTGCCGGCCCTGGAGGACGTGTAGACGTTATTCATCGAAATAGACTATTTCGATGTTGGCTGTACGTGTAGACGTAGCCATAGTGCCCTGTAGTACCTATCCAGGGAGCCCAGGGCTCCCACAGGCTGTCTTGATGCTTGGGGCCGCCTTGCCGAGCAGGAGGAAGGATCTCATTTCCCGGGGAGGCAGCGCCAGGGTAGAGCATGCCCAGGACTCCCTCGGGGGATGTACATCTCCCGCCCCGGAGACGCACACGGGCCAATCTGCGGTGTGTTGTCAGCCAGCCCAGCCAGGCAGGCACCTTGTGCGGCTGCAGGTGACGGGCCCATCTCCTGTGCACAGGTGTGGAACGAGCAGGGGCAGTATTACCAGCGCTGCCTCTGGCAGCCCAGATGCCAGGGTGATGGGCCCCTCCCAGCATGGCTGGCCCTGTCAGGCAGTATGGCACTTAGCCCTACGCCCCTGACACAGTCCTTTCGCCCCCCACCCCCCCCAGGTGAAGAGAGGAAGGTTGCGTGGCCAGGTCAGGCATCTCTGGGTGGACGAGGGAGAGCGGCTGGGCTGAGCTGGAGCTGGGATGCAGGACGTGTCCTGAAGGTGCGCTGGTGTGGCCTGGTGTCCCGTCCCAGCCCCAGCCCCAGGGGCGGAGGATGCACTGCAGAGCAGCCTGGGAACATGAGCTGCTGTGTGATGGGGTTCGGGGTCCCCCAAGCTCTGCACCCTGTCCGCAGGCAGGAGTGACTCTCACTCAGCAGGAGAACAGCGGGTTTATTAGCCGACAGGACACAGCGTCGTACAGAGGAGTCAGTACAGCCAGCAGAGACAGCCAGTCCTATCCATGCTGGGGAGAGGAGGCCCTGCAGGGCCCCCAGATCCGGGGGCTTGCCCCCTCCTTCATCTCTCTCTCTCTGTCAGCCCAGACTAACTGCTTCCCACTCCCAGTACCAATTTAAACACTTCAGGGTCCACCTCCTGCTTTGTCTCCAGTACAAAGGTGTTACCTGGTCATCAAGCAGGTGACCCACACGCTCTGTGGGCCACTCACGCACACACAGCTATCCCCCACTCCTTCACATCTCTGCCCCCTTCCAGACCAAACTGAGCGGGGTCACTTAGCCAGTGAGCTGGGGAAGTTCGGGGTCTTCTCCATGGGATAGGGCATCAGCTGTACCCTCGGTGCTCCCCTTGATGTGCACCACCTCCATGTCATGAAGCTGTTGGGGGAGGCTTCACCTTAGGAGCTTGGTCTTGGCCCTTCTCATGTGATGCAGCCAGGCAAGTTCCTTTAGTCCGCTCGGGTTGGTTGGTCTCCCTGCTTCGGTCTCTGGTCCCTCAGCCACGTTCTCAAGTCGGGCAGACAGAGCCCGTACAGCTGCTGCAGCACCAGCAGATTAAACAGTTCTTCTGTGGTCTGAGCCCTGCCCTGTCTGCCCACCAGTCCATGCAGCTGCTTCAGCAAATGTTTGGAATTTAGTTACAGTCCGGGAAAGGAAGGTACAAATGGTTTCCACCCTGGGCATTTCGCCAGACCACCAAAATGGTTGTGTGCCTCAGTTTCCCCTTCCGTGCCACACAATAGGTTTGGAATGTTTCTTCTCATGTGAGAGGTTGCAAGACTAGTTACTGGGCACAACGGTGACATTGCAGAGTTACAAACTCCTTCAACACACAATTTATGCTTCTACATCCATGTCATCATGTCGCACGGCTTTTTTTAAACATTTACTACACGGGCTACTCTGCCTGTGCTGGAAAGTGGGTGAGGTTCCACAGGATATGCGACGCTAACATTGTAACCTTGTATAAGAACAAAGGAGACAGAAGCGACTGCAACAACTACCGTGGAATCACCCTCGTAAGCGTCACTGGTATACTGTTCGCTCGCGTCATCCTTGGCAGACTCCAGAAGATTGCTGAGAGGGTGTACCCTGAATCGCAGTGCGTATTCCGTGCAGAGAGGTCTACCGTTGACACGGTCTTCTCTCTAAGGCCATGTCTACACGTGCCCCAAACTTCGAAATGGCCATGCAAATGGCCATTTCGAAGTTTACTAATGAAGCGCTGAAATGCATATTCAGCGCTTCATTAGCATGCGGGCGGCAGCCGCGCTTCGAAATTGACGCTCCTTGCCGCCGCGCGGCGCATCCAGACAGGGCTCCTTTTCGAAAGGGCTCATGGGAATAAGGGGACTTCGAAGTAGGCGGCGTCCTTTCGAAAAGGAGCCCCGTCTGGACGCACCGTGCAGCAGCAAGGAGCGTCAATTTCGAAGCGCAGCTGCCGCCCGCATGCTAATGAAGCGCTGAATATGCATTTCAGCACTTCATTAGTAAACTTCGAAATGGCCATTTGCATGGCCATTTCAAAGTTTGGGGCACGTGTAGACACAGCCAATGTTACCCCGAGGACACTAATCCACTGCATGCTTACAAAAAAAATCCAGCAAGGATAGTTACTATAAATTAACAGAAAAGTTTTGAGAATGAGCCTTTACAAACACAGAAAGCTGATACTCAGATTTTTAATGTTAGTCTATGAAGTGCTGTAGGACCTTTTCCTGCTGTTATTAAGTCACAGTAGAACAGCTATTGCTTGAACAACATAAGTACCAAAGTTTTTTCTACTTTTATCTACTTTGTTAAAAACAAAATACTAAAACATTTATTGTGTAAACACCACATTTTTTTAAAAGACAACTCAAAAACACAGCCAATTGTACCAAAAAATATAATTATCCATTTCAGTCAAACACTTTGACTCAGAAATAAACATCTCTGAGGAAAGGAGCCCTGTGCAACCCATAGCTTCCCAAGTAACGGTGACTACCCTGGATTGCACAAAAACTTCAAGCATGGATGAGAACCCACATTTCTTACACTGAATGATAGCATAATTTGTGACTTTACAAGAACATGCTCATGACAAGAGATGAAACCTCACAGCTTCACCTGCTCCCATCAGACTCTGTTGAGAGGGTATTACATATGCCTCTATTTAGATTTTCATGTAAAGGAGATCTGAAACACACAGGGCCTAAAGCCTTTCCCAGTCCTGAGCTCCTGCTGGCACATTCCTTACACACACATATCAACAAGTCAAGCCCCAAACTCTGTCCCAGGCTGAGGAAGATGCCTATATGCTAAAAAGTCTGTTGCCAAGCCACATATGGTAGACCCCCGAGATACACACCCTCAATTTGAGTGAATCTTTGGTTGCCATGACCTGGAGTGTTGAGGAATTGAGAGCTGCCTCCAGGCTGCCTCACCACAAAGTGAACAGGGTTGTGGAGTATTGCAGTTAAAATAAATATTCCTTGTTCTTGTTTTTCTGACTTAAAAAAATAGATTAAAAAGCAGTGAAATAAAGCTTTAAAGACTGTTTAAATAGTTTGTTAGGTGAGTTTTCATAGGGCAAACCTGTTTTTTCAGACCTTAGCCAGGTTAAAAAGGATTCACTATTTCAAACACTAAGAACCAAAAACAGCAAGCAAAGAGAAAAAGTCAGAAAAAGAGAAGCAAGGTAAGCAAATCAGAGAGTGGCTTCTAGTCTCTGATTTCTTCACCTTGATTTTCTTTTTCTGGTTTTGTGCTATTTGCTTACTGTTTTTGGTTCTCTGTGTCTTAAATATTGAGTCTGTTCTGGCCTGGCTCTGGTCTGAAGAAGTGGGTCTGTCCCACGAAAGCTCACCTAGGCTGTGTCTACATGTGCCCCAAACTTCCAAATGGCCATGCAAATGGCCATTTCGAAGTTTACTAATGAAGTGCTGAAATGCATATTCAGCGCTTCATTAGCATGCGGGCGGCAGCTGCGCTTCGAAATTGACGCGCCTTGCTGCCGTGCGGCGCGTCCAGACGGGGCTCCTTTTCGAAAGGACACCGCCTACTTCGAAGTCCCCTTATTCCCATGAGCTCATGGGAATAAGGGGACTTCGAAGTAGGCAGCATCCTGTCGAAAAGGAGCCCTGTCTGGACGCGCCGCGCGGCGGCAAGGAGCGTCAATTTCGAAGCGCGGCTGCCGCCCCCATGCTAATGAAGCGCTGAATATGCATTTCAGCGCTTCATTAGTAAACTTCGAAATGGCCATTTGAATGGCCATTTCGAAGTTTGGGGCACGTGTAGACACAGCCCTAATGAACTCTTTTGCCAGTCTGTAAAGTGCAACTTGACTGCTGTTTGTTTTGATAGCGTATAGACTAGCCCGGCTTCCTCTCTGTTACTGGAAAAATAGAGTTCCTGTTTTGAGGTGTGCACTTTTAATTAAGTGGTGGAGCTGGCCCATGCTGCTCTGCAGGCTGGGGACAATGTCCTGCAAATCTTGTCCTAGGTCCTGTGGTCACCCCTTGTATTTCAGGGTATGGTTGCCGGGGGTGGGACCTGCTGTCTCTCATACACAGCTTTCCCAAGGCCAAGCCAGCTAGCTGCTTGGAAAACAGTTGCGACCCGTCTGTGGGGACTGGAGAAAATGGGAGTGAGGTGAAGGAGAGTGAACAGGAAAGGCGCTTGTCTGTAAGAGCCAGAGCAGCCCTTTGCCTGGGGAGAAGTTTGTTTCAGCTCCTCATGGCCAGGACCTGGCTGAGTGTGAAACCACGGGCTGTGCTCCGCAAGGGTCCAAAGCAGGCAGTGTAAATCTTTCTGAGGAATTGGAAGTTGGTCCAAGTAAAGTGAAAACTATTAGGGAATGTGAGCAGCCCTGTGATAACCAAGTAAAACGGCTGCACAGTCTGTTCCAGTCTGGCTATGGTCTGCAGAAGTGGGTCTGTCCCACGAAAGCTCACCTAGTAAACTATTTTGCTAGTCTTTAAAGTGCTACTTGGCTGCTTTTTGTTTTGGGTGCACAATCAATCTCTGTAGGATGCAGGAGAGGGCCAGCAATTTCCCATCTCCAGGTGGTGGAAACACTTATATTCTTATACTGGACTCCACTTCTGATTCCATGAGGGAGCCAGAAGTTGGAGGTGGAAGGACAAAGGAGCTGTGGGCCTGGTGGGCCAGTGAGGAATAAACAGGGATTCCTTCATGTGCATTCTGCATCTGGGACTCACAAAAGAACTTTTAGAAACCAGTTTGGTTTGCAAATTTCCAGACTGGCTGGGAGGGGGCCGTCTCCCTGAGATCATCAATGGCCCAGCTCTTGTTAGAAGGGAGGGCCCACCCAGAGAGATCAGATTTCCACCTCAGGGGGCAAGAGAGAAGATTAGAACTTGATGGGGGAAAGAAAGGCCTCCGCCATTTAGCAGCAAAATACCAGATTCTCAAGGAGGTTACACAAACGTTGTGGTCTACCAAAGAGCAATGTAAATGTACAGTTGTAATGGGTTTGTTCTTGTTACTCACGCTGACTGCTGTAACCAGTGGGTGCTGCTACCCAAAGCTGTAGAATTGTACCATGTAAGGAATGTTTGGAAAGAGCCAAGTAACATGAGGACATTGATGTAGAAGCATGAGTTGTATGTTGAAGGAGTATGTAACTCTGAAATGTCACTGTTGTTCCCTGTAACTAGTCTTGCAACCTCTCACATGAGGAGGAACATTCCAAGCCTATTGTGTGGCATGGAAGGGGAAACTGAGGCACACAACCATTTTGGTGGTCTGGCTAAATGCCAAGGGTGGAAGCATTTGTACCTTCCTTTAGTGGACTGTAACTGAATTCCAAACATTTTCTGGAGCAGCTGTATGGACTGGTGGGCATATGGGGCAGGGCCCAGACCAGAGAAGAACTGTTTGATCTGCTGGTGCTGCAGCAGCTGTATGGGCTCTGCCTGCCCGACTTGAGAACGTGGCTGATGGACCGGAGACCGAAGCAGGGAGGCCAACCAACCCGAGGGGACTAAAGGGACTTGCCTGGCTGCATCACATGAAAAGGGCCAAGACCAAGCTCCTGACTTGCAGCCTCCCCCAGCAGGATTATGACATGGAGGTGGTAACATCAAGGGGAGCACCGAGGGTACAGCTGATGACCTATGCCATGGGGAAGACCCCGAACTTCCCCAGCTCACCGGCTGAGTGACCCCGCTCAGTTCTGTCTGGAAGGGGGCAGAGATGTGATGGAGTGGGGGATAGCTGTGTGTATGTGAGTGGCTCACAGAGCATGTGGGCCTCCCGCTGAGGGTAACCTTGATGACCAGGTAACACCCTTGTACTGGAGACAAAGGAGGAGATGGAGCCTGAGGGGTTTGAATTCGAACTGGGAGTTGGAAGCAGTGAGTCGGGGCTGGGAGGGAGCAAGACCAAGGAGGGGGCAAGGCCCCAGCTCTGAGGGCCCCTCGGGGCCTCCTCTCCCCAACATGGATCGGACTGGCTGTCTCTGCCGGCTGTACTGACTCCTCTGTACGACGCTGTGTCCTGTCGGCTAATAAACCCGCTGTTCTCCTGCTGAGTGAGAGTCACTCCTGCCTGCGGACGGGATGCAGAGCTTGGGGGACCCTGAACCCCATCACAGGAGCTCTAAAGAGGAGGGTGAGAAACTGTTCTCTGTGGTGTCAGATGGCAGAACAAGGAGCAACGGTCTGAAGTTCAAGAGGGGGAGGTGTAGGTTGGATATTAGGAAAAACTACTTCCCCAGGAGGGTGGTGAAGCACTGGAATGCGTTGCCTAGAGAGGTGGTGGATTCTCCATCCCTTGAGGTTTTTAAGTCCCAACTGGACAAGGTCATGGCTGGGATGACTTAGTGGGGGTTGATCCTGCTTGAAGCAGGGGACTGGACTAGATGACCTCCTGAGGTCCCTTCCAGCCCTGGGATTCTGGGATTCTGTAGTGCCAGCGAGAAGGAAGGTCGGTCCAGAAGTCCTAATAGAAAAAACTGAGTTAGGATAACTTAGCTGTCTTCAAGGCACCAGGGGCTGAAGCAATGGACCCTGGAGTACTCCAGGAGCTGCCCAAGGAGGTATCTGAGCCTTTAGCCATCACCTTTGAGAAGTCTTGCAAGACAGGAGAGATTCCAGAGGAAGGCAAAAGGCAAATACAGCACCCAAGTATAAACAGGGAAATAAGGACTGTCCAGGAACTCACAGACAAGCCAGCTTAACTGCTGTGCCAGGGAAGATAATGGAGCAAGTAATTAAGAAATCCATTTACAAACATCTGGAAGATAATAAGTTGATCAGTAACAGTCAGCATGGATTTGCCAGGAACAAATACTGTCAAACCAACCTGATAGCTTTCTTCGATTAGACTCACACGCCTTGTGGATAAGGGGAAAGCAGTAGCTAGACAAACTGGAAAAAGGCACCTGAGATAAATAGGATGAAATTCCACGAGGACGAATGCAAAGTACTGCACTTAGGAGCTGCGTCTACATGTGCACGCTACTTCGAAGTAGCGGCACCAACTTCGAAATAGCGCCCATCGCGTCTACACGCGTCGGGCGCTATTTCGAAGTTAACTTCGACGTTAGGCGGCGAGACGTCGAAGTCGCTAACCTCATGAGGAGATAGGAATAGCGCCCTACTTCGACGTTCAACGTCGAAGTAGGGACTGTGTAGACGATCCGCGTCCCGCAACGTCGAAATTGCTGGGTCCTCCATGGCGGCCATCAGCTGGGGGGTTGAGAGATGCTCTCTCTCCAGCCCCTGCGGGGCTCTATGGTCACCGTGGGCAGCAGCCCTTAGCCCAGGGCTTCTGGCTGCTTCTGCAGCAGCTGGGGATCTATGCTGCAGGCACAGGGTCTGCAACCAGTTGTCAGCTCTGTGTATCTTGTGTTGTTTAGTGCAACTGTGTCTGGGAGGGGCCCTTTAAGGGAGCGGCTGGCTGTTGAGTCCGCCCTGTGACCCTGTCTGCAGCTGTGCCTGGCATCCCTATTTCGATGTGTGCTACTTTGATGTGTAGACGTTCCCTCGCTGCGCCTATTTCGATGTTGGGCTGAGCAACTTCGAAGTTGAACATCGACATTGCCGGCCCTGGAGGACGTGTAGACGTTATTCATCGAAATAGACTATTTCGATGTCGCAACATCGAAATAAGCTATTTCGATGTTGGCTGCACGTGTAGACGTAGCCAGGGAGTAACAGTTTGTTTCACGCTTACAAAATGGGAGATGCCTACGAAGGAGCACGGCAGAAAGGATCTGGGAGTCAGAGTGGGCCACAAGCTGACTATAAGTCAACAGTGTGATAAGAAAACCCTGGCACGTCATTCTGGGGTGCATTCATCGGAGCACGCAAGACCCGAGAAGTCATTCTTCTGCTCTACTCTGTGAAGCTTAGGTCTCAGCTGGACTATTGTCTCCAGTTCTGAGCCTCACATTTCAGGGAAGATGTGGACACATTGGAGAAGGTCCAGAGAAGAGCAAGGCAAATGGAGAAAGTGCGAGAGAACATGGCCTGTGAGGGAGGATTGAAAGAACTGGGGTTGTTTTAGTTAGAAAAGAGAAGACTTGGGCGGGGGGGAACAATTGGAACTTTCAAGTACCTGAAAGGTTGTTACCAGGAGATAAACTGCAGCAAGGGAGGGGTAGGCTGGACCTGAGGAAAAACCTCCCAACCCTCAGGTTGGGCAAACACTGGAATTAATTGCCTGGGGAGGCTGTGGAATCTCCACCGCTGGAGGTTTTTCAGGGCAGACAAACCCTGGCCTGGGAGAGTCATAAATGCAGAGGACTGGACTTGTTGACCTCTCATACTCTCTCGAGGTCCCTTCCACTGCCATGATTCTGTGGGCTTCTGCTGGGCTGTTCCCTGTGCCGCACAGGGGGGGTATAATGTGGGCTTACGCACCAGAGGGAGGTGTGCTCTTGGGACGCTGGGCAAGGCCTCAGCTGCAGCCTTCCTGTGCAGCCCTCATCACAGAAGTCTGTAAATAACGTGGTAGGTGTGTCCTCCACCTCTATGAGAAGCCTTGGTAGGCTGGTGTCTGGTTGCAGCAGGACTGTGTTGAGGGAGCCCTGGCTGGTAGGTCAGGGGCTCACTGGTATCCTGGGGGAACCTGTCATACCAATTTCTAGTGCAATGACAGCCTGGTGGAGGGGGTCAGTGCAGGCAAGGTCGCCGTAGGGGTGTCTTCCGGCTGTGAATCTGTGACTCCCCTATGTCAGGTACATCCTCCCTAGGTCCTGGGGAACACTGGCCTGCCTGCATCACCTTCCCTGCGTATAACATTTGCAGCTGGCTCACGAGTCCTGGTGTTCCTGGTCCAGGGCTCCAGCCAGGCACCTGCTGTGACAACAAGGGAGTTTGGCTGGCTTCTCCCAGCTTCCTCTGCAGCCCCTGAGATCTGCCCCAGCTGGACACAGGGCTCCTGGGGAGCAGGACTGCCTGGCTGGTAGGCCTCGTCCACACGCGCAGGGTCTAACTCGGGAGGCTGAGTGTCCCCAAACAGCCAGGCAAGGCCCCGCTGGGGACCAAGGTCCCTTGGGGAGAGGGAGGCACTTTCGAGCCACCTGGAGCTTGTCTTCAGGTCTGGGCAAGGTGCTCGGAGAGTCCCGGGTTGAGTCTGCTCCCGTTTGCTTGCTCTGGAGTGACACAGCTACAACCTTCACCCCCGTGCAGGCAGACGAACCCCTCCCTCTGACACAGTGAGCACCTCTCTGGGAAGCGGATTAACTACGCTGGCGGGAGACCGTCTCCCTGTTCGCACAGAGCAGCCACATCTGTGCGGACGCAGTGCCTGAAGCGTAGCCGGGCCCGTGGCTAACGACCCGGTGGAACAGATCGTTGAGCCCAAGGAGTTGATGTGCGTTGCAAGGGAAGCGGCCCGTGGACAGCTCTGCAGTCCTGGGGGGAAGGCAAAGCCAGAGGAGGCCTGTTCTCTGCCCTGGACAAGGCCACCTATTAACCCTCCAGCTAAGAGTTACTAGGCCCCCTCAAGAGATAACCCCCAGCACTACTGAGAACAAGACACTGCCCCAGCCCATGTGAGAGCCAAGGGCTGGACTCGCTCAGTCTTTGATAGGCCCATGAGCCTGCGCGCAGCCTTGGGTGATGGCACTGGAGGGGCTGGGCACACATGGGCCCACCTGAGCTGGAGGGGCCAGGCCAGACAGGTGACTGCTGCCAGCCCCTCTGCCCCAGGCACCGCTGGTCGCCTTGCCTACTATTCTGCATGGCTGAGCCAGCGCAAAGCCCGGCCCAGGGCACTGCACGGCGCCGGCAGTGTAATCCTGCACTGCACAGGCTGCGCCCCAGCCCCCTCACTCCTGGGACTCCTGGCTCCCTCCCGACTGTTGATTGCAGCGATTCCCATCTGCATGTCAGTGATGGAGCTTTGCACAGTTTGCACCTCAGGCTCCTGCCCCCAGCCCCTGGGGCAGAACCCGGTGCTGGCTGCCTCTCTTTGGGCTGCCCTCCCCTATGGCCACCCACCCCTGCCGAAAGGAGGCAGAGCCAGAACCAAACCCCGCTGGCAGCGGCTCGTGCTCCCAGGCTGCTCTGCAGTGCATCCTCCTGCCCTGGGGCTGGGGCTCGGGCTGGGGCTGGGACGGGACACCAGCCACACCAGCGCACCTTCAGGACACTTCCTGCATCCCAGCTCCAGCTCAGCCCAGCCGCTCTCCCTCGTCCACCCAGAGATGCCTGACCTGGCCACGCAACCTTCCTCTCTGCACCTGGGGGGGCGAAAGGACTGTGTTGGAGGGTGGGGCTAAGCGCCATACTGCCTGACAGGGCCAGCCATGCTGGGAGGGGCCCATCACCCTGGCATCTGGGCTGCCAGAGGCAGCGCTGGTAATACTGCCCCTGCTCATTCCGCACCTGTGCACAGGAGATGGGCCCATCACCTGCAGCGGCACAAGGTGCCTGCCTGGCTGGGCTGGCTGACAGCTCACCGCAGATTGGCCCGTGTGCGTCGCCGCGGCGGGAGATGCACATCCCCCGAGGGAGTCCTGGGCATGCTGTGCCCCGGTGCTGCCTCCCCGGGAAATGAGATCCTTCCTCCTGCTCTGCAAGGCGGCCCCAAGCAGTGGGACAGCCTGTGGGAGCCCTGGGCTCCATGGCAGGTCGGGGTTACCTGCTCCCCAAAAACCGACCCAAGACCCAGGGCCTGGAGTGTGCCCCCCCCGTGCTCCGCCCGCTACTACTAAGAGCAACGGGAGCCCACAGCCTCCTCCAAACACAAGGTTCTCTGCCTGCCCAGCTCGCCCTGCCGGTGCCACCTGCCTGGCTGCCCTTTGCCCACTGTCCTCAGCCGCTGTTAGGAAACGAGCTGACATCTGCACTCTCCCTTGGGACCGAAAGGAGGCTCATAAACCTGGCTGGGAGCTGACTCTTGGCCTGCCGCACTCGCTGCTCTTCCAGCGTGGCACTGGAGGTGGCTGCCCTGCCCTGCCCTCCGAGCTGATCTCAGGCACCCAGACTCAGAAGAAGCAGGACTCGGCTACACAGAGACTGGGAAAGGAGAGGGGATGGGGTCTGCTCACGGTGGAACTGGGAGATGGTCCAGACGGAATTAGCCTCTGCAGCAGGGCGTCCACCCCAGCCTCCAGTAGCCAGGAGGGTACAGTTACGTGGGGCCTCATCGGCACTGCCTGGATAGGCACTACGGGGCAGGCTGGAATTCCCCCCTGGTTACTCCAGACCAGGGCTGCAGGTTCTGGAGCGAGCGCCTCTGGTTTCCAGGGAATTTTGGCCAATTTCTTACCCAGGCCAGCGATCTCAGAACACGGCCCCCACAAATCACCTGGCTGGGCTTAGCCCAGCAGGGGCAGCAAAGCCCTGAGACTGGGGCATGTGGGAGTCAAACTGAGATCCGGCCATGAACATGGAGCTAACTACAGCCGCAGCTCCAGCCTGACCTACAGCGCTAGTGCTGCAAGTGGACAACAGGGCTCATGCTCCAAGTGGACAGCTGCAACAGGCCAGGCCCTGCAAGGTCCATGATACACACTGGCTGGAACATGGAATGCGCACGCCTGTCGCGTAGCCCGTGAAATACCCCCACCGCGCCTCAGGGCCCCGCTACGTTACTCCCCCAGCCCACGACTTTTCACCCCAAGGGCCCATTGCGTCACTCCTGAACTCCAGCTCGGCCACCAAGCCCGAACTGTGCTAGCCCGACAGCCCACCGAGGCCCTGCAGGAGTGACCCAGAGCCACCGCTAGTGGCATAACGGCCGGGAGGTTCTGGGCACGGCTGGAGAAATCACTCCAGGGCACCTTTGCTTAAAGTGCAGGCCCCTCACAGCCCCAGGCCGGGATCTCCTTCTCGCCAGTTTGCCCCACTCCCCAGCGCGCTCCTTGAGGCGTGTGTCTCTGTCTGGGCCAGCTGCAGTACTGTCAGTTGGCTACCATACAGCCCTGGTGCCCTGATCCTGTTTGCTGCCCTGCATGCTGCAGTGACGTGGATAGCCGCCCCACGGCGCTAGGCGGAGAACCAGAGGGTTAGAGACAGGCCATGCTGTCATCTGGCTGAACTTTTGTGTGGGGTCTGGAAGCTATTTGAATTCCCAGGGTGGCTATTGGCCCCAAATGTTGTTCCTCGGGCGGGGAGGGGGTATGTGAGGTGTCGAATGAAAGCTGCTGACGCCCTGAAGCTATATGTGCTACTTGTGTGTCTGTAGCATGGACGTAGGCAGAGTTATAGACGTTTAGCTCTGCAGCTGTGTGAGAAATGCTTCAGTGCTGAGGTTCACAGAGGGAGGTGGGGCTCCACCCCAGCCAGGAGAATAGACTGAGCAGAGGCCCAGATGGCCAACGCTCACTTTGTGATGGTGGGTTTCCTGCTGGGCCTGCAACGAATGGGAACTCGGCACAGTGACCCACCGGCTCAGGTGGTGGGCCAAGGCCCATGGAGCAGAATAGAATTGTCCCTCCGCGTATGAAAAGCTGTGAGATGGGCCCTGGCAGGGACTTTCTTGGTTCCTCAGTCTTCATGAGTTAAGCCTGTCTGGACTGGGGGCCCATCCCTCAGCAGGATGAGGTGGATTTAGCAGTGTCCATATTGGATCTTTTGCCTTGTGGTCTCCAAGGGGCCATGTTCCAGCATGTGGACTCCAGCGGGCCGGACCTACGATGCTCCAATGACTGCATCTATGTAACATGAAATGAACTTTCAGAGACTTTCAAGAATCAGCAAATAACATCGCTGGCTGCGTCGGAAGTTATGACTGAAGCATGTAAAGTTTTGCTTTAACAATTCTTCTCTCTAACCCTGTTCTTTCTTTTTTGTTAATAAATCTTTAGATATTGGATCTAAAGAATTGCTGAGCGTGTTGTTTTGGGTAAAACCCAAGTATATATTGACCAGGGGCTGGGGCTGGGCCCTTTGGGACCTGAAACAATCTGTGTGGAGTTTGGTGAAATAGGCTTAAGAGCCTCTCACCTTAATTTGGGGGTTGTTGGTCTGGGCTGGTAGAGCAGCTGGGAAGTCTGGGGGTTTGCTGATGTGGCTCTGGCTGGCCAGTGGGGTGGCAGAGGTGCTGTGGTGGCTGGTTGGATTTGCCTTAGTGAGAAGGAAATCCCAGCCTGAGGCTGTAAGCAGCCTGGATTTTGAGCAAAGTTTCCCTGGATTGAGTTCTCTTGCTGTGCCCAGAAACCCCGTCCTATTTCACCTGCCAACACACTCTGGTCCTTTCCCTTGCAGGGATTTGCTTTCCAAGCATGGGATGGTTGGTGGGAGCCTTTCTGGGCCATTGGCAAACACCAGCTGCTTCTAAGAAAGGTCCCACTTGATCCTAATCAGGCACTTGGCTGCCAACGTCTGGAAGTGAGAAATTCCTTCCTGACCCCCGCACTGGCAGAAAATTTAGGGGCAGCAGCTCAGTAGCCTTCATCACACTCAGAAGCAAAAAGCCTGTAATCTACAGCCAGACCCAGTAGCCTAATGGAGGATTGCAGAGTTGTGGATTCAAGTCCTACCTGTGTTGATTGTGTTTCATTTTCTGCTGGGAAAGGGAGCCACTCCTGGGAGCACAGCAGTGTCACTGCCTCTCCCAAAGACGCTCTCGTCCCCTATGACTCCTCCTGTACTAACGAAACATGGATGACGTCTTTCTAATTTGGACCCCTGGTATAGAGACTCTAGGAGAATTCCACAGAGACTCTAACAATCTGCACCCCACCATCAACTTATGCCTTGACCACTCCACACAAGAGATACCTTTCCTGGACACTACAGTACAAATCAAGGATGGCCTGATCGGTACCACACCCTACCGGAAACCCACTGATCGCTAGACTTACCTACATGCTTCTAGCTTCCATCCTGCACACACAACACAATCCATCGTTTATAGTCATGCCCTGAGATACTATCGCATCTACTCTGATCCTAGTGACAGAGGCTGAAAACTACAAGATCTCTACCATTGATCCGAAGAAGTGGGTCTGTCCCACGAAAGCTCATCACCGAATAAATCTTTTGGGTAGTCTTTAAAGTGCTGCATTTCGGCTGCTTTGTTTTGTAAGATCTCTACCAAACATTCATAAACCTGAATTACCCACCAGGTTAAATAAAAAAAAAAAAGAACAAATCAGCAGGGCTAGATGAATACCCAGAAACCAACTACCCCAAGATAGGTCCAAAAAAGCCAAGAACAGAACACCACTGGTCATCACCTACAGCCCCCAACTCAAACCACTGCAACGAATTATTAAAGACCTACAACCTATCCTTAATCATGATGCCACACTCCAGAAGGACCTCGGTGACAGGCCTGTTCTCTCCTACAGACGACCTCCCAACCTTATCAGGCTTCTCTCTACCAATCATAGGCTGTACCACCAAAATACTAATCCTGGAACTTTACCTTGTAACAAGCCCTGTTGCCAGCTTTGCCCACATATCTGTGCTGGAGATTTCATCCCTGGACCTAACCACATTAAGTACAGGATCAAGTGTTGACGCTGATAGAGAGAGCGCTGAGGTCACGCTTGCACGCGTCCTTGTACAGCAATTTAGGTCGCCCTTTCGGCCTCTTTCCAGACGCCAGCTCGCCGAAGAGGAGGTCCTTCGGTATTCAGCCATCCGTCATGCGTGAGACATGGCCCAGCCAGCGCATACGCCTCTGTTTGAGAAGGGTGACCATGGAGGTGGCGCCTGCCCTCTCAAGCGCTGCGCTATTGGGGACCTTGTCCTGCCATGAGATACCGAGTATGCGCCTAAGGCAGCGCATGTGGAATGTGTTGAGCCTCTGACCCCCTCTACAATGCTCACACACCACGTATATCGGACAGACCACAAACGCTCTTCGACAAAGAATGAACGGACATAGAGCAGACATTAAAAAACTCCAAATACCCCAAGCTCTCAGCCCGCACTTTACTGGAGCGGGCCATTCTGTTAAAGACCTGAGAGCTTGTGTGCTACTGAAAAGGGACTTTAACGGCCGTCTACAGAGGGACTGCTCAGAACTAACATTCGTATTCAAATTTGACACATTAACATGTGGTTTGAAGATGGACAGCAACTACCTGCCCCATTATAAGGATTCTTTTACCTTTTAAGTGCTTTCTTGTTTTATCTAACTCTTAACTCCCCCCACCCCAGCCCTGCCAGCCCTCTGCTCTTCTGACTTGCCAACCTTGATGACGATTTGTGGACCTCTGTGCTTTATATATTGTGTCTGTTCTGGTCTGGCTATGATCTGAAGAAGTGGGTCTGTCCCATGAAAGCTCATCACTGAATAAATTATTTTGCTAGTCTTTAAAGCGCTAACAGACTGCTGTTTTGGTTTGCTAGAATACAGACTAACACGGCTCTCTCTGTCCCAAAGAAGCCGAGGTTAAGGATCTTGCAGACGGGCAAGCTGGAGGTGACGCATGGGCTGCTTTACCGCCCAGCCTGCTGCTCAGAGTGTGCCCTAGAGAACCGATCCGAGTTTACGGGGATCAGCAGCTGCTGTCACAGTAACTGACTTCAAGCCAACTGTGGGGCGGAGGGAAGGGAATCCATACGTCCACACTCAGTACGCCAAGAATCAGGGGCACCATGTGGGAAGAGTTTAGCTACACACCCCTGCCAAGCTCTGAATGTGCCATTACATTTTCCCTCATTTTCCCTCCCCTAAAATTAGACACAGCCACAGCTTTGCCCTCCAGTCTCCATACGTTTCCGAAGGAGCCCCCCTACAGGCCTCAGGGAGACGGCTGTGCCTGTACGCAAATCGTCGTCAATCCCAAATGCCTTCCCAACATGGGCCAATGGGGTGCGGGTGTCCCAAGCACCGACAGAGTCCAAATAATGCTTCATTTGGTGTGCCGATGTTCTGGGAAGCAGCATCCCCCCAGCCGTGCCCCTGCGCAGCACTGTCTGATGCAGCCTTTCGGCAGGGAGTCGGAAATGACCATGTTGAGTGGCTCCATTCAGCTCAATGGCCGGTAACTCTAAAACCTGGTTGTGTTCTAATGTTAACTCGCTTGTTGCAGACTGTTTAAACAGAGGTACCCGTCTGTAGCACAGCCTGGCCTGGGATCTGTCCCCCTCCTCCCCGCCCCGGACCTGTTTGCTGGAAAACCAGCTGCCGCAGCCGGTTGCTGACAGCTTTGCAAAGATCTTTGCAAAAGCTGAACAAACCTGAGCTGCTGCCCCTGTTCTCAAGCATTCTTCATCCAAAGGGCAAACCCCCTGGGCTCCCCGTTTAGCTGGTGGGCATTTGGACAATGTGAACAGGCAGGGCCCAGCTCTGCCTCCAAGCTAGAGGTGTGTGAGCCCAGTGGCTGGGGGTGGAAGTGGGGAGGTGGCTCTGGTTTCCAGCAAGGCAGTGTTAGAAGGCTTTCCCTTTATCCCTCCCCCAGCTCTCATGACAGAAGCGGAAATCAGGAGATCAGAAGCCTGAGGTAAGTTAGTTCCAAGCAAGTGCCCCCCTAGCTCTGCAACCTGGCCAAATCTGCTCCCCAGGGTTCCTCTGCCAGCCTGACACCGCAGAGCTTTCATGCTGTGTCGCCTCCCAGCTCAGACACTGCAGAACACCGCGCTGGCCCCATTCCCTGACACCCCCTCTGATTAGGCCTCGCTAGACCTGCAGTGCGTGCCCTTAACCACATCCCTTATAGTCACCAACCACTTGTGTGGGTCCTGAGACAGAAGGCTTCATCCCACCTCCTTGGTATCCCACGGGGGAGGGGTCATGGGAGAGAATGCGTTCTGGCCACGGCCAGGATTTTCTTTACCTTTGACTGTTGCTTTTGCTGCCCCCGCTCCTTCCCAGTCCTCTTGCCAGTCCTAACTGGGCCTCATTTGACTTCAGTTTGAGAGAGGGAACCAGGCAACCTTCCCGTGTAGGCTCATGTGTTACATTCCCACCACAGCCCAAATCTCAGTCCATAACCCTGAAGCAGCTCTGATCTGTTCCCATTAGCACAGCAAACCCAGTCAGCCACACACAACAGACAGCCTTTTTGCTATTTGTTCACACATAATTTTTCTACCAAATATTACATGCACTAGCCACTTGGAAGCTTACTAAGGAACCTTTAAAATGTGTGTTGCCTTTTTTTTTTTCTTGTAAGTTGAGTTTTTCAGCTGGTTTTAATAAAACTGGTTTCTGAAGAAACCCCACATATTTTAAAAACTCACAACCAAAAAGAAAAAAAGGCTGCGTCTACACGTGCACGCTACTTCGAAGTAGCGGCAGTAACTTCGCAATAGCGCCCGTCACGTCTACACGTGTTGGGCGCTATTTCGAAGTTGAAATCGACGTTAGGCGGCGAGACGTCGAAGTCGCTAACCCCATGAGGGGATGGGAATAGCGCCCTACTTCGACGTTCAACATCGAAGTAGGGACGTGTAGACGATCCGCGTCCCGCAACATCAAAATAGCGGGGTCCTCCATGGCGGCCATCAGCTGGGGGGTTGAGAGATACTCTCTCTCCAGCCCTTGCGGGGCTCTGTAGTCACCGTGGGCAGCAGCCCTTAGCCCAGGGCTTCTGGCTGCTGCTGCTGCAGCTGGGGGTCCGTGCTGCATATACAGGGTCTGCAACTAGTTGTTGGCTCTGTGTATCTTGCACTGTTTAATGAAAGTGTGTCTGGGAGGGGCCCTTTAAGGGAGCGACTTGCTGTTGAGTCCGCCCGTGACCCTGTCTGCAGCTGTGCCTGGCTCCCTTAATTCGATGTGTGCTACTTTGGCCTGTAGACGTTCCCTCGCTGCGCCTATTTCGATGTTGGGCTGAGCAACGTCGAAGTTGAACATCGACGTTGCCAGCCCTGGAGGACGTGTAGACGTTATTCATCGAAATAGCCTATTTCGATGTCACAACATCGAAAGAAGCTATTTCGAAGTTGGGTGCACGTGTAGACGTAGCCAAAAGCTGCGTCTACACGTGCACGCTACTTCGAAGTAGCGGCACCAACTTCGAAATAGCGCCCGTCGCGTCTACACGCGTCGGGCGCTATTTCGAAGTTAACTTCGACGTTAGGCGGCGAGACGTCGAAGTTGCTAACCTCATGAGGAGATAGGAATAGCGCCCTACTTCGACGTTCAACGTCGAAGTAGGGACTGTGTAGACGATCCGCGTCCCGCAACGTCGAAATTGCCGGGTCCTCCATGGCGGCCATCAGCTGGGGGGTTGAGAGATGCTCTCTCTCCAGCCCCTGCGGGGCTCTATGGTCACCGTGGGCAGCAGCCCTTAGCCCAGGGCTTCTGGCTGCTTCTGCGGCAGCTGGGGATCTATGCTGCAGGCACAGGGTCTGCAACCAGTTGTCAGCTCTGTGGATCTTGTGTTGTTTAGTGCAACTGTGTCTGGGAGGGGCCCTTTAAGGGAGCGGCTTGCTGTTGAGTCCGCCCTGTGACCCTGTCTGCAGCTGTGCCTGGCATCCCTATTTCGATGTGTGCTACTTTGAAGTGTAGACGTTCCCTCGCTGCGCCTATTTCGATGTTGGGCTGAGCAACGTCGAAGTTGAACATCGACGTTGCCGGCCCTGGAGGACGTGTAGGCTACGTCTACACGTGCACCCAACTTCGAAATAGCTTATTTCGATGTTGCGACATCGAAATAGGCTATTTCAATGAATAACGTCTACACGTCCTCCAGGGCTGGCAACGTCGATGTTCAACTTCGACGTTGCTCAGCCCAACATCGAAATAGGCACAGCGAGGGAACGTCTACACGCCAAAGTAGCACACATCGAAATAAGGGAGCCAGGCACAGCTGCAGACAGGGTCACGGGGCGGACTCAACAGCAAGTCGCTCCCTTAAAGGGCCCCTCCCAGACACACTTTCATTAAACAGTGCAAGATACACAGAGCCAACAACTAGTTGCAGACCCTGTATATGCAGCACGGACCCCCAGCTGCAGCAGCAGCAGCCAGAAGCCCTGGGCTAAGGGCTGCTGCCCACGGTGACCACAGAGCCCCGCAAGGGCTGGAGAGAGAGTATCTCTCAACCCCCCAGCTGATGGCCGCCATGGAGGACCCCGCTATTTCGATGTTGCGGGACGCGGATCGGCTACACGTCCCTACTTCGATGTTGAACGTCGAAGTAGGGCGCTATTCCCATCCCCTCATGGGGTTAGCGACTTCGACGTCTCGCCGCCTAACGTCGATTTCAACTTCGAAATAGCGCCCAACACGTGTAGACGTGACGGGCGCTATTTCGAAGTTACTGCCGCTACTTCGAAGTAGCGTGCACGTGTAGACGCAGCCGTGTAGACGTAGCCAAAGCGAGTTAAAACTACACAGGCTTTTTTCCCCAAAAAAGCTGTGCCTAAGACACTAACATCTAAGAAACTACATGGTTAAAACTCAAACAACCACCCCCTGAGTGGTTTTTATTTTGCTAGAGTAAAAACTAGCAAAGCTTACTGTATATTAGTAAGCTTGCAGGATGGACACCCCCCAGGGATCCCTGTGCAACCCATATCTTTAGCTGTAACGGTGACTACCCTAGAGTCCACAACAACTTCAAGCATGGGTGAGAACCCACATTTCTTACATGCATCATAGCATAAATTGTGACTTTACAAGAACATGCTCATGACAAGACATGAAACCTCACAGCTTCACCTGCTCCCATCAGACTTTGTTGAGAGGGTATTACATATGCATCTATTTAGATTTTCATGCAAATAAGCTCTGAAGCACACAGGCCCTAAAGCCTTTCCCAGTCCTGAGCTCCTGCTGGCACATTCCTTACACACACATATCAACAAGTCAACCCTCAAACTCTGTCCCAGGCTGAGGAAGACGCCTATATGCTAAAACGTCTGTTGGCCAAGCCATGTACGGTCGATTCCTGATTCACGCAGCCTCAAGTTGAGTGAATCTTTGGTTGCCATGAGCTGGAGTGTTGAGGAATTGAGCCCTGTCTCCAGGCTGCCGAACAGCTAAACAAGCCTGGAGACCAAGTAATGCAATAGAAGCAATCTTGGTCCCCAGACTTCAATAAATAAAAAAAAAGCTACGTCTGTACGTGGCCCAAACTTCAAAATGAGCCTGCAAATGGTCTTTTTGAGGTTTATTAGTTGAACGCTGAAATGGCTGTTCAGTGTCTCGTTAGTGTGTGGGGTTCAGCAGTGCTTGGAAATTAACGTGCGTTACTGCCGCGCGGCGCGGCCAGGCGGGGCTTGGGGCTTCTTTTCCAAACTTGATGCGAATAATGAGACTTTGAAGCAGGCGGGGTCCTTGCGGACAGGAGCCCTGTCGGGACGCGCCGCGGGCTGCAAGGCACGTTAATTTGGAGGCGCCGCTGCCGCCCGCACGCTAACGAAGCGCTGCGTTTGCATTTCAGTGCTTCGTTAGTAAACTTCAAAATGGCCATTTGCGTGGCCATTTCGAAGTTTGGGGCACGTGTAGACACGGCCGAAGTGTGGGTGAGTCTGGTTCTGTACGAGAACCTGTTTTACTTTTCAGAAGCAGTTGTAATGGAGGTTTGTTTATTAGCTCGAAGCTCTGTGAGTATCAGACTCCACTGAGCATTTTACAGGTATTGCTGTTTTCTGTGGTTTGAAATGGCTCAAGAGGAGGGCTGGGGGATTTGTACATGTGAGTTTTGTCTTTTCTGTAAAGTATTGGAGCTGGCTCATGGTGCTCTCTTGGGGGGGACAAGGTCCCATAAATGTTGTTCTCGGTCTTGTGGCCACTCTCTGTGTTTCCTGGCATGGGTGCCAGGGTGTTGGAGAGGTGGGACCTGCTTTCTCTGATACGCAGCCTTCTCAAGGCCAAGCTGGCTGGCTGCTTTGAAAACAGTTGTGAAAATCCAGCAGCCCTTTGTGCTCTAGAGAACAGACTGGCCCTGCTGGTTGGCCTGGTGCAGAGAGAGCTACGCACGACAGATGCGTCCCTCCCTGCCAGGACACCCAGCAGAGCCCCATGAGGTACACAGCCCCCAGCAGAGCCCCCTGGGGCCCACGCCTTCCCCCTTACAGCCAACAGCTTTGTTCGGGGACGGTGACACAAGCCCTGAGGTAAGTGGGGAAGGAAGGAGGAATAACAAAGGACGACCACTCGTTCGAAAGGAGAAAGTCGGCCAATCAGCAAATTGTCTCAGGTGTTTGTACAGGAATGCGAGAAGCCTGGGAAACAAACAGGAGAAATTAGAGGCCCTGGCAGAGTCAAAGGAGTATGAGGTGACTGGAAGAACGGAGACGTGGTGGGATGACTCACATAACTGGAGCACCGTCATGGAAAGGTATAAACTGCTCAGGAAGGACAGGCTGGGGGGAAAAGGAGGAGGCGTTGAGCTCCATGTGTGGGAGCAGCATGATGGCTCAGAGCTCCAGTATATGGAGGGATAAAAGCCAGTTGAGAATCTTTGGGTTGAGCTTAGACGCGGAAGCAACAGAGGTGATGTTGTGGTTGGGGGGGTTGTGGGAAGGCAGTTAACATGGACTGGAGGAGAGAAACAATGGTTGGGGAACCAAGGTCCTGTCTTAGGGGTCTCGCCTCAGGCCTCCCTTTCCCAGGATGTCTCTGCTGGCTGTACTGACACCTCTGTGCTGCGCTGTGTCTCTGTTAACTAATAAAACCCTCGTTCTCCCTGCTGAGCAAGAGCCACTTGGCTGCAGTTGAGGTACAGTGCTTGGGACCCCGAACCCGATCACAGCTGGTGACAGCGGTGGGATGTACTGCGCCTGCAGATGGGCTTCCAGCAGCAAGTGACGGGGTGCAGTAGAAGGATGGAGGTGTATAAGAGCTGGGGTGCTGGAGGCAGAACAAAGCAATTTTGGGGAGTCATGGGGTGCTGCAGTGTCGGCTGGCGAGTCAGCACCCCAGGGAACAGTGGGGAGATGGATTACACCCAACTCCTGAAGGCAGCCCTTGTGTGGCTGTGCAGAGAGAAGGGTCTGACTGTGGGGAAGGCAACCAAGGCCTAGCTGATTGCCCAGTTGGAAGAGAATGACCGGTCCTGGGACCTGGATGTGGTCCAGGTATGGAGTAGCTGGTTATACCCTGTGAGCGTCACCCTCAGGCAGCATGGGGGCCAGAACTCTGCCAGACCGATGCGGTGGCCACCGGGCCACACTCCTCTAGCAGGGGTTCACCCGGGGCGGGGTCCCTCTCGGCAGATGTGCCACGGCTGGAGATCAAGGTATGGCTGGAGGAATGGGAGGACCAGGAGAAGGAGCTCTATGATGAGAGAGCGGCAGCATGAGCGGGCCTTGGGGGAGCTGAGAAGCCCAGAGGCAGTGAGCAGCGAGAGGGCCAGGAGGCCTGGGACTGGGGGTCACTTAGAGATGCATGTGCTGGCCCAGCATAAGGATGGGGGGGGACCTGGATGGGTTTCTTACCTCCTTTGAGTGAACGTGCAAGTTGAACCAGGTACCCTCAGTGGAATGGCTCCAGAAGCTCACCCCCGGCTGGCTCAGAGGTGCTGGAGGGGCTGCAGCCTGAGCACTACAAACAGGCCCTGCTGCATAAATTCACGCTGAGCCCCGAGATGTACAAGAAGTTGTTCCAGGAGGCACAGAAGGGGCCGGAGGAGACCTGTGCAGACCTGGCCTCCCGTCTGCCACAGAACTACGGCAAGGGGGTGTGTAGGATGGGAGCCCAGACTGTAGAGGACCTGGTTAAGCTGATGGTCCATGTGTCCTGGAACGGTTCCATGGAGTGTGTCTCAGCCAGAGGACTCTCTCAGCGCGGAGGAGCTGGCAGATGACTTCACGGACAGCTGGGCTGAGCATGAAGGAGAGTCCTGGAGAAAGGAGAATCGGGGGGGGCGGGGTGTCCAGCAGCAGCTGCTGCTGGTTCCCCAAAGGTATCGCCCGAGGCACCCCCTGTTGAGGCTGCTTCAGACCTTTCATTGGCCAGGGACATTTGCGGGCGTACAGTGGGACTGCCAGACCTGCAGCTCCTGCCAGGGGCTGGGGAAAGCTGCCCTGAGGCATCTGCCCACCCGAGGAGCCCTCCCAGAAGGTAGCGATAGATACAGTGGGGCCCACTGGCAAGGCAACCCAGCTGGGGAAGAAATACACCCAGGTGGGGCCTGACTCTGCCCTCCCAAGGTGGACACGGCAGCAGACTTTCTGCTGGCCATTTCCAGCAGGGTTGGGTCCCCCCAGGAGGTCCTCAGCAACCAAGGGGCTGACTTCATGTCCACCCTGCTCCGGTGCAGGTGGGGGAAACCAGGGATCTGGCTTGCCTCGGCCGTGGGGCATTAGTCCCGGCCCCACGGGCTGCTGGGAAGGTTCCTTGGGATATGGAGAAGGGGTGCCGCTGCATAAAGGCCTCCGGCATCTCAGGACTGTGAGGAGCACTTGTCCCACCTGCTGTTTGCACCCAGGGACCCCAAGGGCCCACCAGCTTCCCCCCCACCTAAGCTGTGGTGCAGAAGGGGGAGGGAACCCCTGGGCTTGCTGAGAGAGTTGGAGGGGCTCCCCTGGGTGGACAGTGTGGGGTGGAGGACATCCTGGCTTTCCGGGAACGGCTTGCAGAGCTCATGGGCCTGCCTAGGGAGCCCCTGGGCAGAGCCCAAGGGAAGAGGAGGGGCTGGTGTGACCGCGGGGGGAGCTGGGCTGGCCTGGCCCCCAATGTCGTCCAGCCACCAGACAAGGTGGATCAGCTCCTGCAGGACGTCAGGGAGGCAGGCCCCAGCGAAGGGGAGCGCCGCTGGCTCAATTGATGTTTAACCCCAGGGCGCAGGGCCCAAACTTCCCCAGCTCCCTGGCTGAGTGACCCTGCTCAGCTTGGTCTGGAAGGGGGGAGCGATGTGCTGTGGGGGGGTGGATGTGTGAGTGACAGGCCCAGCAGCTCCCACGGGCCGGGGATGACCCCTGCGGCTGTAGCCTAAGCTGCCAGGTAACACCCTGGGCCGACCACAGCCAGGGAGGAGCCTGGCTGGGTGTGAATTAGACACGGCAGTTAGTGGGGGGCAGTTAGCCTGGACTGGAGGAGAGGAACAAAGGGGGAACTGAGGCCCTGGTGTGGAGGGCTCCTCTCCCCAGGACCGGCTGGAATGACTGTCTCTGCCGGCTGCATGGACCCCGCTGTGCTGAGCTGGGCCTCTGGCGACACAAAATGCCCATTCCACCTGCTGAGTCACTCCTGCCTGCGGCCAGGGGGCAGAGCTTGGGGACCCCTGAACCCATCACACTCCTGCCTGCAGCGGGGCAGGGGGCAGAGCTTGGGGACCCCTGAAGCCCATCACCCTCCTGCCTGTGGCTGGGGGGGCAGAGCTTGGGGACCCCTGAACCCCTCACCCTCCTGCCTGCAGCTGGGGGGCAGCGCTTGGGGACCCCTGAACCCATTACACTCCTGCCTGCAGCTGGGGGGCAGCGCTTGGGGACCCTGAACCCCATCACACTCCTGCCTGCGGCCGGGGGCAGAGCTTGGGGACCCCCTCACATCCCTAGGGCTGTCCCTGGGCTGGGGGCTGGTAATATGGAGCTGCACTAGCTGCTGCGCTGGTGGGCGGAAATGCTGAGAGAATTCTTACCCTCCCCCGGACGAGCCCCTTGCTCCAGGGACCATCCCCCGTGGCGCTGAGCCCCAGCATTGCCCCAGCGGGGCCGAGCTGGCTGGACCTGCAGACCTGGGAGCCTCAGACAGCCCGGCTCTGCATTGCTGCCCCGGGCGGATCCGTGCCACAGGGTGGGAGTTGGGCAGGTATCGTTTAACTCCACTGCTCTGACTGTGCTGCCCGGCCAGCCGGTACGTCCCTCCCGGCAGCCAGGAAGGAGCTCGTCTCCCAACTGGGGCTGCAGCTCCAGAATCGGGGCCCCCCCAGGGCCAAGGTGGAGGTTTCCTTCCACTGTGACTCAGAGCGAAGCGCTGCCTCCCCCCTTCCCCATTGCGCTCCAGCTGCCCGGTACTTCTGCACGAGCTGGCCGGGGCTGCAGGCTCCGGCTGCATCTCTGGCTGTTGTGCATCTCTCTAAGTAGCAGGGCCCACAACTCCTTAACACCCAGCAGCTGTCCCCTGACCCCCACTATCGACAGCTTCCTCCTGTGGGCTCGGCTGGGAGATACCGGCAGCCCAGTGCCAGCCTCAGGCTGCCCAGCCGTGCCAAGGCCTGCCTTGGGGGGGCAGAATCAGGTTCCGGGCAGGACAGCAGGGGTGGCTGGTGGGGGGAGCTGGCAGAGGGGACGGGCGAGGGTCTGGCAATAGGGCTGACGGGCTGTGTTGCAAAGGGCCTGTGTGGGCCAGAGCTGGGGCTGCAAGAGGCAGCGCTCATCTGCCTTAATTTCTCTCCAGGAGTAATGCAGCCGGGCCCTGGGCCTCGCCCTGACCTGCGCCCGGGTCCCTCCTCACCGGCTTGCAGGGAGCCCCCGTGCCTGCTGCTCCTGGCCCAAGCAGAGGGATGAAGCCTCTGCAGGACTAGGGCAGAGGTGCTGGGGGTGTGCTCAGGCCAGGACTGGCAGGCCTAGCCCGGCCCCAGGGGGCTCTCTGCAGCCAGGGGAGGCTCGCCTTGCTGCGGGCGGGTGCAGCCGGAGGAGAGCTGCAGGGCCCCACGGCGGCGAGCTGAGGGCTTTGGTACTTGGCGTAAGATTTCTGTATAGTCTGTCTTCATGAAATCAAAGAACTCTTTAAGTTCACCGTTATTCTCATCTAGTGCAAAGACTTCACTGAAGACCTTGAGGACCAAACACTCTACGTCGTAAGAGAGCATTCTCAAGCCATGCTTTGCTGTATTGTGTACTATCTGAGTGCTGCAATGTGTTGGTACAAGGTTTGGTAAATCCAGCATTTGTTTTAGGTGCACAAAACCAGACTCATTTTCTTCAAAATCTCTCTCTCCATATGCCACAATTTTATTCTGTACCAGACTGGCATTTTGAAGACAACTCCGTAAGTTCTTTACAATCACCTCTGATGTTTCATCTGCATCTTCAAGAAAGTCTAGGAGTGATGTGCAGATTCCCTTATCTTTATTGAAGTACTGGATGACAACTGAGAATAGTTTCATGCTCCCTATATTAAAAGCATCCACTGAGATTGAGAAAGGTGCTGATCCAATGTCTTGCACAGCCAGTTTTAAAGAATGTGGTGCTAATACAGCCTCGATCAAAGCTTCTACTTTTGTCATTCCACAGTGAATTTTGGAGGCTATTTTGGAATCAGGGAAAACGGAGGGGTACAGTTTATTTCCACAATCTTGAGAACGGTAGCTGTGGTAGTGTTTAACTCCAGGATATGTTAAAAGCAATTCAGCTGCGCATACGCGTTGTTCTTCAGCATTGTTACTCTTTACGGAGACTTTATTGCTAGCATTACACCACACCTGTCCTTGTACTTTGATTTTGTGACCCTTTGTTTCTGCATGATGCTTGACGGCTTTTACAGAATCAAACTTAACTGTGAATTGAACATCACAAATAGAACAATATCCTGAGTCTTCATTTGCCTTTATAAGCCAATTCTGATACTCTGGGAGTTGCAGCCACTCATTTTTAAAAGTGCACAGCCTTCGAATCTTTTTTTTTCCGGGTTCTGTCATTTCGCCCTTGCATTTGTCCGACTGCAGCACAGTTTAGCCACCAGATAAGATTGTTGACTGTGGACATCAGTTGCTTCTCTCTGCTTTTGTTGACGCACTAAAAAAGTTACCCAGAGAGTCGATTAAACATATTGTTGTGACGGACCATCCCCCCACGCTTTACGGAAAAAGGGTTATGAACACACCTATGAATAACTCAGAAATGTTTTGAACAAAAAATGACTTGTGACCTATCATTTTTAATGTTATAACCCCCTGGACCTGTAAAATCTATTTATGTACACGTATAATTTTTATAGTTAAAGTTATGAGTAACGTCCGTTAATTAGGGTGGGGAGATAGCTCAGGGGTTTGAGCATTGGCCTACTAAACCTAGGGGTGTGAGCTCAAGCCTTGAGGAGGCCATTGAGGGATTGGGGCAAATTGATGCCAGGGCAGGGGACTGGATGAGATGACCTCCAGAGGTCCCTTCCAGCTCTAGGGGGTGTGTGTGAGAGGGGGCGGGGCGGGGTGTGGGGTGATGGGGGGTGAGAGGGGACGGGGCAGGGCAGTGGGGTGTGGGGTGATGGGGGGTGAGAGGGGGCAGGGCAGTGGGGTGTGGGGTGATGGGAGGTGAGAGGGAGCAGGGCAGTGATGGGGTTTGGGGTGGGGTGGGGTGATGGGGGCGGGGCAGGGCAGTGGGGTGTGGGGTGATGAGAGGGAGCAGGGCAGTGATGGGGTGGGGTGATGGGGGCGGGGCAGAGCAGTGGGGTGTGGGGTGATGGGGGGATCGAAGGGGGTGCACTATCTGGGGCGTGATGGGGGAGCAGAGGGGGCCGGGTGATGGGGGGAGTCAGAGGCAGGTGGGTGATAGGGTGGCAAGGGCAGAGGGGGTGTGGGATTTGAAGGCGATATTGCAGTTGTGTGTGGCAGGGAGGCAGGAGGGTGTCAGAGGGGGTGGAGGTGGGTGGGGCTGAGGGTGTGTGGGTCAACATGTGGGGCCAGAGAGAGGGTTGTTTATAGGTGGGATCGTTGAGCTAGGCTCCCAGACGGGTCTGGGCAGTGTGGGGTGAGGGGGTTTGGACTACCCTGCGACAGTCCTGTCCATCTGTCTGGGACTCAGCTCCTGTCTCCCCCAGGGAGCATGCAGCCAGGCTGGGGGTCAGATTCCATGGTGGTGGAGGTAATTGGAAATCCTGCGTGTTGTGATTTGTTGCCCTGAGCTGGGCACGTAGTTAGAGGGCCGATGACTTTGCGCCAGAGGGGTTTGATGCTGACAGGCTGTGGGAGCTTGACGGGGTTCTGATGTTCTTCTCTCCCCCCGGCCCCCCAGTGCTCCAGAAAGCAAAGGACAAGGCCCGGAGGAGTGGCAGCCTGAAGGAGGAAGCTGCCATTTGCAACCAGCTTGGGGAGATCTTGGCCAGACATGGTGAGTGGGTCCCAGGGCCTGGCTCTCAATGGCAAAGGGTGGCTAGCTGACTGCTGTCTGGCTCTCGTGGCCAGGGCTGACGCTGGGAGAGATGGGTCCGGGAGAGCCGTTCTGAGGAAGGTTTGGAGGCCCTGCTTTTGGGGCCACCGTTCGAAAGTTGGTCACTGGGCAATGCTCTCGGCTGTCTTTGTCGGTGCTGGTCTGGCTGTGTTTGTGACGGCTGGGCTGGGGAGGGCTCCTGGCCGTGGGAGCAGGCCTGGAATGGCTCTTGTTTGCAGGGATGGTACATCCATGGGCTGGGACCAGCCCCCAGGAGATTGTGTCTGCCACACAGCTGACCTTCCCCCAGCAGGGAGCCGATTCAGTGCGATGATCCTGGCCTGTGACCTGAGCCCTGCTCTTGAAGAAGAACGCCCCATGCCTGAAACTCCCTGCCATTGTGACATCTAGCTCTCTCCTTAACCTGAATCTTGTTTGGCCTCCGTCCCCACAGCTCCCTGCAATGGTTAGAAACCTTCTCCTTTGTGCCAGCCAACTTTACTCAAGACTCTCTGTTCTCAGGCCAGCATTGTCCCTTGCATTCCCTGCTTTGGCCCCAGCCTGGGCCTGACCTCCTGGGTGTATCACCGGAGACTCAGGGGACACCCTCACAGCCTTCTCTTTGCGAGCTAGGCCAGCCAAGTTCTTCCAGTCACCTCTGCCTTCCTCAACAACCTGAGTGGCTCTTCTCTGCCTTTCTCTGGGGTGAAGTCCCCCTTTGTGCTCAGGAAATGGTACTTCGTGTTCCAGACCAGCTGTCACCAGTCATGGACGTGGTCCTCTCTCTGCTGGAGAGACTGTGCCTTTGCCTGCTGTGTGGCTGGATTGCATAGGTGGCTTTAGTCACCCTATAACCAGCCAAAGCATCCAGGTTTCTCTCACCTTCCTTCACTTCAGCTGATGAGCCTCCGGCTATCGGTAGCCCTTCACTCCAAGCACCTTGTCCTTTGTCGTACTGAGCAGCGCCTCGTTTCTGCTGCAGGCTTTGAGATCCCCCCGATCGTCCTGCCTACCATGCCGATCCTCCTCCGGAGCGAGCGCCCTTCCTGACTTGTGTCTGCAGCAAAGCCCATCAGTGCACTCCTGCTGTTCCTGCCTTGGGCGTTAATAGATATGGTACAACTGGGCTCGTGTCGGATCTCTGAGGAGCTGTGCCAGGAGCATCCCTGCCCTCTGCCAGTTTACCTTTCGGCACAGCCTGTTGCCTGCACCCCCTGAAGCCTGTTCTCTCCCCCTGTACGCTCCTGGGCTGATCCCAGAGTGCTCCAGTTTGGCTAACGTTGCATGTAGCTAATTTTGTCTGATGCTCTGCTGCCATCCAAGTGTGCTAGAGCCACTGTATTTCCTGTAGCTAGAAAATCAGAGGCCGTCAGCTACAACATGGGAGATGAGTATCACAGAGGGAGCCATGTTAGTCTGTAACTTCGAGAACAACAAGCAGTCCTGAGGCACCTTATAGATTAGCAGAGATTTTGGAGCATGAGCTTTTGGAGGGAATGAACCGCTTTGTCAGAGCATGTCTAGGAATGAGTACAGCAGAAAGGGATCGAGGGGTTACAGTGGACCACAAGCTAAATATGAGTCAACAGTGTGATGCTGTTGCAAAAAAAGCAAACATGATTCTAGGATGCATTAACAGGTGTGTTGTGAACAAGACACGAGAAGTCATTCTCCCGCTCTACTCTGCGCTGGTTAGGCCTCAGCTGGAGTATTGTGTCCAGTTCTGGGTACCGCAGTTCAGGAAGGATGTGGAGAAACTAGAGAGGGCCCAGAAAAGAGCGACAAGAATGATTAAAGGTCTAGAGAATGTGACCTATGAAGAAAGGCTGAAAGAATTGGGCTTGTTGAGTTTGGAAAATAGAAGACTGAGGCGGGACATGATAGCGGTTTTCAGGTATCTAAAAGGGAGTCATAAGGAGGAAGGAGAAAACTTGTTCTTCTTGGCCTCTGAGGATAGAACAAGAGGCAATGGACGTAAACTGCAGCAAGGGAGGTTTAGGTTGGACAATAGGAAGAAGTTCCTCACTGTCAGGGTGGTCAAACACTGGAATAAATTGCCAAGGGAGGTTGTGGAATCTCTGTCGCTGGAGATAGTTAAGAACAGGTTAGATAGATGTCTATCAGGGATGGTGTAGACAGTACTTGGTCCTGCCATTGGGGCAGGGGGCTGGACTCGATGGCCTCTCAAGGTCCCTTCCAGTCCTAGTGTTCTCTGATTCTATGTGATGCAGCAGGTCTTTGCCCACGAAAGCCTTTGCTGCAAAATACGTTAGTCTATAAGGTGCCACGGGACTTGTTGTTGTTAACATAGGAGTTGTGCTCTTGAGTCCCCGGTGCATGTCAGCTCTGAGCCCCAAGAGGGGTTACGCCCCGGGCTTGTTACTCTGGCTGCTCTTGTAGTTGATGGAGTGGGTGCGCCTCATCCCAGGGGCCCCTGCTGTGCCTTGGGAAGCCAGCTGGCTCGCTCGTCACCCCAGTGTCTCTCTGCTCCCGGCAGGGCGGTACCGAGAGGCGCTGGTGGAGCACCAGGAGGAGCTGCGCCTCCTGGAGAGCGTGGAGGATGTTATCGGCTGTGCCGTGGCCCACCGGAAGATTGGGGAGCGCCCGGCTGAGCTGGAGAACTATGAAGCTGCTTTGAAGGTAATGGGGGAGAGGGGGATAATCAGCTGCAGGGATTGGGGCTCCCCAGGAGCTGGGCTGAGAGCTACTTTCCCAGTATTCAGCCCCGCCAAAGGCCACGGGGTGAGAGGGGCAGCAAGCCAGAGCAGGGGCGACAGAATGGCTGGAGGGGTTTAAAAGGGAACACTAGGGCACATAGTGGTAACCCCTGAGCTGTCAGCCTTGCAGGGCCCAATTTAAAGCCAGCCCAGATCCATGGGGCTTGGGGGGTCTCATGCGCCCTCTTGTTCTCCTGCTCCATCAGCACCAGCGCCAGCATCTGGAGCTGGCCTGCGCTGTGTCCGACCACACTGAGCAGCAGAGGGCTTGGGCCACCATTGGCCGCACCTACATGTTCGTGGCGGAGAGCGGCCAGGCCGGGGAGGCGCTCTGGGAGGCGGAGCAGGCCTTCATGAAGAGCCTGGCCATCTTGGAGGAGCAGCTGGAAGGTGAGAGCCGGGCTGGGAGCTGTGGGACACGGAGCTAGGGAGGGGAGCCATCAGCTTGGGATGTGGTGCGCCCTGGGGAGGGTCACCAGTCGGCCTCTGCCTTGGCTGTCTGACCAGACGGTCTAAGTCCCCACCTTTTACCCCTTGTCCTTGCCCCAGAGCCTGCATCTGGGATGTCCCTGGTCCCTGAGCTCCATCCCCTCCCCGAGCCGGAACTCCCTGGCCTGGCCAGGAAGGGGCAGGCCCTCAGGCTTTTATCCGGGCTTCCTATCTACTCGTGCTGGCTTGTAAGGCCCAGTTAGGCTCGCCACCGGGATTGTGGGATATGCAGGGGCACTCAGGGACCTCCAGCCTTTTCTGATCTCTCGGTTCCACACCAGGGCAGCCAGGACCGGGCCCGAGACTGTTCCGTAGGGACCTCCCAGCACTCCCACCCCATCCCTTGGGAGACAATTTGCTCAGCTCATTCGGCCAGCTGGAGGGTGAGGGGTCCAGGACCTGTCCAGCCCCTCTCTGGCCCTGGAGCTCCTGCCTTGTGGAGCCGGCTGGGTGACGGGCTGGCTCTGGCTGTCCCAGGGAAGGTGCCGCAGCGGGAGCTGAGTGAGATGAGGGCCCGGCTTTACCTCAACCTGGGCTTGGTGTACGACAGCATGAAGGACCAGGCCAGGTGCAGCCAGTACATCAAGAAGAGCATCTTCATCTCCGAGTAAGGCCCTGGCCCCTCCCTGGGGGGGGGCGGGTGGTGGTGCTGATAGGCCGAAGGCCCCTCTGAAGAGCTCCTGTGTTTCTCTGGGGTTCACCCTCTGCTGGTGGCTGCAGCCGTTTGGCTCAGGAAACCGGCTGGTGCTGTGGCTGGGGGGTGTCAGGTGGGGGCACAGGGCCCAGGGGTTTCCTGAGGACGTGAATGGGCGGGCGACCCTGCGGGTGACCCGTCTCCCTCTAGGCAGACTCACCTCTGTGAAGACCTGTACCGGGCCTACTTCAATCTGGGCCACATCCACCTGCGGGAGGGGCAGCACTCCAAGGCCATGCGCTGCCTGGAGCGGGCGCGCGACTGCGCCCACACCATGAAGGAGAAGTGCATGGAGAGTGAGTGCTGTGCCGGCATCGCCCAGGTGAGGGCAGCGGGGAGCCCGTACTTGGCCCCCAAGCTCTTCCCCCTGGGGCCTGACCACCCAGCATGGCCAGGAAGGGGACAGCCCCCTCCCCCCCGCCAGGCCAGCACCCTTTGGTAGTTGGACCTCTCTGCCCCTCCGCTTGCTGACCCTGCTGCCCTGGGGCCTTGCAGGTGCTCCTCAGCCTGGGGGACTTTGTGGCCGCCAGGCGCTCGCTGAAGAAGGCCTACGTGCTGGGCTCCCAGCAGCCCCAGCAGCGCGAGAGCATCCGCAGGAACCTGCGTTACGCTGAGGGGGCTCGGGTTGGGGCTCCCTGTGACACGGCGCGGGGGGGGCTGAGGGGACCCAGTGGCCTGTGCAGCTGGCCGGGAGGAGGTTGGGTGTCACTCCCCAGGGCTCAGCCCAGGCTGACTGGGGCTGGGAGCTCTCCACCTCTGGCTCTCAGTGCAGCCCCTCCCCTTCACAGCCCTGTGTGGCTTGTGGCTCCTGGGGCGGTGCCCGCCCCCCCCACCCCCGTGTCACAGGCATGCCCAGGGAAAGGTGCCGCGGCTTCTCGGGTGCAGGGCCGCGCTTGCACAGGCCACTCCTGACAGGGCTTCTGGCACGTCCCCGACGTAGCCCCAGTGGCACCACAGGGCGGTGCTTTGACACTGACCCCGCACCAGCCCAGGGGGGCAGCGAAGGGGACTCGGCAGGTGCTCACTGTCCCAGAGGCCTGCAGGCTGGGTTGGGTGAGGGGGACCTTGGTCCCCACATACCCCTTCACCTGTGGCTCCCCTACCTGCCCTGAGCCTCTAGGGGGAAGAACCCAGCCCACCCCCGGTGCGTGCCACTCACACTGCTGGCCTCTCCCCCAGCCATGAAGGTCAGCCATCTGCAGGAGGCTCTGGAGGAGGCAGTGCCCGGCGACTTGCAGACAGCCCTGGGCCTGTGTGAGCAGCTGGGGGACCTGTTCTCCAAGCATGGGGACTATCGCCGGGCGGTGGAGTTCTACCAGAGGCAGGTGGGTGAGGGCTGCCCCTGCTCTCGGCCTGTGGGCTGGGGGAGGACCAGGCTGCCTGGAGGCTGGGCTCCGTGCATAGTAAGGGGCTGGTTCCGCTTCCTCCTAGCCGCCGAAGTGCTGCCAAGCTCTGGCCCGAGGGCAGGGGCACCCGCTCAGATTCCTGCAGGCAGCAGGGATGGGGCTGGGCGAGCCCTGCGGGGGCGGGCAGCCACCCCGGGCACAGCATGCTGTGGACGGTGTCTCTGGCAGCTGCGCTACGCCGAGTCCCTCCAGAAGCCTGAGCAGGAGCTGGCTGTGATCCATGTCTCTCTGGCTACCACCTTTGCGGACCTGAGGGAGCCCGGCCGGGCGGTCCAGCACTACCAGACGGAGCTGGCGCTGCGGCGAGGAAACCCACTGGAGGTGAGGGGGCGGCCTGGGCTCTGCCTTCTGCCCGCCGGTCTCACCCTGCAGGGCCTGGGGACCCCGTGCTGGGCTTGGCTGTGCTCTGGGGAGTTGCGGGAGGGGAGCTCAGCTAGCAAGCAGGGCCTGGCTGGGTCCCACAGCTCGGGAGCAGGGAAGGAGGGTGGGGCAGGCGTAAGAGTCAGGATGGCAAAGGACTTGCTCTTTGTCACTTACCCCGTGCCCCTGGGTGGGCTCCCTGCCAGTGGAGCTGGACTGGTGGGGGGAAGCTAATCCCATTGTCTGTGTGCCCCAGGAGGGGAAGACCTGGCTGAACATCGCCCTGGCCAGGGAGGAGGCTGGCGAAGGCTACGAGGCCCTGGAGCCCTGCTTTCAGAGCGCGCTCCGGTGCGCGGAGCAGGCTGGGGAGCCCAGGCTGCAGGTGAGGGGACGGGCCCAAAGCTGCTGCCCAATGGGGATGCCAGTGCTCGCCTGCAGCACCCCCTTCAGGCTGGGCAGCTGGCAGTGCCCCTCCCGGGGTCCCCCGAGCCTGCGATAACTGAGACTGGCACCCAGGAGTCCTCCCAGCCCCCCGCCCTACGCACAACACCTCCCTGCTAGGGCCTGTGGCCGAAAGTGCTGGTTTCTGGCCCCCTCCCGCTTCCAGGCTCTGCTCCTTGTTGGCACATGCCCGGGAGGGACCGTGCTGCTCACCTGCCGGGGAGCCCAGCTCCTCACTCCGCCCAGGATTCCAGGCTGCACCCGGCTCCTCCTGCGCCAGCACAGCAGAAAGGCAGGGGAAGGGCGTGGGGTGCCGGGGCTCGGAGCTGAAAGGCGCCCAGGGCAGCTGCGGTGCTGGGGCTGGACTCGAGAGTGCCTAGCCAGCGTCCTCCCCTCACTCGTAGCCTGTCTGCTGGGCCAGGCTGGGGGGCCTGGCAGCTGCTCCAGTGGTCAGTGCTGGGAGCTGCTCCTTCTGGGCTAGGCAGGGGCTGGGGGACCTGGGAGCTGCTCCAATGGTCAGTGCCCTGGCCTTGCTCCCTGCAGGGCCCCTTCAGGCCTGGGCGGGGGGGCCTGGGGACTGCCTTAAAGGCCAGCGCCCCCAGCTGACAAGGCCTGGGCTAGCAGCCCTGGGAGCGCCCAACCCCATCTGCGGCTGGGCAGGGTGATCAGCCCATCCTTTCACCCCCCCAGCGGCAAATCCTACAGCACCTTCACCCCCTGCAGCAGAAGTGGGGGCGCCCTGAGGCCCCCGACACGCTGGCCAGGCTTCAGGGCCTGTGCCGCTCGCAGGGCTGGAGCAGCGCCAGGGACAGCCGGGGGGAGGAGGAGGAGGAGGAGGAGGACAGCAGCGAGCCCCTGGAGGAGAGCGACCTGGAGCTGTCTGAGAGCGGTGAGTGGGCCGGCTGGGGGGGACGGGGAGGGAGCCGGAGCCGAGTCCCGGCCGGGTGAGGCTGTAGCCCTGCGCGTCTGCCTGGCGCGGGCCCCCCTTTGGCAGGGTGGGGGCTGTATTGGAGCCGGGTGCCTCACTCAGGCCTGTGCGTTCCAGACGGGGAGGAAGATGACCTGGACGGCTACAGCAAGAGCGTGCCTGGCCGCCGCAGCATCGCCAAGGTGAGGCTGGGCCTGGGCGCAGCGTCCTCGCCCCGTGGGGCCGTCGCTCCAGCTCCTGCCCTGGCGAGGCCGGATCCCAGGGCGCTGCGCGGGGCGGGGGGCCGAGGGGGTGGCTCTGATCTGGGGCCCCCGGGCAGTGCTGACCCCGCCTCCGCCCTCCCTGTGCCCTGCAGTGGAACCGGCGCAACGACCGGGGTGAGACCCCGCTGCACCGCGCCTGCATCGACGGGAACCTGCGCCGGGTCCATTTCTTCCTGGAGCAGGTGGGAGCCGCTCCTCGTTCCCGGGCAGGGCGCCCTGGGGTACCTTCCGTCGGCCCGTGGGGGCAGCTGGGCGGCTGGCTGGGGTCGCGGCGTCCCTCTGCTCTGGCCCTCACAGCCCCCAGCAGGGGACGCGTTCAGCAAGTGTGTCCTGCCTGCAGGGCGCGTGGGAGTGAGCCAGGTAGGCACTGGGCACTGGGGCAGCTTCCCGGCCTCGCCCGCAGGGAGGGCAGCTGGAGCGGGAGATCCTGCGGGAGTTGGCATGAAGCCCAGCAGGGCACCTGGCCCCCACGTAACCCTCATGCCTGTTCATGTCTCTTTCCTCCTGGGGGCAGGGCCACCCCCTGAACCCACGGGATTATTGCGGCTGGACCCCGCTGCACGAGGCCTGTAACCACGGGCACCTGGGTGAGTGGTGAGGAGGGTGGGAGGGTTTCGGTGTGGGGGGCGGATGACGGCAGGGGCTGGAACGGGTGATGGGTGCCGGCTGGAGGGGGCCCTGGTGCTGCCACCCAGCAGTAACTGCCGGCTCCTGTGCCCAGAGATCGTGCGGCTGCTGCTGGAGCGTGGTGCCTCCATCGATGACCCCGGGGGCCCAGGCTGCGAGGGGATCACCCCCCTGCACGACGCTCTCAACTGCGGCCACTTCGACGTGGCCGAGCTGCTGCTCCAGAGGGGCGCGTCGGCGGTGCTGAGGAACGCCAAGGTGGGGGAGCAGCGGCCTGTGGGCGGGCGCTGGGCTCGGCACCCCTGCACAGCTGTGGGGTTTCTGGGGGCGGCCCTGAGGCTCAGCCCCTCCATCTTATCCGCCGCAAGGCCTGAGCCCTCTGGGCACCCTCCGGGAGTGGGTGAGGATGTACGGCCGGGACCTGGACCAGGAGACACGCCAGCGCTGCCGAGCCATGGAGCAGCTGCTCAAGGAGGCGTTGGTGGGGCGAGGTGAGGCCGGGTGGGAGTGGTGCTGTGGGGGGGCATCTCTTGGGGGCTGGGCCCAACTCACGGGGTTCCCTGTCTCCCGCCCAGCAGCAGAGGTGGCTCAGCCCCCACAGGATGTGCCGCAAAGCCAGCTGTTTGATGCGGAGCTCTCTGAGCCGCTGACACCCCCCCACTCAGCTGTGGCCCCCCAGCCCCAGAGTGGGGGCCCCTCCACGAAGGCGACTGCGCCCTGCAGGATCCTGACCCAGCGTGGCGGGCAGGGGCCAGAGTGCTGGGCCAAGCTGGACGAGTGCATGACCCCGCTCCGGCCCGTCAAGAAGAGGCAGCGGCTCCTGAGCCTGAGGGCGCCGGGGGAGGAGAGCCGGGTGCTGGGGTTCCTCGGGCGGGCAGAGCCTGGGCTGCCCCCCGCTGGCACCGGGCAGGCCAAGTACGAAGCAGCCAACCATGGCGTGGGCAGTGCCCAGTCCTGCCAGGTCCCTGAGCCGGTGCCGGCCGAGGCCTCTGCCAGGCCGGCCCTGATCCCAGCCGAGGAGTACGTGGGGGATGACTGGCTGGAGGACGACCTGGGGGCGAGCCGGGAGCCCCGCAAGAGGAGCCACCGGTGCCCGGGGGAGTCGGGCTTGGACTCAGGGGGCACCAGTGGGTCTGAGAGCGACGGCGCAGCCCCCTTCCCAGCTGCTCTGCCCCAGAAGAGGAGGGCCCGGCAAAGCCGCCTCACCCAGATAGTGGACAGGACGTCGCTGGGTCGGTCCCGCGGGGGCCAGGCCCTGGTGGCTCCGGAGCCAGCCGCTGGTCTGAGGCCCGTAGACGGCAGTGGAGAGGCCCCACAGGTGAGGTGCTGGGGGTGCACAACAGCAAGGGAGTCCCCTGGGCTGTCTCTTGGGTCTTGACTCCCCTCTCCTGTTCCCAGGCCCCACTGCTGGCTGCAGCCCCGACTCGGCCACCCCCCATCCGAGTGCGGGTCCGGGTCCAAGACAACGTCTTCCTCATCCCCGTGCCGCACAGGTGAGAGCCGCCTCGCATCCTTCCTCCCAGCGTGGCCCAGAGCCCGGGAGTCCTGCCCCCCCAGCCGGGTCTGGGGCAACATTAGCAGCACCCTCGGAGGGGTCCAGCTCCCAGGCAGCGCCAGGGGGTCAGGGACTTGGGGTAACAGGGCCATTCCCCTCTGCCACTGGGGGGGCTGCCCTGTTCCTGCCCCACCCTGGGAGGGCGGGCTGGGGGCCTGGTTCTGGTGGGGCGCTCTGGCTCAGCCCTTCCCTTCCCTTCCCTTCCCTTCCCTTCCCTTCCCTTGCAGTGGCCTCGAGAGATGCCCGGTGGCGTGGCTGGCAGAGCAGGCGGCCCAGCGCCACTACCAGGCCTGTGGCCTGCTGCCCCAGCTCACCCTCAAGAAGGAAGGGGCACTGCTGGCTCCCCAGGATCTCATCGTGGACGTCCTGCAAAGCAACGAGGAGGTGAGGGGCACCCGAGCCAGGATTGGCGCTTCCAGGGCTGAGCCCACCAGGTCCCCCTGTAGGCCGCTGAAGGGTCGTGGTGGGGCCCATCACTGTGGACTCTGCACCAACTGGCAGGGCCCAGATGACTGGGAGCTCGGAGGTCTGGCTTCACCCCTCACTGGCGATGCCCTTCCCCTTGTGTTTGAGCCTGCCAGTGCTGCCCAGCCAGCCGGCCTTCCTTCCTACCCATAGGGCTCTCGTCTGCCTTGCAGGTGTTGGCAGAGGTGCAGTCCTGGGACCTGCCCCCGCTCGCCGACCGGTATCGCAAGGCCTGTTGCAGCCTGGCCGTGGGTAAGGGGATGCCACGGACCCTGCTGCCTGCCTGCGTGTGGGAACCGTTGGATGTACAGGGTCTCGCTGGGTTTTGTAGCGCCTCAGGGCGGTCAGCCGGCTGGGGAGAGTGCCAGCCGGCCCGTGGGGGGGACAGGCAGGAGGGGCTCCAGTGGGAAGGCTGGTCCAGGGGGCTTGGGCACAGCTGTGCCACCGTCTGCGTGTGTGACCTCGGGCAAGTCCCTCAGTCTCCGGGTCACTGGCCCAGCTACGGAAGGGGACAGAGGTGGAATGTGGCTTCGGGTGGACAGATTGGCACCCCCAGGGCCGTGCTACATGCCATGGGAAGACCTGTCCAGCATCCGCTGAACGGTGCGCAATGTCAGGAGCCCCCGGTCGCGGCTGCCCCCCACGTGGTGCTGGGCGGGGGGAGGGTGCCCCCGGTCGCGGCTGCCCCCCACGTGGTGCTGGGCAGGGGGAGGGTGTCCTCGGTCGCGGCTGCCCCCCACCCTCTCCCTGGCTGCTTGGCTCTAGCCCCGGCCAGGCAGCAGCTGGCTGGGAGCTCGTCAGTCTGGGTGCCCCACAGCGACTGGTCTTCCCTCATGGACTCCTGTTGCAGGCGAGCACCGGCTTCTGCTGAAGATGATGGAGCTGCAGGAGTCGGGCCCCTTGTTCAGCACCTGTGGCCTCTCCTTGCACCAACCCCACCTCACCCCACTCCTGCGTGCCCTCAAGCTGCACAGCTCCATCCGCCAGCTGCGGCTGGCTGGGACGGGGCTGGACGATGGCCTGGCTACCGAGCTGCTGGCTACGCTGGGCACCATGCCCAGCCTGGCCCTCCTCGACCTGTCGGCCAACCAGCTCGGTGCTGAGGGGCTCCGCGCGCTGGCAGCAGGGCTGCCCTCCCAAGCGGTCTTCCAGGTTGGCTTGTGGGTGTGTCCAGCACCTCCCTTCCCCTCAACGGCAGGTGGGAGGGGCCCCGGCCTCCCGCCTGAACTCCGGAGACACAAGCAGGTTCGGGGACCCCCAAGCTGCCCATCCTGGCGCTCTGGGCTACGGCTCTGGCACTGCTGGTGTAAAGGGCCCTGATGAGCTCCTGCCAGGGCTGCCCTGATGGACACCAGGGGCTCCCCGGATCAGGGAGGAGTAAGCTGTGGCCATGCTGGTGCCAAGGTGCCTGCTCCTAGGTCCTTCTGGGGAGGGGCTGGTTGTGAGGGTCCCTGTAGCATGGGGGGGGCTCTGCTGCTCCGTCCCTTCTCTGGGGCTGAGGCTGCCGCTGTGGTCCTCCCAGCGGGGGTGCAGCCCCGGCTGTCTGGTGGCACAGGGCAGAGCCCAGCAGGTTGGGGTGACTCCTCCGCCCCTGTTGTTCCAGAGCCTGGAAGAGCTGGACCTCAGCCTGAACCCCCTAGGGGACAAGAGCTGCGAGGCCCTGGCCTGCCTGGTTCGAGCCTGCCCGGTCCTGACCACGCTCCGGCTGCAGGCCTGTGGCTTCTCTGAGGCTTTTGGGCAGCACCAGCGCCTCCTGCTGGCCAACAGCCTGAAAGGTAAGTGCCCCTGCACTCCCCCAGCCCCGAGTGGGGGCACAGCAGGCGTGGCCTCATGGTACAGGTGGTGCCCTCCCTTGTGGCTCCCCTCCCCCAGCGCCACGGTCTACAGGCTAGGCCCCCCTGTGACACAGAGGCACTGCCAGGAGGGCCCCATTCACTGGGACGGGGCCTACAGCTTGGGGGTGAGGATGGTTCCACTCATGGAAAGAATGCGGACCGCTGTCCTGTCCGGTCTCTGCCAGCTTCTGCCCCACAGCTCGCAGCTACCCAGGCCTGGGCTTGCCCCAGTCTTGCCCCACAGCTACCACGCCCTGGGTTCCCTGCCAGGTCTGCCCCACAGCAGCCTGCTCTGCCGTTCTTTCCCAGTGCAGGCCTGTTGGGTGCCTGAGTTTCCAGTTAGGCAGCTATGGACAGGCCCTCCGCCAAGCTCCCAGCCTCCTTTATCTGCCCGGGCCAGACGGCAGCTGGGTCACTCTTAACACACTGTCTCTCCCGCATGCCCCTGGCCCAGGAGCTGTGCACCTGAAGACCCTCGCTTTGTCCCACAATGCCCTGGGCTCCAGCGGCCTGCAGCTGCTGCTCAGGAGTCTGCCCTACGCCACCCTCAGCCAGCTGGAGATTGGCTCGGTGGCGGCCCGCCTAGGCGAGCCTCTCGTGGATCCGGTGGTCAGGTGCCTGACACAGGTACGGGTGCAAGGGGGTCCTGCAGTAACCCTTCTCTGGCTGCAGGAGTTGCAGGAGCTCTGCACGTGGCAGGGGAGCCCCTTTTGTCCTGGGGCTGTGGGCCTCTCACGCAGCTGGCTTGGCCCTGACTGGCTCAGCTGTGGTGTGTGGCTTTGGGCTCAGCCCCCCCGTTCCATTCCAGCAGGGATGTGCGCTCACCCACCTGGCTCTCTCTGGGAACCACCTGAATGATGAGGCTGTCGCAGAGCTGGCCAGGTAAAGGGGCAGCGCTGGGGTCCCTGGGCGAGGGGCTTTGCTGTGGGGCAGAAGGTAATGGGGTGGGTGTGTGACACCAGCCTTCACCCAGCTGGGTCCTATGCGGAGTGATCTCCTGCTGGGTAGGAGCCGTGGGGTGGCTGGGCCCAGCAGCCAGCCCATGGGGACATAGTAGGAAGAGAGCCTGAGTGAGAGGTAAGGTGGCCATGTTCGCCTTTAGCCCACTGGCCACCTTCTGTCCCTGCATTGTGCTTTTCTGGGCCACCAGGTGAACCCCCTCCCGTAAAAAGAGACAGAGCGGGAAGGGAGTCTGAGCCACAAGCCCTTGGGTGGGAGGCCTGGTGAGCGGCAGGACCTGCCTCCAGAACCGGGCGTACGTGGATTGGTGGTCGGGTGGAGCTGCTGGTTCTACTACTGCACTTCACAGGCAGTACACCTGTCCAGCTGCCTCCCTTCCCCGTCGCACCTTGTGCTCCCTGGGGGTCTCGCTCCAAGGCTGCAGTGCCAGCACACCGCACATCTAACACCTAGCCCACAGGGAGTGGGTGGGCCATGGGGCAGCAGTGCATTGTGGGTGAGCCGAGAGGCATGGGGCTGTTTGACTCTCTTGGTCCCAGGTGCCTCCTGGTTTGTCCCACTTTCATCTCCCTGGATTTGTCTGCGAACCCAGAGGTTACCAGCGGGGGCTTGCAGATGCTGCTGTCAGCGCTGGGGGAGAGGCGCCAGGGGCTGCAATACCTCAGCCTGGCAGGTGAGGGGGTGAAGGGCTCCAAGATCCCTGGGTTGCGGAGGGGTCCTGCTTCCCTGCACCTGGCAGGGCCGCGGGAGCATCACCCTGCCCTCGCTGGAGGGACTGAGAGGTGATCCTGAGGGGGCAGGGGCAGGCTGTGAGCCCTGGAGTTTTGCTCCTGATCCAGCAGAGCCCCCGGCCTGGCTGGCGCTGCCGAGTTGCTTCTCTCTCCGTAGTGGTGTGCAGAGCAGAGCAGAGCAGAGGAGGCAGGACTGGAGTAGTGAGGGGCTGCAGCTGATAGAAAGGGCACAAGGGGGGGTCACCCAGCCTGTCCCCTCTTGGGCCGGGTCCAGGATTCTCAGTGCGCCACAGTGGCTACAACGGCCTGTTTCCTTCCCGCAGGCTGCAGGGTGCGAGGCCCATTGGACAGCACCACGTGGGCCCGGGTCTCTGCCAACGTGCGTGAGCTGCGGCTCTGCAGCCGGCAGCTGAGCGGCAGCAACCAGCGGGGCGTGGGTGAGTCCTGGCTTGGCCCCCCGGGCACCTCTCTGAGCGCAGTCACGCAGCACCACAAGCTCTTCTGTAAGAGCATCTGAAGTGCCCGACCGCTCGCAGCTGGAGCACACAAGAGGCCCATCCTGCTTGGGGCTGTGGCTGCTCGCAGAGGGAACTTGGGCAGACGTGAGGAACCAGGCACGGTGCCCGGCCTGTGCCAGCGACTTTTCTGCACTCAGAACTCAGGCCTGGCCCATGGGGAGGGGCAGGACCTGGCTGCTGCTGCACAACCTGTTCTTTCTGGGGGCCCAGAGCCCTGCAGCTTCCCCCCACCTGGCACCAGTGCAAGCTGAGAAGGGAGCTGCTGGTCCCGTCGTAACCAAAGGAGGCAGGGCCCCGGCTGCTGTTGTGGAACTGGGCCTGTCTGCCTCGGGCTCCGAGCAGCAGAACGCTGCAGGACTCTGCCCCATGGGGGTCCCTGGGCTTTGGAACCAAGGCCTCGGCTGTGTCCCCAGGAGGCAGTGAGCTACCGGGCCTGTGCTGCTAACAGAGAGGGGTGGCAAGTCCCAGAGTGTCCCCGGAGAGCTGGCTTCCAGCCTGTGGTGTCTCACCAGCTGCAGTCACACCTGCGCAGCAGAACCCTGGGGCTGCTGGCAGGGCTGGGGGGTTGGCTCCTGGGGCAGCACTGGCCTTGGAGCAGGCTCTGAAGCCAGCGTGGGGAAATAAGCTGCCAGAGACTGAAGGCGGCCACCTGCAGAAGAGCCCTTCCCTACTGCACGTCTCCCCACACAGGTGGAGGGTGATATTTTATTTGTCCCCCATTCCCGAGCTGTACAGGTTCTAGCTCTGCCCTGCCAGTGGCCACTGGACTAGTTCAGACAGACTTATTAGCTGGCTGGTGTTTTCTTGGCCGCACAGGGTGGGCTTCTGCCTGGTGCAGGGGCCTGGGAAACCAATCAATAAAGTGCTGTATGTCTCCTCTGCTCCAGGCCTGCGTTGTGCCACCCTGCAGGCAGTGACGCAGAGACCTGGCCCTCTGCTGCTTGGGCCAGAGCTCTGTACCCTGCCAGCCTTCTCCCCCTCTGGACAGCTGTTTGACACCCCCCACCCTCATTTCCCAGGCTCCCCTGCAGCCTGGGGCATGACCTGTTGTCAGCAAGGGTGGAGCGCCCTGCCTTAGCCAGCTGCTGTGGCACCCAGAAAATCTGAGCTGCTGGGCTGGTCCAGGCCCTGAGTACAGGTGCAGTGGCTGTGCCTGCTTCTCCCACCCAGCAAGAGCCACAGCACCGCAGGCTAGCCAGCATGGGGGTTTATTACCGCAGGTGTACAAGTCTCCCGCCCTGCTTGCAGGACTCACGGGGAGGGAGGAGAGGAGACAGGCTGGCTGGAGCTGGCCCAGTGTGAACATGCCCTGCAGCAGCACAGTTCACCTTGACTCAGCCCTAACCCTGCTGCGGGAATGGCTGCAGTGCACCACTCCCAGCCTCCTGCCCCCAACAGCAGCCTAGGGGAAAGGGCCTGGAGCCTGCTGGACTGCTACAGTGGGAGGGCGCTCCTCAGGACCAGGCAGGGCGCAGGGCCCAGCCTCAGGAGTGCAGGAACCGGCTGAAGGCATTGTAGGCGGATTCCAAATCAAACAGCATCTGGCGCACTTGGGAATCGTCCAGCTCGTCAGAGGCAGACATGCCGCTCAGCGTCTGCAGCCTGCCCGGGAGAGTCAAGGCACAGTCCTGGCCCCCAGAGCAGGAAGAAGGCCCTTTGCTGGGCTGCACTTTGCGCCTGCACTAGTACTGGAGGGACCTGGCACGAGCCATGACTTGTCGCCCTGAGTGCTGGCCTAGGAGGAAGCTGGTAGCTCCTCTGGCCACGGTCCCACCCCGCAACCAGGCCCCTGATCAGACATGGCGAGCAGGGCTGGGGACAAGCACCTCCCACTGCAGAGGGAGCAGACTGATGGAGCTGGGCCCGAAGGCACTCTGCGCTCCCCCATGCCCTCAGACTGGCAGGAGCGCCATGGGGCAAGGCAGGTCCAGGCCCTGTCCTGGAGAGCTGGGTCAGGACCCGGGCTTGCTCCTGCAGAGGGCAGGGGCCTCAGAGCACCCTACTCACCACTGGTTCACTTTCTGTCTCCCCTCGAAGTCAGGAGGTAGGTGGCTCATGCGGTTCATCGTCTCCATCAGCTCCCGCAGGTCTGGCTGGATCTGGATGCACAAAAGCATGGAGCTTCTGCTTTTCCTGCCTGGGGCCCGGCTGGGAAAGCCCCACCCCCCTTCAGGCGCTGCTGCCAGCAGTGAAGCCTCCATGCACCCCTAGCTTGTCCCCCTCTCTCTCCGAAGACCAGCCACACCGGGTCAGACCAAAATCCATCTTGCCCAGTGCCCTGTCTTCGGACAGTGGCCAATGCCACGTGCCCCAAGGGAAGCGAACAGAACAGCTGAGCATTGAGTGGTCCATCTCCTGTCATCTAGTTCCAACTTCTGACAAACGGAGGCTAGCGCCATCATTCCTGCCCATCCTGGCTAACAGCCACCGATGGACCTCACCTCCCTGAATGGATCTAGCTCTTTTTGGAACTCTATTGATAAAGTCCTGGTCTTCACGCCATCCTCTGGCCAGGAGCTCCAGAAGTGAACTGTGCACTGCATGAGAAATACATCCTGTTTGTTATTAACCCTGTTGCTAATTTCACTGGGTAACCCCTAGATCTCGTGTGGTGGGAACAAGTAAATACCTTTTCCTTATTTTTCCTCCACACCAGTCATGATTTTGTCGACCTCTTAGTCGTCCCCGCACCCTTCATCTATTGTTTTCTAAACTGAAAAGTCACAGACTTTTTAATCTCTCTTCAGCTGGACCCGGTCCAAATCCATTGTTTTTGTTACCCTTTTCTGAAACTTTTCCACAGCCAAGGGTGTTTTTTTTTTTTTTGAGATGAGGCGACCACATCTGCACGCAGTATTCAAGCTGGGGGTGTACCCTGGATTTATACCAAGGCTGTAAGATACTCCCTGTCTTATCCTCTGTCCCTCTGTAAATGATTCTCACCTCATCCATGGCTCGGATCTCCAGGCGCAGCTTGTCCATCACTGTGATGAAAAGCTGGAAGAGAAAAGAGGTGCCTCAGCAATGGCCTGGAAGCTAGCAGCAGGGCACCTCACTCCAGCCCTCTTGGGAGGGTGGGGGCAAGCCAGGACAGCGGGCCCTTGACAGCCCCCTGGGGACGAGCCATGCAGCTGCACAGGCCAGGCCAGCTGCCAAAGTCCCAGAAGCACAGGATGCCGGGATTACAGTGCGCACAGCCCCTTGCCCGGGGAACGTACAGAGACGATGTCAGCAATGCAGCGGTTCAGGTTGCCCTTGTCGTCCTTGATGGTGATTGGCCGATCCTCCTTGATCCTCTCCATGGCCAGCGGGCAGTCGAGCTGCAGCAGCAGGAGGGTTACAATGAGGCTGGGCAAGCTCAGGGCAGGGTAACAAGCACCATATAACCCCCAACAAAGAGCATTTCCCAGGGAAAGCCGGGTTCCGCTCCATGTGCTAAGCCGGGGGAAGGGAGTACAGTACAGAACGTGGCCAGACGGTCTGAACATAGGGCCACCCAGCCTGGTCGCAGATAGTGACCAGTGCTGGGTGCCCCAGAGGGCATGACCAGAACACGTCACCAAAAGGTGATCCTTCTCCTGTCACCCAGTCCCAGCTTCTGACAAACAGGGGGCTAGAGGCACCACCCTGTCCACCTTGCTGAACAGCCATTTGTGGCCCTGTTCTCCATGAACGTATCCAGTAGGTTTTTGAGCCTTGTTATAGTCTCAGCCTTCACATTGCCCTGTGGCAGGGAGTCCCACAGCTGGCCCTGCGTTGTGTGAAGAACTCCGTCCTTCTGTCTGTTTTAACCCCACTACCTGTTTGTTTCATGGGGTGACCCCTAGTTCTTGCATTAGGAGAAGGAAGACAGAACACCACTTCCTTATCGACTTTGTCCAACCAGTTGGGATGTTCTGGACATTAGCCGCCTCTTTTCCAAGCTGAGAAATCCCACTCTTACTACTCTCCCCACACCATACCCCAGCCATTCCATACCCCTAATCGGTTTTCTGCCCTTTTCTGTACCTTTCCCAATTCCAATACATCTTTTTAGAGATGTGGTGACCTTGAATACTGCTGCAGGTGTGACGTGGAAGTACAAGGGATTTCTACGAAGGTAATATGATTACAACAAGGTGGAAGTGCCTTTGGTCCAGGGGAGGGAGGGAGAGAGAGAGAGTGTGTGTGTGTGCGTGCGTGCGTGCGTGCACACTCACCCCCCAAAGCCCAGGGGCCCCCTCTCTAAGCCAGGTGACCGCGAGAGTGTAATTCACCTTTGGTGGGTTCTCCAGCACCGACAGTTTTTAAATCTAGGCGGGCTGTATTTCTCATGGGACAGGTCTGCTCTGGGAGTGAGCTGGGGGCAGGGCTCTGGCCAGAGGGACACAGGGGAACAGCCTGGGTGACCACACTGGTTCCTCCAGGCTTGGAATAAACAAATCTATGCAGTCTCTCCCCCCAGCATCTAAGTCAGTCAGGCACAGTAGGGCTATGTCTACACAAGCCCCTTCCTTTCAGAAGGGACATGGTAATGAGCGAGTTGGGAAGATGCTAAGGAGGCGCTGCCATGAATATGCAGTGCCTCTGTGATGCAGTGGGAGATACCTGTGTGTACACGTGGGGCTCCTGCTGAGGGTAACCTGGCGACCAGGTGACACCCCTGGGCTGCAGACAAAGGAGGAGGTGCAGCCTGAGGGGTTTGAACTGGAACTGGGTGTTGGAAGCAGTTAGTCGGGGCTGGGAGAGAGAGAGACAAAGGAGGGGGCAAGACCCCGGCTCCGGGGGCCCCTCGGGGCCTCCTCTCCCCAGCATGGCTTGGACTGGCTGTCTCTGCCGGCTGCACTGACTCCTCTGTACGACGCTGTGCCCTGTTGCCTAATAAACCTGCTGTTCTCCTGCCTGCGGATGGGGTGCAGAGGATGGAGACCCCGAACCCCCTCACAGCCTCATTAGCATAATGGTGGCTGCATGTGATTTGAAAGTGTTGCTTTCAAATCGCGCACCGCCCATGTAGACAGGGGCCTTTCGAAAGGACCCCCCGGACTTCGGAAGCCCCTTCTTCCTATTTGGTTTTAGGAAGAAGGGTTTTTCAAAGTCCGGGGGCGGAGGAGTGTCCTTTCAAAAAGCCCCCGTCTAGAGAGGTAGCGCACAATTCAAAAGCTGTGCTTTCCAATTGTGTGGGGCCACTATTATGCTAATGAGGCACTGCATATTCCCGGTGGTGCCTCACTAGCATATTCCCAACTCGCCCCAAAAGGAGGGGACTAGTGTCGATGCGGCCTACATGTAGAACTCAGCAGCAACACAGCCCCCCCCCGTCCCCACTGTTCTGGGAGCCCTCCGAGATTCCTGTCCCAGAGTCCCCAAAAGCTGTACTGCTGGAGGCTGAACTCACCCGGAACTTGCAGCAAAATTCATCGATGGAGCCAATTTCGGATCCCTGTACCTGTTTGAAGGCAGCTTTGTACTGGACCAGGAGCCGGGAGCAGGCTGCGGTGTACCTGGGGCAGTGCATGGAGTAAGAACAGCTGGAGTGGCTCATGCCAAGCAGGAGGGGAACACGGAGGTCGAGGATGTACAAGCAGGTCCCCAGGGGAAAGGAGAACACTGTAACAGCCCCAACGGCAGGGGAGGCTCCCCAGGGTCTCTGACTGGAGACCCTCTGCATGGAGCAATGTTGCCTGGCCCCCAGGGGAAGTGGGCAGGGCCTGAGGGGGGACTAAGGGGCTGTTTTGATGCTTCTCTGAGCCCCCTCCCCAGTGTGTCCGCAGTGCCCTGGGGAGGGGAGGTCACTCTGCTCCACTTGGTAACGACGCATCCTGCAGGAGATGCTCCTGCTGCTGCATCCGCTTGGCTCCCCTGGGAGAGACCAGGCTGGAAACAAAACCCAGCTGGGGACTCACTCGTTGGGAGAGACACAATCCTTGATATAGGCTTTCTCCAGAGCCTGCATCGTCTTCACCACCGCAAACAGCTCAGCCATGTTATCGTACCTGAAACCCAAGCGCAGAAGCCCGTGAAGGCGCATAGCCTGTGACCCCCACCGCTATACACGCGCCCGCGTCCCTGGGAACAGCACAGGGGCTCTCATGCTCCACAGCCCAGCAGGAGCACTCCCTTTTTCTGGAGAAGACCCTTCCGCCTATTGCATCTTTCTCAGCCGCAGGCTGCCCTGGCCAATGGCAGAGGCGGAGCAGAAGGGCTCTTGGGTCCTTCCTAGCTTGGCGCAGGGACAGAGCATCAGAACGCAGAGCTCCCTGCACCATCAGCCCCAGCATCTCCCGAGCAAGGACCTCACTGCAGACAACAGCTTGAAGTCCCAGCACTCCCAAGCCCCACAGAACTGTGTACCACATGGGAACCCATTCGGCTGGGGATGGACTCACTTTTCTCGCTCCCGTGCATTTTTATACAGCTTCACCTCCTGCAAGGAGAGCAGATACACAGCCTGTCAGGTACCCGCACAGTGTGTGGTCAGCTGCACAAATGGACAGGCTGGAAGCAGGTGGGGACGGAGCTGACAGATACGGACCTCCTGCATCCTCACCACAGGGTGGAGGAGATAGGGACCAGAGAAACCCACACTGAGATGGAGGTAAGGAGCTGGGAATCACCTCAAGAGCTGGGGTCCCCTGAATGCTCCAGCACTGAGGGCTGTGAAACCGTTTGCAGAGCCAAACCCGACGTACGCTGGAAGGTCATTCTGCCTCCTGTGCCAGAGACAGGACGAGGAGGGGAACGTGACCAGCGTTACTCACCTCGTACAGTTCTGGCTTATTCCCTGGGGCTGAAAAAGAGGAAATCCATGAACAGACCTAGCACTTATAGCTAGGGGCCTACCAGTGACGCCCACAATGCAAAACCTTCCTGGTAACCCGGTGTTAGGAAGGACCACGTCCACAGCTCCTTAGCCTACTAGCTACAGGGATACTGCTAGCACCCAGGACCTCTACAGCCTGCTCCGCTCTTCCATCCCGCCCCTCCTGCTGATCACCGCCCCTTGCTCCAGGCCAGAGAACCCAGCACAGTTCACAAGGGAGAATCAGATTCTGAGCTGGAAGGGTCCTTGAGAAGTTGAGTCCAGCCCCTGCACTGGAGCAGGGCCAAGTAAACAGAGCCCATCCCTTCCAGGCATCTGTCCAGCCTGTTCTTAACAACTTCCACTGATGGGGATCCACAACCTCCCTGGGGCACCTGCTCCACAGCTTAACTGCCCTCAGTGTGGGAAAGCTGTTCTTTATCTCAGGGGGTCTCAAACTTCATTGCTGTACAATCCACTTCTGCCAAGAAAAAGTAATGCACAGACACATGCCTCAGCCAAAACCCAGGCCCTGCCACCAGGGGTGCGAGTAAGGGGAACAAAAGACCAGCCCCATTGCCCGAAGAAAGGAGAGGCTGAGGACCCAGGCTGCAGCCCCAGGAGGGGCCTGGAATCTGAGCCCCACTGCACAGGGCTGAAGCCCTTTGTCTGGCCTCGATCTCAGCAAGTCTAAGCCAACCCAGGGAAACTCATTAAAATGAGGTCCCAACCCAATTTGGGAACTGCTGTGCTATCCTAACCCCTGTTGATGCAGACTGAGCCTTTGCTTCGTAACCTGCCTCTGTGGCCATGATACCCACCCTCCCATGAGCCCAGTGTCCCACCACTCTGCTGCCCCCAGCCCCGCTAGCCTGACCCCTGGGGACTTTGAGGGCGGGCAGTCCCCTGAGGGGAGCTGGAGCCCACGGTGTCACTGGGTCTCTGGCCAGGGGCGGGGTGGGCCTGGGTCACAGCCCTGCTCATGGCCAGCAAGCAGGGCTCTGTCAGGTGTCGACTGGGCCAGTCTGTGTCTCAGCCCAGGCCATGGGGTGGTGCTGTGGGGCCCCTTGCTCCCCATGGCGGCAGGGCCAGCGAGACTCACCTCCTGGGCCAGGTGCAGCAGGGATCCCGTGGAACATTGTGCTGGGCTGGGGCACTGCTGCCAGGGGGACCTCTGCGAGGGAGGGAGAGGGGCGTTAGTGTGGCCTGGTGGCCCGGCCCCTGCACCTGACGCGATCCCTGGACCCAAACAGCCCGGGGCCCCACACTCCCCACCGCCCCCTAGTGACAAACACCCCCCAGCCCTGCGCTCCCCACCGCCCCCTAGACACAAACACCCCCCGGCCCTGCGCTCCCCACCGCCCCCCAGCCAAACACACACACACACACAACCCCCCCGGCCCTGCGCTCCCCCCGCCCCCTAGTGACAAACACCCCCCAGCCCTGCGCTCCCCACCGCCCCCTAGTCACAAACACCCCCCCGGCCCTGTGCTCCCCACCGCCCCCTAGCCAAACACAAACACACACACAACCCCCCCGGCCCTGCGCTCCCCACCGCCCCCTAGTGACAAACACCCCCCAGCCCTGCACTCCCCACCGCCCCCTAGACACAAACACCCCCCGGCCCTGCGCTCCCCACCGCCCCCCAGCCAAACACACACACACACACAACCCCCCCGGCCCTGCGCTCCCCACCGCCCCCTAGTGACAAACACCCCCCAGCCCTGCGCTCCCCACCGCCTCCTAGACACAAACACCCCCCGGCCCTGTGCTCCCCACCGCCCCCCAGCCAAACACACACACACATACAACCCCCCCGGCCCTGCGCTCCCCACCGCGTCCTAGTCACAAACACCCCCCAGCCCTGCGCTCCCCACCGCCCCCCAGCCAAACACACACACACACACACAACCCCCCCGGCCCTACGCTCCCCACCGCCACCTAGTAACAAACACCCCCCAGCCCTGCGCTCCCCACCGCCCCCTAGACACAAACACCCCCCGGCCCTGCGCTCCCCACCACCCTGTAATGACAAACACCCCCCGGCCCTGCGCTCCCCACCGCCCCCCAGCCAAACACACACACACACACACACACACAACCCCCCCGGCCCCGCGCTCCCCACCGCCCCCCAGCCACAAACACCCCCCAGCCCTGCGCTCCCCACCGCCCCCTAGTCACAAACACCCCCCCGGCCCTGCGCTCCCCACCGCCCCCCAGCCAAAGACACACACACACACAACCCCCCCTGGCCCTGCGCTCCCCACCACCCCAGCCGCAAACGCCCCCCCCCCGGCCCTGCGCTCCCCACCACCCCCTAGTGACAAACACCCCTCGGCCCTGCGCTCCCCACCACCCCCTAGTGACAAACACCCCCCGGCCCCGCGCTCCCCACCGCCCCCCAGCCGCAAACACCACCCCCCGGCCCTGCGCTCCCCACCGCCCCCTAGTCACAAACACCCCCCCGGCCCTGCGCTCCTCCCCGCCCCCCAGTCACAAACACCCCCCCGGCCCTGCGCTCCCCACCGCCCCCCAGTCACAAACACCCCCCCCGGCCCCGTGCTCCCCACCGCCCCCCAGTCACAAACACCCCCCTCGGCCCTGCGCTCTCCACTGCCCCCTAGTCACAAACACACACCCCGGCCCTGCGCTCCCCACCGCCCCCCAGCCAAACACACACACACACACACAACCCCCCCGGCCCTGCGCTCCCCACCGCCCCCTAGTGACAAACACCCCCCAGCCCTGCGCTCCCCACCGCCCCCTAGTCACAAACACCCCCCCAGCCCTGCGCTCCCCACCGCCCCCCAGCCAAACACACACACACATACAACCCCCCCGGCCCTGCGCTCCCCACCGCGTCCTAGTCACAAACACCCCCCAGCCCTGCGCTCCCCACCGCCCCCCAGCCAAACACACACACACACACACAACCCCCCCGGCCCTACGCTCCCCACCGCCACCTAGTAACAAACACCCCCCAGCCCTGCGCTCCCCACCGCCCCCTAGACACAAACACCCCCCGGCCCTGCGCTCCCCACCACCCTGTAATGACAAACACCCCCCGGCCCTGCGCTCCCCACCGCCCCCCAGCCAAACACACACACACACACACACACACAACCCCCCCGGCCCCGCGCTCCCCACCGCCCCCCAGCCACAAACACCCCCCAGCCCTGCGCTCCCCACCGCCCCCTAGTCACAAACACCCCCCCGGCCCTGCGCTCCCCACCGCCCCCCAGCCAAAGACACACACACACACAACCCCCCCTGGCCCTGCGCTCCCCACCACCCCAGCCGCAAACGCCCCCCCCCCGGCCCTGCGCTCCCCACCACCCCCTAGTGACAAACACCCCTCGGCCCTGCGCTCCCCACCACCCCCTAGTGACAAACACCCCCCGGCCCCGCGCTCCCCACCGCCCCCCAGCCGCAAACACCACCCCCCGGCCCTGCGCTCCCCACCGCCCCCTAGTCACAAACACCCCCCCGGCCCTGCGCTCCTCCCCGCCCCCCAGTCACAAACACCCCCCCGCCCTGCGCTCCCCACCGCCCCCCAGCCGCAAACGCCCCCCCCCCCGGCCCCGCGCTCCCCACCGCTCCCCAGTCACAAATACCCCCCCCCGGCCCTGCGCTCCCCACCGCCCCCCAGTCACAAACACCCCCCCCGGCCCTGCGCTCCCCACCGCCCCCCAGTCACAAACACCCCCCCCGGCCCCGTGCTCCCCACCGCCCCCCAGTCACAAACACCCCCCTCGGCCCTGCGCTCTCCACCGCCCCCTAGTCACAAACACACACCCCGGCCCTGCGCTCCCCACCGCCCCCCAGTCACAAACACCCCCCCCGGCCCTGCGCTCTCCACCGCCCCCAGTGACAAACACCCCCTCTAAACGTCCTCCAGGGCCGGCAACGTCGATGTTCAACTTCGACGTTGCTCAGCCCAACATCGAAATAGGCGCAGCGAGGGAACGTCTACACGTCAAAGTAGCACACATCGAAATAGGGGTGCCAGGCACAGCTGCAGACAGGGTCACAGGGTGGACTCAACAGCCAGCCGCTCCCTTAAAGGGCCCCTCCCAGACACAGTTGCACTAAACAACACAAGATACACAGACCTGACAACTGGTTGCAGACCCTGTGCCTGCAGTATAAATCCCCAGCTGCCGCAGAAGCAGCCAGAAGCCCTGGGCTAAGGGCTGCTGCCCACAGTGACAATAGAGCCCCGCAGGGGCTGGAAAAAGAGCCTCTCTCAACCCCCCAGTTAATGGCAACCATGGAGAACCCAGCAATTTCCATGTTGTAGGACGCAGATCGTCCACACAGTCCCTACTTTGACATTGAACATAGAAGTAGAACACTACTCCTATCTGCTCATGAGATTAGCAACTTCAACATCTCACCATTTAACATCAAAGTGAACTTCAAAATAGTTCCCCACGCATATAAACGTGACGGGTGCTATTTCGAAGTTGGTGCTGCTACTTCAAAGTAGCGTGCGTATGTATACGCAGCTAGGGAGAGTTTGTCAAGCCAGATTTACAGCTATGTGGCCAAAGCATAGGCAAGGCCATGGCACTCAGCAAACTAGCTCAACCAGTACTCATCCCTTGTTCCCTCCACAGGCTTTAAACCAGGGAGCCCTGTGTAATCAACGCCTTTAACAGCTACGGTGGCTGTCCTGTCCCCCACAACAACCCAGAGCATTGGTGACATCTCACAACTCCCGCTTTAAGTGTCAGCTTAAATTGTGATTTTACAACTACATGTTTACAATAGACCAAATCTCATGGCTAACTTGCTACCCATTAGGCTTTGCCTGAAAACGTATGACACATGCACATCTTTTGCATACTCAAGCAGATGACCTCTGACAGACTCAGTCCTCCCAGCCTTCAGCAGCGCTGCGTTCCCCTGCTCCCCATTCCCCACACTACCAAAGAGGGGGAACTGCTGCTGCCCCCCACTTGAGCAGCCCACCTCCTCATCCAGCAGCTGCTGCATCCTCCCCCCCCAGGAAAGGTAAGGGGCTTCTGAAAGCGGCGGTTGGGCCCCCTCCACAGGCCTCCTGCTGTGGAGTGGCCTGGGAGGGGTGAGTTTGGGCAGAGCCCTTCTTTTCCACCGGGGCTCCAGAGGGGTGGCTGCATAGCCAGGGGTGGGGTGTTAGGGTGTGCCCCTGCCCCACCCCTGCAGCCACCCCCCCTTACTGCCCCCCCACCCCCACCCAGCCGCCGCTGGGGGCCCCTCCTCCACCTGGGCCCCCTTCTAACCAGCTGCCCCTTCCTTCTCCCCCTGGTTTCTTGAAGGCTCTGCAGCAGCTGCTGTGGGCCCCCCCCCACCCTCAGGCGCACGTGGGCACCCCCACCCCCCCATTTCCACCAGGTTGGCTGTGCCCACGCCCCCTCCCACCCCCCTTTATTTTTCACTTCACCCAAGCGCCTGAGCCCCCCCCCCACACGCACAAACTTCAATTCCCCACATCCCAGTGCAGAAAAGGAGCCATTTTACCATCTTGTGCTGGGAGCAGCGGCCATCTTAGGTCTCACCTTCCCCTGACCTCACTGCCCTCGCTCTGCCCTTCCCCCATCTGACTGGGTCCTCAGCCCGGCCGGTGGGGGAGGGGCAGCCACGCCTCCACCCTTCCTTCCCCTCCACTCTCCTCCCCTCCCCCGCTCTCTTAAAGGCCCCACGCCCAACAAACTTCCCCCATCTTATAAACCCGCCACCATGACCCCCACACCCGCCGGAGGGTCATCCGGTGACCCCCTCCTCCCCTCGTCTTCCACTGTCACCCCTCCCACCCCCGAAACGGCGGCCCACTCACCCAGGGCCGCCCAAGACTCTGCCGCCATGTCGGCTGAGGGCGCGGGCGCAGGCTCCGGGGCTCCCACCACCTCCACCGCGGCGTCTTCCAGCAACCTGGCCCCGCACCCACCCCCCCAAAAGGGCAGGAAGGGCCAGGGGAAAGGAAAGGGCAAGAGCCCCGCCCGGAAGGCTAAACCCCCCGTGGCGGGGACTCTCCCCCCTGCTGCCCAAGCACTCGCCGCAGCCTCCCCTTCTCCCCTTCCCCCTGCTCCCTCCACCACCCCTGGGGGCCCCGACATCTCGGCCCCCAGGTCGTATGCCCAGGTGGCGGCCGCCGCCCCGCACCCTGCTCCTTCCGCCTCCGCCAGGACTACCATCCCCGACGGTCGCGGCCCCTTCCCCGCACTCACCAGGAGGTACGGGGTCCGCTGCCTCCTGGTGGCTGCCTCGCCCCATGTGGAGACCTACGTGCGGGCGTTGGCACGGGTGGTGGGGTCCGCGGCCGTGGTGGCGGCCTCCCGGATGTTCGGGAAGATCATCTTCTTCCTGGCTTCGGAGGCCGCCGCCCAGGAGGCGGTGGAGAGGGGCCTGGCGGTTGGGGGCGTGCACGTGCCCCTGGAGCCGCTGGAAGACCTGGGCGTGCGGGTGGTGTTCTCGTCCGTCCCGCCCTTCCTTCCCAACACCGCCCTTCTGCCTTTCCTCACCGCCCTGGGCCGGCCTTTGACGGTCCTGAGTCCCCTCCCCCTAGGCTGCAAAGACCCCGCCCTCCGGCACGTGCTCTCATTCCACCGGCAGGCCCGAGTCCAACTGCCGCCGGCGGCAGCACAGGGCGGGGTGGCCCAGGAGGGGACTATACTGGTGCCCTATCAAGGGGCCCAGTACCGGGTCTTCTACACCCTGGGGGAGGCCCGGTGCTTCGGGTGCCGGGCGGCGGGGCATGTCCGGAGGGATTGCCCCCTGGCCCGGCACGAAGGAGAGGAGCCCGGGACCTCCTCCGACCCGGGGGGCATCAGCCACGAGACCGGCGGCGCCCCGACTGCGACAGGCCCTGGGACCGCCCCTCCTCTTTTAGGCCCGGACGGATCCATCGCCGCTCGGGCGTCGGAGGGCGCCCGGCAGCATGGTGCCGGGAGAGAAGAAGCGGGCGCCGGCGCCCGAGTGGGCACAAAAGCCAGGCCCGTGGAGGAGAGGGAGGCAGGGCCGGCGGCAGGACCACAAGAGGGCCCACCCCAGGGCGGGCCGCCCCTCTCCCTCGCCGCCCCACCCCCTTCCTCCCTCCCTCCCTCCTTGTCGGCCCTATCCCCTGGCCCCTCCTCCTCTACTGCCCAGCCCGCCTCCTCGGAGGACTGGGTATTGGTGGGGGGGAAAAGGAAAAAAGGGGGTGCGCGCGTCCGGCACCCCACCCCGCCGGAGGACGGGGTGGAGGTGACACGCAAGGCACCCAAGAGATCCGCCAGCCCCGCTCCACCCGCCGAACCCCCGGCTGCCAACCATCTGCCGGGGGCGACGGAGGTTGCCGCCGCGGCGGCCGAGGAGATTGGCACCCCCCCGGCCCTGGAGCCAGAGCCAAAGGAGGCCGAGACGGCCCTCCCTGTGCCCGCACCCTCCTCCGACACCCCTCCGGCCGCTACCCAGGTGGCTGTAATGGAGCGCCTGGAGGAGGTGGTTCCCGGCCTCGCCCTCCTCTCACAGGAGGTCGAGGCCCTGGGCCTCACCCCGGTGGCCCTGGACATGGAAGGCCTGCTATTAGAGGCCTGTGGGCCGCCTTTGGACTCTCCCCCACCCCTCCCACTTTCCCTCACCCCTCCCACCAGCGATCCCTCACTTGCCACCTCCTTCTGCCCTGAGTTGTCCCAAGGGGCAACCCCTCCCCCAACTAGGGACGACCCCCCGGCGGAGGTCGGCCAGCCCCCAGACGCCCTAGGGGAATTAGGGCTCCCCTTGCACCCCCCCTTCGTCCCTGCAAATGAAAACCCCAATACCCTCTCCCCCGACCTGCCGGCGCCTCCCGCTGAGAGTGCCGGCACCTCAACCTCTACCCTGCCATTGCCTCAGGAAGCCCCCCTCCTGGAGACCTCCTTGGCCCATATTTCCGCCCTTGCTCCCACCTTGGCCTCACTGCTTGCCACCCCCGCCATACCCCTTCCCGGCCAATGCCCCGCTCCAGAACCCGCAATCCCCCCCACTCTTAACCCTCCCCTTCCTCCTCCCCCCCATGACCCCCCTCTTCCCCCACTGATCTCTACCTCCCCTGCCCCCATACCTCCCCCTCCCTTTTACCCCTGCCCACTCGTACCTGCCCCCGAGGACGTAACCCCTCAGGAGGCCCCTCTTGCACTGCCCTCTCCCAGCACCTCCGGGGCTGCTCTCCCTCCGCCGCCCTCATCCCTCCCAAACTCAGGCCCCAGTCCTTCCCCCAACCTCTTCTCTGGCCGGGGGGCACAAAAGAACGCGAGGCCGACGGGTTCTCAAGACCCCGAGACCTCGGCACCCCACGCGCTGGCGGGCGAGATGCGCCAGTTCTTGGAGGATGTTCGCGGCTCCAAGAACAAGGTTACTCTCGCCCTCCAGCGCTGGGGAGATTTTCATTCTGCCCTGGAGTCCGCGAGGGCCCTTCTGAGGGAGGGTAAGGGGACTGGGAAGAGGGACGCCGCGGTCTACCAACGGGCCCGTGGCTTCCGTGACGCCCTCGTCACTTTTGGCGTGGCTCACGGCTTGCTGCGTGGCCCCACGGGAACCGCCGGCGCTCCCTCTGGCGAGGATCCTCCCCAGCCCTCCAAATGGCGCCGTTCGTCTTTGCCACACTAAACGTCAGGGGCTGCGGGTCGGGTCTCCGCAGGTGCCGAGTGCTCTCCTTCCTCCGAGAGGGGGGGTACTCGGTCACCTTTCTACAGGAGACCCACACTACTCCGGCCGCCGAAGCCGAGTGGTGGCTGGAGTGGGGAGACGGGGTCCACTTTAGTCATCTCTCGGCCCGGCGGGCCGGGGTAGCGACCCTGTTCTCCCCAGACCTGCAGCCCGAGGTGCTGGGGAGCGTCGAGGTCGTGCCGGGCCGCCTGCTGTATCTCCGGGTGCGGGTGGAGGGGCTGCCTCTTCACCTTGTCAACATCTATGCCCCGACACTCGGCCCGGAGAGAACCCCTTTCTTCCGGCAGGCGGCGGCCTTCCTCGACACCATCGATCCTCGCGAGTGCCTGGTCCTCGGCGGGGATTTCAACTGCACCCTCGAGGAGCGGGACCGCACGGGGACCGAGAAGTGCCAGGCCGCTGCGGACGTCCTCAGGGAGCTCATTAACCGTCGCTCCCTGGTGGACGTCTGGCGCAGCCACCACCCGGACGAGGACGCCGGCTTCACCTACGTCCGGGTGGTGGGCCATAAATCTGTACACTCCCGGTTGGACTGCATTTACATCTCGCGGCACCATCTCTCCCAGGCCCACGCCTCCAGCGTACGGCCGGCCCCCTTCTTGGACCACCATCTGGTGGCCGTGAAGGCTTCCCTCTCGCCGGGGAAGCGGGGGTCGGCCTACTGGCATTTTAACAACAGCCTGCTGGAGGACGTGGGCTTCGTGGCATCCTTCCGGGAGTTCTGGCTGGCCTGGTGCGAGCAGCGGCACGCCTTTCCCTCAGCACGGCGGTGGTGGGACCTGGGAAAGGTGCGCGCGCGGCTCTTCTGCCGCGACTATACTCGGGGGGCCAGCTGGCGGCGGGATGCGTTGATAGGGCAGCTGGAACGGGAGGTCCTTGAGCTGGAGAGGCGTCTAGCCGCCAGCCCCGGAGATCCATCCCTCTGCGGCACGTACCAGGAGAAGCGGGACGAGCTCAGGACCCTCGACGCCCACCGGGCACAGGGGGCCTTGGTGAGGTCGTGGATCCAACTCCTGCGGGAGATGGACCGCGGCTCCCGCTTCTTCTACGCCCTGGAGAAAAAGAGGGGCGCCCAAAAACATATCCCCTGCCTCCTGGCGGAGGATGGCACCCCTCTTACGGATCTGGTGGAGATGCGCGAGAGGGCTCGCGCCTTCTACGCCGCCCTTTTCTCCCCGGATCCGACCGACGCCGACGCCTGCAGGGTGCTCTGGGACCAACTCCCGTCGGTCAGCACGGGTGACCGGGACCGGCTGGAGCTTCCTCTCACTCTGGCCGAGCTCTCGGAAGCCCTCCGTCTCATGCCCACCAATAAATCCCCGGGCATGGACGGGCTGACCGTGGAGTTTTACCGCGTGTTTTGGGACGTCCTCGGCCCAGACCTGCTCGGCGTCTGGGCCGAGGCCCTGCAAAGCGGGGTGCTCCCCCTCTCGTGCAGGCGGGCAGTCCTCAGCCTGCTACCGAAGAAGGGGGACCCCCGCGACCTCAAGAACTGGCGTCCCATCTCGCTCCTCAGCACGGACTACAAGATCATTGCCAAAGCCATCTCCCGTCGCTTGGGGTCTGTGCTGCAGGACGTGGTCCACCCCGACCAGACCTACACCGTCCCGGGCTGCACCATCTTGCAGAATTTGTCCCTGGTCCGGGATCTCTTAGAGCTTGGGTGTAGGGACGGCCTGTCGTTCGCCCTCCTGTCCCTGGACCAGGAGAAGGCGTTCAACAGGGTGGACCACGGGTATCTCCTAGGCACCCTGCAGGCCTTCGGCTTCGGACCCCGCTTCGTCGGGTTTCTCGGGGTGCTGTACGCTGCCTCGGAGTACGTGGTCAAGCTCAACTGGACCCTGACCGCTCCGGTCAGCTTCGGACGGGGAGTACGACAAGGCTGCCCGCTCTCAGGACAGCTGTACGCTCTGGCCATCGAGCCCTTCCTCTGCCTCCTTCGGCAAAGGTTGACGGGATTGGCGCTTCCAGAGGCAGGGCTGCGGCTAGTCCTGTCGGCGTACGCCGCCGACGTGCTCCTCGTGGTCCACGACCCAGGAGACCTGGCGCGTCTGGAGGCCTGCCAAGCTATCTACTCGGCAGCCTCCTCCGCCCGGGTCAACTGGGTCAAGAGCTCTGGCCTGGTGGTCGGGACCGGCTGGCAGATGAGCCGCCTCCCACCCGCGCTTCAGGCCATCCAGTGGAGCGCGGGTCCGCTGCTCTATCTAGGCGTCTTTCTCTCCGCCACGCATCCCTCTCCACCGGAAAACTGGCAAGGCCTAGAGAGCAGGGTCGCTGAGCGGTTGCGGAGGTGGACAGGGCTACTCCAGTGTCTCTCCCTCCGAGGGAGAGCGCTGGTGCTGAACCAACTCGTCCTGTCCATGCTCTGGCACCGCCTCAGCACCCTGGTCCCACCCCCCGGGTTCCTGGACCAGCTCCAGAGGTTAATCCTGGAGTTCTTCTGGCCAGGACTGCACTGGGTCCCTGCAGGGGTACTCCATCTTCCCCCGGAGGAGCGGGGACAGGGCCTGACCTGCACGCGCACTCAGGTCCATGTCTTCCACCTCCGGGCCCTGCAGAGACTTCTCAACACCAACAGTGCAGATAGTCCGGCATGGAGCACGCTGGCGCACGCTTTCCTCCGCCGTTACCGAGGGCTCCGATACGACCGGCAGCTCCTCTATTTATCCTGCAGAGACCGTCCGCGAGGCCTCTCGGAGCTGCCGGCCTTCTACCAGGACCTCCTCCGCACTTGGCGGCTGCTCGCAGCCTCCAGGTCCTTAGGGGCCACCGTGGGAGAAGACCTCCTCGCGGAACCCCTGCTACTCAACCCCCACCTTCGTGTGCAGGCGGCGGAGTCTCGCATGGTGCGCTGGAGGCTGGTCCTAGGTGGAATCACCAGGGTCGGAGACCTCCTGGACTACGAGCGGGGGGACTGGATGGAGGCCCCGGCGATCGCCCGGCGCATGGGGCTCTCCGACCTACGCTCCTCCCGTCTCGTACTCCAGGAGGTGAAGGCTGCCCTGCCCTCCACCGCTCACAGTTACCTCGGCCGGGTCCTGCGAGAGGGTGCACCCCGCCCCCCTCCCACTCCTAGCCCTCCGGACCTCTTCGTGGGCCCCCGGCTTCGCGATCCTGCCCGCCCCCCTTCCCCCCATCACCTCAGCCGGCTGCACACTTTCCAGCCGGTCCCCTTCCGAACCGCACCTCGACACCTTCTGTACGCGCTCGTGCTTCACACGCTCCACTTCCCCACCCTCGTGTCCCGCCCCGATCACAAATGGCGGGACCTCTTGCCGTCATCGGAGGGTGGGGAGCCCCGGTGGGCCGGCCTCTACTCCACCTTGGTCCCGCGGCCCGCCGGGGACATCAGCTGGAGAATCCTCCACGGAGCGGTGAGCACGGGCGTGTACCTGGCGCGGTTCACCCCCATCCCGGACACCTGTACTTTTTGCGGCACGAGGGAGAACCTGGCGCACATCTACATCGAGTGCGCCAGGCTGCAGCCCCTCTTCCGGCTCCTCCAGAACCTCCTCTTGAGGTTCTGGCTGCACTTCTCCCCACACCTTCTCATCCTCTCACACCCTATCCGTGGCCCCACAAAGTCGCGGGACCTCCTCGTCAGCCTCCTCCTGGCCACGGCCAAAATGGCCATTTACAAAACCAGGGAGAGGAGGCTGGCAGGGGGGGTGACCTGCGACTGTGGGGCCTACTTCCGTTCCTCCCTCCGCTCACGAATCCGAGCAGAGTTCCTCTGGGCGGCATCCACCAACTCCCTGGACGCCTTTGAGGAACGGTGGGCGCTGTCTGGGGTCCTCTGCTCGGTGTCCCCCTCTGGCTCCCTCATTTTAAACCTTTGACCCTCACTCTCGCTCCTGGTTTTTCTTTCGTTGTCCCCCGTATTTACTTGGAACCGGGCTGTTTTTAATAGGTCCCCTCTCATCGTGAGAGGGGCCTTGTAGCCGTGGGCAGGCTACGCCTGCCCACTCCCCCGGCATCCAATAGGTACACACACATATCAACAAGTCAACCCCCAAATTCTGTCCCAGGCTGAGGAAGACGCCTATATGCTAAAACATCGGTTGGCCAAGCCATGTACGGTAGATTCCTGATACACACACCCTCAATTTGAGTGAATCTTTGGTTGCCATGAGCTGGAGTGTTGAGGAATTGAGAGCTGTTTCCAGGCTGCCAAACTACTGATGGAGTCTGGATACTCAGTAATGCAATTGAAGCATCCCTGTTATCTAGACTTCAATTAACGAAACGAGGCTACGTCTGTAGGTGCCCCATTCTTTAAAATGGCCACGCAAAGGGTTGTTGTGAGGTTTATTAATGAAGTCTTGAAATGCATCTGCAGTGCTTTGTTAATATGCAGGCAGCAGCGGCGTTTCGAAATTGATGTGATTTGTAGCTCAGCGGCGTGTTCTGGCGCGGCTCGTTTTTAAAAACGTCCTGCCTGCTTCAAAGTCTTCTTGTTCCTAGGAGATGAGGGAAAAAGAAAGGAGCCCCGACGGGACGAGACGCATGGCTGGGAGACGCGTCCATTTCGAAGCGCTGCTGCTGCCCTCGTGCTAACGAAGCGCTGCATATGCATTTCAATGCCTCATTAGTAAACTTCGAAATAGCCATTTGCGTGGCACGTGTAGACACGGCCGAAGTGTGGGTGAGTCTGGTTGTGTACGAGAACCTGTTTTACTTTTCAGAAGCAGTTGTAATGGAGGTTTGTTTATTAGCTCTCAAGGGAGACTTTAATCATCCGGACATTTGTTGGGAGACCAGTACAGCAGCACACAGAGAATCCAGGAAGTTTTTGGAGAACGTTGGGGTTAACTTCTTGGTACAAGTGCTGAAGGAACCAACCAGGGGCCGTGCACAGCTTGAGCTGCTGCTCACAAACAGGGAGGAACTAGCAGGAGAAGTAGAAGTGGGTGGCAACCTGGACTACAGAGACCATGAGATGGTGGATTTCAGGATCCTGACAAAAGGAAGAAAGGAGAGCAGTAAAATAGAGACCCTTGATTTCAGGAGAGCAGACTTCGACTCCCTGAGAGAACTGATAGGCAGGATCTCCTGGGAAATGAAGACGAAAGGGAAAGGGGCACAGGAGAACTGGAAGTATTTTAAAGAAGTCTTACTGAAGGCACAGGAACAAACAACCCTGACGTGCAGGAAGGAAAGCAAATCTGGTAGGCAACCAGGTTGGCTTACCATGGAAATCCTTGGTCAGCTTATACTGAAAAAGGATGGGTATGAGAAGTGGAAACTTGGACAGATGACTAAGGAGGTGTAGAAATAAAGGGCTGGAAGATGCCGGGCAGTAATCAAGACAGCAAAGGCACAATTGGAACTGCAGCTGGCAAGGGATGTGAAGGATAACAAGAAGAGTTCTACAGGCCTGTTAATAATAAGAGGGTTATCAGGGAAGGTGTGGGGTCATTACTGGAGGAGAGAGGTAACCTAGTAGCAGATGATGTAAGAAAAGCTGAAGTACTCAATGGTTTTTCCTGCCTCTGTCTTCACAGGCAAGGACAGCTCCCACACTACAGCACTAGGCAATGCAGTATGGGAAGAAGGTGGACAGCCCTCGGTGGGGAAAGAGTGGGTTAAGAGCTATTTAGAAAAGCTAGATGCACACAAATCCGTGGGTCCAGGTTTAATGCATCCAAGGGTACTTAGGGAATTGGCAGATGTCATTGTGGAGCCTTTGGCCATTAGCTCTGAAAACTTGTGGAGATGGGGAGAGGTCCTGGATGACTGGAAAAAGGCAAACGTAGCGCCCATCTTTAAAAAAGGAAAGAAGGACAATCCAGGGAACTCTAGACTGGTCAGCCTTACCTCAGTCCCCGGAAGAGGGGAAAGTGATCAAGAGCAGTCAGCATGGATTCACCAAGGGCAGGTCGTGTCTGATCAATCTGATTAGCTTCTATGATGAGGTAACTGGCTTTGTGGATGTGGAGAAGTCAATGGATGTTTGAAGTGGAGTGCCTGTTCTAGGGCTGGTGTTGTTCAACATCTTTATTAATGACTTGGCTGAGGGGAGGGATTGCCCCCTCAGCAAATTTGCAGACTACACTAAGCTAGGGAGAGAGGTAGATACACTAGAGGGCAGGGACAGGGTCCAGAGTGACCTAGATAAATTGCAGGACTGGGCCAAAAGAAATCAGGTGAGGTTCAACAGGGAGAAGTGCAGAGTCCAGCACTTAGGACGGAAGAATGCCAGCCACTGTTACAGGATGGGGGCCGACTGGCTAAGTAGCAGCACAGCAGAAAAAGACCTGGGGATTACAGTGGATGAGAGGCCGGGTAGGAGCTAACAGTGGCCCTTGTAGCCAAGAAGGCTAACGGCATAGTGGGGTGCATTAGGAGGAGCATTTCCAGCAGATCTAGAGAAGTTATCATTCCCCTCTACTCGGCACTGCTGAGGCCACATCTGGAGTATTGCGTCCAGTTCTGGGCTGCCAGTATAGAAAGGATGTGAATGCATTGGAGTAGGTCCAGTGGAGGGCAACAAAAATGATTAGGGGGTTGGTGCACGTGACGTATGAGGAGAGGGTGAGGGATTTGGGCTTGTCTAGTTTGCAGAGCCGTCTGCAGCCCACAGAACCCTTGTCTGGCTGCGGGTGGCTTCGACGGGCTCTCCTTTCCCCAGATGGATCCCGTTCTGGCGCTCGGGAGCCGGCCCTGCCCCAGTTCACTGCCAGCGCCAGGCCCGAGCGTGGCCTCCACACTGCAGGGGCTAGTGGGCCTTTGCTTCCCTCTGCTGGGACCTGCCTCAAGGTCTGAGGCTGGACCTGACCTGGCCCCAAACTCAGGCCTTGTGATCGCCCGACCCTGCCCGCAGGCTGCTGCCAGGCAGTGCCAGCTGCCAGGGGAAGGGCAGTTCTCAGCCCTGGGAGGGAGCGTGGCTGGGGCGGGGGGAGCTGGGGTCAGGACTCCTGGGTCCGACTGCAGGACAGCTCCCCTCTGATTGTGGAGAGAAGACTGACCGGGGCTGGGGCCGATGGGGGGCTGGGGCTGGGGGGGGCAGGGCTAAGCAGCCCGGGGCTGGGGCTGACACCCAGCAGGACACAACGGGGGGCCCTGCCCTGGATGCAGGGTGCCTGGGCCAGGCCTGCTGCCTACCGTGTCCCAGACGAGCCCAGGACTGCCCGACTCCCCCTGAGCAGGGAGGCTCCGTGGCAGCTGCCTGGGCGTGGCACCGTGGCAGGGGCCCAAGCGATCCACAGGGCCGGTGTGGTTGCCGTGGCGTCGGCTGTCACGGGGACCTGGTGTCGTCGGGTCCTCCAGCGCGGCGTTGTCATGGTGATGGTCTGCGTGCTCGTCCTTGGGTCCCAGGGCCAGCTGGCCCATCAGCGTGGTCAGGCCTGTCACACGCCAAGCCCGTCAGGCAGGCTCCCCTGCCCCCCACCCCTGCAGGATCAGACCCCCAACCACAGCCCACCCCCGCGCAGCCCCTCGCCCGGCTCCTGCCCCATCCCAGCCTGACTCCCCATAACCCTCATCCTGGCACTGGGCTCTCCCCCCTCACAGCCCCTTGCCCGGCTCCTGCCCCATCCCAGCCCGACTCCCCATAGCCCTCATCCCCCCACTGGGCTCTCCCCCCTCACAGCCCCTCGCCCGGCTCCTGCCCCATCCCAGCCCGACTCCCCATAGCCATCCTCTTATTGGTCCAGTGTGCTGCTTGCCCCCCCACTGGCCGTTTGTCCCCTGTATTATGGCTGGAGGCAACACCAGCTCTCCATGGCTTGAGCCACCAGTTCTTCTGCTCAGCTCGTAGCAGTTTCAGCTTTGGGCCTAACTACAGCACCTACCAAGAAGGAGTCTCACAAAGGCTACGTCTACGCTAGCCCCTTCTTTCCAAAAGGGGCATGGTAATAAGCAAGGTCAGAACATGCTCATGAGGCACTACCATGAATATGAGGCACCTAATTAGCATAATGACAGCCACAGCAGGCTGCCCATGCAGTGCAGATGGGGGCCTTTGCAAAGCCCCTTATTCCTATTTGGTTTTAGGGGCTTTCGAAGACTAGGGGGCTGTGGCCGCACTTGGCCAAAATTTCGAAATGGCCGTGCTAATGGCCAAATGGAAGAATACTAATGAGGTGCACCTCATTAGCACACTGCCGGCCGCGGCACTTCAAAAGTGCCCCATTTTGCTTGTGTGTGGGTTGGCTACCATTCTCTTTTCTTTTTTGTAGAAAGAGGAAGTGTGTTTTATATTTTGCTAGTCTTTAAAGTGCTACTTGACTGCTTTTTGTTTTGATGGTTTCTAAAAGTTCTTTTGTGAGTCCCAGACGCAGAATGCACATGAAGGAATCCCTGTTTATCCCTCACTGGCCCACCACGCCCACAGCTCCTTTGTCCTTCCACCTCCAACTTCTGGCTCCCCCATGGAATCAGAAGTGGAGTCCAGTATGAGAATATAAGTGTTTCCACCATCTGGAGATGGGGAATTGCTGGCCCTCTCCTGCATCCTACATAGATTGACTGTGCATCTGTTTCACTTGGTCCTCACAGGGCTGCTCACATTCCCTGATAGTTTTCACTTTACTTGAACCAACTTCCAATTCCTCAGAAACTTTTACACTGCCTGCTTTGGACCCTTGCAGAGCACAGCCCGTGGTTTCACACTCAGGCAGTGTGTTCTGGCCATGAGGAGCTGAAACAAACTTCTCCCCAGGCAAAGGGCTGCTCTGGCTCTTACAGACAAACGCCTTTCCTGTTCACTCTCCTTCACCTCACTCCCATTTTCTCCAGTCCCTACAGACAGTTTGGAACTCTTTTCAAAGCAGACGCCCCCAGTTGCGCTACAAAGATGTCTGCAAGAAAGACCTCAGAGAGGTAGACATCGAGGTGGACAACTGGGAAGAACTAACAGACAACTGCAGCAGATGGAGGCAGGGGTTACACAAGGGCCTTACAGAAGGGCGAGATGAGGATCAGACAGCTAGCAGAGGAGAAGCGAAAGCACAATGACAACTTGCCAGACACCCACCACATCTGTGAGAGATGCAGCAAGGACTGTCACTCTCGTGTGGGTCTTCATAGTCACAGTAGATGCTCTAAATGAAGTCCCCAGTTGAAACTTTAAAGGGCGCCATCCATAGTCTATGTAGACTGAAGGATGCCTACCCGAAAATATCTGGCTTGGCCTTGGGAAGACTGTGTTTCAGAGACAGCAGGTCCCACCCTTCCTGCACCCTGGCAACCCTGCTCTCAATCAAAAGTGGTGACTACAGGACCTAGACCAAGATTTGTGGGACATTGTCCGCAGTGAGCAGAGCATCCTGGGCCATTTCTACCACCTGACAGAAAACACAAGGCTCAGGAATGGAAGTCAACCAACCACCCCTCTGAAAAACAAAAACATTTCTAGAAAAAACAATACACTTACTGCCCAGAGCAAGTAAATAAACCCATGCAGTTCACCTGCTACTAACAAAGGCCGTGTCTACACGTGCCCCAAACTTCGAAATGGCCACACAAATGGCCATTTCGAAGTTTACTAATGAAGAGCTGAAATGCATATTCACCACTTCATTAGCATGCAGGCAGCAGCTTCACTTTGCAATTGACACAGTTTGCAGCTGTACTGCTGGTCTAGACAGGGCTCCATTTCAAAAGGACCCTGCCTACTTTGAAGTCCTCTTATTCCTGTGAGCTCATGGGAATAAGGGGACGCTGAAATGGACAGGGTTCTTTCGAAAAGGAGCCCCATCTTGAGACACCACGTAGCAGTAAGGCACATCCATTTTGAAGCACAGCAGCAGCCTGCATGTTAACCAAGCACTAAAAATGCATTTCAGTCCTTGATTAGTAAACTTTGAGATCATCATTTGCATGGTCATTTTGAAGTTTGGAGAATGTGTAGAAATACCCATAAAACAACAGGCTTGCTATACCTGCTAAAGATCATATACTTTTATCTCAAACAGAGAAAACAAACCATTGATTGTACTTAAACTGCTCCAATCAATTTCTTAGCCTGAGCTGCAACAGGACAGCCTGGAGGCAGCTCTCAATTCCTCAACTCTCGTGGTCATGTCAACGAAAGATTCATGCAAGTTGAGGGTGTGTATCTCGGGGTCTACCGTATGTGGCTTGGCCAACAGAGGTTTTAGCATATAGGCGTCTTCCTCAGCCTGGGACAGAATTTGGGGGTTGCCTTGTTGATACGTGTGTGTAAGGAGTGTGCCAGCAGGAGCTCAGGACTGGGAAACGCTTTAGGGCCTGTGTCCTTCAGAGGTTATTTGCATGTATATCTCAATAGATGCATATGTAATACCCTCTCAACAAAGTCTGATGGGAGCAGGTGAAGCTGTGAGGTTTCATCTCTTGTCATGAGCATGTTCTTGTAAAGTCACAATTTATGCTGTCAGCCAGTGTAAGAAATGTGGGTTCTCACCCATGCTTCAAGTTGTTGTGCAATACAGGATAGTCACCATTACATATGTAGATATGGGTTGCGCAGGGATCCTTTCATCGGGGGTGGAGGATATAAACCTTTTTTTTTTTTTTGGAAGTGAAAGTGTTTGGTCAATGTGGGTTGTGGTTTTCTTTTTTTCTTTTTGAAGAAACCTTTGGAAATGTGGTTGCAGGTGTTTTTGAGCTGGGATTGCAGAAGGAGTGGGGGTTTGTTGTAATCAGCTTTCAGTAACTTTTCTTTATGGAAAAAGATAGAAGAAGTTCTTGGATTTTTGTAGTAAGCATGGGGTGGATGGTTGTTCTGGGGGTAATATAAGCTGTTGCAAAGAGGTGCTGTAGAAAGCATGGAATTTGTAGACAGGATTTTCATCTCCTGGACTGAAGCTGTATTTTGGAATGGCTATGCTAATAACTGAATGGAAAAACACCAATGAGGTGCTGAAATGTATATTCTGTGCCTCAGTAGCATGCTGCTGGACAGGGCACTTTGTGGCTTGGTTCCATGGGGATCCTTTTTGAAAGGCCCTTGCAGACTTGGAAATCTCCTTATCAGTGGATAGGAACAAGGGGATTTTGAAGTGTGCAGGATCCTTTGGGAAAGGACCCCCATGTAGCCAACCCACATGCAAGCAAAATGGGGCACTTTTGAAGTGCCGTGGGCGGCAGTATGCTAATGAGGTGCTGAATATTCATTTCAGCACCTCATTGGTATTCTTCGATTTGGCCATTAGCACGGCCATTTCAAAATTTTGGCCAAGTGTGGCCACAGCCCCCTAGTCTTCAAAAGCCCCTGAAACCAAATAGGAATAAGGGGCTTTGCGAAGGCCCCCATCTGCACTGCATAGGCGGCCTGCTGTGGCTGCCGTTATGCTAATTAGGTGCCTCATATTCATGGTAGTGCCTCATTAGCATGTTCTGACCTTGCTAATTACCATGCCCCTTTTGGAAAGAAGGGGCTAGCGTAGACGTAGCCTTTGTGAGACTTCTTCTTGGTAGGTGCTGTAGTTAGGCCCCAAGGTGAAACTGCTATGAGCTGAGCAGAAGAACTGGCATCAACAGTACTTACCAAAAGAGGGCAAAACAAGTTAGACTCTGACAAAGGTTCACATCCCCCATCTGATCTGACTTGGATTTTCCTCTTTTGACAACTGCTTTTGGGACTGGGCCATTTCCGGCTGGCTGAATAGACCTCGTCAGCTCCGGCCCTCCCTCTTACTGGGACTCCGCTCTCTAAATACCCCTCTGAAACCACCCCCCCCAACTCATGCACCTGACAAAGCGGGTCTTTGCCCACAAAAGCTTATGCTCCAAAATCTCTGTTAGTCTATAAGGTGCCACAGGACTTCTTGTTGTTCTCGAAGCTACAGACTAACATGGCTCCTCTCTGATATATGCCAAGAACGAATCATGCCAAACCAACCAAATTTCCTTCTTTGAGCGAGTGGCTGGGGAGAAGCTGGGGAGCAGCGCTATATCTAAAGAACACTTTTTACATTGTGATGCCAAAAAAGGCTATTCCTCCAAATCAGCTGCTGGTATGGCATTCTGACACACCAGAGCCGTGTCTACACGTGCACGCTACTTCGAAGTAGCGGCACTAACTTCAAAATAGTGCCTGTCACGGCTATACGCGCCGGGCGCTATTTCGAAGTTAACTTCGACGTTAGGCGGCGACACGTCGAAGTCGCTAACCCCATGAGGGGATAGGAATAGCGCCCTACTTTGACGTTCAACGTCGAAGTAGGGACCGTGTAGTCGTTGCGCGTCCCGCAACTTCGAAATAGCGGGGTCCGCCATGGCGGCCATCAGCTGAGGGGTTGAGAGATGCTCTCTCTCCAGCCCCTGCGGGGCTCTATGGTCACCGTGGGCAGCAGCCCTTAGCCCAGGGCTTCTGGCTGCTGCTGCGGCAGCTGGGGATCCATGCTGCAGGCACAGGGTCTGCAACCAGTTGTCGGCTCTGTGGATCTTGTGTTGTTTAGTGCAACTGTGTGTGGGAGGGGCCCTTTAAGGGAGCGGCTTGCTGTTGAGTCCGCCCTGTGACCCTGTCTGCAGCTGTGCCTGGCACCCTTTTTTCGATGTGTGGTACTTTGACGTGTAGATGTTCCCTCGCAGCGCCTATTTCGATGTGGTGCCGCGCAACGTCGAAGTTGAACATCGACGTTGCCAGCCCTGGAGGACGTGTAGACGTTACTCATCGAAATAGCCTATTTCGATGTTGGCTTCACGTGTAGACGTAGCCCAGCATGCCCCACATTGCTGCCTTTCAGAATTAGCTACCAGTGTTCCTGGAGCTCATCCACGGAGGTGGGGATTCACTTGGTCCTAGGGGGAGCTAGTTCTGAGTCTGGGGCTTCACCTGTCAGATTTGACTCCCTGACAACCTCTCCTTGGTCCTGGAGACAATCCCTGGTCCCTGTGCAGTGCCCCACCTTCACACAGCCTCTACGCACACATAAGGGGCAACCAGCTCTGACAAACACCTGCTTCTTGGTACAGCACCACCACCGTCCACACCCTCTCCCGACACTCAATATCACGAGCATCTACATGTACATTTGCACGCTGCCCAGAGGCACAGCAGCAACATACACACCCCACCTTTACACACACACACACACATCCTTTCATACAGCACCTCCACACACACACACACCCTTGGCCGTACGCACCACACTGGCTCCAATGTTGCTATCTTGGCTCTGCACCCAGTGCTGTCAGCACACCCACCTGCCCCCTGCCCTTCCCCGTTTCTTTTGTGGCCCCACGACCACCCGCTGCAGGCATCTGCTAGCGGCACAGTCCCACTTGAGGCAGGAGAGACAAGGTATGGTGGGTACACCCCACACAGCCCCCTCCCCCTGCCAGCATAAGCAGTGTGTTGTTACTGTTGCTGTTACTGTGATTATTTATGTACTTTCCATTGTTCTACAAACTAACTACCATGAATACATGAGGGGTGCAATTTTATATTCTTGCCTCAGGTGCAGAATTAGCTAGTTAGGGTACTGAGATTGTCACAGAACCTACTACTGGAGAGAGCAAGAAGGATTTTTATTCTGGAGTAAAAATGAGTTTGTTCTGCTCTGAATACATCAGCACAGAGATCTCTCCTGAAATAGAGGTGCTGGTCAATTTCACAGCTGAATCAGTTGCTCATAACCTTCACAATTACTGACATTTACTATGCTTATGGTTATACTAGAGAGGTTTGTGACATAGTAGGGCATGCAACAAACTAAACATGGATCAAATGCATCAACGTTTCAAATCCATCACAGAATACACCACCTTGAAGAGCGAGTACAGACACATGTTCAAAATATTCTTTAACTCAACTATTTCTAACTATTCATAGCCCGAAATCAGCCACACATGCAACATTTGGTTCAGGTCTCCAAATGTTGCTTGTCATGTTATGAATTTCACATCTGTAACAATATTTTACAAGTATGATTTTATTAAATAATTGAACCAATAAATAATTGAAATTCAATGGATCGATTGCAAAATGCAAAGGAGAATAAATAGCACCTTACAGGATTAGAAGGAAACATGGGCCTGCAGTTGTACAAAAAGATGAGCAAGTTGAGGGAGGCAGCTCCAGAAAACAGACTCCTCTCCTTGCCAACCCCTTGGGGCAGAGATGCTGCATTTAAACCATGTTCCAGCTGGCTCCATCCTTCTGTCCCTGACCTTGCACAGCAGGGGATGGGGGGCTACCTGCCAGCCCAGGCAGGCCAGGAAGCAGCACTGTAGCTGTTTCTCAGCATGAAGACTCCTGTGGGGTCAGCATTTCCCCTCACAGCCGCTCTGCAGAGCAACCATGGGAGCAGGAGGAACTGACCAAGCCTGTGCCAGGCTGGGACTCAGGCAGCTTTGACCAAGGAGGCTCGGCACCCTATTGCAAAAGGGTTACTAGGTAAAGGACTGACAAAGGGCCTTACTGCCGGGCCACCTCTGGGGAACTTTACTGGGAACATTCAGACAGGGTTACCCTACAGAAGAGAGAACATCCCTGAGGCGCAGCGTGCCTGTAACAGTACCCACTCGTTCCCACCGCAGTACCACCGGGCTCAGCAACCTTGGAGGCAGTGTTGAAAACTGACCTTCCATCCTCTCCAGCCTGAGTGCCGGTGATACTTTTAAAAGCCACTAGGGGTCCTTCTGACAACAGCTCCGTGAATAAACACGCGAGGAGGCAGGGCTCTCCCGCTCGGGGAGGGGGTTGGCCGTGTGAGACGGGCTTTTCCTACTCCCCAGGCGGCCTGGCTCTGTGCCAGCACCCGGCTGCCTGGGGGGAGGAAGGGCGGGGCTGAGCTCCCGCCTCACCTGCTGTTCTTGGCACGCGTGCTGTTCTTGGCACGCGTGCCGGCTCTGCGGAGCCCTAGCACGTCACACGCGCTCCCGTTCGGGCTGCTGGCGCCTGGCCCTTGTACCGGGGCTGTGGCGCACTCCGGCATCCACCCAGCGGCCAGAGGCGCAGGGCGCCGGCTCCCCCCCCCCCGCCCCCACGGGATTGCACACCGCCGGGCCGGGCGGGAAAGCCCCGTCTCTGGCGGGACCGGGGAGGGGCGGGGGGGGGGTCACTTGTTCATCCCTCAGTGTTTGTGACTGGGGGGCGGTGGAGAGCGCAGGGCCGGGGGGGGTGTTTGTGACTGGGGGGCGGTGGGGGGCGCAGGGCCAGGGGGGGTGTTTGTCACTAGGGGGCGGTGGAGAGCGCAGGGCCGGGGGGGGTGTTTGTGACTGGGGGGCGGTGAGGAGCGCGGGGCCGGGGGGGCGTGTTTGTGACTGGGGAGCGGTGGGGAGCGCGGGGCCGGGGGGGTGTTTGTGACTGGGGGGCGGTGGGGAGCGCGGGGCCGGGGGGTGGTGTTTGTGACTGGGGGCGTTGGGGAGCGCGGGGCCAGGGGGGTGTTTGTGACTAGGGGGCGGTGGGGAGCGTGGGACCAGGGGGGTGTTTGTGACGGGGGGGCGGTGAGGAGCACGGGGCCGGGGGGGGTGTTTGTGACTGGGGGGCGGTGAGGAGCACGGGGCCGGGGGGGGTGTTTGTGACTGGGGGGCGGTGAGGAGCACGGGGCTGGGGCGGGGTGTTTGTGACTGGGGAGCGGTGGGGAGCGCGGGGCCGGGGGGGTGTTTGTGACTGGGGGGCAGTGGGGAGCGCGGGGCCGGGGGGGGGCATTTGCGGCTGGGGGGCGGTGGGGAGCGCAGGGCGGGGGGGTGTTTGCGACTGGGGGGCAGTGGGGAGCGCGGGGCCGGGGGGGGGCGTTTGCGGCTGGAGGGCGGTGGGGAGCGCAGGGCGGGGGGGTGTTTGCGACTGGGGGGCGGGGGGGGAGCGCAGGGCCAGGGGGGTGTTTGTGACTAGGGGGCGGTGGGGAGCGCGGGGCCGGGGGGTGGTGTTTGCGGCTGGGGGGCGGTGGGGAGCGCGGGGCCGGGGGGGGGCGTTTGTGGCTGAGGGGAGGTGGGGAGCGCGGGGCCGGGGGGGGGCGTTTGCGGCTGGGGGGCGGTGGGGAGCGCGGGGCCGGGGGGTGTTTGTCACTAGGGGGTGGTGGGGAGCGCAGGGCCGAGGGGTGTTTGTCACTAGGGGGTGGTGGGGAGCGCAGGGCCGGGGGGGGGCGTTTGCGGCTGGGGGGCGGTGGGGAGCGCGGGGCCAGGGGGGGGCGTTTGCGGCTGGGGTGGTGGGGAGCGCAGGGCCGGGGGGTGTTTGTCACTAGGGGGTGGTGGGGAGCGCAGGGCCAGGGGGGGTTGTGTGTGTGTGTGTGTGTTTGGCTGGGGGGCGGTGGGGAGCGCAGGGCCGGGGGGGTGTTTGTGACTAGGGGGCTGTGGGGAGCGCAGGGCTGGGGGGTGTTTGTGGCTGGGGGGCGGTGGGGAGTGCGGGGCCGGGGGGGTTGTGTGTGTGTGTGTGTGTGTGTGTTTGGCTGGGGGGCGGTGGGGAGCGCAGGGCCGGGGGGGTGTTTGTGACTAGGGGGCGGTGGGGAGTGCAGGGCTGGGGGGTGTTTGTCACTAGGGGGCGGTGGGGAGCGCAGGGCCGGGGGGGTTGTTTGTGTGTGTGTGTGTTTGGCTGGGGGGCGGTGGGGAGCACAGGGCCGGGGGGTGTTTGTGACTAGGGGGCGGTGGGGAGCGCAGGGCTGGGGGGTGTTTGTCACTAGGGGGCGGTGGGGAGCGCGGGGCCGGGGGGGTTGTGTGTGTGTGTGTGTGTGTGTGTTTGGCTGGGGGGCGGTGGGGAGCGCAGGGCTGGGGGGCGTTTGTCACTAGGGGGTGGTGGGGAGCGCGGGGCCGGGGGGGTTGTGTGTGTGTGTGTGTGTGTTTGGCTGGGGGGCGGTGGGGAGCGCAGGGCCGGGGGGTGTTTGTGTCTAGGGGGCGGTGGGGAGCGCAGGGCTGGGGGGTGTTTGTCACTAGGGGGCGGTGGGGAGTGTGGGGTCCCGGGCTGTTTGGGTCCGGGGATCGCGTCGGGTGCAGGGGCCGGGCCACCAGGCCACACTAACGCCCCTCTCCCTCCCTCGCAGAGGTCCCCCTGGCAGCAGTGCCCCAGCCCACCACAATGTTCCACGGGATCCCTGCTGCACCTGGCCCAGGAGGTGAGTCCCGCTGGCCCTGCCGCCGTGGGGAGCAAGGGGCCCCACAGCACCACCCCATGGCCTGGGCTGAGACACAGACTGGCCCGGTCGACACCTGACAGAGCCCTGCTTGCTGGCCATGAGCAGGGCTGTGACCCAGGCCCACCCCGCCCCTGGCCAGAGACCCAGTGACACCGTGGGCTCCAGCTCCCCTCAGGGGACTTCCCGCCCTCAAAGTCCCCCGGGGTCAGGCTAGCGGGGCTGGGGGCAGCAGAGTGGTGGGACACTGGGCTCATGGGAGGGTGGGTATCACGGCCACAGAGGCAGGTTACGAAGCAATGGCTCAGTCTGCATCAACAGGGGTTAGGATAGCACAGCAGTTCCCAAATTGGGTTGGGACCTCATTTTAATGAGTTTCCCTGGGTTGGCTTAGATTTGCTGAGATCGAAGCCAGACAAAGGGCTTCAGCCCTGTGCAGTGGGGCTCAGATTCCAGGCCCCTCCTGGGGCTGCAGCCTGGGTCCTCAGCCTCTCCTTTCTTCGGGCAATGGGGCTGGTCTTTTGTTCCCCTTACTCGCACCCCTGGTGGCAGGGCCTGGGTTTTGGCTGAGGCATGTGTCTGTGCATTACTTTTTCTTGGCAGAAGTGGATTGTACAGCAATGAAGTTTGAGACCCCCTGAGATAAAGAACAGCTTTCCCACACTGAGGGTAGTTAAGCTGTGGAGCAGGTGCCCCAGGGAGGTTGTGGATCCCCATCAGTGGAAGTTGTTAAGAATAGGCTGGACAGATGCCTGGAAGGGATGGGCTCTGTTTACTTGGCCCTGCTCCAGTGCAGGGGCTGGACTCAACTTCTCAAGGACCCTTCCAGCTCACAATCTGATTCTCCCTTGTGAACTGTGCTGGGTTCTCTGGCCTGGAGCAAGGGGCGGTGATCAGCAGGAGGGGCGGGATGGAAGAGCGGAGCAGGCTGTAGAGGTCCTGGGTGCTAGCAGTATCCCTGTAGCTAGTAGGCTAAGGAGCTGTGGACGTGGTCCTTCCTAACACCGGGTTACCAGGAAGGTTTTGCATTGTGGGCGTCACTGGTAGGCCCCTAGCTATAAGTGCTAGGTCTGTTCATGGATTTCCTCTTTTTCAGCCCCAGGGAATAAGCCAGAACTGTACGAGGTGAGTAACACTGGTCACGTTCCCCTCCTCGTCCTGTCTCTGGCACAGGAGGCAGAATGATCTTCCAGCGTACGTCGGGTTTGGCTCTGCAAACGGTTTCACAGCCCTCAGTGCTGGAGCATTCAGGGGACCCCAGCTCTTGAGGTGATTCCCAGCTCCTTACCTCCATCTCAGTGTGGGTTTCTCTGGTCCCTGTCTCCTCTACCCTGTGGTGAGGATGCAGGAGGTCCGTATCTGTCATCTCCGTCCCCACCTGCTTCCAGCCTGTCCATTTGTGCAGCTGACCACACACTGTGCGGGTACCTGACAGGCTGTGTATCTGCTCTCCTTGCAGGAGGTGAAGCTGTATAAAAATGCACGGGAGCGAGAAAAGTGAGTCCATCCCCAGCCGAATGGGTTCCCATGTGGTACACAGTTCTGTGGGGCTTGGGAGTGCTGGGAATTCAAGCTGTTGTCTGCAGTGAGGTCCTTGCTCGGGAGATGCTGGGGCTGATGGTGCAGGGAGCTCTGCGTTCTGATGCTCTTTCCCCGCGCCAAGCTAGGAAGGACCCAAGAGCCCTTCTGCTCCGCCTCTGCCATTGGCCAGGGCAGCCTGCGGCTGAGAAAGATGCAATAGGCGGAAGGGTCTTCTCCAGAAAAAGGGAGTGCTCCTGCTGGGCTGTGGAGCATGAGAGCCCCTGTGCTGTTCCCAGGGACGCGGGCGCGTGTATAACGGTGGGGGTCACAGGCTATGCGCCTTCACGGGCTTCTGCGCTTGGGTTTCAGGTACGATAACATGGCTGAGCTGTTTGCGGTGGTGAAGACGATGCAGGCTCTGGAGAAAGCCTATATCAAGGACTGTGTCTCTCCCAACGAGTGAGTCCCCAGCTGGGTTTTGTTTCCAGCCTGGTCTCTCCCAGGGGAGCCAAGCGGATGCAGCAGCAGGAGCATCTCCTGCAGGATGCGTCGTTACCGAGTGGAGCAGAGTGACCTCCCCTCCCCAGGGCACTGCGGACACACTGGGGAGGGGGCTCAGAGAAGCATCAAAACAGCCCCTTAGTCCCCCCTCAGGCCCTGCCCACTTCCCCTGGGGGCCAGGCAACATTGCTCCATGCAGAGGGTCTCCAGTCAGAGACCCTGGGGAGCCTCCCCTGCCATGGGGGCTGTTACAGTGTTCTCCTTTCCCTGGGGACCTGCTTGTACATCCTCGACCTCCGTGTTCCCCTCCTGCTTGGCATGAGCCACTCCAGCTGTTCTTACTCCATGCACTGCCCCAGGTACACCGCAGCCTGCTCCCGGCTCCTGGTCCAGTACAAAGCTGCCTTCAAACAGGTACAGGGATCCGAAATTGGCTCCATCGATGAATTTTGCCGCAAGTTCCGGGTGAGTTCAGCCTCCAGCAGTACAGCTTTTGGGGACTCTGGGACAGGAATATCGGGGGGCTCCTAGAACAGTGGGGGCGGGGTGGGGGCTGTGTTGCTGCTGAGTTCTACATGTAGGCCGCATCGACACTAGTCCCCTCCTTTTGGGGCGAGTTGGGAATATGCTAATGAGGCACCACCGTGAATATGCAGTGCCTCATTAGCATAATAGTGGCCCCACACAATTGGAAAGCACAGCTTTTGAATTGTGCGCTACCTCTCTAGACGGGGGCTTTTTGAAAGGACACTCCTCCGCCCCCGGACTTTGAAAAACCCTTCTTCCTAAAACCAAATAGGAAGAAGGGGCTTTCGAAGTCCGGGGGGTCCTTTTGAAAGGCCCCTGTCTACATGGGCGGTGCGCGATTTGAAAGCAACAGTTTCAAATCATATGCAGCCACCATTATGCTAATGAGGCTGTGAGGGGGTTCGGGGTCTCCATCCTCTGCACCCCATCCGCAGGCAGGAGAACAGCAGGTTTATTAGGCAACAGGGCACAGCGTCGTACAGAGGAGTCAGTGCAGCCGGCAGAGACAGCCAGTCGAAGCCATGCTGGGGAGAGGAGGCCCTGAGGGGCCCCCGGAGCCGGGGTCTTGCCCCCTCCTTTGTCTCTCTCTCTCCCAGCCCCGACTAACTGTTTCCAACATCCAGTTCCAGTTCAAACCCCTCAGGCTCCACCTCCTCCTTTGTCTGCAGCCCAGGGGTGTCACCTGGTCGCCAGGTTACCCTCAGCAGGAGCCCCACGTGTACACACAGGTATCTCCCACTGCATCACAGAGGCACTGCATATTCATGGCAGCGCCTCCTTAGCATCTTCCCAACTCGCTCATTACCATGTCCCTTCTGAAAGGAAGGGGCTTGTGTAGACATAGCCCTACTGTGCCTGACTGACTTAGATGCTGGGGGGAGAGACTGCATAGATTTGTTTATTCCAAGCCTGGAGGAACCAGTGTGGTCACCCAGGCTGTTCCCCTGTGTCCCTCTGGCCAGAGCCCTGCCCCCAGCTCACTCCCAGAGCAGACCTGTCCCATGAGAAATACAGCCCGCCTAGATTTAAAAACTGTCGGTGCTGGAGAACCCACCAAAGGTGAATTACACTCTCACAGTCACCTGGCTTAGAGAGGGGGCCCCTGGGCTTGGGGGGGTGAGTGTGCGCGCGCACGCGCACACACACTCTCTCTCTCTCTTTCTCTCCCTCCCTCCCCTGGACCAAAGGCACTTCCACCTTGTCGTAATCATATTACCTTCGTATAAATCCCGTGTACTTCCACGTCACACCTGCAGCAGTATTCAAGGTCACCACATCTCTAAAAAGATGTATTGGAATTGGGAAAGGTACAGAAAAGGGCAGAAAACCGATTAGGGGTATGGAATGGCTGGGGTATGGTGTGGGGAGAGTAGTAAGAGTGGGATTTCTCAGCTTGGAAAAGAGGCGGCTTATGTCCAGAACATCCCAACTGGTTGGACAAAGTCGATAAGGAAGTGGTGTTCTGTCTTCCTTCTCCTAATGCAAGAACTAGGGGTCACCCCATGAAACAAACAGGTAGTGGGGTTAAAACAGACAGAAGGACGGATTTCTTCACACAACGCAGGGCCAGCTGTGGGACTCCCTGCCACAGGGCAATGTGAAGGCTGAGACTATAACAAGGCTCAAAAAGCTACTGGATACGTTCATGGAGAACAGGGCCACAAATGGCTGTTCAGCAAGGTGGACAGGGTGGTGCCTCTAGCCCCGTTTGTCAGAAGCTGGGACTGGGTGACAGGAGAAGGATCACCTTTTGGTGACGTGTTCTGGTCATGCCCTCTGGGGCACCCAGCACTGGTCACTCTCTGCGACCAGGCTGGGTGGCCCTATGTTCAGACCGTCTGGCCACGTTCTGTACTGTGCTCTCTTCCCCCAGCTTAGCACATGGAGTGGAACCCGGCTTTCCCTGGGAAATGCTCTTTGTTGGGGGTTATATGGTGCTTGTTACCCTGCCCTGAGCTTGCCCAGCCTCATTGTAACCCTCCTTCTGCTGCAGCTCGACTGCCCGCTGGCCATGGAGAGGATCAAGGAGGATCGGCCAATCACCATCAAGGACGACAAGGGCAACCTGAACCGCTGCATTGCTGACATCGTCTCTGTACGTTCCCGGGGCAAGGGGCTGTGCGCACTGTAATCCCGGCATCCTGTGCTTCTGGGACTTTGGCAGCTGGCCTGGCCTGTGCAGCTGCATGGCTGGTCCCCAGGGGACTGTCAAGGGCCCGCTGTCCTGGCTTGCCCCCACCCTCCCAAGAGGGCTGGAGTGAGGTGCCCTGCTGCTAGCTTCCAGGCCATTGCTGAGGCACCTCTTTTCTCTTCCAGCTTTTCATCACAGTGATGGACAAGCTGCGCCTGGAGATCCGAGCCATGGATGAGGTGAGAATCATTTACAGAGGGACAGAGGATAAGACAGGGAGTATCTTACAGCCTTGGTATAAATCCAGGGTACACCCCCAGCTTGAATACTGCGTGCAGATGTGGTCGCCTCATCTCAAAAAAAAAAAAAAAAAAAAAAAAAAAAAAAAAACCACCCTTGGCTGTGGAAAAGTTTCAGAAAAGGGTAACAAAAACAATGGATTTGGACCGGGTCCATCTGAAGAGAGATTAAAAAGTCTGTGACTTTTCAGTTTAGAAAACAATAGATGAAGGGTGCGGGGACGACTAAGAGGTCAACAAAATCATGACTGGTGTGGAGGAAAAATAAGGAAAAGGTATTTACTTGTTCCCACCACACGAGATCTAGGGGTTACCCAGTGAAATTAGCAACAGGGTTACGAACAAACAGGATGTATTTCTCATGCAGTGCACAGTTCACTTCTGGAGCTCCTGGCCAGAGGATGGCGTGAAGACCAGGACTTTATCAATAGAGTTCCAAAAAGAGCTAGATCCATTCAGGGAGGTGAGGTCCATCGGTGGCTGTTAGCCAGGATGGGCAGGAATGATGGCGCTAGCCTCCGTTTGTCAGAAGTTGGAACTAGATGACAGGAGATGGACCACTCAATGCTCAGCTGTTCTGTTCGCTTCCCTTGGGGCACGTGGCATTGGCCACTGTCCGAAGACAGGGCACTGGGCAAGATGGATTTTGGTCTGACCCGGTGTGGCTGGTCTTCGGAGAGAGAGGGGGACAAGCTAGGGGTGCATGGAGGCTTCACTGCTGGCAGCAGCGCCTGAAGGGGGGTGGGGCTTTCCCAGCTGGGCCCCAGGCAGGAAAAGCAGAAGCTCCATGCTTTTGTGCATCCAGATCCAGCCAGACCTGCGGGAGCTGATGGAGACGATGAACCGCATGAGCCACCTACCTCTTGACTTCGAGGGGAGACAGAAAGTGAACCAGTGGTGAGTAGGGTGCTCTGGGGCCCCTGCCCTCTGCAGGAGCAAGCCCGGGTCCTGACCCAGCTCTCCAGGACAGGGCCTGGACCTGCCTTGCCCCATGGCGCTCCTGCCAGTCTGAGGGCATGGGGGAGCGCAGAGTGCCTTCGGGCCCAGCTCCATCAGTCTGCTCCCTCTGCAGTGGGAGGTGCTTGTCCCCAGCCCTGCTCGCCATGTCTGATCAGGGGCCTGGTTGCGGGGTGGGACCGTGGCCAGAGGAGCTACCAGCTTCCTCCTAGGCCAGCACTCAGGGCGACAAGTCATGGCTCCTGCTAGGTCCCTCCAGTACTAGTGCAGGTGCAAAGTGCAGCCCAGCAAAGGGCCTTCTTCCTGCTCTGGGGGCCAGGCCTGTGCCTTGACTCTCCCCGGCAGGCTGCAGACGCTGAGCGGCATGTCTGCCTCTGACGAGCTGGACGATTCCCAAGTGCGCCAGATGCTGTTTGATTTGGAATCCGCCTACAATGCCTTCAACCGGTTCCTGCACTCCTGAGGCTGGGCCCTGCGCCCTGCCTGGTCCTGAGGAGCGCCCTCCCACTGTAGCAGTCCAGCAGGCTCCAGGCCCTTTCCCCTAGGCTGCTGTTGGGGGCAGGAGGCTGGGAGTGGTGCACTGCAGCCGTTCCCGCAGCAGGGTTAGGGCTGAGTCAAGGTGAACTGTGCTGCTGCAGGGCACATTCACACTGGGCCAGCTCCAGCCAGCCTGTCTCCTCTCCTCCCTCCCCGTGAGTCCTGCAAGCAGGGCGGGAGACTTGTACACCTGCGGTAATAAACCCCCATGCTGGCTAGCCTGCGGTGCTGTGGCTCTTGCTGGGTGGGAGAAGCAGGCACAGCCACTGCACCTGTACTCAGGGCCTGGACCAGCCCATCAGCTCAGATTTTCTGGGTGCCACAGCAGCTGGCTAAGGCAGGGCGCTCCACCCTTGCTGCCAACAGGTCATGCCCCAGGCTGCAGGGGAGCCTGGGAAATGAGGGTGGGGGGTGTCAAACAGCTGTCCAGAGGGGGAGAAGGCTGGCAGGGTACAGAGCTCTGGCCCAAGCAGCAGAGGGCCAGGTCTCTGCGTCACTGTCTGCAGGGTGGCACAACACAGGCCTGGAGCAGAGGAGACATACAGCACTTTATTGATTGGTTTCCCAGGCCCCTGCACCAGGCAGAAGCCCACCCTGTGCGGCCAAGAAAACACCAGCCAGCTAATAAGTCTGTCTGAACTAGTCCAGTGGCCACTGGCAGGGCAGAGCTAGAACCTGTACAGCTCGGGAATGGGGGACAAATAAAATATCACCCTCCACCTGTGTGGGGAGACGCGCAGTAGGGAAGGGCTCTTCTGCAGGTGGCCGCCTTCAGTCTCTGGCAGCTTATTTCCCCACGCTGGCTTCAGAGCCTGCTCCAAGGCCAGTGCTGCCCCAGGAGCCAACCCCCCAGCCCTGCCAGCAGCCCCAGGGTTCTGCTGCGCAGGTGTGACTGCAGCTGGTGAGACACCACAGGCTGGAAGCCAGCTCTCCGGGGACACTCTGGGACTTGCCACCCCTCTCTGTTAGCAGCACAGGCCCGGTAGCTCATTGCCTCCTGGGGACACAGCCGAGGCCTTGGTTCCAAAGCCCAGGGACCCCCATGGGGCAGAGTCCTGCAGCGTTCTGGTGCTCGGAGCCCGAGGCAGACAGGCCCAGTTCCGCAACAGCAGCCGGGGCCCTGCCTCCTTTGGTTACGACGGGACCAGCAGCTCCCTTCTCAGCTTGCACTGGTGCCAGGTGGGGGGAAGCTGCAGGGCTCTGGGCCCCCAGAAAGAACAGGTTGTGCAGCAGCAGCAGCCAGGTCCTGCCCCTCCCCATGGGCCAGGCCTGAGTTCTGAGTGCAGAAAAGTCGCTGGCACAGGCCGGGCACCGTGCCTGGTTCCTCACGTCTGCCCAAGTTCCCTCTGCCAGCAGCCACAGCCCCAAGCAGGATGGGCCTCTTGTGTGCTCCAGCTGCGAGCGGTCGGGCACTTCAGATGCTCTTACAGAAGAGCTTGTGGTGCTGCGTGACTGCGCTCAGAGAGGTGCCCGGGGGGCCAAGCCAGGACTCACCCACGCCCCGCTGGTTGCTGCCGCTCAGCTGCCGGCTGCAGAGCCGCAGCTCACGCACGTTGGCAGAGACCCGGGCCCACGTGGTGCTGTCCAATGGGCCTCGCACCCTGCAGCCTGCGGGAAGGAAACAGGCCGTTGTAGCCACTGTGGCGCACTGAGAATCCTGGACCCGGCCCAAGAGGGGACAGGCTGGGTGACCCCCCTTGTGCCCTTTCTATCAGCTGCAGCCCCTCACTACTCCAGTCCTGCCTCCTCTGCTCTGCTCTGCTCTGCACACCACTACGGAGAGAGAAGCAACTCGGCAGCGCCAGCCAGGCCGGGGGCTCTGCTGGATCAGGAGCAAAACTCCAGGGCTCACAGCCTGCCCCTGCCCCTCAGGATCACCTCTCAGTCCCTCCAGCGAGGGCAGGGTGATGCTCCCCCGGCCCTGCCAGGTGCAGGGAAGCAGGACCCCTCCGCAACCCAGGGATCTTGGAGCCCTTCACCCCCTCACCTGCCAGGCTGAGGTATTGCAGCCCCTGGCGCCTCTCCCCCAGCGCTGACAGCAGCATCTGCAAGCCCCCGCTGGTAACCTCTGGGTTCGCAGACAAATCCAGGGAGATCAAAGTGGGACAAACCAGGAGGCACCTGGGACCAAGAGAGTCAAACAGCCCCATGCCTCTCGGCTCACCCACAATGCACCGCTGCCCCATGGCCCACCCACTCCCTGGGGGCTAGGTGTTAGATGTGCGGTGTGCTGGCACTGCAGCCTTGGAGCGAGACCCCCAGGGAGCACAAGGTGCGATGGGGAAGGGAGGCAGCTGGACAGGTGTACTGCCTGTGAAGTGCAGTAGTAGAACCAGCAACTCCACCCGACCACCAATCCACGTACGCCCGGTTCTGGAGGCAGGTCCTGCCGCTCACCAGGCCTCCCACCCAAGGGCTTGTGGCTCAGACTCCCTTCCCGCTCCGCCTCTTTTTACGGGAGGGGGTTCACCTGGTGGCCCAGAAAAGCACAATGCAGGGACAGAAGGTGGCCAGTGGGCTAAAGGCGAACATGGCCACCTTACGTCTCACTCAGGCTCTCTTCCTACTATGTCCCCATGGGCTGGCTGCTGGGCCCAGCCACCCCACGGCTCCTACCCAGCAGGAGATCACTCCGCATAGGACCCAGCTGGGTGAAGGTTGGTGTCACACACCCACCCCATTACCTTCTGCCCCACAGCAAAGCCCCTGGCCCAGGGACCCCAGCGCTGCCCCTTTACCTGGCCAGCTCTGTGACAGCCTCATCATTCAGGTGGTTCCCAGAGAGCCAGGTGGGTGAGCGCACATCCCTGCTGGAATGGAACGGGGGGGGCTGAGCCCAAAGCCACACACCACAGCTGAGCCAGTCAGGGCCAAGCCAGCTGCGTGAGAGGCCCACAGCCCCAGGACAAAAGGGGCTCCCCTGCCACGTGCAGAGCTCCTGCAACTCCTGCAGCCAGAGAAGGGTTACTGCAGGACCCCCTTGCACCCGTACCTGTGTCAGGCACCTGACCACCGGATCCACGAGAGGCTCGCCTAGGCGGGCCGCCACCGAGCCAATCTCCAGCTGGCTGAGGGTGGCGTAGGGCAGACTCCTGAGCAGCAGCTGCAGGCCGCTGGAGCCCAGGGCATTGTGGGACAAAGCGAGGGTCTTCAGGTGCACAGCTCCTGGGCCAGGGGCATGCGGGAGAGACAGCGTGTTAAGAGTGAGCCAGCTGCCGTCTGGCCCGGGCAGATAAAGGAGGCTGGGAGCTTGGCGGAGGGCCTGTCCATAGCTGCCTAACTGGAAACTCAGGCACCCAACAGGCCTGCACTGGGAAAGAACGGCAGAGCAGGCTGCTGTGGGGCAGACCTGGCAGGGAACCCAGGGCGTGGTGGCTGTGGGGCAAGACTGAGGCAAGCCCAGGCCTGGGTAGCTGCGAGCTGTGGGGCAGAAGCTGGCAGAGAGCGGACAGGACAGCGGTCCGCATTCTTTCCATGAGTGGAACCATCCTCACCCCCAAGCTGTAGGCCCCGTCCCAGTGAATGGGGCCCTCCTGGCAGTGCCTCTGTGTCACAGGGGGGCCTAGCCTGTAGACCGTGGCGCTGGGGGAGGGGAGCCACAAGGGAGGGCACCACCTGTACCATGAGGCCACGCCTGCTGTGCCCCCACTCGGGGCTGGGGGAGTGCAGGGGCACTTACCTTTCAGGCTGTTGGCCAGCAGGAGGCGCTGGTGCTGCCCAAAAGCCTCAGAGAAGCCACAGGCCTGCAGCCGGAACGTGGTCAGGACCGGGCAGGCTCAAACCAGGCAGGCCAGGGCCTCGCAGCTCTTGTCCCCTAGGGGGTTCAGGCTGAGGTCCAGCTCTTCCAGGCTCTGGAACAACAGGGGCGGAGGAGTCACCCCAACCTGCTGGGCTCTGCCCTGTGCCACCAGACAGCCGGGGCTGCACCCCCGCTGGGAGGACCACAGCGGCAGCCTCAGCCCCAGAGAAGGGACGGAGCAGCAGAGCCCCCCCCATGCTACAGGGACCCTCACAACCAGCCCCTCCCCAGAAGGACCTAGGAGCAGGCACCTTGGCACCAGCATGGCCACAGCTTACCCCTCCCTGATCCGGGGAGCCCCTGGTGTCCATCAGGGCAGCCCTGGCAGGAGCTCATCAGGGCCCTTTACACCAGCAGTGCCAGAGCCGTAGCCCAGAGCGCCAGGATGGGCAGCTTGGGGGTCCCCGAACCTGCTTGTGTCTCTGGGGTTCAGGCGGGAGGCCGGGGCCCCTCCCACCTGCCGTTGAGGGGAAGGGAGGTGCTGGACACACCCACAAGCCAACCTGGAAGACCGCTTGGGAGGGCAGCCCTGCTGCCAGCGCGCGGAGCCCCTCAGCACCGAGCTGGTTGGCCGACAGGTCGAGGAGGGCCAGGCTGGGCATGGTGCCCAGCGTAGCCAGCAGCTCGGCAGCCAGGCCATCGTCCAGCCCCGTCCCAGCCAGCCGCAGCTGGCGGATGGAGCTGTGCAGCTTGAGGGCACGCAGGAGTGGGGTGAGGTGGGGTTGGTGCAAGGAGAGGCCACAGGTGCTGAACGAGGGGCCCGACTCCTGCAGCTCCATCATCTTCAGCAGAAGCCGGTGCTCGCCTGCAACAGGAGTCCATGAGGGAAGACCAGTCGCTGTGGGGCACCCAGACTGACGAGCTCCCAGCCAGCTGCTGCCTGGCCGGGGCTAGAGCCAAGCAGCCAGGGAGAGGGTGGGGGGCAGCCGCGACCGAGGACACCCTCCCCCTGCCCAGCACCACGTGGGGGGCAGCCGCGACCGGGGGCACCCTCCCCCCGCCCAGCACCACGTGGGGGGCAGCCGCGACCGGGGGCTCCTGACATTGCGCACCGTTCAGCGGATGCTGGACAGGTCTTCCCCTGGCATGTAGCACGGCCCTGGGGGTGCCAATCTGTCCACCCGAAGCCACATTCCACCTCTGTCCCCTTCCGTAGCTGGGCCAGTGACCCGGAGACTGAGGGACTTGCCCGAGGTCACACACGCAGACGGTGGCACAGCTGTGCCCAAGCCCCCTGGACCAGCCTTCCCACTGGAGCCCCTCCTGCCTGTCCCCCCCACGGGCCGGGTGGCACTCTCCCCAGCCGGCTGACCGCCCTGAGGCGCTACAAAACCCAGCGAGACCCTGTACATCCAACGGTTCCCACACGCAGGCAGGCAGCAGGGTCCGTGGCATCCCCTTACCCACGGCCAGGCTGCAACAGGCCTTGCGATACCGGTCGGCGAGCGGGGGCAGGTCCCAGGACTGCACCTCTGCCAACACCTGCAAGGCAGACGAGAGCCCTATGGGTAGGAAGGAAGGCCGGCTGGCTGGGCAGCACTGGCAGGCTCAAACACAAGGGGAAGGGCATCGCCAGTGAGGGGTGAAGCCAGACCTCCGAGCTCCCAGTCATCTGGGCCCTGCCGGTTGGTGCAGAGTCCACAGTGATGGGCCCCACCACGACCCTTCAGCGGCCTACAGGGGGACCTGGTGGGCTCAGCCCTGGAAGCGCCAATCCTGGCTCGGGTGCCCCTCACCTCCTCGTTGCTTTGCAGGACGTCCACGATGAGATCCTGGGGAGCCAGCAGTGCCCCTTCCTTCTTGAGGGTGAGCTGGGGCAGCAGGCCACAGGCCTGGTAGTGGCGCTGGACCGCCTGCTCTGCCAGCCACGCCACCGGGCATCTCTCGAGGCCACTGCAAGGGAAGGGAAGGGAAGGGAAGGGAAGGGCTGAGCCAGAGCGCCCCACCAGAACCAGGCCCCCAGCCCGCCCTCCCAGGGTGGGGCAGGAACAGGGCAGCCCCCCCCAGTGGCAGAGGGGAATGGCCCTGTTACCCCAAGTCCCTGACCCCCTGGCGCTGCCTGGGAGCTGGACCCCTCTGAGGGTGCTGCTAATGTTGCCCCAGACCCAGCTGGGGGGGCAGGACTCCCGGGCTCTGGGCCACGCTGGGAGGAAGGATGCGAGGCAGCTCTCACCTGTGCGGCACGGGGATGAGGAAGACGTTGTCTTGGACCCGGACCCGCACTCGGATGGGGGGTGGCCGAGTCGGGGCTGCAGCCAGCAGTGGGGCCTGGGAACAGGAGAGGGGAGTCAAGACCCAAGAGACAGCCCAGGGGACTCCCTTGCTGTTGTGCACCCCCAGCACCTCACCTGTGGGGCCTCTCCACTGCCGTCTACGGGCCTCAGACCAGCGGCTGGCTCCGGAGCCACCAGGGCCTGGCCCCCGCGGGACCGACCCAGCGACGTCCTGTCCACTATCTGGGTGAGGCGGCTTTGCCGGGCCCTCCTCTTCTGGGGCAGAGCAGCTGGGAAGGGGGCTGCGCCGTCGCTCTCAGACCCACTGGTGCCCCCTGAGTCCGAGCCCGACTCCCCCGGGCGCCGGTGGCTCCTCTTGCGGGGCTCCCGGCTCGCCCCCAGGTCATCCTCCAGCCAGTCATCCCCCACGTACTCCTCGGCTGGGATCAGGGCCGGCCTGGCAGAGGCCTCGGCCGGCACTGGCTCAGGGACCTGGCAGGACTGGGCACTGCCGACGCCACGGATGGCTGCTTCGTACTTGGCCTGCGCGGTGCCAGCAGGGGGCAGCCCAGGCTCTGCCCGCCCGAGGAACCCCGGCACCCGGCTCTCCTCCCCCGGCGCCCTCAGGCTCAGGAGCCGCTGCCTCTTCTTGACAGGCCGGAGCGGGGTCATGCACTCGTCCAGCTTGGCCCAGCACTCTGGCCCCTGCCCGCCACGCTGGGTCAGGATCCTGCAGGGCGCAGTCGCCTTCGTGGAGGGGCCCCCACTCTGGGGCTGGGGGGCCACAGCTGAGTGGGGGGGTGTCAGCGGCTCAGAGAGCTCCGCATCAAACAGCTGGCTTTGCGGCACATCCTGTGGGGGCTGAGCCACCTCTGCTGCTGGGCGGGAGACAGGGAACCCCGTGAGTTGGGCCCAGCCCCCAAGAGATGCCCCCCCACAGCACCACTCCCACCCGGCCTCACCTCGCCCCACCACCGCCTCCTTGAGCAGCTGCTCCATGGCTCGGCAGCGCTGGCGCGTCTCCTGGTCCAGGTCCCGGCCGTACATCCTCACCCACTCCCGGAGGGTGCCCAGAGGGCTCAGGCCCTGCGGCGGATAAGATGGAGGGGCTGAGCCTCAGGGCCGCCCCCAGAAACCCCACAGCTGTGCAGGGGTGCCGAGCCCAGCGCCCGCCCACAGGCCGCTGCTCCCCCACCTTGGCGTTCCTCAGCACCGCCGACGCGCCCCTCTGGAGCAGCAGCTCGGCCATGTCGAAGTGGCCGCAGTTAAGAGCGTCGTGCAGGGGGGTGATCCCCTCGCAGCCTGGGCCCCCGGGGTCATCGATGGAGGCACCACGCTCCAGCAGCAGCCGCACGATCTCTGGGCACAGGAGCCGGCAGTTACTGCTGGGTGGCAGCACCAGGGCCCCCTCCAGCCGGCCCCCATCACCCGTTCCAGCCCCTGCCGTCATCCGCCCCCCACACCGACACCCTCCCACCCTCCTCACCACTCACCCAGGTGCCCGTGGTTACAGGCCTCGTGCAGCGGGGTCCAGCCGCAGTAATCCCGCGGGTTCAGGGGGTGGCCCTGCCCCCAGGAGGAAAGAGACATGAACAGGCATGAGGGTTACGTGGGGGCCAGGTGCCCTGCTGGGCTTCATGCCAACTCCCGCAGGATCTCCCCCTCCAGCTGCCCTCCCTGCAGGCCAGGCCAGGAAGCGGCCCCAGTGCCCAGCGCCTACCTGGCTCACTCCCACGCACCCTGCAGGCAGGACACACTTGCTGAACGCGTCCCCTGCTGGGGGCTGTGAGGGCCAGAGCAGAGGGACGCCGCGACCCCAGCCAGCCGCCCAGCTGCCCCCACGGGCCGACGGAAGGTACCGCAGGGCGCCCTGCCCGGGAACGAGGAGCGGCTCCCACCTGCTCCAGGAAGAAATGGACCCGGCGCAGGTTCCCATCGATGCAGGCGCGGTGCAGCGGGGTCTCACCCCGGTCCTTGCGCCGGTTCCACTGCAGGGCACAGGGAGGGCGGAGGCGGGGTCAGCACTGCCCAGGGGCCCCAGATCAGAGCCACCCCCTCGGCCCCCCGCCCCGCGCAGCGCCCTGGGATCCGGCCTCGCCAGGGCAGGAGCTGGAGCGACGGCCCCACGGGGCGAGGACGCTGCGCCCAGGCCCAGCCTCACCTTGGCGACCCTGCGGCGGCCAGGCACGCTCTTGCTGTAGCCGTCCAGGTCATCTTCCTCCCCGTCTGGAACGCACAGGCCTGAGTGAGGCACCCGGCTCCAATACAGCCCCCACCCTGCCAAAGGGGGGCCCGCGCCAGGCAGACGCGCAGGGCTACAGCCTCACCCGGCCGGGACTCGGCTCCGGCTCCCTCCCCGTCCCCCCCAGCCGGCCCACTCACCGCTCTCAGACAGCTCCAGGTCGCTCTCATCCAGGGGCTCGCTGCTGTCCTCCTCCTCCTCCTCCTCCTCCTCCCCCCGGCTGTCCCCGGCGCTGCTCCAGCCCTGCGAGCGGCACAGGCCCTGAAGCCTGGCCAGCGTGTCGGGGGCCTCAGGGCGCCCCCACTTCTGCTGCAGGGGGTGAAGGTGCTGTAGGATTTGCCGCTGGGGGGGTGAAAGGATGGGCTGATCACCCTGCCCAGCCGCAGATGGGGTTGGGCGCTCCCAGGGCTGCTAGCCCAGGCCTTGTCAGCTGGGGGCGCTGGCCTTTAAGGCAGTCCCCAGGGCCCCCTCCAGGCCTGAAGGGGCCCTGCAGGGAGCAAGGCCAGGGCACTGACCATTGGAGCAGCTCCCAGGTCCCCCAGCCCCTGCCTAGCCCAGAAGCAGCAGCTCCCAGCACTGACCACTGGAGCAGCTGCCAGGCCCCCCAGCCTGGCCCAGCAGACAGGCTACGAGTGAGGGGAGGACGCTGGCTAGGCACTCTCGAGTCCAGCCCCAGCACCGCAGCTGCCCTGGGCGCCTTTCAGCTCCGAGCCCCGGCACCCCACGCCCTTCCCCTGCCTTTCTGCTGTGCTGGCGCAGGAGGAGCCGGGTGCAGCCTGGAATCCTGGGCGGAGTGAGGAGCTGGGCTCCCCGGCAGGTGAGCAGCACGGTCCCTCCCGGGCATGTGCCAACAAGGAGCAGAGCCTGGAAGCGGGAGGGGGCCAGAAACCAGCACTTTCGGCCACAGGCCCTAGCAGGGAGGTGTTGTGCGTAGGGCGGGGGGCTGGGAGGACTCCTGGGTGCCAGTCTCAGTTATCGCAGGCTCGGGGGACCCCGGGAGGGGCACTGCCAGCTGCCCAGCCTGAAGGGGGTGCTGCAGGCGAGCACTGGCATCCCCATTGGGCAGCAGCTTTGGGCCCGTCCCCTCACCTGCAGCCTGGGCTCCCCAGCCTGCTCCGCGCACCGGAGCGCGCTCTGAAAGCAGGGCTCCAGGGCCTCGTAGCCTTCGCCAGCTTCCTCCCTGGCCAGGGCGATGTTCAGCCAGGTCTTCCCCTCCTGGGGCACACAGACAATGGGATTAGCTTCCCCCCACCAGTCCAGCTCCACTGGCAGGGAGCCCACCCAGGGGCACGGGGTAAGTGACAAAGAGCAACTCCTTTGCCATCCTGACTCTTACGCCTGCCCCACGCTCCTTCCCTGCTCCCGAGCTGTGGGGCCCAGCCAGGCCCTGCTTGCTAGCTGAGCTCCCCTCCCGCAACTCCCCAGAGCACGGCCAAGCCCAGCACGGGGTCCCCAGGCCCTGCAGGGTGAGACCGGCGGGCTGAAGGCAGAGCCCAGGCCGCCCCCTCACCTCCAGTGGGTTTCCTCGCCGCAGCGCCAGCTCCGTCTGCTAGTGCTGGACCGCCCGGCCGGGCTCCCTCAGGTCCGCAAAGGTGGTAGCCAGAGAGACGTGGATCACAGCCAGCTCCTGCTCAGGCTTCTGCAGGGACTCGGCGTAGCGCAGCTGCCAGAGACACCGTCCACAGCATGCTGTGCCCGGGGTGGCCGCCCGCCCCCGCAGGGCTCGCCCAGCCCCATCCCTGCTGCCTGCAGGAATCTGAGCGGGTGCCCCTGCCCTCGGGCCAGAGCTTGGCAGCACTTCGGCGGCTAGGAGGAAGCGGAACCAGCCCCTTACCATGCACGGAGCCCAGCCTCGAGGCAGCCTGGTCCTCCCCCAGCCCACAGGCCGAGAGCAGGGGCAGCCCTCACCCACCTGCCTCTGGTAGAACTCCACCGCCCGGCAATAGTCCCCATGCTTGGAGAACAGGTCCCCCAGCTGCTCACACAGGCCCAGGGCTGTCTGCAAGTCGCCGGGCACTGCCTCCTCCAGAGCCTCCTGCAGATGGCTGACCTTCATGGCTGGGGGAGAGGCCAGCAGTGTGAGTGGCACGCACCGGGGGTGGGCTGGGTTCTTCCGCCTAGAGGCTCAGGGCAGGTAGGGGAGCCACAGGTGAAGGGGTATGTGGGGACCAAGGTCCCCTTCACCCAACCCAGCCTGCAGGCCTCTGGGACAGTGAGCACCTGCCGAGCCCCCTTCGCTGCCCCCCTGGGCTGGTGCGGGGTCAGTGTCAAAGCACCGCCCTGTGGTGCCACTGGGGCTACGTCGGGGACGTGCCAGAAGCCCTGTCAGGAGTGGCCTGTGCAAGCGCGGCCCTGCACCCGAGAAGCCACAGCACCTTTCCCTGGGCGTGCCTGTGACACGGGGGTCGGGGGGGCGGGCACCGCCCCAGGAGCCACAAGCCACACAGGGCTGTGAAGGGGAGGGGCTGCACTGAGAGCCAGAGGTGGAGAGCTCCCAGCCCCAGTCAGCCTGGGCTGAGCCCTGGGGAGTGACACCCAACCTCCTCCCGGCCAGCTGCACAGGCCACTGGGTCCCCTCAGCCCCCCCGCGCCGTGTCGCAGGGAGCCCCAACCCGAGCCCCCTCACCGTAACGCAGGTTCCTGCGGATGCTCTCGCGCTGCTGGGGCTGCTGGGAGCCCAGCACGTAGGCCTTCTTCAGCGAGCGCCTGGCGGCCACAAAGTCCCCCAGACTGAGGAGCACCTGCAAGGCCCCAGGGCAGCAGGGTCAGCAAGCGGAGGGGCAGAGAGGTCCAACTACCAAAGGGTGCTGGCCTGGCCTGGGGGGAGGGGGCTGTCCCCTTGCTGGCCATGCTGGGTGGTCAGGCCCCAGGGGGAAGAGCTTGGGGGCCAAGTACGGGCTCCCCGCTGCCCTCACCTGGGCGATGCCGGCACAGCACTCACTCTCCCTGCACTTCTCCTTCATGGTGTGGGCGCAGTCGCGCGCCCGCTCCAGGCAGCGCATGGCCTTGGAGTGCTGCCCCTCCCGCAGGTGGATGTGGCCCAGATTGAAGTAGGCCCGGTACAGGTCTTCGTAGGGGTGAGTCTGCCTAGAGGGAGACGGGTCACCCCCAGGGTCGCCCGCCCATTCACGTCCTCAGGAAACCCCTGGGCCCTGTGCCCCCACCTGACACCCCCCAGCCACAGCACCAGCCGGTTTCCTGAGCCAAACGGCTGCAGCCACCAGCAGAGGGTGAACCCCAGGGAAACACAGGAGCTCTTCAGAGGGGCCTTCGGCCTATCAGCACCACCACCCGCCCCCCCCAGGGAGGGGCCAGGGCCTTACTCGGAGATGAAGATGCTCTTCTTGATGTACTGGCTGCACCTGGCCTGGTCCTTCATGCTGTCGTACACCAAGCCCAGGTTGAGGTAAAGCCGGGCCCTCATCTCACTCAGCTCCCGCTGCGGCACCTTCCCTGGGACAGCCAGAGCCAGCCCGTCACCCAGCCGGCTCCACAAGGCAGGAGCTCCAGGGCCAGAGAGGGGCTGGACAGGTCCTGGACCCCTCACCCTCCAGCTGGCCGAATGAGCTGAGCAAATTGTCTCCCAAGGGATGGGGTGGGAGTGCTGGGAGGTCCCTACGGAACAGTCTCGGGCCCGGTCCTGGCTGCCCTGGTGTGGAACCGAGAGGTCAGAAAAGGCTGGAGGTCCCTGAGTGCCCCTGCATATCCCACAATCCCGGCGGCGAGCCTAACTGGGCCTTACAAGCCAGCACGAGTAGATGGGAAGCCCGGATGAAAGCCTGAGGGCCTGCCCCTTCCTGGCCAGGCCAGGGAGTTCTGGCTCGGGGAGGGGATGGAGCTCAGGGACCAGGGACATCCCAGATGCAGGCTCTGGGGCAAGGACAAGGGGTAAAAGGTGGGGACTTAGACCGTCTGGTCAGACAGCCAAGGCAGAGGCCGACTGGTGACCCTCCCCAGGGCGCACCACATCCCAAGCTGATGGCTCCCCTCCCTAGCTCCGTGTCCCACAGCTCCCAGCCCGGCTCTCACCTTCCAGCTGCTCCTCCAAGATGGCCAGGCTCTTCACGAAGGCCTGCTCCGCCTCCTAGAGCGCCTCCCCGGCCTGGCCGCTCTCTGCCACGAACATGTAGGTGCGGCCAATGGTGGCCCAAGCCCTCTGCTGCTCAGTGTGGTCGGACACAGCGCAGGCCAGCTCCAGATGCTGGCGCTGGTGCTGATGGAGCAGGAGAACAAGAGGGCGCATGAGACCCCCCAAGCCCCATGGATCTGGGCTGGCTTTGAATTGGGCCCTGCAAGGCTGACAGCTCAGGGGTTACCACTATGTGCCCTAGTGTTCCCTTTTAAACCCCTCCAGCCATTCTGTCGCCCCTGCTCTGGCTTGCTGCCCCTCTCACCCCGTGGCCTTTGGCGGGGCTGAATACTGGGAAAGTAGCTCTCAGCCCAGCTCCTGGGGAGCCCCAATCCCTGCAGCTGATTATCCCCCTCTCCCCCATTACCTTCAAAGCAGCTTCATAGTTCTCCAGCTCAGCCAGGCGCTCCCCAATCTTCCGGTGGGCCACGGCACAGCCGATAACATCCTCCACGCTCTCCAGGAGGCACAGCTCCTCCTGGTGCTCCACCAGCGCCTCTCGGTACCGCCCTGCCGAGAGCAGAGAGACACTGGGGTGACGAGCGAGCCAGCTGGCTTCCCAAGGCACAGCAGGGGCCCCTGGGATGAGGCGCACCCACTCCATCAGCTACAAGAGCAGCCAGAGTAACAAGCCCGGGGCGTAACCCCTCTTGGGGCTCAGAGCTGACATGCACCGGGGACTCAAGAGCACATCTCCTATGTTAACAACAACAAGTCCCGTGGCACCTTATAGACTAACGTATTTTGCAGCAAAGGCTTTCGTGGGCAAAGACCTGCTGCATCACATAGAATCAGAGAACACTAGGACTGGAAGGGACCTTGAGAGGCCATCGAGTCCAGCCCCCTGCCCCAATGGCAGGACCAAGTACTGTCTAAACCATCCCTGATAGACATCTATCTAACCTGTTCTTAAATATCTCCAGCGACAGAGATTCCACAACCTCCCTTGGCAATTTATTCCAGTGTTTGACCACCCTGACAGTGAGGAAGTTCTTCCTAATGTCCAACCTAAACCTCCCTTGCTGCAGTTTAAGTCCATTGCCTCTTGTTCTATCCTCAGAGGCCAAGAAGAACAAGTTTTCTCCTTCCTCCTTATGACACCCTTTTAGATACCTGAAAACCGCTATCATGTCCCCCCTCAGTCTTCTATTTTCCAAACTCAACAAGCCCAATTCTTTCAGCCTTTCTTCATAGGTCACATTCTCTAGACCTTTAATCATTCTTGTCGCTCTTTTCTGGACCCTCTCTAGTTTCTCCACATCCTTCCTGAACTGCGGTACCCAGAACTGGACACAATACTCCAGCTGAGGCCTAACCAGCGCAGAGTAGAGCGGGAGAATGACTTCTCGTGTCTTGTTCACAACACACCTGTTAATGCATCCTAGAATCATGTTTGCTTTTTTTGCAACAGCATCACACTGTTGACTCATATTTAGCTTGTGGTCCACTGTAACCCCTCGATCCCTTTCTGCTGTACTCATTCCTAGACATGCTCTGACAAAGCGGTTCATTGCCTCCAAAAGCTCATGCTCCAAAATCTCTGTTAATCTATAAGGTGCCTCAGGACTGCTTGTTGTTCTCGAAGTTACAGACTAACACGGCTCCCTCTGTGATACTCATCTCCCATGTTGTAGCTGACGGCCTCTGATTTTCTAGCTACAGGAAATACAGTGGCTCTAGCACACTTGGATGGCAGCAGAGCATCAGACAAAATTAGCTACATGCAACGTTAGCCAAACTGGAGCACTCTGGGATCAGCCCAGGAGCGTACAGGGGGAGAGAACAGGCTTCAGGGGGTGCAGGCAACAGGCTGTGCCGAAAGGTAAACTGGCAGAGGGCAGGGATGCTCCTGGCACAGCTCCTCAGAGATCCGACACGAGCCCAGTTGTACCATATCTATTAATGCCCAAGGCAGGAACAGCAGGAGTGCACTGATGGGCTTTGCTGCAGACACAAGTCAGGAAGGGCGCTCGCTCCGGAGGAGGATCGGCATGGTAGGCAGGACGATCGGGGGGATCTCAAAGCCTGCAGCAGAAACGAGGCGCTGCTCAGTACGACAAAGGACAAGGTGCTTGGAGTGAAGGGCTACCGATAGCCGGAGGCTCATCAGCTGAAGTGAAGGAAGGTGAGAGAAACCTGGATGCTTTGGCTGGTTATAGGGTGACTAAAGCCACCTATGCAATGCAGCCACACAGCAGGCAAAGGCACAGTCTCTCCAGCAGAGAGAGGACCACGTCCATGACTGGTGACAGCTGGTCTGGACCACGAAGTACCATTTCCTGAGCACAAAGGGGGACTTCACCCCAGAGAAAGGCAGAGAAGAGCCACTCAGGTTGTTGAGGAAGGCAGAGGTGACTGGAAGAACTTGGCTGGCCTAGCTCGCAAAGAGAAGGCTGTGAGGGTGTCCCCTGAGTCTCCGGTGATACACCCAGGAGGTCAGGCCCAGGCTGGGGCCAAAGCAGGGAATGCAAGGGACAATGCTGGCCTGAGAACAGAGAGTCTTGAGTAAAGTTGGCTGGCACAAAGGAGAAGGTTTCTAACCATTGCAGGGAGCTGTGGGGACGGAGGCCAAACAAGATTCAGGTTAAGGAGAGAGCTAGATGTCACAATGGCAGGGAGTTTCAGGCATGGGGCGTTCTTCTTCAAGAGCAGGGCTCAGGTCACAGGCCAGGATCATCGCACTGAATCGGCTCCCTGCTGGGGGAAGGTCAGCTGTGTGGCAGACACAATCTCCTGGGGGCTGGTCCCAGCCCATGGATGTACCATCCCTGCAAAGAAGAGCCATTCCAGGCCTGCTCCCACGGCCAGGAGCCCTCCCCAGCCCAGCCGTCACAAACACAGCCAGACCAGCACCGACAAAGACAGCCGAGAGCATTGCCCAGTGACCAACTTTCCAACGGTGGCCCCAAAAGCAGGGCCTCCAAACCTTCCTCAGAACGGCTCTCCCGGACCCATCTCTCCCAGCGTCAGCCCTGGCCACGAGAGCGAGAGCCAGACAGCAGTCAGCTAGCCACCCTTTGCCATTGAGAGCCAGGCCCTGGGACCCACTCACCATGTCTGGCCAAGATCTCCCCAAGCTGGTTGCAAATGGCAGCTTCCTCCTTCAGGCTGCCACTCCTCCGGGCCTTGTCCTTTGCTTTCTGGAGCACTGGGGGGCCGGGGGGAGAGAAGAACATCAGAACCCGGTCAAGCTCCCACAGCCTGTCAGCATCAAACCCCTCTGGCGCAGAGTCATCGGCCCTCTAACTACGTGCCCAGCTCAGGGCAACAAATCACAACACGCAGGATTTCCAATTACCTCCACCACCATGGAATCTGACCCCCAGCCTGGCTGCATGCTCCCTGGGGGAGACAGGAGCTGAGTCCCAGACAGATGGACAGGACTGTCGCAGGGTAGTCCAAACCCCCTCACCCCACACTGCCCAGACCCGTCTGGGAGCCTAGCTCAACGATCCCACCTATAAATGACCCTCTCTCTGGCCCCACATGTTGACCCACACACCCTCAGCCCCACCCACCTCCACCCTCTCTGACACCCTCCTGCCTCCCTGCCACACACAACTGCAATATCGCCTTCAAATCCCACACCCCCTCTGCCCTTGCCAACCTATCACCCACCTGCCTCTGACTCCCCCCATCACCCGGCCCCCTCTGCTCCCCCATCAGGCTCCAGATAGTGCACCCCCTTCGATCCCCCCATCACCCCACACCCCACTGCTCTGCCCCGCCCCCATCACCCCACCCCATCACTGCCCTGCTCCCTCTCACCTCCCATCACCCCACACCCCACTGCCCTGCCCCGCCCCCATCACCCCACCCCACACCCCATCACTGCCCTGCTCCCTCTCACCTCCCATCACCCCACACCCCACTGCCCTGCCCCGCCCCCTTTCACCCCCCATCACCCCACACCCCGCCCCGCCCCCTCTCACACACACCCCCTAGAGCTGGAAGGGACCTCTGGAGGTCATCTCATCCAGTCCCCTGCCCTGGCATCAATTTGCCCCAATCCCTCAATGGCCTCTTCAAGGCTTGAGCTCACACCCCTAGGTTTAGCAGGCCAATGCTCAAACCCCTGAGCTATCTCCCCACCCTAATAAACAGACGTTACTCATAACTTTAACTATAAAAATTATACGTGTATATAAATAGATTTTACAGGTCCAGGGGGTTATAACATTAAAAATGATAGGTCACAAGTCATTTTTTGTTCAAAACATTTCTGAGTTATTCATACGTGTGTTCATAACCTTTTTTCCGTAAAGCGTGGGGGGATGGTCCGTCACAACAATATGTTTAATCGACTCTCTGGGTAACTTTTTTAGTGCGTCAACAAAAGCAGAGAGAAGCAACTGATGTCCACAGTCAACAATCTTATCTGGTGGCTAAACTGTGCTGCAGTCGGACAAATGCAAGGGCGAAATGACAGAACCCGGAAAAAAAAAGATTCGAAGGCTGTGCACTTTTAAAAATGAGTGGCTGCAACTCCCAGAGTGTCAGAATTGGCTTATAAAGGCAAGTGAAGACTCAGGATATTGTTCTATTTGTGACGTTCAATTCACAGTTAAGTTTGATTCTGTAAAAGCCGTCAAGCATCATGCAGAAACAAAGGGTCACAAAATCAAAGTACAAGGACAGGTGTGGTGTAATGCTAGCAATAAAGTCTCCGTAAAGAGTAACAATGCTGAAGAACAACGCATATGCGCAGCTGAATTGCTTTTAACATATCATGGAGTTAAACACTAGCACAGCTACCGTTCTCAAGATTGTGGAAATAAACTGTACCCCTCCGTTTTCCCTGATTCCAAAATAGCTTCCAAAATTCACTGTGGAATGACAAAAGTAGAAGCTTTGATCGAGGCTGTATTAGCACCACATTCTTTAAAACTGGCTGTGCGAGACATTGGATCAGCACCTTTCTCAATCTCAGTGGATGCTTTTAATATAGGGAGCATGAAACTATTCCCAGTTGTCATCCAGTACTTCAATAAAGATAAGGGAATCTGCACATCACTCCTAGACTTTCTTGAAGATGCAGATGAAACATCAGAGGTGATTGTAAAGAACTTACGGAGTTGTCTTCAAAATGCCAGTCTGGTACAGAATAGAATTGTGGCATATGGAGAGAGAGATTTTGAAGAAAATGAGTCTGGTTTTGTGCACCTAAAACAAATGCTGGATTTACCAAACCTTGTACCAACACATTGCAGCACTCAGATAGTACACAATACAGCAAAGCATGGCTTGAGAATGCTCTCTTACGACGTAGAGTGTTTGGTCCTCAAGGTCTTCAGTGAAGTCTTTGCACTAGATGAGAATAACGGTGAACTTAAAGAGTTCTTTGATTTCATGAAGACAGACTATACAGAAATCTTACGCCAAGTACCTAAACGTTTTCTGGCCCTTTTCACTGCCATTGACAAGTTACTGAAGAATTGGCCGGCCCTCAAATCTTACTTTGTGAGTAAAGGGGAGGAGGATGTGAACTGCACAGTCTGGGCCTTTCTTTCTGAGCATAAGGACATAGCTTCCAATGATGAAACTATTACACTTCCTGAACTGTACATCTACTTTGTGCATAACCTTATGAGCCAATTTACCAGCACCATAAAGGTTCTTGAGAGTAATTACCTTCAGGTAACTGAACTGTATATTACATTCAACAAGCTGAGAAGAGAGATTCAGAATCGACAAGAGAAAGGTTTCTATGGGTACGAGGTGATGCAACTCTTGAAAAAGCTACACCCTAACGAGCAGAACACCTTTATTGGAGACGCCCAGCAGACTTACATGCACATGCTCCGGTATCTAGAAAAGAGGTTTGATTTCAGTGCAAATTCTTTCTATAAGTTGTGTGCACCGCTCAGTCTGGACAGGCCTCTGGAGCTAGACAAACGGTGCACTTTGATGACAAACTTGGACATTCAAGTGGATGTAGATGAACTTTTCACAGAAGTGTCTGTATTGAATGATGCACTACCAATCCTAAAGGGTTCAATAATTAATGCTGAATCAGAACAGGAACAGCAGCAACATGAACGCCACCATCAGACCGGCAGCTCTGAAGTCTGGGTAGAATTCTTTAAGTGCTGCGAGGCCCCGAACTTGCTTAGAATTGTGCAGCATGTGTTTGCTGTTCCAGCCAGCAACACTTTTGTGGAACGCATTGTTAGCGTAATGAAGAATTTGTGGGCCGATGAAAGGAACAGACTCCAAACAGACCTAGTGAAAGCTGAACTGTTTGTGCACTTCAACTATAAAATGACATGCGATGAGTTTGCTGGATTTCTGCAGACAGGGGCAGCTAAGGAGCTCATGGCGGCAGCAGCCAATTGTGAGATGTTTTAATTGACATTTCCCACACCGCTGTTTGGTCTAGACTAATGCTCCCTCTCATTTTTCCCATCTGTGTGCAGAATAAATTTTGTTACGTGCACTGATGTATGTGCAAGGATGTGCACCACCAGTTAAAAACGTGCTGCCAGCTGTGAGCGCTGTGCTGATCACCTGGGCGGCATATGAAGCTCTCCTGGGCAGCTGCCCAAGAGCTCAATATACCAGGAACCCTGATCTAGCGCAGGGTTTCTTAAACTATGTTCTGCAGAATACTGGTGTTCCCAGAACAACTCGCAGGTGTGCTGTGAGCATCTGACACTTTTTTGGTGTCATGATATGGTATTGGTATGTATGTTCTGTCTTTACAATCAGATACAATGTTACTATTTAATTTAATCAGGTACCACAGCAATGACTTCAGTTTGGTTTCGCTATATATGTTGCTAGTTGAGGGGAGCAGTTCTTTTTTTGGAAGAAAATTTTTGTAGCTGTTCCTCATAAATATAGTTTTGTTTGGTGTTCTGTGGTCTTAAGAATTTTAAGAAACACTGGTGTAGACTACCTGCTGTTATAATACAATATGGTAATATTTTAACGATCCTAAAATATTAAACATTAACCACTCTGGAGGCAGAAGGTGATTTAGTGGACCATACTTGAAGTTGCTCTACTTCATTACTTGTGAGCCAGGCAGACACTGAGCTGGCCCACAGCAAAGGTGAGTTTAAGCCCTGTCGCTGTCCTGCTTGTACCTCAAGTTGAGGAATAAATGCACAGAGAATTGGGTCCTCTGGTGGGGCATTGTTCTACACGCTCATCACTATTGGGACAGTGAAAGTTCTTTATGGCTGTTTTATGGAGTTTCTTGTCCTGTTCTTGTATTTTTGTTTTTAAACTTCTGCAAAATACAAGGGATACAACGTTTGCATCGAATCAGTATGTGACATCGAGTGACATGTCCAGGCATTTTAAACTTTGCACCTAGCTGCATACTAAACCACACACAAATAAGCCATTTGCTTTCCCGAAGTTTTGTGGGTGCTTGGCCCCACTGAATATCTACTTAGCTTTATGAGGAAGTCAATTGAGATGCCTAATTTTAGGCAGTGAGGTTTTAAAGATTTTCTGTAGGTCCTTTAACTTGATAAAGGTATCCTGGAACCTAATCATTTGTCAGTTCTGTTCCAATGGTTTTTGTTACACCTGGAAACACTGTAGTTAAACATCGACCTTGGGTTTAATATCGCACAGATCCAGTCAGATCAAACCGTAACACCTCACCATCATTTTGTACTTTCCTACCTATCAGGTGGGAGGGAGTTGGCAGCTTGGATCCCGTCCTGCCAGCTGTTATCAACCATAACCATCAGCGTGACTGAGGGATTCCCAACACTTTGCAGTTCCAGTTCTTGTGGTCGCAATTTCTGCACTTCTGGGTTTAGCACCTCACTGCCCTCCAAGAGGGCTGGTCTCCAGATAGCTTAGCTCTTTCTGGAGGGAACCCCGCTCCATGTGTCATGGACACAACAGCAGATGGAGATACCACAGCTCAGAATATGGCACATCAATCTGCGTGAAGGTGTTAGTCTTGAGAAGATTGGTTGATTGATGAAACAATTTTCTTGGGCATTGCTGGTGTCCCCTTATCATACCCAAACCCTTTGTTAATGAGAATGAGAGCATCTTCGTGGATCTCCTGTGACATAGGGAAGTACCAGTGATTGCACTAACTGATACGTTGTTTGCCTTTGATCACACAGGAATAAAGTGGTAGACTTGTGAATTTAGCCAGGTAATCCTTACCTCCAGTCCAGTGCTCTAACCACAAGAGCAGCTGTGTTCCTGTTAGATGATGTTGACTGTACTAGCACTTAACAGGTGGGGTAACTCCCCCACTGAAGAAACTTATTAACTTTAATATACACATGTAATGGGCAATTTCACTTTAATTAGTATTGGGAGGCACGTTTTTACCTTCTGTGAACGAAAGGTCTCATCACTTTTACTTACTGATCCACTGTTGCTTTGAAGAATTTATCAAATCATCATCCTGGCTGTTCACTGCAATATCATACTCCAGAAACGATCAAAACAAAAAAAGCAGTAAACTCAATATTTAAGGCACAGAGAACGAAAAATAGTAATCAGGGTTCTGTTAATGACTTAAAAGTCTGCAAATTTTCTGGGTTATTATGGGGGCTCTTTTGCATACTTGGCTTAATCTAATTCTTGACTCCCACCTCCCCCTCCACCCCTCTACTCTCTGATTTGCTCACCTTGATAATTTTTTTCTGATTTGTCAACCTTGATTACTATTTTTGGTTCTCTGTGCCTTAAATATTGAGTCTGTTCTGGTCTGGCTATGATCTGAAGAAGTGGGTCTGTCCCACGAAAGCTCACCTAATAAATTATTTGGTTAGTCTTTAAAGTGCTACTTGACTGCTTTTTTGTTTTGATAGTATATAGACTAGCACGGCTTCCTCTCTGTTACTTTCCAGAAATGATCAGTGTATCTTGTATAATGATTGTGAAGAACCTGAATTTTGGTGTCAGATGCTACCAGCGTGGTGCTCTGCTCTCTCCAATGCTGGTATCACTCGGCTGCGTGCGTGTTCCCTCTGTGTGCTGCCCCAGCTCTGCAGACAGCCGACACAGCAGACCCGAAGAGAACCCCCAATGACCGCAGAGTCTAGTAAGGTGCAAAGGCACGTCAGCCAGGTTTATTGCCGTATTGGACACAATAATAGTTCCCTGTAGACTTCTCAGTCTAAGTCAGGGCATACTACAAATATGCACCCACGGTCAATGGACTCGGCTCAGTCAGTGGCAGGACTTTCCACTGCCCCCTCGGCTGGACCCACACCACATCCCAGAAGTACATTCTTCTACACAGGTACAAACAATTTACACATCACTCCTGACGTACTGAGGTACACCCCTTCTACGTAATCAGGTTCCGCCTCTCACCTTGTATATGTTGGTTCCAACAAAACAACTCTATCCATCATATTACACTTTTGCCCCTGTCATTGGGATGGGTCGGCCTGTTCTTTCTTATCTGTGGAATGTTCCAGGGTAGGGTGTTCTGGTACCATGTACCTACTTCAATATGCTCAGTAGCTATGTTTATGCACTGTCACCCCTCTTCTTGCCCGCTTCTGTGAGCAATGCATTCCTTCAGCTCACAGCTGCACTTTGCTTTCTGTTAGCAAAGGCTTGACCATTCCTTTGGTTCAGGCCTAAGGCCTCATACTGGGCCTGTGCTTACTACGCCCTGCATGGAAAGCTCACAGGCCAGTCTCCCTCACCCCTCCGATCAGTCAGCGACCCCAGCAGAGTGAATTCATCTCTCCAAGCATTGGAGGCAGTTCAGCCCATCCACACATGGAAACGCTCAGTCTCTTCTGCCCAGCCCTGGCAGAGATGCAGCTCTGTGGGGTGCGGGGGGGAACGTAGCTACTCAGACACAAGAGTGGGCAGTGTCCTTCTCAATCACTGGCCCAGGGCCAACCCTTAGCCCAAGGGCCTCAGGGCATTCAGACTGGTCCCTCTAGCAAGTTCCTCTGCTGGGCAAACCCGCAGCTTTGGCCTTCCCAGCCTGCCTGTCCCCTCAGCGACTCGGTGGGTGTTAATCACGTGAAATGATCTAAGGCCTCCCGGCTCAGCAATTCTCTCCTGTCCTTGGTCCTTCCCACCTGCTCAAACCCGCCTCCCCAAACACTGCCTCAGCCATGGGAGAGCGACCATCCACAAGGAAGAGAACTACTGTTGGGTGTGCGTGCGACTGCCTCACAGCCAGTGTCGGCAGCAGAGTGCCTGTTGCTGCCCAGGACTAAGAGCTCAGGAAGTTTCTGGGCCTCAAACAGGCGTAGTTTCAGATCTTCCCCGATGGGGCTGCAGGTAGGTGGGAGGGAGAATAGCATAAGTAAGGCCATGACTGTTTCAGGGAACCAGGACAGCTGCAACCTACACCTCCCCCTGTAACTTCAGACCATTGCTCCTTGTTCTGCCATCTGACACCACTGAGAACAGTTTCTCACCCTCCCCTTTAGAGCTCCCCTTCAGGAAGTTGAGGGCTGCTATTAAATCACCCCATCAGCCTTCTCTTCTGTAAACTAAACAAGCCCAAATCCCTCAGCCTCTCCTCACAGGTCTTGTGCTCCAGACCCTTAATCATTTTTGTTGCCCTTCACTGAACCTCCTCCAGCAAATCCACATCCTTTTTATACTGGGGGGTGGGGGGGGGCAAACTGGACACAATATTCCAGATGGGGGCCTCACCAGTGCCGAACAGAGGGTTGGTATGGGCGGGCAGGGAATTATCCAGGAAGTGGACTACACTCCAGGCTTCCTCCTTTGAGCCTGAACACCTGCGCCCTCAGCTGCGTGGGGCCTTAGTGCTGCTGTAAACGCCTGTCAGCACGTAAACGGCGACATACCCTGCTCTGCAATGGCTGCTTTTATACACCTGCCCCTTCCCACTCGCTTCCAGAGCGCAGCCCCTCGCAGGACAGCTGGCTGGCAGAGCCTGCCTGGCTGGAGAAGCCGGGAGGGAGGGTGTCGCTGCTGTAGGTTCGGGTCAGTCTGGGTGTCATATGTGGCTGGAGTTTATGCTGGTTCTGGAAGCCATTTGAATGCCCAGGGTGGCTATTGGCCCCAAATGTTGCTGGGGGTGGGGGTATGTGAAGTGTCAAATGAAAGCTACTGATGCCCTGAAGCTATGTGTGCTATTTGTGTGTCTGTAGCATGGACGTAGGCAGAGTTATAGACGTTTAGCTCTGCAGCTGTGTGAGAAATGCTTCAGTGCTGAGCTTCACAGAGGTAGGTGGGGCTCCACCCCAGCCAGGACAATAGACTGAGCAGAGGCCCGGATGGCCAACACTCACTTTGTGATGGTGGGTTTCCTGCTGGGCCTGCAACAAATGGGAACTCGGCACAGTGACCCACCGGCTCAGGTGGTGGGCCAAGGCCCATGGAGCAGAATGGAATTGGCCCTCATAAGAGCATAAGAATGGCCATACTGGGTCAGACCAAAGGTCCATCCAGCCCAGTATCCCGTCTGCCGAGAGTGGCCAATGCCAGGTGCCCCAGAGAAGGAGAACAGAAGACAATGATCAAGTGATTTATCTCCTGCCATCCATCTCCTGCCCTTGTTCTGAAGGCTGGGGCACCATACTTTACCCCTGGCTAATAGCCATTTATGGACCTAACCTGCAAAAATTTATCAAGCTCTTTTTTAAACCCTAATAGAGTCCTGGCCTTCACAGCCTCCTCGGGCAAGGAGTTCCACAGGTTGACTGTGCGCTGTGTGAAGAAAAATTGCCTTTTATTAGTTTTGAACCTACTTCCCATCAATTTCATTTGGTGTCCCCTAGTTCTTGTATTATGGGAAAAGATAAATATTTTTTCTATATTCATTTTCTCCACACCATTCATGATTTTATATACCTCTATCATATCGCCCCTCACTTGCCTCTTTTCCAGACTGAAAAGTCCCAGTCTCTCTAGCCTCTCCCCATATGGGACCCGTTCCAAACCCCTAATCATCTTAGTCGCCCTTTTCTGAACCTTTTCTAATGCCAGTATATCTTTTTTGAGGTGAGGAGACCACATCTGCACGCAGTACTCAAGATGTGGATGTACCATAGTTTTATATAGGGGAAGTATGATATCTTTTGTCTTATTATCTATCCCTTTTTTCATAATTCCTAACATCCTATTTACTTTACTAACTGCCACTGCACACTGCGTGGATGTCTTCAGAGAACTATCCACTATAACTCCAAGATCCCTTTCCTGATCTGTCGTATCTAGATTTGACCCCATCACGTTGTATGTGTAATTTGGGTTATTTTTTCCAATGTGCATTACCTTACACTTCCCCACATTAAATTTCATTTGCCATTTTGCTGCCCAATCACTCAGTTTGCTGAGATCTTTTTGTAGTTCTTCACAATCCCTTTTGGTTTTGACTGCCCTGAACAACTTGGTGTCATCTGCAAACTTTGCCACCTCACTGCTTACCTCATTTTCTCGATCATTGATGAACAAGTTGAACAGGATCGGTCCCAGGACTGACCCCTGGGGAACACCACTAGTTACCCCCCTCCATTGTGAAAATTTACCATTTATTCCCATTTACCATTTATTCCCTCTGCATATGAAAAGCTGTAAGATGGGCCCTGGCAGGGACTTTCTTGGGTCTTCAGTCCTCATGAACTAAGCCTGTCCAGACTGGGGGGGGGTTGCAGGGGGGCGGGGCGCAATCCCTCAGTGGGATGATGTGGCCTTAGTGGTTTCCAGCTCGGCTCCTTTTTCTTTGGGTCTCCAAGGGGCCATGTCCCAGCATGTGGGCCCCAGCAGGCCGGACCTACAATGTTTTGATAACGGAATCTATGTAACCTGAAATGAGCTTTCAGGTCCTTCCAAGAGTCAGCAAATAACTCCACAGGCTGTGTCAGAAGTTATAACTGATGCATGTAAAGTTTTGCTTTAACAGTTCTTCTCTCTAACCCCTGTTCTTTCTTTTTTATTAGTAAACCTTTAGATATTAGCGCTAAAGCATCAGTAAGCTTGTTGTATGGGTAAGATCCAAGTGTATATTGACCAGGGGCAGGGGCAGGGGCTGGGCCCTTTGGGAACTGGAACCATCCGTGTGGAGTTTGGTGAAATAGGCTTAAGAGCCTCTCACCTGAATTTGGGGGTTGTTGGGCTGGGCTGCTAGAGCAGCTGGGAAGTCTGGGGGTTTGCTTGTGTGGTGTCTGGCTGGCCGGTGAGGCTGGTTGGCTTTGCCTTGGTAAGAAGGAAATCCCAGCCTGGGGCGGTAAGTGGCCTGGACTGCAAGCAAAGATCCCCTGGATTGATTCCGCCAGCTATGCCCGGAAACCCCGTCCTGTCCCCCGGGGAGAACTGGGGCGCTGGGGGTGGCATTGTTGTGTGTCAGGCTTTTGCCAGAGGCCCCTTGTGGCAGAGAGGCGTTTGCCAGGGCTTCCCGCTGGCTCAACCCCTCGGTGGGACCTGCCAGTCCCTGGGCGCTGGCCCTGGCGCTGACCCTCCGGGACAGGGGCCACACTGTGTCCGATGCTGCTCTCAGTGACCACACAGACCAGCGTCCAGTCTGGCGGCACCGGGCTCCTGCTGCTCTCGTCAGAGGCCGAGGGAGGGAGAAAAACCTTCCAGCTGCACCGCTGCTGCTCCCAGCCCCCCAAAATCCCCCTCTCCCTGCCCCTACCCCCACCCCCACCTCCAGCCCCCAAAATACTCCCTTCCAGCCCCCCATCCCTCTCTCCCTGCCCCTACCCCTACCCCCACCCCACCCCAGCCCCCCAAAATACCCCCTTCCAGCCCCCCATCCCTCTCTCCCTGCCCCTGCCCCTACCCCCACCCCAGCCCCCCACAATACCCCCTTCCAGCCCCCCATCCCTATCTCCCTGCCCCTACCCCTACCCCCACCCCCACCCCAGCCCCCCAAAATACTCCCTTCCAGCCCCCCATCCCTCTCTCCCTGCCCCTACCCCCACCCCCACCCCAGCCCCCCAAAATACACCCTTCCAGCCCCCCAATCCCTCTCTCCCTGCCCCTACCCCCAGAACCCCAAAATACCCCCCCTTTCAGCCCCCCCAAAATACCCCGCTACCTGCCCCTACCCCCAGACCCCCCCCAATACGCCTCTTCCAGCCCCTCTGAAATCCCCCTCTTCCAGCCACCCCAAAAGTCCCTTCTTGCAGCCTCCAGAATCCACCTTTCAGCCCCCGCATCCCCCCTCTCCCTGCTCCCAGCCCCACCACACTCCCCACACGGGCCCTGTGCTGAAGGGCCAGGAGAGGACCAATACGGGGATGTGTGTGTGTGTGAGACACCCCAACGACCCCCCAGCTGTTGCTGTGAGGTGGTCACCGGGGAGCCGTGCCCCAGGATGCTGCCGGTGGCCCCGAGTGGTGCCGGGGCGGGTGGGGTAGTGCCCTGAGCCAGGAAATTACCCTCACCCCACTCCCTGCCCCAGAGCTGTTCTCATTGCCCCCCCCCCGCCCCCAGCCTGCAGCGCCTACCAAGGTCATGGGCTTGCAGAGTTCATCCTGCCCCAGGCCCAGCCCTGTACCTTCCTGCCCCCGCCCCCCCCCCAGCCCAACGGCCTCAGGCCGGCTCCACCGCTCCCCTGTACCCCCCCAGGCCGCTCTCAGCTGGGCCCAGCAGCCCTCCTGGCGCTCCCCAGCTGGAGGAGAGAGCTGCTGGCTGGCTGGGGCGCCAGGCCAGAGGATATGACTGCCCTCGGGGAGGGGAAAGGCGCCGACAGGGACGTGGCCATGTCAGTGGTGGGCAGTGAGGCCCTCAAAGGAAGGTGGGATCACCGGAGGGGGAGGGGGGCAGGAAAGGGGCAGTGAACCAGGCAGGGGCTGAGACCCCAGGGGCTGCGCCAGCCGGAAGAGGGCCTGTACCGAGGCAGAGACGGTGCACACAGGCTCGAGTGCCCCGGCTGTGGGGGGCCGAGCTCTGCCCCAGAATGCCGGGTCCCCCCTCCCGAGCTTCTCGCCCTGGGGTGCCCGGCCAGAGGAGCTGAGCGCCAGGGCCAGGTGTGGGGCAAGCACCAAGCTGCACAGCCCAAAGCAGAGCCTCGCCCTCAGCTCGCCGCCGTGGGGACCTGCAGCTCTCCTCCGGCTGCACCCGCCCGCAGCAAGGCGAGCCTCCCCTGGCTGCAGAGAGCCCCCTGGGGCCGGGCTAGGCCTGCCAGCTGGGCTGGGCACCCCGGGAGCAGCTCAGTCCTGGCCTGAGCACACCCCCAGCACCTCTGCCCTAGTCCTGCAGATGCTTCATCCCTCTGCTTGGGCCAGGAGCAGCAGGCACGGGGGCTCCCTGCAAGCCGGTGAGGAGGGACCCGGGCGCAGGTCAGGGCGAGGCCCAGGGCCCAGCTGCATTACTCCTGGAGAGAAATTAAGGCAGATGAGCGCTGCCTCTTGCAGCCCCAGCTCTGGCCCACACAGGCCCTTTGCAACACAGCCCATCAGCCCTATTGCCAGACCCTCGCCCGTCCCCTCTGCCAGCTCCCCCCACCAGCCACCCCTGCTGTCCTGCCCGGAACCTGATTCTGCCCCCCCAAGGCAGGCCTTGGCATGGCTGGGCAGCCTGAGGCTGGCACTGGGCTGCCGGTATCTCCCAGCCGAGCCCACAGGAGGAAGCTGTCCATAGTGGGGGTCAGGGGACAGCTGCTGGGTGTTAAGGAGTTGTGGGCCCTGCTACTTAGAGAGATGCACAACAGCCAGAGATGCAGCCGGAGCCTGCAGCCCCGGCCAGCTCGTGCAGAAGTACCGGGCAGCTGGAGCGCAATGGGGAAGGGGGGAGGCAGCGCTTTGCTCTGAGTCACAGTGGAAGGAAACCTCCACCTTGGCCCTGGGGGGGCCCCGATTCTGGAGCTGCAGCCCCAGTTGGGAGACGAGCTCCTTCCTGGCTGCCGGGAGGGACGTACCGGCTGGCCGGGCAGCACAGTCAGAGCAGTGGAGTTAAACGATACCTGCCCAACTCCCACCCTGTGGCACGGATCCGCCCGGGGCAGCAACGCAGAGCCGGGCTGTCTGAGGCTCCCAGGTCTGCAGGTCCAGCCAGCTCGGCCCCGCTGGGGCAATGCTGGGGCTCAGCGCCACGGGGGATGGTCCCTGGAGCAAGGGGCTCATCAGGGGGAGGGTAAGAATTCTCTCAGCATTTCCGCCCACCAGCGCAGCGGCTAGTGCAGCTCCATATTACCAGCCCCCAGCCCAGGGACAGCCCTAGGGATGTGAGGGGGTCCCCAAGCTCTGCCCCCGGCCGCAGGCAGGAGTGTGATGGGGTTCAGGGTCCCCAAGCGCTGACCCCCAGCTGCAGGCAGGAGTGTGATGGGGTTCAGGGGTCCCCAAGCGCTGCCCCCCAGCCGCAGGCAGGAGGGTGAGGGGTTCAGGGGTCCCCAAGCGCTGACCCCCAGCTGCAGGCAGGAGTGTAATGGGTTCAGGGGTCCCCAAGCTCTGCCCCCCGCCCCGCTGCAGGCAGGAGTGTGATGGGTTCAGGGGTCCCCAAGCTCTGCCCCCCGGCCGCAGGCAGGAGTGACTCAGCAGGTGGAATGGGCATTTTGTGTCGCCAGAGGCCCAGCTCAGCACAGCGGGGTCCATGCAGCCGGCAGAGACAGTCATTCCAGCCGATCCTGGGGAGAGGAGCCCTCCACACCAGGGCCTCAGTTCCCCCTTTGTTCCTCTCCTCCAGTCCAGGCTAACTGCCCCCCACTAACTGCCGTGTCTAATTCACACCCAGCCAGGCTCCTCCCTGGCTGTGGTCGGCCCAGGGTGTTACCTGGCAGCTTAGGCTACAGCCGCAGGGGTCATCCCCGGCCCGTGGGAGCTGCTGGGCCTGTCACTCACACATCCACCCCCCCACAGCACATCGCTCCCCCCTTCCAGACCAAGCTGAGCAGGGTCACTCAGCCAGGGAGCTGGGGAAGTTTGGGCCCTGCGCCCTGGGGTTAAACATCAATTGAGCCAGCGGCGCTCCCCTTCGCTGGGGCCTGCCTCCCTGACGTCCTGCAGGAGCTGATCCACCTTGTCTGGTGGCTGGACGACATTGGGGGCCAGGCCAGCCCAGCTCCCCCCGCGGTCACACCAGCCCCTCCTCTTCCCTTGGGCTCTGCCCAGGGGCTCCCTAGGCAGGCCCATGAGCTCTGCAAGCCGTTCCCGGAAAGCCAGGATGTCCTCCACCCCCCACTGTCCACCCAGGGGAGCCCCCCCAACTCTCTCAGCAAGTCCAGGGGTTCCCTCCCCCTTCTGCACCACAGCTTAGGTGGGGGGGAAGCTGGTGGTCCCTTGGGGTCCCTGGGTGCAAACAGCAGGTGGGACAAGTGCTTCTCACAGTCCTGAGATGCCGGAGGCCTTTATGCAGCGGCACCCCTTCTCCATATCCCAAGGAACCTTCCCAGCAGCCCGTGGGGCCGGGACTAATGCCCCAAGGCCCAGGCAAGCCAGATCCCTGGTTTCCCCCACCTGCACCGGAGCAGGGTGGACATGAAGTCAGCCCCTTGGTTGCTGAGGACCTCCTGGGGGGACCCAACCCTGCTGGAAATGGCCAGGAGAAAGTCTGCTGCCGTGTCCACCTTGGGAGGGCAGAGTCAGGCCCCACCTGGGTGTATTTCTTCCCCAGCTGGGTTGCCTTGCCAGTGGGCCCCACTGTATCTATCGCTACCTTCTGGGAGGGCTCCTCGGGTGGGCAGATGCCTCAGGGCAGCTTTCCCCAGCCCCTGGCAGGAGCTGCAGGTCTGGCAGTCCCACTGCACGCCCGCAAATGTCCCTGGCCAATGAAAGGTCTGAAGCAGCCTCAACAGGGGGGTGCCTCGGGCGATACCTTTGGGGAACCAGCAGCAGCTGCTGCTGGACACCCCGCCCCCCCCGATTCTCCTTTCTCCAGGACTCTCCTTCATGCTCAGCCCAGCTGTCCGTGAAGTCATCTGCCAGCTCCTCCGCGCTGAGAGAGTCCTCTGGCCGCGCTGTGAGAGTCCTCTGGCTGAGACACACTCCATGGAACCGTTCCAGGACACATGGACCATCAGCTTAACCAGGTCCTCTACAGTCTGGGCTCCCATCCCACACACCCCCTTGCCGTAGTTCTGTGGCAGACGGGAGGCCAGGTCTGCACAGGTCTCCTCCGGCCCCTTCTATGCCTCCTGGAACAACTTCTTGTACATCTCGGGGCTCAGCGTGAATTTATGCAGCAGGGCCTGTTTGTAGTGCTCAGGCTGCAGCCCCTCCAGCACCTCTGAGCCAGCCGGGGGTGAGCTTCTGGAGCCATTCCACTGAGGGTACCTGGTTCAACTTGCACGTTCACTCAAAGGAGGTAAGAAACCCACCCAGGTCCCCCCCCATCCTTATGCTGGGCCAGCACGTGCATCTCTAAGTGACCCCCAGTCCCAGGCCTCCTGGCCCTCTCGCTGCTCACTGCCTCTGGGCTTCTCAGCTCCCCCAAGGCCCGCTCATGCTGCCGCTCTCTCATCATAGAGCTCAACCCAAAGATTCTCAACTGGCTTTTATCCCTCCATATACTGGAGCTCTGAGCCATCATGCTGCTCCCACACATGGAACTCAACGCCTCCTCCTTTTCCCCCCAGCCTGTCCTTCCTGAGCAGTTTATACCTTTCCATGACCGTGCTCCAGTTATGTGAGTCATCCCACCACGTCTCCGTTCTTCCAGTCACCTCATACTCCTTTGACTCTGCCAGGGCCTCTAATTTCTCCTGTTTGTTTCCCAGGCTTCTCGCATTCCTGTACAAACACCTGAGACAATTTGCTGATTGGCCGACTTTCTCCTTTCGAACGAGTGGTCGTCCTTTGTTATTCCTCCTTCCTTCCCCACTTACCTCAGGGCTTGTGTCACCGTCCCCGAACAAAGCTGTTGGCTGTACGGGGGAAGGCGTAGGCCCCAGGGGGCTCTGTTGGGGGCTGTGTACCACAAGGGGCTCTGCTGGGAGTCCTGGCAGGGAGGGACGCATCTGTAGTGCGTAGCTCTCTCTGCACCAGGCCAACCAGCAGGGCCAGTCTGTTCTCTAGAGCACAAAGGGCTGCTGGATTTTCACAACTGTTTTCAAAGCAGCCAGCCAGCTTGGCCTTGAGAAGGCTGCGTATCAGAGAAAGCAGGTCCCACCTCTCCAACACCCTGGCACCCATGCCAGGAAACACAGAGAGTGGCCACAAGACCGAGAACAACATTTATGGGACCTTGTCCCCCCCAAGAGAGCACCATGAGCCAGCTCCAATACTTTACAGAAAAGGCAAAACTCACATGTACAAATCCCCCAGCCCTCCTCTTGAGCCATTTCAAACCACAGAAAACAGCAATACCTGTAAAATGCTCAGTGGAGTCTGATACTCACAGAGCTCAGAGCTAATAAACAAACCTCCATTGCAACTGCTTCTGAAAAGTAAAACAGGTTCTCGTACAGAACCAGACTCACCCACACTTCGGCCGTGTCTACACGTGCCCCAAACTTCGAAATGGCCACACAAATGGCCATTTTGAAGTTTACTAACGAAGCACTGAAATGCAAACGCAGCGCTTCGTTAGCGTGCGGGCGGCAGCGGCGCCTCCAAATTAACTTGCCTTGCAGCCCGCAGCGCGTCCCGACAGGGCTCCTGTCCGCAAGGACCCCGCCTGCTTCAAAGTCCCATTATTCGCATCAAGTTTGGAAAAGGAGCCCGAAGCCCCGCCTGGCCGCGCCGCGCGGCAGTAACGCACGTTAATTTCCAAGCACTGCTGAACCCCACACGCTAACGAGACACTGAACAGCCATTTCAGCGTTCAACTAATAAACCCCGAAATGACCATTTACAGGCTCATTTTGAAGTTTGGGGCACGTGCAGACGTAGCCTTTTTTTTATTTATTGAAGTCTGAACACCTATGATGATTCTATTGCATTCATCGGTATCCAGACTTGTTTAGCTGTTCGGCAGCCTGGAGACAGGGCTCAATTCCTCAACACTCCAGCTCATGGCAACCAAAGATTCACTCAACTTGAGGCTGCGTGAATCAGGAATCGACCGTACATGGCTTGGCCAACAGACGTTTTAGCATATAGGCGTCTTCCTCAGCCTGGGACAGAGTTTGGGGGTTGACTTGTTGATATGTGTGTGTAAGGTATGTGCCAGCAGGAGCTCAGGACTGGGAAAGGCTTTAGGGCCTGTGTGCTTCAGAGCTTATTTGCATGAAAATCTAAATAGATGCATATGTAATACCCTCTCAACAAAGTCTGATGGGAGCAGGTGAAGCTGTGAGGTTTCATCTCTTGTCATGAGCATGTTCTTGTAAAGTCACAATTTATGCTATGATGCATGTAAGAAATGTGGGTTCTCACCCATGCTTGAAGTTGTTGTGGACTCTAGGGTAGTCACCGTTACTGGTAAAGGTATGGGTTGCACAGGGATCCCTGGGGGGTGTCCAGCCTGCAAGCTTACTGATATACAATAAGCTTTGCTAGTTTTTACTCTAGCAAAATAAAAACCACTTAGGGGGTGGTTGTTTGAGTTTTAACCATGTAGTTTCTTTGATGTTAATCTCTTAGACACAGCTTTTTTGGGGAAAAAAAACTTGTGTAGTTTTAACTCACTTTGGCTACGTTTACACGTGCAGCCAACTTCGAAATAGCTTATTTCGCTGTTGAGACATTGAAATAGGCTATTTCTATAAATAACGTCTACACGTTCTCCAGGGCTGGCAACGTCGATGTTCAACTTCGACGTTGCTCAGCCCAACATCGAAATAGGCACAGCGAGGGAACGTCTACAAGCCAAAGTAGCACACATCGAAATAAGGGAGCCAGGCACAGCTGCAGACAGGGTCACGGGGCGGACTCAACAGCAAGTCGCTCCCTTAAAGGGCCCCTCCCAGACACACTTTCATTAAACAGTGCAAGATACACAGAGCCAACAACTAGTTGCAGACCCTGTATATGCAGCACGGACCCCCAGCTGCAGCAGCAGCAGCCAGAAGCCCTGGGCTAAGGGCTGCTGCCCACGGTGACCACAGAGCCCCGCAAGGGCTGGAGAGAGAGTATCTCTCAACCCCCCAGCTGATGGCCGCCATGGAGGACCCCGCTATTTTGATGTTGCGGGACGCGGATCGTCTACACGTCCCTACTTCGATGTTGAACGTCGAAGTAGGGCGCTATTCCCATCCCCTCATGGGGTTAGCGACTTCGACATCTCGCCGCCTAACGTCGATTTCAGCTTCGAAATAGCGCCCAACACGTGTAGACGTGACGGGCGCTATTTCGAAGTTACTGCCGCTACTTCGAAGTAGCGTGCACGTGTAGACGCAGCCTTTTTTTCTTTTTGGTTGTGAGTTTTTAAAATATGTGGGGTTTCTTCAGAAACCAGTTTTATTAAAACCAGCTGAAAAACTCAACTTACAAGAAAAAAAAAAAGGCAACACACATTTTAAAGGTTCCTTAGTAAGCTTCCAAGTGGCTAGTGCACGTAATATTTGGTAGAAAAATTATGTGTGAACAAATAGCAAAAAGGCTGTCTGTTGTGTGTGGCTGACTGGGTTTGCTGTGCTAATGGGAACAGATCAGAGCTGCTTCAGGGTTATGGACTGAGATTTGGGCTGTGGTGGGAATGTAACACATGAGCCTACACGGGAAGGTTGCCTGGTTCCCTCTCTCAAACTGAAGTCAAATGAGGCCCAGTTAGGACTGGCAAGAGGACTGGGAAGGAGCGGGGGCAGCAAAAGCAACAGTCAAAGGTAAAGAAAATCCTGGCCGTGGCCAGAACGCATTCTCTCCCATGACCCCTCCCCCGTGGGATACCAAGGAGGTGGGATGAAGCCTTCTGTCTCAGGACCCACACAAGTGGTTGGTGACTATAAGGGATGTGGTTAAGGGCACACACTGCAGGTCTAGCGAGGCCTAATCAGAGGGGGTGTCAGGGAATGGGGCCAGCGCGGTGTTCTGCAGTGTCTGAGCTGGGAGGCGACACAGCATGAAAGCTCTGCGGTGTCAGGCTGGCAGAGGAACCCTGGGGAGCAGATTTGGCCAGGTTGCAGAGCTAGGGGGGCACTTGCTTGGAACTAACTTACCTCAGGCTTCTGATCTCCTGATTTCCGCTTCTGTCATGAGAGCTGGGGGAGAGATAAAGGGAAAGCCTTCTAACACTGCCTTGCTGGAAACCAGAGCCACCTCCCCACTTCCACCCCCAGCCACTGGGCTCACACACCACTAGCTTGGAGGCAGAGCTGGGCCCTGCCTGTTCACATTGTCCAAATGCCCACCAGCTAAACGGGGAGCCCAGGGGGTTTGCCCTTTGGATGAAGAATGCTTGAGAACAGGGGCAGCAGCTCAGGTTTGTTCAGCTTTTGCAAAGATCTTTGCAAAGCTGTCAGCAACCGGCTGCGGCAGCTGGTTTTCCAGCAAACAGGTCCGGGGCGGGGAGGAGGGGGACAGATCCCAGGCCAGGCTGTGCTACAGTTGGGTACCTCTGTTTAAACAGTCTGCAACAAGCGAGTTAACATTAGAACACAACCAGGTTTTAGAGTTACTGGCCATTGAGCTGAATGGAGCCACTCAACATGGTCATTTCCGACTCCCTGCCGAAAGGCTGCATCAGACAGTGCTGCGCAGGGGCACGGCTGGGGGGATGCTGCTTCCCAGAACATCGGCACACCAAATGAAGCATTATTTGGACTCTGTGGGTGCTTGGGACACCCGCACCCCATTGGCCCATGTTGGGAAGTCATTTGGGATTGACGACGATTTGCGTACAGGCACAGCCGTCTCCCTGAGGCCTGTAGGGGGGCTCCTTCGGAAACGTATGGAGACTGGAGGGCAAAGCTGTGGCTGTGTCTAATTTTAGGGGAGGGAAAATGAGGGAAAATGTAATGGCACATTCAGAGCTTGGCAGGGGTGTGTAGCTAAACTCTTCCCACATGGTGCCCCTGATTCTTGGCGTACTGAGTGTGGACGTATGGATTCCCTTCCCTCCGCCCCACAGTTGGCTTGAAGTCAGTTACTGTGACAGCAGCTGCTGATCCCCGTAAACTCGGATCGGTTCTCTAGGGCACACTCTGAGCAGCAGGCTGGGCGGTAAAGCAGCCCATGCGTCACCTCCGGCTTGCCCGTCTGCAAGATCCTTAACCTCGGCTTCTTTGGGACAGAGAGAGCCGTGTTAGTCTGTATTCTAGCAAACCAAAACAGCAGTCTGTTAGCGCTTTAAAGACTAGCAAAATAATTTATTCAGTGATGAGCTTTCATGGGACAGACCCACTTCTTCAGATCATAGCCAGACCAGAACAGACACAATATATAAAGCACAGAGGTCCACAAATCGTCATCAAGGTTGGCAAGTCAGAAGAGCAGAGGGCTGGCAGGGCTGGGGTGGGGGGAGTTAAGAGTTAGATAAAACAAGAAAGCACTTAAAAGGTAAAAGAATCCTTATAATGGGGCAGGTAGTTGCTGTCCATCTTCAAACCACATGTTAATGTGTCAAATTTGAATACGAATGTTAGTTCTGAGCATTCCCTCTGTAGACGGCCGTTAAAGTCCCTTTTCAGTAGCACACAAGCTCTCAGGTCTTTAACAGAATGGCCCGCTCCAGTAAAGTGCGGGCTGAGAGCTTGGGGTATTTGGAGTTTTTTAATGTCTGCTCTATGTCCGTTCATTCTTTGTCGAAGAGCGTTTGTGGTCTGTCCGATATACGTGGTGTGTGAGCATTGTAGAGGGGGTCAGAGGCTCAACACATTCCACATGCGCTGCCTTAGGCGCATACTCGGTATCTCATGGCAGGACAAGGTCCCCAATAGCGCAGCGCTTGAGAGGGCAGGCGCCACCTCCATGGTCACCCTTCTCAAACAGAGGCGTATGCGCTGGCTGGGCCATGTCTCACGCATGACGGATGGCTGAATACCGAAGGACCTCCTCTTCGGCGAGCTGGCGTCTGGAAAGAGGCCGAAAGGGCGACCTAAATTGCTGTACAAGGACGCGTGCAAGCGTGACCTCAGCGCTCTCTCTATCAGCGTCAACACTTGATCCTGTACTTAATGTGGTTAGGTCCAGGGATGAAATCTCCAGCACAGATATGTGGGCAAAGCTGGCAACAGGGCTTGTTACAAGGAAAAGTTCCAGGATTAGTATTTTGGTGGTACAGCCTATGATTGGTAGAGAGAAGCCTGATAAGGTTGGGAGGTCGTCTGTAGGAGAGAACAGGCCTGTCACCGAGGTCCTTCTGGAGTGTGGCATCATGATTAAGGATAGGTTGTAGGTCTTTAATAATTCGTTGCAGTGGTTTGAGTTGGGGGCTGTAGGTGATGACCAGTGGTGTTCTGTTCTTGGCTTTTTTGGACCTATCTTGGGGTAGTTGGTTTCTGGGTATTCATCTAGCCCTGCTGATTTGTTCTTTTTTTTTTTTTATTTAACCTGGTGGGTAATTCAGGTTTATGAATGTTTGGTAGAGATCTTACAAAACAAAGCAGCCGAAATGCAGCACTTTAAAGACTACCCAAAAGATTTATTCGGTGATGAGCTTTCGTGGGACAGACCCACTTCTTCGGATCAATGGTAGAGATCTTGTAGTTTTCAGCCTCTGTCACTAGGATCAGAGTAGATGCGATAGTATCTCAGGGCTTGACTAGAAATGATGGATTGTGTTGTGTGTGCAGGATGGAAGCTAGAAGCATGTAGGTAAGTCTAGCGATCAGTGGGTTTCCGGTAGAGTGTGGTACCAATCAGGCCATCCTTGATTTGTACTGTAGTGTCCAGGAAAGGTATCTCTTGTGTGGAGTGGTCAAGGCATAAGTTGATGGTGGGGTGCAGATTGTTAGAGTCTCTGTGGAATTCTCCTAGAGTCTCTACACCAGGGGTCCAAATTAGAAAGACGTCATCCATGTTTGGTTAGTACAGGAGGAGTCATAGGGGACGAGAGCGTCTTTGGGAGAGGCAGTGACACTGCTGTGCTCCCAGGAGTGGCTCCCTTTCCCAGCAGAAAATGCAACACAATCAACACAGGTAGGACTTGAATCCACAACTCTGCAATCCTCCATTAGGCTACTGGGTCTGTCTGTAGATTACAGGTTTTTTGCTTCTGAGTGTGATGAAGGCTACTGAGCTGCCGCCCCTAAATTTTCTGCCAGTGCGGGGGTCAGGAAGGAATTTCTCACTTCCAGACGTTGGCAGCCAAGTGCCTGATTAGGCTCAAGTGGGACCTTTCTTAGAAGCAGCTGGTGTTTGCCACTGGCCCAGAAAGGCTCCCACCAACCATCCCATGCTTGGAAAGCAAATCCCTGCAAGGGAAAGGACTAGAGTGTGTTGGCAGGTGAAATAGGACGGGGTTTCTGGGCACAGCAAGAGAACGCAATCCAGGGAAACTTTGCTCAAAATCCAGGCTGCTTACAGCCTCAGGCTGCGATTTCCTTCTCACTAAGGCAAATCCAACCAGCCACCACAGCACCTCTGCCACCCCACTGGCCAGCCAGAGCCACATCAGCAAACCCCCAGACTTCCCAGCTGCTCTACCAGCCCAGACCAACAACCCCCAAATTAAGGTGAGAGGCTCTTAAGCCTATTTCACCAAACTCCACACAGATTGTTTCAGGTCCCAAAGGGCCCAGCCCCAGCCCCTGGTCAATATATACTTGGGTTTTACCCAACACAACACGCTCAGCAATTCTTTAGATCCAATATCTAAAGATTTATTAACAAAAAAGAAAGAACAGGGTTAGAGAGAAGAATTGTTAAAGTAAAACTTTACATGCTTCAGTCATAACTTCCGACGCAGCCAGCGATGTTATGTGCTGATTCTTGAAAGTCTCTGAAAGTTCATTGCATGTTACATAGATGCAGTCATTGGAGCATCGTAGGTCCGGCCCGCTGGAGTCCACATGCTGGACCATGGCCCCTTGGAGACCACAAGACAAAAGATCCAATATGGACACTGCTAAATCCACCTCATCCTGCTGAGGGATGGGCCCCCAGTCCAGACAGGCTTAACTCATGAAGACTGAGGAACCAAGAAAGTCCCTGCCAGGGCCCATCTCACAGCTTTTCATACGCGGAGGGACAATTCTATTCTGCTCCATGGGCCTTGGCCCACCACCTGAGCCGGTGGGTCACTGTGCCGAGTTCCCATTCGTTGCAGGCCCAGCAGGAAACCCACCATCACAAAGTGAGCGTTGGCCGTCTGGGCCTCTGCTCAGTCTATTCTCCTGGCTGGGGTGGAGCCCCACCTCCCTCTGTGAACCTCAGCACTGAAGCATTTCTCACACAGCTGCAGAGCTAAACGTCTATAACTCTGCCTACGTCCATGCTACAGACACACAAGTAGCACACGTAGCTTCAGGGCATCAGCAGCTTTCATTCGACACCTCACATACCCCCTCCCCGCCCGAGGAACAACATTTGGGGCCAATAGCCACCCTGGGAATTCAAATAGCTTCCAGACCCCACACAAAAGTTCAGCCAGATGACAGCATGGCCTATCTCTAACCCTCTGGTTCTCCGCCTAGCGCCGTGGGGCGGCCATCCACGTCACTGCAGCATGCAGGGCAGCAAACAGGATCAGGGCACCAGGGCTGTATGGTAGCCAACTGACAGTACTGCAGGTGGCCCAGACAGAGACACACGCCTCAAGGAGCGCGCTGGGGAGTGGGGCAAACTGGCGAGAAGGAGATCCCGGCCTGGGGCTGTGAGGGGCCTGCACTTTAAGCAAAGGTGCCCTGGAGTGATTTCTCCAGCCGTGCCCAGAACCTCCCGGCCGTTATGCCACTAGCGGTGGCTCTGGGTCACTCCTGCAGGGACTCGGTGGGCTGTCGGGCTAGCACGGTTCGGGCTTGGTGGCCGAGCTGGAGTTCAGGAGTGACGCAATGGGCCCTTGGGGTGAAAAGTCGTGGGCTGGGGGAGTAACGTAGCGGGGCCCTGAGGCGCGGTGGGGGTATTTCACGGGCTCCGTGACAGGCGTGCGCATTCCATGTTCCAGCCAGTGTGTATCATGGACCTTGCAGGGCCTGGCCTGTTGCAGCTGTCCACTTGGAGCATTAGCCCTGTTGTCCACTTGCAGCACTAGCGCTGTAGGACAGGCTGGAGCTGCGGCTGTGGTTAGCTCCATGTTCATGGCCGGATCTCAGTTTGACTCCCACATGCCCCAGTCTCAGGGCTTTGCTGCCCCTGCTGGGCTAAGCCCAGCCAGGTGATTTGTGGGGGCCGTGTTCTGAGATCGCTGGCCTGGGTAAGAAATTGGCCAAAATTCCCTGGAAACCAGAGGTGCTCACTCCAGAACCTGCAGCCCTGGTCTGGAGTAACCAGGGGGGAATTCCAGCCTGCCCCGTAGTGCCTATCCAGGCAGTGCCGATGAGGCCCCACGTAACTGTACCCTCCTGGCTACTGGAGGCTGGGGTGGACGCCCTGCTGCAGAGGCTAATTCCGTCTGGACCATCTCCCAGTTCCACCGTGAGCGGACCCCATCCCCTCTCCTTTCCCAGTCTCTGTGTAGCCGAGTCCTGCTTCTTCTGAGTCTGGGTGCCTGAGATCAGCTCGCAGGGCAGGGCAGGGCAGCCACCTCCAGTGCCACGCTGGAAGAGCAGCGAGTGCGCCAGACCAAGAGTCAGCTCCCAGCCAGGTTTATGAGCCTCCTTTCGGTCCCAAGGGAGAGTGCAGGTGTCAGCTCGTTTCCTAACAGCGGCTGAGGACAGTGGGCAAAGGGCAGCCAGGCAGGTGGCACCGGCAGGGTGAGCTGGGCAGGCAGAGAACCTTGTGTTTGGAGGAGGCTGTGGGCTCCCGTTGCTCTTAGTAGTAGCGGGCGGAGCACGGGGGGGGCACACTCCAGGCCCCGGGTCTTGGGTCGGTTTTTGGGGAGCAGGAAACCCCGACCTGCCATGGAGTCCAGGGCTCCCACAGGCTGTCCCGCTGCTTGGGGCCGCCTTGCAGAGCAGGAGGAAGGATCTCATTGCCCGGGGAGGCAGCGCCGGGGCAGAGCATGCCCAGGACTCCCTCGGGGGATGTACATCTCCCGCCCCGGCGACGCACACGGGCCAATCTGCGGTGAGCTGTCAGCCAGCCCAGCCAGGCAGGCACCTTGTGCCGCTGCAGGTGACGGCCCCATCTCCTGTGCACAGGTGCGGAATGAGCAGGGGCAGTATTACCAGCGCTGCCTCTGGCAGCCCAGATGCCAGGGTGATGGGCCCCTCCCAGCATGGCTGGCCCTGTCAGGCAGTATGGCGCTTAGCCCCATGCCCCCGACACAGTCCTTTCGCCCCCCCAGGTGAAGAGAGGAAGGTTGCATGGCCAGGTCAGGCATCTCTGGGTGGACGAGGGAGAGCGGCTGGGCTGAGCTGGAGCTGGGATGCAGGAAGTGTCCTGAAGGTGCGCTGGTGTGGCTGGTGTCCCGTCCCAGCCCCAGGGCAGGAGGATGCACTGCAGAGCAGCCTGGGAGCACGAGCTGCTGCCAGCGGGGTTTGGTTCTAGCTCTGCCTCCTGTCGGCAGGGGTGGGTGGCCATAGGGGAGGGCAGCCCAAAGAGAGGCAGCCAGCACCGGGTTCTGCCCCAGGGGCTGGGGGCAGGAGCCTGAGGTGCAAACTGTGCAAAGCTCCATCACTGACATGCAGATGGGAATCGCTGCAATCAACAGTCGGGAGGGAGCCAGGAGTCCCAGGAGTGAGGGGCTGGGGTGCAGCCTGTGCAGTGCAGGATTACACTGCCGGCGCCGTGCACTGCCCTGGGCCGGGCTTTGCGCTGGCTCAGCCATGCAGAATAGTAGGCAAGGCGACCAGCGGTGCCTGGGGCAGAGGGGCTGGCAGCAGTCACCTGTCTGGCCTGGCCCCTCCGGCTCAGGTGGGCCCGTGTGTGCCCAGCCCCTCCAGCGCCATGACCCAAGGCTGCGCGCAGGCTCATGGGCCTGTCAAAGACTGAGCAAGTCCAGCCCTTGGCTCTCACATGGGCTGGGGCAGTGTCTTGTTCTCAGTAGTGCTGGGGGTTATCTCTTGAGGGGGCCTAGTAACTCTTAGCTGGAGGGTTAATAGCTGGGCTTGTCCAGGGCAGAGAACAGGCCTCCTCTGGCTTTGCCTTCCCCCCAGGACTGCAGAGCTGTCCACGGGCCGCTTGCCTTGCAACGCACATCAACTCCTTGGGCTCAACGATCTGTTCCACCGGGTCGTTAGCCACGGGCCCGGCTACGCTCCAGGCACAGCGTCCGCACAGATGTGGCTGCTCTGTGCCACTGGGGGAGACGGTCTCCCGCCAGCGTAGTTAATCCGCTTCCCAGAGAGGTGCTCACTGTGTCAGAGGGAGGGGTTCGTCTGCCTGCACGGGGGTGAAGGTTGTAGCTGTGTCACTCCAGAGCAAGCAAACGGGAGCAGACTCAACCCGCGACTCTCCCAGCACCTTGCCCAGACCTGAAGACAAGCTCCAGGTGGCTCAAAAATGCCTCCTTCTCCCCAAAGGACCTTGGTCCCCAGCGGGGACTTGCCTGGCTGTTTGGGGACACTCAGCCTCCCGAGTTAGACCCTGAGTGTGTGTACGACGCCTACCAGCCAGGCAACCCTGCTCCCCAGGAGCACGGTGTCCAGCTGGGGCAGATCTCAGGGGCTGCAGAGGAAGCTGGGAGAAGCCAGCCAAACTCCCTTGTTGTCACAGCAGGTGCCTGGCTGGAGCCCTGGACCGGGAACACCAGGACTCGTGAGCCAGCTGCAAATGTTATACGCAGGGAAGGTGATGCAGGCAGGCCAGTGTTCCCCAGGACCTAGGGAGGATGTACCTGACATAGGGGAGTCACAGATTCACAGCCGGAAGACACCCCTACGGCGACCTTGCCTGCACTGACCCCTCCACCAGGCTGTCATTGCACTTGAAATTGGTATGACAGGTTCCCCCAGGATACCAGTGAGCCCGTGACCTACCAGCCAGGGCTCCCTCAACACAGTCCTGCTGCAACCAGACACCAGCCTACCAAGGCTTCTCATAGAGGTGGAGGACACACCTACCACGTTATTTACAGACTTCTGTGATGAGGGCTGCACAGGAAGGCTGCAGCTGAGGCCTTGCCCAGCATCCCAAGAGCACACCTCCCTCTGGTGCGTAAGCCCACGTTATACCCCCCATGCGGCTCGGGGAACAGCCCATCAGAAGCCCACAGAATCATGGCAGTGGAAGGGACGTCGAGAGAGTATGAGAGGTCAACAAGTCCAGTCCTCTGCATTTATGACTCTCCCAGGCCAGGGTTTGTCTGCCCTGAAAAACCTCCAGCAGTGGAGATTCCACAGCCTCCCCAGGCAATTAATTCCAGTGTTTGCCCAACCTGAGGGTTGGGAGGTTTTTCCTCACGTCCAGCCTACACCTCCCTTGCTGCAGTTTAAGCCCATTGCCTCTTGTTCTAGCCTCAGAGGTTAAGGAGAATAATGTATCTCCTGGTAACAACCTTTCAGGTACTTGAAAGTTCCAATTGTCCCCCCCTCCCCAAGTCTTCTCTTTTCTAACTTAAACAACCCCAGTGCTTTCAATCCTCCCTCACAGGCCATGTTCTCTCGCACTTTCTCCATTTGCCTTGCTCTTCTCTGGACCTTCTCCAAAGCGTCCACATCTTTCCTGAAATGTGAGGCTCAGAACTGGAGACAATAGTCCAGCTGAGACCTAAGCTTCACAGAGTAGAGCAGAAGAATGACTTCTCGGGTCTTGCGTGCTCCGATGAACGCACCCCAGAATGACGTGCCAGGGTTTTCTTATCACACTGTTGACTTATAGTCAGCTTGTGGCCCACTCTGACTCCCAGATCCTTTCTGCCGTGCTCCTTCGTAGGCATCTCCCATTTTGTAAGCGTGAAACAAACTGTTATGCCCTAAGTGCAGTACTTTGCATTCGTCCTCATGGAATTTCATCCTATTTATCTCAGGTGCCTTTTTCCAGTTTTCCTCTCTCTGATTTGCTTTTCTGGATTATCTTTTTCTGATTTGTTCTCTTTGCCTGCTGTTTTTGGTTCTCTGTGTTTTAAATACTGAGTCCCTTCTGGCCTGGCTATGGTCTGAAAAAAGGGTTCTGCCATACAAAAACTCACCTAATAAACTATTTCAGTAGTCTTTAAAGCACGTGCCGCAAGCTTCGAAATTGCCACGCAAATGGCCGTTTTGAAGTTCACTAACGAAGCGCGGAAATGCCTATTCAGCGCTTCATTAGTATGCGCGCGGCAGCGGCGCTTTGAAATTGACGCTCGTCGCAGCCACGCGGCGAGTCCAGACGGGGCTCGTTTCAAAAGGACCCCGCCTACTTCCAAGTCTCCTTATTCCCATCAGCTCATAGAAATAAGGGGATTTGGAAGTAGGCGGGGTCCTTTCCAAACGAGCCCCGTCTGGACTCGCCGCGCGGCGGCGGCGAGCGTGAATTTCGAAGCACCGCTGCCGCGCGCATACTAATGAAGCGCTGAATAGGCATTTCCACGCTTCTTTAGTGAACTTCTAAAGGACCATTTAGAAGCTTGGGGCACGCACAGATGTAGCCCTTGGCCGCTTTTATGTTTTGACCTATTTTGCTGTAAATCAGAGAAGCAGGACAATGGTATACTCCTATTAACTGGACTACAACATTGTCCTGCTGCTTTTCTAGGGAGGCAGCCTGGAGGCAGCTATCAATTCCTTAACACTCCAGGTCATGGCAACCAAAGATTCACACACTTTGAGGGTGTGTATCTCGGGGGTCTACCGTATGTGGCTTGGCAACAGACGTTTTAGCTTATAGGCGTCTTCCTCAGCCTGGGACAGAGTTTGGGGGTGGACTTGTTGATATGTGTGTGTAAGGAATGTGCCAGCAGGAGCTCAGGACTGGGAAAGGCTTTAGGCCGTGTGTGTTTCAGATCTCATTTGCATGAAAATCTAAATAGATGCATATGTAATACCCTCTCAACAGAGTCTGATGGGAGCAGGTGAAGCTGTGAGGTTTCATCTCTTGTCATGAGCATGTTCTTGTAAAGTCACAAGTTATGCTATCACCCAAAACAAAAAGCAGTCAAGTAGCACTTTAAAAATCAGCAAAATACTTTAATAGGTGAGCTTTTGTGGGGCAGATGCCCTTCTTCATACCATATCACCCAGTCTAAAAAATGTGGGTTCTCACCCATGCTTGAAGTGTTTGTGCAATAGAGGGTAGTCACCGTGACTTGGGAAGGTATGGGTTGCACAGGGATTCTTTCATCAGGCGAGTTAAGGTTTTCCAAAATGCAAGTGTGTGGTGGGTGTGGGTGGTGGTATATTTTTTTGGAAAGGGGGTTGGGGGTGTTTTTGGGTTGTTGGTGAAAGTTTGTGTGTTTGATGTAGTAAGCTTTCAGTAACTTTTTTTTTACGAAGAGGGGAAAAGATAGAACAAGCTTTTGGGTTTTTATTATGGGAGGGGTGGCTGAGTTAGGCTACATCTACACGTGAACGCTACGTTTGAAACACGTCTTCCAGGGCTGGCAACGTCGACGTTCAACGTCGACGTTGCGCAGCACCACATGGAAATAGGTGCTGCAAGGGAAGGTCCATATGCCACAGTAGCACACATTGAAAGAAGGGTGCCAGGAACAGCTATAGACAGGGTCACAGGGCGGACTCAACAGCAAGCCGCTCCCTTAAAGGGCCCCTCCCAGACACACTTGCACTACACAACACAAGATCCACAGAGCCGACAACTGGTTGCAGACCCTGTGCATGCAGCATGGATCCCCAGCTGCAGCAGCAGCAGCCAGAAGCCCTGGGCTAAGGGCTGCTGCACACAGTGACCATAGAGCCCCACAGGGGCTGGAGAGAGAGCGTCTCTCAACCCCTCAGCTGATGGCCGCCATGGCGGACCCCGCAATTTCGATGTTGCGGGACGCGCAACGACTACACGGTCCCTACTTCGACGTTGAACGTCGAAGTAGGGCGCTATTCCTATCCCCTCATGGGGTTAGCGGCTTCGACGTCTCGCCGCCTAACGTCGATGTTAACATCGAAATAGCGCCCAACACGTGTAGCCGTGACGGGCGCTATTTCGAAGTTAGTGGCGCTACTTCGAAGTAGCGTGCACGTGTAGACACGGCTTTAGTCTGGATCTGTAACAGCAAGGAAGGGTGCTGTGGCATCTTATAGACTAACAGAAAAGATTAAATTATGAGCTTTCTGTGCTTGAAACTTTTCTGTTAGTCTATAAGGTGCCACAGGACCCTTTGTTGCTGGTTTTTTCTTGTAAGCATGCAGTGGATTGTTGCCCTGGGGGTAACATTAGCAATTTAAAAGGGGTGCTGTAGAAGGCATGGAATTTGTAGACAGGATTTTCAAACCCTGGAGTGTAGCTGTACTTTGGAATGGCTTTGCTAATAACTGACTGGAAGAATACTAATGAGGTGCTGAAATGAATATTCAGTGCCTCATTAGCATGCTGTTGGACAGGGCACTTTGTGGCTTGGTTCCATGGGGATCCTTTGTGAAAGGCCCTTGCAAACTGGAAAATCTCCTTATCAGTGGATAGGAACAAGGGGATTTTGAAGTGTGCAGGATCCTTTGGAAAAGGACCCCCATGTAGCCAACCCACACGCAAGCAAAATGGGGCACCTTTGAAGTGCCGCGGGCGGCAGTATGCTAATGAGGTGTTGAATATTCATTTCAGCACCTCATTAGTATTCTTCGATTTGGCCATTAGCACGGCCATTTCAAAATTTTGGCCAAGTGCGGCCACAGCCCCCTAGTCTTCGAAAGCCCCTAAAACCAAATAGGAATAAGGGGCTTTGCGAAGGCCCCCATCTGCACTGCATAGGCAGCCTGCTGTGGCTGCCGTTATGCTAATTAGGTGCCTCATATTCATGGTAGTGCCTCATTAGCACGTTCTGACCTTGCTTATTACCATACCCCTTTCAGAAAGAAGGGGCTAGCGTAGACGTAGCCTTTGTGAGACTCCTTCTTGGTAGGTGCTGTAGTTAGGCCCAAAGCTGAAACTATTGCGAGCTGAGCAGAAGAACTGGTGGCTCAAGCCATGGAGAGCTGGTTTTGCCTCCAGCCACAATAGAGGGGACAAACGGCCAGTGGGGGGGCAAGCAGGACACTGGACCAATGAGAGGTTGTCTGGCCTTGCCTCAGGCTCAATGAGGGGTGCATCAGGGTGATGTGTCAGGGCCTGCACGGACTGGACAGAGCTTAAGTGGGGCATTCGAGGTGGGGCGCAGAGAAAGTTTGGGTGTGTGGATTGGATCCTTACAGTACTGGACTGGTGAGCCTGAGAGGCAAAGGACACTGCTCAATCCATCTGAGCTGGGACACTTACTTGAGGGTTGGTTATGAACTCTGGGTGTGGGATTTTCCCAAGCTATTGCCATGTGATTTCTCTGCCTCTTTCATTAAAAGTTTCTTTTCTACACTCAGACTCTGTGCGTGCGAGTGGGGAAGCATCGCCTCTCCGAGGCGCCCGGGGGTGCACATTTCCCAGGCTACTGGGTGTGGGCTGGAGCCAGTTCTGTGTGAGATGGGTGAAAAGGAGCCCCTAGATGTTGAACCCGGCCCTGCTTGCTGCCGACTCCTTCTGGCAGAAGACTTACATGTGAACAAAGGACAGGAACGCTGCCTGTTTGTCCACCTGGCTGGCTGGGTTTGCTGGTCTAATGGGAACAGATAAGAGCAGTTACAGGCTTACGGGCCGTGGTACGGGCCATGGTGGGAGTGTAATACAGGAGCATACTCTGGAAGGCTGCCTGGCTCCTTCTCTCAAACTGAAGTCAAGTTAGGCCCAGTTAGGACTGGCAAGAGGGCTGGGGGGAGGGGCAGGGGCAGCAAAAGCAACAGTAAAAGGAGGTGGGATGAAGCCTTCTGTCTCAGGACCTGCCCAAGTGGAAGTGAGTATAAGGGACGTGGTTAAGGGCACACACTGCAGGTCTAGCGAGGCCTTATCAGAGGGAGTGTCAGGGATGGGGCCAGCGCGGTGTTCTGCAGTGTCTGAGCTGGGAAGCGAGACAGCGTGAAAGCTCTGCGGTGTCAGGCTGGCAGAGGAACCCTGGGGAGCAGATTTGGCCGGGTTGCAGAGCTAGGGGTGCACTTGCTTGGAACTAACTTACTTCGGGCTTCTGATCTCCTGATTTCCGCATCTGTGACAAGAGCTGGGGGCGGGGTGAAGGGAAAGCCTTCTGACACTGCCTCGCTGGGAACCAGAGCCACCTCCCCACTTCCACCCCCACCAACCCCCCTCTACAGCCACTGGGCTCACACACCTCTAGCCTGGAGGCAGAGCTGGGCCCTGCCTGTTCACATTGTCCAAATGCCCACCAGCTACACGGGGAGCCCTTGATGACGATTTTTGGAACTCTGTGCTTTATATATTGTGTCTGTTCTGGTCTGGCTATGATCTGAAGGAGTGGCTCTGTCCCATGAAAGCTCATCCCTGAATAAATTATTTTGCTAGTCTTTAAAGCGCTAGCAGACTGCTGTTTTGTTTTGCTAGAATACAGACTAACACGGCTCTCTCTGTCCTAAAGAAGCCGAGGTTAAGGAGCTTGCAAGCGGGCAAGCCGGAGGTGACGCGTGGGCTGCTTTACCGCCCAGCCTGCTGCTCAGAGTGTGCCCAAGAGCACTGATCCGAGTTTACGGGCTCAGCAGCTGCTGTCACAGTAACTGATTCCAAGCAAACTGTGGGGCGGAGGGAAGGGAATCCATACGTCCACACTCAATACCCCAAGAATCAGGGGCACCATGTGGGAAGAGTTTAGCTACACACCCCTGCCAAGCTCTGAATGCGCCATTACATTTTCCCTCATTTGCCCTCCCCTAAAATTAGACTCAGCCACAGCTTTGCCCTCCAGTCTCCAAACGTTTCCGAAGGAGCCCCCCTGCAGGCCCCAGGGAGATGGCTGTGCCTATACGCAAATCTTCGTCAATCCCAAATGCCTTCTCAACTTGGGCCAATGGGGTGGAGGTGTCCCAAGCACCCGCAGAGTCCAAATAATGCTTCAATTGGGGTGCCGATGTTCTGGGAAGCAGCATCACCCCCCCAGCCGTGCCCCTGCGCAACACTACCTAATGGCTCAATGGCCGGTAGCTCTAAAACCTGGTGGTGGTCTAATGTTAACGAGCTTGCTGCAGACTGTTTAAACAGAGGTGCCCGTCTGTAGCACAGCCTGGCCTGGGATCTGTCCCCCTCCTTGCCGTCACGGAGGTGTTTGCCGGAAAACCAGCTGCCCCAGCCGGTTGCTGACAGCTTTGCAACGATCTTTGCAAAAGCTGAACAAACCTGAGCTGCTGCCCCTGTTCTCAAGCATTCTTCATCCAAAGGGCAAAACCCCTGGGCTCCCCGTTTAGCTGGTGGGCATTTGGACAATGTGAACAGGCAGGGCCCAGCTCTGCCTCCAGGCTAGAGGTGTGTGAGCCCAGTGGCTGTAGAGGGGGGTGGGTGGGGGTGGAAGTGGGGAGGTGGCTCTGGTTCCCAGCGAGGCAGTGTTAGAAGGCTTTTCCTTCACCCCGCCCCCTGCTCTCATCACACAAGCGGAAATCAGGAGATCAGAAGCCCGAAGCAAGTTAGTTCCAAGCAAGTGCACCCCTAGCTCTGCAACCTGGCCAAATCTGCTCCCCAGGGTTCCTCTGCCAGCCTGACAACCCAGAGCTTTCACGCTGTCTCGCTTCCCAGCTCAGACACTGCAGAACACCGCACTGGCCCCATTCCCTGACACCCCCTCTGATTAGGCCTCGCTAGACCTGCAGTGTGTGCCCTTAGCCACATCCCTTATAGTCACCCTTCACTTGGGCGGGTCCTGAGACAGGAGGCTTCATCCCACCTCCTTTGTATCCCACGGGGGAGGGGTCATGGGAGAGGGTGCGTTCTGGCCACCGCCAGGATTTTCTTTAGCTTTTACTGTTGCTTTTGCTGCTCCTCCCCCTGCCCCCCCAACCCTCTTGCCCGTCCTAACTTGGCCTAACTTGACTTCAGTTTGAGAGAGGGAGCCAGGCAGCCTTCCAGCGTATGCTCATGTATTACACTCCCACCATGCCCTGTACCACAGCCCGTAACCCTGTAACTGCTCTTATCTGTTCCCATCAGCCCAGCAAACCCAGCCAGCCAGGCAAACACAACAGGCAGCGTTCCTGTCCTTTTTTCGCATGTAACTCTTCTGTCAGAGGGTACGTCTACAGTAGCCCCAAACTTCGAAATGGCCATGCAAATGGCCATTTTGAAGTTTATTAATAAAGTGCTGAAATGCATATTCAGCGCTTCATTAGCATGCAGGCTGCCGCAGTGCTTCAAAATTGATGCAGCTTGTCCCCATGCAGCTTGTCTGGACAGGAGTTCTTTTTGAACAGACCCCATGTATTTTGAAGTTTTCTTATTCTCACGTGCAGAGTAACACATCCTCCAAACTCTTCTTTTTTAAAAAACTTCAACTACCCTAAAAAAATCAAAAAACTGTCAAGCAATAAATTAAACACTAGCAAAAGAGCTCACTAGGTGAGCTTCTATAGTGTAAAGGCCTTTTTCCAAGTTTGAAAACACAACTGTTTCACAAAAGCCTACTTTTCAAAAACTTTTGTTAATTTTTAAAGCATTATTTCACTATTTTTTTTTATAGTGTATACCCCAGCACTGCTTACTCTCTTCTACTACCCGATGAAAGGATCCCTGTGCAACCCATACCTTTAGGCATAACGGTGACTACCCTGGACTGCACAACAACTTCAAGCATGGGTGAGAACCCACATTTCTTACACGCTTGATAGCATAAATTGTGACTTTACAAGAACATGTTCATGACAAGAGATGAAACCTCACAGCTTCACCTGCTCCCATCAGACTTTGTTAAGAGGTGTCAAAGTTTGACTCAGACTCACAATTTATCAGACCACTCTGTCTTATTAGCAAAGCCGCTCTGCTAATACATTTAGAAGTGAGCGCCCCGAGTGGGGCTTGTGTCTCTTAATTTATACAGTTTTTTGGAGAACAAGTTACAGAGAAGTTACAGACAAAAGAAGAAAAAGATTTTAGTCACCACCCTTCGAGATCCCCGAGACCAGTCACGTATCTTCAATTACCTGCCACCCTTAACAATCTCCTTTCACAGCTTCCAGTTAACTTAACTAATTGCCCTTCACACCTTCCATTCTGATGCCTGCTTCTTAGACGTGCTGGCTCCATCTTAATTGCTTCTCCATTCAAAAGCCAACTGTCCCTACGTGTGCTCCCTCAGATACTTTGTAACATGTTTTGGCATGCCCTCTCATATACAATGTATCCAGCATGTCCCCTTATACAACGTTATACTTATACAATGTTATACTTCCACAGAGGGTATTACATATGCATCTTTTTAGATTTTCATGCAAATGAGATCTGAAGGACACAGGCCCTGAAGCCTTTCCCAGTCCTGAGCTCCTGCTGGCACCTTCCTTACACACACATATCAACAAGTCAACCCCCAAAGTCTGTCCCAGGCTGAGGAAGATGCCTATATGCTAAAATGTCTGTTGGCCAAGCCACATACCGTAGACCCCGAGAAACGCACCCTCAAGTTGCATGAATCTTTGGTTGCCATGACCTATAGTGTTGAGGAATTGAGAGCTGCCTCCAGAGCTGCCTAGCCATAGGAACAGCTAGGCAATGAATTAATGTGCTTAAAGGGTATTTCATTGCCTGCCTGTTCTAAATTAAACAAAAATAGATGAGTTTGAACTTACAAAAGAATCTGTGTTGTTTGTTGGTGATAGCCTTTATGCATGCCTTGATTTAGTTTCTTTTAACAATGGGGGTAGTGTTTGTGCACTGAAATGTTTTATACTAAGCTACATCTGGTAAATACCAGATACACATTCTCAAGTTGAGTGAACCTTTAGATACTATGACTTGGAGTACTGAACACTGGAGACCTACCTAATTGTTGAATGAGCTGAGAAATTGATGAGTGTATGTTTTAAGGGCAGACAATTTTTTGCATTCTCTGAATCCAACAAAGATATATGAGTTTAGGTTTATGCAAGAACCTGCTGTGTTTATCTGTACTAGGTGTAGTGCATGGGTTTTTTTGGCCGTGTCTACACGTGCACGCTACTTCGAAGTTGCGGCGCCAACTTCGAAATACCGCCCGTCACGGCTACATGTGTTGGGCACTATTTCGAAGTTGAAATCGACGATAGGTGGCGAGACGTCGAAGTCGCTAACCCCATAAGGGGATGGGAATAGCGCCCTACTTCGAAGTTGAACGTCGAAATAGGGCACGTGTAGATGATCTGCATCCCGCAACATCGAAATAGTGGGGTCCGCCATGGCGGCCATCAGCTGAGGGGTTGAGAGATGCTCTCTCTCCAGCCCCTGTGGGGCTCTATGGTCATCGTGTGCAGCAGCCCTTAGCCCAGGGCTTCTGGCTCTGCTGCGGCAGCTGGGGATCCATGCTGCATGCACAGGGTCTGCAACCAGTTGTCGGCTCTGTGGATCTTGTGTTGTTTAGTGCAAGTGTGTCTGGGAGGGGCCCTTTAAGGGAGCGGCTTGCTGTTAAGTCCGCCCCGTGACCCTGTCTACAGCTGTTCCTGGCACCCTTATTTCGATGTGTGCTACTTTGGTGTGTAGACGTTCCCTCACAGCGCCTATTTCGATGTGGTGCTGCCCAACGTCGAAGTTGAAAGTCAACGTTGCCAGCCCTGGAGGACGTGTAGACGTTATTCATCGAAATAGACTATTTCGATGTAGCGTGCACGTGTAGACGTAGCCAAAATGAACTTGCAGAGACTTTCAAGAATCAGCAAATAACATCGCTGGCTGCGTCGGAAGTTATGACTGATGCAAGTAAAGTTTTGCTTCAACACTTCTTCTCTCTAACCCTGTTCTTTCTTTTTTGTTAATAAATCTTTAGATATTAGATCTAAAGAATTGCTGAGCGTGTTGTTTTGGGTAAGATCCAAGTATACATTGACCAGGGGCAGGGGCTGGGGCTGGGGCTGGGCCCTTTGGGACCTGAAACAATCTGTGTGGAGTTTGGTGAAATAGGCTTAAGAGCCTCTCACCTTAATTTGGGGGTTGTTGGTCTGGGCTGGTAGAGCAGCTGGGAAGTCTGGGGGTTTGCTGATGTGGCTCTAGCTGCCCAGTGGGGCTGGCAGAGGTGCTGTGGTGGCTGGTTGGATTTGCCTTAGTGAGAAGGAAATCCCAGCCTGAGGCTGTAAGCAGCCTGGATTTTAAGCAAAGTTGCCCTGGATTGAGTTCACTAGCTGTGCCCAGAAACCCCATCCTATTACACCTGCTAACACACTCTGGTCCTTTCCCTTGCAGGGATTTGCTTTCCAAGCATGGGATGGTTGGTGGGAGCCTTTCTGGGCCAGTGGCAAACACCAGCTGCTTCTAAGAAAGGTCCCACTTGATCCTACTCAGGCACTTGGCTGCCAAAGTCTGGAAGTGAGAAATTCCCTCCTGACCCCCGCACTGGCAGAACATTGAGGGGCGGCAGCTCAGTAACCTTCATCACGCTGAGAAGCAAAAAGCCCGTAATCTACAGCCAGACCCAGTAGCCGAATGGAGGATTGCAGAGGTGTGGATTCAAGTCGTACCTGTGTTGATTGTGTTGCATTTTCTGCTGGGAAAGGGAGCCACTCCTGGGAGCACAGCAGTGTCACTGCCACTCCCAAAGACGCTCTCGTTCCCTATGACTCCTCCTGTACTTACGAAACATGGATGACGTCTTTATGATTCGGACCCCTGGTGTAGAGACTCTAGGAGAATTCCACAGAGACTCTAACAATCTGCACCCCACCATCAACTTATGCCTTGACCACTCCACACAAGAGATACATGTCCTGGACACTACACTACAAATCAAGGATGGCCTGATTGCTACCACACTCTACCGGAAACCCACTGATCGCTAGACTTACCTACATGCTTCTAGCTTCCATCCTGCACACACAACACAATCCATCGTTTATAGTCATGCCCTGAGATACTATCGCATCTGCTCTGACCCTAGTGACAGAGACCGAAAACTACAAGATCTCTACCATTGATCTGAAGAAGTGGGTCTGTCCCACGAAAGCTCAACACCGAATAAATCATTTTGGTAGTCTTTAAAGTACTGCTTTTGGGCTGCTTTGTTTTGTAAGATCTCTACCAAACATTCATAAACCTGAATTACCCACCAGATGAACTTAAAAAAAACCAAACAAAAAACAAATCAGCAGGGCTAGATGAATACCGAGAAACCAACTACCCCAAGATAGGCCCAAAAAAGCCAAGAACAGAACACAACTGGTCATCACCTACAGCCCCCAACTCAAACCACTGCAACGAATTATTAAAGACCTACAACCTATCCTTAATCATGATGCCACACTCCAGAAGGCCCTAGGTGACAGGCCTGTTCTCTCCTATAGAGAACCTCCCAACCTTATCAGGCTTCTCACCACCAATCATAGGCTGTACCGCCAAAATACTAATCCTGGAACTTTTCCTTGTAACAAGCCCTGTTGCCAGTTTTGCCCACATATCTATGCTGGAGATTTCATCCCTGGACCGAACCACATTAAGTACAGGATCATGGGCACATTCTCCTGTTCCTCAGCTATAATCGTATATGCCATCGGCTGTGTCTACACGTGCCCCAAACTTCGAAATGGCCATGCAAATGGCCATTTCGAAGTTTACTAATGAAGCGCTGAAATGCATATTCAGCGCTTCATTAGCATGCGGGCGGCAGCGGCGCTTCGAAATTGACGAGCCTTGCCGCCGCGCAGCGCGTCCAGACGGGGCTCCTTTTCGAAAGGGCCCCGCCTACTTCGAAGTCCCCATATTCCCATGAGCTCATGGGAATAAGGGGACTTCGAAGAAGGTGGCGTCCTTTCGAAAAGGAGCCCGGTCTGGACGCGCCGCGCGGTCGCAAGGCTCGTCAATTTCGAAGCGCCGCTGCCGCCCGCATGCTAATGAAGCGCTGAATATGCATTTCAGCGCTTCATTAGTAAACTTCGAAATGGCCATTTGCATGGCCATTTCGAAGTTTGGGGCACGTGTAGACACAGCCATCATGTGCCAACAATGCTCAGTAGGCATCCTTCGATCCCAAGGGATCATGGGTTTGCACCCCAGTTGGACTGATTCGAGCAGCGTCTTCTGTGGCTGTGCAATCCAATGCGGGAGTGGCAGTCCTTTCCGCACTGTGAGCAGCAGTAGGCAGATGTCGCTCTGGTGTCACGGGCAGGGATTTTCCTGAGGGCTCTCCTGTCTTCCGCTTCCTTCACCAAGGTAGTTGCATACATCGCAAGAGCTTCCTTCACTCCCTGTTTCCAGGCGTGCCTGTCTGAGGCGAGCGAATGCCAGGTGCTCACACTGATAGAGAGAGCGCTGAGGTCACGCTTGCACGTGTCCTTGTAGCACAATTTCGGTTGCCCTTTCGGCCTCTTTCCAGACGCCAGTTCGCCGAAGAGGAGGTCCTTCGGTATTCGGCCATCCATCATGCGTGAGACATGGCCCAGCCAGCGCATACGCCTCTGTTTGAGAAGGGTGAACATGGAGACGGCGCCTGCTCTCTCAAGCACTGCGCTATTGGGGACCTTGTCCTGCCATGAGATACCGAGTATGCGCCTAAGGCAGCGCATGTGGAATGTGTTGAGCCTCTGACCCCCTCTACAATGCTCACACACCACGTATATAAGACAGACCACAAACACTCTTCGACAAAGAATGAACGACCATAGAGCAGACATTAAAATCTCCAAATACCCCAACCTGTCAGCCCGCACTTTACTGGAGCGGGCCATTCTGTTAAAGACCTGAGAACTTGTTTGCTACTGAAAAGGGACTTTAACGACCGTCTACAGAGGGACTGCTCAGAACTAACATTCATATTCAAATTCGACACATTAACATGTGGTTTGAAGAGGGACAGCAACTTCCTGCCCCATTATAAGGATTCTTTTACCTTTTAAGTGCTTACTTGTTTTATCTAACTCTTAACTCCCCCCCGGCCCCGCCACCCCTCTGCTCTTCTGACTTGCCAACCTTGATTACGATTTTTGGACCTCTGTGCTTTATATATTGTGTCTGTTCTGGTCTGGCTATGATCTGAAGGAGTGGCTCTGTCCCATGAAAGCTCATCACTGAATAAATTACTTTGCTAGTCTTTAAAGCGCTAGCGGACTGCTGTTTTGTTTTGCTAGAATACAGACTAACACGGCTCTCTCTCTCCCAAAGAAGCCGAGGTTAAGGGGCTTGCAAGCGGGCAAGCCGGAGGTGACGCGTGGGCTGCTTTACCGCCCAGCCTGCCGCTCAGAGTGTGCCCGAGAGCACCGATCCGAGTTTACGGGGCTCAGCAACTGCTGTCACAGTAACTGATTCCAAGCCAACTGTGGGGCGGAGGGAAGGGAATCCATACGTCCACACTCAATACCCCAAGAATCAGGGGCACCATGTGGGAAGAGTTTAGCTACACACCCCTGCCAAGCTCTGAATGCTCCATTACATTTTCCCTCATTTGCCCTCCCCTAAAATTAGACTCAGCCACAGCTTTGCCCTCCAGTCTCCAAACGTTTCCGAAGGAGCCCCCCCTGCAGGCCCCAGGGAGATGGCTGTGCCTATACGCAAATCGTCATCAATCCCAAATGCCTTCCCAACGTGTGTCAATGGGGTGAGGGTGTCCCAAGCACCCACAGAGTCCAAATAATGCTTCAATTGGAGTGCCGATGTTCTGGGAAGCAGCATCCCCCCCGCAGCCGTGCCCCTGCGCACCGCTGCCTGATGCAGCCTTCCGGCAGGGAGTCACAAATGACGGTGTTGAGTGGCTCCATTCAGCTCAATGGCCGGTAACTCTAAAACCTGGTGGTGGTCTAATGTCAACTAGCTTGCTGCAGACTGTTTAAACAGAGGTGCCTGTGTGTAGCACAGCCTGGCCTGGGATCTGTCCCCCTCCTCCCCACCCTGGAGGTGTTTGCCGGAGAACCAGCTGCCCCAGCCGGTTGCTGACAGCTTTGCAAAGATCTTTGCAAAAGCTGAACAAACCTGAGCTGCTGCCCCTGTTCTCAAGCATTCTTGATCCAAAAGGCAAACCCCCTGGGCTCCCCGTTTAGCTGGTGGGCATTTGGACAATGTGAACAGGCAGGGCCCAGCTCTGCCTCCAGGCTAGAGGTGTGTGAGCCCAGTGGCTGTAGAGGGGGGTGGGTGGGGGTGGAAGTGGGGGGGTGGCTCTGGTTCCCAGCGAGGCAATGTTAGAAGGCTTTCCCTTCACCCCGCCCCCACCTCTCGTCACACAAGCGGAAATCAGGAGATCAGAAGCCCAAAGCAAGTTAGTTCCAAGCAAGTGCACCCCTAGCTCTGCAACCTGGCCAAATCTGCTCCCCAGGGTTCCTCTGCCAGCCTGACACCCCAGCACTTTCACGCTGTCTCGCTTCCCAGCTCAGACACTGCAGAACACCGCGCTGGCCCCATCCCTGACACTCCCTCTGATAAGGCCTCGCTAGACCTGCAGTGTGTGCCCTTAGCCACATCCCTTATAGTCACCCTCCACTTGGGCGGGTCCTGAGACAGGAGGCTTCATCCCACCTCCTTTGTATCCCATGGGGGAGGGGTCATGGGAGAGGGTGTGTTCTGGCCATGGCCAGGAGTTTCTTTAGCTTTTACTGTTGCTTTTGCTGCCCCCGCCCGCCCAGCCCTCTTGCCAGTCCTAACTGGGCCTAACTTGACTTCAGTTTGAGAGAGGGAGCCAGGCAGCCTTCCAGCGTATGCTCATGTATTACACTCCCACCATGCCCCGTACTATGGCCCGTAACCCTGTAACTGCTCTTATCTCTTCCCATTAGACCAGCAAACCCAGCCAGCCAGGCAGACACAACAGGCAGCGTTCCTGTCCTTTGTTCACATGTAACTCTTCTGCCAGAAGGTGTCGGCAGCAAGCAGGGCATCTAGGGGCTCCTTTTCACCCATTTCACACAGAACTGGCTCCAGCCCACACCCAGTAGCCTGGGAAATGTGCACCCCCGGGCGCCTTGGAGAGGCGATGCTTCCCCACTCGCACGCACAGAGTCTGAGTGTAGAAAAGAAACTTTTAATGAAAGAGGCAGAGAAATCACATGGCAATAGCTTGGGAAAATCCCACACCCAGAGTTCGTAACTAACCCTCAAGTAACTGTCCCAGCTCAGATGGATTGAGCAGTGTCCTTTGCCTCTCAGGCTCACAAGTCCAGTACTGTAAGGATCGAATCCACACACCCCAACATTCTCTGCACCCAACCTCAAATGCCCCACTTACAACTCTGTCCAGTCCGTGCAGGTCCTGACACATCACCCCGATGCACCCCCTCATTGAGCCTGAGGCAAGGCCAGACATCCTCTCATTGGTCCAGTGTCCTGTGTGCCCCCCCACTGGCCGTTTGTCCCCTGTATTGTGGCTGGAGGCAAAACCAGCTCTCCATGGCTTGAGCCGCCGGTTCTACTGCTCAGCTCGTAGCAGTTTCAGCTTTGGGCCTAACTGCAGCACCTACCAAGAAGGAGTCTCACAAAGGCTACGTCTACGCTAGCCCCTTCTTTCTGAAAGGGGTATGGTAATAAGCAAGGTCAGAATATGCTAATGAGGCACTACCATGAATATGAGGCACCTAATTAGCATAAGGGCAGCTACAGCAGGCCGCCCATGCAGTGCAGATGGGACCCTTTGCAAAGCCCCTTATTGCTATTTGGTTTTAGGGGCTTTCGAAGACTAGGGGGCTGTGGCCGCACTTGGCCAAAATTTTGAAATGGCCGTGCTAATGGCCAAATCGAAGAATACTAATGAGGTGCTGAAATGAATATTCAGCACCTCATTAGCATACTGCCACCTGCGCCACGTCAGAAGTGCCCCAGTTTGCTTGCGTGTGGGTTGGCTACATGGGGGTCCTTTCCCAAAGGACCCTACACACTTCAAAATCCCCTTGTTCCTATCAACTGATAAGGGGATTTCCAGGTCTGCAAGGGTCTTTCAAAAAGGATCCCTATGGAACCAAGCCACAAAGTGCCCTGTCCAACAGCATCCTAATGAGGCACTGAATATTCATTTCAGCACCTCATTAGTATTGTTCTATTCAGTTATTAGCATAGCCATTCCAAAGTACAGCTGCAGTCCAGAGCTACGTCTACACGTGAAGCCTACATCGAAGTAGCTTATTTTGATGTAGCGACATCGAAATAGGCTATTTCAATGAATAACGTCTGTACGTTCTCCAGGGCTGGCAACGTCGACGTTCAACATCGACGTTGCGTGGCACCACATCGAAATAGGCGCTACGAGGGAACGTCTACACGCCAAACTAGCACACATCGAAATAAGGGTGCCAGGCACAGCTGCAGACAGGGTCACAGGGCGGACTCAACAGCAAGCCGCTCCCTTAAAGGGCCCCTCCCAGACACACTTGCACTAAACAACACAAGATCCACAGAGCCGACAGCTGGTTGCAGACACTGTGCATGCAGCATGGATCCCCAGCTGCCGCAGCAGCAGCCAGAAGCCCTGGGCTCAGGGCTGCTGAACACGGTGACCATAGAGCCCCGCAGGGGCTGGAGAGAGAGCGTCTCTCAACCCCTCAGCTGATGGCTGCTATGGTGGACCCCGCTATTTCGATGTTGCGGGACGCGGATCGGCTACACGTGCCCTACTTCGATGTTCAACTTCGAAGTAGGGCGCTATTCCCATCCCCTCATGGGGTTAGCGGCTTCGACGTCTCGCCGCCTAATGTCGATGTTAACATCGAAATAGCGCCCAACACGTGTAGCCGTGACGGGCGCTATTTCGAAGTTAGTGCCGCTACTTCGAAGTAGCGTGCACGTGTAGACACGGCTTGCAAGTGTTCAGAAAGGTGGTTGGGTGACTTGCATTACTGAACCCTGTTTTTTTGTCAGGTGGTGGAGCTGGCCCATGGTCCCTGGGGTTGATGTCCCATAAATCTTGTCTTAGGTGCTGTGGTCACCCCTTGTATTTCAGGGCATGATTGCCAGGGTGCGGGAGAGGTGGGACCTGCTTGTCTCTGATACCCAGCCTTCCCAAGGCCAAGCCAGCTAGCTGCTTTGAAAACAGTTGCGCAAATCCAGCGGCCATTTGTGCTCTAGAGAACAGACTGGCCCTGCTGGTTGGTCTGGTGGGGAGAGAGCTGCGCAGGGCAGCTGTGTCCCTCACTGCCAGGACTCCCAAGTTTAGAGCAAGGTCTGCCTACCAGGACCAGCACCAGGGGTACGGGGAGAGGACAGGACAGGACATAGCTTAGCCTTAGCCTCCTGCTGGGTGCTCAGAGAGTGCCATTGGCACTGGAGGAAAAGGCTTCTGCCTCTGCAGCTCCCCATTGCACAGCCCAGACGGAGCTGCCCTCCACTGAGGACGTCACTCCGCCTCTCTTTGGGGCATGCCCCAGGCAAAGGATAAATTGAACCCTGCCACTGGGTCCATGCTGTGGCAGCCAGTTTCAGCCACTTCACGCTGGATCCACGCCGCGTCCCAGGGAATTTGCAGCCCCTGGGCTGGCCTCACCCCTTCCTACCCTGGACAGCTCATGCAGAACAGAAGGCCCCCGCGCTGCAGGGGGGTGCTGTGAGGAGGGGCAGGCAGGGCTCTGGCTGATAGGAGCCTGTAATGGGGTTCAGGGGTCCCCCTGCACTGCACCCCATCCGCTGGCAGGAGTGACTCTCACTCAGCAGGTACAACAGGAGGTTTATTAGGCACCAGATGCCCAGTTTCTCACAGAAGCGTCAGTGCAGCAGTCAGAGACAGTCCTTCCAACCCGTCCTGGGGTGAGGAGCCCGAGGGGGTGCCCCTCTGGGGTGTAGCTTTTGGCTGGCTGCCTTCCAGCTCCCTCTCACCCAGCCTCTAACTGCTGCCCCCGATTCAAAACCAGCTCAGCTCCACCCTCCTCTTTGTTCAGGGCTGAGGTGTTACCTGCCAGCCTAGGTTATAGCCCCAGGGTCATCCTCAGCCGCTGGGAGCTGCTCTGCTTGTCCCACACATCCAGCCTGAGTCTCACACATGCACTCCCCCCACTCCATCACAGAGCCCCACAGCAGGTAGGGGTGGGGAGCCACAGAAGGGGGGGATGGGAAGGGACCTCAGCTTGTCCCTGGCTGAGTCTCCCAGGGCCCTGTGCTGTGCCAGAGGGGGCTGTGGGCTGGCCCTCCCCCAGCCCTTCATAGAGCCAGGCGCAGCGGGAAGGACAGCATGTCACCGGCTCCCCGCAGGCTGAGCGCCATTGTGCCAGGGAAGGAGCTCATTGTCTGCGGGCAGGCAGGCTCATGCAGACAATGCGGCTCTGCTGAGCAGCCAAACAGGCGCTGGAGCTGGCGGGGGCCCAGGGCTCCCCGGCAGGAGATCCTCAGAGAAGGGCTCGGAAGAGCCGCCTTTGGAGAGCCTGGGCTGTGTGACTGGAAGGGCAAATGGGGGTAGGAGTTGGGGTTAGGGGCACTTAAGGGAGGAACGTGAGTTGGCTGGGGGGCCAACAGTGGGAGGAAGGGGTTGGTGAAGGGGAGTAAGGGAGGCCTGTGGTGGGGGGGGGGAGCTAGCTCAGTGGTTAGAGCATTGGCCTGCTAAACCCAGGGGTGTGAGCTCAGTCCTTGAGAGAGTCACTTAGGGACCAGGGCCAAGTTTTTTAAAAAAAGGGGGGAGGTGCTGGTTCAGGCTGAATGACATTCTGAGGTCCTTTACATCTCTTTGAGGTGTGTATCTCCATATAGCTTCGACAGGAGTAGGGATAGCTCAGTGGTTTGAGCATTGCCCTGCTAAAGCCAAAGTTGTGAGCTCAGTCCTTGAGGAGGCCATTTAGGGATCTGGGGCAAATAGATTTAGCTGGCTTATTGGTCTCTGGGTATGACTTTTAAAAAAAAAGCGGGGGGAGGGGTTAACTCAGTGGTCTGAGCAGTGGCCTGTTAAACTCCCTGAGTTGTGAGTTCAGGCCTTGAGAAGTTTGGGAGAAATAATGTGTGGGGAGGAAATCTGTCAGGGATGTTGCTTGGTGCTGTGTATCTCCCCAGATGAAAAAAATGTCAAGGGGGTGGGAGAGGTCAGTGGTTAGAGCATTGACCCACTAAACCCAGGGGTGTTGAGCTCAACCCCCTGAGAGGGCCATTTAGGGGGTCTCAGGCAAATAGATTTAAAAAAAAAAAAGTGGCAGGGATGGTGCTTGGCCCTGCCCAGAGGAAGGGGACTGGACTGGATGAATTCCCAGGGCCCCTTCCAGCTCTGTGAGATGTGTATCTCTGTATATAAATCACAGGGCCTGTCACTTGAGCTCCAGGGGGACCTCCCTCAGCTGCCTCTACCAGTACATCCATTATCTTCTCTGCCAAGCTGAGCCCAGCCCTGAGAGGGTGCCACTGCAATCCCCCCGTCTTCATCACTCAGCAAGGCCTGGGAAAGTGACAAGGTCAGGGCCCACCTCCACTCTTCTGGTTTTAGCCCTCAACACAGACCACAGAACTGGCTGTGCTCTAGCAAAGCATTTTAGCCAGAGGTTATTGTGGCTGCAGCTGAGGCCTCACCCAGACTGGGCACATCCCTGCCAGTCACAAAGCCTGGGCAGAGCAGGGGCTGAGATTCCTGCTCGGTGGGGGATGAGCATCCCAGGAAGAAGAGATGGAAAGCTACACTGAAAAGGGAAAGCCCCAGGTGCCTCTGAGATCAGACAGACCCCCACAGCTCTGCAGAAGCAGGGGACTCACTGCCCCATGAACTGAGCAGCTGAGCTGGGACCTGTGCTAGCCCAATGTTCCCACAGCCTGTACAGCAGGGCGGCTCTGCCAACAGTAATACCCAGGCATCAGCCAACGTAACAGTGTGTGTGTCTGGTACAATTTCCATCCAGGGACACCAGATACCTGGCAATCATTGGCTAACTCAGCCTCATGCTTTGCAGGAGATGTGGCAGTAGAGCCACCGACCGGCAACAAGAATCTCCCAGAGTCACAGAGTCAGCTGCATGTGCAGAACCCAGGAGTCCTGGCTCCCAGTCCCTCCTGTACTCTCTAGGAGGCCTTCCCCCCGAGATGTGAATAGAGCCTAGGAGGGTTTGCTCTCATCCCTTGTTGTGTTCTCTCTGTGCCTCACTGCCCCACCTACACTACAGGGACTCTCAGGTTGCTCCCCACCCCACCTGGGTAGTGGAGGCTTGTTAAGCACTAAGTTATCTGCTCAGAGCTCTGGCTGAGCAACAGGCATAGCGGCTGAGCCTGGGGGCAGGCCAGAGTTGGGCAGAGCCCTTGGGCAGTCAGCCTATGCAGTGGTGGGCAGGGGAGTCACAGAAGCGCTCCCTGCCTGGGCCCTGCTGGGGCTGTCCCCTTCCCCACCCCTCTTCCTGGCACACATCCCAGTGCGAAAGGGCCAGCCCAGCGACACAGATGGAGGTGGAGACCTTCGCAAGGCTGTGCTCTGGCCCTGGGCTCCTGCCAGGTTCCCTGGGCTGCCTGTGCCCAGGAAAGGGAGGGAGGTAAAGAGCAAGGGAGCTTTCACCCATGCACAAACCTGAGAGCGGGGAGGAGGGGCATGCTGAGCTATGGGTCTCAGCCCTCCCTTCAATCACTGTGAGCAGGCTACGCTGCAGCCTCACCCACACCTGGCTTCTGACATGCCCTGAGGAGGCTCCAGGCGTAAGAATTAATCACCATAACACATAACAATAATTCGCCCGTACTCACAGCCAGGTAAATGTGGCTGCCTTACACCAGCACCAATGCATAAGCCAGTAACGTAACAGTGCCACCTGGTCGTCAGTTTGGGTATCGCAGCAAGGGCATCCCCCGCGGAACATGCCACAGGCTCTCTGACACCGGTCATGGCGTCTCGCCACAGCTTCCAGTGCTGAACTGAGGAGGTTCCTCCGGCTCTGGGTTCAGGCCCGGAAAGATGATAGCACACCGGGAGGGAATTCAGGAAAGAGCAGGCAGAAGCTGCCATGTACCTTGAAGGAGCTAAGAGCCTCCTGGCTAGAGCACTGCACCCCTTTCATTGCAGCTGGCCAACACTGACCTAAACCTTGGACTAGTCCACAGGGAAGAAGGACATCCCGGCATAGTGCAGAGCCAAGCTGCCTTCTTCCAGCAGCTACAGCATGGTAAGAAATAAATATGCCAAGAACAAGAAGGCCTGTGGCCCCTTATAGACTAACATATCTTGCAGCATAAGCTTTCGTGGGCAAAGACCCGCTTCATCAGATGCATGAGTAGGGGGGCGGTGTCAGAGGGGTATTTAAAGAGTGGAGTCCCAGGAAGAGGGAGGGCCGGAGCTGACAAGGTCTATTCAGCAAGGTGGAAATGGCCCAGTCCCAAAAGCAGTTATCAAAAGAGGAAAATCCAAGTCAGATCAGATGGGGGATGTGAACCTTTGTCAGAGTCTAACTTGTTTTGCCCTCTTTTGGTAAGTACTGTTGATACCGGGCCATTTCCGCCTGGCTGAATAGACCTCGTCAGCTCCGGCCCTCCCTCTTACTGGGACTCCGCTCTCTAAATACCCCTCTGAAACCACCCCCCCAACTCATGCACCTGACAAAGCGGGTCTTTGCCCACAAAAGCTTATGCTCCAAAATCTCTGTTAGTCTATAAGGTGCCACAGGACTTCTTGTTGTTCTCGAAGCTACAGACTAACATGGCTCCTCTCTGATATATGCCAAGAACGAATCATGCCAAACCAACCAAATTTCCTTCTTTGAGCGAGTGGCTGGGGAGAAGCTGGGGAGCAGCGCTATATCTAAAGAACACTTTTTGCATTGTGATGCCAAAAAAGGCTATTCCTCCAAATCAGCTGCTGGTATGGCATTCTGACACACCAGAGCCGTGTCTACACGTGCACGCTACTTCGAAGTAGCGGCACTAACTTCGAAATAGTGCCCGTCACGGCTATACGCGCCGGGCGCTATTTCGAAGTTAACTTCGACGTTAGGCGGCGAGACGTCGAAGTCGCTAACCCCATGAGGGGATAGGAATAGCGCCCTACTTTGACGTTCAACGTCGAAGTAGGGACCGTGTAGTCGTTGCGCGTCCCGCAACTTTGAAATAGCGGGGTCCGCCATGGCGGCCATCAGCTGAGGGGTTGAGAGATGCTCTCTCTCCAGCCCCTGCGGGGCTCTATGGTCACCGTGGGCAGCAGCCCTTAGCCCAGGGCTTCTGGCTGCTGCTGCGGCAGCTGGGGATCCATGCTGCATGCACAGGGTCTGCAACCAGTTGTCGGCTCTGTGTATCTTGTGTTGTTTAGTGCAACTGTGTCTGGGAGGGGCCCTTTAAGGGAGCGGCTTGCTGTTCAGTCCGCCCTGTGACCCTGTCTGCAGCTGTGCCTGGCACCCTTTTTTCGATGTGTGCTACTTTGGCGTGTAGATGTTCCCTCGCAGCGCCTATTTCGATGTGGTGCCGCGCAACGTCGAAGTTGAACATCGACGTTGCCAGCCCTGGAGGACGTGTAGACGTTACTCATCGAAATAGCCTATTTCGATGTTGGCTTCACGTGTAGACGTAGCCCAGCATGCCCCACATTGCTGCCTTTCAGAATTAGCTACCAGTGTTCCTGGAGCTCATCCACGGAGGTGGGGATTCACTTGGTCCTAGGGGGAGCTAGTTCTGAGTCTGGGGCTTCACCTGTCAGATTTGACTCCCTGACAACCTCTCCTTGGTCCTGGAGACAATCCCTGGTCCCTGTGCAGTGCCCCACCTTCACACAGCCTCTACGCACACATAAGGGGCAACCAGCTCTGACAAACACCTGCTTCTTGGTACAGCACCACCACCGTCCACACCCTCTCCCGACACTCAATACCACAAGCATCTACATGTACATTTGCACGCTGCCCAGAGGCACAGCAGCAACATACACACCCCACCTTTACACACACACACACACATCCTTTCACACAGCACCTCCACACACACACACCCCCTTGGCCCTACGCACCACACTGGCTCCAATGTTGCTATCTTGGCTCTGCACTCAGTGCTGTCAGCACACCCACCTGCCCCCTGCCCTTCCCCGTTTCTTTTGTGGCCCCACGACCACCCGCTGCAGGCATCTGCTAGCGGCACAGTCCCACTTGAGGCAGGAGAGACAAGGTATGGTGGGTACACCCCACACAGCCCCCTCCCCCTGCCAGCATAAGCAGTGTGTTGTTACTGTTGCTGTTACCGTGATTATTTATGTACTTTCCATTGTTCTACAAACTAACTACCATGAATACATGAGGGGTGCAATTTTATATTCTTGCCTCAGGTGCAGAATTAGCTAGTTAGGGTACTGAGATTGTCACAGAACCTACTACTGGAGAGAGCAAGAAGGATTTTTATTCTGGAGTAAAAATGAGTTTGTTCTGCTCTGAATACATCAGCACAGAGATCTCTCCTGAAATAGAGGTGCTGGTCAATTTCACAGCTGAATCAGTTGCTCATAAACTTCACAATTACTGACATTTACTATGCTTATGGTTATACTAGAGAGGTTTGTGACATAGTAGGGCATGCAACAAACTAAACATGGATCAAATGCATCAACGTTTCAAATCCATCACAGAATACACCACCTTGAAGAGCGAGTACAGACACATGTTCAAAATATTCTTTAACTCAACTATTTCTAACTATTCATAGCCCGAAATCAGCCACACATGCAACGTTTGGTTCAGGTCTCCGAATGTTGCTTTTCATGTTATGAATTTCACATCTGTAACAATATTTTACAAGTATGATTTTATTAAATAATTGAACCAATAAATAATTGAAATTCAATGGATCGATTGCAAAATGCAAAGGAGAATAAATAGCACCTTACAGGATTAGAAGGAAACATGGGCCTGGAGTTGTACAAAAAGATGGGCAAGTTGAGGGAGGCAGCTCCAGAAAACAGACTCCTCTCCTTGCCAACCCCTTGGGGCAGAGATGCTGCATTTAAACCATGTTCCAGCTGGCTCCATCCTTCTGTCCCTGACCTTGCACAGCAGGGGATGGGGGGCTACCTGCCAGCCCAGGCAGGCCAGGAAGCAGCACTGTAGCTGTTTCTCAGCATGAAGACTCCTGTGGGGTCAGCATTTCCCCTCACAGCCACTCTGCAGAGCAACCATGGGAGCAGGAGGAACTGACCAAGCCTGTGCCAGGCTGGGACTCAGGCAGCTTTGACCAAGGAGGCTCGGCACCCTATTGCAAAAGGGTTACTAGGTAAAGGACTGACAAAGGGCCTTACTGCCAGGCCACCTCTGGGGAACTTTACTGGGAACATTCAGACAGGGTTACCCTACAGAAGAGAGAACATCCCTGAGGCGCAGCGTGTCTGTAACAGTACCCACTCGTTCCCACCGCAGTACCACCGGGCTCAGCAACCTTGGAGGCAGTGTTGAAAACTGACCTTCCATCCTCTCCAGCCTGAGTGCCGGTGATACTTTTAAAAGCCACTAGGGGTCCTTCTGACAACAGCTCCGTGAATAAACACGCGAGGAGGCAGGGCTCTCCCGCTTGGGGAGGGGGTTGGCCGTGTGAGACGGGCTTTTCCTACTCCCCAGGCGGCCTGGCTCTGTGCCAGCACCCGGCTGCCTGGGGGGAGGAAGGGCGGGGCTGAGCTCCCGCCTCACCTGCTGTTCTTGGCACGCGTGCCGGCTCCGCGAAGCCCTAGCACGTCACACACGCTCCCGTTCGGGCTGCTGGCGCCTGGCCCTTGTACCAGGGCTGTGGCGCACTCCGGCATCCACCCACCGGCCAGAGGCGCAGGGCGCCGGCTCCCCCCCACGGGATTGCACACCGCCGGGCCGGGCGGGAAAGCCCCGTCTCTGGCGGGACCGGGGAGGGGCGGGGGGGGTCACTTGTTCATCCCTCAGCACTGCAGCGCGCGCCCTTCCCGCCCAAATAACGGCCGCGCCCCTCCCAGGCAGGCGGGCGAGCGGAGCGCCGAGCGCTCGATGTGCTCCGGCGCCATTTTCCAGGAGGCGGGTGAGAGGCCGGAGGGCGGCGGCGCGGCAGGGCCGGGGGCGCGGTGCGCTCGGCTCGGGGGTGTGTGTGTGTGTGTGTGTGTGTGTGTGTGTGTTTGGCTGGGGGGCAGTTGGAAGCGCAGGGCCCGGGGGGGTGTTTGTGGCTGGGGGGCGGTGAGGAGCGCAGGGCCGGGCGGTGGTGTTTGCGGCTGGGGGGCGGTGGGGAGCGCGGGGCCGGGGGGGGGCGTTTGCGGCTGGGGGGCGGTGGGGAGCGCGGGGCCGGGGGTGGGGCGTTTGCGGCTGGGGGGCGGTGGGGAGCGCAGGGCCGGGGGGTGTTTGCGGCTGGGGGCGGTGGGGAGCGCGGGGCTGGGGGGTGTTTGTCACTAGGGGCGGTGGGGAGCGCAGGGCCGGGGGGGTTGTGTGTGTGTGTGTGTTTGGCTGGGGGGCGGTGGGGAGTGCGGGGCCGGGGGGGGGGGCGTTTGCGGCTGGGGGGCGGTGGGGAGCGCGGGGCCGGGGGTGGGGCGTTTGCGGCTGGGGGGCGGTGGGGAGCGCAGGGCCGGGGGGTGTTTGCGGCTGGGGGCGGTGGGGAGCGCGGGGCTGGGGGGTGTTTGTCACTAGGGGGCGGTGGGGAGCGCAGGGCCGGGGGGGTTGTGTGTGTGTGTGTGTGTGTGTGTTTGGCTGGGGGGCGGTGGGGAGCGCAGGGCGGGGGGGGTGTTTGTGGCTGGGGGGCGGTGAGGAGCACAGGGCGGGGGGGTGTTTGTGACTGGGGGGCGGTGGCGAGCGCGGGGCCGGGGGGGGGCGTTTGTGGCTGGGGGGCGGTGGGGAGCGCAGGCTGGGGGGGTGTTTGTGACTGGGGGGGCGGTGGCGAGCGTGGGGCCGGGGGGGGGCGTTTGCGGCTGGGGGACGGTGGGGAGTGCAGGGCGGGGGGGTGTTTGTGACTGGGGGGCGGTGGTGAGCGCGGGGCCGGGTGGGGGTGTTTGTGGCTGGGGGGCGGTGGGGAGCGCAGGGCCGGGGGGTGTTTGTCACTAGGGGGCGGTGGGGAGCGCAGGGCCGGGGGGGTTTGTGTGTGTGTGTGTGTTTGGCTGGGGGGCGGTGGGGAGCTCAGGGCCGGGGGGCGTTTGTGACTAGGGGGCGGTGGGGAGCTCAGGGCCGGGGGGTGTTTGTGACTAGGGGGCGGTGGGGAGCGCAGGGCCGGGGGGCGTTTGTCACTAGGGGGCGGTGGGGAGCGCAGGGCCGGGGGGGGTTGTGTGTGTGTGTGTGTTTGGATAGGGGGCGGTGGGGAGCGCAGGGCCGGGGGGTGTTTGTGTCTAGGGGGCGGTGGGGAGCGCAGGGCTGGGGGGTGTTTGTCACTAGGGGGCGGTGGGGAGTGTGGGGCCCCGGGCTGTTTGGGTCCGGGGATCGCGTCGGGTGCAGGGGCCGGGCCACCAGGCCACACTAACGCCTCTCTCCCTCCCTCGCAGAGGTCCCCCAGGCAGCAGTGCCCCAGCCCACCACAATGTTCCACGGGATCCCTGCTGCGCCTGGCCCAGGAGGTGAGTCCTGCTGGCCCTGCCGCCGTGGGGAGCAAGGGGCCCCACAGCACCACCCCATGGCCTGGGCTGAGACACAGACTGGCCCGGTCGACACCTGACAGAGCCCTGCCTGCTGGCCATGAGCAGGGCTGTGACCCAGGCCCACCCCGCCCCTGGCCAGAGACCCAGTGACACCGCGGGCTCCAGCTCCCCTCAGGGGACTGCCCGCCCTCAAAGTCCCCAGGGGTCAGGCTAGCGGGGCTAGGGGCAGCAGAGTGGTGGGACACTGGGCTCATGGGAGGGTGGGTATCACGGCCACAGAGGCAGGTTACGAAGCAATGGCTCAGTCTGCATCAACAGGGGTTAGGATAGCACAGCAGTTCCCAAATTGGGTTGGGACCTCATTTTAATGAGTTCCCCTGGGTTGGCTTAGACTTGCTGAGATCGAGGCCAGACAAAGGGCTTCAGCCCTGTGCAGTGGGGCTCAGGTTCCAGGCCCCTCCTGGGGCTGCAGCCTGGGTCCTCAGCCTCTCCTTTCTTCGGGCAATGGGGCTGGTCTTTTGTTTCCCTTACTCGCATCCCTGGTGGCAGGGCCTGGGTTTTGGCTGAGGCATGTGTCTGTGCATTACTTTTTCTTGGCAGAAGTGGATAGTACAGCAATGAAGTTTGAGACCCCCTGAGATAAAGAACAGCTTTCCCACACTGAGGGCAGTTAAGCTGTGGAGCAGGTGCCCCAGGGAGGTTGTGGATCCCCATCAGTGGAAGTTGTTAAGAACAGGCTGGACAGATGCCTGGAAGGGATGGGCTCTGTTTACTTGGCCCTGCTCCAGTGCAGGGGCTGGACTCAACTTCTCAAGGACCCTTCCAGCTCAGAATCTGATTCTCCCTTGTGAACTGTGCTGGGTTCTCTGGCCTGGAGCAAGGGGCGGTGATCAGCAGGAGGGGCGGGATGGAAGAGCGGAGCAGGCTGTAGAGGTCCTGGGTGCTAGCAGTATCCCTGTAGCTAGTAGGCTAAGGAGCTGTGGACGTGGTCCTTCCTAACACCGGGTTACCAGGAAGGTTTTGCATTGTGGGCGTCACTGGTAGGCCCCTAGCTATAAGTGCTAGGTCTGTTCATGGATTTCCTCTTTTTCAGCCCCAGGGAATAAGCCAGAACTGTACGAGGTGAGTAACGCTGGTCACGTTCCCCTCCTCGTCCTGTCTCTGGCACAGGAGGCAGAATGACCTTCCAGCGTACGTCGGGTTTGGCTCTGCAAACGGTTTCACAGCCCTCAGTGCCGGAGCATTCAGGGGACCCCAGCTCTTGAGGTGATTCCCAGCTCCTTACCTCCATCTCAGTGTGGGTTTCTCTGGTCCCTGTCTCCTCTACCCTGTGGTGAGGATGCAGGAGGTCCGTATCTGTCAGCTCCGTCCCCACCTGCTTCCAGCCTGTCCATTTGTGCAGCTGACCACACACTGTGCGGGTACCTGACAGGCTGTGTATCTGCTCTCCTTGCAGGAGGTGAAGCTGTATAAAAATGCACGGGAGCGAGAAAAGTGAGTCCATCCCCAGCCGAATGGGTTCCCATGTGGTACACAGTTCTGTGGGGCTTGGGAGTGCTGGGACTTCAAGCTGTTGTCTGTGTGATGGAGTGGGGGATACCTGTGTGTATGTGAGTGACTCACAGAGGGTGTGGGGCTCCTGCTGAGGGTAACCTTGATGACCAGGTAACACCTTTGTACTGCAGACAAAGGAGGAGGTGGAGCCTGAGGGGTTTGAATTGGAACTGGGAGTTGGGAAGCAGTTAGTCTGGGCTGGGAGAGAGAGAGAGACAAAGGAGGGGGCTAGGCCCCAGCTCTGGGGGCCCCTCGGGGCCTCCTCTCCCCAACATGGATGGGACTGGCTGTCTCTGCCTGCTGCACTGACTCCTCTGTACGATGCTGTGTCCTGTCGGCTAATAAACCTGCTGTTTTCCTGCTGAGTGAGAGACTCTCCTGCCTGCGGACAGGGTGCAGAGCTTTGGGGGACCCCAGAACCCCATCACACTGGTGTCAGGAGTGGGATGTTCTGCACCCCGAGGATGGAGCATCCAGCAGTAAGTGACCGGGGCCCCGGAAGAATTGGGGCCTGCGAGACCCAGGTGTGCTGAAGGGCAGTGAGGTGCAGTTCCCCAAGGTGGAGGGGCCTGCGGCCGAACCCAAGCAACTGCGGTTGTGGTCCTCGAGAGGGGGTGTCACACCTGAGGAGGGGTTACTCCTGGGAATCTGTTGGAGTCGGTCCCAGAAGGTGGAGGGGCCGAGAGCCCAACCCCCAGGAACAAGTGACCCCTGAGGAGGCTGACGCTGAATGAGTCCTTCCCAAGACAGGGTGCTCATGGTCCCTTAGAGCGGGTGTCACACTGAAGAAGGGGTTCCGCTGGGAGTCTGTTGGAGTCGGTCCCAGAGGGCAGAGGGGCCTACGGCCTAACCCCGGGCAGCTTGTGACCCGCAAGAAGCCTGGCACACTGAAGGGATTCTTCCAGGAATCGTGGGGTGCAGAGGGCATCAGCCTGAGAACCTGCAACCACGCTGAGCAACTCCGCTGTGAAGTGGCAGCACCTGGAAACCGAATCGAGATTAAAGAAGCTGGACAAGGCAGCGTGGATGTGCAGTGGCGGAGCTGAGGGCTGGGGAGAATCCTGCAGAGATGAGCCCGGATCGGGGCAGGGAACCCTGGACTGCATGGAGCTCTGAACCGAGTGGCCTGCCGCAGCTCAAGGAGGGAAGGAGCGATTCCAACCCATCATCTACTAGTGGCTAAGACAGACCTGTGAAGAGTTTTCCAGGCCTGGGCCGAGGAAGGTGCCTGTGTGTCTGTGCAGGAAAGCAGCTGATCAACTGGGAATGGCAAGTTGTCTGTGAGAGAAGCTGCTTCACCTTCTGTGTGTGTGTGGAGACCAGCCGGGGGGGCTGGGACAAAGGAGAGAGTGTCTCCCATTGTCTGTCTGTGTTGAACAGCAGCAGCAGCCTGGGGAGAGAGCAGAGCCTGCGTTTGGAAAAGGTGCCAATGAGGAAACTAGCCCATTGTCTGAGGAAGATTCACCAGCCTGGGGTGGCTGGAGAAGGAACCACCAGGAAAGAGCATTCCAGGTGTGACTCTGAATCCAGCCATGGGGGCTGGAGCAGAGGGAATGGCTCTGGGATGGGCAGTGGTGTCACTGCTCAGGACACTGGTCCTTGGTGCAAGAAAAGTGCTTCTGCTTCTGGGGAAGTGAATCCTTTGCCTGAGCCTGTGAGGGCTCGAGATGGAGCCAAGATCCCAGAGCTGGATCTGAGGGCAGCTGAAGCCCAGATGGGAAGTGGGCCTACCTCTGTGTCTCTCAGGGGCGATGATGCTTTAACTCGGTCTGATCCAGTTAGTATCATCAGGGAATCCCAGAGACCAGACGATTCTGGTACTTGTTCTTTGCCTGATGCTGAGGTGTTACTGGGAGGGGGTGAGAGGACTCTGTCCTACCAGAGTCATCCTCTCGCCAGGACACAAGAACAGACGGGCAATGGAGTTACGCTGACTGATGAAGATAAAGGAGCTGGTAGCAGAAGGGAGGAAAGGGACCCTGACCTTCTGTCCGGTGGTACTGGCTGTCTGCCTGGAGGGGGATTACATGGGAATCTGCCTGATGGGCCAGAAGTGATCCTGGGCGTAGGTGAAACCCAGGAGCTGGTTGTGGCTCAAGGGAACAGTGCCCCCGTGGAGGCAGACAGGGGTGAGTTATTGTTTGGGGGAGCTCTTGAGGAAGAGAATTTCCCTGAAACTTTTCCTGACCCGTCTGTGGGGACTGCAGAAAATGGGAGTGAGGTGAAGGAGAATGAACAGGAAAGGTGCATGTCTGTAAGAGCCAGAGCCAGAGCCAGACCTTTGCCTGGGGAGAAGTTTGTTTCAGCTCCTGATGGCCAGGACCTGCTTGAGTGTGAAACCACTGGCTGTGCTCTGGAAGGGTCCAAAGCAGGCAGTGTAAAAGTTTCTCAGGAATTGGAGGTTGGTGCAAGTAAAGTGAAAACTATCAGGTAGTGTGAGCAGCCCTGTGAGAACCAAGTAAAACTGCTGCACAGTCAATGCAGGAGAGGTTCAGCAATTCCCCATCTCCAGATGGTGGAAACACTTATATTCTCACACTGGACCCCAATTCTGTTTCCATGGGGAGGCAGAAGTTGGAGGGAAAAGGACAAAGAAGCTGTGGGCCTGGTGGGCCAGTAAGGGATAAACAGGGATTCCTCCATGTGGATTCTGCATCTGGGACTCACAAAACAACTCTCAGAAAGCAGTTTGGTTTGCAAATTTCCAGACTGGCTGGAAGGGGGCCGTCTCCCTGAGATCATCAATGGCCCAGCTCTTGTTAGAAGGGAGGGCACAGCCAGAGAGATCAGATTTCCACCCCAGGGGGCAAGGGAGAAGATTAGAACTTGATGGTGCTAAGAAAGGCCTCAGCCATTTATCCCCAAAATACCAGATTCTCAAGGAGGTTACACAAAAGTTGTGGTCTACCAAAGAGCAACGTAAATGTACAGTTGCAATGGGTTTGTTCTGTTACTCACGCTGACTGCTGTAACCAAGGGGTGCTGCTCCCAAAAGCTGTAGAATTGTACCATGCACTGAATGTTTGGAAAGAGCCATGTGACATGATGACATTGATGTGGAAGCATAAATTGTATGCTAAAGGAGTCTGTAACTCTGAAATGTCACCATTGTTCCCTGTAACTAGTCTTGCAACCTCTGACATGAAAAGGAACATTCCAAACCTATTGTGTGGCATGAAAGGGGAAACTGAGGCACACAGCCATTGTGGTGGTCTGGCTAAACGCCAAGGATGGAAGCATTTGTAACTGGACTGTAACTGAATTCGAGACATTGGCTGGAGCAGCTGTATGGACTGGTGGTCAGATGGGGCAGGACCCAGACCACAAAAGACCTGTTTGATCTGTTGGTGCTGCAGCATCTGTATGGGCTCTGCCCGCCTGACTTGAGAACGTGGCTGACGGACAGGGGCCGAAGCAGCGAGACCAACCAACCCAAGGGAACTAAAGGGACTTGCCCGGCTGCATCACATGAAAAGGGCCAAGACCAAGCTCCTGACTTGGAGCCTCCCCCAGCAGGACTATGACGTGGAGGTGGTGCACATCAAGGGGAGAACAGAGGGTACAGCCGATGCCCTGTCACAAGGGGAGAGCCCCGAACTTCCCCAGGTCACCAGTTGAGTGACCCCGCTCAGTTCGGTCTGGAAGGGGGGAGAGATGTGATGGAGTGGGGGATACCTGTGTGTATGTGAGTGACTCACAGAGGGTGTGGGGCTCCTGCTGAGGGTAACCTTGATGACCAGGTAACACCTTTGTACTGCAGACAAAGGAGGAGGTGGAGCCTGAGGGGTTTGAATTGGAACTGGGAGTTGGGAAGCAGTTAGTCTGGGCTGGGAGAGAGAGAGAGACAAAGGAGGGGGCTAGGCCCCAGCTCTGGGGGCCCCTCGGGGCCTCCTCTCCCCAACATGGATGGGACTGGCTGTCTCTGCCTGCTGCACTGACTCCTCTGTACGATGCTGTGTCCTGTCGGCTAATAAACCTGCTGTTTTCCTGCTGAGTGAGAGACTCTCCTGCCTGCGGACAGGGTGCAGAGCTTTGGGGGACCCCAGAACCCCGTCACAGTCTGCAGTGAGGTCCTTGCTCGGGAGATGCTGGGGCTGATGGTGCAGGGAGCTCTGCGTTCTGATGCTCTGTCCCCGCGCCAAGCTAGGAAGGACCCAAGAGCCCTTCTGCTCCGCCTCTGCCATTGGCCAGGGCAGCCTGCGGCTGAGAAAGATGCAATAGGCGGAAGGGTCTTCTCCAGAAAAAGGGAGTGCTCCTGCTGGGCTGTGGAGCATGAGAGCCCCTGTGCTGTTCCCAGGGACGCGGGCGCGTGTATAGCGGTGGGGGTCACAGGCTATGCGCCTTCACGGGCTTCTGCGCTTGGGTTTCAGGTACGATAACATGGCTGAGCTGTTTGCGGTGGTGAAGACGATGCAGGCTCTGGAGAAAGCCTATATCAAGGACTGTGTCTCTCCCAACGAGTGAGTCCCCAGCTGGGTTTTGTTTCCAGCCTGGTCTCTCCCAGGGGAGCCAAGCGGATGCAGCAGCAGGAGCATCTCCTGCAGGATGCGTCGTTACCAAGTGGAGCAGAGTGACCTCCCCTCCCCAGGGCACTGCGGACACACTGGGGAGGGGGCTCAGAGAAGCATCAAAACAGCCCCTTAGTCCCCCCTCAGGCCCTGCCCACTTCCCCTGGGGGCCAGGCAACATTGCTCCATGCAGAGGGTCTCCAGTCAGAGACCCTGGGGAGCCTCCCCTGCCGTTGGGGCTGTTACAGTGTTCTCCTTTCCCCTGGGGACCTGCTTGTACATCCTCGACCTCCGTGTTCCCCTCCTGCTTGGCATGAGCCACTCCAGCTGTTCTTACTCCATGCACTGCCCCAGGTACACCGCAGCCTGCTCCCGGCTCCTGGTCCAGTACAAAGCTGCCTTCAAACAGGTACAGGGATCCGAAATTGGCTCCATCGATGAATTTTGCCGCAAGTTCCGGATGAGTTCAGCCTCCAGCAGTACAGCTTTTGGGGACTCTGGGACAGGAATCTCGGGGGGCTCCTAGAACAGTGGGGGCGGGGGGGGGCTGTGTTGCTGCTGAGTTCTACATGCAGGCCGCATCGACACTAGTCCCCTCCTTTTGGGGCGAGTTGGGAATATGCTAATGAGGCACCACTGTGAATATGCAGTGCCTCATTAGCATAATAGTGGCCCCACACAATTGGAAAGCACAGCTTTTGAATTGTGCACTGCCTCTTTAGACGGGGGCTTTTTGAAAGGACACTCCTCCGCCCCCAGACTTTGAAAAACCCTTCTTCCTAAAACCAAATGGGAAGAAGGGGCTTTCGAAGTCCGGGGGGTCCTTTTGAAAGGCCCCTGTCTACATGGGCGGTGCGCGATTTGAAAGCAACACTTTCAAATCACATGCAGCCACCATTATGCTAATGAGGCTGTGAGGGGGTTCGGGGTCTCCATCCTCTGCACCCCATCCGCAGGCAGGAGAACAGCAGGTTTATTAGGCAACAGGGCACAGCGTCGTACAGAGGAGTCAGTGCAGCCGGCAGAGACAGCCAGTCCAAGCCATGCTGGGGAGAGGAGGCCCCGAGGGGCCCCCGGAGCCGGGGTCTTGCCCCCTCCTTTGTCTCTCTCTCTCCCAGCCCCGACTAACTGCTTCCAACACCCAGTTCCAGTTCAAACCCCTCAGGCTCCACCTCCTCCTTTGTCTGCAGCCCAGGGGTGACACCTGGTCGCCAGGTTACCCTCAGCAGGAGCCCCACGTGTACACACAGGTATCTCCCACTGCATCACAGAGGCACTGCATATTCATGGCAGCGCCTCCTTAGCATCTTCCCAACTCGCTCATTACCATGTCCCTTCTGAAAGGAAGGGGCTTGTGTAGACATAGCCCTACTGTGCCTGACTGACTTAGATGCTGGGGGGAGAGACTGCATAGATTTGTTTATTCCAAGCCTGGAGGAACCAGTGTGGTCACCCAGGCTGTTCCCCTGTGTCCCTCTGGCCAGAGCCCTGCCCCCAGCTCACTCCCAGAGCAGACCTGTCCCATGAAGCTGGCAGAGAGCGGACAGGACAGCGGTCCGCATTCTTTCCATGAGTGGAACCATCCTCACCCCCAAGCTGTAGGCCCCGTCCCAGTGAATGGGGCCCTCCTGGCAGTGCCTCTGTGTCACAGGGGGGCCTAGCCTGTAGACCGTGGCGCTGGGGGAGGGGAGCCACAAGGGAGGGCACCACCTGTACCATGAGGCCACGCCTGCTGTGCCCCCACTCGGGGCTGGGGGAGCGCAGGGGCACTTACCTTTCAGGCTGTTGGCCAGCAGGAGGCGGTGGTGCTGCCCAAAAGCCTCAGAGAAGCCACAGGCCTGCAGCCGGAGCGTGGTCAGGACCGGGCAGGCTCGAACCAGGCAGGCCAGGGCCTCGCAGCTCTTGTCCCCTAGGGGGTTCAGGCTGAGGTCCAGCTCTTCCAGGCTCTGGAACAACAGGGGCGGAGGAGTCACCCCAACCTGCTGGGCTCTGCCCTGTGCCACCAGACAGCCGGGGCTGCACCCCCGCTGGGAGGACCACAGCGGCAGCCTCAGCCCCAGAGAAGGGACGGAGCAGCAGAGCCCCCCCCATGCTACAGGGACCCTCACAACCAGCCCCTCCCCAGAAGGACCTAGGAGCAGGCACCTTGGCACCAGCACGGCCACAGCTTACTCCTCCCTGATCCGGGGAGCCCCTGGTGTCCATCAGGGCAGCCCTGGCAGGAGCTCATCAGGGCCCTTTACACCAGCAGTGCCAGAGCCGTAGCCCAGAGCGCCAGGATGGGCAGCTTGGGGGTCCCCGAACCTGCTTGTGTCTCCGGGGTTCAGGCGGGAGGCCGGGGCCCCTCCCACCTGCCGTTGAGGGGAAGGGAGGTGCTGGACACACCCACAAGCCAACCTGGAAGACCGCTTGGGAGGGCAGCCCTGCTGCCAGCGCGCGGAGCCCCTCAGCACCGAGCTGGTTGGCCGACAGGTCGAGGAGGGCCAGGCTGGGCATGGTGCCCAGCGTAGCCAGCAGCTCGGCAGCCAGGCCATCGTCCAGCCCCGTCCCAGCCAGCCGCAGCTGGCGGATGGAGCTGTGCAGCTTGAGGGCACGCAGGAGTGGGGTGAGGTGGGGTTGGTGCAAGGAGAGGCCACAGGTGCTGAACGAGGGGCCCGACTCCTGCAGCTCCATCATCTTCAGCAGAAGCCGGTGCTCGCCTGCAACAGGAGTCCATGAGGGAAGACCAGTTGCTGTGGGGCACCCAGACTGACGAGCTCCCAGCCAGCTGCTGCCTGGCCGGGGCTAGAGCCAAGCAGCCAGGGAGAGGGTGGGGGGCAGCCGCGACCGAGGACACCCTCCCCCCGCCCAACACCACGTGGGGGGCAGCCGCGACCGGGGGCACCCTTCCCCCGCCCAGCACCACGTGGGGGGCAGCCGCGACCGAGGGCTCCTGACATTGCGCACCGTTCAGCGGATGCTGGACAGGTCTTCCCCTGGCATGTAGCACGGCCCTGGGGGTGCCAATCTGTCCACCCGAAGCCACATTCCACCTCTGTCCCCTTCCGTAGCTGGGCCAGTGACCCGGAGACTGAGGGACTTGCCCGAGGTCACACACGCAGACGGTGGCACACCTGTGCCCAAGCCCCCTGGACCAGCCTTCCCACTGGAGCCCCTCCTGCCTGTCCCCCCCACGGGCCGGGTGGCACTCTCCCCAGCCGGCTGACCGCCCTGAGGCGCTACAAAACCCAGCGAGACCCTGTACATCCAACGGTTCCCACACGCAGGCAGGCAGCAGGGTCCGTGGCATCCCCTTACCCACGGCCAGGCTGCAACAGGCCTTGCGATACCGGTCGGCGAGCGGGGGCAGGTCCCAGGACTGCACCTCTGCCAACACCTGCAAGGCAGACGAGAGCCCTATGGGTAGGAAGGAAGGCCGGCTGGCTGGGCAGCACTGGCAGGCTCAAACACAAGGGGAAGGGCATCGCCAGTGAGGGGTGAAGCCAGACCTCCGAGCTCCCAGTCATCTGGGCCCTGCCGGTTGGTGCAGAGTCCACAGTGATGGGCCCCACCACGACCCTTCAGCGGCCTACAGGGGGACCTGGTGGGCTCAGCCCTGGAAGCGCCAATCCTGGCTCGGGTGCCCCTCACCTCCTCGTTGCTTTGCAGGACGTCCACGATGAGATCCTGGGGAGCCAGCAGTGCCCCTTCCTTCTTGAGGGTGAGCTGGGGCAGCAGGCCACAGGCCTGGTAGTGGCGCTGGGCCGCCTGCTCTGCCAGCCACGCCACCGGGCATCTCTCGGGCCACTGCAAGGGAAGGGAAGGGAAGGGAAGGGCTGAGCCAGAGCGCCCCACCAGAACCAGGCCCCCAGCCCGCCCTCCCAGGGTGGGGCAGGAACAGGGCAGCCCCCCCAGTGGCAGAGGGGAATGGCCCTGTTACGCCAAGTCCCTGACCCCCTGGCGCTGCCTGGGAGCTGGACCCCTCCGAGGGTGCTGCTAATGTTGCCCCAGACCCGGCTGGGGGGGCAGGACTCCCGGGCTCTGGGCCACGCTGGGAGGAAGGATGCGAGGCGGCTCTCACCTGTGGGGCACGGGGATGAGGAAGACGTTGTCTTGGACCCGGACCCACACTCGGATGGGGGGTGGCCGAATCGGGGCTGCAGCCAGCAGTGGGGCCTGGGAACAGGAGAGGGGAGTCAAGACCCAAGAGACAGCCCAGGGGACTCCCTTGCTGTTGTGCACCCCCAGCACCTCACCTGTGGGGCCTCTCCACTGCCGTCTACGGGCCTCAGACCAGCGGCTGGCTCCGGAGCCACCAGGGCCTGGCCCCCGCGGGACCGACCCAGCGACGTCCTGTCCACTATCTGGGTGAGGCGGCTTTGCCGGGCCCTCCTCTTCTGGGGCAGAGCAGCTCGGAAGGGGGCTGCGCCGTCGCTCTCAGACCCACTGGTGCCCCCTGAGTCCGAGCCCGACTCCCCCGGGCGCCGGTGGCTCCTCTTGCGGGGCTCCCGGCTCGCCCCCAGGTCATCCTCCAGCCAGTCATCCCCCACGTACTCCTCGGCTGGGATCAGGGCCGGCCTGGCAGAGGCCTCGGCCGGCACTGGCTCAGGGACCTGGCAGGACTGGGCACTGCCGACGCCACGGATGGCTGCTTCGTACTTGGCCTGCCCGGTGCCAGCGGGGGGCAGCCCAGGCTCTGCCCGCCCGAGGAACCCCGGCACCCGGCTCTCCTCCCCCGGCGCCCTCAGGCTCAGGAGCCGCTGCCTCTTCTTGACAGGCCGGAGCGAGGTCATGCACTCGTCCAGCTTGGCCCAGCACTCTGGCCCCTGCCCGCCACGCTGGGTCAGGATCCTGCAGGGCGCAGTCGCCTTCGTGGAGGGGCCCCCACTCTGGGGATGGGGGGCCACAGCTGAGTGGGGGGGTGTCAGCGGCTCAGAGAGCTCCGCATCAAACAGCTGGCTTTGCGGCACATCCTGTGGGGGCTGAGCCACCTCTGCTGCTGGGCGGGAGACAGGGAACCCCGTGAGTTGGGCCCAGCCCCCAAGAGATGCCCCCCCACAGCACCACTCCCACCCGGCCTCACCTCGCCCCACCACCGCCTCCTTGAGCAGCTGCTCCATGGCTCGGCAGCGCTGGCGCGTCTCCTGCTCCAGGTCCTGGCCGTACATCCTCACCCACTCCCGGAGGGTGCCCAGAGGGCTCAGGCCCTGCGGCGGATAAGATGGAGGGGCTGAGCCTCAGGGCCGCCCCCAGAAACCCCAGAGCTGTGCAGGGGTGCCGAGCCCAGCGCCCGCCCACAGGCCGCTGCTCCCCCACCTTGGCGTTCCTCAGCACCGCCGACGCGCCCCTCTGGAGCAGCAGCTCGGCCATGTCGAAGTGGCCGCAGTTAAGAGCGTCGTGCAGGGGGGTGATCCCCTCGCAGCCTGGGCCCCCGGGGTCATCGATGGAGGCACCACGCTCCAGCAGCAGCCGCACGATCTCTGGGCACAGGAGCCAGCAGTTACTGCTGGGTGGCAGCACCAGGGCCCCCTCCAGCCGGCCCCCATCACCCGTTCCAGCCCCTGCCGTCATCCGCCCCCCACACCGACACCCTCCCACCCTCCTCACCACTCACCCAGGTGCCCGTGGTTACAGGCCTCGTGCAGCGGGGTCCAGCCGCAGTAATCCCGCGGGTTCAGGGGGTGGCCCTGCCCCCAGGAGGAAAGAGACATGAACAGGCATGAGGGTTACGTGGGGGCCAGGTGCCCTGCTGGGCTTCATGCCAACTCCCGCAGGATCTCCCCCTCCAGCTGCCCTCCCTGCGGGCCAGGCCGGGAAGCTGCCCCAGTGCCCAGCGCCTACCTGGCTCACTCCCACGCGCCCTGCAGGCAGGACACACTTGCTGAACGCGTCCCCTGCTGGGGGCTGTGAGGGCCAGAGCAGAGGGACGCCGCGACCCCAGCCAGCCGCCCAGCTGCCCCCACGGGCCGACGGAAGGTACCCCAGGGCGCCCTGCCCGGGAACGAGGAGCGGCTCCCACCTGCTCCAGGAAGAAATGGACCCGGCGCAGGTTCCCGTCGATGCAGGCGCGGTGCAGCGGGGTCTCACCCCGGTCATTGCGCCGGTTCCACTGCAGGGCACAGGGAGGGCGGAGGCGGGGTCAGCACTGCCCGGGGGCCCCAGATCAGAGCCACCCCCTCGGCCCCCCGCCCCGCGCAGCGCCCTGGGATCCGGCCTCGCCAGGGCAGGAGCTGGAGCGACGGCCCCACGGGGCGAGGACGCTGCGCCCAGGCCCAGCCTCACCTTGGCGATCCTGCGGCGGCCAGGCACGCTCTTGCTGTAGCCGTCCAGGTCATCTTCCTCCCCGTCTGGAACGCACAGGCCTGAGTGAGGCACCCGGCTCCAATACAGCCCCCACCCTGCCAAAGGGGGGCCCGCGCCAGGCAGACGCGCAGGGCTACAGCCTCACCCGGCCGGGACTCGGCTCCGGCTCCCTCCCCGTCCCCCCCAGCCGGCCCACTCACCGCTCTCAGACAGCTCCAGGTCGCTCTCCTCCAGGGGCTCGCTGCTCTCCTCCTCCTCCTCCTCCTCCTCCTTCTCCCCGTCCTCCCCCCAGCTGTCCCCGGCGCTGCTCCAGCCCTGCGAGCGGCACAGGCCCTGAAGCCTGGCCAGCGTGTCGGGGGCCTCAGGGCGCCCCCACTTCTGCTGCAGGGGGTGAAGGTGCTGTAGGATTTGCCGCTGGGGGGGTGAAAGGATGGGCTGATCACCCTGCCCAGCCGCAGATGGGGTTGGGCGCTCCCAGGGCTGCTAGCCCAGGCCTTGTCAGCTGGGGGCGCTGGCCTTTAAGGCAGTCCCCAGGCCCCCCCCAGGCCTGAAGGGGCCCTGCAGGGAGCAAGGCCAGGGCACTGACCATTGGAGCAGCTCCCAGGTCCCCCAGCCCCTGCCTAGCCCAGAAGGAGCAGCTCCCAGCACTGACCACTGGAGCAGCTGCCAGGCCCCCCAGCCTGGCCCAGCAGACAGGCTACGAGTGAGGGGAGGACGCTGGCTAGGCACTCTCGAGTCCAGCCCCAGCACCGCAGCTGCCCTGGGCGCCTTTCAGCTCCGAGCCCCGGCACCCCACGCCCTTCCCCTGCCTTTCTGCTGTGCTGGCGCAGGAGGAATCAGGTGCAGCCTGGAATCCTGGGCGGAGTGAGGAGCTGGGCTCCCCGGCAGGTGAGCAGCACGGTCCCTCCCGGGCATGTGCCAACAAGGAGCAGAGCCTGGAAGCGGGAGGGGGCCAGAAACCAGCACTTTCGGCCACAGGCCCTAGCAGGGAGGTGTTGTGCGTAGGGCGGGGGGCTGGGAGGACTCCTGGGTGCCAGTCTCAGTTATCGCAGGCTTGGGGGACCCCGGGAGGGGCACTGCCAGCTGCCCAGCCTGAAGGGGGTGCTGCAGGCGAGCACTGGCATCCCCATTGGGCAGCAGCTTTGGGCCCGTCCCCTCACCTGCAGCCTGGGCTCCCCAGCCTGCTCCGCGCACCGGAGCGCGCTCTGAAAGCAGGGCTCCAGGGCCTCGTAGCCTTCGCCAGCCTCCTCCCTGGCCAGGGCGATGTTCAGCCAGGTCTTCCCCTCCTGGGGCACACAGACAATGGAATTAGCTTCCCCCCACCAGTCCAGCTCCACTGGCAGGGAGCCCACCCAGGGGCACGGGGTAAGTGACAAAGAGCAAGTCCTTTGCCATCCTGACTCTTACGCCTGCCCCACCCTCCTTCCCTGCTCCCGAGCTGTGGGGCCCAGCCAGGCCCTGCTTGCTAGCTGAGCTCCCCTCCCGCAACTCCCCAGAGCACGGCCAAGCCCAGCACGGGGTCCCCAGGCCCTGCAGGGTGAGACCGGCGGGCAGAAGGCAGAGCCCAGGCCGCCCCCTCACCTCCAGTGGGTTTCCTCGCCGCAGCGCCAGCTCCGTCTGGTAGTGCTGGACCGCCCGGCCGGGCTCTCTCAGGTCCGCAAAGGTGGTAGCCAGAGAGACGTGGATCACAGCCAGCTCCTGCTCAGGCTTCTGCAGGGACTCGGCGTAGCGCAGCTGCCAGAGACACCGTCCACAGCATGCTGTGCCCGGGGTGGCCGCCCGCCCCCGCAGGGCTCGCCCAGCCCCATCCCTGCTGCCTGCAGGAATCTGAGCGGGTGCCCCTGCCCTCGGGCCAGAGCTTGGCAGCACTTCGGCGGCTAGGAGGAAGCGGAACCAGCCCCTTACCATGCACGGAGCCCAGCCTCCAGGCAGCCTGGTCCTCCCCCAGCCCACAGGCCGAGAGCAGGGGCAGCCCTCACCCACCTGCCTCTGGTAGAACTCCACCGCCCGGCGATAGTCCCCATGCTTGGAGAACAGGTCCCCCAGCTGCTCACACAGGCCCAGGGCTGTCTGCAAGTCGCCGGGCACTGCCTCCTCCAGAGCCTCCTGCAGATGGCTGACCTTCATGGCTGGGGGAGAGGCCAGCAGTGTGAGTGGCACGCACCGGGGGTGGGCTGGGTTCTTCCCCCTAGAGGCTCAGGGCAGGTAGGGGAGCCGCAGGTGAAGGGGTATGTGGGGACCAAGGTGCCCCTCACCCAACCCAGCCTGCAGGCCTCTGGGACAGTGAGCACCTGCCGAGCCCCCTTCGCTGCCCCCCTGGGCTGGTGCGGGGTCAGTGTCAAAGCACCGCCCTGTGGTGCCACTGGGGCTACATCGGGGACGTGCCAGAAGCCCTGTCAGGAGTGGCCTGTGCAAGCGCGGCCCTGCACCCGAGAAGCCGCGGCACCTTTCCCTGGGCGTGCCTGTGACACGGGGGTGGGGGGGGCGGGCACCGCCCCAGGAGCCACAAGCCACACAGGGCTGTGAAGGGGAGGGGCTGCACTGAGAGCCAGAGGTGGAGAGCTCCCAGCCCCAGTCAGCCTGGGCTGAGCCCTGGGGAGTGACACCCAACCTCCTCCCGGCCAGCTGCACAGGCCACTGGGTCCCCTCAGCCCCCCCCGCGCCGTGTCGCAGGGAGCCCCAACCCGAGCCCCCTCACCGTAACGCAGGTTCCTGCGGATGCTCTCGCGCTGCTGGGGCTGCTGGGAGCCCAGCACGTAGGCCTTCTTCAGCGAGCGCCTGGCGGCCACAAAGTCCCCCAGGCTGAGGAGCACCTGCAAGGCCCCAGGGCAGCAGGGTCAGCAAGGGGAGGGGCAGAGAGGTCCAACTACCAAAGGGTGCTGGCCTGGCGGGGGGGAGGGGGCTGTCCCCTTACTGGCCATGCTGGGTGGTCAGGCCCCAGGGGGAAGAGCTTGGGGGCCAAGTACGGGCTCCCCGCTGCCCTCACCTGGGCGATGCCGGCACAGCACTCACTCTCCATGCACTTCTCCTTCATGGTGTGGGCGCAGTCGCGTGCCCGCTCCAGGCAGCGCATGGCCTTGGAGTGCTGCCCCTCCCGCAGGTGGATGTGGCCCAGATTGAAGTAGGCCCGGTACAGGTCTTCGTAGAGGTGAGTCTGCCTAGAGGGAGATGGGTCACCCCCAGGGTCGCCCGCCCATTCACGTCCTCAGGAAACCCCTGGGCCCTGTGCCCCCACCTGACACCCCCCAGCCACAGCACCAGCCGGTTTCCTGAGCCAAACGGCTGCAGCCACCAGCAGAGGGTGAACCCCAGGGAAACACAGGAGCTCTTCAGAGGGGCCTTCGGCCTATCAGCACCACCACCCGCCCCCCCAGGGAGGGGCCAGGGCCTTACTCGGAGATGAAGATGCTCTTCTTGATGTACTGGCTGCACCTGGCCTGGTCCTTCATGCTGTCGTACACCAAGCCCAGGTTGAGGTAAAGCCGGGCCCTCATCTCACTCAGCTCCCGCTGCGGCACCTTCCCTGGGACAGCCAGAGCCAGCCCGTCACCCAGCCGGCTCCACAAGGCAGGAGCTCCAGGGCCAGAGAGGGGCTGGACAGGTCCTGGACCCCTCACCCTCCAGCTGGCCGAATGAGCTGAGCAAATTGTCTCCCAAGGGATGGGGTGGGAGTGCTGGGAGGTCCCTACGGAACAGTCTCGGGCCCGGTCCTGGCTGCCCTGGTGTGGAACCGAGAGATCAGAAAAGGCTGGAGGTCCCTGAGTGCCCCTGCATATCCCACAATCCCGGCGGCGAGCCTAACTGGGCCTTACAAGCCAGCACGAGTAGATGGGAAGCCCGGATGAAAGCCTGAGGGCCTGCCCCTTCCTGGCCAGGCCAGGGAGTTCTGGCTCGGGGAGGGGATGGAGCTCAGGGACCAGGGACATCCCAGATGCAGGCTCTGGGGCCCCTCCTCTGGCTTGCTGCCCCTCTCACCCCGTGGCCTTTGGCGGGGCTGAATACTGGGAAAGTAGCTCTCAGCCCAGCTCCTGGGGAGCCCCAATCCCTGCAGCTGATTATCCCCCTCTCCCCCATTACCTTCAAAGCAGCTTCATAGTTCTCCAGCTCAGCCGGGCGCTCCCCAATCTTCCGGTGGGCCACGGCACAGCCGATAACATCCTCCACGCTCTCCAGGAGGCGCAGCTCCTCCTGGTGCTCCACCAGCGCCTCTCGGTACCGCCCTGCCGGGAGCACAGAGACACTGGGGTGACGAGCGAGCCAGCTAGCTTCCCAAGGCACAGCAGGGGCCCCTGGGATGAGGCACACCCACTCCATCAACTACAAGAGCAGCCAGAGTAACAAGCCCGGGGCGTAACCCCTCTTGGGGCTCAGAGCTGACATGCACCGGGGACTCAAGAGCACAACTCCTATGTTAACAACAACAAGTCCCGTGGCACCTTATAGACTAACGTATTTTGCAGCAAAGGCTTTCGTGGGCAAAGACCTGCTGCATCACATAGAATCAGAGAACACTAGGACTGGAAGGGACCTTGAGAGGCCATCGAGTCCAGCCCCCTGCCCCAATGGCAGGACCAAGTACTGTCTAGACCATCCCTGATAGACATCTATCTAACCTGTTCTTAACTATCTCCAGCGACAGAGATTCCACAACCTCCCTTGGCAATTTATTCCAGTGTTTGACCACCCTGACAGTGAGGAACTTCTTCCTAATGTCCAACCTAAACCTCCCTTGCTGCAGTTTACGTCCATTGCCTCTTGTTCTATCCTCAGAGGCCAAGAAGAACAAGTTTTCTCCTTCCTCCTTATGACTCCCTTTTAGATACCTGAAAACCGCTATCATGTCCCGCCTCAGTCTTCTATTTTCCAAACTCAACAAGCCCAATTCTTTCAGCCTTTCTTCATAGGTCACATTCTCTAGACCTTTAATCATTCTTGTCGCTCTTTTCTGGGCCCTCTCTAGTTTCTCCACATCCTTCCTGAACTGCGGTACCCAGAACTGGACACAATACTCCAGCTGAGGCCTAACCAGCGCAGAGTAGAGCGGGAGAATGACTTCTCGTGTCTTGTTCACAACACACCTGTTAATGCATCCTAGAATCATGTTTGCTTTTTTTGCAACAGCATCACACTGTTGACTCATATTTAGCTTGTGGTCCACTGTAACCCCTCGATCCCTTTCTGCTGTACTCATTCCTAGACATGCTCTGACAAAGCGGTTCATTGCCTCCAAAAGCTCATGCTCCAAAATCTCTGCTAATCTATAAGGTGCCTCAGGACTGCTTGTTGTTCTCGAAGTTACAGACTAACATGGCTCCCTCTGTGATACTCATCTCCCATGTTGTAGCTGATGGCCTCTGATTTTCTAGCTACAGGAAATACAGTGGCTCTAGCACACTTGGATGGCAGCAGAGCATCAGACAAAATTAGCTACATGCAACGTTAGCCAAACTGGAGCACTCTGGGATCAGCCCAGGAGCGTACAGGGGGAGAGAACAGGCTTCAGGGGGTGAAGGCAACAGGCTGTGCCGAAAGGTAAACTGGCAGAGGGCAGGGATGCTCCTAGCACAGCTCCTCAGAGATCCGACACGAGCCCAGTTGTACCATATCTATTAATGCCCAAGGCAGGAACAGCAGGAGTGCACTGATGGGCTTTGCTGCAGACACAAGTCAGGAAGGGCGCTCGCTCCGGAGGAGGATCGGCATGGTAGGCAGGACGATCGGGGGGATCTCAAAGCCTGCAGCAGAAACGAGGCGCTGCTCAGTACGACAAAGGACAAGGTGCTTGGAGTGAAGGGCTACCGATAGCCGGAGGCTCATCAGCTGAAGTGAAGGAAGGTGAGAGAAACCTGGATGCTTTGGCTGGTTATAGGGTGACTAAAGCCACCTATGCAATGCAGCCACACAGCAGGCAAAGGCACAGTCTCTCCAGCAGAGAGAGGACCACGTCCATGACTGGTGACAGCTGGTCTGGAACACGAAGTACCATTTCCTGAGCACAAAGGGGGACTTCACCCCAGAGAAAGGCAGAGAAGAGCCACTCAGGTTGTTGAGGAAGGCAGAGGTGACTGGAAGAACTTGGCTGGCCTAGCTCGCAAAGAGAAGGCTGTGAGGCTGTCCCCTGAGTCTCCGGTGATACACCCAGGAGGTCAGGCCCAGGCTGGGGCCAAAGCAGGGAATGCAAGGGACAATGCTGGCCTGAGAACAGAGAGTCTTGAGTAAAGTTGGCTGGCACAAAGGAGAAGGTTTCTAACCATTGCAGGGAGCTGTGGGGACGGAGGCCAGACAAGATTCAGGTTAAGGAGAGAGCTAGACGTCACAATGGCAGGGAGTTTCAGGCATGGGGCGTTCTTCTTCAAGAGCAGGGCTCAGGTCACAGGCCAGGATCATCGCACTGAATCGGCTCCCTGCTGGGGGAAGGTCAGCTGTGTGGCAGACACAATCTCCTGGGGGCTGGTCCCAGCCCATGGATGTACCATCCCTGCAAACAAGAGCCATTCCAGGCCTGCTCCCACGGCCAGGAGCCCTCCCCAGCCCAGCCGTCACAAACACAGCCAGACCAGCACCGACAAAGACAGCCGAGAGCATTGCCCAGTGACCAACTTTCGAACGGTGGCCCCAAAAGCAGGGCCTCCAAACCTTCCTCAGAACGGCTCTCCCGGACCCATCTCTCCCAGCGTCAGCCCTGGCCACGAGAGCCAGACAGCAGTCAGCTAGCCACCCTTTGCCATTGAGAGCCAGGCCCTGGGACCCACTCACCATGTCTGGCCAAGATCTCCCCAAGCTGGTTGCAAATGGCAGCTTCCTCCTTCAGGCTGCCACTCCTCCGGGCCTTGTCCTTTGCTTTCTGGAGCACTGGGGGGCCGGGGGGAGAGAAGAACATCAGAACCCGGTCAAGCTCCCACAGCCTGTCAGCATCAAACCCCTCTGGCGCAGAGTCATCGGCCCTCTAACTACGTGCCCAGCTCAGGGCAACAAATCACAACACGCAGGATTTCCAATTACCTCCACCACCATGGAATCTGACCCCCAGCCTGGCTGCATGCTCCCTGGGGGAGACAGGAGCTGAGTCCCAGACAGATGGACAGGACTGTCGCAGGGTAGTCCAAACCCCCTCACCCCACACTGCCCAGACCCGTCTGGGAGCCTAGCTCAACGATCCCACCTATAAACAACCCTCTCTCTGGCCCCACATGTTGACCCACACACCCTCAGCCCCACCCACCTCCACCCCCTCTGACACCCTCCTGCCTCCCTGCCACACACAACTGCAATATCGCCTTCAAATCCCACACCCCCTCTGCCCTTGCCACCCTATCACCCACCTGCCTCTGACTCCCCCCATCACCCAGCCCCCTCTGCTCCCCCATCACGCCCCAGATAGTGCACCCCCTTCGATCCCCCCATCACCCCACACCCCACTGCTCTGCCCCGCCCCCATCACCCCACCCCATCACTGCCCTGCTCCCTCTCATCACCCCACACCCCACTGCCCTGCCCTGCCCCCATCACCCCACCCCACCCCAAACCCCATCACTGCCCTGCTCCCCCTCACCTCCCATCACCCCACACCCCACTGCCCTGCCCCGTCCCCTCTCACCCCCCATCACCCCACACCCCGCCCCCTCTCACACACACCCCCTAGAGCTGGAAGGGACCTCTGGAGGTCATCTCATCCAGTCCCCTGCCCTGGCATCAATTTGCCCCAATCCCTCACTGGCCTCCTCAAGGCTTGAGCTCACACCCCTAGGTTTAGTAGGCCAATGCTCAAACCCCTGAGCTATCTCCCCACCCTAATTAACAGACGTTACTCATAACTTTAACTATAAAAATTATACGTGTACATAAATAGATTTTACAGGTCCAGGGGGTTATAACATTAAAAATGATAGGTCACAAGTCATTTTTTGTTCAAAACATTTCTGAGTTATTCATAGGTGTGTTCATAACCCTTTTTCCGTAAAGCGTGGGGGGATGGTCCGTCACAACAATATGTTTAATCGACTCTCTGGGTAACTTTTTTAGTGCGTCAACAAAAGCAGAGAGAAGCAACTGATGTCCACAGTCAACAATCTTATCTGGTGGCTAAACTGTGCTGCAGTCGGACAAATGCAAGGGCGAAATGACAGAACCCGGAAAAAAAAAGATTCGAAGGCTGTGCACTTTTAAAAATGAGTGGCTGCAACTCCCAGAGTATCAGAATTGGCTTATAAAGGCAAATGAAGACTCAGGATATTGTTCTATTTGTGATGTTCAATTCACAGTTAAGTTTGATTCTGTAAAAGCCGTCAAGCATCATGCAGAAACAAAGGGTCACAAAATCAAAGTACAAGGACAGGTGTGGTGTAATGCTAGCAATAAAGTCTCCGTAAAGAGTAACAATGCTGAAGAACAACGCATATGCGCAGCTGAATTGCTTTTAACATATCCTGGAGTTAAACACTACCACAGCTACCGTTCTCAAGATTGTGGAAATAAACTGTACCCCTCCGTTTTCCCTGATTCCAAAATAGCCTCCAAAATTCACTGTGGAATGACAAAAGTAGAAGCTTTGATCGAGGCTGTATTAGCACCACATTCTTTAAAACTGGCTGTGCAAGACATTGGATCAGCACCTTTCTCAATCTCAGTGGATGCTTTTAATATAGGGAGCATGAAACTATTCTCAGTTGTCATCCAGTACTTCAATAAAGATAAGGGAATCTGCACATCACTCCTAGACTTTCTTGAAGATGCAGATGAAACATCAGAGGTGATTGTAAAGAACTTACGGAGTTGTCTTCAAAATGCCAGTCTGGTACAGAATAAAATTGTGGCACATGGAGAGAGAGATTTTGAAGAAAATGAGTCTGGTTTTGTGCACCTAAAACAAATGCTGGATTTACCAAACCTTGTACCAACACATTGCAGCACTCAGATAGTACACAATACAGCAAAGCATGGCTTGAGAATGCTCTCTTACGACGTAGAGTGTTTGGTCCTCAAGGTCTTCAGTGAAGTCTTTGCACTAGACGAGAATAACGGTGAACTTAAAGAGTTCTTTGATTTCATGAAGACAGACTATACAGAAATCTTACGCCAAGTACCAAAGCCCTCAGCTCGCCGCCGTGGGGCCCTGCAGCTCTCCTCCGGCTGCACCCGCCCGCAGCAAGGCGAGCCTCCCCTGGCTGCAGAGAGCCCCCTGGGGCCGGGCTAGGCCTGCCAGTCCTGGCCTGAGCACACCCCCAGCACCTCTGCCCTAGTCCTGCAGAGGCTTCATCCCTCTGCTTGGGCCAGGAGCAGCAGGCACGGGGGCTCCCTGCAAGCCGGTGAGGAGGGACCCGGGCGCAGGTCAGGGCGAGGCCCAGGGCCCGGCTGCATTACTCCTGGAGAGAAATTAAGGCAGATGAGCGCTGCCTCTTGCAGCCCCAGCTCTGGCCCACACAGGCCCTTTGCAACACAGCCCGTCAGCCCTATTGCCAGACCATCGCCCGTCCCCTCTGCCAGCTCCCCCCACCAGCCACCCCTGCTGTCCTGCCCGGAACCTGATTCTGCCCCCCCAAGGCAGGCCTTGGCATGGCTGGGCAGCCTGAGGCTGGCACTGGGCTGCCGGTATCTCCCAGCCGAGCCCACAGGAGGAAGCTGTCGATAGTGGGAGTCAGGGGACAGCTGCTGGGTGTTAAGGAGTTGTGGGCCCTGCTACTTAGAGAGATGCACAACAGCCAGAGATGCAGCCGGAGCCTGCAGCCCCGGCCAGCTCGTGCAGAAGTACCGGGCAGCTGGAGCGCAATGGGGAAGGGGGGAGGCAGCGCTTTGCTCTGAGTCACAGTGGAAGGAAACCTCCACCTTGGCCCTGGGGGGGCCCCGATTCTGGAGCTGCAGCCCCAGTTGGGAGACGAGCTCCTTCCTGGCTGCCGGGAGGGACGTACCGGCTGGCCGGGCAGCACAGTCAGAGCAGTGGAGTTAAACGATACCTGCCCAACTCCCACCCTGTGGCACGGATCCGCCCGGGGCAGCAACGCAGAGCCGGGCTGTCTGAGGCTCCCAGGTCTGCAGGTCCAGCCAGCTCGGCCCCGCTAGGGCAATGCTGGGGCTCAGCGCCACGGGGGATGGTCCCTGGAGCAAGGGGCTCGTCCGGGGGAGGGTAAGAATTCTCTCAGCATTTCCGCCCACCAGCGCAGCGGCTAGTGCAGCTCCATATTACCAGCCCCCAGCCCAGGGACAGCCCTAGGGATGTGAGGGGGTCCCCAAGCTCTGCCCCCGGCCGCAGGCAGGAGTGTGATGGGGTTCAGGGTCCCCAAGCGCTGACCCCCAGCTGCAGGCAGGAGTGTAATGGGTTCAGGGGTCCCCAAGCTCTGCACCCCAGCCACAGGCAGGAGTGTGATGGGCTTCAGGGGTCCCCAAGCTCTGCCCCCCCGCTGCAGGCAGGAGTGTGATGGGCTTCAGGGGTCCCCAAGCGCTGCCCCCCAGCCGCAGGCAGGAGGGTGAGGGGTTCAGGGGTCCCCAAGCGCTGCCCCCCAGCCGCAGGCAGGAGGGTGAGTGGTTCAGGGGTCCCCAAGCTCTGCACCCCAGCCAGAGGCAGGAGTGTGATGGGCTTCAGGGGTCCCCAAGCTCTGCCCCCCAGCCACAGGCAGGAGTGTGATGGGCTTCAGGGGTCCCCAAGCTCTGGCCCCCCCCGCTGCAGGCAGGAGTGTGATGGGTTCAGGGGTCCCCAAGCTCTGCCCCCCGGCCGCAGGCAGGAGTGACTCAGCAGGTGGAATGGGCATTTTGTGTCGCCAGAGGCCCAGCTCAGCACAGTGGGGTCCATGCAGCCGGCAGACAGTCATTCCAGCCGGTCCTGGGGAGAGGAGCCCTCCACACCACGGCCTCAGTTCCCCCTTTGTTCCTCTCCTCCAGTCCAGGCTAACTGCCCCCCACTAACTGCCGTGTCTAATTCACACCCAGCCAGGCTCCTCCCTGGCTGTGGTCGGCCCAGGGTGTTACCTGGCAGCTTAGGCTACAGCCGCAGGGGTCATCCCCGGCCCGTGGGAGCTGCTGGGCCTGTCACTCACACATCCACCCCCCCACAGCACATCGCCCCCCCCTTCCAGACCAAGCTGAGCAGGGTCACTCAGCCAGGGAGCTGGGGAAGTTTGGGCCCTGCGCCCTGGGGTTAAACATCAATTGAGCCAGCGGCGCTCCCCTTCGCTGGGGCCTGCCTCCCTGACGTCCTGCAGGAGCTGATCCACCTTGTCTGGTGGCTGGACGACATTGGGGGCCAGGCCAGCCCAGCTCCCCCCGCGGTCACACCAGCCCCTCCTCTTCCCTTGGGCTCTGCCCAGGGGCTCCCTAGGCAGGCCCATGAGCTCTGCAAGCCGTTCCCGGAAAGCCAGGATGTCCTCCACCCCCCACTGTCCACCCAGGGGAGCCCCCCCAACTCTCTCAGCAAGCCCAGGGGTTCCCTCCCCCTTCTGCACCACAGCTTAGGTGGGGGGGAAGCTGGTGGGCCCTTGGGGTCCCTGGGTGCAAACAGCAGGTGGCACAAGTGCTCCTCACAGTCCTGAGATGCCGGAGGCCTTTATGCAGCGGCACCCCTTCTCCACATCCCAAGGAACCTTCCCAGCAGCCCGTGGGGCCGGGACTAATGCCCCAAGGCCCAGGCAAGCCAGATCCCTGGTTTCCCCCACCTGCACCGGAGCAGGGTGGACATGAAGTCAGCCCCTTGGTTGCTGAGGACCTCCTGGGGGGACCCAACCCTGCTGGAAATGGCCAGCAGAAAGTCTGCTGCCGTGTCCACCTTGGGAGGGCAGAGTCAGGCCCCACCTGGGTGTATTTCTTCCCCAGCTGGGTTGCCTTGCCAGTGGGCCCCACTGTATCTATCGCTACCTTCTGGGAGGGCTCCTCGGGTGGGCAGATGCCTCAGGGCAGCTTTCCCCAGCCCCTGGCAGGAGCTGCAGGTCTGGCAGTCCCACTGCACGCCCGCAAATGTCCCTGGCCAATGAAAGGTCTGAAGCAGCCTCAACAGGGGGTGCCTCGGGCGATACCTTTGGGGAACCAGCAGCAGCTGCTGCTGGACACCCCGCCCCCCCCGATTCTCCTTTCTCCAGGACTCTCCTTCATGCTCAGCCCAGCTGTCCGTGAAGTCATCTGCCAGCTCCTCCGCGCTGAGAGAGTCCTCTGGCCGCGCTGTGAGAGTCCTCTGGCTGAGACACACTCCATGGAACCGTTCCAGGACACATGGACCATCAGCTTAACCAGGTCCTCTACAGTCTGGGCTCCCATCCCACACACCCCCTTGCCGTAGTTCTGTGGCAGACGGGAGGCCAGGTCTGCACAGGTCTCCTCCGGCCCCTTCTATGCCTCCTGGAACAACTTCTTGTACATCTCGGGGCTCAGCGTGAATTTATGCAGCAGGGCCTGTTGGTAGTGCTCAGGCTGCAGCCCCTCCAGCACCTCTGAGCCAGCCGGGGGTGAGCTTCTGGAGCCATTCCACTGAGGGTACCTGGTTCAACTTGCACGTTCACTCAAAGGAGGTAAGAAACCCATCCAGGTCCCCCCGCATCCTTATGCTGGGCCAGCACGTGCATCTCTAAGTGACCCCCAGTCCCAGGCCTCCTGGCCCTCTCGCTGCTCACTGCCTCTGGGCTTCTCAGCTCCCCCAAGGCCCGCTCATGCTGCCGCTCTCTCATCATAGAGCTCCTTCTCCTGGTCCTCCCATTCCTCCAGCCATACCTTGATCTCCAGCCGTGGCACATCTGCCGAGAGGGACCCCGCCCCGGGTGAACCCCTGCTAGAGGAGTGTGGCCCGGTGGCCACCGCATCGGTCTGGCAGAGTTCTGGCCCCCATGCTGCCTGAGGGTGACGCTCACAGGGTATAACCAGCTACTCCATACCTGGACCACATCCAGGTCCCAGGACCGGTCATTCTCTTCCAACTGGGCAATCAGCTAGGCCTTGGTTGCCTTCCCCACAGTCAGACCCTTCTCTCTGCACAGCCACACAAGGGCTGCCTTCAGGAGTTGGGTGTAATCCATCTCCCCACTGTTCCCTGGGGTGCTGACTCGCCAGCCGACACTGCAGCACCCCATGACTCCCCAAAATTGCTTTGTTCTGCCTCCAGCACCCCAACTCTTATACACCTCCATCCTTCTACTGCACCCCGTCACTTCCTGCTGGAAGCCCATCTGCAGGCGCAGTACATCCCACCGCTGTCACCAGCTGTGATCGGGTTCGGGGTCCCAAGCACTGTACCTCAACTGCAGCCAAGTGGCTCTTGCTCAGCAGGGAGAACGAGGGTTTTATTAGTTAACAGAGACACAGCGCAGCACAGAGGTGTCAGTACAGCCGGCAGAGACATCCTGGGAAAGGGAGGCCTGAGGCGAGACCCCTAAGACAGGACCTTGGTTCCCCAACCATTGTTTCTCTCCTCCAGTCCATGTTAACTGCCTTCCCACAACCCCCGCCCCAACTGCCCATCTGCCACTAATTCAAAACCAGCTGGGCTCCACCCCACTGTTCGGGGACAATTACCACCTGATAACTTAGGATACAGCCAGCAGGGGATCTGGCATTTTCCAGCCCTTTATTTCTACACCTCCTTAGTCATCTGTCCAAGTTTCCACTTCTCATACCCATCCTTTCTGAGTATAAGCTGACCAAGGATTTCCATGGTAAGCCAACCTGGTTGCCTACCAGATTTGCGTTTCTTACTGCACGTCGGGGTTGTTTGTTCCTGTGCCTTCAGTAAGACTTCTTTAAAATACTTCCAGTTCTCCTGTGCCCCTTTCCCTTTCATCTTCATTTCCCAGGAGATCCTGCCTATCAGTTCTCTCAGGGAGTCGAAGTCTGCTCTCCTGAAATCAAGGGTCTCTGTTTTACTGCTCTCCTTTCTTCCTTTTGTCAGGATCCTGAAATCCACCATCTCATGGTCTCTGTAGTCCAGGTTGCCACCCACTTCTACTTCTCCTGCTAGTTCCTCCCTGTTTGTGAGCAGCAGCTCAAGCTGTGCATGGCCCCTGGTTGGTTCCTTCAGCACTTGTACCAAGAAGTTATCCCCAACGTTCTCCAAAAACTTCCTGGATTCTCTGTGTGCTGCTGTACTGGTCTCCCAACAAATGTCCGGATGATTAAAGTCTCCCTTGAGAACCAGGGCCTGGAATTTGGAAGCTTCTCTTAGCTGTCTGAAGAAATCCTCCTTCGTCTCAGCCTCTGATCTGGTGGCCTTTAGCAGACACCAACCACAACATCACCTCTGTTGCTTCCGCGTCTAAGCTCAACCCAAAGATTCTCAACTGGCTTTTATCCCTCCATATACTGGAGCTCTGAGCCATCATGCTGCTCCCACACATGGAGCTCAACGCCTCCTCCTTTTCCCCCCAGCCTGTCCTTCCTGAGCAGTTTATACCTTTCCATGACCGTGCTCCAGTTATGTGAGTCATCCCACCACGTCTCCGTTCTTCCAGTCACCTCATACTCCTTTGACTCTGCCAGGGCCTCTAATTTCTCCTGTTTGTTTCCCAGGCTTCTCGCATTCCTGTACAAACACCTGAGACAATTTGCTGATTGGCCGACTTTCTCCTTTCGAACGAGTGGTCGTCCTTTGTTATTCCTCCTTCCTTCCCCACTTACCTCAGGGCTTGTGTCACCGTCCCCGAACAAAGCTGTTGGCTGTAAGGGGGAAGGCGTGGGCCCCAGGGGGCTCTGTTGGGGGCTGTGTACCTCAAGGGGCTCTGCTGGGAGTCCTGGCAGGGAGGGACGCATCTGTCGTGCGTAGCTCTCTCTGCACCAGGCCAACCAGCAGGGCCAGTCTGTTCTCTAGAGCACAAAGGGCCGCTGGATTTTCACAACTGTTTTCAAAGCAGCCAGCCAGCTTGGCCTTGAGAAGGCTGCGTATCAGAGAAAGCAGGTCCCACCTCTCCAACACCCTGGCACCCATGCCAGGAAACACAGAGAGTGGCCACAAGACCGAGAACAACATTTATGGGACCTTGTCCCCCCCAAGAGAGCACCATGAGCCAGCTCCAATACTTTACAGAAAAGGCAAAACTCACATGTACAAATCCCCCAGCCCTCCTCTTGAGCCATTTCAAACCACAGAAAACAGCAATACCTGTAAAATGCTCAGTGGAGTCTGATACTCACAGAGCTTAGAGCTAATAAACAAACCTCCATTGCAACTGCTTCTGAAAAGTAAAACAGGTTCTCGTACAGAACCAGACTCACCCACACTTCGGCCGTGTCTACACGTGCCCCAAACTTCGAAATGGCCACGCAAATGGCCATTTTGAAGTTTACTAACGAAGCACTGAAATGCAAACGCAGCGCTTCGTTAGCGTGCGGGCGGCAGCGGCGCCTCCAAATTAACGTGCCTTGCAGCCCGCGGCGCGTCCCGACAGGGCTCCTTTCCGCAAGGACCCCGCCCGCTTCAAAGTCCCATTATTCGCATCAACTTTGGAAAAGGAGCCCCAAGCCCCGCCTGGCCGCGCCGCGCGGCAGTAAGGCACGTTAATTTCCAAGCACTGCTGAACCCCACACGCTAACGAGACACTGAACAGCCATTTCAGCGTTCAACTAATAAACCTCGAAATGACCATTTGCAGGCTCATTTTGCAGGTTGGGGCACGTGCAGACGTAGCCTTTTTTTTAATTATTGAAGTCTGGACACCAGTGATGCTTCTATTGCATTCATCGGTATCCAGACTTGTTTAGCTGTTCGGCAGCCTGGAGACAGGGCTCAATTCCTCAACACTCCAGCTCATGGCAACCAAAAATTCACTCAACTTGAGGCTGCGTGAATCAGGAATCGACCGTACATGGCTTGGCCAACAGACGTTTTAGCATATAGGCGTCTTCCTCAGCCTGGGACAGAGTTTGGGGGTTGACTTGTTGATATGTGTGTGTAAGGAATGTGCCAGCAGGAGCTCAGGACTGGGAAAGGCTTTAGGGCCTGTGTGCTTCAGAGCTTATTTGCATGAAAATCTAAATAGATGCATATGTAATACCCTCTCAACAAAGTCTGATGGGAGCAGGTGAAGCTGTGAGGTTTCATCTCTTGTCATGAGCATGTTCTTGTAAAGTCACAATTTATGCTATGATGCATGTAAGAAATGTGGGTTCTCACCCATGCTTGAAGTTGTTGTGGACTCTAGGGTAGTCACCGTTACTGCTAAAGGTATGGGTTGCACAGGGATCCCTGGGGGGTGTCCATCCTTCAAGCTTATTGATATACAGTAAACTTTGCTAGTTTTTACTCTAGCAAAATAAAAACCGCTCAGGGGGTGGTTGTTTGAGTTTTAGCCATGTAGTTTCTTAGATGTTAATCTCTTAGACACAGCTTTTTTGGGGAAAAAAAATCTGTGTAGTTTTAACTGACTTTGGCTACGTCTACACGTGCACGCTACATCGAAATAGCTAATTTCGAAGTAGCCACATCGAAACAGCCTATTTCGATGAATAACGTCTACACGTCCTCCAGGGCTGGCAACGTCGATGTTCAACTTCGACGTTGCTCAGCCCAACATCGAAATAGGCGCAGCAAGGGAACGTCTACACGCCAAAGTAGCACACATCGAAATAAGGGAGCCAGGCACAGCTGCAGACAGGGTCACGGGGCGGACTCAACAGCAAGTCGCTCCCTTAAAGGGCCCCTCCCAGACACACTTTCATTAAACAGTGCAAGATACACAGAGCCAACAACTAGTTGCAGACCCTGTATATGCAGCACGGACCCCCAGCTGCAGCAGCAGCAGCCAGAAGCCCTGGGCTAAGGGCTGCTGCACACGGTGACCACAGAGCCCCGCAAGGGCTGGAGAGAGAGTATCTCTCAACCCTCCAGCTGATGGCCGCCATGGAGGACCCCGCTATTTCGATGTTGCGGGACGCGGATCGTCTACACGTCCCTACTTCGATGTTGAACGTCGAAGTAGGGCGCTATTCCCATCCCCTCATGGGGTTAGCAACTTCGACGTCTCGCCGCCTAACGTCGGTTTCCACTTCGAAATAGCGCCCAACACGTGTAGCCGCGACGGGCACTATTTCGAAGTTACTGCCGCTACTTCGAAGTAGCATGCACGTGTAGACGCAGCCTTTGGCTACGTCTACACTTGCACCCAACTTCGAAATGGCTTATTTCGATGTTGTGACCTCGAAATAGTCTATTTCGATGAATAACGTCTACACGTCCTCCAGGGCCGGCAACGTCGATGTTCAACTTCGACGTTGCTCAGCCCAACATCGAAATAGGCACAGCGAGGGAACGTCTACACGCCAAAGTAGCACACATCGAAATAAGGGAGCCAGGCACAGCTGCAGACAGGGTCACGGGGCGGACTCAACAGCAAGTCGCTCCCTTAAAGGGCCCCTCCCAGACACACTTTCATTAAACAGTGCAAGATACACAGAGCCAACAACTAGTTGCAGACCCTGTATATGCAGCACGGACCCCCAGCTGCAGCAGCAGCAGCCAGAAGCCCTGGGCTAAGGGCTGCTGCCCACAGTGACCACAGAGCCCCGCAAGGGCTGGAGAGAGAGCATCTCTCAACCCCCCAGCTGATGGCCACCATGGAGGACCCCGCTATTTTGATGTTGCGGGACGCGGATCGTCTACACGTCCCTACTTCGATGTTGAACGTCGAAGTAGGGCGCTATTCCCATCCCCTCATGGGGTTAGCGACTTCGACGTCTCGCCGCCTAACGTCGATTTCAACTTCGAAATAGCGCCCAAAACGTGTAGACGTGACGGGCGCTATTTCGAAGTTACTGCCGCTACTTCGAAGTAGCGTGCACGTGTAGACGCAGCCTTTTTTTCTTTTTGGTTGTGAGTTTTTAAAATATGTGGGGTTTCTTCAGAAACCCGTTTTATTAAAACCAGCTGAAAAACTCAACTTACAAGAAAAAAAAAAAGGCAACACACATTTTAAAGGTTCCTTAGTAAGCTTCCAAGTGGCTAGTGCATGTAATATTTGGTAGAAAAATTATGTGTGAACAAATAGCAAAAAGGCTGTCTGTTGTGTGTGGCTGACTGGGTTTGCTGTGCTAATGGGAACAGATCAGAGCTGCTTCAGGGTTATGGACTGAGATTTGGGCTGTGGTGGGAATGTAACACATGAGCCTACACGGGAAGGTTGCCTGGTTCCCTCTCTCAAACTGAAGTCAAATGAGGCCCAGTTAGGACTGGCAAGAGGACTGGGAAGGAGCGGGGGCAGCAAAAGCAACAGTCAAAGGTAAAGAAAATCCTGGCCGTGGCCAGAACGCATTCTCTCCCATGACCCCTCCCCCGTGGGATACCAAGGAGGTGGGATGAAGCCTTCTGTCTCAGGACCCACACAAGTGGTTGGTGACTATAAGGGATGTGGTTAAGGGCACACACTGCAGGTCTAGCGAGGCCTAATCAGAGGGGGTGTCAGGGAATGGGGCCAGCGCGGTGTTCTGCAGTGTCTGAGCTGGGAGGCGACACAGCATGAAAGCTCTGCGGTGTCAGGCTGGCAGAGGAACCCTGGGGAGCAGATTTGGCCAGGTTGCAGAGCTAGGGGGGCACTTGCTTGGAACTAACTTACCTCAGGCTTCTGATCTCCTGATTTCCGCTTCTGTCATGACAGCTGGGGGAGGGATAAAGGGAAAGCCTTCTAACACTGCCTTGCTGGAAACCAGAGCCACCTCCCCACTTCCACCCCCAGCCACTGGGCTCACACACCTCTAGCTTGGAGGCAGAGCTGGGCCCTGCCTGTTCACATTGTCCAAATGCCCACCAGCTAAACGGGGAGCCCAGGGGGTTTGCCCTTTGGATGAAGAATGCTTGAGAACAGGGGCAGCAGCTCAGGTTTGTTCAGCTTTTGCAAAGATCTTTGCAAAGCTGTCAGCAACCGGCTGCGGCAGCTGGTTTTCCAGCAAACAGGTCCGGGGCGGGGAGGAGGGGGACAGATCCCAGGCCAGGCTGTGCTACAGTAGGGTACCTCTGTTTAAACAGTCTGCAACAAGCGAGTTAACATTAGAACACAACCAGGTTTTAGAGTTACCGGCCATTGAGCTGAATGGAGCCACTCAACATGGTCATTTCCGACTCCCTGCCGAAAGGCTGCATCAGACAGTGCTGCGCAGGGGCACGGCTGGGGGGATGCTGCTTCCCAGAACATCGGCACACCAAATGAAGCATTATTTGGACTCTGTCGGTGCTTGGGACACCCGCACCCCATTGGCCCATGTTGGGAAGGCATTTGGGATTGACGATGATTTGCGTACAGGCACAGCCGTCTCCCTGAGGCCTGTAGGGGGGCTCCTTCGGAAACGTATGGAGACTGGAGGGCAAAGCTGTGGCTGTGTCTAATTTTAGGGGAGGGAAAATGAGGGAAAATGTAATGGCACATTCAGAGCTTGGCAGGGGTGTGTAGCTAAACTCTTCCCACATGGTGCCCCTGATTCTTGGCGTACTGAGTGTGGACGTATGGATTCCCTTCCCTCCGCCCCACAGTTGGCTTGAAGTCAGTTACTGTGACAGCAGCTGCTGATCCCCGTAAACTCGGATCGGTTCTCTAGGGCACACTCTGAGCAGCAGGCTGGGCGGTAAAGCAGCCCATGCGTCACCTCCAGCTTGCCCGCCTGCAAGACCCTTAACCTCGGCTTCTTTGGGACAGAGAGAGCCGTGTTAGTCTGTATTCTAGCAAACCAAAACAGCAGTCTGTTAGCGCTTTAAAGACTAGCAAAATAATTTATTCAGTGATGAGCTTTCATGGGACAGACCCACTTCTTCAGATCATAGCCAGACCAGAACAGACACAATATATAAAGCACAGAGGTCCACAAATCGTCATCAAGGTTGGCAAGTCAGAAGAGCAGAGGGCTGGCAGGGCTGGGGTGGGGGGAGTTAAGAGTTAGATAAAACAAGAAAGCACTTAAAAGGTAAAAGAATCCTTATAATGGGGCAGGTAGTTGCTGTCCATCTTCAAACCACATGTTAATGTGTCAAATTTGAATACGAATGTTAGTTCTGAGCATTCCCTCTGTAGACGGCCGTTAAAGTCCCTTTTCAGTAGCACACAAGCTCTCAGGTCTTTAACAGAATGGCCCGCTCCAGTAAAGTGCGGGCTGAGAGCTTGGTGTATTTGGAGTTTTTTAATGTCTGCTCTATGTCCGTTCATTCTTTGTCGAAGAGCGTTTGTGGTCTGTCTGATATACGTGGTGTGTGAGCATTGTAGAGGGGGTCAGAGGCTCAACACATTCCACATGCGCTGCCTTAGGCGCATACTCGGTATCTCATGGCAGGACAAGGTCCCCAATAGCGCAGCGCTTGAGAGGGCAGGCGCCGCCTCCATGGTCACCCTTCTCAAACAGAGGCGTATGCGCTGGCTGGGCCATGTCTCACGCATGACGGATGGCTGAATACCGAAGGACCTCCTCTTCGGCGAGCTGGCGTCTGGAAAGAGGCCGAAAGGGCGACCTAAATTGCTGTACAAGGACGCGTGCAAGCGTGACCTCAGCGCTCTCTCTATCAGCGTCAACACTTGATCCTGTACTTAATGTGGTTAGGTCCAGGGATGAAATCTCCAGCACAGATATGTGGGCAAAGCTGGCAACAGGGCTTGTTACAAGGAAAAGTTCCAGGATTAGTATTTTGGTGGTACAGCCTATGATTGGTAGAGAGAAGCCTGATAAGGTTGGGAGGTCGTCTGTAGGAGAGAACAGGCCTGTCACCGAGGTCCTTCTGGAGTGTGGCATCATGATTAAGGATAGGTTGTAGGTCTTTAATAATTCGTTGCAGTGGTTTGAGTTGGGGGCTGTAGGTGATGACCAGTGGTGTTCTGTTCTTGGCTTTTTTGGACCTATCTTGGGGTAGTTGGTTTCTGGGTATTCATCTAGCCCTGTTGATTTGTTCTTTTTTTTTTTTTATTTAACCTGGTGGGTAATTCAGGTTTATGAATGTTTGGTAGAGATCTTACAAAACAAAGCAGCCGAAATGCAGCACTTTAAAGACTACCCAAAAGATTTATTCGGTGATGAGCTTTCGTGGGACAGACCCACTTCTTCGGATCAATGGTAGAGATCTTGTAGTTTTCAGCCTCTGTCACTAGGATCAGAGTAGATGCGATAGTATCTCAGGGCTTGACTAGAAATGATGGATTGTGTTGTGTGTGCAGGATGGAAGCTAGAAGCATGTAGGTAAGTCTAGCGATCAGTGGGTTTCCGGTAGGGTGTGGTACCGATCAGGCCATCCTTGATTTGTACTGTAGTGTCCAGGAAAGGTATCTCTTGTGTGGAGTGGTCAAGGCATAAGTTGATGGTGGGGTGCAGATTGTTAGAGTCTCTGTGGAATTCTCCTAGAGTCTCTATACCAGGGGTCCAAATTAGAAAGACGTCATCCATGTTTGGTTAGTACAGGAGGAGTCATAGGGGACGAGAGCATCTTTGGGAGAGGCAGTGACACTGCTGTGCTCCCAGGAGTGGCTCCCTTTCCCAGCAGAAAATGCAACACAATCAACACAGGTAGGACTTGAATCCACAACTCTGCAATCCTCCATTAGGCTACTGGGTCTGGCTGTAGATTACAGGTTTTTTGCTTCTGAGTGTGATGAAGGCTACTGAGCTGCCGCCCCTAAATTTTCTGCCAGTGCGGCGGTCAGGAAGGAATTTCTCACTTCCAGACGTTGGCAGCCAAGTGCCTGATTAGGCTCAAGTGGGACCTTTCTTAGAAGCAGCTGGTGTTTGCCACTGGCCCAGAAAGGCTCCCACCAACCATCCCATGCTTGGAAAGCAAATCCCTGCAAGGGAAAGGACTAGAGTGTGTTGGCAGGTGAAATAGGACGGGGTTTCTGGGCACAGCAAGAGAACGCAATCCAGGGAAACTTTGCTCAAAATCCAGGCTGCTTACAGCCTCAGGCTGCGATTTCCTTCTCACTAAGGCAAATCCAACCAGCCACCACAGCACCTCTGCCACCCCACTGGCCAGCCAGAGCCACACCAGCAAACCCCCAGACTTCCCAGCTGCTCTACCAGCCCAGACCAACAAACCCCAAATTAAGGTGAGAGGCTCTTGAGCCTATTTCACCAAACTCCACACAGATTGTTTCAGGTCCCAAAGGGCCCAGCCCCAGCCCCTGGTCAATATATACTTGGGTTTTACCCAACACAACACGCTCAGCAATTCTTTAGATCCAATATCTAAAGATTTATTAACAAAAAAGAAAGAACAGGGTTAGAGAGAAGAATTGTTAAAGCAAAACTTTACATGCTTCAGTCATAACTTCCGACGCAGCCAGCGATGTTATTTGCTGATTCTTGAAAGTCTCTGAAAGTTCATTGCATGTTACATAGATGCAGTCATTGGAGCATCGTAGGTCCGGCCCGCTGGAGTCCACATGCTGGACCATGGCCCCTTGGAGACCACAAGACAAAAGATCCAATATGGACACTGCTAAATCCACCTCATCCTGCTGAGGGATGGGCCCCCAGTCCAGACAGGCTTAACTCATGAAGACTGAGGAACCAAGAAAGTCCCTGCCAGGGCCCATCTCACAGCTTTTCATACGCGGAGGGACAATTCTATTCTGCTCCATGGGCCTTGGCCCACCACCTGAGCCGGTGGGTCACTGTGCCGAGTTCCCATTCGTTGCAGGCCCAGCAGGAAACCCACCTTCACAAAGTGAGCGTTGGCCATCTGGGCCTCTGCTCAGTCTATTCTCCTGGCTGGGGTGGAGCCCCACCTCCCTCTGTGAACCTCAGCACTGAAGCATTTCTCACACAGCTGCAGAGCTAAACGTCTATAACTCTGCCTACGTCCATGCTACAGACACACAAGTAGCACATATAGCTTCAGGGCATCAGCAGCTTTCATTCGACACCTCACATACCCCCTCCCCGCCCGAGGAACAACATTTGGGGCCAATAGCCACCCTGGGAATTCAAATAGCTTCCAGACCCCACACAAAAGTTCAGCCAGATGACAGCATGGCCTATCTCTAACCCTCTGGTTCTCCGCCTAGCGCCGTGGGGCGGCCATCCACGTCACTGCAGCATGCAGGGCAGCAAACAGGATCAGGGCACCAGGGCTGTATGGTAGCCAACTGACAGTACTGCAGGTGGCCCAGACAGAGACACACGCCTCAAGGAGCGCGCTGGGGAGTGGGGCAAACTGGCGAGAAGGAGATCCCGGCCTGGGGCTGTGAGGGGCCTGCACTTTAAGCAAAGGTGCCCTGGAGTGATTTCTCCAGCCGTGCCCAGAACCTCCCGGCCGTTATGCCACTAGCGGTGGCTCTGGGTCACTCCTGCAGGGACTCGGTGGGCTGTCGGGCTAGCACGGTTCGGGCTTGGTGGCCGAGCTGGAGTTCAGGAGTGACGCAATGGGCCCTTGGGGTGAAAAGTCGTGGGCTGGGGGAGTAACGTAGCGGGGCCCTGAGGCGCGGTGGGGGTATTTCACGGGCTCCGCGACAGGCGTGCGCATTCCATGTTCCAGCCAGTGTGTATCATGGACCTTGCAGGGCCTGGCCTGTTGCAGCTGTCCACTTGGAGCATTAGCCCTGTTGTCCACTTGCAGCACTAGCGCTGTAGGTCAGGCTGGAGCTGCGGCTGTGGTTAGCTCCATGTTCATAGCCGGATCTCAGTTTGACTCCCACATGCCCCAGTCTCAGGGCTTTGCTGCCCCTGCTGGGCTAAGCCCAGCCAGGTGATTTGTGGGGGCCGTGTTCTGAGATCGCTGGCCTGGGTAAGAAATTGGCCAAAATTCCCTGGAAACCAGAGGTGCTCACTCCAGAACCTGCAGCCCTGGTCTGGAGTAACCAGGGGGGAATTCCAGCCTGCCCCGTAGTGCCTATCCAGGCAGTGCCGATGAGGCCCCACGTAACTGTACCCTCCTGGCTACTGGAGGCTGGGGTGGACGCCCTGCTGCAGAGGCTCATTCCGTCTGGACCATCTCCCAGTTCCACCGTGAGCAGACCCCATCCCCTTTCCTCTCCCAGTCTCTGTGTAGCCGAGTCCTGCTTCTTCTGAGTCTGGGTGCCTGAGATCAGCTCGGAGGGCAGGGCAGGGCAGGGCAGGGCAGCCACCTCCAGTGCCACGCTGGAAGAGCAGCGAGTGCGCCAGACCAAGAGTCAGCTCCCAGCCAGGTTTATGAGCCTCCTTTCGGTCCCAAGGGAGAGTGCAGATGTCAGCTCGTTTCCTAACAGCGGCTGAGGACAGTGGGCAAAGGGCAGCCAGGCAGGTGGCACCGGCAGGGCGAGCTGGGCAGGCAGAGAACCTTGTGTTTGGAGGAGGCTGTGGGCTCCCGTTGCTCTTAGTAGTAGCGGGCGGAGCACGGGGGGGGCACACTCCAGGCCCCGGGTCTTGGGTTGGTTTCTGGGGAGCAGGTAACCCCGACCTGCCATGGAGCCCAGGGCTCCCACAGGCTGTCCCGCTGCTTGGGGCCGCCTTGCAGAGCAGGAGGAAGGATCTCATTTCCCGGGGAGGCAGCGCCGGGGCAGAGCATGCCCAGGACTCCCTCGGGGGATGTGCATCTCCCGCCGCGGCAACGCACACGGGCCAATCTGCGGTGAGCTGTCAGCCAGCCCAGCCAGGCAGGCACCTTGTGCCGCTGCAGGTGACGGGCCCATCTCCTGTGCACAGGTGCGGAATGAGCAGGGGCAGTATTACCAGCGCTGCCTCTGGCAGCCCAGATGCCAGGGTGATGGGCCCCTCCCAGCATGGCTGGCCCTGTCAGGCAGTATGGCGCTTAGCCCCACCCTCCGACACAGTCCTTTCGCCCCCCCAGGTGAAGAGAGGAAGTGTGTGTGGCCAGGTCAGGCATCTCTGGGTGGACGTGAGAGAGCGGCTGGGCTGAGCCGGAGCTGGGATGCAGGAAGTGTCCTGAAGGTGCGCTGGTGTCGCGTCCCAGCCCCAGCCCCAGGGGAGGAGGATGCACTGCAGAGCAGCCTGGGAGCACGAGCCGCTGCCAGCGGGGTTTGGTTCTGGCTCTGCCTCCTGTCAGCAGGGGTGGGTGGCCATAGGGGACGGCAGCCCAAAGAGAGGCAGCCAGCACCGGGTTCTGCCCCAGGGGCTGGGGGCAGGAGCCTGAGGTGCAAACTGTGCAAAGCTCCGTCACTGACATGCAGATGGGAATCGCTGCAATCAACAGTCGGGAGGCAGGAGTCCCAGGAGTGAGGGGCTGGGGCGCAGCCTGTGCAGTGCAGGATTACACTGCCGGCGCCGTGCACTGCCCTGGGCCGGGCGTTGCGCTGGCTCAGCCATGCAGAATAGTAGGCAAGGCGACCAGCGGTGCCTGGGGCAGAGGGGCTGGCAGCAGTCACCTGTCTGGCCTGGCCCCTCAGGCTCAGGTGGGCCCATGTGTGCCCAGCCCGTCCAGCGCAACGACCCAAGGCTGAGCGCAGGCTCATGGGCCTGTCAAAGACTGAGCAAGTCCAGCTCTGGGCTGTCACATGGGCTGGGGCAGTGTCTTGTTCTTAGTAGTGCTGGGGGTTATCTCTTGAGGGGGCCAAGTAACTCTTAGCTGGAGGGTTAATAGCTGGGCTTGTCCAGGGCAGAGAACAGGCCTCCTCTGGCTTTGCCTTCCCCCCAGGACTGCAGAGCTGTCCACGGGTCGCTTCCCTTGGAACGCACATCAACTCCTTGGGCTCAACGATCTGTTCCACCGGGTCGTTAGCCACGGGCCCGGCTACGCTTCAGGCACTGCGTCCGCACAGATGTGGCTGCTCTGTGCGAACAGGGAGACGGTCTCCCGCCAGCGTAGTTAATCCGCTTCCCAGAGAGGTGCTCACTGTGTCAGAGGGAGGGGTTCGTCTGCCTGCACGGGGGTGAAGGTTGTAGCTGTGTCACTCCAGAGCAAGCAAACGGGTGCAGACTCAACCCGGGACTCTCCGAGCACCTTGCCCAGACCTGAAGACAAGCTCCAGGTGGCTCGAAAGTGCCTCCCTCTCACCAAGGGACCTTGGTCCCCAGCGGGGCCTTGCCTGGCTGTTTGGGGACACTCAGCCTCCCGAGTTAGACCCTGAGCGTGTGGACGAGGCCTACCAGCCAGGCAGTCCTGCTCCCCAGGAGCCCTGTGTCCAGCTGGGGCAGATCTCAGGGGCTGCAGAGGAAGCTGGGAGAAGCCTGCCAAACTCCCTTGTTGTCACAGCAGGTGCCTGGCTGGAGCCCTGGACCGGGAACACCAGGACTCGTGAGCCAGCTGCAAATGTTATACGCAGGGAAGGTGATGCAGGCAGGCCAGTGTTCCCCAGGACCTAGGGAGGATGTACCTGACATAGGGGAGTCACAGATTCACAGCCGGAAGACACCCCTAAGGCGACCTTGCCTGCACTGACCCCTCCACCAGGCTGTCATTGCACTTGAAATTGGTATGACAGGTTCCCCCAGGATACCAGTGAGCCCGTGACCTACCAGCCAGGGCTCCCTCAACACAGTCCTGCTGCAACCAGACACCAGCCTACCAAGGCTTCTCATAGAGGTGGAGGACACACCTACCACGTTATTTACAGACTTCTGTGATGAGGGCTGCACAGGAAGGCTGCAGCTGAGGCCTAGCCCAGCATCCCAAGAGCACACCTCCCTCTGGTGCGTAAGCCCACGTTATACCCTCCATGCGGCTCGGGGAACAGCCCATCAGAAGCCCACAGAATCATGGCAGTGGAAGGGACGTCGAGAGAGTATGAGAGGTCAACAAGTCCAGTCCTCTGCATTTATGACTCTCCCAGGCCAGGGTTTGTCTGCCCTGAAAAACCTCCAGCAGTGGAGATTCCACAGCCTCCCCAGGCAATTAATTCCAGTGTTTGCCCAACCTGAGGGTTGGGAGGTTTTTCCTCACGTCCAGCCTACACCTCCCTTGCTGCAGTTTAAGCCCATTGCCTCTTGTTCTAGCCTCAGAGGTTAAGGAGAATAATGTATCTCCTGGTAACAACCTTTCAGGTACTTGAAAGTTCCAATTGTCCCCCCCTCCCCAAGTCTTCTCTTTTCTAACTTAAACAACCCCAGTGCTTTCAATCCTCCCTCACAGGCCATGTTCTCTCGCACTTTCTCCATTTGCCTTGCTCTTCTCTGGACCTTCTCCAAAGCGTCCACATCTTTCCTGAAATGTGAGGCTCAGAACTGGAGACAATAGTCCAGCTGAGACCTAAGCTTCACAGAGTAGAGCAGAAGAATGACTTCTCGGGTCTTGCGTGCTCCGATGAACGCACCCCAGAATGACGTGCCAGGGTTTTCTTATCACACTGTTGACTTATAGTCAGCTTGTGGCCCACTCTGACTCCCAGATCCTTTCTGCCGTGCTCCTTCGTAGGCATCTCCCATTTTGTAAGCGTGAAACAAACTGTTATGCCCTAAGTGCAGTACTTTGCATTCGTCCTCATGGAATTTCATCCTATTTATCTCAGGTGCCTTTTTCCAGTTTTCCTCTCTCTGATTTGCTTTTCTGGATTATCTTTTTCTGATTTGTTCTCTTTGCCTGCTGTTTTTGGTTCTCTGTGTTTTAAATACTGAGTCCCTTCTGGCCTGGCTATGGTCTGAAAAAAGGGTTCTGCCATACAAAAACTCATCTAATAAACTATTTCAGTAGTCTTTAAAGCACGTGCCGCAAGCTTCGAAATTGCCACGCAAATGGCCGTTTTGAAGTTCACTAACGAAGCGCGGAAATGCCTATTCAGCGCTTCATTAGTATGCGCGCGGCAGCGGCGCTTTGAAATTGACGCTCGTCGCAGCCACGCGGCGAGTCCAGACGGGGCTCGTTTCAAAAGGACCCCGCCTACTTCCAAGTCTCCTTATTCCCATCAGCTCATAGAAATAAGGGGACTTGGAAGTAGGCGGGGTCCTTTCCAAACGAGCCCCGTCTGGACTCGCCGCGCGGCGGCGGCGAGCGTGAATTTCGAAGCACCGCTGCTGCGCGCATACTAATGAAGCGCTGAATAGGCATTTCCGCGCTTCTTTAGTGAACTTCCAAAGGGCCATTTAGAAGCTTGGGGCACGCACAGATGTAGCCCTTGGCCGCTTTTATGTTTTGACCTATTTTGTTGTAAATCAGAGAAGCAGGACAATGGAATACTCCTGTTAACTGGAGTACGCCATTGTCCTGCTGCTTTTCTGGGGAGGCAGCCTGGAGGCAGCTATCAATTCCTTAACACTCCAGGTCATGGCAACCAAAGATTCACACACTTTGAGGGTGTGTATCTCGGGGGTCTACCGTATGTGGCTTGGCAACAGACGTTTTAGCTTATAGGCGTCTTCCTCAGCCTGGGACAGAGTTTGGGGGTGGACTTGTTGATATGTGTGTGTAAGGAATGTGCCAGCAGGAGCTCAGGACTGGGAAAGGCTTTAGGCCGTGTGTGTTTCAGATCTCATTTGCATGAAAATCTAAATAGATGCATATGTAATACCCTCTCAACAGAGTCTGATGGGAGCAGGTGAAGCTGTGAGGTTTCATCTCTTGTCATGAGCATGTTCTTGTAAAGTCACAAGTTATGCTATCACCCAAAACAAAAAGCAGTCAAGTAGCACTTTAAAAATCAGCAAAATACTTTAATAGGTGAGCTTTTGTGGGGCAGATGCCCTTCTTCATACCATATCACCCAGTCTAAAAAATGTGGGTTCTCACCCATGCTTGAAGTGTTTGTGCAATAGAGGGTAGTCACCGTGACTTGGGAAGGTATGGGTTGCACAGGGATTCTTTCATCAGGCGAGTTAAGGTTTTCCAAAATGCAAGTGTGTGGTGGGTGTGGGTGGTGGTATATTTTTTTGGAAAGGGGGTTGGGGGTGTTTTTGGGTTGTTGGTGAAAGTTTGTGTGTTTGATGTAGTAAGCTTTCAGTAACTTTTTTTTTACGAAGAGGGGAAAAGATAGAACAAGCTTTTGGGTTTTTATTATGGGAGGGGTGGCTGAGTTAGGCTACATCTACACGTGAACGCTACATTTGAAACACGTTTTCCAGGGCTGGCAACGTCGACGTTCAACATCGACGTTGCGCAGCACCACATGGAAATAGGTGCTGCAAGGGAAGGTCCATATGCCACAGTAGCACACATTGAAAGTAGGGTACCAGGAACAGCTATAGACAGGGTCACAGGGCGGACTCAACAGCAAGCCGCTCCCTTAAAGGGCCCCTCCCAGACACACTTGCACTACACAACACAAGATCCACAGAGCCGACAACTGGTTGCAGACCCTGTGCATGCAGCATGGATCCCCAGCTGCAGCAGCAGCAGCAGCAGCCAGAAGCCCTGGGCTAAGGGCTGCTGCACACAGTGACCATAGAGCCCCGCAGGGGCTGGAGAGACAGCGTCTCTCAACCCCTCAGCTGATGGCCGCCATGGCGGACCCCGCAATTTCGATGTTGCGGGACGCGCAACGACTACACGGTCCCTACTTCGACGTTGAACGTCGAAGTAGGGCGCTATTCCTATCCCCTCATGGGGTTAGCGGCTTCGACGTCTCGCCGCCTAACGTCGATGTTAACATCGAAATAGCGCCCAACACGTGTAGCCGTGACGGGCGCTATTTCGAAGTTAGTGGCGCTACTTCGAAGTAGCGTGCACGTGTAGACACGGCTTTAGTCTGGATCTGTAACAGCAAGGAAGGGTGCTGTGGCATCTTATAGACTAACAGAAAAGATTAAATTATGAGCTTTCTGTGCTTGAAACTTTTCTGTTAGTCTATAAGGTGCCACAGGACCCTTTGTTGCTGGTTTTTTCTTGTAAGCATGCAGTGGATTGTTGCCCTGGGGGTAACATTAGCAATTTAAAAGGGGTGCTGTAGAAGGCATGGAATTTGTAGACAGGATTTTCAAACCCTGGAGTGTAGCTGTACTTTGGAATGGCTTTGCTAATAACTGACTGGAAGAATACTAATGAGGTGCTGAAATGAATATTCAGTGCCTCATTAGCATGCTGTTGGACAGGGCACTTTGTGGCTTGGTTCCATGGGGATCCTTTGTGAAAGGCCCTTGCAAACTGGAAAATCTCCTTATCAGTGGATAGGAACAAGGGGATTTTGAAGTGTGCAGGATCCTTTGGAAAAGGACCCCCATGTAGCCAACCCACACGCAAGCAAAATGGGGCACCTTTGAAGTGCCGCGGGCGGCAGTATGCTAATGAGGTGTTGAATATTCATTTCAGCACCTCATTAGCATTCTTCGATTTGGCCATTAGCACGGCCATTTCAAAATTTTGGCCAAGTGCGGCCACAGCCCCCTAGTCTTCAAAAGCCCCTAAAACCAAATAGGAATAAGGGGCTTTGCGAAGGCCCCCATCTGCACTGCATAGGCAGCCTGCTGTGGCTGCCGTTATGCTAATTAGGTGCCTCATATTCATGGTAGTGCCTCATGAGCACGTTCTGACCTTGCTTATTACCATACCCCTTTCAGAAAGAAGGGGCTAGCGTAGACGTAGCCTTTGTGAGACTCCTTCTTGGTAGGTGCTGTAGTTAGGCCCAAAGCTGAAACTATTGCGAGCTGAGCAGAAGAACTGGTGGCTCAAGCCATGGAGAGCTGGTTTTGCCTCCAGCCACAATAGAGGGGACAAACGGCCAGTGGGGGGGCAAGCAGGACACTGGACCAATGAGAGGTTGTCTGGCCTTGCCTCAGGCTCAATGAGGGGTGCATCAGGGTGATGTGTCAGGGTCTGCACAGACTGGACAGAGTTGTAAGTGGGGCATTTGAGGTGGGGCGCAGAGAAAGTTTGGGTGTGTGGATTGGATCCTTACAGTACTGGACTGGTGAGCCTGAGAGGCAAAGGACACTGCTCAATCCATCTGAGCTGGGACACTTACTTGAGGGTTGGTTATGAACTCTGGGTGTGGGATTTTCCCAAGCTATTGCCATGTGATTTCTCTGCCTCTTTCATTAAAAGTTTCTTTTCTACACTCAGACTCTGTGCGTGCGAGTGGGGAAGCATCGCCTCTCCGAGGCGCCCGGGGGTGCACATTTCCCAGGCTACTGGGTGTGGGCTGGAGCCAGTTCTGTGTGAGATGGGTGAAAAGGAGCCCCTAGATGTTGAACCCGGCCCTGCTTGCTGCCGACTCCTTCTGGCAGAAGAGTTACATGTGAACAAAGGACAGGAACGCTGCCTGTTTGTCCGCCTGGCTGGCTGGGTTTGCTGGTCTAATGGGAACAGATAAGAGCAGTTACAGGGTTACGGGCCGTGGTACGGGCCATGGTGGGAGTGTAATACAGGAGCATACGCTGGAAGGCTGCCTGGCTCCTTCTCTCAAACTGAAGTCAAGTTAGGCCCAGTTAGGACTGGCAAGAGGGCTGGGGGGAGGGGCAGGGGCAGCAAAAGCAACAGTAAAAGCTAAAGAAACTCCTGGCCGTGGCCAGAACGCACCCTCTCCCGTGACCCCTCCCCCGTGGGATACAAAGGAGGTGGGATGAAGCCTTCTGTCTCAGGACCTGCCCAAGTGGAAGTGACTATAAGGGACGTGGCTAAGGGCACACACTGCAGGTATAGCGAGGCCTAATCAGAGGGGGTGTCAGGGAATGAGGCGAGCGCGGTGTTCTGCAGTGTCTGAGCTGGGAAGCGAGACAGCGTGAAAGCTCTGGGGTGTCAGGCTGGCAGAGGAACCCTGGGGAGCAGATTTGGCCGGGTTGCAGAGCTAGGGGTGCACTTGCTTGGAACTAACTTACTTCGGGCTTCTGATCTCCTGATTTCCGCATCTGTGACAAGAGCTGGGGGCGGGGTGAAGGGAAAGCCTTCTGACACTGCCTCGCTGGGAACCAGAGCCACCTCCCCACTTCCACCCCCACCAACCCCCCTCTACAGCCACTGGGCTCACACACCTCTAGCCTGGAGGCAGAGCTGGGCCCTGCCTGTTCACATTGTCCAAATGCCCACCAGCTACACGGGGAGCCCTTGATGACGATTTTTGGAACTCTGTGCTTTATATATTGTGTCTGTTCTGGTCTGGCTATGATCTGAAGGAGTGGCTCTGTCCCATGAAAGCTCATCCCTGAATAAATTATTTTGCTAGTCTTTAAAGCGCTAGCAGACTGCTGTTTTGTTTTGCTAGAATACAGACTAACACGGCTCTCTCTGTCCTAAAGAAGCCGAGGTTAAGGGGCTTGCAAGCGGGCAAGCCGGAGGTGACGCGTGGGCTGCTTTACCGCCCAGCCTGCTGCTCAGAGTGTGCCCAAGAGCACTGATCCGAGTTTACGGGCTCAGCAGCTGCTGTCACAGTAACTGATTCCAAGCAAACTGTGGGGCGGAGGGAAGGGAATCCATACGTCCACACTCAATACCCCAAGAATCAGGGGCACCATGTGGGAAGAGTTTAGCTACACACCCCTGCCAAGCTCTGAATGCGCCATTACATTTTCCCTCATTTGCCCTCCCCTAAAATTAGACTCAGCCACAGCTTTGCCCTCCAGTCTCCAAACGTTTCCGAAGGAGCCCCCCTGCAGGCCCCAGGGAGATGGCTGTGCCTATACGCAAATCTTCGTCAATCCCAAATGCCTTCTCAACTTGGGCCAATGGGGTGGAGGTGTCCCAAGCACCCGCAGAGTCCAAATAATGCTTCAATTGGGGTGCCGATGTTCTGGGAAGCAGCATCACCCCCCCAGCCGTGCCCCTGCGCAACACTACCTAATGCAGCCTTCCGGCAGGGAGTCACAAATGACGGTGTTGAGTGGCTCCATTCAGCTCAATGGCCGGTAGCTCTAAAACCTGGTGGTGGTCTAATGTTAACGAGCTTGCTGCAGACTGTTTAAACAGAGGTGCCCGTCTGTAGCACAGCCTGGCCTGGGATCTGTCCCCCTCCTTGCCGTCACGGAGGTGTTTGCCGGAAGACCAGCTGCCCCAGCCGGTTGCTGACAGCTTTGCAACGATCTTTGCAAAAGCTGAACAAACCTGAGCTGCTGCCCCTGTTCTCAAGCATTCTTCATCCAAAGGGCAAAACCCCTGGGCTCCCCGTTTAGCTGGTGGGCATTTGGACAATGTGAACAGGCAGGGCCCAGCTCTGCCTCCAGGCTAGAGGTGTGTGAGCCCAGTGGCTGTAGAGGGGGGTGGGTGGGGGTGGAAGTGGGGAGGTGGCTCTGGTTCCCAGCGAGGCAGTGTTAGAAGGCTTTTCCTTCACCCCGCCCCCTGCTCTCATCACACAAGCGGAAATCAGGAGATCAGAAGCCCGAAGCAAGTTAGTTCCAAGCAAGTGCACCCCTAGCTCTGCAACCTGGCCAAATCTGCTCCCCAGGGTTCCTCTGCCAGCCTGACAACCCAGAGCTTTCACGCTGTCTCGCTTCCCAGCTCAGACACTGCAGAACACCGCACTGGCCCCATTCCCTGACACCCCCTCTGATTAGGCCTCACTAGTCCTGCAGTGTGTGCCCTTAGCCACATCCCTTATAGTCACCCTTCACTTGGGCGGGTCCTGAGACAGGAGGCTTCATCCCACCTCCTTTGTATCCCACGGGGGAGGGGTCATGGGAGAGGGTGCGTTCTGGCCACCGCCAGGATTTTCTTTAGCTTTTACTGTTGCTTTTGCTGCTCCTCCCCCTGCCCCCCCAACCCTCTTGCCCGTCCTAACTTGGCCTAACTTGACTTCAGTTTGAGAGAGGGAGCCAGGCAGCCTTCCAGCGTATGCTCATGTATTACACTCCCACCATGCCCTGTACCACAGCCCGTAACCCTGTAACTGCTCTTATCTGTTCCCATCAGCCCAGCAAACCCAGCCAGCCAGGCAAACACAACAGGCAGCGTTCCTGTCCTTTGTTCGCATGTAACTCTTCTGTCAGAGGGTACGTCTACAGTAGCCCCAAACTTCGAAATGGCCATGCAAATGGCCATTTTGAAGTTTATTAATAAAGTGCTGAAATGCATATTCAGCGCTTCGTTAGCATGCAGGCTGCCGCAGTGCTTCAAAATTGATGCAGCTTGTCCCCATGCAGCTTGTCTGGACAGGAGTTCTTTTTGAACAGACCCCATGTATTTTGAAGTTTTCTTATTCTCACGTGCAGAGTAACACATCCTCCAAACACTTCTTTTTTAAAAAACTTCAACTACCCTAAAAAAATCAAAAAACTGTCAAGCAATAAATTAAACACTAGCAAAAGAGCTCACTAGGTGAGCTTCTATAGTGTAAAGGCCTTTTTCCAAGTTTGAAAACACAACTGTTTCACAAAAGCCTACTTTTCAAAAACTTTTGTTAATTTTTAAAGCATTATTTCACTATTTTTTTTTATAGTGTATACCCCAGCACTGCTTACTCTCTTCTACTACCCGATGAAAGGATCCCTGTGCAACCCATACCTTTAGGCATAACGGTGACTACCCTGGACTGCACAACAACTTCAAGCATGGGTGAGAACCCACATTTCTTACACGCTTGATAGCATAAATTGTGACTTTACAAGAACATGTTCATGACAAGAGATGAAACCTCACAGCTTCACCTGCTCCCATCAGACTTTGTTAAGAGGTGTCAAAGTTTGACTCAGACTCACAATTTATCAGACCACTCTGTTTTATTAGCAAAGCCGCTCTGCTAATACATTTAGAAGTGAGCGCCCCGAGTGGGGCTTGTGTCTCTTAATTTATACAGTTTTTTGGAGAACAAGTTACAGAGAAGTTACAGACAAAAGAAGAAAAAGATTTTAGTCACCACCCTTCGAGATCCCCGAGACCAGTCACGTATCTTCAATTACCTGCCACCCTTAACAATCTCCTTTCACAGCTTCCAGTTAACTTAACTAATTGCCCTTCACACCTTCCATTCTGATGCCTGCTTCTTAGACGTGCTGGCTCCATCTTAATTGCTTCTCCATTCAAAAGCTAACTGTCCCTACGTGTGCTCCCTCAGATACTTTGTAACATGTTTTGGCATGCCCTCTCATATACAATGTATCCAGCATGTCCCCTTATACAACGTTATACTTATACAATGTTATACTTCCACAGAGGGTATTACATATGCATCTTTTTAGATTTTCATGCAAATGAGATCTGAAGGACACAGGCCCTGAAGCCTTTCCCAGTCCTGAGCTCCTGCTGGCACCTTCCTTACACACACATATCAACAAGTCAACCCCCAAAGTCTGTCCCAGGCTGAGGAAGATGCCTATATGCTAAAATGTCTGTTGGCCAAGCCACATACCGTAGACCCCGAGAAACGCACCCTCAAGTTGCATGAATCTTTGGTTGCCATGACCTATAGTGTTGAGGAATTGAGAGCTGCCTCCAGAGCTGCCTAGCTATAGGAACAGCTAGGCAATGAATTAATGTGCTTAAAGGGTATTTCATTGCCTGCCTGTTCTAAATTAAACAAAAATAGATGAGTTTGAACTTACAAAAGAATCTGTGTTGTTTGTTGGTGATAGCCTTTATGCATGCCTTGATTTAGTTTCTTTTAACAATGGGGGTAGTGTTTGTGCACTGAAATGTCTTATACTAAGCTACATCTGGTAAATACCAGATACACATTCTCAAGTTGAGTGAACCTTTAGATACTATGACTTGGAGTACTGAACACTGGAGACCTACCTAATTGTTGAATGAGCTGAGAAATTGATGAGTGTATGTTTTAAGGGCAGACAATTTTTTGCATTCTCTGAATCCAACAAAGATATATGAGTTTAGGTTTATGCAAGAACCTGCTGTGTTTATCTGTACTAGGTGTAGTGCATGGGTTTTTTTGGCCGTGTCTACACGTGCACGCTACTTCGAAGTTGCGGCGCCAACTTCGAAATACCGCCCGTCACGGCTACATGTGTTGGGCACTATTTCGAAGTTGAAATCGACGATAGGTGGCGAGACGTCGAAGTCGCTAACCCCATAAGGGGATGGGAATAGCGCCCTACTTCGAAGTTGAACGTCGAAATAGGGCACGTGTAGATGATCTGCATCCCGCAACATCGAAATAGTGGGGTCCGCCATGGCGGCCATCAGCTGAGGGGTTGAGAGATGCTCTCTCTCCAGCCCCTGTGGGGCTCTATGGTCATCGTGTGCAGCAGCCCTTAGCCCAGGGCTTCTGGCTCTGCTGCGGCAGCTGGGGATCCATGCTGCATGCACAGGGTCTGCAACCAGTTGTCGGCTCTGTGGATCTTGTGTTGTTTAGTGCAAGTGTGTCTGGGAGGGGCCCTTTAAGGGAGCGGCTTGCTGTTAAGTCCGCCCCGTGACCCTGTCTACAGCTGTTCCTGGCACCCTTATTTCGATGTGTGCTACTTTGGTGTGTAGACGTTCCCTCACAGCGCCTATTTCGATGTGGTGCTGCCCAACGTCGAAGTTGAAAGTCAACGTTGCCAGCCCTGGAGGACGTGTAGACGTTATTCATCGAAATAGACTATTTCGATGTAGCGTGCACATGTAGACGTAGCCAAAATGAACTTGCAGAGACTTTCAAGAATCAGCAAATAACATCGCTGGCTGCGTCGGAAGTTATGACTGATGCAAGTAAAGTTTTGCTTCAACACTTCTTCTCTCTAACCCTGTTCTTTCTTTTTTGTTAATAAATCTTTAGATATTAGATCTAAAGAATTGCTGAGCGTGTTGTTTTGGGTAAGATCCAAGTATACATTGACCAGGGGCAGGGGCTGGGGCTGGGGCTGGGCCCTTTGGGACCTGAAACAATCTGTGTGGAGTTTGGTGAAATAGGCTTAAGAGCCTCTCACCTTAATTTGGGGGTTGTTGGTCTGGGCTGGTAGAGGAGCTGGGAAGTCTGGGGGTTTGCTGATGTGGCTCTAGCTGCCCAGTGGGGCTGGCAGAGGTGCTGTGGTGGCTGGTTGGATTTGCCTTAGTGAGAAGGAAATCCCAGCCTGAGGCTGTAAGCAGCCTGGATTTTAAGCAAAGTTGCCCTGGATTGAGTTCACTAGCTGTGCCCAGAAACCCCATCCTATTACACCTGCTAACACACTCTGGTCCTTTCCCTTGCAGGGATTTGCTTTCCAAGCATGGGATGGTTGGTGGGAGCCTTTCTGGGCCAGTGGCAAACACCAGCTGCTTCTAAGAAAGGTCCCACTTGATCCTACTCAGGCACTTGGCTGCCAAAGTCTGGAAGTGAGAAATTCCCTCCTGACCCCCGCACTGGCAGAACATTGAGGGGCGGCAGCTCAGTAACCTTCATCACGCTGAGAAGCAAAAAGCCCGTAATCTACAGCCAGACCCAGTAGCCGAATGGAGGATTGCAGAGGTGTGGATTCAAGTCGTACCTGTGTTGATTGTGTTGCATTTTCTGCTGGGAAAGGGAGCCACTCCTGGGACCACAGCAGTGTCACTGCCACTCCCAAAGACGCTCTCGTTCCCTATGACTCCTCCTGTACTTACGAAACATGGATGACGTCTTTATGATTCGGACCCCTGGTGTAGAGACTCTAGGAGAATTCCACAGAGACTCTAACAATCTGCACCCCACCATCAACTTATGCCTTGACCACTCCACACAAGAGATACATGTCCTGGACACTACACTACAAATCAAGGATGGCCTGATTGCTACCACACTCTACCGGAAACCCACTGATCGCTAGACTTACCTACATGCTTCTAGCTTCCATCCTGCACACACAACACAATCCATCGTTTATAGTCATGCCCTGAGATACTATCGCATCTGCTCTGACCCTAGTGACAGAGACCGAAAACTACAAGATCTCTACCATTGATCTGAAGAAGTGGGTCTGTCCCACGAAAGCTCAACACCGAATAAATCATTTTGGTAGTCTTTAAAGTACTGCTTTTGGGCTGCTTTGTTTTGTAAGATCTCTACCAAACATTCATAAACCTGAATTACCCACCAGATGAACTTAAAAAAAACCAAACAAAAAACAAATCAGCAGGGCTAGATGAATACCGAGAAACCAACTACCCCAAGATAGGCCCAAAAAAGCCAAGAACAGAACACAACTGGTCATCACCTACAGCCCCCAACTCAAACCACTGCAACGAATTATTAAAGACCTACAACCTATCCTTAATCATGATGCCACACTCCAGAAGGCCCTAGGTGACAGGCCTGTTCTCTCCTATAGAGAACCTCCCAACCTTATCAGGCTTCTCACCACCAATCATAGGCTGTACCGCCAAAATACTAATCCTGGAACTTTTCCTTGTAACAAGCCCTGTTGCCAGTTTTGCCCACATATCTATGCTGGAGATTTCATCCCTGGACCGAACCACATTAAGTACAGGATCATGGGCACATTCTCCTGTTCCTCAGCTATAATCGTATATGCCATCGGCTGTGTCTACACGTGCCCCAAACTTCGAAATGGCCATGCAAATGGCCATTTCGAAGTTTACTAATGAAGCGCTGAAATGCATATTCAGCGCTTCATTAGCATGCGGGCGGCAGCGGCGCTTCGAAATTGACGAGCCTTGCCGCCGCGCAGCGCGTCCAGACGGGGCTCCTTTTCGAAAGGGCCCCGCCTACTTCGAAGTCCCCATATTCCCATGAGCTCATGGGAATAAGGGGACTTCGAAGAAGGTGGCGTCCTTTCGAAAAGGAGCCCGGTCTGGACGCGCCGCGCGGTCGCAAGGCTCGTCAATTTCGAAGCGCCGCTGCTGCCCGCATGCTAATGAAGCGCTGAATATGCATTTCAGCGCTTCATTAGTAAACTTCGAAATGGCCATTTGCATGGCCATTTCGAAGTTTGGGGCACGTGTAGACACAGCCATCATGTGCCAACAATGCTCAGTAGGCATCCTTCGATCCCAAGGGATCATGGGTTTGCACCCCAGTTGGACTGATTCGAGCAGCGTCTTCTGTGGCTGTGCAATCCAATGCGGGAGTGGCAGTTCTTTCCGCACTGTGAGCAGCAGTAGGCAGATGTCGCTCTGGTGTCACGGGCAGGGATTTTCCTGAGGGCTCTCCTGTCTTCCGCTTCCTTCACCAAGGTAGTTGCATACATCGCAAGAGCTTCCTTCACTCCCTGTTTCCAGGCGTGCCTGTCTGAGGCGAGCGAATGCCAGGTGCTCACACTGATAGAGAGAGCGCTGAGGTCACGCTTGCACGTGTCCTTGTAGCACAATTTCGGTTGCCCTTTCGGCCTCATTCCAGACGCCAGTTCGCCGAAGAGGAGGTCCTTCGGTATTCGGCCATCCATCATGCGTGAGACATGGCCCAGCCAGCGCATACGCCTCTGTTTGAGAAGGGTGAACATGGAGACGGCGCCTGCTCTCTCAAGCACTGCGCTATTGGGGACCTTGTCCTGCCATGAGATACCGAGTATGCGCCTAAGGCAGCGCATGTGGAATGTGTTGAGCCTCTGACCCCCTCTACAATGCTCACACACCACGTATATAAGACAGACCACAAACACTCTTCGACAAAGAATGAACGACCATAGAGCAGACATTAAAATCTCCAAATACCCCAACCTGTCAGCCCGCACTTTACTGGAGCGGGCCATTCTGTTAAAGACCTGAGAACTTGTTTGCTACTGAAAAGGGACTTTAACGACCGTCTACAGAGGGACTGCTCAGAACTAACATTCATATTCAAATTCGACACATTAACATGTGGTTTGAAGAGGGACAGCAACTACCTGCCCCATTATAAGGATTCTTTTACCTTTTAAGTGCTTTCTTGTTTTATCTAACTCTTAACTCCCCCCCGGCCCCGCCACCCCTCTGCTCTTCTGACTTGCCAACCTTGATTACGATTTGTGGACCTCTGTGCTTTATATATTGTGTCTGTTCTGGTCTGGCTATGATCTGAAGGAGTGGCTCTGTCCCATGAAAGCTCATCACTGAATAAATTACTTTGCTAGTCTTTAAAGCGCTAGCGGACTGCTGTTTTGTTTTGCTAGAATACAGACTAACACGGCTCTCTCTCTCCCAAAGAAGCCGAGGTTAAGGGGCTTGCAAGCGGGCAAGCCGGAGGTGACGCGTGGGCTGCTTTACCGCCCAGCCTGCCGCTCAGAGTGTGCCCGAGAGCACCGATCCGAGTTTACGGGGCTCAGCAACTGCTGTCACAGTAACTGATTCCAAGCCAACTGTGGGGCGGAGGGAAGGGAATCCATACGTCCACACTCAATACCCCAAGAATCAGGGGCACCATGTGGGAAGAGTTTAGCTACACACCCCTGCCAAGCTCTGAATGCTCCATTACATTTTCCCTCATTTGCCCTCCCCTAAAATTAGACTCAGCCACAGCTTTGCCCTCCAGTCTCCAAACGTTTCCGAAGGAGCCCCCCCTGCAGGCCCCAGGGAGATGGCTGTGCCTATACGCAAATCGTCATCAATCCCAAATGCCTTCCCAACGTGTGTCAATGGGGTGAGGGTGTCCCAAGCACCCACAGAGTCCAAATAATGCTTCAATTGGAGTGCCGATGTTCTGGGAAGCAGCATCCCCCCCGCAGCCATGCCCCTGCGCACCGCTGCCTGATGCAGCCTTCCGGCAGGGAGTCACAAATGACGGTGTTGAGTGGCTCCAATCAGCTCAATGGCCGGTAACTCTAAAACCTGGTGGTGGTCTAATGTCAACTAGCTTGCTGCAGACTGTTTAAACAGAGGTGCCTGTGTGTAGCACAGCCTGGCCTGGGATCTGTCCCCCTCCTCCCCACCCTGGAGGTGTTTGCCGGAGAACCAGCTGCCCCAGCCGGTTGCTGACAGCTTTGCAAAGATCTTTGCAAAAGCTGAACAAACCTGAGCTGCTGCCCCTGTTCTCAAGCATTCTTGATCCAAAAGGCAAACCCCCTGGGCTCCCCGTTTAGCTGGTGGGCATTTGGACAATGTGAACAGGCAGGGCCCAGCTCTGCCTCCAGGCTAGAGGTGTGTGAGCCCAGTGGCTGTAGAGGGGGGTGGGTGGGGGTGGAAGTGGGGGGGTGGCTCTGGTTCCCAGCGAGGCAATGTTAGAAGGCTTTCCCTTCACCCCGCCCCCACCTCTCGTCACACAAGCGGAAATCAGGAGATCAGAAGCCCAAAGCAAGTTAGTTCCAAGCAAGTGCACCCCTAGCTCTGCAACCTGGCCAAATCTGCTCCCCAGGGTTCCTCTGCCAGCCTGACACCCCAGCACTTTCACGCTGTCTCGCTTCCCAGCTCAGACACTGCAGAACACCGCGCTGGCCCCATCCCTGACACTCCCTCTGATAAGGCCTCGCTAGACCTGCAGTGTGTGCCCTTAGCCACATCCCTTATAGTCACCCTCCACTTGGGCGGGTCCTGAGACAGGAGGCTTCATCCCACCTCCTTTGTATCCCATGGGGGAGGGGTCATGGGAGAGGGTGCGTTCTGGCCATGGCCAGGAGTTTCTTTAGCTTTTACTGTTGCTTTTGCTGCCCCCGCCCGCCCAGCCCTCTTGCCAGTCCTAACTGGGCCTAACTTGACTTCAGTTTGAGAGAGGGAGCCAGGCAGCCTTCCAGCGTATGCTCATGTATTACACTCCCACCATGCCCCGTACTATGGCCCGTAACCCTGTAACTGCTCTTATCTCTTCCCATTAGACCAGCAAACCCAGCCAGCCAGGCAGACACAACAGGCAGCGTTCCTGTCCTTTGTTCACATGTAACTCTTCTGCCAGAAGGTGTCGGCAGCAAGCAGGGCATCTAGGGGCTCCTTTTCACCCATCTCACACAGAACTGGCTCCAGCCCACACCCAGTAGCCTGGGAAATGTGCACCCCCGGGCGCCTTGGAGAGGCGATGCTTCCCCACTCGCACGCACAGAGTCTGAGTGTAGAAAAGAAACTTTTAATGAAAGAGGCAGAGAAATCACATGGCAATAGCTTGGGAAAATCCCACACCCAGAGTTCGTAACTAACCCTCAAGTAACTGTCCCAGCTCAGATGGATTGAGCAGTGTCCTTTGCCTCTCAGGCTCACAAGTCCAGTACTGTAAGGATCGAATCCACACACCCCAACATTCTCTGCACCCAACCTCAAATGCCCCACTTACAACTCTGTCCAGTCCGTGCAGGTCCTGACACATCACCCCGATGCACCCCCTCATTGAGCCTGAGGCAAGGCCAGACATCCTCTCATTGGTCCAGTGTCCTGTGTGCCCCCCCACTGGCCGTTTGTCCCCTGTATTGTGGCTGGAGGCAAAACCAGCTCTCCATGGCTTGAGCCGCCGGTTCTACTGCTCAGCTCGTAGCAGTTTCAGCTTTGGGCCTAACTGCAGCACCTACCAAGAAGGAGTCTCACAAAGGCTACGTCTACGCTAGCCCCTTCTTTCTGAAAGGGGTATGGTAATAAGCAAGGTCAGAATATGCTAATGAGGCACTACCATGAATATGAGGCACCTAATTAGCATAATGGCAGCTACAGCAGGCCGCCCATGCAGTGCAGATGGGACCCTTTGCAAAGCCCCTTATTGCTATTTGGTTTTAGGGGCTTTCGAAGACTAGGGGGCTGTGGCCGCACTTGGCCAAAATTTTGAAATGGCCGTGCTAATGGCCAAATCGAAGAATACTAATGAGGTGCTGAAATGAATATTCAGCACCTCATTAGCATACTGCCACCTGCGCCACGTCAGAAGTGCCCCAGTTTGCTTGCGTGTGGGTTGGCTACATGGGGGTCCTTTCCCAAAGGACCCTACACACTTCAAAATCCCCTTGTTCCTATCAACTGATAAGGGGATTTCCAGGTCTGCAAGGGTCTTTCAAAAAGGATCCCTATGGAACCAAGCCACAAAGTGCCCTGTCCAACAGCATCCTAATGAGGCACTGAATATTCATTTCAGCACCTCATTAGTATTGTTCTATTCAGTTATTAGCATAGCCATTCCAAAGTACAGCTGCAGTCCAGAGCTACGTCTACACGTGAAGCCTACATCGAAGTAGCTTATTTTGATGTAGCGACATCGAAATAGGCTATTTCAATGAATAACGTCTGTACGTTCTCCAGGGCTGGCAACGTCGACGTTCAACATCGACGTTGCGTGGCACCACATCGAAATAGGCGCTACGAGGGAACGTCTACACGCCAAAGTAGCACACATCGAAATAAGGGTGCCAGGCACAGCTGCAGACAGGGTCACAGGGCGGACTCAACAGCAAGCTGCTCCCTTAAAGGGCCCCTCCCAGACACACTTGCACTAAACAACACAAGATCCACAGAGCCGACAGCTGGTTGCAGACACTGTGCATGCAGCATGGATCCCCAGCTGCCGCAGCAGCAGCCAGAAGCCCTGGGCTCAGGGCTGCTGAACACGGTGACCATAGAGCCCCGCAGGGGCCGGAGAGAGAGCGTCTCTCAACCCCTCAGCTGATGGCTGCTATGGTGGACCCCGCTATTTCGATGTTGCGGGACGCGGATCGGCTACACGTGCCCTACTTCGATGTTCAACTTCGAAGTAGGGCGCTATTCCCATCCCCTCATGGGGTTAGCGGCTTCGACGTCTCGCCGCCTAATGTCGATGTTAACATCGAAATAGCGCCCAACACGTGTAGCCGTGACGGGCGCTATTTCGAAGTTAGTGCCGCTACTTCGAAGTAGCGTGCACGTGTAGACACGGCTTGCAAGTGTTCAGAAAGGTGGTTGGGTGACTTGCATTACTGAACCCTGTTTTTTTGTCAGGTGGTGGAGCTGGCCCATGGTCCCTGGGGTTGATGTCCCATAAATCTTGTCTTAGGTGCTGTGGTCACCCCTTGTATTTCAGGGCATGATTGCCAGGGTGCGGGAGAGGTGGGACCTGCTTGTCTCTGATACCCAGCCTTCCCAAGGCCAAGCCAGCTAGCTGCTTTGAAAACAGTTGCGCAAATCCAGCGGCCATTTGTGCTTTAGAGAACAGACTGGCCCTGCTGGTTGGTCTGGTGGGGAGAGAGCTGCGCAGGGCAGCTGTGTCCCTCACTGCCAGGACTCCCAAGTTTAGAGCAAGGTCTGCCTACCAGGACCAGCACCAGGGGTACGGGGAGAGGACAGGACAGGACATAGCTTAGCCTTAGCCTCCTGCTGGGTGCTCAGAGAGTGCCATTGGCACTGGAGGAAAAGGCTTCTGCCTCTGCAGCTCCCCATTGCACAGCCCAGACGGAGCTGCCCTCCACTGAGGACGTCACTCCGCCTCTCTTTGGGGCATGCCCCAGGCAAAGGATAAATTGAGCCCTGCCACTGGGTCCATGCTGTGGCAGCCAGTTTCAGCCACTTCACGCTGGATCCACGCCGCGTCCCAGGGAATTTGCAGCCCCTGGGCTGGCCTCACCCCTTCCTACCCTGGACAGCTCATGCAGAACAGAAGGCCCCCGCGCTGCAGGGGGGTGCTGTGAGGAGGGGCAGGCAGGGCTCTGGCTGATAGGAGCCTGTAATGGGGTTCAGGGGTCCCCCTGCACTGCACCCCATCCGCTGGCAGGAGTGACTCTCACTCAGCAGGTACAACAGGAGGTTTATTAGGCACCAGATGCCCAGTTTCTCACAGAAGCGTCAGTGCAGCAGTCAGAGACAGTCCTTCCAACCCGTCCTGGGGTGAGGAGCCCGAGGGGTGCCCCTCTGGGGTGTAGCTTTTGGCTGGCTGCCTTCCAGCTCCCTCTCACCCAGCCTCTAACTGCTGCCCCCGATTCAAAACCAGCTCAGCTCCACCCTCCTCTTTGTTCAGGGCTGAGGTGTTACCTGCCAGCCTAGGTTATAGCCCCAGGGTCATCCTCAGCCGCTGGGAGCTGCTCTGCTTGTCCCACACATCCAGCCTGAGTCTCACACATGCACTCCCCCGACTCCATCACAGAGCCCCACAGCAGGTAGGGGTGGGGAGCCACAGAAGGGGGGGATGGGAAGGGACCTCAGCTTGTCCCTGGCTGAGTCTCCCAGGGCCCTGTGCTGTGCCAGAGGGGGCTGTGGGCTGGCCCTCCCCCAGCCCTTCATAGAGCCAGGCGCAGCGGGAAGGACAGCATGTCACCGGCTCCCCGCAGGCTGAGCGCCATTGTGCCAGGGAAGGAGCTCATTGTCTGCGGGCAGGCAGGCTCATGCAGACAATGCGGCTCTGCTGAGCAGCCAAACAGGCGCTGGAGCTGGCGGGGGCCCAGGGCTCCCTGGCAGGAGATCCTCAGAGAAGGGTTCGGAAGAGCCGCCTTTGGAGAGCCTGGGCTGTGTGACTGGAAGGGCAAATGGGGGTAGGAGTTGGGGTTAGGGGCACTTAAGGGAGGAACGTGAGTTGGCTGGGGGGCCAACAGTGGGAGGAAGGGGTTGGTGAAGGGGAGTAAGGGAGGCCTGTGGTGGGGGGGGGGGGGAGCTAGCTCAGTGGTTAGAGCATTGGCCTGCTAAACCCAGGGGTGTGAGCTCAGTCCTTGAGGGAGTCACTTAGGGACCAGGGCCAAGTTTTTTAAAAAAAGGGGGGAGGTGCTGGTTCAGGCTGAATGACATTCTGAGGTCCTTTACATCTCTTTGAGGTGTGTATCTCCATATAGCTTCGACAGGAGTAGGGATAGCTCAGTGGTTTGAGCATTGCCCTGCTAAAGCCAAAGTTGTGAGCTCAGTCCTTGAGGAGGCCATTTAGGGATCTGGGGCAAATAGATTTAGCTGGCTTATTGGTCTCTGGGTATCACTTTTAAAAAAAAAGCGGGGGGAGGGGTTAACTCAGTGGTCTGAGCAGTGGCCTGTTAAACTCCCTGAGTTGTGAGTTCAGGCCTTGAGAAGTTTGGGAGAAATAATGTGTGGGGAGGAAATCTGTCAGGGATGTTGCTTGGTGCTGTGTATCTCCCCAGATGAAAAAAATGTCAAGGGGGTGGGAGAGGTCAGTGGTTAGAGCATTGACCCACTAAACCCAGGGGTGTTGAGCTCAACCCCCTGAGAGGGCCATTTAGGGGGTCTCAGGCAAATAGATTTAAAAAAAAAAAAGTGGCAGGGATGGTGCTTGGCCCTGCCCAGAGGAAGGGGACTGGACTGGATGAATTCCCAGGGCCCCTTCCAGCTCTGTGAGATGTGTATCTCTGTATATAAATCACAGGGCCTGTCACTTGAGCTCCAGGGGGACCTCCCTCAGCTGCCTCTACCAGTACATCCATTATCTTCTCTGCCAAGCTGAGCCCAGCCCTGAGAGGGTGCCACTGCAATCCCCCCGTCTTCATCACTCAGCAAGGCCTGGGAAAGTGACAAGGTCAGGGCCCACCTCCACTCTTCTGGTTTTAGCCCTCAACACAGACCACAGAACTGGCTGTGCTCTAGCAAAGCATTTTAGCCAGAGGTTATTGTGGCTGCAGCTGAGGCCTCACCCAGACTGGGCACATCCCTGCCAGTCACAAAGCCTGGGCAGAGCAGGGGCTGAGATTCCTGCTCGGTGGGGGATGAGCATCCCAGGAAGAAGAGATGGAAAGCTACGCTGAAAAGGGAAAGCCCCAGGTGCCTCTGAGATCAGACAGACCCCCACAGCTCTGCAGAAGCAGGGGACTCACTGCCCCATGAACTGAGCAGCTGAGCTGGGACCTGTGCTAGCCCAATGTTCCCACAGCCTGTACAGCAGGGCGGCTCTGCCAACAGTAATACCCAGGCATCAGCCAACGTAACAGTGTGTGTGTCTGGTACAACTTCCATCCAGGGACACCAGATACCTGGCAATCATTGGCTAACTCAGCCTCATGCTTTGCAGGAGATGTGGCAGTAGAGCCACCGACCGGCAACAAGAATCTCCCAGAGTCACAGAGTCAGCTGCATGTGCAGAACCCAGGAGTCCTGGCTCCCAGTCCCTCCTGTACTCTCTAGGAGGCCTTCCCCCCGAGATGTGAATAGAGCCTAGGAGGGTTTGCTCTCATCCCTTGTTGTGTTCTCTCTGTGCCTCACTGCCCCACCTACACTACAGGGACTCTCAGGTTGCTCCCCACCCCACCTGGGTAGTGGAGGCTTGTTAAGCACTAAGTTATCTGCTCAGAGCTCTGGCTGAGCAACAGGCATAGCGGCTGAGCCTGGGGGCAGGCCAGAGTTGGGCAGAGCCCTTGGGCAGTCAGCCTATGCAGTGGTGGGCAGGGGAGTCACAGAAGCGCTCCCTGCCTGGGCCCTGCTGGGGCTGTCCCCTTCCCCACCCCTCTTCCTGGCACACATCCCAGTGCGAAAGGGCCAGCCCAGCGACACAGATGGAGGTGGAGACCTTCGCAAGGCTGTGCTCTGGCCCTGAGCTCCTGCCAGGTTCCCTGGGCTGCCTGTGCCCAGGAAAGGGAGGGAGGTAAAGAGCAAGGGAGCTTTCACCCATGCACAAACCTGAGAGCGGGGAGGAGGGGCATGCTGAGCTATGGGTCTCAGCCCTCCCTTCAATCACTGTGAGCAGGCTACGCTGCAGCCTCACCCACACCTGGCTTCTGACATGCCCTGAGGAGGCTCCAGGCGTAAGAATTAATCACCATAACACATAACAATAATTCGCCTGTACTCACAGCCAGGTAAATGTGGCTGCCTTACACCAGCACCAATGCATAAGCCAGTAACGTAACAGTGCCACCTGGTCGTCAGTTTGGGTATCGCAGCAAGGGCATCCCCCGCGGAACATGCCACAGGCTCTCTGACACCGGTCATGGCGTCTCGCCACAGCTTCCAGTGCTGAACTGAGGAGGTTCCTCCGGCTCTGGGTTCAGGCCCAGAAAGATGATAGCACACCGGGAGGGAATTCAGGAAAGAGCAGGCAGAAGCTGCCATGTACCTTGAAGGAGCTAAGAGCCTCCTGGCTAGAGCACTGCACCCCTTTCATTGCAGCTGGCCAACACTGACCTAAACCTTGGACTAGTCCACAGGGAAGAAGGACATCCCGGCATAGTGCAGAGCCAAGCTGCCTTCTTCCAGCGGCTACAGCATGGTAAGAAATAAATATGCCAAGAACAACAAGAAGGCCTGTGGCCCCTTATAGACTAACATATCTTGCAGCATAAGCTTTCGTGGGCAAAGACCCGCTTCATCAGATGCATGAGTAGGGGGGCGGTGTCAGAGGGGTATTTAAAGAGTGGAGTCCCAGGAAGAGGGAGGGCCGGAGCTGACAAGGTCTATTCAGCAAGGTGGAAATGGCCCAGTCCCAAAAGCAGTTATCAAAAGAGGAAAATCCAAGTCAGATCAGATGGGGGATGTGAACCTTTGTCAGAGTCTAACTTGTTTTGCCCTCTTTTGGTAAGTACTGTTGATACCGGGCCATTTCCGCCTGGCTGAATAGACCTCGTCAGCTCCGGCCCTCCCTCTTACTGGGACTCCACTCTCTAAATACCCCTCTGAAACCACGCCCCCCAACTCATGCACCTGACAAAGCGGGTCTTTGCCCACAAAAGCTTATGCTCCAAAATCTCTGTTAGTCTATAAGGTGCCACAGGACTTCTTGTTGTTCTCGAAGCTACAGACTAACATGGCTCCTCTCTGATATATGCCAAGAACGAATCATGCCAAACCAACCAAATTTCCTTCTTTGAGCGAGTGGCTGGGGAGAAGCTGGGGAGCAGCGCTATATCTAAAGAACACTTTTTGCATTGTGATGCCAAAAAAGGCTATTCCTCCAAATCAGCTGCTGGTATGGCATTCTGACACACCAGAGCCGTGTCTACACGTGCACGCTACTTCGAAGTAGCGGCACTAACTTCGAAATAGTGCCCGTCACGGCTATACGCGCCGGGCGCTATTTCGAAGTTAACTTCGACGTTAGGCGGCGAGACGTCGAAGTCGCTAACCCCATGAGGGGATAGGAATAGCGCCCTACTTTGACGTTCAACGTCGAAGTAGGGACCGTGTAGTCGTTGCGCATCCCGCAACTTCGAAATAGCGGGGTCCGCCATGGCGGCCATCAGCTGAGGGGTTGAGAGATGCTCTCTCTCCAGCCCCTGCGGGGCTCTATGGTCACCGTGGGCAGCAGCCCTTAGCCCAGGGCTTCTGGCTGCTGCTGCGGCAGCTGGGGATCCATGCTGCATGCACAGGGTCTGCAACCAGTTGTCGGCTCTGTGTATCTTGTGTTGTTTAGTGCAACTGTGTCTGGGAGGGGCCCTTTAAGGGAGCGGCTTGCTGTTCAGTCCGCCCTGAGACCCTGTCTGCAGCTGTGCCTGGCACCCTTTTTTCGATGTGTGCTACTTTGGCGTGTAGATGTTCCCTCGCAGCGCCTATTTCGATGTGGTGCCGCGCAACGTCGAAGTTGAACATCGACGTTGCCAGCCCTGGAGGACGTGTAGACGTTACTCATCGAAATAGCCTATTTCGATGTTGCTACATTGAGATAAGCTATTTCGATGTTGGCTTCACATGTAGACGTAGCCCAGCATGCCCCACATTGCTGCCTTTCAGAATTAGCTACCAGTGTTCCTGGAGCTCATCCACGGAGGTGGGGATTCACTTGGTCCTAGGGGGAGCTAGTTCTGAGTCTGGGGCTTCACCTGTCAGATTTGACTCCCTGACAACCTCTCCTTGGTCCTGGAGACAATCCCTGGTCCCTGTGCAGTGCCCCACCTTCACACAGCCTCTACGCACACATAAGGGGCAACCAGCTCTGACAAACACCTGCTTCTTGGTACAGCACCACCACCGTCCACACCCTCTCCCGACACTCAATACCACAAGCATCTACATCTACATTTGCACGCTGCCCAGAGGCACAGCAGCAACATACACACCCCACCTTTACACACACACACACACATCCTTTCACACAGCACCTCCACACACACACACCCCCTTGGCCCTACGCACCACACTGGCTCCAATGTTGCTATCTTGGCTCTGCACCCAGTGCTGTCAGCACACCCACCTGCCCCCTGCCCTTCCCCATTTCTTTTGTGGCCCCACGACCACCCGCTGCAGGCATCTGCTAGCGGCACAGTCCCACTTGAGGCAGGAGAGACAAGGTATGGTGGGTACACCCCACACAGCCCCCTCCCCCTGCCAGCATAAGCAGTGTGTTGTTACTGTTGCTGTTACTGTGATTATTTATGTACTTTCCATTGTTCTACAAACTAACTACCATGAATACATGAGGGGTGCAATTTTATATTCTTGCCTCAGGTGCAGAATTAGCTAGTTAGGGTACTGAGATTGTCACAGAACCTACTACTGGAGAGAGCAAGAAGGATTTTTATTCTGGAGTAAAAATGAGTTTGTTCTGCTCTGAATACATCAGCACAGAGATCTCTCCTGAAATAGAGGTGCTGGTCAATTTCACAGCTGAATCAGTTGCTCATAAACTTCACAATTACTGACATTTACTATGCTTATGGTTATACTAGAGAGGTTTGTGACATAGTAGGGCATGCAACAAACTAAACATGGATCAAATGCATCAACGTTTCAAATCCATCACAGAATATACCACCTTGAAGAGCGAGTACAGACACATGTTCAAAATATTCTTTAACTCAACTATTTCTAACTATTCATAGCCCGAAATCAGCCACACATGCAACGTTTGGTTCAGGTCTCCGAATGTTGCTTTTCATGTTATGAATTTCACATCTGTAACAATATTTTACAAGTATGATTTTATTAAATAATTGAACCAATAAATAATTGAAATTCAATGGATCGATTGCAAAATGCAAAGGAGAATAAATAGCACCTTACAGGATTAGAAGGAAACATGGGCCTGCAGTTGTACAAAAAGATGGGCAAGTTGAGGGAGGCAGCTCCAGAAAACAGACTCCTCTCCTTGCCAACCCCTTGGGGCAGAGATGCTGCATTTAAACCATGTTCCAGCTGGCTCCATCCTTCTGTCCCTGACCTTGCACAGCAGGGGATGGGGGGCTACCTGCCAGCCCAGGCAGGCCAGGAAGCAGCACTGTAGCTGTTTCTCAGCATGAAGACTCCTGTGGGGTCAGCATTTCCCCTCACAGCCGCTCTGCAGAGCAACCATGGGAGCAGGAGGAACTGACCAAGCCTGTGCCAGGCTGGGACTCAGGCAGCTTTGACCAAGGAGGCTCGGCACCCTATTGCAAAAGGGTTACTAGGTAAAGGACTGACAAAGGGCCTTACTGCCGGGCCACCTCTGGGGAACTTTACTGGGAACATTCAGACAGGGTTACCCTACAGAAAAGAGAACATCCCTGAGGCGCAGCGTGTCTGTAACAGTACCCACTCGTTCCCACCGCAGTACCACCGGGCTCAGCAACCTTGGAGGCAGTGTTGAAAACTGACCTTCCATCCTCTCCAGCCTGAGTGCCGGTGATACTTTTAAAAGCCACTAGGGGTCCTTCTGACAACAGCTCCGTGAATAAACACGCGAGGAGGCAGGGCTCTCCCGCTCGGGGAGGGGGTTGGCCGTGTGAGACGGGCTTTTCCTACTCCCCAGGCGGCCTGGCTCTGTGCCAGCACCCGGCTGCCTGGGGGGAGGAAGGGCGGGGCTGAGCTCCCGCCTCACCTGCTGTTCTTGGCACGCGTGCTGTTCTTGGCACGCGTGCCGGCTCTGCGGAGCCCTAGCACGTCACACACGCTCCCGTTCGGGCTGCTGGCGCCTGGCCCTTGTACCGGGGCTGTGGCGCACTCCGGCATCCACCCACCGGCCAGAGGCGCAGGGCGCCGGCTCCCCCCCCCACGGGATTGCACACCGCCGGGCCGGGCGGGAAAGCCCCGTCTCTGGAGGGGCGGGGGGGGGGGTCACTTGTTCATCCCTCAGCACAGCAGCGCGCGCCCTTCCCGCCCAAATAACGGCCGCGCCCCTCCCAGGCAGGCGGGCGAGCGGAGCGCCCAGCGCTCGATGTGCTCCGGCGCCATTTTCCAGGAAGCGGGTGAGAGGGCGGTGGCGCGGCAGGGCCGGGGGCGCGGGGAGCAGCGGTGCGGTGCGGTGCGCTCGGCTCAGGGTGTGTGTGTGTGTGTGTGTGTGTTTGGCTGGGGGGCGGTGAGGAGCGCAGGGCCGGGGGGGGTGTTTGTGGCTGGGGGGCGGTGGGGAGCGCAGGGCGGGGGGGGTGTTTGTGGCTGGGGGGCGGTGAGGAGCGCACGGCCGGGGTGGGGTGTTTGTGACTGTGGGGCGGTGGGGAGCGCAGGGCCGGGGGGGGTGTTTGTGACTGGGGGGCGGTGGCGAGCGCGGGGCCGGGGGGGGGTGTTTGTGACAGGGGCGGTGGCGAGCGCGGGGCCGGGGGGGGGGTGTTTGTGGCTGGGGGGCGGTGGCGAGCGCAGGGCCGGGGGGGGGTGTTTGTGGCTGGGGGGCGGTGGGGAACGCCGGGCCGGGGGGGGGGGCGTTTGCGGCTGGGGGGCGGTGGGGAGCGCAGGGCCGGGGGGTGTTTGTCATTACGGGGCGGTGGGGAGTGCAGGGCCGGGGGGCGTTTGTGACTAGGGGGCGGTGGGGAGCGCAGGGCCGGGGGGTGTTTGTCACTAGGGGGCGGTGGGGAGCGCAGGGCCGGGGGGGTTGTGTGTGTGTGTGTGTGTGTTTGGCTGGGGGGCGGTGGGGAGCGCAGGGCCGGGGGGTGTTTGTGTCTAGGGGGCGGTGGGGAGCGCAGGGCTGGGGGGTGTTTGTCACTAGGGGGCAGTGGGGAGTGTGGGGCCCCGGGCTGTTTGGGTCCGGGGATCGCGTCGGGTGCAGGGGCCGGGCCACCAGGCCACACTAACGCCTCTCTCCCTCCCTCGCAGAGGTCCCCCAGGCAGCAGTGCCCCAGCCCACCACAATGTTCCACGGGATCCCTGCTGCGCCTGGCCCAGGAGGTGAGTCCCGCTGGCCCTGCCGCCGTGGGGAGCAAGGGGCCCCACAGCACCACCCCATGGCCTGGGCTGAGACACAGACTGGCCCGGTCGACACCTGACAGAGCCCTGCCTGCTGCCCATGAGCAGGGCTGTGACCCAGGCCCACCCCGCCCCTGGCCAGAGACCCAGTGACACCGCGGGCTCCAGCTCCCCTCACGGGACTGCCTGCCCTCAAAGTCCCCAGGGGTCAGGCTAGCGGGGCTGGGGGCAGCAGAGTGGTGGGACACTGGGCTCATGGGAGGGTGGGTATCACGGCCACAGAGGCAGGTTACGAAGCAATGGCTCAGTCTGCATCAACAGGGGTTAGGATAGCACAGCAGTTCCCAAATTGGGTTGGGACCTCATTTTAATGAGTTCCCCTGGGTTGGCTTAGACTTGCTGAGATCGAGGCCAGACAAAGGGCTTCAGCCCTGTGCAGTGGGCCTCAGGTTCCAGGCCCCTCCTGGGGCTGCAGCCTGGGTCCTCAGCCTCTCCTTTCTTCGGGCAATGGGGCTGGTCTTTTGTTTCCCTTACTCGCACCCCTGGTGGCAGGGCCTGGGTTTTGGCTGAGGCATGTGTCTGTGCATTACTTTGTCTTGGCAGAAGTGGATAGTACAGCAATGAAGTTTGAGACCCCCTGAGATAAAGAACAGCTTTCCCACACTGAGGGCAGTTAAGCTGTGGAGCAGGTGCCCCAGGGAGGTTGTGGATCCCCATCAGTGGAAGTTGTTAAGAACAGGCTGGACAGATGCCTGGAAGGGATGGGCTCTGTTTACTTGGCCCTGCTCCAGTGCAGGGGCTGGACTCAACTTCTCAAGGACCCTTCCAGCTCAGAATCTGATTCTCCCTTGTGAACTGTGCTGGGTTCTCTGGCCTGGAGCAAGGGGCGGTGATCAGCAGGAGGGGCGGGATGGAAGAGCGGAGCAGGCTGTAGAGGTCCTGGGTGCTAGCAGTATCCCTGTAGCTAGTAGGCTAAGGAGCTGTGGACGTGGTCCTTCCTAACACCGGGTTACCAGGAAGGTTTTGCATTGTGGGCGTCACTGGTAGGCTCCTAGCTATAAGTGCTAGGTCTGTTCATGGATTTCCTCTTTTTCAGCCCCAGGGAATAAGCCAGAACTGTACGAGGTGAGTAACGCTGGTCACGTTCCCCTCCTCGTCCTGTCTCTGGCACAGGAGGCAGAATGACCTTCCAGCGTAAGTCGGGTTTGGCTCTGCAAACGGTTTCACAGCCCTCAGTGCTGGAGCATTCAGGGGACCCCAGCTCTTGAGGTGATTCCCAGCTCCTTACCTCCATCTCAGTGTGGGTTTCTCTGGTCCCTGTCTCCTCTACCCTGTGGTGAGGATGCAGGAGGTCCATATCTGTCAGCTCCGTCCCCACCTGCTTCCAGCCTGTCCATTTGTGCAGCTGACCACACACTGTGCGGGTACCTGACAGGCTGTGTATCTGCTCTCCTTGCAGGAGGTGAAGCTGTATAAAAATGCACGGGAGCGAGAAAAGTGAGTCCATCCCCAGCCGAATGGGTTCCCATGTGGTACACAGTACTGTGGGGCTTGGGAGTGCTGGGACTTCAAGCTGTCGTCTGCAGTGAGGTCCTTGCTCGGGAGATGCTGGGGCTGATGGTGCAGGGAGCTCTGCGTTCTGATGCTCTGTCCCCGCGCCAAGCTAGGAAGGACCCAAGAGCCCTTCTGCTCCGCCTCTGCCATTGGCCAGGGCAGCCTGCGGCTGAGAAAGATGCAATAGACGGAAGGGTCTTCTCCACAAAAAGGGAGTGCTCCTGCTGGGCTGTGGAGCATGAGAGCCCCTGTGCTGTTCCCAGGGACGCGGGCGCATGTATAGCGGTGGGGGTCACAGGCTATGCGCCTTCACGGGCTTCTGCGCTTGGGTTTCAGGTACGATAACATGGCTGAGCTGTTTGCGGTGGTGAAGACGATGCAGGCTCTGGAGAAAGCCTATATCAAGGACTGTGTCTCTCCCAACGAGTGAGTCCCCAGCTGGGTTTTGTTTCCAGCCTGGTCTCTCCCAGGGGAGCCAAGCGGATGCAGCAGCAGGAGCATCTCCTGCAGGATGCGTCGTTACCGAGTGGAGCAGAGTGACCTGCCCTCCCCAGGGCACTGCGGACACACTGGGGAGGGGGCTCAGAGAAGCATCAAAACAGCCCCTTAGTCCCCCCTCAGGCCCTGCCCACTTCCCCTGGGGGCCAGGCAACATTGCTCCATGCAGAGGGTCTCCAGTCAGAGACCCTGGGGAGCCTCCCCTGCCGTGGGGGCTGTTACAGTGTTCTCCTTTCCCCTGGGGACCTGCTTGTACATCTTCGAACTCCGTGTTCCCCTCCTGCTTGGCATGAGCCACTCCAGCTGTTCTTACTCCATGCACTGCCCCAGGTACACCGCAGCCTGCTCCCGGCTCCTGGTCCAGTACAAAGCTGCCTTCAAACAGGTACAGGGATCCGAAATTGGCTCCATCGATGAATTTTGCCGCAAGTTCCGGATGAGTTCAGCCTCCAGCAGTACAGCTTTTGGGGACTCTGGGACAGGAATCTCGGGGGGCTCCTAGAACAGTGGGGGCGGGGGGGGGGGCTGTGTTGCTGCTGAGTTCTACATGTAGGCCGCATCGACACTAGTCCCTTCCTTTTGGGGCGAGTTGGGAATATGCTAATGAGGCACCACTGTGAATGCAGTGCCTCATTAGCATAATAGTGGCCCCACACAATTGGAAAGCACAGCTTTTGAATTGTGCGCTGCCTCTTTAGACGGGGGCTTTTTGAAAGGACACTCCTCCGCCCCCGGACTTTGAAAAACCCTTCTTCCTAAAACCAAATAGGAAGAAGGGGCTTCCGAAGTCCGGGGGGTCCTTTCGAAAGGCCCCTGTCTACATGGGCGGTGCGCGATTTGAAAGCAACACTTTCAAATTACATGCAGCCACCATTATGCTAATGAGGCTGTGAGGGGGTTCGGGGTCTCCATCCTCTGCACTCCATCCGCAGGCAGGAGAACAGCAGGTTTATTAGGCAACAGGGCCCAGCGTCGTACAGAGGAGTCAGTACAGCCGGCAGAGACAGCCAGTCCAAGCCATGCTGGGGAGAGGAGGCCCCGAGGGGCCCCCGGAGCCGGGGTCTTGCCCCCTCCTTTGTCTCTCTCTCTCCTAGCCCCGACTAACTGCTTCCAACACCCAGTTCCGGTTCAAACCCCTCAGGCTCCACCTCCTCCTTTGTCTGCAGCCCAGGGGTGTCACCTGGTCGCCAGGTTACCCTCAGCAGGAGCCCCACGTGTACACACAGGTATCTCCCACTACATCACAGAGGCACTGCATATTCATGGCAGCGCCTCCTTAGCATCTTCCCAACTCGCTCATTAACATGTCCCTTCTGAAAGGAAGGGGCTTGTGTAGACATAGCCCTACTGTGCCTGACTGACTTAGATGCTGGGGGGAGAGACTGCATAGATTTGTTTATTCCAAGCCTGGAGGAACCAGTGTGGTCACCCAGGCTGTTCCCCTGTGTCCCTCTGGCCAGAGCCCTGCCCCCAGCTCACTCCCAGAGCAGACCTGTCCCATGAGAAATACAGCCCGCCTAGATTTAAAAACTGTCGGTGCTGGAGAACCCACCAAAGGTGAATTACACTCTCGCGGTCACCTGGCTTAGAGAGGGGGCCCCTGGGCTTGGGGGGGTGAGTGTGCGCGCGCGCGCGCGCGCGCACACACACTCTCTCCCTCCCTCCCCTGGACCAAAGGCACTTCCACCTTGTCGTAATCATATTACCTTCGTATAAATCCCGTGTACTTCCACGTCACACCTGCAGCAGTATTCAAGGTCACCACATCTCTAAAAAGATGTATTGGAATTGGGAAAGGTACAGAAAAGGGCAGAAAACCAATTAGGGGTATGGAATGGCTGGGGTATGGTGTGGGGAGAGTAGTAAGAGTGGGATTTCTCAGCTTGGAAAAGAGGCGGCTAATGTCCAGAACATCCCAACTGGTTGGACAAAGTCGATAAGGAAGTGGTGTTCTGTCTTCCTTCTCCTAATGCAAGAACTAGGGGTCACCCCATGAAACAAACAGGTAGTGGGGTTAAAACAGACAGAAGGATGGATTTCTTCACACAACGCAGGGCCAGCTGTGGGACTCCCTGCCACAGGGCAATGTGAAGGCTGAGACTATAACAAGGCTCAAAAACCTACTGGATACGTTCATGGAGAACAGGGCCACAAATGGCTGTTCAGCAAGGTGGACAGGGTGGTGCCTCTAGCCCCCTGTTTGTCAGAAGCTGGGACTGGGTGACAGGAGAAGGATCACCTTTTGGTGACGTGTTCTGGTCATGCCCTCTGGGGCACCCAGCACTGGTCACTATCTGCGACCAGGCTGGGTGGCCCTATGTTCAGACCATCTGGCCACGTTCTGTACTGTACTCCCTTCCCCCGGCTTAGCACATGGAGCGGAACCCGGCTTTCCCTGGGAAATGCTCTTTGTTGGGGGTTATATGGTGCTTGTTACCCTGCCCTGAGCTTGCCCAGCCTCATTGTAACCCTCCTGCTGCTGCAGCTCGACTGCCCGCTGGCCATGGAGAGGATCAAGGAGGATCGGCCAATCACCATCAAGGACGACAAGGGCAACCTGAACCGCTGCATTGCTGACATCGTCTCTGTACGTTCCCCGGGCAAGGGGCTGTGCGCACTGTAATCCCGGCATCCTGTGCTTCTGGGACTTTGGCAGCTGGCCTGGCCTGTGCAGCTGCATGGCTGGTCCCCAGGGGGCTGTCAAGGGCCCGCTGTCCTGGCTTGCCCCCACCCTCCCAAGAGGGCTGGAGTGAGGTGCCCTGCTGCTAGCTTCCAGGCCATTGCTGAGGCACCTCTTTTCTCTTCCAGGTTTTCATCACAGTGATGGACAAGCTGCGCCTGGAGATCCGAGCCATGGATGAGGTGAGAATCATTTACAGAGGGACAGAGGATAAGACAGGGAGTATCTTACAGCCTTGGTATAAATCCAGGGTACACCCCCAGCTTGAATACTGCGTGCAGATGTGGTCGCCTCATCTCAAAAAAAAAAAAAAAAAAACACCCTTGGCTGTGGAAAAGTTTCAGAAAAGGGTAACAAAAACAATGGATTTGGACCGGGTCCATCTGAAGAGAGATTAAAAAGTCTGTGACTTTTCAGTTTAGAAAACAATAGATGAAGGGTGCGGGGACGACTAAGAGGTCGACAAAATCATGACTGGTGTGGAGGAAAAATAAGGAAAAGGTATTTACTTGTTGCCACCACACGAGATCTAGGGGTTACCCAGTGAAATTAGCAACAGGGTTAAGAACAAACAGGATGTATTTCTCATGCAGTGCACCGTTCACTTCTGGAGCTCCTGGCCAGAGGATGGCGTGAAGACCAGGACTTTATCAATAGAGTTCCAAAAAGAGCTAGATCCATTCAGGGAGGTGAGGTCCATCGGTGGCTGTTAGCCAGGATGGGCAGGAATGATGGCACTAGCCTCCGTTTGTCAGAAGTTGGAACTAGATGACAGGAGATGGACCACTCAATGCTCAGCTGTTCTGTTCGCTTCCCTTGGGGCAGGTGGCATTGGCCACTGTCCGAAGACAGGGCACTGGGCAAGATGGATTTTGGTCTGACCCGGTGTGGCTGGTCTTCGGAGAGAGAGGGGGACAAGCTAGGGGTGCATGGAGGCTTCACTGCTGGAAGCAGCGCCTGAAGGGGGGTGGGGCTTTCCCAGCCGGGCCCCAGGCAGGAAAAGCAGAAGCTCCATGCTTTTGTGCATCCAGATCCAGCCAGACCTGCGGCAGCTGATGGAGACGATGAACCGCATGAGCCACCTACCTCCTGACTTCGAGGGGAGACAGAAAGTGAACCAGTGGTGAGTAGGGTGCTCTGAGGCCCCTGCCCTCTGCAGGAGCAAGCCCGGGTCCTGACCCAGCTCTCCAGGACAGGGCCTGGACCTGCCTTGCCCCATGGCGCTCCTGCCAGTCTGAGGGCATGGGGGAGCGCAGAGTGCCTTCGGGCCCAGCTCCATCAGTCTGCTCCCTCTGCAGTGGGAGGTGCTTGTCCCCAGCCCTGCTCGCCATGTCTGATCAGGGGCCTGGTTGCGGGGTGGGACCGTGGCCAGAGGAGCTACCAGCTTCCTCCTAGGCCAGCACTCAGGGCGACAAGTCATGGCTCCTGCCAGGTCCCTCCAGTACTAGTGCAGGCGCAAAGTGCAGCCCAGCAAAGGGCCTTCTTCCTGCTCTGGGGGCCAGGACTGTGCCTTGACTCTCCCCGGCAGGCTGCAGATGCTGAGCGGCATGTCTGCCTCTGACGAGCTGGACGATTCCCAAGTGCGCCAGATGCTGTTTGATTTGGAATCCGCCTACAATGCCTTCAACCGGTTCCTGCACTCCTGAGGCTGGGCCCTGCGCCCTGCCTGGTCCTGAGGAGCGCCCTCCCACTGTAGCAGTCCAGCAGGCTCCAGGCCCTTTCCCCTAGGCTGCTGTTGGGGGCAGGAGGCTGGGAGTGGTGCACTGCAGCCATTCCCGCAGCAGGGTTAGGGCAGAGTCAAGGTGAACTGTGCTGCTGCAGGGCACATTCACACTGGGCCAGCTCCAGCCAGCCTGTCTCCTCTCCTCCCTCCCCGTGAGTCCTGCAAGCAGGGCGGGAGACTTGTACACCTGCGGTAATAAACCCCCATGCTGGCTATGCTGCGGCTCTTGCTGGGTGGGAGAAGCAGGCACAGCCACTGCCCCTGTACTCAGGGCCTGGACCAGCCCATCAGCTCAGATTTTCTGGGTGCCACAGCAGCTGGCTAAGGCAGGGCGCTCCACCCTTGCTGACAACAGGTCATGCCCCAGGCTGCATGGGAGCCTGGGAAATGAGGGTGGGGGGTGTCAAACAGCTGTCCAGAGGGGGAGAAGGCTGGCAGGGTACAGAGCTCTGGCCCAAGCAGCAGAGGGCCAGGTCTCTGCGTCACTGTCTGCAGGGTGGCACAACGCCGGCCTGGAGCAGAGGAGACATACAGCACTTTATTGATTGGTTTCCCAGGCCCCTGCACCAGGCAGAAGCCCACCCTGTGCAGCCAAGAAAACACCAGCCAGCTAATAAGTCTGTCTGAACTAGTCCAGTGGCCACTGGCAGGCCAGAGCTAGAACCTGTACAGCTCGGGAATGGGGGACAAATAAAATATCACCCTCCACCTGTGTGGGGAGACGTGCAGTAGGGAAGGGCTCTTCTGCAGGTGGCCGCCTTCAGTCTCTGGCAGCTTATTTCCCCACGCTGGCTTCAGAGCCTGCTCCAAGGCCAGTGCTGCCCCAGGAGCCAACCCCCCAGCCCTGCCAGCAGCCCCAGGGTTCTGCTGCGCAGGTGTGACTGCAGCTGGTGAGACACCACAGGCTGGAAACCAGCTTTCCGGGGACACTCTGGGACTTGCCACCCCTCTCTGTTAGCAGCACAGGCCCGGTAGCTCACTGCCTCCTGGGGACACAGCCGAGGCCTTGGCTCCAAAGCCCAGGGACCCCCATGGGGCAGAGTCCTGCAGCGTTCTGGTGCTCGGAGCCCGAGGCAGACAGGCCCAGTTCCACAACAGCAGCCGGGGCCCTGCCTCCTTTGGTTACGACGGGACCAGCAGCTCCCTTCTCAGCTTGCACTGGTGCCAGGTGGGGGGAAGCTGCAGGGCTCTGGGCCCCCAGAAAGAACAGGTGCAGCAGCAGCAGCCAGGTCCTGCCCCTCCCCATGGGCCAGGCCTGAGTTCTGAGTGCAGAAAAGTCGCTGGCACAGGCCAGTCACCGTGCCTGGTTCCTCACGTCTGCCCAAGTTCCCTCTGCGAGCAGCCACAGCCCCAAGCAGGATGGGCCTCTTGTGTGCTCCAGCTGCGAGCGGTCGGGCACTTCAGATGCTCTTACAGAAGAGCTTGTGGTGCTGCGTGACTGTGCTCAGAGAGGTGCCCGGAGGGCCAAGCCAGGACTCACCCACGCCCCGCTGGTTGCTGCTGCTCAGCTGCCGGCTGCAGAGCCGCAGCTCACGCACGTTGGCAGAGACCCGGGCCCACGTGGTGCTGTCCAATGGGCCTCGCACCCTGCAGCCTGCGGGAAGGAAACAGGCCGTTGTAGCTACTGTGGCGCACTGAGAATCCTGGACCCGGCCCAAGAGGGGACAGGCTGGGTGACCCCCCTTGTGCCCTTTCTATCAGCTGCTGCCCCTCGCTACTCCAGTCCTGCCTCCTCTGCTCTGCTCTGCTCTGCACACCACTACGGAGAGAGAAGCAACTCGGCAGCGCCAGCCAGGCCGGGGGCTCTGCTGGATCAGGAGCAAAACTCCAGGGCTCACAGCCTGCCCCTGCCCCCTCAGGATCACCTCTCAGTCCCTCCAGCGAGGGCAGTGTGATGCTCCCGCGGCCCTGCCAGGTGCAGGGAAGCAGGACCCCTCCACAACCCAGGGATCTTGGAGCCCTTCACCCCCTCACCTGCCAGGCTGAGGTATTGCAGCCCCTGGCGCCTCTCCCCCAGCGCTGACAGCAGCATCTGCAAGCCCCCGCTGGTAACCTCTGGGTTTGCAGACAAATCCAGGGAGATCAAACTGGGACAAACCAGGAGGCACCTGGGACCAAGAGAGTCAAACAGCCCCATGCCTCTCGGCTCACCCACAATGCACTGTTGCCCCATGGCCCACCCACTCCCTGTGGGCTAGGTGTTAGATGTGCGGTGTGCTGGCACTGCAGCCTTGGAGCGAGACCCCCAGGGAGCACAAGGTGCGACGGGGAAGGGAGGCAGCTGGACAGGTGTACTGCCTGTGAAGTGCAGTAGTAGAACCAGCAGCTCCACCCGACCACCAATCCACGTACGCCCGGTTCTGGAGGCAGGTCCTGCCGCTCACCAGGCCTCCCACCCAAGGGCTTGTGGCTCAGACTCCCTTCCCGCTCCGTCTCTTTTTACGGGAGGGGGTTCACCTGGTGGCCCAGAAAAGCACAATGCAGGGACAGAAGGTGGCCAGTGGGCTAAAGGCGAACATGGCCACCTGACGTCTCACTCAGGCTCTCTTCCTACTATGTCCCCATGGGCTGGCTGCTGGGCCCAGCCACCCCACGGCTCCTACCCAGCAGGAGATCACTCCGCATAGGACCCAGCTGGGTGAAGGTTGGTGTCACACACCCACCCCATTACCTTCTGCCCCACAGCAAAGCCCCTGGCCCAGGGACCCCAGCGCTGCCCCTTTACCTGGCCAGCTCTGCGACAGCCTCATCATTCAGGTGGTTCCCAGAGAGAGCCAGGTGGGTGAGCGCACATCCCTGCTGGAATGGAACGGGGGGGGGCTGAGCCCAAAGCCACACACCACAGCTGAGCCAGTCAGGGCCAAGCCAGCTGCGTGAGAGGCCCACAGCCCCAGGACAAAAGGGGCTCCCCTGCCACGTGCAGAGCTCCTGCAACTCCTGGAGCCAGAGAAGGGTTACTGCAGGACCCCCTTGCACCCGTACCTGTGTCAGGCACCTGACCACCGGATCCACGAGAGGCTCGCCTAGGCGGGCCGCCACCGAGCCAATCTCCAGCTGGCTGAGGGTGGCGTAGGGCAGACTCCTGAGCAGCAGCTGCAGGCCGCTGGAGCCCAGGGCATTGTGGGACAAAGCGAGGGTCTTCAGGTGCACAGCTCCTGGGCCAGGGGCATGCGGGAGAGACAGTGTGTTAAGAGTGAGCCAGCTGCCGTCTGGCCCGGGCAGATAAAGGAGGCTGGGAGCTTGGCGGAGGGGCTGTCCATAGCTGCCTAACTGGAAACTCAGGCACCCAACAGGCCTGCACTGGGAAAGAACGGCAGAGCAGGCTGCTGTGGGGCAGACCTGGCAGGGAACCCAGGGCGTGGTAGCTGTGGGGCAAGACTGAGGCAAGCCCAGGCCTGGGTAGCTGCGAGCTGTGGGGCAGAAGCTGGCAGAGAGCGGACAGGACAGCGGTCCGCATTCTTTCCATGAGTGGAACCATCCTCACCCCCAAGCTGTAGGCCCCGTCCCAGTGAATGGGGCCCTCCTGGCAGTGCCTCTGTGTAACGGGGGCCTAGCCTGTAGACCGTGGCGCTGGGGGAGGGGAGCCACAAGGGAGGGCACCACCTGTACCATGAGGCCACGCCTGCTGTGCCCCCACTCGGGGCTGGGGGAGTGCAGGGGCACTTACCTTTCAGGCTGTTGGCCAGCAAGAGGCGCTGGTGCTGCCCAAAAGCCTCAGAGAAGCCACAGGCCTGCAGCCGGAGCGTGGTCAGGACCGGGCAGGCTCGAACCAGGCAGGCCAGGGCCTCGCAGCTCTTGTCCCCTAGGGGGTTCAGGCTGAGGTCCAGCTCTTCCAGGCTCTGGAACAACAGGGGCGGAGGAGTCACCCCAACCTGCTGGGCTCTGCCCTGTGCCACCAGACAGCCGGGGCTGGACCCCCGCTGGGAGGACCACAGCGGCAGCCTCAGCCCCAGAGAAGGGACGGAGCAGCAGAGCCCCCCCCATGCTACAGGGACCCTCACAACCAGCCCCTCCCAGAAGGACCTAGGAGCAGGCACCTTGGCACCAGCACGGCCACAGCTTACTCCTCCCTGATCCGGGGAGCCCCTGGTGTCCATCAGGGCAGCCCTGGCAGGAGCTCATCAGGGCCCTTTACACCAGCAGTGCCAGAGCCGTAGCCCAGAGCGCCAGGATGGGCAGCTTGGGGGTCCCCGAACCTGCTTGTGTCTCCGGGGTTCAGGCGGGAGGCCGGGGCCCCTCCCACCTGCCGTTGAGGGGAAGGGAGGTGCTGGACACACCCACAAGCCAACCTGGAAGACCGCTTGGGAGGGCAGCCCTGCTGCCAGCGCGCGGAGCCCCTCAGCACCGAGCTGGTTGGCCGACAGGTCGAGGAGGGCCAGGCTGGGCATGGTGCCCAGCGTAGCCAGCAGCTCGGCAGCCAGGCCATCGTCCAGCCCCGTCCCAGCCAGCCGCAGCTGGCGGATGGAGCTGTGCAGCTTGAGGGCACGCAGGAGTGGGGTGAGGTGGGGTTGGTGCAAGGAGAGGCCACAGGTGCTGAACGAGGGGCCCGACTCCTGCAGCTCCATCATCTTCAGCAGAAGCCGGTGCTCGCCTGCAACAGGAGTCCATGAGGGAAGACCAGTCGCTGTGGGGCACCCAGACTGACGAGCTCCCAGCCAGCTGCTGCCTGGCCGGGGCTAGAGCCAAGCAGCCAGGGAGAGGGTGGGGGGCAGCCGCGACCGAGGACACCCTCCCCCTGCCCAGCACCACGTGGGGGGCAGCTGCGACCGGGGGCACCCTCCCCCCGCCCAGCACCACGTGGGGGGCAGCCGCGACCGAGGGCTCCTGACATTGCGCACCGTTCAGCGGATGCTGGACAGGTCTTCCCCTGGCATGTAGCACGGCCCTGGGGGTGCCAATCTGTCCACCCGAAGCCACATTCCACCTCTGTCCCCTTCCGTAGCTGGGCCAGTGACCCGGAGACTGAGGGACTTGCCCGAGGTCACACACGCAGACGGTGGCACAGCTGTGCCCAAGCCCCCTGGACCAGCCTTCCCACTGGAGCCCCTCCTGCCTGTCCCCCCCACGGGCCGGCTGGCACTCTCCCCAGCCGGCTGACCGCCCTGAGGCGCTACAAAACCCAGCGAGACCCTGTACATCCAACGGTTCCCACACGCAGGCAGGCAGCAGGGTCCGTGGCATCCCCTTACCCACGGCCAGGCTGCAACAGGCCTTGCGATACCGGTCGGCGAGCGGGGGCAGGTCCCAGGACTGCACCTCTGCCAACACCTGCAAGGCAGACGAGAGCCCTATGGGTAGGAAGGAAGGCCGGCTGGCTGGGCAGCACTGGCAGGCTCAAACACAAGGGGAAGGGCATCGCCAGTGAGGGGTGAAGCCAGACCTCCGAGCTCCCAGTCATCTGGGCCCTGCCGGTTGGTGCAGAGTCCACAGTGATGGGCCCCACCACGACCCTTCAGCGGCCTACAGGGGGACCTGGTGGGCTCAGCCCTGGAAGCGCCAATCCTGGCTCGGGTGCCCCTCACCTCCTCGTTGCTTTGCAGGACGTCCACGATGAGATCCTGGGGAGCCAGCAGTGCCCCTTCCTTCTTGAGGGTGAGCTGGGGCAGCAGGCCACAGGCCTGGTAGTGGCGCTGGGCCGCCTGCTCTGCCAGCCACGCCACCGGGCATCTCTCGAGGCCACTGCAAGGGAAGGGAAGGGAAGGGAAGGGCTGAGCCAGAGCGCCCCACCAGAACCAGGCCCCCAGCCCGCCCTCCCAGGGTGGGGCAGGAACAGGGCAGCCCCCCCCAGTGGCAGAGGGGAATGGCCCTGTTACCCCAAGTCCCTGACCCCCTGGCGCTGCCTGGGAGCTGGACCCCTCCGAGGGTGCTGCTAATGTTGCCCCAGACCCGGCTGGGGGGGCAGGACTCCCGGGCTCTGGGCCACGCTGGGAGGAAGGATGCGAGGCAGCTCTCACCTGTGCGGCACGGGGATGAGGAAGACGTTGTCTTGGACCCGGACCCGCACTCGGATGGGGGGTGGCCGAATCGGGGCTGCAGCCAGCAGTGGGGCCTGGGAACAGGAGAGGGGAGTCAAGACCCAAGAGACAGCCCAGGGGACTCCCTTGCTGTTGTGCACCCCCAGCACCTCACCTGTGGGGCCTCTCCACTGCCGTCTACGGGCCTCAGACCAGTGGCTGGCTCCGGAGCCACCAGGGCCTGGCCCCCGCGGGACCGACCCAGCGACGTCCTGTCCACTATCTGGGTGAGGCGGCTTTGCCGGGCCCTCCTCTTCTGGGGCAGAGCAGCTGGGAAGGGGGCTGCGCCGTCGCTCTCAGACCCACTGGTGCCCCCTGAGTCCGAGCCCGACTCCCCCGGGCGCCGGTGGCTCCTCTTGCGGGGCTCCCGGCTCGCCCCCAGGTCGTCCTCCAGCCAGTCATCCCCCACGTACTCCTCGGCTGGGATCAGGGCCGGCCTGGCAGAGGCCTCGGCCGGCACCGGCTCAGGGACCTGGCAGGACTGGGCACTGCCGACGCCACGGATGGCTGCTTCATACTTGGCCTGCCCGGTGCCAGCGGGGGGCAGCCCAGGCTCTGCCCGCCCGAGGAACCCCGGCACCCGGCTCTCCTCCCCCAGCGCCCTCAGGCTCAGGAGCCGCTGCCTCTTCTTGACAGGCCGGAGCGGGGTCATGCACTCGTCCAGCTTGGCCCAGCACTCTGGCCCCTGCCCGCCACGCTGGGTCAGGATCCTGCAGGGCGCAGTCGCCTTTGTGGAGGGGCCCCCACTCTGGGGCTGGGGGGCCACAGCTGAGCGGGGGGGTGTCAGCGGCTCAGAGAGCTCCGCATCAAACAGCTGGCTGTGCGGCACATCCTGTGGGGGCTGAGCCACCTCTGCTGCTGGGCGGGAGACAGGGAACCCCGTGAGTTGGGCCCAGCCCCCAAGAGATGCCCCCCCACAGCACCACTCCCACCCGGCCTCACATCGCCCCACCACCGCCTCCTTGAGCAGCTGCTCCATGGCTCGGCAGCGCTGGCGTGTCTCCTGGTCCAGGTCCCGGCCGTACATCCTCACCCACTCCCGGAGGGTGCCCAGAGGGCTCAGGCCCTGCGGCGGATAAGATGGAGGGGCTGAGCCTCAGGGCCGCCCCCAGAAACCCCACAGCTGTGCAGGGGTGCCGAGCCCAGCGCCCGCCCACAGGCCGCTGCTCCCCCACCTTGGCGTTCCTCAGCACCGCCGACGCGCCCCTCTGGAGCAGCAGCTCGGCCACGTCGAAGTGGCCGCAGTTGAGAGCGTCGTGCAGGGGGGTGATCCCCTCGCAGCCTGGGCCCCCGGGGTCATCGATGGAGGCACTACGCTCCAGCAGCAGCCGCACGATCTCTGGGCACAGGAGCCAGCAGTTACTGCTGGGTGGCAGCACTAGGGCCCCCTCCAGCCGGCCCCCATCACCCGTTCCAGCCCCTGCCGTCATCCGCCCCCAACACCGACACCCTCCTCACCACTCACCCAGGTGCCCGTGGTTACAGGCCTCGTGCAGCGGGGTCCAGCCGCAGTAATCCCGCGGGTTCAGGGGGTGGCCCTGCCCCCAGGAGGAAAGAGACATGAACAGGCATGAGGGTTACGTGGGGGCCAGGTGCCCTGCTGGGCTTCATGCCAACTCCCGCAGGATCTCCCCCTCCAGCTGCCCTCCCTGCGGGCCAGGCCGGGAAGCTGCCCAGTGCCCAGCGCCTACCTGGCTCACTCCCACGCGCCCTGCAGGCCGGACACACTTGCTGAACGCGTCCCCTGCTGGGGGCTGTGAGGGCCAGAGCAGAGGGACGCCGCGACCCCAGCCAGCCGCCCAGCTGCCCCCACGGGCCGACGGAAGGTACCCCAGGGCGCCCTGCCCAGGAACGAGGAGCGGCTCCCACCTGCTCCAGGAAGAAATGGACCCGGCGCAGGTTCCCGTCGATGCAGGCGCGGTGCAGCGGGGTCTCACCCCGGTCGTTGCGCCGGTTCCACTGCAGGGCACAGGGAGGGCGGAGGCGGGGTCAGCACTGCCCGGGGGCCCCAGATCAGAGCCAGCGCCCTCGGCCCCCCGCCCCGCGCAGCGCCCCGGGATCCGGACTCGCCGGCGCAGGAGCTGGAGCGACGGCCCCACGGGGCGAGGACGCTGCGCCCAGGCCCAGCCTCACCTTGGCGATCCTGCGGCGGCCAGGCACGCTCTTGCTGTAGCCGTCCAGGTCATCTTCCTCCCCGTCTGGAACGCACAGGCCTGAGTGAGGCACCCGGCTCCAATACAGCCCCCACCCTGCCAAAGGGGGGCCCGCGCCAGGCAGACGCGCAGGGCTACAGCCTCACCCGGCCGGGACTCGGCTCCGGCTCCCTCCCCGTCCCCCACAGCCGGCCCACTCACCGCTCTCAGACAGCTCCAGGTCGCTCTCATCCAGGGGCTCGCTGCTGTCCTCCTCCTCCTCCTCCTCCCCCCGGCTGTCCCTGGCGCTGCTCCAGCCCTGCGAGCGGCACAGGCCCTGAAGCCTGGCCAGCGTGTCGGGGGCCTCAGGGTGCCCCCACTTCTGCTGCAGGGGGTGAAGGTGCTGTAGGATTTGCCGCTGGGGGGGTGAAAGGATGGGCTGATCACCCTGCCCAGCCGCAGATGGGGTTGGGCGCTCCCAGGGCTGCTAGCCCAGGCCTTGTCAGCTGGGGGCGCTGGCCTTTAAGGCAGTCCCCAGGCCCCCCGCCCAGGCCTGAAGGGGCCCTGCAGGGAGCAAGGCCAGGGCACTGACCATTGGAGCAGCTCCCAGGTCCCCCAGCCCCTGCCTAGCCCAGAAGGAGCAGCTCCCAGCACTGACCACTGGAGCAGCTGCCAGGCCCCCCAGCCTGGCCCAGCAGACAGGCTATGAGTGAGGGGAGGACGCTGGCTAGGCACTCTCGAGTCCAGCCCCAGCACCGCAGCTGCCCTGGGCGCCTTTCAGCTCCAAGCCCCGGCACCCCACGCCCTTCCCCTGCCTTTCTGCTGTGCTGGCGCAGGAGGAGCCGGGTGCAGCCTGGGCTCCCCGGCAGGTGAGCAGCACGGTCCCTCCCGGGCATGTGCCAACAAGGAGCAGAGCCTGGAAGCGGGAGGGGGCCAGAAACCAGCACTTTCGGCCACAGGCCCTAGCAGGGAGGTGTTGTGCGTAGGGCGGGGGGCTGGGAGGACTCCTGGGTGCCAGTCTCAGTTATCGCAGGCTCGGGGGACCCCGGGAGGGGCACTGCCAGCTGCCCAGCCTGAAGGGGGTGCTGCAGGCGAGCACTGGCATCCCCATTGGGCAGCAGCTTTGGGCCCGTCCCCTCACCTGCAGCCTGGGCTCCCCAGCCTGCTCCGCGCACCGGAGCGCGCTCTGAAAGCAGGGCTCCAGGGCCTCGTAGCCTTCGCCAGCCTCCTCCCTGGCCAGGGCGATGTTCAGCCAGGTCTTCCCCTCCTGGGGCACACAGACAATGGGATTAGCTTCCCCCCACCAGTCCAGCTCCACTGGCAGGGAGCCCACCCAGGGGCACGGGGTAAGTGACAAAGAGCAACTCCTTTGCCATCCTGACTCTTACTCCTGCCCCACCCTCCTTCCCTGCTCCCGAGCTGTGGGGCCCAGCCAGGCCCTGCTTGCGAGCTGAGCTCCCCTCCCGCAACTCCCCAGAGCACGGCCAAGCCCAGCACGGGGTCCCCAGGCCCTGCAGGGTGAGACTGGCGGGCAGAAGGCAGAGCCCAGGCCGCCCCCTCACCTCCAGTGGGTTTCCTCGCCGCAGCGCCAGCTCCGTCTGGTAGTGCTGGACCGCCCGGCCGGGCTCCCTCAGGTCCGCAAAGGTGGTAGCCAGAGAGACGTGGATCACAGCCAGCTCCTGCTCAGGCTTCTGCAGGGACTCGGCGTAGCGCAGCTGCCAGAGACACCGTCCACAGCATGCTGTGCCCGGGGTGGCCGCCCGCCCCCGCAGGGCTCGCCCAGCCCCATCCCTGCTGCCTGCAGGAATCTGAGCGGGTGCCCCTGCCCTCGGGCCAGAGCTTGGCAGCACTTCGGCGGCTAGGAGGAAGCGGAACCAGCCCCTTACCATGCACGGAGCCCAGCCTCCAGGCAGCCTGGTCCTCCCCCAGCCCACAGGCCGAGAGCAGGGGCAGCCCTCACCCACCTGCCTCTGGTAGAACTCCACCGCCCGGCGATAGTCCCCATGCTTGGAGAACAGGTCCCCCAGCTGCTCACACAGGCCCAGGGCTGTCTGCAAGTCGCCGGGCACTGCCTCCTCCAGAGCCTCCTGCAGATGGCTGACCTTCATGGCTGGGGGAGAGGCCAGCAGTGTGAGTGGCACGCACCGGGGGTGGGCTGGTTTCTTCCCCCTAGAGGCTCAGGGCAGGTAGGGGAGCCACAGGTGAAGGGGTATGTGGGGACCAAGGTCCCCCTCACCCAACCCAGCCTGCAGGCCTCTGGGACAGTGAGCACCTGCAGAGCCCCCTTCGCTGCCCCCCTGGGCTGGTGCGGGGTCAGTGTCAAAGCACCGCCCTGTGGTGCCACTGGGGCTACGTCGGGGACGTGCCAGAAGCCCTGTCAGGAGTGGCCTGTGCAAGCGCGGCCCTGCACCCGAGAAGCCGCGGCACCTTTCCCTGGGCGTGCCTGTGACACGGGGGTGGGGGGGGCGGGCACCGCCCCAGGAGCCACAAGCCACACAGGGCTGTGAAGGGGAGGGGCTGCACTGAGAGCCAGAGGTGGAGAGCTCCCAGCCCCAGTCAGCCTGGGCTGAGCCCTGGGGAGTGACACCCAACCTCCTCCCGGCCAGCTGCACAGGCCACTGGGTCCCCTCAGCCCCCCCCGCGCCGTGTCGCAGGGAGCCCCAACCCGAGCCCCCTCACCGTAACGCAGGTTCCTGCGGATGCTCTCGCGCTGCTGGGGCTGCTGGGAGCCCAGCACGTAGGCCTTCTTCAGCGAGCGCCTGGCGGCCACAAAGTCCCCCAGGCTGAGGAGCACCTGCAAGGCCCCAGGGCAGCAGGGTCAGCAAGGGGAGGGGCAGAGAGGTCCAACTACCAAAGGGTGCTGGCCTGGCGGGGGGGAGGGGGCTGTCCCCTTGCTGGCCATGCTGGGTGGTCAGGCCCCAGGGGGAAGAGCCTGGGGGCCAAGTACGGGCTCCCCGCTGCCCTCACCTGGGCGATGCCGGCACAGCACTCACTCTCCATGCACTTCTCCTTCATGGTGTGGGCGCAGTCGCGTGCCCGCTCCAGGCAGCGCATGGCCTTGGAGTGCTGCCCCTCCCGCAGGTGGATGTGGCCCAGATTGAAGTAGGCCCGGTACAGGTCTTCACAGAGGTGAGTCTGCCTAGAGGGAGACGGGTCACCCGCAGGGTCGCCCGCCCATTCACGTCCTCAGGAAACCCCTGGGCCCTGTGCCCCCACCTGACACCCCCCAGCCACAGCACCAGCCGGTTTCCTGAGCCAAACGGCTGCAGCCACCAGCAGAGGGTGAACCCCAGGGAAACACAGGAGCTCTTCAGAGGGGCCTTCGGCCTATCAGCACCACCACCCGCCCCTCCCAGGGTGGGGCCAGGGCCTTACTCGGAGATGAAGATGCTCTTCTTGATGTACTGGCTGCACCTGGCCTGGTCCTTCATGCTGTCGTACACCAAGCCCAGGTTGAGGTAAAGCCGGGCCCTCATCTCACTCAGCTCCCGCTGCGGCACCTTCCCTGGGACAGCCAGAGCCAGCCCGTCACCCAGCCGGCTCCACAAGGCAGAAGCTCCAGGGCCAGAGAGGGGCTGGACAGGTCCTGGACCCCTCACCCTCCAGCTGGCCGAATGAGCTGAGCAAATTGTCTCCCAAGGGATGGGGTGGGAGCGCTGGGAGGTCCCTACGGAACAGTCTCGGGCACGGTCCTGGCTGCCCTGCTGTGGAACCGAGAGGTCAGAAAAGGCTGGAGGTCCCTGAGTGCCCTTGCATATCCCACAATCCCGGCGGCGAGCCTAACTGGGCCTTACAAGCCAGCACGAGTAGATGGGAAGCCCGGATGAAAGCCTGAGAGCCTGCCCCTTCCTGGCCAGGCCAGGGAGTTCCGGCTTGGGGAGGGGATGGAGCTCAGGGACCAGGGACATCCCAGATGCAGGCTCTGGGGCAAGGACAAGGGGTAAAAGGTGGGGACTTAGACCGTCTGGTCAGACAGCCAAGGCAGAGGCCGACTGGTGACCCTCCCCAGGGCGCACCACATCCCAAGCTGATGGCTCCCCTCCCTAGCTCCGTGTCCCACAGCTCCCAGCCTGGCTCTCACCTTCCAGCTGCTCCTCCAAGATGGCCAGGCTCTTCATGAAGGCCTGCTCCGCCTCCCAGAGCGCCTCCCCGGCCTGGCCGCTCTCCGCCACGAACATGTAGGTGCGGCCAATGGTGGCCCAAGCCCTCTGCTGCTCAGTGTGGTCGGACACAGCGCAGGCCAGCTCCAGATGCTGGCGCTGGTGCTGATGGAGCAGGAGAACAAGAGGGCGCATGAGACCCCCCAAGCCCCATGGATCTGGGCTGGCTTTGAATTGGGCCCTGCAAGGTTGACAGCTCAGGGGTTACCACTATGTGCCCTAGTGTTCCCTTTTAAACCCCTCCAGCCATTCTGTCGCCCCTGCTCTGGCTTGCTGCTCCTGTCACCCCGTGGCCTTTGGCGGGGCTGAATACTGGGAAAGTAGCTCTCAGCCCAGGTCCTGGGGAGCCCCAATCCCTGCAGCTGATTATCCCCCTCTCCCCCATTACCTTCAAAGCAGCTTCATAGTTCTCCAGCTCAGCCAGGCGCTCCCCAATCTTCCGGTGGGCCACGGCACAGCCGATAACATCCTCCACGCTCTCCAGGAGGCGCAGCTCCTCCTGGTGCTCCACCAGCGCCTCTCGGTACCGCCCTGCCGGGAGCAGAGAGACACTGGGGTGACAAGCGAGCCAGCTGGCTTCCCAAGGCACAGCAGGGGTCCCTGGGATGAGGCACACCCACTCCATCAGCTACAAGAGCAGCCAGAGTAACAAGCCCGGGGCGTAACCCCTCTTGGGGCTCAGAGCTGACATGCACCGGGGACTCAAGAGCACATCTCCTATGTTAACAACAACAAGTCCCGTGGCACCTTATAGACTAACGTATTTTGCAGCAAAGGCTTTCGTGGGCAAAGACCTGCTGCATCACATAGAATCAGAGAACACTAGGACTGGAAGGGACCTTGAGAGGCCATCGAGTCCAGCCCCCTGCCCCAATGGCAGGACCAAGTACTGTCTAGACCATCCCTGATAGACATCTATCTAACCTGTTCTTAAATATCTCCAGCGACAGAGATTCCACAACCTCCCTTGGCAATTTATTCCAGTGTTTGACCACCCTGACAGTGAGGAACTTCTTCCTAATGTCCAACCTAAACCTCCCTTGCTGCAGTTTAAGTCCATTGCCTCTTGTTCTATCCTCAGAGGCCAAGAAGAACAAGTTTTCTCCTTCCTCCTTATGACACCCTTTTAGATACCTGAAAACCGCTATCATGTCCCCCCTCAGTCTTCTATTTCCCAAACTCAACAAGCCCAATTCTTTCAGCCTTTCTTCATAGGTCACATTCTCTAGACCTTTAATCATTCTTGTCACTCTTTTCTGGACCCTCTCTAGTTTCTCCACATCCTTCCTGAACTGCGGTACCCAGAACTGGACACAATACTCCAGCTGAGGCCTAACCAGCGCAGAGTAGAGCGGGAGAATGACTTCTCGTGTCTTGTTCACAACACACCTGTTAATGCATCCTAGAATCATGTTTGCTTTTTTTGCAACAGCATCACACTGTTGACTCATATTTAGCTTGTGGTCCACTGTAACCCCTAGATCCCTTTCTGCTGTACTCATTCCTAGACATGCTCTGACAAAGCGGTTCATTGCCTCCAAAAGCTCATGCTCCAAAATCTCTGCTAATCTATAAGGTGCCTCAGGACTGCTTGTTGTTCTCGAAGTTACAGACTAACATGGCTCCCTCTGTGATACTCATCTCCCATGTTGTAGCTGACGGCCTCTGATTTTCTAGCTACAGGAAATACAGTGGCTCTAGCACACTTGGATGGCAGCAGAGCATCAGACAAAATTAGCTACATGCAACGTTAGCCAAACTGGAGCACTCTGGGATCAGCCCAGGAGCGTACAGGGGGAGAGAACAGGCTTCAGGGGGTGAAGGCAACAGGCTGTGCCGAAAGGTAAACTGGCAGAGGGCAGGGATGCTCCTGGCACAGCTCCTCAGAGATCCGACATGAGCCCAGTTGTACCATATCTATTAATGCCCAAGGCAGGAACAGCAGGAGTGCACTGATGGGCTTTGCTGCAGACACAAGTCAGGAAGGGCGCTCGCTCCGGAGGAGGATCGGCATGGTAGGCAGGACGATCGGGGGGATCTCAAAGCCTGCAGCAGAAACGAGGCGCTGCTCAGTACGACAAAGGACAAGGTGCTTGGAGTGAAGGGCTACCGATAGCCGGAGGCTCATCAGCTGAAGTGAAGGAAGGTGAGAGAAACCTGGATGCTTTGGCTGGTTATAGGGTGACTAAAGCCACCTATGCAATGCAGCCACACAGCAGGCAAAGGCACAGTCTCTCCAGCAGAGAGAGGACCACGTCCATGACTGATGACAGCTGGTCTGGAACACGAAGTACCATTTCCTGAGCACAAAGGGGGACTTCACCCCAGAGAAAGGCAGAGAAGAGCCACTCAGGTTGTTGAGGAAGGCAGAGGTGACTGGAAGAACTTGGCTGGCCTAGCTCGCAAAGAGAAGGCTGTGAGGGTGTCCCCCGAGTCTCCGGTGATACACCAAGGAGGTCAGGCCCAGGCTGGGGCCAAAGCAGGGAATGCAAGGGACAATGCTGGCCTGAGAACAGAGAGTCTTGAGTAAAGTTGGCTGGCACAAAGGAGAAGGTTTCTAACCATTGCAGGGAGCTGTGGGGACGGAGGCCAAACAAGATTCAGGTTAAAGAGAGAGCTAGATGTCACAATGGCAGGGAGTTTCAGGCATGGGGCGTTCTTCTTCAAGAGCAGGGGTCAGGTCACAGGCCAGGATCATCGCACTGAATCGGCTCCCTGCTGGGGGAAGGTCAGCTGTGTGGCAGACACAATCTCCTGGGGGCTGGTCCCAGCCCATGGATGTACCATCCCTGCAAACAAGAGCCATTCCAGGCCTGCTCCCACGGCCAGGAGCCCTCCCCAGCCCAGCCGTCACAAACACAGCCAGACCAGCACCGACAAAGACAGCCGAGAGCATTGCCCAGTGACCAACTTTCGAACGGTGGCCCCAAAAGCAGGGCCTCCAAACCTTCCTCAGAACGGCTCTCCCGGACCCATCTCTCCCAGCGTCAGCCCTGGCCACGAGAGCCAGACAGCAGTCAGCTAGCCACCCTTTGCCATTGAGAGCCAGGCCCTGGGACCCACTCACCATGTCTGGCCAAGATCTCCCCAAGCTGGTTGCAAATGGCAGCTTCCTCCTTCAGGCTGCCACTCCTCCGGGCCTTGTCCTTTGCTTTCTGGAGCACTGGGGGGCCGGGGGGAGAGAAGAACATCAGAACCCGGTCAAGCTCCCACAGCCTGTCAGCATCAAACCCCTCTGGCGCAGAGTCATCGGCCCTCTAACTACGTGCCCAGCTCAGGGCAACAAATCACAACACGCAGGATTTCCAATTACCTCCACCACCATGGAATCTGACCCCCAGCCTGGCTGCATGCTCCCTGGGGGAGACAGGAGCTGAGTCCCAGACACATGGACAGGACTGTCGCAGGGTAGTCCAAACCCCCTCACCCCACACTGCCCAGACCCGTCTGGGAGCCTAGCTCAACGATCCCACCTATAAATGACCCTCTCTCTGGCCCCACACACCCTCAGCCCCACCCACCTCCACCCTCTCTGACACCCTCCTGCCTCCCTGCCACACACAACTGCAATATCGCCTTCAAATCCCGCACCCCCTCTGCCCTTGCCAACCTATCACCCCCCTGCCTCTGACTCCCCCCATCACCCGGCCCCCTCTGCTCCCCCATCACGCCCCAGATGGTGCACCCCCTTTGATCACCCCACACCCCACTGCCCTGCCCCGCCCCCATCACCCCACCCCATCACTGCCCTGCTCCCTCTCACCTCCCACCACCCCACACCCCACTGCCCTGCCCCGCCCCCTCTCACCCCCCATCACCCCACACCCCGCCCCGCCCCCTCTCACCCCCCATCACCCCACACCCCACTGCCCTGCCCACCACCCCTCCGATCCGCCTGCCCCAAGCTCCCTGCCCCGCGGCCCCCCGCGCCCGGCCCTCACGGCGGATCTCCCGGCTCCGCTCCGCGCTCATTCCGCCGCCAGCTCCCGTCCCGCCGCGCCGGTTCGAACCGAGCCCGCCCACGCGCCGATCCCATTGGACGCCAATCCCATTTCTGTACTCCCATTGGCTACCTTTCACTCGGATCACAAACAACAGAGCCAATCACAAATGGAGTCCCTTAAATCCCGCCCCAGAGCTGGTTAAATCCCCTATTCTGATAGGCTGCGAAGGAATTCCATCGACGGGGCGTGACCCCCAGCATGCAATGCGGCCAGCAACTACAGTTCCCAGCATGCCGCGCAAAGATTCCCGGCTCGGGCCTTTCGCTCAACCTAGGGCCTGGGCTGCGTTGTATTCTGGGACTAGTAGTCCTGCGAGCGGCAGGGCTGGGCCAACGCGAGCTGGGTCGGTCCGGTCCGGTCGTCTCGGCTGACTGGACATCGCAGTCCGGTCCGGTTCCCGCAGCCAGGTCGGTGCGGCGCTAACCTCGGCAGGTGGCTGAGGCGGGGATCTGGGCCCGAGGGAGGGGCTGAGAACCGCCGCCTTGACCAGGGAGCGCCGGTGACATTGGCAAAACGGCCGTCTCCCGGGAGACCGTCTTGGTTACCAGAGGGGCGCTGAGGTGCGGCGGGGCGGGCCACGCCCCCAGTCCGGGCGCGAGCCGCTGAGGTGCGGTTAAGGCCACGCCCCCACGCCGCGCGGGAGCCGCTGAGGTGCCCTTAAGGCCACGCCCCCAGCCCGCGCGGGAACCGCTGAGGTGCGGGAGCGCCAAGACCCCAGCCCCGGTTTTAGCTGTGGGGCCCCTTTCTGACCCTAAACCTGATGGTCGGGTCCAGCCTCCCTGGTGCGGCACCCTCAGGCCCCCACCGGTGCGGGAGGAGAGAACTTGCGGGACCACAGGAGGGGATTATTGTCTCGCACGTCACCAACGCTGCTGCTGCTGCTGCTGACCGGGCATCACCAGGCTACCCCTGCTGAGTGGACAGCACTGGGGGCTGTCGACAAACTTCATGGGACCCCGGGAAACTTGGCCACGCCCGTGATAAGTGGTTATCTGGGTAACTCAAATGGTGCCGGATTACAGATGTTGCTGGAGGAGAGATTCTGGGTTAGAGAGGAACAACCTGTACTGCAATGGTGCCAGTGATAATGGCCCCTCACACCCCAAGTCAGAAGGTTGTTTCATGATACCCCACAATTAAAGCACTTCATAGAGCCATAGATCTTGTAATCTCACTTTGTCAATGCACAGATGACTGAAATTCTAAATTTCAGTAGCTTTTCAATGAACCTTAGATTTATACTTCTGCTGTTGAGCAATTAAATTCATGTCATTATTTTAAAAAATAATCACCATTAATCACACAATTAACAAGTTGTTGCCTGTCTGCTGGAATGTATGCTCACAGTCAAGTTCCTCAGAGGTGGATTGATTGCCATTAAGTGGCTAAGCACTGCTATCCTCTCTGAGGCCATACTCTCACATTAGGGCTGCTGCACCTCCTATTGCAATCTTAATGGAGATGAATATTTGTTATACAAATATGTACATACACCCCCTAGAGCTGGAAGGGACCTCTGGAGGTCATCTCATCCAGTCCCCTGCCCTGGCATCAATTTGCCCCAATCCCTCAATGGCCTCCTCAAGGCTTGAGCTCACACTCCTGGGTTTAACAGGCCAATGCTCAAACCCCTGAGCTATCTCCCCACCCTAATTAACGGATGTTACTCATAACTTTAACTATAAAAATTATACATGTACATAAATAGATTTTACAGGTCCAGGGGGTTATAACATTAAAAATGATAGGTCACAAGTCATTTTTTGTTCAAAACATTTCTGAGTTATTCATAGGTGTGTTCATAACCCTTTTTCCGTAAAGCGTGGGGGGATGGTCCATCACAACAATATGTTTAATCTACTCTCTGGGTAACTTTTTTAGTGCGTCAACAAAAGCAGAGAGAAGCAACTGATGTCCACAGTCAACAATCTTATCTGGTGGCTAAACTGTGCTGCAGTCAGACAAATGCAAGGGCGAAATGACAGAACCCGGAAAAAAAAAGAATTCGAAGGCTGTGCACTTTTAAAAATGAGTGGCTGCAACTCCCAGAGTATCAGAATTGGCTTATAAAGGCAAGTGAAGACTCAGGATATTGTTCTATTTGTGATGTTCAATTCACAGTTAAGTTTGATTCTGTAAAAGCCGTCAAGCATCATGCAGAAACAAAGGGTCACAAAATCAAAGTACAAGGACAGGTGTGGTGTAATGCTAGCAATAAAGTCTCCGTAAAGAGTAACAATGCTGAAGAACAACGCATATGCGCAGCTGAATTGCTTTTAACATATCATGGAGTTAAACACTACCACAGCTACCGTTCTCAAGATTGTGGAAATAAACTGTACCCCTCCGTTTTCCCTGATTCCAAAATAGCTTCCAAAATTCACTGTGGAATGACAAAAGTAGAAGCTTTGATCGAGGCTGTATTAGCACCACATTCTTTAAAACTGGCTGTGCGAGACATTGGATCAGCACCTTTCTCAATCTCAGTGGATGCTTTTAATATAGGGAGCATGAAACTATTCCCAGTTGTCATCCAGTACTTCAATAAAGATAAGGGAATCTGCACATCACTCCTAGACTTTCTTGAAGATGCAGATGAAACATCAGAGGTGATTGTAAAGAACTTACGGAGTTGTCTTCAAAATGCCAGTCTGGTACAGAATAAAATTGTGGCATATGGAGAGAGAGATTTTGAAGAAAATGAGTCTGGTTTTGTGCACCTAAAACAAATGCTGGATTTACCAAACCTTGTACCAACACATTGCAGCACTCAGATAGTACACAATACAGCAAAGCATGGCTTGAGAATGCTCTCTTACGACGTAGAGTGTTTGGTCCTCAAGGTCTTCAGTGAAGTCTTTGCACTAGACGAGAATAACGGTGAACTTAAAGAGTTCTTTGATTTCATGAAGACAGACTATACAGAAATCTTACGCCAAGTACCTAAAAGTTTTCTGGCCCTTTTCACTGCCATTGAAAAGTTACTGAAGAATTGGCCGGCCCTCAAATCTTACTTTGTGAGTAAAGGGGAGGAGGATGTGAACTGCACAGTCTGGGCCTTTCTTTCTGAGCATAAGGACATAGCTTCCAATGATGAAACTATTACACTTCCTGAACTGTACATCTACTTTGTGCATAACCTTATGAGCCAATTTACCAGCACCATAAAGGTTCTTGAGAGTAATTACCTTCAGGTAACTGAACTGTATGCTACATTCAACAAGCTGAGAAGAGAGATTCAGAATCGACAAGAGAAAGGTTTCTATGGGTACAAGGTGATGCAACTCTTGAAAAAGCTACACCCTAACGAGCAGAACACCTTGATTGGAGACGCCCAGCAGACTTACATGCACATGCTCCGGTATCTAGAAAAGAGGTTTGATTTCAGTGAAAATTCTTTCTATAAGTTGTGTGCACCGCTCAGTCTGGACAGGCCTCTGGAGCTAGACAAACGGTGCACTTTGATGACAAACTTGGACATTCAAGTGGATGTAGATGAACTTTTCACAGAAGTGTCTGTATTGAATGATGCACTACCAATCCTAAAGGGTTCAATAATTAATGCTGAATCAGAACAGGAACAGCAGCAACATGAACGCCACCGTCAGACCGGCAGCTCTGAAGTCTGGGTAGAATTCTTTAAGTGCTGCGAGGCCCCGAACTTGCTTAGAATTGTGCAGCATGTGTTTGCTGTTCCAGCCAGCAACACCTTTGTGGAACGCATTGTTAGCGTAATGAAGAATTTGTGGGCCGATGAAAGGAACAGGCTCCAAACAGACCTAGTGAAAGCTGAACTGTTTGTGCACTTCAACTATAAAATGACATGTGATGAGTTTGCTGGATTTCTGCAGACAGGGGCAGCTAAGGAGCTCATGGCGGCAGCAGCCAATTGTGAGATGTTTTAATTGACATTTCCCACACCGCTGTTTGGTCTAGACTAATGCTCCCTCTCATTTTTCCCATCTGTGTGCAGAATAAATTTTGTTACGTGCACTGATGTATGTGCAAGGATGTGCACCACCAGTTAAAAACGTGCTGCCAGCTGTGAGCACTGTGCTGATCACCTGGGCGGCATATGAAGCTCTCCTGGGCAGCTGCCCAAGAGCTCAATATACCAGGAACCCTGATCTAGCGCAGGGTTTCTTAAACTATGTTCTGCAGAATACTGGTGTTCCCAGAACAACTCGCAGGTGTGCTGTGAGCATCTGACACTTTTTTGGTGTCATGATATGGTATTGGTATGTATGTTCTGTCTTTACAATCAGATACAATGTTACTATTTAATTTAATCAGGTACCACAGCAATGACTTCAGTTTGGTTTCGCTATATATGTTGCTAGTTGAGGGGAGCAGTTCTTTTTTTGGAAGAAAATTTTTGTAGCTGTTCCTCATAGATATAGTTTTGTTTGGTGTTCTGTGGTCTTAAGAATTTTAAGAAACACTGGTGTAGACTACCTGCTGTTATAATACAATATGGTAATATTTTAACGATCCTAAAATATTAAACATTAACCACTCTGGAGGCAGAAGGTGATTTAGTGGACCATACTTGAAGTTGCTCTACTTCATTACTTGTGAGCCAGGCAGACACTGAGCTGGCCCACAGCAAAGGTGAGTTTAAGCCCTGTCGCTGTCCTGCTTGTACCTCAAGTTGAGGAATAAATGCACAGAGAATTGGGTCCTCTGGTGGGGCATTGTTCTACACGCTCATCACTATTGGGACAGTGAAAGTTCTTTATGGCTGTTTTATGGAGTTTCTTGTCCTGTTCTTGTATTTTTGTTTTTAAACTTCTGCAAAATACAAGGGATACAACGTTTGCATCGAATCAGTATGTGACATCGAGTGACATGTCCAGGCATTTTAAACTTTGCACCTAGCTGCGTACTAAACCACACACAAATAAGCCACTTGCTTTCCCGAAGTTTTGTGGGTGCTTGGCCCCACTGAATATCTACTTAGCTTTATGAGGAAGTCAATTGAGATGCCTAATTTTAGGCAGTGAGGTTTTAAAGATTTTCTGTAGGTCCTTTAACTTGATAAAGGTATCCTGGAACCTAATCATTTGTCAGTTCTGTTCCAATGGTTTTTGTTACACCTGGAAACACTGTAGTTAAACATCGACCTTGGGTTTAATATCGCACAGATCCAGTCAGATCAAACCGTAACACCTCACCATCATTTTGTACTTTCCTACCTATCAGGTGGGAGGGAGTTGGCAGCTTGGATCCCGTCCTGCCAGCTGTTATCAACCATAACCATCAGCGTGACTGAGGGATTCCCAACACTTTGCAGTTCCAGTTCTTGTGGTCGCAATTTCTGCACTTCTGGGTTTAGCACCTCACTGCCCTCCAAGAGGGCTGGTCTCCAGATAGCTTAGCTCTTTCTGGAGGGAACCCCGCTCCATGTGTCATGGACACAACAGCAGATGGAGATACCACAGCTCGGAATATGGCACATCAATCTGCGTGAAGGTGTTAGTCTTGAGAAGATTGGTTGATTGATGAAACAATTTTCTTGGGCATTGGTGGTGTCCCCTTATCATACCCAAACCCTTTGTTAATGAGAATGAGAGCATCTTCATGGATCTCCTGTGACATAGGGAAGTACCAGTGATTGCACTAACTGATACGTTGTTTGCCTTTGATCACACAGGAATAAAGTGGTAGACTTGTGAATTTAGCCAGGTAATCCTTACCTCCAGTCCAGTGCTCTAACCACAAGAGCAGCTGTGTTCCTGTTAGATGATGTTGACTGTACTAGCACTTAACAGGTGGGGTAACTCCCCCACTGAAGAAACTTATTAACTTTACTATACACATGTAATGGGCAATTTCACTTTAATTAGTATTGGGAGGCACGTTTTTACCTTCTGTGAACAAAAGGTCTCATCACTTTTACTTACTGATCCACTGTTGCTTTGAAGAATTTATCAAATCATCATCCTGGCTGTTCACTGCAATATCATACTCCAGAAATGATCAAAACAAAAAAAGCAATAAACTCAATATTTAAGGCACAGAGAACCAAAAATAGTAATCAGGGTTCTGTTAATGACTTAAAAGTCTGCATCTTACTCAACAGGAATTTTCACAACAGTCTTGGAAGAGAGGCTGCTGAACTCTCTTTTATATTGAAATTCGACACATTAACACGTGGTTTGAACCGGGATGCAAATTTTCTGGGTTATTATGGGGGCTCTTTTGCATACTTGGCTTAATCTAATTCTTGACTCCCACCTCCCCCTCCACCCCTCTACTCTCTGATTTGCTCACCTTGATAATTTTTTTCTGATTTGTCAACCTTGATTACTATTTTTGGTTCTCTGTGCCTTAAATATTGAGTCTGTTCTGGTCTGGCTATGATCTGAAGAAGTGGGTCTGTCCCACGAAAGCTCACCTAATAAATTATTTTGTTAGTCTTTAAAGTGCTACTTGACTGCTTTTTTGTTTTGATAGTATATAGACTAGCACGGCTTCCTCTCTGTTACTTTCCAGAAATGATCAGTGTATCTTGTATAATGATTGTGAAGAACCTGCATTTTGGTGTCAGATGCTACCAGCGTGGTGCTCTGCTCTCTCCAATGCTGGTATCACTCGGCTGCGTGCGTGCGTTCCCTCTGTGTGCTGCCCCAGCTCTGCAGACAGCCGACACAGCAGACCCGAAGAGAACCCCCAATGACCGCAGAGTCTAGTAAGGTGCAAAGGCACGTCGGCCAGGTTTATTGCCGTATTGGACACAATAATAGTTCCCTGTAGACTTCTCAGTCTAAGTCAGGGCATACTACAAATATGCACCCACGGTCAATGGACTCGGCTCAGTCAGTGGCAGGACTTTCCACTGCCCCCTCGGCTGGACCCACACCACATCCCAGAAGTACATTCTTATACACAGGTACAAACAATTTACACATCACTCCTGACGTACTGAGGTAGACCCCTTCTACGTAGTCAGGTTCCTCCTCTCACTTTGTATATGTTGGTTCCAACAAAACAACTCTATCCATCATATTACACTTTTGCCCCTGTCATTGGGATGGGTCGGCCTGTTCTTTCTTATCTGTGGAATGTTCCAGGGTAGGGTGTTCTGGTACCATGTACCTACTTCAATATGCTCGGTAGCTATGTTTATGCACTGTCACCCCTCTTCTTGCCAGCTTCTGTGAGCAATGCATTCCTTCAGCTCACAGCTGCACTTTGCTTTCTGTTAGCAAAGTCTTGACCATTACTTTGGTTCAGGCCTAAGGCCTCATACTGGGCCTGTGCTTACTACGCCCTGCATGGAAAGCTCACAGGCCAGTCTCCCTCACCCCTCCGATCAGTCAGCGACCCCAGCAGAGTGAATTCATCTCTCCAAGCATTGGAGGCAGTTCAGCCCATCCACACATGGAAACGCTCAGTCTCTTCTGCCCAGCCCTGGCAGAGATGCAGCTCTGTGGGGGGGGCGGGGAACGTAGCTACTCAGACACAAGAGTGGGCAGTGTCCTTCTCAATCACTGGCCCAGGGCCAACCCTTAGCCCAAGGGCCTCAGGGCATTCAGACTGGTCCCTCTAGCAAGTTCCTCTGCTGGGCAAACCCGCAGCTTTGGCCTTCCCAGCCTGCCTGTCCCCTCAGCGACTCGGTGGGTGTTAATCACGTGAAATGATCTAAGGCCTCCCGGCTCAGCAATTCTCTCCTGTCCTTGGTCCTTCCCACCTGCTCAAACCCGCCTCCCCAAACACTGCCTCAGCCATGGGAGAGCGACCATCCACAAGGAAGAGAACTACTGTTGGGTGTGCGTGCGACTGCCTCACAGCCAGTGTCGACAGCAGAGTGCCTGTTGCTGCCCAGGACTAAGAGCTCAGGAAGTTTCTGGGCCTCAAACAGGCGTAGTTTCAGATCTTCCCCGATGGGGCTGCAGGTAGGTGGGTGGGAGAATAGCATAAGTAAGGCCATGACTGTTTCAGGGAACCAGGACAGCTGCAACCTACACCTCCCCCTGTAACTTCAGACCATTGCTCCTTGTTCTGCCATCTGACACCACTGAGAACAGTTTCTCACCCTCCCCTTTAGAGCTCCCCTTCAGGAAGTTGAGGGCTGCTATTAAATCACCCCATCAGCCTTCTCTTCTGTAAACTAAACAAGCCCAAATCCCTCAGCCTCTCCTCACAGGTCTTGTGCTCCAGACCCTTAATCATTTTTGTTGCCCTTCACTGAACCTGCTCCAGCAAATCCACATCCTTTTTATACTGGGGGGTGGGCGGGGGGCAAACTGGACACAATATTCCAGATGGGGGCCTCACCAGTGCCGAACAGAGGGTTGGCATGGGCGGGCAGGGAATTATCCAGGAAGTGGACTACACTCCAGGCTTCCTCCTTTGAGCCTGAACACCTGCGCTCTCAGCTGCGTGGGGCCTTAGTGCTGCTGTAAACGCCTGTCAGCACGTAAACGGCGACATACCCTGCTCTGCAATGGCTGCTTTTATACACCTGCCCCTTCCCACTCGCTTCCTGAGCGCAGCCCCTCGCAGGACAGCTGGCTGGCAGAGCCTGCCTGGCTGGAGAAGCCGGGAGGGAGGGTGTCACTGCTGTAGGTTCGGGTCAGTCTGGGTGTCATATGTGGCTGGAGTTTATGCTGGTTCCGGAAGCCATTTGAATGCCCAGGGTGGCTATTGGCCCCAAATGTTGCTGGGGGTGGGGGTATGTGAGGTGTCGAATGAAAGCTACTGATGCCCTGAAGCTATGTGTGCTATTTGTGTGTCTGTAGCATGGACGTAGGCAGAGTTATAGACGTTTAGCTCTGCAGCTGTGTGAGAAATGCTTCAGTGCTGAGCTTCACAGAGGGAGGTGGGGCTCCACCCCAGCCAGGACAATAGACTGAGCAGAGGCCCAGATGGCCAACACTCACTTTGTGATGGTGGGTTTCCTGCTGGGCCTGCAACAAATGGGAACTCGGCACAGTGACCCACCGGCTCAGGTGGTGGGCCAAGGCCCATGGAGCAAAATGGAATTGTCCCTCATAAGAGCATAAGAATGGCCATACTGGGTCAGACCAAAGGTCCATCCAGCCCAGTATCCCGTCTGCCGAGAGTGGCCAATGCCAGGTGCCCCAGAGAAGGAGAACAGAAGACAATGATCAAGTGATTTATCTCCTGCCATCCATCTCCTGCCCTTGTTCTGAAGGCTAGGGCACCATACTTTACCCCTGGCTAATAGCCATTTATGGACCTAACCTGCAAAAATTTATCAAGCTCTTTTTTAAACCCTAATAGAGTCCTGGCCTTCACAGCCTCCTCGGGCAAGGAGTTCCACAGGTTGACTGTGCGCTGTGTGAAGAAAAATTTCCTTTGATTAGTTTTGAACCTACTTCCCATCAATTTCATTTGGTGTCCCCTAGTTCTTGTATTATGGGAAAAGAGAAATAATTTTTCTATATTCACTTTCTCCACACCATTCATGATTTTATATACCTCTATCATATCGCCCCTCACTTGCCTCTTTTCCAGACTGAAAAGTCCCAGTCTCTCTAGCCTCTCCCCATATGGGACCCGTTGCAAACCCCTAATCATCTTAGTCGCCCTTTTCTGAACCTTTTCTAATGCCAATATATCTTTTTTGAGGTGAGGAGACCACATCTGCACGCAGTACTCAAGATGTGGATGTACCATAGTTTTATATAGGGGAAGTATGATATCTTTTGTCTTATTATCTATCCCTTTTTTCATAATTCCTAACATCCTATTTACTTTACTAACTGCCACTGCACACTGCGTGGATGTCTTCAGAGAACTATCCACTATAACTCCAAGATCCCTTTCCTGATCTGTCGTATCTAGATTTGACCCCATCACAATGTATGTGTAATTTGGGTTATTTTTTCCAATGTGCATTACCTTACACTTACCCACATTAAATTTCATTTGCCATTTTGCTGCCCAATCACTCAGTTTGCTGAGATCTTTTTGTAGTTCTTCACAATCCCTTTTGGTTTTGACTGCCCTGAACAACTTGGTGTCATCTGCAAACTTTGCCACCTCACTGCTTACCTCATTTTCTCGATCATTGATGAACAAGTTGAACAGGATCGGTCCCAGGACTGATCCCTGGGGAACACCACTAGTTACCCCCCTCCATTGTGAAAATTTACCATTTATTCCCATTTACCATTTATTCCCTCTGCATATGAAAAGCTGTAAGATGGGCCCTGGCAGGGACTTTCTTGGGTCTTCAGTCCTCATGATCTCAGCCTGTCCAGACTGGGGGGGGGGGGGCGGGGGGGCGGTGCGCAATCCCTCAGTGGGATGATGTGGCCTTAGTAGTTTCCAGCTCAGCTCCTTTTTCTTTGGGTCTCCAAGGGGCCATGTCCCAGCATGTGGGCCCCAGCAGGCCGGACCTACAATGTTTTGATAACGGAATCTATGTAACCTGAAATGAGCTTTCAGGTCCTTCCAAGAGTCAGCAAATAACTCCACAGGCTGTGTCAGAAGTTATAACTGATGCATGTAAAGTTTTGCTTTAACAGTTCTTCTCTCTAACCCCTGTTCTTTCTTTTTTATTAGTAAACCTTTAGATATTAGCGCTAAAGCATCAGTAAGCTTGTTGTATGGGTAAGATCCAAGTGTATATTGACCAGGGGCAGGGGCAGGGGCTGGGCCCTTTGGGAACTGGAACCATCCGTGTGGAGTTTGGTGAAATAGGCTTAAGAGCCTCTCACCTGAATTTGGGGGTTGTTGGGCTGGGCTGCTAGAGCAGCTGGGAAGTCGGGGGGTTTGCTTGTGTGGTGTCTGGCTGGCCGGTGAGGCTGGTTGGCTTTGCCTTGGTAAGAAGGAAATCCCAGCCTGGGGCGGTAAGTGGCCTGGACTGCAAGCAAAGATCCCCTGGATTGATTCCGCCAGCTATGCCCGGAAACCCCGTCCTGTCCCCCGGGGAGAACTGGGGCGCTGGGGGTGGCATTGTTGTGTGTCAGGCTTTTGCCAGAGGCCCCTTGTGGCAGAGAGGCGTTTGCCAGGGCTTCCCGCTGGCTCAACCCCTCGGTGGGACCTGCCAGTCCCTGGGTGCTGGCTCTGGCGCTGACCCTCCGGGACAGGGGCCACACTGTGTCCGATGCTGCTCTCAGTGACCACACGGACCAGCGTCCAGTCTGGCGGCACCGGGCTCCTGCTGCTCTCGTCAGAGGCCGAGGGAGGGAGAAAAACCTTCCAGCTGCACCGCTGCTGCTCCCAGCCCCCCAAAATCCCCCTCTCCCTGCCCCTACCCCCACCCCCACCTCCAGCCCCCAAAATACTCCCTTCCAGCCCCCCATCCCTCTCTCCCTGCCCCTACCCCTACCCCCACCCCCACCCCAGCCCCCCAAAATACTCCCTTCCAGCCCCCCATCCCTCTCTCCCTGCCCCTACCCCCACCCCCACCCCAGCCCCCCACAATACCCCCTTCCAGCCCCCCAATCCCTCTCTCCCTGCCCCTACCCCCAGAACCCCAAAATACCCCCCTTCAGCCCCCCCAAAATACCCCGCTACCTGCCCCTACCCCCAGACCCCCCCCAATACCCCTCTTCCAGCCCCTCTGAAATCCCCCTCTTCCAGCCACCCCAAAATTCCCTTCTTGCAGCCTCCAGAATCCACCTTTCAGCCCCCGCATCCCCCCTCTCCCTGCTCCCAGCCCCACCACACTCCCCACACGGGCCCTGTGCTGAAGGGCCAGGAGAGGACCAATACGGGGATGTGTGTGTGTGTGAGACACCCCAATGACCCCCCAGCTGTTGCTGTGAGGTGGTCACCGGGGAGCCGTGCCCCAGGATGCTGCCGGTGGCCCCGAGTGGTGCCGGGGCGGGTGGGGTAGTGCCCTGAGCCAGGAAATTACCCTCACCCCACTCCCTGCCCCAGAGCTGTTCTCATTGCCCCCCCCCCCCCGCCCCCAGCCTGCAGCGCCTGCCAAGGTCATGGGCCTGCAGAGTTCATCCTGCCCCAGGCCCAGCCCTGTACCTTCCTGCCCCCCGCCCCCCCCCACAGCCCAACGGCCTCAGGCCAGCTCCACCGCTCCCCTGTACTCCCCCAGGCCGCTCTCAGCTGGGCCCTGCAGCCCTCCTGGCGCTCCCCAGCTGGAGGAGAGAGCTGCTGGCTGCCTGGGGCGCCAGGCCAGAGGATATGACTGCCCTCGGGGAGGGGAAAGGCGCCGACAGGGACGTGGCCATGTCAGTGGTGGGCAGTGAGGCCCTCAAAGGAAGGTGGGATCACCGGGGGGGGGAGGGGGGCAGGAAAGGGGCAGTGAACCAGGCACGGGCTGAGACGCCAGGGGCTGCGCCAGCCGGAATAGGGCCTGTACCGAGGCAGAGACGGTGCACACAGGCTCGAGTGCCCCGGCTGTGGGGGGCCGAGCTCTGCCCCAGAATGCCGGGTCCCCCCTCCCGAGCTTCTCGCCCTGGGGTGCCCAGCCAGAGGAGCTCAGCGCCAGGGCCAGGTGTGGGGCAAGCACCAAGCTGCACAGCCCAAAGCAGAGCCTCGCCCTCAGCTCGCCGCCGTGGGGCCCTGCAGCTCTCCTCCGGCTGCACCCGCCCGCAGCAAGGCGAGCCTCCCCTGGCTGCAGAGAGCCCCCTGGGGCCGGGCTAGGCCTGCCAGCTGGGCTGGGCACCCCGGGAGCAGCTCAGTCCTGGCCTGAGCACACCCCCAGCACCTCTGCCCTAGTCCTGCAGAGGCTTCATCCCTCTGCTTGGGCCAGGAGCAGCAGGCACGGGGGCTCCCTGCAAGCCGGTGAGGAGGGACCCGGGCGCAGGTCAGGGCGAGGCCCAGGGCCCGGCTGCATTACTCCTGGAGAGAAATTAAGGCAGATGAGCGCTGCCTCTTGCAGCCCCAGCTCTGGCCCACACAGGCCCTTTGCAACACAGCCCGTCAGCCCTATTGCCAGACCCTCGCCCGTCCCCTCTGCCAGCTCCCCCCACCAGCCACCCCTGCTGTCCTGCCCGGAACCTGATTCTGCCCCCCCAAGGCAGGCCTTGGCATGGCTGGGCAGCCTGAGGCTGGCACTGGGCTGCCGGTATCTCCCAGCCGAGCCCACAGGAGGAAGCTGTCGATAGTGGGGGTCAGGGGACAGCTGCTGGGTGTTAAGGAGTTGTGGGCCCTGCTACTTAGAGAGATGCACAACAGCCAGAGATGCAGCCGGAGCCTGCAGCCCCGGCCAGCTCGTGCAGAAGTACCGGGCAGCTGGAGCGCAATGGGGAAGCGGGGAGGCAGCGCTTTGCTCTGAGTCACAGTGGAAGGAAACCTCCACCTTGGCCCTGGGGGGGCCCCGATTCTGGAGCTGCAGCCCCAGTTGGGAGACGAGCTCCTTCCTGGCTGCCGGGAGGGACGTACCGGCTGGCCGGGCAGCACAGTCAGAGCAGTGGAGTTAAATGATACCTGCCCAACTCCCACTCTGTGGCACGGATCCGCCCGGGGCAGCAATGCAGAGCCGGGCTGTCTGAGGCTCCCAGGTCTGCAGGTCCAGCCAGCTCGGCCCCGCTGGGGCAATGCTGGGGCTCAGCGCCACGGGGGATGGTCCCTGGAGCAAGGGGCTCGTCCGGGGGAGGGTAAGAATTCTCTCAGCATTTCCGCCCACCAGCGCAGCAGCTAGTGCAGCTCCATATTACCAGCCCCCAGCCCAGGGACAGCCCTAGGGATGTGAGGGGGTCCCCAAGCTCTGCCCCCGGCCGCAGGCAGGAGTGTGATGGGTTCAAGGTCCCCAAGCGCTGACCCCCAGCTGCAGGCAGGAGTGTAATGGGTTCAGGGGTCCCCAAGCGCTGCCCCCCAGCCGCAGGCAGGAGGGTGATGGGTTCAGGGGTCCCCAAGCTCTGCCCCCCGGCCGCAGGCAGGAGTGACTCAGCAGGTGGAATGGGCATTTTGTGTCGCCAGAGGCCCAGCTCAGCACAGCGGGGTCCATGCAGCCGGCAGAGACAGTCATTCCAGCCGATCCTGGGGAGAGGAGCCCTCCACACCAGGGCCTCAGTTCCCCCTTTGTTCCTCTCCTCCAGTCCAGGCTAACTGCCCCCCACTAACTGCCGTGTCTAATTCATACCCAGCCAGGCTCCTCTCTGGCTGTGGTCGGCCCAGGGTGTTACCTGGCAGCTTAGGCTACAGCCGCAGGGGTCATCCCCGGCCCGTGGGAGCTGCTGGGCCTGTCACTCACACATCCACCCCCCCACAGCACATCGCTCCCCGCTTCCAGACCAAGCTGAGCAGGGTCACTCAGCCAGGGAGCTGGGGAAGTTTGGGCCCTGCGCCCTGGGGTTAAACATCAATTGAGCCAGCGGCGCTCCCCTTCGCTGGGGCCTGCCTCCCTGACGTCCTGCAGGAGCTGATCCACCTTGTCTGGTGGCTGGACGACGTTGGGGGCCAGGCCAGCCCAGCTCCCCCCGCGGTCACACCAGCCCCTCCTCTTCCCTTGGGCTCTGCCCAGGGGCTCCCTAGGCAGGCCCATGAGCTCTGCAAGCCGTTCCCGGAAAGCCAGGATGTCCTCCACCCCCCACTGTCCACCCAGGGGAGCCCCCCCAACTCTCTCAGCAAGCCCAGGGGTTCCCTCCCCCTTCTGCACCACAGCTTAGGTGGGGGGGAAGCTGGTGGGCCCTTGGGGTCCCTGGGTGCAAACAGCAGGTGGCACAAGTGCTCCTCACAGTCCTGAGATGCCGGAGGCCTTTATGCAGCGGCACCCCTTCTCCATATCCCAAGGAACCTTCCCAGCAGCCCGTGGGGCCGGGACTAATGCCCCAAGGCCCAGGCAAGTCAGATCCCTGGTTTCCCCCACCTGCACCGGAGCAGGGTGGACATGAAGTCAGCCCCTTGGTTGCTGAGGACCTCCTGGGGGGACCCAACCCTGCTGGAAATGGCCAGCAGAAAGTCTGCTGCCGTGTCCACCTTGGGAGGGCAGAGTCAGGCCCCACCTGGGTGTATTTCTTCCCCAGCTGGGTTGCCTTGCCAGTGGGCCCCACTGTATCTATCGCTACCTTCTGGGAGGGCTCCTCGGGTGGGCAGATGCCTCAGGGCAGCTTTCCCCAGCCCCTGGCAGGAGCTGCAGGTCTGGCAGTCCCACTGCACGCCCGCAAATGTCCCTGGCCAATGAAAGGTCTGAAGCAGCCTCAACAGGGGGGTGCCTCGGGCGATACCTTTGGGGAACCAGCAGCAGCTGCTGCTGGACACCCCGCCCCCCCGATTCTCCTTTCTCCAGGACTCTCCTTCATGCTCAGCCCAGCTGTCCGTGAAGTCATCTGCCAGCTCCTCCGCGCTGAGAGAGTCCTCTGGCTGAGACACACTCCATGGAACCGTTCCAGGACACATGGACCATCAGCTTAACCAGGTCCTCTACAGTCTGGGCTCCCATCCCACACACCCCCTTGCCGTAGTTCTGTGGCAGACGGGAGGCCAGGTCTGCACAGGTCTCCTCCGGCCCCTTCTATGCCTCCTGGAACAACTTCTTGTACATCTCGGGGCTCAGCGTGAATTTATGCAGCAGGGCCTGTTGGTAGTGCTCAGGGTGCAGCCCCTCCAGCACCTCTGAGCCAGCCGGGGGTGAGCTTCTGGAGCCATTCCACTGAGGGTACCTGGTTCAACTTGCACGTTCACTCAAAGGAGGTAAGAAACCCACCCAGGTCCCCCCCCATCCTTATGCTGGGCCAGCACGTGCATCTCTAAGTGACCCCCAGTCCCAGGCCTCCTGGCCCTCTCGCTGCTCACTGCGTCTGGGCTTCTCAGCTCCCCCAAGGCCCGCTCATGCTGCCGCTCTCTCATCATAGAGCTCCTTCTCCTGGTCCTCCCATTCCTCCAGCCATACCTTGATCTCCAGCCGTGGCACATCTGCCGAGAGGGACCCCGCCCCGGGTGAACCCCTGCTGGAGGAGCGTGGCCCGGTGGCCACCGCATCGGTCTGGCAGAGTTCTGGCCCCCATGCTGCCTGAGGGTGACGCTCACAGGGTATAACCAGCTACTCCATACCTGGACCACATCCAGGTCCCAGGACAGGTCATTCTCTTCCAACTGGGCAATCAGCTAGGCCTTGGTTGCCTTCCCCACAGTCAGACCCTTCTCTCTGCACAGCCACACAAGGGCTGCCTTCAGGAGTTGGGTGTAATCCATCTCCCCACTGTTCCCTGGGGTGCTGACTCGCCAGCCGACACTGCAGCACCCCATGACTCCCCAAAATTGCTTTGTTCTGCCTCCAGCACCCCAGCTCTTATACACCTCCATCCTTCTACTGCACCCCGTCACTTGCTGCTGGAAGCCCATCTGCAGGCGCAGTACATCCCACCGCTGTCACCAGCTGTGATCGGGTTCGGGGTCCCAAGCACTGTACCTCAACTGCAGCCAAGTGGCTCTTGCTCAGCAGGGAGAACGAGGGTTTTATTAGTTAACAGAGACACAGCGCAGCACAGAGGTGTCAGTACAGCCGGCAGAGACATCCTGGGAAAGGGAGGCCTGAGGCGAGACCCCTAAGACAGGACCTTGGTTCCCCAACCATTGTTTCTCTCCTCCAGTCCATGTTAACTGCCTTCCAACAACCCCCCCAACCACAACATCACCTCTGTTGCTTCCGCGTCTAAGCTCAACCCAAAGATTCTCAACTGGCTTTTATCCCTCCATATACTGCATGTATACGTCCATGTTAACTGCCTTCCAACAACCCCCCCCCAACTGCCCATCTGCCACTAATTCAAAACCAGCTGGGCTCCACCCCACTGTTCGGGGACAATTACCACCTGATAACTTAGGACACAGCCAGCAGGGGATCATCCGCAGCTTGTGAGAGCTGCTCAGCCTGTCGCACACACATACCCCCTACATCACAGCTGGGTCTGGCTGCAGAGGCGCCAGAGCTGTCTGGGCTCGGGCGCAGAGGTGCCAGGCTGGTGGGGTCCAGGCGGAAAGCCAGAGTGCACTCACAGAGCCAACGACGAGCTTGAGGCTACTCACCCTGACCTGCCTTGGAAGCAAAAGGCACCTCTGCCGTCCACACCTTGCATCTTCCCTGAGGGGGCGGGGCAGCCTCTGCAGCAGGTACAGGGTGCCAGGCTAACAGGCCCAAAGGAGATGCCAGTAGGGCCCCCCGGCATGGCCAGCGCAGCTCAGAGCACAGCTCCAGCTTGCTCCGAGCCCCCCCACGCCTGCAGCCACAGCTGGCTTGCAACAGGGTTCTCTCTGCACACGCTGCCCACCAAATGCCTGTGTTCCCCTTTCTCTCACCCTGCAGAGTGCCTTGGTCAGTGGGCTCAGACTGCAGGCAGGGAGGTGGAGGTTGGGCATGAGGAAACACCTGCTAGCCGCACGGGGGCGGTGGGTGTGTGTGTGTGTGTTAAACACGGGAATAAATTGCCTCGAGACATTTAAGAGCAGGTTGGATGAGTATCTAACATGGATGACAACTGGTGCTTGGTCCTGCCACAAGGGCAGGGACTGGACTTGATGGCTTCTCGAGGTCCCTTCCAGTTCATGTTCTATGGTTCTTAGGCCAGGCCAGAGAACTAGACAGGCCCGAACACCCAGCAAAGGTGAACTGGATACCTACCGCACACCACCTCCCCCTCAGACAGCCCCAGGCCCTCCTGTCTCTTCATGCTTCTAGCCAGCGTTCCCTCAGTCTTTCCATCAATGGGCAGAAGAAATTTTGCTGTGCACGCTAAGGCCAATGCCAAGGTGCACCACCAACAGAAACACACTGCCCACTACGGCTCTGCTAATCAACTGTGTGGCACCTGAATCACTCCCGCGTGGCCACCCAGCACCCAGATTACCAGGAACGCTGCATCTAACCTTATTTATTGTCCACCTGTAACCCCTTTGTTTCCTGCTGGGCTCCTGGAGAGAGGAGGTGACCCGTCCTGGACACAGCCCTTGGCTGGAGGCCACTGGGGGGTCTCCTGAGGCCATGTGCTTTGTGACCACCACTCAGCTCCTGCTCACTGGACAGGGTGCAGGAACCCACCGCCCCCCCAGTTCCAAGCCAGCATTGCACAGCAGGAACTTATTACCAGGAGGTCTCCGCCGTGACCCTTTGCTTTGGGTTTTTTCTTCCGCAGCCCCAGTCTCCACCCCCAGACTTGGGCTGTGGGGCCTCGGAACCCCCTGGGCAGGTGAAGCAGTGATGAGGGGGTGCAGCCATATTTAGGCTCTTACCTCTCCATCCCATGGTGCCCCCTTTCTGCTCTGGCAGCGGTGGGTGGTACCCGCTGGGCTGTGGCTGTGTGCTCTGGCTGCTGGGGTCCTCGTCCTGCACCCCTGGGGCTGGCAGATCTCCGGGCCTGCCAGAAGGATGCCTGGCAGCACATTTTGGTCAAGTAAACACAGACCCAGGCGGTTTGGTTTGGTTTTCCTTTTTTACTACAGTTACATACAGAAACTATTCCAACAGAACGCAGACCACCAAAGGAACAGAGGAAATCATGCCCGACAGTGGCAGGGCCAGCCCTCTCCAGCTGCGCGAGCACCCGGTAGCGCTCAGGCAATGGGAGAAAATGAGCGGCCGCGGCAGATGCAATATCTTCTCTTCGCTCCTCAGCCCTGACTTGCAGCCATCCCGCTAGGCCAGTCCCGAACGCGCCACGTGGGGGTCGGTTCTGCCTGATGAGCGCCCGGAGGCAAGACTCACCCCTCTTCCCACCCTCATCTCCGCGGAACAGCAGCTGAATCCCACGTTCCCGCTGTGAAATTAACGCCTCCCACCCCCCTATTATTTCTAACCCCCATACAGAACGAGCCAAAGGAACGAGAACAAGTAAAACCAGGCCAATTACAGAGAGGACATAACGATCCCGCAAACAACCCATTAGCTTTTAAATTACTTTAATTCTACATTCACTAGTTAAATAAATTACCCACAGTAAATACTGTAAGGAGGTTTGTGGTCTGCCAGACTTCAGCTCTGGCATTGAGAGACATGCTACAATCTTTGTCTAGTACTGAACTAGGCACGTAAGGCTCAGCTACTGTGTATGAATTTCGCAAGGCCCAGGAAGGACAGGGCGACCGCTGAGGGACGAGGGTGAGGAGGGAGAACGGCTTCGCAAAAAAGTTTAGTCGTTTAGAACTTTTTGCCCACCAGACGCAGGAAGCCCGTGGAGGCTGGCCGGGAAGCAGCCCTCGACTCCTGGACAGAGACGTAGGAAGGCCTCTTAAAACCGCCACCCCAAAGGGAGCAATGGGCACTGCTCTGACGGGCAACCCCACTCCCTGCTTCCCAGGTACTGCCACTCACAGCAACGCGCCTCTCAGACTAACCCTTCCGTCCAATGTGCCTATCCACTGCTCCTCCCTTCATTCTGCACGGAGAGCATGAACATTCACATACAAGCACTTCTCAAAAGCTGTACAGGTGTCGTCTCCCTGGGCTTCCAGAGAGATGACCTGCCACTGGGATAGTGCAACCAAGCCCCCCCACAGTAGCCAGAGGGGGACGGCTGCGTTCAGTCCTTTTCAGACACACTGGGTCACATCAGTCCCCAGACCCGGGCTGCAAAGCGAGCCCAGGCTTCTGCAAATTTAAGTCTGTGCCTGACCAAGGATCCGAGCCCTGCCTGATGGGACCCCTTTCAGAAACAAGGCTACTCCGCAGCACGATTCCTTGCACGTACCGGAGAGAGGACTCTAGAGGCAAAAAAAAAAAACCAAAAAACCAGGAACAGAAAGACTCAGTAGCAACAAGTGAGGAGAAAGGAGGGAAAAGCAGCAGGAGCAGCAGCTCGGAGATGAAAACCCGCAGACGCAGTCAGATGAGCAGCACCCGCTGAAGGCCGCAGAGGAAGGTACCTGGGAAAAGAAAGGGTTCCCCTCTTCCCACAGCCATCCTGTGCAACCAATGGCTGCCATCGAAGGCACATAGCAAACAGTACGTAAGACATGGGCACACGAGAGGAGCAGGGAGACGATCAGCTAACAGGATAGGTTCCTTGTGTGCAGCCCACGGCACCGTGTACACTGCCAGGAGGGACATGTCCAAGGCTGCAGGAGACAGAGTTGCACTAAATTACATCTGACAGGCTGGGCCTCTATTTGCCTTAGTACCAGAAATTCCTGTTGCACTGAAAGATGCTGTATGACGACAACTCCTGCCCCATCGCGCAGAGGATAAAGGAACAACACCGAACCTGCAAACTAGAGGCTCCTGCCTAGACCCCCCCGCGCCCTCGAAGAGAACTGCATCAAAACACCGCTCCGGCTGAATCCGACGCCTAAATAGAGTAGTCACTGGCGAGAAGACCCATATTCCAACACCGATTACCCTCTCTGCTGCATGAAGAGGCCGTTCCGTCCCTTACCGGCTGTGGTTGTTACAGCCTCTGGATGCAGGGCTAACCGACTGAAACAGCACCGCAGCGCCCTGATGGCTACCCCACCTGAGCTGCACCCCTCATTGAAAGAGAAGGGGATGGCTGCATCTGTTTGACACGCTAATCAGCAGGGCCCTCGACCGGGGTGACGAAAAGCAGAGCAAGCCAGGGGCTACCCCCATTGGGAGCAACGCGGGGAAGACTCTGCTGCCCCGGGCACCATCTAAAGCAACGTGTGCAAAAAACGGCCAGAACATTTTCCCGTCAACCACAAGAAGAGGAGCAAAGCTCCCTTCTGCCACCAGAGCCTGTTCCTCAGGGCAAGATTTCCCAAATCCAAACCAATTCACCTCCTGAAACTCACCAGCGCTCTCCCTACGCTTGGGGAGCTCGAGCAACAATTTCAGACATGAATGAGCAGTAACCTGCATTACTGTACCAACAAGTTCAGGCCTGCAGGATTACACCAGCTGTAAAGTCACAGAAGTAGTGGGGAAGGTGGCGGCCTGGGAAAACCATTCTACACCGACAAGTTTGCAGGGGGCCACAAATTCTTATTCCAGAGCCCAACGTGCTGGGAAATGAGTCAGTCTGCAGACAGTTTTCTGAAAGGACAAGCTGGCACGGGGAAACCCAGCATGCAAACTACAGGTTGATCGAACCTAGAGGACAGCACTGGACCGGGCCCGAGACAGCCATGATTAATAAATATAAGACATCTTTCCTTTCACGAACCCGTGGGGGGGCTGCGCACGAACCGCTGTTTAAAAAGTAAATCGCTACAAAGAAAGATCTTGCAGGCGCCTGCCCCTGAGCAGCAGAATGAACATTCCCAAGGATCTGCCTGAAATTTTCTAGAAGGATCTTCAAAACTTCCTAGGAGAGAATGACGTGCTGGGGGGAAAATCTCCCCCCGAACTAAGCCCCGGGTTATTCTGAGTGTTCCAGCTGGAAAGGGAGCCCCTCCGGGACAGGGTTTCTTCCGCTGAGCTCACTGAACAAGCACGCATTTCTCATCTGCTCCGTCTGCTTTGGGAAGAGACACTCTCTCTCTCTCAGTGTAGGTCTTGGAGGGAGGGTGAGAACCACGCAGTGTTTCCACAGCTCACACTACTGCAGAGCATCTCTGTGCTTCCATCCTGTGGATATCGCCAGCCCATTACAAGACAGTCTTACTGGAGCACTACCAACCGCACAGCTGATGCCAGAGCCTGGATTTCTTTGGCCACCACGTTCAGAAGCAGCTTCCTCAGCAGAAAGCTCACAGATGTACCAGGCGTACTAGCCAACCAATGGAACTGGTTACGAGAGACCAGCACTTCCTAGCCTATGCTGAACGGAAAGCATCAGGCCCTGCTGGACATCCTCGAGGCGACCTTTTCTCAGTCTGGAAGATACTCACTCTTCTGTCTTTGCAACAGTGGGGAAAGAGCTTTGGCCCATGAGAAATGTACCTACCTGGTGCACCGTTTGTTTGCACGGTGGCTTTAACTAAATTCTCACACTCTGGACAACAGGACTTAACCTATCAGCTCCTTTCAGAGAGATGCACTGGCCTGAGCTGCTGCATGGGGTGCTTTCCACTTACTCTAGGACAGGCAAATCCTTCCTCAAAGCGACAACTCTTTCCACTCCTTCATCTCCCTTCCCTTCAGGCACCAAGAGGTGCACACGTCAGTTTCACAAATGCTCAGACTTGTAATCGTCTGTCCCCAAAGGTTATAGCCAAGACACTTCTCGATGGCTGTTGGTCGTTCCAACAATGCTACTCTGAAGATACCTTCCAAAATGTCGGCGATCACTGGGTCAGGTGAGCTGAAGTCTAGGCATCCATGTAGTCCAACAGAACATGCTGTCATGGTGACATGTTATTTACCCTGTTACTCTCCTGAAGGGGCTGCAGAACACTGGCTATCTCATCCCACTCAAAACAGTAGGCGTTAACGAGGACAGGTTCTAAGAGCTCTTGCTGTTCACAGCAGGAAGTAGTGGCCTGTACCAGACCGCCATGGAGGTCTTGCTCCTTGCAAAGAAACAAGCACCACCCATGCGGCACTGCCTGAGCCAGCGGCTACCACACAACAGCCCCCCGCCGGGGAACTCTCCTTTCCACAACAAGCCTTTGTGCTCTTGACCCCAAGAAACGAACTGCACTACAAATGGAACAAGCGCATGCTGGGACAACAGGAAGGCAATCGCGGTGCCAATTCCTTACCATGACCGTGGGGAGACCCAGTCTGCCCCTGGTGTTTGACGGACTGCACTCTAGACTTGCCAAGCACAGGACTCTGATCTTGGCCAGTCTGCTCTAAAGGGCTCCCGAGGGCACCGTCTTTCCTGACACGGCTTCCACCCTATCCTGTGAGCCACTCGATCCAAGGAAACAGCACGAAAAGGAGTCCGCCTTTGGTAATCCCTTCAGCGTTGCTAATGCAGGAGACAAGTGGCCCTGAGACTGTGTGTTTGGAAGAGATGTACATTCATCACAAAAAAGTTCCTCTGAAGTTTTAGAAGGTGGCCTGTCTTGCTCAACAGGCCCTGCAACGTTGGCCTCCTTCTTAAGTCACTCAAAACCGTCACCAAATATAGACTCTGGCCTTCTGGTATGCCTGTCAACCTGTCAGTTGAATATGTAGCATGTGACAATACAAGAGAGTAACGGGACAAGCGGGACAATGGCTCTTTGGTATTTAATCAAAAGAAAGCTCTACTAGGTGTTACTCCTCTGAAGCTATGGAGAAGCCTACGTAGAACGGCAGCTGTTATTCCAGCATGTCAGTGTTGGGCATTTCACACACTGAAGGCTCTAGGAGCAGACAGATTCTGCTCTCAGGAGGCAGGAAGGAGGCGTGAAGAACAGGGCCAGGCCTGTAGCACACAAGCTCAGGCTCTCACGCCACACTAGACAGTAAAAACAGCAGCTAAGGGAAAGTTATTTTTTCTTTGCAACTCTCATGGCCATTCTAACTGAACATTTTGAACAGAACTTTTAACTTGGCAGCAATACCCTTCATTCTATGAAACGCTAGGACTCTTTAAAAGACACCGCTAAGATTTCAAGACACTATTAAGACTATTAACTAGGCTTCATGCTATAAACATTCTCCTATTCCGTGGCGCACAGCAGAAAGACTCATCACGTTACCAATAAAAGGGCTCAGACTCCCATCGGCCACTGGGAGGTGAAAAGGCTTGGCTGGAAAGCAGACATGATTCCAAATGAAAACCCAGGGCAGAAGCAGCTCCAGTCCAGACAGTAAAACAGTAATAGCTTCATTGTAGGCAGCATCTGCGAGAGGTTTTTCTGATTTCCATCATACCCAATCCAGTTACTACTTAAAAATATAATTTGACAGCCTGACTTCAATGGGCATATTTACTACGCAGCTGGTCTTGACGACACGGCATTAATGAGCTTGTGACCGAGTTTTCATCCACCACCAGTAATACCCCACTTACATTCCTTAAAAATAGTGTCAAGTGAAACATCCCTGTAGAATTCTTCACAATTTGGTGAATGGCTGCACTATCCCTGTCCATAAACATGCTGTATACATTTCCTATATAAAAAATATTTTCACACGGTAAAATTGCATAATCACTAGAAGAGCCTGCAACTCGTTTCTTTTTTCTCGTTTCACAAGAAACTCAAGTTTTGGCAAAACTGCAAAGGGACAGAATTTCACCCTGCATTCCGAAAAGTCGGCAAGAATTTGGGTTTGGTTTCTACATAACGTCCTTGTCTTGGCTAGATAAAAATCGCAACCTGTGCTGTGCTGTGGGGCCAGAGGAAGCAGGAAACTAGAAAGGACCATGGGGTTGTTGCTGCATGAAGTGCAGGACAAAAGGAAGTAGCGACAGTATTTTGTTTGCAGCATTCCAGGGTGGTGTCTGTGGGGGGAGGGAAAGAGGAGGGGACAATAACCATTGCCCACAGAGGGGCACTGTGGAAATGCTCTGATAACCCATTCTAAGTTAGTCACGAAGAAGAGCATCTTGGCTGGGGAATCACCAGGAAAGCCCGCTCGGTCCAGCAGGCTCAGGTCACAGCCCCGAGAAAGATCATGCAATACTCAGTGTCTGCTTTTCATAATCCTCACCCCGTATCTCCCCCTTCCATTTACAAGCCACAGCCACAGTTAACTCTGCTGGAACACGGGGCTGGGGGAGATGGAGCCTGGAAGGGAGGGCTGAACGCACTGTGCACAAATGGGAGTCTGCCTCTTGGGAACACGTTCACATGTAATGCAGTACAGCTCCATCCCCCCCTCTGCCCTTTCCGCACAGAAGAAAGGGCCATTAGCTCAGCCAGCATGAGTTCCACAACCTGCCCCCTGCCCCTTTGTTTTATTCTATGAACAAAACAGACTGAGGACCAGGCTGCACAGACAGTACTGAACTAGGCTCTCCCAAGCCCCAAACTACAGCTTGACTTGCCTCTGTGCTCCCCGCCCGAAAACAGGAAACCGACTGATCCAGTTCTTTCAAGCCGCATGCTGTCCGAAGGGCAGGGGAGAAAATAGCACCCGCTGAGCCCCGGCCTTTCCCTCCCAATGGCTGGATGCAGATCGTGCACTTTAGCACAACAACGTAACCGTCTAGTCACAATACGCTGCATCGCTTGGCTCGCTGGCTCCCCAGCTTGCCCTCAACACAGCATGCTCAAGAGCTCTGGGGATGCTGCCGGCACTCTCAGGGCTTCCTAGCTGTCATCACGCACGCCAATCCTTGGCAGGGACCTGGCTCCACTCTGCTCTGTCCCTGGGGGAGACGGGACCGGGGAAGGGAAGGGAGGCTGGGGCCGCTTATGCTGTTGCAAAAGACATGCAGACATTTGTTGTTGTTGTTTCCTTTAAAAACGATCAAACGACTGTGAAACCACAACTGGCCCAGGCAGCTGTACGAGGTAACTATGGTTCAGTGGTGCTTTCTGGGTAACTTCCAGCTTAACTCAGCCTTGCCTATTTCTGTATCTGGAATATAAAAAGCCGCAGGTTGATGTTCTTGGCCGCCAGCAGTTTGTTACATTCCACAGAGTCGATGATGGGCAGCGGCACGTACTCCGTCTCATTGTTCTCATTCGTGAAGACGAAGTGATAGATCACAGGGTTGATTTTCACGTCGTCATAGGGCCCCTTCAGGAGCAGGAAGGAGCACTCCATGGGTGAGCTGACCTTGCTTTTCAGAATGAGCTGGAAGGAGAGGGTGCGTTTGCAGGACAGGTTGGGGTTGCGCTCCGAGTCGTTGACTCGGGCCTTTAACACCCAGGTCTGGTTGAGCACGGTGAACCTGGGCGTCTCGTAGTACAGGCGTGTGATGAAGTCATCCGTGCGGTAGGGACGGAACTGAACTTCTGCAACACAACAAAAGGGGGTGGGGGAGAAAACACAAACAATTAACCAGAGCAGCTGGCAGCTTGAACAATTGAACTCAAGTTACCTGTAGCTATTGTGCATGAGCTTTCTTGACATGGCATAAGGAGGCAACTGGGGCTGGGGGTGGCTACGCAAACCCAGCCAGTGGCAGGAGAAAGAGGACTTCATGGGAAGGAGCTCAATGCATTTTAATAGTCTACCAAAACCAGTAAAGTGCTTTTGAGATGCATAAATTTGAGGGGAGAGGAAGGAGGGGGGGGAAAAATACAAGGTTAATCAAGCTCCCTGAATACACCATCTGAGGAACTGCCCTGTGGGATCAGACCACCCCGGCCAGCATCCTCTGTCTGACGACGGCCAGACTCAGACGCTTGGGAGGAAGGCGGAAGTAACACCATTTGTACGGGGGTTGATCCTCAGTCTGTGACGGGGTCCAGCCTGGAGCCCTGAGGGTTATACCCTGGAGATAGCTGCGTGTTTGGTGTCGCTGTAGCTAGCCTGGGCGTCAGCGTCTAATCCTTTTCTGACCTCTTGGCCTTGGCAACCGCGAGTCCCACCCATCAGCAGGCTGTTGTGGAAAGAAGAACCTCCCTGGATTTGTCTCATGTTGCTGTTACGCGGGCCAGGAGAGGCCGACATTAGCTTGGGGAGGGGGAGCGGTGCACACAATCACACCCAACCAGCCCGACGCCTGAACAGACCTGCCCGCTGCCAACAACCCACGGTACGGTGGCTGGGAAGCCTGCCATCAGGAAGGGCAAGCAGGACGGGCTCTTGCCACTTGTCTCCTTGTGACCTATTGCTGGAGAATGAGCAGGAAGAAGGGGCAACCAGCATCTGGTGAGGTCAGGGTCGTGGGAAGTGGTGGAGACCGTGGGCGGGCCCCAGCTGAGGCCTGGAGTGCCCAAAAAGAAGCACCACACGCAGACAGACAAGAGTTCAGATAAGAAAGCAGGTTTTATTGGGATTGCGCGTACACTTCGGTGCTCCAGGTGCAAAGGCACTTATGCATCACCCCAGTACAAACCACAGAACAGATCTTCACGCTTCAACAACGGTACAGAAAATCCTGGGTTCAGATACATAAAGAAACGTAACAGCACATTGGGTAGCAGCCGTCCGAGTTCACTCTTACAGACGTGCTAGCGGGTCTATTCCCAGCCCCCTTTTCAAGGCACGGTCTGCTGCAGTCCAATAACCCCTCTGGCAGCAGGCTCCACAGCACACCGACAGTCAAATCTGCCACTTCGGAGCAAGCCCAGAGCATCCGTGTTTTAAGTCTTTACAGTCTAAAGCATGAAAGCTCACACCAGAACTAGGAGCAATGAACCTTAAGGTGCATGTCACACGGGCTTACATAGTCTTCAGCATTTCCAGAAGTTAGGGAAGCTCAGCGGGCAACACCTGGACAAAGGAGGCGACCAGTTATTCAAGCTCCACAGCATTTGTAACTCAGCTCTCTGCTGTACCCCATCATTTCACTACAGACCCCAACAACACAAGTGCTCAGAGTCCAGCTGCATCTTCAGGGATCGAGCAGCATTATTTCTAGCACACCTCTGTACTCAGGGCGGACAGTTTCCTGGCAAGTCAACGTGTTAGGCACAGGGCGGTGGGCCACGGCTAGCACAGAGCAGAGATCTGCAGCAGAATGCTACTGCTTTGCCCTGCTCTCAAAGGTGTCCCCCCGAGCTAACACCTTCCAAGGGCTGGGCCTGGAGAGCAGCAGCAGGGCAAACCACAGGCCGTCTCACTGCCTAGACAACTGTGCTCGTACTGCAGAGGCTGCCATGCTGCGCTAAGGAACAGACTACTTACCTGTGCTTGTTGGCAGCAATGGACTTAAGGTGGGGGGAAAAAAACCAGGATCTAGGCCAATGGGATCGGCTCAGATGCCTGCTTCCTCTTCCCCCAGACCGAGCTCCTAGCACAACCTATTTGCCACACACCAGCCTAAATGACTGTCACTAAGGAGCCAACTCCAGATTTAAAAAGCCAAGTAATCGATGCAACAGGATGCTGGAGAGGCTATCACAGCAGCTACAAAACCGCTGCTTACCTCCCATGGGACAGGCCAGTCCTTGAACAGTATGAAATTATCACATACTTCCGCCTTCTGGAACTGCAGAGCATCTACCGCTCCTCTGAGCGGAGGAGGAAAGCCAGCTGAGACCAGATCTGCCCTCCCTGCTCGGCCGATAAGGAAATGTGTTTTCCCCCCACCCACGCCTTTCCCTCTCCAAGAGAATCCAGACTTTCCTTCAGCACTTCCCATCCATGCTATCTGTCTGCAAGTGCCTCAAGCACAAATAAATCTGAAACATTTAGCACGGACGTGCCAGTAACATCACCAGTGTCTTTTATGGCATTGTTCGTTCATTCGAAGGTCACTTTTACCCCTCTTTCCCCCTCCTCACTCCTGCACCTTGCCAGACAAGGCAGACAATAGGTAGCTGTGCACTGGGGAAAAGCAAGAACAAGAGGCACTCAAATGCAAGAAGTTACTCCGTATCGCTGAGCACGCTCTCCGGAAGACACTCACACAACAAACAGCACAGAGACCCAGTGCAAGATTAAAAAAGCTTGCTGAATAGCTCACCAAGTGCAAATGGAATGTGAAAAGCTGTAATTCCCATTCCACGGGACCAGGAGACCTATCATGTAGGGCCAGCACAGGTGTTACTTGGTTAACAACACACTGGATTCCACTTGGAAGGGGAGATCAGATGACACACAAAGGTTTTGTTAGCTGGATGTTGTCAAATTTCATTTTCACTTGCAGTAAAACAAAGAACATCCCAGGTAATCCTGGTTTAAAATTCTTATTACTCTGGTCGTGTGCAGCAATCCGGCGGATGCAACTACAGCACCTTACCTGCAGCTAGAAGGGGATCTTCCTCCATGCTCAACACGCACACGGCTCCATGGATTAGTAATCAAGGGGAGCAGAGCCATGAGAACCAAGGCCGGCTGCCACCCCGAGACCAGGCACACCGCCTCTGAAACAGCTCCAGTTTTCACCAGTCCGAGGTCCTGGAATACTGCATTCACCTCCCGAATCAAAGTCCCACCTGGCGCCGGGACCATGAAATCTACCGCCGCTGAGCCAACTCTTAACCTTTGTGACTACGCCTCCATCGCCACCCGGCACCAAGAAGGGAACCCGGACACGAGCTAACCCAAGTGCCAAGCAGTCAGGGAAGGTTTCTCGGAGAGCGCTGCTGGGACAGACGCACTGCAGCTACCGGCTGCCCAGCACAGTCCAGCTCTTCCGATCTACACCGGCACTGTACGTTACATAAGAAAACAGGCTTCATCAGTAGGTAAATGACACTGGTGCCAACAGGAATGCAGTGAAAATGGAGGGAGAAGGCAGTTCTTGCCCAGGACCCCATCTGAGTGATTACCTGTATAGCCAATCTTCTCAAAGCTGAGCAGGCTGAAGATGCTGTTGTACAGCTGCATTTCTTTTTTATGGGTTTGGTCCATTTCATCCAGAATCTCCATCAGCTCATTCCCAGTCTTTGTGGGGTGCGTGCACTCCGTTTCGTGAACGGTCAGCTCGTGGTACGGCCCCTGCCAGGGGCACCCGATGCGCTTGTATTTGCACTGGGTCACCCTGTCAGGAAGAAAGCACAAAGAGGAGAGGGTTGGCTGCTCTGTGGACGGATGCCGCGCCACACAATGAGCTGCGCGGAGAGTAAATGACGTCGCACGAGTGAAAGAGACTTACTGTCTGATCACAATGCAGCCTCCAAGCAAATCCCAACCACCCCGGTGGAACAGTAACTACCTCATCGGCTGTTGGCATTCATCACTAATCCTCTAGGCATCGGCATCCCAGAACCTTCCTCCCTGCCAGGAGGGTTAAGCTGCGCGGGGTGATGGGAAGGGGCCATTTTACCCGAATGCATGCACGCAGCCCGAATTCGTTTGAGAGATTTCACTTGTGGGCATGCTGTAACTGGATCTTCTGCAGCACCTGACCTGCCGCGGTCCAGCTAGAGGGCTCTGCCTGAAAGAAGCACCCCCAGAGTTCTGGCTGCTCAGAACTATGTGAGATAAGGAGCGAGGGAGGGTGTGCGTGACAGGCAGGACAATTCGCTGCCCTGCAGGACGTTGCGGGGATGGCTGGGGGAGACAGCAAGCGTCTGCAAGCCTGCTGGGTCTCAGTGCTGCTTTACCATGCGACAGAAGAAGAGCAACCTGCGGCCCAGCCAGCCACAACTTCGCTTTCCTGCCTCGCCAGCGTGACCGCAGCCAGACCACAGCAAACTTCAGAAGAGGGAACCTGCTCAGAGGTTCGCCCCCAGCTGCACCCCAGTGGCTCAATGCACACGATCCCCCTGGTTTAGATACCACAGCGCCAGTGCTCCCACAGCCTCTTTTCTGAGGACCCTCTGCAGCCCACCTACCACCTCTCGCTAGTCGGGTGTTATCGTGTCCTCTCACCCAATCTCATCTCACTTGCTGCCTGTGCTCCCAATCTCCCTGGCTCTCAGTTTCCTGCCTCCTCTGGGGTTGTGCTTTCTGTCGACTTGGGGCCGCCTACATCAATGTGGCCCACAGGAAGAGGGTCTACAGCACTGGAGCAAATGCCGTTTTCTGGGGCAAAGAAATCCTCACTGAAGATTTTAAAGCCATCCGGAGGCGAGTGAGACATCTCAAACCCACCTCAGCTGTGAGCAAGGGAGGGTCCAGGCACATTTCAGCCTGAGTTACCGTGCTGGGGACTCACTGGGACGAGGCAATTCTTGCTGTTTTACCAGCTCTGGAAGGCTGTTTTCCCGCAGAAGACCACTGACCACACAGTTCCTTCCTCCTGCCTTGTGCTGCTTCCACAGCAGGGGTTACTAGATACTATGGCAGGGGAAGCCAGCCGTTCAAGAAGGGTGTTCCGACTCCCTCCACGGCAGCGTCTCTCCGAAAGGCCAGGAGGAAGCTACCAATGACTGGTTCCGTTAAGGGTTCGCTTGGTCTTCCTGAAGTAGAATGCTGTTCCCATAGCACGGAACGGTGCATGTCTGACAAACCCCATTGCTTCCCCTCTGCCCTGGGAGCAGCAGGTGCAGCTAACACCCCTGCCAGAACCTCACACTGCAGCTTAGTCTGGGTCAGCAGCGTTCCCAATCCCGGGTCAGAAGCGCCATCAAAAATTCACGCTCCAGCTAAGCCAGCTCTTTCCTCCCACCCTCTTCCTGGCGCTGCCGGCTCTGCTTCAGACAGCGCCGTCCGTCTGAGGAGCAGCCGCCGAAGCCCAGCCCAGAGGAGAAAACGGCAAGGAGCTAAGATGGGGTTGCCCTTGGAGGAGTTAGAAAAGCCCCTCGTGCCTCACCGAACGGAAGGGGAGACGGTTTACCTGTCCTGGCACTCCTCTTTCTGGTGTCTCTCCAGGAGGGAGCGAGGGAACTGCCGCATGCAGAAGCCACACTCTGAGGGCAGCTCGCTCACAGCTTTTTCCACAGCCAGGTTTCGGCAGCACAGGCTCTTACTGATTTCACAGCGGCAGTTGGGGCACGTAGCCTGTTCCTCCTTCAGCCGGGCATCTGCTAGTAGGTGGATAAAACAGCCAGCGCACATCAAGTGACCGTTAGTACACTGTGGAGAAGGAAAGGGAAATGGAGCTTCAAAGAAATTGCGGGAACAGCCATCCCTGAGGCACACCCCCTTACGCAGCTGTCTCGCCCGCGGACACGTTAGACAAGGACTTTTTTTTTTTCTTTTTTTCTTTTTTTAATATGTACAACTAAGCCACAGGCATCAGGTAAACTAGGAACAGACCATCCCCTTGCATTAACATTGCAACGTTTCGTCTTTGAGGGACACGGAAACTGCATCCCACACAGCCCGCTGCCCTCTGCAGCCCATGCTGCCAACGTGCCCAAACTCTGCCAAAGGTCAGAAGCCAGCGAGTAGAACACCTTTTGCCTGACTCGCCCCCACCTGGGCCTCAAGCCACATGACTCAGGAGGGGATGGACGGGTGCTTTAAAGTGCTACATGGCTGCTGCTTCTTTTGCTAGAATACAGACTAACACGGCCGCCTCCGTTACGTCTGACCCAGAGGTGCTAGGACTCCGGTGCTGTCCACCCGCCTGAGGACAAGAGACAGACGGTTGGGGTCAAATGCCACGCCTGGGCTCAGACACTCCTGCAGCCCCGCTCTCGTTTTGTTTAAGCAGGGATGGAGCGAGGTTTAAAGGGACGGCTCAGCTTCAAACAGGGACAATCTCTGACTGACTAGCCAAGGAACCACCAGGCTGGAACAGGCACATGGCACCCAGCAACTGGCCAGCCTGACGCTGCTGTTTTACAGGCGCTACGGCACTCCCTCTGCCTCCTGGCGGGAGAGAGACGGGAGGGTGGGTGGGTGACAGCCTCGCAGTGACACCCCCACGCCAACGGAGACAGCACAGCACAAAGAACGGGCACGACAGCTCCTTTCGGGGCAGACCGTTTCACCCTCCACTCAAAACGTAGACAAGCGCCACTCCCGACTCTCACCTCTACGCCGCACGCTCAAGCGGCGGCCGTTTCTGAGCCCTACGAGACAGGGGAGGGCTCTGGAAGACTCGGCTACTGAAGCCTGTTAGCAGGGGACTCCGTTACGCTCCGAACGCTTTCCTGTACACTGCGGCTCTGCTAAGCCAAGAGACAACCCTTTTCAGCAGTCAGTTGACCGCTGCGCGAAAGACACCTTCGCTGCTCGCGTCGACGGGACGAAGCGGTTTTCAACACCTTGACAAAAAGTGTTTTTCAAGGTTAAGCTTCTCGAGCCTGAGCCCACAGGCAGCCCCTCTGAAACACCCTCCCTTCCCCACGCTGAGAGGAAAGCGAACGCCCCGGATCGAGCCAGGCTCTTCAGCAGCTGTTGTGCTAGTCACACACAGCACCAGAACGCCGAGCCGCAGCTTAAAAGTAAAAGCTGCCCAGGCCTTGCTGCCTGAAGCTGGAGAGATGTGCCTTGGCCAGTAACACTGAGCCCCTTACACCCCACGGGGGGATGGCAACATCCCGAAAGCACCACCACAAGCCACCTAACCGTGCAATCCTGACCTCCCCTGGCCCAAAGCGGGAAGGCCGTACAGCCAACTGCTGGGTCTAGCGTAGGGCAGAGTCCGAGCAGAGCCCATAAAAAAAACGTGTCTATTACAATAAATCATCCAAAAGCTGGTGGCCTCTTAATGTCTTAGCTGGCAAGGTGAACCAATTCTCCACCTCAGCCTGCAGCTCAGAGCGAGAACGTGCTAACCAACACGCAGGAGCACCCTTCTATCCTGGCCCAGGGAGGACAGCCTGTTCTGAGGACAGCCGTGCTCCAACACCACTTACTCGGTCTCTGAAGAGCACAGTTTCCAAGTACACACGTACATTTATACTAGCACGTGCCATTGCTCTATGTGGTGGCAAATCCGACTGAGCATATCATCGGCACCATGCTACCCTGGAAATCAAACTGGGCCTTAGCCTGTAGCAGGGCCCGCTTAGTCAGCTCTTCTGCAAGCTGAAAAGTCCCATCTTATTAATCTCGCCTCAGAAGGCTGCCATCCCTTGTCCCTAATTGTCTTTCCCCTTTTCTGAACCTTTTCCAATTCTACTCTCTCTCTCTCAGATGAGGTGACCACATCTGCACGTGGCATTCAAGGTGCGGGTGAACCATGGATTTATGGGGAGCCAGTATGATATCGGCTGCCTTATTCTTGATCATTTTGCTCAACAAGTCCCAGCATTTTGTTTGCTCTTCTGACTGCCGCTGACCACTGAGGGGATGTTTTCAGAGAACCACCCACAATGATTCCAAGATCTCGCCAGTGAGAATAGCCAATTTAGCCCCCCTTGGTTTTAGAAGTAGAGTTGGAATTATTTTTCCAACATGCATTACTTTGCATTTTCCAACACCGAACGCCATCTGCCATTCTGTTGCCCTGTCACCCAGTACCAAGAGATCCTTTTGTGGCTCTTTGCAGTCTTCTTGGGACCTCCCTATCTTGGAGTAGGTTTGCTTCGCCTGACTGCCCCTTTCTCCAGATCATTTATGAGCACGCTGAAAACCACAGGTCCTAGTACAGACCTCTGCGGAGACACCACTATTCACCTCTCTCCATTCTGAAAACTGACCATTTATCCGACCCTGTATTTCACATCTTTTAACCAGTTACAAATCCACCAAAGGACCTTCCCTCTTATCCTAGGACAACATACGTTGCTTACGAACCTTTGGTGAGGGACCCTGTCAAAGGCTTTCTGAAAATCTAAGTACACTAAATTCATTAGATCCCAAGTCCTCATGCTTGTTGATCCCCTCAAAGAACTATAGTGGATTGGTGAGACGTGATTTTTTTTCCCTTTCAAAAAATCACACTGACTCTTCCCCAACAAATTACATCTATGTGTCTGGCAATTCCACTTGTCTATACTTTCAACCAGTTTGCCCAGTACTGAAGTTAGGCTTACTGGCCTAAAATTGCCAGGATCACCTCTGAAGCCCCTTTTAAAAATCTGCCATCACATTGGCTGCCCTCCAGTCAATTGGTACAGAAGCTGATTTAAAGGGTAGGTTACAAACTGCAGTATGATTAATTCGATCCATTTTCAGAGACACGCTGAAGCAGGCTATGCTGGCAACAATACCTATGCTTCAACTTTCCACCACAAAATTGAAATGAACACCAGTTAGAAGATTAGCGGAAATCAGTACAGACAGCTTCTTTCTAAGAGAGAAGTAAAATAAAAACCGCTACCACCCTAGAACAGGTAGGGTGTACTGGAGCCACTCTGTAGCTCCAGAAGTCAAACAGCCAGATGAAGGCAATACTCATGAAACAAGGAGACTCCAGCGTTCCCCTTTGGTAGGCGCTAGGATTTCCCAATAGCATGTGTTTGCCAACAGAAACGAAGACCCTTCTTGCCACCACAGGACTTTTCTAGGCAAGTTCCTGCTGGCTCTTTCCTTCCTCTTTGCCTTATAGAGGAAAAACTTATTCATAAAAACCAAATTGTACCCAGCCCAAGACCATTAAAAAGCCTCAGGCCACATGCAGTGCTCACTGGCACAATGAAGAGGAACAAACATCCCTGCACCTCGCCGGGGCACAAACCTATTCGAACAGGGCCACTGAGACGCAGAGAAATTCTATTTGAGCAAGTCCTAGTGTAAAATTCCTTAGACTAACGGAGCGCTGTCCAGCTGATCCGGGCTGGCACTCGGAAGACAAAGCTCTGGTGAGCAGCACTGTCAAGTACGACGTGAAATGGAAAAGCTGCTGTGAAGCAACTATTCCCCCGCTGTGCAACAACACTAAAGGAAAAAAAAAAACAGGATCCAAAGTCAGATGATGCTGCACTAGTAAAGAGATTGACTCCGTGCTAGGGCTGCCAGTCAGCTGCCATGTGCTATTCTCTGTTTTCCTTCCTAAGTCACGCTTCCTTTGAGAGATTTACCCCACGTGCAAAGCTATTTCAGACCGGCCTCGCGCACACAGCACTATGGCTAGGAAAGCTGCCAGCCGCCTCCTGTTTCCAGAGTGAGTTCTCACCCATTCCTTCCTCTTATGTATGATTTATTATGTAATGGGCACCTCGACTCAACGCCACCCCCTGAGATCTGGCCTTAGTATGCTGGGCTCAGCAAAGACGGAATAAAATATTGTCCCTAATGAAAACAGACATGTCAGATGTGGAGTCAAGGAGGGGGCACAGCTCATAAGCAGAGAGAGCAGGGTAACAGTTACAGGGCAGGTTAGTGCCATGATTTAGTTTTATAGACGAATGAGTGGGCTTCATTTAATCCTCCACGTTTATTCTATTAACTGTACTGCAAGGGGGTCGGGGGAGGAGGGAAGCCGCTGGCGACCACCACGAAGGCAGAAAGAGGGGGGCACTGAGATGAGTTATGGACAGAGGGGCCCCACACCACGCAAGTGGAATGAGACCCAAAGGAGCAGGTCAGAGCACGCAGAAGGGAAAGACCATCCCTGGGGCAATACTACAGCAAGGAGACCCTGAAGCGCCACAGCTGTTCTCACGACTGGCAAAGCCCTGACTCTCTCCCAAAACAAAGCCAGCAACTAGCAATCCAAGGTCCCAGACACACAGAACTGGTTTCTCCGCGGCATGCAGCACTCAAGGTAAAGGACTAGACTGACTGCACCCCAGTCAGGCCGTGGGAGCTTGGATTCAGCAGGCTGGCAGTTTAATCCCGTGTAGCAGGGCAGTTCCACCCTTACCTACCGCCTACCCGCGGTCCAAGGAGGAGAGAACGACACCCAGATAATTGGTCCAGGGAGGAGAGAACGACACCCAGATAATTGGTCCAGGGAGGAGAGAACGACACCCAGATAATTGGTCCAGGGTGGGGTGGGGAAGAGGCTTGTTTTAACAGGTGTGTAAATAATCAAATTACCAGCAGCATCAACAGCCTTGCAGCCTGACAGCCCAACACCCAATTCCACACCCGCAAGTCTTTGCCTTGTGGTGTCACTTTGAAACTCACTCAGCTTCTTGAATTTCATTCTGCAGCTGCCTCCAATGTCAGGAAAACAATAATGCAGGGAACAATGGCATAATCAAACCAACTGTGATTAGTGGGCAGCTTCCTTATCCTGGCTTCTTTAAAGCTGTCATGCAGGAAGGTGCGGAAACCAATGGCTTGGTCACTCCGCCCTCCCCAGCAAAGCATCCCAATCCCTAGCAACAGGTCAATTTTAAAACCTGCCCCACCCTGTTTCGCACCACTGCGCTTGGAAGGACAAGCAACCCACCTGCTGGCACTGAGCACGTGGCCAAATATTAACCCCCAGGTTGTCTGCCTCTGGCCAGGTTTCCAAGCCTAGAGCATCTGGACTCTCTGAGGATGGCACTCTCTCTCTCTCTACAATTGCGACTAGCATGCCGAGGAGGAAATCACTGTTTCTGCACTAAATTCAGTTGCCAATTTACCTTTGAAGGTCATTTCTCCTGAATGCTGAGCCTTGCACAACAGCAGGTCAGTTTTGCATCAGGTCTTAACACGCCCTCTCTCCTCTTCCTTAATGTACAGGCCTCTGCTTCAAAGAGGTTTTAAGCACTTGTTCCAATTTCAAAGTAACCTTGAAATACAGCTGGTGTTTGTGCTCGGTTTGCTCCTTTGCCCTATATTAAAGGCTAACATGGAAAGCTTTTCAGCACATTTTGTACATCAACAATATCGGGAATTCCCATTTTCTCTAATCTGCCAGACCACAGTGGATTGACTTTAATCAAGGTGATTTAAATAAGCAATTCAATCTGGGATTTAATCACCAATCCTCAATTTAAATGTCCACTTTAATTAATTTTCCCATTTGCACTTCAGCTATTTTCTAAAGAAAGGTGTATTCTCACTGGCTGACATGCCATTAAGCCATGTTTATTTCACAACTAAATAGAGCCTTTATATTAGATTTAGTATTACCAGGAAGAATACATTAAAACTATATATTTAAGAAGTTCAGTAGCTTAATATTTTCATATTAGCCAACTGTACATTTTAGTATGTTAGAAAATGGTGAATAATGTAATACTTATTAACTAGATAAGTCACTTTTTGCTCTTGATTTTTGTTAAGCTCCGTTAGGGTGGTAACTAGAGTTTAAGTAAACACACAAAAGGTTATTTTTGTTAAATGTATGACTTTGCTGTATTTATAAAGTTTGACTTCAAGAGTTACAGATTCCCCCCAAATTCTTTAAATAGAAAAGCAGCCTTTAACTCAAAGTTTTTGATAGAGGTTTACAGATTAGCATATTCATTAATTAAACTGTTTCACAATTTAACTGTTTTATTATAAATATGATCCTTAAAGTATTCAGATGTCTGAACAGGTTTATTTTCCAAAAGAAAAACTTACAATTTAAACAACCCATTCTGATTTACATTTTTGAAAAAAATCAGGTTCTATATATTTACCTATTTTAAAAAATCCATTTTGATTCAACCTGCTCCAAACAGTCTTTAGCCAAAATGTTGAAGGAAGCTTTCTCAGCACTCAGAAAGGACAGTGGTTTTGAATCATTCACAAAGAGCTCTTCTCCCTAGGGTTTTGGGATTTTTTAAGGTGTAAACTGCCTGACTTAAACCACACATTTCTCTTATCGTTACGCTGACTTCGGTCTCACCACGTGCTCACCCTTATTCCAGTTCTCTAGTCTGCCAGCAAAGCCAGGGAAACCAAAGCCAAGTGCTGATATGTTTAAAACAGAGAGATGAGAAAAGGATCATGGGAAACCTCAGAGAAAGCTAACCAAGTGAAGCAAAGGCACAACACAATGCAAAACAAAGCTCAATATTAATAAATGCAAAGCAATGCACCCTGGAGTGGAAAAAGTCCAATTAATCACATAACTTAGAGGTTCCACGCTAGCAACCAACTCCAATGGGTGGAGCGAACATTCCTTCTGCACATGGACAATCTGTGGAAGGAGATGGGCCAAGGAGGCTCTGAGGTGCAGGCTCTGGAGTGGGGCTGCAGAAGGAGGAATTAGGGTTCAAGGGGGTGAGGGCTGTGGATGAGGGGGGTTTGCAGTAAGGGAGGGTTTTACATCAGGCTCTTGTTTTCATCCCCGCAGTTAGCAGGGCTCCCTCCGTCCAATGTTACCCAAAGCAACCAAAATTTCCATTATGTTCATATGCAAAAAACCCCTTTTGGCCCATGTAAGGAAATAGGTCTGATAATGTTTTTACATTCCACAATCGGTACACAAATGTGACTACACAGACAAAGAGTAACTGATGACAACATTTTTAATGTGATGGATAAGCCCGAGACAGCAGATGATCACGCTGTCCCCCGCCCCATGAAGTTTCACGGCCGCCCCCCATTCTGTGCACCCCCAGACTAGGCCAAGAGCTCTTGTGGGGAGCAAGTTTTCCCATACCTGCCTCACAGGAACTTTCTTGCTCCTTCCTCTGTAGCATCTGCTGCTCAGCACTGTCAGACGTATCCTGAGCTACATGGCCTCAAGTCTCACCCCGTCTGGCAACACCTATGTTCCTAAGAAGGCAACTCCAGCCAGTCTTCCCATGCCACAGATCAGAGAGGAAAATACCCTGGTTTTGGCAAGCTACGTGTGGATTCACTGAGACAGAAAAACATGTTTCATGGGTCTCTGCAGCTCCCCTGCGTTCAGAGACAGGCTTGTGCAATTTAACACAGCTTCCGGCTTTCTTTAAAAGCAGGGTAGCATTGTGACCTATACCCACTCCCGTGATTTTCTCAGTGAACGCTGTCCGAGCGGGAACAGCGAGGTCGTTGCTCTAGTCCATTAGGAATTCTACCCTGCAGCACTCCTAGGCTGGGAAACCCGGTCTGGAGGCGGGGGGTGGCACTGCTTTGTTCTGCCTGGCATCACCCCTCTGTCTGTGACCGCCAATTAAAGGTTGCCGCGTAAGAAAGACAAAAAGGCCACCCAGGTGCAGAAGTTAGAGCCCCAAGCACAGAGCAATGAGAAGACCTGTGGCACCTTATAGGCTAACAGATATTTTGGAGCGTGAGCTTTGGTGGGCAAAGACCCGTTTCATCAAATGTATCTCTGGGTCTTTGCCCACCAAAGCTCATGCTCCAAAATACCTGTTAGTCTACAAGGTGCCACAGGACTTCTTGTTGTTCTCGAAGATACAAACACGGCTCCCTCTCCGCTACGTGCCACCAAGCACAGAGCACTCCAAACGCGCAAACGTCCCACAAATGGAGAAAGATCAAAGCAGAAAGTAGCTCTGTGTCTTATACATCTCCCTATGCTCCGAGTAAGGGCCCTGCTGTACCATGGCTGTGGAGCCATTGGATAACAGGGAGACCTCAGCGCTCCCTCCGCAAACCCAGCCTGACAAGTAGTAATGAGGTGAGTCACTCGGACCTGCTCCAACAGGGGTAAGCCACAGAGATTACTCCTGACCCCATCCAACAGGGTTCTCTGCCCTGCTGATGTACCTAGCAACAGACAAAGTATGAGAACCTGAAAGGACTCCACACAACCTTTTCTAGATCCTTGTAGCTATGAGGCACAGCCGGTTGGCCCCATAGGCCTCTGGGAGAGACCTGATGATCCAGAGGAGTCAGTCACATTTGACGTGTGGTCTCCCAAAGGAGCCTCCCCATGCCCTGGGCCTGTCCCCGGCCGCCCATGCACAGCAGTGTGATCAAGGGGCAGGCAGGTCTGTGGCAACGGAGGGGGTAGGTTTGACAGACCCCCTGGAAGAAAGCCCAGCTCTGGCAGAGCAGTCTCTTCAGGAGGACGTCGGGATCTGGAACTCCTTGCAAGGAGCATCCAGAATGAGCCAAGCCTGCCTGCTCCGGACAAAAGCTGAAGACGTCTTTTGGGAACAAAAAAACACGCCAATCCTCAGACCAGCTGGTGCGGAACCAAGTGTTCACAGCAAGCAGAGTCCATAGACAGTCAGACGCGGCACGCCCATTGAAATGCGCACTCTGCCGAGAGCAAACAGCTTACACCCCGCGTGTCTACAAACACCACCAGCTCCAACCGTCGCATTCCAAGAGCATCCCCTCTTTCCTCAACCTCCAGGCACCAACAGCCGGCGTCTGGCAGACAGGCTGTTGATACAGGAAGACTTCATGCAGCCAGTAAGAAATCTATCCTCCGCCAGGTCATGCAGTCTGGACGTTAATTGAAACGAGCCCAACAAAGCACTTCCCACTGATCGCTCAGGTTGTGGGGCTCATGTAGACGAATAATGTGAACTGATTCAGAACATGGGCTCTCGCTACGAACCCAGAAGAGCTGCTTTGGATTCCACACCAGGGCAAACTCCCCACACTGTGCGCACATCAGGTGATCTCAAGTCAGGGGAGCTTCTCTCCCACTTTCCAGGGGAAAGCTCACAACCCACGAGATGGTGACAGTCCTGTGAATCCCAGCACACCTTTTCACTCCACACCAGCAGCTCCAACAGCACAGCACAGAGAGTCCCAAGCAGGATCCTGCCCTCCACCCAGGTGCCACAAACACTGGGGATTATGGAGCAGTCTGCAAACTTCAGGCATCTCAAAAATGACAAGGAGTTGGGTAACTCTCAGAGGACCAGCCTCTATTCCCTCTGAGAGCTGAAGCAGAAACCTGCAAGCAGGGGCTGTGCCCTGCAGAAGGGTTAGCACACAAGACCTAGAAAGAAATTTCCCAAAAGCCTGGAAAGCATCAAACCTCAGAACATGCTTGACTTTTTTTTACAGCTGTGAAAAAGACAAGCACGCAGCAGATCAGTGACCCAGTACCATTCATTAGGCAGGGCACAACAGCAAGGGCAGTAGCAACACAATTTATAGGAACAACAAAACCACAGGCCCAGGCGGGGAAGCCGGAATCTAGGTAAACCAGCACGCCGAGTCAAACGCGAGCCCAGCCCTGTGAATAATGTGATTATTGGCTGCAAAAATAGCCACCTCACTCCTCCACTCCCCTTTTAAATACTCACTGCCTAAACATACTGCAGCCTCTACGCATCATGCTTCGGAAAGAGTCCGGCACATTTGCTTGCATAAAGCAACCCTTGAAACATCAACCAGACTGCACCTCACCTTATCCGTATGGGCTGCAGACAGCTTTAAACAGCTATGACCAAGGGCAGGTTAAGCATTGGCCAGAGCATTTCAGCATAATCAACCTAACACCCTTCTCCATTACTAAATGCAGGGCTGGGGCAAGGGTTAGTGACTGGCAAAAGGAATGAAGATTATCACATTTAAAGTTACACTTGCTTTGCCCGAAAGAGTGAAGGGAAACCTGAGTTGTAGTGCTGGACAAACAGCAACAAGGAAAACCCTCAAATACCTCCTGTTCCAAAGCCCCAGACAGATGCTGACCACCCTCAGTTCTGGACACCAATAGCCAGAGGCGTTCCTGAGCCGCTATCGGGTAACACCCAGCTCTCAAAAGCACCCAGCTCTCTCCCCTCCCCCAACAGCTGGGGCACTTACGGGAAACCAGTATGTGCAGCAAAATGCATTTACATCAGGGATGCTGTACTCAACTGGCGGTAGGGTCAGGGTTGCACCGTTCATTGACTGAGCTGTGAAGCCACCAGGCCTTCCATGTGACTAAAGAGAGAAACAAATGGGTCTAATCACTCCTTGATGAGGGCCCAACCCAAACTGCCCAACAGCTCGCCAGCAGGCGCCCACGGCCAAAGATTACAGCACACCGGTGGGCGAGCAGAGCTGGTTAAGAACCAGCTCGGTAACAGCAAGGACTGCGGCGGTCAGAAGCCAAGGAGAGTTAAGCTCCATTGCATTTCAATGGGAACCGAGTGCCTAACTCCCCAAGCGTGAGAGTTAACTGGTGACGAGCCCAGAGGGGAAGATGAGCACATGTAGTTACCTGAAGGGCGCAACCCCCACAGAAGGGGAGAGGCTGCAGCTGGTGGTGAGCTCCCAGCAGACAGCAGGCACCTCGTGAGAGTTATTTGGAGAAACACCCAGAAGCACTCTCAATGGTTCAAGTACCCACATCAGCGGGACCACTGCCCTACCCTCCTATCAGGGAGCACCAGCTGCAGGAAGGGGGCAGACCCCACCCATTCAGCAGCACCTGCGGCCAAAGCCACAAAGGGAGAAAAGCGCCTCAGGGCGCAGTAAGTACCCTTTCCGCCGCAGATGGGACGCGGCTGCTCTGCCTGAGGGAGGTGAGATCCACCAGGAGCATCCTGGTTTGGGTCCAGACCATCGGCCTCAGAGCGGTGAGCTCAGGTGTTTGGTAGCAGAGATGAGGAGCAGTGGTTGCACACGCACAGGAGGAAGTAAACCCAGGGAACCCCCTGCTAGAGCAGACCACAACAGGGACTGCACTCTGGGCCCCGGCTACACTAGCTGCTTGGTGGCTCTCCCCTCAGCCCAGAGCCAGCACATGCTGCTGTCAGAGTCCTGCAGGTTGGACCACATACAGCTGAAGCGGTGAGTGAGCCAGGGGGCCTCTAGCCCAGAGCCCGTGCCCTCAGCCCCAGGCAGAGATACTGAACTTTCAGGCACAAGGGAAAGGAGGACAATTCCCCATGTATATGGATGGCTTTGCTGTTAGTGCGATGCATGGAGACCCTGCCCAACTACGACTCAAACACACAGCAACTCCACTGTGTACTCAGCAGCTGGAGACAGCAGGTACGTTCAGAAGACAAAGCAGCATGTGTGGGGCTGGCCCCTTGCAGCAATCCTTTACACCCCAAACATCGGACAGGGTGGGCAGGACAGTTCAGCCAAGAGTGGAGTCCCTCCGCAGCTGCACTGGTGTTAACCAGGGCAGCCAAAGTTCTCTGTGAAGCTGTTAGCACAAACCCCCGCTCTTAGCAACTCTTTGGGGGAGTGGAGCACCCGTCAGTGACTAGCTTTAATAGCATTTACTCAGTGCGGAGATGCAACTGGGCTTTGTAAGTAGTAAGAAGCCTTTATTAGATGTAGGGGAAAGTTTGGGAGGTGCTGTACTTTTCACGGACGGGGGTTTACAGGCTAGCACGAGGACAGAATGGCAGGGTACCAGCAGGAACCTGTAATATACACAAGATGGGCTGTTTCGTTTCCAAGGATGTTTATTGCACACATAATGGCTTGCAGGCCTGACCCCATGTCAAAAAAATGTAACCTGCGGGTCAGCAAGAGCCATTTGCACAAGTGTTTGCTTTCACACACAGTTCCTTGGTGCTGCTCTCTCAGCAGGGCAAGGTACCTTTCAGAGAGCTTGTGAGGATGCGCTGAAGAAAGGGCAGAGCCATAACTTTTATCCTAACCCATACCCAGCGGGAGGGCAGGAGTCTCTGGTCAGTCCCAGGGTCAAAGCAGTAGTGTCGTCTTCTCACTGAATTCCTATTCGAATCTCTGCCCTTGCTGGGCATTCCCCTCAACCCCTGTGCATTCCTGCCCCTCCTGTCCCCCTGCTTGCCCTAGTCCCCATTGGCCTGTTCCCCTACACCCTGCGTCCAGCCTTGCAGTGGCAGCCCTCCTCCCGTGTTCCTGAAACAAGAACACCCAGCCCCAGCGTTAGCCATCAGGGTTTTCCTCTTCCCCCAGCTCATAGTTTTAAGCAATTGCAAAATGGGAATGCCCTCACCTCCCTCCAGTGCCTGCAACGGGGCATCCAGGTCACGGGACTACAATTTAAAGCAAAGGAGCTGACTGCAGCCACATCCCATCAGTCCCTTGGAATACCAGGGAAAGCAACCACATGCCTTTCAACTCCACCCCGAATTCCCATGCTTACTTGGAATCCATTTCCCTTACCAGTGGAACTGGGAGGTGCGACCCTTCCCATATGCTTGATTTTTGTATTAAACTAACACACCCCCTGTCAAGCAACTAAGGGTAAGAGTGGGGCAAAAGGTGGCCACAGCTTGAAAGACTTGATTGAAGATGCATTGCGGCGTGATCTCTAGGTGAAAGCTTTCTGGTCGCTGGCCTAAGAGGTGCCCTGTGATGTCAAGGTTTCGCCCCCAGCGCTCACTACTTTCTTGCACTATAGTTCTCCTTCAACTAATGTGCAGGTTTGCTCTTTAGCAACTTCCCCATACCTTATCAGATCTGAGCCCATGGCACAACTCAGCCACGAACAGCATAAAGAGCCAAGCACTTCCACCCTGGCTCATGGCAGCAGCCTGCAACACAAGGAGTTGGAGCAGGAATGTAGCCACTGCTGGCCCCATGGCGGGGGGGTGGGATAGGATGGTCAGAGCAGGCAACTAGACACTCAAACAACAAGCCCTGGGGGCAATATGCATCGGAACATGGACGCTTCTCTCATGTACTTGCCCAATAAGCGTACAAAGCTGCACTCCAGCTGCAGAAGTTGGGTTCTCCCCTAACTCCAATTCCTGCTCGAGCAGGAGAGGCTCAGCTGCTCTCTCAGGATTCTGGATTGCACCCCACAGATCCCAAGACATCACTTTGTCCTCGCTCCACCTCCCCGCCCCTTGATACACGCTGCTCCTGGAGCCTCCACGCTGTAACAGGGGAATGACGCCCACACTAACATTTAAACTTCCTCATTTTGTTCCGTGCTGCCTGGTATTTGGTTAGCAACAAGAATGCCAAAGTCACTGTCACAAGTCTGGGCTCTGGGGGCGAAGAGCTGGTAGACAGGTCATCAACTGACCAGGACTCACTCTCAAGCATGTGCTCATAGATAGCCCCTGGGGGAGCCGTCCTTGACCCCACACTGGGCCAAAAGAAATCTGATGTGGCTCAACAAGGAAGTGCAGAGTTAAATGTTTGAGACCTAAAGCATTACTGGTACTTCACAGATGACCGAGGGGGAGAACGGCCAAGGAAACAGATACTGAAGGACCTTGAAAGAGAACATAGGCCACACTTCCCCAGGGCGGATTCTGCTATCTGCAAAGTCCTGGGGGACGCAGTGGAGAACCAGTTCAACAGGAGATCTGCCCTGCGATATTATGGCCAAACACCCGTTAATCAGACCCTTGGAGGTGCATCCAAGAGCAAAGACATTATTACCTCCGTATTTGGCATTGCTGCGACTGCTACTGCGGCCCATTTTGTTGTCCACCGTTACAGATAACGATAAACTGGAGAGGGGTAAGAGACAAGCAAGGAGAGGGACACCACCTGTCTGGGACTGACTCCTGCTAAACAAATAAATCCTGTACAAGGAAGGTGAGGTGGTGACGTGCTCTGTCTAAGTACATCCACAGGGAACAAATTTAACAGGAGGCAGCACAGGTATCAAGATCCGAAGGCTGCCAGAGGCAGCTAGCCACATTTGGATTAGAAAGAAGGGGCAGATTTTTAATGGATTTGCCATTCCTAGTGGACGGTCACTGACCATTTCCAAATCAAGATGGGCTGGCTTTCTGAAGAGTCTGCTCTCACTCCACCAGGAGCCACGCGAGGGAAGCCCTGTGACCTGGATTGGAGGAGGCAAGTCCTAGACGAAAGGTCAGAAAGGACCTTCTAGTAATCACTTAGAGCAAGCTCAGAGGAAGAGTCAGTCCCAAAGTTCTGGCCCTTCTCCTCCTACAATGAGGAAGTTTCCCCACCATGAGCTCGACTGGACCTTGACACCATTTACATTTTAACAGTGCTGCCTTCAGCTCCTGACCAGGCCCATCTCTGCCACTTCTCTGCACTTGCCAGACACTCAGGGAGTGGTTCCAACCTGGGACCCACTCAAACCCTGCTGGCCTCTCGCAAGCCAGATTGTGCCCCCTCCCCACACTGCCCCTGCAGACACCTCCAGACCCAAATCCCCACAGGGGAGCTTTGCTGGGCTGAGAGCTGATTCCAGATGCTGGGGAACACTTCCTACCAGCAAGCTGAAGGCAGGGCAGCAACCTGAGACCCCAAAAAACACTGCCTCCCTTGCCTACCAGGGCAAAGGAGCATGCAGATGCATTAGGAGGACGGTGGGAAGGATAAGAGGCAGACCGGCCTAAAGGGGAAGCAGCGAGCCAACAGGTCCTGTAAAAAAAAAAACAAAAAAAAAAAAAAACCACACACAGCCCATAGGAGGCAGAGGGCAAAGAGGTGGGGGGTTCAGCGAGCCTGCTGGGAGGATCTGGGGGCAGAAGGGACAAGGAGCAGAGCTTCCCATCCTGCCCAGCTGATGAGCAGAACACCCACAGCCAGCAGCATATTTTCTACTGGTGACGCACATCCCTCCGTGCATAACAAGATGTACTTCATCCATGGACGGAACACAGCGGGGAGAGCCGAGTGGATCACAGGATGGTGGCATGGAGAGGGATACACGGTAGGTTCAGGGCAGGACAGAGCACCAAGGAGACTGGTTCTGTAAATCTGCATGACCCCTCTCAGGTTCAGCTTCCTCATCTCTCTTCTTCCCCACCTGGGCAACAGGGGAACTGGCCAGGCGCCAAACTTGGACAAGCAGTGCTGCAACTAACTGACGGGCGACTGGGCCAAACCTGAGCAGCACTGCAACCCATGCACCAAATTGTGCATGGGTTTGGGGCGGGGGGGGGGGGGGGGGGAGCACAGCCCAACCTGCCCCTTCCATGCCCTTCTGCCACCCCATTTTGGGTGCCAGGGCTTTGCACTAAGATACTGCATGACTGAACTCAACTGGCCCTCAATTTCCTCCTCCAAGGTCACAAACCAACATGGGGTGCGTTGGAGGGTGCATGAAGCTAGTAAGAATCTGAGGTCCAGTGCCCATGATAATGGTGGTTTCTGGCTAAGCTGACCCTTAGGCAACAGAGCCTGAACATTAAACCAGCACACTGCAGGATGGCTACTTGCACCCTGGGTCTCTCCACTGAGAGCACCAAGCACGGACACTGATGGAGACTGGCACAGTGAAGGACCACAAGGTGTTCATCCTTGCTCTGAGCAAGCCTAATGTAAAAGGTGGCTCTGGTACCTGTCACCAGAGAGAGACCGGGAGAGGCTGCTACAAGACCACATGGTAGCCAGCACATTTATCCAGGCCTGGCCCACACGGAAGGGCTCAGCCTGAGATCTGGTGCGCACTTCAGCCTGGATTCTCCCCTGCTGTCACAAATCCTCAGATGTGGGAATAGTCACACGTCAATGGGAGCTGGGACCTCTTCCCACAGGCATGTCTGGATATCTTACCCATTGACATGATCCAGTAAAGCACCTCAACTTTAAGTACAGATCCTCGTGAACCTCATGACTACACACACCTTACTGCAAATGCAGGCCTCTGGGAAGCCAAAGGCAGCCACCCTGTGACAGCATGAGGGACAAGCAGGGAAGGAGAACATCAAGAAAAAGGGAGAGGTTTCCTAACCAGAGCCCAGAAAACAGGTGTGCTTGTGCACCCAATGCCAAAATAAGAGCTACAGACATAGCAACCTGTGTTGAGCCTGAGCCAGAAGCAGCCAGCCACTGGCAAAGTCCCCCTAAAAAGTGAAGAACCTGGGCCTAGTTAAGTGAGGAAACCTCAGCTGTGAAGGTTGTCTTATGTTCAAGAAACAGAACCCTAACCGCCCTAATTCTGGATGTTCTTCTAACAACTCTGCTCTGGGAGCGAGACTCTGGCCCATGGGACACAGGGGGAGGGTGTGTGCGCGCGCCAGGCAGTCCCTTCTGGCCTTGGACTCTGGGCTCCTGAATCAGTCATCACAGCCCAAGTTTAGTCTGCCATGAACAGCGGTTTGTCATTCATCAAGAGGGGGAGTGGGACCATCTGACCCCCTGAGGCCTTCAAGTGCAACCGGAGCAAACCGTGTGTATTTCTGGCTTTATCCTCCTTGTGTTCAGGGACCTTTGCCAACATGGAGAATGCCTCATGTACAGGAATGTTTGTTAGCAACCAAATCTTACAAGTTGAGCACCTCTGCATTAATGCACATGAAGTCCCATCCTCTTATATGCACTGTGTTCCCTCCACTCCCCACCATGCCTGGAGGCAGGTAAAGACAAGCACTGCTCAAGGCCTTAGGGCCACGAGTGGCTCTCTGAAGTCATCACTAAGTGTCCTAGAACAGTGGCTTCCCAACTCTGGTCCATGAATCAGCAGCCCATAGAGGCCTTCCTGATGGCCCCTAAGAGGAAAGGCTGAGGATGAGCAGAAGAGGGTACATAGAAGGATTAGAAGTGGCTCACGAGAGATCATTTATGGAGTAGTCTGTTAAAGTAGCTGGTTAACTACATCCCTTCGCAGCACTTTAAAGGCAAGGGACACCACTCCTCTTGACCCACTGCTCGGGGTGTGGGGAGGCGTAGTGCATTATTCAGAGCTGCAAAGAGCAAGTCACTTACTGAACGCAGGAGACAAGAGGAAGACAGAGGCTCCAAAGAGTGGATCTGCAGCCAGTGGAGAAATGTTCCCATTTCCTCACGCATGCTCTCCAAACTCTGGATAGCTACTACGGTGCTGTAGACCCAGGAGCAGACATCACATTCTCTGCTGCCAAATGGCCTCACAAGAACCATCAGCAGAGAGTGACGGCAACTCAGATTAACTTCTATGCTCAACCTGCTGAGCATTGCTCTCTGCAGAACGAGCTCTACAGATGAAGGGAGGGAGATAAAGAACTCAGCTCTAAAGTCTCAGCCAGTGAGCCAGCAAGACGACGAACAAGGCAGTGGTTCATTAGAACTCTCGCCTACAGCAATCACTTCAGAGCTATAGAAACAGTTTAATCACCACCACTGCTGCAGAAAGAGATTGGACAGGCCTGAGCCCTGCAATGGCCAGAGCTTAGTGATTTATCTTCTTAGATAATTGTCCCAACCCAGAGAAGTTGCAAGTAATTTTTTCCATAGATCAAGAGAACGAGGCTGCAGTAAAGACAGAGACTCTGGCCCTAAAGGAGACATCTGATAAAACGCATATCAGACACACCTCTGCAGTGCACGGAAGTCACAAAAAGATAGCTGTCTTCTGCAACCCCACCATTCTCTCGCCCAAGCTTCCTTTCACTACTAATTTATTCAAGAAGTTTTCATGTGAAGCCTAAATTTGTAACTAAAGGCTTACTAATCTGAGGTTTAAATAACTGGGGAGAGATTCAGAGGGGTAGCCATGTTGGTCTGTAGCTTCACAAATAAACAATCTGGTCCCCCTTGGTGGTCACTTGATCATGAGTCGGACATTTTCATGTCACCCTCCTACTTGTGAGTCCACTGATGGCCAATCAGCCCGATTCTGGAGCTGCAGATCTGATCACAGAAGGGGCAAGTGCCGTTGGCTGTTAGTGGGGGCCGGGGCAGTTTTTGACCCTCTTTTCTTTTTCTCTACCTCTCCCTGTCTGCAGTGTGGTGGGACCTCTCAAATTGTGCCACCCTTCCACAGATTACCGCTCTCCACTGGGGATGATCTTGGGCAAGGTTCTCCCAAGCGTCGACACTGATGCTTCACTCGGTCCACGTGTCACTTTGGCACGTCCTTATATCGCTTCCACTGGCCCCTGACGTTCCTCCATCCTTTCTCCAATTTGAAAGACAATCAGACATTTGAACCACGTGATCAGTCCGACAAAGTTGATGAACGATAATGGCTTTGATGCTGGTCATGTTAGACTCTTCCAGGACACTAGCATTCATGCGCCTGTCCGCCCAAGAGATAGTTAGGATTCTCCATAGTTAAAGGCTCAATAAATTGATGTTTAAATAACCGGGTATAGAATCAGAGGGGCAGCCTTGTTAGTCTTTAAGGTGCTACAAGATAGTCCATAGCTTCGCAAATAAAGTTACCATAAAGTTATTTATGAGCTTTTGTGGGTAAGACCCACTTCAGATGATTGGACTCTGGTCATCTGTAGAAGTGGGTCTTGCCCTCGAAAGCTGATGACCTAATAACTGCTAATCTTTAAGGTGCCACAGGACTTGTTATTTGGGTATAGATTGCTATAGTGACACATTAATATACTAAGCTCTAAAGTGGTTTAGAGAAGATTAATAAATGACAGAGTCAAAGCATTTAACATTACCTTACAATGAATCCACACCTGCTCTGAATCCAGGCACATGCAATTCCCAGGAAGGGTGCACTGCACTCCTCTCCATCAGCCTTCCACTTGGAGTCATTTCTCTGCCTAATTTATGGCCTGACCTCCAAAGGCCTGGCCATCCAAGACCCTTACTATAGTAAGGTCTGGATGATGATTGTTCAGGCCTCTAGGTTACAAGCTCCTACAGGAAGTCACAGGGTCATCTTCAATATCAGAAAAGCACTGGGGGCAAATGAATGCCTCAAATCCAACAGCAATTTTGGTTGCCATCAACATATAGCTATGTTTCTGCATCTTTAGGCACCAAAAAAAACTTTGAAAACCTAGTCCTTGGTCTCAAGAGACAATGCCCTGGGTTGGATCTGACAAAGGGCTGCCCACCAGCTATTTCCTACACTTAAGCATTTAGCAGGAAAGGATCACACGGAACACGCACCAATACTTTCTATTTTACACTCAAGTAACAAGAAATGCAGTAAAGGGACGTTAAGATTTCAAAAGTACAAGTCTTGCAGCTGAGTTAACTGACCCACACGCCTACCTAGCAAAGGCAGACATTATTGCACATAGAGAGACACGGGGTAGAGAAAGGTTTAACGAGTCAATGGCTGGAAGAGGAAAACAGACAAGTTCATAGAATTCTACAGCAGAATAGAATAAAGTAGAATTTTCTAGCTCATTATCAGGGCTCTTTTACATACTTTGCTTTATCTAATTCATGACTTTCCCCCTCCTCCTGAGCCCCCCGCTCTCTGATTTGCTCACCTCGATCATTTTTCTAATTTGTCAGCCTTGATTACCGTTTTTGGTTCTCTGTGCCTTAAACAGAGAGTCTGTTCTGGTCTGGCTATTGTCTGAAGTGAGTCTGTCCCACAAAAGCTCATCACCTAATAAGTTATTTTGTTACTGTTTAAAATACTACTGGACTGCTTTATCGTATATAGACTAGCACAGCTCTCCTTGTTACTACAGAATTCTAGGGCTGGAAGGGACCTCAGGAGGTCATCTAGTCCAGCTCCCTGCTTCCAGAACGATCAACCCCAATTAAGAGTGACTTAAACATCTGGGGATAGGGATTCCATAACCTCTCTAGATAACACATTCCAGTGCTTCACCACCCTCCTGGGGAAGTCCGTTTCCTAATATTCAACCTACTGCACTCATTCTGTAACTTCAGACCATTGCTCCTTGTTCTGGAGTCTGTCACCACTGAGAGCAGTTTCTGTCCATCCTCTTTAGAGCTCCCCGGAAGGAAGCTGAAGTCCGCTATTAAATAATCCCTCAGTCTTCTCTTCTGCTTACTAAATAAGCCAAAATCCCTCAGCCTCTCCTCATAGGTCTTGTGCTCCAGCCCCTTGATCATTTTTGTTGCCCTCCGTTGAACCTGCTCCAGCACATCCTCTCTTTACTGGGGGCCCAAAACTGGACACTATATTCCAGATGTTCCCCCCTATTCAGCACCGATGAGGCCACAACCACTTCTCTAGATCTGCTCGAAATGCTCCTTCTAATGCACCCTAATATGTCGTTATCCTTCTTGGCTATGAGAGCACACTGTTTACTCATATCCAGCCATCCACCCACCATAACCCCAAGGTCCCTTTCTGCTGTATTGCTGCTTAGCCAGTCAGTCCCTAGCCTATAACAGTGCTTGGGATGCTTCCATACCAAGTGCAGGACTCTGCACTTCCTTGTTGAGCCACATCAGATTTCTTTTGGCCCAGTCCTCCAATTTATCCATGTCACTCTGGATCCTGTCTACCCTCCCACTAGCTTGGTGTCATCCGCAAACTTGCTGAGGGTGCAATCCAGTCCCTCATCCAGGTCATTAATAAAGATTTTGAACACCACCAACCCCAGAACCAAGCCACTTGAAACTAACTGCCATCCAGATACTGAGCCATTGACCACTACCCGCTGGGCCTGACTGTCAAGCCAGCTTTCTAGCCATCTTACAGGCCATATATCCAATCCATACTTCCTTAATTTATAGGCAAGAATGTTGTGGGAGACTATTAAAAGCTTTGCTGAAGTCAAGGTTTATCACATCCACTGACTTCTCCATGTCCAAAGAGCCTGTTACCTCGTCATAGAAGCTAATCAGATTGGTCAGGCACAGCTTGCCCTTGGTGAATACATGTTGGCTACTTTTGATCACTTTCCTCTCTTCCAAGTGCTCCAAAATGGATTCCTTGAGGATCCCCTCCATTATTTCCCTGGGGATTAAGGTGAGGCTGACGGGTCTATAGTTCCCTGGATTGTCCTTTCCTTTTTTAAAGATGGGCACTATGTTTGCCTTTTTCCAGTCATCTGGGATCTCTCCCAATCTCCAAGAGTCTTCAAAGATAATGGCCAAAGGCTCAGCAATGACCTCTGCCAATTCTCTCAGTACCTTCGGGTGCATTAAATCCAGACCCATGGATTTGGGCACATCTACTTTTTCTAAGCAGCTCTTAACTCGTTCCTTCCCCACCGAGGGCTGCCTTCCACCTTCCCATACTGCACTGTCTAGCACCGTAGTGGGGAGCTGTCCTTGTCTGTAGAGACTGAAGCGGGGAGGGACTGAGTACTTCAGCTTCTCTTACATCATCTGTCACTAAGTTACCTCTCTCATCCAGTGACAGCCCCACACCTACCCTGATAACCCTCTTGTTAAGATGCCTGTAGAAACCCTTCTTGTTACCCTTTGCATCCCTTGTCAGCTGCAGGTCCTGTTGTGCCTTCACTTTCCTGATGACTGCCCAGCATTTTCCAGCCCTATTTATACTCCTCAGTCAACCGTACACGTTTCCACTTCTCATACCCATCCTTTGAGTTTAAGCCGACCAAGGATTTCCCCTTTAAGCCAACCTGGCTACCTACCATATTTGCATTTCTTACTATGCAGCAGGATGGTTTGTTCCTGTGCCTTCAGCAAGGCTTCTTTAAAGTACTGCCAGTTCTCCTGAACTCTCCTCCGCTTCATCTTCATTTCCTAGGGGATCCTGCCCAACAGTTCTCTCAGGGAGGTCAAAGTCTCCTCTAAGACTAGCAATGAGACAGTTCAGAGTAATTAACCACTGAAACAATGTACCATGGGGGGTGGCGGAGTCTCCACCACCAAGGAGTTTTGTGCTAGGTTACTAAAAACTCTGCTCTCAGAATGACTTGGGGGAAGGCCTCTTGCCTGTGTTACACAGAGGGTCACATGGATGGATCCCAGAGTCTCTTCCGGCTTTGGAATCCAGGCATCTCAGACTACACTTGAAGCACATGTAGTGCAGTAGCAGCTGCAGGCTGCAGCAAGGATCAGGACCTCAGTGCACCACATACGCTCGGGCATGCTAAGCCAGTGTTCGCCAAAGCCCTGGGACAGGCTCTGCTAACTGTGAAAAGGCACTTGGTTGCATTTGTGTGGCTTGATTTTAGCTCACCATTCCCCAAGAGAAAGCTAAGCTTTTAAGGGGCTAAAACTATGCACTACGTGGACAGACATCTTCAAGCCTCGCTCAATTAAGCTCTGGCGGGCTGTGGGGCTCCCCACCTCCTGTGAAGCACTGAGGATGGCACGGAACCTCAGGAAGTCGGGAACTCTGGAGTCCTGAGGGCAGAGCACAGCGTGAGAATGGAGGAATAGGGGAGGGCTGAGCAGTTTCATGGTCCTCACTGAGGTGATAAGGGGTGTAAAACCAGAAGTCAGCCAGCTTAATACCCACATTTACAGATTAAGTTGTCTAAGCATGTAACTAGCTTGGCTACACGCTGCTTTTCTCTTCCAAACAGAAGCTTTGGCACTTCCTTTTTAAAAAAAAGCTGGGAAATCCCTCCCCAGAACAGAGCTGTTGTTCAAGTGACTCCCTGCTTGGTATCAGAGAGGGAGCTGTGTTAGTCTGTAGCTTCGAGAACAAGAAGTCCTGTTGCACCTTATAGACTAACAGAGATTTTGCAGCATAAGCTGTCGGGGGCAAAGACCTGCTTCGTCAGATGCATGAGTTGGGGGGCAGGGGTGGTTTCAGAGGGGTATTTAAAGAGTGGGGTCCCAGTAAGAGGGAGGGCCAGAGCTGACAAGGGCTATTCAGCAAGGTGGAAATGGCCCAGTATCAACAGCACTTATCAAGAGAGGAAAAAAGTCAGATCAGACAGGGGGATGTGAGCCTTTGTCAGAGTCTAATGGGGAGCTATTAGCACCCAGAGCAGAGAAACTGCCTTTGTAAACTGCGAGCCACTCGCAGGCTCTGTTTAATCCATGGCTAATGGAGTCAAATTTGCAAATAAATTGCAGCTCAGAGATTTCTCTCTCCATTTGATTTTTGACATTTCTTTGTTTCAAAACTGTCACCCTTAAATCTGCCACTGAGTGTCCAGAGACACTGTCTGTTTGGGTGTATAGTATGGATGAGAGTTAGTTACATCTGGAATATTTTGTACAGATGTGGCCACCCCATCTCAAAAAATATATTGGAATTGGAAAAGATTCAGAAAAGGGCAACAAAAATAATTAGTGGTATGGAGTGTCTGCTGTATAAGGAGAAATTAAAGAGACTGGGACTTTTTAGTTTGGAAAAAAGATGATTAAGGGGGGATATGACAGAGGTCTATAAAATCATGACTGGTGTGGAGAAAAGAGATAAGGAATTGTTATTTACTCCTCCTCGCAACACAAGAACTAGGGGTCACCAAATGACATGAATAGGCAGCAGGTTTAAAACAAACAATATGAAACTTTTTCCACACAGTGCACAGTTAACCTGTGGAACTCCTTGCCGGAGGATGTCGTGAAGGCCAACACTATAGTAAAGTTTAAAAAGAGAACTAGATAAATTCATGGGGGATAGGTCCATCAACGGCTATCAGCCAGGATGGGCATGGACGGAGTCCCTACCCTCCGTTTGCTAGAGGCTGGAAATGGGAGACGGAATAGATTACTTGATTCCCTGTTCTGTTCATTTCCTCTGGGGCATCTGGCATTGGCCACCGTTGGAAGACAGGACACTGGGTGTGATGGGCCCGTGGTCTGACCCAGTGTGGCTGTTCTTATGTTCTCACAGTAAAAACCAAAGCACTGCAATTGAAGACTCAATGGCACGTTCATTTACCAATACTGTAGCCATTACCTTTGCAGACCTCTCCCAGATACGTAACTGAACTGCAATTCCTATTTATAAACGCATTACAGCTAGGACTCCAGCCAACTATATGAAGTACATTAGTAATGATTGCAAATGCTTGAGTACGCAAGGTCATCTTAAATATCAACATTCGCCTTAAACCCCTCATGTTGACAACACAGAAAATGTATTCATAGATAAGGTAATTTACGTAAACCAATCCACTGAGTGCTTGTTTCCAGAGTATAATGCTTCGGGTTGGGGTATTTAAGGGGAGTGCTGGACATGCAGTAAATATTACCCTTGCACACACCCCCTGAACAGCCAAGCCTAGGGAGTGGACCGCCTCAGTGAGTTGCAAGGTTGTCATAACCAAAACGGCCTCCAGGGACACAGTAGTTTTGCCAGCAGCTCTTGGGTACCTAGCACTAGTGGGCTGTGCCTGAACCATAGCAGCGCTTTGATTGGAGGGAGAGCAGGGCTCTCAGCCAATGGGGTGTGCAATCAGCCCACACAGCTCATCACATCCTTGCTTTACAAGCATGTCACTTCAGTAACACCAGTTGGAAAAACCTGGGCAGGAGGAAATCAGGGGGCGAGGACAACCCTGCGCATGGGCAACGGTAAACAAAATCCCTTGAGGGCCACACAGAACCTTGCTCCACCACTGCTCTACAGCGAGCTGGGTAGGATCTGAGTGTGTTATGTTCAGGTCTCAGTTTATAATACCACAGTCCCAGATTCAGGCGATAATTAAGAAGTCTCCCATTCCCCTCTCTTCTTCATGTTTGCCTAGTGCGTATTAGGGGAACTTGAAGATTGGACAGGAGGGTCCCAGCTCTGACTTGCACCCCACCAGCACGAGTACAGACTCCTGGGAAGGAGCACCACCCCCAATGGCTTGCACAGTTTATTCTGCTACACCAAAAATATTGTTATAGTGACTCGCCAGACCTAGTTGACAGCTGAACCAAAGGAGAGGGCAAACAGCTAAACTCACCTCTGAACCCTGGCAGTCACAGTCCTTAGAAGTAAAAAATGCACAAGCCCAGCTGTTTGTAGCTTTTGGGACGGCCTTTCAGCTGTTTACTTTGAGACCTAAATTGAAAGTCACTAATAGAGCTGACAGCAGATTATAATCAAGGAGATGGAGAACCAGAATGTCAGCCAGACACTAGAAATGCACCCTGTGGTATAAGGGAGGCAGTCTGCTGTGGAAACTCCTGCTTGTTGTGTACGCATGGATTAGATAATCAACAGAAATCCCAGGCTTCCTTAATAAGCACAAGGGACAGGCAATCTTAAGAACAGACTCAGAACAGGGGGGCAGCTCCTCATGAACACAGAACACCATTAACTTGTTTAAATGCAGCTGTATGGCTCCTTTCCAGAAACGATCCCCAAGATGCTCACGAAGTGAGCAACTAACAATGGAAATCCAGCTTGTGGGATAACCGGGCTGCATACATCCCTATACACAGCAAATGCATGACTTCACTGATGTTGCTTTTCTCCTCAGCCTGTCTGTCCATCCCTACAGAGCTTTTGCCATATGCCTAGAATTCAGCTGTAAGGCTTTGGGGCAGGGATCATTTTCTCTTCCTCCCACAAAGTATCAGCAAGCACGTGGGCTTGTCTTCAGCCAGGAAAGGTCAGAAGAACCTCCTGAAGGTGTAGAGTAAAAGGTCATTAACCCCTGTGTGGATCTCTCAGACACAAAGGGTCTTGGACACTCTAATTCAATTCCCTGAACGAAAGCTTGCAAACAAGTGTTAGTGATTTAACATCACTCCTTCAGTTAATTCATCAGGACTTCCCTGATTATCCCCATGTAGCTAAACCCTTGAGAGCGCTACAAATGTCACCAGAAGCTAGAACACTCAGCATAATCCATTCCCTGTTCTCTACCGTAACACCTGCCATCCCGGGAGCACTGTCACACCTTTAACCACTCTGCTGGGCCGGTCACTGACCTGTAGGGTGGAATCCCAGCCTTCCAGGACATGCAACAGGGTGGGCAGTGCACAGAACATGGAGACAGACTGCGGCACAGCAATGCTAGTATTGCTTACAATTAGTTTGAAGGCGGCCACATCACTCCCTCCTCCTGACACCTCTCCTGCGACAGGTTGCAAAGCAGCTGTGGGGGGATCTACCACCCTACCTGTTCCAATCTGCTTCTCTTCTTATTACCTAGCAAGGTATGCGGGATTCCTCTCACTGTCTGGGTTATCATCATGTTCCCACTGCATCTATGTTTCTGATCAAAGAGACGTTGTACATAAAACAACTTCTGATATAAATGTGCATAGTGACGCCAAGAGGCAGGCATTGGCTTTTCCAGTCACGAGTCGCAGCTCCTTGTTAAGAATCCTTACGGCAGGCTTGCAAAAAAATCAAAAGTTATCTAGCCTTGGCACAAGCGCATTCATCCTTCCCCTCCACCTCCCTCACAAACTACCAACTTGCTCCTCTATTACAATAAATAAGGGTAGTCAACCGAGGCAAGCAGAGACTGCACAAGGTAGGCCTAGCGCAGAGTTTTCTCCAGTTGTTTCGCAGGACATTCTGACAAGTCGAGCTGTTAATAAGGGGTTTGAGTTTATTGCACTGTAGCAAAGGGAGGGGCAGCCAAAAAGCCCACAGAACAGTATACAGTAATGTCTCAGAGTACGCGACCCTGCTCCTACGTGGCTGACCCCTGATTCATACTTCACACAGTAAACCCTCCAGATACGCCCAGTTGTGGGGTGGGAAAGAGATCCCTGTCAAAGCAAAACATGCTGCCAGCTCTTCCCCTGAGTGCCACTAGGATGGGGGGCCCCCCTCCAGCCTCCACCACAGCCCCCGGCACCAACCCCCACAGACGCAGCTCAACTTCACCTCTCTATCCCCTCCGGCAGTCCTAACCCACCCCAGGCTTAACCCCTACCACCCTCTCCCAAACCCCAACCCACTGCCCAAGCCCCTGAGTTATGCAAATTTCAGGGTACCCGAGAGTTGCATTCACATATCTTGAGGAATTACTGTAATTCCATGAATTATGTTTATCTAACCCTTTCCAGCCAAGACCTCAACATTCTTTACAAATTGTGAATAAGGCCTCAACACTGTGCTAGGGTAGATACCCCCATTTTACAGGTGGAAAGAGCGAGGCACAGAGAATAAACAACTTCCCCAGAACCATACAGAAAGCTAGTGGCACTGCCCAGCCCAGGACCCAGCCCTGCACTTCAAGCACAAGACCATCCTCTCTCAAGCACAACATTATTCATCTTTAACAGAGTATTCCATAACCACAAACAATGCTCCGCATTGAGCCAAGCAGTTCCCTACAGGTCTCAGAACCCACCGCCCACATTTAGACAAGAGCTGAGCATCCTATGTCGGAAAGCTCCAGCTTTTCCCTATGTGCCAATTTACCACAGCACCGGAGTGCCTTCCTGGTCCTCAGATATATGCTCAACAGCATCCTGCAGAGCCCCTAGCTCAGAGATCAGCCGCCACGGCATGGAGCACGAGGGGCCAGCTCAAGGAGTTACGCTCCATCTGGAGATGTGGGATCAGTCCCCACCCTCCACCACAGGCCTGGTGGGTTGTCACCGTAAAGCCCCTCTGCCACACAAATTCAGCCGGGCGGCTGGAGACGCACATGAGGCTGCAGGAAAGAGGGCATAAGAGAAATTTAAAAACCCACCATATGCTACAGGCAAAGCTAGCACAGACAGCTCAAGCAACAGCAACTAGACAGCATAAGCCACTCCAGAAGACAGGTACAAGCCATCACCGATGTCGTTTTGTGGGGCTGGGCAATTGTGGGGCTGGGCAAGCCCAGGATGACCACTCGCTATTCACGGCTGTTTTCATTTCTCCTGAAACATTTTAAATGCTTCTAATTGAATCTGCCTGGGGAATTCCACAACTATTAAAGCGCCACAGACCAAGTTGCACCCGCCTTTCCAAAAAAAATCACAACCGTGTTTGCTTTGCTGGCCTAGAAAGGCGTCTGTAATTTTGTGGCAATCCAAAACCTCGAGTGCCCTCTCCAATAATGGGCCCATTGTGTGCGGCTGCCAAAACTCCCATAGCCAGGCAGCCAGCAGCAGCTTGCCCTGGTTTACCTATTCTCTGCAGGGAAGGAAGTTAAAACTGAATTATTTCGTCTTCTTTCAGGGAAAAGAATTCCAGGGCACCAGACAAAACTGTGAGAGGGCCCAGAGGAGGGAAAGAGGCTGTTAGTTTTAGAATCAGCATCTGACACATATTGCCAGATGCTTTTCTCACAATGAAGCCGAATACCTACAGACAATGGCTCAGGAAAGAGTTGCTGCCAGTTCTTTGAGGGGGGAAAAAAAAGCATACAAACGGAGGGCTCTCTCTCACCTGGGTATTTCACCATTCACTCTGAGTGAGTTCCACTGTGCGCCCCTGTTTCTGCTAACAGATCCGCTCCGAAGAACACAGCCGCCTCTCAGAGCAAGCAGCCATTTTACATGATCCCTTGAGCCAGTAAACCTTAACGTGAATGATACAGCTGCACATGAAATAACCCTAGCAGTGCCATGGCTCCCTTGCTTGAGACAGCACAGCACTGCCATCTTAGACCACCGCTACGTTACCAAGAGCGTGCCGATATTAGTAGGGACCGATCAGCGAAGTGTAACATCGCCAAGGCAATGACCTTTGCATTTGGGCTCAGCTAATTCAAGTCACACTGATCATTTCAAGGGCTTCAGCTCTCACACTGCTTCACAGCTCAACTCCATGGCAATTAAATGCAAGTCACACTAATCTTCTCAGCACCAGACCTCTTCAGTTCTCCTTCCTGAAGGGCTGACAATCCTCCAGGACTGTCCTGGAGTCTCCAGGAATCAATATTTATCTTTAAAGATAACCGTGTGATGAAGTCTCCAAGAACATATCCAAAATTGGCAACCGTACATCTACAGCTGCCTACCCACTGGGCCTGTGCTGCAGAGACGCTGTAAGCGGAGAAGTCCGTTTAGGTTTTTGCTGGCCTGAAGAGCCCCAAACGATAAAGCGCATCCCAGGAAGAACAACAAACCAAACTGAAGATGCAAAGTTGGACCCCCTGAGCGCGCGACCCAACGCTGTCTTCAGCCAGCCTCGGAGGGGACGGGCAGCCCTGCTTTACAATCAAAGCCTCCCCAGCGCCAGGAGATCAGCATCACACAAAATGGATGCTGGCTACACCAGGGTTAGCACTTGCTCCTGCTGCGCCGTCGCAGGAGGATGCTCACAGGGCTAAAGTTAACTGCCTGCTTGCAAAAAGAGGCAGTAAAACAGGCAATGATCTGGTCTCGACACCAGCACCAGCCCGCACACATTCACGTAACAGGCCCACGTAATGCCTTGGAGTTCCTGGCACCCCCACTGGGTGTGGTCTACAAAGCCCTCGCTCTGAGGCAGCGAGTCCTCAGTTATTCCCACCAGTTCCACCCGATGCCCACTCATGCGGTAGTACAACGGAGTCCACGTTCTTCGTGGTAAGTGTGTTTTGTCACCTTTTTGGCATAGCCCTAACTCAGGCTAAGGGACCAGTCAATGGATGACTCGACAGGATCATGCTATTTCACCCTAAGATCCAAAACCTGGTGGGCCCTTTCACACTTATGACCCGGTCTGCCTCCTTCCAGGGGAAGCGCACATCCCACCAGCTGCCAATCACCAGGAGAGGTGGCACAGCCAGCTCCTACCCACCCAAGCACACCTGGGTCCCTGTTTTCATCTAGAAATCCCCATTCCTCCCCAGGATGTTGTGTATCTTTTGGGAGGCGTTCGTGGGGGGTGGCGAGGTGGGTGGAATACACCTTCAGGAGGCCATTGCTTCGACTTTGACACCAGGAGCACATCCCAGGTGCTACCCTTTGGGAGCAACCATGGGAAAACGTCTGCCCCTTTAGTGACCAATAAGCTGAGGAAGAAGTGACTTTGGCCATCACTGTGCTCAGGAGCAGGGCCTGTTCCTCAAACCTCAGGGAGGTGAAGGAAGCAGTAGCCCATCACAGAGCTGGAGAAGAGCAAAGACCCCTGGGTGCGGGCCTGGCGAGGGGAACCTCCACCTAAAGGCGGGGTGTGGTGTGATGGCCCCATAGCCGGGAGAATAGAACCTAGCACACAAAGGTGAAGGCAAGTGAGGGAGAGAGAACATCGCTGGGTGCCAGAGAAGTTCTACAAAAAAACAGACTTGACTAGATCCAGATATGCCATTCGGGGGATCGGGCTGGGAGAAGCGGGTATGAAGACAGCAGTTGTGCGCAATGGCAGCAAGGAGCAAGAAGGGATCCCAGGGAGGTGTACAGCAGCCTGAGGTCCCACGAGTGGGTTCCTGGTTGACTAAGGACACAGGCAGGAATGAGCAATGCTGTGCTGGGATACAGAAAGATTACCAGGGATGGGAGATCTGGTCTGAGGGCATATGGTAGATGAAGCCATGGGCAGGTCCGGGCATGCTGCGAAGGGACGGCAGAGAGAGGGTATCATGTAAACAGCACTGAGCAGTCCCTCAGGCACAGGATGCAGGGGGCCAGACCAACAAAGATACCGTCCAGGGGTTAGTACCAGGTTGCTCAAAGCCTTGGGAAGGTCCATGCACACAATACAAGGCGGTCTGAGGGGGCCCAGCACCCAAGGCCTTGGGCAAGTGCAGCCATTCCCTAAAGGAAGTGGTAGGGATAGTGAGGTGAAGAGATCTTGAGGGCAACAGCTTGCAGATTAGGGCCTGGGGCAAATCCAGGCACAGAGGGTTGCTGCAGATCCAGCAGAGGCATGGGGTGGAGGTTCCAGGGACACAGTTGAGGGTGAGAAAACCCAGGAGGTGGAGTGGGTGGGACGGGTGGACCATGGTACACCAGGCAGGGAGACCCAGAGAGAACACAGGTCCTGAGAACCGATAGGGAAGTCCGGGAGGACAGTGACTGGTAGACCGAGGCTTTGAGCAACTCCAGGCACACCATGCAGGACAACAGGCCCCAGGGATTTTGGGGGTCCCTAGGATGTGCCAAGGAGTTGGGGTGGCCCCAGGTGATAGTACTAGTAGACTAAGGCCTTGGGAAGGAGTCAAGGAATACCATGCAGGACAGTGGGGCCCCAGGGAAAGTCATGAGGCCTCATCTCATAGGCCAAGGAGCAGTGGGTAGAGCACGGAGGAAGAGGGACACTAAGGGAGCTGTGGGGATCCCAGGGCAGAACCTGGAAGACTGTGGCCTTCAGCAGGTCTAGATGCCTGTGGGAACTGGGGACCCCACAGTACAGTGGGACCTCTGGGGTGCAGATAGGGTGCCGATACCAGGCAGACCAAGGCCTTGGGCAAGTCCAGGCCCCTTGTACGGGGAGCAGTACCTGGTAGACCAAGGCTTTAGGCAGGTAGAGGCACCTCGTGCAAGGTGAGGGGAGCTGGGAGGGGGCACAATGCGCCCAGTGCCTGGTAGACTGAGGCCTTCCGCATGTCCAGGCATCTCGTGTGAGTCGGGGGGGTGGGCGGGGCGCTAGGAGGGCTGTGGGGAGCCCTAGAGAGTCCAGTACCTGGTAGACTGAGGCCTTGGGCAGGGCCGGGGGTCCCGTACCTGGTAGACCGAGGCCTTGGGCAGGGCCAGGCAGACCGGGGCGGGGGGCGCTGGGGGTCCCGGGGGGGCCCGTACCTGGTAGACCGAGGCCTTGGGCAGGTCCAGGCAGACGGTGCAGCACAGCACCGAGTACAGCCGCTCCTCCAGCTTCACGCTGCCCGCGGCCCCCTCGGCCCCGCCCGCCCCCGCCGCCTTGAGCCGCTTCTTGGGTGGCGCGTCCGGGTCGGCGGCGGGCTCCGCGTGCGGCCGGGCCCCGCCGAGCAGCAGCCCCGGCTCCTCGGGCCCCGCCGCCGCCGCCGGCCCCGCCGCCTCCCCCAGCGCCGCGGAAGACGAGGCCGCCCCCGAGGAGGAGGCGGAGGCGGCGGCGGCAGCAGCCGGGCCCCCCCCGCCGGGCTCGCGCTCCTCCGCCCCGGACATGGCGCCGCCCGCCCCGCGCTGCTGCCGGCCCGACTCCGCCGCTTCACCCCGCCATCGCCACCGCCACCGCCACCGCCGCCGCCGCCGCCATCTTTGTTAGGCCACCTCCCCACCTCCCGCGGCGCCGCGCCCCCGGCCAATCAGCGCGCTCCGGGGGCGGGCACGGCGCGCCGCCCGCCTACCAGCACAAAGCCCGTCGCCCCGCCCCGGATAGGCCCCGCCCCCAGCCCTGGCCTTTTTGATTGACAAACCCGGAGACTGAACAAAACAGGGGGCGGAGCCAGAGAAGGTCGGGGCTGGAGCGGAGGGCGCTGCCATGGGCGGGGCTACAAAGGGGCGGGGCTAGGGGTGGGACGGAGCTCGAGGGGGAGGGGCTAAGGGACGGGACGCCGCGGGAGGGGCGGAGCCAGAGGTCGAGGCTAAAAGGAGGGGCTATGGGTGGGGAAGGGCTAAGGGGCGGGGCTACACAGGGTGGGGCGGAGCTAAAAGGGAGAGGCGGAGGGTGGGGCTTCAGAAGGTGGGGCGGAGCTAGACGGGAGGGCGGGGCTAGAGTGGGGGTAGAGCGGGAGGTGGCCTGTTTTGGGGGCTGCTGGTGCTGGAGTTTGCTGGTCTAGGGGTGGGGGAAGGGCAAGGTATGAAAGCAGGTGATGGGGAGCAAGGGGACCAGCGAGTGGGAGAGGGACTGCAGTGCCTGCGGCAGCACTGCTGAGACTGGCCGGGGAGGGCAGAGTCCCAACAGACATCCCCCCCGCCACCTCCCCTACTTTTTTGCATGGTATCTGGTCGCCTTCCCCGGCTCCTCTCCCGCCCCACTGCTGTGCAGAGCTGGGGGCGGGCGGGTTCCTTGTCATTCAGGCTGGCATGAAATGGGCACTTTCCAGAGGTGCTGCTAATCCCTCCTGGCTCGAAAACTGAACAGAGAGAGGACCTGCTGTGGTGGGGGGGGGCCCGAAGCACCACCCTGGAGAGCTAGGGCTTCCAAAGGAAGTGTTAGACCCCCTGGAGAAGCCCAGCTGGTACCTGCCCCCCATTCTGCAGCCCAGGCCCTGGGGCTCAAGCCATGGACTGGAGTGGGTCTCTTCTGCCGATTTTTGGGGCATCTCCTCTCCTAGGGGCATCTCCTTTCCTAGGGCGAGTGGATTTGCAGAGCTCAGGAAGTAACTTCCCAGGCAGCGGTGAGAGGAAACGCCCTGCTGTCAATCCACCACGGCAATGCAGCAACTTTGGGGGTTTGCACTGGGCCAGCAAAACTGGCCCGGCTACAACCCCCCTGTGCAGACAAGGCCTTGTCTACCCGCCCTGCCAGTTGTAACACGTCCTTTGGTCTTTGCGGATTGCTTCCTGTCTTGCCTTTCTTTGGCACTGCTGTGAGCAGGCAGGTGTAAGTGTATGCTGTACCATGCCCCTGGAAAAACAATGGCCATTTACGCCTGGCCGGTGTTTTCAGAGTGACTTTGCTTTGGACAAGAGCACGCAGAAACCAGCATACCCGACCAGTCACAAAGCAGAGGCAACCGTTTGACCACGAGGCAGTTTTTGCCTTTCAGGAGCTGTGTGAACAGTGGTCCATTGTTCCCTCCTCCTGTGGATGCTCTTGTACTTGGCGATGATATTCCTTTGGCACTGAAATCTGGAGGAAAAAACGGGAGCAAGCAATTTGCATATTAATAACACTTATCTAGTGAGAAATCTCACTCCCCTTTGGGATTGGGCCCGTTTTCTGTCGGAGTCGCAGCTGCGTTGTGACTGGGCCCTGCCATTCTGTGCCAGCCAAGCAGGAAATGATTGCCTTTCCCTTCTGCAGCATTAACACAGAGTTGCCACTTTTAACTCCCCTGCAATCCCCGGCTCGTCTCAGTCTGTAATCATCTGTCTGGCCGACATCCAGGGCCTGGTTCTCCTCCTAAAGAGGAAAGAAATGGCCTCAACCCTGAAAGATGCCCCAGGGCCTCATCTGTGCAGGCCCAGGCCCAGAGACTTGGAAAGTTATTTTGTGTTTGAAAAGTGACCAGCAAAAGATTATTTCTGAGAACGGTGCTTGTGCTTTTGGGGCGTTTCTCTGATGGAAAAATGACCGGACTTCTTCCTTTTCACCTTTAGAAAGATCAGGTCTTCCCTGGTTTCTCTGCAGGGTGCAATGGGAAGCAGGGGTGTCTGGTGGCTGTTATGATGTCACCCCTCGGTCTTTGACACAGGGTGCTCTGCACCACTTGGGAAGCTGGCTGCAAGTGCTCACCTCTGGCTGATGTCATGGCAGACACCAGGGAGCAAAGCCCATCGGCCAGGCCTAGTGGCAAGGGGGCTGTCCTGGGAAGCAGTGACTTGGAAAGAGATTCAGAAGTCACAGAGAACAATCAGCCAAACATGGGTGCCCGGTGTGAGGCTGGGGCCAGCAGGGCTGGTGGGCCCCCAGGGTGCCTAAGGAGGGAAGTCTCTTGAAGGAGCCAAGAGGTGATTTTCTCTCCATGTGTGGCTCTGGTGCGAGCATTGCTGGGAACCTGCAGCCAGCCCTGGTGCCCACGATCCCGGGGGGATGGGGAGAATGGGCGACGGGTGAAAGAGGAGCCGTGGGGACAAGGACAAGATCAGCAAGCCTGCTTTGCAGGGACACGCTTCAGGTGCTCCGTGGGTTTCGCTGAACTAAGGGGAGACTCAGGGGCGGCTTGATCCCATTCTCCCGATACCGACCTGGGAACACACATTTCCTGCTAGAAGTCCTGTGGCACCTTATAGACTAAAGCTGGGTCTACACTAGAGAGTTTTGTTGACAGAAGGGGCTGTGTGTCGACTTAACTTGGGGAGCAGCAGTGCACTTGAAGCATTCTGTCGACAGGACTCTGCATTTTCCTTGACATTATTATCCCTCAAAAATTCAGGCTGTCTACACTTGCATTCCTCTTTCGAAAGAGGTATGCAAATTAGGTAAATTGAAAATGCAAATGAGGTACAAATTTGCATATCTGCTACCTCGTTTGCACTTTCGTATTTCCAAATAGCTTCTTTCGAAAGAAGAAAACCAGTGTAAACACTGCTCTTTTGAAAGTAAACCCCATCTTCAAAAAAATGCTTCTTCCCTTTTTTTAATGGGAAGAAGGATTCTTTCGAAGATGGGGGTTACTTTCGAAAGAGCGGTGTCTACACTGGTTTTCTTCTGTCGAAAGAAGCCATTTCAAAATAAGAATATGCAAATGAGGTGTCAGGCTTGCAAGTTTGTATGTCATTTGCATTTTTGAGTTGCCTCATTGGCATACCTCTTTCAAAAGAGGAACGTGAGTGTAGACACGGCCTCAAGGTACAACATCCTCTAGACAACGAAGGGTCCTGTGGCACCTTATAGACTAACAGAAAAGTTTAGAGCATGAGCTTTCGTGAGTTAACTCACTTCTTCAGATGCTGGTCCTGGAAATCTGCAAGGCCAGGTATAAATAGGCCAGAGCAAGGCTGGGGATAACGAGGTTAGCTCAGTCAGGCAGGCTGAGTTGTATTGTCATCAGTAGATCTGGAGGTGTGAACTCCAAGAGAGGGGAAGCTGCTTTTGTATTTAGCCAGCCATTCACAGTCTTTGTTGAATCCTGAGCTGAGGGTATTGAATTTGCAGATGAATTGTAGCTCAGCAATTTCTCTTTGGAGTCTGTTCTTGAAATTTCTTTGCTGCAGGATAGCTACTTTTAAATCTGCTACTGTGTGTCCTGGGAGATTGAAGTGCTCTCCTATGGGTTTTTGTATATTGCCATTTCTGATGTCTGATTTGTGTGCATTTATTCTTTTACGTAGAGACTGTCCAGTTTGTCTGATGTATATGGCAGAGGGGCATTGCTGGCACATGATGGCATAAATTACATTGGTAGATGTGCAGCTGAATGAGCCCACGATGGTGTGGCTGATCCGGTTAGGTCCTGTAATGATGTTGCTGGTGTGTATATGTGGGCAGAGCTGGCAACGACGTTTGTTGCATGGATGGGTCCCTGAGATAGAGTGACTGTGATGCGGTGTATAGTTGCTTGTTAGGATTTGTTTTAGGTTGGCAGGATGTCTGTGAGCAATGATAGGTCTGCCTCCCAAGGCCTGTGAAAGTGGGGGATCATTGTCCAGGATGGGTTGCAGATCCCTGATGATGCGCTGTAGAGGTTTTAGCTGAGGACTGTAGGTGATGGCTAGTGGTGTTCTGTTGGTTTCTCTCTTGGGCTTGTCCTGTGGTAGGAGGCTTCGTGGCACACGTCTGGCTCTGTTGATTTGTTTTCTCACTTCCTCAGGTGGGTATTGCAGTCTCAAGAATGCTTGGTGCAGATCTTGTAGGTGTTTGTCTCTGTGGGAGGGGTTGGAACAAATGTGGTTATATCTAAGTGCTTGGCTGTAAACGATGGATCGTGTGGTGTGTCTGGGATGGAAGCTGGAGGCATGAAGGTAGGCGTAGCGGTCATTGGGTTTACGGTACAGGGGGGTACTGATGTGTCCATTGTGTATAAGCACGGTAGTGTCAAGGAAGTGGATCTCCTGTGTAGATTGGTCCAGGCTGAGCTTGATGTTGGGGTGGAAGTTGTTGAAGTCCCGGTGGAATTCCTCCAGAGTCTCCTTCCCATGGGTCCAGATGACGAAGATGTCGTCAATGTAGTGTAAATAGAGCCGGGGTGTTAGTGGACGAGAGTTGAGGAAGCGTTGTTCTAGGTCAGCCATGAAAATATTGGCACATTGAGGGGCCATGCGGGTACCCATAGCTGTGCCGCTGATTTGAAGGCATATATTGTCACCGAATCTGAAATAGTTGTGTGTGAGTATAAAGTTGCAGAGCTCAGCCGCCAGATGTGCTGTAGCCTCATCAGGGATACTGTTCCGGACAGCATTTATTCCATCTTTGTGTGGGATGTTGTCCTCCACGGTTACTCAAGATGATCCAGTCCTTCCACGAAGACATGAGAGGAACCATCCAATATGACAGCTCATTATCGGATGCTTTCAGAATCAGGAGCGGCGTCAAACAAGGATGCGTGCTTGCTCCGACCTTGTTCGGGATCTTCTTCGCACTCCTCCTGAAGCATGCCTTTGGATCTTCAACAGAGGGCATCTTGCTGCACACAAGATCTGATGGGAAACTGTTTAACCTTGCAAGGCTGAAACCTAAGTCTAAGGTGCAAGAAGTCCTCATCAGAGACATGCTGTTCGCAGACGATGCTGCTGTATTGTCTCACACAGAAGACCAGCTTAAAAAATGCTGGATCAGTTCTCCAAAGCGTGGAAGGACTTTGGGCTTACCATCAGCCTAAAGAAGACAAACGTACTCGGTCGGGATGTTGCTGAATCCCCATCAATCAGCATTGACAACTATACATTAGAGGTCGTCCACGAGTTCGTTTACCTCGGGTCCACCATCACTGACACCCTGTCGTTGGACACTGAGCTAAATAGGAGGATCTGAAAAGCGGCCACAACTCTGTCCAGACTCAGCAAGAGAGTGTGGAATAACAACAAGCTGTACACTCACACCAAAATGCAAGTCTACAGAGCCTGCATCCTCAGCACCCTCTTTTATGGCAGCGAGACCTGGACCCTGTATGCCTGCCAGGAAAAGAGGCTGAACGCCTTCCACTTGCGCTGCCTCAGGTGCATCCTTGGAATATCATGGAAGGACAGAGTGACCAACACCGCCGTCCTTAAGCAAGCTGGAATCACAACCATGCACACCCTCCTCAGGCAGCGTCGGCTCCGCTGGCTTGGCCACGTCCACAGGATGAATGATGGAAGGATTCCAAAAGACATCCTGTATGGTGAGCTAGCCTCTGGCAAAAGACCTCCCGGATGCCCCCAGTTGCGCTACAAAGATGTCTGCAAGAGAGACCTCAGAGAGGAAGACATGGAGCTGGACAACTTGGAAGAACTAGCAGACGACCACAGCAGATGGAGGCAGGGGTTACACAAGGGCCTTCAGAAGGGCGAGGTGAGGATCAGACAGCTAGCAGAGGAGAAGCGAGCGCACAGAAAGCACACTAAGGACTTGCCAGACACCCACCACATCTGCAAGAGATGCAGCAAGGACTGTCACTCTCATGTGGGTCCTCATAGTCACAGTAGACGCTGTAAATGAAGTCCTCAATTGAAACTATAAAGGGCGCAATCCATAGTCTATGCAGACTGAAGGATGCCTACTCTATACTTGGGCAAGTCCTGAGACAGGAGGCTTCATCCCACCTCCTTTGTATCCCACGGGGGAGGGGTCATGGGAGAGGGTGCGTTCCGGCCATGGCCAGGATTTTCTTTAGCTTTTACTGTTGCTTTTGCTGCCCCCGCACCCCCCCAGCCCTCTTGCCAACTCTAAATGGGCGTAAATTGACTTCAGTTTGAGAGAGGGAGCCAGGCAGCCTTCCAGCGTATACTCATGTATTACATTCCCGCCATGGCCCATACCATGGCCCGTAACCCTGTAACTGCTCTTATCTGTTCCCATTTGCCCAGCAAACCCAGCCAGCCAGGCAGACACAACAGGCAGCGTTCCTGTCCTTTGTTCACATGTAAGTCTTCTGCCAGAAGGTGTCGGCAGCAAGCAGGGCCGGGTTCAACATCTAGGGGCTCCTTTTCACCCATCTCACACAGAACTGGCTCCAGCCCACACCCAGTAGCGTGGGAAATGTGCACCCCCGGGCGCCTTGGAGGGGCGATGCTTCCCCACTCGCACGCACAGAGTCTGAGTGTAGAAAAGAAACTTTTAATGAAAGAGGCAGAGAAATCACATGGCAATAGCTTGGGAAAATCCCACACCCAGAGTTCATAACCAGCCCTCAAGTAACTGTCCCAGCTCAGATGGATTGAGCAGTGTCCTTTGCCTCTCAGGCTCACCAGTCCAGGACTGTAAGGATCCAATCCACACACCCAAACTTTCTCTGCACCCCACCTCAAATGCCCCACGTAAGCTCTGTCCAGTCCGTGCAGGCCCTGACACATCACCCTGATGCACCCCTCATTGAGCCTGAGGCAAGGCCAGACAACCTCTCATTGGTCCAGTGTCCTGCTTGCCCCCCCACTGGCCGTTTGTCCCCTGTATTGTGGCTGGAGGCAAAACCAGCTCTCCATGGCTTGAGCCACCAGTTCTTCTGCTCAGCTCGTAGCAGTTTCAGCTTTGGGCCTAACTACACCACCTACCAAGAAGGAGTCTCACAAAGGCTACGTCTACGCTAGCCCCTTCTTTCCAAAAGGGGCATGGTAATAAGCAAGGTCAGAACATGCTAATGAGGCACTACCATGAATATGAGGCACCTAATTAGCATAACAGCAGCCACAGCAGGCCCCCTATGCAGTGCAGATGGGGGCCTTTGCAAAGCCCCTTATTCCTATTTGGTTTTAGGGGCTTTCGAAGACTAGGGGGCTGTGGCCACACTTGGCCAGAATTTCGAAATGGCCGTGCTAATGGCCAAATCGAAGAATACTAATGAGGTGCTGAAACGAATATTCAGCACCTCATTAGCATACTGCCACCCGCGGCACTTCAAAAGTGCCCCATTTTGCTTGCGTGTGGGTTGGCTACGTGGGGGTCCTTTCCCAAGGAACCCTGCAGACTTCAAAATCCCCTTGTTCCTATCCACTCGTAAGGAGATTTCCAAGTCTGCAAGGGCCTTTCAAAAAGGATCCCCATGGAACCAAGCCACAAAGTGCCCTGTCTAGCAGCATGCTAATGAGGCACTGAATATTCATTTCAGCGCCTCATTAGTATTCTTTCAGTCAGTTATTAGCATAGCCATTCCAAAGTACAGCTGCACTCCACAGGTTGAAAATCTTGTCTACAAATTCCATGCCTTTCACAGCACCCCTTTTAAATTGCTAATGTTACCCCCAGGGCACTAATCCACTGCATGCTTACAAAAAAAATTCAGCAACGATAGTTGCTATAAATTAACAGAAAAGTTTTGAGCATGAGCTTTTACAAGCACAGAAAGCTGATGCTCAGATTTTTAGTGTTAGTCTATGAAGTGCTGTAGGACCCTTTCCTGCTGTTATTAACCCAGAGTAGAACAGTTATTGCTTGAACAACATGGCTGCGTCTACACGTGCACGCTACTTCGAAGTAGCGGCACCAACTTCGAAATAGCGCCCGTCACGTCTACACGCGTCGGGCGCTATTTCGAAGTTAACTTCGACGTTAGGCGGCGAGACGTCGAAGTCGCTAACCTCATGAGGAGATAGGAATAGCGCCCTACTTCGACGTTCAACGTCGAAGTAGGGACAGTGTAGACGAGCCGCGTCCCGCAACGTCGAAATTGCCGGGTCCTCCATGGCGGCCATCAGCTGGGGGGTTGAGAGACGCTCTCTCCAGCCCCTCAGCTCACTGGTGGCCGCGTGGAGCGGCCCCTTAAAGGTCCCCTCCCCTGCCCTGACTGCAGGAGGCTGAGGCAACGTGCAGGCTCCTGCCTGCACCCGCGGCGAGCCTGCACAGCCCTCAGCCCCTGACACCGGCCATGGCTGCCCAGCAGCCCCCCCAGCCCCCCCAGGGGACCCCCCCCCAAGGGCAGCCAGAGCAGCCAGAGGACCAGCCAGTCTGGGAAGCGGCAGCGGGGCCCCTCTTGGACGGAGGCCGAGCTGCGGGACCTGCTGGGGCTCTGGAGCGAGGAGGAGGTGCTCCAGGTAATGGGGAGCAAGAGGCGGAACGCGGATGCGTTCGCTCGGCTGGCCGACGGCCTGGCTGCCCGGGGTCACCTTGCCCGCACTCCTGACCATGTGCGCAGTAAGGTCAAGGAGCTGCGGCAGGGTTATGCCTGGGCCCGGGATGCGGCCAGCCGATCTGGGGCCGCCCCCGTCACTTGCCCCTTTTACAGGGAGCTCAGGGACATCCTGGGCTCCCGGCACACCTCCTCCCCTCCGGCCACCCTTGACACCTCGGCTGACGAGCCCCAGCAGGCCCTGCAGACGGAGTCCGCCCCGAAGGCAAGCCCCGCACCCCGGGGGCCCCCCCCGGAGGCCATCCCCGGGACATCGCGGCAGGAGGAGGAGGAGGAGGAGGAGGAGGAGGAGGGGGGCTCCTCCTCTGCAGAATCCAGCCTGCAGATCCTCCTCCTGCCATCCCGGAGCAGCAGCAGGGCCTCTGACCCCCGGGGATCTCCGGACCGTGGGAGCGGACCCACAGGTAGGTACCCCTCTCTGGTGGACACCCCTGGGCTTGAGGGGCGGGGGTAAGAGATATGTGTCCTGGGCCCCCCACACGCTCACATGGCCATGGCCCCAAGGACACCAGGGCCATGGCCCTCACAGCACTGCAGCCATCAGCCCCTTTCCCGCCCCCCCCCCCCAAATGACAGTGCCATGCCCCATCCCCGGGCCAGGGGGGAGCGGAACCTCAAGGGGCCCCCGGGCGGAGGGGGTGGGACACCCCGCAGTAGCAGCATGTGATGGAGTGGGGGGAGTGCAAAAGGGAGACTCAGGCTACATATGAGCCACCAGAGCCGAGGAGCTCCCAGGGCCAAAGGAGGATCCTGGCACTACAGCTGGCAGGTGACACCTCTGCCCTGAGCAAACAGGAGGGACGAGCCGAGCTGGCTTGGAATTGGGGGGCGAGGGCGGGGGCCACAGGTAGAGGCTAGGGGAAGGGAGAGCTGGTAGGCAGCCAGCCTGAGGAGGGGGAAAGCTGCATCCCAGAGGGGCCCCCCTTGGGGTCTTCTCCCCACGACGGGTTGGAAGGACTGTCTCTTCCGACAGCTGGTGCTGTCACTCCTGGCAGAAACTGGCCATCTGTGGCCTAAGAAAGCTCTCCTGCTCTCAGACCCTGCGGGGTGAAGTGAGAGTCGCTCCCACCAGGGGACGGGGTGCAGGGCAGGGGGACCCCTGAACCCCATCCATCACAGCAGCATCTCCTGGGGATGGGGATGGGGAACCTGCAGCACAGGGCGGGGGGGACAAAGGCCACGGCTCGGGGCCCACACTAACGCCTGTCTCCATTCTTCTTTCCCCCCTCCTCTCCTGTGTCCTGCACCTGCATCTGCACCATCCGAAGGACCGGAAGAGAGCGCCGGCGAGGCCTCGGTTGTCCCAGAGAGCCCTCCGGGACCCTCGCTCCAGGGCAGCCCCTTGGCCAAGGAACGACCGGCCCCGCGGAGGGCCAGACGGCGGACCCCGCGCCTGCTACCGGCGACGACCACGGACCCCCAGCTGCTGGCCATCCTCCGCCGGCAGCTGGAGGTGTCGGAGCAGCACCTCCGGCTGCAGGAGCAGGCGCTGGCCTGGCGCAGGGAGGCATGGGGGGCCTATATGGAGACCATCAACTGGCTGGTCGACTCCCTGGCCCCACATGCCGCGCTGGCCAAGCCACCACCCGCCATGCCCGCTCCTACAGCCCCACCACCAGCTGCTCCAGCCGTCGCCGGGCCGTCTGCCGTCGCCCCACCACCTCCCTGCGAGGGCCACCGTGCTGAGGGACCCCTGGAGCCACCCGAGACTCGCTGGCGCCGCTACCTTCCGGTGGAGCCCGCTCCCACCCAGCCGCGGACCAGACTGCAGGCCCGGCGGAGCTCCCAGCCGGGCACACCCACTGCTGGGCTGTAGGGGCGAGGGGCCCGGGACGTGGCCCCCCCCCTTGTTGGACAGACTTTGGGGGCTGCTTTATGTGGGTGCCCCTGTTTGCCCCGTCCCCCCCTGTAAATAGTTCTCCCCGTTCTCCTCCCTGCTTTTCTTTTTTGTTGATGGCGCACAGTTCTTTGCTTTGTTGTTGTATATTGTTTTATTTGTGCACATCTTGCTTTTGTTGAACGTTTGTCCCTCCTTTTTGGTTTCTGTTTCACATATTTATTTATTTACAAAAAAAAAAAAAATTCGTTAAGACAAAAAAAACATTTACGTTCACCCACAAGTTCGTGCTGTCATTTCTCCTGGACAAGTGGGGGGGGGGGGGCGGTGGGGTGCTCCATGGTGTGGGCGTTGGGGCAGGAGTGTGGGGGAGGAAGAGGCGGGCAGTAGGGGGCCTGGGCAGAGTTCACCCCGCGGCCTGTTGCTGGAAGTGGGCCTGCAGGGCCTCCCGGACCCGGGTCCCCTCTGGGTCCACCTGCCGACTGGGGGCAGCAGGTGGCTGCACGTGTGCCCTGCCGGCCTCGGCGGCCCAGCCCTGAAGAAAGCTCTCCCCCTTGCTCTCCACGAGGTTGTGCAGGGCGCAGCAGGCACCCACAATCTGGGGGATGTTGTTGGGGCTGGCATCCAGGCGGGTCAGAAGACATCGCCAGCGTCCCCTGAGGCGACCGAATGAGCGCTCCACCACCTGGCGCGCATGGTTCAGGCGCTCGTTGAAGCGCTCCTGGCTGGTGGAGAGGTGGCCCGTGTAGGGGCGCATGAGCCACGGCCGGAGGGGGTAGGCCGCATCTGCGATGATGCAGAAGGGCATGGTGGTGTCCCCCAGAGGGATCTCCCACTGGGGGATGTAGGTCCCCGCCTCCAGCCGGCGGCACAGGCCCGAGTTCCGGAAAACCCGGGCGTCGTGGGTGCTGCCAGGCCAGCCCACGTGAATGTCCTGGAACCGTCCCCGGCTGTCCACCAAGGCCTGCAGGACGACTGAATGGTAGCCCTTCCGATTGAGGTATCAGCCTCCACTGTGGTCTGGGGCGCGGATGGGGATGTGAGTCCCATCCAGAGCCCCGAAGCAGTTGGGGAAGCCCAGGGTGGCAAAGGCGGCGACAGTGGCATGTGGGTCCCCCAGCCTCACGAGCCTGTGCAGGAGCATGGCGTTGATGGCACGCACAACCTGCAGAGAAAGCACATGGGACAGCCCCAATGAGGGGTGAGCAGGGTGTGCGTGGCCCTGCCCTGCACTGGCCCCCCTGCCCTGCCCTGCCCTGCCCTACCCTGGCCTGCCCTGCCCTGGCCTGCCCTGCTCTGCCCTGCCCTGCCCTGGCCCCCCTGCCCTGCCCTGCCCTACCCTACCCTGCCCTGCCCTGCCCTGGCCTGCCCTGCTCTGCCCTGCCCTGCCCTGGCCCCCCTGCCCTGCCCTGCCCTACCCTGGCCTGCTCTGGCCCCCCAGCCCTGGCCTGGCCTCCCCCTGTGGGTTCTCTTACCTCCATGAAGACAGCCCCGACGGTGGCCTTTCCGACACCAAACTGCTGGCCCACGGATCAGTAGCTGTCCGGAGTGGCCAGCTTCCAGACCGCGATGCCGACCCGTTTCTGCACCGTGAGGGCATGCCGCATGGCAGTGTCCCGGTGCCTGAGTGCGGGGGTGAGCCACTGGCACAGCTCCAGGAATGTCTGGCGGGTCATCCTGAAGTTCCTGAGCCAGTGGTCGTCGTCCCACTCCCCAAGCACCAGCCGCTCCCACCAGTCGGTGCTGGTGGGGTAGCTCCACAGCCGCCGGCGTGTGAGGCGGGGGGTGGAGCGGGGTGCTGCAGGGGTAGGGGCTGAGCCCCACTGCCCTGGGGGCATCTCCTCCCCTGGGGCAAGAAGGTGCTCAGCTACCCTCAACATGGCATGAGCCAGGGCAAGCCCTGCTCCTGCCGGGAGGGCTGGGTGGACCTCTAGCTGCTGCTGCTGCTGCTGCTGCTGCTGGGGGTCCATGACTGCGGCGCTCGGGGTCTGTGTGCCTATATAGCTGCGTCTACACGTGCACGCTACTTCGAAGTAGCAGCACCAACTTCGAAATAGCGCCCGTCGCGCCTACACGCGTCGGGCGCTATTTCGAAGTTAACTTCGACGTTAGGCGGCGAGACATCGAAGTCGCTAACCTCATGAGGAGATAGGAATAGAGCCCTACTTCGACGTTCAACGTCGAAGTAGGGACCGTGTAGACGATCCGCATCCCGCAACGTCGAAATTGCCGGGTCCTCCATGGCGGCCATCAGCTGGGGGGTTGAGAGATGCTCTCTCTCCAGCCCCTGCGGGGCTCTATGGTCACCGTGGGGAGCAGCAGCCCTTAGCCCAGGGCTTCTGGCTGCTTCTGCGGCAGCTGGGGATCTATGCTGCAGGCACAGGGTCTGCAACCAGTTGTCAGCTCTGTGTATCTTGTGTTGTTTAGTGCAACTGTGTCTGGGAGGGGCCCTTTAAGGGAGCGGCTTGCTGTTGAGTCCGCCCTGTGACCCTGTCTGCAGCTGTGCCTGGCATCCCTATTTCGATGTGTGCTACTTTGACATGTAGACGTTCCCTCGCTGCGCCTATTTCGATGTTGGGCTGAGCAACGTCGAAGATGAACATCGACGTTGCCGGCCCTGGAGGACGTGTAGACGTTACTCATCGAAATAGACTATTTCGATGTTGGCTGCACGTGTAGACGTAGCCTATGGCTCCTCAGACCACATGCTGTGCAGGCTGAGTGTATGTGGGAGGGGCCCTTTAAGGGAGCAGCTAGCTGTTGCCCCAGAAGCGCTAGTCCACCCGTTGACCCTGTCTGCAGCTGTGCCTGGCATCCCTATTTCGATGTGTGCTACTTTGATGTGTAGACCTTCCCTCACTGCGTCTATTTCAATGTTGGGCTGAGCAACGTCAAAGTTGAACATTGACGTTACCAGCCCTGGAAAATGTGTAAACCTTATTCATTGACATAGTCTACTTTGATGTCACAACATCAAAATAAGCTATTTCAATGTGGGCTGCACATGTAAACATAGCCCATAAGTACAAAAACTTTTTCTATTTTTATCCACTTTGCTAAAGACAAAGTACTAAAACATTTATTGTGTAAACACCACATTTTTTTTTTTTTGGGAAAAACAACTCAAAAACACAGCCAATTCTTCCAAAAAGTATAATTATCCATTCCAGTCAAACACTTTGACTCACAAGTAAACATCTCTGAGGAAAGGATCCCTGTGCAACCCATAGCTTCCCAAGTAACGGTGACTACCCTGGATTGCACAAAAACTTCAAGCATGGATGAGAACCCACATTTCTTACACTGAATGATAGCATAATTTGTGACTTTACAAGAACATGCTCATGACAAGAGATGAAACCTCACAACTTCACCTGCTCCCATCAGACTCTGTTGAGAGGGTATTACATATGCATCTATTTAGATTTTCATGTAAATGAGATCTGAAACACACAGGGCCTAAAGCCTTTCCCAGTCCTGAGCTCCTGCTGGCACATTCCTTACACACACATATCAACAAGTCAAGCCCCAAACTCTGTCCCAGGCTGAGGAAGATGCCTATATGCTAAAACGTCTGTTGCCAAGCCACATATGGTAGACCCCCGAGATACACACCCTCAATTTGAGTGAATCTTTGGTTGCCATGACCTGGAGTGTTGAGGAATTGAGAGCTGCCTCCAGGCTGCCTCACCACAAAATGAGCAGGGTTGTGGAGTATTGCAGTTAAAATTAGTACTCCGCACCTCTGCTCTTCTGAGTTACAGAAAAATAGATCAAAAAGCAGTCAAGCAGAGCTTTAAAGACTGTTTAAATAGTTTGTTAGGTGAGTTTTCATAGGGCAGACCTGTTTTTTCAGACCCTAGCCAGGTTAAAAGGGATTCATTATTTCAAACACTGAGAACCAAAAACAGCAACAAAAGAATAAAAATCAGAAAAAGAGAAGCAAGATAAGCAAATCAGAGAGTGGCTTCCAGTCTCTGATTTCTTCACCTTGATTCTCTTTTTCTGGTTTTGTGCTCCTTGCTTACTGTTTTTGGTTCTCTGTGTCTTAAATATTGAGTCTGTTCTGGCCTGGCTCTGGTCTGAAGAAGTGGGTCTCTCCCACGAAAGCTCACCTAATGAACTCTTTTGCCAGTCTGTAAAGTGCAACTTGACTGCTGTTTGTTTTGATAGCGTATAGACTAGTCGGGCTTCCTCTCTGTTACTGGAAAAATAGAGTTCCTGTTTTGAGGTGTGCACTTTTAATTAAGTGGTGGAGCTGGCCCATGCTGCTCTGCAGGCTGGGGACAATGTCCTGCAAATCTTGTCCTAGGTCCTGTGGTCACCCCTTGTATTTCAGGGTATGGTTGCCGGGGGTGGGACCTGCTGTCTCTCATACACAGCTTTCCCAAGGCCAAGCCAGCTAGCTGCTTGGAAAACAGTTGCGACCTGTCTGTGGGGACTGGAGAAAATGGGAGTGAGGTGAAGGAGAGTGAACAGGAAAGGCGCTTGTCTGTAAGAGCCAGAGCAGCCCTTTGCCTGGGGAGAAGTTTGTTTCAGCTCCTCATGGCCAGAACCTGCCTGAGTGTGAAACCACTGGCTGTGCTCTGCAAGGGTCCAAAGCAGGCAGTGTAAAAGTTTCTGAGGAATTGGAAGTTGGTTCAAGTAAAGTGAAAACTATTAGGGAATGTGAGCAGCCCTGTGATAACCAAGTAAAACGTGCACAGACTACAGTGAGAGATTATGCCACACACTCTCAGAGAAACTGAGGAACCACCTGATCAGCGTCCTGTACAACAAACAGGAGAACATCAAAAAAGAGCTCTCCCATCTGGAGTCTTTCATCAATAACCAACCTTCAACACAAACTTCCACGCCGCTGAACTTTACTAAAATAAGACAAGAGATTTACACTAGACACTTCACTACTATACAGAAGAAAAAGGACAGCAAACTTTCTAAACTCCTGCCTGCCACACAGAGCCACAGCAGTGGTACCACTAACTCAGCCAGCAATATCATCAATCTGTCCAGCTACACACTCAGCTCAGCAGAAGAGTCTGCCCTTTCTCGGGGACTCTCTTTTTGCCCCACCACACGCACAAACATGATACAGTTCTGCGGTGATCTGGAAGCCTACTTTCTCCGTCTCAGACTCAAAGAATACTTTCAACACAACACTGACCAACACACCATTACACAGACAACCTCCCAGCAGCACAAGAAGAGTAACTCCACGTGGACTCCTCCCGAGGGCAGAAACAACAGTCTGGACCTATACATAGAATGCTTCCGCCGACGCGCACAGACAGAAATTGTGGAAAAACAACATCGTTTGCCTCACAACCTCAGTCGTGCGGAACGCAATGCCATCCACAGCCTCAGAAGCAACCCTGACATTATAATCAAAGGGGCAGATAAAGGAGGAGCTACTGTCATCATGGACAGGTCTGACTACCAGAAGGAGGCTTCCAGACAACTCTGCAATACCAGATTTTACAGGCTACTTTCCTCAGACCCCACCGAGGAATACACTAAAAAACTACACCGTCTGCTCAGGACACTCCCTACACAAGCACAAGAACAGATCTACACCAACACACCTCTAGAGCCCCGTCCAGGGTTATTCTATTTACTACCCAAGATCCACAAGCCTGGAAATCCTGGACGCCTCATCATCTCCGGTATTGGCACTCTCACTGAAGGACTGTCTGGTTATGTGGACTCTCTCCTCAGACCCTATGTCACCAACACCCCCAGCTACCTCCGCGACACCACTGACTTCCTGAGAAGACTGCCATACGTTGGTGACTTACCAGAAAACACTATCCTAGCAACCATGGATGTAGAGGCTCTGTATACCAACATCCCACACAAAGATGGAATAAATGCTGTCCAGAACAGTATCCCTGATGATGCTACAGCACATCTGGCGGCTGAGCTCTGCAACTTTATACTCACACACAACTATTTCAGATTCGGTGACAATATATACCTTCAAATCAGCGGCACAGCTATGGGTACCCGCATGGCCCCTCAATATGCCAATATTTTCATGGCTGACCTAGAACAACGCTTCCTCAACTCTCGTCCACTAACACCCCGGCTCTATTTACGCTACATTGACGACATCTTCGTCATCTGGACCCATGGGAAGGAGACTCTGGAGGAATTCCACCGGGACTTCAACAACTTCCACCCCAACATCAAGCTCAGCCTGGACCAATCTACACAGGAGATCCACTTCCTTGACACTACCGTGCTTATACACAATGGACACATCAGTACCACCCTGTACCGTAAACCCACTGACCGCTACTCCTACCTCCATGCCTCCAGCTTTCATCCCAGACACACCACACGATCCATCGTTTACAGCCAAGCACTTAGATATAACCGCATTTGTTCCAACCCCTCCGACAGAGACAAACACCTACATGATCTGCACCAAGCATTCCTGAGACTGCAATACGCACCTGAGGAAGTGAGAAAACAAATCAACAGAGCCAGACGTGTGCCACGAAGCCTTCTACTACAGGACAAGCCCAAGAGAGAAACCAACAGAACACCACTAGCCATCACCTACAGTCCTCAGCTAAAATCTCTACAGCGCATCATCAGGGATCTGCAACCCATCCTGGACAATGATCCCCCACTTTCACAGGCCTTGGGAGGCAGACCAGTCCTTGCCCACAGACATCCTGCCAACCTGAAGCAAATCCTCACCAGCAACTATACACCGCACCATAGTCACTCTAACTCAGGGACCCATCCATGCAACAAACCTCGTTGCCAGCTCTGCCCACATATACACACCAGCAACATCATTACAGGACCTAACCGGATCAGCCACACCATTGTGGGCTCATTCAGCTGCACATCTACCAATGTAATTTATGCCATCATGTGCCAGCAATGCCCCTCTGCCATATACATCGGACAAACTGGACAGTCCCTACGTAAAAGAATAAATGCACACAAATCAGACATCAGAAATGGCAATATACAAAAACCCATAGGAGAGCACTTCAATCTCCCAGGACACACAGTAGCAGATTTAAAAGTAGCTATCCTGCAGCAAAGAAATTTCAAGAACAGACTCCAAAGAGAAATTGCTGAGCTACAATTCATCTGCAAATTCAATACCCTCAGCTCAGGATTCAACAAAGACTGTGAATGGCTGGCTAAATACAAAAGCAGCTTCCCCTCTCTTGGAGTTCACACCTCCAGATCTACTGATGACAATACAACTCAGCCTGCCTGCCTGAGCTAACCTCGTTATCCCCAGCCTTGCTCTGGCCTATTTATACCTGGCCTTGCAGATTTCCAGGACCAGCATCTGAAGAAGTGAGTTAACTCACGAAAGCTCATGCTCTAAACTTTTCTGTTAGTCTATAAGGTGCCACAGGACCCTTCGTTGCTCTACAGATCCAGACTAACACGGCTACCCCTCTGATACTTGACATCCTCTAGACAGAGTACTGTTGACAGAAGTGCAATATGGACACTTCTGTCGACAGAGGGGGCTTCTACTTGCCTCTCAGCCCTCTTTGCAGAGCTGCCATTCCGCTTTCTAGCACCAGAGGGCAGTGGAGTCTGGTAGTTCTCTGTCTGCAGAGCAAGCTGTGTGTAGATGCAATCTGTTAATAGAGGTTCTGTCGAGATTTCCAAGTCGACAGTAACTTCTGTCGACAGAAGCTTCTAGCGTAGACATAGCCTGACATATTTTGGAGCATAAAAACATCTGTTAGCCTATAAGGTGCCACAGGACTTCTTGCTGATTTTAAAGATACGGACTAACCCGGCTACCTCTCTGATACATTTACTGCTGAGCTTTTCAGTGGAGCAGAGGAAAGTCCAACATGAGCCAAGAGCGGGAAGTGGAAGCTAGGCAAAGTCAGACTGAAAATAAAGTGTAACAGTTTTACCCAAAGCCAACAAGCAGTCCTGTGGCACCTCAGAGACTAGCCAAATGTATTAGGTTATGAGCTTTCCTGGGTAAAACCCATGAAAAGCTCATGATCTACTGCAGGGGCGGCCAACTGAACGTGAGACAGAGACAGAATTTACCAGTGTACATTGCCAAAGAGCCACAGTAATATATCAGCAGCCCCATCGGCTCCCACCTCCCACCCATCCGTGCTTCCCTCTCCCACCCCATGCCCCCTCCCCGCTGCCGTCGGCACAGGCAGTCCTAGGGCAGGTGGGAGGAACAAGGCTGTGGCACGCCCAGTGGTGGGGGCAGAAATGGCTGGGACTTGGGGAATTACACAGTCATGGAACTGGCAGGAACCTCCAAGTCATCAGGTCCAGTCCCTAAGCTTGTGGCAAGCCCAAGCACCGGCTTGGCCTGTGGTGTCCAGCTCGTTCTGACACCATGACCACGATAGTGGCTGCTGCTGTAGAGAACCAGCTGCGGTCGTCGGAAAATAGATTTATTGTTCATGCCAACTAGCCGCGCTCAGCCACGTCAGTGTGTTGGACACCCCAGATTAGAGTCAGGGGGCCCCTAACTTTTCAGCATCACGCCCCCCTTTTGAATTTTGAGAAACCCTCACGCCCCCCCACCTCTTCCTTACCATCATCCAACCCCCTTCAACAAAAAATTCAATTCATAATTTAAAATAAACATAAAAACTTGATATACCAAGCACCAGGCGATTCTTCTCGGCCCCTTGTGGGTGCCTGGTGCAGCCCCAGAGCCCCGTTTCAGCTGCCAGAACTGAGTGCGACAACCACCCGCCCATCTAAGACCTGTGCTGCCAGAGCTGACCACCCACGCCCCACGCTGCCGGAGCCAGCCAACCACCCGCCCGCCAGCTGCCCAAGCCCCACACTGCTGGGACCAGCTGCCAGCCTGAGCCGCCTGAAATCTGCGAGGCCAGGGCCAGCTGCCAAACCACTGCCAGCCCCCCGTTCTTACCCCATCCCCATCTCCATCCCCCTCCCCCAAGCCAGGCACCCCCAGTGCCCCACCTGACCCCATTCTCCTCCTCCCACCTCCAACCCACACTCACTCACCTTCGCCGGCTGCCTGCTGTTTATGGTGGCTGCGCCGGGTCACCCACATAAAACGGCAGGGGCTGAGAGCTGGAAGCAAAGGCCAGCTCATTCTTCAAATGGGGGGAATGATGAGGAGCTGGCTCACCTCGCGCCTCCCTGGAATTTCATGCCCCCAGTTTGACCACGGACTAGACCACCAGGGGTAGAGTGGGGGCAGGGCCTGGGCGGAGCAGCCAGCACCCCGGAGCTGGCACCTACATAAGGAGCCCCACGTGAACCTCGGCAGAGCCACAAGCGGCCCCAGAGCCCCAGGTTGGCTACCCCTGGGCTAATGTCTTGGTCAGTCTCTCAGGCATCACCAAGGCTGCTTGCTGGTTTTGAGGTTACAGACTCACAAGGCTACCGCCCTACTGAGCCATTTTACCCCAGGAGGTAAACGTGCGATTCAGGGCTGGGGGACACCGTGCTTCGGGATGTGGGTGGGGGCTGCCCTGCTGCTCAGGAGAGGAGAGGGGAGGAGATTCGAGGAAGGTGTGATGAGGGGGTGGGGTGGGGACAGAAGAGAGGGGACCTGGGGCTCAGGGGGTGCACCCCAGGCCCCCAGGGCAGCCTGGTTGGTGGACTCTGCCTTAAGATCCTTGCAAACTTTCGGCGCCGCTCTTGGAGTGGCTGCGGGGTGGCTGTCTGGCCTGGTACATGGCCTCCGGCTGGAGGCTCACAATCCATGAGCCAGGAACCGGAGCGGGCCTTGCTGTCCCCGGGGGGCTGCTAGGCAGGGTGCGTGCCTCCGGAGAGCTCGGCTAACAAGGTTGCTCCCTCCAGCCCACTGCGCTCGTGCCCCTGCATGGGAAAGCTTTCCAGCCTCGGCTTCGGTGCTGATTAACCACAAGCCCAGCCCCCGCCCCAGAGCAGTCCAGCAATGGAGGGCAGCCCACGCTGCCCCCTCCCCACCCTTCAGGTCATCTGTGAAAGGGGCTTACACCATGAATGGATGGGACAGCCAAGCGGGGCAATGTGATTAGCTTCTATGACGAGGTAACAGGCTCTGTGGAGATGGGGAAGTCAGTGGATGTGATATACCTTGACTTCAGCAAAGCTTTTGACACGGTCTCCCACAACCATCTTGTCCATAAGTTAAGGAAATATGGATTGGATCCTTGGACTATAAGATGGATAGAAAGCTGGCTTGATGGTCAGGCCCAACGGGGAGTGGTCAATGGCTCCATATCTGGATGGCAGTCGGTTTCAAGCGGAGTGCCACAAGGCTCAGTTCTGGGGCCGGTGTTGTTCAACGTCTTTACCGATGACCTGGATGAGGGACTGGGTTGCACCCTCAGCAAATTTGTGGAGGACACAAAACTAGTGGGAGAGGTAGATATGTTGGAGGGTAGAGAGAGAATCCAGAGGGACCTGGATAAATTGGAGGACTGGGACAAAAGAAATCTGCTGCAGTTCAACAAGGAGAAGTGTAGAGTCCTGCACCTGGGGCGGAAGAATCCCAAGCATTGTTACAGGCTGGGGACCGACCGGCTCAGCAGCAGTACGATGGAAAGGGACCTAGGGGTTATGGTGGGTGAAAGGCTGCCATGCGTCAAGCGGCCAGGCCAGGGGGCTGGTTTCACTGTCACAGCTGCAGGACATGAGGCGTGCCGGGGGTGGGGGTGCTACCAGCTCCTGCCCCTTTGCCCTGCTCTGCACGCTGCCTCTTCCCCCGAGGCCCGGCCCCCACATCACCCCTCCCCGAGGCCCTGCCCCCCACTGCCCCTTGCCCCCCGAGGCCCTGCCCCCTACTGCCCTGTCCCTCAAGCTCCAGCCCTCACACCTCTCTCCTGAGGCCCCACTCCCACACTGCCTCTCCCCCCAAAACCTGCCCCCCACACTCGCTCGCTCATCCCCACCTCCTCTCCCCATCCTGCACCCTTACAGCCAGCACAAAGAGGGGGACAGTGAGCCCCCTGCCATGAGGAAGCACAGCAGGGGGGTGCCCAGCCCAGGGATGCCCTCGGGTGCCGGTGGGTGCCCGTCCCTGCTGTGGCCGATGAGGCAATGCCCCTTGTGCTTGGGAGGCGTGGGACGCTCACTGACCTTTATGTTCCATGAGGGAGGGTGACCACAGCCCACCAGGAACTCAGAGCAATGGGGGGAGCTGGGGGGTGAGGCAGACCAGTGCCTGCAGCTGGAGTGAGTTCGGTGATCTCTGGAAACCTTTTCAAAAGGGGTTTTCCGTCATGCTTCCCCCCTGCGAACACCTGGGCCAGCTTAGCCGCAGCCGCGTGGTGAGAACTTGCTGGTGGCTATGCGGTGCATCGCTTCAGAGGACGAAGCCCAGAGTGGGCACGGGCCAGGCTAGCCACGGGGCTGTGCAGCCCACAAATCCCTGCTCCAGAGGGGGAGAGGAAGGCACCTGCCCAGACAGTCTAGACTGGGTGCCCCCCAGGGATCCCAAGCTGCAAGTGCCCTGAATTGTGACACTCGACTGCCACGCCAAGCTGCCTGGGAGTGTCACGCTGAGCGTGTTCTCCGGTTTCACAGCAGTAGCACTGATGTGCACTGGGCCACTTAGCAGGACTGGTGGCCCAAACCAGGGGGCTGCTGCACCCACTGGCCTGAGGGGATTTCCATCATACTCCACTTGGCTCACAGCTCTGATCTGACTCTTCTTCCCCCAGGCAGGCAACGGGAGCAGGGAGGGGATCTGACTCATCTTCCCCCAGCCGGGTCACAGGAGCAGGGAGGGGATCTGACTCGTCTCCCCACAGCCAGGTCACAGGAGCAGGGAGGGGATCTAACTCGTCTTCCTCCAGCCGGGTGACGGGAGCAGGGAGGGGATCTGACTCGTCTTCCCCCAGCCGGGCAACGGGAGCAGGGAGGGGATCTGACTCGTCTTCCCCCAGCCGGGCGACGGGAGCAGGGAGGGGATCTGACTCGTCTTCCCCGAGCCGGGTCACAGGAGCAGGGAGGGGATCTGACTCGTCTTCCCCCAGCCGGGCGATGGGAGCAGGGAGGGGATCTGACTCGTCTTCCCCCAGCCGGGCGACGGGAGCAGGGAGAGGATCTGACTCGTCTTCCCCGAGCCGGGTCACAGGAGCAGGGAGGGGATCTGACTCGTCTTCCCCCAGCCGGGCGACAGGAGCAGGGAGGGGATCTGACTCGTCTCCCCACAGCCAGGTCACAGGAGCAGGGAAGGGATCTGACTCGTCTTCCCCCAGCCAGGCAACGGGAGCAGGGAGGGGATCTGACTCGTCTTCCCCCAGCCGGGCGACGGGAGCAGGGAGGGGATCTGACTCGTCTCCCCCCAGCCGGGCGACGGGAGCAGGGAGGGGATCTGACTCGTCTTCCCCCAGCCGGGCGACAGGAGCAGGGAGGGGATCTGACTCGTCTTCCCCCAGCCGGGCGACGGGAGCAGGGAGGGGATCTGACTCGTCTCCCCCCAGCCGGGCGACGGGAGCAGGGAGGGGATCTGACTCGTCTCCCCCCAGCCGGGCGACGGGAGCAGGGAGGGGATCTGACTCGTCTCCCTCCAGCCGGGCGACAGGGCAGGCAGGAGAGACGGAGTTCGGGCTGGAGAGTAACTCCAAGGATGGAGGCTGGTTTGCTTCGAAAAGGAGCCCAGACTGTGGCGTTCTGAGCCCGCCAGACCCGACCCGCGGTGACACCAGCCGGCAGAGACACCTCGTCCCAAACACTTTCTAAGCCACTCTGGACGTCCGGACACATTTCCCATGAGGCTGGAGGGTTTGTTTGGGGGCAGGTCCTGAAAACCTTTCAGGCCAGAGCTTTGCTCCCTAGTGTAGCTCCAGCTCCTTGAAGGACTTCAGAGACCAGGACTTGGACAGGGTGGGGGCTGGGCAACCCCTCCCCAGGCTCGGGGTCCAGGGCAACACCCCTTCCGCAGGCCCCCACCCCCACCCCACTCCGCTCCACTCCACGCCAAAGCCCCCTCCCCCAAGCAACGTGAGCTTGGGGATCATGGGGCCTGGTGCAAGGTGGCTGCTGAGGTCACCTCTCCCCTACTCCCCAGTTCCCTGGAGCCGGGGCGATAAGCTAGGGGGAGAGGTAGATACGCTGGAGGGCAGGGACAGGGTCCAGAGTGACTTAGACAAATTGGAAGACTGGGCTGCAAGAAATCTGATGAGGTTCAATAAGGACAAGTGCAGAGTCCTGCACTTGGGCCGGAAGAACCCCCAGCATTGTTACAGGCTGGGGTCCGACTGGCTTAGTAGTAGTTCTGCAGAAAAGGACCTGGGAGTTGTAGTGGACGAGAGGCTGGACATGAGTCAACAGTGGGCCGGTGTAGCCAAGAAGGCTAATGGCATATTAGGTTGCCCCAAGAGGAGCGTTGCCAGTAGATCCAGAGAAGTGATTATTCCTCTTTATTTGGCTTTGGTGAGGCCTCATCTGGAGCACCGTGTCCAGTTCTGGGCCCCCAATTATAGGAAGGATGTGGATACTATGATGGGGTTCCAGGGTCGCCAAGCTCTGCACCCTGTCTGCAGGCAGGAGTGACTCTCGCTCAGCAGGTGGAACAGGAAGTTTATGAGGCAACAGATGCCCAGTTTCTCACAGAAGCGTCAGTACAGCTGTCAGAGACAGTCCTTCCAACCCGTCCTGGGGAGAGGAGCCCTAGGGGTGCCCCTCTGGGGTGTAGCTTCCCCCCTCGCCCAGCTGGCTGCCTTCCAGCTCCCTCTCCCCCCAGCTTCTAACTGCTGCCCCCAGAATCCAACCCAGCTCGGCTCCTCCCTCCTCTTTGTTCGGGGCAGAGGTGTTACCTGCCAGCCCAGGTTATACCCCCAGGGTCATCCTTAGCCGCTGAGAGCTGCTCTGCTTGTCTCACACGCATCCAGCCTGAGTCTCACACATACACTCCCCCCACTCCATCACAGATACAATGGAGAGGGTCCAGTGTAGGGTGACCAAAATAATTAGGGGGCTGGAGCATGTGACTTATGGAGAAAGGTTGAGGGAATTGGGACTGTTTAGTCTGCAGAAGAGAAGACTGAGGGGGGACTTGATAACAGCCTTCAACTTACTGAAGGGAGGCTGCAAAGAGGCTGGAGAGAGGCTGTTCACAGTGGTCACGGATGGCAGAACACGGAACAATGGTCTCAAGTTGCAGTTGGGAAGGTCCAGGCTGAACATTAGGAAAAACTTTTTCCCTAGGAGGGTGGTGAAGCGTTGGAATGGTCTCCCCAGGGAAGCAGTGGAGCCTCCATCCCTGGAGGTGTTTAAGTCTCGCCTCGACAAAGCCCTGGCAGGGCTGATCTGATGGGTTTGGTCCTGCTCAGAGCAGGGGGCTGGACTCGATGGCTTTTTTAGGTCTCTTCCAGCTCTGTTGTTCTCTGATTCTATGAAGTGAAGTACAGCAGAGCCCGCTAGGAGGGGATGGTCGGGTGGGGCGGGGCGGGGCAGGGCAGCACTTCCAGCTCCTGCTACCGTAGCAAGTGTGGGAGGGGGTCGGACCCCGGCCGCCACTTTGCACCGTCCTCCCCCCACGCAAACTCCCAGACCCCCTGGGACCTGTCCATAGGCACTTCGAGTCGGGTGCTGCAGGGCTGGTGGCAGCTGCACCAAAGCCCTGTGGACAGGACGGCTCTGTCCGTGACCCATAGGCAGCAACCTCCAGGGTTGGTGTTACGCTTTGAAGGACACAGACCTTGTCCGCAAGCCGTTTGAAGCAGGGAGGCTGCAAGACCAAAGCCGCATGTAAGGGGCTCCGTTTCCTTAGGGGCGTGGGAAAACTTGGCGAGCCTGCCCTGATTTCCAAACAACAAACAAGCCGGTGGCACCAGAGACGAACCATTTATCAGGTCACGAGCTTTCATGGGCAGGGCCCACTTCTGCTGATGAAAAGCATCGTACTCGTGCAATAGCCACAGAGCGGTCGCCGTGTTAGCCTGTAGCGTCATAAAACAACCAAGCAGTCCTGTAGCACTTTAAAGGCTAACATGACGCTCTACTAGCTGATGAGCTTTCATGGGACAGACCGACTTCTCCAGAGCTGGGAAGTCTCAGGAAAGTAAACCGGCACGGCAGAAATATAACAGAGAGAGGAAATGAAATGAAAACTGACAAATCAGCTGCCTAGGACAGAAGGAGGCGGGGCTGAAGGGTGAGAAAGAGGGGGAAGAAAATTACTTCCTGCAAGTGTCTATTAAATTAAATGACTTGCCTGAGATCACTACAAATACCAAAGGTGGAGAAGCTGTCTTTGTAATGCCCAAGGTAATTGCTATCTCTATCAAGCCCAAGACACAAACTGTCAACCTTGAGAATAAACTCCAGTTCAGATATCTCCCTTTGCAATCTGCTGTTAAATTCTCTTTGTTTTAGGATGCAGATTTTCAGGTCTTTAATACTATGGCCTGCTCCATTGAGATGCTCACTGATAGGTTTATGTGTCTTCAGATTCCTAATGTCTGCTCTGTGCCCGTTCATTCTTTGGCAAAGTGATTGTCCGGTCTGTCCAATACACATGGCAGAGGGACATTGCTGGTACATATATCACATTAGTGAAAGTACAGGAATATGAGCCCCTGATCATGTAACTGACATGGTTAGGTCCAGCGATGATCTATGCAGAGTAAATATGGGGCCAGATTTGGCAATGGGTTTTGTTGCAGGGAAAAGTTCCAGGATTAGTATTTCTGTGGTTCTTTGTGAGAACTTTCCTGAGGTTAGGTGGTGTTTGTAGGAGACGTTACCCAGGAAAGCTTATGACCTGATAAATGTGTTAATCTCGAAGGTGCCACAGGACTGCTTGTTCTCCGAGATTACTCTGCTTCGTTTAAGTTGGTGAAACACCGTGCAAAACCAGGCAGATGGCACCTTCTTCTACAGGCCTCTGCTACATTTGCCCAGTGTGTGCACCCTAAACACTCGTTTAAAAACTCATGACCAACCACCTGATGTTTTCCTGCCCTTTGCATATTCAGTGTTGTTGTTGCTGGTTTGCAGTTCTGTTTGCTCTGTGTTGCTTTATTACTGCTTTCGGCGTGTAACGTGTTCAATTGAGCGGACGTCCCACAGGAATTATATACGTCAGAGTGAATGCCTCTTGCTGTCTTTCCAGCATCAGAAAACACTGCATCCAAAATTTGTGATGAGAGCATGACTCTTTCTAGTTGATCCAGAGGTTTGTTCAGCATCTTAAAACTGAGCAACATAGGCAGATAACAGGCATGCAAGAGGAATAGTTTTGTGAACTGCAAAAGTCCAGAGCCTGGTAGCATTTTGGCAGAGGCTTCGGGTTTTGAGAGCAGCTTTCCTGGAAGAGTTAGTGGTCTGTGGTAGAAGTTGGTTATTAAACTGGGCCTCTGGCGGGCATTTTTATGTTCTCGCTTAATGGCCATGTCTGTATTTACAAAGCTGTTTTCAACATAGCACCTCTGGTGTGTTTACTAGCATGGTGTGATGGGGTTCGGGGGTCCCCATGCACTGCACCCCATCTGCAGGCAGGAGTGATTCTCACTCAGCAGGTGGAACAGGAAGTTTATGAGGCAACAGATGCCCATTTTCTCACAGAAGCGTCAGTACAGCAGTCAGAGACAGTCCTTCCAACCCGTCCTGGGGAGAGGAGCCCGAGGGGTGCCCCTCTGGGGTGTAGCTCTGCCCCTCGCCAGGCTGGCTGCCTTCCAGCTCCCTCTCCCCCCAGCTTCTAACTGCTGCCTCCAATTTAAACCCAGCTCGGCTCCACCCTGCTCTTTGTTCAGGGCTGAGGTGTTACCTGCCAGCCTGGATTATAGCCCCAGGGTCATCTTTACCTGCTGGGAGCTGCTCTGCTTGTCTCCCACATCCAGCCTGAGTCTCGCCCATGCACTCCCCCCACTCCAGCACACATGGGTCGTTAGGAAGGATGAAAACATACTTGTATGCCATGGGCAGTGTTCATTTTCTTTGTGGTTTCATGGTAAATGCTGTAAGCAGGGCACCTTGTGGCTTATGCCTTGTTGTAGCATTTTTCTTCCCTAGCTATGACCTTTTGAAAAGTTTATGTCAGTTTTGTTGGTGCCAATGGAGATAGTAGCACACAACACTGGTGCCCGTACCGAGATTCGATCTGCCCCCCTGACTGTAGAACATTAGGGGCAGCACTCCCCTGGGATCTGAAATATACGCCGGGTGACAGGGAGAACCTGCCAAAGCCGCCTGGGAGACAGGGCTTTGGAGGGGGCTGGGGGCTGCGGCCCATGCTGACAGGAGGGTGGAAAGGCGTCTTGTGGGAGGAGGCTGGCTGGCAGGTTTCCCTACCGCCAGGTCCTGTTGCAGTGTGAATGGCGGGTCGGAGCCGCTGACGCTTGGCTCGTTTGCCAAACTGCGGCCAAGACATTCGGCTTCCCCGTGCCTCGGTTTCCCCGTCTGCGAAATGGGGGCGACGAGGCTCACACAGGCGGGCTGGAGGGAAACGTTTGCAAGCGCTGGCAATAGCTCTGCCCAGGGAGCTGCAGAAGGCCAAGTGTTACGTATCCTTTTGGCCTTCAGCGTGTGCTCCATGGACTGCCTTGCTGCCGAGAGAGCTCGCTGCAGGGCCCCCGGGGCAAGGCCAGGACACATGCACACTCTGCTGGGCGCTGAGCGTGGTGCTGGGGCTCCGGCGTCATTGATCCCACAGAAACATCGTGTGCAACTGCTGAGGCTCCTGCCCAGCGACCTCCTATCGGGGGCTTCTCTGGGCAGAGACAGCCGGTTTCGCCCAGGTGGGGCGGCTGAGGCCTGCTGAGGCTGGGCAAATGGCCCCATCCAGCCTGAAGGAGCTGTGGGGGGGGCCTCATCTCAGGGACGCCCAGGGGGGCTTTGCCTTGGACTTCCCGGGGGCCCAGGTTTCACCCCCTGGAGCAGGGCAGCGGAGCCCTGCGGGCAGTCCCAGGACTCCCTGGCTCGCGACCGACAGCGACACCCAGCGGTCCCAGGCACATTGCCCTCCGGTGCAGATCGCAGTGTTACGGGAGGCTTAGCTCACCGGGTGCTGGGGCCGGCCAGCTTGTCCAGCCCCTCCTTCCATCACTGCCCCCCCGCAGTGCCCGGGAAGCACGAGGCTGGGACCGGTGCCCTGCCAGGCAGGTGCAAAGACAGCGGCTGCCTTGAACCCCCCTTCGCCAGCCCGGTGGAGGTGCATGGCGTGGGGCCTGGCTCCCAACAGAGCTGAGCCCTCTGCTGCGCCCGGCAGAAAGGGGATTTCCAAGGAGCACCAGGGAGCTGCCCCCTCTCACGCAGGACCCCATGTGCCCCCCCAGCCCCAGCTGGGAGCCCTGATTCGCCGCCAGCCCATAGAGCACAGCAGCCCCATGGCCCCTGGCACGGCTGCTCCCAGGCCCAAGGCGTGCGGGTGTCCTGCAGAAGAGCTCTCCTCCCCAGGGCTGGCCAGCAGCAGGGGGACAAAGAACGGGAGCGCTGCAGTATCCGGTGCAGCCCCAGCCCCAGGGGCCAGCCTCTCCTTCCAGAGAGGCACAAGGCTGCAGCCCTCTACAACCTCAGCAGGGACTGGTGAGCAGCGTGTTCCGGTGGCAGGGCCCAGGGTCTCTCCAGGCGCGGTGCTGCTGGGGCGGGTGGAGCTCAGGGCTCAAGCCAAGGCCCCAGCAGGCTGTTGACGCAGGAGACGGCCTCGCCAGGGCTCTCAGCAGCCACACACGCTGGGAGCGTCGGCCTCCGGCTGCAGCGCCTGGAGGCTGCTTCTCCGAGCCTCCCTCCTGAGGGTGAGCGGCTCCACCACGGCCTGCACGCACCTGGCCACGTTCTTTCCTGCAGGGCGAGAGGAGGCAGCGGGCAGCAGCAGCCCCATTCTGTGCCAGCCCCCCCGGCGGCAGCCCCTGGTGCTGGTGAGTTCCACCACAGGGTGGCTGCCTCGCTCCCCAGCATCCTGCACCTTGGGGAGGCAGCTCCTGCTGCGGGGAAGCTGCTCTGGGGAGTGGCTGGCCCGTTCCCCAGCCCCCATCCTCCACTCTCCATCACTGGGGCCCCCAGCCCCATGCTCCAATGGGGAGCAGTGACCTGGAACAGCAGCCATAGGGCACTGTGGTCCCTCGCAGCCCGGCCCTACCTGTCTTGGCCGACACGTGAAAGTGCCCGGCCAGGCTGTGCTCCAGCACAAACCGCTCAGCCGTGTCCTTGGGCAGGTGCAGCTCCAGGTCCGCCTTGTTCCCCAGCAGGAAGATGGGGGCTGCGGGGGCAGAGACGGGGAAGCGTGAGGCCTCGGGCCAGGCTGGGGTTTTCACTCTACGCGGGGAGGCTCAGGCAGGGCCCCCTGCCCAGCACACCCTAGGGAGCCCTGGGCGCTCGGTCACACTGGCATCCACACCCCAAACTGCCCCGGCCCTGCCTCAGCTCCCACGCCAGCCCCCTGGGGCCCACAGCTCAAGAGCCTCAGGGGCTTGGCTCAGGCTGCACCCCCCCGATCCCCGATGCCAGGTTCCAGCGGCTCACCTGGGAGCAGAACCCCGGGGACGGCGAAGCCCTGGTATTAACCCTGGGGAGGTGGGGGCCCATTCCTGCTCCTTCTGACAGTGCCCCCAGCGCCCTCGCTGCCTTGGGGAGCTGCAGCCGTAGCGAACGAGGCAGGGCGCTCAGCACCAGAGCTGGGGTTTGACCCTGCACGCGTAGCCTGCGGGGGGACCTGCCCCCCCCACCCACCTGGCCGGGCAGCTCCGGCACCGGGCGCTCACTCCTCCCACTGTGCTTCCTCCCTGCCGCCCCCTCGGCCGGCAGTGCCCCCTGAAATGGCCCTGCATGTCCCCCACTGGCCAGGGCAGAGCTGGGGCACCAAGGGCCAATCAGGTCCCTGGGCAGCCCCTGGAGGCCAGCACCCTGGCAGCCCTTGGGGATCTGTGCAGTGCCTGAGCCGGGCCCCGAACGGGGCCTGGGGTGCCCAGCCAGCGGCCTGCAAGCGCCGGCGATTCTGCCTCGTGGCGCCCGCTCAAGAGGCAGGCGCCCTGGCAGAGCCGCTCCTCAGGCCTGTCTGCCCCTGCAGCACCCAGCCGGGCCTGGGGAACCCGGGGTGGGGGCAGCACCCGCACCCAGGGCTGGAGCACCCAGCAGCAAAACCAGTGAGCGCTGAGGGTCTTGGCAGGCAGGAGGAGCTGGGGGGTGGGTGGAGCCTTGAGGAAGGGGCGGAGCTTCAGAGAGCGAGGTGGGGGTGATGCACCCGCCCAGAAGAAAGTAGGTGCTCAGGGCTCTGCCAGTGCTGTGGGGAGCTGTGCAGCGCACGCCGGCCCCAGCCCCAGCCCCAGCACTCCATGGCAGCAGGGGGCTGCAGACAGCAGAGCTGTGGCCGGGTGGCTGTTAATTGACAGGGTGTGCACACACCCCCGTGCACAGACCTGCACACAGACACCCATGTGCACATGCACGAGCACACCTGCACTCGCACACCCCCATGCACATGCCTGCACTTGCACACCCCCGTGCACAGAACCTGCACTCACACCCCCGTGCACATGCCTGCACTCACACACCCCTGTGCACACACCTGCCCATGCACACACCTGCACTCACACACCCCTGTGCACACGCCTGTACTCACACCCCCGTGCACACGCCTGCCCGTGCACATGCCTGCACTCACACACCCCTGTGCACACAGGCATTCTTTCAGCAGGGCGGCTGATTTGTCTTTAATGGGTTTCCTGGCTCTGTGAAAAGCTGCCAGTGGAGCCTTGTGCAGGACGTGGCCTGGAGCCCAGGGCTTCATGACCCGGGCCAGAGCACAGCCCAGCCTGCCAAAGACCTGGGTGGCACATGCTGTACACCAGCCCTCAGGGCGGTGCCTGGAGGCGTGCCCCATCAAGGGAGGGCAGCTATGGGGGGGGCTCCCCAAGGGGCTCAGATGCTAGGTCCCTCCCTGGGGATCCTCGGCACTGGTACAACGCTGGGGGGCACAAGGGTGGCAGAGGGGAGGGTGGGCATAGGTGCTGGAGTGGGCCGGAGCAGAGGCTTTGCTCAGGGGACCAGGACCTGGTATGTGGGGGGCAGAGCTGGTCAGTGGGGGGACACAGGGCACTGCGGGGCCTCCCTGGGATGGGCCCGATTTGGGTGCAGCATTGCCACTCACCTGCCTGCTGCAGAACCCCATGGCCGGGGCAGCCTGTGAGCCAACACAGAGCCGCAGCGGTGCCAGGCAGCCTGCAGACCCCAGGGCAGCTCTGCCAGGGACCAGGCGAGCAGGTGGCTGCCTCCAAGCCCCTGGTCCCCCAAAGGCAAGGGCAGCCCCTCAGCAGTGGGATTGGAGCCTGCCCAGTGGCTTCGCCCCCTCCAGGCAGTGCTGCCCGCCCAGTGGCCCCGCCCCCTTCCAGGCAGTGGTTCCCACCCAGTGTCTTCACCCCCCCCCCTCCAGACAGTGCTGCCCGCCCAGTGTCTTCACCCCCCCCTCCAGACAGTGGTTCCCACCCAGTGGCCCCGCCCCCTTCCAGGCAGTGGTTCCCACCCAGTGTCTTCACCCCCCACCCTCCAGACAATGCTGCCCGCCCAGTGGCCCCGCCCCCTTCCAGGCAGTGGTTCCCACCCAGTGGTCCCGCCCCCTCCAGGCAGTGTTGCTTCACCCAGTGGCTCCGCCCCCTTCCAGACAATGCTGCCCGCCCAGTGGCCCCGCCCCCTTCCAGGCAGTGGTTCCCACCCAGTGGTCCCGCCCCCCTCCAGGCAGTGTTGCTTCACCCAGTGGCTCCGCCCCCTTCCAGACAATGCTGCCCGCCCAGTGGCCCAGCCTCCTTCCAGGCAGTGGTTCCCACCCAGTGGCCCCACCCCCTTCCAGGAAGTCGTTTCCACCCAGTGTCTTTGCCCCCCCTCTAGGCACTGCTGCCCACCCAATGGCCCCACCCCCTTCCAGGCAGTGGTTCCCACCCAGTGGCTCCGCCCCCCTCCAGGCAGTGTTGCTTCACCCAGTGGCTCCGCACCCTTCCAGGCAGTGGTTCCCACCCAGTGGCCCCACCCCTACCTTCTGGGCAGTGCTGCCTGCCCACGCAGACCCAGTGGGGGAGGCTGTCGAAGGAGAGCTGGCTCTGGACACTGTAGAGCAGCAGCACGGCGTGGGCGCCCCGGTAGTAGCAGCTGCTCAGCGAGAGGAACCTCTCGTCGCCGGCCGTGTCCCACAGGGAGATCTGCAGGCAGCAGAGAGCACAGCCGGAGCCTCCGCCAGCCTGGGGAACTCCCCGCTGCAGGAAACTGGCCACACGCACCATGGCAGGGTAACGGTGGAGCTGTCCGGCTGCAGGGCTCGGACTGCCTGGCTCGTGGGGGCCATATGCTGCTTCGCCCCCCAGGCAGCACTGCCCAGACAGCTGGCCTCCCCCCAGCAGGACACCGGCTCGTTTATGGAGCATCAGGCTTCAGCTCCAGCCCTGGGTTTGCTCAGTGGGGACCACCCAGGCTCCCAGCCAACCTGAGCCAGGAGGGCGGGATGCTGTTGCCTAGCGACTCCCCAAGCTTAGCAGCCCTTTGGGGTGTCGCTCCCCAGGGCAGCAGGGCTCAGCCACGTGGTGCGGCTGCAAGAGGCCTGGCTGGGGCGGTGGGAGGGCCAGACCCGCGGCACCTACCTGCACCAGGCGGGGGGCCTGGGGGCGCCCGAGCTGCACAGTCTTCTCGCAGATGCCCATGTGCTCGTGGAGGGTGTGGGGCCCCTGCAGGAAGCGCCCCACCCGGATGCGGTGAAACAGGGTGGTCTTCCCCACCCCAAAGTCTCCCAGCAGGATTAGCTTGAACTCGGGGCCCGCCGGAGGCACAGCTGCCATCGCGGAGCAGGGGCTGTGAGCGGCCAGGCCTGGCCCATGGGCTCCATTCCTCAGCAGCCCCACTGGGGGATGCGGGCAGGCAGCCCTGGGAGGGCTGCAGCTGGCAGGAAGGAGAAAGCAGGAATGGAGCACGTTTCCCCGGCTGGGGCCTGGGCTCCTGTCTGCAGATCTCAGCCTGACAGATGGGGCTGGGGAAACCCAGGGCCACCCCCTGTTGGCTCCAGCCCTGGGGGCCCTGCTCACCCCATCCCAGGGAGCCCGAGAGGACTGCACCCATGGACAGCGTGTGCCGCTAGCTCCGCCCAGGGCAGGAGCAGGTTCCCAGCACCTCCCAGGACACCTCAGGGGTCCCTTGGGAAGGTGTCAGCTCCCCCCGAGCAACAAAGCTCCCTAGCACCACCCTGGAGCTAGCATGGCCTGCCGGTGAGAGCACCCCAGTCCGCTCCCTGCAGCCCATGCCTCACGCTCAGCCCCTGGCTCTGTGGGTCCCCAGGTGTACCATGGCAGGGCTCACACAGTCACCGCAAGCAGGGCCTGCACTGATCCGGCCTCTGAGTGGGGTGTGGCGATTCCAGGGGGAGGGGGCCGCGTGAGCTGGGTCGTGGCCTTGCCTGGCCCAGGCAGGTGCAGCTTTCCACTACAGGGACTGCGTGGGGGTGTGACGGGGCCCCCAGCCGGAGCGTTTGCCTTGTGCGTGGGGAGGGCTGGGGGGCTGGCCGGCAAGGGGACGCTCAGCAGAGCTAAGTGGGGTCTCTGACCTCAGCCAGGGTCTTGCTGCGCCCGCAAGGGGGAGCCAGGGCACTTGGCACTCCTGCCAGGCACTCACCATGCCGCGGGCGGGGCGGGTGGGAACACGGGCACAGATGCCCAGCCCCCCTTCTCTGTAAAGCCTTAACCGGCAGAAAGTCCAGGCTTCCCCACCCAACCCTGCCTCCCACTCCCCGGCCTGGGCCCGATCCTGCCCCGTGCCTCAGTTTCCCCAGTGCGACACGGAGACGACCCCATCCCACCCAGCAGAGCCGCATGAGTTAACACCCATCCAGCAAACAGCTCATGTCAGGGACAGGAGAGCTGCCACCCCCTGCACACTGGCTTGCCGGTCTGGCCGGTTGGACCAGGTGTGGGAGGGAGGTGATCAGCTGCCCCAGCACCCTGGGCCTTGCTGCAGGCAGCACCTCCCCTTGCTGTCAGGGAGCTGCACTCACACGCAAGAGTGCCTGCATGCGCCCATCCCATCCCCCTTGGTCTGTTCTTCTCCTGCCTTCCCCGCTTTGCCCTGGCACGGCAGGGAACCAGGTGATGCAGGACCTGCAGAGGCCCTGGAGGCAGCTGAGGCTGCAGCTCAGGCCTAGCACCTCTGCCGGGGAGGGGCTCGTGGTGCTGGCTGTTGCAGCAGGGATCAGCCTGTACCCCCACCCGCTGCCCTGCCCAGCTCTGAGCTGTTGCCCAGGCTAAGAGGCCTGTGTCACCCAGCCCCCAGTTTGCGCCACTTCTGGGTGGAGCAGGGCAGGAGACATGGGCTCACTGACCCCTCTGCGCCTGCCCTGGTGCGTCCCCGCACGCTCAGCCAGCCGTTGGAGGAGGGTGTCCAAACACGGTGTTCTCCGGGCAGCCGCTCTGCCAGCGCGCCCCAAGCGGGCCACAGGCTCGGGATAGGTGCAGCAAAGGAGTCCACTGACACTACTTCCTGCCCTCTTGAGCCAGGCAAGGCCTGGTGAAGGGCTGCCTTCCCCAGTCTGCCCCAGCGGGATGGGCCGAGAGGCGAGCGGCCACCCGGCTCCTGCCGGCAACACCAGCAGCAAATCCACCCCACGCTCAGCGCTGCTAATTCGGCTCCTTTGGCGCAGACGAGCGGCAACAGACAGCGACTTACCTGTCCTGTAACGGCTCTTCTCCCAGACGTGGCTGCAGAGCGGTTGCACTCAGGTGTGTGCGCCTGTGCACATGAGCCGGAACAGCTCACCTAGCGGCACGCCACTAGGCGGGGCTCTGGCCCTTTGCCTCACAGCCCCTCCCCAGCTCTAAAGCTGCTGCACCCCCTCTCAGGTCCTTGCACCAGCCCAGGCGGAGGCCCAGAGGGCACAGGGTGGGCCGTGGAACAATAAACTTCCTATTCTACCTGCTGAGTGAGAGTCACTCCTGCCTGCGGACGGGGTGCAGAGCTTGGGGACCCCTGAACCCCCCCACATACTCTCCTTTGCATTTCGCTCTGCTCCATTGAATGTCAATTATTTATCAGTTCAGTTATTTAATAAACATCACGCTTCCAAAAATCCTGTTGCAAATATGAAATGCGTAACGCGAGAAGGCGAAATCCAGACACCAGAACTGAACGCTGCGTGTGGAATAGATTTAGGGCTATGAATCGTTAGAAACAGCTGAGTTGAGCATATTTTGAACATGCATCTGTGCCGGCCCTTCAAGGCGGTGTGTTCTGTGGTGGATTTGCACCATGAATGCATTTGATCCTTGCTTGGTTTGTTGTGCGCTCTGCTATGTCACAAACCTCTCTCGTAAGACCGTAACCACAGTAAATGTAAGTAAATGTGGTGTGTGTGAGAAATCGAGCAAGCTGAAAGCAAGCATGCCTGCCGGGGAACTGTTAAGTCTCATTGAAGTGCACCGTGGTGCTGAAAAGCTTGGGAACCATTGGTGCAAGAGGACTGACTCCGCTTTCATCCGCTCAGCCTGAGATACAGAGGTGGCGAGCGAGCCCTTTTGAGACAACACACCAGCTCTGAGGGCATTGCTCTTCCATGCCCCTGGGACTGGGAACCACTACAAGTAAGGGAAGAGAGATCTTCCGGCAGACATTTTGCCTCTGGTTCAGAAGCAACCCGGTTGCTTTACGTTTCTTGTCTTTGAAGAACTGGGTGCAGTGGGGATCGACCATGAAGGTTTATAGTTCACTGACTAGCTTAGCCAATGCGATAGGTACAAGGAGGGCCATCCGCTGGGAAGCGGAACCAACCAGCACGTCCCTATTGGCTCAAGCACTCAGCACTGTTTCCTTCACGGGTGGAAAACGGCCGTGGCTCTTGGAGTTCGGTGGAGTGTGTCCTCGTGGGTCTTTGGTTCCGTTGACGATCACCAGAAGGCTGCCTGCATGTGTGTTCAGTGATATGGGCCCAATGATGGCACGAGGTTCCCCAAACACCACAGACCAGGTAAGAATCGAAGGTGCCTGGACAGTGTTCATTGCCAAGCAAGGTACAAATAACAGTTAAGCACCTGCAGCGATGGACTGACGCAGTCCATGGGAATCCCACTGCCCCCCTAGCTCAGACAAAGATGGTCATAAGAACTTAAGAATGACCAGTGGGGTCAGGCCAAAGGTCCATCTACCAGTGTCCTGTCTGCTGACAGTGGCTAATACCAGGTGCCCCAGAGGGAGGGAACCAAACTGGTAACGATCTCTCTCCTGCCATCCATCTCCAGCCTTTAACAGAGGCAAGGGACAGTATTCCTTACCCAGCCTGGCTAATAGCTAGTAATGGACCTCACCTCCACGAATTTATCCAGATCTTTTTGAAACTCTGTTACAGTCCTGGCCTTGACAGCCTCCTCTGACGAGGAATTCCCCAGGTTGACTGTGCACTGTGTGAAGAATAATTTCCTTTTATTTGTTTTAAACCTGCTGCCCATTAATTTCATTTGCTGTCCTCTAGTTCTTATATTATGGGAACAGGTAAATAATTTTTCCTTGTTCACCTTCTCCACATCGCTCATAATTTTAATATGCCTCTATCATATCCCGCCTTAGTCTCCTCTTTCCTAAGATGAAAAGTCCCAGACTTTTCAATTCCTCATCATAAGTGACCCATTCCAAACCCCTAATCATTTTAGTTGCCCTTTTCTGAACCTTTTCTTATACCGATATGTCTTTTTTGAGACAAGGTGACCATATTTGTATGCAGTATTCAAGATGTGAGTGTATCATGGTTTCATATAAGGGCAATAAGATATTCTCTGCCTCATCCTCTGTCCCTTTTTCATGATTCCTAACATCCTGTTTGCGTTTTTGACTGCTGCTGCACACTGCATGGATGTTTCCACAGAACTATCCAAGGTGACTGCAGGATTGCTTTCTTATTACCCATAGCTAAATTAGCCCCCATCACATTGTACATACAGTTGGGTTTTTTTTCTAACGTGCATTACTTTATATTTATCCACATTAAATTGCACTTACCATTTTCTTGCCCACTCAGTTTTGCGACATCTTTTTGTTATTCTTCAACTCTGCTTTCGTCTTAACTATCTTGAGCAGTTTAGTATCATTGGCAAACTTTGCCACCTCAGTCTACCCCCTTTCCAAATCACTATGTATAAGTTCAATAGGATTGATCCTAGGACTAACCCTTGGGGAACACCACTAATTACCCCTCTCCATTCTGAAAATTTACCATTTATTCCAACCCTTTGTATCCTGTCTTTTACCTAGTTCTCATTCCATGAAAGGATCTTCCCTCTTATCCCATGACAACTTAGTTTACGTAAGAGCCTTTGGGGAGACCTTGTCAACTGGATCCCCCTTATCCACGTGTTTCTTGACCCCTTCAATGAACTCTAATAGATTAGTAAGACATGAATTCCTTTTACAGAAACCATGTTGATTTTTGCCCAACAAATTATTTCTTCTGTGTGTCTGACAATTTTATTCTTTACTATGGTTTCAACTAGTTTGCCTGGCACCAATGTTAGACTTACTAGCCTGTAATTGCCAGGATCGCCTCTAGAGCCCTTTTTAAATATCAGTGTTACGTTAGCTATCTCCCAGGCATTGGGTACAGAAGCTGATTTAAAGGATAGGTTACAAACCACAGTTAACAGTTCCACAATTTCACATTTGAGTTCTTTCAGAACCCTAGGGTGAATGCCATCTGGTCCTGGTGACTTGTTACTGGTAAGTTTATCAATCAGTTCCAAAACTTCCTCGAATGCCACCTCAGCCTTGGACAATTCCTCAGATTTGTCACCTACAAAGGACGGTTCAGGTTTGGGAATCTCCCTGACACCTTCAGTCATGAAGACTAAAGCAAAGAATTCATTACGTGTCTCCACAATGACTTTGTCATCTTTGTGTGCCCCTTTGGTATCTAGGTCGTCTAGGGCCCCACTGGTTGTTTAGCAGGCTTCCTGCTTCTGATGTCCTTAAAAAACTTCGTTATTGCTTTTTGAGTTTTTGGCTAGCTGTTCTTTGAACTCCTTTTCGGCTTTCCTTATTACATTCTTACACTTAATTTGGCAGTGTTTATGCTCCTTTCTATTTTCCTCGCCAGGATTTGACTTCCACTTTTTAAAAGATGCCTTTTTATCTCTCACTGCTTCTTCTACATGGTTGTTAGGTCACAGTGGCTCATTTTTGGGTCTCTTACTGTGTTTTTTAATGTGGGGTATACATTTAACTTGGGCCTCTGTTATGGTGTCTTTGAAAAGTTTCCATGCAGCTTGCAGGGATTTTTCTTTAGACACTGTACCTTTTAATTTCTGTTTAGCTAACCTCTTCATAATTCCCCTTTCTGAAATTAAATGCTATGGTGTTGGACTGCTGAGATGTTCTTCCCACCACGGGAATGTTAAATGTTATCATATTATGGTCACTATTTCCAAACAGTCCTGTTACAATTGCCTCTTGGACCAGATCCTGCACTCCACTCAGAACTAAATCAAGAGTTGCCTCACCCCGGCTACATCTACATGTGCCCCAAACTTCGAAATGGCCATGCAAATGGCCATTTTGAAGTTTACTAATAAAGTGCAGAAATACATATTCAGCGCTTCATTAGCATGCGGGCGGCAGCGGCGCTTCGAAATTGACGTGGCTTGCCGCCGCGCGGCGCGTCCAGATGGGGCTCCTTTTCGAAAGGAAGCCACCTACTTCGAAGTCCCCTTATTCCCATGAGCTCATGGGAATAAGGGGACTTCGAAATAGGCGGGGCCCTTTCGAAAAGGAGCCCAGTCTGGATGCGCCGCGCGGCTGCAAGGCGCGTCAATTTCGAAGCGCTGCTGCCGCCCGCATGCTAATGAAGCACTGAATGTGCATTTCAGCGCTTCATTAGTAAACTTCGAAATGGCCATTTGCATGGCCATTTCGAAGTTTGGGGCACGTGTAGACACGGCCCCCTTGTGGGTTCCTGTACCAGCTGCTCCAAGAAGCAGTCTTTTAAGATATCGAGAAATTTTATCTCCACTTCTCAGTCTGAGGTGATGTGCACCTGGTCAATATGGGGACAAATGAAATCCCCTACCGAGTTTTTTTTAATTTTGATTGCCTCTCTAATCTCCCCTAGCATTTCATCGTTACTATCACTGTCCTGGTCAGGTGGTCAATAATATATCCCTACTGCTATATTCTTCTTAGAGCATGGAATTTCTATCCATAGAGATTCTATGGAACATTTTGATTGAGATTTTTACTTCATTTGATTCTACATTTTCTTTCACATGTAGTCCCACTCCATCACCCGCACCACCTGTTCTGTCCTTCCGATATATGTTGTACCCCAGTATGATCGTGTCTCACTGAGTGCCCTCATTCCATCAGGTTTCTGTGATGTCTATTGTACCACTATTCCCCTCTACCATAAGGCGCTCTAGTTCACCCATTCATTATTTAGACTTCTAGGATTTGTGTATAAGCACTTTAAAAACTTGTCACTATTTATTCATCTGCCCTTTCCTGCTGCATTAGATTCTTTTTGATGTGATTGTTTATTTTCCAGTCCAGCCCATAATTTATCCTTTTCCTCTCCTCCTGACTAAAACCTAGAAAATCTCTATCAATAGACTCTCAAACGACTCTCCTCTAAGAGCAGCCTCCGTCCAATTCACATGCTCCTCTGCAGTGATTAGCTTTCCCCATCTCTTAGTTTAAACACTGGTCTACGATCTTTTAATGGTGCCAACAGATCCCTCAGGAGTACCTGAGGAGCCACCGGGCCAGTCAGCACCAATCCCTGCCAAGAATGACTCTCTGCGAGCTGGAGCGACGGTGTTGCGATTTACAGGTGGTCTGGGTGATGCCCTCCAAGAGGTCACCTCTGAGCTCTGCCGCGGCACATTGCTGGGCTGAAGCTTTGAAGTCGGCGGAGGAGCCACTGTCATCTCCAGCGTTGACACGTTCCCATGGTCTCAAGTCCCTTGCTAACCCAACCTTCCCCTGCAGCACCTGTACTTGTGTGTCCCTCTTGCAGGTACAACAAACACTGCTGGGAACAGCCCCTCGCGTGATGAGCAATGCTGAAATCCAGGTGAAGACAGCTGAGCAACTAACCCACCAGTGCTGCCACTTAACTATTACCATGAAGTTCGCAACAACTCCGAGAGAAAAGGGCCACATTTGCTGTACTCAGCCGGTAGCTGCAGGTGGTGAGGCGCTGAAGGGAGTCAGGGTGACGCCGCTTGTATCTAGCCAGGGGAAGGGCTACAAGGCAATGGGGATAAGCATGTCTCCTTTGGGTGCTGCCGGGCTGTTTCTGTGATGTGGGTGCATTGGGCCTGCACACACTAGGGTGTAATGCCCATAAGTGCTGGAAGAACCCCGAAGAGCCAGCCAAGGCCTGTGCGGTTGGTAATGGAGCAGGAATCCCATCACTCCCATCAATCCCGCCTCTTATAAGAGGACTGGACTAGGCAGGGACTCATGCAGTGATCCTCTGGTGACTGGCAAGCTCAGCAGAGAGCACTCCACACCAGGCACCCCACGGGCAGAGCTGCAGGGAAGGGGCACGAAGTGGTGCAGAATTTGCCCGACTAATTTTATTGAGAGAAAAACTCAGTTGCTGCTCTTGATATTTAACCTTCTTTGCGAAGGAGAGAAGAGTTGTAACCTTCTTCCAAAAGCGTCGAACTGTCCCGTGAATACCCCAGTGGCAGGAACAACTGTACAAGTGAGACTTCTCTTTCCAGTATTCACTACAACTATAGACACACAACTGGATTGGGGCCACTTGGCACTCTCACCTATGCTTTGGGGGAGGGAGGTCCCGCCAGCTGCTCTCCCCCACCCTGAATGGGCAGCCTCGGCAAGGCCTCAGGACACAGCCAGCCAGCTGGCAGGACGCCCACTTCCCTGCAGTTGATTTAGAATTAAACCACAGCCCAAGTGCTTTAGGCGCTGGGCAGCCGAGGAGCCCATAAGAAAAGCAAAGCTGGCAGCAATGATGGCTGTTTGCACAGGGGGGTTTCAGGCTGGAGGAGGAGGGAGACACCTAGGTTCCCTACTCCTGCAGCAAGTCTCTTCCTAGTGTGAGTGGGCAGCAAGACTGGGGGAGAGGGGAGAGAAAGTGCAAAGGCTGAGGGAACAAGCCAGCACCGGTGCCCAGGCAATGACAAGGGGCTTGTCCCAGGCCCAGGGAAGCCAGGGGGAGGCCTGCATGCACTCCAGGGAGAGCTGGACCAGCCCCATGTCAGCTCTGGTACTCACGGACCACCCCGTCAACTGCCCCCTGCTGGATGTTCTGTTCTGGTTCATGTGTCCCATGATTTGCTGCTCGCTGGTGACAAGTCCTGCCCCACGGGGGAGCTGAAGCAGTGACGCTCTGGTCCTGGCCCCACTGATGCCTGGCACTTCCCCCAGCTCCAGCCACAGCCCTGGGGCCTTCTTACAGGAAAAGGCCAGGGAGAAAGTTCATGGGCCAAACTCACTGCTGGTGTAACTCCACCATAATGCATGGTGTCACACCTAGGGGGGAGTTAGCCCAGTGACTCTAGCTGAGCTAAGGAGAGGAGGTAACTGCAGAGCAGCAGCAATGTGCCAGGCTCAGCTGAGGCAGATCTTTCAGTCCAAGTCCTTGAGATCTTCCAGATGTTCTTCATGCTGGTTCGCCGCACCCAGAGGCCAAGCTGCCACAACAGCTTCCTTCTGAAGGTGCACACTGCATCCCGCTTGTCGGGTGTCTAACCAGAGAGCTGCGGCTGTGCAGCGCTTCGTCCAGCTCTCACCCAAGCAGAGACCTCCCGCCATGGGGCTTGTACGATTACAGAGATAGACACGCAGGGTGGAAGACACTTTATTTCAGCTACTTTTGTTTTTTTATTTGCCCTTTTCAAGGGAGGGAATGTAAAACCGCCTCGTGCCAGAGGCTTTACACACACGAGCTGGGGCATCATGAATGCAGTTCCCAAGGCAAGAGTGATGGGAAGTTACCATGCCATGTGGCCAACCAGGATGTCAGGGATGGTGCTTGGTCCTGCCAAGAGGGCAGGCAACTGGACTAGATGACCTCCCGAGGTCCCTTCCAGTTCTGGGAGATGTGTATCTCCAATTATCTTATTGTGGGGAGGGATCATTCAGTGGTTTGAGCACTGGCCTGCTAAATACAGGGATGTGAGCTCAGTCCTTCAGGAGGCCATTTAGGGATTGGGGCAAAATAGACGGCTACCCAGCACTCTGAGGCTGACAGTGGCAGGTGTTTGAGTCACACCTTGTGGAGTGGCTGAGTACATACAAGTTCCCCACATGTAACCCCGCTCCATTCTCATGCTTAATGCGAAAGGCTGCCAATGACTGGGCTAAAATTAAGCAAAGGTAAATGTAGGCTGGCCGGCAGGACCAATACCCTGAGTGCTGCCTGCCTCAGGGCCAGGCACTCTCACAACCTGCAGCTGCATCGTGCCGTGACCTGCTGGGAAAGGACTGGTAGGTTTTCCCATCACCAGATCCCTGGAGCCTACGACCGAATAGCCAGCATCTTCCCTGGGCAGAGACAGCAGGGGGTGCTTCACCAGCAGAAACTCAGTCACAGCACTGGAGGCCTGTAACTCCCTGGAAGTATGGTGTCAGCTGGATTTCAAGAGGGTACCACAGTCACCTAGTCTCTTCTTCCAGAGCCAAAGAAGGCATTCGCAGCAGCTGGCTGTTTTTCTGCCACACTGGGGCCCTCTCCAGAGAGTGACACCAGATAGGACAGCTCCAACATTTGGTATCCCCTTCTCCTCTGGCAAGTCATAAGCGGCTGCAGAAACTGACTGGGTGCCAGAGGGCTGCAGGGAGCGTAGACCAGACTGCAGCCTCAACATGAAGGTTAACTCTACATACTATAACTCTCAGCCCAAAGGCCCAGACCCACACTGGGAACTCCACAGATGGCACTTTGGTAAGTCCTCAGTCCAGCTCAAGGTGCTGTCTCTGTAAGGCCCATTGACAGGCTAAATTCCCTGCTGCCAGGAGACAGCTGAGCACAGCTTCCTTCCTGAGCATCAGCAGTCTCTCCGCCTTCACCCCCAGCAGGACACCAGCTGTGCTCAACGCCAGGCTGCCCAGTAGCCCACAGAAATCCATGGTGAAGAGGGAAAGGATGAGGATGGTTATGGAGGCCACCACAGCGACAGACTGAGCAAGCATGGCCCTGCTCTCCTCAGTGAAGTACCCCGAGCCCATGGCGAGCAGCAGAGCCCCTCCCAGGAGGATGTTGGCTGTGGAGTGGTCGCCATTCAGCCAGTGGAATCCAAAAGCCAGCAAAGGGAAGCCAATGACGGTGGAGACCCAGGTAGCAGACTGGGAATCTACTGCCACAGGAAGCCCCAGCGGTGTACAGAAGAAGCCAGCTGATCCCACAAATGATACCAGTGCCTGGAGGAGAAACCCTGCTGCAGCCCCACGATTTATCTACAAACACAGAGGCATGCAATGAGCCACAGGCCGTGGCCACAGGAAACTCAGAAGGACAGACACATGAATCAACAGCTTGGACGTGCAGGGTAAGAGCTTGAGGAAGCCGTACCCAGAGATGCATCATGCTGGCAGGGTCCCCTAGCTCAACTGCTTCCTTCCACACAAAGGCTGGAGGCCCATTAAGAAGAACCTCTTTGCTTGCTTCCCTTCCTACCACTAGCGTGACTGCAAAACCCCCTTCATTCCTCCGACAACCGCCCACCCCCAGTGCAGATTCTCCAGCCCCACAGATTCATCCTTCTTCCAGCTTCTGCAACCAAATCACCTGCAGCCCTCACAGAACCAAGAAGCGATCTGGTAAAGCAGAGCGCAATGAACTTGGCCCCAGGCCTCGTCAGACTCCTGACACTGATAAGCAATAAGCTAACTCACAATACAGTGCTGCAGCAAGAAACCTGGTGAGTTATCACTGGGTATGAAAATCTGTTTGTCCAGTAAACGGGGGGCAACGAGAAATGAACAAGAGACAATAGATGGCCTTGCCCTTGGCCGTGGAACTAGCACGCAATGCACGATTTGTTCTCTTGTCCGAGCTTTCCTTTCCTCTGTCAGGTGAGCGAACACAAACAGCCCAATTCAGCTGCCACCTGGGCAGGTCTACGGTAAGAGGTGCACCTTACTTTGTTCCAGAACCACCCACCTCCCAGATATGATGCTCAGTGTGGCCCCTGGCACACCCTTGCTCTCACCTGGAGAGTGCGAACAGCTGCAATCAGACACACAGTGCACAGCCCCAGGCTGGGAACAGCCGTGCTCCACTCAGCATGCTGGCCAGCCATGGGGCAGGGGCCTTACCAGCCTGAAAGGGAGAGGAGAAAGAAGTTACTCGAGCTTGCAGGTTCTCTGAAGTGGGGAGCAGGGCAGGGCACTGGGCCAATCTGACCAGGGATGGAAGAGACACTCATCCAGGCGGCAGGGAAGGCCGAGAAATAGGATGACTTCAACCCCATCCCCCTGGAAATACCCTCCCCCCACACTGCCGTTCTACCATCTAACCCCATGGGAATCCCCACCACCACTGCCTGGCTATCACCTCACCCCCCTGGAACCCCCTCCCCCCCACTGCCAGCCAGCCACCTCACCCCCCCCAGAACCCCCCCAACAGCCGGACAACAACCAGCTCACCCCCCCAGAACCCTCCCCCACTGCCAGGCAACCACCTCACCCCCCCCAGAACCCTCCCCCACTGCCAGGCAACCACCTCACTCCCCCCCCCACTGCCGGGCAACCACCTCACCCCCCAGAACCCCCCCCACACTGCCAGGCAACCACCTCACCCCCACCAGAACCCCCCCAACAGCCGGACAACAACCACCTCACCCCCCCAGAACCCTCCCCCACTGCCAGGCAACCACCTCACCCCCCCAGAACCCTCCCCCACTGCCAGGCAACCACCTCACTCCCCCCCCCCAGAACCCTCCCCCACTGCCAGGCAACCACCTCACTCCCCCCCCCCAGAACCCCCCCCCCCACTGCCAGGCAACCACCTCACCCCCCCCAGAACCCTCCCCCACTGCCAGGCAACCACCTCACCCCCCCAGAACCCCCCCCCACTGCCAGGCAACCACCTCACTCCCCCCCCCACTGCCGGGCAACCACCTCACCCCCCAGAACCCCCCCCACACTGCCAGGCAACCACCTCACCCCCACCAGAACCCCCCCAACAGCCGGACAACAACCACCTCACCCCCCCAGAACCCTCCCCCACTGCCAGGCAACCACCTCACTCCCCCCCCCCAGAACCCCCCCCCCCCCCCCCACTGCCAGGCAACCACCTCACCCCCCCCCCAGAACCCCCCCCCACTGCCGGGCAACCACCTCACCCCCCCCCCCCCCCCCCACTGCCGGGCAACCACCTCACTCCACGGACTGACGAGCGCCGCCGATGCCCTTCCCCACCGCGCGCCGGTCCATCCCCGAGGCTCCGCCCCCCTCGACCGCACTTCCGGCCCGGGCGGACCGCGGTGCTACGGAGTGCGGCCTAGAGAGGCGCAGCCCTCAGGCAGGGGCGCGCTCGTTGCCCGGGCCCAGGAGACACTGCGCTGGCGCCCCCTGCCGGAGCGGAGGAGTCATAGCCGCTCCTGGGCGCGAGGGGCCATAACTTGGGCGTAAGAGGGACCGGCTGCGGCACAGGGAGAGGGGCGGACCCCATCGCTCCTCCCCGGCACTAAGTGCCCCCCAGCCCGTACCACCTCCCCCCGGCATTGAGCGCCCCCCAGCCCCGGGGTCCCCCAGAGCCCTACCACCTCCCCCCGGCATTGAGCGCCCCGCAGCCCCGGGGTCCCCCTGAGCCCTACCACCTCCCCCCGGCACTGAGCGCCCTGCAGCCCCGGGGTCCCCGAGCCGTACCACCTCCCCCCAGCACTGAGCGCCCTGCAGCCCCGGGGTCCCCCTGAGCCCTACCACCTCCCCCCGGCACTGAGCGCCCTGCAGCCCCGGGGTCCCCGAGCCGTACCACCTCCCCCCGGCACTGAGCGCCCTGCAGCCCCCCTGGGCCGTACCACCTCCCCCCGGCACTGAGCGCCCTGCAGCCCCGGGGTCCCCCTGAGCCCTACCACCTCCCCCCGGCACTGAGCGCCCTGCAGCCCCGGGGTCCCCAAGCCGTACCACCTCCCCCCGGCACTGAGCGCCCTGCAGCCCCGGGGTCCCCGAGCCGTACCACCTCCCCCCTGCACTGAGCGCCCTGCAGCCCCGGGGTCCCCCTGAGCCCTACCACCTCCCCTCGGCACTGAGCGCCCTGCAGCCCCGGGGTCCCCGAGCCGTACCACCTCCCCCCAGCACTGAGCGCCCTGCAGCCCCGGGGTCCCCGAGCCGTACCACCTCCCCCCGGCACTGAGCGCCCCGCAGCCCCCCTGGGCCGTACCACCTCCCCCCGGCACTGAGCGCCCTGCAGCCCCGGGGTCCCCCTGAGCCCTACCACCTCCCCCCGGCACTGAGCGCCCTGCAGCCCCCCTGGGCCGTACCACCTCCCCCCGGCACTGAGCGCCCCCCAGCCCCGGGGTCCCCCTGAGCCGCACCACCTCCCCCTGGCATTGAGCGTCCTGCAGCCCCGGGGTCCCCGAGCCGTACCACCTCCCCCTGGCACTGAGCGCCCTGCAGCCCCGGGGTCCCCCTGAGCCCTACCACCTCCCCCCGGCATTGAGCGCCCCGCAGCCCCGGGGTCCCCCCGAGCCGTACCACCTCCCCCCGGCACTGAACGCCCCGCAGCCCCGGGGTCCCCCTGAGCCGTACCACCTCCCCCTGGCACTGAGCGCCCTGCAGCCCCGGGGTCCACCTGAGCCGTACCACCTCCCCCTGGCACTGAGCGCCCCGCAGCCCCCCTGGGCCGTACCACCTCCTCCCGGCACTGAGCGCCCTGCAGCCCCGGGGTCCGCCGGGCCGTACCACCTCCCCCCGGCACTGAACGCCCTGCAGCCCCGGGGTCCCCCTGAGCTGTACCACCTCCCCCCGGCACTGAGCGCCCTGCAGCCCCGGGGTCCCCCGAGCCCTACCACCTCCCCCTGGCACTGAGCACCCTGCAGCCCCCCTGAGCCGTACCACCTCTCCCTGGCACTGAGCGCCCCACAGCCCCAGGATCCCACAAGCTGCCTGCTGACCAAGAATTTGGGGGAAAAACAGGCAAGAAAGATGCAGGAAAAAAAACATTAGGAAGGGTCATTAAACAGGAGCTCAAAGGGGCTAAGCTGGGGCCAGAGAGATGCTCAGCTTCCTTCACTGAAGAGGCCAGGTCACAGTGTGCCTTGTTCCAGGCATGGAAGCTCACAGCCAGGCCCAGCTGCCCAGCACTAGAAGGGCTTTGGGTGTGTGCTGACGGTGCACAAGGAATGAAAGGCTCTACTGACACAGGCCAGGTTTCAGACCCTGTCTTACAGTTTGATGTGACCATTGGTTCCCAGCACATCTGCACCTGCAACTCACAGCCTGTGAAAGGAACCTGGTGCTGCTCTCACCCCATCCTCCTGGCAGTGTCTGAGTGGGCACTGGGGTGTACTCTTCCTGCGGCAGCCCTGACTCTGAGTGCCCAGTGGGCTGGGAGCTGGACTCCCCAGGGAGCTGGTCAGACGGCTGGGGATTGGGAACCTGCAGAGAGAGCAGGGCCTGGGGACAGTGCTGGGTCTGCGTGGCTGACCGCTGGCAGCCGGAGACAAGACCTCTGCAGGGCAGGTGCCCACAACCAGGTATCCCCGGTAAGTGTCACTGCCCCGTCGGCCAAACACTGAGCACCCGCTGCCTGGGGGCCCCAACGGCCTGTATCCCCCTCCAGGGGTACCCAGCAACCCCTGGTCTTAGGCTCCCCGGCAATGGGAGCTGCGAAAGCCGCCCCTAGCCAGGGATCCTCCATCCCAGGGAGCCTGCCCGGCCCCGGCCGCGGCTGCCGCAGCTTTTTCCCGTGCGAGCTGCAGCGCCCGGCCAAGGGGCTCCTCGGGCTGTCAGCGCTGCAGCCTCCGCGAGGTAACAGCACACGCAGCCCGGCCCCCCGTGCGCTCCGGGCCTGCGCCCTCCACCCGCCCGGCTCCCCGTGCGCTCCAGGCCTGCACTGCCCCCCGGCCCCCCGTGCGCTCCGGGCCTGCACCCTCCACCCCCACCCCCGGCTCCCCGTGCGCTCCGGGCCTGCACCCTCCACCCCCGGCTCCCCGTGCGCTCCGGGCCTGCACCCTCCACCCTACCCGGCTCCCCGTGCGCTCCAGGCCTGCACCGCCCCCCGGCCCCCCGTGCGCTCCAGGCCTGCACCGCCCCCCGGCCCCCCGTGCGCTCCGGGCCTGCACCCTCCACCCCCGGCTCCCCGTGCGCTCCGGGCCTGCACCCTCCACCCTACCCGGCTCCCCGTGCGCTCCCGGCCTGCGCCGCCCCCCGGCTCCCCGTGCGCTCCGGGCCTGCGGCCTCCCTCCAGCCCAGCCTCGGCTTCGGGTCCTGCCCCGCCCTGCTCCCCGTGCGCTCCGCCTCCCGGCGCGGCCCGGCCCGGCCCCCCAGCCCAGCAGCAGCAGCGGCAGGGCCGGCTCCGGAGGCTGCCAGTGGCCGCGGTCCCCCGCGCAGCCCCGGCTCCGAGTGAACCGGGAACCAGGAGCCGCTCTCGCTCCCGGCTGCCTCCTGCTCTGGGGAGAGTCTGTCCCCGTTTCCCCGGGCCCAGCTCCCGCGGCTCCTCTCCCAGGTCCCGGGCCGCTCCCCATCCGGACCCGGCGCTCGGGCGCCCCCATGGGCATCAGCCGGTTGGCGGATGTGATCAAGGGGGAGGCTGCGGAGGCGGTGAGCTCGTTCCCCCTGGGACAGTATCGAGGTGAGCAGGGCCCGACCGGGGGCAGGGATCTGGAGCCCAGAGGCGGGTGCGGGAGGCTGAGCCGGCTTGGGAATGGGGGTCGGGGTCACCCGGGAAATGGGGAGGAGATGACTGGGAAGCGGCCGGGGGGTGTAGGAAGATGAGGTGTGAGGCCCCTGCTTACAGCGGAGGCAGGCCTTTGGGGCGGGGGGTCAGGCCCAGTCCAGGGGGCCTAACCCGTCTGTTCCCCTGGGCTTCCCAGACCGCGTGGTAGCGCTGGACGCCTCCATCGCCATCTGCCAGTTCCGCACGGCCATGCCCAAGATCTTCAACCGCAACGGGGAGAACATCAGGTGAGCGGCCTGCACCCCCCTGCGCCTGGTGTCCCCACGGCTGCTCCTGCCTGGGCCCAGCGCTGGCCAGCAGGGCTCGCCTTGCTGTGCTGGCTCACGCGGGCAGGGCCCGCTGGGGTCAATTCAATGGTCCATGGCTTGTGCATGGGATCGGGAGCCAAGAGCCCTGCTGCTGGTTCCCTGGGTGGCTTTGGGCAGCCCTGGCCCCATCTGTGCTGCCGTGCGTGGGAACAAGGTGCTGGGCGCCTCTCCTGAAAGCTGGCAGGCGACCGTACCATCCCGGCCTGTGCCCGGGCAGAGCGGAGCCCACTGCCAGGCTGCCCGCCCCACACCACACAGGGGCTGCAGGCTGCCGGATCTTTGTCTCAGTCACTTGCAGGGGCTCTTTTACCGGACGCTGCATCTCCTGGAAAAAGGCATCAAACCGGTGTTTGTGTTTGACGGGCAGCCCCCGGCACTCAAACAGCCCCTGGTTGGTATCCGCGCTGGGCTGGGCTGGGCTGGGCTGGGCTGCTGGTTAGCACACAGGGTGAAGGAGGTTGGGTCTGGCTGTGCCTCTAGGGGCCAAGCTCCCCGGAAGGAGCGTGGGTGGAGAGCTCTTGTTATTAGGTCACTTACCTGCAAAAACAACAAGCAGTCCGGTGGCACCTTAGAGACTAACAGATATTTTGGAGCATAAGCTTTCATAGGCAAAGACCCGCTTCATCAGATGCATGAGTGAGGGGGGTCAGAGAAAGATTTAAAGAGGAGGGTCTCAGTTAAGGGGTGGGCCAGAGCTGACAAGGTCTAGTCAGTCAGGGTGGAAAGGGCCCATTATTGGCAGTTAATGTGGAATTGTGAACATCAAGAGAGCGGGTCCAGTGGAGGGCGACCAAAATAATTAGGGGGCTGGAGCATGTGACTTATGAAGAACGGTTGAGGGAATTGGGTCTGTTTAGTCTGCAGAAGAGAAGACTGAGGGGGGACTTGATAACAGCCTTCAACTTACTGAAGGGAGGCTGGAGAGAGGCTGTTCACAGTGGTCACGGATGGCAGAACACGGAACAATGGTCTCAAGTTGCAGTTGGGAAGGTCCAGGTTGAACATTAGGAAAAACTTTTTCCCTAGGAGGGTGGTGAAGCGTTGGAATGGTCTCCCCAGGGAAGCAGTGGAGCCTCCATCCCTGGAGGTGTTTAAGTCTCGCCTCGACAAAGCCCTGGCAGGGCTGATCTGATGGGTTTGGTCCTGCTCAGAGCAGGGGACTGGACTCGTGTAATGGAGTGGGGGGAGTGCATGTGTGAGTCAGGCTGGATGTCTGAGGCAAGCAGCAGCTCCCAGTGGCTAAGGATGACCCTGGGGCTACAACTGGCAGGTGACACCTCTGCCTGAACAAAGAGCAGGGAGGAGCTGAGCTGGGTTTTTGAACCGGGGGCGGCAGTTAGAGGTTTGGATAAGGGAGAGCTGGAAGGCAGCCAGCCTGAGGAGGGGGAAGCTACACCCCAGAGGGGCACCCCTCGGGGTCTTCTCCCCAGGACAGGTTGGAAGGACTGTCTCTGGCTGCTATGCTGTTGCTTCTGTGAGAAACTGGACATCTGTTGCCTAATAAACCTGCTGTTGTACCTGCTGAGTGAGAGTCACTCCTGCCAGCGGATGGGGTGCAGTGCAGGGGGACCCCTGAACCCCATCACACTGGTGTCAGAAGTGGGATGCACTGCACCCACGGATGAGCTCCCAGCAGTGGCTGACTGAGCACCAGAGAAGGAAGGAGTCTCACAAGAGCCAGAGGGGGAACAGAGCCATTCCTGCAGCTGCTGCTGGTGAGTGGATACCCTGGGAGATAGCGGGGAGATGGATTATACCCGACTCTTGAAGGCAGAGCTAGCGGGGCTGTGCAGAGAGAGGGGCCTGACCGTGGGGAAGGCGACCAAGGCCCAGCTGATTGCACAGCTGGAAGAGAATGACTGATCCGGGGGGGCAGAGCCTGTCCCGGCAGAAAGTGGCCGGTCAGCCTCGGGAAGCGTTTCAGATTCTCCGACAGGAGCAGGGGCTCGACGCCGTCAGACAGACGCGGTGCCCGCCAGGTCGCGCTCAGCTAGCGGTGGTCCATCGCGGGCAGAGTCCCCCGCCGCAGAGCTGCGACGGCTGGAACTCGAGGTGAAATTAAAGGAACTGGAGCACCAGGAACGGGAAAGAGAGCGTGAGCGCCAGGAACGGGAAAGAGAGCGTGAGCGTGAGCTCCAGGAACGGGAAAGAGAGCGTGAGCGTGAGCTCCAGGAACGGGAAAGAGAGCGTGAGCACGAGCGCCAGGAACGAGAAAGAGAGCGTGAGCGTGAGCTCCAGGAACGGGAAAGAGAGCGTGAGCGTGAGCTCCAGGAACGGGAAAGAGAGCGTGAGCACGAGCGCCAGCTACAAGAGAGACAGCGGGAGGAGAAAGAACGAGAACGGAAGGAGAGAGAGCGAGAGCGGGAGTGGGAGCGAACCATGGCAGAGGCGAGACGCCAAGAGGCCCCAGCTGCGGTAAGCGGGGAGAGGGCCAGACGGCTCGGGGTGGCCAGTCACTTGGAGACGCGTGTGCTGGCCCAGTGTCAGGACCCAGGGGACATGGACGAGTTCCTTACCGCCTTTGAGCGAGCCTGTGAGTTGCATGAGGTTCCCCCAGATGAGTGGCTCCGGCACCTCACCCCCTTGCTGGGCCAGAAGGCCACAGCGGTGCCCAGCCAGCTGGTGGGGCTGCAGCCTGGGGACTATGAACGGTTCAAACAGGCCCTGCTGCATAAGTTTGGGCTGACTCCGGAGATGTACAAGAAGAAGTTCCAGGAGGCGCAGAAGAGGCCAGAGGAAACCCATGTAGATACAACCGCCCGCCTGAAGCAATGCTACCAGAAGTGGGCGTTCGGAATGGGAGTCCAGTCCGTAGAGGACCTGATCGAGCTGGCGGTCGTGGAGCGATTCTACGAGATGTGCGCACCTGACCTGAGGGTGTGGCTCGTGGACCGGAAGCCAGGGGACTCACATGATGCAGGGAAACTGGCAGATGACTTCACAAACAGCTGAGCCAGGTTTGAAAGTGAGCCCCACAAAGAGAGGGAGTCCCGGAGGGAGAGGGAGTCCCCGAGGGAGAGGGAGTCCTGGAGAAACCGAGAATCTCAGAGAGACCGGTCCCTAACTGTACGACGGAGGGGACCACCTCTTGGGCAAGCCCAGGAAAGAGGGGCCAGCCACCCACCCCCCAGAGAGCCAAACAGAGCCCGGACAGAGCAGCCGGCCCGAGGGACACAACAAGACCCAGGCTGTTATCGCTGTGGGCGAAAGGGGCATAGAGCAGCCCAGTGCCCCAGGCTCCCAGACAGGTTGAGCAGGCCGGGAGGTCACGGAGTCAACTGGGTGGGGCCCCAGAAGCCAGAGGGGCTGGCGGCCAAGGCGGGTGGTGCTGACAATGGGCACTCGGATTGGGCTGAGTCCGCCCCACAGACCAGCTCCTCAGGGGGACCAAATGCTCAGAGGCCAGTTTACAGAGTGGGGGCGGCAATGCCTCTGTGGAGCAAGTGTCTCAAACACTTCGAGGTAGACGGGAAAAAGGTCACGGGGTTCTGGGACACAGGCGCTGACGTGACGCTGGCCCGACCCGGGGTGGTGGCACCGGGCTGCATGATACCCGATTCCCACCTGACGATAACAGGAATTGATGGGACCCCTTTCAAGGTGCCCGTGGCGAGGGTGCACCTGAAATGGGGCAAGAAGGAAGGCCCCAAGGAAGTGGGCGTGCACAGCCATTTGCCGGCGGATGTACTGATGGGGGCTGACCTGGAGAACTGGCAAGGTGAACGCCCTCGTGCCCTGGTCCTGACCCGTAGCCAAAGAAAACGAGGGGTGCGCTCCCCAGATTCAGGGGTTCAGGCCCAGCCAAAGTCACAGGAGCCACAGGGGCCAACCCTGAGAGAAAGGGGGCCCCCAAAAACCAGATCTCACAGGCCAGGGGTGCTGGAGCCAGGCAGGGATGGGGAAGTAGCATCCGCTCCTGCCCGAGCGGAAGAATTCCAGGCAGAGCAGCAGAGAGACCCCTCCTTGCAGAAGCTGAGGGAACTGGCCAGTCTCAGCCCAGCTCCACAGCTGGGGGAGGGCTGCAGGGAGAGATTCCTGTGGGAAAAGGGATTCCTGTACCGGGAATGGGCTCCCAGACGCAAAGTGGAGCCATGGAAGGTCCAGAGGCAACTGGTGGTTCCCCAAAAGTACCGGCGCAGGCTGCTGTACCTAGCCCACGATGTCCCGCTCGCAGGACACCAGGGGATCCACCGCACCAGAAGGTTGTTACAGAACTTTTTCTGGCCAGGGATCTTTGCAGCTGTCCGTCTGTATTGCCTGTCCTGCGATCCCTGCCAGAGGGTGGGGAAGAGCCGGGACAAGGGGAAACCTGCCTTGAGGCCACTGCCCATCATAGAGGAGCCTTTCCAGAAAGTGGCTATAGACATAGTGGGCCCCTTCAGCAAGGCAACGCGTTCGGGGAAGAAATATATTTTGGTAGTGGTAGATTTTGCCACGCGATACCCAGAAGCAGTGGCCTTGACCTCTATCGACGCTGACACCGTGGCAGATGCACTGCTGTCCATTTTCAGCAGAGTGGGGTTCCCCAAGGAGGTCCTCACAGATCAGGGGTCCAACTTCATGTCGGCCCTACTGCAAAGCTTGTGGGACAAGTGTGGGGTCCGGCACACCTGGGCCACAGCCTACCACCCGCAGACCAATGGGCTGGTGGAGAGGTTCAATGGGACTCTGAAGCAGATGCTGAGAACCTTCATGAATCAATACCCCCATGACTGGGACAAGTACTTACCCCACCTGCTGTTTGCATACAGGGAGGTGCCCCAGGAATCCACGGGGTTCTCTCCGTTTGAGCTGCTGTACAGAAGGAGGGTACGGGGACCCTTGGACTTGCTCAGAGAAGAGTGGGAGGGGATGGCCTCTCCTGAAGGGGAGTCAGTGGTACAGTATGTACTGACCTTCCGGGAAAAACTCACCGAGCTCATGGGCCTGGCCAGGGAGAAGCTCTCCATGGCCCAAAGGAAGCAAAAGGTCTGGTATGACCGTAACGCCAGGGCCCGAGCCTATGCCACCGGGGATCAAGTGATGGTCCTTATACCTGTGCGGCGGAACAAGCTGCAAGCGGCCTGGGATGGGCCCTTCAAGGTTGTCAAACAGCTAAATGACGTGAATTATGTGGTGGAACTGTCGAACCGGGCCCACAGCCACCGGGTCTATCATGTGAACATGATGAAACCTTACTGGGACAGACAGAACTTGGTGCTGGCCGTGTGCAGACACTGGGAGGGGCAGGGGGATGATCCCTTGGTGGATTTACTCACAAGGACTGGAGCCGGCTCCTTGCTGGAGTCTATTCCCCTCTCAGACCAGCTGACCCCTGCCCAGCAGACGGAGATCAAGGAGGTGCTGCGTTCGCATCAGCAGCTGTTCTCGGACAGACCCGGACGCACTGACCTGGCTGTCCACCGAATAGAGACAGGCACCCACGCCCCTATCAAGTGTGTGCCATTCAGAGCCACAGGGAGGACGGCTCAGGACATAGAGCGGGAGGTTGAAGACATGCTGGCTCTGGGGGTGATCCAACCCTCGTCCAGCCCCTGGGCCTCTCCCATGGTGTTAGTCCCTAAAAAAGATGGGTCTGTTTGGTTTTGTGTGGACTATCGCAAGCTTAACGCCATCACTGTCTCGGACGCCTACCCCATGCCCAGGCCTGATGACCTTTTAGACAACCTGGGGGGAGCCCGTTACCTCACCACCATAGACCTCACCAAGGGGTACTGGCAAGTGCCATTAGACCAAGATGCCCGGCTGAAGTCGGCTTTCATCACTCCTGTGGGGCTCTACGAGTTCCTGGTCCTGCCCTTTGGCCTCAAGGGGGCACCCGCTACCTTCCAGCGTCTGGTGGACCAGCTACTGAAAGGGATGGAGAGCTTTGCCCTGGCTTACATGGACGACATTTGCATCTTCAGCCAGACGTGGGAGGACCATGTGTCCCAACTCAAGCAGGTGCTGGACCGACTCCAGAAGGCCGGGCTGACTATCAAGGCAGGGAAGTGCAAGGTGGGAATGGCTGAGGTGACCTACCTGGGCCACAAGGGCTACGTCTACACGTGCACCCAACTTCGAAATAGCTTATTTCGATGTTGCGACATCGAAATAGACTATTTCGATGAATAACGTCTACACGTCCTCCAGGGCCGGCAACGTCGATGTTCAACTTCGACGTTGCTCAGCCCAACATCGAAATAGGCACAGCGAGGGAACGTCTACACGCCAAAGTAGCACACATCGAAATAAGGGAGCCAGGCACAGCTGCAGACAGGGTCACGGGGCGGACTCAACAGCAAGTCGCTCCCTTAAAGGGCCCCTCCCAGACACACTTTCATTAAACAGTGCAAGATACACAGAGCCAACAACTAGTTGCAGACCCTGTATATGCAGCACGGACCCCCAGCTGCAGCAGCAGCAGCCAGAAACCCTGGGCTAAGGGCTGCTGCCCACGGTGACCACAGAGCCCCGCAAGGGCTGGAGAGAGAGTATCTCTCAACCCCCCAGCTGATGGCCGCCATGGAGGACCCCGCTATTTCGATGTTGCGGGACGTGGATCGTCTACACGTCCCTACTTCGATGTTGAACGTCGAAGTAGGGCGCTATTCCCATCCGCTCATGGGGTTAGCGACTTCGACGTCTCGCCGCCTAACGTCGATTTCAACTTCGAAATAGCGCCCAACACGTGTAGACGTGACGGGCGCTATTTCGAAGTTACTGCCGCTACTTCGAAGTAGCGTGCACGTGTAGACGCAGCCAAGGTGGGCAGCGGCTGCTTAAAGCCAGAGCCAGCTAAAGTGGAGGCTGTCAGAGATTGGCCAACACCCCAGACTAAGAAACAGGTCCAGGCCTTCATTGGGATGGCGGGGTACTACCGGAGGTTTGTGCCCCACTTTAGCTCCATCGCAGCCCCCCTCACGGAGCTGTTTAAAAAAGGAAAGCCTGACAAGGTGGTCTGGACCGAGCAGGGCCAAGAGGCCCTCTGCGCGCTGAAGGAGGCTCTGGTCAGGGCCCCAGTGCTGGCAAATCCAGACTTCAACAAGCCCTTCCTGGTGTTCACCGATGCCTCAGACGTGGGGCTGGGGGCGGTGCTAATGCAGGTGAATGACAAAGGGGAGAAACACCCCATTGTGTACCTGAGTAAGAAGCTGCTGCCCCGGGAGCAGAACTACGCGGCCATAGAGAAGGAATGTCTGGCCATGGTGTGGGCACTGGGGAAGCTGCAGCCGTACCTGTTTGGACGGCGTTTCACCGTGTACACCGATCACTCAGCCCTGACCTGGCTGCATCACATGAAAGGGGCCAACGCCAAGCTCCTGCGGTGGAGTCTGCTCCTGCAGGACTACGACATGGAGGTGGTCCACGTCAAGGGGAACAACAACACCATAGCCGATGCCCTGTCACGCAGGGAGGGCCCCGAACTTCCCCAGGTCACTGGCTAAGTGACCCCGCTCAGTGCGGTCTGGAAGGGGGGAGAGATGTAATGGAGTGGGGGGAGTGCATGTGTGAGTCAGGCTGGATGTCTGAGGCAAGCAGCAGCTCCCAGTGGCTAAGGATGACCCTGGGGCTACAACTGGCAGGAGACACCTCTGCCTGAACAAAGAGCAGGGAGGAGCTGAGCTGGGTTTTGAATCGGGGGTGGCAGTTAGAGGCTAGGAAAAGGGAGAGCTGGAAGGCAGCCAGCCTGAGGAGGGGGAAGCTACACCCCAGAGGGGCACCCCTCGGGGTCTTCTCCCCAGGACAGGTTGGAAGGACTGTCTCTGGCTGCTATGCTGTTGCTTCTGTGAGAAACTGGACATCTGTTGCCTAATAAACCTGCTGTTGTACCTGCTGAGTGAGAGTCTCTCCTGCCAGCGGACGGGGTGAAGTGCAGGGGGACCCCTGAACCCCATCACAACTCGATGGCTTTTTTAGGTCTCTTCCAGCTCTATTGTTCTTTGATTCTATGACTGAGAGGAGAAACCAAGTCGGTTCAGTCAGGGGGGATGTGGCCCGTTGTCCCACTGTCAGTTGTTAATGTGGAGGTGTGAACATCAAGAGAGGTGAAACGGCTTTTGTAATGGACCGACCGCTCCCAGTCTCTGTTCAATCCTTGGCTGATGGAGTCAAATTTGCAAATGAATTGCAGCTCTGAAGTTTCTCCCTCCGTTTTAGTTCTGAAGTGTGTTTGCTGCAGGGCTGCTATTTTTAAACCTGTGACCGAGCGTCCAGCGAGACGGAAACGGTCTCCTCCAGGCTTTTGTATGTTGTATGTTTTGCCCACGGAAGCTCGTGCTCCAAAATCGCTGTGAGTGTAGAAGGTGCCACAGGGCTGCTTGTTGTATTTGAAGATACAGACCAACTCGGCTCCCCCGGGATACTTGTTACCTGCAGAAGTGGCCCCAGGTGCGGCGCTGGAAAACAGCGACAGCAAGCGCTGGGGGGCAGAGCAGACAGCAGAGGGGCTGTGGTGGTGGGCTCGGAGCAGGGGTGGGGATACACAGCTGATCGTTCTGTGCCCCAGCCAGCAGGGGGGATGTAGCAGTTGGGACGTGGGGGAGACATACAGCTGTTTGTCCCAGCCGGGGCTGCGGAGCCTGGGGTGAGAGGGCGATCGGAGGTTTACGTGCAGATGATTGTAACCGAGGTGCCTTTCCTTGCAGTTGGCCAGGCGAGCGGAGGCTGCCGGCGCTCGGAGAGAGGCTGCAGGTAAGCACGTGGGCCTGAGCTCATAGGATTCTGCCCTGCCACATTGCAAAGCAGCGGGGATCCCTGGCTCCCCTGCCCCCACCTTGCCGAGAGCTCCCTGGGTCTGGCTGGGGGACCGTTGCCTTCTCCGGCCACGAGAGTCACTTCCTCCCACCTGGCCCCTCGCAGGCCCAATGTCGGGACCTTCGCAGTCCGGTTCGGACAGGCAGTGCCCGTTTGCAGCAGCAAGGGGCGCTGTCAGCGAGCACAGAGGTGGGGGGATCCCCAGCGGAGCAGGAACCCCTGACGCACAAATCTCTGCTGCTTGCAGAGTCCCGCCTGCCTGAAAACCTGCCGGGGGTCCTGCAGCAGGACTGTGAGACCCTGCTGAGCTACCTGGGAGTGCCGTACGTGCAGGTACCCGGCGGGGAGCAGATGGGGTTGGGGGGACGAGTCCTGCAGCAGTGGGGCAGCTGTCTGAGCCCCCCGGGAGGGCTCCCGCCGGCTGCTAAGGCTGCAGTTTCTGTGCGGTGCAGGGCCGGCCCGGGGGGCCCTGCTGGCTGGAGGGTGCATGGCTGGGTGGAGCTGGGGGGTGTTTACAAAGGGCCTACGCAAACTGCAGGCCCTTGGCAGAAGCGAACGCTGGCCCTGCGGTGTAACAGGTGCAGCGACAGCTGGTGCAAGCCGGGGGGCGGGGGGGGCTGCCCCACGTGGCTGCTCACGGAGCTGCTCGGTCCCCGTGCGCAGGCTCCGGCAGAGGCGGAGGCGACCTGCGCCGCTCTGGTGAAGGCCGGCAGGGTGTGGTGCACAGCCTCGGAGGACATGGACGCGCTGCCCTTTGGCAGCCGCCGCCTCATCCGCCGCCTGAGCTGCAAGAACAAGTGGTGAGTGGCAGCTGGCCGCCGGCCGTGGCTGGCGTGGCGCCGGGCATCTGCTGCTCTGGGCAGGCTCAGCTGGCTCCCACTACGGTGGCCGGTGGCGCAGCTCTGGGGTGCCGCAGGGTAAGGCAGCTCAGGGCTCGGCAGGGGGCAGGGGCCCTGGGGGTCAGCAGGCGGGGGTGGGTCTGGGGCTCCCTGTGGGGGCTGGGGTTTAGTGGAGGGGGCAGGGCTCGGTGGGGAATGGGGGGGCTGGGGCTCAGCAGGGGATGGGGACCCTGGGGCTCAGTGGGGGGAGCAGGGCTTGGCAGGGGGGCCCCAGGGCTCGGTGGAGAATGGGGGGGCCGGGGCTCGGCAGGGGATGGGGGCCCTGGGGCTCGGCAGGGGGCAGGGGGGCCTCTGGGGCTCAGTGGGGAATGGGGGGAACAGGGCTTGGCAGGGGATGGGGGGCCCCAGGGCTCGGCAGGGAGTGAGGGGGCACCCGGCAGGCGGGGGGACCTCGGGGCTTGGCAGGGGGTGAGGAGGCACTTGGCAAGGGGTGGGGTCCCTGAGGCTCGGCAGGGGGTGAGGGGGCACTTGGCAGGGGGTGGGGGCCCTGAGGCTCGGCAGGGGGTGGGGGCTCTGAGGCTCAGCAGGGGGTGGGGGCCCTGAGGCTCGGCAGGGGGTGAGGAGGCACTCGGCAGGGGGTGGGGGCCCTGAGGCTCGGCAGGGGGTGAGGGGGCACTTGGCAGGGGGTGGGGTCCCTGAGGCTCGGCAGGGGGTGGGGGCTCTGAGGCTCAGCAGGGGGTGGGGGCCCTGAGGCTCGGCAGGGGGTGAGGAGGCACTCGGCAGGGGGTGGGGGCCCTGAGGCTAGTCAGGGGGTGAGGGGGCACTCGGCAGGGGGTGGGGGCCCTGAGGCTCGGCAGGGGGTGAGGGGGCACTCGGCAGGGGGTGGGGGCCCTGATGCTCGGCAGGAGGTGGGGGCCCTGAGGCTAGGCAGGGGGTGAGCGGGCACTCGGCAGGGAGTGGGGGCCCTGGGGCTCGGCAGGGGGTGAGGAGGCACTTGGCAGGGGGTGGGGTCCCTGAGGCTCGGCAGGGGGTGAGGGGGCACTCAGCAGGGGGTGGGGGCCCTGAGGCTAGGCAGGGGGTGAGGGGGCACTCGGCAGGGGGTGGGGGCCCTGAGGCTAGGCAGGGGGTGAGGGGGCACTCGGCAGGGGGTGGGGGCCCTGAGGCTAGGCAGGGGGTGAGGGGGCACTCGGCAGGGGGTGGGGGCCCTGAGGCTAGGCAGGGGGTGAGGGGGCACTCAGCAGGGGGTGGGGGCCCTGAGGCTAGGCAGGGGGTGAGGGGGCACTCGGCAGGGGGTGGGGGCCCTGAGGCTCGGCAGGGGGTGAGGGGGCACTCGGCAGGGGGTGGGGGCCCTGAGGCTAGGCAGGGGGTGAGGGGGCACTCGGCAGGGGGTGGGAGCCCTGAGGCTAGGCAGGGGGTGAGGGGGCACTCGGCAGGGGGTGGGGGCCCTGAGGCTTGGCAGGGGGTGAGGGGGCACTCGGCAGGGGGTGGGGGCTCAGGGCTCTCATGCTGCGCTCGGTCTCTTGCAGTGAAGTAGAAGAGTTTTTCCTGCCTGACATTCTGCAGAAGCTGGGGCTGACGCACGAGCAGGTGGGGTGAATGGTTGGAGCCCTTGTGCTGGGGGAGCACCGGGGGGCTGCAGGGGGATCGTCTCACTGTTCCCTGGGGCTGCCTATTGCATGTCACCCAGGTGAGGCCATGCTGGGCCAGCAGGTGACCATGTGGGTGAGGAGCAGAGGGCGGCCTGCCATGGCTCCGGACTGGGAGCGCCAGCCCCGGGGCAGCGTGTGGGGACCCGGCCCCAGCCCCCCGCTGGCTGCAAGCTCTGCACTTAGGTTGCACCCGCCGGTTACCTGGTCTGAGCTCCTCAGGCCCTACAGCAGCCGGACCAGGGAGTCCCGGCCAGGCCCTGGGGCGCTCTCTTGTCCCACCCGCCAGGGAGCCTGCCTGTGCGCTAGCTGGGCCCTTACGCCCAGGCTCACAGCAATGGCCAGGTCACCCCCAGCCCCAAAGGGCCAGTGACCCCAGGTCACCTGCCCCCTGAGCTCACAGCAAAGCCAAGCGTGTGGCCCATCCTCCAATAAATGAAACCCGCGTTCGTTCCCAGGCGAGGTCAGCGCAGGGAAGCCCTGGTACATCCAGGAGTTACGTCCCCTGGTTCCGAAAGGGCACAGAAGCTTAGGGCTCCTCCGGGGTGAGCATTGGGGATCCTTTGCTTATGCCCAGAAACCTGCCCCTGCACAGTCCAAGACAATCAGTTCCCTCTGTCCGGGGGTTTTACCCCCCTCCTGCCACGCGCTCTGAGCTGCAGACTCAGCTGGTGGGAGAAATTGCGGTGGGTGACCGGCTTGATCGGGGACACAGCAGGTGTCCTGTGGGGCAGGACTAACCCCCTTGCTGGAGACCAGCACTTCCCACAGGTTCACGTGTCACAGAGCGGGGGGTCCCCAGGCCTGGCCCCCCAGCTGCAGGCAGAGGTGACTCATTCACCAGGGAGAACAGGAGGTTCTCAGGCGACAGGGACCCGGCGCAGAACAGCCTTGTCAGCACAGACGCCAGAAGCCGTCAGTACCGTCCATCTCGGGCAGAGGGGTCCCCAAGCCGGGCCCTGGCCCCCTTTCTCCCTCCGCAGCCAGACCAGACCAGACTGCCCCTCCCCACCGCCCAGGTCCAATTCCAGCCAGCCTGGCCCCTCCTCCCGCCTCTGTCCAGGCAAAAGGTGTCACCAGGCTGTCTAGGTTAGGAAGGCCACGGAGGGTCACTGGGTAGGTGTGAGAAGTCAGCACCCCGGAACTCCCCTCACCAGCGTGTGCTGACGTTGTGCCTGGGGAAACTGAGGCACACACCTCCGGTTACTAAGCGACTGTGGGACACACGTACGACATAACGAGGGGAATAAAATCCTCACAGCCCCGACTTCAGCACATCCTGTCTCTCTCCCGGCTGGTGACTCTCGGGGTCAGAGGCTCCTGGCCAGCTGCACACATCTGTCCTTGAAGTGGGGGTGAATTCACCAGCCTCCCGTCCAGCTCCACAGGAGCCCCTGTCTCCCAAGGCCGACGCCTGTGTGAACAACCGTAGTGCAGGAGGGCCCGGCGGGTGCCAGCCCTGGGTTTGTTGGGGTTTGGCTGAGACGTCGGGGCTGTGGCACAAGCTGGGCCCTGCCCGGCCAGTCCCCCTGGGCTGTCCAGGGCCAGGTGGGAGGGGTGGCCAGGTGGCCGTCCAGCTAACCTCCAGTGACACTCATCTTCTGCTCTCATCCGGGGTGGCAGTTTGTAGACCTGTGCATCCTCCTGGGCTGTGATTACTGTGGGAAGATCTGGCGCCTGGGGCCCAAGAAGGCCCTCAAGCTGCTGCAGAAACATGGGACCATCGAGCAGGTTCTCCAGAACATTGACCCGCAGGTGAGCAGCAGGGGCGGGGCGGAGCAGGGAGGTGGGTGGCCCTTGCCGGGCTGGCAGGGGGTGATGGGCGGGGCGGCTAGGCAGTGGGCAAAGAGCAGGGCTGGCTGGAGGGAACGACCCCTTCCCTCCCTGGGCGACGGGAGCAGCCATGTACTCAGCAGCCTGCGGCCCGGTGCGGCTGGGCTGCCCTTGGTACAAGACCGAGCGCCAAGGCTCTGGCTGTCACCCCGCTGTCCTGGCTGCGGTGATTCTGTTCCCCTTCGCTTGCAGCCCCGCCCAACGCTGTGGCGTTGCTGTGTGGCGGGAACCGGTGGCTGGTTCCTCCCCAGAGGTGGGCGCGTTGCAGCGCTGGGTCCAGCCAGTCCTGGGCGGGGGCTTCAAAGCACGTGGGGGGCCCTGCGGGTGCGTCAGCTGCTGCTCTTGCAGAAGCACCCACTGCCCGCCAACTGGGACCTGCAGGGCGCTCGCAGGCTCTTCCTTCAGCCGGAGGTGGCCGACCCGGACCAGGTCACGCTGGAGTGGCAGGAGCCCAATGCAGAGGGGCTGGTGCAGTTCCTTTCCCACGAGAAGCACATGAAGTGAGTGCGGCACTGGTTGGCCAGGCGGGTGGGATGGCCGGGGCTGTGCTGTCCTGTGGGGTCTCAGTTCACCAGGAAGCTGCCCCCGTCTGACCGGCAGCCCACCATGGGCTGTGCGTCCGGCGCTGGGGTGTCAGCCGCATGGGAGGGGGATCTGGGGCGGGGCGAGAGGGGGACGTATGTGCGGTGCTCCCACCTGGGGGTGAACCCCAGCGTGCTGGCAAACTCACCCCCTTTGGGTGTCGGCAGTCAGCGGGCAAGGGGCTCGCATGCCCCAGGCCTGGGACCGAGCTGGGCTCTTGCTGCCTGGTGACTCACCCCTTCGGCCCAGCCCCAGCTTGAGGCTCAACACCCCAGGAGCTGGGCACGGGCTTCTCGATGGAGCAGATTTCTTGCTGTGACCCGGAGGGGCAGTGGGCACAGTGCTCGGGGCAGGGGGCCGGGTCAGCCAGAGCCCCCCCTGGCACCGCCTGGCCTAGGGGAGCTGGGAGCAGGCCTGGTGCTGAGCTGCTCCTGGCAGTGCAGGGGGCTCTTAGGGGATTCTCCCCCACCCCTTTAGTTTCTATTCCTCTTGCGGTGCCCCCAGTCCCCCCAGGCCCTGCCCCCTCCTCCTCTGCGCTGACCCGAGCTCTGTTCCCAGCGAGGAGCGGGTCTGCCGACGGCTGCAGCGGTGGCGGGAGGCCCAGCCCAAGCCTGGGGAGGCCCAGCCCGAGCAGCCGGCGCCCCAGGAAGGCAGGAGGCAGCGGACAGTGAGCGAGTTCTTCCCAGCCAGCAAACGGGCACGTCCGCTGGAGGTAAGGGGGGGTGCGTCATGCCCCAGGGACCGGGCAGGTTCTGGCAGCCAGCGCTGAGCAGAGGCCTCTGTTGAGCCAGACGGGCAGTGAGGAGCAGGCGCCTTGCTGCCCCCCCCCCCGGTTCCAGCAGGGGGCCTGCGCATGCCCTCTCGGCCGGGGGGCTGCCCTGGCACCCATGGGACCGAGGCAGCGAGAGGAGCTGGTCTGATCTCAGCTGCTTTCCTTCCCCAGGTGCCCGCCCCCCGGCCCAAGCAGAAGAGACAGAAACGGCTGGCGGAGGCGCCCGGGGAGGCGGGCGGCACCGAGACGGGGAAGTGAGTCGCTGGCTGATGCCCCCCTCTCCTGACCCAGCTCCCTGCACTGCTGGCTGCTCCCCCAGGCCTTCCAGCAGCCACACCCAGCGGGCAGCTCTGGTGCCATGACAGGAGCCCGGCGGCTGCACCTGCTGGGCATGGACAGAACCCAAATACAGCCACTCTCGCCGGCAGTGCCAGGAGCAGCGCAGCCCCGACGAGGCCCTGCATGCTGGAAGCTCCAGCCTCCGCCAGCTGCTCACGGGCCCGCCCCCTGGCAGGCAGCCGAGACGCAGTGAAGTGCAGGTGGTGATCGGGGGAGGGGAGCAGCGGCGGGGGGGTCAGGTTTGGGGGAATCTGGGACTAGAACAGTGGGGGTACCAGTGGAGCTCGGGGGGAGGGGTCTGGCCACGCAGGGGCTGTGGGTCGGGATTGGGAGCACCAGCAGAGCTGGGGAGCTGAGGACTAGAACAGCAGGGTGCAGTGGGTCAGGTTTGGGGGTCACCGTCAGAGCTGGGATGGGGCAGAAACACACAGCTCCTGCCCGCTTTGTGCCTGGCAGCAACCAGCTGAGGCCAAAGTTGGTCACCTTTCAGGTTTCTGAGGCCAGGCCCATCACTGTGGTGCCAGGGCCCCAGAGCCGCTAAGGGACTTGCCCAAGGTCACACAGGAGGCTGTGGCAGAGTCAGGCTTAGAGCCCTGCTCCCCTGAGCCGCTCACCAGCTCTCCCTGTTGCCTGCACCCAGTGCCTGGCAGAGGAGGGTGCGGGCGGGAGTTCTACAGGAGCCCTGGTGCCCCCAGGGGAGGCGGCTTGTTTTGGGTACAGGGAGCGGGGTGGGGGGTGCGTTATGGGACGGAGGAATTAGGGGAATGCTGGGAGATGGATCCAGCAGCGGGACTGTCACCAGGGACACTTGGGACCAGGCAGGACTGAGGTGCATCGGGGGAGGACACAGCATCCCGCCAGCAGCACATGGACCAGGCCGGCCGGCTAGCAAGAGAGAAGCGGTGCTGGGGGGGGAAGTCGGTCCCCTTCCCTTCCCTGCGCGCTCGGCTGAGCAGCCCCTGCCCTGTCCTGCATTGCTCATCACCTGGCCCTGGTTCTCAGCACGGCCTGGAGCCTCCCTGCTCCCGGGGGGGCTGTCGTGCGGGATGAGGCTGGTGCAGGGGGGAGCTCCGGCGTCTCAGCCGGTGAGCACAGGCTAAGAGGAATGAAGCCCAGCTATCACCTGAGCCCAGATGGGGGGCAGAGCCCTAGAGGGGCAGCAGAGATGGGAGGGGTGATATCCGACCTAAGCCTTGCACATGGGTCAGATGGGGCTGGCCCCAGCTGCTGCGTAGTCGTGCCCCCCGCGGGTGGCTCTGCCAATAGCTCTGCCTTGCCCAGCCGGGCACCAGGGAGCCATCTCCTGGTCCGGTTCTGCGAGCTCGGCAATAAAGTCCAGAGCTACTGGCGCCCTGGTTCCGTCTGGTTCTCTTGGTGAGGCCCGGTGTAGCCAAGCAATTCTGCAGCCGCTTCCAGCTCCCGACGCTGCCGGACGAGCCGGGAGCTCCCCCAGAGAGTGCTGTGCCCAGCGCCCCCTGCTGGGAGAGACCGGGGCTGCAGGAGCTGCCCCCAGCGCCCCCTGCTGGCAGAGACCGGGGCTGCAGGAGCTGCCCCCAGCGCCCCCTGCTGGGAGAGACCGGGGCTGCAGGAGCTGCCTCCAGCGCCCCCTGCTGGGAGAGACCGGGGCTGCAGGAGCTGCCCCCAGCGTCCCCTGCTGGGAGAGACCGGGGCTGCAGGAGCTGCCCCCAGCGCCCCCTGCTGGGAGAGACCGGGGCTGCAGGAGCTGCCCCCAGCGCCCCCTGCTGGGAGAGACCGGGGCTGCAGGAGCTGCCCCCAGCGCCCCCTGCTGGCAGAGACCGGGGCTGCATGAGCTGCCCCCAGAGCCCCCTGCTGGGAGAGACCGGGGCTGCAGGAGCTCCCAGCCAGTGCCCTGCCCCGCTTCCCCCCCCCCCAGCGCCCCCTGCTGGGAGAGACCGGGGCTGCAGGAGCTCCCAGCCAGTGCCCTGCCCCGCTCCCCCCCCCCCGGCGCCCCCTGCTGGCAGAGACCGGGGCGGCAGGAGCGGCCCCAGCGCTCCCTGCTGGGAGAGACCGGGGCTGCAGGAGCTCCCCCCAGCCAGCTCTCTGCCCTGCTCCCCACAGCGCCCCCTGCTGGGAGAGACCGGGGCTGCAGCAGTTGGGAGCTTCCCCCTGCGGCCAGTGCCCTGCCCCTCTCCCCACGGTGCCCCTTGCTGGGAGAGGCCGGGGCTGCAGGAGCTGCCCGCAGCCAGTGCCCTGCCCCACTCCCAGTGGTGCCCCTTGCTGGGAGAGGCCAGGGCTGCAGTATTTCTGAGCTCAGCCAGCCTGACAGCAGCGGAATGAAGTGGCGAGGCCCTGACCCCTTCGTACGTCCAGTCCCCCGGGGGATCGACGGGCGGGCAGGCGCTGGCCGGGATGGGCTCTGGCTTGGCTGCTGAGCTCACTGCTGGGGGACAAACAGCCTCATGGCTGGTAGCAGAAGCAGGTTGCTCCCCGCCTGCGCCCCAGGAGCCCTCGTTAGTTCCCTCCAGGCCCTGCTGCACTGGGGGCTGCTCAGAACTGGGGGCCTTGCTACTGGGGCCTCCACTGCGGGAGAGAGCAAGAGGCGCCGGTCCGGTTTGCAGCAGGGGGTTGTGGGGCTTCCCCTCACGGCAGGGGGGTGAGACTCCCCATGGAGTGCAAAGGCTCTGGGAACAGCGCCCACTCCTGGCACCCCCTTCCTGCCCTAGCACAGCACACCCCCACTGGGGGACCCTTCGCTGACCTGGGCTGCACAACCGGTTGGCATGGAGGGGCTCTGCTCACCTGGCCACCAGGACAGGTGCTGTGTCCGAGTGGGTGATTAACAGCAATGAGATGTGGTGCAGCTCTGTCGGGGAGGCCGAGAGATTGGGGGCTGCAGTCACAGAGGTAGCACACGCCTCCTGCCTTGTGCGGGGGGCCAGGTCAGCTGCCCCCACCCAGCAAGCCTGTGGGGGAGGTGGAGAAGCTGGCTTCTGCCCAGCCAGGGGGTGCTGCCGGGCCTTGGGGACACACCACAGTGGGGGAGGGAGGAGTAACACACAGCTGCCAGGCACAAAGGTAAGATGGGCTCCAGAGAGGGGTGCTGCAGGAACCCCTGGAATGAGGCTGCCTGATTCTTCCCTGGTTCTGCCCAGGTCCCAGCAGACGTCTGCTTTGTAGCTGGGGAGGCCCTTTCAGCTCAGCTGAGCTGCCTTGTCAGGGGTCACTGCTTCCCTTCCCTCCTCCTGTTACCTCGGGACGTAGGCTGCCTGCCAGGGTGGTAACAGACTGTGAAATTTCTCAGGGGTTGGGACCCACAGCACACGCAGGCCTGGAAACCTCAGGAGCTGCTCCATCCCCCTCCAGTCACAGGGCCTGGTTCTCGTGGGAGACTTTAATCATCCGGGCATTTGTTGGGAGACCAATACAGGAGCACACAGACAATCCAGGAAGTTTTTGGAGAACGTTGGGGATAACTTCTTGGTACAAGTGCTGAAGGAACCGACCAGGGGCCATGCACAGCTTGACCTGCTGCTCACAAACAGGGAGGAACTAGCAGGAGAAGTAGAAGTGGGTGGCAACCTGGACTACAGAGACCATGAGATGGTGGATTTCAGGATCCTGACAAAAGGAAGAAAACTGAGCAATAAAATAGAGACCCTTGATTTCAGGAGAGCAGACTTCGACTCCCTGAGAGAACTGATAGGCAGGATCTCCTGGGAAATGAAGACGGAAGGGAAAGGGGCACAGGAGAACTGGAAGTATTTTAAAGAAGTCTTACTGAAGGCACAGGAACAAACAACCCCGATGTGCAGTAAGAAACGCAAATCTGGTAGGCACCCAAGTTGGCTTACCATGGAAATCCTTGGTTAGCTTATACTCAAAAAGGATGGGTATGAGAAGTGGAAACTTGGACAGATGACTAAGGAGGTGTAGAAATAAAGGGCTGGAAAACACCAGGCAGTAATCAGGACACTAAAGGCACAATTGAAACTGCAACTGGCAAAGGATGCAAAGGGTAACAAGAAGGGTTTCTGCAGGCCTGTTAACAATAAAAGGGTTAGAGAGGATGTGGGCCCATTACTGCATGAGGGAGGTAATCTAGTGGCAGATGATGTAGGAGGCGCTGAAGTACTCAATGGTTTTTTTGCCTCAGTCTTCACAGACAAGGATAGCTCCCACACTGCGGTGACTCCGTTCCCCTTCGCTTGCAGCCCCGCCCAACGCTGTGGCGTTGCTGTGTGGCGGGAACCGGTGGCTGGTTCCTCCCCAGAGGTGGGCGCGTTGCAGCGCTGGGTCCAGCCAGTCCTGGGCGGGGGCTTCAAAGCACGTGGGGGGCCCTGCGGGTGCGTCAGCTGCTGCTCTTGCAGAAGCACCCACTGCCCGCCAACTGGGACCTGCAGGGCGCTCGCAGGCTCTTCCTTCAGCCGGAGGAGGCCAACCCGGCCCAGGTCACGCTGGAGTGGCAGGAGCCCAATGCGGAGGGGCTGGTGCAGTTCCTTTCCCACGAGAAGCACATGAAGTGAGTGCGGCACTGGCTGGCCAGGCGGGTGGGACGGCCGGGGCTGTGCTGTCCTGTGGGGTCTCAGTTCACCAGGCAGCTGCCCCCGTCTGACCGGCAGCCCACCATGGGCCGTGCGTCCGGCGCTGGGGTGTCAGCCGCATGGGAGGGGGATCTGGGGCGGGGCGAGAGGGGGACGTATGTGCGGTGCTCCCACCTGGGGGTGAACCCCAGCGTGCTGGCAAACTCACCCCCTTTGGGTGTCGACAGTCAGCGGGCAAGGGGCTCGCATGCCCCAGGCCTGGGACCGAGCTGGGCTCTTGCTGCCTGGTGACTCACCCCTTCGACCCAGCCCCAGCCTGAGGCTCAACACCCCAGGAGCTGGGCACGGGCTTCTCGATGGAGCAGATTTCTTGCTGTGACCCGGAGGGGCAGTGGGCACAGTGCTCGGGGCAGGGGGCCGGGTCAGCCAGAGCCCACCCTGGCACCGCCTGGCCTAGGGGAGCTGAGAGCAGGCCTGGTGCTGAGCTGCTCCTGGCAGTGCAGGGGGCTCTTAGGGGATTCTCCCCCACCCCCTTGGTTTCTATTCCTCTTGCGGTGCCCCCAGTCTCCCCAGGCCCTGCCCCCTCCTCCTCTGCGCTGACCCGAGCTCTGTTCCCAGCGAGGAGCGGGTCTGCCGACGGCTGCAGCAGTGGCGGGAGGCCCAGCCCAAGCCTGGGGAGGCCCAGCCCGAGCAGCCGGCGCCCCAGGAAGGCAGGAGGCAGCGGACAGTGAGTGAGTTCTTCCCAGCCAGCAAACGGGCACGTCCGCTGGAGGTAAGGGGGGGTGCGTCATGCCCCAGGGACCGGGCAGGTTCTGGCAGCCAGCGCTGAGCAGAGGCCTCTGTTGAGCCAGACGGGCAGTGAGGAGCAGGCGCCTCGCTGCCCCCCCCACCCCCCCCCCGGTTCCAGCAGGGGGCCTGGGCATGCCCTCTCGGCCGGGGGGCTGCCCTGGCACCCATGGGACCGAGGCAGCGAGAGGAGCTGGTCTGATCTCAGCTGCTTTCCTTCCCCAGGTGCCCGCCCCCCGGCCCAAGCAGAAGAGACAGAAACGGCTGGCGGAGGCGCCCGGGGAGGCGGGCGGCACCGAGACGGGGAAGTGAGTCGCTGGCTGATGCCCCCCTCTCCTGACCCAGCTCCCTGCACTGCTGGCTGCTCCCCCAGGCCTTCCAGCAGCCACACCCAGCGGGCAGCTCTGGTGCCATGACAGGAGCCCGGCGGCTGCACCTGCTGGGCATGGACAGAACCCAAATACAGCCACTCTCGCCGGCAGTGCCAGGAGCAGCGCAGCCCCGACGAGGCCCTGCATGCTGGAAGCTCCAGCCTCCGCCAGCTGCTCACGGGCCTGCCCCCTGGCAGGCAGCCGAGACGGAGTGAAGTGCAGGTAGTGATCGGGGGGGGGGAGCAGCGGCTGGGGGGTCAGGTTTGGGGGAATCTGGGACTAGAACAGTGGGGGTACCAGTGGAGCTCGGGGGGAGGGGTCTGGCCACGCAGGGGCTGTGGGTCGGGATTGGGAGCACCAGCAGAGCTGGGGAGCTGAGGACTAGAACAGCAGGGTGCAGTGGGTCAGGTTTGGGGGTCACTGTCAGAGCTGGGATGGGGCAGAAACACACAGCTCCTGCCCGCTTTGTGCCTGGCAGCAACCAGCTGAGGCCAAAGTTGGTCACCTTCCAGGTTTCTGAGGCCAGGCCCATCACTGTGGTGCCAGGGCCCCAGAGCCGCTAAGGGACTTGCCCAAGGTCACACAGGAGGCTGTGGCAGAGTCAGGCTTAGAGCCCTGCTCCCCTGAGCCGCTCACCAGCTCTCCCTGTTGCCTGCACCCAGTGCCTGGCAGAGGAGGGTGCAGGCGGGAGTTCTACAGGAGCCCTGGTGCCCCCAGGGGAGGCAGCTTGTTTTGGGTACAGGGAGCGGGGTGGGGGGTGCGTTATGGGACGGAGGAATTAGGGGAATGCTGGGAGATGGATCCAGCAGCGGGACTGTCACCAGGGACACTTGGGACCAGGCAGGACTGAGGTGCATCGGGGGAGGACACAGCATCCCGCCAGCAGCACATGGACCAGGCCGGCCGGCTAGTAAGAGAGAAGCGGTGCTGGGGGGGAAGTCGGTCCCCTTCCCTTCCCTGCGCGCTCGGCTGAGCAGCCCCTGCCCTGTCCTGCATTGCTCATCACCTGGCCCTGGTTCTCAGCACGGCCTGGAGCCTCCCTGCTCCCGGGGGGGCTGTCGTGCGGGATGAGGCTGGTGCAGGGGGGAGCTCCGGCGTCTCAGCCGGTGAGCACAGGCTAAGAGGAATGAAGCCCAGCTATCACCTGAGCCCAGATGGGGGGCAGAGCCCTAGAGGGGCAGCAGAGATGGGAGGGGTGATATCCGACCTAAGCCTTGCGCATGGGTCAGATGGGGCTGGCCCCAGCTGCTGCGTAGTCGTGCCCCCCGCGGGTGGCTCTGCCCATAGCTCTGCCTTGCGCAGCCGGGCACCAGGGAGCCATCTCCTGGTCCGGTTCTGCGAGCTCGGCAATAAAGTCCAGAGCTACTGGCGCCCTGGTTCCGTCTGGTTCTCTTGGTGAGGCCCGGTGTAGCCAAGCAATTCTGCAGCCGCTTCCAGCTCCGGATGCTGCCGGACGAGCCGGGAGCTCCCCGAGACAGTGCTGTGCCCAGCGCCCCCTGCTGGGAGAGACCGGGGCTGCAGGAGCTGCCCCCAGCGCCCCCTGCTGGGAGAGACCGGGACTGCAGGAGCTGCCCCCAGCGCCCCCTGCTGGGAGAGACCGGGGCTGCAGGAGCTGCCCCCAGCGCCCCCTGCTGGCACAGACCGGGGCTGCACGAGCTGCCCCCAGCGCCCCCTGCTGGGAGAGACCGGGGCTGCACGAGCTGCCCCCAGCGCCCCCTGCTGGGAGAGACCGGGGCTGCAGGAGCTCCCAGCCAGTGCCCTGCCCCACTTCCCCCCCCCCCAGCGCCCCCTGCTGGGAGAGACCGGGGCTGCAGGAGCTGCCCCCAGCGCCCCCTGCTGGGAGAGACCGGGCTGCAGGAGCTCCCACCAGCCAGCTCTCTGCCCTGCTCCCCACAGCGCCCCCTGCTGGGAGAGACCGGGGCTGCAGCAGTTGGGAGCTTCCCCCTGCGGCCAGTGCCCTGCCCCTCTCCCCACGGTGCCCCTTGCTGGGAGAGGCTGGGGCTGCAGGAGTTGCCCGCAGCCAGTGCCCTGCCCCACTCCCAGTGGTGCCCCTTGCTGGGAGAGGCCAGGGCTGCAGTATTTCTGAGCTCATCCAGCCTGACAGCAGCGGAAAGAAGTGGCGAGGCCCTGACCCCTTCTTACGTCCAGTCCCCCGGGGGATCGACGGGCGGGCAGGCGCTGGCCGGGATGGGCTCTGGCTTGGCTGCTGAGCTCACTGCTGGGGGACAAAGAGCCTCATGGCTGGTAGCAGAAGCAGGTTGCTCCCCGCCTGCGCCCCAGGAGCCCTCATTAGTTCCCTCCAGGCCCTGCTGCACTGGGGGCTGCTCACAACTGGGGGCCTTGCTACTGGGGCCTCCACTGCGGGAGAGAGCAAGAGGCGCCGGTCCGGTTTGCAGCAGGGGGTTGTGGGGCTTCCCCTCACGGCAGGGGGGTGAGACTCCCCATGGAGTGCAAAGGCTCTGGGAACAGCGCCCACTCCTGGCACCCCCTTCCTGCCCTAGCACAGCACACCCCCACTGGGGGACCCTTGGCTGACCTGGGCTGCACAACCGGTTGGCATGGAGGGGCTCTGCTCACCTGGCCACCAGGACAGGTGCTGTGTCCGAGTGGGTGATTAACAGCAATGAGATGTGGTGCAGCTCTGTCGGGGAGGCCGAGAGATTGGGGGCTGCAGTCACACAGGTAGCACACGCCTCCTGCCTTGTGCGGGGGGCCAGGTCAGCTGCCCCCACCCAGCAAGCCTGTGGGGGAGGTGGAGAAGCTGGCTTCTGCCCAGCCAGGGGGTGCTGCCGGGCCTTGGGGACACACCACAGTGGGGGAGGGAGGAGTAACACACAGCTGCCAGGCACAAAGGTAAGATGGGCTCCAGAGAGGGGTGCTGCAGGAACCCCTGGAATGAGGCTGCCTGATTCTTCCCTGGTTCTGCCCAGGTCCCAGCAGACATCTGCTTTCTAGCTGGGGAGGCCCTTTCAGCTCAGCTGAGCTGCCCTGTCAGGGGTCACTGCTTCCCTTCCCTCCTCCTGTTACCTTGGGACGTAGGCTGCCTGCCAGGGTGGTAACAGACTGTGAAATTTCTCAGGGGTTGGGACCCACAGCACGCGCAGGCCTGGAAACCTCAGGAGCTGCTCCATCCCCCTCCAGTCACAGGGCCTGGTTCTCGTGGGAGACTTTAATCATCCAGGCATTTGTTGGGAGACCAATACAGGAGCACACAGACAATCCAGGAAGTTTTTGGAGAATGTTGGGGATAACTTCTTGGTACAAGTGCTGAAGGAACCGACCAGGGGCCGTGCACAGCTTGACCTGCTGCTCACAAACAGGGAGGAACTAGCAGGAGAAGTAGAAGTGGGTGGCAACCTGGACTACAGAGACCATGAGATGGTGGATTTCAGGATCCTGACAAAAGGAAGAAAGGAGAGCAGTAAAACAGAGACCCTTGATTTCAGGAGAGCAGACTTCGACTCCCTGAGAGAACTGATAGGCAGGATCTCCTGGGAAACGAAGACGAAAGGGAAAGGGGCACAGGAGAACTGGAAGTATTTTAAAGAAGTCTTACTGAAGGCACAGGAACAAACAACCCCGACGTACAGTAAGAAACGCAAATCTGGTAGGCAACCAGGTTGGCTTACCATGGAAATCCTTGGTCAGCTTATACTCAAAAAGGATGGGTATGAGAAGTGGAAACTTGGACAGATGACTAAGGAGGTGTAGAAATAAAGGGCTGGAAAACACCAGGCAGTAATCAGGACACTAAAGGCACAATTGAAACTGCAACTGGCAAAGGATGCAAAGGGTAACAAGAAGGGTTTCTGCAGGCCTGTTAACAATCAAAGGGTTAGAGAGGATGTGGGCCCATTACTGCATGAGGGAGGTAATCTAGTGGCAGATGATGTAGGAGGAGCTGAAGTACTCAATGGTTTTTTTGCCTCAGTCTTCACAGACAAGGACAGCTCCCACACTGTGGTGCTAGACAGTGCAGTATGGGAAGGTGGACGGCAGCCCTCGGTAGGGAAGGAACGAGTTAAGAGCTGCTTAGAAAAATTTGATGTACATAAATCCATGGGTCTGGATTTAATGCACCCAAGGGTACCGAGGGAATTGGCAGGTATCGTTGCTGAGCCTTTGGCCATTATCTTTGAAGACTCTTGGAGATTGGGAGATGATTTCCAGATGATTGGAAAAAGGCAAACGTAGTGCCCGTCTTTAAAAAAGGAAAGAAGGACGATCACAGGAACTATAGACCGGTCAGCCTGACCTCAGTCCCTGGGAAAATAATCGCTGCGGTGACTCGGTTCCCCTTCGCTAGCAGCCCCGCCCAACGCTGTGGCGTTGCTGTGTGGCGGGAACTGGTGGCTGGTTCCTCCCCAGAGGTGGGCGCGTTGCAGCGCTGGGTCCAGCCAGTCCTGGGCGGGGGCTTCAAAGCACGTGGGGGGCCCTGCGGGTGCATCAGCTGCTGCTCTTGCAGAAGCACCCACTGCCCGCCAACTGGGACCTGCAGGGCGCTCGCAGGCTCTTCCTTCAGCCGGAGGTGGCCGACCCGGCCCAGGTCACGCTGGAGTGGCAGGAGCCCAATGCAGAAGGGCTGGTGCAGTTCCTTTCCCACGAGAAGCACATGAAGTGAGTGCGGCACTGGCTGGCCAGGCGGGTGGGACGGCCGGGGCTGTGCTGTCCTGTGGGGTCTCAGTTCACCAGGCAGCTGCCCCCGTCTGACCGGCAGCCCACCATGGGCCGTGCGTCCGGCGCTGGGGTGTCAGCCGCATGGGAGGGGGATCTGGGGCGGGGCGAGAGGGGGACGTATGTGCGGTGCTCCCACCTGGGGGTGAACCCCAGCGTGCTGGCAAACTCACCCCCTTTGGGTGTCGGCAGTCAGCGGGCAAGGGGCTCGCATGCCCCAGGCCTGGGACCGAGCTGGGCTCTTGCTGCCTGGTGACTCACCCCTTCGGCCCAGCCCCAGCTTGAGGCTCAACACCCCAAGAGCTGGGCACGGGCTTCTCGATGGAGCAGATTTCTTGCTGTGTCCCGGAGGGGCAGTGGGCACAGTGCTCGGGGCAGGGGGCCGGGTCAGCCACAGCCCCCCCTGGCACCGCCTGGCCTAGGGGAGCTGGGAGCAGGACTGGTGCTGAGCTGCTCCTGGCAGTGCAGGGGGCTCTTAGGGGATTCTCCCCCACCCCCTTGGTTTCTATTCCTCTTGCGGTGCCCCCAGTCCCCCCAGGCCCTGCCCCCTCCTCCTCTGCGCTGACCCGAGCTCTGTTCCCAGCGAGGAGCGGGTCTGCCGACGGCTGCAGCAGTGGCGGGAGGCCCAGCCCAAGCCTGGGGAGGCCCAGCCCGAGCAGCCGGCGCCCCAGGAAGGCAGGAGGCAGAGGACAGTGGGCGAGTTCTTCCCAGCCAGCAAACGGGCACGTCCGCTGGAGGTAAGGGGGGGTGCGTCATGCCCCAGGGACCGGGCAGGTTCTGGCAGCCAGCGCTGAGCAGAGGCCTCTGTTGAGCCAGACGGGCAGTGAGGAGCAGGCGCCTTGCTGCCCCCCCCCCCCCGGTTCCAGCAGGGGGCCTGCGCATGCCCTCTCGGCCGGGGGGCTGCCCTGGCACCCATGGGACCGAGGCAGCGAGAGGAGCTGGTCTGATCTCAGCTGCTTTCCTTCCCCAGGTGCCCGCCCCCCGGCCCAAGCAGAAGAGACAGAAACGGCTGGCGGAGGCGCCCGGGGAGGCGGGCGGCACCGAGACGGGGAAGTGAGTCGCTGGCTGATGCCCCCCTCTCCTGACCCAGCTCCCTGCACTGCTGGCTGCTCCCCCAGGCCTTCCAGCAGCCACACCCAGCGGGCAGCTCTGGTGCCATGACAGGAGCCTGGCGGCTGCACCTGCTGGGCATGGACAGAACCCAAATACAGCCACTCTCGCCGGCAGTGCCAGGAGCAGCGCAGCCCCGACGAGGCCCTGCATGCTGGAAGCTCCAGCCTCCGCCAGCTGCTCACGGGCCTGCCCCCTGGCAGGCAGCCGAGACGGAGTGAAGTGCAGGTGGTGATCGGGGGGAAGGGGAGCAGCGGCTGGGGGGTCAGGTTTGGGGGAATCTGGGACTAGAACAGTGGGGGTACCAGTGGAGCTCGGGGGGAGGGGTCTGGCCACGCAGGGGCTGTGGGTCGGGATTGGGAGCACCAGCAGAGCTGGGGAGCTGAGGACTAGAACAGCAGGGTGCAGTGGGTCAGGTTTGGGGGTCACCGTCAGAGCTGGGATGGGGCAGAAACACACAGCTCCTGCCCGCTTTGTGCCTGGCAGCAACCAGCTGAGGCCAAAGTTGGTCACCTTCCAGGTTTCTGAGGCCAGGCCCATCACTGTGGTGCCAGGGCCCCAGAGCCGCTAAGGGACTTGCCCAAGGTCACACAGGAGGCTGTGGCAGAGTCAGGCTTAGAGCCCTGCTCCCCTGAGCCGCTCACCAGCTCTCCCTGTTGCCTGCACCCAGTGCCTGGCAGAGGAGGGTGTGGGCGGGAGTTCTACAGGAGCCCTGGTGCCCCCAGGGGAGGCCGCTTGTTTTGGGTACAGGGAGCGGGGTGGGGGGTGCGTTATGGGACGGAGGAATTAGGGGAATGCTGGGAGATGGATCCAGCAGCGGGACTGTCACCAGGGACACTTGGGACCAGGCAGGACTGAGGTGCATCGGGGGAGGACACAGCATCCCGCCAGCAGCACATGGACCAGGCCGGCCGGCTAGCAAGAGAGAAGCGGTGCGGGGGGGGAAGTCGGTCCCCTTCCCTTCCCTGCGCGCTCGGCTGAGCAGCCCCTGCCCTGTCCTGCATTGCTCATCACCTGGCCCTGGTTCTCAGCGCGGCCTGGAGCCTCCCTGCTCCCGGGGGGGCTGTCGTGCGGGATGAGGCTGGTGCAGGGGGGAGCTCCGGCGTCTCAGCCGGTGAGCACAGGCTAAGAGGAATGAAGCCCAGCTATCACCTGAGCCCAGATGGGGGGCAGAGCCCTAGAGGGGCAGCAGAGATGGGAGGGGTGATATCCGACCTAAGCCTTGCGCATGGGTCAGATGGGGCTGGCCCCAGCTGCTGCGTAGTCGTGCCCCCCGCGGGTGGCTCTGCCCATAGCTCTGCCTTGCCCAGCCGGGCACCAGGGAGCCATCTCCTGGTCCGGTTCTGCGAGCTCGGCAATAAAGTCCAGAGCTACTGGCGCCCTGGTTCCGTCTGGTTCTCTTGGTGGGGCCCGGTGTAGCCAAGCAATTCTGCAGCCGCTTCCAGCTCCGGATGCTGCCGGACGAGCCGGGAGCTCCCCCAGACAGTGCTGTGCCCAGCGCCCCCTGCTGGGAGAGACCGGGGCTGCAGGAGCTGCCCCCAGCGCCCCCTGCTGGCAGAGACCGGGGCTGCAGGAGCTGCCCCCAGCGCCCCCTGCTGGGAGAGACCGGGGCTGCAGGACCTGCCCCCATCACCCCCTGCTGGGAGAGACCGGGGCTGCAGGAGCTGCCCGCAGCGCCCCGTGCTGGCAGAGACCGGGGCTGCAGGAGCTGCCCCCAGCGCCCCCTGCTGGGAGAGACCGGGGCTGCAGGAGCTGCCCCCAGCGCCCCCTGCTGGGAGAGACCGGGGCTGCAGGAGCTCCCAGCCAGTGCCCTGCCCCGCTTTCCCCCCCCCCAGCGCCCCCTGCAGGGAGAGACCGGGGCTGCAGGAGCTGCCCCCAGCGCCCCCTTGTGATGGGGTTCAGGGGTCCCCCTGCACTGCACCCCGCCCGCTGGCAGGAGAGACTCTCACTCAGCAGGTACAACAGCAGGTTTATTAGGCAACAAATGTCCAGTTTCTCACAGAAGCAACAGCATAGCCGCCAGAGACAGTCCTTCCAACCTGTCCTGGGGAGAGGACCCCAAGGGGTGCCCCTCTGGGGTGTAGCTTTCCCCCTCCTCAGCCTGGCTGCCTTCCAGCTCTCCCTTCTCCTCGCCTCTAACTGCCGCCCCCGATTCAAAACCCAGCTCAGCTCCTCCCTGCTCTTTGTTTAGGCAGAGGTGTTATCTGCCAGTTGTAGCCCCAGGGTCATCCTTAGCCACTGGGAGCTGCTGCTTGCCTCGGACATCCAGCCTGACTCACACATGCACCCCCCCCACTCCATCACATCTCTCCCCCCTTCCAGACCGCACTGAGCGGGGTCACTTAGCCAGTGACCTGGGGAAGTTCGGGGCCCTCCCTGCGTGACAGGGCATCGGCTATGGTGTTGTTGTTCCCCTTCACGTGGACCACCTCCATGTCGTAGTCCTGCAGGAGCAGACTCCACCGCAGGAGCTTGGCGTTGGCCCCTTTCATGTGATGCAGCCAGGTCAGGGGTGAGTGATCGGTGTACACGGTGAAACGCCGTCCAAACAGGTACGGCTGCAGCTTCCCCAGCGCCCACACCATGGCCAGACATTCCTTCTCTGTGGCCGCGTAGCTCTGCTCCCGGGGCAGCAGCTTCTTACTCAGGTACACGATGGGGTGTTTCTCCCCTTTGTCAGTCACCTGCATTAGCACCGCCCCCAGCCCCACGTCCGAGGCATCGGTGAACACCAGGAAGGGCTTGTTGAAGTCGGGATTTGCCAGCACTGGGGCCCTGATCAGAGCCTCCTTCAGCGCGCAGAGGGCCTCTTGGCACTGCTCGGTCCAGACCACCTTGTCAGGCTTTCCCTTTTTACACAGCTCCGTGAGGGGGGCTGCGATGGAGCTAAAGTGGGGCACAAACCTCCGGTAGTACCCCGCCATCCCAATGAAGGCCTGGACCTGCTTCTTAGTCTGGGGTGTTGGCCAATCTCTGACAGCCTCCACTTTAGCTGGCTCTGGCTTTAAGCAGCCGCTGCCCACCTTGTGGCCCAGGTAGGTCACCTCAGCCATTCCCACCTTGCACTTCCCTGCCTTGATAGTCAGCCCGGCCTTCTGGAGTCGGTCCAGCACCTGCTTGAGCTGGGACACATGGTCCTCCCACGTCTGGCTGAAGATGCAAATGTCGTCCATGTAAGCCAGGGCAAAGCTCTCCATCCCTTTCAGTAGCTGGTCCACCAGACGCTGGAAGGTAGCGGGTGCCCCCTTGAGGCCAAAGGGCAGGACCAGGAACTCGTAGAGCCCCACAGGAGTGATGAAAGCCGACTTCAGCCGGGCATCTTGGTCTAATGGCACTTGCCAGTACCCCTTGGTGAGGTCTATGGTGGTGAGATAACGGGCTCCCCCCAGCTTGTCTAAAAGGTCATCAGGCCTGGGCATGGGGTAGGCGTCCGAGACAGTGATGGCGTTAAGCTTGCGATAGTCCACACAAAACCGAACAGACCCATCTTTTTTAGGGACTAACACCACGGGAGAGGCCCAGGGGCTGGACGAGGGTTGGATCACCCCCAGAGCCAGCATGTCTTCAACCTCCCGCTCTATGTCCTGAGCCGTCCTCCCTGTGGCTCTGAATGGCACACACTTGACAGGGGCGTGGGTGCCTGTCTCTATTCGGTGGACAGCCAGGTCAGTGCGTCCGGGTCTGTCAGAGAACAGCTGTTGGTGCGAATGCAGCACCTCCTTGATCTCCGTCTGCTGGGCAGGGGTCAGCTGGTCTGAGAGGGGAATAGACTCCAGCAAGGAGCCGGCTCCAGTCCTTGTGAGTAAATCCACCAAGGGATCATCCCCCTGCCCCTCCCAGTGTCTGCACACGGCCAGCACCAAATTCTGCCTGTCCCAGTAAGGTTTCATCATGTTCACATGATAGACCCGGTGGCTGTAGGCCCGGTTCGACAGTTCCACCACATAATTCACGTCATTTAGCTGTTTGACGACCTTGAAGGGCCCATCCCAGGCCGCTTGCAGCTTGTTCCGCCGCACAGGTATAAGGACCATCACTTGATCCCCGGTGGCATAGGCTCGGGCCCTGGCGTTACGGTCATACCAGACCTTTTGCTTCCTTTGGGCCATGGAGAGGTTCTCCCTGGCCAGGCCCATGAGCTCGGTGAGTTTTTCCCGGAAGGTCAGTACATACTGTACCACTGACTCCCCTTCAGGAGAGGCCGTCCCCTCCCACTCTTCTCTGAGCAAGTCCAGGGGTCCCCGTACCCTCCTTCCATACAGCAGCTCAAACGGGGAGAACCCCGTGGATTCCTGGGGCACCTCCCTGTATGCAAACAGCAGGTGGGGTAAGTACTTGTCCCAGTCATGGGGGTATTGATTCATGAAGGTTCTCAGCATCTGCTTCAGAGTCCCATTGAACCTCTCCACCAGCCCATTGGTCTGCGGGTGGTAGGCTGTGGCCCAGGTGTGCCGGACCCCACACTTGTCCCACAAGCTTTGCAGTAGGGCCGACATGAAGTTGGACCCCTGATCTGTGAGGACCTCCTTGGGGAACCCCACTCTGCTGAAAATGGACAGCAGTGCATCTGCCACGGTGTCAGCGTCGATAGAGGTCAAGGCCACTGCTTCTGGGTATCGCGTGGCAAAATCTACCACTACCAAAATATATTTCTTCCCCGAACGCGTTGCCTTGCTGAAGGGGCCCACTATGTCTATAGCCACTTTCTGGAAAGGCTCCTCTATGATGGGCAGTGGCCTCAAGGCAGCTTTCCCCTTGTCCCGGCTCTTCCCCACCCTCTGGCAGGGATCGCAGGACAGGCAATACAGACGGACAGCTGCAAAGATCCCTGGCCAGAAAAAGTTCTGTAACAACCTTCTCCTGGTGCGGTGGATCCCCTGGTGTCCTGCGAGCTGGACATCATGGGCTAGGTACAGCAGCCTGCACCGGTACTTTTGGGGAACCACCAGTTGCCTCTGGACCTTCCATGGCTCCGCTTTGCGTCTGGGAGCCCATTCCCGGTACAGGAATCCCTTTTCCCACAGGAATCTCTCCCTGCAGCCCTCCCCCAGCTGTGGAGCTGGGCTGAGACTGGCCAGTTCCCTCAGCTTCTGCAAGGAGGGGTCTCTCTGCTGCTCTGCCTGGAATTCTTCCGCTCGGGCAGGGGCGGATGCTACTTCCCCATCTCTGCCTGGCTCCAGCACCCCTGGCCTGTGAGATCTGGTTTTTGGGGGCCTCCTTTCTCTCAGGGTTGGCCCCTGTGGCTTTGGCTGGGCCTGTACCCCTGAATCTGGGGAGCGCACCCCTCGTTTTCTTTGGCTACGGGTCAGGACCAGGGCACGAGGGCGTTCACCTTGCCAGTTCTCCAGGTCAGCCCCCATCAGTACATCCGCCGGCAAATGGCTGTGCACGCCCACTTCCTTGGGGCCTTCCTTCTTCCCCCATTTCAGGTGCACCCTCGCCATGGGCACCTTGAAAGGGGTCCCATCAATTCCTGTTATCGTCAGGTGGGAATCGGGTATCATGCAGCCCGGTGCCACCACCCCGGGTCGGGCCAGCGTCACGTCAGCACCTGTGTCCCAGAACCCCGTGACCTTTTTCCCGTCTACCTCGAGGGGTTTGAGACACTTGCTCCACAGAGGCATTGCCGCCCCCACTCTGTAAACTGGCCTCTGAGCATTTGGTCCCCCTGAGGAGCTGGTCTGTGGGGCGGATTCGGCCCAATCCGAGTGCCCATTGTCAGCACCACCCACCTTGGCCGCCAGCCCCTCTGACTTCTGGGACCCCACCCAGTTGACTCCATGACTCCCCGGCCTGCTCAACCTGTCTGGGAGCCTGGGGCACTGGGCTGCTCTATGCCCCTTTCGCCCACAGCGGTAACAGCCTGGGTCTTGTTGTGTCCCTCGGGCCGGCTGCTCTGTCCGGGCTCTGTTTGGCTCTCTGGGGGGTGGGTGGCTGGCCCCTCTTTCCTGGGCTTGCCCAAGAGGTGGTCCCCTCTGTCGTACAGTTAGGGACCGGTCTCTCTGAGATTCTCGGTTTCTCCAGGACTCCCTCTCCCTCCGGGACTCCCTCTCTCTCCGAGACTCCCTCTCTTTGTGGGGCTCACTTTCAAACCTGGCCCGGCTGTTTGTGAAGTCATCTGCCAGTTTCCCTGCATCATGTGAGTCCCCTGGCTTCCGGTCCACAAGCCACACCCTCAGGTCAGGTGCGCACATCTCGTAGAATCGCTCCACGACCGCCAGCTCGATCAGGTCCTCTACGGACTGGACTCCCGTTCCGAACGCCCACTTCTGGTAGTATTGCTTCAGGCGGGCGGTTGTATCTACATGGGTTTCCTCTGGCCTCTTCTGCGCCTCCTGGAACTTCCTCTTGTACATCTCCGGAGTCAGCCCGAACTTATGCAGCAGGGCCTGTTTGAACCGTTCATAGTCCCCAGGCTGCAGCCCCACCAGCTGGCTGAGCACCGCTGCGCCCTTCCGGCCCAGCAAGGGGGTGAGGTGCCGGAGCCGCTCATCTGGGGGAACCTCATGCAACTCACAGGCTCGCTCGAAGGCGGTGAGGAACTCATCCATGTCCCCTGTGTCCTGACACTGGGCCAGCACACGCGTCTCCAAGTGACTGGCCACCCCGAGCCGTCTGGCCCTCTCCCCGCTTACCGCAGCTGGGGCCTCTTGGCGTCTCGTCTCTGCCATGGTTCGCTCATGCTCCCGCTCTCGCTCTCTCTCCTCACGCTCTCGCTCTCTCTCCTTCCGTTCTCGTTCTTTCTCCTTCCGTTCTCGTTCTTTCTCCTCCCGCTGTGTCTCTTGTAGCTGGCGCTCGTGCTCACGCTCTCTTTCCCGTTCCTGGCGCTCACGCTCTCTTTCCCGTTCCTGGTGCTCCAGTTCCTTTAATCTCACCTCGAGCTCCAGCCGTCGCAGCTCTGCGGCGGGGGACTCTGCCCGCGATGGACCACCGCTAGCTGAGCGCGACCTGGTGGGCACCGCGTCTGTCTGACGGCGTCGAGCCCCTGCTCCTGTCGGAGAATCCGAAATGCTTCCCGAGGCTGACTGGCCACTTTCTGCCGGGACAGGCTCTGCCCCCCCGGATCGGTCATTCTCTTCCAGCTGTGCAATCAGCTGGGCCTTGGTCGCCTTCCCCACGGTCAGGCCCCTCTCTCTGCACAGCCCCGCTAGCTCTGCCTTCAGGAGTCGGGTATAATCCATCTCCCCGCTATCTCCCGGGGTATCCACTCACCAGCAGCAGCTGCAGGAATGGCTCTGTTCCCCCTCTGACTCCTGTGAGACTCCTTCCTTCTCTGGTGCTCAGTCAGCCACTGCTGGGAGCTCATCCGTGGGTGCAGTGCATCCCACTTCTGACACCAGTGTGATGGGGTTCAGGGGTCCCCCTGCACTGCACCCCGCCCGCTGGCAGGAGAGACTCTCACTCAGCAGGTACAACAGCAGGTTTATTAGGCAACAAATGTCCAGTTTCTCACAGAAGCAACAGCATAGCAGCCAGAGACAGTCCTTCCAACCTGTCCTGGGGAGAGGACCCCAAGGGGTGCCCCTCTGGGGTGTAGCTTTCCCCCTCCTCAGCCTGGCTGCCTTCCAGCTCTCCCTTCTCCTCGCCTCTAACTGCCGCCCCCGATTCAAAACCCAGCTCAGCTCCTCCCTGCTCTTTGTTCAGGAAGAGGTGTTATCTGCCAGTTGTAGCCCCAGGGTCATCCTTAGCCACTGGGAGCTGCTGCTTGCCTCGGACATCCAGCCTGACTCACACATGCACCCCCCCCACTCCATCACACCCCTGCTGGCAGAGACCGGGGCTGCAGGAGCTCCTAGCCAGTGCCCTGCCCTGCTCCCCGCCCCCCCCCCCCCCGCAGCGCCCCCTGCTGGGAGAGACCGGGGCTGCAGGAGCTGCCCCCAGCGCCCCCTGCTGGGAGAGACCGGGGCTGCAGGAGCTACCCCCAGCGTCCCCTGCTGGGAGAGACCGGGGCTGCAGGAGCTGCCCCCAGCGCCCCCTGCTGGCAGAGACCGGGGCTGCAGGAGCTCCTAGCCAGTGCCCTGCCCTGCTCCCCGCCCCCCCCCCGCAGCGCCCCCTGCTGGGAGAGACCGGGGCTGCAGGAGCTGCCCCCAGCGCCCCCTGCTGGGAGAGACCGGGGCTGCACGAGCTGCCCCCAGCGCCCCCTGCTGGCAGAGACCGGGGCTTCAGGAGCTGCCCCCAGCGCCCCCTGTTGGGAGAGACCAGGGCTGCAGGAGCTCCCAGCCAGTGCCCTGCCCCGCTTCCCCCCCGCCCCCAGCGCCCCCTGCTGGGAGAGAACGGGGCTGCAGGAGCTGCCCCCAGCGCCCCCTGCTGGGAGAGACCGGGGCTGCAGGAGCTCCCCCCAGCCAGCTCTCTGCCCTGCTCCCCACAGCACCCCCTGATGGGAGAGACCGGGGCTGCAGCAGTTGGGAGCTTCCCCCTGCGGCCAGTGCCCTGCCCCTCTCCCCACAGTGCCCCTTGCTGGGAGAGGCCAGGGCTGCAGGAGCTGCCCGCAGCCATTGCCCTGCCCCACTCCCAGTGGTGCCCCTTGCTGGGAGAGGCCAGGGCTGCAGTATTTCTGAGCTCATCCAGCCTGACAGCAGCGGAATGAAGTGGCGAGGCCCTGACCCCTTCGTACGTCCAGTCCCCCGGGGGATCGACGGGCGGGCAGGCGCTGGCCGGGATGGGCTCTGGCTTGGCTGCTGAGCTCACTGCTGGGGGACAAAGAGCCTCATGGCTGGTAGCAGAAGCAGGTTGCTCCCCGCCTGCGCCCCAGGAGCCCTCATTAGTTCCCTCCAGGCCCTGCTGCACTGGGGGCTGCTCAGAACTGGGGGCCTTGCTACTGGGGCCTCCACTGCGGGAGAGAGCAAGAGGCGCCGGTCCGGTTTGCAGCAGGGGGTTGTGGGGCTTCCCCTCACGGCAGGGGGGTGAGACTCCCCATGGAGTGCAAAGGCTCTGGGAACAGCGCCCACTCCTGGCACCCCCTTCCTGCCCTAGCACAGCACACCCCCACTGGGGGACCCTTGGCTGACCTGGGCTGCACAACCGGTTGGCATGGAGGGGCTCTGCTCACCTGGCCACCAGGACAGGTGCTGTGTCCGAGTGGGTGATTAACAGCAATGAGATGTGGTGCAGCTCTGTCGGGGAGGCCGAGAGATTGGGGGCTGCAGTCACACAGGTAGCACACGCCTCCTGCCTTGTGCGGGGGGCCAGGTCAGCTGCCCCCACCCAGCAAGCCTGTGGGGGAGGTGGAGAAGCTGGCTTCTGCCCAGCCAGGGGGTGCTGCCGGGCCTTGGGGACACACCACAGTGGGGGAGGGAGGAGTAACACACAGCTGCCAGGCACAAAGGTAAGATGGGCTCCAGAGAGGGGTGCTGCAGGAACCCCTGGAATGAGGCTGCCTGATTCTTCCCTGGTTCTGCCCAGGTCCCAGCAGACATCTGCTTTCTAGCTTGGGAGGCCCTTTCAGCTCAGCTGAGCTGCCCTGTCAGGGGTCACTGCTTCCCTTCCCTCCTCCTGTTACCTCGGGACGTAGGCTGCCTGCCAGGGTGGTAACAGACTGTGAAATTTCTCAGGGGTTGGGACCCACAGCACGCGCAGGCCTGGAAACCTCAGGAGCTGCTCCATCCCCCTCCAGTCACAGGGCCTGGTTCTCGTGGGAGACTTTAATCATCCAGGCATTTGTTGGGAGACCAATACAGGAGCACACAGACAATCCAGGAAGTTTTTGGAGAATGTTGGGGATAACTTCTTGGTACAAGTGCTGAAGGAACCGACCAGGGGCCGTGCACAGCTTGACCTGCTGCTCACAAACAGGGAGGAACTAGCAGGAGAAGTAGAAGTGGGTGGCAACCTGGACTACAGAGACCATGAGATGGTGGATTTCAGGATCCTGACAAAAGGAAGAAAGGAGAGCAGTAAAATAGAGACCCTTGATTTCAGGAGAGCAGACTTCGACTCCCTGAGAGAACTGATAGGCAGGATCTCCTGGGAAACGAAGACGAAAGGGAAAGGGGCACAGGAGAACTGGAAGTATTTTAAAGAAGTCTTACTGAAGGCACAGGAACAAACAACCCCGACGTACAGTAAGAAACGCAAATCTGGTAGGCAACCAGGTTGGCTTACCATGGAAATCCTTGGTCAGCTTATACTCAAAAAGGATGGGTATGAGAAGTGGAAACTTGGACAGATGACTAAGGAGGTGTAGAAATAAAGGGCTGGAAAACATCAGGCAGTAATCAGGACACTAAAGGCACAATTGAAACTGCAACTGGCAAGGATGCAAAGGGTAACAAGAAGGGTTTCTGCAGGCCTGTTAACAATCAAAGGGTTAGAGAGGATGTGGGCCCATTACTGCATGAGGGAGGTAATCTAGTGGCAGATGATGTAGGAGGAGCTGAAGTACTCAATGGTTTTTTTGCCTCAGTCTTCACAGACAAGGACAGCTCCCACACTGCGGTGCTAGACAGTGCAGTATGGGAAGGTGGAGGGCAGCCCTCGGTAGGGAAGGAACGAGTTAAGAGCTGCTTAGAAAAATTTGATGTACATAAATCCATGGGTCTGGATTTAATGCACCCAAGGGTACTGAGGGAATTGGCAGGTATCGTTGCTGAGCCTTTGGCCATTATCTTTGAAGACTCTTGGAGATTGGGAGATGATTTCCAGATGATTGGAAAAAGGCAAACGTAGTGCCCGTCTTTAAAAAAGGAAAGAAGGACGATCACAGGAACTATAGACCGGTCAGCCTGACCTCAGTCCCTGGGAAAATAATCGCTGCGGTGACTCGGTTCCCCTTCGCTAGGAGCCCCGCCCAACGCTGTGGCGTTGCTGTGTGGCGGGAACTGGTGGCTGGTTCCTCCCCAGAGGTGGGCGCGTTGCAGCGCTGGGTCCAGCCAGTCCTGGGCGGGGGCTTCAAAGCACGTGGGGGGCCCTGCGGGTGCGTCAGCTGCTGCTCTTGCAGAAGCACCCACTGCCCGCCAACTGGGACCTGCAGGGCGTTCGCAGGCTCTTCCTTCAGCTGGAGGTGGCCGACCCGGCCCAGGTCACGCTGGAGTGGCAGGAGCCCAATGCAGAAGGGCTGGTGCAGTTCCTTTCCCACGAGAAGCACATGAAGTGAGTGCGGCACTGGCTGGCCAGGCGGGTGGGACGGCCGGGGCTGTGCTGTCCTGTGGGGTCTCAGTTCACCAGGCAGCTGCCCCCGTCTGACCGGCAGCCCACCATGGGCCGTGCGTCCGGCGCTGGGGTGTCAGCCGCATGGGAGGGGGATCTGGGGCGGGGCGAGAGGGGGACGTATGTGCGGTGCTCCCACCTGGGGGTGAACCCCAGCGTGCTGGCAAACTCACCCCCTTTGGGTGTCGGCAGTCAGCGGGCAAGGGGCTCGCATGCCCCAGGCCTGGGACCGAGCTGGGCTCTTGCTGCCTGGTGACTCACCCCTTCGGCCCAGCCCCAGCTTGAGGCTCAACACCCCAAGAGCTGGGCACGGGCTTCTCGATGGAGCAGATTTCTTGCTGTGTCCCGGAGGGGCAGTGGGCACAGTGCTCGGGGCAGGGGGCCGGGTCAGCCACAGCCCCCCCTGGCACCGCCTGGCCTAGGGGAGCTGGGAGCAGGACTGGTGCTGAGCTGCTCCTGGCAGTGCAGGGGGCTCTTAGGGGATTCTCCCCCACCCCCTTGGTTTCTATTCCTCTTGCGGTGCCCCCAGTCCCCCCAGGCCCTGCCCCCTCCTCCTCTGCGCTGACCCGAGCTCTGTTCCCAGCGAGGAGCGGGTCTGCCGACGGCTGCAGCAGTGGCGGGAGGCCCAGCCCAAGCCTGGGGAGGCCCAGCCCGAGCAGCCGGCGCCCCAGGAAGGCAGGAGGCAGAGGACAGTGGGCGAGTTCTTCCCAGCCAGCAAACGGGCACGTCCGCTGGAGGTAAGGGGGGGTGCGTCATGCCCCAGGGACCGGGCAGGTTCTGGCAGCCAGCGCTGAGCAGAGGCCTCTGTTGAGCCAGACGGGCAGTGAGGAGCAGGCGCCTTGCTGCCCCCCCCCCCCGGTTCCAGCAGGGGGCCTGCGCATGCCCTCTCGGCCGGGGGGCTGCCCTGGCACCCATGGGACCGAGGCAGCGAGAGGAGCTGGTCTGATCTCAGCTGCTTTCCTTCCCCAGGTGCCCGCCCCCCGGCCCAAGCAGAAGAGACAGAAACGGCTGGCGGAGGCGCCCGGGGAGGCGGGCGGCACCGAGACGGGGAAGTGAGTCGCTGGCTGATGCCCCCCTCTCCTGACCCAGCTCCCTGCACTGCTGGCTGCTCCCCCAGGCCTTCCAGCAGCCACACCCAGCGGGCAGCTCTGGTGCCATGACAGGAGCCTGGCGGCTGCACCTGCTGGGCATGGACAGAACCCAAATACAGCCACTCTCGCCGGCAGTGCCAGGAGCAGCGCAGCCCCGACGAGGCCCTGCATGCTGGAAGCTCCAGCCTCCGCCAGCTGCTCACGGGCCTGCCCCCTGGCAGGCAGCCGAGACGGAGTGAAGTGCAGGTGGTGATCGGGGGGAAGGGGAGCAGCGGCTGGGGGGTCAGGTTTGGGGGAATCTGGGACTAGAACAGTGGGGGTACCAGTGGAGCTCGGGGGGAGGGGTCTGGCCACGCAGGGGCTGTGGGTCGGGATTGGGAGCACCAGCAGAGCTGGGGAGCTGAGGACTAGAACAGCAGGGTGCAGTGGGTCAGGTTTGGGGGTCACCGTCAGAGCTGGGATGGGGCAGAAACACACAGCTCCTGCCCGCTTTGTGCCTGGCAGCAACCAGCTGAGGCCAAAGTTGGTCACCTTCCAGGTTTCTGAGGCCAGGCCCATCACTGTGGTGCCAGGGCCCCAGAGCCGCTAAGGGACTTGCCCAAGGTCACACAGGAGGCTGTGGCAGAGTCAGGCTTAGAGCCCTGCTCCCCTGAGCCGCTCACCAGCTCTCCCTGTTGCCTGCACCCAGTGCCTGGCAGAGGAGGGTGTGGGCGGGAGTTCTACAGGAGCCCTGGTGCCCCCAGGGGAGGCCGCTTGTTTTGGGTACAGGGAGCGGGGTGGGGGGTGCGTTATGGGACGGAGGAATTAGGGGAATGCTGGGAGATGGATCCAGCAGCGGGACTGTCACCAGGGACACTTGGGACCAGGCAGGACTGAGGTGCATCGGGGGAGGACACAGCATCCCGCCAGCAGCACATGGACCAGGCCGGCCGGCTAGCAAGAGAGAAGCGGTGCGGGGGGGGAAGTCGGTCCCCTTCCCTTCCCTGCGCGCTCGGCTGAGCAGCCCCTGCCCTGTCCTGCATTGCTCATCACCTGGCCCTGGTTCTCAGCGCGGCCTGGAGCCTCCCTGCTCCCGGGGGGGCTGTCGTGCGGGATGAGGCTGGTGCAGGGGGGAGCTCCGGCGTCTCAGCCGGTGAGCACAGGCTAAGAGGAATGAAGCCCAGCTATCACCTGAGCCCAGATGGGGGGCAGAGCCCTAGAGGGGCAGCAGAGATGGGAGGGGTGATATCCGACCTAAGCCTTGCGCATGGGTCAGATGGGGCTGGCCCCAGCTGCTGCGTAGTCGTGCCCCCCGCGGGTGGCTCTGCCCATAGCTCTGCCTTGCCCAGCCGGGCACCAGGGAGCCATCTCCTGGTCCGGTTCTGCGAGCTCGGCAATAAAGTCCAGAGCTACTGGCGCCCTGGTTCCGTCTGGTTCTCTTGGTGGGGCCCGGTGTAGCCAAGCAATTCTGCAGCCGCTTCCAGCTCCGGATGCTGCCGGACGAGCCGGGAGCTCCCCCAGACAGTGCTGTGCCCAGCGCCCCCTGCTGGGAGAGACCGGGGCTGCAGGAGCTGCCCCCAGCGCCCCCTGCTGGCAGAGACCGGGGCTGCAGGAGCTGCCCCCAGCGCCCCCTGCTGGGAGAGACCGGGGCTGCAGGACCTGCCCCCATCACCCCCTGCTGGGAGAGACCGGGGCTGCAGGAGCTGCCCGCAGCGCCCCGTGCTGGCAGAGACCGGGGCTGCAGGAGCTGCCCCCAGCGCCCCCTGCTGGGAGAGACCGGGGCTGCAGGAGCTGCCCCCAGCGCCCCCTGCTGGGAGAGACCGGGGCTGCAGGAGCTCCCAGCCAGTGCCCTGCCCCGCTTTCCCCCCCCCCAGCGCCCCCTGCAGGGAGAGACCGGGGCTGCAGGAGCTGCCCCCAGCGCCCCCTTGTGATGGGGTTCAGGGGTCCCCCTGCACTGCACCCCGCCCGCTGGCAGGAGAGACTCTCACTCAGCAGGTACAACAGCAGGTTTATTAGGCAACAAATGTCCAGTTTCTCACAGAAGCAACAGCATAGCCGCCAGAGACAGTCCTTCCAACCTGTCCTGGGGAGAGGACCCCAAGGGGTGCCCCTCTGGGGTGTAGCTTTCCCCCTCCTCAGCCTGGCTGCCTTCCAGCTCTCCCTTCTCCTCGCCTCTAACTGCCGCCCCCGATTCAAAACCCAGCTCAGCTCCTCCCTGCTCTTTGTTTAGGCAGAGGTGTTATCTGCCAGTTGTAGCCCCAGGGTCATCCTTAGCCACTGGGAGCTGCTGCTTGCCTCGGACATCCAGCCTGACTCACACATGCACCCCCCCCACTCCATCACATCTCTCCCCCCTTCCAGACCGCACTGAGCGGGGTCACTTAGCCAGTGACCTGGGGAAGTTCGGGGCCCTCCCTGCGTGACAGGGCATCGGCTATGGTGTTGTTGTTCCCCTTCACGTGGACCACCTCCATGTCGTAGTCCTGCAGGAGCAGACTCCACCGCAGGAGCTTGGCGTTGGCCCCTTTCATGTGATGCAGCCAGGTCAGGGGTGAGTGATCGGTGTACACGGTGAAACGCCGTCCAAACAGGTACGGCTGCAGCTTCCCCAGCGCCCACACCATGGCCAGACATTCCTTCTCTGTGGCCGCGTAGCTCTGCTCCCGGGGCAGCAGCTTCTTACTCAGGTACACGATGGGGTGTTTCTCCCCTTTGTCAGTCACCTGCATTAGCACCGCCCCCAGCCCCACGTCCGAGGCATCGGTGAACACCAGGAAGGGCTTGTTGAAGTCGGGATTTGCCAGCACTGGGGCCCTGATCAGAGCCTCCTTCAGCGCGCAGAGGGCCTCTTGGCACTGCTCGGTCCAGACCACCTTGTCAGGCTTTCCCTTTTTACACAGCTCCGTGAGGGGGGCTGCGATGGAGCTAAAGTGGGGCACAAACCTCCGGTAGTACCCCGCCATCCCAATGAAGGCCTGGACCTGCTTCTTAGTCTGGGGTGTTGGCCAATCTCTGACAGCCTCCACTTTAGCTGGCTCTGGCTTTAAGCAGCCGCTGCCCACCTTGTGGCCCAGGTAGGTCACCTCAGCCATTCCCACCTTGCACTTCCCTGCCTTGATAGTCAGCCCGGCCTTCTGGAGTCGGTCCAGCACCTGCTTGAGCTGGGACACATGGTCCTCCCACGTCTGGCTGAAGATGCAAATGTCGTCCATGTAAGCCAGGGCAAAGCTCTCCATCCCTTTCAGTAGCTGGTCCACCAGACGCTGGAAGGTAGCGGGTGCCCCCTTGAGGCCAAAGGGCAGGACCAGGAACTCGTAGAGCCCCACAGGAGTGATGAAAGCCGACTTCAGCCGGGCATCTTGGTCTAATGGCACTTGCCAGTACCCCTTGGTGAGGTCTATGGTGGTGAGATAACGGGCTCCCCCCAGCTTGTCTAAAAGGTCATCAGGCCTGGGCATGGGGTAGGCGTCCGAGACAGTGATGGCGTTAAGCTTGCGATAGTCCACACAAAACCGAACAGACCCATCTTTTTTAGGGACTAACACCACGGGAGAGGCCCAGGGGCTGGACGAGGGTTGGATCACCCCCAGAGCCAGCATGTCTTCAACCTCCCGCTCTATGTCCTGAGCCGTCCTCCCTGTGGCTCTGAATGGCACACACTTGACAGGGGCGTGGGTGCCTGTCTCTATTCGGTGGACAGCCAGGTCAGTGCGTCCGGGTCTGTCAGAGAACAGCTGTTGGTGCGAATGCAGCACCTCCTTGATCTCCGTCTGCTGGGCAGGGGTCAGCTGGTCTGAGAGGGGAATAGACTCCAGCAAGGAGCCGGCTCCAGTCCTTGTGAGTAAATCCACCAAGGGATCATCCCCCTGCCCCTCCCAGTGTCTGCACACGGCCAGCACCAAATTCTGCCTGTCCCAGTAAGGTTTCATCATGTTCACATGATAGACCCGGTGGCTGTGGGCCCGGTTCGACAGTTCCACCACATAATTCACGTCATTTAGCTGTTTGACGACCTTGAAGGGCCCATCCCAGGCCGCTTGCAGCTTGTTCCGCCGCACAGGTATAAGGACCATCACTTGATCCCCGGTGGCATAGGCTCGGGCCCTGGCGTTACGGTCATACCAGACCTTTTGCTTCCTTTGGGCCATGGAGAGGTTCTCCCTGGCCAGGCCCATGAGCTCGGTGAGTTTTTCCCGGAAGGTCAGTACATACTGTACCACTGACTCCCCTTCAGGAGAGGCCGTCCCCTCCCACTCTTCTCTGAGCAAGTCCAGGGGTCCCCGTACCCTCCTTCCATACAGCAGCTCAAACGGGGAGAACCCCGTGGATTCCTGGGGCACCTCCCTGTATGCAAACAGCAGGTGGGGTAAGTACTTGTCCCAGTCATGGGGGTATTGATTCATGAAGGTTCTCAGCATCTGCTTCAGAGTCCCATTGAACCTCTCCACCAGCCCATTGGTCTGCGGGTGGTAGGCTGTGGCCCAGGTGTGCCGGACCCCACACTTGTCCCACAAGCTTTGCAGTAGGGCCGACATGAAGTTGGACCCCTGATCTGTGAGGACCTCCTTGGGGAACCCCACTCTGCTGAAAATGGACAGCAGTGCATCTGCCACGGTGTCAGCGTCGATAGAGGTCAAGGCCACTGCTTCTGGGTATCGCGTGGCAAAATCTACCACTACCAAAATATATTTCTTCCCCGAACGCGTTGCCTTGCTGAAGGGGCCCACTATGTCTATAGCCACTTTCTGGAAAGGCTCCTCTATGATGGGCAGTGGCCTCAAGGCAGCTTTCCCCTTGTCCCGGCTCTTCCCCACCCTCTGGCAGGGATCGCAGGACAGGCAATACAGACGGACAGCTGCAAAGATCCCTGGCCAGAAAAAGTTCTGTAACAACCTTCTCCTGGTGCGGTGGATCCCCTGGTGTCCTGCGAGCTGGACATCATGGGCTAGGTACAGCAGCCTGCACCGGTACTTTTGGGGAACCACCAGTTGCCTCTGGACCTTCCATGGCTCCGCTTTGCGTCTGGGAGCCCATTCCCGGTACAGGAATCCCTTTTCCCACAGGAATCTCTCCCTGCAGCCCTCCCCCAGCTGTGGAGCTGGGCTGAGACTGGCCAGTTCCCTCAGCTTCTGCAAGGAGGGGTCTCTCTGCTGCTCTGCCTGGAATTCTTCCGCTCGGGCAGGGGCGGATGCTACTTCCCCATCTCTGCCTGGCTCCAGCACCCCTGGCCTGTGAGATCTGGTTTTTGGGGGCCTCCTTTCTCTCAGGGTTGGCCCCTGTGGCTTTGGCTGGGCCTGTACCCCTGAATCTGGGGAGCGCACCCCTCGTTTTCTTTGGCTACGGGTCAGGACCAGGGCACGAGGGCGTTCACCTTGCCAGTTCTCCAGGTCAGCCCCCATCAGTACATCCGCCGGCAAATGGCTGTGCACGCCCACTTCCTTGGGGCCTTCCTTCTTCCCCCATTTCAGGTGCACCCTCGCCATGGGCACCTTGAAAGGGGTCCCATCAATTCCTGTTATCGTCAGGTGGGAATCGGGTATCATGCAGCCCGGTGCCACCACCCCGGGTCGGGCCAGCGTCACGTCAGCACCTGTGTCCCAGAACCCCGTGACCTTTTTCCCGTCTACCTCGAGGGGTTTGAGACACTTGCTCCACAGAGGCATTGCCGCCCCCACTCTGTAAACTGGCCTCTGAGCATTTGGTCCCCCTGAGGAGCTGGTCTGTGGGGCGGATTCGGCCCAATCCGAGTGCCCATTGTCAGCACCACCCACCTTGGCCGCCAGCCCCTCTGACTTCTGGGACCCCACCCAGTTGACTCCATGACTCCCCGGCCTGCTCAACCTGTCTGGGAGCCTGGGGCACTGGGCTGCTCTATGCCCCTTTCGCCCACAGCGGTAACAGCCTGGGTCTTGTTGTGTCCCTCGGGCCGGCTGCTCTGTCCGGGCTCTGTTTGGCTCTCTGGGGGGTGGGTGGCTGGCCCCTCTTTCCTGGGCTTGCCCAAGAGGTGGTCCCCTCTGTCGTACAGTTAGGGACCGGTCTCTCTGAGATTCTCGGTTTCTCCAGGACTCCCTCTCCCTCCGGGACTCCCTCTCTCTCCGAGACTCCCTCTCTTTGTGGGGCTCACTTTCAAACCTGGCCCGGCTGTTTGTGAAGTCATCTGCCAGTTTCCCTGCATCATGTGAGTCCCCTGGCTTCCGGTCCACAAGCCACACCCTCAGGTCAGGTGCGCACATCTCGTAGAATCGCTCCACGACCGCCAGCTCGATCAGGTCCTCTACGGACTGGACTCCCGTTCCGAACGCCCACTTCTGGTAGTATTGCTTCAGGCGGGCGGTTGTATCTACATGGGTTTCCTCTGGCCTCTTCTGCGCCTCCTGGAACTTCCTCTTGTACATCTCCGGAGTCAGCCCGAACTTATGCAGCAGGGCCTGTTTGAACCGTTCATAGTCCCCAGGCTGCAGCCCCACCAGCTGGCTGAGCACCGCTGCGCCCTTCCGGCCCAGCAAGGGGGTGAGGTGCCGGAGCCGCTCATCTGGGGGAACCTCATGCAACTCACAGGCTCGCTCGAAGGCGGTGAGGAACTCATCCATGTCCCCTGTGTCCTGACACTGGGCCAGCACACGCGTCTCCAAGTGACTGGCCACCCCGAGCCGTCTGGCCCTCTCCCCGCTTACCGCAGCTGGGGCCTCTTGGCGTCTCGTCTCTGCCATGGTTCGCTCATGCTCCCGCTCTCGCTCTCTCTCCTCACGCTCTCGCTCTCTCTCCTTCCGTTCTCGTTCTTTCTCCTTCCGTTCTCGTTCTTTCTCCTCCCGCTGTGTCTCTTGTAGCTGGCGCTCGTGCTCACGCTCTCTTTCCCGTTCCTGGCGCTCACGCTCTCTTTCCCGTTCCTGGTGCTCCAGTTCCTTTAATCTCACCTCGAGCTCCAGCCGTCGCAGCTCTGCGGCGGGGGACTCTGCCCGCGATGGACCACCGCTAGCTGAGCGCGACCTGGTGGGCACCGCGTCTGTCTGACGGCGTCGAGCCCCTGCTCCTGTCGGAGAATCCGAAATGCTTCCCGAGGCTGACTGGCCACTTTCTGCCGGGACAGGCTCTGCCCCCCCGGATCGGTCATTCTCTTCCAGCTGTGCAATCAGCTGGGCCTTGGTCGCCTTCCCCACGGTCAGGCCCCTCTCTCTGCACAGCCCCGCTAGCTCTGCCTTCAGGAGTCGGGTATAATCCATCTCCCCGCTATCTCCCGGGGTATCCACTCACCAGCAGCAGCTGCAGGAATGGCTCTGTTCCCCCTCTGACTCCTGTGAGACTCCTTCCTTCTCTGGTGCTCAGTCAGCCACTGCTGGGAGCTCATCCGTGGGTGCAGTGCATCCCACTTCTGACACCAGTGTGATGGGGTTCAGGGGTCCCCCTGCACTGCACCCCGCCCGCTGGCAGGAGAGACTCTCACTCAGCAGGTACAACAGCAGGTTTATTAGGCAACAAATGTCCAGTTTCTCACAGAAGCAACAGCATAGCAGCCAGAGACAGTCCTTCCAACCTGTCCTGGGGAGAGGACCCCAAGGGGTGCCCCTCTGGGGTGTAGCTTTCCCCCTCCTCAGCCTGGCTGCCTTCCAGCTCTCCCTTCTCCTCGCCTCTAACTGCCGCCCCCGATTCAAAACCCAGCTCAGCTCCTCCCTGCTCTTTGTTCAGGCAGAGGTGTTATCTGCCAGTTGTAGCCCCAGGGTCATCCTTAGCCACTGGGAGCTGCTGCTTGCCTCGGACATCCAGCCTGACTCACACATGCACCCCCCCCACTCCATCACACCCCTGCTGGCAGAGACCGGGGCTGCAGGAGCTCCTAGCCAGTGCCCTGCCCTGCTCCCCGCCCCCCCCCCCCGCAGCGCCCCCTGCTGGGAGAGACCGGGGCTGCAGGAGCTGCCCCCAGCGCCCCCTGCTGGGAGAGACCGGGGCTGCAGGAGCTACCCCCAGCGTCCCCTGCTGGGAGAGACCGGGGCTGCAGGAGCTGCCCCCAGCGCCCCCTGCTGGCAGAGACCGGGGCTGCAGGAGCTCCTAGCCAGTGCCCTGCCCTGCTCCCCGCCCCCCCCCCGCAGCGCCCCCTGCTGGGAGAGACCGGGGCTGCAGGAGCTGCCCCCAGCGCCCCCTGCTGGGAGAGACCGGGGCTGCACGAGCTGCCCCCAGCGCCCCCTGCTGGCAGAGACCGGGGCTTCAGGAGCTGCCCCCAGCGCCCCCTGTTGGGAGAGACCAGGGCTGCAGGAGCTCCCAGCCAGTGCCCTGCCCCGCTTCCCCCCCGCCCCCAGCGCCCCCTGCTGGGAGAGAACGGGGCTGCAGGAGCTGCCCCCAGCGCCCCCTGCTGGGAGAGACCGGGGCTGCAGGAGCTCCCCCCAGCCAGCTCTCTGCCCTGCTCCCCACAGCACCCCCTGATGGGAGAGACCGGGGCTGCAGCAGTTGGGAGCTTCCCCCTGCGGCCAGTGCCCTGCCCCTCTCCCCACAGTGCCCCTTGCTGGGAGAGGCCAGGGCTGCAGGAGCTGCCCGCAGCCATTGCCCTGCCCCACTCCCAGTGGTGCCCCTTGCTGGGAGAGGCCAGGGCTGCAGTATTTCTGAGCTCATCCAGCCTGACAGCAGCGGAATGAAGTGGCGAGGCCCTGACCCCTTCGTACGTCCAGTCCCCCGGGGGATCGACGGGCGGGCAGGCGCTGGCCGGGATGGGCTCTGGCTTGGCTGCTGAGCTCACTGCTGGGGGACAAAGAGCCTCATGGCTGGTAGCAGAAGCAGGTTGCTCCCCGCCTGCGCCCCAGGAGCCCTCATTAGTTCCCTCCAGGCCCTGCTGCACTGGGGGCTGCTCAGAACTGGGGGCCTTGCTACTGGGGCCTCCACTGCGGGAGAGAGCAAGAGGCGCCGGTCCGGTTTGCAGCAGGGGGTTGTGGGGCTTCCCCTCACGGCAGGGGGGTGAGACTCCCCATGGAGTGCAAAGGCTCTGGGAACAGCGCCCACTCCTGGCACCCCCTTCCTGCCCTAGCACAGCACACCCCCACTGGGGGACCCTTGGCTGACCTGGGCTGCACAACCGGTTGGCATGGAGGGGCTCTGCTCACCTGGCCACCAGGACAGGTGCTGTGTCCGAGTGGGTGATTAACAGCAATGAGATGTGGTGCAGCTCTGTCGGGGAGGCCGAGAGATTGGGGGCTGCAGTCACACAGGTAGCACACGCCTCCTGCCTTGTGCGGGGGGCCAGGTCAGCTGCCCCCACCCAGCAAGCCTGTGGGGGAGGTGGAGAAGCTGGCTTCTGCCCAGCCAGGGGGTGCTGCCGGGCCTTGGGGACACACCACAGTGGGGGAGGGAGGAGTAACACACAGCTGCCAGGCACAAAGGTAAGATGGGCTCCAGAGAGGGGTGCTGCAGGAACCCCTGGAATGAGGCTGCCTGATTCTTCCCTGGTTCTGCCCAGGTCCCAGCAGACATCTGCTTTCTAGCTTGGGAGGCCCTTTCAGCTCAGCTGAGCTGCCCTGTCAGGGGTCACTGCTTCCCTTCCCTCCTCCTGTTACCTCGGGACGTAGGCTGCCTGCCAGGGTGGTAACAGACTGTGAAATTTCTCAGGGGTTGGGACCCACAGCACGCGCAGGCCTGGAAACCTCAGGAGCTGCTCCATCCCCCTCCAGTCACAGGGCCTGGTTCTCGTGGGAGACTTTAATCATCCAGGCATTTGTTGGGAGACCAATACAGGAGCACACAGACAATCCAGGAAGTTTTTGGAGAATGTTGGGGATAACTTCTTGGTACAAGTGCTGAAGGAACCGACCAGGGGCCGTGCACAGCTTGACCTGCTGCTCACAAACAGGGAGGAACTAGCAGGAGAAGTAGAAGTGGGTGGCAACCTGGACTACAGAGACCATGAGATGGTGGATTTCAGGATCCTGACAAAAGGAAGAAAGGAGAGCAGTAAAATAGAGACCCTTGATTTCAGGAGAGCAGACTTCGACTCCCTGAGAGAACTGATAGGCAGGATCTCCTGGGAAACGAAGACGAAAGGGAAAGGGGCACAGGAGAACTGGAAGTATTTTAAAGAAGTCTTACTGAAGGCACAGGAACAAACAACCCCGACGTACAGTAAGAAACGCAAATCTGGTAGGCAACCAGGTTGGCTTACCATGGAAATCCTTGGTCAGCTTATACTCAAAAAGGATGGGTATGAGAAGTGGAAACTTGGACAGATGACTAAGGAGGTGTAGAAATAAAGGGCTGGAAAACACCAGGCAGTAATCAGGACACTAAAGGCACAATTGAAACTGCAACTGGCAAGGATGCAAAGGGTAACAAGAAGGGTTTCTGCAGGCCTGTTAACAATCAAAGGGTTAGAGAGGATGTGGGCCCATTACTGCATGAGGGAGGTAATCTAGTGGCAGATGATGTAGGAGGAGCTGAAGTACTCAATGGTTTTTTTGCCTCAGTCTTCACAGACAAGGACAGCTCCCACACTGCGGTGCTAGACAGTGCAGTATGGGAAGGTGGAGGGCAGCCCTCGGTAGGGAAGGAACGAGTTAAGAGCTGCTTAGAAAAATTTGATGTACATAAATCCATGGGTCTGGATTTAATGCACCCAAGGGTACTGAGGGAATTGGCAGGTATCGTTGCTGAGCCTTTGGCCATTATCTTTGAAGACTCTTGGAGATTGGGAGATGATTTCCAGATGATTGGAAAAAGGCAAACGTAGTGCCCGTCTTTAAAAAAGGAAAGAAGGACGATCACAGGAACTATAGACCGGTCAGCCTGACCTCAGTCCCTGGGAAAATAATCGCTGCGGTGACTCGGTTCCCCTTCGCTAGGAGCCCCGCCCAACGCTGTGGCGTTGCTGTGTGGCGGGAACTGGTGGCTGGTTCCTCCCCAGAGGTGGGCGCGTTGCAGCGCTGGGTCCAGCCAGTCCTGGGCGGGGGCTTCAAAGCACGTGGGGGGCCCTGCGGGTGCGTCAGCTGCTGCTCTTGCAGAAGCACCCACTGCCCGCCAACTGGGACCTGCAGGGCGTTCGCAGGCTCTTCCTTCAGCTGGAGGTGGCCGACCCGGCCCAGGTCACGCTGGAGTGGCAGGAGCCCAATGCAGAAGGGCTGGTGCAGTTCCTTTCCCACGAGAAGCACATGAAGTGAGTGCGGCACTGGCTGGCCAGGCGGGTGGGACGGCCGGGGCTGTGCTGTCCTGTGGGGTCTCAGTTCACCAGGCAGCTGCCCCCGTCTGACCGGCAGCCCACCATGGGCCGTGCGTCCGGCGCTGGGGTGTCAGCCGCATGGGAGGGGGATCTGGGGCGGGGCGAGAGGGGGACGTATGTGCGGTGCTCCCACCTGGGGGTGAACCCCAGCGTGCTGGCAAACTCACCCCCTTTGGGTGTCGGCAGTCAGCGGGCAAGGGGCTCGCATGCCCCAGGCCTGGGACCGAGCTGGGCTCTTGCTGCCTGGTGACTCACCCCTTCGGCCCAGCCCCAGCTTGAGGCTCAACACCCCAGGAGCTGGGCACGGGCTTCTCGATGGAGCAGATTTCTTGCTGTGTCCCGGAGGGGCAGTGGGCACAGTGCTCGGGGCAGGGGGCCGGGTCAGCCACAGCCCACCCTGGCACCGCCTGGCCTAGGGGAGCTGGGAGCAGGCCTGGTGCTGAGCTGCTCCTGGCAGTGCAGGGGGCTCTTAGGGGATTCTCCCCCACCCCCTTGGTTTCTATTCCTCTTGCGGTGCCCCCAGTCCCCCCAGGCCCTGCCCCCTCCTCCTCTGCGCTGACCCGAGCTCTGTTCCCAGCGAGGAGCGGGTCTGCCGACGGCTGCAGCAGTGGCGGGAGGCCCAGCCCAAGCCTGGGGAGGCCCAGCCCGAGCAGCCGGCGCCCCAGGAAGGCAGGAGGCAGCGGACAGTGGGCGAGTTCTTCCCAGCCAGCAAACGGGCACGTCCGCTGGAGGTAAGGGGGGGTGCGTCATGCCCCAGGGACCGGGCAGGTTCTGGCAGCCAGCGCTGAGCAGAGGCCTCTGTTGAGCCAGACGGGCAGTGAGGAGCAGGCACCTTGCTGCCCCCCCCCCCGGTTCCAGCAGGGGGCCTGGGCATGCCCTCTCGGCCAGGGGGCTGCCCTGGCACCCATGGGACCGAGGCAGCGAGAGGAGCTGGTCTGATCTCAGCTGCTTTCCTTCCCCAGGTGCCCGCCCCCCGGCCCAAGCAGAAGAGACAGAAACGGCTGGCGGAGGCGCCCGGGGAGGCGGGCGGCACCAAGACGGGGAAGTGAGTCGCTGGCTGATGCCCCCCTCTCCTGACCCAGCTCCCTGCACTGCTGGCTGCTCCCCCAGGCCTTCCAGCAGCCACACCCAGCGGGCAGCTCTGGTGCCATGACAGGAGCCCGGCGGCTGCACCTGCTGGGCATGGACAGAACCCAAATACAGCCACTCTCGCCGGCAGTGCCAGGAGCAGCGCAGCCCCGACGAGGCCCTGCATGCTGGAAGCTCCAGCCTCCGCCAGCTGCTCACGGGCCCGCCCCCTGGCAGGCAGCCGAGACGCAGTGAAGTGCAGGTGGTGATCGGGGGGGGGGGAGCAGCGGCTGGCGGGTCAGGTTTGGGGGAATCTGGGACTAGAACAGTGGGGGTACCAGTGGAGCTCGGGGGGAGGGGTCTGGCCACGCAGGGGCTGTGGGTCGGGATTGGGAGCACCAGCAGAGCTGGGGAGCTGAGGACTAGAACAGCAGGGTGCAGTGGGTCAGGTTTGGGGGTCACCGTCAGAGCTGGGATGGGGCAGAAACACACAGCTCCTGCCCGCTTTGTGCCTGGCAGCAACCAGCTGAGGCCAAAGTTGGTCACCTTTCAGGTTTCTGAGGCCAGGCCCATCACTGTGGTGCCAGGGCCCCAGAGCCGCTAAGGGACTTGCCCAAGGTCACACAGGAGGCTGTGGCAGAGTCAGGCTTAGAGCCCTGCTCCCCTGAGCCGCTCACCAGCTCTCCCTGTTGCCTGCACCCAGTGCCTGGCAGAGGAGGGTGCGGGCGGGAGTTCTACAGGAGCCCTGGTGCCCCCAGGGGAGGCGGCTTGTTTTGGGTACAGGGAGCGGGGTGGGGGGTGCGTTATGGGACGGAGGAATTAGGGGAATGCTGGGAGATGGATCCAGCAGCGGGACTGTCACCAGGGACACTTGGGACCAGGCAGGACTGAGGCGCATCGGGGGAGGACACAGCATCCCGCCAGCAGCACATGGACCAGGCCGGCCGGCTAGCAAGAGAGAAGCGGTGCGGGGGGGGAAGTCGGTCCCCTTCCCTTCCCTGCGCGCTCGGCTGAGCAGCCCCTGCCCTGTCCAGCATTGCTCATCACCTGGCCCTGGTTCTCAGCGCGGCCTGGAGCCTCCCTGCTCCCGGGGGGGCTGTCGTGCGGGATGAGGCTGGTGCAGGGGGGAGCTCCGGCGTCTGAGCCGGTGAGCACAGGCTAAGAGGAATGAAGCCCAGCTATCACCTGAGCCCAGATGGGGGGCAGAGCCCTAGAGGGGCAGCAGAGATGGGAGGGGTGATATCCGACCTAAGCCTTGCGCATGGGTCAGATGGGGCTGGCCCCAGCTGCTGCGTAGTCGTGCCCCCCGCGGGTGGCTCTGCCCATAGCTCTGCCTTGCCCAGCCGGGCACCAGGGAGCCATCTCCTGGTCCGGTTCTGCGAGCTCGGCAATAAAGTCCAGAGCTACTGGCGCCCTGGTTCCGTCTGGTTCTCTTGGTGGGGCCCGGTGTAGCCAAGCAATTCTGCAGCCGCTTCCAGCTCCGGATGCTGCCGGACGAGCCGGGAGCTCCCCCAGACAGTGCTGTGCCCAGCGCCCCCTGCTGGGAGAGACCGGGGCTGCAGGAGCTGCCCCCAGCGCCCCCTGCTGGCAGAGACCGGGGCTGCAGGAGCTGCCCCCAGCGCCCCCTGCTGGGAGAGACCGGGGCTGCAGGACCTGCCCCCATCACCCCCTGCTGGGAGAGACCGGGGCTGCAGGAGCTGCCCGCAGCGCCCCCTGCTGGCAGAGACCGGGGCTGCAGGAGCTGCCCCCAGCGCCCCCTGCTGGGAGAGACCGGGGCTGCAGGAGCTGCCCCCAGCGCCCCCTGCTGGGAGAGACCGGGGCTGCAGGAGCTCCCAGCCAGTGCCCTGCCCCGCTTTCCCCCCCCCAGCGCCCCCTGCTGGGAGAGACCGTGGCTGCAGGAGCTGCCCCCAGCGCCCCCTGCTGGCAGAGACCGGGGCTGCAGGAGCTGCCCCCAGCACCCCCTGCTGGCAGAGACCGGGGCTGCAGGAGCTGCCCCCAGCACCCCCTGCTGGGAGAGACCGGAGCTGCAGGAGCTGCCTCCAGCGCCCCCTGCTGGGAGAGACCGGGGCTGCAGGAGCTGCCTCCAGCGCCCCCTGCTGGGAGAGACCGGGGCTGCAGGAGCTGCCCCCAGCGCGCCCTGCTGGGAGAGACCGGGGCTGCAGGAGCTGCCCCCAGCGCCCCCTGCTGGGAGAGACCGGAGCTGCAGGAGCTGCCTCCAGCGCCCCCTGCTGGGAGAGACCGGAGCTGCAGGAGCTGCCTCCAGCGCCCCCTGCTGGGAGAGACCGGGGCTGCAGGAGCTACCCCCAGCGCCCCCTGCTGGGAGAGACCGGGGCTGCAGGAGCTGCCCCCATCGCCCCCTGCTGGGAGAGACCGGGGCTGCAGGAGCTGCCCCCAGCGCCCCCTGCTGGCAGAGACCGGGGCTGCAGGAGCTGCCCCCAGCGCCCCCTGCTGGGAGAGACCGGGGCTGCAGGACCTGCCCCCATCACCCCCTGCTGGGAGAGACCGGGGCTGCAGGAGCTGCCCGCAGCGCCCCCTGCTGGCAGAGACCGGGGCTGCAGGAGCTGCCCCCAGCGCCCCCTGCTGGGAGAGACCGGGGCTGCAGGAGCTGCCCCCAGCGCCCCCTGCTGGGAGAGACCGGGGCTGCAGGAGCTCCCAGCCAGTGCCCTGCCCCGCTTTCCCCCCCCCCAGCGCCCCCTGCTGGGAGAGACCGTGGCTGCAGGAGCTGCCCCCAGCGCCCCCTGCTGGCAGAGACCGGGGCTGCAGGAGCTGCCCCCAGCACCCCCTGCTGGCAGAGACCGGGGCTGCAGGAGCTGCCCCCAGCACCCCCTGCTGGGAGAGACCGGAGCTGCAGGAGCTGCCTCCAGCGCCCCCTGCTGGGAGAGACCGGGGCTGCAGGAGCTGCCTCCAGCGCCCCCTGCTGGGAGAGACCGGGGCTGCAGGAGCTGCCCCCAGCGCGCCCTGCTGGGAGAGACCGGGGCTGCAGGAGCTGCCCCCAGCGCCCCCTGCTGGGAGAGACCGGGGCTGCAGGAGCTGCCCCCAGCGCGCCCTGCTGGGAGAGACCGGGGCTGCAGGAGCTCCCAGCCAGTGCCCTGCCCCGCTTCCCCCCCGCCCCCAGCGCCCCCTGCTGGGAGAGACCGGGGCTGCAGCAGTTGGGAGCTTCCCCCTGCGGCCAGTGCCCTGCCCTTCTCCCCACAGTGCCCCTTGCTGGGAGAGGCCGGGGCTGCAGGAGCTGCCCGCAGCCAGTGCCCTGCCCCACTCCCAGTGGTGCCCCTTGCTGGGAGAGGCCAGGGCTGCAGTATTTCTGAGCTCAGCCAGCCTGACAGCAGCGGAATGAAGTGGCGAGGCCCTGACCCCTTCGTACGTCCAGTCCCCCGGGGGATCGACGGGCGGGCAGGCGCTGGCCGGGATGGGCTCTGGCTTGGCTGCTGAGCTCACTGCTGGGGGACAAAGAGCCTCATGGCTGGTAGCAGAAGCAGGTTGCTCCCCGCCTGCGCCCCAGGAGCCCTCATTAGTTCCCTCCAGGCCCTGCTGCACTGGGGGCTGCTCAGAACTGGGGGCCTTGCTACTGGGGCCTCCACTGCGGGAGAGAGCAAGAGGCGCCGGTCCGGTTTGCAGCAGGGGGTTGTGGGGCTTCCCCTCACGGCAGGGGGGTGAGACTCCCCATGGAGTGCAAAGGCTCTGGGAACAGCGCCCACTCCTGGCACCCCCTTCCTGCCCTAGCACAGCACACCCCCACTGGGGGACCCTTGGCTGACCTGGGCTGCACAACCGGTTGGCATGGAGGGGCTCTGCTCACCTGGCCACCAGGACAGGTGCTGTGTCCGAGTGGGTGATTAACAGCAATGAGATGTGGTGCAGCTCTGTCGGGGAGGCCGAGAGATTGGGGGCTGCAGTCACACAGGTAGCACACGCCTCCTGCCTTGTGCGGGGGGCCAGGTCAGCTGCCCCCACCCAGCAAGCCTGTGGGGGAGGTGGAGAAGCTGGCTTCTGCCCAGCCAGGGGGTGCTGCCGGGCCTTGGGGACACACCACAGTGGGGGAGGGAGGAGTAACACACAGCTGCCAGGCACAAAGGTAAGATGGGCTCCAGAGAGGGGTGCTGCAGGAACCCCTGGAATGAGGCTGCCTGATTCTTCCCTGGTTCTGCCCAGGTCCCAGCAGACATCTGCTTTCTAGCTTGGGAGGCCCTTTCAGCTCAGCTGAGCTGCCCTGTCAGGGGTCACTGCTTCCCTTCCCTCCTCCTGTTACCTCGGGACGTAGGCTGCCTGCCAGGGTGGTAACAGACTGTGAAATTTCTCAGGGGTTGGGACCCACAGCACGCGCAGGCCTGGAAACCTCAGGAGCTGCTCCATCCCCCTCCAGTCACAGGGCCTGGTTCTCGTGGGAGACTTTAATCATCCAGGCATTTGTTGGGAGACCAATACAGGAGCACACAGACAATCCAGGAAGTTTTTGGAGAATGTTGGGGATAACTTCTTGGTACAAGTGCTGAAGGAACCGACCAGGGGCCGTGCACAGCTTGACCTGCTGCTCACAAACAGGGAGGAACTAGCAGGAGAAGTAGAAGTGGGTGGCAACCTGGACTACAGAGACCATGAGATGGTGGATTTCAGGATCCTGACAAAAGGAAGAAAGGAGAGCAGTAAAATAGAGACCCTTGATTTCAGGAGAGCAGACTTCGACTCCCTGAGAGAACTGATAGGCAGGATCTCCTGGGAAACGAAGACGAAAGGGAAAGGGGCACAGGAGAACTGGAAGTATTTTAAAGAAGTCTTACTGAAGGCACAGGAACAAACAACCCCGACGTACAGTAAGAAACGCAAATCTGGTAGGCAACCAGGTTGGCTTACCATGGAAATCCTTGGTCAGCTTATACTCAAAAAGGATGGGTATGAGAAGTGGAAACTTGGACAGATGACTAAGGAGGTGTAGAAATAAAGGGCTGGAAAACACCAGGCAGTAATCAGGACACTAAAGGCACAATTGAAACTGCAACTGGCAAGGATGCAAAGGGTAACAAGAAGGGTTTCTGCAGGCCTGTTAACAATCAAAGGGTTAGAGAGGATGTGGGCCCATTACTGCATGAGGGAGGTAATCTAGTGGCAGATGATGTAGGAGGAGCTGAAGTACTCAATGGTTTTTTTGCCTCAGTCTTCACAGACAAGGACAGCTCCCACACTGCGGTGCTAGACAGTGCAGTATGGGAAGGTGGAGGGCAGCCCTCGGTAGGGAAGGAACGAGTTAAGAGCTGCTTAGAAAAATTTGATGTACATAAATCCATGGGTCTGGATTTAATGCACCCAAGGGTACTGAGGGAATTGGCAGGTATCGTTGCTGAGCCTTTGGCCATTATCTTTGAAGACTCTTGGAGATTGGGAGATGATTTCCAGATGATTGGAAAAAGGCAAACGTAGTGCCCGTCTTTAAAAAAGGAAAGAAGGACGATCACAGGAACTATAGACCGGTCAGCCTGACCTCAGTCCCTGGGAAAATAATCGCTGCGGTGACTCGGTTCCCCTTCGCTAGGAGCCCCGCCCAACGCTGTGGCGTTGCTGTGTGGCGGGAACTGGTGGCTGGTTCCTCCCCAGAGGTGGGCGCGTTGCAGCGCTGGGTCCAGCCAGTCCTGGGCGGGGGCTTCAAAGCACGTGGGGGGCCCTGCGGGTGCGTCAGCTGCTGCTCTTGCAGAAGCACCCACTGCCCGCCAACTGGGACCTGCAGGGCGTTCGCAGGCTCTTCCTTCAGCTGGAGGTGGCCGACCCGGCCCAGGTCACGCTGGAGTGGCAGGAGCCCAATGCAGAAGGGCTGGTGCAGTTCCTTTCCCACGAGAAGCACATGAAGTGAGTGCGGCACTGGCTGGCCAGGCGGGTGGGACGGCCGGGGCTGTGCTGTCCTGTGGGGTCTCAGTTCACCAGGCAGCTGCCCCCGTCTGACCGGCAGCCCACCATGGGCCGTGCGTCCGGCGCTGGGGTGTCAGCCGCATGGGAGGGGGATCTGGGGCGGGGCGAGAGGGGGACGTATGTGCGGTGCTCCCACCTGGGGGTGAACCCCAGCGTGCTGGCAAACTCACCCCCTTTGGGTGTCGGCAGTCAGCGGGCAAGGGGCTCGCATGCCCCAGGCCTGGGACCGAGCTGGGCTCTTGCTGCCTGGTGACTCACCCCTTCGGCCCAGCCCCAGCTTGAGGCTCAACACCCCAGGAGCTGGGCACGGGCTTCTCGATGGAGCAGATTTCTTGCTGTGTCCCGGAGGGGCAGTGGGCACAGTGCTCGGGGCAGGGGGCCGGGTCAGCCACAGCCCACCCTGGCACCGCCTGGCCTAGGGGAGCTGGGAGCAGGCCTGGTGCTGAGCTGCTCCTGGCAGTGCAGGGGGCTCTTAGGGGATTCTCCCCCACCCCCTTGGTTTCTATTCCTCTTGCGGTGCCCCCAGTCCCCCCAGGCCCTGCCCCCTCCTCCTCTGCGCTGACCCGAGCTCTGTTCCCAGCGAGGAGCGGGTCTGCCGACGGCTGCAGCAGTGGCGGGAGGCCCAGCCCAAGCCTGGGGAGGCCCAGCTCGAGCAGCCGGCGCCCCAGGAAGGCAGGAGGCAGCGGACAGTGGGCGAGTTCTTCCCAGCCAGCAAACGGGCACGTCCGCTGGAGGTAAGGGGGGGTGCGTCATGCCCCAGGGACCGGGCAGGTTCTGGCAGCCAGCGCTGAGCAGAGGCCTCTGTTGAGCCAGACGGGCAGTGAGGAGCAGGCACCTTGCTGCCCCCCCCCCCGGTTCCAGCAGGGGGCCTGGGCATGCCCTCTCGGCCAGGGGGCTGCCCTGGCACCCATGGGACCGAGGCAGCGAGAGGAGCTGGTCTGATCTCAGCTGCTTTCCTTCCCCAGGTGCCCGCCCCCCGGCCCAAGCAGAAGAGACAGAAACGGCTGGCGGAGGCGCCCGGGGAGGCGGGCGGCACCAAGACGGGGAAGTGAGTCGCTGGCTGATGCCCCCCTCTCCTGACCCAGCTCCCTGCACTGCTGGCTGCTCCCCCAGGCCTTCCAGCAGCCACACCCAGCGGGCAGCTCTGGTGCCATGACAGGAGCCCGGCGGCTGCACCTGCTGGGCATGGACAGAACCCAAATACAGCCACTCTCGCCGGCAGTGCCAGGAGCAGCGCAGCCCCGACGAGGCCCTGCATGCTGGAAGCTCCAGCCTCCGCCAGCTGCTCACGGGCCCGCCCCCTGGCAGGCAGCCGAGACGCAGTGAAGTGCAGGTGGTGATCGGGGGGGGGGGAGCAGCGGCTGGCGGGTCAGGTTTGGGGGAATCTGGGACTAGAACAGTGGGGGTACCAGTGGAGCTCGGGGGGAGGGGTCTGGCCACGCAGGGGCTGTGGGTCGGGATTGGGAGCACCAGCAGAGCTGGGGAGCTGAGGACTAGAACAGCAGGGTGCAGTGGGTCAGGTTTGGGGGTCACCGTCAGAGCTGGGATGGGGCAGAAACACACAGCTCCTGCCCGCTTTGTGCCTGGCAGCAACCAGCTGAGGCCAAAGTTGGTCACCTTTCAGGTTTCTGAGGCCAGGCCCATCACTGTGGTGCCAGGGCCCCAGAGCCGCTAAGGGACTTGCCCAAGGTCACACAGGAGGCTGTGGCAGAGTCAGGCTTAGAGCCCTGCTCCCCTGAGCCGCTCACCAGCTCTCCCTGTTGCCTGCACCCAGTGCCTGGCAGAGGAGGGTGCGGGCGGGAGTTCTACAGGAGCCCTGGTGCCCCCAGGGGAGGCGGCTTGTTTTGGGTACAGGGAGCGGGGTGGGGGGTGCGTTATGGGACGGAGGAATTAGGGGAATGCTGGGAGATGGATCCAGCAGCGGGACTGTCACCAGGGACACTTGGGACCAGGCAGGACTGAGGCGCATCGGGGGAGGACACAGCATCCCGCCAGCAGCACATGGACCAGGCCGGCCGGCTAGCAAGAGAGAAGCGGTGCGGGGGGGGAAGTCGGTCCCCTTCCCTTCCCTGCGCGCTCGGCTGAGCAGCCCCTGCCCTGTCCAGCATTGCTCATCACCTGGCCCTGGTTCTCAGCGCGGCCTGGAGCCTCCCTGCTCCCGGGGGGGCTGTCGTGCGGGATGAGGCTGGTGCAGGGGGGAGCTCCGGCGTCTCAGCCGGTGAGCACAGGCTAAGAGGAATGAAGCCCAGCTATCACCTGAGCCCAGATGGGGGGCAGAGCCCTAGAGGGGCAGCAGAGATGGGAGGGGTGATATCCGACCTAAGCCTTGCGCATGGGTCAGATGGGGCTGGCCCCAGCTGCTGCGTAGTCGTGCCCCCCGCGGGTGGCTCTGCCCATAGCTCTGCCTTGCCCAGCCGGGCACCAGGGAGCCATCTCCTGGTCCGGTTCTGCGAGCTCGGCAATAAAGTCCAGAGCTACTGGCGCCCTGGTTCCGTCTGGTTCTCTTGGTGGGGCCCGGTGTAGCCAAGCAATTCTGCAGCCGCTTCCAGCTCCGGATGCTGCCGGACGAGCCGGGAGCTCCCCCAGACAGTGCTGTGCCCAGCGCCCCCTGCTGGGAGAGACCGGGGCTGCAGGAGCTGCCCCCAGCGCCCCCTGCTGGCAGAGACCGGGGCTGCAGGAGCTGCCCCCAGCGCCCCCTGCTGGGAGAGACCGGGGCTGCAGGACCTGCCCCCATCACCCCCTGCTGGGAGAGACCGGGGCTGCAGGAGCTGCCCGCAGCGCCCCCTGCTGGCAGAGACCGGGGCTGCAGGAGCTGCCCCCAGCGCCCCCTGCTGGGAGAGACCGGGGCTGCAGGAGCTGCCCCCAGCGCCCCCTGCTGGGAGAGACCGGGGCTGCAGGAGCTCCCAGCCAGTGCCCTTTCCCGCTTTCCCCCCCCCAGCGCCCCCTGCTGGGAGAGACCGTGGCTGCAGGAGCTGCCCCCAGCGCCCCCTGCTGGCAGAGACCGGGGCTGCAGGAGCTGCCCCCAGCACCCCCTGCTGGCAGAGACCGGGGCTGCAGGAGCTGCCCCCAGCACCCCCTGCTGGGAGAGACCGGAGCTGCAGGAGCTGCCTCCAGCGCCCCCTGCTGGGAGAGACCGGGGCTGCAGGAGCTGCCTCCAGCGCCCCCTGCTGGGAGAGACCGGGGCTGCAGGAGCTGCCCCCAGCGCGCCCTGCTGGGAGAGACCGGGGCTGCAGGAGCTGCCCCCAGCGCCCCCTGCTGGGAGAGACCGGAGCTGCAGGAGCTGCCTCCAGCGCCCCCTGCTGGGAGAGACCGGAGCTGCAGGAGCTGCCTCCAGCGCCCCCTGCTGGGAGAGACCGGGGCTGCAGGAGCTACCCCCAGCGCCCCCTGCTGGGAGAGACCGGGGCTGCAGGAGCTGCCCCCATCGCCCCCTGCTGGGAGAGACCGGGGCTGCAGGAGCTGCCCCCAGCGCCCCCTGCTGGCAGAGACCGGGGCTGCAGGAGCTGCCCCCAGCGCCCCCTGCTGGGAGAGACCGGGGCTGCAGGACCTGCCCCCATCACCCCCTGCTGGGAGAGACCGGGGCTGCAGGAGCTGCCCGCAGCGCCCCCTGCTGGCAGAGACCGGGGCTGCAGGAGCTGCCCCCAGCGCCCCCTGCTGGGAGAGACCGGGGCTGCAGGAGCTGCCCCCAGCGCCCCCTGCTGGGAGAGACCGGGGCTGCAGGAGCTCCCAGCCAGTGCCCTGCCCCGCTTTCCCCCCCCCCAGCGCCCCCTGCTGGGAGAGACCGTGGCTGCAGGAGCTGCCCCCAGCGCCCCCTGCTGGCAGAGACCGGGGCTGCAGGAGCTGCCCCCAGCACCCCCTGCTGGCAGAGACCGGGGCTGCAGGAGCTGCCCCCAGCACCCCCTGCTGGGAGAGACCGGAGCTGCAGGAGCTGCCTCCAGCGCCCCCTGCTGGGAGAGACCGGGGCTGCAGGAGCTGCCTCCAGCGCCCCCTGCTGGGAGAGACCGGGGCTGCAGGAGCTGCCCCCAGCGCGCCCTGCTGGGAGAGACCGGGGCTGCAGGAGCTGCCCCCAGCGCCCCCTGCTGGGAGAGACCGGGGCTGCAGGAGCTGCCCCCAGCGCCCCCTGCTGGGAGAGACCGGGGCTGCAGGAGCTCCCAGCCAGTGCCCTGCCCCGCTTCCCCCCCGCCCCCAGCGCCCCCTGCTGGGAGAGACCGGGGCTGCAGCAGTTGGGAGCTTCCCCCTGCGGCCAGTGCCCTGCCCTTCTCCCCACAGTGCCCCTTGCTGGGAGAGGCCGGGGCTGCAGGAGCTGCCCGCAGCCAGTGCCCTGCCCCACTCCCAGTGGTGCCCCTTGCTGGGAGAGGCCAGGGCTGCAGTATTTCTGAGCTCAGCCAGCCTGACAGCAGCGGAATGAAGTGGCGAGGCCCTGACCCCTTCGTACGTCCAGTCCCCCGGGGGATCGACGGGCGGGCAGGCGCTGGCCGGGATGGGCTCTGGCTTGGCTGCTGAGCTCACTGCTGGGGGACAAAGAGCCTCATGGCTGGTAGCAGAAGCAGGTTGCTCCCCGCCTGCGCCCCAGGAGCCCTCGTTAGTTCCCTCCAGGCCCTGCTGCACTGGGGGCTGCTCAGAACTGGGGGCCTTGCTACTGGGGCCTCCACTGCGGGAGAGAGCAAGAGGCGCCGGTCCGGTTTGCAGCAGGGGGTTGTGGGGCTTCCCCTCACGGCAGGGGGGTGAGACTCCCCATGGAGTGCAAAGGCTCTGGGAACAGCGCCCACTCCTGGCACCCCCTTCCTGCCCTAGCACAGCACACCCCCACTGGGGGACCCTTGGCTCACCTGGGCTGCACAGCCGGTTGGCATGGAGGGGCTCTGCTCACCTGGCCACCAGGACAGGTGCTGTGTCCGAGTGGGTGATTAACAGCAATGAGATGTGGTGCAGCTCTGTCGGGGAGGCCGAGAGATTGGGGGCTGCAGTCACAGAGGTAGCACACGCCTCCTGCCTTGTGCGGGGGGCCAGGTCAGCTGCCCCCACCCAGCAAGCCTGTGGGGGAGGTGGAGAAGCTGGCTTCTGCCCAGCCAGGGGGTGCTGCCGGGCCTTGGGGACACACCACAGTGGGGGAGGGAGGAGTAACACACAGCAGCCAGGCACAAAGGTAAGATGGGCTCCAGAGAGGGGTGCTGCAGGAACCCCTGGAATGAGGCTGCCTGATTCTTCCCTGGTTCTGCCCAGGTCCCAGCAGACGTCTGCTTTCTAGCTGGGGAGGCCCTTTCAGCTCAGCTGAGCTGCCCTGTCAGGGGTCACTGCTTCCCTTCCCTCCTCCTGTTACCTCGGGACGTAGGCTGCCTGCCAGGGTGGTAACAGACTGTGAAATTTCTCAGGGGTCAGGACCCACAGCACACACAGGCCTGGAAACCTCAGGAGCTGCTCCATCCCCCTCCAGTCACAGGGCCTGGTTCTCGTGGGAGACTTTAATCATCCGGGCATTTGTTGGGAGACCAATACAGGAGCACACAGACAATCCAGGAAGTTTTTGGAGAATGTTGGGGATAACTTCTTGGTACAAGTGCTGAAGGAACCGACCAGGGGCTGTGCACAGCTTGACCTGCTGCTCACAAACAGGGAGGAACTAGCAGGAGAAGTAGAAGTGGGTGGCAACCTGGACTACAGAGACCATGAGATGGTGGATTTCAGGATCCTGACAAAAGGAAGAAAGGAGAGCAGTAAAACAGAGACCCTTGATTTCAGGAGAGCAGACTTCGACTCCCTGAGAGAACTGATAGGCAGGATCTCCTGGGAAATGAAGACGAAAGGGAAAGGGGCACAGGAGAACTGGAAGTATTTTAAAGAAGTCTTACTGAAGGCACAGGAACAAACAACCCCGACGTGCAGTAAGCAACGCAAATCTGGTAGGCACCCAGGTTGGCTTACCATGGAAATCCTTGGTCAGCTTATACTGAAAAAGGATGGGTATGAGAAGTGGAAACTTGGACAGATGACTAAGGAGGTGTAGAAATAAAGGGCTGGAAAACACCAGGCAGTAATCAGGACACTAAAGGCACAATTGAAACTGCAACTGGCAAAGGATGCAAAGGGTAACAAGAAGGGTTTCTGCAGGCCTGTTAACAATAAAAGGGTTAGAGAGGATGTGGGCCCATTACTGCATGAGGGAGGTAATCTAGTGGCAGATGATGTAGGAGGAGCTGAAGTACTCAATGGTTTTTTTGCCTCAGTCTTCACAGACAAGGATAGCTCCCACACTGCGGTGCTAGACAGTGCAGTATGGGAAGGTGGACGGCAGCCCTCGGTAGGGAAGGAACGAGTTAAGAGCTGCTTAGAAAAATTAGATGTACATAAATCCATGGGTCTGGATTTAATGCACCCAAGGGTACTGAGGGAATTGGCAGGTATCGTTGCTGAGCCTTTGGCCATTATCTTTGAAGACTCTTGGAGATTGGGAGATGATTTCCAGATGATTGGAAAAAGGCAAACATAGTGCCCGTCTTTAAAAAAGGAAAGAAGGACGATCACAGGAACTATAGACCGGTCAGCCTGACCTCAGTCCCTGGGAAAATAATGGAGGGAATCTTCAAGGAATCCATTTTGGAGCCCTTGGAAGAGGGGAAAGTGATCAAAAGTAGCCAACATGGATTCACCAGAAGCAAGTCCTGCCTGACCAATCTGATTAGCTTCTATGACAAGGTAAGAGGCTCTGTGGACATGGGGATGTCAGTGGATGTGATATACCTTGACTTCAGCAAAGCTTTTGATATGGTCTCCCACAACATTCCTGCCCATAAGTTAAGAAAGTAGATAAGTTGGACGGTAGAGATAGGATCTAGAGAGACCTGGATAAATTGGAGGACTGGGCCAAAAGAAATCTGATGCAGTTCAACAAGGAGAAATTTAGAGTCCTGCATCTGGGGCGGAAGAATCCCAAGCATTGTTACAGGCTGGGGGCTGACTGGCTCAGCAGCAGTACGATGGAAAGGGACCTAGGGGTTATGGTGGATGAAAGGCTGGATATGAGTAACAGTGTGCCCTTGTCGCCAAGAAGGCTAACAGCATATTGGGGTGCATTAGGAGGAGCATTTTGATCAGATTTATGGAAGTGGTTGTTCCCCTCTATTCAGCAGTGGTGAGGCCACATCTGGAATATTGCATCCAGTTCTGGGCTCCCCAGTATAAAAAGGATGTGGATGTGCTGGAACAGGTCCAGTGGAGGGCAACAAAAATGATTAAGGGGCTGGAGCACAAGACCTATGAGGAGAGGCTGAGGGATTTGGGCTTGTTTAGTTTACAGAAGAGAAGACTGAGAGGTGATTTAATAGCAGCCTTCAACTTCCTGAAGGGGAGCTCTAGAGAGGGGGGTGAGAAACTGTTCTCAGTGATGTCAGATGGCAGAACAAGGAGCAATGGTCTGAAGCTGCAGAGGGGGTGGTCTAGGTTGGCTATTAACAACAAACTATTTCCCCAGGAGGGTGGTGAAGCACTGGAATGTGTTGCCTAGAGAGGTGGTGGATTCTCCATCCCTGGAGGTTTTTAAGTCCCGGCTTGACAAGGTCCTGGCTGGGATAAATTAGTTGGGGTTGATCCTGTTTGAAGGAGGGGGCTGGACTAGATGACCTCCTGAGGTGCCTTCCAGCCCTGGGATTCTGAGTCCCTCGCAGCACCGCCAGGCCACACAGCCCCTCTGCAGCATAGCAGTAGGCAGCTCCAAGTCCAAAGTCCCCTCGAGTGCATAGCCTCTGGGCCGCTAGAGACTCAGAGATCTGCCACTTCCAGAGCATGGTGGCTGCGGCTTACCCCGAACCCTCCGGAGCACCGTGCTGCCCACATCCCTTGGGCTGGTTTGTGGGGAGACCAAGTGGAAGCTGAGTGACCAGAGATGTGGAAGTGGCAACATATTAGCTAGAAACAAGGAGCTTCCTAAAGCCTGAACATAACTGCCCAGGCAGGCTCCCTGCCCACGGCACTCAGCTCACTCCAGCTTTACTCTCCAGCTCTCAGCCACTGTTCATAAGCCAAGGCAGCTGGCAGCCTGCCCCTTGGCAAAGGCTACGAGGGGGGACCCCCAGCTGCAGTGCCATCCAGCCATCGTCCTCACCCAGAGGCCAGGTGCCCATCACAGCTTGGTTGGGCCTGTCTAGAATGTCTTCTTCGCAGTAGCATTTTGCTCTGTGTGTAAATAAAGCATCAGGTGTGGCCAACGCTCACTTCACTAGCAGCTCTGGCACCTCCTTGAACACTTGTTCCCTGGCAGATAACGTGGCAGTTGGCTGGGAGAGCCTCGTATCTCCTTCCCGGCTAAAAGAGAGAGAAATAAATATTAGAGCCATGCAGGTTCAGTGTAGGGCAACAAAAACGATTAAGGGGCTGGAGCACAAGACCTATGAGGAGAGGCTGAGGGATTTGGGCTTGTTTAGTTTACAGAAGAGAAGACTGAGGGGTGATTTAATAACAGCCTTCAACTTCCTGAAGGGAGCTCTAAAGAGGAGGGTGAGAAACTGTTCTCAGTGGTGTTCCAAGTGTGGTCCAGCAGGTCACAGCAGGGCTGGGTATGTGAGAACCAGACTGTCAGTGACAGTGACCAATGCAAGATGCCCCAGGAAGAGTGACCAGAACAAGGGGGAGGGATCGCACAGTGGTTTGAGCATTGGCTTGCTAAACCCAGGGTTGTGAGTTCAGCCTCTGAAGGGGCTATTTAGGGATCTGGGGCAAATAGAGAGGAAAGAGATGGTGCTTGGTCCTGCTCAGGGCAGGTGACTAGACTTCACAACCTCCCAAGGTCCCCTCCAGCCCTATGAGACAAGTATATCCACATATACATTTTTTTTGGTGATCATCTAGTGATCCTTCTCCTGTCATCCATTCCCAGCCTCTGACACACAGGTGAACAGACCATGGTGTCAGACCTCTGTCCACATTGGCCATCGAGGGGCCTATCCTCCACAAACTCACCTTCTTCTTCACAACAAAGCAGCAGAAATGTAGCACTTCAAAGCCTAGCAGAGCGGTTCTTCAGATCAAGTGGGTCTGCCCCATGAAAACGCATCACCCAGTAAAGCATTTTGTTCGTCTTTGAAGTGCTGCATTTCTGCTGCTTTGGTTTGTTGGAGTGCAGACTAACACGGCCACCTCCCCGCTACCTTCTTGGGAGTTACTTGATAACGAGCAAGACTTCTTCATGTCACCCTTCTATTGGTGAGGCCATTGACGGCTGACCAGCCCGATTCTGGAGCCGCAGGTCTTATCACAGAAGGGGCAGGAGCAGGTAGCTGTTGGAGGGAGTCCCATGACTGGATTTTTGAAATGGATGGGTGCGTCTACACGTGCATTCCTCTTTTGAAAGAGGTATGCAAATGAGGTGATTCGAATATGCAAATGAGGTATAAAATTGCATCTTTGACCCTCTCATTTGCATATTCTACTTTTGAAAGCGCTTCTTTCGAAAGAAGAAAGCCAGTGCAGACGCTGCTCTTTCAAAAGTAGACCCCATCTTTGAAAGAATCCTTCTTCCCATTAAATAAAGGGAAATGTCAAATACGCAAATTTATCCTCATTTGCATTTTCGATTTACCTCATTTGTATACCTCTTTCGAAAGAGGAATGCAAGTGTAGACGCACCCAATACGAAAGCCAGTTTTGTCACCATTGTACAGTGGCACCAATCTTTGTGCTAATTGGGCCAAGTGAGGTGTCTAATGAAAGCCAGTGACGCGCTGAATCTGCCTATGTTACTTGTGTGTCTGTGTCATGTTTGTAGTTGAAGTTATACATATTGGCTCTATCTCTGCATTAGAAATGTTTTCAAGCCAGGAGTACACAACCAGAAGGGGGGGGTCCTTATCCCCAGCCAGGGATACGGACTAAGCAAAGGCTCAGGCATCGAGTAGACATCTCAGGGGTTTGGGACTTGTCCTCTGGAATGCAGCCAATGGCAAAGTCCCGCAGCAGCCCACCTGGTCAGGTGACCTGGGCTGAGCAATGGAACCAAAATCAGATGCCCAGACGTCCATTCCGCATACTGTGTAAATGGACTGGGATGTGCAGCTTGCCAGGGCAGATCACTGGGGTCACATGACCCTGACCCTCAAGGGCCTCTGGGAAGAAGAAAGGACTTTTTCCCTCCGCATGGAAAACTATAAGCTAGCTGTGAAGGGGTTCCGGGGTCCCCAAGCTCTGCATCCTGGCCGCAGGCAGGAGTGACTCTCACTCAACAGGTAGAACCAGAAGTTTATAAGTTGACAGAGGCCCAGTTTCTCACAGAGGTGTCAGTGCAGCAGTCAGAGACAGTCATTCCAACCCCTCCTGGGGAGAGGAGCCCGAGGGGTGCCCCATCTGGGGTGTAGTTCCCCCCCTCGCCAGGCTGGCTGCCTTCCAGCTCCCTCTTTCCCCCAGCTTCCAACTGCCACCCCCCAAATCAAACCCAGCTCGGCTCCTCCCTCCTCTTTGTTCAGAGCAGAGGTGTTACCTGCCAGCCCAGGTTATAGCCCCACGGTCATCCTTAGCCGCTGGGAGCTGCTCTGCTTGTCTCACACACATCCAGACTGAGTCTCACATATGCACTCCCCCCGACTCCATCACACTAGCCCTGGCAGTGACCATCTTAAATTCAGGGTTCGAGAGTTCCTGTGTTCCAGGGTGCCAGGCTTCAGTCTCCATGGCTTAAACCAATGTCACCTGGGATCACCCCAGCCTTGGGGCGGGTTTTCAGAGACTTCCAAGAAATCAGTGTAGACCATCGCTGTCCTGCATCAATAACTGTAATTGATGTACGTAGCATATCACCTTAACGAATTTTGTCTCGCCCTGTTCTTTCTTTGTTAATAAACCTTTAGACTTTAATTTCTAAATGATTGGCAGCTGCGTGGTGATTTGGGTAAGACACAAGTGTATATTGACCTGGGACTGTGGCTGGACCCTATAGGGCCCATAAGAAACTATGTAAAATTGGTGAAATAGACTTAAGAACCTCTCACCTGTGAATAAGGGGTTGTTGGGCTGGGCTGGTGCAGCTGCTGGAGAATCTGGGGGTTTGCTTGTGTGGCGTCTGGTGGCCAGTGGGGCTGGCAGAGGTATTTTTGTGGTTGGTTTGATTTGTCTTAGTGAGACGGAAAACCCAGCCTGTGCTGAAAGTGGCCCAGATTTAAGCAAAGATACCCTGGGTAGATTTCCTTAGCTGTGCCCAGAAATCCCATCATATTACAGAGAGGCGCAGGGCAGCTTTTGCAGCTCCTTCCTTCTTTTCCGCCTCTCCTCGTCTGCACTGCGGTGGGACCTCTCAAATTGCTTCACCCCCTTGCGGATTACCACTCTCCACTGGGGATGGTCCTGGGCAACATTCTCCCCAGCGTCAACACTGCTGCTGCACTTTTTCATGGTGGCAAGTATCAAGGGGGGTAGCTGTGGTAAGTCTGTACCCAGGTCCCATTCAAACCAGCCCGGCGCCTCCTCCCGCCTTTGTCTGGCTCCCCAGGGAAGAACCTGGTGGCCTGAGTTAGAGAGACCAGGGAGGCCCGTGGCCTACGTGTGAGAAGTCATTGCCCGGAAGCTCCCCTCACCACGCCGCACTGATGCTCTGCCCAGGGAAACTGAGGCACACACCTCGGGTTGCTGCAGAGCATCAGGGACCAGACGCCACCGCAGAAGGGGAATAAAACCCTCCCACCCCGCTTCGGTGCAGAGGGTTACGGGCCCCCCGGGGAGCAGGCTGTTCAGGCCAGTTGCATGGCGCACACGCTCTGGGGGACACACACACTGTGATGACAGCACTGCAGAGGATGACGCAGGCTGTCACCGGAGGCCTTACCTGGCTCCGGATGGTGCCCAGGAGCCAGGGACCCCTGGGCCCTAGGCCAGCTGGCACCTGGGGCTGAGGACAGGCTGTTCGGCCCAGCAAAGAGCGGCTGACCCAGCCAGGGCGGTTCAGAGGGTGCAGGGGGGCCCAGGGTCACCTCTGGCAGGAGGAGGCTGCGGGGTTCCCGTGTCCCCCGCCCTTCAGGGCAGGAGGAGGCTGTGGGGATCCCGGGTCCGCCCCCGGCAGGGCAGGAGGAGGCTGCGGGGTTCCCGGGTCCGCCCCCGGCAGGACGCGACGCGCTCCCAGCCCCGCCCGGCTCCCGCCGGCTCCCCCGGGCGCGCTGCGGCAGCGCTGGGCAGGGGGCGGGGCTCCGGCTGCTGCAGGCGGCGGTGCGGAGGGAGCTGCGGGGGGAGCAGCGCGGACCCCCCCTCCCCCGGCCGCCCCATGTTCGCCTTCTACTCGCTGCTGGTCTACATCGTGTACGCGCTGCGCCGCCCCCGCCCGCAGGTAGGGCAGGGCCCCGAGGGGGCGGGGGGAGGGCTGCGCCCCTCTGCGCCCCTGTGCCCGCCTCGGCACCCCCTCTCCTGGCTGTGTCCCTAACGCCCCCTTCCACGCTGCTCCCCGCCCCGCCCCCTCTCGGCCCCCTCCCCCACCCGACCCCCATCCCCCTCTGGGCCCCCTGCCCCATCACATCTCCTCTATGCCCCCTTCCCCCCCCCTCCCACCCCCTCTGGGCCCCCTTCCCCCATCACATCCTCCTCTATTTCCCCTGCTCCCACCCCACAGGGCCCCCCACCCCACCCCACCCCATCACCCACCGCCTCTGGGCCCCCTTCCCCCACCACAACCCCCTCTATGTCCCCTGCTCCCACCCCATCCCGTCTATGCCCCCCTTTCTCCACCCCACCCCCATCCCACTCTGGGCCCCCTTCCCCCATCACATCCTCTATTCCCCCTGCTCCCCTCCCATCCCCCCATCCCCTCTGTGCCCCCCTGTCCCATCACCCTATGTTCCCCCTGCTCCCATCCCATCCCCCTCGATGCCCCCTGCCCCACCCCACCCACCCCCCTCTGTGCCCCCTTCTCCTACCACATCCCCTCTATGCCCCCTGCTCCCACCCCATCCCCCACCCTCTCTATGCCCCCTACCCCACCCCCCACCATGCCCTCTTCCCCCATCACATCCCCCTTCCCCCATCCCCTTCTGTGCCCCCTTCTGTGCCCGAGTGGCAGGCTCCCTGGCACCAGGGCTGTGTGCATGCCTGCGCCGAGGGTTTGTGGCCTTCCCAGCCCAGGGCCCTGGGCTCCCCACTAGCCACTTAGCTCTGCTGGGGTCCCTCAGTCCGTACCCTGCCAGGCTAGCCTCAGGCGTCTCCTGAGCAGACACCCCTCCCCGGCACTGGGCTGTGGGATTTTGGGGGGGCAGGCGAGTGGGGGGGCAGGCTGAGAACTCCCAACTCCTGGCAGCAATGGGGAAGCTGCTGCCCGCCTGGCCGGGCTCTCTCCAGCACACTCCCACAAGGGGCATTCTGCACTGCTGCCCTTTGGGTTGTCCTGGGGCAGCCAGGCCTTGTCCCCTGCCCCAATGGGGGTGCTCTGGCAGGCTAGGGGAGGGGGATAACCCAGTCAGCTTTGGCACTGCTGGCTCCATAGGCAACGCTGACCCTCTGCGGGCATGGGAAGCGGGTGTGGGGAGCCCAGTTCTAGCCGTGCACATTTGGGACACCTGCCACTGACCAGAGATCAGGTTATTCGGGGGCGCTGGGGGGCTATTCAGAGATCACTCGCAGTGATGAGGACCAGAATCCTAGAACCACAGAACTCTAGAACTGAAAGGGACCTGGAGAGGCCATCGAGGCCAGTTCCCGGCCCTCCTGGCAAGGCCAGGCAGCATCTAGACTGTCCCCGCTAGGTGTCTGTCTAACCTGCTCTCAGACACCTCCAGGGATGGAGCGCCAGCCCATCTGGCTCCCTCAGGCTGTGGAGGAATTTCAAAGGCACCTGTCGCCATGGTAACCAAGCATCCGCTCTGCTTCCCTGGCAACAGGTTCCTTGGAGATGGAGAGGTCCTCACCCTGGAGTCCTCCCATAAAGAGCAGCTCCGTCCTTCCCCCCATGCAGGACGGCTCCCCGCTTCCGGCTGCCCTGGATCCTCTCCTCCTCTGGGGGTCTCCTGAGTCCACCTGTCCCTCCCCGCCAGGTGGCTGCCACTCTCGGGCTGAGTGGGGCTTCAGGCGCACCCTGCCCGTCTCGCTCGCCAAGCCTTGCTGGAGACCTGTGATTGGGATTAGTGGTGCCTCTGGTCCCTCTGTGCCAGCATTAGGGGCATCTGAAGGGGCAGGTCGCACCGACCTGGTGACAGGTGCTGGCCCCAGCCACTCCAGAGGGAGGTGCCAGGAACCTAGACGGTAACTGGGGTGTCACTGCCTAACCCCCTCCTTCAGTCCTGGGGCAGGCCAGACTCTGCCCTCAGTAATGGGCAACCTCGGCTGGGCTGATGGCCCACAGAAGGGTCTGGCCCAGCTCTGAATCCAGCTGAACTCAGTAGCATCAAGCAGCAGGGAGTTCCCCAGGGTGCTGAAACTGGTGGGAAAGGCAGCTCCCTGCTTGGTGATGTTCCCAGCTCACAGGCCAGGCCTGGCTCCCTGCACCCCGAAAGGGAAGCCAAGTGCTTCTCGGGTCCCCATCTTCACTCCTGGCTCTGGCCAAGCGAGCTGTCTCTGGGTGGAGAAGGCAGCAGGCCTGGAGCCAGAAGTGGGTGGCTGCCCAGAGGGGTCTATGGGCCCATATCGCACTGGTGCTGGCTGAGCTGCCCTGGGCACAGCCTGGTCCTGGAGACGAACTCACCCAGCAGCCGGGGCAGGCGCCTGGCAGTGCTGGGAGATAGACTGACCTGGGCTGTGGGGCAGCGGAAAGTCAGGGATAGAGGGGTCCGGGGGCAGCTCTGCCTGGCTGGCAGGAACAGAGCGCGGTGACCCTGTTGTGTGTTTCACTCATTCTCTTTATGAAGCAAAGTCTGTGTGAGGTCCATCGGGGGGGCCCTAGGGCCGTGTGGGGGATGGGTCCATGTGACACCCCTCGGGGGGCCCTAGGGGCATGTGGGGGACAGGTCCATATGACACCCATTGGGGGGGCCTAGGGCCGTGTAGGGGACGGGTCCATGTGACACCCATCAGGGGGCCTAGGGGTGCATGGGGGATGGGTCCATGTGACACCCATCGGGGGGCCTAGGGGTGCATGGGGGATGGGTCCATGTGACACCCCTCGGGGGGCCCTAGGGGCATGTGGGGGACAGGTCCATATGACACCCATCGGGGGGGCCTAGGGCCATGTAGGGGACAGGTCCATGTGACACCCATCGGGGGGCCTAGGGGCGCATGGGGGATGGGTCCATCTGACACCCATTGGGGGGGCCCTAGGGGCACGTGGGGGAGGGGTCTGTGTGACACCCATCGGGGGGGCCCTAGGGGTGTGTGGGAGACGGGTCCATCTGACACCCATCGAGGGGGGTCCTAGGGGGTGTGGGGGGGATGGGTCCATGTGACACCCATTGGGGGGCCCTAAGGGCATGTGGGGGACGGGTCCATCTGACACCCATTAGCAGGGCCCTAGGGGCGTGTGGGGATGGGGGTGTGGGGGCTTGTGGGGGGCTGGGGGCTGTGTAAAGGTGGGGGATGGGGGTTGTGGGGGTGTGGGGGGTTGTGTAAGGGTGAGGGGGTTGTGGTGGCTGGGGGGCTGTGTAAGAGTGGGAGGTGCAGGGGGGGCTGGGGAGGAGTAAGGGGGGTACAGGGGCTGTGGGGGGCTGGGTAAGGGTGGGGGATGTGGGAGGACTGTGTTGGGCTGTGGGGAGTCCTAAGGATGGGGGTGCAGGGAAGCTGCGGGGGGCTGTGTAAGAGTGGGAGGTGCATGGGGGCTGGGGGTTGTGTAAGAGTGGGAGGTGCGGGGGGGCTGGGGGCTGGGTAAGGGTGGGGGTGCAGGGGCTGTGGGGGGCTGGGTAAGGGTGGGGTGTGGGGGGGCTGTGGGAGGGTGTAAGGTTGGGGGTGCAGGGAGGCTGCAGAGGGCTGTGTAAGAGCGGGAGGTGCATGGGGGCTGGGGGTTGTGTAAGAGTGGGAGGTGCGGGGGGGCTGGGGGCTGGGTAAGGGTGGGGGATGTGGGAGGACTGTGTAGGGCTGTGGGGGGTGTAAGGATGGGGGTGCAGGGAGGCTGCGGGGGGCTGTGTAAGGGTGGGGGGGTGCGGCGGGCTGCGCTGGAGAGGGACGCCCCAGTCTGTGCTCTGAGCAGCCACCTGCAAGGTGCTGGGGCTCGGAGGGGCCGGTCTGTCTGCTCGGAGGGGAGGGGAAGGAGCTGCCCCAGTCTTGGGGTTCATTCACTCTCCCCAGCGCAGGGGAGCCCTGCAGTGCCCCAGCTGTGGGCCTGGCCCCCAGCGCTGGCGTTTGCCCCCACGGGGAGCACCACCCTGTGCCTGGCTCAGCCGCCCGGCGTACATGCAGCTGGCAGGCCCTGCGGGAAGGGGTCCGGACCCAGGGGAGGGGACATCCGCTGGGGCACTTCCCTGCCCCCTGCCCTGGGGCCCAGTGCCGCTCCCGGTGCCCAGTCCGAGCCCCCCGGCAGTGTGGTGGGGTTGGGGGGCTGGATCCCTTCCCCCGCTGGAGGGTCCGTGCAGTGACGGGTGACTGGGGGCTGCACAGAGGAACTGACCTCATGAGTCCCAGTCGCCCAGCGTGGGACGGGGCGGGCGCCCCCGGCACAGCCGCCTCCGCGGGGCAGGGGCAGGCGCCTCGGTTGGCACGTAGCGGGGCGGTCGCCCTCCCAAGCCTGCCCAGGGTCAGGGCAGCGTGGCAGCTGGGGGCACCTGGAGCATGCAGGGGGGTCTGGGTCCCCCTCTGCCTAGCAGCAGGGGCTGCAGCCCCCTGGCCTTGCCTGTGCTTTGCCCTGGGCCCCTGCTCCGCACCAGCTGGCTGACGCTGGCATTGTCTGTTGCTTGGGTAGAAGCTCTCTGGCCCCCGCACGGGTCAGCGCCCAGCCCCACCAGATCCTGCCGGGCACGTCCGCGGGCCATGCCTTGTTCCCTGGCAGACGGCCTCACGTGCCGTTCCCAGCCGGGGTGGGCGCGCCGGGGGCCCAGGCTGGCTCGTTGGTCTGTGGCCGCTGGGGGGCTTGTTCTCTCCATGGGGGCCCGGCAGGGTGGGGGCTGCCCCCCGGGCGCACGATCTCCCCGCCAGAGGCTGAGTTGGTGCCTGGGGTGGAGCTGAGAGGCCCTGCCCCTTACCCTGCTCGGTCCACTCTGTGGCTGGCGCTGAGCGTGGCTGGGCTGGAGCCCGTAAGCAGGGAGCTGCTGTTAGTGCCAGCCGGGCTGTACTGATTGTCCGGCAAGGCCTGAATCCCCGCTGGTGGGTCTGTCTCCCTGGCAGGGGCCGGAGAGGCCAGCGCAGCCCGGCCCGGGCATTGCTGTGTCGGGTTCGGGAGGGGCTGGGCTCTGGCTGGGTGCACGGCCAGAGGGGAGGGGAAAGAGCGCTGTCTGTGCAGGGAGCAGAGACGTGTGGGAGCCTGGGGTGCCGGGCAGTGCTGGGGGATGTGCGTACACCACACACAGGCCAGGTGAGGGTGGAGGTTTGCGCCAGGGCCAGTCTCTGTGTCTGAATCAAAGCACGCCCCCAGCGTAACGCTGGCTCCGTGCTGCTCCCTGGGCAGCCCCTGACCCACTCAGGCACTGGGCCTGGTGGTGCCCAGAAAGCCGTGCCAGCTCCTCCAGCAGGAGATGCCAGCCGCCCCCGGGAGGGCAGGCAGCACCCTCGGGTGCCCCGGCCTTGCTGAGCTCCTCTGGGACCCCAGACAGCTGCTGAGCGCGGGGCCGAGGCCTCTGTCATCGCTCTTGGCTGTGTGGCGGTCGGGGGCTGAGCCCGCCTGGAGCTAAAAGGGCAGAGCAGCCGCTTGTCCTCTGGCTGGGCACTGAGGGGGACAGGCACCTGCTTTTGTCCATGGGGTACGGGAGCAGGGGGAGCACCAGGACACCACTGGGAGGGTCCCCGTCCTGCGAGCTCAGAGCCGTGCTTTCCCCAGCCCTGTTATGCAGGGGGCGGGGGGCAGACGCTGCTCCCAGTCAGGCCACGTGGGAGAGGGTCGGGTTTTACAGACCTGGAAGGGGCCTCCAGAGACCATCGAGTCCAGTCCCGGCAGGACCAGGTATCATCTAGACCATCCCTGGCAGGGGTTTGTCCGACCTGTTCTTAAGTATCTCCAGTGATGGAGATTTCACAGCCTCCCCGGGCAACTTATTTCAGTGTTTAACCACCCGGACTGGTAGGAAGTTTTTCCTGAACTCCAACCAAAACCTCCTGGGCTGCAGCTTAAGCCCATTGCTCCTGGTCCCATTAGCAGTGCCCACAGAGAAGATTTTCCCCCTTTTAGGTCTTTGAAAGCTGTGATCACATCCCCTCGCAGTTGCCTCTTTCCCAGACTAAACGTCTGAGTTCTTTGTCTTCCCTCCTGGCCAAGTTCTCTGGAGCTTTCATCCTTCCCCTTGCTCTTCTCTGGACCTTCTCCACATCCTTCTTAAAATGCAGGGCCCAGAACTGGACACAAGACTCCAATTGAGGCCGAACCAGCGCAGAGTAGATTTGGAATGTAAGAATGGCCAGACTGGGTCAGACCAAAGGTCCATCCAGCCCAACATCCTGTCTGCCAACAGTGACCAGTGCCAGGTGCCCCAGAGGGGGTGGACTGAAGACAATGATCAAGCGATTTGTCTCCTGCCATCCATCTCCAGCCTCTGATGATCAGAGCCCAGGGACACACTTCCTACCCTTGGCTAATAGCCTTTTATGGACCTACCCTACCCTTATCTAGCTCTTTCTTAAATTCTGTTACAGTGCCAGCCTTCACAGTCTCCTCTGGCAAGGAGTTCCACAGGTTAACCACACACTGAGTGAAGAAGAACTTTCTTTTACTCGTTTTAAACTTGCTCCCCATTCATTTCATTTGGTGTCCTCTAGTTCTTGTATTATGGGCACAAGTAAATAACTTCTCCTTATTCACCCTCTCCACACCTGTCATGATTTTATAGACCTCAGTCATGTCCCCCCTCAGCCTCCTCTTTTCTAAACTAAGAGTGACTTCTCATGTCTTGCTCACAGCTAAGACAGCCCAGAATCATGTTGGCTTTTCCTGCACCAGCGTCACGCTGTTGACTTGTGTTTCGCTGGTGGCCCCCAGGCCCCTTTCTGTGGTGCTCCGTCCTAGCCCGTTCGTCTCGTTTGCGTGGGTACAGCCGGTTGTTCCCCCCTAAGGGCAGAACTTGGCATTTCTGTTTGTTGAACTTGGTCTGGTTTAGCTCAGACCGGTGCTCCTGGGAGGGCGCGTGAGGGGGGCTGGTGGGTCTGTCTGTGGGGTGTGTGCAGGGAGGGAGCTTTGGGGGGTGCTGGGCTGCAGGGGGCAGCCAGAGAGGCACCGAGTCAGGCTGTGCGGTGGGTGTCTCCGAGGCACAGGGTGTCCCTGGGGGTCTCAGCCTCTGTCAAAGGTGCTCCGGGGGCTCCTGAGGGCCGCCTGTGGCAGGTGGGGGGCCCTGCGGTGCCGTCCATGGTGTGGGGGGCTCCGAATGCCCGTCTGTGGCAGGGAGATGTTGGGAGGATGCTGCGGACCTGCCAGTGCAGGGGGGTCAGAGGGGCTCTGGGGACACCCCATGGCCTGGCCCTGACGCGTTTCCTTCTCCCCCTGGTGCTGCAGGGCCCCGATGCCGCCTCCGTGGAGCTGCCCAGGCGGCGCAGCCTGTGTGAGGAGCTGTGGCACGAGCTGACCGAGCTGGACAGTGCGTAGCCCTTCCTACACGCCCCCCGGTCCTGCCGCCCCCATCCCTCCAGCGGTGCTGCCCCCACCCCCCAGTCCTGCCGCCCCCATCCCCCCAGCGGTGCTCTCCCCGCCCCCCAGTCCTGCCGCCCCCATCCCTCCAGCGGTGCTCTCCCCGCCCCCCCAGTCCTGCCGCCCCCATCCCCCCAGCGGTGCTCTCCCCGCCCCCCAGTCCTGCCGCCCCCATCCCCCCAGCGGTGCTGCCCCCACCCCCCAGTCCTGCTGCCCCCATCCCCCCAGCGGTGCTCTCCCCCCCCCCAGTCCTGCCGCCCCCATCCCCCCAGCGGTGCTGCCTCCGCCCCCCCAGTCCTGCCGCCCCCATCCCCCCAGCGGTGCTGCCCCCACCCCCCAGTCCTGCTGCCCCCATCCCCCCAGCGGTGCTCTCCCCCCCCCCAGTCCTGCCGCCCCCATCCCCCCAGCGGTGCTGCCCCCGCCCCCCCAGTCCTGCCGCCCCCATCCCCCCAGCGGTGCTCTCCCCACCCCCCAGTCCTGCCGCCCCCATCCCCCCAGCGGTGCTCTCCCCACCCCCCAGTCCTGCCGCCCCCATCCCTCCAGCGGTGCTCTCCCCGCCCCCCCAGTCCTGCCGCCCCCATCCCCCCAGCGGTGCTCTCCCCGCCCCCCAGTCCTGCCGCCCCCATCCCCCCAGCGGTGCTGCCCCCACCCCCCAGTCCTGCTGCCCCCATCCCCCCAGCGGTGCTCTCCCCGCCCCCCAGTCCTGCCGCCCCCATCCCTCCAGCGGTGCTCTCCCCCCCCCCAGTCCTGCCGCCCCCATCCCCCCAGCGGTGCTGCCCCCGCCCCCCCAGTCCTGCCGCCCCCATCCCCCCAGCGGTGCTCTCCCCACCCCCCAGTCCTGCCGCCCCCATCCCCCCAGCGGTGCTCTCCCCACCCCCCAGTCCTGCCGCCCCCATCCCCCCAGCGGTGCTCTCCCCACCCCCCAGTCCTGCCGCCCCCATCCCTCCAGCGGTGCTGCCTCCGCCCCCCCAGTCCTGCCGCCCCCATCCCCCCAGCGGTGCTCTCCCCGCCCCCCAGTCCTGCCGCCCCCATCCCCCCAGCGGTGCTGCCCCCACCCCCCAGTCCTGCCGCCCCCATCCCCCCAGCGGTGCTCTCCCCGCCCCCCAGTCCTGCCGCCCCCATCCCTCCAGCGGTGCTCTCCCCGCCCCCCCAGTCCTGCCGCCCCCATCCCCCCAGCGGTGCTCTCCCCGCCCCCCAGTCCTGCCGCCCCCATCCCCCCAGCGGTGCTGCCCCCACCCCCCAGTCCTGCCGCCCCCATCCCCCCAGCGGTGCTGCCCCCACCCCCCCAGTCCTGCCCCCGCCCCCCCAGCGGTGCTGCCCCCACCCCCCCAGTCCTGCTGCCCCCATCCCCCCAGCGGTGCTCTCCCCGCCCCCCAGTCCTGCCGCCCCCATCCCCCCAGTGGTGCTGCCCCCACCCCCCCAGTCCTGCCCCCGCCCCCCAGCGGTGCTGCCCCCACCCCCCCAGTCCTGCCCCCGCCCCCCCAGCGGTGCTCTCCCCGCCCCCCAGTCCTGCCGCCCCCATCCCCCCAGCGGTGCTGCCCCCACCCCCCCAGTCCTGCCCCCGCCCCCCCAGTGGTGCTCTCCCCGCCCCCCAGTCCTGCCGCCCCCATCCCCCCAGCGGTGCTCTCCCCACCCCCTCAGGCCCTGCTGCCCCCACCCCTGCCCCCCTGAGTCCTGCCGCCCCCATCTCCCCAGCAGTGCTGTGCCTACACCCCCAGGCTGTGCTGCCCCCGCCCCCCCCGCCCTGCTGCCACTGCCCCCCCCAGGCTGTGCTGACCCTGCCCCCCGAGTCCTGCCACCCCCACACCCCCGAGCTGTGCTCCCTCCACCCCCCTGAGCCCTACTTCCCCCACACCCCCAGGCTGTACTGTCCCCTCCCCCGCCGGGCCCTGCTCCCCACGCGCCCCTGGGCTCTGCTCCCTCCACCCCCCAGCCCTGCTCCCCACACACCTCCCGGGTCCTGCTGCTCCCGTCCCAGCACCGCTCCCCCTTTGCAGGCAGCTCTGAGAGCGACCGAGGTAGCGGCCCGGAGGAGGAGGAGGCGGAGGCGGAGGCGGAGGCGGCTGGCTCCGGTGGCGGGTTTCCGGAGGATGCCACCACGCCGCTCACTGAGTTCCTGGCCCTCCGGCGGGAGGCTGCCGAGCTGGAGCCCCCTGGCGGGAAGGTAAGAGGGGGTGCCCCCCCCGTCAGACCAGCTCCCTCCTGGCACCGGGGCAATGGGGCCAAGGGCAGGTGCGTGACCCCGGCCGCGTGGGCCCTGCCTGCAGTCGGAGGGACTCTTGGCCAGCAACGGCCACGGAGGGTTGTTGGTCGATGGGGACATGGCGTAGAACTGACCCATCAGCAAAGGGCCTGGAAGCCGTCAGTACCATCCAGCTTGGGGTGGGGGCCCCAGGCCGGGGGCGAGGGGGCTGGCTCTGGGTCCCCACCCCACCCCGCCTCCCAAGCCAGCCAGCACTGACCCACTTCCAGCCCCTGGTCCCAGCCCCCACCTCGCCTGGCTCCTCCTCCAGCTTTTGTCCTGCTTCCCCAGGGGTCCCCTGGGTCACCTGTTCGCCCCCACGCCCCGGGCCTGAGCGAGGAAGGGCAGCAACCCTCGTGTCAGGGCAGGAGGGTGTCACATTTGTGGTGCCCAGCATCACCGTGATATTGGTGCAGGGCCCGGGGAAACTGAGGCACGCACCTGGGGTTGCTCTAGGGCAGTCGAACTCATGTGACACGAGGTGAATGAATCCCCCACGCGGCCTGGGAGGAGCCCAGGCCCTGGGGCGGTGCCGCGTGGAGGGAGTCCTGTCTGCACTCTGCCCAGCTCGCAGATGTGGCGGGGCACCTGCCGGCGGGTTAAATCCAGTACAGGGATGACCTGCCCAGACCCTGGGGGTGCGCCCGGCTGGCCAGCCTGTGCCACCCGCCCGTTCCTGCCCAGCTCTGCTGCCCAGGCACATGGGGCCTGTCCCCAAGGAAACGTGCAGCGCCTTGTGCGCGGGGCCCTGCTCTTGGTGTGGGATTGCCAGGGACGCCAGCCAGCCCTGGGGTCTGTGCAGGCTACGGGGGATGGAGGGAACCTGCCTGGGGCCCCTGGGGTAGCCCCTCGCCACTCCCAATGGCACCTCTTGGAGCTCATCTGGGACACAGTTGTATTCGCCTGCGTAGGTTGCGTGTGTTCCCTACTCTTCTGCAGTAACCCGAGGGGGGTGCCTCAGTTTCCCCAGGCACAGCGTCAGGGCACGGTGGTGAGGGGCCTTTCGGTGTGAGGACGTCTCACACGTAGGCCAGGCCCTCCCTGCGCTGCGTAACCCAGGCACCAGGCGACCCCTTTCTGCCCCGGAAATAGGGCAGAGGCGGGAAAAAGGCTCTGGCAGGTTTGAATGGGACCTGGGCGGTAGGGAGGGGCAGTCTGGTCTGCTCTGGCTGGAGAGGGAGGAAGGGGGCCAGGGCCTGGCTCGGGGACCCCTCTGGGCCCCTCTCCCCCAGATGGACGGTACTGACGGCTGCTGGTTCCCGGGCTGACCAGCCTGTTCTCCCCGCGGAACGAGAGTCCCGTCTGCCTGCGGCTGAGGGCAGGGCCTGGGGCCCCCCCGCTCCGTGACACAGTCCCACCGCACGCCTGGAGATCCCAACCCGTGGTGAAGTGACACCCCGCACCCCCGGCGAGCAGCGACAGGGCTGGGTCTCCTGAGTCCTTGGCCGCCACCCTGCCCACTAGGCAAGCTGTCCCCTCCCCATGCCCGGGCTAACTGCTTCATCTTCTCTTTTCTCCTCAAACCGTCCCCCTGGTCCTCTCCCCCACGTGCTCCTGCGCCCCGCCCCACCCTCCCGCCATCTCCCATGGGTCCCCCCCCCCGGCTTCCCACGCCAGCTCCCCGACTCCCCCCTCCTCGCAGTCATATCCCAGCTGGTCTCCTTCCTGGAGCAGTACAGCCAGATGCAGCGGCTGCAGGAGAAGGCCGGGGAGTACCGCTCCCGCCTGCGCCGCGAGGAGTCCCGGCGCCGCCGGCAGCTGCGGGCGCTGAAGAGGGCCTGCCGGCAGCGGGTGCAGGACAAGCTGAGCCTCATCGAGAGCCTGCAGGGCGTGATCTGCGACCAGCAGAGAGTCATGGAGCAGCAGCACGGTGGGGAGCCGCCTCGGGTTCGTCCTTCTCCGGGCCTGGTAGCCGCCGGCCCAGCCCTGCGCACACGGCTCCCCTCTGGAGGTCCGGGCTGTGCAGGGCCGTGGCCGTGGCCGTGCCCGGGGCGAGGTTGGCAGAAGGGGGACGGAGCCCCTCACTGCCAGGCAGGCGTTGCTCACTCCGTCTGGCTGCCCCAGGGCGCTGGGGGTCTGGGGGGGAGCAGCGTCACTGGCCTCATGTGGGCAGCCCCAGGGAGGGGCCGAGGACGGACCGAGTCATGGGGCTCAGCTGGTGGGACCACCCTGTGCTGCAGGGGCAAGAGGCTTCGAATGCCCCAGTGCATCAGTGGGCTTCCCCTCGCACGTCTGCCCACCCCACCCCGCCTACCAGCCAGGGCTTCCCCTCGCACGTCTGCCCACCCCACCCCGCCCGCCAGCCAGGGCTTCCCCTTGCACGTCTGCCCACGCTGCCCCGCCCGCCAGCCAGGGCTTCCCCTCGCACGTCTGCCCACCCCGCCCCGCCCGCCAGGGCTTCCCCTCGCACATCTGCCCACCCCGCCCCGCCCGCCAGCCAGGGCTTCCCCTCGCACGTCTGCCCACGCTGCCCCGCCCGCCAGCCAGGGCTTCCCCTCGCACGTCTGCCCACGCTGCCCTGCCCGCCAGCCAGGGCTTCCCCTCGCACGTCTGCCCACGCTGCCCCGCCCGCCAGCCAGGGCTTCCCCTCGCACGTCTGCCCACGCTGCCCCGCCCGCCAGCCAGGGCTTCCCCTCGCACGTCTGGCCACCCCGCCCCGCCCCGCCCGCCAGCCAGGGCTTCCCCTCGCACGTCTGCCCACCCCGCCCCACCCGCCAGGGCTTCCCCTCGCACATCTGCCCACCCCGCCCCGCCCGCCAGCCAGGGCTTCCCCTCACACGTCTGCCCACGCTGCCCCGCCCGCCAGCCAGGGCTTCCCCTCGCACGTCTGGCCACCCCGCCCCGCCCGCCAGCCAGGGCTTCCCCTCGCACGTCTGCCCACCCCGCCCCGCCCGCCAGCCAGGGCTTCCCCTCGCACGTCTGCCCACCCCGCCCCGCCCGCCAGGGCTTCCCCTCGCACATCTGCCCGCCCCGCCCCGCCAGCCAGGGCTTCCCCTCGCACGTCTGCCCACCCCGCCCTGCCAGCCCGCAGTCCTTCTGACCGGGCATCCGCCCACCCGCCTGCCTGTCCAGCTCGTCCCCCGCCTGCCCACCCCGCCCCACCAGCCCACGGTCCTTCTGACCGGGCATCTGCCCGCCCAGCGCACCCCCTGTCCGTCTGGCACAGCCTCCTTCCAGTGCACCATCCGTCCCCCCAAAATACTCACCCACTCTCCTGTCTGGCACCCCTGTCCAGCGCTCACCCCCACGCCCAGCACACCCATATGCTCACCCCCGCCACACCCAGCCGTTGCCCCCAGCCAGCGTTCACCCCTATCCATCCGTCCAAATACCCATTGGTCCGCCACACGCTGCTCCCCTCTGAGCACGGTCCCCGAACCCCTTCACCAGGCCGCAGCTTCCGGGCCCATCCCCGGCGGCCCCTGCTGCAGGTCTGTGCCTGCGTGCCCGGCTTCAGGGTGACGGCATGTGCCCCCACTCCCCAGGCGCGAGACCGCCCTCTGCCTGCCCCCTGCACCCGTGGGCGCCCGTGGGCGTACACCGCCTGGTGGAGTCCGTCAGCGCCTTGCAGGGCGAGAGGAGCAGGCTGCAGGAGGAGCTGAGGGGCCTGCGGCAGCAGCTGCAAGCCGGGGAGGTGGAGAAGCAGCAGCTGGCGGGGAGCTTCGGCCTGCAGGTGAGAGCCAGGGCCAGGGCCGGGCGGCTGGCAGAGCCGTGGCGGGCGGGGGCCCTGCGGGAACGGCGCCATTGCCGGGCAGGGGCTGGCGGGGCCACAGCAGAGCCTGGGGAAAGGATCTCGACTGCACAGGCAGGACCTCCTCTGGCTGGGCCCTGCCGGGCAGGGTAGAGCCCCCAGGACCTGGGCAAGAGCCCAGCCCGTGGGTGCCCCCAGTGCAGCGCCTGGCCGGGAACGGCAGGGGAGCCCCCCAACAGGCACCTGCCCCCCAGCACCTGGTCGTGGGGCACCACCTCACACTCGCAGCCAGCCCCGGCTGCCCCTCCCCCTGCCCCAGCCGGGCCCGTGCACCATCCCAGGGCCCCAGCTGTGGGGAGGGGCCGTCCTGCCCTGCCCCAGGAGCCTGGTGCAGCCTCTGCCCTCCCCCAGGTCCAGCAGCTGAAGCAGCAGATTGAGGAGCAAGAGGACGAGTTGACGCGGCTGCGCATGGAGATGGTGAGGAGAGAGACGCCCTGGAACCCCGTCCCCTCCGCCTGTTCCCCCCGCAACCCTGTCCCGTCCCCTCCGCCTGTTCCCCCCGCAACCCCGTCCCGTCCCCTCCGCCTGTTCCCCCCGCAACCCCGTACCATCCCCTCCGCCTGTTCCCCCCGCAACCCTGTCCCGTCTCCTCCGCCTGTTCCCCCCGCAACCCCGTCCCGTCCCCTCCGCCTGTTCCCCCCGCAACCGCGTCTCCTCCTCCTGTTCCCCCCGCAACCCTGTCCCATCCCCTCCATCTGTTCTCCTCGCAACCGCGTCTCCTCCTCCTGTTCCCCCCGCAGCTCCGTCCCGTCCCCTCCACCTGTTCCTCATGCAACCCCATCCCCTCCACCTGTTCCCCCCACAACCCTGTCCCCTCCGCCTGTTCCCTGCGCAACCCTGTCCTATCCCCTCTGCCTGTTCCCCACACAACTCCGTCCCCTCGCCTGTTTCCCCGCAACCCCGTCCCCTCCACCTGTTCCCCCCTGCAACCCCATCCTGTCCCCTCTGCCTGTTCCCCATGCAACCCTGTCCCATCCCCTCCGCCTGCTACCCCTGCAACCCTGTCCCTTCCGCCTGTTCCCTGTACAACCCCATCCCCTCCGTCTGTTCTCCCTGCAACACCATCCCGTCCCCTCTGCCTATTCCCCGCGCAACCCTGTCACCTCCACCTGTTACCCCCACAGCCCCATCACGTCACCTCCGCCTGCTCCCCTCACAACCCCGTCCCGTCTGCCTCCTGCCCCCTCAGCCCCATCCCTTCTATCCACCAGTCCAGCCCCCTCTGCCCCCACCTCACCTGCCCACCCCCACTTCTGCCTCCCCGACTGTGCCCCTGTCCTACCCTCCATGCTGCCTCCCCCACAGGCCCACCCCCTCCTGTGCCCCCCAGGGCGGGGGGAGGAAGATGGGGGAGGTGGCTGGTGCCCCCGGGGAGGGAGCAGGCAGCTGCTCTGGGAGCAGTGGCGGGGGGTGTGCCAGGGCTGCTCGGGGCGGTGGGAGGAGCAGGTGAGGTCCCTGGGGAGTGGAGGGGGGGTGCCGAGCAGGGCTCCCTGTAAGCTGGGCACGCGTGCGGCTGCTCAGGAGGTTGAGGCAGTGCCCAGGTGCCCGGCAGAGCCCTGCAGCCGGCAGTGCGTTTCCGGTGGTGGTGCGCAAGTGCACAGACTTCGGCGCATGGCGCGTTTATCCCGCACCTGCCTGGGGCCGGCCTCCGGGGACCTTGGCACTGAGGCTTCTGTGGGTGGCCTGCGGGCGGGGGGGAGGGGGGCTGCGGCTCCAAGGTCCCCGACCCCCTTCCCGGAACTGCAGCCTCGTCCTCCCAGGGGGTGACGGATTCAGAGAAGCGAATCCACAACCTAACAGTGGAGAACGAGGGGCTGAAGCAGAGTCTGAGCCTCACCCAGGGGCTCCTGCAGCACCTGGCAGCTGTGTCGGCCCAGCCCAGCGCCGCGCTGGCCAAGGTGAGCCGGGCTCTGTGTCCTTCCCCCACCCAGCACCGCGCCAAGCCCCCTGCCCAGCCCAGCCCTGCTCTGGCCAAGCTGAGCTGGGCCCATCTCTGCTCCCTGCCTGGCCCAGCTCCCCCATCACTCGTACAAAGCCGGGCCCCCTGTCCGACTGCCGCAATGCTGACCCCCAGCCTGGGGCCCAGGAACCCTCCTGCCAGACCATACGTCCATCACGCCCAGGGTCCTGTCGGCCGACGGTGGCCAGTGCCAGGAGCCCCAGAGGGAAGGAACAGAACAGGGAATCATCAAATGATCAATTCCCTGTCGCCCATTTCCAGCCTCTAGCAAACGGAGGGTAGGTACACCGTCCATGCCCACCCTGGCTGATAACCATTGACGGACCGATCCCCCATGAAGTTATCTAGTTCTTTTTTAAACTCTGCTATAGTCTTGGCCTTCACGACATCCTCCGGCAAGGAGTTCCACAGGTTAACTGTGCACTGTGTGGAAAAAGTTTCCCATTGATTGTTTTAAACCTGCCGCCTATTCATTTAATTGGGTGACCCCCCTAGTTCTTGTGTTGTGAGGAGTAAATAACAATTCCTTATCTCTTTTCTCCACACCAGCCGTGATTGTATAGACCTCTATCATATCCCCCCTTAATCGCCTTTTATCCAGACTAAAACATCCCAGTCTTATTAATCTCTCCTCTTATGGCAGACACTCCATACCCCTAATCAGCTGCTCCAGCCTTTCCGGGGGGTGCTTCCCCATGGCCTAGCGGCCTCAGCTGGGGGCCTGTGTTATGGGAGTCACCCGGGTGCCAGCTAGGGACACAAGCTGGCCTGGTTGGCACTGAGGCTTGGGGCCCAAGGCTCGGTTCTGGGGCCGGTGTTGTTCAACATCTTTATTAATGACCCGGATGAGGGACTGGGTTGCACCCTCAGCAAGTTTGCGGATGACACAAAACTAGGGGGAGAGGTAGATACGTTGGAGGGTAGAGAGAGAATCCAGAGGGACCTGGATAAATTGGAGAACTGGAACAAAAGAAATCTGATGCGGTTCAACAAGGAGAAGTGTAGAGTCCTGCACCTGGGGCAGAAGAATCCCAAACTTTGTTACAGGCTGGGGACCGACTGGCTCAGCAGCAGTACGATGGAAAGGGACCTAGGGGTTATGGTGGATGAAAGGCTGGATATGAGTAAACAGTGGGCCCTTGTAGCCAAGAAAGCTAACGGCATAGTGGGGTGCATTAGGAGGAGCATTTTGCGCAGATCTAGAGAAGTAGTTATTCCTCTTTATTTGGCACTGGTGAGGCCACATCTGGAATATTGTGTCCAATTCTGGGCCCCCCAGTATAAAAGGATGTGGATTTGCTGGGGCAGGTTCAGCGAAGGGCAACAAAATTGATTAAGGGGCTGGAGCACAAGACCTATGAGGAGAGGCTGAGGGATTTGGGCTTGTTTAGTTTACAGAAGAGAAGACTTAGAGGTGATTTAAGAGCAGCCTTCAACTTCCTGAAGGGGAGCTCTAGAGAGGAGGGTGAGAAACTGTTCTCAGTGGTGTCAGATGGCAGAACAAGGAGCAATGGTCAGAAGTTGAAGAGGGGGAGGTGTAGGTTGGATATTAGGAAAAACTATGTCCCCAGGCGGGTGGTGAAGCACTGGGATGTGTTGCCTAGAGAGGTGGTGGAATCTCCATCCCTGGAGGTTTTTAAGCCCTGCCTGGACAAGGTCCTGGCTGGGATGACTTAGTGGGGTTGATCCTGCTGTGGGCAGGGGGCTGGAGTTGATGACCTCCTGAGGTCCCTTCCAGGCCTGGGGTTCTGTGATTCTGTGATTTGCGGGGGTGAGGTTGTGGGCTGTGGCTGTGGCTGTGGCATTGGTGCCCCTGGCTGCCCAGCACCTCTTGCTGTGGGTGCAGGAGCAGTGTCCAGGACCCCTCACCCCAGCCCCTGCTACTGGCTCTGCGGTGGCCAGGTCCCATCCTGCCCCATGGCCTGGAAGCTGAGGGCGCGCCGGCAGCATGTCAGAAGGGCCCTGCCCCCCTGCGGCAGGGCACATACCCACTTCCTCCTGGGGGACTGGTCAGCTTTTTGCAGCCTGGGGCAGGGTTTCTCTCTGCCCAAGGGCTGGCCCCCTCCCAGGGGGTGCTTGGGGGCTGCTCAGGAGAGGTTTGTGCGCTGCCCAGCTGATTAGCCCAGCGCCGATCTGTCTCTAGGTTTTGTGTTTCTCTTGGGGCACGTTTCCACATGCCTCAGTTCACATAAAATGTTTGCTGCCCAGGGGTGGGAGAAGTCTGCCTGTGGCTGGAAACGGTCCGTGGGAACGTGGCCTCCAACCCAGTATTCAGTGCATTCATCCTCCCCCCAGATCCCTCTGCAAGGTCGGGCCAAGCTCTTTTCCCCCTCGGGCAGGGGGGAAACTGAGGCACCGATTTGCCCAAGTTCAGCCGGGGACAGATCTCAGTTCCTGGCGCAGAGCCCTGGCCCTCGGGCTGTCCTGCTCCCCGGCGGGGCTGGGCTCTGACCCCTTCCGATGGGGGCTCTGGGGCACCCTGTGTTCACCCACGTGCCGTGCCAGGGGACCAGGCCAGCTGGGTCGCCAAGGAGCCTCCAGGCACAGCTGGTCACAGCCCCTTAACCCCCTCTGCCCCCAGGAGAATGAGGGGCTGCGGGGCCGCGTGCGGTGCCTGGAGACCTCGCTGCAGCAGAAGGTGGAGGAGCTGGTGCGGCTGGAGGGGCAGCTCAGCGCCCTGCAGTGGCGGAAGCAGGAGGAGGTGCGCAGGCTGGACGAGCGCCTCGGGGAGCTGCAGCTGGCGCTGGAGACCCAGCGGAACCAGCCCCCTGAGGTCCAGGTGAGCCCAGCTCAGGCAAGGCCTCCTGCTGCCGCAGTTTGCCCTGTGGCCACTAGGGGGCAGGCACGCGTGCGCTCACATGCGTGTGCACAGGCTTGACTCATCCAGCAGGGGGCCGTGACATACACAGGCAAGCACGCACGTGTGCACACACACACACACAATCCCCCCATGGGCCCGGTTCCCTTAGCAGGGGGCTGTGATACACACACACACAATCCCCCCACGGGCCCCGTTCCTTTAGGAGGGGGCAGTGGTGCATGTGTGTGCACCCACAAACAATCCCCCCTCACAGGGCTGTCTCTCTCTCTCTCTCTCTCTCACACACCACCCCCTCCACAGGCCCAGTTCCCCCAGCAGGGTGCTGTGACGCACACACACACACACACACCCCCGATCTCCCCCGCAGGGGGCTGTGACGCACGCACACACACACACACACACAGAGCCCGATCCCCCCCACAGGGGGCTGTGACGCGCACACACACACAGAGCCCGATCCCCCCCCACAGGGGGCTGAGACGCACCCCCCCATCCCCCAGCAGGGGGCTGTGGCATCCCCAGCCCCCCCCCAACACCCATGTCCCACCTCTCGTACGTGACCCAGACGGTGGAGGTGGAGTCGCTTGCGACCCGGAGGTCCCTGCTGGAGGCGGAGGAGAGGAACCGGGGGCTGGTGGAGCAGCTGCGGAGCTCCGAGGAGGTGATGGCTGGGCTGCGGCACAAGGTGAGTGGCAGGGCGGGTGGGATTCGAACCCAGACCCCAGCAGGCAGAACCACCCCCCCGGGCTCCATTGCTGAGAGCCTGGCCCCTGGACACCAAGACCCCTCCCTGGGGGATTGAGGGCAGCCAGCCTGGCATGCCAGTAGCCCGAACCCCTGTGAAAGAGGGGCCAGGTCCTTGGGGCTGGGGAAAGGGGCTGCTCCATGCAGCCCCCGGAGCAGGCGCTCCCCTGGGGCGGGACCCACCTCCCCGTCTGTCTCCCCGGAGCAGGCCTTAGCCAGCAGCCCCGTCCTTCCCTCCCTGCCCCCCTGAGCCGAGGGTCTCCCGCCTGCAGATCTCCGCCTACGAGGCCGAGATCGGCCACCTGCGGGAGCAGCTGCTGCAGCAGATCAGCCACCTGGAAGCTCAGAAGGAGGAGGCTGTCAAGGAGGCCTCGGAGTGCTCAGAGCAGCACCTGGAGCAGCTCCGCCAGCAGCTGGCAGGTACCGCAGGGCTGGGGAAAGGCCCTGGGCCGTGGCCACCCTACAGAGCAGAGCCTGGCCCTGCTGCCGTGGGCCCTGGGGAGAGGGGGCTGCGGTGCTTGTCAGGGCCCGTTCCTGAGGCAGCAGCCCCCCAATCTCCGCTCCCCCAGCAGGAGTCCAGAGGCGCCTGGCTGCCCTGCAGCCCGTCCTCAAGGGCGTGAAAAGCGACTACGACAGCCTGCGCGGCCAGGTGCGCGACTTCTCCGCCTTCTACGAGGCCGCCATCCAGGAGGCCAGGAGCCAGGTGCGGCCGGCGGTGCTGGGGGCAGCCTGTCCGGGAGAAGGGGGCTGGGGGCAGGATGGGGGTGGCTGGGGAGGCAGCCCATTGTGGAGAAGTGGGGCTGGCCCCGGGAAGGAGGCAGTTGCCCCTTGTATCCCAGGCCGTCCTCCCAGCGCCTGGGGCAGGGGGTGCTGAGGCCGAGCGTCCCCTCCCCTAGGTGTGCTCGGCCGTCAGCGAGGCCTCGGCGGCCAGCCGGGACCTGCGGGAGAAGTACCAGCACGAGGCGCTGCTGCGGGAGAAGTATCACACCCAGCTGCTGGCGCTGAAAGGTGCGTGCCGGGGGGGCAGGGAGCTGGATTTTGCCGGGGGGACAGGCAGGTCTGGGTGTCTCCCCTGTGCAGCAGGGAGTCTGGGGGGTCCCCAGCCCTTCTCATTGGCTGAGTGGCTGTGTGGGAGGAGCCAAAGCATTCCTGCTCCGCCTCCTGAGCCCCAGTGAAACCCAGCCGCGGTCCTGCCTCCAGCCCCAGGGTCCTGGGACCCAGCCATGGCCGTGCCAGCCTTCTGAGCCCCACGGAGGGCAGCGCCCAGGGCGGGTACTCAGGGGGGTCCCCAGCCACAAGTGGTGAGTTCTCCCCAATGCCAGGGCCCCAGACGTGCCCTCCTCTCTGCCCCCCCCAGCCAGGCTCCGGCGTCCTGCCTTGCAGGGTCCCTGCCATTGCCTGCAGCCACAGCCCAGGGGGTGGGCTGAGGGGACAGTTGCGTCCTGGTCTGCAGGGCAGCTCAGGCCTTCGGATCCAGGGCTCCCCGGTGTAGCTGGCAGGGGCACGTTGCTGTGTCTGCCTTGGGGCAGGGGGCGCCCCGCCTGCAGGGCCTCTGGGGCTTGGCACAGCGACCCCTTTCCAGGCCCTGTGCAGGGGTCGGATGGGGCTGCGGCTGAGGACGGCTCTGCCGGCCTGGCCCCTCATGCCAGTGCCCGTGGGTGCGACCGGGCAGGGGCTGCCTGGGCCGTGGGGCAGAGGGCAGCATGGAAATCCCGGGCGGTGCCGCGCAGAGGGTTCCGGTCTCCAGGGCTGTGCACCTCCCCGCCGAGCCCCCCTGTGACCCTGCACCCCCCGACGCAGGGAACATCCGGGTGCTGTGCCGCATGAAGCCAGTGACAGAGGCAGCCCAGCAGGAGGCGGAGGGGAGCCCAAGCGTCAGCGCTGAGCCCGGCAGCGACAGCAGCATCACCGTCCGTTACAAGGGCAAGGAGAGGACCTTCGAGCTGGACAGGGTCTTCCTGCCAGCAGCCACGCAGGAGGAGGTGACCTGCTGCCCGACCCCTCCCCTCTCTGCCCACCCAGGCACCCGGCTTGGCCGCCCCGCGGCCTCCACCCCAGGGCAGCCGCGACCGGAGGCCTGGGCACTGGGGACTCCCCAGCCCCAGCAGTCAGGCTCCAGGCCATGATGTGGTGCCACGGCTGGGCTGCCCCCAGGGGGAGACGAATTGAAGGACCATGCAGGGCTGGGCAGCAGCCTGAGCCTTCGCTCTCCCTTCCCCCCTTTGTACCCATGTCAGGGTTACTGCCCCCCTTGGCCCTGCCATTCCCATCTCTGCCTGGGCTGGGCCAAAGGGCACCCGCGGGTGCAGCACCTGCCCAGTGGTTTGGGCGGTTGTGTGGATGTGGGGAGGCTTGCCCAGACGCCGGCCTGGGCACTGCACTGCTTAGCAGCCCTTGGGAGCGAGGGAGGGCAGACCAGAACCTGTGCCCTACTCCAGCCTCACCTTCCTCCCAGCTGTGGTGCGACGGTGTGGGGCTGACGGCCCTGCTCCATGCTCAGGAGAGGTCTTGCCAGGGGAGCAGAACGTGGAGCGATCCGGAATGCCGAGGGGAGGGGAACGAAGCTGGAGCACGGTGCACTGGAGTCCTGGAACGCTGGTGCGGCTTGGGGGACTCCAGAACGCTCGCCAAGGGGAGGGCAGAGAGTTCCAGGATGCAGGGAGGCGCCCTGTTCTAGAGGAACCAGGGAAGTGAAACAGGCAGAGGGGAGAAAAGCATTCCAGAAAACGGAGCATGTCATACCTGTGTTGGTAGTGGGGGAGCAGTGGAGAAGAGAGGTTCCTCAACCCCTGGGCTGGAGGTGTTCTGGAACAGCAAGAGTCAGTGGCGTTCTAGATCACCACGCAGGCGAGGCAATTCTAGAGCAGGGGGTGGGGTGGAGCACTCAAGCATGGTCCGTGTCGGGCATTCTAGGACAGTGCACGGAGGTGCTGTAGTGTTGTAGGTTGGTGCCTGGCATTGTGTTCTAAAATGGCAAGGCAAGTTCTAGAATGACATAAGTTCTAGTGATCTAGGTGAGCATTTATAGGCCAGGTGTTCTCGAGAATTGTCTTGGCATATGGGGCTGGTCGAGGATGGTTTACAGAAGGTGATCAAACGTCACGGGGGTCACAGAGTTCTAGGCCAACAGAAACACGGCACATTCTTGATGGACGTGTGGAGTATTCGAGATTCAAAGTGCAGGGTGTGGTGGGGGTGACCACATCAGCTGTGGCATTCTGGCTCTGTGTTTCGGAGCAGTGTAAATGGATGGATGACAAAGTGTCCCAGAACGTCTTCCCCGAGTTGGGCATGGTGCTCCCAGTGCGTGTGCCGGGTGTTTCCGAGCAGCGTGAATTGGCTGTTCTAGAGTGGGGCGTATGGAGGTGTTCTGGAGCAGGGTGCGGGCTGACTGTTTAAGATCTGTGTATGTGTGTGTGTGTGTGCACGCGCGCGCGCAGACTGTTCCAAGAGCTGTGTGTGTTGTGACAGTTTGAAAGTGGGTTGTGTGGACTGTTCCGGAGCGGCACGTGGACAGACTGTTCTGGTACGCGTGGGCTGTTCTAGAGCAGTGTGTGGGCTAGCGGACCCAGAGTGGCGTGTTGTTCTGGAACGAGATGGGCCCGGCGGTTCTAGAGCAGGGTGCGGCATGCCTGTTCTGGAAGGGGGTGCCGGGGGTGCGTTCCAGAGCGGGCTGTGGGCGGCTGGTTCTGGAGCAGCGTGTGCTGTTCCAGAGCAATCTGCGGCTGGCCTGTTCTCGGCGTGTGTGTGTGTGCGGCTGTCCTCGAGCTGCGTGGCGTGTGTGCTATTCCAGAGGAGCGAGCGGATGTGCAGGGGGTGCTGTGCGCTGGGGCGATGTGTGGTGGCGCTCGGCGGGCTGGTGGGGCATGCAGGGGCGCACGGCAGCAGGGCAGCTCCAGGCACGGCCCCCCGCCAGGGCAGGCTCCTTAATTCCACACTGACCTTCCCACCTGGTGCTTTGTGACCCCTTAATCCCCAGGTGCCCTGCCAGGGATGGGACCCTGCAGCTCCTCCGGACTGCCACAGCCACGATTGCCAGGGCCACAGGTAACACAGGTAACCCGCCTCTGCCCCGTGGCTTCCCCTCTTCCAGCACCCACCAGCCTGCTCGGGGCACCCCTGCACTGTGCCCCTCCCCCACTGCCGCCCGTTCCCCCCCACGCAGACTGCAGCACCTGCACCCCTGGACGTGGGGTCCCTTGTCCCCGGTGACGCCCGTCTGCCTGCCTCCCGCTCAGGTCTTCCTGGAGATCGAGCCCCTGGTGCTGTCCTGTCTGGACGGTTACAACGTCTCTATCTTTGCCTACGGGCAGACCGGCTCGGGGAAGACGTACACCATGGAGGTAGGCGGCTGGGGCTGGGGAGGAGCTGGGACGGGGCAGGTAGACCGGTTGGGTTGGGTTGGATTAGCCTTGCAGGAAGTGATGAGCTCTGCAAACAGAGAGGAGGCACCCTGCCCCCGCCCCCACACCTGGCTGTGGGGTGGGGCAATGGAGAACCCCGCCCTGCACCCCCGGCCTAGAGCCCTCCAGGGGTGTGGGGACCCTGCTGCCTCCGGACAGTCTTCTGCTCGAGGGAGCTGGGATGTGTGGGACACGGGGGGTGTTGCCTGTGAGCTTGGAGCCACTTGGAAGCGTGGGGCTTGGGGCCTGGGGCCGGGGTCCCCGTGGGCAGTGACGCACCAGTACACGCACGCCCCTCCCGGCCCATGTGGGCGCTTGGGGGTGCATGAGCAGAACTCCCCAGAAGTGCCCTGGGGAGGGGCCGAGTCTGACCTGAGACCGTGGACCCCCTGGGCCTTCGGCAGGAGCTGGGGGTCTCGCTGTTGATGGGGTTCACTCCCCCCCCGCACTGAGGAGGCTCCCAGCTCTGTGCTGGGGTGGATGCCTGAGGCCCCGTCCCATGTCTGGCTCCAGGGTGTCCCCGGGGACCCTGGCATTAACGAGCGGGCGCTGCAGGCCCTGTACCGGGCGATGGAGGCCAGGGCGGGGCGGTGGCAGTACGTGGTGAGCCTCAGCATGGTGGAGATCTACAACGAGGTGATCCGGTAAGAGGGGCCCAGCCGCGTGCACCGCTAGGACCTCCCTCCGCTCCCGCCAAACCCTCCCCTCCGGCGCAGCCCCGACCGCAGCAGCTGCTGTGGCCAAGGGAGCCGTTCCGCGCCCAATGGCCGGGGGGCCCTGTGCTGGGCTGGAGGGCTGGGGGCGCAGCAGGGGAGCTCTCAGAACTGATTGCCAGGACCCGGCGCGCTCTAGGGGGTGCTGGTCCGCAGGGGGGCTCAGCACTGACCGAGTACCCGACGCAGCAGCGAGGGGCTCTCTGCTGCTGGAGGCACAGATTTCAGGTGAATGATAAAAGTAGGTCCTGGGGAGATCCCAGCCCAGCTGAAGCCAAGCTGCCTCTTTAGCTCTTCCAGTCCGTTTCAGCTGGAGCCAGGACTCCTCTTGACTTGTTCCAAGCTGCTGTTTGGGGTGGCTGTGCAGCTCCGCTCCAGAGGTGGCTGCCTTTCTGGGGAGAGCAAAGCACCTGGTATTGCCCAGCCCAAGGGCTGAGACTCCCCAGGGCCTTCTCCCTTCCCTACCAGCCCCGTCTGCAGCCTGGAGCTCATCTCCACCTGCCCACCTGGAGGGAGGGAGGGAGGGGCTGGGAGCAGCCAGGGTGCCAGCCTGAGGCCTTGTTCTCCCCGCCCTGCAGGGATCTGCTGGGGAAGGAGCCGCAGGAGAAGCTGGAAGTGAAGCTGCACCCTGACGGGAGCGGGCAGCTGCATGTGCCGGGCCTGACCAGCGTGGAGGCGCAGGGGCTGCGGGACATCCGAAAGGTACCGGGGGACGGGGCAAAGCCAGACCTATTCTGGGGCTCCCGAGGCAGCGTGGGGAGCGGGCAGGGTGGCTGGAGCTCGGGGGCAGAGCTGATGCTCTTTGATCAGGGAAACCTGCCCCAGGCGCTCCTGGGCCCATTTTTCTGCTCCTGGGTGCCCAGCTGCAGCCTGTGGCTGAGTGTTGGAGGGTGGGGCTGGGAGTCCCCCTCCCGCCGGTCCCTCCCGTGGCCTCACTCCCTCGGCCTGTGGGTTTGCCCAGATGCTCTTGCTGGGGAAGCGGAACCGGGCGACCTCCTGCACCAACATGAACGAGCGCAGCTCCCGGTCCCACGCCCTGCTCACCGTCACCTTCGCCGGCACCAATGGCAGCACCGGGACCAAGACCTCAGGTAGGCACTGCCGCTGCCCTGGCTCCCGCCTGGCCTCTGCCGCCCTCTGGCTGTGCCGCCCCTGTGGCCCAGCCGGCCGGAGCTGCTGGTGAGAGGCAGGAGGGGAGGAGGGAGGCTGGGCCTTGGGATGTGGGTGTGTTGCTCGCTCCTGGGTTGGGGCTGGGCCAGCGCTGGGGAGCCCCTGGTTCAGGATTGCAGCGGGTGGCTGAGGAGGGTCCTGAGGCTGTGTGCCTGGGGAGGCCGCCCCCAGGCGGGCACAGCAGGGGCAGAGATCCCGGGGAGGCTGCAGTCAGCTCAGACCAGGCGCCTGGCGGGCAATGCGGGGTTCTGCCTGAGGAGGTGTCCCGTGGCCCAGGACTGGCCCCGGTTCCGGTGCAGTGGGCGGCTGGGGCTCCTGGCTGCCCGCCGGCCTGTGCCGGGGGGTCTGTGCTGCAGTCCAGCCGGTCAGCTGGCTCCGGCCAAGGGCCAGACACAGGCCGTGCTCCGAACACCGGGGCACCCCCAAAGGGCTGGCTGGCAGCGGCCCCTGTTCTTCTGCCTGAAGCATCCCCATTCTGGGGGTGCTGAGCCAGGCCCCCTCTCGTGGCCAGGGGCCTCGCCAGTCTCTGCAGCCTGGGGGCCTAACAGCTGTGGAGCATCTGAAAGGTGGCCACAAGGAGGGGCTATGTGTGAGCAGGACGCGGCGCAACGAGCCTACACAAGGGGCCGTAGGTTGGGCTGAGGGAAGCTTCCCTGCTGGCCGGGTGGCTGAACACGGGATAAGTGGCCTGGGGAGGGTGTGGACTGTCCCTCCGAGCAGGTTAGCCACACCCCTCTGCGGTGGCCTGGATGGTGCTCGGTCCTGCCAGGAGGGCAGAGGACTGGACTCGGCCTCCCTCGCGAGGCGACTCCCGGTTCCGTGGTCTGGGACTAACCCACGGCCCCCAGGGCAGCCCCGGCCCCTCCGCGGCCCACGTGCCCGGCCCGGAACTGGCTTTCATGGCCTGTGGCACAAGCTCCGGAGTATCACTGCTGGGGCAAAACTGGGCTCCGGGCTGGGTGCAGGAACAGAGGGTCCCCGCGCCCCTCTCCCTGCGGGGTAGTGACGGCCAAGGCCGCGAGATGGCCGTGCTGGTTCTGGGGGTCACGGGCCAGCTGGAGGGGAGCGAGGGGTCTGCAGGGCGCTCCGTGACTGGGGCGGGAGCGCCCTGCCCGGCTCGCGTGCCCAGGTCTCGCTTCTCGGCCCCCCAGGGAAGCTGAACCTGGTGGACCTGGCGGGTTCGGAGCGAGTCTGGAAGTCGGGGGCGCAGGGCGAGAGGCTGAAGGAAGCCCAGAACATCAACAAGTCGCTGCTGGCCCTGGGGGAGGTGATCCAGGCACTCCGAGCCAAGCAGGGCCACGTGCCCTTCCGCAACTCCAAGCTCACCTACTTGCTGCAGGACTCCCTGGGCCAGGGCAGCAAGACTGTCATGCTGGTGCAGGTGGGTGGTGCTGGGCCGGCTGGTGCTCAGCGCTGCTTGGTCCCACCCCCCCCGCGCGCTCCTGCACCCAGGAATCCCCCCTTCGGTGGCCAAGAACGGGGCCCACCATCGCTGCTGTTTGCGTAGGGCCTACAGTATTTACCCAGAGGTGCTGCCTCGGCCGAGAAACAGACCTCCCAGCCCTGGGCAAGAGGCCGCCCGGCTGGGGTGAGTCCTGCTCAGCCAAACAGTGTGGCCCTGTCACTCCCTCCCATGCACCCCACTGGGGGTCAGCCCAGCCCTGTTGTCTGGTATTGCAGTGCGGGGGGGGGGGGGGGGGGGGGCGGCCCAGGCCCATTGTCTGGCATTGTAGTGCTGTGGGGGGGGCAGTCCAGCCCCATTGTCTGGTACTATAGTGCCGGGGGGGCAGCCCAGCCCCATTGTCTGGTATTGTAGTGTGGGGGGGGGGCGCGCCCAGGCCCATTGTCTGGTATTGTAGTGCTGGGGGGGCAGCCCAGGCCCATTGTCTGGTATTGCAGTGCAGGGGGGCAGCCCAGCCCCATTGTCTGATATTGCAGTGCGAGGGGGGTGGGGCGGCCCAGCCCCATTGTTTGGTATTGTAGTGCTGGGGGGGCAGCCCAGGCCCATTGTCTGGTATTGCAGTGCAAGGGGGGTGGGGCGGCCCAGCCCCATTGTCTGGTATTGTAGTGCTGGGGGGGCAGCCCAGCCCCATTGTCTGATATTGCAGTGCGAGGGGGGTGGGGCGGCCCAGCCCCATTGTCTGGTATTGTAGTGCTGGGGGGGCAGCCCAGGCCCATTGTCTGGTATTGCAGTGCAGGGGGGCAGCCCAGCCCCACTGTCTGGTATTGTAGTGCTGGGGGGCGCAGCCCAGGCCCATTGTCTGGTATTGTAGTGCGGTGGGGGGGCAGCCCAGCCCCATTGTCTGGTATTGTAGTGCTGGGGGGGGGGCAGCCCAGGCCCATTGTCTGGCATTGTAGTGCTGGGGGGGCAGCCCAGCCCCATTGTCTGGTACTGTGGTGCTGGGGGGGCAGCCCAGCCCCATTGTCTGGTACTGTGGTGTGGGGGGGCAGCCCCACCCCATTGTCTGGTATTGTAGTGCTGGGGGGGAGCCCAGCCCCATTGTCAGGTACTGTAGTGTCGGGGGGCAGAGCGCATGCCTGGCAGCTTTTCACAGAATCACACCGGTTGTCCAGGTGGGCCGCGGTAACTGGCTGACGTGCTGGGGCGGGGACACCGGGGGGCCGAGGCTGGGACGGCGGATTCCTTAACCTGGCCTGTCTCCCCAGATCTCGGTGCTGGAGAAGAACGCGGGGGAGACCATGTGCTCGCTGAAGTTCGCCCAGCGGGTCTGCAAGGTGGAGCTGGGCCCCGCCTCCCGCCGGATCGACTCCTGGGGCCCCAGCGAGCTCTGACCCAGCCCCGCGCCCCACGTGTAGGCACCAGAGCGGGCAGGTGCCAGGGCCGGGTAGGCAGGGGCTGGGAGGGAGCCGTCACATCCCACAGCCAGCGTACCCACGGGGGCGTCAGTTCTCCCCAGTGCAGTTTCCTCCTGCCATGGGTCACTCAGGCCAGGCCCGGGCCCACTGTGCCCAGCCTCTGCCCCCTTGCTTCTGAACCCTCCCGTGCCCGCCCTCCCACCTGCGTGCTACAGGCCAGCCCAGCCCCCGCCATGCCAGGTCTTGGCACCTGGCTCTCATGCCACCCTCCCAGCAGGATGAGGGCTCGGCCCAAGGGAGGGGGCATGTGTGGGGCAGAGACTCCCAGCTCTGCTGCTCTGGCTGCAGGGCTGGTTGGAGTTGTCCTGCTCCCCGGGGCAAACAGGGGACCAGCAGGCGTCCCCCCCCGCCACCCCCACAATCGCTGAGCAGCTGCTGCCTTGGGCAATCATGCATGCTCTGCTGCACACGCATGGCTGAATGACCACGGGCGCCTAAATCCTCTGGCCACCCATGGGGTGGGGGTGGGGATCATGGAAGACTTGTCACCCCCCGGCCCAGCTCCTACAGAGGTGCACAGACGCCCCAGCTCTGGGCGAGAAACAGTGCAACAGCCTGGAGCCGGGCACCTTGTGCCTGTGCTACAGCCCCCCACAAACGCCCCCTGGCAGCCAGCGCTCCTGCTCCCGCCCCTGCTGGGGGAGCACCCCCCCCGTCCTCCCGGCTCTCCTGCCATGGCAGTCACTGGGGGGCCCCCAGGCTGCATTTGTACTCCTTGAGGGGTCAATAAAGAGGAACCTTTGCAACCCAACCTGCTGTCACAGCTGCTTAGCCCTGAGACACCCCTGCCCTGTCCCCCCACCCGTGGGACGCCCCTCCCGCCCCCTCAGCCGGGGGGTGTCAGTTGCCCCCTGCCTCACAGGAGCACTGCCCCAGGGATCCCCACAGCGAGTCGCTGCACCTCCGGCGGGCAGGGCCTGGCTGGTGCCTGGCAGAGGGGTTGGGTGGTGTATTTCGGGCCCTGGGCAGGGCAGGCTCGGGGCGCTGGGCTAATGGGGGACAATCAGTATAGCAGGGAGCAGTGATAGGGCAGCGCCATGAGCCACACAGCCAAGTCTCCATCCCTTTATTCACAGCTGCACACGACAGGCGTACCCCCACCCCCAGGCAGGCCTGGCCTCGACTCCCCCCAGGAGACTCCCCACTGTTCCCCAGATGGGGCTCTGGGCTCTACTCCCCTGGGAGGCCCCCGGGCTCCAGGCCCTGCCAGCTCCAGCAGGCTGAGCCCTGTGGCCAGGCCTTGGTGGTGCCGTTCTGAGGCAGGGCCCGGCTGGAGCTGCCCTTCCGGTGCCCAGCCGCGTGGGGCTGCCCCACGCCCCTCAGAGCGGCCCGTGCGGTGATGGCACCAGCTGCTGGGTGTGCCACGGCCAAGGTGCAACGGATGGGACGTGGCTGGCCTTGCCGGGTGGGAGGACCGGGCTGCCCAGGCCCATGGGGACCCCCAGTACAGGGGGCAAGGTCTGGAGGTCCCAGCGCACCGGGCTGAGGTAGGCCAGGGGGCAGCAGCTGAGGTAGGGCAGCCCTGGCATGGGGGGGAAGGCAAAGCAAGCAGGGAGGGGAGGGGGCAGCCCCGGGGTGTAGGAGGGGAGGGGCTGGTACACGGGGGACACAGAGGGGGTGCGGCACGCAGAGCCCTCTGAGTCGGGCCTGCTGCTCTGGGGTGGGGGGTGCAGCCGGCAGGGCTTGGCTGGCCCTGGGGAGCTGCCTGGGCTGTCCTCAGCCCCGTGCCGCACGGAGCCAGTCCTTGGGGTGCCGGGGACCCCCTGCTGCTCGGGCAAGTCCTCCGAGTGCAGGTTCTGCAGCAGGGCCTGGATGGAAAAGGCGTCCGGCCGTGGCCTGGCCCGGGGGCCCCGAGTCATTGGGTGGGCCCCAGGGGTGGGAGCTCTGGTGTCCGCGCTGGCCGCAGGCTGCGCCTGCCAGGCGCCCCCCCCGTAGGGCTGCCCGTGCAGGACGAAGGGGGCCAGGTCGCTGGCGAAGGAGGCGGCCGCCTGGCGGGAGAGGGCCGTGTTCTGCAGCTTCAGCGCCTCGCGGGGGATGCGGCTCACGTCCACCGTCCAGAAGTTGCCCTTGGCCTTGGCCTTGGCGGGGTCCTTCAGCACCTGCCGGGGGGGCGAGAGGTTCAGCCAGGGGGTGGGAGGATTCTCCAGGGTCGGAGCTCCCCAAAGGCCCCACACTACGGCCAAGCTGCCCCCAGCTCCTTCCACCCCATCCCTGTGCCAACAGCCGGCCCCTCACCCCACTGCCAGCCTGCCCCCCATAAGCCATCACCCCACCCCTACATCCTGTTAACCCCACACCTCTCCAGCCTGCCCCCAGTACCCCACCCTGCCAGTACCCCACCCCATCACCCCCATCCTTGCCACAAGCTGCCCCCCATGTCCTGTCATCCCCCTCCAGCCTGCTCTGCTGCCTCTCAGCCCGGCCCCACGGGCGCACCTTGGAGAAGCAGCTGTTGGAGGAGAGGTTGTGGCGGATGGAGTCCTTCCAGCCCTGGTAGCCCTCCGAGAAGAAGGGGAAGAGGGAGCCGATCTCCTCAATGATCTGCAAGTGGCAGAAGAAAAGGGCGGTGAGAGCCCCTGGCCGGGCGGAGCAGACCCCAGGGCACCTCCCGGCCCACCCAGGGACCCCAACCCTGCCTCTCCAGGCATCAGTGACCGCCCCCTGCACCCACAGACCCCACCTGCTCCCCCCCACCCCCAAAGCCCTCCCGCCTCGAGCCACAGACCCCCCCACCCCAAACCACCTCTCTCCTGAGTCAATGACTCCCCCTTACACCTTCCCCCATCTCCAACACACCCCCGGGACCCCTCCAAGCATTGACCCCCCCACCCAATGCCCAGCCACCACAGGGACCCCAATCCCACCCCTCCTTGCACCAGTGACTGCCCTATGCAGCTTCTCCAACCAAGGACCCCCCCCAACCACTGACCCCCCATTCTTACCGTTACTGACTGCACCCCCTCCCTCACCCCAATCCCGGGGACCATCTCCTCAGTCCCCCCCCGAACAGTGACTCACCCCCGCCCCACCTCCCCTCGGGTCCCAGCCACCCCCACCCTGAGCTACTGACAGTGCTACATCTGTGCCCCCAAACCACTGACCCCCACCCCACCTCACCTCCCCCACCCTGTGCCAGTGACCCCCAAACCACTGACCCCCACCTCTGCCTGCAATGTCCCCGCCTTCCCCACACCACTTACCCCCACCTCCCCCATCCCATTGACCCCCACCTCCGCCCACATCCCCGCCTTCCCCACACCATTACCCCCACAATGGCCCCACCTTCCCCACCCCACTGACCCCCGCAATCCCCCACTGACGCCTGCCTTACACCCAATGACCCCCCACCCTCACCTAGCGACCCCACTTCCCCCCGAAACCTGCACTGCGACCCCCTCCGCACCTCTGTACCAGTGACCCCCAACCCGGGCCGCCTCCCCCTTCCCCCAGCCCGAGCCAGCGCCCCGCGCAGCCCGGCCCGCTGGGCTCCCCACCGCAGGGCCCCGATCCGGGCCGGCCCGGCCGGCGCGTACCTGGGCCAGCTTGAGGCGGCGGCCGGGCGCGGCCTGGATGACCAGGGCGATCATGGCCAGGTAGGTGTAGGGCGGCTTGCGGTGCCGCCGGTACTTCCTCCTCCGCGGCCGCGGCGGCTCCGGCTCGGGGTCCGGCTCCGGCTCGGGCGCAGCGCGCTGGCGCGGCCGCTCCATGGCGCGGGGGGCGAGCGCTGCTCCGGGCCGGGCCGGGGGGCGCCGCTGGGGGCGGCAGGTGGGCGCATTAGGGGCCCTGGACGGCCAGCGCCGCCTTTGTCATGCTGATGGGCGGCGCCCCCTGGAGCCAGCCGGGCTGGGGCGCGCCCGGGGCCGGGGCTGGGCGGCTCCTGGCGGGAGGCCCCGGGCGGCTGGAGGTGAGAATGGGCGAGGTGTGGCCGACCCGACCCGGCCCGCCCCCACCTCGCCATGGGGCCTGGCAGCGCTGGGGCCAGAGCCCTCCCTGGCGGCTGCAGGCCGAAGCCACCTGCCCCCTGGCTCTGGGGTGAGCCCCCAGCGGGGGGCTGCTTCTCGGACAGGGCCCTGGGCCCGCGCCCATGCGTGGAGGGTCCGGCTGGCCCAGGGCTCAGCCCGGGGAACTTGGGGCACTGGCCGGGGAGGATCCCACCGCTGGGCCGCACCGCGCAGGCCGCTGTGGTTTGCAGCCCACCTGGCCGGCTGTCCGCCCCGCCAAGCGCGGAGATGCCACGACCCGCCGGTCAACCTGTCCCAGCGCTTACCCGCCTGGACAGGTCCAACCCAAACCTCCCCTGCCACCGCCCCCCAGACAGGCAAAGGCCTGGCCGTCCTCCTTGCTAGGGTTGCTGGACGTCCAATCTGCGGGACTGTCCTTAGTTTCCCTGACAAGTCCCATGTCCTGCATTGAGGCAAAAATGGCCCCCGGGAGGACCTCGGCAGCCCCCATTTTTGCCTCAATGCAGGACGTGAGACTTGTGAAAATTCCCTGGCCAGTGTCCGAGCGGCTGAGGTTGCCGGTGTCCCACATAAAATCTGCCCCCCTGTGCCCGGTGGCTGCCGTGGAGGCGCCAAATGCTGTCCTGTCCCGTCAGGGCTTAAGAACATAAGAACGGCCATACTGGGTCAGACCAAAGGTCCATCGAGCCCAGCATCCCATCTGCCGACGGTGGCCAATGCCAGGTGCCCCAGAGAAGGAGAACAGAAGACAATGATCAAGTGATTTATCTCCTGCCATCCATCTCCTGCCCTTGTTCTGAAGGCTAGGGCACCATACTTTATCCCTGGCTAATAGCCATTTATGGACCTAACCTGCAAAAATTTATCAAGCTCTTTTTTAAACCCTAATAGAGTCCTGGCCTTCACAGCCTCCTCGGGCAAGGAGTTCCACAGGTTGACTGTGCGCTGTGTGAAGAAAAATTTCCTTTTATTAGTTTTGAACCTACTTCCCATCAATTTCATCTTCAGCAGTCCAAACAAACCCATGTGGTCAGTCTGCCCTCCCAGGTCCGGGTCCTACACCCTTCAGCAGTGGCCTTGCTCTTCTCTGGCCTTCCCCCACCTTGTGCACCGGAGGTGGCGCCCAGAGCTGGGCGCAACACGCCAGCAGGGCCTGCTCGCCCAGCTCTGGCTCACAGAGCTCCTGCTGCTACCGGCCAGGCTGGCGGCTGCTTTGAGTTGTTTTGCAAGTGTATTGACTTCTTTTGATTCCCCCTGCCCCACCACCCCTGCCTCTCCGCAGCGCTCCTTCCTAGGCTGCCTCTTCCCATCACGGGGGTGCAGCCCCCGGGCCTTCCCCAGTGTGCTGTGCGTTTGTCCTTGTTGAACTTCATCCGTTGCAGCAGAAGCACCACGACCCCCAGGCGGCCAGGCCTGGGGGGCCTCTGGCTGGCATCTCTAGCTGCTCACAGGCATGGCCTGGCAATCCCAAAAGCAGCTGAGCCCTGCGGCCTGGGGTACCTCTGTGCCCCCCAGGGCAGAGAGGCGAGCTGAGGCCGGGAGGAGGAAGAGGCACCTGTCGAGTGGGGTGGGGACACTGGACTCTGAAGTTAGCACTAACCACTGGGCCACCTGCCCTCCCAGGCCCTGGCCGAGGGGAAGCCCCCTCCCTGAGAGGGACCCCCAGGAGCCATTTCTACCCCTGGGGATCCCAGCCCAGCCTGTTCCTGGCTGCTGCAAGTGCCGGGCCCGGGAGCATGCAGGACGCGGGAGCTGCCGGCTCGGCTTTCCGGCTGCCACAGGGCACTGACTGGCAGCAGGGCCTAACCCCCCCAGCTTCCCCCCGACGGCTGCAGGCCCAGGCAGGGAATGCGGGTCTGGGCAATGCAGGGTGTTTCTTGCCCTCCTGTCCGTCGCCACAGGCCCGGCCACACCGCGCTGGGTCAGGACTGGAGGGTGTGTCGCCCGCAGCGTCTGTGCTGGGCCCTTGCATCTGGGGGAGCCCCTGGGCTGGCTGGACTGTAACCCAGGGAGGGGGCTGGCCCTTTGGCAGGCCTGCCCAAGGGGGCACAGCCCTGTCCCTTGGAGCCCTGCCAGCTCCCACCCCCAGATGCTGCCCGCGGAGGTGCTAGGCTGTGAGCCATGGAGACCTGCAGAAGCCTGGAGCTGCCCCTGCCCCCCTGCCCCCCACCATGGGTCAGGTGCTGGGGCCGGCCACCGGCCCTGCTCTCAGGCAGGGCCTGGGCAGAGCCAGGGCTGGGATCTGGGGCGATCTGCCCCACAGCTGGTGTGAAGTGCCCCATTCACAGGGCAGAGCTGCCATCTCAGGTGCACCCCCCCCTTCCAGGCACAGCTGTCGCTGGGGGGCCAGGCAGCTCCAGAGGGATGGGCCCCCCAAGATCCCCGGTGGGAGCAATGGGGGGTTTGGGGGGCTCCCCTTTCACACGAGCCAAGGCGGAGCCCTCCCGGGGTCAGCAGCTGGCCTGGCTCATTCCAGGCGGTGCTGGGCCCCGACGGACGCCCTGGCGTGATGGGTTAGTGTCTCCCCTTGGGTTCCGAGGCGGGGAAGGGAGGGGACACAGCTCCCTGCCCCCCACACTCTCCGCACCCCGAGAAGCAGGCGCCCAGCTGTGCGTTGGAGGTGGGAAGCAGAAGGATCCTTCCCTCCTGGCGCACCCGTGCCAGTCTGGACGTCACGCCAGGCCCTCGCCAGCTGTTCCGCTGGGTGGCTGGAGCCTCCCCAGGAGACGGAGGGGCCAGGCAGGGTGCAGGGACGCTCACCCCCATTCCCCCCACCCCCTCCCCTTGCCTTTGGGCCTTTCCAAGTGGCAAAGCCCAGCAGGGCCCTCCCCCTGCTGCCACCAGGGCCCTGGCACCGCCCCCCGCCCCGGGGCCTGGTTCCCGCTCCCCTGCAGTTCCCCTGCCCCAGAGCCGGGGTGCCAGCCCCTTTGTCAGGCAATCCGTGGAAGGTTATGCAAATTGCCTGCACTAATGGGGCGTTAGCCGCCCCTCTGGTGCTGCCAGGCACCAGCCCGGAGGTCACAGGGAGGCTACAAGTCACACTAGGCTGGGGCAGCAGCTGTGGGGTGGGAGTGAGGGGCACTGGCAGATGGGGGGGTGCCCCAAGGCCTGTGATAGCAGGAGTGCTGTGGTTGGGATGGAGGGGCAGGAATGGGGGGCACTGGCAGAGCTGGGGAACCCAGGGGGTGGGGGGGGCTGTGGGGCACTGGCAGAGCTGGGGAGCCCAGGGCTGGGCTGTGGGGGGCTGTGGGGCACTGGCAGAGCTGGGGGAGCCCGGGGATGAGCTGTGGGGGGCTGGCAGAGCTGGGGAGCCCGGGGAATGAGCTGTTGGGGGCTGTGGGGGGCTGGCAGAGCTGGGGGAGCCCGGGGATGAGCTGTGGAGGGCTGTGGGGGGCTGGCAGAGCTGGGGAGCCCAGGAATGGGCTGTGGGGGGCTGTGGGGCACTGGTAGAGCTGGGGGACCCCAGGGCTGAGGAACTGGGGAGTTGTGGTTAGGACTCAGGGGCAGAGGCCCTCCTGTACCAAAGGCCATGGAAGCTGCTCCGGAGCAGCCAGCCCCAGCGCATGGTGCCCCGAGTCCCCCAGCTCCACTGGCTCCTCTGCCTGAGGGCAGCCATCAGCTGCCTTGATGGGCCTCTCCACGCAGCCCGCCATGTGGATCCGGAGCTGAGCGGCTGCTGATTGCAGAGTCTGGCTGCTTGGCAGGGCCTCCCCGGGGTTGGCCCAGAGCTGGGGGGTCCAGGGCTGCCGCCTCACCCGCCCCATGGCTAAAGCAGGGCTGAGATTCCCCCAGTGCTGCCGCTGCTCAGGCTGGGGCCTGCCCCAGCACCAGCTTGGCCCCCAGGTGCGCAAGCCCGGCAGAGACAGTGGCCGTTACCCGTCAGAGCAGGGCTCAGGGCTCCCCAGCCTGGCCTGGGGGCAGCGAGGTGCAGGGTGGGGGGCCGGTGAGCCCCTAACCTTTTCCATCCAGCTGTGGATTTTTCTAAGTGCAGAATAAATTTTATGCGTGCCAAGGTGTGTGGCTGTGCACCACCCAAAGGAACAAACCTGGCCTGGGGCGCCCTGCTCCTCAGCTGGGGTGGGTGGGGGGCACGCTGGAAGCTCAGCCCCCCAGGACATGGGGCAGTGTGTGCCAAGCTGCTGGGTGCTGATGGCAGAGGGTGCCTGGGCTGGGTGGGGTGCCATGGAAGGGAGGGGCAGCCATGTTGGGCCCTCCCCTTTGCCCCCTGTTTGGAGGGAATGGGGCAGAGGAGCTGAGGGGGCCTGGCAGCCCCCAGAGCGCAGTGCCCCACCCAGGGAGGGCAGCCTGTGGGCGGGGGGGGGGTAGGGCGGTGCCTCCTTGCCAACAGCCCTCTCTGCCGAGTGAGGGGCAGCTCGGCACAGGATGTGGGGGTCCCTGATACGCCCCCAGCCCCAGAGCACCCCCCCCCCGGTAAGCCGCATGCTGGGGGGTGTAGAGCCCTCCAGCTGCCCCTATGCGCCCGGCCCCTGCCCCACCCAGGCTGCCCACAGGCTCTGGCAGCTCAGGAAGGATGAAGTCGGGGGGGGGAACACACCCCAATGCCCCCCAGCTCCACCCCAGCCGGCAGCTCACATGGGGCTGTGTCTGCCCCCCTGGCTTGGACCCGGCCACATGGGGGAGGCTCAGGCTGGGGCAGAACCCTTGGCCTGGGGGGGTGGCACAGCGCTCCCTGCCGGCGGCCAGGCTCAGAGCCCAGCGTGGGGCCAGCCCAGGGGACAGCACACAGCCCCTGGGGCCCAAACCTTGTGCACCCCAGGCCAGCTTTGTCTGTGCTGAGCGGGGGCTGGGGGCGCAACCCGGCTGCACTGGCAAGTCCCTGCGCCGCAAAGTAAGTAAGTAAGTGTGTGGCGGGGGGCTGGCCTCACACTTCAGCCGATTAGCTGGTGCCAGTCTAGGGCACAGGCCCCCGGCTGGTGGCGGGGGCGGCAGTGCCAGCAGAGGTTGGGGAGGGGAGAGCAGAGGGATGGAGTAAGTGGGGGGGCTGTAGGCGGGGGAGGGGAGAGCAGAGGGATGGAGTAAGTGGGGGGGCTGTAGGCGGGGGAGGGGAGAGCAGAGGGATGGAGTAAGTGGGGGGGCTGTAGGCGGGGGAGGGGAGAGCAGAAGGCTGGAGTAAGTGGGGGGTTGCAGGTGGGGGAGGGGAGAGCAGAGGGCTGGAGTAAGTGGGGGGCTGCAGGTGGGGGAGGGGAGAGCAGAGGGCTGGAGTAAGTGGGGGGGGGCTGCAGGCGGGGGAGGGGAAGGTGGCAGCAGCGCCATGTGGCCCCTGGGGTGAGCACCACAACGGGTGCAGATCAGCAGCCGCCCCTGTGGGCGAAGCTCCCGCCTGGCTGGGGCCAGCAGACTGGCGGGGGGACGGGCAGAGGCGGGGGGGTCCCGGCAGACTGGCGCGGGGGGTGGGGGCCGGGGCGGGTGGGTCCCAGCAGGCGGGCGGGCAGAGGCGGGGGGGGGGCAGGGGCGGGGGGGGGTCCCGGCAGATGGGGGGGGGGGTCGGGCAGAGGCAGGCGGGGGGGCAGGGGCGGGGGGGGTCCCGGCAGATGGGGGGGGGGGTCGGGCAGAGGCAGGCGGGGGTGAGGGGCGCAGGGGCTGGGGGGGGGTCGGGCAGAGGCAGGCGGGGGTGAGGGGCGCAGGGGCGCCCGCCCGAGCTGGAGTGGAGTTTCGGGGTGTCTGTGGGCGGCAGCCGCGGGGAGCCGAGGCGGCTCGGGCCGGCCCAGGCATCGCTGCATCCACCCGCTGGGGTGGGGCCGGCAGCGGCTTAGGGCGGCGCCCGCCCAGCTGGATCCCCGCCTGCCGCCCCGGGGCCTGGTGGCTCCTCCCCTGGGGCGCGGGCGGGCGGCGGCCGCAGATCGCCTGGGGCCGTGGGTGGGGCTTGCGAGGGAGCCTGAGGGTGCGGGAGAGGCTCCTGTGTGGCCTTCAGCCGCTGAGCCACCCCCGCCACACACACACACACACACACACACACACACACACAAGTACCTACACACACAGGATGTGTATATACACACAGAGACCTACACACACACAGACCTACACACGCAGTATGTGTATATACACACACACACACACACAGACCTACACACAGTATGTGTATATACACACACACACACACACAGACCTACACACACAGTATGTGTATATACACACACACAGAGACCTACACACGCAGTATGTATATACACACACACACACACACACACAGACCTACACACGCAGTATGTGTATATACACACACACACACACACACCTACACACGTAGTATGTATACACACACACACACAGAGCTCAACGCCCCTTCCCTAGTTCAGCGATGTTGGGGTGAATGACCACTGGGCGGTGGGACGCTCCCCACACAGCACTGGGGGGGGGTGAGGGGGGCACTGTGCTGCCTTGTGGGGGTTTCACCCCGATGGACACAGAGCTCCAGGCTCGCTCTGGCTCAGGCCTGGGCCGTGGGACGTGTGCCCCCATCTCGCCAATAACTCGAGGCCAGCAGAGTCCAGGGGCCTCGTGCCCTCCTGGCTCGTATTTAACCAACCAACCCCCCCCTGCTCGCACCGTGAGCTGTAACCAGCAGCCATGGCTGCGGGCAGCCTGGAACCCTCCTCTTGTTGTGAGCAAGACATGAGATGGTGTCCTTCCGCTCTACTCTGCGCTGGTTAGGCCTCAGCTGGAGTATTGTGTCCAGTTCTGGGCACCGCAGTGGAAGAAAGATGTGGAGAAATTAGAGAGGGTCCAGAAAAGAGCGACAAGAATGATTAAAGGTCTAGAGAACGTGACCTATGAAGAAAGGCTGAAAGAATTGGGCTTGTTGAGTTTGGAAAAGAGAAGATTGAGGGGGACACGATAGCGGTTTTCAGGTATCTAAAAGGGTGTCATAAGGAGGAGGGAGAAAACTTGTTCTTTTTGGCCTCTGAGGATAGAACAAGAGGCAATGGACTTAAACTGCAGCAAGGGAGGTTTAGGTTGGACATTAGGAAAAAGTTCCTACTGTCAGGGTGGTCAAACAGTGGAATAAATTGCCAAGGGAGGTTGTGGGATCTCCGTCGCTGGAGATATTTCAGAACAGGTTAGATAGATGTCTATCGGGGATGGTTTAGACAATACTTGGTCCTGCCATTGGGGCAGGGGGCTGGACTCAATGACCTCTCAAGGTCCCTTCCAGTCCTAGTGTTCTCTGAGTCTCTCCCTGTTAACTCTGAAACCTAGTGATGGCAGTCTGAAGGGGGCGGCTGCCTTGTAGGACAGGATGCTGGTGTGCCACATGACGCTTGCTGCGCTCACGGCCTTGTGTTATAACTGGTGGTGCTCCACATTGTTCTAGGGTGTCCCGGGAGCAGGTGCCAGCCTCCAGCCATAGGGATGGGTGCTCAGAGCTGTGGCGGGGGCACGAGCTGAGACTTGAGCGTGAGGATCACCCTGGGACTTCTCAACGGTAATGTCAATTACTGTGATGCAGCCAAACCACCTCCCCGCCTCCCTCTCGCTTGCTTGCTGCGCCCCTTGCTCTGACCGCCCCTGCCAAGGTCAGCATAAGCCTGTGACACTGAGACCCCACCCTGAGGGCTCCGCACAGACCTGCAGCCGATTCACCAGGGTTAGGACTTTATTACTGACGTGCAGCCGGACACAATGTGCAGGCCCAGGCCTAAGCAACAAAACCTTGCAGGAGCTTAGTCGGAGGAGCCCGAGGGGTCAGACAGCTGGATCTCGGTGGCCTGGGAGGAGACAGGCGCTTTCAGAGCCAGGCGGCCCCCCATGAGGTAGTAAGTGTGCCTGGGCTGGTGGGCAGCTCCAGTTCCGAGCACTCCTGGCAGACCTGGCCCCTGCCATGTCTTCGGTAGGCTGGGGAGCCCCGGGGCAGATGCTGTGGCTGCAAGTCCCCTAACAGAAGCGGTTGAGTTCCGGGGCCTGCCTGTGCCCTCTGCAGCAGTCGGCCCCAGGCCTGGGGGAAGCAGCCGCCCGCCCGCCCTTCCAGCGGTGGGGCAGTCTTTGCCGTTGAATTGAACTGACCGGAGCCCAGCGCGGCCGGGGAGGGGATGGGAGGACCCGATCTGCCTCTTCTCTCCCACCCGCCACGTGAAGCAGCTGGGCCACATCCCCCGGCATCACCGCTTCCACGGCCAGAAGGGACCACTGTGATCCCCTGAGCCGGGCGCCGTGGCCAGCCCCTGCCCCGGATCAGTTCCCCTTCAGCAGCCTGCCAGCCTTGATTTCGCGCTGCCTGCGCTGGCAAACCTCTGACCATTGGCAGCGCTGCCCGGTGGTTAGTTACCAGCCTGAGAGGAGAGCAGGGCATCGTCTGGCTCCCTTGCCACCTCCACCCAGGCTGCCTTTGAGCACTGCAGCGTATTCAGCAACACTCTGTGGCAAGCCATTCCCCATGGGGTTTCCCCTCCAGGGGTTCAGCAGCTGGACGGCCCGGTGGTTAGGGCCCTGCCCGGGGCTTTGGGGACCTGCTTGGGTCACTGTTCTACCAGTGGCTTAGCCGCTTCGTGCCTCAGTTTCCCACCTATCCACTGAGGCAAACAGGTTCGCCCCTCCTTGCAGCGAGGGGGCTCCCAGTCACCCTCGAAGCTGTTACGGCCATGCGCAGACTGACCTCTTATTTGGCCTGGGGATGAGGGGTTTGGGGTCCAGGCGCCCCCCGGTCCTCTCGCACTGCAGCAGGTGATGGGCCCAGGAGTGTGTGGCTGTGCCAGTCCGGAGCCCTTGTGTGGGGCTTCCTGGGCAGCCGGCGGGTGGAGGAACCAGGCTCCGACGGGCCCAGCAGAGGCATCCAAGGCAGCTCAGCACACTCCTGCTGCGGTTCAGGCTTTGTATTTGCCGTGTGTGGCTCCTCGGCCCGGGTGTGAATGCAGAGACAAGGGGCAGCCCGGCAGCAGCTGGTAGAGGGTGAAAGGAGGGGAGACCAGCCCTGTCTAACCAGCTCGGTGCCCCTTCAAAGCGGTTCCAAGTCCGGCTGGTATCCGGAGCCCTGGGGGGTGCAGATTTCTGTGGCGTTGGCCGTGGCACCACATGGCATTTGATTAAAACACGAGAAAATCCGTGGGAGAGACACAAACCTTCACACTCCAGGAGCCCCTCAACTGCAGGAGCCTGGGGGAGGGCACCTGCTTGCAGACAGGGCCTGGCGGGGGACACAGGGCCCTGCCGGAGCTGTTCTCAGGCTGGTCCCAGGAGCAGCGTGGCCCTGTGTGTTCACCCCAGGAGCAGCTGTCAGCCGGATACCTCAGCAGCCCGTCCTGCCAGGGGAAAAGGGGGGCAGAGACTCCTGTCCGAGCTGCAGAGGCCCAGTGGCAGCAGGCCAGGTAGGTAAGTAAAGGCAGGAGAGGCAGCCAGTGGCACATGCGTTTTCCTCCCGCAGGGCGCCAGGGATAGTCCGTCAGCTTGCCACATGGCAGGCTGGGCTCTGTAGTCCCCACCGACACAACTCTGCGGGTCCCCATAGGCCTGGCTTCGAGGAGCGCCCCAGGGCTGGGCTGTGCATGCAGGTGCCCAAAGAGATGGGCAGCCCCGGCCCGTCACAGGCTGTCGTAGCGGGTCAGCGCCAGGCTGCCAGGCACAGGGCCCGGGCCGTACAGCACCGGGTGCACGTCTCCGGGGTGGCTCACCCACACGTCATACACACTCTTATTGGGTGGCATGCCTGGCACCGTGTGGTCCAGGTCCAGGGAGAGGCTGGGGAGCTGTGGGCCCTGCTGCCGGGGGACCCCCGAGGGGCCCGGCCTCAGGTCCCAGTAGCTGGAGTAGGGCAGGCCCGGAACGGCGGGGAGGGCAAAGAAGGGGGGGCCGCTGGGGGGGGCCACAACATTGGGGGCCACGCACTTGGTGTAGGAAGTGGGGAGCTGCTCCCAGCATGGCCGGGGAAGCAGCGTGGGCGAGGGGGACAGGGGGCAGCCCTCGGAGTCCGAGCTGGACCCGCCATACTCACGGGGGGGCAGCAGCCGGGCGCGCTTGGCTGGGGCGCGGGGGCCTCGCGCCTGCTCTGCCCGCGGGCCGCTGGGGTCCCGCTCGTCGGAGGAGACGGAGCCAAGGGTGGAGAGGCTGCTGGAGGAGGAGGAGAAGGGCCGCGGTGCAGCCAGAGCGCAGGGGGGCCGCCAGGGCAGCACGGGGGGCCCGGAGGAGACGCGGACGATGGGGACCGGCCCCCACAGGTTGATGCTGATGGGAAGCGACTCCCCGGCCAGCTGGCTGGGAATGGGCTGCGCGGCCTCCCTGGGCTTCCCAGACAGCCCCACCTCCTGGAAGTCGCTCAGGAGTGAGTGGATGGTGAAGGAGCTGCCTGGCTGGGCCCCCTCGCAGGGTGTGGGGCCGCTCTCCTCCTGGTCAGAGCTGGCGCCCGGCAGCTGGCGCGGTGCCCCCTGGCAGCCATAGGGCCAGCCATGCAGGACGAAGGGGGCCAGGTCACTGGCGAAGGAGGCAGCCGCCTGGCGGGAGAGGGCCGTGTTCTGCAGCTTCAGCGCCTCGCGGGGGATGCGGCTCACGTCCACCGTCCAGAAGTTGCCCTTCGCCTTGGGCTTCTCAGGGTCTTTCAGCAGCTGCCGGGAGGGCGAGAGGTTCAGCCGGGGGCTACCCTGCCCCAGATGGAGCCCCCTGAGCATGGGGATGCCCCAAACCCGACCCCCAGCCTCCCTGTGTGTCCAGCCTGGTCAATTCACCCTCAGAGCCCAGCACCCCCATGCCAAACCTTAGCCCTGGGCTCTCCCTGCAGCCTGATGGTCGATCACACCCCCCCAAGCTGACTCCTTCCTCCCCTAGACCCCCCTTGCCCTCCCCCTACTCTGGGACCCACGGGGCTCCCACTCGTTCATTTTTCCAGGCACGGGAGGGATTACATTTTGTGATACGCGCCGAGGCCTGTGCGGCTGCGCACCGCCAGTGGGAACACACGGTGCCAGCTGGGGGCGCTGTGCCGATCAGCTGGACCCAGTCCCCAGCACATCATCTCTCCAGAGCCCCCCGCCCCCCCGAAGCTGTCATCTCCCCCCACCCCCAGCCAGACCCCCCCACCCCACGGGCGCACCTTGGAGAAGCAGCTGTTGGAGGAGAGGTTGTGGCGGATGGAGTCCTTCCAGCCCTGGTAGCCCTCCGAGAAGAAGGGGAAGAGGGAGCCGATCTCCTCAATGATCTGCAAGTGGGAGAAGAAAAGGGCGGTGAGAGCCCCTGGCCGGGCCCTGAGGGTTTGCTCCATTCAATGCCCCAGGCTGCCCTAGCCCGACCGCTGGCGTTGATGCCACCTTGCCAGGCCCTGTAGCTGGTGGGACACGGGCTGCGAAGGGGGAGCCAGGCGAGCACCTCTGACTGCGGTGGCACAAACCGGGGCACACGCCTCTGCCCACCTTGCGCACAACCCACCAGCAGGGCCCATCGCGACCGGCCAGCCTGAGCCACCCCGGCCGGCGAGCCGCCCCCCTGTCATCCCCAGGGCAAAGCTGTTAGACGCAGCCCAGCCGGCTTTCAAACGGCCCCTGCTGGAGACCCCGTCATGCCTGGTGCTGCGTTCCTGGGCTAGTCCCCCTCCCTGCTAAGACCTTACACCTCACTTCCCCTCTGGGGTGTCCAGCAGTGGCTTGTGAGACCTCCCCCTGCCAGACTGCAGAGCTCCTGGCTGCATACCTGCTCCCTGGGCAGCTGCGGGAACCAACTTTCCCTTTCATCGGCTCTTTGGGAAGCGACATAAAGGGACGGATCCCTCCCAGGCTGGTTTTCTCACCCTGCAGGTCTTTCTCAGAGCTCCTCTCTGACTCCTCCCGGGCCTTCTGCCATTATGATCACCTGGACCCAGGAGCCCAGCTGCCCTTATGCCAGCGCCCCTCAGAGAGGGAAATAACCTTCTTGCTTCCACTCACGGTTTCCCTGTTGCGTGTCCGAGGATCGCATTAGTGCTTCCAGCCACACTGTTGCATCAAGAGCTCAGATTTAGCTAATTATCCACAACCCCCAAACACTGGTCCCTCTACTTTTTCCACCCATGGGTGGAATGCATTTTATTTTGTGCACCAAGGCATGTGCGGATGGGCACCCTCAGCAGAAACTCACGCTGCTGGTGGTGAGCACTGTCGTTCTGCTAATGAGCTGGAGCGGGATCTGAATCTCTCTTGGGAGGCCGCCCACGTGCTCAGCTTAGAGGGAACACTGTCCCCACACCATTCTCCAGAGCATCTGCTTTCCAGAGCCCTCCATCCCCCAAGCATGGCTGACACTCTTGGTTCCTGGGTGTAGACGTCAATGTTCAGCGGTACAAAAGGGCAGATTGTTTGCTTGTACCCGACTTACTGATCTGTCTAGATCATTTCGTAGCAGTGACCTGCCCGTTCACTCTTACCACTCCCCCAATTTTTGGGTCATCTCAAACTTGGTCGATGGTGATGTTGGGTTTTCTTCCAGGTCAGTGATAAAAAATGTGACCGAGCACAGGGCCAAGAGCCACACCCTGCATGGCCCTGCTGGAAACAGGTCAGCGCAATGCCAATTCCTCATTGCCTTTCGCAGCTCTCACTGCTTCCCAGCTTGTCATCAATTTAATGGGCTCCGGGTTGGCTTTCCCCCTGCCCAGCCTTCAAAGAAATGTCCAAATCCAACTGCCAGATCTCTACGTACTGGAGAGCTGTGCGATTACTTTCTTCCAGCCAAACTTGTAATCTCATTAGAAAAGATGGAGTTTACTTTGACAGGATCTCTTTCCTTAACTCATGTCACTGGCATTAATTCCATCATCCTTCCTGCGGTCTTTACTGAGCCCCACGTCAGCCGCTTCTTTATCTTGCTTGGGATTCATGTCAGCTGAAAGGCCCATAATTACGCCAATCATGCTGTTTACCCGTCAGGAATAGTGCCCAACATTAGGGGTGTGTCTATATGGGCACAAATCTTCAAAATAGCCACGCTAATGGCCATTTTTGAAGATTACTAATGAGGCGCTGATTGAATATTCAGCGCTTCATTAGCATTAGGATGCTTCCAGCCACGGCACTTGGAAAGCGGCGGACCTTTCCGAAAGGTGCAGGGTCCTTTCGAAAAGGACCCCGGGGAGCCACGCCAAGCCATGCGCTTTCAAAGTGCCGCGGCCAGAAGCGTCCTAATGCTAACGAGATGCTGAATATTCAATTCAGTGCCTCATTATTAGTAATCTTCGAAATATGGCTATTTCAAAGATTTGTGCCCGTGTAGACACAGGCTGGGTGTCTTCCGGTCTTCTGAATTTTCCCTCATTGTACCAAGACTTACAGAAAATCAACATTAATGGTGAAGCCAGATCTTTTACAACTCTTGGATGTGCACAAGCCAGATGAACTGATTTTAAAATCTCTCACTTTAGAAGCTGCTGTTTAACATCCTCCTGAAAGAACTAGAGGAACGGATGACGTGTTATCATCATAGAATCATAAATCATAGAATCATAGAACACTAGGACTGGAAGGGACCTTGAGAGGTCATTTAGTCCAGCCCCCTGCCCCAATGGCAGGACCAAGTACTGTCTAAACCATCCCTGATAGACATCTATGTAACCTGTTCTTAAATATCTCCAGCGACTCAGATTCCACAACCTCCCTTGGCAATTTATTCCACTGTTTGACCACCCTGACAGTGAGGAACTTTTTCCTAATGTCCAACCTAAACCTCCCTTGCTGCAGTTTGAGCCCATTGCCTCTTGTTCTATCCTCAGAGGCCAAGAAGAACAAGTTTTCTCCTTCCTCCTTATGACTCCCTTTTAGATACCTGAAAACCGCTATCGTGTCTCCCTCAATCTTCTCTTTTCCAAACTCAACAAGCCCAATTCTTTCAGCCTTTTTTCATAGGTCACATGCTCTAGAATTTTAATCATTCTTGTCGCTCTTTTCTGGACCCTCTCTAGTTTCTCCACATCTTTTTTGAACTGCGGTGCCCAGAACTGGACACAATACTCCAGCTGAGGCCTAACCAGTGCAGAGTAGAGCAGAAGAATGACTTCTTGTGTCTTGTTCACAACACACCTGTTAATACATCCCAGAATCATGTTTGCTTTTTTTGCACGGATGAGATGAGATGGATGAGACTCCATCATCTGGGGTTTTACTTTCCAAATACAGAACAGAAATATTTACTGAACTCTTCTCCTTTTCTAACATTACGATTAATAGCTCTACATTTCCATCGAGCAATCTGTGCGGGGGTTCAGGGGTCCCCAAGCTCTGCACCCCGGCCACAGGCAGGAGTGACTCTCACTCAGCAGGAGAACAGCGGGTTTATTAGCTGACAAGGCACAGCATCTTATAGAAGAGTCAGTACAGCCAGCAGAGACAGCCAGTCCAATGCATATTGGGGAGAGGAGGCCCTGAGGGACCCCCAGAGCCGGGGCCTTGTCCCCTCCTTTGTCTCTCTCTCTCCCAGCCCAGACTCACTGCTTCCAACTCCCAGTTCCAAATCAAACCCCTCAGGCTCCACCTCCTCCTTTGTCTGCAGCCCAGAGGTGTCACTTGGTCGCCAGGTTACCCTCAGCAGGAGCCCCCCACCCTCTGTGAGGCCCACACGTACACACTTATCCCCCACGACATCACACAATCATTAACAACCATGGACTCAGCACCCGTTGGTGTCCGATGCCTCTCTATTTCCTTCCATCTTTCCCTGTCCAGTGCGGAGTGGTTTAGTTTCTGTAGACTAGCTCTGGCATTGGCCACCGTCGGCAGATGGGATGCTGGGCTGGATGGACCTTTCGTCTGACCCAGTATGGCCATTCTTATGTTCTTATGTTCTGCACCAATCTACTATATCATCTCCCCATTCTCTGTGGGGTCTGCCTCTCCTCTTCGAACCGTCCAAATACCAGGGTCTTTTCATTTGTTTGCTCATTCTAGAGATATGCCCCGATAGCTGTAACTTCCGTTGTATAACCTTCAGCAGTAGGTTCTCTTTCGGCTACATCTTCCTACCTCATTCCTGGTTGGTGACCTTCTGCAGCCATCCTATCTAGTAATGGGCTAACACTATTGTGAGGATTCATTTTGTTCCTAATATACTTAGAAAACTCCTTATTGTTTTTAATTCTGCTGGGCCTAGATTTTTCACCTTGTGTTCCTTAGCTTCCCTTATCAATGTTCTACAATCCCCAACTTCTAATTTATACTCATTATTATCAACTTTCCCTTTCTTTCATTGGTTATACATTGTTTTTTAAAACAAAAAGCAGTAAAGTAGCACTTTAAAGACTAAAAAAATAATTTATTAGGTGAGTTTTCGTGGGACAGACCCACTTCTTCAGACCATCGCCACACCAGAACAGACTCAATATTTAAGGCACAGAGAACCAAACACAGTAATCAAGGTGGACAAATCAGAAAAAAAATTATTAAGGTGAGCAAATCAGAGAGTAGAGGGGCAGAAGCGGGGGCCGGGGGGAAGGTCAAGAATTAGATTAAGCCAAGTATGCAGACGAGCCCCTACAGTGACTCAGAAAATTCCCATCCCGGTTCAAACCACGTGTTAATGTGTCAAATTTGAATATAAATGAGAAATTCGACACATTAACACATGGTTTGAACCGGGATGGGAATTTTCTGCGGCACTATAGGGGCTTGTCTGCATACTTGGCTTAATCTAATTCTTGACTCCCCTCCCCCTTCTGCCCCTCTACGCTCTGATTTGCTCACCTTGATTATTTTTTTTTCTGATTTGTCCACCTTGATTACTGTTTTTGGTTCTCTGTGCCTTAAATTTTGAGTCTGGTCTGGTCTGGCTCTGGTCTGAAGAAGAGGGTCTGTCCCACCCAAGCTCATCACCCAATAAATTATTTTGTTAGTCTCTAAAGTGCTGCTGGACTGCTGGTTTGTTTTGATAGTCTATAGACTGGCCTGGCTTTCTCTCTGTTCATTTTCATTCAGTTTTTTCTCGTGTTGTCTGGCACACCTGTGCAAGGCAGGCTGGTTACATAACACAGCACCCAACTCCAGCACAGGCAAGACGGACAGGCAGGAAACTGTCAGGTCCCTGGTGTCCATGGACTGGAGCAGACTGCAGCCGTCTGCATCTTTGACAAGGCCCTTTGAGCCCTTCCAGGACACCAGCAGGCCCCTGCTGGGGTGGGACTGTAGCCTGGGTAGGAGAGGTGAATGGGAGCAGTGCCACCCCATTCGCAGCAGGGCCCCAGCTCAGAGTCCCTGCAGCACCTGTGGAGCTGAGCTCTGCTGAGGGAGGGACGCCTCTGCCCAAGCCCTGCAAGTGCTGGGGCCAGGGGGCAGAAGCACCTCCCCTGCAGGCCCCAGCGGGGGGCTGCAACAGGCGGGGAAGGGTCCCCTCCCTGCCAGCCCCAGGAGGTCTAGCTCCGAGGCAGAGGTTACCCACAGGCAGGCACCTGGCAGCTTGCTTTAGCCCCGCTGACCTGGAGCCACCCAGGGCACCCCCACCCCACACTCCAGTGCCCATAACTGCTTCTGCACCCCACTCCCACCCCCTCCTGTACCCCAACCTCCACCCCACAGCCCCCACCCCCATGCCACACCCCAGAGCCCCTAACTGCTTCTGCACCCCCTCCTTCACCCCCCTCCTGCACCCCACCCCCCTCATCCCTGGCCACACCCGAGTTCTCACCCTTCCCGAACCCCAACTACCTGCCTTGACCCGGAGCCCCCTCCCATGTTCTGAACCCCTTGGCCCTGCCCCCAGCCTGGAACCAGCACATCCCCCCCCGCCGGGTCCTGTCAGTCACTGGGATACATCACAACACCCCCCCCGGGCGGGTGGGAAGATCAGGGGACACCGGGGGGGGGCTGGGGCTCCCACTGGACTGACCAGCGTCCTAGGGCCAGGGCTGGCCGGCCTGCCCCGGGCTCCATCCTGCCACTCCAGGGCAACTGGCAGCCAGTCCCCCTCCCCCTCCCCCTCCACTGGTGCCCCCAGGATCTCAAGCCCCTCCCCCCAGCGCCATGGGGCAGCGGGGGCACTGCGTCTCCCCATGCATCTGATTGGCTGACTTGTACCACCCCCGTCCCCCCCGGGCCAGCCCCACAGGCCGGGGAAAGGGTCCCGTGGTTGGCTGCCCCTGGGCACCCGTCCGTACAGGGCGGCCTAGTGGTTAGAGCGGGGCGCCTGGAACCAGACCCACCGGAGGCGGGAGCTCGCCCCCACTCGCCCGTGCCTCAGTTTCCCCAGCCCCGAGGCACGGCCCGGCCCGGCCCGGCCTGGCTGGAGGCGGTGCGAAGGGCCCGGGGGAGCCCTGGGAACCGGGGGGAGCTCTCCGCCCCCACGCCCCCAGCCCCAACCCGCCCGGTCACCTGACCTCTGCCGACCCCCCTCCCCCGCTCCTAATCTGCTTTCCTCGGCCGACCCCCGACCGCGGCTTGTTTACACGAGATAGCGCCGGCGTGGGGCGGGATGCGGCTCGGCGGGGGGCTGCCGCCTGCCCCACCGCAGGAGCGCGGCCCGGGCTCCCCCCAGCCGGCTGCACTGACCCCCCGGCCCCGGCTGCCCTGCCCAACTCCCAGCCCCCTAGAGCTGCCCCGCGGCCGGGGGAAATCAGCCCCCGGCCCCATTGCCGGCGGGGGAGATCGGCTCCCTGCCCCACAGCCGAGGAGAGATCAGTCCCCTGTCTCTGTGACCCACAGCCGGGGCGGGATGATCAGCCCTCTGCCCCACAGCCGGGGGGGGGAGATCAACCCCCTGCCCTTCTGCCCCACAGCCGGGGGGGGAGATCAACCCCCTGCCCCTCTGCCCCACAGCCGGGGGGGGCGGAGATCAACCCTCTGCCCCACAGCCGGGGGGGGGCGGAGATCAACCCTCTGCCCCACAGCCGGGGGGTGGAGATCAACCCTCTGCCCCACAGCCGGGGGGAGGGGGAGATCAGCCCTCTGCCCCACAGCCGGGGGGGCGGAGATCAACCCCCTGCCCCACAACCCGGGGGGCGGAGATCAACCCCCTGCCCCTCTGCGATCAGCCCCCTACCCCTCGGACTTGCCCAGCGCCCGGTCCGTGGTGCCGGCGGAGGGCAGACGGGGCTGGGACTCGAACCCGCAGAACCCCGGCGCGTACCTGGGCCAGCTTGAGGCGGCGGCCGGGCGCGGCCTGGATGACCAGGGCGATCATGGCCAGGTAGGTGTAGGGCGGCTTGCGGTGCCGGTTGTACCTCTTCTTCCGCCCCCCGCGGCCCGAGTCCTGCAGCTCCGCGGGCGCAGCCCCATCCCCGGCCCGCTCGGGGCTCGGGGGGCTCGAGGCCGCCGCCGCCTGCGCAGGCTGGGACATGGCCCCGGTTCAAGGGGCGGCCGGCGGCTCCCGGCTCCCTCCAGCCTTTCTCCTGCTGCTCCGCATCTCTGCCGAGGGGGCCGGAGCCCGGCCGGGGGAGGGCCGGCAGCGCACAATTAGCAGCTCTCTGCTAAGCCGGGCCTGGAGGTGAGAGCCCAGCTGGGGGCAGGAGGGAGAGTCCTGCCCTGCCCGGCCCGGCCCTGCCCTGCCCTGCTGGGTCCTGCTTGGCCTGGCCCTGCTTTGCCCGGCTTGGCCCTGCCCTGCCCTGCCCTGCTGGGTCCTGCCTGGCCCTGGCCCTGCTCTGCCTGGCCTGGCCCTGCCCTGTCCTGCTTTGCCCTGCCCTATCTGGCCTGGCCTGGCCTGCCCCGGCTTTGTCCTGCCCTGCTGGGCTCTGCCAGGCCTGGCCCTGCCCACAGCCCCCATTTGGACCCGACTGGTGGCCCCACTAACCCCCAGCCAGCACCTCTTGGCAGCTGAAGTGCCTGAGGGACCAGGGAGCTCTGGCAGAGCCAGGCAGGAACAGCTGCAGGACACACCTGACCAGGCCAGAGCCTGAAGCCCCTCGGCATATCGCCTGAGCAAGAGAACATAACATAAGAACATAAGAACGGCCATACTGGGTCAGACCAAAGGTCCATCAAGCCCAGCATCCCATCTGCCGACGGTGGCCAATGCCAGGTGCCCCAGAGAAGGAGAACAGAAGACAATGATCAAGTGATTTATCTCCTGCCATCCATCTCCTGCCCCTGTATTGAAGGCTAGGGCACCATACTTTATCCCTAGCTAATAGCCATTTATGGACCTAACCTGCAAAAATTTATCAAGCTCTTTTTTAAACCCTAATAGAGTCCTGGCCTTCACAGCCTCCTCGGGCAAGGAGTTCCACAGGTTGACTGTGCGCTGTGTGAAGAAAAATTTCCTTTGATTAGTTTTGAACCTACTACCCATCAATTTCATTTGGTGTCCCCTAGTTCTTGTATTATGGGAAAAGGTAAATAATTTTTCTATATTCACTTTCTCCACACCATTCATGATTTTATATACCTCTATCATATCGCCCCTCAATCGCCTCTTTTCCAAACTGAAAAGTCCCAGTCTCTCTAGCCTCTCCCCATATGGGACCCTTTCCAAGCCCCTAATCATCTTAGTCGCCCTTTTCTGAACCTTTTCTAATGCCAATATATCTTTTTTGAGGTGAGGAGACCACATCTGCACGCAGTACTCAAGATGTGGGCGTACCATAGTTTTATATAGGGGAAGTATGATATCTTTTGTCTTATTATCGATCCCTTTTTTAATAATTCCTAACATCCTATTTGCCTTACTAACTGCCGCTGCACACTGCGTGGATGTCTTCAGAGAACTATCCACTATAACTCCAAGATCCCTTTCCTGATCTGTCGTAGCTAAATTTGACCCCATCATGTAGTACGTGTAATTTGGGTTATTTTTTCCAACATGCATTACCTTACACTTACCCACATTAAATTTCATTTGCCATTTTGCTGCCCAATCACTCAGTTTGCTGAGATCTTTTTGTAGTTCTTCACAATCCCTTTTGCTTTTGACTGTCCTGAACAACTTGGTGTCATCTGCAAACTTTGCCACCTCACTGCTTACCTCATTTTCTAGATCATTGATGAACAAGTTGAACAGGATCGGTCCCAGGACTGACCCCTGGGGAACACCACTAGTTACCCTCCTCCATTGTGAAAATTTACCATTTATTCCCACCCTTTGTTTTCTGTCTTTTAACCAATTCCCGATCCATGAAAGGACCTTTCCTCCTATCCCATGACCACCTAATTTACATAAAAGCCTTTGGTGTGGGACCGTGTCAAAGGCTTTCTGGAAATCTAGGTATATTATGTCCACTGGGTGCCCCTTGTCCGCATGTTTATTAACCCCTTCAGAGAATTCTAATAGATTAGTTAGACACGACTTCTAACCTGACTTCTAATCCTGAGAGGCTCAGGATCAGGTCTGTTCTAGGCCCTGCATGGGCTCACTCCCACCTGGACCAGGCGGGCACGGGCCAGGCTAGGCAGATGGCCTGGGAGCTGGGGCCTGACCCTCTTGCCCTGGAAGCTGACACCCCAGCCTGGGGCAGCCCCACATCTCCAACCCGCCGGGGAGCCTTTGCCTTTCGGAATCCCTAGGGAAGGCGCCCAGCTCGGGCCCAGTGGCGGGGGTGGATGTGCAGATGCAGGGCCCAGGCGGTGCAGTGGCTGTGGATGCTCAGGACGGGTTATCAGCTGGGCCTGGGTCTGGGCCTTCTCTCCCTTCTGCACATGCTGCGGCCTCTCCTGCCCGACGGGGAGACCTCGGGGGAGCCCCCAGTCGGTGGCTGGGAGGGACCCTGGCGTTCCCCTCTCAGGCTTTGCCTTGTCAGGGTGGCTGGCACAGGCGGGTGGCCGCTCTGAGGGACAAGCTGGAGTTGCAAAGCCTGGGTGGCCCCGGGGCTGGCCGCGTAACCAGGCTAAGCAGAGGCCAGCCCAGGTGTGAGGACGTTGTGCTCATACTGGGGGCTCTGTCTCCCCTTCGAATGCTCACACTTGCCACGGGTCACCCTGTGAGCTGGGCTAAGTGGCTCCTGCCCTGTCCTGCTGCCTGAGGGAACTCAGGAGTTGTGGGGCCAGGCCTGGCTTGGGGGCCTGCTCAAGGCAGGTTGCTTTGGGGCTGAGGCTGTTTGTAGCATTCCCGCAGATGAGCTGGGCCGGGAAAACCCTAGGCTGCCCCACTGATGCCAGTGGCAACCGCAGTGTGCCTGGCCAGGGTTTGTTATGGGGCCATCCCCGTCCTCATTCAGCACGTGGGACAGGGAACAGCCAGGCCAGGGTGGTGCCTGGTGGGGAGAACACCTGGATTTTCTCGTGCACCTGCACAGTCAGTGCTGGCCCCCGAGATTTAGCACGGTGCTGGGGCATGGTGCTGAAAGGGGGAGGCGGAGCTTCACCCAGCAATCAGTGCTGACCCCAGAGTAACACTAGGGGGTGCTGTGGAGCAGGAGTGGGTGGGGCTCAGCAGGGGGCGCTGTGGGGCAGGAGTGGGAGGGAGCTCAGCAGGGGGCGCTAGGTGCAGGAGTGAGCGGGGGCTCAGCAGGGGGTGCTGTGGTGCAGGGGTGGGCGGGGGCTCAGGAGGGGGCACTAGGTGCAGGGTGGCCGGGGCTCAGCAGGGGGCGCTGTGGTGCAGGAGGGGGCGGGGGCTCAGCAGGGGGCGCTGTGGTGCAGGGGTGGGCGGGGGCTCAGGAGGGGGCGCTGTGGTGCAGGGGTGGGCGGGGGCTCAGCAGGGGGCGCTGTGGTGCAGGAGGGGGCAGGGGCTCAGGAGGGGGCGCTGTGGTGCAGGAGTGGGCGGGGGCTTAGCAGGGGGCGCTAGGTGCAGGGGTGGGCGGGGGCTGAGCAGGGGGCACTAGGTGCAGGAGGGGGCGGGGCTCAGCAGGGGGCACTTGGTGCAGGGGTGGGCGGGGGCTCAGGAGGGGGCGCTGTGGTGCAGGGGTGGGCGGGGGCTCAGCAGGGGGCGCTGTGGTGCAGGAGTGGGCGGGGGCTCAGCAGGGGGCACTAGGTGCAGGGGTGGGCGGGGGCTCAGGAGGGGGCGCTGTGTTGCCGGAGGGGGCGGGGGCTCAGCAGGGGGCGCTGTGGTGCAGGAGGGGGCGGGGGCTCAGGAGGGGGCGCTGTGGTGCAGGAGGGGGTGGGGGCTCAGCAGGGGGCGCTGTGGTGCAGGAGGGGGCGGGGGCTCAGGAGGGGGCGCTGTGGTGCAGGAGGGGGTGGGGGCTCAGCAGGGGGCGCTGTGGTGCCGGAGGGGGCGGGGGCTCAGCAGGGGCGCTAGGTGCAGGAGGGGGCGGGGGCTCAGCAGGGGGCGCTGTGGGGCAGGAGTGGGAGGGAGCTCAGCAGGGGGCGCTGTGGTGCAGGAAGTGAGCGGGGGCTCAGCAGGGGGCGCTGTGGTGCAGGGGTGGGCGGGGGCTCAGCAGGGGGCGCTGTGGTGCAGGAGTGAGCGGGGGCTCAGCAGGGGGTGCTGTGGTGCAGGGGTGGGCGGGGGCTCAGGAGGGGGCGCTGTGGTGCAGGAGGGGGCGGGGGCTCAGCAGGGGGTGCTGTGGTGCAGGGGTGGGCGGGGGCTCAGGAGGGGGCGCTGTGGTGCCGGAGGGGGCGGGGGCTCAGCAGGGGGCGCTGTGGTGCAGGAGGGGGCGGGGGCTCAGCAGGGGGTGCTGTGGTGCAGGGGTGGGCGGGGGCTCAGGAGGGGGCGCTGTGGTGCCGGAGGGGGCGGGGGCTCAGGAGGGGGCGCTGTGGTGCCGGAGGGGGCGGGGGCTCAGGAGGGGGCGCTGTGGTGCAGGGGTGGGCGGGGGCTCAGGAGGGGGCGCTGTGGTGCCGGAGGGGGCGGGGGCTCAGCAGGGGGCGCTGTGGTGCAGGAGGGGGCGGGGGCTCAGGAGGGGGCGCTGTGGTGAAGGAGGGGGCGGGGGCTCAGGAGGGGGCGCTGTGTTGCCGGAGGGGGCGGGGGCTCAGGAGGGGGCGCTGTGGTGAAGGAGGGGGCGGGGGCTCAGGAGGGGGCGCTGTGGTGCCGGAGGGGGCGGGGGCTCAGCAGGGGGCGCTGTGGTGCAGGGGTGGGCGGGGGCTCAGCAGGGGGCACTAGGTGCAGGGGTGGGCGGGGGCTCAGCAGGGGGCGCTGTGGTGCAGGAGGGGGCGGGGGCTCAGGAGGGGGCGCTAGGTGCAGGGGTGGGCGGGGGCTCAGCAGGGGGCGCTGTGGTGCAGGAGGGGGCGGGGGCTCAGCAGGGGGCGCTGTGGTGCAGGAGGGGGCGGGGGCTCAGGAGGGGGCGCTGTGGTGCAGGGGTGGGCGGGGGCTCAGCAGGGGGCGCTGTGGTGCCGGAGGGGGCGGGGGCTCAGGAGGGGGCGCTGTGGTGCAGGAGGGGGCGGGGGCTCAGCAGGGGGCGCTGTGGTGCCGGAGGGGGCGATGGCTCAGCAGGGGGCGCTGTGGTGCCGGAGGGGGCGGGGGCTCAGGAGGGGGCGCTGTGGTGCCGGAGGGGGCGGGGGCTCAGGAGGGGGCGCTGTGGTGCAGGGGTGGGCGATGGCTCAGCAGGGGGCGCTGTGGTGCCGGAGGGGGCGGGGGCTCAGGAGGGGGCGCTGTGGTGCAGGGGTGGGCGGGGGCTCAGCAGGGGGCGCTGTGGTGCAGGAGGGGGCGGGGGCTCAGGAGGGGGCGCTGTGGTGCAGGAGGGGGCGGGGGCTCAGGAGGGGGCGCTGTGGTGCAGGGGTGGGCGGGGGCTCAGGAGGGGGCGCTGTGGTGCCGGAGGGGGCGGGGGCTCAGCAGGGGGCGCTGTGGTGCAGGGGTGGGCGGGGGCTCAGGAGGGGGCGCTGTGGTGCCGGAGGGGGCGGGGGCTCAGGAGGGGGCGCTGTGGTGCCGGAGGGGGCGGGGGCTCAGGAGGGAGCGCTAGGTGCAGGAGGGGGCGGGGGCTCAGGAGGGGGCGCTGTGGTGCAGGAGGGGGCGGGGGCTCAGGAGGGGGCGCTGTGGTGCAGGGGTGGGCGGGGGCTCAGGAGGGGGCGCTGTGGTGCCGGAGGGGGCGGGGGCTCAGGAGGGGGCGCTGTGGTGCAGGAGGGGGCGGGGGCTCAGGAGGGGGCGCTGTGTTGCCGGAGGGGGCGGGGGCTCAGGAGGGGGCGCTGTGGTGCAGGGGTGGGCGGGGGCTCAGCAGGGGGCGCTGTGGTGCCGGAGGGGGCGGGGGCTCAGGAGGGGGCGCTGTGGTGCAGGAGGGGGCGGGGGCTCAGCAGGGGGCGCTGTGGTGCCGGAGGGGGCGGGGAGTCATTGCCTGCTGTCCCCAGTACTTTGCTGTTGGGATGTGCTGAGCCTGAGGTCCACGTGTGCAGGGCCCCAGTGAGTGCAGACACTGCCGCTGGCTCTTACCAGCTGGGCACCCCAGGCCTGGCCCGTGCCAGGAAAAGGGGCACTCATCATGTTGTGGGCAGCCTGGGGGGGTTCACGCCGACTCTGCCCCCGCTGCCAGCAGCCCGCCAGGTCCTGGCTGCTCCCATGGCTGTTTGTCTCAGGGCCCCAGATGTCTTTTATCCAGCTGAGTGCATGGCGTAGCACCAGGGCCCTCCTGGGTGTGCCAGTGGCAGGGCCATGCCGTGGTGATCAGCACCCGCTGGCTGGAACCTCGTGGGCACAGGGGCTTATGGTCAACACCGTGGCTGGGTACTCAGGACTCCTGGGTTCTATCTGCAGCTCCATAGGGCCGGCTGGTATGTGTCACTTCCACCCTGTAGCCGGCCTGTACTAAGTTTGCCCCAGTGCAGGCGCTGACCCCTGCAGCTGGCAGCATGGCTGGCGGTATTATTGTTCCCCCACCCGGGGGACCTTGTGGGGCAGGATGTGCTGGGGGGCAGCTGAGGGAGGTGCTGACCTGAGTGGAGGTAGTTGTGGGGGGCAGGCCTGGGTCTCAGAGCAGGGTGGGGAGCTGGTGGGGTGGGCAGTGGGTGGCAGAGGGTGGCAGGGAGGGGGCGCTGACCAGGGCTGGCCAGGTTCGGACACACGCCCTTTTCACATTATGCCCCCCCGAACCAGCTGGCCTCAGTGGTTCCTGTGGGGTGTGGGGCAGGAACTCGGGGAGCAGGGGCTCACACTCCAATGGGGTCACGCCAGGCTTTGCCCCCAGCCCTTCTCTGTTTGCCCGAGGGCTCTGGCGGGTCCCCCACTCTCCCGCGAGGCTGGAAGCTCAGTGGGGGCCGAGGGCAGCTCTGAGGAGGCTGGTTTGCCCCTGCGGGGCTGTGGCTGGGAGCAGCGCTGGTCCCCCTGGCCGGGGTGTTGCAGGGACTCACTGCCCAGCGGCTCTGATCCAGCCGGGCTCCTCACCTGCCTTCCTGTGTCTGCCCTGGGGCGCTGCCCTCTGCCCAGCCTGGCTGCCTGGTGCCCAGCCCAGCCCGGCCCTCGGGCACCCTGGACCGTCCCCTGCCCTGCTCAGCTCCCCCGGCGTGGGCACGTGCCCCATCCACCCCGCATAGAGCCCCCTGCACCTTCCCTCCACTCGGGGGCGAGCGGCAGCTCCCCCCTCCCCCAGAGCAGGGCTGGGGCATTTGGCACCTCCCAGCCAGGGCTGCTCCCCCCCAGAGGTGTCTGCCGCCATGCCTGGCCCGGTCCCCTTTGTTGGCTGCAGATGCAGCTTGGCGGGGCCCCACGGCCCATTGTTGTGCGAGATCCCAGCTGGAGGGGGTGGAGGGCTGCTGATGTGGCCGCTTGGCTGGGCACCGCTGGCCTGGGCCTGGGGGCTGTGGAGGCAGGGCCAGTTTCCTCAGCCCCACTCCCTGCCGGCCCCCTGGCCGCAGTGGGGACCGAGCACAGAGCGCCACTCTGCCAGAGCCCCTCCGGCCCAGCCTGCCACCCCCTGCCGGCCCAGCCAACCCCCAGCTCTGCCAGCGCCCCTCATGCCTGCCCCACGACCTCTCCCGGCCCCCCAGCTCTGCCAGCATCCCTCACTCCTGCCCCACAGCCTCTCCCAGCCCAGCCCCCCGGCTCTGCCAGTGCCCTTCCAGCCCAGCCCAGCCCCCGGCTCTGCCAGCGCCCCTCACGCCTGCCCCACTACCTCTCCCAGCCCAGCCCCCTGGCTGTACCAGCGCCCCTCACTCCTGCCCCACAGCCTCTCCCAGCCCAGCCCCCCAGCTCTGCCAGCGCCCCTCCAGCCCAGCCCAGCCCCCAGCTCTGCCAGCGCCCCTCACTTCTGCCCCACGGCCCTGCTGGCCCAGCCCAGCCCCCCAGCTGTACTAGCATCCCTCACTCCTGCCCCATGGCGTCTCCCAGCCCAGCCCCCCGGCTCTCCCAGCGCCCCTCACGCCTGCCCGACGACCTCTCCGAGCCCCCCAGCTCTGCCAGCATCCCTCACTCCTGCCCCACATCTCTGCCAGCGCCCCCCCCCGCCAGCTCTTCTGTGCCCCTTCATCCCAGCCAGCAGCTCTGGCTGGTGTCCCTCCCACTCCTCAGGCTCTGCTGTTTCCCGCCACCTCCCTGGATCGTGGCCCACAGCCCTGGCTGCTGCTGCGAGTCTGGGCCCTGCTGAAGCAGTGGGGAGACGTGGGGGAGGTCATAGAAGACCAGGACAGAGCAACGGGGGAGGGGTGGTGGAGGCTGGAGCTGGGGGCAGGCGGAGTGCAACCCTGGGGGGGGGTGCGCGTGTGTGTGTGTGAGTGTGCGTGTGTGTGGTGGGGTGTGGCAGTGAGTCAGGGCAAAGGTTGTTGCCAATTCTTACAGCTGGCAACGCCTTAAAAGCTCCAGCTCCCGGAGTCAGGGGAACGGGTGAGACCTAGAACTTCACTTTACTAATGAAAAGAAGGGCCAGGGAAGCTGAAAAGTGCCACCCCGAAGGGCCCCCGGAACAAGAGCCCAGCCAGGCCTCCGCCCCACGCCCTCCGGTCAGCGCGACGGCTGCAGCGTCTCACGCCCCGTCTGTCGTCTGGGGGGCAGCAACGAGAATTTTCATCACGAGGTGTGAGATATACATCTGTCCATCTGTCTGTGCCCATCGCCTTGCTGTGGGTGGGTGAGCTGTCTGTCCGTCTGTGTCTCTGTCTGTCTCTTCCCCTCTCCTTGCTCTAAGGTGGGACAGCTGGGCATCTGTCTGTCCATCTGTGCGTCTGTGCCCCGCTCCTTGCTGTAGCTGGGTGAGCTGTGCGTCTGGCCGGCTGTGCGGAGGCTGGGCTGTGCCTGTGTGCAGGGCTGGCCGGGTGTTGCTGGACTGCACCTGTGTGGCTGCGGGACCCTTGCCCCGGCTGCCCCATGCTCTGCGGTTGGGGGTCACAGCCCAGGGCCTGGCTCCCTCCCCCTACCTCCCCCGCCAAGGAGACGCACGGTGACCTCTAGTGGTGCAATGATGTATCGGTTCCTCTCTCCTCTGGCCTGGCAGCCCCCCAGTCCCAGGCTGTCCTTGCCCACGGCACTGCCTGGCACCCCAGCAGGTGAGTCAGGCTGGGCTGACGGGTGCTGCCACGCCGGTGGGGGGGCGTCACATAGCACACAGCCCCAGGGCCTCCCCCAAAGCCGGCCAGCCGACTGCTGCAGGCTCACGGCCCTGGCTGGCATAGCCTGGCATTCCCAGGGCAGCCGGTGGCCCCGGTGCCCCTGCCAGCTCCTCGCCTGCAGACACCTCACTGGACGCTGGAGCTCTCCCCAGCCCCCGCCCGCTCTGGGGGACTCTGACACCGGCTGTGGGTCTCTCCTGGCTCCAGTAGGTCCGAGCTCCTCCTTGCACCCCAGGCTGGTGTGTCCCCACGTTCCAGGGCTCCCCCGTCTCCTTCCTGGTTGCTCAGGCAGAGGGCACGTGGGGCCTGCTCCGTCTGCGGTGCCTACCACCTGGCTCAGCCCCAGCCGTAGGTGCTCCCCGTCCGCTCTCCCCCGGGGGCTGCAGGAAGGTCGTGAGGGGCGAGCGGTGGCCGTTGAGTTTCTCCACACAGCTTGGTCTCTTCTTCCTTGTGGGGCCTCCCTTCTGCCCAGCGCCCTGGGGCCGCCCCGGGCTCACGGCCTCCGGCTGGGGCGCCTCTCCCAAGCGCCCCCTGGAATGCGAGCGGCGTGGCCGGGAACTGCTCAGAGGCCATGGAACTGCCTGGGCCCCTCTGGGCTCCTTTGCAGCCCCAGCTCCTCCGGCCAGCTCCCTCTGCCGGGCCACCTGGAACAGGGGCTCCTGGGCTGCTCTCCTGGCCTCGCGGCGGGACCGTCTCTCAAAGGCCTCCACCACCTTCTGGACGCGGCTCGCGGCCGGTACTCTGGCAGCTGCAGCCTGCGTGGTGGAGTGGATGCTGGGCCGGGACGTGCTGGCATGGCCCCTTCTCTGGCAGCCTGGCTCAGGGCCCGGGCTGCGGCTCTGGGGCTCACAGAAGAGGCAGGAGCAGGGGCCCGGTGGGACGGTCGCTGGGTTTGGCTCCTGGTGGCCAAGGCTCTTTGCCCCTGGCTGAGGCAGAGAGAGGAAGTCAGGCAGGGCTGTGGGTGGGCGTTGCTGAGCTCCAACCCCAGGGGAATCGCACCAGCTGCCAGCCACAGGGTCGTCACCATTCAGGAACCGAGCAGTGGTCCAGCTAACCAGTTGTGGCACACCTCAACCCTGAGCTCGGACCACAACAGGCCATGGGCCGGCTCATCCACCCCCCTTCCTCCCCACCAGACCGGCACAGGCCATGGGCCGGCTCATCCACCCCCCTTCCTCCCCACCAGAGCGGCACAGGCCATGGGCCAGCTTATCCACCCCCCTTCCTCCCCACCAGAGCGGCACAGGCCATGGGCCAGCTCATCCACCCCCCTTCCTCCCCACCAGAGCGGCACAGGCCATGGGCCGGCTCATCCACCCCCCTTCCTCCCCACCAGACTGGCACAGGTCTTGGGCCGTCTCAACAGCACCCCCCCAGCACCCCCCCGGACCCCGACAGACTGGTCTATCTCATCTGTGTTGTCCATCTGGATCCTATAGTAATATATGGAGATACACATCTCATGGAGCTGGAAGGGACCTTGCGAGGTCATTGCATCCAGTCTCCTGCCCTCTTGGCAGGACCAAGCACCATCCCCCCCCACTTTTTTTTTTTTTTAAATTGCCCCAGACCTCTAAATGGCCCCCCCCAAGGACTGGGCTCACAACCTTGGGTGTAGCAGGGCAATGCTCTAACCACTGAGCTAGCCCACCGCACAGCTGGCTGACCCTGTAGCCTCTTGGCCCTGGGATCCCGCACCCCTCCTGTCTGGGCTGTGCCTGCTGGGCCTTTGCTGTGCGTGTCTGTGACCCTGTCCCATCGAGGGCAATGCCTGCCTGCCCCCGGCTGGCAATCTGCCTGGCGCCTGGGATCACCGGGGGGGTGTGCGCTTGCTGGGACTGCGTCAGCTCACCACAGACCCTTTCCCTGCACCTGGCAATCAGAGCCTGGCGGACAGACCCGGGGCTGTCTGGGAGGCCGGCTCCCTCGGAGGGGGGCTGCATAGAGTGGCTGGCCACGCTTGCATGGAGGCGAAGGCTGTGGCCTGCTCCTTCCCCCAAGGCGCATCCCCCACCCCCGGCAATGGCGCTCCCAGCCCCAGCCGCCTGTTCTGGGCTGAGCCCCGAGGGAGCTTTCGACGGGGCCCAGTCCTGTGCACGGGGCCTCATTTCCAGCCCTGGCGCTCAGGTGGGTCCCCTACAGAGCCCATGATGGGAGCAGGCCCCTCTGGGGGGCAATAAAGGGCTGCCAGGGCTGCCTTCTGCACCCCGGGCTCTTGGGAGGCTGCTGGGCAGGGGAGGGTGCACCACACGCCCCCCTGCCGGGCCAGCGAGCCTGGCTCCCGTTCCGCCTCTGCCTGATTGTCCCCCAGTGGCAGCCCAGGCTGGTGCAGAGAGGCGGCTGTGTTTGGGGCCGGATTGGTCCCCGGGGAGAGCCTCTGGCTGCTCTGCACCCCTCATTCTGCCGTGCTGGTGGCTCTCCCCCTCACGCCCTCCTGACGTGGGCTAAGAGGCCGTCGTGCCGGCTCCTGCACTGTGCAGGGGCTTCTATCTCCCCCTTCCCCCGCTCTGCAGCCAGCCCGCCCCCCTTACCTGGAGGGGTGTGGGGCTTCCTGCTGTCAGGTCCCCCCGCCTGCTGCTGCTGGCTGTGCTGGGCTCCGCAGGCTGCTGGAGCAGTCCTGGGTCCCCATCCCCCTCCGGCCTCCGCCAGGTCCCACCTGCCAAGGGCCCGGAGACGTCACAGGTGCAGACCCAGCCTGGGGCATCCCGTCTGCAGGGCCCGTGGGTCTCTGGCTCCAGGCAGACGGGCGGCCCCTCTGCTGCGGATTGCTCCAGCCACTTCTGGACCTGGGAGAGCCTCTGGTGGAGCTGGCTCGGCGAGGCCGCGGCTGAGCTCGCCCTCCGCCTGGCGGTGCCCTCCTGCCCCGGGGGGGCCCAGCTGTTATCATAGGCAGGCTCCGGCCCAGGCCAGGCCTGCTGGCTCTGGTTAAAGTGCCGGCAGGCCGCGCAGCTCTGGAGATGAGCCATCAGGCACTGCGGCAGTATGTGGGGCAGCTCGTGAGCTTCCAGGCAAGGTGTGCTGCACCCTGGGCCCACTGCTGTCCTGGCCCCCGGCGGGAGCGGCCCCGAGCTCTGACTGCAGGCGGAGGGGCCGGAGGCATCCCCAGAACAAGGCAGTGGCTGGAGGCCTCCGCAGTCCCTCCTCCTGCTCCTCTGGCTGGTCTGACTCCGTCTGTGCCTCCTGCCCCAGTCCTGGGGGGCTCCATCCCTCTGAGACGCCAGTGCTCCCTCTCTGCTGTTGCCCTCCTGGGCCCTGGGCCCTCGGGCAGCCATCGGCTCCTCGTTCTCGTAGGAACTGGACTCGGCCCCGGTGGGGCAGGGCAGGGGGGAGGCCTCCCTGCACGCCTGCAGCTTCCCATAGAAGAAGGTGTCCAGCGTCCTGGCAGCGTTGCACTCGAACACAGAGGCCCTCTCAATGCCTGTGCCCGCAGAGAAGCGCCGGCAGAGGCTGTGGGACGAGCGCCGCAGGGGAGCCCAGGTGCCTGGCCCTGCACGCTGCTGGGCTGTCTCTTGAGGGCTCGGTGGGTGGCTGCCTGCAGTGCAGGCTGGGTGCTGGAGTACCCCCTTCTCGTAGGCTGGGGCAGGGGGCGCACCTGGCTGCCCAGCACCAGGCCAGGTCAGCTCACAGCCCCGGATGGCGTTGGAGAGATCTGGAAGGACCCCAGAATGGACAGTCGCCTCCGGCTCCATCTAGGCTGGTGGTTTCCTCTCACCCTTCTCCTGGCAGGGGAAACTGAGGCCAGGACCCCACCACCTGCAGCCTGGCCAGGGTCCCACGGGTGGGGGGGTCCCACGTCCCCGGCTCCTGCTCCAGCCATTGCCCTGACCTCCTACAGCCCATGGCAAGGGGGAGGCGGTGCAGTGGGCCCAGAGGGACCCACCTCCACAACTGATGCGCCTGGGGGCAGGGGGGCGCACAAGATCCTGCACCAGGAGGTCTCCCACGGCAGCAAGGCCGAGGCTGGCAAGGGAAGACGCAGGGGCCTGCAGGGAAGGGTGGTCCGGGCCTGTGTGTTCGGTCCCATTGGTGGAGCCCTGTGCGGCTAGTACCCGCAGCTGCAGGAGTGATCTGCGGGTGCCCCTGCCTGTGGGCAGAAAGCAGCCAGCTGCGGGTGGGCAGGGCTGTAACTGAGGGCCCCCCCCCGGGCCAGCAGAACCCCTGTGGTCACTGTCAAGTCCTCTCCTGTCCTTACCGGAGATGATGGAGGCGGTTGAGATCTCAGAGGGGGCCCCCTGGCCGTCCCCCCACCGACAGCCTCTCCCAGCCGCCTCGTTTGTATAGGCTGGGTCAGTCTCCCAGTCCTCGGCTGCATCCGTACAGGGTGGGAGAAGGCCCGACCTGTCTATTCGGCCGCGGTGCTCTGCTTTCCCGCAGGCGTGAGGGGACGTGCCCCATGCTGGGCCAGGCTGGGCCATGCCTGGGGGCTGTGCCCGGGATCCCTGGCAGGGCCTGTCACAAGGCAGAGGCCTGTGGGCCTTGGGATCCTGGGCACGGGGGGGGGGCGGTCTCCAGGGGCTGTGGAGTCTCCCCATTGTGATGTCAGCAGAACGCCCCCATGCTCTGGCTGCTGAGTGCCTGTGCTCTGCTGCTGGGAGCCTTCAGGGCCCGGTGCATTTAGCTGGGGGGAGAGGGGATGTGCTGAGCAGCACGGAGCTCGGGGTGGCATTCTGCGGGAGCCGGCCTAAGCCGCTCAGCAGGAGACGCTGTCCCCAGGGAATCCTACAGACCCCGGTGCCCCCGTGGGAGCTGGGGCGCCATCGGAGGGTCAGTCTTTGAGCGGTTATGGGCACAGCGCTTTGAGTGTGGGAATTCCTGTCAGTGTGGGGAAGTAAGAAGGGGCCAGGCCCAGTCATCTGGCCGCATTCCAACGCGGGGGACACCCTTCTAGCTCTCCCCACGCGTGCAGGAATTCCTCGCCCGCCACAGCTGCCAGGGAGCCGTGCTGGGCTCTGGCAAACTGTGCAGCGAACAGCCCTGCCTGGCCAGGTGTAGCACAGGGGAGAGAGGGTGCGTTGGGTGTGTGCGCCTGGGGAGCTTCTCCGCTGGGAACAAGGGGTGACCGCCTGAAGCTGACGGAAGACAAAGTGTAACTATGCGATGCGTTAGGGTGGGCAGAGGCGGTGCAGGGCCCAGCAGTGAAGCTGGCGTGGCCGAGGAACGTTAGCCAGGGATGCTGCAGCAAGCTGCCCCTACAGCAGCCTTGCAGAGAGTGGCAGCAGGAACCAGGCCCCGTTTGCAGACACCACACAGCCCGGGACTGGCTGTCGGAGCCCTCCGTCGCTGCCCCCGGGGCACCATCCATGCTGAGCCTCTGTGAGCGGCCAGGGTGAAAGCAGCAGCCGTAAGCCTTGGTTGGGCGGCAGGGTCTGTACGGGGCAATTGCTCTGTCTGCAGGGCTCGAATTGGCAACTGCCTGTGGGAGAAGAGAACTAACCCTTTACTGCACCGTCCAGCTCCTTCGCTGTGTGTCTCGGCTCCAAAGCCCTGCCCTGGCTGCAGCCGTCCAGTCTGCAGGGAGCTGTTCATGTTCTGGCCTCCTGCTCTGCCAGTCCCAGCCCTGAGGCTCCCGGCACGCGGCCTCCTGAGAAGTCATGCCGGTGACCCAGGGCCGCCAAGCCACACTCGTGTGGCCCAGAGGCTCAGTGCCAGGGAGTCGGTTTGCAAACGCTCTTCAGAGAGTGCTGGGGGGGAAGCCAACGGCAGCTGCTCTTCAAAGAACAAGCAGTCCTGGAGCACCTGGGAGACTAACCATTTTCCTTATCAGCTTTTGTAGCTAAGACCCCTGCTCTGTTGGTTTGGACTGACCCTTCTCTGGGAGGTGCAGCAGAAGTAGCTGTGTGCAGGAGGGTGCCACCAGCCATAACATCAGTGCCAGATCTCTGCCTTTCCTCGCGCTGAGACTTTGCGGATGACACGAAGCTAAGGGGAGAGGTAGACTCATTGGAGGGCAGGGGTAGGGTCCAGAGTGACCTGGATAAATTGCATCTGACGAAGCAGGTCTTTGCCCGCGAAAGCTGATGCTCCAAAATATCTGTTAATCTACAAGGTGCCACAGGACTTCTTGTTGTTTTTGAAGATACAGACTAACTTGGCTACCTCTCTGATACTTGATAAATTGGAGGACTGGGCCAAAAGAAATCTGATGCAGTTCAACAAGGAAAAGTGCAGAGTCCTGCACTTGGAACAGAAGAATCCCGAGCATTGTTACAGGCTGGGGACCAACTGGCTAAGTAGCAGTGCAGCAGAAAAGGAGCTGGGGATTACAGTGGATGAAAGGATGGATATGAGTCAACAGTGGGCCCTTGTAGCCAAGAAGGCTAACGGCCTACTAGGGTGCATTGGGAGGAGCATTTTGATCAGATTTACGGAAGTGGTTGTTCCCCTCTATTCAGCACTGGTGAGGCCACATCTGGAGTATTGCGTCCAGTTCTGGGCCCTTCAGTACAGAACTGATGTGGATAAATTGGAGAGACTGCAGTGCAGGGAAATGATAATGATTAGGGGGCTGGAGCACATGACCTGTGAGGAGAGGCTGAAGGATTTGGACTCACCCAGTTTGCGGAAGAGAAGCGTGAGGGGCTATTTGATAGCAGGCTTCATCTTCCTGAAAGGGGGCTCTAAAGAGGATGGAGAGAGGCTGTTCTCAGTCGTGATGGATGGCAGAACAAGGAGCAATGGTCTGAAGTTATCATGTGGGAGGTCTAGGTTAGATATTAGGAAAAACGAGAAGTCCTGTGGCGCCTTGTAGACTGATAGACATTTTGGAGCATAAGCTTTTGTGGGCAAAGACCCGTTTTTCATCAGATGCATTTGATGAAGTGGGTCCTTCCCCATGAAAGCTTCTGCTCCAACATATCTGTCAGTCTATAAGGTGCCACAGAACTTCTCGTTGATTTTGCAGATACAGACTGACGCAGCTCCCTCTCTGATACTACGTCCCCAGGCGGGCGGGGAAGCACTGGGATGTGCTGCCTAAAGAGGTGGTGGAATCTCCATCCCTAGAGGTTTTTAAGTCCCGGCTTGACGCGGTCCTGGCTGGGATGACTTAGTGGGGGTTGATCCTGCTTGAAGCAGGGGGCTGGACTAGATGAACCCGAGGTCCCTGGCAGCCCATGGGCTCTATGGTTCACCTTGCGTAGCTGCTGGCCTGGCCCAACGTGGCTCTCTTGGCTTTTCCTTCCTGCTCCTTCTCCCTTTGTCTCCTTCCCCCTGTGTATTTCAGAGGCTGCTGCCCCCTCCTGCCTCTTCGTGGGTTCAGCTCACCCCAGCTCCTGCTTCTCCTCCTCAGCTGTGCTTCCATCTGAGCCCACAGCAGGTCTGTGCCTGGGCAGCCCCGCTTCCTCCATTCCCCACTCCCTGCTAGCCTGAGCTTGCCCAGCTCCCTGGGCTTTCTTCCTCCAGGCCAGGGACTATTTCTCCCTATCCCGCTGTACTGAGGCCTTCCTTCCTTCCTCCCCCCACTGCTGGTCCCTGTGTGAGGCTCTGAACACTGCAAGGAGCAGTGCTGGGAAAGTAGAAGATAGGTCCAGATCCAGCACAAGCAACAGGTCTTGCCAGCAGCTCCCCTTCCCCCGAATCTCTTGGCTGGGGCCTGAAACCCAGGGGGAAAAGCAGAAGCTGTGTGGACAGCAGCCCCCCATCCCGGGGCTCCGGAGAGGCGCATCTCTGCGAAGGGGAAGCACGAGAAAGTTGGTGACGTCTTCCAAGGCTTTCTCCGGGCACCGAAGGGGTGGGGCTGTTCCCCCCAGTTAGTGATAAGGGTTTTCTTGTATTTATTTTACTGAAGTAGCAATAATTAATCTGCACCCGTCAATGCCCCACAAAGGACAAGCTGTCAAAAAAAAAAAGCAGTGAAGTAGCACTTTAACAAAATAGTTTATTAGGTGAGCTTTCGTGGGACAGACCCACTTCTCCAGATCATAGCCAGACCAGAACAGACTATGGTCTGAAGAAGTGGGTCTGTCCCTGTGATGGGGTTCAGGGGTCCCCCTGCACTGCACCCCGTCCGCTGGCAGGAGTGACTCTCACTCAGCAGGTACAACAGGAGGTTTATTAGGCAACAGATGCCCAGTTTCTCACAGAAGCGTCAGTACAGCAGTCAGAGACAGTCCTTCCAACCCGTCCTGGGGAGAAGACCCCGAGGGGTGCCCCTCTGGGGTGTAGCCTTCCTCCTCAGGCTGGCTGCCTTCCAGCTCTCTCTTCCCCTAGCCTCTAACTGCCGCCCCCCGATTCAAACCCAGCTTGGCTCCTCCTTCCTCTTTGTTCAGGGCAGAGGTGTTACCTGCCAGTTGTAGCCCCAGGGTCCCTTAGCCACTGGAAGCTGCTCTACTTACCTCTCACATCCAGCCTGACTTACACATGCACTCCCCCCACTCCATCACAGTCCCACGAAAGCTCACCTAATAAATTATTTTGTTAGTCTTCAAATTGCTACTTGACTGCTTTTTGTTTCGATAGTATATAGACTAGCACGGCTTCCTCTCTGTTACTAAAGGACAAGCTGGTGTGGCTCTTCCAAGCGGGGAGAAAGCATAACCCTCCCAGCAGACAGAAGCCCAAAGGCAGACTGGAAACTGGGAAGGGAAACGCGCTGGAGAAACCAGCCCGGCGGTACCTGAAAGATGCACACATGTACTTGGGCTGGAGGTTTGCTGCAGCAGTCCATGAAAGCTCGCACCCTCCTAACTGTAACAGAGAGGGAGCTGTGCTAGTCTATGGATCCTTGCCACAATGGATGTAGAGGCTCTGTACATTAATATTCCACACAAAGACGGATTACAAGCGATCAGGAACACCATCCCTGATGCCACCACAGTCAGTCTGGTGTCTGACCTCTGTTACTTTGTTCTCTCACACAATTATTTCCAATGTGGGGACAATTTATACCTCCAGATTAGTGGAACTGCTTTGGGCACCCGCATGGCCCCACAATATGCTAATATATTTATGGCTGACCTGGAACAACGATTCCTCAGTTCTCGTCCCCTATTACCCCTCCTCTGCTTATGATACATTGATGACATCTATATGATTTGGACCCCTGGTGTAGAGACTCCAGAAGAATTCCACAGAGACTTTAACAATCTGCACCCCACCATCAACTTATGCCTCGATTACTCCACGGGAGAGATACATTTCCTGGACACTACAGTACAAATCCAGGATGGCCTGATCGGTACCACACTGTACCAGAAACCCACTGATCCCTATACTTACCTACATGCTTCTACCTTTCATCCTGCACACAAAACTAGATCCATTGTTTACAGTTAAGCCCTTAGGTACAATCGCATTTGCTCTGATCCACCTGACAGACCAAAAACTACAAGATCTTTACCAAATATTCATAAACCTGAATTACCCACCAGGAGAAATTAAAAAAAAAAATCGACAGGGCCAGACAAATAGCCAGAGACCAGCTATGCCAAGATAGGCCCAAAAAAGGCAAGAACAGAACACCACTGGTCATCACCTACAGCCCCCAACTCAAACCACTGCAACACATTATTAAAGACCTACCACCTATCCTTAATCAGGATACCAAACTCCAGAAGGCCCTAGGTGATAGGCCTGTTCTCTCCTACAGACAGACAACCTCCCAACCTTATGAGGATTCTCACCAACAGCCACAGTCTATACCCCAGGAATACCAGTCCTGGAACCTTTCCTTGCAACAAAGCCCGCTGCCAGCTTTGTCCACATATCTTCTCTGGAAATACCATCACTGGACCCAACCAGGTAATTCACAGAGTCACATTCTCATGTTCCTTCACTAACATCATATATGACATCATGTGCCAACAATGCCCAGATGCTTTGTACATTGGACAGACTTCTAACTCCCTTAGACAAAGAGTTAATGGGCACAAAACAGACATAAAAACACTCCAGATCCACAAACCAGTTAGTCAACATTTTAATGGAGTGGGCCATTCTGTTAATGACTTAAAAGTTTGCGTGTCACTGAAGAAAAATTTTTGCACCTCTAAGCTGTCTTTTATATTCAAATTCAGCGCATTAACATGTGGTTTGAACAGGGATGGGAACTTTCTGAGTCACTATAGGGGCTCATTTGCATACTTGGCTCCATCTAATTCCTGACCTTCCCCCCGCCACTTCTACCCCTCTACTCTCTGATTTGCTCACCTTGATCATTTTTTTCTGATTTGTCCTTGATTACTGCTTTTGGTTCTCTGTGTCTTAAATATTGAGTCTGCTCTGGTCTGGCTCTGGTCTGAAGAAGTGGGTCTGTCCCACGAAAGCTCATCACCTTATAAATTATTTTGTTAGTCTTTAAAGTGCTGCTTGACTGCTTTTTTCCTCCTGTGTTAGTCTTTAGCAGAGCCGACTGCCGAGGCAGCAACTGGGGTTGGGGGGGGCACTGAGTACATGATGGAAGGACTATGACAACGCCCCTCTCCTGCAGGCCCTGCCACTGCCCCTCCCCTCAACCGAGGTGGCCCAGGGGAATAGTGGGGCAGTGGGGCCAGCCCCCTACCCAGGAGGAAGTGAAACCACATACCCTCACCTCACTCTGCTTCCTGCTGGTGAGTGCAGCAGGGTGGTCCTGTCCCTTCTCCGAGCCAGGCCACTGGAGGAGCAAAGCGAGCTGTAGCCACTTGACTCTGCTGTTGGTGAGTGCAGGGGGAGGACCCCGGGCTGTGGGCAACAGGCCCCCTGCTAGTCCCTCACTGGCTCCTAGCCAGCCCCTTACCCCTTCCACCCGGTGCTTCGGGCACGTTACCCCCACTTGGCCTCGGTCTTTAAGGTGCCCCAGGAGCCCTAGTTTTTGCGGAACAGACTAACGTGGCCACCCCTCTGAAAGGAGCAATGTTCTTGCTCCCATCCCAGGACCAACTGGGAGCTGGGAAGACAGAGGGTGTTGTGCTGGGACCAGAGATGTCGAGTGACTTGTGCGAGGATCCAGTGGGTCCCCTCGAAAAGCAGATGCCGGCTGGAGGAATTTTACTGAGACACAGCCCAGTCTCACAGGAGGGAAACCCCGCTGGCTTCAGGGCCTGACGTCGATGGGGTGAGACTAGGCGGGCCCTGCCCAGCGCTGTGAGCCTCTTCTCCACTCAAAGAGCTCCCACTGCAGCCAGTGGAGCAGGACTGGAGCTTAGCTCCACCTGTCAGGGTCACGGCACCAGCCCTCCATAGGCACTACTGCAAGCAGATCACAGCCAGACCTTGAACCGCGGTAAGAGACCTGGCCCAGAGGGCCTGGAAAACAAGCTGGACGTCATTGAAACCAGGGTCATGGGACCCTTGCTGCAGGTGGGACAGGAAACAGCTCAGACATTGACCAGAAGGAGGTGGGCCCCCGGACAGGTCCTGAGGGGACAGGACCCCCAGCTGGAAGAGACAGGCCCTGGCCTTGCCCCGAGGGGGAGGGGAGGGACCCCCTTGGCTAAGAGAGATGGGCCCTGGCCTGACCCTGTGGGGGAGGGGACACCCCAGACCCCAGGGTGGAAGAGACAGGCCCTGCCCTTGCCTCGAGGGGGAGGGGGCAGGACCCCCCAACCGGGAGAGACAGGGCCAGGCCTGGCCCCAAGCGGGAGGGGAGGGACCCCTGGCTGAGAGTCGGGCCCAGGCCTGGCCCCGAGGGGGAGGGGAGGGACCCCTGGCTGAGAGAGTCGGGCCCAGGCCTGGCCCCGAGGGGGAGGGGAGGGACCCCTGGCTGGGAGAGTCGGGCCCAGGCCTGGCCCCGAGGGGGAGGGGAGGGACCCCTGGCTGGGAGAGTCGGGCCCTGGCCTGGCCCCGAGGGGGAGGGGAAGGACCCCTGGCTGGGAGAGTCGGGCCCAGGCCTGGCCCCGAGGGGGAGGGGAAGGACCCCTGGCTGAGAGAGTCGGGCCCAGGCCTGGCCCCGAGGGGGAGGGGAAGGACCCCTGGCTGGGAGAGTCGGGCCCTGGCCTGGCCCCGAGGGGGAGGGGAGGGATCCCTGGCTGGGAGAGTCGGGCCCAGGCCTGGCCCCGAGGGGGAGGGGAAGGACCCCTGGCTGGGAGAGTCGGGCCCTGGCCTGGCCCCGAGGGGGAGGGGAGGGACCCCTGGCTGAGAGAGTCGGGCCCTGGCCTGGCCCCGAGGGGGAGGGGAGGGACCCCTGGCTGGGAGAGTCGGGCCCTGGCCTGGCCCCGAGGGGGAGGGGAGGGATCCCTGGCTGGGAGAGTCGGGCCCAGGCCTGGCCCCGAGGGGGAGGGGAAGGACCCCTGGCTGGGAGAGTCGGGCCCTGGCCTGGCCCCGAGGGGGAGGGGAGGGACCCCTGGCTGAGAGAGTCGGGCCCTGGCCTGGCCCCGAGGGGGAGGGGAGGGACCCCTGGCTGGGAGAGTCGGGCCCAGGCCTGGCCCCGAGGGGGAGGGGAAGGACCCCTGGCTGGGAGAGTCGGGCCCTGGCCTGGCCCCGAGGGGGAGGGGAAGGACCCCTGGCTGGGAGAGTCGGGCCCAGGCCTGTCCCCGAGGGGGAGGGGAAGGACCCCTGGCTGGGAGAGTCGGGCCCAGGCCTGGCCCCGAGGGGGAGGGGAGGGACCCCTGGCTGGGAGAGTCGGGCCCAGGCCTGGCCCCGAGGGGGAGGGGAAGGACCCCTGGCTGGGAGAGTCGGGCCCTGGCCTGGCCCTGAGCGGGAGGGGAGGGACCCCTGGCTGGGAGAGTCGGGCCCTGGCCTGGCCCCGAGGGGGAGGGGAGGGACCCCTGGCTGGGAGAGTCGGGCCCAGGCCTGGCCCCGAGGGGGAGGGGAGGGACCCCTGGCTGAGAGAGTCTGGCCCAGGCCTGGCCCCGAGGGGGAGGGGAGGGACCCCTGGCTGAGAGAGTCGGGCCCTGGCCTGGCCCCGAGGGAGAGGGGAGACGCCAGACCCCAGGGTGGGGGGCGGGTTGGTGTCCATTGTCTCTCTGGCCCCACCCCCCGGGGGAGGGAGGGGAGACCCCAGGGTGGGGGACGTCCCTTGTCTCTTTCGCCCCACCCCCTGCTGGAGGGGGCGGGGCCCAGGCCGGGCCGCCCATCCCGCCCACAGTGGAGCCCGCGCGGCTCTCCCTGGCCCCGCCCACTCCGCCTCGCCCGCACTGAATATGGCGTCGGCGGCGACTACCCTCAGCGTCCCACTTCCGGTAGCGGCTCGGCCCACACCGGAAGTGTGGCTCGCTGCTATGGTGAGGCGCCGTGTGGACCCGCCCCTGGCGGGGAGAACGCCGCGGAGCGGCCTGGCCCCCGGGACAGCGGGTGAGCGCGGCGGGGGGTGGGGGCTGCGGAGGCGGCCACGTGACAGAGGAGCCCGCCTGGGGGTGTCGGTAGGTCTGTGACTGGGGCCGTGGGGGCGCAGGGGAGTTTGGGGGCGAGGAAGGGGGTGTCTGTGGTGTGGGTGTGGGTAGGTCTGTGACTGGGGCCGTGGGGGGCACAGGGGGGTTTGGGGGCGAGGAAGGGGGTGTCTGTGGTGTGGGTGTGGGTAGGTCTTTGACTGGGGCCGTGGGGGGCGCAGGGGGGTTTGGGGGCGAGGAAGGGGGTGTCTGTGGTGTGGGTGTCGGTAGGTCTGTGACTGGGGCCGTGGGGGGCGCAGGGGAGTTTGGGGCGAGGAAGGGGGTGTCTGTGGTGTGGGTAGGTCTGTGACTGGGGCCGTGGGGGGCACAGGGGGGTTTGGGGGTGAGGAAGGGGTGTCTGTGGTGTGGGTGTCGGTAGGTCTGTGACTGGGGCCGTGGGGGGCACAGGGGGGTTTGGGGGCGAGGAAGGGGGTGTCTGTGGTGTGGGTGTGGGTAGGTCTTTGACTGGGGCCGTGGGGGGCGCAGGGGGGTTTGGGGGCGAGGAAGGGGGTGTCTGTGGTGTAGGTGTGGGTAGGTCTGTGACTGGGGCCGTGGGGGGCACAGGGGGGTTTGGGGGTGAGGAAGGGGTGTCTGTGGTGTGGGTGTGGGTAGGTCTGTGACTGGGGCCGTGGGGGGCGCAGGGGAGTTTGGGGTGAGGAAGGGGGTGTCTGTGGTGTGGGTGTGGGTAGGTCTGTGACTGGGGCCGTGGGGGGCACAGGGGGGTTTGGGGGTGAGGAAGGGGTGTCTGTGGTGTGGGTGTCGGTAGGTCTGTGACTGGGGCCGTGGGGGGCGCAGGGGGGTTTGGGGGCGAGGAAGGGGGTGTCTGTGGTGTGGGTGTGGGTAGGTCTTTGACTGGGGCTGTGGGGGGCGCAGTGGGGTTTGGGGGCGAGGAAGGGGGTGTCTGTGGTGTGGGTGTCGGTAGGTCTGTGACTGGGGCCGTGGGGGGCGCAGGGGAGTTTGGGGTGAGGAAGGGGGTGTCTGTGGTGTGGGTGTGGGTAGGTCTGTGACTGGGGCCGTGGGGGGCGCAGGGGAGTTTGGGGGCGAGGAAGGGGGTGTCTGTGGTGTGGGTGTCGGTAGGTCTGTGACTGGGGCCGTGGGGGGCACAGGGGAGATTGGGGGCGAGGAAGGGGGTGTCTGTGGTGTGGGTGTCGGTAGGTCTGTGACTGGGGCCGTGGGGGCTGTAGAGGAGTTTGGGGGCGGGGATGTCTGTGGTGTGGGTGTTGGTAGGTCTGTGACTGGGGCCATGGGGGCTGTAGAGTTTGGGGGTGGGGGTGTCTGTGGTGTGGGTGTTGGTAGGTCTGTGGCTGGGGCCGTGGTGGGTGCAGGGGAGTTTGGGAGTGGGGCCATGGGGGCTGTAGGGGGGTTTGGAGGTGGGGGTGTCTGTGGTGTGGGTGTCGGTAGGTCTGTGACTGGGGCCGTGAGGGGCGCAGGGGAGTTTGGGGGCGAGGAAGGGGGTGTCTGTGGTGTGGGTGTGGGTAGGTCTGTGACTGGGGCCGTGGGGGGCACAGGGGAGATTGGAGGCAAGGAAGGGGGATGTCTGTGGTGTGGGTGTCGGTAGGTCTGTGACTGGGACTGTGAAGGGCTCAGAGGAGTTTGGGGGCGAAGAAGGGGGTGTCTGTGGTGTGGGTGTTGGTAGGTCTGTGGCTGGGGCCGTGGGGGCTGTAGGGTAGTTTGGGGGCGGGGCCGTGGGGGGTGTCTGTGGTGGGTGAAGGGAGACGGGGTTGTGCAGGTGTCAGGTGGATCTGTGCGGAGGGTTGTGGGTACTTTGGGAGGTGGGGGTTGTGTGACGGTGATGGAAGTGGCAGAGGGTCCTGGAGAAATTTGCGCATCCTGTGAAGGGGGGTAGTGGAAGTATCAGGGGCTTTGCAGTAGGGTGTGGCGAAAGGGGGCTGTGGAGGGGGCTGAGTGTCCTGATACAGGCCAGTGGGGCTCTAGAGGGGAGGGGAGCTATAGGCAGTACAGGGGTCCCAAGCTGGGGGAAGGAGCACCATTACCGGCACTTTGTGGTGGAATTTGAAACTCTAGTTGCTCTGTTGTTTGTTTGCCTCATTGTGCCATGTGCGGGGTCTCCCCTGCGTGCCCCTTGTGACGGGGTGGGGCAAGGGGGTAGTCCAGCTGGTTTTGAGCAGGGTGAGCAAAGAAGTCACTTCACAGAGATCAAAAAGCTGGCAGGTATTTCTTTTCCCCATCTCCCCCAGCAGGAAGAACAGGAGAGGGGTTTTGTCCAGCATGGGAAACTTCATCTGAAGCAGAGGGATGTTCTGCCAGTGAGAGCATGAGACAGGGTGTTTGTGTGATGGCAGTTCATGTATTATTACAAGTTTATGTTCCCAAGGGCCTCAGTCAGGATCAGAGCCCCATTGGGGTGGGTGCTGTGTAAACATGTAAGTGACATGGCCCTTGCCCCAGGGAGCTTACAGCCTAATACAGGGGTGTCCAATAAGAATTCAAAGATCGTGACACTTTTGGTTGTCATCCTTCCATTACAGTTCCCCCCACTGCTTGAAATGAATGCCCTCCCACTTCCCCAGAGCCATAGTCCCCCAGCCTCCCTCCCAAATAAATGCCCTCCCCCAGAGGTCAGAAGGGGCCATTCATGGTCATCTATTCCAGGGATTCTAAAATTGGGGGTTGTGAGGTTCTTACAGGGGGGCTGCAAGCTGTCACCCTCTACTCCCAGGCCCTGCTTTCTCTCTAACATTTGATAGTGTTAAATATAAAAGCAAGTGTTTAATTCATCTCCTTGAGCTGGAAGGGACCTCAGGAGGTCATCTAGTCCAGTCTCCTGCCCTCTTGGCAGGGCCAAGAGGCCAGCCCTGGCATCATTTGCCCTAATCGGCCTCCTCAAGTATTGAGCTCACAACCCTGGGTTTAGGAGGCCAATGCTCAAACCACTGAGCTATCCATCCCCACAACTGACAATGAGGGTTGCACTTGGAGGGCTGCTGTATGAAGAGGTGTCATCAGTAGAAAAGTTGGAGAACCACTGATCTAGTGTGACCTCCTGGACGTTTCAGGGCAGGGAACCTCACCCAGCCACTGCTTTAACAGACCCATAACCTCTGGCTGAGTTACTGACCGCCTCAAATCTTGGTATGAAGACCTTTTGAAGTTAGTGAGGCCAAGTCAAGACTGGACCTGAAAGTCAGTCTTAGATAGTATTGGAGGGGTAGCCGTGTTAGTCTGGACCTGTAACAGCAACGAAGGGTCCTGTGGCACCTTATAGACTAACAGAAAAGTTTTGAGCATGAGCTTTCGTGAGCACAGACTCACTTCATCAGATGCTGGTCATGATTTCCATGACCAGCATCTGATGAAGTGAGTCTGTGCTCACGAAAGCTCATGCTCAAAACTTTTCTGTTAGTCTATAAGGTGCCACAGGACCCTTCGTTCCAGTCCTAGATGAGTCGATTCCAGAGGTGGAATTGCCTATCTGGCTGTCTTCACAGAGGGAAATTAACAGGAGAAACTCTCCTATCGACCTCCCTTACTCCTCATGGTAACGAGGAGTACAGAGGTTGGCTGTTGAGCCCTGATCGATTTTGCGCGTTCCCACTAGGCACAAGATCGCACCCTGGAAGATTGGTCCTGACTGGCTCCATCTCCCTGTAAGTATAGGCATTCCCTGAGAAGCCACCGTTCACACTAACTCAGATCTGCAGGTGATCTGTGTTCCATGCCACAGAGAAAGGTGAGAGCTCCCGAGGGTCTCTGCCAGTCTGACCTGGGTAAAAATTCCTTCCCAACCCCAAGTATGGTGATCAGTTAGACCCTGACCATGTGGCTGAGATGCACCAGCCTGATATCTGAGAGAGAATCCTCTGTGGTGACTGAGCCATCCTCTGGTGATATCCCATCACTGGCCATTGGTGATATATTTGCTAGCAGTCACAGATCAGCTCTGTGCATTGAAGTCTGTCCCCTCATACCATCTTCTCCAAGCTCTGGCTCGAAGGCAGGTTTTTCCTTCTGTTTCCTGACTCCACAACATACTGCCTCTGGGAACGTGGGCAAGCCCCTTGATTTCTCCATGTTTGTGTACCGGGATGCTGTACAGCAGAATGGTTGGGAAGCAGCTGGATGTGTAACATCCTATATAACTACGGCTCCCCCTCTGTGACTCCAGTGTGCTCTTTGGCGTTGGTAGGACGGCTCAGTGTGAGCGGCTGTTATTCCACTGTTCATCTAGCCTGCATGAAAGCAGTCTCTGAAGCGTGGTGTACTTGTTGCACAAAGCACTCCCGCGTGGATGAGTAAGGACTAGCTTCCCAGAAAGCTGTAGCAGGAGGGTATTAGATTTCGGTCAATGGTGGGGAGTTACTCCACACAGGATCCAATTCTGCGTCCGCTCCTCGCTGTGGGAGTGACCGTGTTTTAAGGGTGGTAGAGGGGAGCAAGGCGAAATGAGCTGTGCTTACTAATTGTTCCACTGACACAGAGATGACCAGGGCAAGGATTCTGGGGGGCCACCTGCCCATGCCCCACCCTTCCTGCCCTCTCTCTGCCCATGCTTGGCCCTCCCATACCTCCCTCTTCCTGCAGAAGCACCACACCACTTCTGGTGAGCGTGGGGGGCGGGACGCTGGGGGGTGCATGTGACATTTCCCCCCCCCCCCCACCCCAGTATCACCTCTGCGTTGACACATGGGAGGTTTGTGGAGGTTGCTGTCCCTTTCTCCGGAGCTCAGGTGTGACCAGAGCTGGAATATTTAATTCAGTGTGGGAACTGTTACCAAAAAGGTGCTGATAAATTAGCAGGAGTTCAGGGGAGAGCAACAGAACTGATCAGATGTTGGCTGTGAGGTTGGAAGTGGAGGAGAGAAGAAGCCAAGTAACCAAGGCTCTGAAGGGAGCAGTTATTCAGAGTGCTGGGGGTGGGGGTAGAAGTCCTGGTGAGAGAGGGAGGAAAGGAGAGGAAGTTTAGGCTAAGGCATGGTTTTAAAAGTCCTGGCAGTCAGACCTGTGCCTCTCAGTGGGGCCTTAGCATCAAATACTTGTGCTGGGGGTGGAGGGGGTTGGGTTTGCCACCCCAACGCATAGGCGTTACGGGAAGCAGAACAACCCAGCAGCATGCTCCACTCCACTGCCCTCTCCCAGCACCCTGCCCAGCCCCAGCCAGCTCCCTCCAGCCACGTGTTGCTTAGGGAGCAGAGCGAACTGGTGCCAGGGCCAGCTGCTTCTCAGCACCTGGGAGCTGGCTGCAGAGCAAAGCAGGCTGCTAGGTCACTCCTCTTCCCACAGATCCTGCCACTGCAGTGAGTGTGGGGGTGCTTGACCCCTGCTGCTGTCCCAGGCCAGGTCCCTGGTAACGCCCTGGGGCGGCTGACCCAACCCATCCCATCCCATCGGCAGGACAGCTCTGGTATTAGGCACCATGTTAAGTGCCAGAATTTGTATTCCTCAGCTGGTCAAACTGTTCCCCAGCCTCTTGATAGAAGAGCTCAGTTCTCCAGTCTACCTGGGGTGTGTGACTGAGCCTGTCACAGTGTGACAACCTGCAGTTCCAGCCTTAGAAAAACAATACCAGTCCTGGAACCTTTCCTTGCAACAAAGCCCGCTGCCACCTTTGTCCACATATCTTCTCTGCAAGTACCCTCACTGGACCTAACCGGGTTATTCACAGAATCACGGGCACATTCTCATGTTCCTCAACTAACATCGTATATGCCATCGTGTGCCAACAATGCCCAGATGCTTTGTACACTGGACAGACTTCAGACTCTCTCAGACAAAGGGTTAATGGGCACAAAACAGACATAAAAGCACTCTTGATCCACAAACTGGTCAGCCAGCATTTTAATGGAGTGGGCCATTCTGTTAATGACTTAAAAGTTTGCCTCTTACTGAAGAGGAATTTTCACAACCCTCTTGAAAGAGAGGCTGCTGAACTCTCTCTTATGTTCAGATTTGACATATTAACACGTGGTTTGAACCAGGAGGTGAATTTTCTGGGTCATTTTAGGGGCTTTTTTATGCTTGGCTTAATCTAATTCTTGACTCTCCCTGCCCCCTTCTGCCCCTGTGCTCTCTGATTTGCTCATCTTGATAATATTTTTCTGATTTGTCAACCTTGATGATTATTTTTGGTTCTTTGTGCCTTAAATATTGAGTCTGTTCTGGTATGGCTATGGTCTGAAGAAGTGGTTCTGTCCCACGAAAGCTCATCACCTAAAATTATTCTGTAGTCTTTAAAGTTCTACTTGACTGCTTTTTTGTTTTGATAGTATATAGACTAGCACGGCTTTCTCTCTGTTCCTAATCAATATAATTGTTAGTCTTAAAGGTGCTACAGGACTGCCTGCTTACGCAGTGACTGGCAGAATTAGAGGTAGAACGCAGCTCTTTCAGAAAGGCTGTGTACCACATTTATTCTGCATTGGCTTTGGATACCCAGCTTGAAAGAGAAAGAAGCTTTGGCCACAGGAAAAATGTATTTGGTCTCAATCTAATCCTAGCGAATGTTTACCCACGGCATGAAAATGGTACTGTTGGCAGTCTGGTCTGGTCCGGGAGAGAAACCGAGTGCTGCTGCTCAGAGCTGTACCTGCAGCTACAATGACTCCTGGGTCTAGGAACTGACTCTTCTGTAAGGATGGGCAGAGAGGCAGCTGTAATATTTTGTGTTCAGGCTCCAGTGCCACGTGCTTTGTGCTGACTAAGAGCTCAGGGGTAATAACTTGAGCACGGTCGGGAATTAAAATAGCTCCTACTAAAGCTGGTCAAAAATGTTTGCATGAGCCCTTTTCTGAGCAGGCAACCCAGGCTGCAGCTGGCCAGGGAGCTGGGCAGCAGGGGTGGGGCAGGGGCTGAAAAAACCTGGGTTTGTTCTCTGGGATTCGTCAGAAATTTTCCTCCTGTTAAAGTGTGTGTTTTGGGGGTATGTCTTTGTACTTTTTGTCCCAGTGTAGAATGAACAGTTCTCCCTCCCATGTCTGCAGGAGGGAGACTGAGCTGGCAGGAGACCAGAATCTTCCTACGTTGTCGGAGCTTGGGCCCAGCAGGGAGAGACAGTAAACCTGTGACTTATGTGGGGGGTTGTGTTTCTGCAACAACCACATAACTTGAATTTTCATGCAAGTCGAGGGGAGATGGGAACCAGGCTGGTTCCCAGCTCTCCTGGGCTTGCAGGAGCCTGGAAACTGATCAGCCCAGCAGGGCTGGTCAGTTTCCTGGCTCCCTGAGTGGCAGGGAGTCTGGAACCCCAGGGTGATGGGTTCCAGTCTCCCTGCAGTTTGCTGCTTGCAGGACCTAGGAAACTGACCAACTGGCTCCCAGCGCCCCTCTGGTTGTAGAGAGGGGAAACTGAGCCGGGCAGCAGTCTTGGTCGGTTTCCTGGCTCCAGGGGCAGTCCCAGCTGCCCTTCACTCCCTGGAGCCAGGAAACTTACCAGGGCTGCTGCCCTGCTCAGTTTTCTGGCTCTGCAAGCAGATGGAAGCCACCTGGTTCCCACCTTCCTGCCACTCTGGGGACCAGGAAACTGCTCCTGTCGGGGTGGCAGTTGCATTAGCCCGAGACACGTGCAATTACACCCCACCCCGACCCCAAACACCTACCCCCAGCCTGTTCCTGCACCCACCCTCCCTCCCACACAGATCCCAAACACCCACCCCCAGCCCACTCCTGTACCCTCCTTCCTGCCCAGACCCAACACCTACTTCCCAGCAGCTCCCTCTCATACACTGAACCTGGACTCCCCCATTTTTGATCCCACCCTGATCCCCAGAAGTGTTAATCTGGCCTGTGGGGAGCCCTGAACCTCAGTCCTCCCAGTTCCTCATCGGGCTGCCTTTGGTGCTGGGGCGTGAGGGGAGCGAGGGTTCTCAGTCAGGGGCCATATCGGGGTGGTTTTTTTGCTGCTTACCTTTATATGCACCCCTGACCCCCCCACCCGCTGAGTTTTTTCTGTGGGACAATGGCCTCCAACCCCAAAAAGGATCCCACCCCTGTCCTAAGCTAATACTGTGCATGTCACTGTTTGGAGGACACCTCCAGGCAGGTATTGCGGGAAATGATGCTGCTGATTCAACCGTCTGCTGAGTCAGGGCTGAGCCACCCCCGCCACGTAGCCTAGGCAGTGCCGTGCCACCGCGCAGACAAGGTGCAAAGCTGCTTCTTGCTAGCAGTGCTGGGCACCTCCCAGCCTGCCTGACTCCCACCCTCTTTCCCCAGGCTCCCACCAGGGTGGTTTTAATGGACCATCGGAATCGGTGATGTAGCGTTCGGCCGCTGTTAAATAGCTGCGGCGTTCTGCTCGGCGGCGGCTGTACTTCAGAGGGGGGAAAATAACCACATTGTGCAAAGCTTTGAGATGCTGCTCAAGGAAAGGTTCTGAATGGAATGTAAAACCCATGTCCAATTCTGATTTCTGCTGGAGTTAATCTAGTGTGACCGCTGGTGTCAGTGAGATCATTGTGGATTTACAGCAGTGCAATGCAGATTACACTCTGGCACAATTGGTCACTACACAAAGATACACTTAGAGCAACCACAGGAGTCCTCTGTTTGGAACAGACACACTGGGTTACTGCCGCTTCTATTGTCTGGCAGCCTGGGCCGGTGGTGGGGACCGTAGGAAAGGGGTGATCAGATTTTCTAGAACATAAGAACATAAGAATGGCCATACTGGGTCAGACCAAAGGTCCATCGAGCCCAGCATCCCATCTGCCGACGGTGGCCAATGCCAGGTGCCCCAGAGAAGGAGAACAGAAGACAATGATCAAGTGATTTATCTCCTGCCATCCATCTCCTGCCCTTGTTCTGAAGGCTAGGGCACCATACTTTATCCCTGGCTAATAGCCATTTATGGACCTAACCTGCAAAAATTTATCAAGCTCTTTTTTAAACCCTAATAGAGTCCTGGCCTTCACAGCCTCCTCGGGCAAGGAGTTCCACAGGTTGACTGTGCGCTGTGTGAAGAAAAATTTCCTTTTATTAGTTTTGAACCTACTACCCATCAATTTCATTTGGTGTCCCCTAGTTCTTGTATTATGGGAAAAGGTAAATAATTTTTCTATATTCACTTTCTCCACACCATTCATGATTTTATATCTCTATCATATCGCCCCTCAATCGCCTCTTTTCCAAACTGAAAAGTCCCAGTCTCTCTAGCCTCTCCCCATATGGGACCCTTTCCAAGCCCCTAATCATCTTAGTCGCCCTTTTCTGAACCTTTTCTAATGCCAATATATCTTTTTTCTACCTCAGGCCTCACTTTCTTCTCTGCAAGCAGCAGCTCCGCCTCCCCACAACCTGCCTAATGTGACCCAAACCAATGGAGGTTTGTTTTTTTTTTTTTTATACGAAACCCCCCCCCCCCCCCCCCCCCCCCCCCCCCCCCCCACTTTTTCGGCACATGTAGGGCAATAAGTCTGTAGAGTATCCAGACTTGATTAATCGCTAGAGAAATGTGAATAGACAGACATAAAACCAGTCACGTATTTCAACATTTTTAATGGTGTGACTGAGCCTGAGACCCAGTGGTTGATCGTGCTGTGCCCCCCTGCCCTAGGAAATGGGGTTGTGCTCTTGTGCTTGTCAGGTATAGTGCGCCTTAATGCAAAATAAAGGTTTTGTCTCTAATTTGCGTCTGCCTCGTGCCCTTTCCTTTGTCTGCTCTGAATGCCACAGATTCAAGCTAAACCTGAACTGTTTAGTGGAGTTCAGGATTGCAGTGAAATTCTCTCTCCTCCTTCCCCATTGCCCAGTGAACATGACACGGACTAAGCATATTTCTGTCTTTCCTTAGTGGTTTTGGCTTTTGGAGGGGGACTATGGACGTTGCAAGAATTCTTGTTTGTCATGCTATTTATGGCATCTCTCCTGGGCAGTTCCGATGTAGTTCCTCCTGTTGGTGATGGTGTCACGTGGAAGATTACTGCATGGGAACTTTTCAGGGGAAAAGGCAAAATGCCACATGTATTGGTAATACATCAACACTTATCATATGCATATGATATTACGCACACAAGCACACTTCTGTCTTGTTGTTACCAATAGTTGCTCCCCCCAACTGCACTGGCCAAATGAGTTAGATGGGGGAGGGGTGGAGTCCCGAAGCCAGACTGGTGCTTCAGTGCTGACAAGACAAACCTGGGGTCCCTGTGCAAGATGCACGAGAGAAAGGACACCATACCAGAAAGCATGTTGGCACCAGTTAGCCATCTCATGCATATACATAATCTGGAAGAGCAATCTTATGAATATGCATTTAGCACCTTCTTCTGGGTGGTGCTTCCAAAGGCAGGCACTTGCTGGTGACTCCCAAGGCGCCCATATGTTCAGTCTTCTTTCAATGGGCCCACTTCACAGGTTCCATTGTTCTTCTCGTTGGTCTTGGATCTACCTTCTCCCACCCTTGCAAGTACCTAGAGGTGCTGGTCTCCTGCCTTTCTGTTCACACCTCCTTCACTCAACAGGGCAATCAATTAAGCAATCCAAAAATAAAGTTACAGAGGTGTTTCTTTACCTTACCTACTTCTAGGAACTGTTCTGCCAAATATAACCAAACCTCTATACAACAAGGCTCAACACAACAGCACACAAAATGACTGGATACACTATTTAAAAATTCCAATGAGAAGATAGTTAAAACAAAGATGTAACTGCAATGGAGCTCCATTTTTCCGCCAGTCCCACTGTGCAGACACACAGAGCCGATGGATCGCTTCACGAAGCAAACCGAACCTGCTCTGAAACATATCTCTGTGGTGCCATATCCTGGCGCTCTGTGTGGCTATGAAGCTCTTCTGAGTTAGATGAGCTTTCTTCAGCTGTCAGTATATGCTTTTGAGTCTCTTGCCCAATGGTGCAAATCATCTGGGATACTACATGCCCTGTTGGTCGTCCTATTTCCTACCTAAAGGGCGTTGCAGAAAGAGAGGAATCTGGGAGAAAGGTGATGAGAATGATAAGGTCCCCAAAAATCTCTCTTACACAGAGATTGAAAAGTTTGGGGTTGTTCCCTTGGAAAGGGGAGGGAGTAAGAGGGGGGCATGATAAAAGGCTTTAAGGAATGAGCAGGAGAAAGCAGAGCTCCCTGTGTTGTAACACATAACCCAGAGGGCAGTTGGAAATTCTAGCTGCTAAAATGAAATTCTTCACACAGCGACAAGTATCAGAGAGGAGCCGTGTTAGTCTGTATCTTCGAGAGCAACAAGAAGTCCTGTGGCACCTTATAGACTAACGGATATTTTGGAGCATAAGCATTCATGGGCAAACACCCACTTAGTCAGATGCATGGCGGGGGCGGGGTTCAGAGGAGTATTTAAAGAGGTGGGTCCCAGTGAAAGGGAGGGCCAGAGCTGACAAGGTCTGTTCAGTCAGGGTGGAAATGGCCCATTATCAGTAGTATACATCAAGAGAGGAGAAAACAGGTCAGATCAATTGGGGCGGGTGTTAACCCACGAAAGCTCATGCTCCAAAATATCTGTTAGTCTATAAGGTGCCCCAGGACTTCTTGTTGTTCACACAGTGAGTAGCTGGACTGCAGATCTCGCCAGAGGAAGTCCGTGAGGCCAAGAATTTAGCACGATGCAGAAAGAGATTGGAACTGTCCATCTGTCAAGAGCTGCCAGCGTGGTTAGAACTCATGATGACCAAACTCTGGAAGGGAGATAAAACTGCTTCTCTCTGGCAGGTTGTGTTTACTTGACCCTTGCTGACTGGCCAAGCGTGTGGGGAGTAGCTCAGGGCCTGTTCTTGCTGCTGAACAGCTGCTACAAAGGAAAGCAGATGCTGACCGTGGGGGGCTGCCCCACGGTGTGATTTTAGTTGTGCACAGTGCTCCCCGGGGGGGGGGGCCTGAGGGAGGGAAGCAGAGGGGAGGCGTCAGGCGTTGGAAATAGATGAGAAGCTGGGACACCTGGGTTCCATTCCCAGGTCTCCTGCAGAGCAGCCGTCGCCTTGGACTCCTTGCCCCATAGGGATAATACCTCTGACCCTCCTCCATGTGTGTTACCCAGGCACCAAAGAGCCCTGGGCATAGACCGGGCCTGCACTGCATTAGGGGCTGTACAAATGTAACAAAAAGGCAGTCCCTGCCCCAAGGGGCCAAGCGTGCGGTGCCGTTCACAGCTGGCATAGGAGTGCTGAGAGCCTGGGAGCAGTCCCTCACTCGCTGCAGAGGTGCACGTTAGACCTGCGGAGCCGCTTCCCTGCTCTGGTTCAGTCGTGAGAGGCCTCAGCCAACTCTGCAAACTTCAGGTCCTTTGGTAAGAAAAGCTCTGGTATAATAGCCTGGCATGGAACCCCCCCGCCATTTCCTTTCCCCCGATGGCAGAGACTGGTGACCTTTCAAGGGAAAGGAATTGGGGGGGCGGGGTCCATGCCAGGCTATTATACCAGAGCTTTCCAGGGAGGGGGTAGCTAAGGTGAGTGCTTTGAACCTGTGTCCACCTTTTTCCATCTGTGTACAAAATAAATGTTGCTGTGTGCCGCCAGGAGAAATACCCTGCCGGCTGTGGGCGCTCCGCTGATCAGCTGGACGGCATTTGAATCTCTCCTGGGCAGCCACCCAAGAGATCAGTGTTCAGGGAACGCCGCTTTGAAGTGCGGAATATTCTTGGTCGCGGAGAATGAAACCGGGTGCGTGGGAGGTGGGGTGGCTGCGGCTATGTGGCTCCCCTTGTGAGTCAGACCCCTCTGTCAGCGGCTAACTCCCTGCAACTCCCTTCCGAGAGGGAGCTTTCCTTTTCGGTGGCTTACTGCTCTGCAGGCCAGCCTGCCCGAGCAGCCCCTGATTGCAGGGGAGGCTGTGCTCCCCGAGCCTTGGCAGGTCTGTTGGAATCTGCTGGCAGGAAGGTGAGCCCGGGAGGGCTGGCTGGGGCGGGCTGCTTCGGTGTGGGAGAAAGAAGCTTCCAGTCGCTACTAGCGAAGCAGCTCTGGGTAATTTGCTTAAACTTTGCTTGTAGGTTAATCTGGGATTAACAGAGGGCAAAGCCAGCCTTGGGCAGGGTGCAGAGCAGGGTCAGGGTCTTTGGGGAGGGAAGGGCAGGCTCTCTCTGCAGCACCTCTCCCCCAGCCGGGCCCTGACCCACTTTGGTTTGTTTCCTTGTTCCTTTCTTTGCAGGATTCCTGACGCGCCTCGCTCCTGTGTGTTGGCCCTTGCCAGCAAGACGCTCGGGCCAGCTTCCCAATGTCACCGTGACTGGCTTTGCAGGCAGGGAGGCGTTGCCAGCCAGTCCTGCGAGGCTGCCTGAGCGCTCGCTGCGGGATGCAAGCCAAGGGTTAGCGCTCCAGCCCCTGTGCCGCTCTCCTTTGTGTCCACTCCGGGAGAGGAAGTGCAAACAGACCGCTTCCTTCTGGAGGGCTTTCACGCAGCTGCAAGACGAGCACGTTTGCTTGCACAGTGCCGGGGCCGCGAGCGCAGGATTCCCCCTCCGACAATGACCAGTCCTGTGCTTGGCATTCATGGAGCACATGGGAAAACCTAAGTGGCCCAGAGCGGAGACCCCAGGGGTTTCCGGTTACAAGGACGGAGCGAGCACAGAACAGATTTCTTCTTGCACGGCTGTGACGGGATCGGACTCTGCTGTGGCTGTGATGAAACAGACGGGCGTGTGGATCTGCCTTTTCCTCCCGCTCCTCCTGCTCGATATTTGATCTCGCTCCTTTGGGGATTGCCGGTTTATGGTGGTAATAGGCACTCGATATTCACTCTCTTCCGGGGGGCAGCTGTGAATGATCTCTGGGGGGAGGACACCACAGTCAAGAACAGTTTTCTGGAAGAACCTGTTGGTTCCTGGTGCTGGGAGGAGCGTAGCATGGTGATCGCTGCTTGGCAAGAGAACAGCGGCAACTAAGCAGTCAGTACATTTTCCCCTGGTTTGAATCCCTGCCTCTTGCTCCATGAACACAGGAGGCAAAAGGGTGCACGTTAGCCAGGTAATTAACTTCAGAGCATGGAAAATAACTTTGCAACTCCCACCGTGAGCGTGCTTGAGAGCCCACTGTGCTGTGAACTGCTGGGGTGTAAAGGCCAGGGGGACTGGCACCCCTCTGACTTACTACAGGGCTGAACGGTAGCCCTGCTCTGGGGGAGAGCCACAGATCTCCAGGCTTAACCCCCCATGTCTTCTGTCTGCTGCAGCAGGGCGGGGCAGACCCAGAACTGATTGGGCTCACTGAGAGCCGTACAGTGGATGGCTGTATCTATTTCTGCCTTTGAATCGGAGCAGGCAGGGCAGAGGGAGCATTGTTTGAGAGTCTCGGGGCTGCCTTTGAAACCGTGTGTAGGTGGAAAGGGGCTGCAGAGACTCCAAGCCCCAGGAGCGGAGGTTCTGTCCCCGCTGTTACTCAGTCCCTGCGTGGCCATTGACTGGGCTTAGGGGTAGGAACAGCAGCGTCTCTCACCACCCTGCAGCGCGCTTTACTTGTTAGCTGGTTTGCATGGTAAGGGTTTTGCTGAAGGACTGCTGGCTTCCCGCTCACGTGGAAGGTCCTGGGTGTCTGAGACCTGCGGAGACCAGCGAGGCAGTCAGGGATAGGGCTGGGGATGGGGCAGAATCCTCTAGCCCCAGAGGGTGTGGCAGAGCCCCCGAAAGCAGCCAGGATCCAGGTGTAAGGCAAGTTTGTAACACTGAAGTCCTCCAAGGCTGTGGCCTGGCGACAGACCGTTTGAGGTGGTGCAGCTGATGCCCACCAGGGAGCCGAGATCCTTTCTCCTCCCTTCTCTGCACACCTGGGCTTTCAGGGCTCCCGCGTCTGGGCCCAGGACTTCTAAGAGGAGCAGTCTGAATCCCCGTCCCTGCCATGGCGGAGCACCTGGAGCTGCTGGCAGAGATGCCGGCGGTGGCACGGATGAGCACGCAGGAGCGGCTGAAGCACGCGCAGAAGCGCCGGACACAGCAGCTGAAGAAGTGGGCGCAATTCGAAAAGGAGAGCCAGGGCAGGAAGGCCAAAGCAGAGAAGAGGCGGAAGAACGGCAGCAAGGGGAAGCAAGTGCTGTTCCCGGAGAGCATCAGGCTGCTGGAGGCGGCGTCTCGCAGTGACGTGGAGGAAGGTAGGAAGGCCTAGCTGCCTGCAGGCTGGGGTGGGGGGTACAGGGTGGGTGCAGGAGGCTGCAGGTGCCGCCTGGCGACTTGGGAGGCTTCATTTGTAAAATATCTCCGGAAACGAAGGGCCCAGCCCCTGTGGGGTGTGGTGGGATCTCCCGAGGTGGGTAAGGAAAGCAGCTATATCGCTGCCACTGCTCAGCCCCAGGGCACAGGGACTGGACAGATCAACTCCCTCTTAAGCCAGAAAGGCCTCCGTGCAGGCTGCTCTTTCGAGGTGGGCGTCTTTTCCCTGGAGGAAGAGCGGAGAAGCCTGTTTCCATGGCCTAGGGCCCCGACACCACAGGCTGGGGCTGTGGGCCTCCGGCTTGTCTTGCAGCAAGGAATCCCAGCTCCCTCTTCCGCAGAGAACGCTGCCCATCCCGGGGTGCTACCGGCTGTGATAACGCAGCCGGTTCCAGGCAGAGCTTCCGCAGTCCGCTGGGGGCCACCGTCTCCACGTGGCGGGTTAGGGCAGTTGCCCCTCTGGGAAGGTGGCTTTTGGGTGCCTTCAGACGCTGTTTATGTGACGTAAACAAACACACCAGGGTGTGTGTGCTGGAAGGGACTGGTTCTGACACAGCAGCCTGCTTCCAGCACACCTAAGGAACACACTGTGCTGTTGACACTAACCCCTTGTTTGCAGCCTGGCCACTGGCCTGTGACTCACTGTGTACCATCGACTGCTGCCCGGCTCTCGGAGAGCAGAGGGGCCTCTGAGGAGCAGGCCTGGGCATCTCTGGCCCATGTGCATGGTGTCAGCATGGAAAGCAGCTAACTGATGCACACAATGTTGCAGGTCCTTCCAGCGTGTCCAACTCTGCTGGATTTTTCCTGGGCTCCCTCAACCTTTTGTCTTAAACTGGTAGCAAATCCAGAGCAGCAGTAAGTCCTGTACAGGCACTCAGGGCCAGCTGAAGCTAGCAGGAGGCACTAGCGGGGAAGGACAAAGGCGCACCCCCTCCATTCTTCTTCGGAGGCCCTGTACCATGTGCGTAGCTGCCTGAAGTTACTTCTCAGGGGGCTGGGCTTTGCGGTCCCAAATCCTAGGCCACGTGGTTGTCTCCGGCCAGGCTCCTTTCCCTCATATGGAGTACTGCAGCCTGCCAATGTTGTTTCCGGCTCCAGTGAAGGCTGCATGATGCAGGCTGCCAGGTGAAATTTGCCTCTGAGTTTTAGTCCATTCAATTCCTATTCTTTACGCACCAAAGGAAATAAATGACCAGGAGAAGGGGCAGAGAGGTGGGCACTGGGGGAAAGAGGTCGTAGGCACTGTTCCCTCTAATTTTTTCATTCATGCATAGAATAAATGTGATGTGTGCCAAGGCAAGTGCAGGGGAGGGGGGACTGGGGACTGGGGGGGCTCTGCTAATCATCTGGTCGGCACCCGAGCCTCTCCTGGCTGGCCAGCCAAGCGCTCCACTTGCAGGGAACACTGATCTCAGATTTCTTCTCTCTCTAACCTGTCTGATTTATTAAGTCATGTCTACTGCACCTCCTGCTGCACAAACAGCATTTTCCCTCCAGTGTAGCCAGAATGGTGCAAAGGCCAAAAGTCGCGCCAGAGCTCGACCCACCTGGGAGGTTTGGTTCCAGGAAGCAGTTGGATTTAATGAGGCAAAGCTCATCTCTGTCTCTTGCAGCTGGGTGATCATGGTTAGAGGTCAGGTTGTGTTGCAGGGGTGGTGCTAACATTTAACACAGGGCCTGCGGGGAGAGAAGCCCTGCAGGTTGAGGGTTTAGATGGAAAGAGAAAACGGGGCAAGAAGACCTTTTCAGCTGCTGCCCCAGACGCACCAAGTTTATATTCTGCAAATCCCACACTATGCTTCGCTTTTTTTAAAAAAGTAACTTCTGTGGAGTCCACCAGTTCCTGTGGGTTTTCGCTTCCTGAGGACTTTTGGAGGAGAGTTCTAACAAAATCTGCTGGCTCTGGTGGTGAACAGAGCCATTCAGTAACGGGCACCTGCAGCTGCTTGAGCTCTGTGCGGTACTGAGAAAGAGCTCAGCGTTAGCCAAGTGACGGAAGAGAGCGAACAGCAAACCTTGGCAACGCGGCGCTTTTGGCCTCTGCTGGCCATTACGTTGCCCGCTGAAGATGAGCTAAGGGTGTCGAGGAATATGGCTTTAACAGGGGCCTACAATTAGCTCTGTATCTTTATACTCGCTCGTGGCTACAGAAGGGCCCAAGCTGCTTACCTAATGGAGAGCTTACTAGGTGCCTGCAGCCTGAGGAGTGATCCAGTGTGCAGTCTGTATGAGTCAGAGGTGGCGGGTTCTCAGTGGCTGTGTAAATTATTCAGCTGTGCAGATGAGCTCGGGGACTCGCATGACTAGAAACACACAGCTGTGAAAGGCCTGTCCCAGCCCATCAAGTCCTGGGCCAATGCCCTGCTAAGCAGCCTGTCGTCCTGGCTGCTGAGAGTGATCCAGGATACAGCTCCTGGGACCCCCTCCATCTCTTGTATCTGCCTCTGCTGGCAGGCTGCTGGTCATTAGAACCATTCTCCTTGCCCGTGTCTGGCTTTGGAAAGGCAAAGCGCTTCTCCTTCCCCATCCTGAACTTTCTGGCTGCAGGGGGTTTGCGGGCTGTGGCCTCTCCACTCCTGTAGGCATCTTCCAGCCTCCTTTATTTCTGGGATTGGCAGAGCGGTTCTCCCCAGTCCCTGCTATTACTGCTGTTCGTTGGTTATTTAAGCAAGAACAGAGTGAGTGTGCCAGGGGTCTTGTCAGTTTCATTCCCATTAATTTCTCTGTGCTTGGGAAAGGTCTGAGCAGCACTGGAGGCCCTGGAGTTGGTGCGGACACAGGCTAAGTCTGCACTTCAAACGTTAAAGCCAAACTTGGACGAGTCACTTTACAAACCGTGTCTCACTCATTTCCTTGTCTGAAAGCGTGGTCAGGGGCGGGACCATGTATGCCAGTGCTTTGCAATGTCACAGGTAAAAAAAATCTGTACAGGTATAAGCTTATTTTTCATATGTTAATGTTGCATGGTCAAATTGGCCCCTGTGGAATCACCAGCGCTAATAACCAGTGGTAAGTACAGTCTCTTAGGCTGAGAGCAGCTGTCTGGGAGGTGATTTATGGGGGAGAGAATTCTTCCTAATCTTGCTTCAGTTCCCTCTTAACACTCTTATCCTCTGATTGGATTAAACAGTTTACAGCAGTATTTCTTTTCCCTCTTCTCCGCACTGATCACGGGTGGGCCAAATGCTGCCTGCCACGGATACTCCATGTTTTGAGTTTGTGGTGTCTCTCATTTTGAATACTGTGAGGTTCCCCCTGCAGTCGCAGGACCCAGCTTGCTTGCAGTCTTGAGCTGAGCGGCCCGGCTCAAACATTGCCTGCTGAACTTGTCATGCTTGGCACTTATTCTCTCTATTAGATATGAAGTGAGCTGTCATCTGCTCTGCTTTATGCAATTAGGGTTTATCCTTGGGCTCCTGGCAAGCTGGCAGTGGCTCTTGCTTCATTACAATGCTAGAGGCAGGGTCTTTGGGTTTTTGGTAGCCATGTGTAGGTAAGCAATGTTGGGTGCACCTGGATCAAAAGCTGAACATGTCTCCCTTCGGTGCCTGGAACTGGTCAGCGTGTCCTCTTCAGCTTCCTGTTTCTGAGGGTGATTGGCCCATTTTTTGGGGGAAGGAGAGACATTTTATCAGCCAGGGTGTAACACTCAGAGCAGAGAGGTAGTGAATTTCGTTTGCAGGATCAAAACAAAAACTCTAAGGAGAGGATGGGATCTATCCTGCCCTCTTTGTGCAAAGGCTCAGAAAGCACCTCTAAGGGAACCTGGCGAAGCAAAATGAAAGATGTAATCGGCGCAGCTCAGGGCAGGATTCACACTCGGGGCCTCTCATTGGGGTAGCAGCTGCTTCTCTGGCCCTCCTTTCCTGGTGAGAATGGGACCAATCCACCCTCTTCTGAAACTGAGCAGCTTGTCTGTGGTGATCAGCTAGGACCTGACACAAGTCTGACTGATTTATGTTTAGTTGTGGCTGGGGCCGGAGTTTCAAGACTAAGGGTGGTTCTGCACCCCCAGGACGGGTCGATCTAAGCAATGCAATTTGAGTTACGTTAGTCGTGTCATTTAAATTGACATAGTTTAGATCTACTCACTGCAGGGTCTGCACTGTGGGTGGGGTTGGGGGGTCAATAGAAAAGACTCTCCTGTCAACTCCCTTAACTTACCTCGTTCTGCTGGGCCGCCAGAGTTGACGGGAGAGGGATCGGTGGTCAATTGAGTGGGATTTTACTCGAATTGCTCTGTCGACCTCTGGTGGATCTGTGGCTGGAGACAAGCCGTACAGGCGGGAGGCTACTGCTTTGGGAAAGGCAGATGGAAGCGTCTGCAGTACGGTTTTGGATCCAGGCTATCAAGAGTGTCTTAATTCATTTTGGAGCTTTTAGTCATCAGATTCTGAATAGCTCCAAGAGTGGATTTGGGTCGCAAGTCAAACCCAAATAGAGTCCGTTAGCCCTTCGTTCACTGGTGCCAGCCCTCAAACCTTTGCTGTTATACCTCCAGGAACAGTGACTCTACCACAAAGTGCCAAGTGAGGCAGGGCTGGCTGGCACAGCACTTGGGTGGGGGTCCTTCAAGGAAAGCACAGGATGCTGAGACCCATGGTAATCATGAGTCAGAGTGTTATTACTGACTCTAGAGTGAGTACTCTGCTGCAGGAGTGGCTGGTGTTCGGCCCAGAGGTAGCACAGAAACCTGACTCGTTTGAGATCTCCTGGTGCTCTCACCAAGAGCTGAGGGGTCAGTACCTGTGTCTCCACCACAGTTTTGTTCTTGTGATGGGGGTCTGCAGTTATATGCAGTCTCTGTTCTCTGGATGCCCAAGCGGTTGAGCAGTGTTGCTGTGCGTTGTTGAATAGCATTGCTGGGGTTTTCCGGCATGGTTTCCAAGTGAGAGGGCCACTACGTTTGGGATGCACTGTCTGGCTCTGCCCCTCTCTCTCTGGGCAGACCGGATAATGACACGGTTTGGGCCACAAATGAAAAGGCAGACTGGCTAAAAATAGAAGTGATGTTAACCAGCTCAGTCGCTTCAGGCCTTGGATCTGGGCTTGAGTGAAGGAACAGAAAAGGGGCTTTGTGGCTGTTTGCAGTAACTGTCCTGTGGAGGAAAACTGCTGGCTCAGCTGGCCTGGGGCTGATGCTCTCTGTCCATGTAATAGGTGTGGCTTCCTTACATCACCCTGCCAGCTGAAAGGTTGACCTCTAGTGTCTTGGTTGCTGTGTAGGGTTGTAAACTCTCCAGGACTGGCCTGGAGTCTCCAGCAATTACAGATTAATATTTAATTAAAAATTATTTTGTGTGATGAAATCTCCAGGAACGTATCCAACTAAAATGGATAATCTGTCTCTGTGGCCTGTTCAGACCTTCACCACTTTGGTCCCAGGCCTGGACTAGGACCTACCAAGTCATTTTACACCCGTCACTAAACTGCCACCTGACAAGGCAATAACTCCTGCACATGACTGACCTGGGCCCCATTGGAAAGAAAAGGCTCCGAGTACCGCCCCCAGTTCTGTTATCTGTCTGCTGGTGTCTCAGGATAGTGTTTGATATTGTTCCTCAGCCCTGAGGAACTCTCTCTGGGGTTAGCTCCAGGGCCTGATTTGTCCCCTCCTCGTCAACATACTTAGAGTCAAAGGGTTGCAAGGGACCTCAGGAGGTCATCCTGTCCAACTCCCTGCTCAAAGCAGGACCAATCCCAACCAAATCATCCCAGCCAGGGCTTTGTCAAGCTGCAACTGAAAAACCTCTAGGGATGGAGGTTCCACCACCTCCCTAGTTAACCTATTCCAGTGCTTCTCCCACATCCTGGTGACACAGTTTTTCCTAATACTACCCGTATCAGACCATTGGGAAGATTGGCTGCCCACCGAGCCTACTCAAGCTCATAAAATCCTTTTGTGAAAACATGAAAGCAACAGTGCAATATGATGGATCTACATCGGAACCATTTGCAATGAACAGCGGAGTCAAACAAGGGTGTGTTCTTGCCACACCCTCTTTGGCATATTCTTCTCAGTTTTACTAAATTGCACCTTTCAAAACCCACGCAGCGATGTATTTCTCCACACAAGATTAGAGTTCAGTGATCTCTTCTTCAGTGGGGCAGTGGTCATTCCTTAGGCACTTGGTCAATTTTCTAATTGATTGGCTAAGCCAGCAGAGATGTCATGATCCACATTTATGCAAGAGGACAGTCCAATTCTGAGGTAGAGGAACTTGTCAGCTGCCTTAAGGACTGTATCAGCAGCAGCGATCACTGGAGCGCTAGGCTGTTTCCAAACAGGTTCAGGCGTCACTTCTTCTGTCTTCGTGAGGCTCGCTATGAGTTCAAAGCGGTGTGCTGAAATAACAAAGCGATCGAAAAGCTCCTGTGCACCCTTCACTGAATGAGCCAACAGTGCCCAGTCATCAGCAAACAGAAGGTCACGGATAGTTGTATTAACCACTGTAGTGTGAGTCTGAAGTCTCCGAAAATTAAAAATACTGCCCCTTTGCCTGCTGCAGATGATGAAAAGGAAGCTTTCTACATGAGCCTGAATTCAGTCATCTCTTCAATGCCTTCTAATCCAAGTTATATATATGGAGTGATTTTAATGCTAGAGTTGGTCAGGACTACACCACATGGCCAAAGGTGCTTGGACTTCATGGTGTTGGAAGTGAGAGCGCCAAATGGCACTCGTCATCTTCAGACTTGTGTGCAGAATATTACCATATGCTTGACTACTTCATCACAAAACAAAGAGACGTTTCTGATGTGATGTTGGCTTGCGAAGTGTGTGGCACTGGTTCCTGTTCTGACCACTACCTGGTACACAGTGTTATCTTGAGCCTTTGTCCACCAAAATGTCATCGTTCTGCTGTATGCTGGAAAAAAGTTTGATGTAGGTAAGCTTGAAATGCCCGAGACACAAGCGCTGTTTCAATGCAGTCTTGACACGTCCTTTGTCACCAGCACTGAAGGTCCAGAATGGTCACCTGCTATTGAGGAGGATTGGATTAACATCAAAGAACCAGCCTACAGAACAAAATAAATTAATGGAGATACACATCTCATAGAGCTGGAAGGGACCTTGGGAGGTCACTGAGTCCAGTCCCCTGCTCTCTCGGCAGGACCAAGCACCATCCCTTTTTTTAATCTATTTGTCCCAGATCCCTAAATGGCCTCCTCAAGGATTGCTCTCACAACCCTGGGTTTAGCAGGCCGGTGCTCAAAGCACTGAGCTGTCCCTCCACACAATTGCTGTCAAGATCCTTGGTTTCCAAAAACGCAGGTACAAGGATTGGTTGGACAACAAGGACAGAGATGTCCAAGTTCTTCTTGATAGGAGGAGTGTGACGCACCTGGCTTTGATCAACAGTAAGGAGAAAGGCCATCTTCCTGGACCAGTATTCAAGCTAAGCAGGAGGCACAAGTCAAATTACCCCAAGTTAAAGAGGACTGGTGGATTTATCAAGCAGTTAAACTCCAAGATGCGGCTAGTAGATGTGATTTTAAAGCATCCTATGACAGGCCGAAGGCAGTCTATGGGCCACGCATTGCTGACGGTACACCAGTGCCCTCTGTTGAGGGCCTCACTTTGATCACAGGCAGTGCTAAAATCCTTGACCGCTGGGCTAAACATTTTCACAAAGTATCGAGCCAGAGCTCAGCTTCTGAGAGCAGTGTTCTTGATGAGATTCCTCAGTGGACTAATGATTTACAGCTGGTCGTACCACCAACTCTTCATGAGGTACAAAAACTTGTTAAACAGATGAAATCTGGAGAGGCACCTGGCAGTGATGCAATTCTAACAGATACTTGTAAAGCTGCTGGTGAGAAGCTGATATGCTATCTCATCCGTTTGTTTAGTGCCATTTGGGAGAAGGAGCTACTCCCCCAGGACTTCAAAAATGCTCTGATTGTACACACATACAAGAGAAAAGGGGACCGTACACTTTGCGATGACCATCGGGGCATCTCTCTGCTCTCTATGGCTGGTAAGATCCTGGCCCACATCCTTTACAACTGGCTTTCGCTACACAGGTTCAAAAATTGGCATCATTCCTGAAAGCCAGTGTGGATTTCTTGCCACTCGGGGCACTGCTCACATGGTATTTACAGCCAGACAGATACAGGGGAAATGTAGAGAGCAACATCAGGAACTCTTGTGAGTTTCATTGACTTGACCAAGGCATCCAACACGGTCAACAGAAGTGGGCTCTGGAAAATACTTGGGCGAATTTGCTGTCCTGGAAAATTTATCAAGGTTATTCAGTCTCTTCCTGATGGCATGCGTGGTCGCATCCTTAACGATGGAGAGACATCGGCACCTTCTGAAAGATCAAATGGAACAAAGCAAGGGAGTGTCCCCGCTCCTCTCCTGTTCAACGTCTACTTTGCAATGATGCTGTTAGTTGCTTTTAAGGACTGCCCATTGGGCACACCTCGTCAGTTCCCTACAGATGGCAGTACTTTCAATCACCAGAGACTCCAGGCTCGCACTAAAGGGGTTAATCGACTTTAATGTCTTGTATAGACCTGGCCTAAGGCCTTTCTCTCTGGCTTAAGTCTCCGCCTTCGCTCTTTGCTCAACTGGCACCAGCTTCCTAAATACTGGTGGTGCAAAGCCTGTCTGCTCTGCAGCTCCTGCTTTCTGGAAAAGCTGCTTGTGTTTCTCTCCCTTGCCCACCCTGTTTTAGGCTGTGTCTGCGCTGTGCAGGGTTTTCAACTTTCCTTTTTTTGATGTCCCAAGATCAAAATGAGTCAAGTCAAAATATTGCATTCACACAGCCGCAGCATTGCGAAAGGCGGCGTTCTTGCTTGCAGCCACAGTTCACAGCCAGAGCAGCGCAAAAGGAATCTTCACGTAAGCTGATAATAGCCGTGCTTCATTCACACCTATTCATTCTCGACCTTGAAGGGGGGGTTGTTCGTAGAGACGGAATTATTCCGAGGGAAAAGCCTTTTCTCTCGACTTTTGCTGCATGGCAGGGGGAATGCTCTGAGGTATTGGTTTTCTGAAAGGTTCCCCCGCCCCCCCCAAAAAAACCCCTAAACCCACAAGAGTAGACAAGCCCTCTGTATCCCAGCTGAAAACAGGCCTCTTCCGAAATTTCACTTTTCTCTACTCCTGTTTGTACAAATATCTTAATTTGTACAGTAGCAACATTTAACTCCGTCTACAAATGTTGACATGACACACACATACTAAAGAAAGTACGGTGTAAGAGCTGTCATTGGTGGGGCTGAGATATGGGATTTCAGCAAACCCCTTACAGTAAATTAGCCTGTTGTGCAGTACGTTTAAAGTGAAGGCTTGGGCCTGTTCTCAGTAGTCCTTGCTGCCAGGGCAGGGAAGTGGGTATGGTATTGACAGGCGCTCTGAGCAGGCGGGATGGGAGACCGCAGTGGCACATGGAACCTGTGGCCAGGGTTGTCTGTTACTTTTGTAGAAGTGCAGCAATGTTTAATTGTCTTTTAATTTTTTATTTCACTGAACAGTTCTGTAAAGAGCCTTGAAAATATCCCTGGTGCAAAATCAGGAACGGAGCTGGGAGGTGGAAATCTCCCACCTCCTGCCTGGGGCAGGGGCAGGAGAGCCGTGGCCATACATTTCTTAAAGGTAGACTAGGGAGCAGACAACTCCCCAGCTGTGGGAGGGGGAGGGCCCTGCCACCAGTTATGCCTCAAGCTCCCTTCCAGCCCGCTCTGCTGAGCAGCCATGTGTGGCTCCTCAGCCAGCTGTGAGCAATCGTTGGACTGAAGCCTGGGGAGCACAAAGTCCCAAGCAGAGCACTGGAAACAAAAGATAAGATCATATTACTTTATAATAGTAACTTAATTTATTAGAGCGTATAAATTTATAATAGAAACAAAGCGTGCATGTTATTCTGCTGCCAGCCCTGTGCCTGCCGCAATGCCCCTTTTCTGACTGGCCGGGCAGGAAATGAAGGTTAGGTTCAGCAGTGGATGGGGCTGGGGGGCGTGCTGTGGGTGTGCCTTGCCAGTTGACAGTGGACACACGGAATTGCATCAGGAAGCAGCACTAGTTATGTGGTAGGGTTTAACCTTGGCGTGCCACAGATGTCCGGGGTAGAGAGCTTGCTGAGGGCACTTGCCTTCGTTACAGAAAGGGAGATGAGGTGCCCCAAAGTCCCCAGGGGCTGGAACCGATCTCTGAATAGGGAAGAACAGTTTAAAAAAAACAACTTTGCATTTATAGAACTCCCATAGGGTCGCAAACAATACTACAAGGGTTACTTCCGCCAGCCCTGAAATGCAGCCACCTCTGGGTGGCATGAATGTCAGCGTTTAGTAGCACACAGCATCACTACAGTGCGGACGAGGACAGGGAAGAATCATTTATCCACCAGAAACGACAGGGGGAATGGAAGAGACCTGCCGACGAGGGGACATTAGCCTTGTAGTCTTTAAAAGAAATCTTCAGTCTTTCCACCCAGAAATAGTCACAGAGAGGTCGCCCTGTTAGTCTGTAGCTTCACAAAACAAAAAAGCAGTCCTGTAGCGCTAAAAGACTAACAAAGTAATTTATCAGGCGATGAGCCTTCATGGGGCAGAGCTGGGTCTGTCCCACCAAAGCTCATCACCTGATAAATTATTCTGTTAGTCTGCAAAGTGCTACAGGACTGTTTTCACCCAGAAATAGCAACTTGGCTCTCCTGGTCTTGCTGGTGGGGCGTGCAGCTCTCACCCCTTCCTTGAAGATGTTGAACATTTGACCCCCTGGCACAGAGAGGGGGTTGTGGTGTAGTGACCAAAAGCCCATTTCCCCTCCCCCATTCCCATTTCCCTCTTGTGGCCCTTTGATCCCTTCCCTTCAGCTACCAGGGGGCTCTCCAGTCCCACCCGCTCCCCCACACCTCTCCTGGGGAAGTAGAAACCTACCAGTGCTGCTTCGCTCAGCATCGAAAGGGCACACGCCCAGCATCTCCCCTCCTTTCCTTAGCAGAATTTGGCCAGGACACCAGGGTCAGCACGACTGACTTACTCCATGGAAAGGCCAAGGGGGGCTCTACCTGTAAGCTCTGAACCCTCCTGCATCTGGGAGGCTCGTGTGCCACACAGTGCCGCCTGGCTCTAGGGCGAGCGCTACCTCCATGCTGACAGGCGTGGGTGGGGGAATCGCTGCTGCGTTACTAGAACCCTTTCCTCCTGCACATGTGCTGACCTGGCCTGACCCTGGGTCTCCTACGAGGGGTGGTAGGACTGCGGCCTGAGAGAGGCCAGGGCTGCAGCTCTCGGTGCTGTGTATACCTGCTTATTTCAGAGGCACTTCGCTGGTCTTTTCATTCACTCTCCCCTCTGACTCACTGGTCTCCTTTGTATCAATCCCCAGTTCTACCAGGTATTATCCCTCGTCTCCCTGACACAGCAAAGCCCTTACTGTATTACAGCCTGAAGAATAGCCCCCCAGCAGGCTGAATCAATATTTACTGGTTCCCTTCCGCATGCGAGGGCTGAGAATGGGTGTTTACTGTTTCGACAGGCAGTGACTCTTTGCTTGTTTTCTCTTGGTTCTCTGGGTTGCGAGTTGTGTAAGTTCCTGGCAGGCGCTAGTTTCCTCCTTTGTACAATGGTTGCTTCATATTGGCCCTTTCTGTTTTGAAGACTGCTGCAGTTTCCGCTCTCCGTGGTCAGCACTGGAACGTGGGAGATCCGTACCCCATGCCGCAGCTGCTCCCTCGGGACCTCCTGGGGCAGCTTCCCAAATAATCAAGGAGGCAAGTGTTCTCCAGGAAGGAATGGGAGATCTCATTCTCCTGGGATTCTCCTCCCAAGCCCACTGGCTCCCAAGGCCCAGCTCTTACCAGCCTGTATCAGTAGTGCCATGACATCCCAGCCTGTCCCCCAGGGCCGGAGGAGGGACTGCAGTGAGCTCTGGTTTGAGCCAGCACTTCTGGGCTCTTTCCAGCTCTGCCATTGACCTGCTGCGTGGCTTTAGACAAGTTGCTTTTAAGGTCTGCGCCAGATGTTGGAGGATAGGCAGCCACAGAGACCAAAGGGGACTGGACAGGGGTTCACTCGTTAGCCCGGGGAGCCAGTAATGCTAGTCATGGAGCCTGCTGAAGCCCCACTTTCCTCCGTCATATGGTGTAAAGTAGGTTCTGTAATGGAGGAAGACCAGCCAGGAAAGTAAGTTCTCCAAGTCAGTGCAGTCCTTCTGCACCCTTCCGATTCCGAAGGGGCCAGGATGGGTTGGGCACGCAGGCGTCCTCAGGAGATGTTTCCCTATCTCCTTGTTAAGTGTAACTCACATGCTTGGTCATTAACAACCAGTCCTGTGGCACTTCTGAGACTCACAGATTGATTAGGTCATGAGCTTTCTGTGGGTAAAAGCACTTGCTCTGAGGAAGGCATGGAGAGGAAGAACAGAATTCTGGGTTCGTACCATCACGGGGGGTGGGGGAAAGGAAGGCACCGGGGAAAGGAATTGTCCTCCTTCACTTAACAGCTCTCTAATTGTTACGGACTTGATGGTCTAGGAATCAGTAACAAGGCTGGTGCTGAGAGGTCAGGTTAAGGAACGAGATCTGCTGTGCTTGGCTCTGTATTGACGCACAACTGCCATATCAGGGTTGGTTAATATTTATCTATCAACACTGGTGTGTTTGGTACTTTGCAGGCCTCTAAGAGTATGCCTCCACTTAAGTGGGAGGTCAGTGCACTGTGATCGATCTTTCAGGGATCGATTTTTTTTTTTTTTTTTTTTTTTTTGCCACATTTGTGAAGACGCAGCGAAATCGATCTTCCTGGGCTCGGCCGTTGTTCCTGGTACTCCACGCTGACGTGTAGAGTGACGGATGTTGGTGCAAACTGAAAGATCCCTGATCTGCACTGGGGAGAAAGTCAATCCTGATACATTGATTCTGAGCTACACAAATGGCGTGCCTAGAATTGCGTATGTGGGATTGACTTTGATCACTAGGGTAGACCAGTCCTGGGATCTTACGTTCTACAAACAGAGAATTATGAAAACAAAAAACTCCACGTGACGAAGCACTAAGGGATGACGAAATCGCCTTAGCATCCCAAGTACCAGAGGGGGAGCCGTGTTAGTCTGTATCTGCAAAACAACAAGAAGGCCTGTGGCACCTTATAGACACAGATATTCTGGAGCATAAGCTTTCGTGGGCAAAGACCCATTTCATCAGATGCATCGTTCTGTTCACAAAGAGTGCTGCTCAGTCATGTCTAGGGCCCTACTAAAATCAGGGCAATGGAAGAACGCATCACAGACCATAAATGTGGTCTCCCTCTCTGAAATCTGTCTTTTGTGGGCTTTTATCCTATATCATACAGATATCATGGGGAGACCAGAGTTTCCCAAACAGTGGGTCCTGACCCAAAAGGGAGTTGCAGGGAGGTTGTGTATCACCACCCTTATTTTTGCACTGCTTTCAGAGCTGGGCAGCCAGATAGCAGCGGCTGTTGGCCAGGCACCCAGCTCTGATGGCAGTGCCACAATCAGCAGTAGCACAGAGGTAAGAGCGGCATTACTGCACCTGCCCACCCTTACTGCTGCGCTGCGTGGTCAGAGAGTGGTGGCTGCTGACTGAGGCTGCAGCACTGCAGGCAGCAGTGGTGAAGGAGGGGTGGCACTACTGTATAATGCTACCCTTAGTTCTGTGCTGCTGCTGGCACTGGCTCTGCTGTCGTAGCTTCAGCCAGCAGCCGCCGCTCTCGTGCTGCCAAGCTCTGAAGGCAGCACCTCACCAGCAGCAGCACAGAAGTAAGGGTAGCAATGCTGTAACCCCCCTACAATAACCTCACAGGTCTCCCCATCTCCTTTTGGTCTGGGATCCCAGCATTTACCACACTGTTCAGCTTCAGATTTCAAAAGCTGACCTCATGAGCTTTACCATTTTTAAAAACCTGTGCCTGCGCGACTGACCAGAGTGGCCTGTGAATTTGGTCGGGCCCTGGTCATGTTGCAGTTGCGTTTTGAGTTGATTAATTAGGCCTGTAATGGGAATACGTGGCACTATTGTAGAGGGGCGTAGTGGCACAGCCTGGTGGCCTTCAGGAGGGGGGTGGTGGGGATACAAGGTGAGGAAGGTTGTGCCCTGCAGAGGGGGCTTTAGAAAAAGTGGAGGAGGAGGACTGGGACGTGCTGTGCCCCTGAATGCAGAGAGGGGCGGTGGTGACGGGGAAGCGCTGTAAATCCCATGGAAGGAGGGGAGCTGGTCTGGTTAGTGGAGGAGGGGGCTTTGGACACAATCGGGAGAGGGAAGTGGTGAGACTTGGCAGAACTCCCAAGGGATTCTGACTGGGTGGCAGGGAACAGGCACGACTGAATGTGGCTCTTCCCTCCGTGACCTTTGCGTCTCTACCCTCATAAAATAGTGGCAATGAACCGTCAACAAACCCTTACTTAATAGCCTTGTTCAAAGGCTGACAGTCTGCTTACCAGCCCTCCTGCGCTGGAGTGTTAAGTGAGCACTAACTGGGATCTGGAGATGCCTCTCCTCTCCCTGCTCATTGCCCAGTTGGACATATTGTGAGGGTTTTCACTTTCCCATGAAACATCTGCTGTGGGTCGCTGCTCCCGGCAAGACCACTGCACTGTGCGTCCAGGACTACCAAGGCAATTCCAGCCGATAGAGGGACACTGCAGCCCAAGTGTCGAGGAGAGACTGGGAGACGAGATTTCTTTGGGTCAACGGCGGCTTTGTGTTCCTCCTGGGTTGGAGAGACTGCGAGTGGTTAAGCCTGGGGATCGGGGGGGGGCGGTTTGGGGCTCAGGGGGTTAAGGCTGGGGGTAGCGGAGTGGTTTGGGGCTGAGGGGGTTAAGCCTGAGGGCAGTGGGGTGGTTTGGGGCTGCGAGAGGTTAAGCCTGGGGGCAGTGGGGCGGTTTGGGGCTGAGGGGGTTAAGCCTGGGGGCAGTGGGGTGGTTTGGGGCTGAGGGAGTCAAGCCTGGGGGCAGTGGGGTGGTTTGGGGCTGCAAGAAGTTAAACCTGGGGGCAGTGGGGCGGTTTGGGGCTGAGGGAGTCAAGCCTGGGGGCAGTGGGGCGGTTTGGGGCTGAGGGAGTCAAGCCTGGGGGCAGTGGGGCGGTTTGGGGCTGCGAGAGGTTAAACCTGGGGGCAGTGGGGCTGTTTGGGGCTGAGGGAGTCAAGCCTGGGGGCAGTGGGGTGGTTTGGGGCTGCAAGAGGTTAAGCCTGGGGGCAGTGGGGCGGGTTGGGACTGCGAGGGGTTAAACCTGGGGGCAGTGGGGCGGGTTGGGGCTGAGGGGTTAAGGTCTCTCTAAGGGCCAGGGGCTGACAGGCCTGGTTCTGCCCCCATGCTGCATACAGGCTGAAGTACCTGATGTAACAGACTTCTTTGCGAGCACAGCCACGTTTTCTCCTTACACAGCCCTGCGTCTGCTCAGTCATAATGGAGTATCTTCTTCTGCGTCGAGCATCACCACTGATCCGAACCGCTCTGAGGAGCAGGGTGGGCCCACAGGTCCAAAAGGATCCTTGGTTCCGTGGTAATTCTGGCTGAGCCGTTGCCTCAACACGTGACCTTGATAATCTGGTTGATCATGTGCCTTTTTTAACCCAGCTGGAAAACGTTGAAAAGAGCAGGAGGAGCCTCCAGGGTAAAGCCAATAGTTGCTTTTGAGCTGATTCCTGAGGAAAGAAATTGCATTACAGAATCTTTTATTGTGGATGGCATCAGAGCGGGATCTCCAAACCCTTCGAAGAGCTGAGCAGCAGAGAGATGATGAAATCTGGGCAAGAGAGGGAAAAAAAGATGCCATGTTTTTATTGTACTCTTAGATTGGCTAATAGCACCTCTGGGTGGAAGCATCCAAAATTTGCATGTTTGGATGTTTAAGGAGTCGGACCGTTGACGAGGCAGAATGACCCAGAGGCCGGGTGCTGCTGTGGGGGAAGCGTTGACCTGATCAGAGGCATCTTGTGTGACAGAGCAGAGAGGAGGATGGTGATCCATGAGTGGGCAGGGGAGAGAAAAGATGGAGGCGAGCTGTGGGGTTTAGCTGGGGCAGGGCCACCAAAGCAGAGTTCTGTTTTGTTTCGGGGCTTTAGATGCCCCATCACCCTAGTGATGGGCGCTTCACAATCCCCAGTCCGCCCCACGAAAGCTCATCACCTAATAAATCATTTTGTTAGTCTTTAAAGTGCTACAGGACTGCTGGTTTGATTTGTCAGGATACCGACTGCCATGGCTGCATCTCTGTAACTAACCCCCAGTGGGTTTATCTTCACAGTCCTGCTGCAAGGCAGGGTCTTGGCCTGTTCTCCTTGTTCTGAAGGCAGGAAGCTGAGGCACTGGGGGCAGTAAGTGACTTGCCTAATGCCCCCAGAAGTCTGTGGCTGAGCTGGAAGTTGGACCCAGGTCTCCTACAGCTCATTGCAATGCTCAGGCCTAGATTGTTGCTTTGCTTTCTCACTGGAGATCTAAGCTGTTGTTTTGAGGGGCTGGTGGAATCCCATTTCTTTGTGTCTCACGAGAGCGAAGAGCAGCATCCTGTGAGATCTGAAGAGCCGGATCCTGGGAGGCCGAGCTGAGGACTTCAGCAGAAATGAGAGGAGCCTCTCCAGGTCGTAACTGTGGTGGGTCTGTCCCACAAAAGCTCACCTGATAAACTATTTTGCTAGTCTTTAAGGTGCTACTTGACTGCTTTGTTTTGAAATCATAACTGGTGTGACTTGCTGCCTGTAGTGGAGAGCGCTCCTCGCTGTGGAGCAGATTGTTTTGCAGGCAGGACAGCTAGACCCAAGCCGGGCCTTGTCTGAACGCTTTGTTACTGATTTCTCTTGGTGCTGGTCCTCATGCAAGTGGTACTGCCCACAAGCAGACTCGAACCTGGGACCTCTGGAGCTGAGAGCAGGCACCTCTACAAAGGGAACTGAAGGGCAGCTGGCTCTCAGCTGAGGCCGTACAGGACAGTGATTTGTTCTCTGTGAAGTGGTCTAGGTACCACTACAGGGGACAGTTAACCACACATAGGTGTGTGTGTTACACAAGGACAGCACCTGCAGGCTGCGCAGGGAGAACCATCCTGCACAGATGCAAACTAACTAGATGAACCAGTTCTCCCTCACCCTGCCAGGAACTGGAGGTGTTTCTGAAGTAAGCTGTGCCACCTGCAGCCTGTCATTCTCTAGTTTGCTGGCAGCTCTCAAAGCTGAGAAGGTGATAGGGCTGCCTGCGTCAGGGCCCTGAAAAAAGGACCATCCCAGGCCACCTAAGACATCCAAGGGGGACTCTTTCACAAGAGCAGAAGCATCCACTGCGGGGGGGGGGGGTCCTGTGGATGGAGGGATGTTTCGATTTGGGGCAGGGGAGTCGGTGAGAAAACTGAGCCGTGCCAGCTTTATGACCTCTTGGGCGTTGTTTGACCGCTTTACCTCAAGATTTAGATTGAGGGACAGTAAGAGATGGGAGAAGATTCGCATCATCTCCCATAGGGACCAGTGCAGGACTCTTCCTTACTCTGATGACCTCTAGTGATTTGTGGAGGCAAGTGTGAGATACTTCCAAGGCCTATGGCAGATCACAGACATGCTGATTTCCTTATGGCTGGTGGGGCTAAGACCTGATCAGCTGAGTAAGTTTAACTTACTCTGTGTGGCAGTGGGATGGTTTTGGCCCTCTCTGGGTCTGAGATGGTTGGTAGTTCAGTCTCCCTGGGAAATAGCTCTTGTCTTTAACTGTTGGTTTTACTTTCCTCTGCCCTTCTCTGATGTTTCCTTCTAAAACCTGACCTTGCCCTGTTGCCATCCACTCAGTATGGTGACTAAGGCACAGTTTGTCTTAATGTAATGCCTACAACGTTTTTCCCCCCAGCCCACCTACAACCGGTCAAAAATTGTGCGATGGATTGAAGCTTAACTGTGACCCCATAAGTGCTTAAAGCTGTGGGCACTCCAGCATCTTCACTCAGGTACATGGACACAGGTAATGTCCTGCACCTGCTAGGACTATAACTGCTTCCTACCCGCTCCTGTGGTTCTGTGCATGGTGGCAAAGATTGCATCTCCCAGTGCTACACCGTTCCTTGCTGGACAAGAGTCAGCAGCCAGGGAAGAAGGAGTGGAGGATCTGACACTGTCTGTGGGGTCTTGCGCAAAGACAACCAGTCACGTCCCGGCCTAACGCAGCCCAGCAATGAGAGAGAGAGAGAGATGGGAGCCATAATACATTTTATTGGTCCCACTTTGCTTGGTGAGAGAGATGACCACACCGACCTTGTATCGCTAATATCCTAGGACCAGCACCACTGCAACATCCTGGCGTTGCCCAGTGATTGACGAGGCTAGAGAACAGGCTCATAGGAATACTCCCCTGTCTGGCTGCCCTGGAGCTTCTGCACAGCGGCGGGGCTTGTGAGTCGCTGGGTCCCAGCATACAAAATCACCCTGCACTTGAGGCGGCTCATACACAGGTGACAGCTCATTTTAAAACCCAGCCCCTGAACCTGGATTTGCATGTCTATTGCAGGGACGCCCACAGGCTCACGTCACCCCGCAGAGGGCAGAATTCCATTTTTAACATCGATCAGTTTGACAGCTCGTATTGATATTTGCTTTAACTCATTTTTCTATTTTTATTGACTTAAATTTTCTCTTGCCCAAAAGTGTTGTTTTAATAATTTTTTTATGTGTATTGATTTTAATTTGTGGGAAGTTTATGGTGAGCTCGGACAATAATTATTTCAGGACAGCAGAGATTGATCCAAAAAATTAAAGATCCAAAAATTGTCAACATCACATGTCAAAATATACCCCCTAAATAGCCTTACATCATGCCCTGGTAGGTTCTCAGGAAAAAATTTCTTCCTTTGCATCTGTAAACTTCATTTGTTATCACTGGAAATATTTGTTGTCTGCTTGTGTACGTTCAGCGAAATCAGTGTTTACCAGTAAGACTCTAACTCTTCCCATTTCCTTTCACTGGTTCTAAAGAGCCTGTCCTTTAATGTGAAGGCCTCTTGGTGGTAACTTTCTAGTCGATGGAGGTGAGAAGTGGAGGAGGGTCTGGCCAATTTTGTGATTTTCTTCCAAAAGCAGAATACTTCCCTCAAGGCCCCCTGCCTCCCCTGCTTTTTCCTCCTCCTCCATAACCCACCTAACACTCCTCTTTCAGCCTCTCTTTACATTTAAATCCCACCCGGACCCCTAGCCACCCAGGATTTCTTTGTCTGCAGCTCTGCAGTCTCTGCTCTCTCTTTCTTGATGTCAGGCCATCAAACCTCAATTCTTTCCAGACCAGGGCACCGGCCAGTGCATGGGGCACCACCCGATCTTTCCGGCGCGAGTTCTGTTTCTAGTTTGTCTGGAAGAAGACATGAGAGCTGTGTGTGATGCAAGACTGTTTTCCCTCCCAAAGGGAAGTTACTTGCCCCTGTACTCTTCAGGACTCTGTGTGGGGCAGAGGAGAGGGGGATTTTCAAAGGTACACATGGCAGGTAGGCACTTAACCACCTTGGAAGTGTTCAGCTGTCTCCTCTTTCTGCCTTGATTACACCTCTCGGAAATACCTCACGTCCCGCGCCCCAGTGACCCGTGTGCGTGGAGACCCCTGTCTAAAAGCTCTTTGTTTTTACAGTTCGCCAGTTCCTTCAGAGTGGCATCAGCCCCAATTTGTCCAATGAAGATGGCCTCACTGCACTGCACCAGGTAAGCCGCCTTCCCAGCTGCCCACTGGCAGGAGACCTGTCGGCTCTTGAGCCTGCCCCACATCTGCTCTTTCGCTGCACTCACTTCTCAGTGCCCAGTCCTCGCGCTTCTCCTGCTCACTGCACTCTTCTCGCACCCCCACTTGCTCTTCCGCCTCCGAACTTCCCTTCCCCTCCCTTCCCTTCCTCCAGCTGCACTGGGATGGGAGGCTGTGACATCCAGGCAGCCCCTCCCCAAGTCAGTGCCCAGCCAGTCCTGTGCAGGTAATGTGCCCCGACTCTCCTCCTTTCTTTCGCCACCTTCCAGCTAAACGTGTCCCTTTGCCAGCTGGCTCTTCTTGCCTGAGCCCAGGCCGCCGCTCCCCAGGCCCTCACTGAGTGACGGCAGTGCGCCGGCTTTGCAGGAGGGAGAGGCTCAGAAGCTGAGTCTGTATTTTTCTTGGTTGACCTGAGCGGAAGCTGCAGGTTCTAGACGTGATTCTGGAGGCACCACCTGCTGGTTCCAGCAGGCTCGTTCCTAGTGGCTAATTCCCCTGTGCTCCAACCCTTGGGTCCTGCTGGTGCGTTAGCAGCCGCAGAGACCAGTGCAGCTTGGAGATAAGTCCCTTTTCTTGTCCAAGGACTGTACCGTAGAAATGAGTGCGTCTTTGCCCACGAAAGCTCATGCTTCAAAATACCTCTTAGTCTGTAAGGTGCCAGAGGACTTCTCGTTGTTCTGCCTGAGCTCCTCACTCTTAAGAGCTTCCTACATCGAGCTCTCTCAGTGATGATTATCAAACGTCTTGCTCTTCTCCAGCACTTTCCAGAGCTTCACAAAGTGTCTGCACGCGTTTGCTCTCTCACTAGCCTTCCTGACCCCTGTGGAAGATGTGCTGCTCAGAGTGGTTGATCTGAGCCACCAACAGTCTGCGTTTCCTTTCCTTGATAGCCCCGAGCACAGATCGGTGCCTTTATCTGTGTGTGTCAAAACCTGCGCATTTTACAGCTGTGGCATGGAGGGGAGGGGAGCTGCTCAGTGGGTGTTAGTTACAGAGCTACGCATGGAACCTAGGAGCTGCTGAATCCTCGTTCTGTTCTTTACCCAAGCAGTCCTGTGGCACCTTATAGACTAACAGATGTCTTGGAGCGTGAGCTTTCATGGGCAAACACCCAGAGGCGCATCTGACAAAGCAGGTCTTTGCCCGCGGAGGCTTATGCGCCAAAATGTCTGTTAGTCCATAAGGTGCCACAGGACTGTTTGTTGTTTTTGAGGATACGGACTAATGCGGTTACTGCTCTGATACTTTTTACCCACAGGCTGGTCCTGTCCAGCAGGCTCCAGTCTGAAGGGCTCTCCTGGACCATTGCAAACTAACACAGCGTGAATCCCAGCTGCTAAAACACAGTGAACCGTGGCGATTCCAGCCCAATCACTGCTGGCTCACCCGGCAGCCGGGAAACCTCTCCCTTTGCCCCCCTCCCCCGCAGTGGGGAGCCTGTAGCTACAGAGCTAAGTAAATAATGAAGCGATAAAATGCAACTGGCCGTTCACACCTAGGGTGCCCTTAGGGCAACAAAGAGTCAGCTAATTGAGCAATAACTGCCAGCAGGAGGCACTTCCTAGAGGCTGAGGACTGGCTCAGAGGAGTCAATAGCCTGAGACGCTGCCCGGGCTCCTTGCTTCTCTTATGGACTAACAGATATTTTGGAGCATCAGCTTTCATGGGCAAAGACCTGCTTCATCAGATGCATCTGATTAAACGGGTCTTTGCCCACGAAAGCTGATGCTCCAAAATATCTGTTGGCCTATAAGGTGCCACAGGACTTCTTGTTGTTCTCGAAGATGCAGACTAACTCACTCCCTCTCTGATGCTTCTCTTATGGGGAGTTAGTCACAGGGAGGCAGCCCTGTTAAAGTCTGTGTCTTCACAAAACAAGCAGTCTTCTAGCACGGTAAAGACGTGGGCATGTGGTAGTCTTCAAGGTGCTACAGGGCCAGCTTTCTGCCTGGGGAGCTCTCTCCATTACTTCTCCCAGCAGATGTGTCTGAGGAAGCAGACTCTGGCCCCCGGCATCATCTGGCTTCCCTCCGTTCACCCTCGCGGCCTTTGGTGGCATGTGCACCTCTTCTGTAAGCTCGGGGTAGCGAAACCCTTTTGCAGTCTGGTCTCCTCCAGGGCTCTACTGACAACTTACCCCAGTCTCTCTGTGAATCGGAGCCGGCTGAAGCCGCCCTTGCTTTTAATAAGGAGGGAGGGGCTGGTGGAGGTTCTGCTTTGAAATGCCCTATCTTGATGCCAGGGTCTGTTAGGGACAAAGATCCAGGTAATTCACACTATTACCCTTTCCTCGATCTGCGGCAGAGGTCAGAGAAGCAAACGAGGTCAGGGCACGTAAGGAAAGGGATAGAAAATGATGTGGAGAGTAGGATGACACTGTTCTATAAATCACTGGTAGGACATGCTCATGAGGCTTCACTGGAGCTCATTGCCTAATAAATCAAATGGTTAGTCTTTAAAGTGCTACAGGACTGCTTGTTTTTTTGTGAAGCTGCAGAGGAACATGGCTACCCCTCTGAGATGGTCTCCACAGAAGGACATTGCAGAACTAGAAAGGAGGCTCAGATACATAGAATCCCAGGGCTGGAAGGGAGGTCATCGACTCCAGCCCCTGCTCAAAGCAGGATCAACCCCCACTAAGTCATCCCAGCCAGGGCTTTGTCAAGCCGGGACTTAAAAACCTCTAGGGATGGAGAATCCACCTCCTCTCTAGGCAACACATTCCAGTGCTTCACCACCTGCCTGGGGAAAGAGTTTTTCCTAATGTCTAAACTGCTCCTCTCCTTCTGTAACTTCAGACCGTTGCTCCTTGTTCTGCCATCCCTCTCCACTGAGAACAGCCTCTCTCCACCCTCTCTAGAGCTCCCCTTCAGGAAGCTGAAGGCTGCTATCAAATCGCCCTTCAAGCTCTCTTTTGCAAACTAAAGAAGCCCAAATCCCTCAGCCGCCTCTCAGGTCAAGCGCTCCAGCTCCTTAATCGTTTTTGTTGCCCTCCACTGGACCCTTTCTTTACTGGGGGGCCCAGAGCTGGACACAGTACTCCAGATGTGGCCTCACCAGGAAAATAATCACTTCTCTAGATCTGCTGGCAGTGCTCATCCTAATGCACCCCAATATGCCATTACCCTTTTTGGCTACAGGGCCCACTGTTGACTCATATCCGACCCCTCATCCACTGTAATCCCCAGGTCCTTTTCCGCTGCACTGCTACTTAGCCAGTCGGTCCCGAGCCTGTAACAATGCTTGGGATTCTTCTGTCCCAAATGCCGGACTCTGCACTTGTTGAACCTCATCAGATTTCTTTTGGCCCAGCCTCCAATTTATTTAGGTCACCATGGACCCTATCCCCTACCCTCTAACATATCTACCTGTCCCCCCAGTTTAGTGTCATGCTCAAATGTGCTGAGGGTGCAATCCATCCCCTCATCCAGGTCATTAATAAAGATGTCGAACAGTACCAGCCCTAGAACTGATCCTTGGGGCACTCCACTTGACACCGACCGCCATCCAGACACTGACAAAGACCTGGGAAGAGTTCGTTCTGTATGGAGGGAAACTGACCAGGCCAGGGAAGGGGTGAGCATGAGGGGGTAACACAGGTGTGGAAATACCCCCAGCATGGAGAGAGACAGTAGGGCAAACAGAAGTGCCTCATCTCATAGCACAAGTACGAGGGGACAGCTCAGCACAATGTACCGTGACAAATGTACAACAGGGGCTCTATGTACTTAGCACATGCAGCCAGGGTCAGGCACAGAGACCTGGGGTGTAGATGGGGGTTGGACAAATACCTGGGCATTGACAACATCCCCAAGTCGATTAGGCAGGGGGAAAAAACTGCAGGGCTGTAAACTCCTCTTCCTCAGGGCATGAGCCAGCCACTGGTAAATTAGATGCATCCATGACGGGAAGGTTAGTGTGTGATTCGCCACTGCAAAATTTCACCGTCTCCTGCAGCAGGTGGGGTTGACCGCTCTGGCAGACAGGTGTTGGGCGTGGTGAGCTGCTGTCTGGAGTGGTGGGGCAGGGCAGGGCACGGCTGATCCCAGGGGTGTGCTGTGGCTGAGTGTCTCTGCTTTGATCAGCTGCTAAGAGGAACATGCATAAACCCTCAGGAAAGCTGCATGATGCTCCTCAGCAGACCCCCAGGCCGAGGGGCCGGAGCCAGCAGTGTCTGTGCTGAGACGAGCATGTGTATTGACCTACCTGAATGAAAGCAGCAGACGCTTGCCTTGTGGAAGGCAGGCACAAAGCACCCGGCCCTGAGGAGTTAGAGGGTTGTGAATGGCCCAGCAATCTAGTAGCGGTGTAATGAAATACCCTCAGTGCCCCTCTCTGGGCAGGGCTGCCACTTTGTAGACAGGCTTGTGTATCCTGCTGTTCTGACGCTCTCCCACCAGCCTTGCAGCATCTTGTCATCACCAACCACCGGGGGTTCAGCGCCCTTTGGAGTCCGATGCCTCCCTCACTATTTCCGCCCATCGTTCCCTGTCCGGCATGGAGCGGTTTCCTTTCTGTAGACTAGCTCCGCACCAGTCTACTGTATTGCATCTTTCGTGGGCAAAGACACACTTCATCAGAGGCATCTGCATTCGTGCATCTGACCAAGCGGGTCTTTGCCCACGAAACCTGATGCTCCAAAATATCTGTTAGTCTATAAGGTGCCACAGGACGTCATCTTGTTTTTGAAGATACCGACTAACTCGGCTCCCCCTCTGATATATTGCATCTTGTGGCTCTTGATAGACTGTCAGCAGGACCTATTAATGGCTTTGCAAGCAAGACCCTAAGATCATCCAGTCCACCTGGGAAACAACCTGCGGGATGCGGGTTGGGTGTGGCGGTTTCTCGGAGGCCTTTCTTCCCAATGCCAGCCCTGAAAGGGAAGTCGGGGCAGGCGTTGGGAGGGGGTTTGGTGGGGAGCCATACGAAAGGTTTCAGGATTAGAAGACCTGGCTTCTAGTGAAAGAGAAGGCGGGTGAGGGGGTGAGAGTGGATCCCAGGCTGTGAGCGCCCACCTGTGGACCAAGTATTTGATACTGAGCGCTGCAGTCGGGCAGAGAGGGCTGAACACAGTCGGGTGAGGGAAGTGAAAGGAGGGCAAACTCAGACCAGAGCTCAGGTGTTGGCCTTTAACAGCCAGCGGAACTGACTCTGGGCACAGCCTACCAAGGGCGGGGGTGGGCGGGAGGATTCTCCATCACTGGCAGTTTTAAAACCCAGCCCGGTGATGCTCCTCGCAGCTCTGCTTTTGGTACGGTCGGGGCAGGTTAGAGGAGATGGTGACAGTGGTTCCTTCTGGCCTGGAATTTCTGACGGGCTGTCGTAGCGTTGAACACGGTCGTCACGCCAGCTCGTCAGCGGCTCGGCCCCATGACGTGTGCGCTGCCGCGGGTGGTCGAGCAAGAAGAGAAAATGAGTAGACGGGCCGCTGGGCTTCCCCCTCCTGTGTGGAACAGGTGGCGTTAAACAGTCGTGGTGCAGGAATCCTGGGGCTTGTCTGCCCTCCCCGTTTGTCGGTGTCACGTCCGTCGTTCAGGGGCGTGGGAAGAACACCCGGGGCGAGGTCAGAGACGCCGGCAGCAGCGCGGGTCAGCAGGAGGGTGCCCAGCGCTGCTCCCGGCAGCCGCTTGTGGAGGTGGCGAGTCGTGCCGACGAGTGCGCTCGTCACACGGCTCTCCTGGCGCTGCTGCCCGGGGACAGCCGTTCCGCTTGGCTCTCCCTGGTGTGGACGCGGCCTGAGGGAGGAGCTCAGCGCAGAAGCCTGCGCGCTCTGCAGCGAGGTGCTGGTGGGGGCCTGGCCTGCAGGGTGGGCTCCCCAGGGTGCGGAGACCGGACGCGGGAGCGGCTCCACCCCCTTTCCCTCCGCAGCTCTGCGGGTTCCCGCGGCTGGCGCTGCACTTTGCGGAGGGCTGCCTGCCCCTTGCGCTGCCGCTCCCCAGGTTCTGCAGCCCTTGGAACGTGGCCTCCTCGGGCGCCAAAGCCCAAACCCGCCATTGCTCGCGGCGCCGCCACCCGCAGGCAGCGTGAAGGAGCTCTGCCGTTGACGGCAGTGGGAGGAGGATCGCGCCCCCGGCGCCTTTCTTACAGCTCTTCCCCTGGCCCTCCGGGGCCCTCCCTGTCCCCTGCTCCTTCCCACTCTCCACCCCTGGGCTTTGGAGAGCCAGCAAGAAGCCTGCCCTGGGCACTGGGGAGAACAGCCTCTCTCCCTCTCTCTCTTGCAGGCTAGGGCCCCCTGCCCATGCTGGGTGCTCAGTGCGGGGCCAGGGCAGCTCCTCCCGTGGGCATTGCTGGTGTGGGTTCCCTTAGGAGTCCAGCATCAGGCAGGCAGTCACCCTGCGACCCCGCCCACCCGCTCTCAGCACCTCTCAGAGCGCTGCCCCCTTCGCACCCTCCAGCTGGGCCAGCCCCTTTCCCAAGAGCCCTTCTGGGCTAAGTGGGGCAGAGTTCCCTGCCCCTGCTGCGGCCCAGCACAGCTACAGCAGAACTGCAGGCTGTCCCATCCTGCCGGGCAGGCAGTGCCCGGTGCCCTTGCCTTGGTTTGCTTGGAGTAAGCAGGTCCCCTCCTGCTCACTTAAAGACCAGAACAAGGAAACGGCTGGCCCCTGGCATCACTGAGAGACCTGGGGGGTCCCCTCTCCGCCAGCCCCGGGGCAAACCCCGACCACGGAAAGAAATCAGCACCTTTGTGCTGCTCCAAAGTCATTAGCACCACTCTGCTCTCTAGTGCCCTGCAGGGAGCTCTGGGGCCTTCGCCGGGGGGCTCTCACAGGGCCCTTGTGCAGGGAGACCATCCGGCCTGTGTTGGGCAGGACAGTCCTGTGTTTGGGATGCCAAAAAGGCGTCCTGACTTATTTTTTAAAAGGGACAAATGGTCCCGTGTTTAGGCCCTTGCGGCCAGGGCTCTGGGTGTGGCGCGCCTGCGGCCGGGAGGGGCCACCCCTTTCACCCATATCTCCCCATGCCATATCTGGGACAGGGGGAGAGAGTCGCCGTCCTCTCGTGCCTCTGCTCAGCAGCATTAGCGTACGGCGCAGGGGAGGAAGGGCCGTGCCCCGAGTCAGGAGCCGAGCTCAGGCTAGAGCAGCAGCCCTGTGTGCTAACCAGCCCTGATTCTCGTGGCCGATGTCCCCCTCCACGAGCTGTGCCCCCCGCGCTGCCCACAGGCGCTCGCGGCGTGGCAGCTCCCTGGCTGAGTCACGGTCGCTGGCGGGGGCCTGCAGCCAGCTCTGCCTTGTCACAGCGTGTAACCTTCCCTCCTCTCCCTCTGGCCTCACAGTGCTGTATCGACGACTACGGGGAGGTGGTCACGCTGCTGCTGGAGGCCGGTGCCAACGTCAATGCCTGCGATAGTGAGCTCTGGACCCCGCTGCACGCCGCCGCCACCTGCGGGCACCTGCACCTGGTGGAGCTGCTCATTAAACAGTACGCGGGTTCCCGGGGGCAGCGGGGCCGTGGGCGAAGGGAACCGGGCGCCTTCTCCCCGGTGGGAGGGGCTGCAGCCAGGTCTGCCTGAGGTGGAGAGCTAAGGCCCCTGAAGCACCTGCCTGGGTCTCCCCGGGTGCACCAGAGCAGAGCAGCATACAGGCAGAGACTGGCCTAGCTGCTGCTGTGGGTTCAGAGGGGACCAGGCAGGGGCCCTGGAGCAAGGGCACCCAGACCTGCCTAGGACCCTCCTTGGCCTGGCTTGCTCCCACCCCCGGAGCTTCGAGCTGAGAGACGCGAGCCTGGTGCTTCCTGGGACTGTTCCTGTGCCAGGAGAGGCTCCGACGTCTCTGCCGCCCGGCCTGGAGCAGAGCTGTGGGCGGGGCGCAAACTCCTCTCCCTCCGGTGGGAGTTGGCCCAGCCAGAGGTGGCCTCTGAGGCCTCCCCAGCTTCCTCGTCCCAGTGTCCTGCGGCCAGCGCTGCTACCGCGCTACTGCCTGGCTACCTGCCGGCACGGCGGCTCTGCCCAGCCGCGGACTGTGGTGAGCCCTGGCACTGCGCTCCCTCACAACCAATTTGCAGAGTGCTCCCGAGAGACCCACCCAGCCCTGGCAGCTCTCAAGCGAGGGAGCCGGGCCTGGTCTGCGCCCCCTGGTTCCAGGGCCGCTGGCTCGGGCGCCGCCGACTCTGGAGGAGCTGCGGCTTGTGGTGCCTGTATTCCCCGTCCCCTCCGGCAGAAGCCAGCCGCCAGTCTCCAGCAGGGTCGCTTTCGGCCTTGCTTGCAGGGCTGTAAATACTTAATGGGCCGTGCTGGTGGCCAGGTAACCCAATCTGCCTCCCTGCTCCGGGCTGTCTGCAGGAAGCTCCTGGCGGTGAGACCTTGGCCTGGCTGCCGCCAGACTAGGCGGTTTGCGTAAGCGAGCCCTGTGCTGCTGCGCTGGCCGCACAGCGCGAGCCAGTTAGGAAAGGCCTTTCCCGTCCACCCGGGCACAGCCTCAGCTGAGCCTGGGCCTGGAACTTGGCATTGGGTTAGGCAAAGAGCGGGGGGCGGGTAAGGCTGGGGCCACCTGGGTTCGGCGAAGGGTAGCCAGGAGCAGTTAGCCAGGGCAGGGGCCGATGGGGACAGGCTCCTGAAAGCGCAGAAGGAACATGGGCGTCCTTAGCTCCTCTCAGCCTGCAGCCCCCTGGGCATCTGGGGAATATCTCCTGAGGGGTCCCCTCAGTCTGGCAACAGGCGCCTCCTTCCCTGGGGCAGCCCCCAGCTGCCTGCTGATGCCCCTCGCTTGGGGGGTGCCAGGGGGAGGCAGTGGCTCTCTGCTGAGGCGTCAGCAGCCGGACTGAGGGGATCCTGTTTCATGTGGCTGTCCCCGGCGGGTGGCGGAGGCGGGACCAGAAACCCAAGCTACCAGGCAGAGCCCTGCCCGGGGAGAGCGTTGTCCAGAGGCTGGTGGGGCTCTCTAACAAAAATAGCCCTTGTGGGTGTTACCCTGGCTGCCCGGGGGCGTGCGCATGCTGGCTGTGGCGTTCCCCAGGGCACCGCGGAAGTAGCGACCTGCCTGGTTTCCTTACGGATCCTGTCTTCTCCTCCCCGGCCCAGCGGTGCCAGCCTCCTGGCCGTGAACACCGACGGGAACATGCCGTACGACCTCTGCGAGGACGACGTGACGCTGGACTGCATTGAAACGGCCATGGCAGAGCAGGGTGAGTCTCCCCAGCCCAGCCTGACGTTGGCAGCCTCCTTTCTTGGTGGTTTGCAAAGCCATCGCGCTTGGTCCGCAGCAGACCCCCTCCAGCTCCCCTGGCCTGCCTGGACTTTGCATGCTCCATCCACTCTGCAGCAGTGGCGCTCGGTGTTGACGTCTCGGTAGCTGTGCCCAGGCCAGAATGCCCTTTTACCTCCCAGCCAGGTCTCTGCTGGCTTCTCTCCCTCTGCAGCTTCTGTGGCTAGTGCTGCCCGGACACCGGTGCACACGTCCCAGCCGAAAGGATATCTCCCCTTAGCATCCAGACCGTGACTCCCGCCTGTGCTGGCAGCTCCAGGCTGGGCAATTTCCTTCCTCTTCCCCCCCAGAGATTTGCTGGTGGGTGGTGAGCCACTTGCAGAGACCATGGATAGCTTGTTGCTGCTGGTGACCCAGCACCAGGGGCGTACGTGGCATTCAGACGGAGCTGGTGTCTCCCAGGCTGGTTCCGTGAGCCCCACGAAGACACAGGGAGAAGCGCCAGCTGGCGAGGGGGTGGCAGCCTGGTGACTTCCCCAGTCCGAGGCTCGGAGGTTGCCTGCACCAGCCACAGGAGTGAGGGGCGATGGTGGGGACGGTGGCCGAAGGGGTTCTGGGAGGGTGGTTGGGTGCAGGCGCTGAGGGAATGTCCCACAGAGAGAGGGCAGCGCAGACAGTGGCTAAGGAGGAGGCGCCCAAGGGTGGCAAAGGGCGGTCAAATGGGCCAGGCAGGCTCGTGGAGGGAGACAGGGACAAGGGAAAAGCAGGTGCCGGGGGGGGGCGAGATTTGGAGGGGATGGGGGGACGGCAGAGAGGAGATTTGGACGTTGTCAGCACCGAGGCGGCAGCGAAGCCAGGGCATGGAGCGAGTCCCTCGGGAGCGGGGCCTGGAGGACAGGCAGCTGCTCCTGGGCCGAGTCTGCCTGGGTGCCTTTCTGGGTAGCCTCATGCAGGTCTGCACATGCTCCTTGGCATGGACTCCTGGACGCAGACACCTGCCAGCCCCAGCCCCAGCCCCATGCCAGGCCTGCCCTCACGATTCTCCCTGGGTGCAGGAATAACGCAGGAGAAGATCGAGGAGGCCCGGGCGGCCACGGAGCGCAGCATGGTGGCAGATATCCGGAAGCTGCTGCAGGCAGGCGCCGATCTCAACACGCCCCTGGACCACAGCGCCACACTGGTACGTTCCCGGCCAGCGGGTGACACCGCAGGAGAGCTCCACCCAGGACCCCGCAGCCGCTGGGGAGCACAGGAGGGGTGCTCCGAGGGAGGCAGCCCAAGGCCCCCCCTCAGTGAAACCAGTCTGGCGCTGGCCTGTTGCTCCCCAGTGGCTCTGTAGGTGGGACGCCCCGTAGGCCAGGCTCAGCAGCTCTTCCTTCCCATGGCTCTACCCACTCACCCTGCTGGCTGGGACAGCACTGGCGCTCAGCCTGCCAAACTGAAAGGCAGCAAAACCTGTGTCCCTGTCCCCAGCAGCTGCCGGTGGCCTGGGCCCAGCACTTGCGGCTCTGATAGAGAACGTCTGTGTGTGGACAAGGCCAGTCCCTCTCCCTGGCCCTCCTGCTGCTTCTGACGCTGCTGTGCACTGAGTTCTCCCACCCCTAATGGTGCGGCGGGGCAGGGCCTGGGGGCGCACTGACCTGGCTCAAGCTTCACCCCCACTGAGCCATGGGCAGCTTCTCTTGCTCTGCTGCAGCAGCCATGTCCAGGTGCTCATGTCTAGGAGCACTCAGATTCCGTCCCTGGCAGCAAGAACCCACCCCTGCTCCCACCAGGCTTGGCCAGAACAGCCTCCCCTCCCCGCTGGCTCCAGCCTCCCCTCCCGGCTGGCTCCAGCCTGCTCGCTGTGGTCCGTGTGTGCCACCTCTCGGCTTGAAGCAGCTGCAGGCCCCAAGATGCCCCCACTGGTGTGAACTGCAGCAGCCCTGGTACTGCGGACACCTCCCTCTGCACAGCTCTACGTGGGGTGGGGGGCAGAGCCTGGCTGTGCGGGCTCTACCAGACGCAGGGCATAAATGCCCTGGCTGTGATGCTGTAGGAGGGGTTGGCCTCCCTGTCCCCCTGTGGTCTCTGCCCTCCCTAATCTGCTGTGACTGCACTGTAGCTCCTCAGCTCGAGCCCTGGCGCTAACAGCCATGCGTGTGGCCAGCCGTGGCAGCAAGCGGTCCTGCCTCCTCCGCGCAGGCTGGGCTTGGGGGGGTTCCTCTCTGCTTTGGCCTTGAGTGCCCTCCGTAGCGCTGGCGCACAGGCTGCCCGTCGGGCCGTCCGGCTGCTTCCCTCCCGGCTAGCCCGGTTGTGCCCGAGAGCACAGCGACTCCTGGGGGGAAATCATGGGCCAGAGCTACGCGCTACTGCCAGGGTGACACCTGGGGGGGGCATGTGCACCCAGACAGCCTGGGCAAGGGGCCAGCGGGCAGCCGGGGGGGGCAGGCTCCCTGGGTGTCCAGGAGGATTTGTGGAGGGTGCAGTGCGCACGTCAGGGCCCCAGCCCCTTCCTCCCCATGCTCCCCGGCAGGGCAAGTGGGGAGAGTCGGTCCCAGTGCGCCCCACTCTGGAGGGTCAGGACTGGCCCTGCACTCCCAGCTGGGAGGTGGAGGGATGTGGCCTGGGGAGCAGAGCATCACCTCCCTCGCTGCTGCCAGTGAGTGCAGGCAGCCCTGCCCGATCCCCAGGCCCAGGAGCCCCCCGCTGCTGCCAGTGAGTGCAGGCAGCCCTGCCCGATCCCCAGGCCCAGGAGCCCCCCGCTGCTGCCGGTGAGTGCGGGGGGGCCCTGCCCGATCCCCAGGCCCAGGAGCCCCCCGCTGCTGCTGGTGAGTGTGGGGGGGCCCTGCCCTATCCCCAGGCCCAGGAGCTCCCCGCTGCTGCCGGTGACCATCCAGACTCCCTCTGCCAGCACTGGCTCCCCAGCCCCAGTATTTCCCCAGGCCATGTCTGTTGGGGGCAGGCAGGGCGGAGCAGGGGTGGCCTGGAGGAGGGAGGCTGTCCTGCCCCTTTCCCAGGCTGGCGGAAAGTCGCGCACCTGGTGTCCCCCGGGGGCAGTTCCCAGTGGAACTGCACGTCGGCTTCTGCTGCAGAGCTGCTGGTGTGCTGCTGGCGACTCCTGGCCAGCCCACTCGGGGCTGTGCCCCCTTGGCCTGCCCCCCATGCCCCCACCAGGGCCTGCTGAGCACTGCCCCTGCCCCTTCAGTTGCCGAGGGCACTTACTGGCTCCCGCTCAGCCCAAGGCCGCACTAGACACGTCTGCAGGAGTGCAAAATCCTTCCGTCCGTGTGTGTGTGTGTGTGTGTGTGTGTCGGGGGGGGCAGCTCCTTGTGACCGTCTGTCCCACTTCCCCCTGGCCCAAGGCCTAGAGAGCTGCAGCAATCCCCTGAGCTGGGCGGCCGCTGCTGGCGTGTTTCGCTGCTGGCATGCTTTGCCCGGGCTCAGCCTGCACCATGCCAGCGGGGCGGGGGTTGCTGGGTGAGCCGCCCCCGCTGCACCTGGCGGGGCTGGGCTGGCCTCAGGCCACCACCCGGCATTCCAGCGCTGGCACTTTCTGCCGCGCAGCTTCACATCGCCTCGGCCAACGGCTACCTGGAGGCGGCCGAGCTGCTGCTGGAGCACAAGGCCAGCATGAGTGCCAAGGACGAGGACGGGTGGGAGCCGCTGCACGCCGCCGCCTGCTGGGGGCAGGTGGGTACTACAGACGGGGAGGGGGGCGGCAGCTGGGGACACCCTCCAGCAATGGGGTCCAGCGTCCCCCAGTGGCACAGCGCCCTCAGTAGGGGCCATGGCCCGGGCGCCTTTCCTTGCTGCCTGGCTCTGCGTCCTGGGCCTGCTGAGCATCATGCAGGGGTCAGGCTCCCGGCAGTGATGGCTACTGGGCGGGGGGCTGGACACAGGGCCCCCCAACTCCTCCCGAAGGGCCCGGGGGTCCCTGCTCTCACATGCAGGTGGCCACCTGCTGCTGTGGCCCAGCTGGGTCAGGAATCCGCCTGTGCTGGGTGGGGAGGGAGCCGGAGCCGTGCGGAGACTCCCTCCTGCTGGGCACAGGGCACGCGAGGGCTGGGTAGAGTCCCCGCTCGTTAGGTCAGTGGGCGCTGGCGAGCCCCAGCCGCGGGAAGGGGCCAGCCTGCTGAGGCTGCAGCGCGTCCAGTCTCTGCCCGTGTGGGGGCCATGGGGCCAGAGGGGCTCTGCGTTCTTCCTGCCTCACTGAAGCTCCTTCCCTTCCCTTCCCTTCCCGCCACCAGGTCCACCTGGTGGAGCTGCTGGTGGCCCACGGAGCCGACCTCAACGGGAAGTCCGTGCTGGACGAGACTCCCCTGGGTGAGTCACGCTACTGGGGCAGGGGCTGGAGGGGGCCAGAGGAACAGGGGTGTGCGAGGCCGGGGGCTGGAGGTAGATGTTCCTGGTGCGTGTCTGTGTAGCTGCCCCCGCCACCCCAGCCGCGCGTTCCTAGGTCCCTGCGGCCCTCTCTCCTGCCAATCCCACTGGGCCAGAAACTGCCTACGCCCCCCCCCCCCCCCCCCCCGCCCCACACACTGCACAGCCTTCAGTGCCCCAGTGCCGCTTGCCAGGTGGGGTCCAGCGCACACCCTCCCTGGCCACGCCTGCCTTAGCTGCCTCCGTGGCTTCCTCCCCCCTGCCGCTGGGCAGAGGGCAAATGCCCGAATGGCCTCGCTCTGCTGTGGGGGGTCTCCAGCACCGAGCCCCCCGCCCTCCCGAGCGACCCCCCCCCCCCACCCAGGAGCCTGGGACTGGGACCCACGCGTGACCTCTTATGGACGGACAGCGTGTACCCCACTAGCCACTGTGTCCTGGCCAGTGGCCCAGTAGCTAACCCAAGCACAGGCCACAGGTGGTGGCCAGAGGCAGCCTGGACCTGGGGCGGGGCCTGGTGCTGAACTGGGGCCCTTGGTTGGCCCAGCATGGCTCGTGGGTGGGATTTGATGGGGAGATGCAGGGATGGGTCAGGGCAGGTGTCTGAGGAGCTGCTGCCCCCCTCCCCAACTCAGCCGCTCTCTGCCCCCATCACCACGCGCCCCACTGGGCTGCACGCTCGGCTCCATGGGGGGCAGGCAGTGCCCTCCCGGAGGCTGCAGGGGCAGCGGTCGGGGGGCACGCAGATGCTTGGGGGGCGGGCCTGGGGTGGGGGCCGGAGGAGGGGTGGGATCACCGACCGGGCGGGAAGGAGGAGGAGGAGGTGGAGGGCTCCGGTGCGCTGGGCCTGCACCACCCTGGGCCTGGCTCTGCTCCTGAGCCACTGGCCATTGGCCCCCCCCCCGACTCCCCCTTGCAGATGTGTGCTCCGACGAGGAGGTCCGGGCCAAGCTGCTGGAGCTGAAGCACAAGCACGACGCCATCATGAAGTCTCACGACAAGCAGAAGTCGCTGCTGCAGCGGCGCACCTCCAGCGCCGGCAGCCGAGGGTAAGGCCGGGGGGGGGCTGCTGCTGGGGCCAGGCAGAGCTGGGGGATCAGCTGAGCTTCCCGGCGCCGGTCACTCCCCTCCAGAACCTCAGCCTGGCTCTGGGGGGGCCCTGGTGCCAGTGGGGTGCAGTTACCGGGGCTCCCAGGCCCCGCTTAGTAAAGCCACCCAGTTGGTGTCAGAACTGCATGACCAGCCCGTCTGCCTGTGGCACTGTCTGTCACCGTGGGGCGATGTGACCAGGCCAGGCAGGGCCCAGCTGTGCACCAGCTGCCGGCTTTCCAGCAGCCAAGGGGCAGCAGCGCTGGCCGGCTCTCTGGCCGCGGTGGGCAGCCGTGCTGAGCCTGCTCTCCGCTGTCGCAGGAAGGTGGTGCGCAGGGTGAGTGTGACGGAGCGCACCAATCTGTACCGCAAGGAGCACGAGAGGGAGGCCATCGTCTGGCAGCAGGCCGAGCCCGAGGACGAGGACAAGCAAACGGATGCCGAGCTCGAGCTGCAGCACTCCGTGAGTGGGGGCCATCGCCTGCAACAGGGGCGCAGAGCCACCTCGCTCCAGGGACGGCAGGGGAGGCCCCCTCGCTGCCGTGCACCAGCCAGCCCTGCTGCAGGCTCCAGGGGCGCCCTGGACAAGGCTCTCGGGTGCCCTTTGTGGTTGGGAGGGAAGATTTCTGGCCCGAGCCACTGGAGCGGGTCCCAGCTCCTGCTCCCAGGGCAACCCCCAGGCCAGCAGGGGGGCAGTGAGTTTTGCTGGGGGCACGCTCCAAGAATTCATTAAGTGGGGAGGGGCTGCTCTCTTCAGTGACGTCATGGGGGCAGGGGTGGGGGGTGCTGGGTGCAGTTCCCAGCCAGCAGCTCTGCAGGACCCTGGGGCCACCCCGCCTGCCGCGCCTCCCCCGCCGCTGGGGGCCAGCGAGTGTCTGCACAGCCGTGCCCAGGAGGGGAGGCCCGTGGGAACTGCCTGCCCCACAAGCGCAGCCCATGCTGGGGCAGGCAGCGCGGGGAGACACCCCAGCAGCCGGCCGCTCTGCGTGGCCCGTGGGGCGCCTGCCAGGGGTGCGGCTGGGCCGTGGGATGGCAGCAGCGCAGAGCATGGCAGGCCGGATCTGGCCCCGGGGCGTATTTTGCCTGGGCTGACGGGCCCCCCAGTGCAGGCCAGGCCAGGCCGGGTGCGAGGTGGCTGAGTGGCCGCATTGCTCTCCCCACACGCAGGGCGCCGAGGCAGCTGCAGGGCCCGTGCTGGGAGAGGAGCAGAGCGCTGCCGAGCTGAGCCAGAGGAATGGAACTGCAGGCTCGTCCGCCCCCGGCCCCCCCAAACACCTCTACTCCAAGAGGGTGGATCGCAGCACCTCCTACCAGCTGGCCACCCGGGAGGAGCTGCCGGCCGACCTGTGCAAGGAGAAGTCCCACCACACCCTAGCGGACCTCAAGCGCCAGCGGGCAGCCGCCAAGCTCCAGCGGCACCACCCGGAGGGCCCCCCTCCGCCCAGCCCGGCTGAGCCCCCGCCTGGCAGCGGCCCCTCCCACCCCGCCACGGGGCAGAACTGCGTGTACTACACGGCGGCCAGCGGCGACCCGCCGCTCCTGAAGCTGACGGCCCCTGCCGAGGAGCCCCCGGCGGAGAAGAAGCGCTGCTGTAAGCTCATGTGAGGCGCTGGCAGCAGATGGCCGGCAGAGGGGCGCGTCCCCTCGCTGGCGCTGGCCTCCTGGGGGCTGCCTCTGGAGCCCTGCAGCAGGGTGGGCTCGGGGAGCTGGTTTCTCTTCCAGGTGCCACACGGAGAGCTGGGGGGAGCCAGAGGGCAGCGGAATGCCCTGCCCTGACTGCCCTGCCCTCCCTTGGCAGCACCGGGCTGTGGCGCCCACCTGGAGAGCGTTATGTGCCGGGACCTGCAGCCCCGGAGGGCTGTGGCCCTGTCCCACAGGGTGCGGGGCTTGTGGTGCTGCTTTGGGCCAGTGGGAGGGAGGGTCCCTGCCTGGGCAGCCAGCCCAGCGGGGGTTTCCAGAAGGTGCAGCGCTCTGGGCGGGGGCGGTTCCCAGGCTTGCCTGGCGCTAAGCGACTGGCTGCAGCGAGGGAGACGGTCTCTCTCTGCTGTGTAGCTCAGCGGGACCGCACTAGGCCAGCCCGGCACAGCAGCTGGCCCGGTGCCGCTAACGTGCCTTTCACAGAAGGGGTCCTTGTGCAGGGGTTACACGTCACGTTCCCCGGCTGGAGCCATGCCGAAGTGCTGGGCTGCCCCGGAGTGGGGCCCTTGGGTGTGACACCTTCCAGCGGGCGAATGCAACGCTGCCTTCCGCACCTCCCTGCGGGGCCGCCCCAGGCTGTGCAGAGAAGCTGTTGTAAGCCAGCGGTGGCCCTGTTGCAGGGGGGTCGGGGTGAGTTGAACTACGTTCGTCTGACCCCCGGGCACCCGTGGGACACCGCGCCGCAGGCCTTCCCCTGGGGATACCTGGGGGGCTGCACCCAGACCCCTGTGTAAAGTCACTTTGGCTAAGCACCGACCCCCAGGACCAAGCAGCCTGTCGCCAGGGCGAGCGCGCAGCCCATGAAACGCAGCCAGCAGGCGGGAGTGGGTGCTGCTCTCTGGGCCCCTGGCCCTTGGGGGTCTTGGCTGAGCTTTGGTGTGTCCCATGGCTGCAGCTGCTGGAGGGGATGCCTGCCCTGCCCTTCCTGGGGGTGGTGTGGGCTCACTAAGTGGTGAGGGGTGAAGCCGCCACACGCCCTGGGCCCTTGGAGGAGTGCGGTAGATGGGAGCAGGCTTGGGCAGTGCCCCCTTGCTCACGCCAGGATCGAACCGGGGGTGCACCCGTCTCCTCTCCCGCTCTCTGCGGAGACAGCGCCCCCCAGGCAGGTGCGGCTCGGGTTACTGCCCTCCTGCCCCTAACTCTCACCCGGGGCAGCGCTAGCCGCTTCTCTGGCGTCTCAGGGCTCCCCAGACCCGGCCTGGGCCCGGTGTGCCAGCTGCCGGGTGAGCTCAGCCAATGCCCCTTTGCCCTACTGCAGAGGGTGGCACCTGTAGTCGGTGGGAGGCTGCCCCTCTCTGCCATGACCGGGGGGAGCTGGGACCGAGAGCCCCTGGCCGCAGGCTGTGCCCCCCTTGCGCCGAGCTCGCGGAATGCAAGAGGTGGAGGAACTCCAGGTGGGGAGGTTCTCCCCTTCCATCGGGCGGCCTCCGGGGGCGGGCGGCTAGTGTGGTTAGATTGTCAGCCGCCCTGCCCCGTGCCATCCAGCCCTGGCTGCTGCAACCCAGGCCAGGCCTGCTCCCCCAGCCCCCTGCCCCTACAGGAGCAGCAGAGCCCAGCGGGGGTGGGGGTAAGGCAGGTGACCCTCACCCCCCAGATCCTCTGGGGAAGCCCCGTAAGCTCTGGCCATCCAGCTTCAGGAGAGCAGCTCTAGGCTGAGCTTGTACTGAGTGAGAGGCCAGTGAAATCTCCTCCCCTGGCAGCTCTGCCTGCCCCAAGAATGCACCTGGGGGGGCGCTGGGGCTTGTGCTCCCCAGCGACACCCCCCCCCACCAGCCTCTCCCTGGGGCGGTTGTGTGGCAGCACCGCACGCCGTTTTACACAACTCTGGCTGCGTCTACACGTGCACGCTACTTCGAAGTAGCGGCACCAACTTCGAAATAGCGCCCGTCGCGTCTACACGCGTCAGGCACTATTTCGAAGTTAATTTCGACGTTAGGCGGCGAGACGTCGAAGTCGCTAACCTCATGAGGAGATAGGAATAGCGCCCTACTTCGACGTTCAACATCGAAGTAGGGACCGTGTAGACGATCCGCGTCCCGCAACGTCGAAATTGCTGGGTCCTCCATGGCGGCCATCAGCTGGGGGGTTGAGAGATGTTCTCTCTCCAGCCCCTGCGGGGCTCTATGGTCACCGTGGGCAGCAGCCCTTAGCCCAGGGCTTCTGGCTGCTTCTGCGGCAGCTGGGGATCTATGCTGCAGGCACAGGGTCTGCAACCAGTTGTCAGCTCTGTGGATCTTGTGTTGTTTAGTGCAACTGTGTCTGGGAGGGGCCCTTTAAGGGAGCGGCTGGCTGTTGAGTCCGCCCTGTGACCCTGTCTGCAGCTGTGCCTGGCATCCCTATTTCGATGTGTGCTACTTTGACGTGTAGACGTTCCCTCGCTGCGCCTATTTCGATGTTGGGCTGAGCAACGTCGAAGTTGAACATCGACGTTGCCAGCCCTGGAGGACGTGTAGACATTATTCATCGAAATAGACTATTTCGATGTTGGCTGCACGTGTAGACGTAGCCTCTGTTTCTGATCCCAAGGCCTGTGTTCCCACCGAGTCCTGGCGGTCGGTTCCAGCCCCGGCGAGCTGCAGGCTGCCCCCTGGCGGGTTAGAGGCGCTGATTTTCTACTGTATGTGGCTCGGTCTGTCCGTCTCCCCAGGTTTTGATTTGCAGGTCCTGTTGTCTCTTTATTTCTTTTCCGCAATAAACCAGCATTGGACGGTGAGCAGCTCCTGGGCGGGACCCTGTGTGTTCCCCTCGCCCAGCCAGGGCTGGTGCTGTTCCTCCCTGACACGGGCAATGCAGGGATACGGGGCTGTGTTCAGCCACCCCAGGACAGCGTGTGTCTTTGGGGGAGTAACTCCTGGACCTGCATGCGGCCCTGGGGGTGCCGTCACTGCTCCCGTTTAACCTGCCTGGATTCCCAGCCCTTGGCCTTCGGGGAAAGCGTGAAAACGCCCAGTCCCGCTCCAGTGCCTGGGCGTGCAGCTACCTGCCTCTCTTCCAGACGATCCCAGGCATGGCTGGGGCAGGGAGTGTGCAGGTAACAGGACATGCCAGGGAAATGGTCCTTGGCGGAAGGGAGGGTCCCACGATCCCAACAGGGCATGGAGCCAGGACGGGGGACTCACCATGGAGCCTTCTCTGCAGATCCCCGCAAGGGGGGCTTGCCGGCATGGGATCTCCAGCTGGCCAAGGGCTCAGCCGCCTCCCCGGCCCTCCGTTCAGCGACTGCCTTCCCATCCCAGGGCAAGGCAACGGGGGCGCGTGCCTCTGCCTCTCTGTGCCAATGGAATGGGGTGGGGGGAGCCCAGGAACCCTTCAGCTCCAGGACTGGGGGGCAGGACAGTCACTGCTTGCTCGGGGCAGTGGAAGGTGGCGCAGGTGGCGATGGCCAGTCAGCTGGCCCGAGCGTGGGGGAGAGGGAGGTTTCTGCCCTGTGGGTTGTCACGGAGCAAAGAGGCTTTGGTTGCAAGGTTGAGCCAGGAGCAAAGGGGGGCGGGGAGCAAGCACCCCGCAGGGGGCCTGAGCTGGCCAGCAGGGCAGGTGCCTGAGTGCTCTGTGAAGGGTGAGACGGGAAATCCTCTCTCCAGCATGAGGCGACTCCCACCGCAGCCGCCAGAAGGTTTGCTCGAGAGCCGGCAGGGCCGGGCGTGCGCTAGCCTGAGCCCTTCGCATGCACTGAGCTCCGGGCGCACCGTGAGAAACGAGCAGACAGGCCCTGGGCAGGGCCCCAGCGTGGCTCAACCTTCCAGTGCTGGAAAGCGTCTGCGTGCAGGTGTTCCTCTGCCCCGGGCGAAGGCTTGTAGTGGGGTGCGGGACAGAACCAGCGGCCGCAGGGGGGGTTCTGTTGCACAAACATTATTGTGCTGAGACCCAGATCCTACAAAGGGCCATCTCAGCTGCCTCGGCAGGCCAGCTGGGAGCAAGCACGCAGGCGCCGGGAAGTACCGTACTGGCGACGTAGTTAAAAGCTTCTCCAAGAGCCTGAATGGTTTTTACGCGCCACTGAGCCAGTGCATGTAATGTACTTAGCTTTCCAGTGAGTCTCTGCCAAAGTCCCTCGCCAAAGGCTTGAAGCAGCGTGAGCTGGCCTGGGACGAGGGATGGGTAACTGGTTATAAGCCAGCGAACACCGGGTAGGAAGAAAGGGTCGGCTGTCAGAATGAGGAGAGGTAACGAGTGGCGTCCCCCGGAGGCCCGTATGGGGACCAGCTCAATTCCCCAAACTCCTAAATTAGCTTAAAAGGGCTGTGTGCAAAAATTACGGCTGATACAAACGGTGCGAGCTCGTTACATGCAAAGCAGCCTGGGAACTAGAGGATGGGGTGAAATGAGGGTCGGGGGTCCCCAAGCTCTGCCCCTTGGCCGCAGGCAGGAGTGTGGTGGGGTTCAGGGGTCCCCAAGCTCTGCACCTGCCCACAGGCAGGAGTGTGATGGGGTTCAGAGATCCCCAGGCTCTGCACCCACCTGCAGCCAGGTGTGTGATGGGGTTCAGGGGTCCCCAAGCTCTGCACCCGCCTGCAGGCAGGAGTGACTCTCACTCAGCAGGTAGAACAGGAAGTTTAGGAGGCAACAGAGGCCCAGCTCAGCACAGAGGTGTCAGTACAGCCGGCAGAGCCTGTCATTCCAACCCCTCCTGGGGAGAGGAGCCCGAGGGGTGCCCCATCTGGGGTCCTGCCCCCTCCTTTGTCCCTCTCCCCTCAGCACAGGCTACCTGCCTTCCAACTCTCCCCACACTAACTGGCAGCCTCTGATTCAAACCCAGCTGGGCTCCTCCGCGCTCTGCATTCAGAGCCAGCTTAGCAGCAGAGGGGTGGCTGTGTTACTCTAGCCACAAAGCAACGAGATGTCCTGGGGCGCCTTTTAGACTAACAGATATTCAGGTGCATTAGCTTAGGGGGGCAAAGACCCGCTCTTCAGACACATCTGGCAAAGCGGGTGTTTGCCCACGAAAGCTTCTGCTCCCATATACCTGTTAGCCCAAAAGGTGCCCCAGGACTTCTCGTTGTTTCTGCCAGCTTAGGCTGCAGCCAGCAGGAGGTCAGCCTGTCGCTCACCCCCCCCCGCCCCGTTCACCCACCCCCACTGCATCACAGGAGGCAACAGGATGGCAGGTGAAATTCAAGGGTGAGAAATGCACATTGGAAACCAGTTCCAACTCTGTGGCTAAAACGGGATCCAAATTCCCCGTTGCTGCTGCAGAAAGGTCGAGAGTCGGGATGCCTTAGGAAAGAACTACAGCAGCTAAATGCACCGTCTCTCTAAAGGCCTGGTGCAGCCAGTACCTGAATACTGGGAGCAGCTGTGGTCACCATCTCAAAACCGATACCCTGGCGGTGGAAAAACTTCCAAAAAGGCCGACACCGATCACTGGGGTCTGGAACGGCTCCTGTCCGAGGAGAAGCTGGTGCGGTGGGACTTTTCAGCTTGGAAAAGAGAGGACTGAGGGGGGATCTGGTAGCAGAGGGGGGCGATGTGAATAAGGAAGTGTTATTTACTCGTCATAACCCAAGAACTAGAGTCACCCACAGGCAGCAGGTTGAAAACGAACAAGGAGACGCAGAGCCAAGCTGTGGAGCTTCCTGCCAGAGGGCTGCGATGACCAGGCCGGTGAGCAGCCTCAGGGCAGGCTAGATCAGTCCATGGAGAACAGGTCCGTGGATGGCTGTGAGCCAGGCTGCCAGGGATGGTGTCTCGGCCCGTGTGCCAGCAGCTGGGAAGGGGTGTTGGGCTGCATCACTTGATCACCTGTTCTGTGCCATCCCTCGGGGGCGCCTGGCACTGGCGGGAGACAGGACGCTGGGCCCAAGGGACCTGTGGTCTGACCCAGGGTGGCCACTTGTATATTTAAGGTGAGACCTGCTGTGCCCATGTGGGATTTAAAGTGGCGTCCGGAGGAAGCTGTAATTTATGTCATTTGCCTGTTGCCAGCCTTGGCGTGTTCCTTATCGCTGCCAGGTGGACCTGGGTTAATGGCTGAGCTCCGGCTGCCCGGGTTTCATAAAGAGACGTCCGTTCTCCGCAAGCCACGGCCGATTTACTCATCGTTGTCCCCCCACCCACCCCAGCCCAGCCTCTCGCAAGCTCCAGCCCTAAGCAGGAAAAGCCATTGATGCAAACGCTGCCTGGGGGGCGGGGGGCAGAGGTTGGAAATTTGGCTGGGAGTTCAAAGGCTCGGCCCTGCCCCAGAGAGCTAAGCCTCTCGAAGGAGGGCAGGCCCTGGGCGTGTGTCTAAGCTTCCTCGCTCCTGGAACCAGCGCTGAGGATTTCCTGCTGGCTTTATTGCATCACCTGGGACCAGGTGTGCTTGTTAACCAGGCCCTGGGTGGGAATGGGCAGAGGCTGCAGCAGGAGAACCTGTTCCTGGCGTGCCGGGCGGCTGACTGCCCACTGCTCCCGTCTCTCAGAGTCTGACTGCCCGCAGGGGCTGGGCTCCCAGGTTGCCTGCAGTGCTGCAACCATTTCAACTGGGGCCGAGCGGGCAGGCGAACACGCTCACAGCAGCTGCTCGCTGTAGTTCTTGTGCGGGCAGCAATTGTCTCAGAACTCCTTGGTGACAGGTTGAGACCATGCTGGGCTCTGCCACTGCCTCACTGTTTGCCCTTGGCCCTGTCACTTCTCTGCACCTCACTTCCCACCGGCGTGTGGGAGTCTGCGGGGCTGAAGGTTTGTGGCTGAAGTGTTAGCAGTGAAGTGGTGAAGGGGATGCTCCAGCCCCTGCCTCGCTGATCTGAGAGCCACCCCACTTCCCAGAGCCCTGCCTCGCTGCTGGTCCCCGTCTTCAAGAGGGGCCAGGGCCAAGGGAGGGCAGCGCTGCCAGCTCCCAGCCCCTCCAGAGCTCTCCATGCTGGGGGGATTGGGCAGGCGCCTCCCCACTCTCAGGGCTGCCCTAAGGGGCTTCTGAGCCATACCTAGAGTCTAGTTACTGCTTTTGTCCCTGTGGCTCTCTGCCCCCCTGGGCTCAGCCTGGCTGGGTCCCGAGGAAGGACAGTATGACACCTTCCCCTCTGATCCTGCACTGCACCCCCCCGAGCCTCCCCTCTGATCCCTGCTCCATTGTGCTTCCCTTCTGCCCCCCGCATGCTGCAGGCTGGTTGCTCCAGAGGCCAGTTCCCCAGCTGAGGCCCAGGGTGGGCTCCTACTGTCCCACTCACCTGTGCCCCACCTGCCAGGGGCTGGTGCCCCTTGGGCCCTTGGTGGGGCAGGAGCCCAGTCAACCTGGCCAGCTCCTGCTTCGGGCAGAGCCAGGCGAGCCCCGGATCACTGCCCCTGTGCTGCCCACTGCTGCACTGGGCTGGACTTCTGTGACCCACATCCACTGGGTATCTGCCCCATGGCAAGAGAAACCCCTCTCCGGGCCGGCCATTGGCGAGGGGCTGTTGCCCTGGGGGCTTGCAGAGTCGGACGCTGGTACCTGCGCCCACAGCCCACCGGCTGTGCCAGCCAGGGCCGAGTGGGCACTGGCGGGAGCTGGCAGGGTCGCTGGGCTTGGTCAGTTCAGGGCCTGTTGGCCCAGGCTGTAACCTGGGCCGGAGGGGGTGGTGCCCACTGCTGCTGCCACTTATCTCCTGCCTGGGTGGATTGGCCCTTGACCAGGTCCAAACTCCGCTGGTGCTGCAGCATCCCCCTCTCCCCCACCCCGGCGAGCGTGGGGGAGGGGCAGGAGTCCCAGTTCTGCACTCACCTGGGGTGGGGGAGGTCTTGGCACCGGGGTGCCCCCCGCTGCCCCCAGCACACGGCATCGCCCCGACGGGGGCATGGCCCAGGCTCTGTCGTCCCCCCATCTGGCAGGTGCCTGGTGACTCCAGCTACCCTGGCATGGTGCTGAGCTGGGTGCTCGGAAAGGGCCTCCCCTCGGCGCAGGGCAGGGTGGCCGGGGTGGAACCGATGCCCGCCCTTGGCACCCCCAGGCGCTGTTGGAATTGCCCCCTTGCTGCCAGGCCTGGCCCCAGCCCAGGGCACAGACACCCCCCAGCCCGGCACAGAGAGGTCCTAGGGGTGGGGAGCACACATTAGCTGCAGCCCTGGCACCTCTGTTAACCCTTCGCTACCCTGCTGCCCTAAATCAGGCCTGGCACCCGGCAGCCCCATGTACCCAGGCGGCTGGTGGGCCAGGAGAGCATTGCACCCCTCCATTGCCTGCTGTGGGGCAGGGAACTGGGAGCCAGAGGGGGCCTGGGAACTGGGCAGGGGCACCCAGTGCTGGGTGGGCAGCGGAGGTTCCCGGGGGTCATGGGCGAAGAGAAGGGAGCTGGGTCAGGCAGAGCACAGGGCACAGGAGCTGCAGGGGGGCTGAATCACCCAGTGTCATCAGCTGCTGCTAGCTGAGCAGGGCCCCTGGAAGCTTTCTCCCCCCCCTGCACTGAGTGCCCCACGGACAGCACCAGCTGGCACCTCCAGATGACCAGCCCCACATTTGGGGCAGCCCCAGCCAGGCTGGGCAGCACAGGCAGGGCCTGGCTCCTCCTGGCATAGGCCTGGCAGCTGATCCCCTGCCAGGTGGGCAGGGAGGGGAGGGCAGCAGCCAGTCAGGCCAGGGACAGGCTCGCTTATGGGGGGTTGTGATGGGGTTCAGGGGTCCCCCTGCACTGCACCCCGTCCGCTGGCAGGAGAGACTCTCACTCAGCAGGTACAACAGGAGGTTTATTAGGCACCAGATGCCCAGTTTCTCACAGAAGCGTCAGTGCAGCAGCCAGAGACAGTCCTTCCAACCCGTCCTGGGGAGAAGACCCTGAGGGGGGACCCTCTGGGGTGTAGCTTTCCCCTCCTCAGGCCGGCTCCTTCGGGCTCTCTCTTCCCCTAGCCTCTAACTGCCGCCCCCCATTCAAACCCAGCTCGGCTCCTCCCTCCTCTTTGTTCAGGGCAGAGGTGTTACCTGCCAGTTGTAGCCCCAGGGTCCCTTAGCCCCTGGGAGCTGCTCTGCTTGTCCCACACATCCAGCCTGACTCACACATGCACCCCCCCCACTCCATCACAGCGGTTATGGGCTCTGACTGCCCCTGCTGGGTAGCCCTTGTGTGATGGGTCCCAGGGCAGCCCCTCCCCCACCCCCAATGCAACCAGCCAAGCCAGCAGAAAGGCCTGGGGTGACTGGGCCAATGTCCGGAGCCTGAGCGCTGGCATGAGGCCCAAGTTGCTCCGGTGCTGTGCCCACCACCGGCCGGAGGACAAGGTCCCAAGGGTGGGACTTTCCCTGCCATGGCTGGATCGCAGGGCCCACCCTGGCCAGCTGCGGGGATGGGCTCACAGCCACCAGGCCCACCAGTGAGAGGGCCCCATGGCGCTGGACCTGGGAGCAAGCAGAGGACCTCTCAGCCCTCTTAGGAGAGGCAGGTTTCTCCTCCACTAGATGGGGAAACTGAGGCACAGAGCCCTGGCAAGGCCACGTCTCACAGGGCAGGTGCGGGGCGCTCTTGAATGTTGGTCCCTGTTGGATGTCTCGGCTCAGGGGCCCAGCCCCTGCCACCGCCAGAGTCACACTGCAGGGCTGTGACCCAGAGGCCAAGCCTGAGGCATTCACCTCTCAGCAGGGTGTCAGGCTGTGGGGTCTGCCTCTCCTAGCCAGCCCCTGAGGGGTGTCTCGCTTTGAGGGACTCCTGCCCCCGGCTGCTCCGCGGCCCCACGTGGGAGGGACAGAGGTGGGTGGTAGGAGGGGCTGGGGCAGCTGCTGGGTGCACGGCAGGGGTTGGCACGGGTGACCCAGCTCCCTTTACAGCCTGTGAGCCGGCTGGGGCTGCCCCGCCAGGCAGCTGCTCCCTAAAAGGTTGTGCAGCTGCTGTAGCACCACGTGAAGCAAGGCGCCACCCTCCCCGCGCCCGCCTCCACCCACAGCTCTGCTCCTGCCGGCGCTCGGGGAGCGTGTGCTGCAGGGCAGGAGCCCCGGCAGCCGAGGAAAGCTCACCCCCCTCGAGGTTAGTGACAGCCGGAACCGGGTGCCCCCTGCCACCACCCAGTGCTCCCTGCACCCTGCTCAGAGGGGGCAGGACACGGGGCAGTAGCACCCTCCCAACCTGCCTCCGAGGGCACAGCTCCCATGGACCTGCTCCAGCCCAGCCCACAGGGTCTCTGCCAGGTGGAACTGCAGCTTGCATGGGTGCCCAAGCTAGGGCAGCTACCAGGGCCGGGCAGCAGGTGCCACTGGCTGGTGAGGAGGTGGTCCAGGCTGGGCTGCTCTCCTGCAGCACAGCTGTGGGGTGAGACCAACTGGCACGTCTCCTTCATTCCACCGGGACGTGGGCCACAGGGCATGTTCCTGGTCTCAGCTTCATCCCACTGCTTCTGAAGGGCCACCTGGGGGCCCCTTCCAGGGCCCTGTGTACTGGCCCCCCAGCTCCTGGGCCGAGCCTGGCTGGACAGACCCTCACAGCGCCAATTCCCCATGTTCTAGCAGAATCGCAGCAGATTACGGCTGGCAGGGCCCTCAGGAGGTCATCGAGTCCGGCCCCTTGCCCAAAGCAGGATCAACCCCCAATGAAATCATCCCAGCCAGGGCTGTGTCAAGCCGGGACTTAAAGACCTCCAGGGATGGAGAATCCACCACCCGTCTCAGCAACGCATTCCAGTGCTTCACCACCCGCCTGGGGACGTAGTTTTTCCTAATATCCAACCTTCACCTCCCCCTCTGCAACATGAGCCTGTTGCTCCTGGTTTGGTCATATGTCAGCGCTGAGAACAGCCCAGCTCCTTCCCCTTGGAATCCCCCTTCTGGCTATCAAATCCCTCCTCACGTTCCCTTCCGCAGACACAGGCAGGCCAGAGCCCACAGCCGCTCCTCAGAGGTTGTGCGGCCCAGCCCCCCCCCACCCCGGTCACTTCATTCCCCTCCGCTGGACTTTCTCCAGTGCGGCCACATCCTCCCTGCGCTGGGGGCCCAGCTCCACAGGCGGCTTCCCCGGCGCCAGGTAGAGGGGGATTGCCACTTCCCTGGCTCTGCTGGCAATGCTGCTGTTAATGCAATAGCAGCGCCCCACTGTGCCCCCTGCAGCTCAGTGCCCCCCAGCCCCAGTTCTGGCTCGCTTGCCTGGCTGCTGGCGCCCACGCGAGGTGCCCTTCCAGAGATCACAGAAACGTGGTGGGCGGCTCAGCTCTGTCACTGGAGGCCGGTACCACCGGGCCAGCCCCTGGGGAACGGGGGGGTCGGAGGGGTCCATGGGACTGGAGCCCTCTGGGTCTGGAGTCCTAGATCCCCCTGGCCAAATGCCACCAGGTCCCACTGCAAACGCCTGCCCGAGCTGGGAGCCAAGGGCTTGGTCGGGGCAGTGCTAGCTCTGTCCTCACTGCAGTGCTGGGTGCTGCGCCCGGACCCCTCTCCCCCACACTCGCTCTCTGCAGCGCCAGGCACTTTTCTCAGCCTGGTGTGGAATACATTTTGTCCTCTGCACTGAGCCATGTGCAGACATGCACCACCCGTGCGGGCGGGTGCTCTGCTCATCCGGCGGGCGGCATGTGACGCTCTCCTGGCCGGCCGCCCACCCACGCACCCAGCTTCCAGAGAACACGGCCCTGCGTGTCCAGCTGCAGCTCTGGGCCCTGCCCCATGCCCCGGCCATGGCCTCTGTGCTAGTTCTGTCCCCGCCGTGTCACGTCACCCGGGCAGCGTCATTACCAGTGATTTCATCAGTTGAGTGTGGCGAGGGGGCTCTGTTTACTTGGAGCCAGGGGAGGTCAGAGGAGGCCCTGGGATTGATGGCGTGATAATGACCTGGAGCCTCACCAGCTGGCGACTGAGAAGTTGGGGCAGGGACCTGCAGGCCTGGCAGGAGGCCCAAGGCAGGCGGGCCCCAGCCGCCCTGATGCGGCCTATCAGGTCCCACCAAGCCGGCACAGCCTCTGGCTCAGCTGTCATTGGCAGATAATGGGAGCCAGGGCTGGGTGGGTGTGTCCGCAGGGAGCTGCAGGTGCCACTCCTTTAACTCTTCCAGCCCAGGAACCAGAGGGACACCTCCCCGGCCTGGCAGCTCCCGCTGGGGGCAGAGATGTGGGGTCCGGTGGCCCCTGGCTTGGGCACACCCCTGCCTATGGGGCCTCCGGCATGGGGACACCCCTGCCCTGCTCTAGGGCTGGTGCCTTGGCCTGGCCAGAGCAACCAGGGGGCCGTGAGCCAAGCCCTAGCTGCCAGCGGTGCCAACCCTGAGCTGCTGGGGCTGTTGGGAGCTGCTGACCCCCGGAGCTGTAGGGAGGGAACTCACTGCACAGTGTCCATAGGGCCGGCGGGCAGCTCCTGCCCCCCTTGGCCTCAACCAGCTCAGCTGCTCCCGGCCACCTGGCTGATCCTCAGGGACTGGACAGTGGCCATGAGCGCTGCAGCTCTGTGCAGGAACCCGCGCTGCCCCCAAGGACATGCACCGGCCCCCGCGAGAGCTGCAGGGCCAGGAGGGGTCCGGCTGAGACCCCCAGGAGCCACGTGCTGGGAGCAAGGCTCAGGCTCTCTACCCCCGGCTGGGCTCGAACCAGCGACCTCACTGGCCGCCTGTGCACGCGGCAGGGGAACTGGTGCCGATGGTAAGAGATTCCCAGCAACAAACATGTGAGGGCCAGACTGGGGCTGGCCCTGATGCCCTAGGGCAGCAAAGGGGGCGCCGTGCTGTAGAGTGTGCTGGGGAGCTCAGTAGGGGGCGCTCTCCCCAGGAGGCAATGCTGGCCCCAATACCCCAGAGTGGCACCAGGGGGCGCTGTGCTGCAGGTTGTGCTGGGGAGCTCAGTAGGGGGCGCTCTCCCCAGGAGGCAATGCTGGCCCCAATACCCCAGAGTGGCACCAGGGGGCGCCGTGCTGCAGGTTGTGCTGGGGAGCTCAGTAGGGGGCGCTCTCCCCAGGAGGCAATGCTGGCCCCAATACCCCAGAGTGGCACCAGGGGGCGCCGTGCTGCAGGTGCTGCTGCCGACGCGGTGGCCAGTAACGACCCCAGGGTACGTTTGTGGGGTGCAGCCGTTACCCCGTGTCCTGGCCTGGCCCAGCAGCCATGATCCTGCGGTGCCCCCTCGATTTCAGCTGGAGGCAGGATCCTTCTTCCTTCCCTCTCCTGGGGCGCTCTGGGACGTTCCTGCTGGCGGGGGGAGCCAGTGTGTGCCAGCCCAGCAGCGGCTGCAGCATCTCTTGCGGGTCGGGGTTTGTAACCCAGTGTATTGAGCACACGACTCCTGCTGGGAGTCCTCCTCCTCACCCTGGCTCCCGGGGTGGCTCCCTTGCCCCTGTGCTGCAGAGACCTCGCCACGGCTAACGGGGAAGCCACTTGGTGCTCAGCCAGTCTTACCTGCTGCCAGCCTTAGGCCTGCTGGAGCTGCCTGCTTTCACCCACCCACCAGCCTCCTGGGAAGACCCAGAGACACCCCCCACCCATGCCCCTTCGCTGGGCTAAACAGCTGCCAGGGGACGGTTGGGAGAAGGGAGATGAGAACAGGCCAGAGACTGCACAGAGGCTGCTCCAGGCAGCTCAGCTGCAGAGGGGAAGGCGTTTGCCTGGCAGAGCTGGAGTCCAAGAAAGACGTGGCCCTGAACCCTGAGCTGGAGGAGCAGAGGGGGCGCTGGGTGAGGGGGTTACAGGCTGCTCCAGACTGGAGGAACTACAGCGGAAGAGACGTTCTCCTGCCCCAGAGCTTGGCCTTCCGGGCCCTGGCCACAGCAGGTTTCCCTGGAGCCCTGCAGGATGCCAGGAACTGGTCCTCTCTCTGCCCTTGGCTCCCTGGGTGACCTTGGGCAAGTCACAGCCTCGCTCTGAGTCTCAGTTTCCCCACTGGGGGTGGGGCCTGTCTTGTTCTCCCAAGGGGACTGTGACATTTGCATGTGTCTGGTGCACGGAAGTTCTTGGAGGGGAGATGTTATGGAGGTTTCCCCAGGGCCGGAGCCAAAGCCCACCAGCTCCAGCGCTTGCAACGGCTGGACTGTGAGGGGAGCGCCCCCTACTGAGTCCCTTCACCGCAGCACCCCTTGGGGTCAGGGCCTTGGAGCCAGAGCAGCCCCCCAGGACCCCAGCAGAGCTTCACACGGCTGTGGGATTGCGCTGCCCGCCCTGCCCAACTGCCAGGCTGGCGGCTGCCCTGCTCCACCCCAGAAGTGGCCGATTTCAATGGTGGTGGGGGCAGAGCCATCCATGCAGCTTGCAAAGGCAGGCACCCCAGCAAGTCTCAGGACTGGCAGAGAAGGGCTTGTTGCTCCTGATGGTCACGGCCTGCCAAGCACCCGCTCAGGGCTGCGGGGACACAGCAGGGCCCACCCCGGCTGCCGGGCGCCACATGCTTTCCCTGGGCCCGACCCAGCCAGAGATGGAACCCCAGAGCTCTCGGAGGCTGCAGGTGCCCAGCCTGTTTGCTGCTGGCTGAGCAGGGAGGCTGCCCCCGCCCGGCACAGCCACCAGCAAAGGGGCGGGACCCTTGTGCCACTCACCCCAGGTGCCGAAGAGCCGGTTCCAATGGTTTCCAGCTCAGCAGGCTCAGCTGACAACTCCGGCTCCTCTGTCCCCGGTTGCGCCACCTCCTCCAGTCAAACCCGCCCCTGCCGCCAGGCCGGGGCAAAAGTGAAACCAATCACTCTCTTCCCGGCTGGGCTCAGCTTGCCCCATTGCCTGCAGCCCTCCCTGCCCCTGTGCTTGCCAAGGACAGTGCCCTGGGCCCTCTGCCCCAGCTGCTGCACCCGTGGTGAGAAGGTGCCACGCCTGAGGGCAGGCAAAGCCATTCTGCCATAGCCTCGGCATCCCCCAGACTCTGCTTCCATCACCCTAGTCTAGGGAGCAGCGGCCTCCCCGGGGGGCTCGCAGGACATTGGGTGTCTCCACACCCACAGCTGGGTGCTGTTCTTCAGGTGGCCCTGCAGTCATCTGAAGCGGTAATGGGGGATCTGAGCAGGGCTGAGCACCTGTCGCCCTGGGTCAGACACACAGGCTGAGCCTGGGCCCTCTGGCTGGCTTGGAAGAACCCACCTTGTTGCCCAGGCTCAGGGTTGGGCAGTGCCAGTGTGAGTGAGGAGTTCTCAGCGGGTCCCTGTTCTAGGCTTTCCGCTCCCCGGGCTCTCGATTCATTTCTGAAATGCTTTAAAGGCTTCCGCCCTTAACTGGAAAGCTCCAGGATCATTACTGGGCTGCATGGATGAGCTGGAAACCATCGCACACTGCAAACGTGCCTCTCTCCTCTCCCAGAGGGGCTCAGAGCCCATCGCCTCAGTGGGTGAGCACAGTCACAAACCGCTCTGCTGTGTGCCAGATGCACCATACTGCTGGCACATCATGGAGATTCGCCTCTACCCCAAGAAGCAGAGCTGTCAGGGCAGGGCAAGCTGAGCCTCCGTGTGCAAGATGGCAGCAGGTCCTGGGAGGGGGGGTCACAGCTACAAACCCCCTGTTTACAAAAGGAGAAACTGAGGCACAAAGAGAATTGTGCCACTCTGCCAAGCTCATGCTACAGGTCAGGGATGGAACCCAGGTGTTCGGGTTTCCAGTCCCAGCCCATCCCGGGAGACCAGGCTGCTGCCCGACTCAGGCTGCTTGAGTTGTTTCACCCACTGAGAACGAAGCTCAGGGACGTGAGATCCTGAGGCTGGGGAGAATGGGCAGCCAGCCTCAGGGGCGAGCAGGAGGCTGGGTGCCTTGCCGCATGTTCCTGATGGCACCCGTAGGAGTGTTGTTAGGGTAACAGAATGCACTGGGGCTACAGCTCTGCCACTGTCTCACTGTTTGTCCCTGGGTGAATCCCTTCCCCTCTCCAGTGTTCAGGGGCAGAGTGGGGCCGTGAACCATGTGCCTGTCTCAGGCAGTTCCCACAGAGTGGGCCCTGTGGTTGGTGGGTCTGTGTCATCCTTGTCCCTGGTGGGGGCCCATGTAAGATCCTAGGCAGATCATCTGACCTGCTCGAGTGTGTTTCATAAGCTCTATACTGCTGCAGCTAAGGGAGAGTCTCCTTTACGCCAAGTGATCCAGGCGTGGTGGCAGAAGGATCCTGGTTTTCAATCCCTGCTGCTGGGCAGGAAGCCTGCGACGACCGAGGAGGCAGGTCTTATTTTGAGGGTCATTTTGCCCCACAGTTCTCTGCACTGCCAAAGGCTGAGGGGAGCAGGGAATCCGCCCTCACCCTCTCCCCAGCCTGGGTGGGGGCCCAAGGCTGTTGGATCACCCAGGAAAGGCCCAGATGGGTGACGAATTGCCACCCCGACCCCTGGCGCAGAGTCGCTCGCCCTGCAGCACAGCACCCCTAAGCACCCCCCTGGGCTTGTGATGGGCCCTGCCTCAGAGCAGGTCTCCCATGTGGGCTGTAGGGTGAGCAGAGGCGCCTGGCAGCCGGCCAGCCCCAGCCTGTTCTGCAAGGCTCTTTGCACTCTGGGGGCTGGCGCGCTCCGAGAACCTGTTCCCCGGCTTTGCTGCGCTGGGGGCAGAGGCAGTCTTGCTTTGCTCCGTTCAGACGTGCCCGGAACCCAATATCCGTGGGGCACAATTACCTGGGCTGTCTGCAGAGGAGGGGCAGCCGCTCTGCCTGGCGTCCCGCCTACCCCTGGCAATCTGCTGCCTCCTGAGCAGGTTCTGGTGCCAGGAGCCTTCTTCCCCCGCCCTTTGGGCAGCCCCACAGTTGTCGCCGGGCACGTGCCAGAGCTGGCAGAAATGCCTCCTCCAGAGTGCCCCTCCGCTGGACGGAATCAGAGCCACTTGACTGCGTGTCCTAGGCCCTGTACTGTCTGCAACTAGTGGTGATTCTCCGTCCGCTCCAGGGGCAGGAGCCCGGTGGCTGGGACTCTGGTCCCTGTTCTGAGCGGTGGCGCCGTGCCAGCCGTGCCAGCCGCCGACGAGAGGCAGAGGCCTCCGGCGTCCTGCCCCATTGGCTGTGTCTGGAGCAGCCCAGGAGCAGGGGCTGCCCTGGCAGGCGCCCACCACCAGCCGTGCAGCCCCGCCCCGCCCCCCAGCGCAGGATGGGGGGAGGGGGAGAAGACGTCCCGTTCCCCTCCTGGAGGCTGGCGGGGGGGCGGGGGGAAGGGCCGGACTCGCTGCCACGGAGCTAAGGGGGCCCAGCTCCCAGGGCCGCTTCCCCTCCCCTCCCCTCCCCTCCCCTCCGGCCGCCCCCGCCCCCGCCCCTCTGGCCGCTACTAAAGGGCGGCGGGGCCGGGCGCTGCTTCGCCCCAGCCCGGCGCCTGGACACCGGGAGGCGCCTTCCCCCGCGGGGTCGCACGGGGGGGGGGGCGAGACCAGGCAGGAGCCGCCGGAGCCGGAGCCGGAGCCGGGGGCGGGGAAGGACCCTGGTCAGTGTCAGGTCAGTTTCCTTCCTTCGCCGCCAGCGGCGGGAGCCTCCCGCGGCAGCCCCGGGACACCTGCCGCCCGCTCCCCTCGGCCCCCTGCACCCCGAGGCGCCCCCCTGCACCCCGCGCTCCCGGCCCCGCTGCACCCCGCGGTGCCCCCCTGCATCCCCGGCCCCCTGCACCCCGAAGCGCCCCCTGCACCCCGCGGCGCCCCGCGGTGCCCCCCTGCATCCCCGGCCCCCTGCACCCCGCGGCGCCCCCCTGCATCCCGCGCCCCCAGCCCCGCTGCACCCCGCAGCGCCCCCCGCACCCCCCGCGCCCCCGGCCCCCCTGCACTCCACAGCGCCTCCCTGTGCCCCCAGCCCCCTGCAATCCCCTGCACCCCGTGGCGCCCCCTTGCACCCCCGGCCCCGCTGCCCCGGCACATGAAGGCGCTGCAGGCTGCGGGGCGGCTCTCCGCCGGGCGCCCCCTCGCGCCCCCCAGCGCTCCCCGGCTCTCAGCTCTCGCCCCCTCTCGCCCTGCAGAGCCCGGACCCAGCCGGCCGCGATGGCAGAGAACGGGCTGCGGGACAAGGTGCTGAGCCTGGCCTCCATGAACCCCTGCGTGAAGAAGGTGGAGTACGCGGTGCGGGGCCCCATCCTGACCCGCGCGCTGGTGCTGGAGGAGGAGCTGAAGCAGGTAAGGGGCAGAGCCGCCACTCCCCCCCATCGCTCTGCAGTGCCCGGTGCTGAGAGCCCCTTGGGTCAGGGACCCGGCTGGGACAGTGCCAAGCACAGCGGGGCACTGCCAGAGTGACCCTGGAGGAGTCAGAGCCCCTCCACCGGCCCCCCCGTGGGCAGGCTCCCTCGACAGGGCCAATGGGCCCCTTAGCAAGTGGAGCAGGGGCACCCTGCCCCCCGCCGGCGCATGGGCACAGTGCTCTGTGTTCCCCTGCTGCGTGGGCCCTGCCCCCTCTGCCCTCTGTTCCCCCGGTGCATGGCCCCTGCCCCACTGCATGGACACTGTGCCCCCTCTGCCCCCCATTCCCCCAGTGCATGGGCCCCCTGCCCCCGTGTCCCCCCGCTGCGTGGGAACCCTCCCTGCCTCCTGTGTCCCAGAACATGAGCACCACTGTGCTCTCTGGCCCCCCAGTGCTCGGTTCCCCTGCCCCCTACACCCGCTCCCTGGGTCCAGTCTGAGCAAGTCAACCCCCAGCTCCTTTCAAGCATCTCTTGGGCCTGGGCCCTGCGTTCTGCTGCGAGCACAGAGCCAGGCTCCTTTGTCAGCCTGTCCCTGGCACTGTGTGTAACAGGCTGAGGGCAGGCGGGCACCAGCTGCCAATTACTCCACTGGGTGCTGGGAAGTACAAGGTCGGGAGCAAACACTGGGGAGTTCCCTGTGATATGAACGACGGGGGCAGGGGGGTGGAACAATTAGTCACGCGTCCTGTCCCTGTCCTGGAACCCTGGGCAGACACTAGGTGTAGTCACGGGGATCTCGTCAGCACTGGAGAAATGCAGCCACCTCTGGGGTGGGAAGGGGCCGTGTGCAGGCAGGCTGGGCAGCAGGCCAGGAGGGAAGTCCTTGAGGGACTGCGGAGGGAGGGCGGGAGCTGCCTGTGATTCCGGAGTTCAGGTTTGCTAGGGCTGCAGCCCGGAAGCCCCTGCCAGACCTTAGGAAGGGCAAGGGGAGCACAGGGTGCGAAGGTGGCCCCTCTGGGTCCCTGTCCTGCAGTGGGGCAAAAAGCCTGTGAGTGGTCAAGGGAGAGCGCCCCCTGCTGAGCCCTGCCCACCCTGCAGCACTGCGCCCCCTGGTGCCCCACAGGAGTCAGCACTGGCTGCCAGGGGAGAGCGCCCCCTGCTGAGCCCCGCCCACCCTGCAGCACTGCGCCCCCTGGTGCCCCACTGGAGTCAGCACTGGCTGCCAGGGGAGAGCGCCCCCTGCTGAGCCCCACCCACCCTGCAGCACTGCGCCCCCTGGTGCCCCACTGGAGTCAGCACTGGCTGCCAGGGGAGAGCGCCCCCTGCTGAGCCCCGCCCACCCTGCAGCACTGCACCCCCTGGTGCCCCACAGGAGTCAGCACTGGCTGCCAGGGGAGAGCGCCCCCTGCTGAGCCCCACCCACCCTGCAGCACTGCGCCCCCTGGTGCCCCACTGGAGTCAGCACTGGCTGCCAGGGGAGAGCGCCCCCTGCTGAGCCCCGCCCACCCTGCAGCACTGCGCCCCCTGGTGCCCCACAGGAGTCAGCACTGGCTGCCAGGGGAGAGCGCCCCCTGCTGAGCCCCACCCACCCTGCAGCACTGCGCCCCCTGGTGCCCCACAGGAGTCAGCACTGGCTGCCAGGGGAGAGCGCCCCCTGCTGAGCCCCACCCACCCTGCAGCACAGGGACTCTGACTGCTGGGACTAGCTCAGCCAGGCCAGGACGCTGCAGGGCCATATGGGGGTGCAGGGGCCCAGCTCTGCCAGGGGAGGGGAATTCCCTCTCCCGCCTCAGGGCTCAGCGCTGCCTGTGGCCGGGTGACACTCCAGGCGTGCAGGAGGGGAGATACGGGCCACACTTGCAGGCCCAGAGCTCTGGGGCCGGCACAGCCTCTCCTGCAGTGGGGGAGGGCATTGCCAGTTCCAGGTGGGTCCAGACCCTAGGCCTTGCCGCGGGGGCCATCTCCTCATCTGGCAGTGTGTCTGGTGCTCTGGTCACGCCCCCGCCCAGGGGGTGTGCCAGGGTCAGGGTTCGCACGCTGCACCCCTGGCCCCAGCTGTCTCCCTGGCCCGGCTCCGTTACCTGGCTGGGACCCGATCCCGCTGCCCTGCCTCACTTATCCCCTCTCCTCCATCCTGGGCAGTCGCTCGCTGTCCTTTCACACCAGGGCTGGGCGCTCCCAGGCCAGCTGGGGTGAGGCCCTGCTCCAGGGGCAGCTCTGTGCAGGCAGGGGGCTCAGCAAGGCGCTCTCTGTGCCAGGCTGCAGCCCACTGGCCTGGCACGCGAGCTGGGTGCAGTGATGTGCATGGTTCAGCGGGCGCTGGGGCATTACCTGAGGGTCAATGAGTGGGCGAGTCACAGGCTGGGCAGACCCCGTGTGGCCTTGCCAGAGATGGCCAGTCACCCACACCACACGCCAGCAAGAGCAGCCAGCTCGGGGCTCCTCCTGCCCATGCCTGGCACTGGCTGGGCTGGTGGAGGCTGGCAGTTGCCCTGAGGCCCCAGGTTTGGGGCTTGAACCCCTCATTCACCCTGGCACAGGACTCGAGACCCAGCTGCAGTGAGTCCAGCCAGTCAGCCTGGCCTAATGCAGTTTTGCAGGGCTGGCAGAGGCCGGCAGCTCCTGGCTGGGCACAGGGGGTAAAGGGGCACTGGGCACAGGGCTGGGAACAGAAGAGGCACCAGCTTGTGGGTATCTTCTCTGCCATTGCCAAACTCTGTAGCTGCAAAACCAACCTACGCTCAGAGGGCCTGTGGACATTTAGTGCTCCAGGGTAGCCCACCCACAGCTGCTGGCACAGATACCAGCAATAACCCAGCCAGGGCTGCAGCAGGGCATGTATCCTCTTGCTCCAAAGGTCTCGGCCCAGTTGCTTGGGCTAAGGGAGAATCTCCCTGAGCTGTGAGCAGTACAGGGGCTATGACACACAGTGCCAAGTCCATGCAGAAGGCAATGGGGTCTGACTGTGCGTCCCTGCCCCTGCCCAGTGACTGCTGCTTGCTGTGCACTGCCCGGGAGGAGAGGCTGAGCTCACCCTAGCTGGCAGGGGAAGCCGGCCTCTGGCAGGGAGGGTTCCCCAGCCCTGCAGGTTCTGCTTCCCAGGCTGGCTCCAGGTGGCATGGTGCCACCTTCCCGCCCGCTCTGGCTGCCCCTCCCAAAGGAGCCTGTCTTGCTGCCAGCCTCCCATCAACCACTCCAGGGTCCCCAGACGGCCCCTCATCCCTGCCCTGGGCTGAGTCCAGCTGGCTCAGCACACGGCACATCCGTACTGCGGTGCCCCCCTCCCAGGCCCCCCACCTTCACTCCGCGCACACTCGCACCACCCGGCCCCTGGGCTCAGTCCCGAGGGCCCCGCTGCAGGGAGAGTGGCGGGGAGGCAGCCTGGCCATCTTCCCCTGACCATGGGGGCGCCTGGGCCTGGGGGCAGTACTGGGCAGAGGGTGGCATAGAAGGGCTAGGTCAGTCGGCCCCACCTGAGGCCAGGCCAGCCCCCTTGGCGTGTGGGGCATAGGCTTAGCCCAGGCACGGTTCTCTTCCCCGAATTCAGGGCTGGACGGGGTCCTCCCAGCAGCCCGCCTGGGATTCCCCTGGCCCCGGGCTCATGGCGGGAGCTGCTCCCCTGGCCTGCGGTGGGCGGGTGCGTGATGGGAGCCCGACGAGGGACAGAGCCAGCGAGGGCCTGGACCCGTCTGTGGCTGGCAATTGGCTCCTCCCCTACTCCCGTCCCTGCCCCGGGGAGGCTGTGGCAGCCCCAGAGCCGCAGGGCTGCGGTGAGGCTGTGCTGCCCCTCCTGTGTGCCTGGCGTCTCACTGGCTGGGCCCCGGCCGGTGGGAGAGCAAATTCCTCGCCCCCTGCGGAGCTCCGACCCCCGAGCCCCTGGCCCTGCAGCGTCCGGGCCGATGGGACCTGACAGCAACATCCTTCCTCGTCTGCACCTCGGCCGGGTGGCGGGGCCGGCGCCCCTTGGGAGGCACAGACGCCGGGGCTGCAGAGCGGGGCTGATGCAGCTGTGGCTTCCCCCCACCGCTGCACTGGGGCAGAGGGCAGAGCTCTGGCAGGGCCCGGGCAGGGTCACAGCCTTAACAGTGCTGGGGCACCAGGGAGCCAAGCCCTGAGCCATCTGCCGGGGGCACTGCCGGGGGCTGGGCTCTCACGGCTGCTGGCAGGGGGCAGCGTTCTCGCACCGGCGTGTCGGCAAACAGCTGCCCTGGCACGGTGCCTGCTCTGCTTTCCTCCTGCCAGGTCCCACCCCCGCCTTGGCCCCGTGTGGCCCGCCTGGGCCGGTGCTGCCCTGGCCGTCGGGCCCTGAAGAGCAGCACCGGCGTGTTGGCGCTGGGCTGCGTGTGCCCTGGGCAGGGCTGGCACGGTGGGTTCCCCGCACAGGCCAGGCCAGGCAGGAGCAGGTCGAAGTCCCAGGGGTGGGGTAGTCGGCAGCAGCAGCTGCTGAGTCACTGCATTTCCCCAGTTGATGCCTGGTGCCCCCGGCGGCGCTCCTGGCTTGCGGTGAGGCGGGAATTCCCCCAGCCGGGCCTGTGCCGCCCCAGCTCCACCCACAGGGCAGGATTGCCGGCTGCCAGGGCACCGGCACTTGCAGGGCAGCGGCTGTGAGCTCAGCTCCAGCCCCGACCGGGGCGGGGGGTGGTGCGTGCTGGCTGTGGGGCATCTGGAGGGCGGCACAGAGGGCATGACAGGCAGGGGCCAGCCGGGAGTCTCAGTCCCAGCCCTGCGCTGAGTGCCGCTTGCTGGGCAGTGGGGAGCGAACGCCCCCTGCAACCACTGCCCCTGGGGACACCAAGGCCGCGGCGTGGAGCCGAGGGGGGGCTGTGCTGCAGGGTGTCAGTGGGGGGCGCTGTGCTGCAGGATGGGGGGTCAGTAGGGGGCGCTATGCTGTGGGGGGGTCACTTGGGGGCACTGTGCTGCAGGATGGGGGCTCAGTGGGGGGCGCTGTGCTGTGGGGGGGCTCAGTAGGGGTGCTGTGCTGCAGGATGGGGGGTCAGTAGGGGGCGCTATGCTGCAGGGGCTCAGTGGGGGGCTCTGTGCTGCAGGATGGGGAGCCAGAGGGGGTCCTTGCCCCTCTGGGTGCCGGCAGTGGGGGAAGCAGCCCCCCGCCCCCGGCAGTTGCAGCTTTTCCAGGTGGGCTCCGTTACCCTCCCCGCTCCCCTGCAGGGTGTGAAGAAGCCTTTCACAGAGGTGATTAAAGCTAACATCGGCGATGCTCACGCCATGGGCCAGCGCCCCATCACCTTCCTGCGCCAGGTACCGCCGGGCCCTGCCACCTCCCGTTGCTGGCCAGGCTGGGGGGGAGGGGCGGGGGGGCAATCTCAGTCTGGGCCCCTGCAGCTCTGGGGGGTGGGGGTTGGCAGGGAGCTGGGAAGAGGCCCTGCCAGGGGTGGGGGTTGGGGTATCAGGCCTGTCTGTACAGCTAATCACCCAGGTCTTTCTGCGGGGGGAAACCGAGGCACGGGGCGGCTATGGATGTCTCTGAGATTGCGCAAGGGCCCGTTGTAGAGCCGGCAATAGATATGAGGCGTCCTGGCACACAGCTGCTCTACTCTAACGATTGGCCAGCGCTGCTAAGCCATCAGCGTGGAGCAAGGGGCAAGGTGCCCAGGCTGGGCATGGAGGGGCGGGCAGTGAAAGGGCTCAGGAGCCTGGGGAACTCACCGCTGCAGGAGCTGGTAACTGGGCACAGCTAGGTGCCGAGACGGCCCTTCGCTGAGCTGGCTCTGTCCCACGGGGGGCTGTGGGGCAGGGCAGGGTGGGCTCCTGGGCTGGGCCGCCCGAGCAGGCCCCAGGCTGTAGCGTGGCACGATCCAGAGGCTCTGTGTCCGCAGGTCAGCGCCCTCTGCCTCTGCCCTGAGCTGCTGGACGAGCCCCTCTTCCCCGAGGACGCCAAGCAGAGAGCGCGCAGGCTGCTGGCCGCGTGCGGGGGGCAGAGTGTCGGTGAGCACCCTGGATCCCCGCTGCTCCCCCCCCCTTGCCCTGCCCTGGCCTGGCCCGGGGTACAGCCCCTTCTCACCCAGCCACAGCCTCCCATGGGCCCCAGTGACCACGGCAGGGCTATGTCACGAGCGTGGCAGGGGGCTCCGGGCACACGGTGCCCACGCAGGGCAGCCTGGGGCTGAGGGGGCAGGGCTGCTCACTGGGCTGCTGCAGCCCAGGGTGCCACACGCTAAAACCAGTGTGAGCGACTGGGTGAGGTGAGGCTGGAGCTCAGGCTGGGCCCCTGAATTCCCCCCCCCGAGGGGCCCCTGAGTCCCCCAGCTGCCGAGGGGCCCTGAATCCCCCCCAAGGGCCCCTGAATCCCCCCAGAGGGGCCCCTGAGTCCCCCAGCCGCTGAGGGGCCCTGAATCCCCCCCCAAGGACCCCTGAATCCCCCAGCTGCCAAGGGCCCCTGAGTCCCCCAGCCACCAAAGGCTCCTGAATCCCCGCTGAGGGGTCCCTGAATCCCCCAGCCCCCAAGAAGCCCTGAATTCCCACCCCGAGGGCCCCGAATCCGCCCCGAGGGCCCCTGCAGGCTGGCCGGGGCTGAGTGAACAAGCCGTCCCTGCGGACCTGACTCTCTCCCCCAGCACTAACCCCCTGGGGCAGCCAGATCCTGATGGCAGCTCCCTGCTTTGCCCCCCTGAGCCCATCGGCCCCAGCTCCCCCGCCGCTAGCTGGGTCCCTCTCCCGCCAGGTGCCTACTCGGTCAGTTCCGGCATCGAGCTGATCCGCCAGGACGTGGTGCGGTACATCGAGAGGCGGGACAGGGGCATCCCCGCCAACCCCGCCAACATCTACCTGTCCACGGGTGCCAGCGATGCCGTCATGGTATGTGTCCCAGCTCCTCCCCAGCAACAGGCGCATCAGTCGCGCTGGGTCTGGGGAGGGACCAGGCTTGTGGATCAGGAGTGAGGGGCACCGGCAGAGCTGTGGGGGGTAGGGCAGGGCAGGGCTGGCAGGGGCTGTGGGGCAGGGCTGTGGGGCACTGGCAGAGCTGTGGGGGGGCAGGGCTGGCTGGCAGGGGCTGTGGGGCAGGGCTGTGGGGCACTGGCAGAGCTGTGGGGGGCAGGGCTGGGTGGCAGGGGCTGTGGGGCAGGGCTGTGGGGCACTGGCAGAGCTGTGGGGGGCAGGGCTGGGTGGCAGGGGCTGTGGGGCAGGGCTGTGGGGCACCGGCAGAGCTGTGGGGAGTAGGGCAGGGCAGGGCTGGCAGGGGCTGTGGGGCAGGGCTGTGGGGCACTGGCAGAGCTGTGGGGGGCAGGGCTGGGTGGCAGGGGCTGTGGGGCAGGGCTGTGGGGCACCGGCAGAGCTGTGTGGGGCAGGGCTGGGTGGCAGGGGCTGTGGGGCAGGGCTGTGGGACACCGGCAGAGCTGTGTGGGGCAGGGCTGGGTGGCAGGGGCTGTGGGGCAGGGCTGTGGGACACCGGCAGAGCTGTGTGGGGCAGGGCTGGGTGGCAGGGGCTGTGGGGCAGGGCTGTGGGGCACCGGCAGAGCTGTGGGGCAGGGCTGGGTGGCAGGGGCTGTGGGGCAGGGCTGTGGGACACCGGCAGAGCTGTGGGGCACCGGCAGAGCTGTGTGGGGCAGGGCTGGGTGGCAGGGGCTGTGGGGCAGGGCTGTGGGGCACTGGCAGAGCTGTGGGGCAGGGCTGGGTGGCAGGGGCTGTGGGGCAGGGCTGTGGGGCACCGGCAGAGCTGTGGGGGGCAGGGCTGGGTGGCAGGGGCTGTGGGGCAGGGCTGTGGGACACCGGCAGAGCTGTGCGGGGCAGGGCTGGGTGGCAGGGGCTGTGGGGCAGGGCTGTGGGACACCGGCAGAGCTGTGGGGGGCAGGGCTGGGTGGCAGGGGCTGTGGGGCAGGGCTGTGGGGCACCGGCAGAGCTGTGGGGGGCAGGGCTGGGTGGCAGGGGCTGTGGGGCAGGGCTGTGGGGCACCGGCAGGGCTGTGGGGCAGGGCTGGGTGGCAGGGGCTGTGGGGCAGGGCTGTGGGGCACCGGCAGAGCTGTGGGGGGCAGGGCTGGGTGGCAGGGGCTGTGGGGCAGGGCTGTGGGGCACCGGCAGAGCTGTGGGGGGCAGGGCTGGGTGGCAGGGGCTGTGGGGCAGGGCTGTGGGGCACCGGCAGAGCTGTGCGGGGCAGGACAGGGCTGGCTGCTCCCACGGGGGTGGCTCATCTCTCTCCTGTTGCAGAAAGCTCGGTGTCCCATGCCCGGGAAGGGCCCCTCGCTCTGCTGCCTGGTGTGCCTGCAGCCCCCTCCCCTGCCCCCCGTTCTGGGGCTGGCCCCCCCCGTTGGCTCTGCCCAGTGGGCCCGGGCCGGCTCCCCTGCCAGCGTTGCCTGGGCACTCGGACAGCCTCACAAAGGGCCGTTGTGCAGTGCCTGGCACAGTCGTGGCAGACTGCCTGCTGGGAGCGCAGGCTGGGCAGGGGGGTGGGCAGAGGGGCACGGGGGAGGGGGCTGGGGGGAGGGGGATAGAGGTGTGTGTGGGGAGGGAGCAGGGGGGTGGGGGTCAGAGGGGTGGGGGGAGGGGTCGGAGAGGTGGGGCATAGAGGCACGGGGAGGGGGGCAGAGGTGCGTGGGGGGAGGGGTTGGGGGTGAGGTGGGGCAGAGAGGCACGGGGGAGGGGGCGGCGGTGCATGGGGGGAGGGGTTGGGGGTGAGGTGGGGCAGAGAGGCACGGGGGGAGGGGGCAGTGGTGCATGGGGGGAGGGGGCAGAGAGGCACGGGGAGGGGGGCAGTGGTGTGTGGGGGGAGGGGCCATAGAGGCACGGGGGAGGGGGCAGAGGTGCGTGGGGAGAGGGGTCGGGGGTGAGGTGGGGCAGAGAGGCACGGGGGAGGGGGCGGCGGTGCATGGGGGGAGGGGTTGGGGGTGAGGTGGGGCAGAGAGGCACGGGGGAGGGGGCAGTGGTGCATGAGGGGAGGGGGCAGAGAGGCACGGGGGAGGGGTGCAGTGGTGCTTGGGGGGAGGGGGCAGAGAGGCACGGGGGAGGGGTGCAGTGGTGCTTGGGGGGAGGGGGCAGAGAGGCACAGGGGAGTGGGGCAGAGATGCATGGGGGGAGGGGTTGGGGGTGAGGTGGGGCAGAGAGGCACGGGGGGAGGGGGCAGTGGTGCTTGGGGGGAGGGGGCAGAGAGGCACAGGGGAGGGGGGCAGAGGTGCGTGGGGGGAGGGGGGCAGAGGGGAGGTACCTCCCCAAGGGGCGCTGTGGGACCGACACCTGGGCCCACCCTTCCCCGTGCCCAGCGGGCGCTCCAGGGTGCGTGATGGGGCCCAGTGGCCGCTGCCCAGGGCACCCCAGGGCCCCGCTGCCCCCACAGGAGGGCCCTGACCCCGCCCCCCCTTGGCAGACCATGCTGAAGCTGCTGGTGTCGGGGGAGGGCCGGTCGCGGACGGGGGTGCTGATCCCCATCCCCCAGTACCCGCTGTACTCCGCCGCCATCGCCGAGCTCAACGCCGTGCAGGTCAACTACTACCTGGACGAGGAGCGCTGCTGGGCGCTGGACGTCGGGGAGCTGCGGCGGGCGCTGGGCCAGGCTCACTGGCACTGCCAGCCCCGCGTGCTGTGCGTCATCAACCCCGGGAACCCCACCGGTACCCGCGCGGGCACGACTGGCTGGGGTGGGGGGGTGGGACGGGGCCTCTGCTCCAGGGGCTGCCGGCTCCCGTCCAGCCCCAGGGCAGGGACTGGCTGGCTCCGTGGGGCAGGGAATGGGACACCAGAAATCCCCAGAGATGCCAGGGCAGCCTCTGTTCCCAGCCCTCCCCTCCTTACATGACTCCGTTAACAAGCTTCATTCAGCCTCAGCAGGCGTAGGACTGGGCATGGGGCTGGGCCCTGTAAGCCAGAGCCAGATGGCCAAGGCTGAGTGGCAGCCGAGGGTCAGCGTGTGCTGGGGGTTACAGCCGGGCAGGGGGGTGCCAGGACTCCTGGGTTCTATCCCAGCACAGTCAGAACTGTAGCCTTGAGCCTGTCACCCTCCCCTTGCCTTGGTTCCCAGCAGTGACCTGGGAGTGACCCTGAGCCAGCAGCTGGGGACCCATGGGTGGGCAGAGTTAAGGGGGCACTGGCACTGGGGACTTCCCAAGGGGTGAGGAGGGGACCAGTGCCACCCAGGCAGCACAGGGCAAGGGTGAGGACAGCCCAGCCCCTGCCCTGCATGGTGCCCCCCCTCTTGTGAGGGGCTGGGGGGCAAGAGGCAGGGGCGGGAAGTTTGGGCTGGTGTGGGGCCCTGTCTGGCATTGTCCCCCAGTGCTGGGGGTGGCTGAGGGGCACATAAGGGGCAGGCTGGTGCAGGGCCTCCCAGGGCCCTCCTAATGGGCTTGTCCCGTGCCCACAGGCCAGGTCCAGAGCCGGAAATGCATTGAGGACGTCATCAAGTTTGCGTGGGAGGAGCAGCTCTTCCTGATGGCCGACGAGGTGAGGGCCAGGGCTGGCTCCCAGCCCAGCTGCCCCACTGCCGGGCTGCCTGGCCAGGGAGCGGCTACCTGTGGAGGAGCTCGTCTCTGGGGGAGCTGGCCTGGCACCCGCTCCAGTGGAGCCAGTGTGGCTGTAGGTTCCCGGTGGCAGGTGGGTGGTGGCCCTGGTGTGGCTGTAGGTTCCCGGTGGCAGGTGGGCGGTGGCCCTGGCGTGGCTGTAGGTTCCCGGTGGCAGGTGGGCGGTGGCCCTGGCGTGGCTGTAGGTTCCCGGTGGCAGGTGGGCGGTGGCCCTGGCGTGGCTGTAGGTTCCCCGTGGCAGGTGGGCGGTGGCCCCGGTGTGGCTGTAGGTTCCCCATGGCAGGTGGGCGGTGGCTCTGGTGTGACTGTAGGTTCCCAGTGGCAGGTGGGTGGTGGCCCTGGTGTGGCTGTAGGTTCCCCGTGGCAGGTGGGTGGTGGCCCTGGTGTGGCTGTAGGTTCCCCGTGGCAGGTGGGTGGTGGCTCTGGCATGGCCTGTAGCATTGGACGTACTCCTGGGGGTTTTGTCACATGACAGCCACCTACGTAAAGATTCAGCTTCACCTCCTGGTGGCGCCAGGACAGGCCCAGCGTTGGCCACCCTGGCCCGGCCCATGGCACAGCTGTGGGGCTGGTGGAAGCCCTGACCCCCTTGTCCCCACCCCGCAGGTCTATCAGGACAACGTCTATGCCGAGGGCTCTGAGTTCCACTCCTTCAAGAAGGTCCTTTTCGAGCTGGGCCCCCCGTACTCCACGGTGGTGGAGCTGGCCTCCTTCCACTCCATCTCCAAGGGCTTCATGGGCGAGTGAGTGTGTGCTGCCCTGCATCGTAGGGCTGCCATCCCGGGGCGCAGGCGGAATATGGTGGCCTGGAAAGCCCTGGGGGCACCCTGTGGTGCTGTGCCCCTGAGAGGTGATAAACCCCAGCAGCAGTGAAACGTGGGGCAGTAGTCCCAAGCCCACCCCCAGCCTGGCCTCAGGCCAGGGAGGCGGCCAGAGGGATGTCTGTCAGTAGTCCTGGATGCTGGCCAGAGCAGGGAACTGGCAGGCCCCCTTCCCCCCGACATCCGAAGCAGCTGCTTAGGCTTGTGCGGCTCCCCTCAGGGCAGTCTGACTGGGGCGGTGAGGGGCAGTGAGGGTCGAGGCTGGGATACAGCAGAGGACTGGGCCAAAAGAAATCAGATGATGCTCAGCAAGAACAAGAGCAGAGTCCTGCCCTTGGGATGGAAGAATCCCAACCACTGCTAGAGGCTGGGGACCGACTGGCTCAGTAGCAGTGCAGCAGGAAGGGACCTGTGGATTAGAGGCTGGATATGAGCTAACAGTGGCCCTTGTAGCCAAGAAGGCTAACGGCATAGTGGGGTGCATTAGGAGCAGCATTTCCAGCAGATCTAGAGAAGTTATCATTCCCTCTACTCGGCACTGGTGAGGTACATCTGGAATATTACGTCCAGTTCTGGGCCCCCCAGTATAGAAAGGATGGGGATTTGCTGGAGCGGGTCCAGCAGACAGCGACAAAAATGATTCAGGGGCTGGAGCACAAGACCTATGAGCAGAGGCTGAGGGATTTGGGCTTGTTTAGTTTACAGAAGAGAAGACTGAGGGGTGATTTAATAGCAGCCTTCAGCTTCCTGAAGGGGAGCTCTAGAGAGGAGGGTGAGAAACTGTTCTCAGTGGTGTCAGATGGCAGAACAAGGAGTAATGGTCTGAAGTTACAGGGTGAGGTGTAGGTTGAATATAAGGGAAAACTACATCCCCAGGAGGGTGGTGAAGCACTGGAATGCGTTGCCTAGAGGGTGGTGGATTCTCCATCCCTTGAGGTTTTTAAGTCCCAGCTTGAGAAGGTCCTGGCTGTGATGACTTCGTGGGAGTTGGTCCTGCTGTGGGCAGGGGGCTGGACTCAATGACCTCCTGAGGTCTCTTCCAGCCCTGGGATTCTGTGATAATCATAGGGTACTTATGGGGTAGCAAATCAATAATCCACCAGGGGAGAGGAGAGCCCAGGCCTGCCCCGGGGTCCCCAAGGGAGGTGCACCAGGCTGTGCCCCTAGCAGTCCCTGAGGGAAGGGGTCAGCTGGCTCCACCTGCAGTGGTCTCCAAAGGAGGAGGAGCCAGGCCCCGCTCCCATCGGTTCCCAAAGGAGGCGGAGCCAGACCCCACTCCCAGGGGTCCCAGAAGGAGGCGGAGCCAGGCTCTACATCTCAGCCTTTCGCCCCAGGTGTGGGTTCCGCGGTGGGTACATGGAGGTGGTGAACATGGACCCCGCTGTGCAGCAGCAGCTCTCCAAGCTGACGTCAGTGCGGTTGTGCCCACCTGTGCCTGGCCAGGTGCTGCTGGACGTCGTCATGAACCCGCCCCAGCCTGGTGAGCCCTCCTACAAGCGCTTCAGCCAGGTATGTCCGGCAGAGGGAACCACGGCCCTGATCCTGGCCGCCAGCCACATTCCCAGAGGTACACCCCCGCCGTGCACCAGTTCCGTGGGCACCTCACCCCACGCCCACCAGCTGCCCCCTGCTCCCGCCCTGGCCCCACTGTCACCCCCCCCCCCATCGCCCCATGGTCCTCTCCCAGGCGCCTGCCCCACTCCCCCCACCTCAGTCTGTGGGTCTCTCTTGGTGGCTCCCAGGAGAAGCAGGCAGTGCTGAGTGACCTGGCCCACAAAGCCCGGCTGACCCAGGAGATCTTCAGCCAGGTGCCCGGGATCCACTGTAACCCTGTGCAGGGTGCCATGTACTCCTTCCCCAGGATCCAGCTCCCAGCCCGGACTGTGCAGGAGGCCCAGGTGAGAGCCAGGTGCAGAGCAGCCTACGTTGGGGGAGCTGGGCTGGGGAGATCCAGGCATGGAACAGTTGTGGGGTGGGGAGCAGGGCCAGGGGAGACGCAGGACTAGGGAGACACGGACAGGGGAGACGCAGGGGCAGGGGAGACGTGGGGCAGGGGAGAAGCAGGGGTGGGGGAGACATGGGGGTAGGGGAGACGCAGGGCCAGGGTTCAGGACCAGGGAGAGCCAGGGATGGAGCAGCCCGATGGGGTGGGGATGGGGGAAGCAGGACCAGGGCAGAGCCGAGCACCGGGCAGGCCTCTCTCCCCACCCCCGTGGCCTCAGCCCAGCTGTTGTTCTCCCCCAGGCCCGGGGCCTTGCCCCCGACATGTTCTTCTGCCTCCAGCTGCTGGAGGAGACGGGCATCTGCGTGGTACCAGGCAGTGGGTTCGGGCAGCGCGAGGGCACCTATCACTTCAGGTGAGGACCCCCGGCCGCGCCCGTGGGACAGCCTGGCAGTGCCGCACTCACAGCTGGGAGAGACCCTGACAGCCCCCACCACCACCCCACCATGCCCAGCCCCCACCTCTCCACCCCCCCCCCCACCGTAACGTACAGGAGGTTTCCGGGCACAGCTGAGACCACCGACCCTGGGCCAATGGCTTGAAACCGGGTCACTTACAGCCCAGTCGGGGGCTTCTCCTCCGAGAGGTGAACGAAGCCAGCCTCAAAAACCCCTTTGCTGCCTTCCTAGCCGGCCAGCGGTTACACCAGCAAATCCCACAGACTCCAGCAGCTCCTGTGCCCAAAGCAGCTCCCTCGTAAACCAGTCTCACCAAATCCACACAGATTCCCCCAGCCCCCAAAAGGAGCAGCCACAGTTCCCGGTATGCAGCTCCCACCCAACCCAGCACACTGGGCCGATCCTTTCAAATCCAAAATCTAAAGGCTTATTAATAAAGAAGAAAGAACAGGGAGAGAGAGAAAAGCTGATGCAGGGGTTACATTACCTACGTCAGGCAGAGCTATTGATGCTACAGCTGAGGGCACAAGATGCTCTGTTGAATGTAGCTGAAAATACGTTCTCTGAGGGACGGACCCGCCGTCCACACAGGCTTAGTTCACATGTTCTTGCAAACTGCTCCCAAGATGGAGGCTGAGAGCCGTGGTCTGAGGGCAGGACAAGTTGGCCACTGCCCAGATCCTCTTTCTAGCTGTGCCATGTGGAGGGAAGTTCTCTGCTCCTGCTCACGTGGGCAATGGCGAAGCACCTGATCAGGTCCCCTGGCCATGCTCCTGTGGGGCGTTGTGACATTCCTTGGCAGTTTCCCAGGTGACTCCTCTCAGCTCCATTCCTGAGCTGTGGGCTGAAGTCTGAGTCTCTGTGTCGCCCGTCTCCCTGGCTGGGAGCAGACCACGCCTTCCACTGTGAGCCTTGGTCCTTCAACATTTCTAAGACCAGCGTGGGGCCGGTATCTCTAACTTCACCGACAAACACGGCACAGATGTACAAGAGCATGAACCGAAGCAGGGCATCGCCATCTTCCATTAGACACCTCCCTTGGCCCACCTGGCACAAGGTTTGGTGCAAACTCAATGCAGAGGTCCCGGAAATGGTTTCACATTTATTGCAAACCTCCAGGAACATCGCAGCCACCTCCCTTTGCCCCTCAGGGGCTCTCCCACTTCCTCTTGGTCCAGCACGTGCCAATGCCATAGGCCTCTCGTGGGTTAGGCACTTGCAGGCCAGGATCTGCTGGTGCCCTGGGGCTGAGGGGGATCTCTCTGCCCACAGAATGACCATCCTGCCCCCTGTGGAGAAGCTCCAGATCCTGCTGAAGAAACTGAGCCAGTTTTATGTCAAGTTCACCCAGGAATATTCCTAATGTGCCACTGGGGCAGCCACCGGTGCCACCCTGCCAGCCCATCCAGAGCCCACCAGGGCAGCCACCACCTCTGTCCACCTGTTGCCTGCGGGGAAGCCACTGCTCTGCCCTGGCAGCCCCTCCAGTGCCCACCGGGGCTGGTTCTCAGTGGGGCCGGGATGCCATCACTGAGAGCTCCTGAGCACGGCCAGGCGCTCAGGGCTGTGCCCTGTCCCCCGACACTCCATCACAGGGCTGCAGAAGCCAGGGCAGGAGACACGTCACCACCAGCAGCCTCTGCCTCTTGCAGCCGGACCGAACTCCAGCAGCCCAGGGTGGTGGGCTGGGCAGCTGGATGGGGCGTCCTGGCGTCTGGGCAGGCCCTGGCATTGCCAGTCCGTGGGACCTGGGGGTGGGTTCCAGTGGCACCCTCGGCTCCCCCATGCCCTGTTCAGCACAGCGTCTCACGCACACTGTGCGCACGGGGCCTCGCGCCCGGGCTGCTGGAGTCTGGCCAGTCCAGGCCTCTGGCTCCCCGGCCCAGTCTGCTTCCCCACCCCATCTGGGCCAGCCCGGCCCCCTCTGACTGCACGTTCCCAGCCCTTGGGACGGTGCCAGGCTGCCAGGTGCCCTCCAGCTCCCACTCAGTGCCTTGTGCCCACGTCCTGTAGTGCCTTGTCTGCCTCCCGCCAGCCCCTTGCCCTGCAAGACGCTGGTGCCCCCAAGGCCCAGGGCTCCCTGTGACGACCCTGCCCGGGGGCTGCAGCCGGTCAGACAGCACCACCGGGACCCAGGCTGGGTGCAGCGCCTGCCCCAGTGGGGAGCTGCCCCACCCGAGGACCCAGTGCCACTGAATGAGCCTGTGCCGTACCCCTCCCCCAGCTCATGCCCAGGGCCACCCTGTGCCTGGTGCCTGGGAGCCCCTGGAGCAGCAATAAATCCTGTTGGTGACTGAGCTGGACTCACTGCTGCGTGCATGTGGGATGCGGGGTGCTGGGCCCAGGCAGTGTGGGCATTAGCGCCCTCAGGGGGCTGGACAGGACCTTGAGAGGTCATTGAGTCCAGTCCCCTGGGCTCGCAGCCAGAGCAAGCACCAGCCCCGGCTGGCCCCCTCAGGGTGTGAGCTCACGCCCCTGGCGTTAGCAGGCCATGCCCAGAGCACGGAGCTGCTTCACAGCGGGGGCGTTGCTATGCTGGGGGATCGCTGCTCTGCGTCCGTAGGAGGCATCACTGTGTTGTGGGGGTCATTGCTGGGGGGGCCAAGGGGCAGCTCCGGACTGGCTAGGCCCAGTGAATTCCCTGTTACGCCCCCCACGCCGGGGCAGTGGTGGGCATGTGCCCCCTGGAGCTCCACTGTGCCCCCCCCCCCCCGCATCCACCCTCTCCCCCATGCGCCTCTCGCACCCTGGGGCACCAGGGCCCTGCCTTGACCTGCTCCTCCCCGACCCTCCCAGCACGTCCAGGGCCGCGACTCGCCTGCTCGTGCTCCGTCCCCGCCTCCCCCTTCCCTCCCCGAGCGGGACGGCTGCACCCGGGCACAGGCGGATGTCCAGTGAGGTGAAGGAGGGCCCCTCATTTGGCCCATCACTGCTCTGGGGATGCTGGCTCAGGGTGGGACTCCCTGCAGGGCTGGTCATCCCCAGCGCCAGAGCCCTGCACAGGCGTCTCTGCTCGCTCTTTGCTGCCGGTCCCCCGGCAGGACTCGCGCTGAGCACCCGGTCCAGCTCCAGGCAGAGCACGGCCCCGGCTGGCCAGGGGAGGTTGGGTTTGTCTGGCGTCGAGGTGCTGCGCTTGGCGGTCGTGTGCAGGATTCGTGGCAGCGCTGGACTCAGGCTGTGTCTTGCGCTGGTGGTGAGTTCTTCTGCCAGGGCCTTGCCCTTCATCTTAGTCTTTCTGGTCCTGGGTCTGTCCCAACTGCCCCGTTCCAAGTCAAACCAGCCGGGCGCCTCTGCCTCCCCTTGTCCTGGTGCCTGGGGAACAAGGGTAGCAAAGGTCAGGAACGTCCATTGTGAGACGTTGGTGCGGCTCCCGTGTCCCCTGTGCGCTGCTGCTGTGCCGCGGGAAGAGTAAGGAAACTGAGGCACCCACCTGGTGTTACTGCACAGCTTCAGGAAACACATGCAAGCTAAAATCCTCACCCCCCACACTTCAGCACGGGGGGAGCTGGGGCGGGGGTCAGGGGCTGTGATGGTTTGGGCGGGTTGGGTGATCGGCTCAGGGTGTGATGGGGGTCAGGGGTCCCCAAGCCCTGCTGCCCATCCGCAGGCAGGAGTGACTCTCACTCAGCAGGTAGAATAGGAAGTTTATTAGTTGACAGAGGCACAGCTCAGCACAGAGGTGTCAGTACAGCTGGCAGAGACAGTCATTCCAACCCCTCCTGGGGAGAGGAGCCTGAGGGGTGCCCCTCTGGGGTGTAGCTTCCCTTCCCCCTCTTCCCCCCAGCTCCTAACTGCCACCTCCAGTGCAAACCCAGCTCGGCTCCTCCCTGGTCTTTGTTCAGGTCAGAGGTGTTACCTGCCAGTTTAGTTACAGCCCCGGGGGGCGGGGGGGCAAGTATCAGAGAGGAGTCGTGTTAGTCTGTATCTTTGAGAGCAACAAGAAGTCCTGTGGCACCTTATAGACTAACAGACAGACTCATAGAATACCAGGACTGGATGGGACCTTGAGAGGCCATCGAGTCCAGCCCCCTGCCCCAATGGCAGGACCAAGTACTGTCTAGACTATCCCTGACAGACATTTATCTAACCTGTTCTTAAATATCTCCAGCGACGGAGATCCCACAACCTCCCCAGGCAATTTATTCCACTGTTTGACCACCCTGACAGTTAGGAACTTTTTCCTAATATCCAACCTAAACCTCCCTTGCTGCAGTTTAAGCCCATTGCCTCTTGTTCTGCCCTCAGAGGCCAAGAACAACAAGTTTTCTCCTTCCTCCTTATGACACCCTTTTAGATACCTGAAAACCACTATCATGTCCCCCCCTCAGTCTTCTCTTTTCCAAACTCAACAAGCCCAATTCTTTCAGCCTTTCTTCACAGGTCACATTCTCTAGACCTTTAATCATTCTTGTCGCTCTTTTCTGGACCCTCTGTAGTTTCTCCACATCCTTCCTGAACTGCGGTGCCCAGAACTGGACACAATACTCCAGCTGAGGCCTAACCAGCCAGAGAAGAGCAGACGAATGACTTCTCCTGTCTTGTTCACAGAACACCTGTTATTTTGGAACATAAGTTTTTGTGGGCAAAAACCCAGAGATGCAGATGCTGAAGTGGGTCTTTGCCCACAAAAGCTCATGCTCTAAAATATCTGTTAGTTTATAAGGTGCCACAGGACTTCGTGTGAGGCCCGGGCTGTGGGGGGGTCATCCTTCGCCACCGTGAGCTATTCAGACTGCCACCAGCCCCCATCACACATCACACAGGGTCAGTGATAGTTTGGGGGTTAAATGACCAAGTCCCTCCATCCATCCCACCCACAGGGCCAGACTTCCCCATGAATCAGGCCCTCGGTTGCAGGCTGCTGCAGAGCTGAGGCTCCCTGTAGTCCGGCCTCAGGGCCACTGGCAAGGGAGGAGCACAGGGAGGACCCAACCGGCCCGGCTGTGGCGAAGGACAGAGCCTCAGAGCCGGTGGCCGCTCTCGTTTGTCCTGTGGAATGAGTTGTGTTGTGTGCGCCAGTAGGGAGCTGGCGTGCGACACGGCCCCTCCACACTGGTGCCCAGAGCACTATTCATTCTGCCCGTGGGCGCTCTGTGGCAAGGGTGAGGCCGAGGGGTTTGGGGTACAGAAGGGGGTCCTAGGCCGGGGCCAAGGGGTTCGGAGTGCAGCAGGGCAGGGCAGGAGGTGGCGAGGGCAGGGTCAGGGTGTGGAGGGGACTCGGGACTGAGGGTTGGGGTGCAGGGCGTTTACCTGGGGCAGCTCCCGCTTGGGAGCGGAGGGAGGGACAGGTGGCTCTGGGCCGCCCCACAATTCCCGGCCAATGGGCACTGCCGGGACAGATTTCCGGTGCCCAGGTGGACACAGCTTCAGCTGGGACTTTGTGGGCTGGAACCCAGGGCCCTGGTTTCAGTACCCACCCCACCCCCGCAGCCCAGGGCCCAGGCTTCAGTACCCACCCCACCCCCGCAGCCCAGGGCCCTGGTTTCAGTACCCACCCCACCCCCGCAGCCCAGGGCCCTGGTTTCAGTACCCACCCCACCCCCGCAGCCCAGGGCCCTGGTTTCAGTACCCCGCCCCCTCCCCAGCCCAGGGCCCAGGCTTCAGTACCCTGACCCCTCCCCAGCCCAGGGCCCTGGTTTCAGTACCCACCCCACCCCCGCAGCCCAGGGCCCAGGCTTCAGTACCCACCCCACCCCCGCAGCCCAGGGCCCTGGCTTCAGTACCCACCCCACCCCCGCAGCCCAGGGCCCTGGTTTCAGTACCCTGACCCCCGCCCCAGCCCAGGGCCCTGGTTTCAGTACCCCACCCCCTCCAGCCCAGGGCCCTGGCCTGCCACCCCAAAGGCCCCTTCCTTAATCTGTCTCTGCTGCTGGGGGCAGAGGAGCGCCTCTCTCCCAGCCGGCCACTGTCATGGCAGCTTCATGGGCGGCAGCCTGGAGCCGCTGCCCCGGTTAACCAGCAGCTGCGCAGGCGTGCGGCTTAGCGGGATGCTGGAGCAGAGCGGCTGCAGCAGAATCCCAGGTCTCCGTCCTGCCGCCGCTCCGCAGCCCTGGGGCTCTCAGCCCTCCTGCTTGGAGAGCTGCTCAGGGAAGAAACCCCCGGCCAGACAGGCAACAGGTCTTAACCCAGCAGCACCATCTCCCCTCCCGAGCCCGGGTGCCCAGTGGAGACGTTGAGGATGGTCTTATGAACCCTCGCAGACCTCCACTCCGAGGGCCTCCGGCAATCATCCCACAGAGCGGGCTGGTGTGTAGGGGCCGCTTTGCTCAGTGAATAACGGGGTAATCGCCTTGCAAGCCCAAACAGCAGAGGCCTCAGCAGATACGGGGTGGAGACGAACAATAACCATAGCCGGGCCCAACAGCTAAACAAATACTTTGCCCCTGTTTTCACGAAGGCTAACGCAGGGCTTATGGGCAGAGGCCAGGTGGCAAAATGACGAATGAGGTGGAGGTAGAGTTACCATATCTGAGGAGGAAGTCAAACAAACAGCTTAGTGGGACTAAATCAGGGGCCCACGTCATCACCAGGGTGGATATGACCAGACCTGGCCCATGAAACTACAAGCCGGCTAGGCGGGGTTCTTAATGACGCTGTAAACTCAGGGGTCCCAACCTCTGATTGGAGAACTGCAGCTGCAGAAACTAGTTTCAAGAAAGAGAAGAAAAATTATTCAGGAAACTGCAGGCAGAGCCGCTGCGAGGGGAAATGTTGACCCTGCTGGGGGCAGCTCATGCTGGGAGGCAGCTGCTGTGTGCAGTATTGTATCCTAGACCGGTCTAGTCAGACTGTAAACACAGTAAATGTGACATTTAGGAGCAATCCGTAGAGGTGGAGAAAGAGGGTGTGCCATGGAATTGTTCATCTCGTTGATGTGTGCCGTCTGGCTGGGAAGGGTGGGGATCTCTGCCTATAAAGCACTACCAGTGTTGTAAGATGATGGTGTTTCTGGGCACAGCTAGAGAAATCAATCCAGGGTAATTTTTGCTTAAAACCAGGCCACTTACAGCCCAGACTGGGCTTTTCTCCTCACTAAAGCAAATCAAACCAGCCACAAAAGTACCTCTGCCAGCTCCACTGGCCAGCCAGAACCCACACAAGCAAACCCACAGATTTCCCAGGTGCTCTACCAGCTCAGACCAACAAACCCCCAGCTCAGGTGAATGGTTCTTATGACCTATTTCACCAGCTCCACATAGATTCTCCTGGGCCCCAAAGCATCCAGCCACAGTCCCAGGTCAATATTTCCTTGGATCTTACCCAAATCACCACGCAGCTGCCAATCCTTCAGAGCTAAAGTCTAAAGGTTTAATAACAAAGAAACAAAGGACAGGGTGAAAGAGAAAGTTTGTTAAAGCGATACGTTACATACATCAATTACAGCCATTGATGCAGCCTGTTCTAGGTTGACTCTCAAAAGGCTCTGGTAGTTATGATTCCAGGTCACAGTTACTGGAATACTGAATTCTGGAACTGGAAACTGGAACCAAGATGTTCACTGCCAGGGTCATCTTCCAGTTTTTCCAGGGGAGGGAAAAAGTCCTGGCTCAGATGATTTAGTTGGGGGGTTGATCCTGCTTTGGGCAGGGGTTTGGACTCGATGACCTCCTGAGGTCCCTTCCAGGCCTGAGATTCTATCGTTTTAGGAGACGATCACACCTCCTGTTGGGAGACTCATCACGAGAACATTCTTCATACAGCTACAGAGCCCATATCGCTAACCTCACCTCCAAACATGGCTCAGACACACAAGTACCATAGGCAGATTCAAGGCCCCACCAGGTTTCATGCACTCCTCCCACCTCGCAAAAGGTTCAGTGCCAAGAGAGAGGATGGTCACAGAAATGGCTTCCACATCCCATGCGGTCCCGGGCGTGGCTGCTCACGAAGGCAGCTCTGCAGGCGAGCGGGAGGCAGGCGGACGCCGGGAGGGTAACAGCACGACCTACATCAGCCTCCTGCTACTGGAACGTGGCCCTACTCCCCCCACACTGATAGTCACCCGTGTCCCAGGCTCACGGCTGGGCGCTGCTGTCACGCTGCTGCCTGGCTCAAATCGACTGTGCAAAGTATGGGGCGAAGTTCAGCCCTGGCATCAGCAGCCGCAATCCCAGAGCCACCAGTGGTGTGGTGCCCCATTGTGCCAGCCTGGAGCCTGCCCCGTCTCAGCCACCAGCTGGGCTCCTCCAATCTCCTGGAGCTCCTCGGGGTCAGAGGCCGTACAGAAGGGGCCAAGCAGCCACAGAGCTCCTGGGTGGACAGCCCAGAGCCAGCCCTGCCCTGCCGCTGGGCCAGGGCTAGCAGCGACAGCCGGGCCACCAGCCAGCAGGGTTCGGGGCAGGGCTGCTCAGGAGCCGTGAGTTCATAGGGGAATGGAGAACAGGCGAACTGTTTAAAGCATGGGTGTCCAACCTTTTGGCTTGCCTGGGCCGCATTGAGTGAAGAGGAATTGTCTTGGGCCGCATATAAAATACATAATATAGTTAATGTATATAAATCACATAATAATGTTAAAAGTTTACGATCTTGTGGGGCCACATTACCAGCTGTTCAGGGCTGCATGCGGCCCATGGGCCGCAGGTTGAACACGCCTGGTTTAAAGGATTAAACCTATCCTTAATCAGGATGCCACACTCCAGAAGGCCCTAGGTGACAGGCCTGTTCTCTCCTACAGCCAGACAACCTCCCAACCTTATGAGGATTTTCAACCACAACCACAGTCTATACCGCAGGAACATCAGTCCTGGAACTTTTCCTTGCAACAAAGCCCCTTGCCAGCTTTGTCCAAATGTCTATTCTGGAGGTACCATCACTGGACCTTACCAGGTTACTCACAGAATCACGGGCACATGCTCATGTTCCTCAGCTAACATCATATATGCCATTGTGTGCCAACAATGCCCAGATGCTTTGTACATTGGACAGACTTCAAACTCTCTTACACAAAGAATTAATGGGCATAAAACAGACTCACAAACCGGTCAGTCACCACTTTACTGGAGTGGGCCATTCTGTTAATGACCTGAAAGTTTGCATCTTACTGAAGAGGAATTTTCACAACAGATTGGAAAGAGAGGCTGCTGAACTCTTTTATATTCAAATTCGACACATTAACATGTGGTTTGAACCAGGATGGAAATGTTTTAGGTCATTATTGGGGCTGTTTTGCATACTTGGCTTTATTTAATTCTTGACTCCCCCCCCAACCCCGTCCCCGCCCCTCTGCTCTCTGATTTGCTCACCTTGATACTATTGTTCTGCTTTGTCAACCTTGATTACTGTTTTCGGTTCTCTGTGCCTTAAATATTGAGCCTGTTCTGGTACAGCTCTGGTCTGAAGAAGTGGGTCTGTCCCACAAAAGCTCACCTAATAAATTATTCTGTTAGTCTTTAAAGTGCTACTGGACTGCTTTTTAATTTGGCAGGATGCAGGGGTTGGTCTGGACTGGTACAGCAGCTAGGAAGTCTGTGGGTTTGCTTGTATGGCTTCTGTGTGGCCAATGGGACTGGCAGAGGTGGTGTGGAGGCTGGTTGGATTTGCCTTAGTGAGAAGGAAATCCCAGCCTGGGGCTGTGAATAGCCCAGATTTTAAACAAAGGTACCCTGGATTGATTTCCTCAGCTGTGTCCAGAAACCCCGTCCTTTTACAGTGAAACAAAGCAGCAGAAATGTAGCACTTTAAAGACTAACAACATGATTTCTTGGGTGATGAGTTTTCATGAGACAGACCTACTCCATCAGATCAATTTCATTTCCAATACAGATGGGCATTTAGAAGTACAGAGGACAGAAAAAAAAAAAAAAAGGAAAAATATTGCAATAAAAACTGACAAATCATATAGGATTGAAGGAAGTGGGTGAGAAGTGGGGGGATGTTAATTGTCCTGTCTGAGATAATTACGAGCATCAAAGGAAGGGAAGCAGTCCTTGTAATGCGTGAGGTAGTTGCTGCCTCTGTTCATACCACGTGTTAATGTGTGGAATTGGAATATGGGCTGTAACTCACAAATCCCTCGCTCTAATCTGTTGTTAAATTCTCTGTGTTCTAGGACACAGATTCTCAGGTCTTTAACAGAATGGCCCATCCCACTGAAGTCTCACAGTGATGTAGTCATGTTTGGAATCACAGAAGCTGGTCAACTGAGCTTGGGATCAGGACCCCACCCTGTTCTAAAGTTGAATTTTGGGTTTTGAGAGGTTTGGTTAAAGTGCAGTTGCAATGAGTCAGCAACAGGATCTGACCCTAAGTAATAAAGCCCTGCAGGGTTTGGGCAGTGCAGGGAAGATCATGAGTCAAAGCAAGGCTACCAACCAGGAGTGGAGCGATTTGCTTGTGGAATGGGACCAGCAGATGGCAGTGCAGCCCTCTCCTGATGCGGGAAGCCCTACAGATGAGCTCAGATCAGACAGAGAAAAGGGTCTGGAATATCAGTGGAAATTAGGCGCCATTCGATGAAGGGAGCAGCGGGAAAGCGTGGAACTGAAGGAGTGAGAGGCAGCTGGGAAGGAGAGGCTCACGCCTGGTGGATGGAGAAGATGAGATGCTAATGAAAACGGAGGAGCGGTGGAGGCAGTGCCCTGGGAGTCCACCCCTTTGAGACAACCGAAGTTGGGCAAAGATGTGCCCCGTTCACCGGGATAGCGAGGAGTTCCCCTGCGGTCGAACCCCTTTGCGTGGTGAACCAAGTCCCAGATGTCAGACTGACTGGAGAGCCTGGGAGGTATTGAATGAACTCGGGGAACAGGACACTCTAGGCTCTGGGTGGTTTAAAGCTGCTGTACTGAGGCGATTCAGGGACACTCCTGAGTCCTGCAGGGTTAAAACTGGGAGGTTTAGAATGTCGGGGGATTGTACCTGTGTACCCCAAGCTGATGGGTTTGTTAAGCAATGCGTTAGTGGGACCAAGGCAGACAGGAGTTTTGAGAAGCTGCTGGGCTTCATGGCTTTGGAGCAGTTCCTAGACATTGTTCCTGACCATGTGGGTGTCTGTGACAGGGAGCCTGGGTCTGTCCTGCACGCAGCGGAGTTTGCCGATGCCCACACCCAGAGCAGGGCTCGAGAAGGACCCCGGCCCCATGGCAGGACCAATCAAGCCCTTTCCCCACGCTGGGAAGAAAGGGGGGTTAAAGAACAGACCTGGGCCTGACTTGGGCAGGAAAACCCCTGGGAACCCTGAAAATGGGGCCTCCACTCCAGAAATAAGCAGGCTGCAAGCTACCACTGCAGGAGACCTGGCCACTTGAGGCCAAACTGCCCAGATCTGAAGGGCAGCCCTACGCCAGCGGGCCCAAGCCCCATAGTAAGCACCAGCTCTGTCACTCTGAGCCTCCAGCCAGGCCTGGTGGGCCCCAGCAAGGACACTCAGGCTGTGGCTTCAGGTGATGGGTGGCTCATGCTAATCCTGTAGTCTCCAGTGGTCTGCAGGAGGGCAGTGAGCTCAGCCGCTGTGCCAGGTCGCAGGTGTGGAAAGAGCTGGAGGTTTGTTCGGGAGGCGAAGGTCGATGGTGTCATGTGCCGGGGATGGCGAGCTACAGGCTCAGACATCCCTGGAGTCCAAGGACGCTTGGTGAGGCCGGAGGACGTTGCCAGGGGAGTACGTGACGGTCATGGCGCTGTCGGAGTTCGTGGTAAAGCTGCTGGTGGCTGAGGTCCACCTCAAGTGGGACGGCTGGGAGGGCGAGGTGCTGGGGGCTGTCCGGGAGTTAATCCCGCCTCGTATCCTGGTGGGGAAGGACACAGCGGATGTGTCCGGCTGGGTTAACATGGTAACCAGGTCGCAGAGGGAGTATGGGTCTGAGGCGGACTCCCAGGCCGAGAGCCAGGCAGGGGGCTGCGAGCAGACCCAGGGTGTCCCTCTGGCCGGGGCTCAGGAGGATCTGCCCAAGGACCCAGAAGTGGCTCTGCTGGGAGCGAGGCCCAGGTGGAGTTCATTAGGGCAGCAGAGCGATGTGTCCTTGGAGGGGACCCGGGCTGATGCTCAGAATCGGGCCCCAGGCAGGGAGGTGCGAGGCGGGTTCGTGCTGCGAGATGGCCTGTTGTACCGGGAGCCTCCCAAGGGGAAGAAGCAGCCGCCGGCGACAGCGTGCAGGCAGCTGGTGGTGCCAGAGAGCCAGGGGAGGCCTTTGCCCACGTGTCTGCAGACCTTGTGGTGGGGTTCGGGGTCCCCAAGCTCTGCACCCCGGCCGCAGGCAGGAGTGACTCTCACTCAGCAGGAGAACAGCGGGTTTATTAGCCAGCGGGCGCAGCGTCCTACAGAGGGGTCAGTGCAGCCGGCAGAGACAGCCAGTCGAAGCCATGTTGGGGAGAGGAGGCCCCGAGGGGCCCTCAGAGCTGGGGCCTTGCCCCCTCCTTGGTCTCTCTCTCTCCCAGCCCAGACTCACTGCTTGCAACTCCCAGTTCCAGTTCAAACCCCTCAGGCTCCACCTCCCCCTTTGTCTGCAGCCCAGAGGTGTCACCTGGTGGCCAGGTGACCCTCAGCAGGAGCCCCCCACCCTCTGTGAGCCCCACACGTACACACACGGATCCCCCACTACAGCACCGTGCAGGTCCCTCCCGGCAGGGGTGGATTTTGCCACCGGGTGCCTCGCGCCCGTAGCCTGGTCTAACGCGGAAGCAGAGACAGTAGCAACCGCCCTGTTTGCTTTGCTCCGCAGGGTGCGATTCCCAGGGCCATCCCGTCGGTGGGTTTCAAACAGCCGTGGGAGCTGTGTGTGGTGAAGCCAGGTCCCGGAGGAAGGGGCTGCAGGGCTGTGCCCACCCACACCCTGGGGTCTAGCCCTGGCCTGGGACTCTCGGGCGGGTGGGGCTGCTCAGAGCGCAGGGCTCCTCGCCAGCCAGCAGCGGGGGGGAGCTGCCAAGTCCCAGGTGGTGCTCCCCACCCCCCGGCAGCCTGCGCCCCATAGGCAGAGTGATGGCACTGACAGCGGAGGCAGGATGCAGCCCTGACGGACGGGGACACAGGTGAGCGCGGCTGGGCTTCACGCTGTCCCTGCCAGCCCGCTGGGCCTGGGCCGAGGGGGCTGTGGGGTCTGGCCGGGCCAGGGTTCTCCTGGCCTGGGGCGGGTTTGGTGCAGGGGAACCGGCAGTGAGCTGGGGGTGGGGAGGCTGTGGTTGGGGGGGTCTGGCAGGGAGGTGGGGGTGAGGAGGCTGCGGTTGGGGGGTCTGGCAGTGAGTAGGGGGTGGGGAGGCTGCGGTTGTGGGGCTGGCAGTGAGCTGGGGGGTGGGGAAGGCTGCGGTTGAGGGGCTGGCAGTGCGCTGGGGGGCAGGGAGGCTGTGGTTGTGGGGCTGGCAGTGTGCTGGGGGGCAGGGAGGCTGTGGTTGTGGGGCTGGCAGTGCGCTGGGGGGCGGGGAGGCTGCGGCTGTGGGGCTGGCAGTGTGCTGGGGGTGGGGAGGCTGCAGTTGTGGGGCTGGCAGTGCGCTGGGGGGCGGGGAGGCTGCGGCTGTGGGGCTGGCAGTGCGCTGGGGGGCAGGGAGGCTGAGGTTGTGGGGCTGGCAGTGAGCTGGGGGGTGGGGAAGGCTGAGGTTGAGGGGGGTCGCAGTGAGTGGGACCCCTCGTCTGGTCTGGGTCCCTCAGCTTCTCCTGGGTCCCAGGGAGCAGCTGCTCGCAGCCCCCTCCCTGCCGCACTCCAGCCGGTTTGCACAGCAGCCCCCTGCCCGCCCCCCCCCATCCGCAGCTCAGGCTGGTCGGCCAGCTGGGGAGCCCCCCCCATATCTCCCTGTCCCGTGGTTGGTCAAGGGAGAAACGGTCGCCCCGGCAATGGGCGAGTGGAGAGATTCAATGGCACAGGGGAGTCGATGCTGCAGACGTGTGTGGACAGGTGCCCAGAATGGCTGGGATGTTCTGCTGCCATCTCTATTCCATGCGGGCAGGAGTGTGCCCCAGGGGTGCACAGGGCTTGCTGCTTTGGCCTGCTCTCTGGGAGGCAGGTGCGAGGGCCCCTAGGTTTGGCTCGTGACTCTTGGGAAGGCAACGTGGAGGTGGCAGAGCAGCTGGGGTGAGGTACCTGGGGCCGTTTAGGAAGCGTCTGGAGGAGATGACGGCTGTGGGGCAGTGGGATGTGAAGGGGAGCCAGGAGGCACAGGAGGCCTGGTCTGACCGTGGCGCAGAGGACGGGGCCGTTGAGGGAGGTGACCTGGGGTTGGTGATGGATCTGGTGAGGAGGAATAAGATGCAGGAGATCTGGAGTGGACCCTCCGAGGTGGTAGGGAGAATAAATGAGGCGACCTGTGATGTGGGGAAGGCCCATGGCCGGGTGAGTGTGCAGACGGTGCATGTGAACAGGATGAGAGTGTATCACAAGAGGGTGGCGAACGTGAAGGTGAGTTGTTGTGCAGAGGAAGAGGCATGGTCTGTCCCTCTGATTGACATGGTCGCTGAGAGCCGGGGGAAACGCCCCGGAGAGTATTGAGCTGGGGGAGGGTCTGAAGCACTTCAAAGAGGAGGGTGAGAACCTGTTGTCAGTGGTGTCAGACGGCAGGACAAGGAGCAATGGTCTGAAGTGACAGAGGGGGAGGTGAAGGTTGGATATTAGGAAAAACTGCTTCCCCAGCCGGGTGGTGAAGCACTGGAATGCGTTGCCCAGAGAGGTGGTGGATTAAGTTCCGGCTTGAGAAGGTCCTGGCTGGGATGACTTAGTTGGGGTTGGTCCTGGTTTGGACAGGGGGCTGGACTCGATGACCTCCTGAAGTCCCACCAGCGCTGGGATTCTAAGATGCTGACCCCTTGCAGAGGGAAGAGCTGCCGGCCGTGCTGAAGCACCGCCAGAGAACTTCCTCTGACAGACCAGGCCTCACGAGTAGGACGACTCACTCTGTTCAGCCGACTGGGCCCCGCACTGGTCCCAGCTGGGCCGACAGGGCCAAGGGAGAGATGCAGCGGCGGTTGCAGACAGAGGTAGAGAGCGTGCTGGGGATGGGGGTAATAACCAAATCCAAAGCCCCTGGGCATGCCCTGTTGTGATGGTCCCCCAGGAGGATAAGACCATGCAGATTACTAGAAGCTCAATGCCATCCTGATCCTTACCTCACACCCAGGATAGAGGATCTCTTAGATACCCTGGGGGGGGGTGAAGTTCATAAGCACGATGGAGCTAACCAAGGGGTGTTGGCAAATCCCTCTGCATGCGGCTGCACAGGGGAAGTCGCGTTCTTGGTGGCGCCCGGCCTGTCTGAGTCAAGGTCTTGCCCTTGGGGCTGCGGAACTTGGGCCGCCTGCGCGAGGCTGATAAATGAGGTCCTCTGAATGAAGAGAGTCACCCGCGTTGTGAGCCCTGGTCTGGTAGAGGGAGTTCTCACTCACAGGGGGAAGCAGGCGAGGGGATGGAGACGATCGAGACGACAGCTGCAGGAAGAGAGCAGTGGTGTTTATTGAGCGAAAGAGGCTTGTTCCATACCTTCTCTGCCCCCAGTGCAAGGAGAAGTGCAGCTGGGTGCTGGAGGCCTGGACCTCACACGGGGTGAGACGCGCCACCTTGCCCAGGCTGGTGTGAGTGGCCCTCCTGCGCCGTCAGTGATAGTTCTGCAGGTGCAAAGAGCAGAAGACAAGAGCGAGAGGCTGAGATTAGGGTGCACAGGTTGAGCCGGGAGCAGATTTAACGGCCTGAGACCAAAGCGCGGAGTAATAACAGACCACGGGGAGAGCTCACAGTGCAAAGTGGAAATGTGCTTCCCCCCGGGAGTCTGGCCTTGGGGTTCCACCAGGCCATTTCCCTATCGAGCTTATCCAGGATGGCCTCCTACCTCTGCAGCAACAGGGCCTGACCCTTTCCTCCCCGGACCTCCACCTGGTGCCCATTGCAGCATTCCACGGAAAGGTCAACAATAGGTCAATGTTCTCCTGCGCAACGGTAGCTTGTTTGTCCAAAGCCGGGGAGAGGCCGTTCCCTCAGGCGAGTGAATCCCGCCCCCCGTGGGATGTGAGCCTCACCCTCTCCAGACTGGCGGCACCAACATTTGGACAGGTGTTCACACCTACAGCGCTCCTGGAAGACAGGACAGCCTTGGTGATTACAGCAGCCAGGAGAGTTTCAAAACCCCAGGTCCTTAGAGCAGAGCCATTCCAGCTTCGTCTGCACCCCGAGTTCCTTCCAAAAGCTGAGCCAAGTTCCCCTGCAGCCGACGATCTTCCTGCTAGTGTTCTGCTCTAATCTCACCTGCTGTTGCAAGGCCCCGGCCAGCTGCTCCACTTGAACTTCCGCTCTCTCCATCTGATGGCCGGGCACCCTCACAGCTGAGCAGGTCGACAATCTTCTCCTGGGCACGCAGGAGACTCTCCTTGTGGCCGGCTTGCACTGGCTGGCCAGCACTGGTACCAGTACCTGCGTGTGTACCACGGCTGTCAGGGATGCAGTCCTGGGGCCAGCTCCAGGGTCAAATCCAGAGTCCGTGGTGCACCCCTGTGCTGCCCTAGATGACCACAGCGGTGTGGATCCTCGTGGTGCCACAGAGACTCTCCGGAGAGGTGATAAATGGAGGCTTTCCCCTAGAGGCCGGTCTTGAGCTTGGCCTGAGACCCCTGGGTTCGGTGTCAGTTCAGGTGCCAGAGGGCAGCTCTGTGCAGGCAGCGGTGTTCCTGTAAGCTGGGTGCTTGTCCAGCCTCCCAGGAGAGATTTCAGTGCTGGCCAGCTGCTTGGCAGGGAGCCCCCAGCCAGGTTCTTGTCTCTACCAGTGGTTCACGTTCCACATGCCTCCGTGCACACCACAAATTTATTCCACCCCGGACGGACAACATCTGCACCCGGCTGGAAAAGACGAGAGGGAACATTGGCGGGCAGAGTCATCCAGCCGTCAGCAGCAGCATAAGCCTCCAGCGCCAATGATGCCACAGAGCCTGGCGCTGAGCGGGGAGAGCACCGCTCCCCGAGGTGTTTGCAGCGCAGGTGCTGATCCCAGCGTCGGAGGCCGCCGTGGCGTCAGTGAGGGAGAGCAGCCAGGCACGGATCTCGCTCTGGCCCTATTAGCCTGTTTGTCTGCGGGGCACTGGTCATCTGCTACCTGTGCCTCTTCTCGGGCTCCAGCAAGGAACGGCAGCGCCGCGCTCTCGGACAGGCCGCGCGCTCTGCTCCGGCGCGGGCGTACGTGGTGCTGAGGCAGCTCTTGGTTCCAAGGCCGGCTTCAGTGCCGCCTTCACCGGCAGGACTTTTAGCCGCGCTGCCTGATCCTCTCTGCTCTGCAGCTTGATCGGGGGCGGCTCTGGCGGTGACCTTCTCCAGGGCCCTCCCCCGCTCTCCTGAGATCACGTACGTGCCGTTGGCCGGTTGGCACAGGCTTTGCACAGGAAGAGCTCTGCCTACACCCTGGTGATCCCGGCCTGCGCCTGTGTCGAGTGACGGGGCTCTGCTACAGCCAGGGGGAGCAGCCCTGCCACTATGTGCCGCTCGCACCGCCACAGGCGCGAAGAAAAGCCATTTTCAGAGCTTTCACTAGAAAACCAATAAGACACTTTGGCAAGGCAAAGGGTGGGGGTGGAGCACCACCAGCCACCAGCCAGGGACCAGGGGGCTCAGCAGGGGCGTTTGTACCAGTCCTATGAGCACAGGGCACCAGAGCCAATCCGACGGGTACCCCTGGGGGGAACCTCCAATTGCTGTGCTCCGGGCGCCTCCGTCGGCACGGACCTGTGCAAGCGCCCGAAGACGACACACGGAGCTCGAGCTGCTTCCTGGCAGCGACAGGCAAAACTGCCCCTGCAGGTCAGCCCCACTCAGCCTGGGAGCCACAGTCCCGGGGGCAGAGCAGGTTGGGATGGGCTCTCTGCCCAGACACAGCCTCTCTCAGCCCACCCCTTCCCATAACCAGCTGGGGCTGCTCCCCAAGGCCAGGCTGTACCAGGATGTTCAACCGGAGCCTCTACTCTGGCCACGCCCTGGCAGCTGGAGCCCATGTGCAAGTGAGCAGTGGGACGGGAAGAGTCTCCCAGGGTTGCTGCTGTGCCCCCGGGCAGAGGTTGGGACTGAAGGGACTCGGGTATAATGTAGAAGGGAGCAGGATTCCACTCGCACTCTGCCAGCTCCTTACCCTCTAGCGGCAGGGCAGAGCCCTGAGATAGGACCTCGACCTCACACAGGGTGAGATACTCCTCCCTGCCCGGGATGACAATGGTCACGTAGCGGCCCTCCAGCCCGTTGCAGTAGATGGTGCTGAGGGATCCAGGGCTGGTGTCGGTGATGGTCCCACAGCTGAAAACAGAGCGGAAGCCAAGAAGACAAATCAAGACAGCGGTAGGTTTGTCCCATGGAAATTCATCTCCTAATGAACTGTTTTGTTCGTCTTTAAAGTGCTACTGGACTGCTGCTTTGTTCTGAAAACAAGAGAGATGTATTCTAGTCAACTCAGCCTTATGCAGGTCCTTGTATGGTACCTAAGGAGCAAGCTGAAGCCATCTGAGAACCACTAACTGTTTGAGAACCGGGGGCGGGGGGGGGCAGGTAGGGTCCCAGAGGACTGGAGAAGGGCAAATAGAGTGACTATCATTAAAATGTATCGGAGAGAGAGCCGCGTTAGTCTGTACTCTAACAAAGCAAACCAGCAGTCATGTATCACTTTAAAGACTAACAAAATGATTTATTAGGTGATGATCTTTCATGGGACAGCTCCACTTCTTCAGCTCTAGAGCATTTCCAGTCCTGACTGACAGTTATAGAGCACAGAGGTCCAAAAGATTTCAATAAAAACTAACAAATCAAATACATGGCACTGAAAGAGGTGGGCGAGGGGATGGGGGATGTTATGGGTCTTGCCTGAAATAATTACGAACATCTAAGGAAGGGAAGCCGTCCTTGCAGTGTGTGAGATAACTGCTGTCGCTGTTCATGCCAAGTGTTAACGTGTTGAATTGGAGTATGATTTGTGAACTGGGATTCATACTCAAATTCAACACATTAACACTTGGTATGAACAAAGACAGCAATTATCTCACACATTACAAGGACTGCTTCCCTTCCTTTGATGTTCGTAATTACCTCACGCAAGATACAACTTCCCCCACCCCTCACCCTCCTCTTTCAGTTCCATGTATTTGATTTGCCGGTTTTTTCTTGCAATTTTTTGGGACCTCTGAGTCTGGACTGCAAATGCTCTAGATCTGAAGAAGTGGGGCTGTCCCACAAAAGCTCATCACCTAATAAATTATTTAATTAGTCTTTAAAGTGCTATGTGACTGCTGGTTTATCATTAAAAAGGGCAACAAAGAGGAAGTGGCAAATGCTAAACCAATGAGCCCAACTCTGATACCTGGGAAGATAGTGGACCAAATTATCACACAGTATTTCTGTTGGCACCTGGAGGACAATAAGAAGATACATTGTAGCTAACCAGGAGGTGTGAAGAACAAATTCTGCCAAACCAACCTAATTCCCTTCTTTGACAGACAAACTAATCAAATGGATGGGGAAAGTGGTAGATATAATCGGCCTTGATTTTAGTGAGGCTTTTGACAGACTCCCACCTCACATTCTCATAAGTCACCTAAAGAAACATTGCTGAGATGAAATTACAATCAGGTGCATGCACAACTGCTTAAAACCTATACAAAAGGAGAAGTTGTCATTAGTTCATCAGGGAGATATGTAGAGATGTTGTAGGGGTCTGTCGTGCGTTGGGTACTGCTCTATATTTTCATTAATGACTTGACAATGGAGCACAGAGTACTGTTATAAAATGTGCACATGCAGCCAAGATGGTAGGGATTGCAAGAAGTTTGGGAGAAAGAATTCAAAATGATCTTGACAACATGGAGATCTGGCCGGAAATCTGGAAGATGAAATTCAATTAACACAAGTGCAAGGTCCTGCTCCTAGGAAAGAAAACGTCCAACTCCAATTGGAAGTCCGGTGGCACCTTGTAGACTCACAGATATTTTGGAGCGTAAACTTTCGTCGGCAAAGACCCGCTTCATCAGAGTGGATCTGATGAAGCAGGTCTTTGCCCACAAAAACACATGCTCCAAAATATCTGTGAATCCATAAGGTGCCACAGGACGTCTCGTTTTTGTGGATACAGACTAACATGTCTCCCCCCCTCATACTTGTAAACTACAACTGGGGAATGACGGGCAAGGCAGCAGCTCTGCAGCAAAGGATCTTGGGTGATAGAGGATCACAAACTGAGTCTGAGCCAACAGCGTGAGGCTGCCGTGAACAGGGCACATGGAGCCTGGGGACATAGTCACAGAATAAGTTGTGGACGTAAGACGTGGAGGGGAATTGGCCCACTTTACTTGGCCTGGGAAGGCCTCAGCTGGAGGACGGTGGCCTGTCTCCCACACCACACTTCAGAAAAAGACCTGGAGAAGTTGGAGAGACTCTGATGGGCACAAACCGGGACGACATCCTGCCCTCAGAGGAAAGGCAGAGAGGTGCAGTCTGGAGAAGGTAAGGCTGATGGGGGCTGGTAACAGCTTTCAGACAGGTCAGAGGTTGGGTCACAGGCCTCTGAGAAGATCAGAAGATGGGACACCAGCCTCCCCGCGACAGGTTCCACGAGGAGAAGGGGCCAACCCAGACCCATGGTGCACAGTGGATGCTGTGATGGAGTTGGTGGGGGTGCATGTGTGAGTCAGGCTGGATGTGAGAGACAAGCAGAGCAGCTGCGGGTGGCTGAGGATGACCCTGGGGCTATAACCCGGGCTGGCAGGTAACACCTCTGCCCTGAACAAAGAGGAGGGTGGAGCCGAGCTGTTTTTGGATCGGGGGAGCGGTGGTTAGAGGCTGGAGGGAAGAGGGAGCTGGAAGGAGCCAGCCTGGCGAGGGGGAAGCTGCACCCCAGAGGGGCACCCCTTGGGCTCCTCTCCCCAGGACGGGTGGGAATGACTGTCTCTGACTGCTGTACTGACGCTTCTGTGAGAAACTGGGCGTCTGTTGCCTAATAAACCTGCTGTTGTACCTGCTGAGTGAGAGTCACTCCTGCCAGTGGACGGGGTGCAGTTCATGGGGACCCCTGAACCCTATCACAGATGCCCTAGGCGACTGGGTGGCTGTCGATTAACAAAGGAGCTCCTGGCACTGGGAAAGGGCTGCAGGGCTCAGTCAGGCCATACAGATCAGAGAGGGAGCTTCTGAGGGTTGCGCTTCTCAGGGGAGCTGGTCAGGGAGCTCCCCAGGGAAGGCACCTGGGAAAAGAGTCCTGGGAGCGTTTCCAAAAGGGGGAATGACGAGTGCCAGGCCCCTGGGGGTGGGGCTGGTTCCAGCAAACAAAACAGACCCTTGGCAGACAGTGGCGGGTGCGCCACCTCGCAGAGTAACGACATGTGGCTCTGGGGAGCAGCTGCCCTGGTCTGAGCTCTGCTCTGGGGTTACCTGGCCCTGCCTCAGCCAGGCAGGTCCCACAGGCTCAGGCGGTAGGATTCCAGGGGGGCTGCAATACCCCCAGGTTTTGCACCCGGATTCCCCACACTGGGGGGTTGGGCCTGCAGGTGGCTTCTCCAGCCCTGGGTCCTGGCCTCCAGGCAGCCCCCCCTGGAATCTTGCCAACCCCCACACCTTGATGATCCCCTGAGTTTCCACCAGCCCCTCCAGTCCTTGAGGTCCCATCACCTGCTGGCCCCATGGGCTCTGCTGTCCCTTGGGGTCCCACTGCTTTGTGGACCCAACACAGGCTCTGCAGCTGTCCCCAGCTGTGCCCCCTGCCTGGGGCAGTGAGGGCTGCCAGCTCTCCTACACTGGACGGAACGGATGCCATTTGCAGCCATGGAGTCTGTCTGTCTGTCTGGTCCGGGGGAGTGGGTGATCCGATCTCCCCAGGTCTAAAGCAAGGGGTGCACATCAGCCCTCCTCCACAAAGAGCTCCACTGCCCCACTCTCTGCCCCACACAGGACGTGAGTCACAGACTCCAAACAGCTGGGAGTGGCCCCTCCCATGCTCTGCCTCCAGGAGGGCCTGAATTCTTAATCCCTTCGCACCCTTTGTGGCCCAGGCTGGAGCTGGTGTCACCAGACGTCCTGTGACACAGGACGGAAGGAGACGGGGGCTGGTGCCTCCCCGGGCTCTGGGCTTGGGGGCACAGAAACCACTGGGGAAAATGGATGGGGAGGGCACACTGGTCTCTGATGGGGGCGGGCTGTTTGTAAGGGTGGGTGGGACCTCAGGCAGAAGTGGGAGGAGCCAGGGGTGGCCTCCCCCAGCAGCCACTTCACCTGTGGGCCATGAGCATGAGCAGGGACAGAGAGAGGTGGCAGGAGGGAGGGACTTGCCCAGGGAAGGGGAAACAACGAGGCCGGAAGCGGCAGGGCAGGAGTGGAACGAGGCCGGCAGGTGGGGGTGTGTGGAAATGGGGCCAAGCCTTGGGGTGGCAGGGGAGTGATGCAGCCCCCAGAGATCAAAGAAATGGTACTGCCCTGTTTGCGCTGAAGCTGAGCTTCGGGTGGGCCTGCACCACAAGCGCCTGGGCCGGTCGAGGTCCCCGTGTGACATAACTGGATTTTTAAATGGAATCGGAAACCCAGTTCTGGAACCGCTGCATTAAGTTTGCTCCAAAGCTTGTGCCGATCACCGAATCTTTTCCGCTGCTTGTACATCTCTGCCAGTGTCGTAGGTGAAGGTCCCAGCAGTGGCTCTGCACCGGTACTACGAATGTTTTAGAGCGAAGGCTCACAGCGGAAGGCGTGGTCTGCTCCTGGCCAGGGAGATGGGCTGCACAGAGACTCAGCCCACAGCTCAGGAATGGAGCTGAGAGGAGTCATCTGGGAAACTGCCAAGGAATGTCACAACGCCCCACAGGAGCATGGCCAGGGGACCTGATCAGGTGCTTCGCCGTTGCCCACGTGAGCAGGAGCAGAGAACTTCCCTCCACATGGCACGGCTAGAAAGAGGATCTGGGCAGTGGCCAACTTGTCCTTCAGCCCTCAGACCACGGCTCTCAGCCTCCATCTTGGGAGCAGTTTGTAAGAACGTGTGAACTACGCCTGTGTGGACGGCGGGTCCGTCCCTCCAAGGATGTATTTTCAGACCTTTCGAGAGAGCAGCTTGTGCCACCAGCTGCAGCCTGCGTCAACAGCTCTGCCTGACATAGGTAATATAACCACTTCATCACTGTTCCTCTCACACCCTGTCCTTCCTTCCTTCCTGAGTAACCCTTTAGATTCTAAAGCCCTGGCCCAGGGTGCTGCTGTGGGTAAGATCTAAGCGTATATTGACCTGGGACTCCAGCTGGTCCGTCGGGGGAGTGGGAGAATCTGTGTGGAGTTGGGAAATTGGACGACATAACCTGTAAGCGAAGTGAGGAGAGGCACTGATTGGACAATACAGCTGCTGAAGAGTCTGTGGGATTTGCTGGTATAACCCCGTGAGAGCTAGAAACACTGCAAAGGCAATTTTGGAGAATGGTTGTTCACCTCACGGAGGAGGAAACCCCAGTCTAGGCTCTACGTGATCTGGGTTTGAGCTCTTTGCCCCAGTTTGGTTCCCTTAGCAGTGCCTGGAAACCTCCTGTATATTTCATCCTGTACCAGCAGCAAAGCACTCCTGAGCACAGGCAGTTCAGAGGGAAGTAGGCCACTCCATGGCCCAGTCCCTGTACCTGAGCTGCAAGGAGTCATCTCACTGCAGAGAAGAGGGAAGCAACTCACATGGGGTTCTCCTTGCCATGGTTGACCTGGGAGTCTCCCACGTGGATCTGGGCCCCCTTCAGTCTCTCCCCACAGCAGTCTTCCCTGTTCTTCACGATCACCGCGGAGACAGACTGACGACTGCCCAAGTCCACACTCCACCATGCATCTCTGTCAAGTTGGGTGTGGCTGCAGGAGCCTTGTGCAATCTTCCCATCACGTTTTCCATCCACGGCCCTTTCTGCGACATCTCTTCCAGTGACCGGGTGTTCATACGTGGACGACTGAGTGGCCGGACGCCCCAGCGCCAAGTTCAGAGCTGGAATGAGAGGGGAAGAAGAAGGGAGGTGAGATGTGCCCAATGCTTGCAAGAGGGGATGGGTTAGAAGCCCTTCATCCCACACAAAGCCAGAGCTGCTTCCCCGCAGATTTATGCAAACCAGGCACTGACTGAAAGCTGGTTTCCCAGTGGAAGCCCTGTGCCCTGGGGACAAGAGTGATTGGAGTTCGACCCAGACAGAGCCTCTCTAAGCCCACCACATCCCACAGACATCTGGAGCTGCTTTCCCCATGGCAGAGATGGGCCACAATGTTCAGATGCAACCTCTCCAGCCAGCTCCTGCCAGCTGGAGCCCATGCCCAGGTCAGCAGTGGAAAGGGAAATGTCTCCCAGCATTTCTGCTGTCTTTTTAGGCAGAGGTTGGTTCGGATAGGTCTGGAGTACAACATACAAAGGAGCAAGGTTCAACTGATGATATACCAGCTCCTTACCCCCTGGTGATGGGACAGAGCCCTGAGATAGGACCTCAACCTCACACAGGGTGAGATGCTCCTCCCTGCCCGGGATGACGATGGTCACGTAGCGGCCCTCCAGCCCGTGGCAGCAGATGGTGCTGAGCGATCCAGGGCTGGTGTCGGTGATGGTCCCACAGCTAAAGAACATAAGCCAAGAAGACAAAAGCAGATGGATATATTCGAGTCCACCCTTGAGTACTGAAAGAAGGAGTTGAACCAACCTTAGAACCATTACTGATTTTAAGGCCAAATGACAAAGGACAGGTGTGGTTACCGAGGACTAGTGGTGAGCAACATTGTACCTCTCTTTGAAAATGGGAAACAAAGAGGAAGTGTGAAACTCTGGAGCAATCAGCCCAGTGTCAGAGAGTCAGAAGGTAACAGAAGAAATGATCAAACCATGTGAAACATGAATTCATGAAGAAGGAATTATTCCACACCTCATTTTCTTCTTTGATGACTAACCTGCCTAAAGAATGGAGGGAAGCAGTAGATGCGAGCTGTAATGATTTTAAGGGTTTTCCCCAGAATCCCCCATGACACTCTTCTCTTAAGCAATCTTGGGACAGACTGGCTACTTCTACACGTGAAGCCAACATCGAAATAGCTTATTTTGATGTAGCAACATCGAAATAGGCTATTTCGATGAATAACGTCTACATGTCCTCCAGGGCTGGCAACGTCGACGTTCAACTTCGACGTTGCGCGGCACCACATCGAAATAGGCGCTGCGAGGGTACGTCTACACGCCAAAGTAGCACACATCGAAATAAGGGTGCCAGGCACAGCTGCAGACAGGGTCACAGGGCGGACTCAACAGCAAGCTGCTCCGTTAAAGGGCCCCTCCCAGACACAGTTGCACTAAACAACACAAGATCCACAGAGCCGACAACTGGTTGCAGACCCTGTGCCTGCAGCATAGATCCCCAGCTGCCGCAGCAGCAGCCAGAAGCCCTGGGCTAAGGGCTGCTGCCCACGGTGACCATAGAGCCCCGCAGGGGCTGGAGAGAGAGCATCTCTCAACCCCCCAGCTGATGGCCGCCATGGAGGACCCAGCAATTTCGACGTTGCGGGACGCGGATCGTCTACACGGTCCCTACTTCGACATTGAACGTCGAAGTAGGGCGCTATTCCGATCCCCTCATGAGGTTAGCGACTTCGACGTCTCGCCGCCTAACGTCGAAGTTAACTTCGAAATAGCGCCTGACGCGTGTAGCCGCGACGGGCGCTATTTCGAAGTTAGTGCCGCTACTTCGAAGTAGCTGCACGTGTAGACGCAGCTACTGTGTCAATGAAAGGTCCATCAGGCGCGCGCAGAACTGCTTGGAAAATGTGTGCAGAGAAAGGCACGTACCTATGTAGCTTTCAATAGCTGATGGTCAAATTAAGGGAGAATATTTAGAAAGGTCTCACAGGGGTCTGGCCTGTGTCACGTACTGTTCTATGTTGTCATTAAAGACGGGTGGTTGAGCACAGATTACAGTAAAAAAAGTCCATCTGAAAGCAAGCTGGGAGAGAGCGTAAGAGGACTGGGAGAAAGGCTCAACCTCCCCTAAATTCATGGCTGGGGCCCATCCCTGCTCTGCCCCCAGGATGGCCTGAGTTCCCAATCCCTTCTCACTCTTGGGGGCCCAGGCTGGTGCCACTAGAAGTCCTGCCACATAGGACTTGGGTAGACTGGGGCTAGTGTCTGCCAGTGCTCTGGGGATGGGGACACTGACACCACTGGGAAAATGGACAGGGAGGGTTGCACTGGGCTCTGATGGGGGGGAGGGCTGTGTAGGGAGGTGGGTGGGACTTCAGGCAAAAGGGGAGGAGCTACGGGTAGCCTCTCCCAGCAGCCAGTTCACCTGCCGGCATAGCGGATGAGGGGGGGCAGAAAGAGGTGGCGGGAGGGAGGGACATGTCCAGAGAAGGGAGCTAAATGGGGCAGAAAGTGGCAGGGCAGGAGCAGAAAGAGGCAGGCAGGGGTAGGAGGCAAAGTGGGGATGAGCCCTGGGGTGGAAGGGAAGGGATGCAGCCCCTGGAACTCGGCAGGATGGTCCTGCCCCACTTGCGCTACAGCTCAGGATTGGGTGGGCCTGGAGGCCAAGTGCACGGGCTGTGGCCCCCCCCAGACCCACCCACCTCCATGTCCCTGAATCATCAGTCAGGCCCTTACAGCCTCAGGCAGCTTGGAGGGGAGGAGGCACCGGCTGACAATGAGGCCCAGGCCCTGTACCTGAGCTGCAAGGAGTCATCTCACTGCAGAGAAGAGGGAAGCAACTCACATGGGGTTCTCCTTGCCATGGTTGACCAGGGAGTCTCCCACATGGATCTGGGCCCCCTTCAGTCTCTCCCCACAGCAGTCTTCCCTGTTCTTCACGATCACCGCGGAGACAGACTGACGACTGCCCAAGTCCACGCTCCACCACGCATCTCTGTCAAGTTGGGTGTGGCTGCAGGAGCCTTGTGCGATCTTCCCGTCACGTTTTCCATCCACGGCCCTTTCTGCGACATCTCTTCCAGTGACCGCGTGTTCATACGTGGACGATTGAGTCGCCGGACGCCCCAGCGCCATGTTCAGAGCTGGAATGAGAGGGGAAGAAGAAGGGAGGTGAGATGTGCCCATTGCTTGCAAGAGGGGGTGGGTTAGAAGCCCTTCATCCCACACAAAGCCAGAGCTGCTTCCCCGCAGATTTATGCAAACCAGGCACTGACTGAAAGCTGGTTTCCCCGTGGAAGCCCTGTGCCCTGGGGACAAGAGTGACAGCAGGTTGGTGATTGGAGTTCGACCCAGACAAAGCCTCTCTCAGCACACCACAGGCAGCCAGAGCTGCTTTCCCCATGGCAGAGATGGGCCACGACGTTCAGATGCAACCTCCCCAGCCAGCTCCTGCCAGCTGGAGCCCATGCCCAGGTCAGCAGTGGGAAGGGAAATGTCTCCCAGGATTTTTGCCGTCTTCTTAGGCAGAGGTTGGTTCGGATAGGTCTGGAGTACAACATACAAAGGAGCAAGGTTCAATTCATGATATACCAGCTCCTTACCCCCTGGTGATGGGGCACAGCCCTGAGATAGGACCTCAACCTCACACAGGGTGAGATACTCCTCCCTGCCCGGGATGACGATGGTCACGTAGCGGCCCTCCAGCCCGTGGCAGCAGATGGTGCTGAGCGATCCAGGGCTGGTGTCGGTGATGGTCCCACAGCTAAAGAACATAAGCCAAGAAGACAAAAGAAGATGGATGTATTCGAGTCCACCCTTGAGTACTAAAAGAAGGAGTTGAACCAACCTTAGAACCATTACTGATTTTAAGGCCAAATGACAAAGGACAGGTGTGGTTACAGAGGACTAGAGGTAAGAAACATTGTACCTCTCATTGAAAATGGGAAACAAAGAGGAAGTGTGAAACTCTGGAACAATCAGCCCAGTGTCAGAGAGTCAGAAGGTAACAGAAGAAATGATCAAACCATGTGAAACATGAATTTGTGAAGAAGGAATTATTCCACACCTCATTTTCTTCTTTGACGACTAATCTGCCTAAAGAATAGAGGGAAGCGGTAGATGCGAGCTGTAATGATTTTAAGAAGGGTTTTCCCCAGAATCCCCCATGACACTCTTCTCTTAAGCAAACTTGGGACAGACTGTGTCAATGAAAGGACCATCAGGCGTGCGCAGAACTGCTTGAAAAATGTGTGCAGAGAAAGGCACGTACCTATGTAGCTTTCAATAGCTGATGGTCAAATTAAGGGAGAATATTTAGAAAGGTCTCACAGGGGTCTGGCCTGTGTCACGTACTGTTCTATGTTGTCATTAAAGACAGGGGTGGCTGAGCATAGATTACAGTCAAAAATGTCCATATGAAAGCAAGCTGGGAGAGAGTGTAAGAAGACTGGGAAAAAGGCTCTACCTTCCCAAAATTCATGGCTGAGCTGCAAGGAGTCATCTCACTGCAGAGAAGAGGGAAGCAACTCACATGGGGTTCTCCTTGCCATGGTTGACCAGAGAGTCTCCCACATGGATATGGGCTCCCTTCAGTCTCTCCCCACAGCAGTCTTCCCTGTTCTTCACGATCACTGCGGAGACAGACTGACGATTGCCCAAGTCCACGCTCCACCACGCATCTCTGTCAAGTTGGGTGTGGCTGCAGGAGCCTTGTGCGATCTTCCCGTCACGTTTTCCATCCACGGCCCTTTCTGCGACATCTCTTCCAGTGACCGGGTGTTCATACGTGGACGATTGAGTAGCCGGACGCCCCAGTGCCAAGTTCAGAGCTGGAATGAGAGGGGAAGAAGAAGGGAGGTGAGATGTGCCCAATGCTTGCAAGAGGGGGTGGGTTAGAAGCCCTTCATCCCACACAAAGCCAGAGCTGCTTCCTACAGAGATACACAAACCAGGCACTGACTGTGAGCCAGGCTCATAGTGGGAGCTCTGTGTCCTCGGGAGATGAGATTGGTGCTGGGACTTCAGCCCAGACAGAGCCTCTCTAACCCAAAACACGGCCCACATGCAGGTGGAGCTGCTCCCCAAGGCAGAGTTGGGCCGTGACGTTCAGATGGAGCCTCCCTCGGCCTGTCCCTGCCAGCCAGAGCCCACGCCCTGGTGAGCAGTGGGAATGAGAGAGTCTCCCAGTGTTCCTGGTGTCCCCCTGGGCAGATGTTGGTGCAGAGGGGCTGGGGAAACCATAAAAAAGCACATCACTGTGCCAGCGCCTTACCTCCAGGCGGTGGGGTGCAGCTGTGAGAGACCCCAGGCCCTGAGAAGATCCCAATCGTCAGCAACAGGCACCAGAGAAACGCCATCCCCGCACTGTCAACATAGGAGACCAAACTACAGCCATAGCAAGTGGCAGGTGAGACCTGAACATGGACAGGGTAGGCCTCACCTGGCAACAAAGGGGATGGGGGCGGGCTAGCTCAGTGGTTTGAGTATAGGCCTGCCTAAACCCGAGGTTGTGAGCTCAATCCTTGAAGCAGCCATTTAGGGATCTGGGGAAATAGATTGGGCAAGGGAAGAGGGCTGGTGCTTGGCCCTGCCAAGAAAGCAGCAGACTGGACTCAATGGCTACGTCTACACGTGAAGCCTACTTCGAAGTAGCTTATTTCGATGTAGCGACATTGAAATAGGGTATTTCAATGAATAACCTCTACATGTCCTCCAGGGCTGGCAACGTCGACGTTCAACATCGACGTTGCGCAGCACCACATCGAAATAGGCGCTGCGAGGGAACGTCTACACGCCAAAGTAGCACACATCGAAATAAGGGTGCCAGGCACAGCTGCAGACAGGGTCACAGGGCGGACTCAACAGCAAGCCGCTCCCTTAAAGGGCCCCTCCCAGACACAGTTGCACTAAACAACACAAGATCCACAGAGCCGACAACTGGTTGCAGACCCTGTGCATGCAGCATGGATCCCCAGCTGCCGCAGCAGCAGCCAGAAGCCCTGGGCTAAGGGCTGCTGCCCACGGTGACCATAGAGCCCCGCAGGGGCTGGAGAGAGAGCATCTCTCAACCCCCCAGCTGATGGCCGCCATGGCAGACCCTGCAATTTCGATGTTGTGGGACGCGCAACGACTACACTGTCCCTACTTCGACGTTGAACGTCGAAGTAGGGCGCTATTCCTATCCCCTCATGGGGTTAGCGGCTTCGACGTCTCGCCGCCTAACGTCAATGTTAACTTCGAAATAGCGCCCGACACGTGTAGCCGTGACGGGCGCTATTTCGAAGTTAGTGCCGCTACTTTCAAGTACTTTCAAGTAGCGTGCACGTGTAGACACGGCTAATGATGTGCCAAGGTCCCTTCCAGCACCATGAGATGTGTATCTCCATTAAAAAAACAAGAGGCATTGTGACCGAGGGAAGGGGCCAACCTGTGAGTAGAACCAGAGTTTCTGGCAATCTAGTCCCCTCTCTGCCCCCTCAATCACCTTCCTGTGTTGAGGAGTGGTTTCTGCTGGCCTTTTGGGGAGAAAGCTTGGCACATACAGCAACCCTCTCCCAGAGTGTTGGGATAGTAGAGGGATACAGGTGCTTGCCCGTCTAGCAACCAGCATTTGTACACCAATGAAACTGCAGTGTGGTCAGGGCTGCTCAGCAAAGCTGATTTGAAAGTTAAAATTGGAAAGCTTTATACAGCACTTCTAAGTTTCTCTGGCAATTCTCCTGTTGTTAGGTGTACAGTGCCCTCATTAAGGTGGAGAGCACATATTAGTCATGGGGGTAAAGTACATTACAGAGCTTTGGTAATGATGCAGAAAACAAACATTAATCCTAGGAAATTTGTGCCTAGGTTTAAACATACTAAAGATCCAAACGTGGTAAGGTCAAAACATGCAGTCTAGGCGCTCAAAGAGCCCCAGTTCTACCCTGTCGTTGTCCCAGGAGGAAAGGAATAATAAAAAATATTTGAATCATAGAATCATAGAAGAGTAGGACTGGAAGGGACCTCGAGAGGCCATCGAGTCCAGCCCCCTGCCCTCATGGCGGGACCAAGCACTTTCTAGACCATCCCTGAAAGCCACCTATCTAACCTCTTCTTAAATAGCTCCAGTGATGGAGATTCTACCACCTCCCTTGGCAATTCGTTCCAGTGTTTGATCACCCTGACAGTTAGGAACTTTTTCCTAATGCCCAGCATGAACCTCCCCTGCTGCAATTTAAGTCCATTGCCTCTTGTTCTATCCTCAGAGGCAAGGAAGAACAAGTTCCCTCCCTCTGCCTTATGACACCCTTTTAGATACCTGAAAACTGCTATCATGTTCCCCCTCAATCTTCTCTTTTCCAAACTCAACAAGCCCATTTCTTTCAGCCTTTCTTCATAGGTCACATTCTCTAGACCTTTGATCGTTCTCGTTGCTCTCCTCTGGACCCTCTCCAATTTCTCCACATCCTTCCTGAACTGCGGTGCCCAGAACTGGACACAATACTCCAGCTGAGGCCTAACCAGCGCAGAGTAGAGCGGGAGAATGACTTCTCGTGTCTTGTTCACAACACACCTGTTAATGCATCCTAGAATCATGTTTGCTTTTTTTGCAACAGCATCACACTGTTGACTCATATTTAGCTTGTGGTCCACTATAACCCCTAGATCCCTTTCTGCTGTACTCATTCCTAGGCAGTCCTTTCCCATTCTGTATGTGTGACACTGATTGTTCCTTCCTAAGTGGAGCACTTTGCATTGGTCCTTATTAAACTTCATCCTGTTTACCTCAGCCCATTTCTCCAGTTTATCCAGATCCTTTTGAATTATGACCCTATCCTCCAAAGAAGTTGCAACCCCTCCCAGCTTGATATCGTCTGCAAACTTAATAAGTGTACTTTCTACGTCAATATCTAAATCGTTTTTGAAGATATTGAACAGAATTGGTCCTAACACAGACCCCCTGCGGAACCCCACTAGTTATACTTTTCCAGCAGGATTGAAAACAATTAAGAACTACTCTCTGGGTACGGTTATCCAGCCAGTTGTTCACCCACCTTATAGTAGCCCCATCTAAGTTGTATTTGCGTAGTTTATTGATAAGTATATTATGTGAGACCATGTCAAATGCTTTACTGAAGTCTAGGTATATCACATCCACCGCTTCTCCCTTATCCACAAGGCTCGTTATTCTATCAAAGAAAGCTGTTAGATTGGTTTGACATGATCTGTTTTTAACAAAACCATGCTGGCTGTTCCCTATCACCTTACCACCTTCCAAATGCTTGCAGATGATTTCTTTAATGACCTGCTCCTGGCGCAGAAGTTAAGCTGATTGGCCTGTAGTTTCCCGGGTTATTCTTGTTCCCCTTTTTATAAATGGGTACTATATTTGCCCTTTTCCAGTCTTCTGGAATCTCTCCCGTCTCCCATGATTTTCCAAAAATGATTGCTAAAGGCTCAGATACCTCTTCTATCAGCTCCTTGAGGATTCTAGGATGCATTTCATCAGGCCCTGGTGATTTGCAGACATCTAATTTTTCTAAGTAAATTTTAATTTCTTCTTTTCTTATTTCCACTTCTAAACCTACCTCTTTTTCACTAGCATTCACTATGTCAGTCATTCCTTCAGATTTCTCAGTGAAGATCGAAACAAAGAAATCATTAAACATCTCTGCCATTTCCAAATTCCCTGTTACTGTTTCTCCCTCCTCACTGACCAATGGCCCTACCCTCTCCTTGGTCTTCCTCTTGTTACCAATGTATTTGTAAAAAGCCTTCTTGTTTCCCTTTATGCTTGCAGCTAGTTTGAGCTCATTTTGTGCCTTAGCCTTTCTAATCTTGCTCCTGCACGCTCGTGGTGTTTGCCTATATTCGTCCTTTGTAATTTGTCCCAGTTTCCATTTCTTATACGATTCCTTTTTTAGTTTGAGATCATGCAAGATCTCCTGGTTAAGCCAAGGCAGTCTTTTGCCATGTTTTCTATCTTTCCTACTGTGATGGGGTTCTGGGGTCCCCCAAGCTCTGCACCCTGTCCGCAGGCAGGAGAGTCTCTCACTCAGCAGGAAAACAGCAGGTTTATTAGCCGACAGGACACAGCATCGTACAGAGGAGTCAGTACGGCAGGCAGAGACAGCCAGTCCAATCCATGTTGGGGAGAGGAGACCCCAAGGGGCCCCCAGAGCCGGGGCCTTGCCCCCTCCTTTGTCTCGCTCTCCCTCAGCCCAGACTCACTGCTTCCCAACTTCCAGTTCCAATTCAAACCCCTCAGGCTCCACCTCCTCCTTTGTCTGCAGTACAAAGGTGTTACCTGGTCATCAAGGTTACCCTCAGCAGGAGCCCCACACCCTCTGTGAGCCACTCACATACACACAGGTATCCCCCACTCCATCACATCTCTCCCCCCTTCCAGACCGAACTGAGCGGGGTCACTCAGCCAGGGACCTGGGGAAGTTTGGGGCTCTCCCCTTGTGACAGGGCATCGGCTGTACCCTCTGTTCTCCCCTCGATGTGCACCACCTCCACATCATAGTCCTGCTGGGGGAGGCTCCAAGTCAGGAGCTTGGTCTTGGCCCTTTTCATGTGATACAGCCGGGCAAGTCCCTTTAGTTCCCTTGGGTTGGTTGGTCTCGCTGCTTCGGCCCCGGTCCGTCAGCCACGTTCTCAAGTCGGGCGGGCAGAGCCCATACAGATGCTGCAGCACCAACAGATCAAACAGGTCTTTTGTGGTCTGGGTCCTGCCCCATCTGACCACCAGTCCATACAGCTGCTCCAGCCAATGTCTGGAATTCAGTTACAGTCCAGTAACGGAAGGTACAAATGCTTCCATCCTTGGCATTTAGCCAGACCACCACAATGGCTGTGTGCCTCAGTTTCCCCTTCCATGCCACACAATAGGTTTGGAATGTTCCTTCTCATGTCAGAGGTTGCAAGACTAGTTACAGGGAACAATGGTGACATTTCAGAGTACAGATTCCTTCAACATACAATTCATGCTTCTACATCAATGTCATCATGTCACATGGCTCTTTCCAAACATTCCGTGCATGGTACAATTCTACAGCTTTTGGTAGCAGCACCCCTTGGTTACAGCAGTCAGCATGAGTAACAGAACAAACCCATTGCAACTGTACATTTACGTTGCTCTTTGGTAGACCACGACTTTTGTGTAACCTCCTTGAGAATCTGGTATTTTGGGGATAAATGGCTGAGGCCTTTCTTAGCACCATCAAGTTCTAATCTTCTCTCTTGCCCCCTGGGGTGGAAATCTGATCTCTCTGGCTGTGCCCTCCCTTCTAACAAGAGCTGGGCCATTGATGATCTCAGGGAGACGGCCCCCTCCCAGCCAGCCTGGAAATTTGCAAACCAAACTGCTTTCTGAGAGTTGTTTTGTGAGTCCCAGACGCAGAATCCACATGAAGGAATCCCTGTTTACCCCTTACTGGCCCACCAGGCCCACAGCTCCTTTGTCCTTTTACCTCCAACTTCTGCCTCCCCGTGGAATCAGAATTGGAGTCCAGTGTGAGAATATAAGTGTTTCTAGCATCTGGAGATGGGGAATTGCTGAACCTCTCCTGCATCTTACAGAGCTTGGCTGTGCAGCTGTTTTACTTGGTTCTCACAGGGCTGCTCACATTCCCTGATAGTTTTTACTTTACTTGCACCAGCTTCCAATTCCTGAGAAACTTTTACACTGCCTGCTTTGGACCCTTGCAGAGCACAGCCAGTGGTTTCACACTCAGGCAGGTCCTGGCCATCAGGGGCTGAAACAAACTTCTCCCCAGGCAAAGGGCTGCTCTGGCTCTTACAGACATGCACCTTTCCTGTTCACTCTCCTTCACCTCACTCCCATTTTCTGCAGTCCCCACAGACGGGTCAGGAAAAGTTTCAGGGACATTTTCTTCCTTAAGAGCTCCCCCAAACAGTAACTCACCCCTGTCTGGCTCCACAGGGGCACTGCTCCCTTGAGCCACAACCAGCTCCTGGGTTTCACCTACACCCAGGATCACTTCTGGCCCATTAGGCAGATTTCCACGTAATCCCGCTCCAGGCAGACAGCCAGTACCACCGGACAGAAGGTTAGGGTCCCTTTCCTCCCTTCTGCTACCAGCTCCTTTATCTTCATTAGTTAGCATAACTCCATTGCCCGTCTGTTCTTGTGTCCTGGCGAGAGGATGACTCTGGTAGGACAGAGTCCTCTCACCCCCTCCCAATAACACCTCAGCATCAGGCAAAGAACAAGTACCAGAATCGTCTGGTCTCTGGGATTCCCTGATGATACTAACTGGATCAGACCGAGTTAAAGCATCATCCCCCCTGAGAGACACAGAGGCAAGCCCACTTCCCATCTGGGCTTCAGCTGCCCTCAGATCCAGCTCTGGGATCTTGGCTCCATCTTGAGCCCCCACAGGCTCAGGCAAAGGATTCACTTCCCCAGAAGCAGAAGCACTTTTCTTGCACCAAGGACCAGTGTCCTTAGCAGGGATACCACTGCCCATCCCAGAGCCATTCCCTCTGCTCCAGCCCCCATGGCTGGATTCAGAGACACACCTGGAATGCTTTTTACTGGTCGATCCTTCTCCAGCCACCCTAGGCTGGGGAATCCTCCTCAGACAGTGGGCTAGTTTCCTCATTGGCACCTTTTCCAAACACAGGCTTTGCTCTCTCCCCAGGCTGCTGCTGCTGTTCAACACAGACAGACAATGGGAGACACTTTTTCCTTTGTCCCAGCCCCCCGGCTGGTCTCCACACACACACAGAAGGTGAGGCAGCTTCTCTCACAGACAACTTGCCATTCCCAGTGGATCAGCTGCTTTCCTGCACAGACACACAGGCACCTTCCTTGGCCCAGGCCTGGAAAACTTTTCGCAGGTCTGTCTTGGCCACTAGTAGATGATGGGTTGGAATTGCTCCTTCCCTCCTTGAGCTGCGGCAGGCCACTCGGTTCAGAGCTCCAGGCAGTCCAGGGTTCCCTGCCCCGATTCGGGCTCACCTCTGCAGGATTTTCCTTAACCCTCAGCTCTGCCACTGCACATCCACGCTGCCTTGTCCAGCTTCTTTAATCTCGATTCGGTTTCCAGGTGCTGCCACTTCACAGCGGAGTTGCTCAGCGTGGTTGCAGGCTCTCAGGCTGATGCCGTCTGCACCCCACGATTCCTGGAAGAATCCCTTCAGTGTGCCAGGCTTCTTGCGGGTCACAAGCTGCCCGGGGTTAGGCCGTAGGCCCCTCTGCCCTCTGGGACCGACTCCAATAGACTCCCAGCGGAACCCCTTCTTCAGTGTGACACCCGCTGTCAGGGACCATGAGCACACTGTCTTGGGAAGGACTCATTCAGCGTCAGCCTCCTCAGGGGTCACTTGTTCCTGGGGGTTGGGCTCTCGGCCCCTCCACCTTCTGGGACCGACTCCAACAGATTCCCAGGAGTAACCCCTCCTCGGGTGTGACACCCCCTCTCGAGGACCACAACCGCAGTTGCTTGGGTTCGGCCGCAGGCCCCTCCGCCTTGGGGAACTGCACCTCACTGCCCTTCAGCACACCTGGGTCTCGCAGGCCCCACTTCTTCCGGGGCCCCGGTCACTTACTGCTGGATGCTCCATCCTCGGGGTGCAGAACATCCCACTTGTGACACCAGTGTGATGGGGTTCTGGGGTCCCCCAAGCTCTGCACCCTGTCCGCAGGCAGGAGAGTCTCTCACTCAGCAGGAAAACAGCAGGTTTATTAGCCGACAGGACACAGCATCGTACAGAGGAGTCAGTACATCAGGCAGAGACAGCCAGTCCAATCCATGTTGGGGAGAGGAGGCCCCAAGGGGCCCCCAGAGCCGGGGCCTTGCCCCCTCCTTTGTCTCGCTCTCCCTCAGCCCAGACTCACTGCTTCCCAACTTCCAGTTCCAATTCAAACCCCTCAGGCTCCACTTCCTCCTTTGTCTGCAGTACAAAGGTGTTACCTGGTCATCAAGGTTACCCTCAGCAGGAGCCCCACACCCTCTGTGAGCCACTCACATACACACAGGTATCCCGCACTCCATCACACCTACGCAGCAGGATAGCTTGCTTTTGGGCCCTTAATAATGCCCCTTTGAAAAACTACCAACTCTCCTCAGCTGTTTTTCCCCTCAGTTTTGCTTCCCATGGGACCTCACCTACCAGCTCTCTGAGTTTGCCGAAATCTGTCCTCCTGAAATCCATTATCTCTATTTTGCTGTTTTCCCTTCTACCCTTCCTTAGAATTGTGAACTCTATGATTTCGTGATCACTTTCACCCAAGCATCCTTCCACTTTCAAATTCTCAATAATTTCCTCCCTATTTGTTAAAATTAAATCTAGAACAGCTGCCCCCCGGTAGCTTTTTCAACCCTTTGGAATAAAAGGTTGTCTGCAATGCAATCCAAGAATTGATTGGACAGTCTGTCCCCTGCTGTATTAGTTTCCCTACATATACCTGGATAGTTGAAGTCCCCCATCACCACCAGATTCTGGGCCCTGGAGGATTTTGTTAGCTGTTTAAAGAAAGCCTCATCCACCTCTTCCACCTGGCTAGGGGGCCTGTAGTAGACTCCTAGTAGGACCTCATCCTTGTTTTTTCCTCCTCTGAGTCTAACCCAGAGACTTTCAAGCCGTCTATCTCCTACGTCCATCTCCACCCCTGTCCAAGTGTGTCCATTTTTAATATACAAGGCAACACCTCCTCCCTTCTTTCCCTGTCTGACCTTCCTAAGCAGGATGTACCCTTCAATACCAACATTCCAAGCATGAGTATTATCCCACCAAGTTTCTGTGATGCCAACAATATCATAGTTGTATTCATTTATTAGTACTTCCAATTCTTCTTGCTTATTTCCCATACTTCTTGCATTTGTATATAGGCATCTCAGACATTGATTTGGTCTTGCCTCCCAGTTTTGCCCTGGCCCTCTTTTTACTCTTCCAGTGTAGCCCATACTCCCTCCCATTTCAAGTTCATCTCCCAGGTATCCATGCTCTCCACTTAGCTGCAGGCTTTGCTCCCCTGCATGTCATTGGCACATGGGTTGGGGGTGTGCATGGTGCCCTGGTTGGGCAGAATTAAAGTATCTGCTGAATCCTTCTTTAAACCCTGCTCTGAAACCGCTCCCCCCACACCTGCCGCTCATGCATCTGACGAAGGGGGTCTTTGCCCACGAAAGCTCATGCTCCAAAATATCTGTTAGTCGATAAGGTGACACAGGACTTCTTGTTGTTTTTGAAGATACCGACTAACTCTGCTTCCTGTCTGATGGTTCTGCTGATGAGTCATAGAAATAATTAACATATAATGAATGCTCTATTCAAATGTGTCCCATGCACAGAATTGTGAGTTTACCTGTACAGGAAGTTGGAGTAGTTTCTAGTGGGGCAGAGTTAAGGTTGTCTGTATTTTGTAATGTGACCTTAACATATTTGAATTTCTTTCAGTTTAACTTTAACTACGATTTTCCTGAGTTCATGGTGCTTGGCCTCCAGGTAATACAATTCATCATGTAACGTATATTACCCTAAATTACTGATATGGTGACTCACCCACAATTCCTAGTTTTCCTTGTTTGTTTTAATAAAAAGTGTTTGTGTCACACGATGTGACAAGGAGGGAATTGTCTGCAATATTTTTATGAATGAGATGTGACAGTGAGGGACAGCTCAGTGATTGGAGCATTGGCTTTGTAATCCTGGGTCTGTGAGCTCAGTCCTTGAGGAGGCCTGTCAAGGCTCTGGGGAGGTTAGATTTTTTTGGGGGGCGGGGGGAAGTGTGTGGGATGGTGAAAGGTCCTGCTGAGAGAACAGGGATTGGACTCGACATCCTCTCAAGGTTTCTTTCAGCTCTATGAGATATATAAACCTCCACATTAAACTTTGGTGGGCACAAAAGGGTCAAGAAGTTGCCCTTGGGGCAGAGCAGAAGATGTGAGGGGCCGGCTCCTGACTTGTCTAGGGAGGTGTGAGTGGGTCTAGGAGGGACTGGCTGAAAGTCACCCAGATCAATGCGAGATCTGGAAGGACAATGGAAACATCTGGTCAGCTGGCACCTATCTGCAGGAAACTCCAGCAGTGGAACATGAAAACTCAGCAGGCGTCTTCAGGAGAAAGAGAAAGACCAGTAGGGAGTGTGAGCTGGGATAGTAGTTGGTCTGGGAAGGAACAGGAACTCTCAGTGGGGATGGACACAAAGGAACTGAGACAAAGGAGAGCAGGATGGTTCCTTCAGTGCAATGGCTGAAGGGTGCCCTGTCTTGGCCAGAGAGGACAATGCCTTTAATTGTCTCTGCTAATGTGAGGATTTCCTTGTGCTGTATTCCCGTTGACTAATCTCACCTGCTGTGTGCTGCAAAGCTTCCTGACATCAATGCAAAGGGGTCACATGGGGGGCACCACAAGGTGGGGTTCAAATGAATCCAAACCAGCTGTGGTGGTTGACACAGGTAGACCACCTCCAAGGAGTCACAACAGGCTAAGCTGTGGTGTCTGTAACCAAACAAGGTGTAAATAGTTGTACGGCCCAAATGGGGTTTAAGACAGACACTCAAAGGACTAGCTCCGTAAAAACCTTGCTGGAGAAAAGTGGCCACACAGCCAGCCAGCTTCCCTCCTTGTCAGATTGGGCAGGCTAGCTGCACCTGTGGGGTGGGGCTGAGGGGACCCAGGTGGGCAGCTGAACAGATTCTGTGTCTGGCACCCAACTTTGGTAAGAAGACTGCAAAAATCTCAACTTCCCTCTTTTGTGAGACTCATTCTACACCTCCCAGGCCTGCTCAGTAGCTTATGCACTCTCCCAGTCGGTCCCACAGGCTCACTGGACTACAGTTTAACTCTTTAGGAACCACATGACATTAATGCAAGAAACACAAGTTCCTGTCCAAAGCCTGTCACTCTCTCTCTCTCTCTCTCTCTCTCTCACACACACACACGACCCCAACCCTTTCTCCTGCACCAGTCACTTCCCCACTGCCTGCCTTGAGCCCCCCATCACACAACCCCCTGCCCTGAACTCTCCTAGACCCACACTCATCTCAGCCTCTTCCCTGAACACCCCCAGATACCTCCCCATTTTTTTACAGTACTATTGTATCACAGCCCTCTAATCCCCAGCCTCAAGCTCCCTATAAGGGGAGGTTGCAACACAAGAGTACCTGGAAGAAATTTAAGTTTCTTTCACCCCTGAGCCTCACTGAACGCCCAGGTCACTGAGTGCCTGCAGAAAGGGGTTATGTAAGAAGGATCATGTCCACGCTTGGCTGAAGGAAAAGGCAGGTATAAAAATCCACTGCTCAGCTGGGGCAAAACTGAACAGAGACTCAGCAGCTCACCTGGGCAGCTCAGTCACCAGTTTGGGGAGAGGGGTAGAGACGTCGGTTTTCTTCCAGGATGTTCAGCAGCTCCAGCCTCGATAACTGATCTTGCCACCGTCTCTGGGCATCCAGTGGCTTTTATTCGGTTCTCAGTGGGCGGGACGACAACTGGCTACTGCTTTACAAGCTGGCATGGACCAATGAGGATGTGATCGGTGCTTCTGATGAAGCTGAGTTGCTTAATCTGAATACACGCCCGTTGTGGCTATCAGCACAATAAAGTTTGGGTTCAAATACATCCGACCTCAGGACAGTCACCTGATGTTCTGTGTTCCCACTGAGCTTGTTTCAACCAAGACCCAGCGACAGAGCCACACCTCAAAGGCAGCTGACACACACTGTAAACAGCAGTGTGAGACCTCTCCCCAGCACTCCAGTACACTGCTACACCTCTGCCCAGCAGCTGAATAGAACTTAGAGGCCCTGGCACAGTCAAAGAAGTACGAGGTGGTTGGAATAAGAGAGACCTGGTGGGATGATTCGCATAACTGGAGCAGGGTCATGGAAGATTATAAACTGTTTAGGAAGGACAGACGGTGGGAAAAGGAGGAGGAGTTGCGCTCTGTGTGAGGGAGCCGTGTGATAGCTCAGAGCTCCAGTATGAGGAGGGACAAAATCCAGTTGAGTGTTTTTGGGTTAAGCTCAGAGGCGGAAGTAACAGAGGTGACGTTGTAGTTGGTGTCTGTTATAAACCGCCAGATCAGGGAGATGAGATACATGAGGCTTTCTTCAGGCAGCTTAGTGAAGCTTCCAAATCACAGGCCCTGGTTCTCATGGGAGACTTTAATCATCTGGACATTTGTTGGGAGACCAGTACAGCAGCACACAGACAATCCAGGAAGTTTTTGGAGAATGTTTGGGATAACTTCCTGGTACAAGTGCTGAAGGACCTGACCAGGGGCCGTGCACAGCTTGACCTGCTGCTCACAAACAGGGAAGAACAAGTAGGAGAAATAGAAGTGGGTGGCAACCTGGGCTGCAGCGACCATGAGATTGTAGAATTCAGGATCCGGACAAAAGGAAGAAGGGTGAGCAGTAACATACAGACCCTTGATTTCAGAAGAGCAGACTTCAGCTCCCTGGCAGAATGGATGAGCAGGATCCCTTGGGAAATGAAAATGAAGGGGAAAAGAGTTCAGGAGAACTGGCAGTATTTTAAAGAAGCCTTACTGAAGGCACAGGAACAAACCATGTCACTGCATAGTAAGAAATGCAAACATGGTAGGCAACCAGCTTGGCTTAAGAGGAAAATCCTTAGTCGGCTTAAACTCAAAAAGGATGCACACAAGAAATGGAAATGTGGACAGTTGACTAAGGAGGCGTCTAAACGTACGGCTGGAGAATGCCGGGCAGTAATCAGGAAAGCAAAAGCACAATTGGAATTGTAGCTGGGAAGGGATGTGAAGAAGGGTTTTTACAGGTATGTTAACAATAAACGAGTTATCAGAGAAGCTGTGGGGCAGTTACTGGAGGAGGGAGGTAACCTAGTGACAGACAATGTAGGAAAAGCTGAAGTACTCAATGCTTTTTTTGCCTCAGTCTTCACGGACAAAGTCAACTTCCACACGACAGTCCTAGACATTGTAGTATGGGAAGGTGGAGGGCAGCCATCTCGGGGGGAGGAACAAGTTAAGAGCTACCTAGAAAAACTAGAGACACACGAATCCATGGGTCTGGATTTAAGGCACCCAAGGGTACTGAGGGAATTGGCAGATGTCATTGCTGAACCTTTGACCATTATCTTTGAAGACTCTTGGAGATCGGGGGAGGTTCCGGATGACTGGAAGAAGGCAAACATAGTGCCCATCTTTAAAAAAGGCAAGAAAGAAAATCCAGGTAACTATAGACCGGTAAGCCTCACCTCAATCCCTGGGAAAATAATGGAGGGGGGTCCTCAAGGAATCCCCTGGAAGAGGGGAAAGTGATCAAAAGTAACCAGCATGGATTCACCAGGGGCAAGTCCTGCCTGACCAATCTGATTAGCTTCTATGAGAGGTAACAGGCTCTGTGGACATGGGGAAGTCAGTGGATGTGATATACTTTGACTTCAGCAAAGCTTTTGACACAGTCTCCCACAACATTCTCATCCATAAGTTAAGGAAATATGGATTGAATCCTTGGACTATAAGATGGATAGAAAGCTGGCTTGACGGTTGGGCCTAATGGGTAGTGGTCAGTGGCTCAATATCTGGATGGCGGTCAGTTTCAAGCAGAGTGCCGCAAGGCTTGGTTCTGGGGCCAGTGTTATTCAACGTCTTTATTAATGACGTGGATGAGGGACTGAATTGCATCCTCAGCAAGTTTTCAGATGACACAAAACTAGGGGGGGAGAGGTAGATACATTGGAGGGTAGAGAGAGAATCTAGAGTGACCTGGATAAATCGGAGGACTGGGCCAAAAGAAATCTGATGAGGTTCAGCAAGGAGAAGTGTTGAGTCCTGCACCTGGGGTGGAAGAATCCCAAGCATTGTTATAGGCTGGCGATTGACTGGCTCAGCAGCAGTATGATGGAAAGGGACCTAGGGGTTATGGTGGATGAAAGTCTGGATATGAGTAAACAGTGGGCCCTTGTTGCCAAGAAGGCTAACGGCATACTGGGGTGCGTTAGGAGGAGAATTTCGAGCCGATCTAGAGTAGTTGTTCCCCTCTATTCAGAACTGGTGAGGCCACATCTGGAATATTGTATCCAGTTTTGGGCCCCCGAGTGTAAAAAAGATGTGGATGTGCTGGAGCAGGTTCAGTGGAGGGCAACAAAAATGATCAAGGGGCTGGAGCACAAGACCTATGAGGAGAGGCTGAGGGATTTGGGCTTGTTTAGTTTACAGAAGAGAAGACTGAGGGGTGATTTAATAGCAGCCTTCAACTTCCTGAAGGGGAGCTCTAAAGAGGAGGGTGAGAAACTGTTCTCAGTGGTGTGAGATGAGAGAACAAGGAGTAATGGTCTGACATTGAAGAGGGAGAGGAGTAGGTTAGATATTAGGAAAAACTACTTCCCCAGGAGGGTGGTGAAGCACTGGAATGCGTTGCCTTGACAGGTGGTGAATTCTCCATCCTTAGAGGTTTTTTATGTCCCGGCTGCACAAGGTCCTGGCTGGGATGACTTAGTGGGGATTGATCCTGCTTGAAGCAGGGGGCTGGACTAGATGACCTCCTGAGGTCCCTTCCAGCCCTAGGATTCTATGATTCTAACTTTACTGAGTTGAGGGCAGAGACAGTGCAGAAAAGTAAAGTGTAACTGCCGAACAGACAGGCCTACTCAGATTTTAACCCAAATGAATGGGGTGAGTATTTAAAATTAGAAGGGAAGTAATCAGCTGGTATTTTTGAGTACACAAATGTACTCTGTTGTGGCTACACATACACTGACCTGTCAGAAGCATGTTTTATATATGTGGAGCTATGACTGGTTTTCCTTGCTGTTGTACAGTAGTAGTAGTAGTAGGCATCCTTCAGTCTGCATAGACTATGGATCGCGCCCTTTAAAGTTTCAGTTGAGGACTTTACAGCATCTATTGTGACTATGAAGACCCACACAAGAGTGACAGTCCTTGCTGCATCTCTTGCAGATGTGGTGGGTGTCTGGCAAGTCCTTATTGTGCTTTCTGTGCACTCGCTTCTCCTCTGCTAGCTGTCTGATCTTCATCTCGCCCTTCTGAAGGCCCTTGTGTAATCCCTGCCTCCATCTGCTGCGGTCGTCTGTTAGTTCTTCCCAGTTATCCAGCTCGATGTCTACCTCTCTGAGGTCTCTCTTGCAGATGTCTTTGTAGCACAACTGGGAGCATCCGGGAGGTCTTTTGCCAGAGGCTAGCTCACCATACAGGATTTCTTTTGGAATCCTTCCATCATTCATCCTGTGGACGTGGCCAAGCCAGCGGAGCCGACGCTGCCTGAGGAGGGTGTGCATGGTTGGGATTCCAGCTTGCTCGAGGATGGCAGTGTTGGTCACTCTGTCCTTCCATGATATTCCAAGGATGCACCTGAGGCGGCGCAAGTGGAAGACGTTCAGCCTGTTTTCCTGGCGGGCATACAGGGTCCAAGTCTCGCTGCCATAAAGGAGGGTGCTGAGGATGCAGGCTCTGTAGACTTGCATTTTGGTGTACAAAGTCTCTGCTTACTCCAGTCATCACTGGTTTAAGTCCTGTAACTTTCTGTAAACTTTGTTTTAAAGCAGCTGATTGGTCTATACTAAGTATTATAAGTTAGTAAGAAATTGTTTATCGATACCACAGATCTGTAAAGAATCCTGGCTGTTCCTTTGTAAAAGAGATTGCTTTCTCTGACATGAGCTTTCCTTTGTGTGAGTGAGGAAAGTGTAAATGTGGGTGTGTGCACTACGGAATTGGTTCCTGGAGTCAGCCTGTCTGGACGACCAGCCGCCAGAGCAACTTGATGGCCAGAAAATCATAGGAGCTGCGCCCTGCAAAAGAATCCACCCCAGAAAGAGGAAGACGCCCCTGAAGAAAAGATCTAAGTCCCATCTGCTGTTAGCTGATGACTCATCATCATACAGAGTCCCAGGACAGCAGGACAAGACAAGAACTATGGACTGAAACCTGTAGAAAGATGGGTGCAAAGCTATTGGAGTTGTTCTTGCCCTCAGCACCCTGCACGCAGGAGTTAGTCTGTGGACGTGTATGAGTGCTGGAGGGGAGCCTGGGGATGCGTGGGTGTGTGCTTGAAAGCTAGGTTCCCTTGTCCTTTAATCTAATAGTGGCATTTAATAAAATACGTATGAGTGTAACCCTGGAGTGGCCTTTAGTAGAAATAAGGTAACACCCCCTGGGGATTTGCTCATGCATTTCCCTTTCTTTCTCGTGTTTGGACCCCTGAGCCTCTGTCTTCTCCTCTTTCCTTCTCTGTAATGCTTGCTGATCATATCTAAACACAACTGGGTATTTCCTGGAAGCTATGAATTATGCTAAGGTGTATTTACACTCTCTGTTTGTGTTGGCTCCTGCTATGCATTCTGCACTATTTACTGTGAGCTAATGCAGATAACTGGATTGTCCATAAACAGAACTGTACCGAGCTGGGGGCAGAGACAGTTCAGAACAGTAACATGCAACACCCCCCACCCACCCAAATGGGCAATGTTACTCGGATTTTAACCTTGCATGGCGACAGGTATCGGAGGGGTAGCCATGTTAGACTGTGGCCACAAAAACACAGGGCTTCTCATTGTTTTGACATTTTTCTGTGGCTTCGCTCACCTCCCACCCCCGAATTCAAGTTCATGGTGCTTACTGTGACAACCTCAGTGTCACTGGAGCGCTTGGAAGAGGGGAGAGTGATCAAGAGCAGTCAACATGAATTCACCAAGGGCAAGTCTTGCCTGACCAATTTGATTAGCTTCTATGATGAGGTAACAGGCTCTGTGGACATGGGGAAGTCAATGGATGTGATATACCTTGACTTTCGCAAGACTTTTGACATAGTGTCCCACAACATTCTTGCCCATAAGTTAAGGAAGTATGGATTGGATAAATGGATTGTAAGATGGATAGAAAATGGGCTTGATAGATGGGTCCAACGGGTAGTGGTCAATGACTTAGTGTCTGGTTGGCAGTCAGTTTCAAACAGAGAACCCTGAAGATCAGTTCTAGGGCCAGTACTGTTCAACATCTTTATTAATGCCCTGGATGAGAGGATGGATTGCACCCTGAGCGCATTTGCAGATGACACTAAGCTGGATGGACAGGTAGATACATTGGAGGGTAGGGATACGGTCTAGAGTGACCTAGATAAATTGTAGGACTGGGCCAAAAGAAATTCGATGAGGTTCAACAGGGAGATGTGCAGAGTCCTGCATTTGGGACGGAAAAATCCCAAGAGCTCTTACAGGCTGGGGACCAACTGGCTAAGTAGCAGCGCAGCAGAAAAGGACCTGGGGATTACAGTGGGTGAGAGGTTGGGTATGAGCTAACAGTGGCCCTTGTAGCCAAGAAGGCTAACAGCATGTTGGGCTGCATTAGCAGAAGCATTTCCAACAGATCTAGAGAAGTGATTATTCCCCTCTACTCAGCTCTGATGAGGCCACATCTGGAGTACTGCATCCAGTACTGAGCCTGCCAGTACAGAAAGAATGTGGACACATTGGAGAGGGTTCAGCAGAGGGCTACAAAAATGATTAGGGGGCTGCAGCACATGAGCTGTGAGGAGAGGCTGAGGGATTTGGGCTTATTCCATTTGCAGAAGAGAAGAGTGAAGGGCAACTTGATAGCAGCGTTCAACTTCCTGAAGGGGAGATTTAAAGAGGCTGGAGAGAGACTGTTCTCAATGGTGATGGAGGGCAGAACAAGGAGCAATGGTCTGAAGTTACAGAGGGGGAGATGTAGGGTGACTATTAACAAAAAACTACTTCCCCAGGAAGGTGGTGAAGCACTGGAATGCGTTGCCTAGAGAGGTGGTGCATTCTCCATCCCTAGAGGTTTTTAAGTCCTGTCTTGACATGGTCCTGGCTGGGATGATTTAGTGGGGGTTGGTCCTGCTGTGGGCAGTGGGCTGGACTCGATGACCTCCTGAGGTCCCTTCCAGCCCTGGGATTCTATGAGTCTATGATTAGAGGAACTGTGAGTTGGTAGCACATTCAAATGAAGCACTTCTCCCTTTTCATTCCTCTCTGAAGCCTTTGGCCGTCGGGCTCGATTCCTGCTGCCAGCTCAGAATGTCCTCCTGCCAAGTCAGTTGCCTTATTCCCCCGACCTTTGTACGACCTCTTGATCCCTGCGTCATCCCAAGTGAAGTGCTCACCGGCGGGATGACCCCGTCACATTCAGCAGGTGGAGCATGATTGGTTCAACTGCTTTCTGGGCTGGTGCTTGGGATGGCTTCCTGCAGGGTCACTCTGCTACTCACGCTGCTTCCTGGCTGTTGTGTCTTGGTGGCAAAGGCTACAGGGACCTGGAAAATGTTTCCTCAGACTTGTCTAAGTTATCTAGCAAAGAAGCTTCATCAGAGCCTCCCCTCAGTCCCTTCACAGAGACCTCAAATTCTTTGCCTAACTTTCTGCTCATAGCTGGTCTCATGGGACACACTGGTAAGAGCTTATAGGACTTGGGAGGAGAAACAGGAGCTGGGCATGGCTCTTAGCAGCACTTGAAAACCCCCACCTGAGTGAGTCCTGTCAGCCCCCTGTCACAGACAGGGAAAGTGAGGCAGGGGGAAGCCAAATATGTTGGCCAATGCTTCTTTCCACGTAAGTAATACAAAGGACACCTGGACATGCCAGGCTTCAGCTGCCCTAACCTGCCATTCATACTGCAACAGAATCCAGCACCGGGCGAAACTCCTGCCAGCGACGTCAGAAACAAACCCTCAGCCCTCTCCAAAGCTCTGTCTCACAGGTGGGTTACGCATGGTATGCAGGAAAATACAGTCACTCTGTGATAAGACTTCCTGATCAATCCCATCTTCTAGGAGCTCCAGCTGCCTAAGACTCTGGCTGATGGAATAAGGATGATCCGCCTCATTCGAATACAAGTTCAACTCCAGTTACCTACAGCCCTTCTGCCAGGTGGTCAATACAGCAGGGGCTGTATTGTGAGCCAGTGCAGGGGCTGTCCCTCGTGACAGCCAAGTAAACACATGCAAGGTCCCACCCAGAATTCTGGGGAAATGAGCCACAGCCTCCCTTTGGTGCCCTGAACACACAGAGCTTTGCACCCGACACTTTCCGCAAACATGAAACTGTTTACCAGGGGATGGAGAATGATCCAGCTTGAAATAACAGCCACAGGATACTTATGCAAATCAAGAGAAAAATGGCTGCCCTGCCCGCCAGCTATTTTCACAGCCATCCATCCAACTCCCTTTCTGCATTCCCATGAGATGTCCCAGCAGAGCCCTTTGGCCACAGCCCCTCACTCATCCACCAAGTTCTGTTCATGCTTGATATCAGCAAGTAGCAGTCATCCAAATGTCCATCAGCACCTCTGTGTTCAGCCCCAAGGCTGCTGTTTACCCAGAGGCACCCACTCCATTAAAATGTTGGCTGACCGGTGTGTGGATGAGAAGTGTTTTTATGTCTGTTTTGTGCCCATTGACTCTTTGTCTAAGAGAGTTTGAAGTCTGTCCAATATACAAAGCATCTGGGCATTATTGGCACATGATGGCATATACGATGTTAGTTGAGGAACATGAGAATGTGCCCATGATTCTGTGACTAACCTGGTCAGGGCCAGTGATGGTATCACCAGAATAGATATGTGGACAAAGCTGGCAGTGGGCTTTGTTGCAAGGAAAAGTTCCAGGACTGATGTTCCTGGGGTATAGGCTGTGGCTGTTGGTGACAATCCTCATAAGGTTGGGAGGTTGTCTGTAGGAGAGAACAGACACGTCACCCAGGGCCTTCTGGAGTGCGGCATCCTGATTAAGGCTAGGTTGTAGGTCTTTAATAATTCGTTGCAGTGGTTTGAGTTGGGGGCTGTAGGTGATGACCAGTGGTGTTCTGTTCTTGGCTTTTTTGGGCCGATCTTGGAGTAGCTGGTCTCTGGGTATTCATCTGGCCCTGTTGATTTGTGTTTTTATTTGTCCTCGTGGGTAAATCAGGTTTATGAATATTTGGTAAAGATCTTGTAGTTTTTGGTCTCTGTCAGTAGGATCAGAGCAAATGCGATTGTACCTAAGAGCTTGACTGTAAACAATGGATCTAGTTATGTGTGCAGGATGGAAGCTAGAAGCATGTAGGTAAGTATAGCGATCAGTGGGCTTCTGGTACAGTGTGGTACCGATCAGGCCATCCTTGATTTGTACTGTAGTGTCCAGGAAATGTAACTCTTGTGTGGAGTAATCGAGGCATCAGTTGATGGTGGGGTGCAGATTGTTAAAGTCTCTGTGGAATTCTTCTGGAGTCTCTACACCAGGGGTCCAAATCATAAAGATGTCATCAATGTATGGTCAGCAGAGGAGGGGTAATAGGGGACGAGAGCTGAGGAATCGTTGTTCCAGGTCAGCCATAAATATATTAGCATATTGTGGGGCCATGCGGGTGCCCAAAGCAGTTCCACTAATCTGGAGGTATAAATTGTCCCCAAATCGGAAATAATTGTGGGTGAGAACAAAGTTACAGAGGTCAGACACCAGATTGGCTGTGGTGACATCAGGGATGGTGTTCCTGATGGCTCATAATCCGTCTTTGTGTGAAATATTAGTGTACAGAGCCTCTACATCTATGGTGGGAAGCACGGTGTTGTCCGGAACTTTTCCGATGTTTTGTAATTTCCTCGGGAAGTCGGTGGTATCTCGGATATAGCTGGGAGCGTTGGTGGCATAGGGTTTGAGGAGAGAGTCCACGTTACTGGATACTCTGGTGGTGAGGGTGCCAATACCCGAAATGATCGGGTGTCCGGGGTTCCCAGGTTTGTGGATTTTGGGAGGTAAATAGAATAATCCAGGCTGCGGCTCAGATGGTGTGTCTGAGCGAATAAGGTCCCGAGTAGCAGCAGGGAGTTCCTTCAGTAGTTGTTGTAATTTCTTTTGGAATTCCAAAGTGGAATCAGCAGAGAGAGGTCTGTAAAATGTGGTGTTGGAGAGTTGTCTGGCTGCCTCCTGTTCATAGTCTGACTTATTCATGATGACAAGAGCACCCCCATTTGTCAGCTGGTTTGATCATAATGTTATGTTATACTGATTATATGATTATATTATTATGATTATACTGTTATAATGTTGTTATAATTATAACAGTCAGACTCTCTCAACCCCCCCACCAACACCAAAAGAAGAAGAACTCTAGGTGGACTCCCCTGACGGTCTCAGTAAGAGTCTGGATTTCCAAGTACAGTGCTTCCGCAACCGTGCTCGGCCTGCCACTATGCGCAAACAATGCCAAATCTCAACTCTGCTGAACGCGATGCTGTCCAGCGTCTCAAAAATAACCCAGACATTGTAATCAAACCAGCTGACATAGTCATGGCTGGGATGACTTAGTGGGGGTTGATCCAGCTTGAAGCAAGGGACTGGACTCGATGACCTCCTGAGGTCCCTTCCAGTCCTGGGATTCTATGGTTTTAGGAGACGATCACACCTCCTATTGGGAAACTCATCATGAGAACATTCCTCATTCAGCTACAGAGCCCATAGCTCTAACCTCACGGAACATCCCCCACCCTGCTTCCCCCTTCTTCAGTTGAGGTATTTTATTTGTCAGTTTTTATTGCAATTCTTTTGGAGCCGTGTACTGTGTAGCTGGGGTGGACTGGAAATTTTATAGCACTGAAGAAGTGGGTCTGTCCCACGAAAGCTCATCACCTAATAAATCATTTAGTTAGTCATTAAAGTGCAGCTATAGTCACAGTAGACGCTGTAAATGAAGTCCTCAATTAAAACTATAAAGGGTGTGATCCATAGTCTATGCAGACTGAAGGATGCCTACTGCTAAAGTGCTACATGACGCTGGTTTGTTTTGCTGTAACTTCACCTCCAAACATGGCTCAGACACACAAGTACCATAGGCAGATTCAAGGCCCCACCAGGTTTCACGCACTCTGCCCACCTCGCACAAGGTTCAGTGCCAAGAGAGAGGATGGTCACAGAAATGGCTTCCACGTCCCATGCGGTCCCGGGCGTGGCTGCTCATGAAGGCAGCTCTGCAGGCGAGCGGGAGGCAGGCGGACGCCGGGAGGGTAACAGCACGACCTACATCAGCCTCCTGCTACTGGAACGTGGCCCTACTCCCCCCACACTGATAGTCACCCATGTCCCAGGCTCAGGGCTGGGCGCTGCTGTCACGCTGCTGCCTGGCTCAAATCGACTGTGCAAAGTATGGGGCGAAGTTCAGCCCTGGCATCAGCAGCCGCAATCCCAGAGCCACCAGTGGTGTGGTGCCCCATTGTGCCAGCCTGGAGCTTGCCCCGTCTCAGCCACCAACTGGGCTCCTCCAACCTCCTGGGGCTCCTCGGGGTCAGAGGCCGTACAGAAGGGGCCAAGCAGTTGCAGAGCTCCTGGGTGGACAGCCCAGAGCCAGCCCTGCCCTGCCGCTGGGCCAGGGCTAGCAGCGACAGCCGGGCCACCAGCCAGCAGGGTTCGGGGCAGGGCTGCTCAGGAGCTGTGAGTTCATGGGGGAATGGAGAACAGGCGAACTGACCCCAGGGTAGGAGAAGGGGTGGGAGACAGGCAGTGGTGGGTGGCACTCGGAGGGGGAGCAGGGTGGGGGATGGGCAGTGGTGGGTGTCACTCAGAGGGGGAGCAGGGTGGGGGATGGGCGGTGGTTAGTGGCACTTGGGAGGGCGCACGGGGGGGAGCAGGTTGGGGGAGGGGCGGGCAGGCTGGGGGATGGGCAGTGGTGAGAGGCACTGTGACAGTGGTGGGTTTTATATCGATGGGGAAACCATTTTATGCATCCATTGTATCTATTGGCACCAAATATTGTACCAAGGGGCCGTATGAGATGTTTAATCAAAGCTAAAAATGTGCTGACTTTATGTACCCAGCTTGTGTGTCTGTAGCATGGACGTAGGCAGAGTTATAGACGTTTAGCTCTGCAGCTGTGTGAGAAATGCTTCAGCGCTGAGCTTCACAGAGGGAGGTGGGGCTCCACCCCAGCCAGGACAATAGACTGAGCAGAGGCCCAGACGGCCAACGCTCACTTTGTGATGGTGGGTTTCCTGCTGGGCCTGCAGCGAATGGGAACTCGGCACAGTGACCCACCGGCTCAGGTGGTGGGCCAAGGCCCATGGAGCAGAATGGAATTGTCCCTCCGCATATGAAAAGCTGTAAGATGGGCCCTGGCAGGGACTTTCTTGGGTCTTCCGTCCTCATGAACTGAGCCTGTCTGGACTGGGGGCCCATCCCTCAAAAGGATGTTTGCAAAGATTTCAAGAATCAGCACATAACAATGCTGGCTGGCATTAACGACTGGAATTAATGTATGTAAATTATTGCTTTAACTAGCTCTCTCTAACTGTGTTCTTCTAGTTTTATTAATAAACCCTTAGATATTAGATCTAAGGATGTGGCTTTTGCATGGTTATTTGGGTAAGTGTGATGGAGTGGGGGATACCTGTGTGTGTGTGTGAGGGGCTCACAGAGGGTGTGGGGCTCCTGCTGAGGGTAACCCTGACATCCAGGTAACACCTTTGTACTGCAGACAAAGGAGGAGGTGGAGCCTGAGGGGTTTGAATTGGAACTGGGAGTTGGAAGTAGTTAGTCTGGGCTGAGGGAGAGAGAGACAAAGGAGGGGGCAAGGCCCCGGCTCTGGGGGCCCCTCAGGGCCTCCTCTCCCCGACATGAATTGGACTGGCTATCTCTGCCTGCTGCAATGACTCCTCTGTACGATGCTGTGTCCTGTCGGCTAATAAACCCGCTGTTCTCCTGCTAAGTGAGAGACTCTCCTGCCTGCGGACAGGGTGCAGAGCTTGGGGGACCCCAGAACCCCATCACACTGGTGTCAGAAGTGGGATGTTCTGCACCCCGAGGATGGAGCATCCAGCAGTAAGTGACCGGGGCCCCGGAAGAAGTGGGGCCTGCGAGACCCAGGTGTGCTGAAGGGCAGTGAGGTGCAGTTCCCCAAGGCGGAGGGGCCTGCGGCCAAACCCAAGCAACTGCGGTCCTGGTCCTCGAGAGGGGGTGTCACACCCGAGGAGGGGTTACTCCTGGGAATCTGTTGGAGTCAGTCCCAGAAGGTGGAGGGGCCGAGAGCCCCACCCCCAGGAACAAGTGACCCCTGAGGAGGCTGACGCTGAATGAGTCCTTCCCAAGACAGGGTGCTCATGGTCCCTGAGAGCGGGTGTCACACTGAAGAAGGGGTTCCGCTGGGAGTCTGTTGGAGTCGGTCCCAGAGGGCGGAGGGGCCTACGGCCTAACCCTGGGCAGCTTGTGACCCGCAAGGAGCCTGGCACACTGAAGGGATTCTTCCAGGAATCGTGGGGTGCAGAGGGCATCAGCCTGAGAGCCTGCAACCACGCTGAGCAACTCCGCTGTGAAGTGGCAGCACCTGGAAACCGAATCGAGATTAAAGGAGCTGGACAAGGCAGCGTGGATGTGCAGTGGCGGAGCTGAGGGCTGGGGAGAATCCTGCAGAGGTGAGCCCGGATCGGGGCAGGGAACCCTGGACTGCCTGGAGTTCTGAACCGAGTGGCCTGCCACAGCTCAAGGAGGGAAGGAGCGATTCCAACCCATCATCTACTAGTGGCCAAGACAGACCTGCGGAGAGTTTTCCAGGCCTGGGCCGAGGAAGGTGCCTGTGTGTCTGTGCAGGAAAGCAGCTGATCCACTGGGAATGGCAAGTTGTCTCTGAGAGAAGCTGCTTTACCTTCTGTGTGTTTGTGGAGACCAGCCGGGGGGCTGGGACAAAGGAGAGAGTGTCTCCCATTGTCTGTCTGTGTTGAACAGCAGCAGCAGCCTGGGGAGAGAGCAGAGCCTGCATTTGGAAAAGGTGCCAATGAGGAAACTCGGCCATTGTCTGAGGAAGATTCACCAGCCTAGGGTGGCTGGAGAAGGATCCACCAGAAAAGAGCATTCCAGGTGTGTCTCTGAATCCAGCCATGGGGGCTGGAGCAGAGGGAATGGCTCTGGGATGGGCAGTGGTATCCCTGGTAAGGACACTGGTCCTTGGTGCAAGAAAAGTGCTTCTGCTTCTGGGGAAGTGAATCCTTTGCCTGAGCCTGTGGGGGCTCAAGATGGAGCCAAGATCCCAGAGCTGGATCTGAGGGCAGCTGAAGCCCAGATGGGAAGTGGGCCTGCCTCTGTGTCTCTCAGGGGGGATGATGCTTTAACTTGGTCTAATCCAGTTAGGATCATCAGGGAATCCCAGAGACCAGACGATTCTGGTGCTTGTTCTTTGCCTGATGCTGAGGTGTTACTGGGAGGGGGTGAGAGGACTCTGTCCTACCAGAGTCATCCTCTCACCAGGACACAAGAACAGACGGGCAATGGAGTTACGCTGACTGATGAAGATAAAGGAGCTGGTAGCAGAAGGGAGGAAAGGGATCCTAACCTTCTGTCCGGTGGTACTGGCTGTCTGCCTGGAGGGGGATTACATGGGAATCTGCCTGATGGGCCAGAAGTGATCCTGGGTGTAGGTGAAACCCAGGAGCTGGTTGTGGCTCAAGGGAGCAGTGCCCCTGTGGAGCCAGACAGGGGTGAGTTGTTGTCTGGGGGAGCTCTTGAGGAAGAGAATTTCCCTGAAACTTTTCCTGACCCGTCTGTGGGGACTGCAGAAAATGGGAGTGAGGTGAAGGAGAGTGAACAGGAAAGGTGCTTGTCTGTAAGCACCAGAGCCAGCCCTTTGCCTGGGGAGAAGTTTGTTTCAGCTCCTGATGGCCAGGACCTGCCTGAGTGTGAAACCACTGGCTGTGCTCTGGAAGGGTCCAAAGCAGGCAGGGTAAAAGTTTCTCAGGAATTGGAAGTTGATGCAAGTAAAGTGAAAACTATCAGGTAGTGTGAGCAGCCCTGTGAGAACCAAGTAAAACAGCTGCACAGTCAGTCTCTGTAGGATGCAGGAGAGCGCCAGCAATTCCCCATCTCCAGATGGTGGAAACACTTATACTCTCATACTGGATTCAACTTCTGATTCCATGGGGAGGCAGTAGTTGGAGGTGGAAGGACAAAGGAGCTTTGGTCCTGGTGGGCCAGTAAGGGATGAACAGGGATTCCTCCATGTGGATTCTGCGTCTGGGACTCACAAAACAACTCTCAGAAAGCAGTTTGGTTTGCAAATTTCCAGACTGGCTGGGAGGGGGCCGTCTCCCTGAGACCATCAATGGCCCAGCTCTTGTTAGAAGGGAGGGCACAGCCAGAGAGATCAAATTTCCACCCCAGGGGGCAAGAGAGAAGATTAGAACTTGATGGTGCTAAGAAAGGCCTCAGCCATTTATCCCCAAAATACCAGATTTTCAAGGATGGTGCACAAAAGTTGTGGTCTACCAAAGAGCAACGTAAATGTGCAGTTGCAATGGGGTTGTTCTGTTACTCATGCTGACTGCTGTAACCAAGGGGTGCTGCTACCAAAAGCTGTAGAATTGTACCATGTACTGAATGTTTGGAAAGAGCCATGTGACATGATGACATTGATGTAGAAACATGAGTTGTATGTTGAAGGAATCTGTACTCTGAAATGTCACCATTGTTCCCTGTAACTAGTCTTGCAACCTCTGACATGAGAAGGAACATTCCAAACCTATTGTGTGGCATGGAAGGGGAAACTGAGGCACACAGCCATTGTGGTGGTCTGGCTAAATGCCAAGGGTGGAAGCATTTGTACCTTCTTTTACTGGACTGTAACTGAATTCCAGACATTGGCCGGAGCAGCTGTATGGACTGGTGGTCAGATGGGGCAGGACCCAGACCACAAAAGACCTGTTTGATCTGTTGGTGCTGCAGCATCTGTATGGGCTCTGCCCGCCCGACTTGAGAACGTGGCTGATGGACCGGGGCCGAAGCAGGGAGACCGACCAACCCAAGGGAACTAAAGGGACTTGCCCGGCTGCATCACATGAAAAGGGCCAAGACCAAGCTCCTGACTTGGAGCCTCCCCCAGCAGGACTATGACGTGGAGGTGGTGCACATCGAGGGGAGAACAGAGGGTACAGCCAATGCCCTGTCACAAGGGGAGAGCCCCGAACTTCCCCAGGTCACTGGCTGAGTGACCCCGCTCAGTTCGGTCTGGAAGGGGGGAGAGATGTGATGGAGTGGGGGATACCTGTGTGTGTGTGTGTGAGGGGCTCACAGAGGGTGTGGGGCTCCTGCTGAGGGTAACCCTGACGACCAGGTAACACCTTTGTACTGCAGACAAAGGAGGAGGTGGAGCCTGAGGGGTTTGAATTGGAACTGGGAGTTGGAAGCAGTGAGTCTGGGCTGAGGGAGAGAGAGACAAAGGAGGGGGCAAGGCCCCGGCTCTGGGGGCCCCTCGGGGCCTCCTCTCCCCAACATGGATTGGACTGGCTATCTCTGCCTGCTGCAATGACTCCTCTGTACGATGCTGTGTCCTGTCGGCTAATAAACCCGCTGTTCTCCTGCTAAGTGAGAGACTCTCCTGCCTGCGGACAGGGTGCAGAGCTTGGGGGACCCCAGAACCCCATCACACTGGTGTCAGAAGTGGGATGTTCTGCACCCCGAGGATGGAGCATCCAGCAGTAAGTGACCGGGGCCCCGGAAGAAGTGGGGCCTGCGAGACCCAGGTGTGCTGAAGGGCAGTGAGGTGCAGTTCCCCAAGGCGGAGGGGCCTGCGGCCAAACCCAAGCAACTGCGGTCCTGGTCCTCGAGAGGGGGTGTCACACCCGAGGAGGGGTTACTCCTGGGAATCTGTTGGAGTCAGTCCCAGAAGGTGGAGGGGCCGAGAGCCCCACCCCCAGGAACAAGTGACCCCTGAGGAGGCTGACGCTGAATGAGTCCTTCCCAAGACAGGGTGCTCATGGTCCCTGAGAGCGGGTGTCACACTGAAGAAGGGGTTCCGCTGGGAGTCTGTTGGAGTCGGTCCCAGAGGGCGGAGGGGCCTACGGCCTAACCCTGGGCAGCTTGTGACCCGCAAGGAGCCTGGCACACTGAAGGGATTCTTCCAGGAATCGTGGGGTGCAGAGGGCATCAGCCTGAGAGCCTGCAACCACGCTGAGCAACTCCGCTGTGAAGTGGCAGCACCTGGAAACCGAATCGAGATTAAAGGAGCTGGACAAGGCAGCGTGGATGTGCAGTGGCGGAGCTGAGGGCTGGGGAGAATCCTGCAGAGGTGAGCCCGGATCGGGGCAGGGAACCCTGGACTGCCTGGAGCTCTGAACCAAGTGGCCTGCCACAGCTCGAGGAGGGAAGGAGCGATTCCAACCCATCATCTACTAGTGGCCAAGACAGACCTGCGGAGAGTTTTCCAGGCCTGGGCCGAGGAAGGTGCCTGTGTGTCTGTGCAGGAAAGCAGCTGATCCACTGGGAATGGCAAGTTGTCTCTGAGAGAAGCTGCTTTACCTTCTGTGTGTTTGTGGAGACCAGCCGGGGGGCTGGGACAAAGGAGAGAGTGTCTCCCATTGTCTGTCTGTGTTGAACAGCAGCAGCAGCAGCCTGGGGAGAGAGCAGAGCCTGCGTTTGGAAAAGGTGCCAATGAGGAAACTCGGCCATTGTCTGAGGAAGATTCACCAGCCTAGGGTGGCTGGAGAAGGATCCACCAGAAAAGAGCATTCCAGGTGTGTCTCTGAATCCAGCCATGGGGGCTGGAGCAGAGGGAATGGCTCTGGGATGGGCAGTGGTATCCCTGGTAAGGACACTGGTCCTTGGTGCAAGAAAAGTGCTTCTGCTTCTGGGGAAGTGAATCCTTTGCCTGAGCCTGTGGGGGCTCAAGATGGAGCCAAGATCCCAGAGCTGGATCTGAGGGCAGCTGAAGCCCAGATGGGAAGTGGGCCTGCCTCTGTGTCTCTCAGGGGGGATGATGCTTTAACTTGGTCTAATCCAGTTAGGATCATCAGGGAATCCCAGAGACCAGACGATTCTGGTGCTTGTTCTTTGCCTGATGCTGAGGTGTTACTGGGAGGGGGTGAGAGGACTCTGTCCTACCAGAGTCATCCTCTCACCAGGACACAAGAACAGACGGGCAATGGAGTTACGCTGACTGATGAAGATAAAGGAGCTGGTAGCAGAAGGGAGGAAAGGGATCCTAACCTTCTGTCCGGTGGTACTGGCTGTCTGCCTGGAGGGGGATTACATGGGAATCTGCCTGATGGGCCAGAAGTGATCCTGGGTGTAGGTGAAACCCAGGAGCTGGTTGTGGCTCAAGGGAGCAGTGCCCCTGTGGAGCCAGACAGGGGTGAGTTGTTGTCTGGGGGAGCTCTTGAGGAAGAGAATTTCCCTGAAACTTTTCCTGACCCGTCTGTGGGGACTGCAGAAAATGGGAGTGAGGTGAAGGAGAGTGAACAGGAAAGGTGCTTGTCTGTAAGCACCAGAGCCAGCCCTTTGCCTGGGGAGAAGTTTGTTTCAGCTCCTGATGGCCAGGACCTGCCTGAGTGTGAAACCACTGGCTGTGCTCTGGAAGGGTCCAAAGCAGGCAGGGTAAAAGTTTCTCAGGAATTGGAAGTTGATGCAAGTAAAGTGAAAACTATCAGGTAGTGTGAGCAGCCCTGTGAGAACCAAGTAAAACAGCTGCACAGTCAGTCTCTGTAGGATGCAGGAGAGCGCCAGCAATTCCCCATCTCCAGATGGTGGAAACACTTATACTCTCATACTGGATTCAACTTCTGATTCCATGGGGAGGCAGTAGTTGGAGGTGGAAGGACAAAGGAGCTTTGGTCCTGGTGGGCCAGTAAGGGATGAACAGGGATTCCTCCATGTGGATTCTGCGTCTGGGACTCACAAAACAACTCTCAGAAAGCAGTTTGGTTTGCAAATTTCCAGACTGGCTGGGAGGGGGCCGTCTCCCTGAGACCATCAATGGCCCAGCTCTTGTTAGAAGGGAGGGCACAGCCAGAGAGATCAAATTTCCACCCCAGGGGGCAAGAGAGAAGATTAGAACTTGATGGTGCTAAGAAAGGCCTCAGCCATTTATCCCCAAAATACCAGATTTTCAAGGATGGTGCACAAAAGTTGTGGTCTACCAAAGAGCAACGTAAATGTGCAGTTGCAATGGGGTTGTTCTGTTACTCATGCTGACTGCTGTAACCAAGGGGTGCTGCTACCAAAAGCTGTAGAATTGTACCATGTACTGAATGTTTGGAAAGAGCCATGTGACATGATGACATTGATGTAGAAACATGAGTTGTATGTTGAAGGAATCTGTACTCTGAAATGTCACCATTGTTCCCTGTAACTAGTCTTGCAACCTCTGACATGAGAAGGAACATTCCAAACCTATTGTGTGGCATGGAAGGGGAAACTGAGGCACACAGCCATTGTGGTGGTCTGGCTAAATGCCAAGGGTGGAAGCATTTGTACCTTCTTTTACTGGACTGTAACTGAATTCCAGACATTGGCCGGAGCAGCTGTATGGACTGGTGGTCAGATGGGGCAGGACCCAGACCACAAAAGACCTGTTTGATCTGTTGGTGCTGCAGCATCTGTATGGGCTCTGCCCGCCCGACTTGAGAACGTGGCTGACGGACCGGGGCCGAAGCAGGGAGACCGACCAACCCAAGGGAACTAAAGGGACTTGCCCGGCTGCATCACATGAAAAGGGCCAAGACCAAGCTCCTGACTTGGAGCCTCCCCCAGCAGGACTATGACGTGGAGGTGGTGCACATCGAGGGGAGAACAGAGGGTACAGCCAATGCCCTGTCACAAGGGGAGAGCCCCGAACTTCCCCAGGTCACTGGCTGAGTGACCCCGCTCAGTTCGGTCTGGAAGGGGGGAGAGATGTGATGGAGTGGGGGATACCTGTGTGTGTGTGTGTGAGGGGCTCACAGAGGGTGTGGGGCTCCTGCTGAGGGTAACCCTGACGACCAGGTAACACCTTTGTACTGCAGACAAAGGAGGAGGTGGAGCCTGAGGGGTTTGAATTGGAACTGGGAGTTGGAAGCAGTGAGTCTGGGCTGAGGGAGAGAGAGACAAAGGAGGGGGCAAGGCCCCGGCTCTGGGGGCCCCTCGGGGCCTCCTCTCCCCAACATGGATTGGACTGGCTGTCTCTGCCTGCTGCACTGACTCCTCTGTACAATGCTGTGTCCTGTCGGCTAATAAACCCGCTGTTCTCCTGCTAAGTGAGAGACTCTCCTGCCTGCGGACAGGGTGCAGAGCTTGGGGGACCCCAGAACTCCATCACAGTAAGATCCAAGTATATATTGACCGTGGGCTGTGGCGGGGCCTTTTGGGGTCTGGAAGAATTTGTGTGGTGTTGGGGGAAACAGGATTAAAAACCACTTACCTTAATTTGGGGGATGTTCGTCTGGACTGGTACAGCAGCTAGGAAGTCTGTGGGTTTGCTTGTATGGCTTCTGTGTGGCCAATGGGACTGGCAGAGGTGGTGTGGAGGCTGGTTGGATTTGCCTTAGTGAGAAGGAAATCCCAGCCTGGGGCTGTGAATAGCCCAGATTTTAAACAAAGGTACCCTGGATTGATTTCCTCAGCTGTGTCCAGAAACCCCGTCCTTTTACAGTGAAACAAAGCAGCAGAAATGTAGCACTTTAAAGACTAACAACATGATTTCTTGGGTGATGAGTTTTCATGAGACAGACCTACTCCATCAGATCAATTTCATTTCCAATACAGATGGGCATTTAGAAGTACAGAGGACAGAAAAAAAAAAAAAAAGGAAAAATATTGCAATAAAAACTGACAAATCATATAGGATTGAAGGAAGTGGGTGAGAAGTGGGGGGATGTTAATTGTCCTGTCTGAGATAATTACGAGCATCAAAGGAAGGGAAGCAGTCCTTGTAATGCGTGAGGTAGTTGCTGCCTCTGTTCATACCACGTGTTAATGTGTGGAATTGGAATATGGGCTGTAACTCACAAATCCCTCGCTCTAATCTGTTGTTAAATTCTCTGTGTTCTAGGACACAGATTCTCAGGTCTTTAACAGAATGGCCCATCCCACTGAAGTCTCACAGTGACGTAGTCATGTTTGGAATCACAGAAGCTGGTCAACTGAGCTTGGGATCAGGACCCCCACCCTGTTCTAAAGTTGAATTTTGGGTTTTGAGAGGTTTGGTTAAAGTGCAGTTGCAATGAGTCAGCAACAGGATCTGACCCTAAGTAATAAAGCCCTGCACGGTTTGGGCAGTGCAAGGAAGATCATGAGTCAAAGCAAGGCTACCAACCAGGAGTGGAGCGATTTGCTTGTGGAATGGGACCAGCAGATGGCAGTGCAGCCCTCTCCTGATGTGGGAAGCCCTACAGATGAGCTCAGATCAGACAGAGAAAAGGGTCTGGAATATCAGTGGAAATTAGGCGCCATTCGATGAAGGGAGCAGCGGGAAAGCGTGGAACTGAAGGAGTGAGAGGCGGCTGGGAAGGAGAGGCTCACGCCTGGTGGATGGAGAAGATGAGATGCTAATGAAAACGGAGGAGCGGTGGAGGCAGTGCCCTGGGAGTCCACCCCTTTGAGACAACCGAAGTTGGGCAAAGATGTGCCCCGTTCACCGGGATAGCGAGGAGTTCCTGTCTGCGGTCGAACCCCTTTGCGTGGTGAACCAAGTCCCAGATGTCAGACTGACTGGAGAGCCCGGGAGGTATTGAATGAACTCGGGGAACAGGACACTCTAGGCTCTGGGTGGTTTAAAGCTGCTGTACTGAGGCGATTCAGGGACACTCCTGAGTCCTGCAGGGCTAAAACTGGGAGGTTTAGAATGTCAGGGGATTGTACCTGTGTACCCCAAGCTGATGGGTTTGTTAAGCAATGCGTTAGTGGGACCAAGGCAGACAGGAGTTTTGAGAAGCTGCTGGACTTAATGGCTTTGGAGCAGTTCCTAGACATTGTTCCTGACCATGTGGGTGTCTGTGACAGGGAGCCTGGGTCTGTCCTGCACGCAGCGGAGTTTGCCGATGCCCACACCCAGAGCAGGGCTCGAGAAGGACCCCGGCCCCATGGCAGGACCAATCAAGCCCTTTCCCCACGCTGGGAAGAAAGGGGGGTTAAAGAACAGACCTGGGCCTGACTTGGGCAGGGAAACCCCTGGGAACCCTGAAAATGGGGCCTCCACTCCAGAAATAAGCAGGCTGCAAGCTACCACTGCGGGAGACCTGGCCACTTGAGGCCAAACTGCCCAGATCTGAAGGGCAGCCCTACGCCAGCGGGCCCAAGCCCCATAGTAAGCACCAGCTCTGTCACCCTGAGCCCCCAGCCAGGCCTGGTGGGCCCCAGCAAGGACACTCAGGCTGTGGCTTCAGGTGATGGGTGGCTCATGCTAATCCTGTAGTCTCCAGTGGTCTGCAGGAGGGCAGTGAGCTCAGCCGCTGTGCCAGGTCGCAGGTGTGGAAAGAGCTGGAGGTTTGTTCGGGAGGCGAAGGTCGATGGTGTTGTGTGCCGGGGATGGCGAGCTACAGGCTCAGACATCCCTGGAGTCCAAGGACGCTTGGTGAGGCCAGAGGACGTTGCCAGGGGAGTACGTGACGGTCATGGCGCTGTCGGAGTTCGTGGTAAAGCTGCCGGTGGCTGAGGTCCACCTCAAGTGGGACGGCTGGGAGGGTGAGGTGCTGGGGGCCGTCCGGGAGTTAATCCCGCCTCGTATCCTGGTGGGGAAGGACACAGCGGATGTGTCCGGCTGGGTTAACATGGTAACCAGGTCGCAGAGGGAGTATGGGTCTGAGGCGGACTCCCAGGCCGAGAGCCAGGCAGGGGGCTGCGAGCAGACCCAGGGTGTCCCTCTGGCCGGGGCTCAGGAGGATCTGCCCAAGGACCCAGAAGTGGCTCTGCTGGGAGCGAGGCCCAGGTGGAGTTCATTAGGGCAGCAGAGCAATGTGTCCTTGGAGGGGACCCGGGCTGATGCTCAGAATCGGGCCCCAGGCAGGGAGGTGCGAGGCGGGTTCGTGCTGCGAGATGGCCTGTTGTACCGGGAGCCTCCCAAGGGGAAGAAGCAGCCGCCGGCGGCAGCGTGCAGGCAGCTGGTGGTGCCAGAGAGCCGGGGGAGGCCTTTGCCCACGTGTCTGCAGACCTTGTGGTGGGGTTCGGGGTCCCCAAGCTCTGCACCCCGGCCGCAGGCAGGAGTGACTCTCACTCAGCAGGAGAACAGCGGGTTTATTAGCCAGCGGGCGCAGCGTCCTACAGAGGGGTCAGTGCAGCCGGCAGAGACAGCCAGTCGAAGCCATGTTGGGGAGAGGAGGCCCCGAGGGGCCCTCAGAGCTGGGGCCTTGCCCCCTCCTTGGTCTCTCTCTCTCCAAGCCCAGACTCACTGCTTGCAACTCCCAGTTCCAGTTCAAACCCCTCAGGCTCCACCTCCCCCTTTGTCTGCAGCCCAGAGGTGTCACCTGGTGGCCAGGTGACCCTCAGCAGGAGCCCCCCACCCTCTGTGAGCCCCACACGTACACACACGGATCCCCCACTACAGCACCGTGCAGGTCCCTCCCGGCAGGGGTGGATTTTGCCACCGGGTGCCTCGCGCCCGTAGCCTGGTCTAACGCGGAAGCAGAGACAGTAGCAACCGCCCTGTTTGCTTTGCTCCGCAGGGTGCGATTCCCAGGGCCATCCCGTCGGTGGGTTTCAAACAGCCGTGGGAGCTGTGTGGGGTGAAGCCAGGTCCCGGAGGAAGGGGCTGCAGGGCTGTGCCCACCCACACCCCGGGGTCTAGCCCTGGCCTGGGACTCTCGGGCGGGTGGGGCTGCTCAGAGCGCAGGGCTCCTCGCCAGCCAGCAGTGGGGGGGAGCTGCCAAGTCCCAGGTGGTGCTCCCCACCCCCCGGCAGCCTGCGCCCCATAGGCAGAGTGATGGCACTGACAGCGGAGGCAGGATGCAGCCCTGACGGACGGGGAGACAGGTGAGCGCGGCTGGGCTTCACGCTGTCCCTGCCAGCCCGCTGGGCCGGGGCTGTGGGGTCTGGCCGGGCCAGGGTTCTCCTGGCCTGGGGCGGGTTTGGTGCAGGGGAACCGGCAGTGAGCTGGGGGTGGGGAGGCTGTGGTTGGGGGGGTCTGGCAGGGAGGTGGGGGTGAGGAGGCTGCGGTTGGGGGGTCTGGCAGTGAGTAGGGGGTGAGGAGGCTGCGGTTGTGCGGCTGGCAGTGAGCTGGGGGGTGGGGAAGGCTGCGGTTGTGGGGCTGGCAGTGCGCTGGGGGGCGGAGAGGCTCCGGTTGTGGGGCTGGCAGTGCGCTGGGGGGCGGGGACGCTGCGGTTGTGGGGCTGGCAGTGAGCTGGGGGGCAGGGAGTCTGCGGTTGTGGGGCTGGCAGTGCGCTGGGGGGCAGGGACGCTGCGGTTGTGGGGCTGGCAGTGCGCTGGGGGGCAGGGAGGCTGAGGTTGTGGGGCTGGCAGTGAGCTGGGGGGTGGGGAAGGCTGAGGTTGAGGGGGGTCGCAGTGAGTGGGACCCCTCGTCTGGTCTGGGTCCCTCAGCTTCTCCTGGGTCCCAGGGAGCAGCTGCTCGCAGCCCCCTCCCTGCCGCACTCCAGCCGGTTTGCACAGCAGCCCCCTGCCCGCCCCCCCACAACCGCAGCTCAGGCTGGTCGGCCAGCTGGGAAGCCCCCCCCCATATCTCCCTGTCCCGTGGTTGGTCAAGGGAGAAATGGTCGCCCCGGCAATGGGCGAGTGGAGAGATTCAATGGCACAGGGGAGTCGATGCTGCAGACGTGTGTGGACAGGTGCCCAGAATGGCTGGGATGTTCTGCTGCCGTCTCTATTCCATGCGGGCAGGAGTGTGCCCCAGGGGTGCACAGGGCTTGCTGCTTTGGCCTGCTCTCTGGGAGGCAGGTGCGAGGGCCCCTAGGTTTGGCTCGTGACTCTTGGGAAGGCAACGTGGAGGTGGCAGAGCAGCTGGGGTGAGGTACCTGGGGCCGTTTAGGAAGCGTCTGGAGGAGATGACGGCTGTGGGGCAGTGGGATGTGAAGGGGAGCCAGGAGGCACAGGAGGCCTGGTCTGACCGTGGCGCAGAGGACGGGGCCGTTGAGGGAGGTGACCTGGGGTTGGTGATGGATCTGGTGAGGAGGAATAAGATGCAGGAGATCTGGAGTGGACCCTCCGAGGTGGTAGGGAGAATAAATGAGGCGACCTGTGATGTGGGGAAGGCCCATGGCCGGGTGAGTGTGCAGACGGTGCATGTGAACAGGATGAGAGTGTATCACAAGAGGGTGGCGAACGTGAAGGTGAGTTGTTGTGCAGAGGAAGAGGCATGGTCTGTCCCTCTGATTGACATGGTCGCTGAGAGCCGGGGGAAACGCCCCGGAGAGTATTGAGCTGGGGGAGGGTCTGAAGCACTTCAAAGAGGAGGGTGAGAACCTGTTGTCAGTGGTGTCAGATGGCAGGACAAGGAGCAATGGTCTGAAGTGACAGAGGGGGAGGTGAAGGTTGGATATTAGGAAAAACTGCTTCCCCAGCCGGGTGGTGAAGCACTGGAATGCGTTGCCCAGAGAGGTGGTGGATTAAGTTCCGGCTTGAGAAGGTCCTGGCTGGGATGACTTAGTTGGGGTTGGTCCTGGTTTGGACAGGGGGCTGGACTCGATGACCTCCTGAAGTCCCACCAGCGCTGGGATTCTAAGATGCTGACCCCTTGCAGAGGGAAGAGCTGCCGGCCGTGCTGAAGCACCGCCAGAGAACTTCCTCTGACAGACCAGGCCTCACGAGTAGGACGACTCACTCTGTTCAGCCGACTGGGCCCCGCACTGGTCCCAGCTGGGCCGACAGGGCCAAGGGAGAGATGCAGCGGCGGTTGCAGACAGAGGTAGAGAGTGTGCTGGGGATGGGGGTAATAACCAAATCCAAAGCCCCTGGGCATGCCCTGTTGTGATGGTCCCCCAGGAGGATAAGACCATGCAGATTACTAGAAGCTCAATGCCATCCTGATCCTTACCTCACACCCAGGATAGAGGATCTCTTAGATACCCTGTGGGGGGTGAAGTTCATAAGCACGATGGAGCTAACCAAGGGGTGTTGGCAAATCCCTCTGCATGCGGCTGCACAGGGGAAGTCACGTTCTTGGTGGCGCCCGGCCTGTCTGAGTCAAGGTCTTGCCCTTGGGGCTGCGGAACTTGGGCCGCCTGCGCGAGGCTGATAAATGAGGTCCTCTGAATGAAGAGAGTCACCCGCATTGTGAGCCCTGGTCTGTTAGAGGGAGTTCTCACTCACAGGGGGAAGCAGGCGAGGGGATGGAGACGATCGAGACGACAGCTGCAGGAAGAGAGCAGTGGTGTTTATTGAGCGAAAGAGGCTTGTTCCATACCTTCTCTGCCCCCAGTGCAAGGAGAAGTGCAGCTGGGTGCTGGAGGCCTGGACCTCACACGGGGTGAGACGCGCCACCTTGCCCAGGCTGGTGTGAGTGGCCCTCCTGCGCCGTCAGTGATAGTTCTGCAGGTGCAAAGAGCAGAAGACAAGAGCGAGAGGCTGAGATTAGGGTGCACAGGTTGAGCCGGGAGCAGATTTAACGGCCTGAGACCAAAGCGCGGAGTAATAACAGACCACGAGGAGAGCTCACAGTGCAAAGTGGAAATGTGCTTCCCCCCGGGAGTCTGGCCTTGGGGTTCCACCAGGCCATTTCCCTATCGAGCTTATCCAGGATGGCCTCCTACCTCTGCAGCAACAGGGCCTGACCCTTTCCTCCCCGGACCTCCACCTGGTGCCCATTGCAGCATTCCACGGAAAGGTCAACAATAGGTCAATGTTCTCCTGCGCAACGGTAGCTTGTTTGTCCAAAGCCGGGGAGAGGCCGTTCCCTCAGGCGAGTGAATCCCGCCCCCCGTGGGATGTGAGCCTCACCCTCTCCAGACTGGCGGCACCAACATTTGGACAGGTGTTCACACCTACAGCGCTCCTGGAAGACAGGACAGCCTTGGTGATTACAGCAGCCAGGAGAGTTTCAAAACCCCAGGTCCTTACAGCAGAGCCATTCCAGCTTCGTCTGCACCCCGAGTTCCTTCCAAAAGCTGAGCCAAGTTCCCCTGCAGCCGACGATCTTCCTGCTAGTGTTCTGCTCTAATCTCACCTGCTGTTGCAAGGCCCTGGCCAGCTGCTCCACTTGAACTTCCGCTCTCTCCATCTGATGGCCGGGCACCCTCACAGCTGAGCAGGTCGACAATCTTCTCCTGGGCATGCAGGAGACTCTCCTTGTGGCCGGCTTGCACTGGCTGGCCAGCACTGGTACCAGTACCTGCGTGTGTACCACGGCTGTCAGGGATGCAGTCCTGGGGCCAGCTCCAGGGTCAAATCCAGAGTCCGTGGTGCACCCCTGTGCTGCCCTAGATGACCACAGCGGTGTGGATCCTCGTGGTGCCACAGAGACTCTCCGGAGAGGTGATAAATGGAGGCTTTCCCCTAGAGGCCGGTCTTGAGCTTGGCCTGAGACCCCTGGGTTCGGTGTCAGTTCAGGTGCCAGAGGGTAGCTCTGTGCAGGCAGCGGTGTTCCTGTAAGCTGGGTGCTTGTCCAGCCTCCCAGGAGAGATTTCAGTGCTGGCCAGCTGCTTGGCAGGGAGCCCCCAGCCAGGTTCTTTGTCTCTACCAGTGGTTCACGTTCCACATGCCTCCGTGCACACCACAAATTTATTCCACCCCGGACGGACAACATCTGCACCCGGCTGGAAAAGACGAGAGGGAACATTGGCGGGCAGAGTCATCCAGCCGTCAGCAGCAGCATAAGCCTCCAGCGCCGATGATGCCACAGAGCCTGGCGCTGAGCGGGGAGAGCACCGCTCCCCGAGGTGTTTGCAGCGCAGGTGCTGATCCCAGCGTCGGAGGCCGCCGTGGCGTCAGTGAGGGAGAGCAGCCAGGCACGGATCTCGCTCTGGCCCTATTAGCCTGTTTGTCTGCGGGGCACTGGTCATCTGCTCCCTGTGCCTCTTCTCGGGCTCCAGCAAGGAACGGCAGCGCCGCGCTCTCGGACAGGCCGCGCGCTCTGCTCCGGCGCGGGCGTACGTGGTGCTGAGGCAGCTCTTGGCTCCAAGGCCGGCTTCAGCGCCGCCTTCACCGGCAGGACTTTTAGCCGCGCTGCCTGATCCTCTCTGCTCTGCAGCTTGATCGGGGGCGGCTCTGGCGGTGACCTTCTCCAGGGCCCTCCCCCGCTCTCCTGAGATCACGTACGTGCCGTTGGCCGGTTGGCACAGGCTTTGCACAGGAAGAGCTCTGCCTACACCCTGGTGATCCCGGCCTGCGCCTGTGTCGAGTGACGGGGCTCTGCTACAGCCAGGGGAAGCAGCCCTGCCACTATGTGCCGCTCGCACAGCCACAGGCACGAAGAAAAGCCATTTTCAGAGCTTTCACTAGAAAACCAATAAGACACTTTGGCAAGGCAAAGGGTGGGGGTGGAGCACCACCAGCCACCAGCCAGGGACCAGGGGGCTCAGCAGGGGCGTTTGTACCAGTCCTATGAGCACAGGGCACCAGAGCCAATCCGACGGGTACCCCTGGGGGGAACCTCCAATTGCTGTGCTCCGGGCGCCTCCGTCGGCACGGACCTGTGCAAGCGCCCGAAGACGACACACGGAGCTCGAGCTGCTTCCTGGCAGCGACAGGCAAAACTGCCGCTGCAGGTCAGCCCCACTCAGCCTGGGAGCCACAGCCCCGGGGGCAGAGCAGGTTGGGATGGGCTCTCTGCCCAGACACAGCCTCTCTCAGCCCACCCCTTCCCATAACCAGCTGGGGCTGCTCCCCAAGGCCAGGCTGTACCAGGATGTTCAATCGGAGCCTCTACTCTGGCCACGCCCTGGCAGCTGGAGCCCATGTGCAGGTGAGCAGTGGGACGGGAAGAGTCTCCCAGGGTTGCTGCTGTGCCCCCGGGCAGAGGTTGGGACTGAAGGGACTCGGGTATAATGTAGAAGGGAGCAGGATTCCACTCGCACTCTGCCAGCTCCTTACCCTCTAGCGGCAGGGCAGAGCCCTGAGATAGGACCTCGACCTCACACAGGGTGAGATACTCCTCCCTGCCCGGGATGACAATGGTCACGTAGCGGCCCTCCAGCCCGTTGCAGTAGATGGTGCTGAGGGATCCAGGGCTGGTGTCGGTGATGGTCCCACAGCTGAAAACAGAGCGGAAGCCAAGAAGACAAATCAAGACAGCAGTAGGTTTGTCCCATGGAAATTCATCTCCTAATGAACTGTTTTGTTCGTCTTTAAAGTGCTACTGGACTGCTGCTTTGTTCTGAAAACAAGAGAGATGTATTCTAGTCAACTCAGCCTTATGCAGGTCCTTGTATGGTACCTAAGGAGCAAGCTGAAGCCATCTGAGAACCACTAACTGTTTGAGAACCGGGGGTGGGGGGGGGCAGGTAGGGTCCCAGAGGACTGGAGAAGGGCAAATAGAGTAATTATCATTAAAATGTATCAGAGAGAGAGCCGCGTTAGTCTGTACTCTAACAAAGCAAACCAGCAGTCATGTATCACTTTAAAGACTAACAAAATGATTTATTAGGTGATGATCTTTCATGGGACAGCTCCACTTCTTCAGCTCTAGAGCATTTCCAGTCCTGACTGACAGTTATAGAGCACAGAGGTCCACAAAATTTCAATAAAAACTAAGAAATCAAATACATGGCACTGAAAGAGGTGGGCGAGGGGATGGGGGATGTTATGGGTCTTGCCTGAAATAATTACGAACATCTAAGGAAGGGAAGCCGTCCTTGCAGTGTGTGAGATAACTGCTGTCACTGTTCATGCCAAGTGTTAACGTGTTGAATTGGAGTATGATTTGTGAACTGGGATTCATACTCAAATTCAACACATTAACACTTGGTATGAACAAAGACAGCAATTATCTCACACATTACAAGGACTGCTTCCCTTCCTTTGATGTTCGTAATTACCTCACGCAAGATACAACTTCCCCCACCCCTCACCCTCCTCTTTCAGTCCCATGTATTTGATTTGCCAGTTTTTTATTGGAATTTTTTGGGACCTCTGAGTCTGGACTGGAAATGCTCCAGATGTGAAGAAGTGGGGCTGTCCCACAAAAGCTCATCACTTAATAAATTATTTAATTAGTCTTTAATGTGCTATCTGACTGCTGGTTTATCATTAAAAAGGGTAATAAAGAGGAAGTGGCAAATTCTAAACCAATGAGCCCAACTCTGATATCTAGGAAGATACTGGACCAAATTATCACACAGTATGGCCGTGTCTACACGAGCCCCAAACTTCGAAATGGCCACACAAATGGCCATTTCGAAGTTTACTAATGAAGCGCTGAAATGCATATTCAGCGCTTCATTAGCATGCGGGTGGCCGTGGCACTTTGAAATTGACGCGCCTCGCCGCCGCGCGTCTCGTCCAGACAGGGCTCCTTTTCGAAAGGACCCCAGCTACTTCGATGTCCCCTTAGTCCCATGAGCTCATGAGTTTGGGAGAAAGAATTCAAAATAATCTTGACAACACGGAGATCTGGCTGGAAATCTGGAAGATGAAATTCAATTAATGCAAGTGCAAGGTCCTGCTTCTAGGAAAGAAAACGTCCGACTACAATTGGAAGTCCGGTAGCACCTTGTAGACTCACAGATATTTTGCAGCATAAACTTTCGCCAGCAAAGACCTGCTTCGTCAGAGTGGATCTGATGAAGCAGGTCTTTGCCCACAAAAACACATGCTCCAAAACATCTCCGAGTCTATAAGGTGCCACAGGACGTCTCATTTTTGTGCATACAGACTAACATGGCTCCCCCGCTCATAATTGTCAACTACAACTGGGGAATGACGGGCAAGGCAGCAGTTCTGCAGCAAAGGATCTTGGGTGATAGTGGATCACAAACTGAATCTGAGGAGATGGGGCCAACCCAGATCCATGGTGCACAGTGGATGCCCTAGGCGACTGGGAGGCTGTCAATCATCGAAGGAGCTCCTGGCACTGGGAAAGGGCTGCAGGGCTCAGTCAGGCCCTGCAGATGAGAGAGGGAGCTCCTGAGGGTTGCGCTTCTCAGGGGAGCTGGTCAGGGAGCTCCCCGAGAAAGGCACCTGGGAAAAGTGTTCTGGGAGCAGCTCCAAAAGGGGGAATTACAAGTGCCAGGCCCCTAAGGGTGGGGCTGGTTCCAGCAAACAAAACAGACCCTTGGCAGACAGTGGCGGGTGCGCCACCTCGCAGAGTAACAACATGCGGCTCTGGGGAGCAGCTGCCTTTGTCTGAACTCTGCTCTGGGGTTACCTGGCCCTGCCTCAGCCGGGCAGGTCCCACAGGCCCAGGCGGAAAGATTCCTCGGCTGTACATGATCTGGGTTTCAGCTATTTCCCCCAGTTTGGTTCTCTTAGCAGTCCTTGGAAACCTCCTGGTTATTACACCCTGTACCACCAGCAAAGCACTCGTGGACACAGGCAGGTATGCGTACAGAGGACAAGAGATGGGCAAACATTGTACTTGTCTTTGAAAATGGGAAACAAGAAGGCAGTGTGAAATTCTGGAACAATGAGCCCAAGGTCAGTGCGTCAGAAGGTAACGGAAGAAATGATCAAACCACGTGAAACACGAATTTGTGAAGAAGGAATTATACCAGACATATTCCTCTTCTTTGACAACTAATCTGCTGAAAGACTGGAGGGAAGCGGTAGATGTGAGAGGTAATGATTTTAAGAAGGCTTTTCCCCTGAATCCCACAACGCTCTTCTCTTAAGCAAACTTGGGACAGACTGTGTCGATGAAAGGACCATGAGGTGTGCGCACAACTGCTTGAACAACGTGTGCAGAGAGGAGCTATCAATGTTGATGATCAAAGTAAGGGGCTGTATTTAGAAAGGTCTCACAGGGGCTGTCCTGTGTCACGTGCTGTTCTATGTTGTCGTTAAAGACGGGTGGTTGAGCATATATTACACTTATAAAATGTACATATGAAAGCAAGGTGGGAGAGAGTGTAAGACAACTGGGAGAAAGGCTCAACCTCCCCAAAGTTCCTGGCTTGGCCACATCCATGCTCTGCCCCCAGCATGGTCTGAGTTCCCAATCCCTTCTCACTCTTTGTGGCCCAAGCTTGAGCCACTAGGACTATGCCTACACTAGCCAAAAACTTAGAAGTGGCCATGCAAATGGCCATTTTGAAGTTTACTAATAAAGTGCAGAAATACATATTCAGCGCTTCATTAGCATGCAGGCAGCCGCCGCACTTCGAAATTGACGTGGCTTCCCGCCACGCGGCTCATCCAGACGGGGCTCCTTTTCGAAAGGACCCCAGCTACTTCAAAGTCCCCTTATTCCCATCTGCTCATAGGAATAAGGGGACTTCAAAGTAGGTGGCGTCCTTTCAAAAAGGAACCCCATTGGGACGAGCCACGTGGCGGTGAGCCGCATCAATTTCGAAGTGCAGCGGCCGCCCACATGCTAATGAGGCACTGAATATGTATTTCAGCGCTTCATTAGTAAACTTCGAAGTGGCCATTTGCATGGCCACTTCTAAGTTTTTGGCTAGTGTAGACATGGCCTAGATGTCCTGCCACATAGGACTTGAGTAGACTGACTCTTGTGTCTGCCATTGCTCTGGGGTTGGGGACACTGACACCACAAGGAAAAAGGACAAGGAGGGTTGCACTGGGCTCTGATGGGGGGAGGGCTATGTAGGGAGGTGGGAGGGACCTCAGGCAGAAGGGGAGGAGCTAAGGGTAGCTTCTCCCAACAGCCAGTTCACCTGCTGGGCTAGAGGATGAGGGGGAGCAGAAAGAGGTGACGGGAGGGAGGGACATGTCCAGAGAAGGGGGCAAAATGGGGCAGAAAGTGGCAGGGCAGGAGCAGAAAGAGGCAGGCAGGGGTAGGAGGCAAAGTGGGGATGAGCCCTGGGGTGGAAGGGAAGGGATGCAGCCCCTGGAACTCAGCAGGATGGTCCTGCCCCACTTGTGCTACAGCTCAGGTTTGGGTGGGCCTGGAGGCAAAGTGCACGGGCTGTGACCCACCCAGACCCACCCACATCCATGTCCCTGTACCACCAGCCAGGCACTTACAGCCTCAGGCAGCTTGGAAGGGAGGAGACACCAGCTGACACTGAGGCCCAGGCCCTGTACCTGAGCTGCAAGGAGTCATCTCACTGCAGAGAAGAGGGAAGCAACTCACATGGGGTTGTCCTTGCCATGGTTGATCTGGGAGTCTCCCACGTGGATCTGGGCCCCCTTCAGTCTCTCCCCACAGCAGTCTTCCCTGTTCTTCACGATCACCGCGGAGACAGACTGACGACTGCCCAAGTCCACGCTCCACCACGCATCTCTCTCAAGGTTGGTGCAACTGCAAGAGCCTTGTACCCACTTCCCATCACGGTTTCCATCCACAGCCCTTTGAGCGAAAGCTTTTCCAGTGTCTGGGTCATCATATGTGGATGACTGAGTGGCCAGATGTCCCAGCGCCAAGTTCTGAGCTAGAATGAGAGGGGAAGAAGAGGGGAGGTGAGATGTGCCCATTGCTTGCAAAGGGGAGGGGTTAGAAGTCCTTCATCCCACACAAAGCCAGAGCTGCTTCCCTGCAGAGTTATGCAAACCAGGCATTGACTGAAATTCGGTTTTCTAGTGGAAGCCCTGTGCCCTGGGGGCAAGAGTGACAGCAGGTTGGTGATTGGAGTTCGACCCAGACAGAGCTTCTCTAAACCCACCACATCCCACAGACAGCTGGAGCTGCTTTCCCCATGGCAGAGATGGGCCATGATGTTCAGATGCAACCTCTCCAGCCAGCTCCTGCCAGCTGGAGCCCATGCCCAGGTCAGCAGTGGGAAGGGAAATGTCTCCCAGGACTTCTGCCGTCTTCTTAGGCAGAGGTTGGTTTGGATAGGTCTGGAGTACAACATCCAAAGGAACAAAGTTCAATTCATGATGTACCAGCTCCTTACCCCCTGGTAGTGGGGCACAGCCCTGAGACAGGACTTCAATCTCACACAGGGTGAGATACTCCTCCCTGCCCGGGATGACGATGGTGACGTAGCGGCCCTCCAGCCCGTGGCAGCAGATGGTGCTGAGGGATCCAGGGCTGGTGTCGGTGATGGTCCCACAGCTAAAGAACATAAGCCAAGAAGACAAAAGAAGATGGATGTATTCGAGTCCACCCTTGAGTACTGAAAGAAGGAGTTGAACCAACCTTGGAACCATTATTGATTTTCCAGAGGACTGACACAGGACAGGTGTGGTTACAGACAGACAGAGAGGGGCAAACATTGTACCTGGCTTCGAAAGTAGGAAACAAAGAGGAAGTGTGAAATTCTGGAACAATGACCCCATTGTCAGTGAGTCAGAAGGTAACTGAAGAAACAATCAACCATGTGAAACATGAATTCGTGAAGCAGGAATTCTACCACACCTAATTCTCTTCTTTGACTACTAATCTGCCTAAAAAATGGAGAGAAGCGGCAGACGTGAGAGGTGATGATTTTAAGAAGGCTTTTCCCCAGAATCCCCCATGACACTTTTTTCTTAAGCAAACTTGGGACAGACTGTAGATGAAAGGAGCATGAGGTGTGCTCAGAACTGCTTGAAAAGTGTGTGCAGAGAGGAGCCATCAATGTTGATGGTCAGATTAAGGGGTTATATTTAGAAAGACCTGAGAGGGGCCTGTCATGTGTCACATACTCTTCTATGTTGTCATTACAGTTGGGGTGCTTGTGTATATATTACAGTTTTAAAATGTCCATCTGAAAGCAAGCTGGGAGAGAGTGTAAGAGGACTGGGAGAAAGGCTCAACCTCCCCTAAATTCATGGCTCGGCCCCGTCCATGCTCTGCCCCCAGGATGGCCTGAGTTCCCAATCCCTTCTCACTCTTGGGGGCCCAGGCTGGTGCCACTAGAAGTCCTGCCACATAGGACTTGGGTAGACTGGGGCTAGTGTCTGCCACTGCTCTGGGGATGGGGACACTGACACCACTGGGAAAATGGACAGGGAGGGTTGCACTGGGCTCTGATGGGTGGACGGCTATGTAGGGAGGTGGGTGGGACCTCAGGCAGAAGGGGAGGAGCTAAGGGTAGCCTCTCCCAACAGCCAGTTCACCTGCCAAGCTAGTGGATGAATTGGGGCAGAAAGAGGTGACGGGCGGGAGGGACATGTCCAGAGAAGGGGGCAAAATGGGGCAGAAAGTGGCAGGGCAGGAGCAGAAAGAGGCAGGCAGGGGTAGGAGGCAAAGTGGGGATGAGCTCTGGGGTGGAAGGGAAGGGATGCAGCCCCTGGAACTCGGCAGGATGGTCCTGCCCCACTTGCGCTACAGCTCAGGTTTGGGTGGGCCTGGAGGCAAAGTGCACGGGCTGTGGCCCACCCAGACCCACCCACCTCCATGTCCCTGAACCACCAGCCAGGTGCTTACAGCCTCAGGCAGCTTGGAGGGGAGGAGGCACCGGCTGACAACGAGGCCCAGGCCCTGTACCTGAGCTGCAAGGAGTCATCTCACTGCAGAGAAGAGGGAAGCAACTCACATGGGGTTCTCCTTGCCATGGTTGACCTGGGAGTCTCCCACGTGGATCTGGGCCCCCTTCAGTCTCTCCCCACAGCAGTCTTCCCTGTTCTTCACGATCACCGCGGAGACAGACTGACTATTGCCCAAGTCCACGCTCCACCACGCATCTCTCTCAAGGTTGGTGTGACTGCAAGAGCCTTGTACCCACTTCCCATCACGGTTTCCATCCACAGCCCTTTGAGCGAAAGCTTTTCCAGTGTCTGGGTCGTCATACGTGGACGATTGAGTGGCCGGACGTCCCAGCGCCAAGTTCTGAGCTGGAATCAGAGGGGGAGGATAGGGGAGGTAGGATGTTCCCAATGCTCGCAAGGGGGGTGAGTTAGAAGCCCTTCATCCCACACAAAGCCCGAGCTGCTTCCCAGCAGAGTTATGCAAACCAGGCACTGACTGAAAACTGCATTCCCAGTGGAAGCCCTGTGCCCTGGGGGCAGGAGTGACAGCAGGTTGGTGATTGGAGTTCGACCCAGACAGAGCCTCTCTGAGCCCACCACATCCCACAGGCAGCCAGAGCTTCTTTCCCCATGGCAGAGATGGGCCATGATGTTCAGATGCAACTCCCCAGCCAGCTCCTGCCAGCTGGAGCCCATGCCCAGGTCAGCAGTGGGAAGGGAAATGTCTCCCAGGACTTCTGCCGTCTTCTTAGGCAGAGGTTGGTTCGGATAGGTCTGGAGTACAACATCCAAAGGAACAAGGTTCAATTCATGATGTACCAGCTCCTTACCCCCTGGTGGTGGGGCACAGCCCTGAGATAGGACCTCAACTTCACACAGGGTGAGATACTCCGCCCTGCCCGGGATGACGATGGTGATGTAGCGGCCCTCCAGCCCGTGGCAGCAGATGGTGCTGAGGGATCCAGGGCTGGTGTCGGTGATGGTCCCACAGCTAAAGAACATAAGCCAAGAAGACAAAAGAAGATGGATGTATTCGAGTCCACCCTTGAGTACTGAAAGAAGGAGTTGAACCAACCTTGGAACCATTATTGATTTTCCAGAGGACTGACACAGGACAGGTGTGGTTACAGACAGACAGAGAGGGGCAAACATTGTACCTGGCTTCGAAAGTAGGAAACAAAGAGGAAGTGTGAAATTCTGGAACAATGACCCCATTGTCAGTGAGTCAGAAGGTAACGGAAGAAACAATCAAACCATGTGAAACATGAATTCGTGAAGCAGGAATTCTACCACACCTAATTCTCTTCTTTGACTACTAATCTGCCTAAAAAATGGAGAGAAGCGGCAGACGTGAGAGGTGATGATTTTAAGAAGGCTTTTCCCCAGAATCCCCCATGACACTTTTTTCTTAAGCAAACTTGGGACAGACTGTAGATGAAAGGAGCATGAGGTGTGCTCAGAACTGCTTGAAAAGTGTGTGCAGAGAGGAGCCATCAATGTTGATGGTCAGATTAAGGGGTTATATTTAGAAAGACCTGAGAGGGGCCTGTCATGTGTCACATACTCTTCTATGTTGTCATTACAGTTGGGGTGCTTGTGTATATATTACAGTTATAAAATGTCCATCTGAAAGCAAGCTGGGAGAGAGTGTAAGAGGACTGGGAGAAAGGCTCAACCTCCCCTAAATTCATGGCTCGGCCCCGTCCATGCTCTGCCCCCAGGATGGCCTGAGTTCCCAATCCCTTCTCACTCTTGGGGGCCCAGGCTGGTGCCACTAGAAGTCCTGCCACATAGGACTTAGGGAGACTGGGGCTAGTGTCTGCCACTGCTCTGGGGTTGGGGACACTGACACCACTGGGAAAATGGACAGGGAGGGTTGCACTGGGCTCTGATGCGGGGAGGGCTATGTAGGGAGGTGGGTGGGACCTCAGGCAGAAGGGGAGGAGCTAAGCGTAGCCTCTCCCAACAGCCAGTTCACCTGCCAAGCCAGTGGATGAATTGGGGCAGAAAGAGGTGACGGGCGGGAGGGACATGTCCAGAGAAGGGGGCAAAATGGGGCAGAAAGTGGCAGGGCAGGAGCAGAAAGAGGCAGGCAGGGGTAGGAGGCAAAGTGGGGATGAGCTCTGGGGTGGAAGGGAAGGGATGCAGCCCCTGGAACTCAGCAGGATGGTCCTGCCCCACTTGCGCTACAGCTCAGGTTTGGGTGGGCCTGGAGGCAAAGTGCACGGGCTGTGGGCCACCCAGACCCACCCACATCCATGTCCCTGAATCACCAGCCAGGCACTTACGGTCTCAGGCAGCTTGGATGGGAGGAGGCATCGGCTGACAATGAGGCCCAGGCCCTGTACCTGAGCTGCAAAGAGTCATCTCACTGCAGAGAACAGGGAAGCAACTCACATGGGGTTCTCCTTGCCATGGTTGACCTGGGAGTCTCCCACGTGGATCTGGGCCCCCTTCAGTCTCTCCCCACAACAGTCTTCCCTGTTCTTCACGATCACGGCGGAGACAGACTGACGACTGCCCAAGTCCACGCTCCACCATGCATCTCTCTCAAGGTTGGTGTGACTGCAAGAGCCTTGTACCCACTTCCCATCACGGTTTTCATCCACAGCCCTTTGAGCGAAAGCTTTTCCAGTGTCTGGGTCATCATATGTGGACGACTGAGTGGCCGGACGTCCCAGCGCCAAGTTCTGAGCTAGAATGAGAGGGGAAGAAGAGGGGAGGTGAGATGTGCCCATTGCTTGCAAAGGGGAGGGGTTAGAAGTCCTTCATCCCACACAAAGCCAGAGCTGCTTCCCTGCAGAGTTATGCAAACCAGGCATTGACTGAAATTCGGTTTTCTAGTGGAAGCCCTGTGCCCTGGGGGCAAGAGTGACAGCAGGTTGGTGATTGGAGTTCGACCCAGACAGAGCTTCTCTAAACCCACCACATCCCACAGACAGCTGGAGCTGCTTTCCCCATGGCAGAGATGGGCCATGATGTTCAGATGCAACCTCTCCAGCCAGCTCCTGCCAGCTGGAGCCCATGCCCAGGTCAGCAGTGGGAAGGGAAATGTCTCCCAGGACTTTTGCCATCTTCTTAGGCAGAGGTTGGTTCGGATAGGTCTGGAGTACAACATCCAAAGGAACAAGGTTCAATTCATGATGTACCAGCTCCTTACCCCCTGGTGGTGGGGCACAGCCCTGAGATAGGACCTCAACCTCACACAGGGTGAGATACTCCTCCCTGCCCGGGATGACGATGGTGACGTAGCGGCCCTCCAGCCCGTGGCAGCAGATGGTGCTGAGGGATCCAGGGCTGGTGTCGGTGATGGTCCCACAGCTAAAGAACATAAGCCAAGAAGACAAAAGAAGACGGATGTATTCAAGTCCTCCCTTGAGTACTGAAAGAAGGAGTTGAACCAGTCTTGGAACCATTACTGATTTTACAGAGAACTGACAAAGGACAGGTGTGGTTACAGAGCTAGGGATGAGCAAACATTGTACCTGGCTTCAAAAATGGGAAACAAAGAGGAAGTGTGAAATTCTGGAAGTGAGCCCAGTGTCAGTAAGTAAGAGGGCAACGGAAGAAATTATCAAACCATTTGAAACATGAATTTGTGAAGAAGGAATTATACCACACCTCATTTTCTTTTTTGATGACTAATTTGCCTAAAGAATGGAGGGAAGCGGTAGATGTGATAGGTAGTGATTTTTAAGAAGGCTTTTCCACAGAATCCCCCATTACACTCCTCTCTTAAGCAAACTGGGGAAAGATTATAAATGAAAGGACCATCAGGTGTGCGCACAACTGCTTGAACAAAATATGCAGAGAGGAGCTATCAATGTTGATGGTCAAATTAAGGGGTTATATTTAGAAAGGTCTCAGAGGGGTCTGTCCTGTGTTACCTAGTGTTCTATGTTGTCAGTAAAATCAGAGGTGGTTGAGCATAGATTACAGTTAGAAAATGTACATATGAAAGGAAGCTGAGAGGAGGGTAAGAGGACTGGGAGAAAGGCTCAACCTCCAGGTTCCTGGCTTGGCCCGTCCATGCTCTGCCCCCAGGATGGCCTGAGTTCCCAATCCCTTCTCACTCTTCGGGGCCCAGGCTGGTGCCACTAGAAGTCCTGCCCCATAGGACTTAGGGAGACTGGCGCTAGTGTCTGCCAGTGCTCTGGGGTTGGGGACACTGACACCACTGGGAAAATGGACAGGGAGGGTTGCACTGGGCTCTGATGGGGGGAGGGCTACGTAGGGAGGTGGGTGGGACCTCAGGCAGAAGGGGAGGAGCTAAGGGAAGCCTCCCCCAGTACCTAGTTCACCTGCTGTCCTAGAGGATGAGTGGGGGCAGAAAGGGGTGACGGGAGGGAGGGACATGTCCAGAGAAGGGGGCAAAATGGGGCAGAAAGTGGCAGGGCAGGAGCAGAAAGAGGCAGGCAGGGGTAGGAGGCAAAGTGGGGATGAGCTCTGGGGTGGAAGGGAAGGGATGCAGCCCCTGGAACTCAGCAGGATGGTCCTGCCCCACTTGCGCTACAGCTCAGGTTTGGGTGGGCCTGGAGGCCAAGTGCACGGGCTGTGGCCCCCCCAGACCCACCCACATCCATGTCCCTGAACCACCAGCCAGGCCCTTACAGCCTCAGGCAGCTTGGAGGGGAGGAGGCACCGGCTGACAATGAGGCCCAATTCCTGTACCTGAGCTGCAAGGAGTCATCTCACTGCAGAGAAGAGGGAAGCAACTCACATGGGGTTCTCCTTGCCATGGTTGACCTGGGAGTCTCCCACGTGGATCTGGGCTCCCTTCAGTCTCTCCCCACAGCAGTCTTCCCTGTTCTTCACGATCACCGCGGAGACAGACTGACGACTGCCCAAGTCCACGCTCCACCACGCATCTCTCTCAAGGTTGGTGTGACTGCAAGAGCCTTGTACCCACTTCCCATCACGGTTTCCATCCACGGCCCTTTGAGCAACAGCTTCTCCGGTCGTCGGGTGGTTATACGTGGACGATTGAGTGGCCGGACGTCCCAGTGCCAAGTTCTGAGCTGGAATCAAAGGGTGAGAAGAGGGGAGGTGAGATGTGCCCATTGCTTGGAAGGGGGATGGGTTAGAAGCCCTTCATCCCACACAAAGCCAGAGCTGCTTCCTACAGAGATACACAAACCAGGCACTGACTGTGAGCCAGGCTCATAGTGGGAGCTCTGTGTCCTCGGGAGATGAGATTGGTGCTGGGACTTCAGCCCAGACAGAGCCTCTCTAACCCAAAACATGTCCCACATGCAGGTGGAGCTGCTCCCCAAGGCAGAGTTGGGCCGTGACGTTCAGATGGAGCCTCCCTCGGCCCGTCCCTGCCATCCAGAGCCCACGCCCTGGTGAGCAGTGGGAATGAGAGAGTCTCCCAGTGTTGCTGGTGTCCCCCTGGGCAGATGTTGGTGCAGAGGGGCTGGGGCACACCATAAAAAAACACATCACTGTGCCAGCGCCTTACCTCCAGGCAGTGGGGTGCAGCTCTGAGAGACCCCAGGCCCTGAGAAGATCCCAATCGTCAGCAACAGGCACCAGAGAAATGCCATCCCCGCACTGTCAACATAGGAGACCAAACTACAGCCATAGCAAGTGGCAGGTGAGAACCGCACATGTACAGGATGGGCCTCACCTTGCAAAGAAGGGGATGGGGGTGGGCTAGCTCAGTGGTCCCAGCGCTGGGCTGCTAAACCCAGGGTTGTGAGTTCAGTCTTTGAGGTGGCTATTTCGGGAGCTGGGACAAACAGACTTGGGGCGGGGAGGTGCTTGGCTCTGCCAAGAGTGCAGGGGACTGGAGTTGATGACCTTGCAAGGTCTCTTCAGGCTCTATGAAATGTGTATCACAGGTAAGGGGCCAACCTGTGACTAGAACCAAAGTCCCTGGCAATCTAGTCCCCTCTCTGCTGACTAGACCACCTTACGGTACTGATGAGTGCCTTCTGATTGGTTTCTGCTGGCCTGTTGGGGAAAAAGCTTGGCACATCCATTGACCCTCTCTCAGAGTATCTGGATAGTAGAGGGATACAGGTGTTTACCCATCTAGCAACCAGCATTTGTACACCAATCAAACTGGGGTGCAGTCAGGGCTGCTCAGCAAAGACCATTTGAAAGTTAAATTGGAAAGCTTTATACAGCACTTCTTAGTTTCTCTGGCAATTCTCCTGTTAGGTGTACAGTGCCCTCATTAAGGTGGAGAGCACATATTAGTCATTTGGGTAAAGTACATTACAGAGCTTTTGTAATGATGAAGAAAACAAACCTTAATCCTTGGAAATTTGTGCCTAGGTTTAAACACAGTAAAGATCCAAATGTGGTAAGGTACAACAATGCAGTCTAGGTGCCAAAAGAATCCCAAATCTACCCTGTCATTGTCCCAGGAGGAAAAAATAATATAAAAAAGTGAATGTTTCTTTAATAATTAGTGTAACTGTAAGGAATGTGGCAGCAGGAAGGCAAAGCTGCTGAAGGCTGGCAGGAATGTGTCTCCCAGAGGTCATCTGCATGAGAATGCAAAGGTGTGCGTGTGTGATACCTTTCAGGCAAAGCCTAATTGGCAGCAAGTAAACCATGAGATTTGGTCTATTGTAAACATGTAGTTGTGAAATCACAATTTAAGCTGACACTCAGTGTGGGAGTTGTGAGATCTCATCAATGCTCTGGGTTGTTGTGGGGGACAGGGCCGTCACCATAGCTGCGTAAGACATTGATTACACAGGGCTCCCTGGTTTAAAGCATTGTAAGGCAGGAAATGTGGGGGGTGGGGTTACTAGTTAAATCAGCTTGTTCAGTGCCTTGCTTATACATTGGCTATATAGGTGTAAGCCTGGTTTGATTAGCTCTCCCCACCTGTTGAAAGACAGAATGGGATACTAGGGTGTTTATGAAACCCCACTGGAGATGTTAAGAGCTGAAATCACAGGATTCTGCCTCAGGGTGATCTGTGGCAGTGTGATTAATAAGGAAGCAACAATGGTGACCAGCTGGTAGAGTAGTGGATGATGGTGGGTGGCCGATAGGAGGAGTGGCCAGGAGGTGGCAGCAAGTGAATGCTGCAGACAAGTGGGCAGCTATTACTGCCCTGGTGATGTATCTGTGGGCTCTGGGTTCGGGACTGCACCGTGGGAGGTTCACCCTGTAACTGTGCGTGGGGTAAAGGGCCAAGAGCCCCAGCAAGAGACTTGGTTCTACTGCATATGGGGATGGTATCTTGGTAAAGGGGTTTGTCTCTTCTGTGCTGAGATATAGTGCACCTGTCACTGTAACCTGGGGGTAGGTTATGGTCATTAAACAAGCTGTTTCTATCTTAGACTCTGTGCTTGCGGGGGTGGGGGGGAGAACCTCCTTACAGGCACCCGGCAAGTGGGGTGAAACTATCCCAGGCCACTGGGTGGGGGCTCGAGCTGGTTGGTTGTATCCTTGACAGGAAACCCCTGCAGGAGTTGAACCCGGCCCTTCTGGCAGGCACCTGGCATTAATAGAAGGATTACATAATGTTATCTGGGTTCCCATCCACTAAAATGTCGTTGGCACATGGGTTGGGGGTGTGCATGGTGCCCTGGTTGGGCAGAATTAAAGTATCTGCTGAATCCCTCTTTAAACCCTCCTCTGAAACCGCTCCCCCCACACGTGCCGCTCATGCATCTGACGAAGCGGGTCTTTGCCCACGAAAGCTCATGCTCCAAAATATCTGTTAGTCTATAAGGTGCCACGGGACTTCCAGTTGTTTTTGAAGATACAGACTAACTCTGCTTCCCCTCTGATGGTTCTGCTGATGAGTCATAGAAACAATTAACATATAATGCCCTATTCAAATGTGTCCCATGCACAAAATTGTGAGTTTACCTGTACAGGAAGTTGGAGTAGTTTCTAGCGGGCCAGAGTTAAGGTTGTTTATATTTTTTAATGTGACCTTAACGTATTTGAATTTCTTTAAATTTAACCTTAACAACAATTTTCCTGCGTTCATGGTGCTTGGCCTCCGGGTAATAGAATTAGTTCTGTAATGTATTTTACCCTGAACTACTGATATGGTCACTCACCCACAATTCCTAGTTTTCCTTGTTTGTTTGTTTTAATAAAAAGTGTCAGTCTCATATGATGTGACAAGGAGGGAATTGTCTGCAACATTTTTATAAATAAGACGTGTGACAGGGAGGGACAGCTCAGTGATTGGCGCATTGGCTTTGTAAACCTGGGTCTGTGAGCTCAATCCTTGAGGGGGCCTGTCAAGGCTCTGGGGCAGGTTAGATTTTTTGGGAGGGGAATGTGAGGGATGGTGACAGGTCCTGCTGAGAGAGCAGGGGATTGGACCCGATATCCTCTCAAGGTCTCTTTCAGCTCCATGAGATATATATATACCTCCCTATAAAACTTGACTAGGGATTGCTACCCTGTGGGCACAAAAGGGTTAAGAAGTTGCCCTTGGGGTAGAGCAGGAGATGTGAGGGGCTGCCTCCTGACTTGTCCAGGGAGGTGTGAGTGGGTCCTTAAGAGACTGGTTGAAACCCACCCAGATCAATGGAAGATCTGGAAGGACAATGGAAACCCCCAACATCTGGTCAGCTGGCACCTATCTGCAGGAAACTCCAGCAGTGGAACTTGAAAACTCAGCAGGCGTCTTCAGGAGAAAGAGAAAGGACCAGGAGGGAGTGGGAGCTGGAATAACAGTTGGTCTGGGAAGGAACAGGAACTCTCAGTGGGGCTAAGACACAAAGGAACTGAGACAAAGGAGAGCAGGATGGTTTCTTCAGCAGCATGGCTGAAGGGTGCCCTGACTTGGCCAGAGAGGACAATGCCTTTGATTGTCTCTGCTAATATCAGAATTTCCTTGTGCTGTATTCCCATTGGCTAATCTCACCTACTCTGTACTGAAAAGCTTACTGACGTCAATGCAAAGGAGTCACGGGGGGTGGGGGCACCACAAGTTGGGGTTCAGATGACTCCAGCCAGCTGTGGTGTCTGTAACCAAACAAGGTGTAAATAGTTGTACTGCCCCAATGGGGTTTAAGACAGACACTCAAAGAATTAGCTCCATGAAAACCCTGCTGGAGAAAAGTGGCCACACAGCCACCCAGCTTCCCTCCTTGTCTTCTGCCTGGCTTGAACACTGGCCAAAGATGTGAGAGTTGTCAGTTCTGAATTCATGGCCCTCCCTAGACAGGGGGATTAGCCTGCCAGAAAAGCCTGTACCTTGTGCATCTACTGCACTCAGGGAGAAATTCCATTGGGCAGAATCCTAGTCGCCCCTACAGTCCTATTTCTACCTAGTCTGCGGACTCGGGTGGAGCCTGGCTCTTTCGCTAATGCAGCAGGGTCGACTGCATCCTTACCAGAGGTGGAAGTAGGGTGAGGTGCCATAGTGCACAGCTCTGGTAAGAAAGGGGCTGCCATGCTCAATGCCTGGGAGAGGATCATCTGTCAGCTACTTCATGGGTAGCCTCCTTGGCTGTTTACAGGCACTGCAGCCGATCAGCTTTCCTCATACAGCCATTCACTGCTTTCATGTAAAGCCACCGTCGTCTCTTTTGTCAGAATCTGTCTCAGCTGGTTTTGCAGCAGTGGCTGCAGTTCCCAGCCCAGCTCTCAAAGGGCGGTCAAACACTGGAATAAATTGCCTAGGGAGGTGGTGAAATCTCCATCGCTGGAGATATTTAAGAACAGGTTAGATAGCTGTCTATCAGGGATGGTATAGACAGTACTTGGTCCCACACTTTGGGTCCCTTACAGTCCTAGTATTCTATGATCCCCATTGTGGGCAGGTGAGCCTTTTTCCAGGGAAAGGGAGCTGGGCTGGGGACACAGCCAGCTTCTCAGCTGGCCAGCACAAGACAGATTGGGCAGGCTAGCAGAGCCTGGGGGCTGGGGCTGAGAGGACCCAGGTGGGCAGCTAAACAGATTCTGTGCCTGGCACCCACCTTTGGGATAAAGACTGCAAAAATCTCAACTTCCTTCTATTGTGAGGCTCATTCTACACCTCCCAGGCCTGCTCAGTAGCTTATGCACTCTCCCAGTCTGTCCCACAGGCTCACTGGACTACACTCTGAGTCTTCGGGAACCACATGACAACGCAAGGAACACAAGTTCCTGTCCTGAGCCTCACACGCATGTGCGCACACACACATGACCCCAACCCTGACCCCCGGCTCTGACTCCTGCACCAGTCACTTCCCCATTGCCTGCCATGAGCCTCCCATCACCCAACCCCCTGCTCTGAACTCTCCTACACTTACACACACCCCAGCCTCTTCCCGGAGCCCCCCAGATGCCTCCCTAGTTTTTTACTGGACTGTTGTATCACAGCCTTCCAATCCCCTGCCTCAAGCCCCCTACAAGGGGAGGTTGCAACAGGACAACAGCTGTAAGCAAGGTTAATTCCTTTCACCCCTGAGCCTCACTGAATGCCCAGGTCACTGAGTGCCTGCAGAAAGGGGTTATGTAAGAAGGATCATGTCCATGCTTGGCTGAAGGAAAAGGCAGGTATAAAAATCCACTGCTCAGCTGGGGCAAAACTGAACAGAGACTCAGCAGCTCACCTGGGCAGCTCAGTCACCAGTTTGGGGAGAGGGGTAGAGACGTCGGTTTTCTTCCAGGACGTTCAGCAGCTCCAGCCTCGATAGCTGATCTTGCCAACGTCTCTGGGCATCCAGAGGCTTTTATTCAGTTCTCAGTGGGTGGGACGACAACTGGCTACTGCTTTACAAGCTGGCATGGACCAATGAGGATGTGATCGGTGCTTCTGATGAAGCTGAGTTGCTTAATCTGAATACACGCCCGTTGTGGCTATCAGCACAATAAAGTTTGGGTTCAAATACATCTGACCTCAGGACAGTCACCTGATGTTCTGTGTTCCCACTGAGCTTGTTTCAACCAAGACCCAGCGACAGAGCCACACCTCAAAGGCAGCTGACACACACTGTAAACAGCAGTGTGAGACCTCTCCCCAGCACTCCAGTACACTGCTACACCTCTGCCCAGCAGCTGAACCCCACCTAAATCCACCTCTGGCTGTACAGAGAGCTGCACAGTGCAAGCTCTTGAAATTCTTCCTCTTTCTCAGTGTAAAGAGCTACACACAGACGCCTCGTCCCTCCCTAGCCAGATAACAAAATTCTTTACACTGGGTATGTTCGTAACAAAAGGGATTTTATTAAGAATAAAAAGAGAGGAGTTAGATAGTCACAAGCAGCAGACAGAGGAAACCTGCTTACCAAGCAAAATCAAACAGAAGGCTCAAACTAGACTTTGAGAACAACAAGAAGTCCTATGGCACCTTATAGACTAACTGATATTTTGGAGCATAAGCTTTTGTGGGCAAACTTAATACCTTTCCCAGTCAGGGGCCATAACCCACTTTCTGTAAACTTTGGTTTGTAGCAGCAGATGGCCTATACTAAGTTTTATAAGTTAGTAAGAAATTGTAAAAGATCCTGGCTGTTCCTTTGTAAAAGCAATTGCTTTCTCTGACATGAGCTTTCCTTTGCGTGAGTGAGGAAAGTGTAAATGTGGGTGTGTGCACTATGGAATTGGCCCCTGAAGTCAGCCTGTCTGGACGACCAGCAGCCAGAGCAACTTGATGGCCAGAAAATCATAGGAGCTGCGCCCTGCAAAAGAATCCACCCGAGAAAGAGAACAACGTCCCTGAAGAAAAGATCAAAGTCCCATGTGCTGTTAGCTGATAACTGATCGTCACACCGAGTCCCAGGACAGGACAAGAACTATCGACTAAAACATATAGAAAGGTGGGTGCAAAGCTATAAGAACATAAGAACATAAGAATGGCCATACTGGGTCAGACCAAAGGTCCATCAAGCCCAGCATCCCATCTGCCGACGGTGGCCAATGCCAGGTGCCCCAGAGAAGGAGAACAGAAGACAATGATCAAGTGATTTATCTCCTGCCATCCATCTCCTGCCCTTGTTATGAAGGCTAGGGCACCATACTTTATCCCTGTCTAATAGCCATTTATGGACCTAACCTGCAAAAATTTATCAAGCTCTTTTTTAAACCCTAATAGAGTCCTGGCCTTCACAGCCTCCTCGGGCAAGGAGTTCCACAGGTTGACTGTGCGCTGTGTGAAGAAAAATTTCCTTTTATTAGTTTTGAACCTACTACCCATCAATTTCATTTGGTGTCCCCTAGTTCTTGTATTATGGGAAAAGGTAAATAATTTTTCTATATTCACTTTCTCCACACCATTCATGATTTTATATACCTCTATCATATCGCCCCTCAATCGCCTTTTTTCCAAACTGAAAAGTCCCAGTCTCTCTAGCCTCTCCCCATATGGGACCCTTTCCAAGCCCCTAATCATCTTAGTCACCCTTTTCTGAACCTTTTCTAATGCCAATATATCTTTTTTGAGGTGAGGAGACCACATCTGCACGCAGTACTCGAGATGTGGGCGTACCATAGTTTTATATAGGGGAAGTATGATATCTTTTGTCTTATTATCGATCCCTTTTTTAATAATTCCTAACATCCTATTTGCCTTACTAACTGCCGCTGCACACTGCGTGGATGTCTTCAGAGAACTATCCACTATAACTCCAAGATCCCTTTCCTGATCTGTCGTAGCTAAATTTGACCCCATCATGTAGTACGTGTAATTTGGGTTATTTTTTCCAACATGCATTACCTTACACTTACCCACATTAAATTTCAACCTATGGGAGTTGTTCAAGCCCTCTGCATAGTTGTTCAAGCTATGGGAGTTGTTCTTGCCATCTGCACGCAGGAGTCAGTCTGTGGACGTGTATGAGTGCTGGAGGGGAGCCTGGGGATGCGTGGGTGTGTGCTTGAAAGCTAGGTTCCCTTGTCCTTTAATCTAATAGTGGCATTTAATAAAATACATATGAGTGTAACCCTGGAGTGGCCTTTAGTAGGAATAAGGTAACATTCCCCGGGGATTTGCTCATGCATTTCCCCTTCTAGTGTTTGGACCCCTGAGCCTCTGTCTTCTCCTCTTTCCTCCTCTGTAATGCTTGCTGATCACATCTAAACACAACTGGGTATTTCCTGGAAGCTATGAATTATGCTAAGGTGTATTTACACACTCTGTTTGTGTTGGCTCCTGCTATGCATTCTGCACTATTTACTGTGAGCTAATGCAGATAACTGGATTGTCCATAAACAGAACTGTACTGAGCTGGGCGCAGAGACAGTTCAGAACAGTAACATGCAAGCCCTGCAATGGGCAATGTTACTCTGATTTTAACCTCCTATGGCAACAGGTATCAGAGGAATAGCCATATTAGTCTGTGGCCACCAAAACACAGGACTTCTCGTTGTTCTGACATTTTTCTGTGGCTTCACTCCCAGCCCCTGAATTCAAGTTCATGGTGGTTACGGTCACAACCCCAGTGTCACTGGAGCGCTTGGAAGAGGGGAAAATGATCGAGAGTAGTCAACATGGATTCACCAAGGGCAAGTCTTGCCTGACCAATTGTGATGGAGTGGGGTTGCGTGCGAAAGAGTCAGGCTGTATATGTGTGTGTGACAGGCTGAGCAGCTCACAGCGGCTAAAGGTGACCTCCTGGGGCTGTAACCTAAGCTGGCAGGTAACACCTCTGACCTGAAAACAGAGAAGTAGGAGCCAAGCTGGGTTTGAATTGGAGGCGGCAGTTAGAAGCTGTGGGGAGAGAGAGTTGGAAGGCAGCCAGACTGGCTGGGAGGTAAGCTGGACCCCAGATGGGGCACCCCTCGGGCTCCTCTCCCCAGGAGGGGTTGGAATGACTGTCTCTGCCAGCTGTACTGACATCTCTGTGCTGAGCTGTGCCTCTGTCAACTAATAAACTTCCTATTCTACCTGCTGAGTGAGAGTCACTCCTGCCTGTGGACAGGGGGCAGTGCTTAGAGACCCCTGAACCCCATCATTCCAACATGATTAGCTTCTATGATGAGGTAACTGGTTCTGTGGACATGGGGAAGTCAGTGGATGTGATATACCTTGACTTTAGCAAAGCTTTCGACACAGTCTCCCACAACATTCTTGCCCATAAGTTAAGGAAGTATGGATTGAAGAAATGGACTGTAAGATGGATAGAAAACTGGCTTGATGGACAGGCCCAACTGGTAGTGCTTAGTGGCTTAGTGTCTGGTTGGCAGTTGGTTTCAAGTGGAGCACCCTGAGGATCAATCATTTCTAGGGCCAGTACTGTTCAACATCTTTATTAATGATCTGGATGAGAGGATGGATTGCGCCCTCAGCGCATTTGCAGATGACACGAAGCTGGATGGGCAGGTAGATACATTGGAGGGTAGGGACAGGGTCCAGAGTGACCTAGACAAATTGCAGGATTGGGCCAAAAGAAATTTGATGAGGTTCAACAGGGAGAAGTGCAGAGTCCTGCACTTGGGATGGAAGAATCCCAAGCACTGTTACAGGCTGGGGAGAGACTGGCTAAGTAGCAGCACAGCAGAAAAGGACCTGGGGATTACAGTGGGTGAGAGGCTGGGTAGGAGCTAACAGTGGCCTTTGTAACCAAGAAGGCTAATGGCATAGTGGGGTGCATCAGGAGAAGCATTTCCAACAGATCTAGAGAAGTCATTATTCCCCTCTACTCAGCACTGGTGAGGCCGCATCTGGAGTACTGCATCCAGTTGTGAGCCTCCCAGTATAGACATGACATGGATGCATTGGAGCAGGTTCAGTAGAGGGCAACAAAAATGATTAGGGGGCTGCAGCACATGACCTGTGAGGAGAGCCTGAGGGATTTGGGTTTATTAAGTTGCAGAAGGGAAGAGTGAGGGGGAATTTGATAGCAGCCTTCAACTTCCTGAAGGGGAGCTCTAAAGAGGATGGTGAGAGACTGTTCTCAGTGGTGATGGCAGAACAAGGAGCACTGGTCTGACGTTACAGAGGGGGAGGTCTAGGTTGGCAATTAACAAAAAAATACTTCCCCAGGAGGGTGGTGAAGCACTGGAATGTGTTGCCTAGAGAGGTGGTGCATTCTCCATCCCTAGAGGTTTTTAAGTCCCGTCTTGACATGGTCCTGGCTGGGATGAGTTAGTTGGGATTGGTCCTGCTTTAGGCAGTGGGCTGGACTCGATGACCTCCTGAGGTCCCTTCCAGCCCTGGGACTCTATGAATCTATGATTAGAGGAACTATGGGTTGGCAGCATATGAAAATGAGGCACTTCTCCCTTTTCAACAACAGAGCGCTCGTTCCCCTCTGGAGCCTTTGGCTGGAGGGCTGGAGGGCTGGATTCCTGCTGCCAGCTCAGAATGTCATCCTGGCAAGTCAGTCGCCTTATGCCCCCCACCTTTGTCCGACCTCTTGGGATTCCTATCAGAGCTGTCACAAACAAGTGGACTATGTGGGCCGCTTTTTCGCTGTTGATCCCTGTGTCATCCCAAGTGAAGTGCTCACCGGCGGGATGACCCCGTCACGTTCAGCTCGTGTAGGTGGAGCATGGTTGGTTCAACTGCTTTCTGGGCTGGTGCTTGGGATGGCTTCCTGCAGGGTCACTCTGCTACTCACGCTGCTTCCTGGCTGCTGTGTCTTGGTGGCAAAGGCTACAGAGACCTGGAAAATGTTTCCTCAGACATGTCTAAGTTATCTAGCAAAGAAGCTTCATCAGAGCCTTCCCTCAGTCCCTTCACAGAGACCTCAAATTCTTTGCCTAACTTTCTGCTCATAGCTGGTCTCGTGGGACACACTGGTAAGAGCTTATAGGACTTGGGAGGAGAAACAGGAGCTGGGCATGGCTCTTAGCAGCACTTGAAAACCCCCACCTGAGTGAGTCCTGTCAGCCCCCTGTCACAGACAGGGAAAGTGAGGCAGGGGGAAGCCAAATATGTTGGCCAATGCTTCTTTCCACGTAAGTAATACAAAGGACACCTGGACATGCCAGGCTTCAGCTGCCCTAACCTGCCATTCATACTGCAACAGAATCCAGCACCGGGCGAAACTCCTGCCAGCGACGTCAGAAACAAACCCTCAGCCCTCTCCAAAGCTCTGTCTCACAGGTGGGTTACGCATGGTATGCAGGAAAATACAGTCACTCTGTGATAAGACTTCCTGATCAATCCCATCTTCTAGGAGCTCCAGCTGCCTAAGACTCTGGCTGATGGAATAAGGATGATCCGCCTCATTTGAATACAAGTTCAACTCCAGTTACCTACAGCCCTTCTGCCAGGTGGTCAATACAGCAGGGGCTGTATTGTGAGCCAGTGCAGGGGCTGTCCCTCGTGACAGCCAAGTAAACACATGCAAGGTCCCACCCAGAATTCTGGGGAAATGAGCCACAGCCTCCCTTTGGTGCCCTGAACACACAGAGCTTTGCACCCGACACTTTCTGCAAACATGAAACTCTTTACCAGGGGATTGAGAATGATCCAACTTGAAATAACAGCCACAGGATACATACACAAGTAAAAAGAAAAATGCCTGCCCTGCCCATCAGCTATTTTCACAGACATCCATCCAACTCCCTTTCTGCATTCTCAAGAGAAGATGTCCCTTCGGCCACAGCCCCTCACTTCTCCACCAAGTTCTGCTCATGCTTGATATCAGCAAAGTAGCAGTCATCCAAATGTCCATCAGCAACTCCGTGTGCAGTCCCAAGGCTGCTGCTTACCCAGAGGCACCAGCACCTACCACAGCTTTGTGATTAAGCTTTTGTCAAATGCTAGATAAACAGGCAAGGCCTCACCAGAGTCTGCCCATCTTGGTGAATTCAGGTTGACTGTTCCCGATCATCATCTTCTCCTCCAAGTGCTTCCAAGAGGATTCCTTGAGGACCTTCTCCATGATTATTTGAAGGGACTGAGGTGAGGCTGATGGGTTTGTAGCTGCCTGGCTCCTCCTTCTTCCCCTTTTAGAAGATGGGCACTACATTTGCCTTTTTCCAGCCATCTGGGACCTCACCCAATCACCACAAGATTTCAAAGACAATGGCCAGTGGCCCTGCAGGCACATCAGCCAACTCTCTCAGCACCCTTGGGTGCATTAGCTCTGACCCCAGGGGCTTGTGCATGTTCAGCTTTTCTCTGTTACTCCAATCACATCACAGTTCCTTGACTATGCCAGGATTTCCACATCTTCCTGTTTGTTTCCCAAGCTTCTTGCATTCATGTGCAAACACCTGAGAGAAAGAGCCAAATGTCCAACTTTCACAGGATGGATCAGGGTCCCGCTCTGCTGAAGCTTTCTTCTTGTGCTTCCTCCTTGTAACCCACTTCACTACTCACCAGGGGGCTCAGGCCACCATCCCTAGAGAGCACCTGTTTCAAAGCCCTGCTCACAAGGGTAGCAAGCCAGCCTGAGAAGATGCTCTTCCCTCTCTCCAAAACCACCTGCACACTCATGCATTTACCTCTACAATTCAATGGTCTCTACCTGGACCTTCTCCTTCAACAGGGAGGATGGATGAGAACATAAATTTTGTCACAGTGAAATTGCCCAAACCAGGAAGACAGAAGCACATAGGACTGACCCTCTGCAGATTCCTTGATGCTTGTGAAGAAAGTCTGTTCTCTAATGAGCTTCCCTCAGGGGCCAATGACCCACTAAAGCCCAAGTTCTCTGAGACAGTCCAAGAGCCACTAGAGCAACTGTAGGTAAGTTGCCCATAAAAATGAAGCTGTTGTAGTTGGGCCTCTCTACCAGAACGGTGCTCGGACATCCAATCCGCTCCCTTTGATGTTAATCACTTTGGCGGCATGCGTGTGCTCTCTTTGGACAGCAGTGCAGACTCCTTGGTTAGCCAACACTGCAGACCTTGGAGAGCCCCCAAGAACCAAAAATCAAGCGAGGTACAAAGGCGCTGGAGCCAGGTTTATTGTCGTTGACGTCTGGTCTCCAACACCCTCGGGAGTCTCCGATATGACTCAACAGTTTACACTGGTACATGCACACGCCGGGACAACGGACACGACTCAGTTGACAGCAAGGGGGCTCCGTCATCCCCTCGGTTGCTTGACACAGCCTGTTACACACACTTTTATACACAAGTATAAACAAGTTATGCATCCAGGTACGACCCCCTCATTGTAATACATCAACACCACCCCAATGTAACTAGATCTACCCATTAACTTGAGGGATAAAGGTGGTACCATCAAAACAAAACTATTCATCAAGCTGTCATTACGACCTCTTCCTCCACTTGAGTCAGAATGTGCCTGGTGCTAAGCTGTTATCTGTGAGGAGGCTATAGGGAGTGCGTGGTACCAAGCAGGATGTGTTTATGCGTATCACTACGTGCCTGGCTCTGAGCGCTTGTAGGTATTTTTATGTGCTTTCAGGCCCTGTTACTTATCAGCCCTGTCTCTTGCTGCATTCCTGTGGGGAGAATCTACCTAGCACAGTTTTTGCTTCAACCTACTCTTGTTCAGGCTTGAGGCCTTTCACTTTGCTGTATGTTAACAAAGCACTGACAGTTGTTCTAGGCCTTTAGCCTTACACCAAGCCTCTCATTACTACAGCAGCCATGGGATAATTATACACTCGCAGGACTATTTTTCTACCAGAACACCCCAGACCGGAGTTCCAGCACCTTTTTTTCAAAAGCTGGTTAGGCAGCTCCATCCAAGCCACATCTGGCATTTTAAGAGCCATTGCAGCTTGGACGCAATCACTTCTGGCTGACCCCTCCTCCATTCCCTCCCTGCTCTGAAATGCGACTGGCCATGTGGAGATGGTAGCAGCGAGGTAGTGGGTAGAAGGGGAAAGCTGGGGAGCGGGTTGTGACCCCATGGGGGGAGAGGCTAAGCTACAGGGGGAGTTGGAGCCCTCTGGAGAGATGGCTCAGAGGCTGCGGGGGGGGGGGGGGGGTGTCACATGACTAGGTTTCTATATTGGGTCTGGAAGCCATTGTAATGCCCTGTGTGGCTATTGGCCCAAAATATTGTGCTAGGGAGGCCGTGTGAGGTGTCAAATGAAAGCTAACAACATCCTGAATCTATGTACACTGCTTATAAGTCTGTAGCATGGACGTAGGCAGAGTTATAGATGTTTAGCTCTGCAGCTGTGTGAGAAATGCTTCAGCGCTGAGGTTCACAGAGGGAGGTGGGGCTCCACCCCAGCCAGGACAATAGACTGAGTACCAGCCCAGACGGCCAATGCTCACTTTGTGACAGTGGGTTTTCCTTCTGGGCCTGCAATGAATGGGAACTCGGCACAGTGACCCACCGAGAGGTGGTGGGCCAAGGCCCATGGAGCAGAATGGAATTTTCCCTCTCCATATGAAAAGCTGTAAGATGGGCCCTGGCAGGGACTTTCTTGGTTCTTCAGTCCTCAGGAGTTAAGCCTGTCTGGACGGAGGGCCCAACCCTCCGAGGGATGATGTGGATTTAGCAGTGTCCATCTCGGATCTTTTGTCTTGTGGGCTCCAAGGGGCCATGTTCCAGCACGTGGACTCCAGCGGGCCGGACCTACGATGCTCCAATGACTGAATCTACGTAACATGAAATGAACTTTCAGAGACTTTCAAAAATCAGCAAATAACGCATCAGTAGTTATGACTGAGGCATGTAAAGTTTTGCTTTAACAATTCTTCTCTCTAACCCTGTTCTTTCTTCGCTATTAATAAATCTTTAGATATTAGATCTAAAGTGTTGGTGAGCACGTTGTTTTGTTAAGATCCAGGTATGTATTGACCAGGGGTTGGGGCTGGGCCCTTTGGGGTCTGGAAGAATCTGTGTGGTGTTGGGTGAAACTGTTCTAAGAACCGCTCACCTTAATTTGGGGGTTGTTGGTCTGGGCTGGTAGAGCAGATGGGAAGTCTGGGGGTTTGCTGGTGTGGCTCTGGCTGGCCAGTGGGGCTGGCAGAGGTGCTGTGGTGGCTGGTTGGATTTGCCTTAGTGAGAAGGAAATCCCAGCCTGGGGCTGTAAGTAGCCTGGATTTTAAGCAAAGATACCCTGGATTGATTTCTCTAGCTGTGTCCTGAAACCCCATCCTATCACAGGGGAGCCGTGTGGGGTGGTGAGCTGTGAGTGGGGCAGCTCGGGGCACAGAGGAGGGGTAAGCCACGGGGTGGGAACTGGGGCCATGTGGAGGGTAGCTTGGGAGCCCTGTGGGGGTTAAGCCACGTGGGGTGGCCACGCAAGATGGTAAGCTGTGGGTGGGGCAGCTCAAGGCACAAAGGAGGGGTAAGTCGCAGTGGGGGTTTGGGGCCATGCGGGGGACAACTTGGGGGCTGCATGTTGGGTTTGGGGCTGTGCGGGGGAATAAGCCATGGTGGGGATGGCTCAGGGGCTGTGCAGTAGGGATAAGCTGATGGGAGGGTTTGGGCCTTACAGGCGGGTAAGCCACTGGGGTTGGGGCCATGTGGGGGGCGGTGTTGGAGCTGCATGTGAGGGTTGAGGCCATGCGGGGTGGGGGTTGGAGATGCATGTGGGGATTGGGGCTATGTGAGGGGGTTGCAGCTGTGTGAGGGCAAAAGCCACTGGGGGATTGGGGCCATGCATGATGATTTGGGCCCCACTGGGGGGGCAGTTTGAGCCCCACATGGGAGGCAGGTAAGCCCCACTGGGGGTGGTTTCGGCCTCACACCGAGGGGGCCAGGTTAGCTGGTAGGGGGCAGCTTGAGTCCTTGCTGCAGGGAGGTGGCTTCGGTCCCCCTGGAGGGGGCAGTTAAGCCATGGGGGGCAGCTTGGGTCCCACACAGCAAGTGGTTAAGCTGCTGGGGGGCGGTTAGGCTCCTCCCGGGGGGGCAGGTAAGCTATTGGGGGCTGCTTGATTTGGGCCCTGCCCAGGATGGTTAAGCTGCCAGGGGATAGAGGTTGGGCCTTGAAGTGAGGCAGTTTGTGGCTTGAGTTCTGTCACCCTTCTTTTCTAGAAAAAAAGCACTGCACATTTATAAAGCGTATGATACAGTCTTGCATGAGCTTCTTATACGGTGCTTATACTAACTGCTTGGATAAGCATTCTCTGAGCGTGGCTACCTCCAGGAAGGACATAACAAGTGGAGTTCCACAGAAAGCTGTTTTGGGACTAGTTCTGCTCAACATTTCATCAGTGTTTTAGATCCTGGCATAGAGAATAAACTTGTAAAGTTCACAGATGGGACCAAGCTGAGCGGGGCTGCAACTGCCTTGGAGGACAGGGTCATAGTTCAGACAGATCTGGACAAACTGGAGAAACGGTCTGAGTTAAATGGGGTGAAGTTCAATCAGGACAAGTGCAACATGCTCTGCTTAGGGAGGAACAAACAGTTGCACCCGTATAAAATGAGAAATGACAGTCTAGGCAGGCATACTGCAGACAGGAATCTGGAGATTACAGTGAACCACAAACTAAATAAAAGCCAATAATGTGACACGGCTGCAAAGAGAGCAAATGTGATTCTGAGATGCATTAGCAGGATTGTTGGAAGCAAGACACTTGAAGCAATTGTTCCACTCTATTTTCCACTGATTATTCCTCAGCTAGAGCAGTGTTTCTCAGCCAGAGGTACATGTACCCTTGGGGGTACACTGAGGTCTTCTGGGGGTACATCAACTCATCTAGATCAGGGGTTTTCAACTCATGTGCCACGGCTCACCGGTGTGCCATACGAACTGTCTAAGTGTGCCACGGAAATTTCATCAGTTTCCTCTCCCCTCAGCTCTCTGTAAACTTCAGTAACCCTGCACTAGCTGGGGGCTCAAGCAGCAAGGCTTCCAGCTAGAGAAGAGTTGTCAATTTCCTTCCCACTGCTTTGCAAAGACTCTGCCAGGGAAATTAACCAACCCCACACCAGCTCACAAGTCATCCAGGCAAGGGGTTGACGATACTGACTGAGAGACCAAGATTGCAGATAGAAGAACATCTAGCAGATGAGCAAGCGGGGTTCAGAAAAGACAGAAGTCTCATACAGCAGATATTGGCACTAAAACTAACAGCAGAGAAAGCTCGATGAAGGAACAAGAACATCTACACCTGCTTCATCGATTTTCAAAAGGCATTTGGCACTGTAGATCAGCAAGTGACTTGGGCGGTGTTGGAGTCATTTGTGCGGAGTGGATAGCAGACTGATACAGTTGTTGAAGGATATCAATGACAGTGCAGAGGCAGAGGTGAGAACACGCGGGGAGTTGGGAAGTTGGTTTAAAACAAGTAGAAGTATGAGACAAGGAGATCCAGTATCACCAAGTATCTTCATTATGCATGCAGAGCGAGTGATGGACAAGATCAAGGAAGAGGTAGAAGGGATATTTATGCACAGGGAAAGAATTAACAACTTGACGTTCACAGATGATATATCAAGTATCGGAGGGGTAGCTGTGTTAGTCTGGGTCTGTAACAGCAACGAAGGGTCCTGTGGCACCTTACAGACTAACAGAAAAGTTTTGAGCATGAGCTTTCCTGAGCACAGAGTCCTCACGAAAGCCTCACGAAAGCTCATGCTCAAAACTTTTCTGTTAGTCTATAAGGTGCCACAGGACCCTTTGTTGCTGTTACAGGTGATATAGTTATCATTGAGGAAGATGACGAGAAGCTAGCAAAAACGGTGCAGGTGGGTAAACAAAGAAGGGAAGCAGTACGGACTGGTTATGAACATCAATAAAACAAAAACAATGGTATGTGGAGATAAGGAAATAGGAAGGAAGATCAGTGTTGATGGTATTGAACTAGAGACCACAGAGAAGTTCACATATCTGGGGAGCAACCTAATGTGTGATCTAGACTGTAAGAAGGAAATAGCGACCAGAATAGCGACAGCAAGAGCAAGTTTGAAGGCGATGGATAAAATCTGGAAAAGAAAAGCGATTAGCTTAGGAACGAAGCAGAGTGTCTTGAAAACGTGTGTATTCAGCAGCATGTTGTATGGATGTGAGACATGGGTGATAAGGAAAGATTCAAAAAGAAGAATATTGGCGTTCGAAAGGAGTTGTTATAGAAAGATTCTGAGAACAGGATGGATGCAGAAGGTCACCAGTGAGGAATTATATAGGAAGATACAGCCGAAAGAGAACCTGCTGCAGCAGGTTACACAGTGGAAGCTACAGCTATTTGGGCATATTTTCAGAATACACAACAAATGAAAAATTAAGACCTTGGTATTCAGTATAATGGAGGGTTCAAACAGGAGAGGCAGACCCCACAGAGAATGGGTAGATGATATAGTAGATTGGTGCAGAGCTAGTCTACAGAAACTAAGCCACTCCACACTGGACAGGAAAGATGGAAGGAAATAGCGAGAGAGGCATCAGACAGCAACAGGCGCTGAGCCCACGGTTATTGATGATGATGATGATGACAACAACAACAACGACACCAGCTGGGAATCGGGACCCTTGCTGCTTGGCCCCAGCTGGGACTGGGTGGTCAATTCTCTCCCACAATTCCCCTCAAATTACCTCTCCAGTCAGACCACAACCATAGTAAATGTGATGTTTATGAACAATTAATTCAGCCATAACAAGTGGGGGAGCGGTGGAATTGTTCATCTCATTAAAGTGTGACATGTTACAGAAAAGGTTCGGAACCTCTGATCTAGATATTTGCCTAGGTTTACAACAAGCTACATAAAAAACACTATTTAAGTCAGTACAAAACACACATCTCATGGAACTGGAAGGGACCTCAGAAGGTCATTGAGTCCAGTCCCCTGGCCTCTTGGCAGGACCGAGCACCATCCCTTTTTTTTCCCCTTTATTTTACTCTATTTTGCCCCAGATCCCTAAATGGCCCCCTCAAGGATTGAGCTCACAATCCTGGGTTTAGCAGGCCAGTGCTCTAAGCAATCTAAAAGTTCATTTAGGTAGTGATTTGTTTCTACTGCTTCATGTGCCTTATGCTGAAATGTAAGTACAATATTTCTCTTCCAATTCATTTAATTGACAATAAGATGCAGAAAGTCAGCAAGTTTTCAGTAGTGGTCTTTTGCGGTATTTTTACATGTAAGTGCTACTTGTAATGGGGCTGCTGTGCAATTGGGACCAACCAGCAAATCTGAACAGAAAGCAGAATATTAAAGAATCACCAAATGAAGACTGGACTTCAACTTCTTTGTCATCGCTAGTAGTTCAGCCCACGTTTGTGCCGTGTTTCCTGGGATGAAAGTAGCAGGAATTAATCTCTTTATAGTCGCCAGTCACAAGCACTACACAGTTGGACGTTCATTCAGTAGAATGTTGTGTTATGAAAGAAGTTGCCTTCTGTGTGATCACGTGCATCTCATGAAGGATTGGAAGTACTGGACACATGAGATGCCACCAAAAATGAACGCCCTGCATTTGAAATGTTCATTAACAGAGTTGTGCAAAAGTTCAATAAACCAAGAAGGATGAAGAGGTAGTGCTCCATAGTAGGCTTGTACAAAGAGTTTATGGGAATGAATGAAGGGAGCTTTGAAACTTATGTTTCACTTCCCATCGTGACTAAATCCAGTGGCACCAATCCCTTGTTATCAGCAGCTTCTGGCACGGCAGCCTGGAGGGTGACCCCTTGTCTGACCCTGAAGAGGGCTTTGCTGGGGTCCTGGGAGCCAGTGCTGCATTTGACCATAAACAAGCAGCTTGGAAACCCAGTTGGATCAACCACACAGAGAAAGAAAGAGAAGAGAACAAAGGCCCAGAAATCCCAGCAGGACAATGAGAGGGAAAGGCATGAGAAAAATCCATAGGGGACAGCAACGAAAACCAGCCACAGCTCCACATATGTCAAACATGAACAACAAGAAGTCGTATGGAACCTTATAGACTAACAGATATGGCCTGGGTGTTAATATCTTCCCATTAGACTCTGACAATGGGCCACATCCCCCATCTGTAACAGCAACAAAGGGTCCTGTGGCACCTTATAGACTAACAGAAAAGTTTTGAGCATGAGTTTTCGTGAGCACGAAGTGAGTCTGTGCTCACGAAAGCTCATGCTCAAAACTTTTCTGTTAGTCTATAAGGTGCCACAGGACCCTTCGTTGCTCTTACAGATCCAGACTAACATGGCTACCCCTCCGATACTTGATCCCCCATCTGATCTGACTTGTTTTTTCCTCTTTTGATACATACTAGTGATAATGGGCCATTTCTACCTGGCTGAATAGACCTTGTCAGCTCTGGCCCTCCCTCTTACTGGGACTCCACTCTCTAAATACCCCTCTGAAACCGCCCCCGCACTCATGCATCTGACACAGCGGGTCTTTGCCCACGAAAGCTTATGCTCCAAAATATCTGATAGTCTATAAGGTGCCACAGGACTTCTTGTTGTTCTTGAAGATACAGACTAACACGGCTACCTCTATCATATATGTCAAACATGATTCTCACAGGTCAGAGTACCTGTAGCAACAATGGAGTACATTTGTGCACTCAAAAAGATCTAAGTGTTTACTTATATCCTAGGGCTGGAAGGGACCTGGGGAGGTCATCAAGTCCAGCCCCCTGCTTCCAGCAGGATCAACCCCAACTAAGTCATCCCAACCAGGACCTTGTCAAGCCAGGACTTAAAAAAGTCTAGGGATGGAGATTCCACCACATCTCTAGGCAACACATTCCAATGCTTCACCACCCTCCTGGGGAAACAGTATTTCCTAATATCCAACCTACACCTCCCCCTCTGTAACTTCAGACCATTGCTCCTTGTTCTGCCGTTTGACACCACTGAGAACAGCCTTTCTCCATCCTCTTTAGAGTTCCCCTTCAGGAAGCTGAAGGCTTCTATCAAATCAAATCACTCTTCTCTTCTGCAAACTAAACAACCCTAAATCCCTCAGCCTCTCCTCATAGTGAATGTGCTGCAGCCTCCTACTCATTTTCATTGCCCTCCACTGAACCTGCTCTGATGCATCCACATCCTGTCTATATTGGGGGCCCCAGAACTGAACACAATATTCCAGATGTGGCCTCACCAGTGCTCAATAGAGGAGAATAACAACGTCTCTGGATCTGCTGGAAGTGCTTCTCCTAATGCACTACAGTGTGTCATTAGCTTTCTTGGCTGCAAGGGCACACTGTTGATTCATGTCCAGCCTCTCATCCACTGTAATCTTCAGGTCCTTTTCTGCTGCACTGCTACTTAACCAGTCAGTCCCCAGCCTGTAACAATGCTTGGGATTCTTCCGTCTCACATGCAGGACTCTGCACATGTCCTTTTGGAATCTCATCAGATTTCTTTTGGCCCAATCCTCCAATGTATCTAGGTCACTCTGGACCCTATCCCTACCCTCCCATGTATTTCTCTCTCCCCCCTACCTTAGTGTCATGTGGAAATTTGCTGAGGGTGCAATCCATCCCCTCATCCAGGTCATTAATAAAGATATGGAACAATACCAGCCCTAGAACTGATCCTTGGGGCACTCTACTTGAAACCAACTGCCAACCAGACATTGAGCCATTGATCACTACCAACTGGGCCCACTCATTTAGCCAGATTTCTATCCATCTTACAGTCCATGTATACAATCCATACTTCCTCAACTTATGGGCAAGAACGTTTTGGGACACTGTGTCAAAAGCTTTCAGTTATCAGTTGCTTGTCTTCAGCTTGCTTTAGAATCTGCCTGACACATGCTAAGAGGAAACAAAGAACTGGGAAAGACTGTTGACCCAAATCAGAGAAAAAGAACAGCTCTGGTATGAAGATTTTACCTGGCATGAGAACAGCACCTTAGGATAAGAACCTATATGCCATCAAGTCTCTTGGTGAAGTTAGAACTAGCAATGCATTTTCATTTCCACTTAGTGGCTTACTTTGATCTGTCTGTTTCCACTTTAAAATCATTTAATTCCTACCCTTTATGCTTAGGAAAAACTCTTTTGTTTATGATCAAGCCCACTGTAAAGAATTGTTATCTGTGGGAGCACCACTGTGCATAGCTTCTTTTCATTGACAAAGGGGGCTAACCTGATGAGACATCTTTTGGGAAACTTTTACAAAGAGAGAGATGACTTATTGAGGGGTTTTCATCTGTTCTGGGGGTTGGTTTCCTGAGTGCTGTGCCCTAGAGTTTCATCCTCCCAGAGCGGAAGTAAGACAGTGTCTGCAATGCTCTGCTAGGGGCAGATTACCCCAGCTCTGTGCCTCGTCTGGGGAGATAAGAGGATCTGGCCCACAGGATGGGTGGTTGGGAGCCTGAGAGAGCAAGGAGACAAGTGTCAGTTGCATGATCGGCACACCATGAAAAAATTCCAAGAAGTCTACTATAATCACACCCTATTACACATCCCTTTAATTTAATGTTAAACAATTGCATATTGTTGCCTGTTGGGGGCTTACTGTGAAGGCTAGTGCAATGGAAAATTACCATCTGGGGCCTCAGCTGCAATGGAGACCGAATCTGAGGCCTCACTGTGAACACAAACAGAAGCACTTAGCAGTTGCTTTCACCACTTGCCATATAAGGCGATAAGCTCCCAAAAGAGGGACTCATTGCTTGCCCCACATGCCATGGAAAGCAATAAGAAAAACATCGCTTGCCCACATGCCATATGAAGCAATAAGATACGCATTCTGCCAAAAAGGGGAAATCAATCTCACTATAGTGAAAAAAAGAGAAAAGGTGTAAAAATGCTCCCCCGTCCCAGCAAGCCACTCGGGGAGGAATGGACCACATGGACAGCTTGATTCCCACCACCCAGGATGCTGGGGGGCGGGCAGGCTCCTGGGGTGGTAGGTAATAACCTGAGGGAAGATGGTCATCTCTGTCTGCTGGGGACCCTCACTACACTTGCGAAATAATTGCTGGAGCTTTTTATGTCAACAAACTAATCTTTGCTTTACTGTTTGGGGTTACTGGCCTTTGCTGAATTTGGTCAGCTCAGCTCTCAACAGTTTCACATTACTTTTCCGCACTATCTTTGGTCCCCACTCAGCAAAGTTCTTTTTACAGAGAACCAAATTATCTTTATTAGCTCACAATAAATACTGCAGACTGTGGTAGCCAAAGGAAACAGAATGTGTAAATAGACCTGTAACTCTTCTATTAATGCCAGGTGACCGCTAGAAGGGCCAGGTTGAGTTCCTAGGAGTTTCTGTCAATGATGCAACCAACTGGCTCGAACCCCTACCCAGTAACTTGGGGCAATCTCACCCCACCTGCTGGGTGCCTGTAAAGGCAGTTCTTCCCCTCTCACAAGCACAGCATCTCAGATAGAAACAGCTTGTTTAATAACAGTCGCCTGACATAAATTTACACAGTGGTACATGCAATGTGCCTAAACAAAGGAGACGTAAACCCCATTAAGCAAGGCACTGTACCCAGACTCTGCTGAGCCAAGTCTTTATGTACACCCCCCACTATAGAGTGTACCTCCAGATTAGCTCTCCATTCATTACAAACCCAGAGTTCACAGATACATCAGCCTGGAGACTCTTGCCCCACTGGGGCAGGATCACCTGCTGGCTGCTTACTGCTCCTGCTGGCTGTTTGCCCACTCCACTGTGCTCTGCGGGCCACCGCTGCTAGCTACCTGTCCACTGGCCGCCCCTTGCCTGCTGTCTTGTGGGTTAGGCTCTAGACATAACCCTGTGATTTCAGTTCTCCACAGCTTAGCCAGCCAGAGACTTCGGCTGTCACAGGCTTTGGCCCTAGGCCCCGCCACAAGGGATTTCAGTATTCATGAGGGTGGATCCTCACAAAAGAACTACAGAGCCCAGCATTACAGTGTGCTTTACATTTGTCACACATATGGCTGCAGAGCACAAAAGCTACCAGCTGATTCAACCAGTACCCTCTCACATCTTTTAGCTTACAGTGCTCCACATCTTACATAGCAATGATGACCACCCTGCACCCCCACAACAACTTCAAGCATTGGTGATGTTCCACCATTCTTACACCGGGTGATAGCATAAGTTGTGACTTTACAACAATTGTTTACAATAGGCAAAACAACACGGCTTCATCCATCCGCTACCCAGCAGCTCTCGCAAAACAACAAAACAAAACAAACCAATTACTTACATAGGCACACCCTGCAGCTCTTTCCATTTTCATGAAAATGATCTCTAAAGGACACATTCTTCAAATTCCTCCAGCAGGATTGAGCTCTTGATGCCACATTTCTTACATCCCTTAGCACCACATAATACATAGCTTCTAGAAAATACCTGGTTGCGTTTAGACATGATTAGCAAGCAATTCTTACCCTCTCCCAAAGCTCCAGGACAGAGAACACTCCAGCAGAGAGAGCTACTGAGACCGACCATGAAAGCATTCTTTTAAAACCCCCTTCAGTTGCAGAGCTGCACACTGGGCTCTGGTAATAGCCCATGTGTCCGGCTGTCCAAAGCCAGCTGCCAGTCTTGACTCCGGCAGCAGCTCTCCCCCTTTGCTTCACAGATATTGTGCAAGGTGTGCCAGGCACATTGGGATATATTTTCTCACAGAGGCCAATCAGCAGCAGCAACCACCATGGGCTAAAAGCCCACAGGTGTCCAATGCCTCGCTCCTCTTTCCTTCCATATTACTAAAGAACATGAGCTGTGAGGGAAGACTGAAAGAACCGGGTTTGTTTAGTTTAGAAAAGAGAAGACTTAGAGGGGACATGATTGTGGTTTTCAAGTATCTCAAAGAGAGTTACAAGGAGGATGGAGAAAAATTGTTCTCCTTGGCCTCTGAGGATAGGACAAGGAGCAGTGGGCTTAAATGCAGCAAGGGAGGTTTAGGTTGCACATTAGGAAAAACTTCCTAATTGTCAGGCTGGATAAACACTGGAATAATTTACCTAGGCAGGTTGTGGAATCTCCATCACTGGAGATATTTAAGAGCAGGTTAGACAGACACCTAACAGGGATCATCTAGGTGGTGTTCGGTCCTGCCAAGAGGGCAGGAAACTGGATTCGATGACCTCTTGCGGTCCCTTCCAGTTCTAGTGTTCTGTGAGTCTATGATTCTATGAGGTAAGGAAAGGGGACAGAATGGACAAGGAAAAATGGGTAGAGGAGCGTTGTGAAGATTTAGAGAGGTATTATGGTGAATGTAAGACCAGGAAGGTGTATAAGATGATTAGGAATAGTAATTGGAAGTGGCAGCCAAAACAGATGGTGATCAAAGACAAAAATAAGGAGGTGCTCATGAACAAGGAAAAGGTTCTATCGTGATGGACAAGATATTGCACCAATCAATACAAAGCACAGCTGGACCTGAGTGTCTCAGAGAGACTGACCGGAGACCTGAAAGAGATATCGCCACTGAGCATTGAGAGCGAACCGATATTTTGAAGGCAGAAGTAGAAAGACCAGTCAAACAAGTAAAGAACAACAAGAGCCCTGGAAATGATAACATCACTGGAGAGATGATCAAATACAGTGGGGAAAATATGATTCAGGAAATACACGGAGACCAAGCTAATGAGCAAACACTGCCAGCTACAATTCAATCCCCCCAAAGCACAGTCAGGTTTTGAAGATTTGTGCCAGTGTAGACATGGCCACTCTGTGGTGCCACCAGTTAGTTTGATGATACTGCTATCCCTAAGCCTAATCAGGGGAGGCTACTGGGGTTCAAATATGTGGGAAGTCTCACCTTCTGGGTGTCCATAGGGGATACTGCTCAGCACTTACTGCCATCTGTCCTGAGGTCTCAGACTCTGGAGACTTTTTGTAGTGTTCCCCTAGAGTCAAGTAGAGATCATGGGGAAAACAAAGAGAAGTGGACTGTACCCTTGGTGTGCGTGGAGGGCATCTCTCTGTTTAGAAGCTGGGATGGGGGTCCCTCAAGGATAAGACAGACACAGGATGTGGGAATGGTTTTGAGGTCTTTGGGCACTGCTGGGGCTAAACTCAATGCTATGGACCTAGAGGTAGTGCACAGTTAGCCAGAATGGGGCAAATGACAAGCCAAGCCATCCAAGGCCAAGTGGTAGCCAATACCGCCTACCAGGAGGCTTGAGTGTGCACCATTGAAGTAGCTAGAAGACACCTATTACAAATGTCCCAAATCTTGGGGGCGATTCTGCAGCAGCCCACAAACTTAGCAAATGAAACAGCCTCAACCAGAGGTTGCACCGCCATGCAGACCTTTGCCAGCGCACAGCCAGAACATCAATCATTTTGGGCAAGATCCAGGGACCCCACGGTAATAGCAACTGCACAATAGCAAAAGGTTTTTTAAGTACATTAGAAGCAGGCAGCCTCCTAAACAACCAGTGGGGCCCCTAGATGATTGAGATACAAAAGGAGCAATCAAGGATGATAAAGCCATTGCGGAGAGACTAAATGATTTCTTTGCTTCAGTCTTCACGGCTGAGGATGTTAGGGAGACTCCCAAACCTGCACCGTCCTTTGTGGCTGATGAATCTGAGGAACTGTCCCCGACTGAAGTGTCATCAGAGAAGGTTTTGGAACAAATAGGAAAACTTGACAGTAACAAAACACCGGGACTGGATGGCATTCACCCAAGGGTTCTGCAAGAACTCAAATGTGAAATTGTGGAATTATTAACTAGTCTCAGAGAGGGAGCTGTGTTAGTCTGTAGCTTGGAGAACAACAAGAAGTCCTGTGAAGTATTGGAGGGGTAGCCGTGTTAGTCTGGATCTGTAACAGCAACGAAGGGTCCTGTGGCACCTTATAGACTAACAGAAAAGTTTTGAGCATGAGCTTTCATGAGCACAGACTCACTTCATCAGATGCTGGTCTCGGAAATCTGCAGGGCCAGGTATAAATAAGCCAGAGCAAGGGTGGGGATAACAAGGTTAGCTCAGTCAGCAAGGGTGAGGCTTACTACCAGCAGTTGATCTGGAGGTGTGAACACCAAGGGACGGGAAGCTGCTTCTGTATTTAGCCACCCATTCGCAGTCTTTGTTTAAGCCAGAGCTGAGCGCATCGAATTTGCAGATGAATTGTAGCTCAGAAATTTCTCTTTGGAGTCTGGTCCTGAAATTTCTTTGCTGTAGGATAGCTACTTTTAAGTCTGCTACTGCGTGGCCTGGGAGATTGAAGTGCTCTCCTACGGGTTTTTGTATAACGAACGAACATTTTGTACAACGAAGGGTCCTGTGGCACCTTATAGACTAACAGATATTTTGGAGCATAAGCTTTCGTGGGCAAAGACCTGCTTCATCAGATGCATGAGTGAGGGGGTTGTTTCAGAGGGGAGAGACAAATGGAGAGAGAAATCTCTCAGATGCAATTTATTTGCAAATTTGACTCCATTAACCAAGGATTAAACAGAGACTGGGAGTGGCCTGCAGCTTACAAAAACAGCTTCTCTGCCTTGGGTGTCAATATGTCCCCATTAGACTCTGAGAATGGCTCATATCCCCCATCTGATCTGACCTGTTTTTTCCCTCTTTTGATACATACTACTGATAATGGGCCATTTCCACCTTGCTGAATAGACCTTGTCAGCTCTGGCCCTCCCTTTTCCTGGGACCCCATTCTTTAAATACCCCTCTGAAACCAACCCCCCACTCATGCATCTGATTAAACGGGTCTTTGCCCACGAAAGCTTATGCTCCAAAATATCTGTTAGTCTATAAGGTGCCACAGGACTTCTTGTTCTCGGAATTAACAACTGTGATTTGTAACCTCTCCTTTAAATCAGCTTCTGTACCCAAGGACTGGAAGACAACCAACATAATGCCAATATTTAAAAAGGGCTCTAGAGGCAACCAAGGCAATTACAGACCGGTAAGTCTAACGTCAGTACTGGGCAAATTAGTTGAAACAATACTAAAGAATAAAATTATCAGACGTGTAGAAGAACATAATTTGTTGGGCAAAAGTCAACATGGTTTCTGTAAAGGGAAAACATATCTTACTAATCTATTAGAATTCTTTGAAGGGGTTAACAAACATGCAGACAAGGGGGATCCAGTAGATATAGTATACTTAGATTTCCAGAAAGCCTTTGACAAAGTCCCTCACCAACGGCTCTTGTGTAAATTAGGTTGTCATGGGGTAAGAGGGAAGATCTTTCATGGACTGAGAACTGGTTAAAAGACAGGAACAAAGGGTAGGAATAAACAGTAAATTTTCTGAATGGAGAAAGGTTACGAGTGCTGTGCCCTAAGGGCCAATCCTAGGACCAATCCTATTCAACTTATTCATAAATGATCTAGAGAAAGGAGTTAGTAGTGAGGTGGTAAAGTTGGTGGACAATAGTAAACTGTTCAAAATAGCCAAGACAAAAGCTGACTGTGAAGAACTTCAAAAAGATCTCACCAAACTGAGTGACTGGGCAACAAAATGACAAATGAAATTAAATGTGGGTAAGTGTAAAGTAATGCACATTGGAAAAAATAGTCCCAAGTATACATTCAGTTTGATGGGGGATAATTTAGCGACAACTAATCAGGAGAGAGATCTTGGGGTTATCGTGGATAGTTCTCTGAAAACATCCACGTGGTGTGCAGCGGCAGTCAAAAAAGCAAATAGGATGTTAGGAATTATTAAAAAAGGGATAGAAAATTAGACAAAGAATCTGGTATTGCCCCTTTATAAAACTATGGTACCTTGAATACTGCGTACAGATGTGGTCTCCTCACCTCAAAAAAGATATTTTGGCATTAGAAAAGGTTCAGAAAAGGGCAACTAAAATGATGAGGGGCTTGGAACAGGTCCCAAACGAGGAGAGGTTACAGAGACTGCGACTTTTCAGTTTAGAAAAGAGGAGACCGAGGGGTGATATGACAGAGGTCTATAAAATCATGAGCGGTGTGGATAGGGTGAATAAAGAAAAGTTATTTACTTGTTCCCATAATATAAGAACTAGAGGACACCAAATGACATTAATGGGTAGCAGATTTAAAACTAACAAAAGAAAGTTCTTCTTCACATAGCCCACAGTCAACCTGTGGAACTACTTGCCAGAGGAGGCTGTGAAGGCTAGGACTCTAAGAGAGTTCAAAGAGCTAGATAAATTCGTGGAGGGTAGGTCCATAAAAGGCTATTAAGCAAGGGGCAGGAATGGTGTCCCTGGGCTCTGATTGTCAGAGGCTGGAGATGGATGGCAGGACACAAGTCGCTTGATCATTGTCTTCGGTTCACCCCCTCTGGGGCACCTGGCGCTGGCCACTGTTGGCAGACAGGCTACTGGGCTGGATGGACCTTTTTTCTGACTCAGTAATGGCCATTCCTATGTTCTTATATAAAGAATGATGCCCTGAACGTAAGCTCTTATTTATCAAAGTAGTGTCCTCAGGAATTATCTGATACTTTGGGGTTACCTACATATGAGATCCATCCCCAAGGATACAAGGGTTTACCCAGTGTAGGATTATACCCTGTTATCTTGGGAGGCCAGGTATGGACACCCTGGAGTCCAGCTTGGTGGATGACACAGGAAGGTCACTTACTAGACCATCAGGGTTCTGAGCAGTGAGGCCAGAATGAAAGGATGTGCCCAGCCCAGCACTTCATGCTGCACCACTGCAGTCTGGGAGCAGAATACAGCATGTGGTGAAAGCAATGGCTCAGTGCCCTGCTTGTGGCCGCGCTTAGGCCTCAGATTCGATCTCCTCTGTAGGTGAGGCCTTGGTTGGCAATTTTCCACTGCACTGGCCTTTCCACTGCACCACCCTCCCCAGCTAGTTCCCCACATTTGAAGCAATAAGTTACGCATTCTGCCAAGAAGAAGAAATTAATCGAGCCATAGTGCAGAAAGGAGAAAAGGGTCTAAAAAGGCAGCAGCTTTTCCCCCCCAGTGAGCCACTCAGGGAGCAATGGGCCACACGGACAGCTTGGTCCTGCAACCCAGCATGCTGGAGGATGGGGGCCCTCCCAGGAAGGCAGGTAATATCCTGAGGGAAAAGGGTCATCCCTGTCCACTGGGGACCCTCACTGTGCTTGAGCAATCATTGCTGGAGCTTTTCATGTCAATAAACTAATCTTTGCTTTAATGTTTGGGGTTACTGGCCTTTGCTCAACTTGGTCAGCTCAGCTCTCAACAGATGCGTGTTACTTTTCCACACTGCAGTAGCCAAAGGAAACAGAGCGTGTAAATACACCGTAGTTCCACATAACTCAGAGCGTCTAGAAAATACCTAGTTATGATGCGGCTAGACTCCACACACAATCAATAAGCACTGTCCAATTCTGAGCTGCACCCGAAGTTCCAGGACAGAAAACGTCCCAGCACAGAACTCTAGTGAGACTGACCATTAAAGCGTTCTTTCAAAGTCTCCCTCAGCGGCAGAGCTGCACACGTAGCTCTGGTAACAGCCCATGTGTCTGCCATCTGAGTTTGGACAGCCAATCTCTCCACCTCAGCTTTGGCCACAGCCTTTCCCCTTTGCCTCACAGACAGCGTGCAAGGCATGTCAGGCACATCGCAATATATTTCCTCGTGGAGGCCAAGCTGGGGAGCAAACACTGCCAGCTGCCATTCAGTCCCCCCCAGCACCCAGTCAGGTATCATTCTGCAGCTGCCAAGCCAGAGGCTGAAGCTTTCCTTGGTGCTGTTAAGGCAGCCCATCTATGGCTTTTTCAGGAGAGAACGGTTAGGCTGGATCTAAACTGGATTTAAACTGCAGCAAGGGAGGTTTAAGTTGGACATTAGGAAAAAGTTCCTAACTGTCAGGGTGGTCAAACAGTGGAATAAACTGCCAAGGGAGGTTGTGGAATCTCCATCACTGGAGATATTTAAGAACAGGTTAGATAGATGTCTACCAGGGATGGTCTAGACAGTACTCGGTCCTGCCATCGGGGCAGGGGGCTGGACTCGATGGCCTCTAGAGGCCCCTTACAGTCCTAGTGTTCTATGATCTCCCTGAATCGCTACTAGCATTTCAATATCACCAGTGGTGAGCCACTGGTCAGGAAACAGTGTCCCTCCTTGAAGCTTCCAGACAACTTCTGTGTGCTGAACGTGAAAGCATCATGGAGGGTCCCTGACCCACCCACACTGATATGGGTTAAGGGTTAGTGAACCCCCAGTGCAAATCTACCTGTTTTACGCTAGACATAGCTAAGTCACCATCTGGCATAGCACAAGAAGATTAATGGCATTGCACACTTGCATGATTAACCTGACACTACTTCCTGCTGGCTGGTGGTAATTCATTGTTGCTAGTGTCTGAAGTGGGATCACTGCTCACTTCTCTGCTGTCAATGCAATTCTCCATCTGGTGGCCAGGTGCTGGAGTGCTGGGACTAGCTCAATACACAGATCCAGGAAGGTGGCCATACCGATCTACAAGTTCTGCAGCCATTGCTGTCTGTTCCAAAGCTGCATTACAACACAATCCCAGCAGTCAGTGTTTCTTTCTGGGGACCAGAAATGATGTACCCCATCTGTGGCTCCTCTCAACAGCTTTGAATTGTGTTTCCCTGTTGTCACTTCCCCACCAGCTTCAGTGAAATTGGCTTACAAATATGCATAGGTGGACCATTAATGAGACTCCAGAAACATAATGGCTCAGGGCTCAAGGCAATGATCTGTAAATGGCTTTGTTCTTCCTGTAAGTCCAAGCTGTGGTTGATCCTACAAAGACATCCCCTAATGCCAGAATCCATCTTGAATCTGGCCTTTATACTTGGGCAGCAGTTGGAAAATCCCCAGCAGGCCTGTGGGAGAGGGGACTTTTCTGCCTAGCAAGCCTAGTCCCCGCCCCTCTGGTTAGTGGCGGGGGGTTGGTACACCCCGTCACAGACTTGGATACCCTGCAAAAGCCACCCGTGAGACAGGGCTTTGGAGAGGGCCAAGGTTTGCTTCCCCCATTGCTGGCGGTGGGTGGCAGGAGTTTGGCCTGGTGCTGGCTCCCACTGCATTATGACTTGCCTGTACCACCTCAGAGTTCTGGTCCACCTCATGTTCCATCTCCAACTATGTCCAATCGCTCAGACTATTCAGAGGAAGGTGAATAGTCTTTCTGTATACATCTGGCCAACTGGGGAACAGGGGTAAAATCCTTCATGAGAGCTGCCTATGAGCTGCGGAAGCCCCAAAGCACGAGATTTGATTGTAGTCATTGTCTTAGTGCAGAGCTGACAATGTTATGAGTGTCAAGAACAAAGCAAGCAGTCCTGTTGTCTCCTTCCTTCAGGAGAGTAGCGAAGGAACAAAGGGATTCAGAAATTCCAAGGCCACAACTACACAACCCAACCTGCTCACCCACCCACCCCCAGGACCTGACCCAAAAAAGTGAATTAAAGCCTATCACACACATCTCCTTCAAGACTCTGAGCAAGAAGTCCCCTAGCCCTGTCCTCTACGGTAGATCATCTTTGGCCAGCAAGGCCACGTCCACGAGACCTTTCACTGCAGTTTCCAAGAAAAAGAATAAAAACAGGAAGAACATCATGGATCCCCTCCTGGTTCCTTAAAAACAAGCACAACCCTCACTCCCTGAGATGTTCTGCAAGCTCATCACCCCTCAAAAGCAAAGGTCATGCTAGGTACGGTGACTTCCCCAGTGTAGCAGAGGGACTGTGGGTTGGTAACGTATGCAAATAACATTCCATATGGCTGCAGTTTTCCCCTCTCGCCAACAGAAGGAGTAGATGAAGTGGGTTTGTCCCAGGAAAGCTCATCACCAAATAAATCATTCTGTTAGTCTTTAGAGCACTACATGACTGTGGTTTGTTTTTTTTTAAAAGAGGGCGTAGAGCGCTCATTCCCCCCTCCAGCCTTTGGCCATAGGACTCAATTCCTGCTCCCAGCTCAGAACATCCTCCTGGCAAGTCAGCCCCCTCATTCCCCCAACCTTTGCATGACCTCTTGGGATGCCCACTGAAGTTGCCATAAACTGGTGGACTGTGTGGATTGCTTCTTCACTGCAGATCCCAGACGCATTGTCAGTGAAATATTAACTGGCTGGATGATTCCGTCACATCCATGTATGGTAGGTGGAGCTGCTGTTCAATCAGTCGTTTTCTGGACATGTGTTTGTGATAGCTTCCTGCAGGGTCACTCTGCTACTGCCATTTTTCCCTTTCTATCCCATCCTGTCTCGGAGCAGAAGGTTCCAGGGAACCTGAAAAACCTTCCCCAGATACGTCTAAGTTATCCAACAAAGGAGAAGCATCCAAGCCCTCTCTTTCTTGAGAGATCTCAAACTGTTTGCCTGACTTTCTGCTCACAGCTGCCTTTGGTGGAGAGACTGCTTAGAGCTCAGAGGCCATAATGCCTTAAGAGACCAACTGGAGCTGGGCTTGGCTATTGCCAGCACTTGAAAACATTCCTTCCCAACCCACCTGTGTCAGTCTTGTCAGCCTCATTTCAAAGGTAGGGAAACCGAGGCACAGGGATGTCAAATGTCTTGGGCAACGTTTCTTTCCGTTTTAGTAAAGATAAAAAGACACCCAGACAAGAAAAGCTTCAGCTGCTCTAACCTGCCATTCATACTGCAGTAGGAGCCAGCACCAGGCAAAACTGCCAGCCACCACCAACAATGTGGGAACCAAACCTTGGCCCTCTCCAAAGCTCTGTCTCACAGGTGGCTTTCGCAGGGTATCCAGGTCACTTTGGAAAATTCAGTCACTCTACCACAAGGCCCCCTGGACAGACGCTTCCTGATCCCTTGGAGCCTCTGGGACACAAGGCATGCATTTACTGAGCTCAGTGCCACACGTGGACAGATTAGTTTGTGTGTTGGCAAGTGCCAAGTGAGATGAGAAGGGACAGATGGATGGTGACACTGGTTAGCTAGGCATTAGCATTCAGTGTGGACAGGAGAGAAGCTCTCTCTCTGCTGATGCCCAATCCCATCTTCCAGGAGCTCCACAGTCGCCTAAGACTCCGGCTGATGGAATAAGAAGGATCTGCCTCATTTGAATACAAGTTTGACTCCAGTTGGCTATAACACTTCTGCCAGGTAGCCAACACAGCAGTCAGGGGGCCAGAACAGTTAGTGTCCCGCCTGACAACCAACTAAACCCATTCAAGGTCCCCACCCAGAGTTCTGGGAAACTGAACCACGACCTCCCTTCGGCGCCCTGAACACACAGAGCTTTTCACCTACAAGCTGCCTGAGACTTTTTGCAAATGTGAAACTCTGTATCTGGCGATGGAGAACGATCCAACCTGAAATAAGTCACAGGATACACATGCAAACAAAGAGGAAAATGCCTGTCCTGCCTGCCAGCTATTTTCACAGCCGTCCATCTAACTCCCTTCGTTCCCAGGAGAAAATGTCCCAGGTGAGCCCTTTGGCCACACCTCACTCATCCACCAAGCCCTGCTCATCCAAGTAGCGGTCATCCAAACGTCCGTCAGCAGCTCTCTCTCCAGTCCCAAAGCAGTGTCGTTTATGGGTTTGTTCCCAGCTCAAGCCTCCAGAAAAGAACTTAGAACATCCCTGATGGCGCGAGCTGCTTTTGACACCAGATCTGCTCTGAGAATTAGAAGTGGGTGATTCATTTTTGCAGCAAATTGTAAATTTCCTGAAACCGATATGTGGCAGCGAACCAGAATTAGTCACAAATTTGGTGCAAATTCACCCGAGAGAGCTTATTGGGGAATGGCGGGGGAAGAGAAGTTGGTACTGAGGCACAAGTCCCACAAGCCGCATCTACACTGCCTTTCTTCTTTCGAAAGAAGCTGCAAATGAGGTGCCAGATATGTAAACCTGCACCTCATTTGCATTTTTGATTTTCCTCATTTGCATGCCTCTTTCGAAAGAGACATGCAAGTGTGGACACAGCCACAATGAATGGAGGAGCAGGTGGCCCTGGCAACTGTCTTATAAACTCTCGGGCACTCATCTGGGATCCTGGAGACACAGGCTCACTTCCCCTCTGCCTGAGGTGGAAAAGGGATTTGCTCTGGGTCCCCCACAGCACAGAGCACCCTCGCTGCTGAGCTATGGGCTACTCTGAGGTAGAGTATCCTCAGTCACTCCCGCTGAAGCTGTTCACTGTGAACAAATGGTCATGGTGCAAGGACATGAAATTAGGTCTTCCACCCAGCGGTGGATTACCAATGCGGGCCTTCAGGGTTGTGCTCTGGCGCCTGAGCCAATTTGGTGACCCTGCAGGAAAATCACCTCTCAGACCTGCTCCTCTCATCCCCCTGAATCCCCATCCCCTATCAGGTCAGAAGAAGGATGGAGCATTCCCACTGGCTGAGCTCTCTCGCTACCTCCACCCCATGGGAGCCAGCCCCAGCCACTTACTCAAACCCCCTCCTCTGCCAAGAGAGCCAGTCCGAGCTTTGCTGCTCACACCCACCCCAAACCCCTTTTTGGCAAAACTGGGCCTTTGTACCATTTGCTCTTACGTTGTCAGTTGTGCCCCGCCTCACCTGGTCCATGCCTCCCCCCACCCCCACCTGGGGTCGTGGTGGGGCTGGAGGTGCAGCTGGGGCAGTGCTGAGGGCTGGGCTGGAGCACAGATGGGAGCAGAGCAGGATAGGGTGGCAACGCCTTCCCAAACCTCAATTCACCCTCCCAGTGTTCCATCCTACCAACCTAGAGAGCCACTCCCAACAGTTCAGGGACCAGTGTGCCAGGCTGTGAGAAAAGCCACCCAGGGAGCCTGGCAAGCTGTGGAGAACCTAAGGCCCTCGACTAGGTTTGACAACTCTCCTGACTAGCGTTGCCCTCCAAAACCCAAGCTCTTGGAGCTTAGGATGACCCTTTGGGGCAACAGAGGCTGGTCCATCTGGTCGGGGACAGTTTGCAACCCCAGCTGGACCTGCCTAAGGCAGGAGATGAGGGTGCCCAAGAGCAGCCCCTGGCTGTGGCCCTGCCCTGCCAGGGTCCACTGCCAGCCCAGGGAAGATAGAGGGTTTAGTGCTCTTTGAGCAGCTCTTCCCACAGCCCCAGCTTCCAGCCAGGCCAGAAGGTGGGGCCATGAAGAAAGAAGGGGGTGGGCTGGGGAGACACCCTCCCCTTCAAGCTAATGACCCTCTAGCCCCTGGACTGTGAATTCCACTCCTGCCTTTCTGAGAACTGGAGCTGCACCCAAGTTGTTGGCTCCCAGGGCTCTTTCTAGAAGTTTTGCCCTGACAGCAGCTATTTCAAAGGGCTCCACAGTCCCCTTGCTGGCTTAAAGTCACCTCCTTCTGAGGGACAGTGCCAATGAAACAGCAGGAGGAGGGAAGGCTGCAGGAAGCAGCGGCTTGAGGGTAATGGGACCCCATGCTCAGCTGATTATACCCATGACATGCAGAGGGGAGACGCACCCCCCAGCAATGTGTAAGGCACAATTCCTGGGCACAGCTGGTCACGTGCCTCAGCTCCAAACTCAGCCTGAGGAGCTGGGAGACTGACCTGACTGCTGGCTCAGGTGGGCTCTGCTGTGCAGAGACAGTGTCTTGGCACAGAGATCCCAAGAGCAGCAGCCAGACTGAGCCAGAGCAGAGCATCAACAAAGCCAGAGGCAAAGGCAAGGGCGACCAGGGGAGCTGCAGCCAGGAGAGTTTAAGAGGGAGTTTGACAGAGGGAGGCCTACAATGGTTAGGAAGACCCGCAACACCTGTGCCAGCACTACTACTGTCTCCTCCACCTGTGCCTGTAGCCAGACAGACTGCCTGACCATGGATGCCTCTACCTACATCCTGGTGTAGCTTTGCAGGGACTGTGGCTTGCAATTCCCACTCACTGATATCCAGGGTGCGGGGACCATCCAGTGCAAAAGGTGCCTGCTGGTGGAATCTCTAAGGTGGCAGGTGAGAGAGCTACAGGAGGAGGTAGCCAGGTTGAGGAGTATCCGACTCCACGAGCAGTTCCTGGATAGTATTCATGTGGAGACAGCTGAAGTAACTGTCCTAGTACACAGGACAGCTGATAAACCACTGGTGGAGGAGGAGATAGATCAGGGTGGACACTGGCAGCTTGTTACTTCTGGCAGTAGGCACTGTTCCACCCCTGCTCAGAACTCTCCCACCGTGGTACTAGGAAACTGTTACGCTGTACTTGATACAGGAGACAAAGAATCGTCCCGTACAGCAGAGGAGAAGGCTGGGAAGTCTGCTGCCACCACTGCGAGGAGGAAACGTAGAGTAGTGGTGGTCGGGGACTCTCTTCTGAGGGGGACGGAGGCACCCATCTGTTGCCCTGACATTTCATCTTGGGAGGTGTGCTGCCTGCCTGGGGCCCGCATCCGAGACGTTATGGAGGCATTGCCGAGGATTATCCGGCCCTCTGACTATTATCCCATGCTTCTTATCCATGTGGGCACTAATGATACCGTGAGGAGTGATGCTGAGCAGGTCAGGAGTGACTTCAGGGCTCTGGGGGTACAGGTGGTATTCTCCTCAATCCTGCCTGTCAGCGGTAGGGGCCCAGGCAGAGACAGGTGCATCCTAGAGGTGAACGCCTGGCTTCGAAGATGGTGTCGCCAGGAAGGCTTTGGCTTCCTCGACCACGGGATGCTATTCCAGGAAGGACTGCTAGGCAGAGATGGTGTTCACCTTTCGAGGAGAGGAAAGACCGTATTTGGACACAGACTGGCTAACCAAGTGAGGAGGGCTATAAACTAGGTTCGACGGGGGCAGGGGAGCAAAGCCCACAGGTAAGTGAAGAACATGGAAACCTGGGAGATGGGTCAGAAATGGGAGGCAGCATGGGCAACAATGTCAGAGTAAAAAGAGGGTCAGGGCAAAACAGGGAGGCAAGATCAAATCAATATCTTAGATGCCTATATACAAATGCAACAAGTATGGGTAATAAGCAGGAAGAACTGGAAGTGCTAATAAATAAATACAACTATGACATTGTTGGCATCACGGAAACTTGGTGGGATAACACACATGATGGGAATGTTGGTATTGAAGGGTACAGCCTGCTTAGGAAGGACAGACAGGGAAGAAAGCGGGGAGGTGTAGCCTTATATATTAAAAATGTACACACTTGGACTGAGGTGGAGATGGATGTAGGAGATGGACGTGTTGAGAGTCTCTGGGTTAGACTAAGAGGGGTAAAAAACATAAGAACATAAGAATGGCCATACTGGGTCAGACCAAAGGTCCATCCAGCCCAGTATCCCGTCTGCCGACAGTGGCCAATGCCAGGTGCCCCAGAGAAGGAGAACAGAAGACAATGATCAAGTGATTTATCTCCTGCCATCCAACTCCTGCCCCTGTACTGAAGGCCAGGGCACCATACTTTACCCCTGGCTAATAGCCATTTATGGACCTAACCTGCAAAAATTTATCGAGCTCTTTTTTAAACGCTAATAGAGTCCTGGCCTTCACAGCCTCCTCTGGCAAGGAGTTCCACAGGTTGACTGTGCACTGTGTGAAGAACAAGGGTGATGTCCTGCTAGGAGACTACTACAGGCCACCTACCCAGGTGGAAGAGGTGGATGAGGTTTTTTTTTAAACGACTAACAAAGTCATGCAGGGCCCCGGATTTGGTGGTGATGGGGGACTTCAACTATCCAGATATATGTTGGAAAACTAATACAGCGGGGCACAGACTATCCAGTAAGTTCTTGGATTGTACTGGAGGCAATTTTTTATTCCAAAAGGTTGAAAAAGCTACCAGGGGACAAGCTGTTCTAGGTTTGATTTTAACAAATAGGGAGGAATTGGTAGAGAACTTGAAAGGGGAAGGCAGCTTGGGTGAAAGTGATCATGAAATCATAGAGTTCACAATTCTAAGGAAGGGTAGAAGGGAAAACAGCAAAATAGAGATAACGGATTTCAGGAGGACAGATTTTGGTAAACTCAGAGAGCTGGTAGGTGAGGTCCCATGGGAAGCAAAACTGAGGGGAAAAACAGCTGAGGAGAGTTGGTAGTTTTTCAAAGGGGCATTATTAAGGGCCCAAAAGCAAGCTATCCCGCTGCGTAGGGAAGATAGAAAATACGGCAAAAGACCACCTTGGCTTAACCAGGAGATCTTGCATGATCTCAAAATAAAAAAGGAATCATATAAAAAATGGAAACAAGGACAAATTACCAAGGGTGAATAAAGGCAAACAACACAAGAATGCAGGAGCAAGATTAGAAGGGCTAAGGCACAAAATGAGCTCAAACTAGCTACAGGCAAAAAGGGAAACAAGAAGGCTTTTTATAAATATATTAGAAACAAGAGGAAGACCAGGGACAGGGTAGGCCCATTGCTCAGTGAGGAGGGAGAAACAGTAACAGGGAACTTGGAAACGGCAGAGATGCCATTCTTTGTTTCGGTCTTCACTGAGAAGTCTGATGAAGGAATGCCCAACATAGTGAATGCTAGTGGGAAAGGGGTAGGGTTAGAAGCTGAAATAAAAAAAGAACAAGTTAAACATCACTTAGGAAAATTAGATGTCTGCAAGTCACCACGGCCTGATGAAATGCATCCTAGAATACTCAAGGAGCTGATAGAGGAGGTATCTGAGCCTTTATCTATCATCTTTGGAAAATCATGGGAGACAGGAGAGGTTCCAGAAGACTGGAAAAGGGCAAATATAGGGCCCATCTATAAAAAGGGGAATAAGAGTGACCCAGGAAACTACAGGCCAGTCAGCTTAACTTCAGTGCCAGGAAAGATAATGGAGCAGGTAATTAAAGAAATCATCTGCAAGCACTTGGAAGGCGGTAAGGTGATAGGGAACAGCCAGCATGGGTTTGTAAAGAACAAATCATGTCAAACTAATCCGATAGCTTTATTTGATAGGATAACGAGCCTTGTGGATAGGGGAGAAGTGGTAGATGTGGTATACCTAGACTTTAGTAAAGCATTTGATACCGTCTGTCTTGCATGATATTCTTATAAAAAAACTAGGCAAATACAATTCAGATGAGGCTACCATAAGATGGGTGCATAACTGGCTGGATAACCGTACCCAGAGAGCAGTTCTTAATGGTTCTCAGTCTTGGTGGAAAAGTATAAAAAGTGGGGTTCCGCAGGGGTCTGTGTTAGGACCGGTTCTGTTCAATATCTTCATCAATGATTTAGATACTAGCAAAGAAAGTACGCTTATTAAGTTTGCAAATGATACCAAGCTGGGAGGGGTTGCAGCTGCTTTGTAGGATAGGGTCATAATTCAAAATGATCTGGATAAATTGGAGAAATGGTCTGAGGTAAACAGGATGAAGTTTAATTAGGACAAATGCAAAGTGCTCCACTTGGGAAGGAACAGTCAGTTTCACACATACAGAAGGGGGAGAGACTGTCTAGGAATGACTACAGCAGAAAGGGATCTAGGGGTTACAGTGGACCACAAGCCAAATATGAGTCAACAATGTGATGCTGTTGCAAAAAAAGCAAATGTGATTCTGGGTGCATGAACAGGTGTCTTGTGAACAAGACATGAGAAGTCATTCTTCTGCTCTACCCTGCGCTGGTTAGGCCTCAGCTGGAGTATTGTGTCCAGTTCTGGGCACCGCAGTTCAAGAAAGATGTGGAGAAATTAGAGAGGGTCCAGAAAAGAGCGACAAGAATGATTAAAGGTCTAGAGAATGTGACTTACAAAGAAAGGCTGAAAGAATTGGGCTTGTTTAGTTTGGAAAAGAGAAGATTAAGGGGGACACAATAGCGGTTTTCAGGTATCTAAAAGGGTGTCATAAGGAGGAGGGAGAAAACTTGTTCTTCTTGGCCTCTGAGGAGAGAACAAGAGGCAATGGGCTTAAACTGCAGCAAGGGAGGTTTAGGTTGGACATTAGGAAAAAGTTCCTAACTGTCAGGGTGGTCAAACAGTGGAATAAATTGCCAAGGGAGGTTGTGGAATCTCCGTCGCTGGAGATATTTAAGAACAGGTTACATAGATGTCTATCAGGGATGGTTTAGACAGTACTTGGTCCTGCCATTGGGGCAGGGGGCTGGACTCAATGGCCTCTCGAGGTCCCTTCCAGTCCTAGCATTCTATGATTCTGCAGCACAGCTGAGCACAGCTTGTGCCAGTCTAACCATTAACAAGAGCATCAAACCCTGGATCTGCGGTAACCACATGGCCCTGCTAACCACCAGCTCTGCTCCTCCCTTCCCCGGGCTCCAGCAGAGGACCCACTCTGGACAGATTCTCCTACTAGGGGGAACCAGTGGGATGCAGGCTCAGGAGACATGTTCAATGTACAAACAGTTTAATTTCAGACCTGGAGGTTGGAGTGTAAGCAGATGAGTGGTGTTGTTCCAGCTCCGCTGGTTTGGTGCAGCTGGGACCCAGCTCCCTAGGGCAGCTCTGGTGAAAGCCAGCAGTGTAGGCCTTCCAGGGCAAGTGAAAGGAGAAGATCTTAGATATTGGTTACAGCTGCTGAGAAATGCAGGGGGCAATTCTGAGCCACTGCAATTCCTGTGCCTCGAAACGCAGGTGGAAGCTCTCAGCCCCTTAGGATTGGCCCCGTGATAGTTCATTTGCATGGGCATTTTGGGACTCCTCCATGTCCTCCAGGAGTGCAAATTAATACAGCTGCTCAAGGCTTCTGCAAGTCCAGCCAGTCTTGGCCACCAAGCACCTTTGCAATGGGATCCATCAAGCCCTGCCTGTGTTCCCTGGAGAAGCCAGGCACCTCCTTCAGCCCCCACCAGGAGGTGCGGTCAGGACGTAGAGCACAGAGGTGAAGGAAAGGAGGAGGAAGCAGCAGAAGCTGAACGTGAAGCCCAGCCAGTCAACCATACTCCCGACGATGGTGCTGAACACGAGCTTGCCCAGAACTTCCAGAGTGGCCAGGAAGCTGTAATGCGTGGCCTGCAATGGGCAAACACGCCAGCATGAGGCAGGGAGGCTGGAACAATGTGTGTATGGGTGGGGGTACATCTACCAGTCAGTTCCTGTGCCCTGCACAGCCCACGCACCAGCACCTCTTGCAGGGGTGCTCAGGAGCAACCACTCCATTGGGTGGGGCTGCTCCTTCGGGGGGGCTGCACTCATGGGTTGCAGGGGCAGGAGGTGAGGGGTCTGTCCCAGAGCTGCGGTGGGCGGGGCGGGGCAGAGAGGCAGCAGGGATCAGGCCCACCCCTACTCTCACTGGTGGCAGGAAGCAGAGCTACCTGGTCCCCAACCTGCTCTGTTTCCCTGACTCCCAGCTACGTCACTCAGGGGAAGGGGTGGACCCTCCGCCCACACTCACCAGCGGCAGAAAGGGGCGTGACATGACTGGGAGCCAGCAGAGGGGTGTGGTCTGGTGCTGGGTCACTATCTCCTGCCGCTGCCAATGACTGAAGGGGTGGCCTGGACCCCTGCCGCTGGTACCGGGCCTCCCACTAACCCCTGGGCCGCATCAGCTGGGGCAGGGAGGAGAGAGGGTGGAGTTGGGGTTGTCCCAGGCCCTGCACCCGCTGGGGACGGCCCTGCTGGGGGCTGCCACGTACCCAGCACCCAGCTACTTAGCGCACCATGAAATGTGGGGCAACTGGGTGCCCTGCCCAGCTGTGTAGTTTGTGTATTGGTAGGGACTGCTCTGGGGGCTGAGAGCCACTGAACCAAACTAGAAACCCTGTCTATAATGGAACCATGTCAAGCCCCGGGGTGCAGCCCCTGTGCCATGAGAGTGGTGAACGCAAAGAGAGACCCACAGACACAGTCAAACAGAGACCCAGGTGGTCCAGAGGCAGCACCTGAACCCTGCCCAGCCAAGGGCTGCAGGATAGGGCCAGGCACCCCTAGAAGCACCCGAATGTCATTGCCTTCCGCCTCAACTTCCAAGCTGCCAGGTGCCCTGTGGCGACCTTCCCTGGGGAGCCTGGTCAACTCACCTCCCTTTTCTGTGCCTGAGCTCCCCACCTGCCCAGCGCAGACAATGTTTCCTTGGGACACATTCACACCTTGGGGCCACCGCACAGACACTCGCATCTCAGGGCTCTTCACTAACGCTGGTGAATGACCCCTCTTGGCAGCCCACTGACATGCCTGCGCACGCCCAGCCCCAGGGAAGGCAGAGGGCCGACTCGAGTCCCCCCCAGGGCTGCGTTGGCAGAGGTGCTGGTGGCTGGGTACCTGTATGCTGCCGTCCGCCTTCTGTGTGCACTGCATCATGGTGCTGAAAGCCAAGGTGGTGATGAGCCCTCCGGAGAAGTGCTGGACGAAGATGCTCAGGATCGCAGCCCCTGTGCGGACAGCAGGACAAGGCAATGGGGCAGGGGAGTCAGGAGATCAGTTCAGGTCCAGAGAGAGGCACGGCCCAGGTGCAAGCCTGGGGGCAGCTTTGTCAGTTCTGCTCCGGTCATCCCACTGCCCCCGCCCGCGGCTGTGCATGTCACCTGCCCCCGCTGAAGGAGCTGAGCAGAAGCAGGTTTTATTGACACCCTCCCCCGCCCCCCACCACCAAGAAGTTCTGTGAAAAACAAAACGGCTTTTGTCTAAATTTAACAGACAAACCTCAGTGTCCTGGTAAAATATTCTAGCCCGAACCAACTACTCCCCCTTGGCAATGCTGTCCAAATGCCACGCGGGAGGTGTAGGTCAGGTGCCTCGCACTCCCATTACCCATAGGCTGGGCCTCCACAGAGAACTACATCTCCCAAGATGCGCCTTGGTCTTCCCTTGTGGAAGGAGGCCAGTGTGCACCAGGAGAGTTTCTGGACATGCTGCATCATGGAGGCAGAGCTGTCCCCTCCATTGGGCGAGGTGGGCGGCTGCCCCAGGCTCTGTGCTTTTGGGGGTCCTGCAGCAGCCACCCCAGCCATCCTATGGATGGGAGGGGGAGAAGAATACCTGGGGCCGGGGGTTGCCCATGGCAGCGGCAGCAGCAGCAGGGGTTGCCTCCCCCTGCACTCACTACACAGGCAGTGGGAGCAGCCACCTGCCCTGCTCCACTGTTCTCCCAGCCCACTTCACCCAGCTTCTCTGCAGCAGGCTGCCGCTACTGCTGCCCCATGCAGTGAGTGGGGCAGGGAGAGTGACCCCCCCATTGCTGCTGCCATGCACAACCCCGGCTCCAGGTAATAATCCCCAGCCCCATTGTTGGGGGTGGAGGGAAGGGGGCAGGGCAGAAGTGGAATGGGGGAGGGGGGTATGGATTGCTCAAGGCCCCACCCTGCCTGGAGACAGTCCTGTATGGAGGGTATAGTTCAGCCCTGAAGCCTGGCAGTGTATCCAAACTGAAACATTCTGGTAGGTTTGGTTAGACTCAATCAATATTTTCCAAGGAAAGCAGAACGCTGCTGCCAAAAATGTGGAGTTGAAAACCCAGTCTCCCAACAGACCACAGTTCTGATGGAAAATTTCTGACCAGCCCTCCTCTGCCTCTTTGTCCTCTTGCCCTTTCTCCATAATGGGGAGCCCGGTTGTGCTCAGCTGGGCGGTGCTCACCTTTGAAGAGAGACACTCCATTATCGTAAGTGAAGACCAAGAAGGTCTGTAAGGTCAGGCTGGAGAAGCGAAACAGAAACAGAGCCTTCAGCAGAGACAGGGGCTCTCTGGAAAGGAGACATGGACCCAAAGAAGAAACAGTTAAGGAAGCCAGTGCACCAGAACACTGCAGGCTGGGGCAGAGCAAGCAGGACAGAAGGGGATGGATTGGGTTTTTGGTTTCTCCCCAGTTAGAGAAAAGATCATGAATCAGACACAGCAGCTGGGCCCAGGAGCAATCAAAGCAACAGTCAGCATCTTGCTGTCCTCTCCTGCCATGTCTCCTCTCCCACCCCCACTTCCAAATGACCCCCTTGCTCCCCATACATGAAGGGAGGCAGCACATCCCTGTTATCCACTTAACCTCTGCTTGGATATCAGCTGTCCGCCCAGTGAGGAACCCATGATGGAGAAGACCATGGCCACCACCCCATTCCAGAAGCCAAGCTGCTGGGGAGAGAATCCATGGTCCAGCAAGAAGAGCGGAAACATGGTGACAGCGCCTTGCTCACCTGTAAGGGAAAAGGACACAACCAGGTGAGCCGCAACCCAAGTCCACGCTCTATCTAACTTTCCTATGTGTATGGTTGTCCAACAGCGCAATGGGGAGATTTAATGGCGCTGTTTGATCCCTAACCCAGCTGTGGCAGGAGGCCATGCCTTGATTTACAGCTGTTGCACCCAGTAACTCCTTTCCAGCAGCAGCCCTTCTGAGTGCCCCATTCTAAACTCTCCTTTCCTTAGAGGAACTCCCGCCCTGGGCAGGCACTCACCAAGTTTGTAAAGGAGGACAAAGCCAGCAGTCCAAAGGGTGCCCGGTACACGGAGAAGCTGCTGGAGGATTCTCAAAGGGTTGAAGGTTCTTGCCTGGGACTGGCCATCCTGGGAAGTCCGTCCCAGCAGGAGACGCAGTTCTGAAGCTCTCCACACATACAGTATGGCCAGAAGATAAACCAGGGCCAGAAGCAAGAAGAGAATCCGCCAGCCCAACAAGTGTATCAAGGTCAGGAGGCCCCCTCCTGCCAGCACAGAGCCCAGTTTGTAGGCCACCACTTGGATGGTGTTGCCATACCCAATCTCATGCTGTCCCAGCAGCCAAACGGCTACTCCGTCCACCGCAATGTCCTGGACAGAAGAAAAGAAGTTCATGAGCAGCAGCATGGCAGCAATGGGCAGGAGGTTGGACTCTGGTGCCATCATGGCACATGCTAGGCAGGTGATCACCAACCCAGACATGCTGAGCACCAGCCAGGTCTGCTTGGTATAGTACTGATCCACAAAAGGAGCCCACAGCATCTTGAGGATCCAGGGCAGGTAGAGCATTTTTGCCAGGCCGATCTTGGTGAAGGAGAGGCCCACGCTGCGGAGATGGATGGGCAGCAGGCCAGACTGTAACCCATATGGCATCCCTTGGACGAAGTACAGGCCCCCCAGCAGCACATACTTAGAGTTCATCCTTGAGCCCCAGGCTGAGGAGCTCTCACAGGACAAGATCTGGAGATCTGCTGGGAACACAAACACAGGGAGCTATTACATTGGGCTCAGCAAGGGGAGAGGCCAAGGCACGTAGTCCAGCGCAGCAGGGGTTAACACATGGGCCTCAGCTTCAGCTTGGGAATTTAGGGTGCAGTGTAGGGAGTGGTGGGGGCTGTAGCTTAGCTGTACTGGACCAGGTCCTGGAGTCAACTGATGCGACAGCCCCTACCATAGTACCCGTCACCTGACAAATACCATAGCTAGGGCTGGTGCCATGGTGACAGCCACACCCCAGCATTGCCATGGCAACAGCCCCCTCAAATGCCATAGCTAGAGCTGCCATGGCAAGAACCCTCCCACAATGCCATAACTAGGGCTGATGCCACACAGCCACACGCCAGCGTTACCATGGCAACAGCCCCCCAATGCCATAGCTAGGGCTGATACCACGGTGACAGCCACACGCCAGCATTACCGTGGCAACAGCCCCCCAATGCCATAGCTAGGGCTGATGGCACGGTGACGGCCACAACACCCCCTCGCTGCCACGGCAACACACCCCAATGCCACAGCTACGGCGGCTGCCCTGGCGACAGTCACCATGGCGACGGGGCCACCCACATCGCCCACCCAGCCAAGGCGGCCTAGCCCCAAGGCAGAGGGCGGGGCTCACCCCCGCGGCGGCTCCGGGGCGGGGCTGCCAGGGGCGGGCGGCTCCTTGGGGGCGTGGGGAGGGCGGAACTCGGGGGGCTGCCTCAGCGCCGCGGTCCTCCACAGCCACGGAGAACGCAGAAGTGCGGGCTAGAGGGGCCCCCTTTCCCGCTGCGGCCCAGCCACGCCCACTGGCAGAGGCGCGCCCGCCAGCCATTGGCCGTTCCGGGGGGCGGCGCGTGAGTGTCAGGCGCCGGAGGGCCCTTCTGGCGTGCGGCGCCTTGTGCTCTATGGCCGTGGAGGACCAAGCTCGGCCGGGCGCCGTCTGTCCTCACGTGCCTCCATTGCTCGCTCCGGCGGGGCGGAGGGGGAGGGGGCTCCGCGCCCCGTTCTCCTTCGGCGCCCCCGCGTCCACCCCCGCTAGCCTCACCGCTGCCCCGCCCCCCTCCCATCCCCCCCGCCACCCCTAGCGTGGCCCCCCACCGCTGCACCACCACCTCCCCCTCCGCTTCCCCTCCTCTCCCCCCAGTATGGCCCCCCACCACTGCCCTGCCCCCAGCTCCTCTGCTCACACCACCCCCCTCCCCCTACTGTGCTGTCCAGCTCCCCTCCCTTCCCCCCCAGCACAGCATCCCCACTGGTATCCTGCCCGCCCACACCACCACCCCGCTCCGTAGTGTGCTGCCCACCCCCCCCCCCCCCCCGAGCTCTGCCTTTCTTCCGGCAGGTGTCTCACCTTTCTCAGCACCACCCCCACCCCATGCTGGCAGGGGTCCATGCTACAGAGTCGCAGTGTACCCTCCAGCAGCCACACACAGCACCACCTCACCCCTGGAGAGCCACCAGCGCCTTACGTACTCCTTGTGTTTTGCTAAACCAGGTACTGATATGAGGTGGTTGAAATAATGGAGACTTGGGGGGATGAGTCACATAACTGGAGCAGGGTCATGGAAGGGTATAAACTGTTCAGGAAGGACAGATGAGAGAATCACAGAATCCTAGGGCTGGAAGGGACCCCACGAGGTCATCTAGTCCAGCCCCATGCTTGAAGCAGGATCAACCCCCACTAAGTCATCCCAGCCAGGACCTTGTGCAGCCGGGACTTAAAAATGTCAAGGGATGGAGAATCCACCATCTCTCTAGGCAACACAGTCCACTGCTTCACCACCCACCTGGTGAAGAAGTTTTTCCTAATATCTAACCTACACCTTTCCCTCTTCAACTTCTGACCATTACTCCTTGTTCTGCCATCTGACACCACTGAGAACAGTTTCTCACCCTCCCCTTTAGAGCTCCCCTTCACAAAGTTGAAGGCTGCTCTTAAATCACCCATAAGTCTTCTCTTCTGTAAACTAAACAAGCCTAAATCCCTCAGCCTCTCCTCATAGGTCTTGTGCTCCAGCCCCTTAATCATTTTTGTTGCCCTTCGCTGAACCTGCTCAGCAAATACACATCCTTTTTATACTGGGGGGCCCAAAACTGGACACAATATTCCAGATGCAGCCTCACCAGTGCCGAATAAAGAGGAATAACTACTTCTCTAGATCTGCTTGAAATGCTCCTCCTAATACACCCCAGTATGCCGTTAGCTTTCTTGGCTACAAGGGCACACTGTTTACTCATATCCAGCCTTTCATCCACCATAACCCCTAGGTCCCTTTCCATCCTACTGCTGCTGAGCCAGTCGGTCCCCAGCCTGTAACAAAGTTTGGGATTCTTCCGCCCCAGGTGCAGGACTCTACACTTCTCCTTATTGAACTGCATCAGATTTGTTTTGGCCCAGTCCTCCAATTTATCCAGGTCCCTCTGGATTCTCTCTCTACCCTCCAACGTATCTACCTCGCCCCCTAGTTTTGTGTCATCCACAAACTTGCTGAGGGTGCAACCCAGTCCCTCATCCAGGTCATTAATAAAGATGTTGAATAACACCGGCCCCAGAACCGAGCCTTGTGGCACGCTGCTTGAGACTGATCGTCATCCAGATATTGAGCCATTGATGATTACCCGTTAGGCCCAACTGTCAAGCCAGCTTTCTATCCATCTTATAGTCCAAGGATCCAATCCATATTTCCTTAACTTATGGACAAGAATGTTGTGGGAGACCATATCAAAAGCCTTGCTGAAGTCAAGGTATATCACATCCACTGACTTCCCCATGTCCACAGAGCTTGTTACTTTGTCATAGAAGCTGATCAGATTGGAGAGGCAGGACTTGCCCCGGTGAATCCATGTTGAGAAAAGGAGGAGGAGTTGCGCTCGATGTGAGGGAGCAGTATGATGGCTCAGAGCTCCAGTATAAGGAAGAAGAAAATCCACTTGAGTGTTTTTGGGTTAAGCTCAGAGGTGGAAGTAACAGAGGTGATGTTGTAGTTGGTGTCTGTTATAGACCGCCAGATCAGGGAGAGGAGATAGATGAGGCTTTCTTCAGGCAGCTAAGTGAAGCTTCCAAATCACAGGCCCTGGTTCTCATGGGAGACTTTAATCATCTGGACATTTGTTGGGAGACCAATACAGCAGCACACAGACAATCCAGGAAGTTTTTGGAGAATGTTTGGGATAACTTCTTGGTACAAGTGCTGAAGGACCTGACCAGGGGCCGTGCACAGCTTGACCTGCTGCTCACAAACAGGGAAGAACAAGTAGGAGAAATAGAAGTGGAAGGAAACGTGGGCTGCAGCGACCACGAGATCGTAGAATTCAGGATCCAGACAAAAGGAAGAAGGGTGAGCAGTAACATACAGACCCTTGATTTCAGGAGAGTAGACTTCAGCTCCCTGAGAGAATGGATGAGCAGAATCCCTTGGGAAACGAAGATGAAGGGGAAAAGAGTTGAAGCGAACTGGCAGTATTTTAAAGAAGCCTTACTGAAGGCACAGGAACAAACCATCCCGCTGCATGGTAAGAAATGTAAACATGGTAGGCAACCAGCTTGGCTTAACAGGAAAATCCTTAGTCAGCTTAAACTCAAAAAGGATGCACACAGTAAATGGAAAGGTGGACAGTTGACTACAGAGGTGTATAAACATACGGCTGGAGAATCCCAGGCAGTAATCAGGAAAGCAAAAGCACAATTGGAACTGCAGCGGGCAAGGGATGTGAAGAAGGGTTTCTACAGGTATGTTAACAATTAACAGGTTATCAGAGGAGGTGTGGGGCCCTTACTGGATGAGGGAGGTAACTGAGCAACAGATGATGAAGGAAAAGCTGAAGTACTCAATGCTTTTTTTGCCTCAGTCTTCACGGACGAAGTCAACTCCCACACGACAGTCCTAGACAATGCAGTATGGCAAGGTGGAGGGCAGCTATCTTTGGGGCAGGAACAAGTTCTGAGCTATCTAGAAAAACTAGATGTACACAAATCCATGGGTCTGGATTAAATGCACCCAAGGGTACTGAGGGAACTGACAGATGTCTTTGCTGAACCTTTGGCCATTATCTTTGAACACTCTTGGAAATTGGGAGATACCAGATGACTGGAAAAAGGCAAACATAGTGCCTATCTTTAAAAAAGGAAAGGACAATCCAGACCCGTCAGCCTTACCTCAATCCCTGGGGAAATAATGGAGTAACTCCTCAGGGAATCCATTTTGGAGCAGTTGGAAGAGGGGAAAGTGATCAAAAGTAGCCAACATGGATTCACCAGGGGCAAGTCCTGCCTGACCAATCTGATTAGCTTCTATAACAAGGTAACAGGCTCTGTGGACATGGGGAAGTCAGTGGATGTGATATACCTTGACTTCATCAAAGCTTTTGATACAGTCTCCCACAATATTCTTGTCCATAAGTTAAGGAAATATGGATTGGATCCTTGGATTATAAGATGGATAGAAAGCTGGCTTGATGGTAAGGCACAACAGGTAGTGGTCAATGACTCAATATGTGGATGGCAGTTGGTTTCAAGCAGAGTGCCACAAGGCTCAGTTCTTGGACCAGTGTTGTTCAAAATCTTTATTAATGACCTGGATGAAGGACTGGGTTGCACCCTCAGCAAATTTGCAGATGACACAAAACTAGGGAGAGAGTTAGATACGTTGGAGGGTAGAGAAAGAATCCAGAGTAACCTGGATAAATTGGAGGACTGGGCCAAAAGAAATCTGATGAGGTTCAGCAAGGAGAAATGAAGAGTCCGGCACCTGGGGTGGAAGAATCCCAATCACTGTTATAGGCTGGGGATCAACTGGCTCAGCAGCAGTACAACGGAAAGGGACCTAGTGGTTATAATGGATGAGAGGCTGGATATGAGTAAACAGTGGGCCCTTGTAGCCAAGAAGGCTAACGGCATAGTAGGGTGCATTAGGAGGAGCATTTCAAGCAGCTCTAGAGAAGTAGTTGTTCCCCTCTATTTGACACTGGTGAGGCTACATCTTGAATATTGTGTCCAGTTTTGGGCCCCCCAGTATAAAAAGGTGTGGATGTGCTGAAGCAGGTTCAGCAGAGGGCAACAAAAATGATCAAGTGGGTGGAGCACAAGATCTATGAGGATAGGCTGAGGGATTTGGGCTTGTTTAGTTTACAGAAGAGAAGACTGAGGGGTGATTTAATAGCAGCCTTCAACTTCCTGAAGGGGAGCTCTAAAGAGGACGGTGAGAAACTGTTCTCAGTGGTGTCAGATGGCAGAACAAGGAGCAATGGTCTGAAGCTACAGAGGGAGAGGTGTAGGTTAGATATTAGGAAAAACTGCTTCACCAGGAGGGTGGTGAAGCACTGGAATGCGTTGCCTAGAGAGGTGGTGGAGTCTCCATCCGTAGAGGTTTTTAAGTTCCAGCTTGACAAGGTCCTGGCTGGGATGATTTAGTTGGGGTTGATCCTGCTTGAAGCAGGGGGCTGAACTAGATGGCCTCCTGAGGTCCCTTCCAGGCCTGATTCTATGAAAAGGTACCACACCAACCCCGTGCAGCCCTGTACATATAGCATGGGTGTATTTCATATAGGCCTCCCCCCCGAATGGGGACCACTGTCCATCACTGATCCTTCCTGCCTCTGCATCCCTCTCCAGGCTGCTGGGATAAGAACAGCCACACAGGGTCAGACCAGCGGACAGTGCCCAATGCCAGCTGCCCCAGAGGAAACGAAAAGAGCAGGCAATCCTCAAGTGACCCAAAGGATGAGGGTGTTCAGAGCCCTGCCAGTCAGACTGAGGTGCCCATCTCTCTCACCCCAGCGGCCTCTGCAGGTTTTTCTGTCGCCACTGTCTGTGCTTGTCGGGGAGATGACATCAGTGAGAGGCTGCACAGAGGAAATAAATGCAGGAGGATGTCTCAGCAGAGGAGCTGAGTATCGACTTACTCCATTTAGGTCCCTCACCTCCAGAACAGGGCTGCAGCAGGTTAGCAGGGAACCTTGCCCTCCCATTACCCAGTTTGTGCCTCTTTGCAAGAGGCCAGCAAAGCTTCCAATTAGCCACATTTCAGTGGCATGAAAATCCAGTGACAGCCCTTAGCATGCACGGAGCCTGGCCTTGGACTGAGCGCACTTGACAGGGTCGGTCAGTGTGGAGATGCCAAAGGTTCATTGGGGGCCAGTTCTGAAATCGGGTTTAAACACCTACTTATTAAACTACTGGACAAACTGCAAGGTTAGTAGATGAAAAAACCAAACAGCTCAGGAGTTGGGGGGATGCCACAGCCAGAGGGGCCCAAATACGCATCTGACAGAGAAGTGCCCCAGTTTAATCCCTACAGCAGATCTTTCAAAAACCAGCCAGCTGAGACTGCAGGACTGTGCTGAGCCCTCCCCTGCAGTTGGGGGCTGCTCCCCCCACATACCCAGGCTTCCCCCCGTCGACCCCTGATACTGAGGTGCAGAATGGTATAACCCAGTCCGGCCCCTGTGCAAACAAAGGCTGGCTCTGGGGGGTTTGCTGATGCAGATACAAACCGAAGGGTGGGATATGCAGAGGCACCCAGCAGAATCCGGGCTCCACTCTCTTCCAGCTGCCTCTGAAGAGCTCACTCCACATGTCTCCGTCCCCACCCTGTAGCACCCCGCGCCTCCAGCAGCTCCCAGGGGGGCAGGCAGAGTCTGGCAACTCAGCTCCCGCAGCAGGAAGGGAAGGGCCAAAAGGCGAAGTCAGAGGCACTTTAAAAAAAAGTCTGTTTAATTAGAGTGAATATAAAACCCAATTATGGTCCCCGAGGGGAGGGGAAACAGCATCCAGCTGGTCAGTGGACTAGAGCAGCATGGAGAAAGGGCGCTGAAGGCCTTGGAATCGACTGAGCAACAATTGTTAGTGAGGGGAAACCCCACAACAGAGCTCAGCTGTACATAGGGGCCCGAATGTCTCAGGTATGACATGTTAGGGCATGTTGGGAGGAGAAGGCTCGTCCTCTGCATCTAATCCCACAGAGCGCAACCCATTGGCCCCTCTGTAGTTATTGACTATCCCAGGGGAATGGGACGTGTCTATTCACAGCCCACGTCTCAGGAGGAAAAGTGTGGCTATACCCAATCTGCCCTTCCCTGCACTGTGGTAAGGAGCAGGACAAGGAAACGTGTTCGGCTGTTGGGCAATTTCGCAGAAGGAGCAGACCACCACATTGGAGTTAGCCCTGAAAAGTGGGAAGACGAGACAACAAACCCCTAGCTCGCAGGGCTGGAGAACTGCCTCCCTAAGTCTGAGAGGTGCATGGACTTGGGGCATGCCTAGGGGACTGAACCTCAACAGGGATGGTTATATACAGTTAACTGGGTCACCCCAAAGCCTCTTCCTCCCAGCAAGCTTGGAAGCCAGCTTCGGGCCCTCGCAGCATATCCTCTCCACTTCTAAGAAGCAGGTACCTCGCCTGGTGGGAGTAGCACAGAAATTCCCGGTTCTCAGCACAGGGCTAAGTCGGACTAGAATCACAACGCAGCCCTTAGGTGACCGTCCATCCTGGGATCTACAGTGAATGGAATACAAGAGCTCTGGCCCCAGAGGCACAGCCTCCAGGGCTCCCTGGCTTTGCCCCGGGGGCTGCTGTGCCGTTCCGTGTCCCTGCTGGTCAGCGCCCGATGTCCCGCACATAACACCCCTGCCCGCGCAGGCTCATTTGCATCGAATAATCTCCTCTGTGGCCAGGCGCACGATTGAATTGAAGTCACAGTGGATGTATTTCCTCCAGAACCTGCGATCTCGTCCGTAGACCTGAGCGGGGTAACATGGGCTCCCTGTTCAGAGACAGAAAAAGCCCCAGTCAGCCACTGAACTCATCCCCCACCCCTCCCTCGCCAGCAGTGCCTCGCTCTGCGGAGAACAGTGGCCAAAGCTTTCAAACAGGCAGCCTAGACGTTCCCAGCTGCTGAGCAAAGGGGGCTTTGGCCTAGGCCTTCTGAGGCCTGATTTCCTGCATGTATTACACCAAGGTTACCATGAGCTCAGTGGAATTACACGCAGGTCAAACAGGCCCACAGGGCCCCAGGAGACTGTAACCTTGTTCACTCAATAACAATACTCTTGGACAGATCATCTAAGGCAGGGATTCCCGACCTATGGGCTGGGACCCAAACATGGGTTGCAATTAGATTTGGTAAGGGTCACTGGCTGGGTGGCTCCCAGCTGCACACGGCTTCTAAAGGAGCCATTTGCAGCTCTGCTGCCACTCGTTCCTCCGGCTCCCAGTCCCTGCCTTGCCTTGCTGAGGGGAAATGATTTAATTGGTTTAATGGCCAGCAGGCGGGATCTGGCTGTTAAACCAATTAAACTGAGTCCCACTGCTGTGCGGCAGGACAGGGAGCCACCCACACTGCAGGTGGGGAGCCACACAGGGGAGGCGGCAGTGGCAGCCCAGTGAAGGAGCAGCAGGGGCAGCAGTATGTGGAACTTGTGTGAGGTAGGTGGGGAGGCAGGGGGCTAAGAGGGGATTAAGCCTGGGGATGGGAGGAGCCAGGGATTTGGTGAGGGGGTACAGCATGATCAGCTGCTGGGTCTCAGGCTCTTCCATCTCATTAGAAATGTTGACAGCTGTTGCTGTGCTGATGTCTGTGTAGGCACCTCTCTGTACCGATGAATAAAGTTATTGCGTTCTATAGACTTGTTTTCTGACACGTGCCAAAAGGGACAGGGTGTTTTTCACAGGAGCATAACTGAAATTTTCATTGGCCTGAATTACAGGGATGAAAAGTGGGCCCCAACGTGAAAAGTTTGCTCACCCCTGGTCTAGAGCCCTTAGCAGATACAAAATGCGTATCTGCTTCCATATCTGTAACCACAAAAATGAGCCGTGGATATCCGCACCGACAGCTGCGGCTGCAGAGATGGGTGAATAGCTGCAGACTTGCAGGGCTCTAAATACCCGCCTCAGTTCTCCTGTTTGAAATTATCCTGCCGAGCAGCAGGGAGTTAGATCAGAGGAGGCTCCTGGAAGGGGGCCAAGAGAAAACCAAACAAGGGTGAAGGGAAGGTTCGGTCCCAGAGACACTCAGGAACCTCCAGCAGACAGCGGAATACCCTGGCCTGGCTCCAAGCAGGGATTATTCTTCCAAGGCCTAAACTCCAGAGGAAAAGGATCCTGAGCAGCTGGAGGACGCTAGGACTGGAGAGGGAAATGGGGGTGGAGGTGAGCTCTGATAAGGAGCCAGGAGACACAGGAGCTGTGGTGAGCAGGCTGGCTTCCCACCCAGACATGGAGGGAATGTACCAAGTGGGCGAGGAAAGAGGAAGTGTGTTCACAGTCCCATACTGTTCTTGCCCTATGGAGGTCATCCCTCAGGCTTTGCCTGGGACAATCTGGTTGTGGGTCTCACTGGTCAGCAGCTGCCAAAGGCCCCCAAAGACAGAGAACTTGCAGGTGCCAACAAGCTGGCTGCTCCCAGAGAGAGGGGAAGAGAGTAAATCTATCCTCAAAGGGCCTTTCAGCACAGCTCACCTGTGACTGCGACAAGAGGAAGCCCACCCCCAGCGTCAGAGGTCCCCTGTAGCTCCATTCCCTCAGACTGGTCCACAGGGGGATATACTCCACTCCCGAAGACGGGCGGGAGTTGCACAGCATTTCACGAGAACAAACATGGAGAGCAGCAGGACCAGAGCCCAGAAGAAGCCTTCAAGCCAGCACCTTTCACCATGGCCATGGTTACCAAGACATGTTACAGAGGGTTAAGATAAGCTCTGAGCGGTTACAGGGACCAGGCAGAAATTAGCAGGCATTAGGGCAATTCATACGATGTAAGTGGCGGGGTCAGCTAAGACTCCAGTCCTGTGCTGGGCTTCTCTTACCAATGCCATGAAATATCCTGGCAATAGCTCGGCCGGAGAACTTCTCCTCATGGCGGATGGAGAGGAAATGCCGGATGTCCGAGCGGATCTGCCCTTCCCACTCCTGCAGCTAAAGAGCAAACATTTTAAATTCATTAGGCTTTTTTGTGGGGGAAATACGATCAGGTCTTGCTCAGTGTTCCATTCCCCCTTCCCTACTGTGGGTGGAATAAATTTTGTTATGTGCACCGATGCACGCAGGGGTGTGCACCACCCATAGAGATACATGGTGCCTGCTCTGGGTGCTCTGCTAGTCACCTGAGTGGCCACCCAAGCGCTCAGCTTACAGGGAACACCTGCCCCTCTTGACCTCCCTGGAAGATTCCTTCTCGCTACAGCCTCAGTGTGGGGTGAGACCATTTCTTGACTAGGCCATCCAAAAAAACAGCGTTAGTGAGCCTCACAACCCACTGCACATCAATGGACAAAATTAACTGGGACCAAACCAGGGAGCTGTGCTCTCACCCTGTGCTTGGATTTAGGTTATGCCTAGACCAGGGAGCTTACAGCAGCACAGCTGTACCTCTGCGTCTGCCCACAGGGAGATCTCTTGTGTAGCCGCTCTATTCCGTCAGGAGAGAGCTCTCCCATTCACACTATTAAACCACCCCCAATGGGCAGCAGTTACTACGCTGGTGAGAGAAGCTCTCCCATCCATGCCCCGCTGTGCACGCTGCCACTTGTGCCGGCAAAATGTGTGTTGCTCAGAGGTCTGGTTTCTTTCACATTTTAGTGATGTAAGTTTTGCTCACATACATGGCAGTACAGACGTAACCTTTGATTGTTTCTTTTGGTTACGGAAGAGGAACACCCGAAAAAGGCAGACAAAATACAGCCCAATGCAGAAATCTGTGCCTCTAACACACTGGCTCTCAACCTTTCCACGAGTCTAATTTCTCTTGTGTGCTCCCAAATTTCGCTGCACTGTGGAAAATAAATATTGTACTTACGAGTCAATGGAGAGCATATAAAGCAGTATAAAAAAAGTTATTGTGTGTACGATCTTTTAATTTATGTGGTTCTTTATGTAGCCTGTTGTAAAGCTACGCAAATCTCTAGATGAGCTAATGTACTCCCGGAAGAGCACTTAACAGACCCTCAGATTGTGGAAATGGGAAAACCCCTTTAATTTACTTGTCAGCTTCAGGGCTGATCACTTCTACCGGCTTCATGAAGTTTGAAGAGTGAAACTAAGGCGACCAGTTTCATTTTTGGTTTCGGTCACTTTCATTTACTGGTTGCCTGGCAGGAACACAACCCTGCTTCAGGGACGATGTTTGTGCAGGGAGACTTCTTAAATGGTCAGGGGCGGGGGGAAGTTACGGAAACATTTCTATGCCCCTCGGGCCCAGGAAAGCCCCTACAGAAACACTTCTTTTAAAAGTAAGGTTGGGGACACCATTCCATCCCATTTATACCCAGCCCAGCCCAATACCCATCCCAGTTATAGGAAGGATGTGGATACAATGGAGAGGGTCCAGCGGAGGGCGACCAAAATAATTAGGGTTCTGGAGCGTATGACTTATGAAGAAAGGTTGAGGGAATTGGGACTGTTTAGTCTGCAGAAGAGAAGACTGAGGGGGGACTTGATAACAGCCTTCAACTTATGGAAGGGAGGCTGCAAAGAGGCTGGAGAGAGGCTGTTCACAGTTGTCATGGATGGCAGAACACGGAACAATGGTCTCAAGTTGCAGTTGGGAAGGTCCAGGTTGAACATTAGGAAAAACTTTTTCCCTAGGAGGGTGGTGAAGCGTTGGAATGGTCTCCCCAGGGAAGCAGTGGAGCCTCCATCCCTGGAGGTGTTTAAGTCTCGCCTCGACAAAGCCCTGGCAGGGCTGATCTGATGGGTTTGGTCCTGCTTAGAGCAGGGGGCTGGACTCGATGGCTTTTTTAGGTCTCTTCCAGCTCTATTGTTCTCTGAATCTATGCTATGACACTGTGAAAAGGAAGAGTTCAGCATACTAGCCGTGAAGTGCCAGTGATGTCAATGCAAACAGGACCGACCTCCTGTGTTGCTGACAAGACCTAAACGTAACAGCGCAGAACATGCCGATAGCATCCCTTTAAACTTCTAAAAGCCAAGAGCAACGAAGGAAAATGTGCACCCCCAGTGCTGGGCAAAGGGCTCCCATACGTCAGTCAAAGCACCTCAAATCCAGTCGCAGAACGTTCACCCAAACGGCAGCGCCGGCTCCTCTAAAGCCAGGAGACGCCTTTCCTAGGGTCAGTCAGTCTCTCCCTCACACCCCTTTGCACAACCTGACACCTTTTCATCTGGGGGGAACTGCTGCTGCTGCAGATCTGGATCCACTCGGAGCAGGGTTCTCCACCAGGGCGAGAGCCGCTTCCGGCTGCTAGCTCTACGCCACTGCTAGCACATCCCTGAGGCCCAGGAAGAGGTGTGCGGAGCTGTCCTGGGCCCCGCAGCGGTTGCCCCAGCCATCCTGTGAGCAGGATGGTCTCCCATACTCAGGCAAGCCTGCAGGGCCCTGGCCAGGTTGGGCTGCTGGCAGGGGTCGAGCCCCTTACATTCACAGCAACAGTGGGGCCAAGGGGAAGTAGAGCTACCCAGCAGCCTGTTCTGCCTCCGCCACAGTGAGTGTGGGGGACCTGACCCCTGCTACTGCCTCATGCCAGGCCCCCGCTACATCCCTCAGGGGAGGGAACTTGAGGAGCAGGCTTAGGAAGAGGTGGATCTGGAGTCAGGGGAAGGGCATGGACACTCCCTCTGGCCCAGCCCCGTGCCAACGGCTGTGCATGGGCCAGCTTGGGCCGCAGATGGCCCCCAGGCTGTGAGTAAGTCCCTCCTCAGAGCACACAGCGTGTGCCCATCCGTCCTGTCCCATCCCAGTACAACCAGACGCAGAGCTGACACTACATCTGGTGCCATGGTTTTATGGGGGTCAGAAATGCCAAGTTGCTCAGATGGCCTCAAACCAGACGCCAGGCAAAGGAAGTAACAAAGGGGTTTGCTCACGTCAACAGTACTGAGATGTTCTGCCTCCTCCTCTTCCTGTCCCGTTAACTCGGTCCTATCCAGGGCAGGCTCCTTCTCAAAATAGTCCATCAGCAGGGCCTTCAGGCGGGAGCTCCTCTCCTCATCCACACGCTCGGGGTAGAGGGTGCCAGCCTGGCAGGCCACGCTGCTCGGGAAAGGGGATGTTAGGGCCAGAGCAGGCACCGCTCAGGCTTAGGGGGCAGGAGATGTGGGGAAGCAAGCGGAGTGAGCCGTGGGGAAGGAGAGGGTCATGCGGCCCACAGGAAAGAGGTCCCAAAGCCAGGGGGAAGCTCAGCACCACCACCTTCTAGTCCTACCCAGGAGCTCTAGCCTGGCCCAGGCAGGTTCTTCTCCTGCCCTCATCCCTGGAGCATCCGAGAACCTGCCAACCATGCTGGAGCGAGGGCAGTTGTGTCTCCTGTCTGGTTCCTTCTCTCATCCTCTCCCGGGGGAGAAGCAGACCTCAGGGAGCGTTTGCTCGGCAAGCGCGTGGGGGCTGGAACGGCCACGCTGCTCTGTGCTTCTCAGGGAAGGCCGATCAGAGGGGGCCAGGTCTGCGATGGCCTTTGGCTCCTGTGGGAGCAGCTCCACTGGCCCAGTCGTTTCTAAACGATGCCCCTTGTTTTCAAAAGCTCTCTGGGGACAACCCCAGCCAACCTCACCGACTGCCATCTCTGCTGCCCACCCAGCCAGGCAGCTCCAGCCTCTTCGCTGCCCCATGCTCAGCCTGCGCTGCCAACACACCCCAGGGGGTCCGCATTCCGCCTGTACCCCGCTGTCTTACCTCACGCCCCTGCACTACGAGCCCCCTTCCGCTCCCCTCTTATTACACCAGCGCGTCCTGCGCTAACACCCAGCACCTCCCTCACCGGGAAGCAGAGAGGGGTAAGAGGCATGGAGCGAAAGGGCTCTACAGAGGGTTTTGCTGGGACAGGCCATCTGCAGCATGCACAGCAGGGCTGGGTCCCTCGTGGCTGCAGGCACCCACCTCTGGAAGGCCCTGAAGCAGGCCCGGAGCTGGTAGAGAGCAGCTGTCTCCCGCGCGGTCACCCGGCGGTGCAGGAAGCTGCACACGGAGTCCAGCTCCTGGGCTGTGAGGTCTCCATAGGAGCGCAGGTGAAAGGCCAGGTCGCTGAATTCCACCAGGACGCCACTCCTCCCGGTGCCCTGGCCACCTGAGCCACGAGGAGAGGGAGGGGACCTGGCTCAGAACCACTCGACGACACACACACACGGGGGCCGGGTGTGCACTAGTGCAAATGTGTCACGAGGGACATGTGAGAATCACTGAACACTGGGCGGGAAACTGTACAGCTTCCCCGTTGGCTCTGGGCTCCGCCTGAGCGCCCACCAGGGCCATTCCATGCACACCCAGGGCGTTAGAGACCCTGCCTACAGCAGCTGCCACAAGAGCCCTGCGGATTGCAGGAGAAAGGGGGGATTTTCCCCTCCCTGCATGGCTCCCCTCCCAGCTCTGCCCCTAGCAGGCAGAGAAGCCGTCTCAGCACAAGCGCCCCAGCACCTTTCTGCAGCTGTCCACTCCACTGGAGCTGGCGCAGGGCTCGCCTCACGGGCAGGACCTCCCAGCCCATGGAGTCGCAGAGCGCGATCACGTCGAATTCCACAGCGCTGGCGTGCGTGTGATCCACCCCGGCCAGGCGCTCCCGGGCCAGGCACACCGCAACCGGCGGGCAGCTGAGAGCAGGGGGTGGAGAGAAAAACCAAGGAGGCAGCTGCTGAGGATCCAGAGACAGAACTGATGCCAGCAGGAGCAACATGGGCCCTGGGGAGGGGACTAGAGCAGGGAGCCAGGAATGGCTCCTGTTTAGTTCTAGTTCTGACACCGCCTCCCTCCGCAGGCTGGGGCCTGTCCCCTGCCCCTTTGTCAGCCCAGCTGCCTGCCGGATGACCTGGCCAGCAGGCACAGCGACTAGCCCAGCAGGCACACGCCCACAGGCAGTGGAGCGCCGCTTTAACTGCAGCCCTACTGTCCTGCGCCCTCGGGGCATCTGGAAGCGCTGGGCAGACCTCTCAGAGCAGCGGTGCAAGTGCCTTTCAGAGCAGAGCTCAGATCTACTCCCCCAGCCCACCCCCTGCTAGGGTGCCAAAGAGCAGCACCTCCCGTGGGGAGCACTGAGCTGTCCCTTCCCAGAGGATGCGCACTGGACGAGCCCAACCCAGCTCTGCTCAGCCATCCGCCCCGCAGCCAGCACAGGGTGCCTGCCAGCTCAGTCGCCAGCGGATGGGCTCTCAGCATCCCAGGAGAAGCACTCAGCCCCCAGCTGAGCTCCTCCCACCCAGTCCCATCACTGCTCCAGGGAGAGTCGCCTTTCCCAGGACAGAGGGGCGCAGCTCCCGGCCTGCTGCGTAACCCCCTCCCCGAGGGGCGCAGCTCCCGGCACTGGGTACCCCACTATGCTGGTGATTTCCAGCGCTCTGATGGGCTGCGCTTGAGGGGCGTGTGGGTTTTCACACCCAAGCGAGGAAGTTGCCGGGCAGGAACTTGCCGGCACAGACAAGCCTGAAGGCATTTCCCACAGGTGTCCCCATTTGCCACCCGGAAGGGCTCGGACCCCTCGGGCCCAGCGCCACGCAGAGCCTCTAACCTCTTCGCTGCTGCCCTGAGCTGCTGGGGGCCCCCATAACAAACCACCCGGCAGGTGGAGAAAGTGGGGTGCAGCAGTTCCACCCAGTGCCGTGGGTGCAGCTCCAGGTAACACAGCAGGGTCTCGATGCCTGGAGCAGAGGAGAGGAGACATGCACCAGTCATGGGGACTCCGGGGGGGCACTGCCCTGAGCTGCCGTTACCCCTCAGAGCCCCACTATTCCCCTATTCCCTCCCTCCTGCCGTACCCCGCAGCACCTCTTGCCTCCTGCTGACCACCCACACAGGACCTGCACTGCCTGCCGGGCTTGCTCAAGAGCAGGGCCTCGGGGGACAGGAGCGGTGCTCCCCTCTCCCTGCACAAGGCCCATCTCTCACAGCAAGGCGCAGGCCTTTGGCCGGCCAGTCAGGAGCGGCTGCGGCAGCTGGCAGCTTTCAAACACCACATGCGATAGTTTAGCCACACTCCCCTCCCCCAGAATAGGCCTGGACAAGCTTGAGAGAGGAGCCAGGGAACACACACAGCAGCCAGGCCTGGCTCAGCCTACGGCAGAAAACAGGGTCTGGCTCGTACTGGATCAGACCGAGGGGTCAGGCTGCTCACCGCGTCCCAGCCCAGCATCCCGGCACAGGCCAAGGGGCCACCCCGCCAGCCCAGCCATGTCCCAGCCCAGGATCTTGGCACAAGCCAAGGGGCCACCCCGCCAATCCCAGCCCAGCATCCCGGCACAGGCCAAGGCGCCACCCCACCAGCCCAGCCCAGGATCTTGACACAAGCCAAGGGGCCAGCCCGCCAATCCCAGCCCAGCGTCCCGGTACAGGCCAAGGGGCCACCCCACCAGCCTGGCCATGTCTTAGCCCAGGATCCTGGCACAGGCCAAAGGGCCACCCTGCCAGATCCACCTGCCCTCCTGCCACCAGCCCTGGGCATGGTCCAAAGCCAAACAAGCCCACGCTTCCCCGGCTGGGAGCCTCATCCTGCCCACGGCACTCGGGCAGGAAGACTCCTTTCCAGTCATGCCGGGAAGCAGCGTGAGCCTCACCTTCCTCTCGGACATCCAGGGACTCCACTGTCTGCTGCACGGGGATGGCGCGCTCGTGCTTGTAACACACTCGCTGGTGCTCACGCACCCCGTCGGCCCAGGGGGCCTGCTCCTCACTGGCTCCCACCAGCTCAGCATCAGACACCTCGCCACCCTGTGGGGAAACACGCACTCCCTCTCTGAGCTACTCCCCACAGCTCCCACGCGCAGGAGCCCCACAGGGCTGGGCCTCTGCTCCCACCGGCCACACCTTCCCCAAGCTGCTTCCAGGCAGGTTCAGAGGGACCCTGAATTCCTAGCTGAACGGGCAGCACTACTCTCCCCTTTACCCGCGGCAGGGATGCAGCCCAGGGAAGCCAACCTTACCCCTGCCCCATGTACCATCCCAGGCCGTGTGTCTCAGCAGGATCCGAATGCATCACCTCCAGGGGCTGGAGAAATGGTCCCACCCTGAACCTGCCACCAGCCAGCTGCGCAGGGGGTGGGGCCAATCAGCTTGAGATACCGCACGGCATGCTGGGACCTGTAGTTCCCACTGCCTACATTGCTGTATTCAAGGACAGGGGGCAGCCCCGGCTGTGGATAACCACCCGGGAAGTCAGGGCTCAGTCCTCACCCTGCTGAGGTCCTGCTGCTTGCGGTGGAGCTCCACGCACTTGCAGCGAGGGAAAACCTTCTGCACCAGCTTCTTAATGGTGAAGAAATCCACCGTGTCGGCGTAGATGTGTCGCCGGAGCTCGTTCAGATCCCCGCCCTGGGGAGGAGAGGGGCGGTCAGTGACGTGAGAAAGCGGCACACTGAGCCCACAGCTTCCTGGCTGCTGCCGGGGGCGGAAGGGGAACGGGCCGGGACCTGCTGCTGCCTTGGAGGCTGGGCAGCAGTGGCCGTTTCCCTGCCACTCCTACTGAGAGGAGCGTGGAATCTGGATCCGTGGTGGTTTCCTGGGCCCGGCTCCATCAAAACAGGGCTGCAGGGCCAAGGGCTGGCTGTGCCTAAAGCCATCCTGGGGCACCCTGCGAGCGCTAGAGAGGCCCTGCTCTTGGATCCCCTGGGGGCACGCGAGAGCCCTTTACCTCCCTAGAGGTCTCCCTGCTCAGCAGGCCGAGCCGGCGCACTCTGCCGGCTGGCGATTTTGACAGCCTGTAGCGGCAGCGGCTGGAGGGAAGCGCCGCCTCTTGGATTAGCCGCCGCCCCCCGGCGGCAGTCACCTGCGGATCCAAGAAGAGATGGCAGTGTGCTGGCTTCCCGTCCCGCCCCGCCCGGCCGATCTCCTGCACGTAGCTCTCAAAGTTCTTGGGCATGTTGTAGTGCACGACCCCGCGCACGTCGGACTTGTCTAGCCCCATGCCGAAGGCCACCGTGGCCACCACGAGGCGCAGCCGGCCGCACATGAAGTCAACCTGGACACGGCGGCGCTCGGTGGCGGACATGCCGCCGTGGTAGGCGTCGGCGATCAATTGGGGAGGGCGCCGGAGGCTCTTCGTAGCTACGCCGCGGTCATGGAGAGAGAAAACACGGCGTGGTCAGCGTTAGCACTGAGGTCGGGCTGCCCGGCAGCAGAGCGCCTGGCGAGTGTTTGCTGAGCCACCAGAGGCGGAAAGGAACAAAAGACAAAGTGCCAGGAAACACCGTCCCTGGCTGGTCTCCCCACGCTGGGTCACAGTGACTATCTGCCCTGCATCAGCGGATGACCAGCTCCCAATCCCTCCCTGTACAGGGTCTCTGTGCTGGAGCCTTCTACCTCCATTTTAAGCAATTCAATCTTTGCTCCCCATTTGCACTTCACAGTTGAGGCCTGGGCACTGCTGACCCAGAGCTCTCACCTGCAGGGGTAGGACTGGGTCAAGAGACAGCCAAGGAACAGAGTCAAAGCCATGGGCGGGTCAACAGGCCAGACGGCAGGAATCTCTGGACAATGCACCTTTGTCATAATCATGAGGGTTAGCCAGCAGCCCGGGAGTAAAAGGGTTAACACCTCCTTAGCCAGGTGGGGTTGGCCTATAGGAATGTAGGTAAAAATTAAATTTTAGCTCCTCCCTCTTCTGTTCTCTGGTCTTTCTTCTTCTTCCCAGCCATGAGGGAGAGAAACACAAAATATCTCCCTCCAAAAACAGACCCTCCAATCTTCTGTAAGTAGGGTAACGTTTAGATAAATCCGTTAGACTTTATTGTTTTATGGGTTGGGAAGTGGGGTCTGATGTCTGTGCACTTTTTAAAAATGTTCTTTTACTCTCCTTGGCTACGTCTACACGTGCAGCCAACATCGAAATAGTCTATTTCGATGAATAACGTCTACACGTCCTCCAGGGCCGGCAATGTCGATGTTCAACTTCGATGTTGCTCAGCCCAACATCGAAATAGGCGCAGCGAGGGAACATCTACACGTCAAAGTAGCACACATCGAAATAGGGATGCCAGGCACAGCTGCAGACAGGGTCACAGGGCGGACTCAACAGCCAGCCGCTCCCTTAAAGGGCCCCTCCCAGACACAGTTGCACTAAACACCACAAGATACACAGAGCTGACAACTGGTTGCAGACCCTGTGCCTGCAGCATAGATCCCCAGCTGCCGCAGAAGCAGCCAGAAGCCCTGGGCTAAGGGCTGCTGCCCACGGTGACCACAGAGCCCCGCAGGGGCTGGAGAGAGAGCATCTCAACCCCCCAGCTGATGGCCGCCATGGAGGACCCGGCAATTTCGACGTTGCGGGACGCGGATCGTCTACACGGTCCCTACTCGTCGAAGTAGGGCGCTATTCCTATCTCCTCATGAGGTTAGCGACTTCGACGTCTCGCCGCCTAACGTCGAAGTTAACTTCGAAATAGCGCCCGATGTGTGTAGACGCGACGGGCGCTATTTCGAAGTTGGTGCCGCTACTTCGAAGTAGCGTGCACGTGTAGACGCAGCTCTTGTAACTAAGTTCTAGGCCCATGGTAAAAACTCCCCTTGTGTTTTACTTTGTAACTCTTCCATCTAGTCACAAGGCTTGCAACACAAATATTGTTGTAGTAATAAAAGTTCTCTCTTTTTCTTTTTATTAACTTGGTATTGGTTAATGTTTGTGTCCTGGTTTTTACTTTTGGGGCTAAAATTTCCCAAGTAGTCTCTCCCTGGCTTCCTTATTACTACTTGGGTGGTGGCAGCAAATTTTATCCCCAAAATCTAAGGTTTTTAGGAGTTTGGGGGAAAGTTTATACCAAAACCTGGTAAGTAAGGTTTCGGAAGTACTTCTGCATTTATCTCGCTGAAGTGGGGAAGGAGCTATAACAACCTTCGTGCCAGCACTTGAGTAAAGCTGCGAGTTGTCACAGAAGTCATGGATGCTTTGACTTGCTGGGGCATCCATGACTTCTGCAGCGGTCAGTGCGGCTGACCGGGAGCCACCATAGCAGCTCGGGCAGCCCCTGGACTCCTGCAGGGCAGTCTCAGACCACTGCACCCATATTTGACACTGGTGAGGCCACATCTGTACTGCTGAGTCTGATTCTGGGCCCCCCCGTTACAGAAGGGATGTGGATGCCTTGGAGTATGTCCAGCAGAAGGCAAAAAACGGTTAGGGGCTGGAGCACATGGCCTATGAGGAGAGGCTGAGGGATTTAGGCTTATTTAGTCAACAGAAGAGTGAGGGGCGATTTGATAGGAGCCTTCAACTCCTTAAAGGGGGATTACAAAAACAATGGGGAGAGGCTGTTCTCAGTGGTGACAGGTGGCACAACAAGGAGCAATGGTCTGAAGCTGCAGAGGGGGAAATCTACGTTAGATAGTAGGGAAAACTCTTTCCCCAGGCGGGTGGTGCAGCACTGGGGTGCGTTGCCTAGAGAGGTGGTGGAATCTCCATCCCTGGAGGTTTTTAAGTCTCAGCTTGACAAAGCCCAGGCTGGGATTGGTCCTGCTCTGAGTAGAGGGTTGGAACTTGGTGACCTCCTGAGGTTTCTTCCAATCCCATGATTCTATGTCCTCCAGCAGCAGTACAGTAGGTGTGGGAGAGGGCTCAGGCTGGGGACTGGAAGACAGGGTGGGGCGAGGGCTCCAGGCGACTGTTAACTTGGGTGGCTCCCTGGAAGGGCGACACGTCCCTTCCTCAGCACCTTGGCAGAGGCACAGCCAGGCGGCTCCTCATGCTGCTCTGCGCACGGGTACTGCCCCGCAGAGCCCACCGGCTGTGGTTCCCTGCCAATGGGTGCTGTGGAGGTGGCACTCAGGGTGAGGGCAGCATACGTGGGGACTCCCTGGCCGCTCCTTTGCCTAGGAGCAAAGAGACATGTCGCTGCTTCTGGGGCACCACGCGGAGCCAGGTGGGGAGCCCAGGAGCCCTGCCAGACGCCGGCCCAGCACCAGCAGAGGTCCAGGCTATGTGCTGTCTGCCCCGCAGCACTTGTGGCACTCCCCAGGCCACCCCCCAGAGCACCCAACGTACTCAGGGGTGTCTCGTACAAGTCAGGGAATTTTTGTTCACTGCCCGGGACCTGGCCGTGACTTTTGTTAAAGATACCTGTGGCTAAAAGGTGGCCTCTGTTGTGGCATCACCGGAGGTGGCTTAGCCCTCCCTGCCACCCCCTGCAGCCAGGCGCCGATCACGCTTGCAAAGACGGTCTGTCGCAGGGGTAATGCTTGCAGAGCCTGGGAAGGCATCTCCCCGCCCCACGGGCGGCCCTGCAGGCCAGGCCAGGAGCAGGCTGGCAGGGAAGGGATGCGAGGCTCTCCTGCCCCTGACACATCAGGGGTTTGCACTGCAGGGGGCTCCCTACTGGACTGATGGCCCAGTGGTCTGAGCTTGCGTGGGAAGCCCCATGTCCTAGGCAGCTCCCTCCAGACTGCAAATCGGTCCCTAACCAAATGCAGGCGCCTTGGCTCCAGCATCCATCTGGGCACCGATGCTTCAGGCTGGTGCTGTCTCATCTCAGGGGAGGGGCTGGCTCACACTTGCCTCTCTGTAGCTGCACCGACACGCCCTTACCCTTGGCTTTCCTCCTGTTCCCAGTGCTATTGCCGTGACGCTGCTCCGCTGCAGCCGTGGGCCCCCTGAGCGTCACGCCCTGGAGGCGCGTGCGGATCAGCGCCGCAATCCGGGCCGTCTCCTCTCGCCGCGTGCAGTAAACAATGACTGAATCCAGGCCCCCAAAGCGCTCTCCCTGCAGCAAGGCAACCAGGGCCTGGAACCAGACCAGCAGAGAATGAGAGTCCACTCGAAGGCTGCTTCTTCCCCGAGAAGCTTCTCAAGGCAAGGCACTGCTCTCGCCAGCCGGAAAAGCCCACACCTGCACTTAGGAGCCCCAGACGGCAGAGACCCTGACCCACTCCCAGCGCAAGGCAGAATCCCAGGGGCAGCCTGGTGCCCCACAGATCCCAGCGCAAGGCTAGATACAGGGAGCCGCCCCTCCAAGACCTCGTGGTGGCTATCGCAGAGCTCCCATGAACACAATGCAGCCGCTGCGGTTGGGAAGGGCCGACTCCAGTATGGACCTGGAACCGCAGGGGGAATTTAGGCTGATCTCTCCCCACCCACCTCGCCCCCCAGCTGGGCTTTAGGGATGGCAGAAAGCTGTCCTGCTGATCCAGCCTCCTGCAGGTCTCTTCCAAGTTCCTGGAGAGCCCCACCCCCCTCCCTACCTGATCCTTCTCCCTGTCCATCGAGACAGACAGCTGCAGGTTTGGGGGAACGGCCGCAGAGCGCACCGCTATCCCCTCCCCCTCCCGGATGCCCAAGTGCTGGGCCACGTCCTGCGCGGTGGCTAGCGTGGCCGTGGCAGTGAGTCCCAGAAGGCAGCGCACCCCCAGGCGATCCCGAAGAACCTGCTGGGAGAAGAAGCGTCACGTCCCGGCTGAGAGGTGGTGGTGGCACAGCCCCTTCCCACCAGCTCTCTGGAGAATCCCAGGCTCCCCCCCAGCTTGGCTCAGGGCAGGATGCAAAGAGGCAAGAAGCGGAACTGGGGGTCAGCAGTTCCACAGGAGGATATCAGCAGGCCAGAGCTAGGTCTGACAGCGCAGCTCAGAGACAGCCCCCCAGCTGCCCCAGGGCTCTTTCCCCAGCACAGGGAGTCTACAACCCCGGCCATCCCCCCACGCCTTCAGGCAGAGGTGACACCCATGCCGAGGAGCCCTGGGCAGATCCCCCCGTACCTTACAGAGCTGTAGGTAGCAGGGGCGGAAGTTGTGGGACCACTCGGAGACGCAGTGCACTTCATCAATGCAGGCAAAGGCCACCGGTGGGAGCTGGTCAGCAGAGGGGAGACAGCTGGATCCAGTACCACCTCCACCCACCAGGGCCTCCGGAGAGAGCAACAGCACATGCACCTTCCCGGCCTTCACCTGCAAACGTGCACAGCCTCAGGAAGGGAGCGTTACCCCGCAGGCGCACACGTGGGGGGGAGAGGGGAGGAGCTGGCCGGCCGAGGGGGTTGGATACAACTCACCCCCTGCTACCCAGCCCACCGCAGGGGCTCGGTCTTTCCCCTCCCCGCCTCCTTGGTGCTCTCAGGTCAGACGCCCACACCTCTAAGCCACGAATACACTCAGCACTGCAATGGCCTCTTCGGGTCTGCTCCTACTGACATGGGTGGGTAGTGTGTCCAGAGAGAGCCAGCAGGCTCCCTGCTCTCCCCAGCCAGCTCCCCTCACCAGCCAGCACAGCCCCAGGGCTGTCTGCACCCCCCATTACTCCGGAATACAGTTGGGGTGAGCTTCAATCAGATCATCTCCACGCGGCCAAGCAACGCCCTAGGTGAGCCCAGCCCGACAGCAGTGGGAACCTCCCTCCAGTTCCCATTAGCCAGCAGGCGCGCGGTCTCCGCCCCATCAGTCAGACCAGACCCACGCTCAGCGTCTCAGCGCACCCCACGGAGCAGGCTGAGGGGCCGTCCCTGCCTGGTGAGAGTGAGTAGCCAGCCCAGGATCCAAGCACCGACTCGGAGTCCCAGCGCCTGTCGCTCCAGGCAACTCACCCTGTCTACAGCAGCCTCTCGCTGGCTCTTCGGCATGTTGGAGTGGATGCAGACCGCCTTCAGGCGCGGGGGAAGGCCCGAAACCTGGGAATTAAGTGCACCACACACACCCCTCAGCGGATGGGGCTGCCCCACGGCTCAGCCTAGGCCGGGCTCCAGGCTCAGCCATCAGCCCAGGGCTCCAAGGCAATCCTCATGTCAGAGGCTTCAGGTTTCCTGCCTCACAGCATCAGAACGGGCAGAGCGCTGAGCTGGGCAGAGTGTTCCCAGGAACCCCCTCTCCCTGCACTGGAAACAGGGCAGCTCTGGAGACGGGAAACATTTATCCCCAGACGTGCCACACCCTGGGGACGAACGGCCCGACAGCAGCGGCTAGAGAGTAAATAGGGGGACAGGGGAAAGGATGAAGGGCAGAATCGGGCCCACTCCAGGTCCGACTGAGTCAGTGACCAGGCTCCTCAGCTGCAAAGGGATCCGGCCCAGAGGGAGAAGGAGCCCCGAGGGGCCAGGCTGTGATCAAAGCCACGTCCCCTTTACCTGGTCATCCATCAGCGACACGAGTGGGGAGACCACCAGGGTGATGCACCTGGACCTCTTGCTGTACAAGTACGCAGGGAGCTGGTAGCACAGAGACTTCCCCATCCCTGTCGACAGGACGACCAGCGTGGACAGACCTGCATTGCAAACAGCAGCAGCGTCAGCGGCCACAAGCCGGGGCATTCTCCGAAGGAGTGGAAAGGGGGCGGGGAGGCTGGGGGGGACTGGTGCCTTTCTCCCCAGCCCAGCCCTGTTTCAGGACGGACGGCCTAGTGAAAAGTGCTCCTGGGGCTAAACCCCCATCAGGCAAGCACTGCTGGCCCCAACTAGAGACGTTAAAACAGAACCTGGTTCAATGCTAGCACTGAACCAGGCAAAGGTTTAAATTAGGGATTGTCAGACAGCCTGCCACGGTCGCGCAGTCCCACCGCCGGCCCTGCCCTAGCCGGGAGCTCCCGCCCCAGCCGCACGGTCCCACCGCGGGCCCTGCCCTGGCCGGGAGCTCCCGCCCCAGCCGCACGGTCCCGCCACCAGCCCTGTCCTAGATGTGAGCTCCCGCCCCAGCCGCACGGTCCCACCGCCGGCCCTGCCCTAGCCGGGAGCTCCCGCCCCAGCCGCGCGGTCCCACCGCCGGCCCTGCCCTGGCCGGGAGCTCCCGCTCCAGCCGCGCGGTCCCACCGCCGGCCCTGCCCTGGCCGGGAGCTCCCGCCCCAGCCGCGCAGTCCCACCGCCGGCCCTGCCCTGGCCGGGAGCTCCCGCCCCAGCCGCACGGTCCCACCGCCGGCCCTGCCCTGGCCGGGAGCTCCCGCCCCAGCCGCACAGTCCCGCCACCAGCCCTGTCCTAGATGTGAGCTCCCGCCCCAGCCGCACGGTCCCGCCACCAGCCCTGTCCTAGATGTGAGCTCCCGCCCCAGCCGCACAGTCCCGCCACCAGCCCTGTCCTGGCCGGGAGCTCCCGCCCCAGCCGCACGGTCCCGCCACCAGCCCTGTCCTAGATGTGAGCTCCCGTCCCAGCCGCGTGGTCCCACCAGCGGCCCTGCCCTGGCCGGGAGCTCCCGCCCCAGCCGCACGGTCCCGCCACCAGCCCTGTCCTAGATGTGAGCTCCCGCCCCAGCCGCACGGTCCCACCACTGGCCCTGCCCCAGCTGGGAGCTCCTGCCTCAGCCATGAGGTCCCATTGTTGGCCCTGCCCTAGCCATGAAGTCCTGCCCCCATTGCGAGGTCCCACCACCTAACCTGCCCCAGCTATAAGGTCCTGCGGTCCGCTGTGAGGTCAGGACTGCTCTAGCCTGGTACAAGTGGCCACTGTCGGAGCTCATCAGCAAGGACCAGTGAACTGGTAAGCCTCAGGCTGACAGGTGTGTTTGCTGGTTAAGCATTCACCATCCCTAGCCCCAACCATCTGCTGCCAGGAATTAGTGGGATCAAGCAGGAAGGACCTACCCCAGGGTAAGACAGCCAGGTTACCTGAGAGAATCCTCATGATAGCCACCTCCTGGCCCGGGCGGAAGGTGCTGTATCCCAGCTCAGCGAGAGCTTGGAACACCTCCTCTGGGGTCTCTGCACAGCACGGAGACGCAAGCAGTCAGGACAGGCCCTGCCAGCTGCAAAGCCCAAGGGAGGACGAGGCCAACAGCACACACAGGCAAGGGCAATGGGCAAGTTCTCCTGGTTTCTATGTGCGCCTTGGGAAGGGCGGGAGGCTGCTGGGGAGCGGAACAGAACCAGGGCCAGGACTCCTGGGTTCCATTTCAAGCTCTGGTCTATTGCTTAAAAGGGGCTGCAGCCAAAGCAGCTCTGCCCCAGGGGAGCAGCAGGAGCAGAACATGAAGGCCTCTTGCCGTACCGCGCTCTGTGTTCCCTTCCCCTGCGGCAGGGTCGTTCCCAGAGACCAGCATCACTGCGAGAGCAACGGGCTCGGCCCAGCGTGCAAATTCCACCCCACCGGGCTGGCGGCAGTGGCAAAGCCATGCAGGTCTGTCCGAGGGGCCCCGGGTGCCCGACACGGGCTCAGCACAAACCCCCGGGAACACCAGTTGCTAGGAAGAGCTGCCTTTCACCTCTTACCTCGCACCTTCCCATCCTGGCCCAGCGTGTAGAACGGCTCCATCGGCCAGGGAGGCGCAGGTGGCTCATACACGGGCCTCTGCACGTGCAGCTCAAACTCCTCCTCCCCAGCCCCCTCGGGCTGGCCTGGGCTGCGTCTGCGCTGCCCTGGGGAGGAAAAGGAACAGGCCCGGCCAGTGAAACCCAGCCCAGGGCTAACCAACAGGCTGAGAGGAAACCCGGGGGCGGGCGCCTCCTCGTGGGGCATTTCCCCTCGGTTAGCACAGAGGGGCAATGCAGCCCGAGGTGGCTGTGTGCTGCCGGAGCTGCCTGCACTCCTCTCGGGGTTCTGGCCCCCTTCTGGTCATTACCGATTCCTTGTGAGCTGGGATATTAACCTCGGAGCCCTGGTCAAACACAAACCTGGGGATGTCTCCTCTATTGCGCTCAAGTTCCTCTGCAGCGTTAACGAGATGCAGGATTTCCCTTCCCCGCCTGCCCCTAGCCTGGGGGGCTGCGGCTGTACGCAGCCACCGGCGTTCCCTCTAATAGTGGCGTGGACCTAGCTCGACGTGCAGAGCAGGCCACGCAGCGGGGCTGGGGCGGTAACAGCCCAAGGGCGGGGACACTAGAGTCCAACATGGCTGCGGGCTTCGAGGGTTACTGCCAGCTGCCGAGGCCTGTGCACCAGCATTCGTCTGCCACCTCTTGAGCGCCGACCGTTACCTGCTGCTTTGCTGGGTTGCCAGGATGCCCTGGGCCCCAGGCGCCAATGACAGCCCTGACACGCTAAGCACTGTAGCCTCATTTACGGGATGCCTCTGAGTTAGTGTTACAAGAGGCACGACCATTCCTCCTCTCCGACAGCCAAGCCCTGGCAGAACCCCCACTGGCTGCAATGGGCAGAGGATTTTGGCCTAAACCTCATCCTAGGGTGGCAATGGAGGCAATCGTTTTGGGCTGGAGCAGGTTCAGCGGGGGCAAGAAAAATGATTAAGGGGCTGGAGCACAAGACCTATGAGGAGAAGCTGAGGGATTTGGGCTTGTTCAGCTTACAGAAGAGAAGACTGAGGGGTGATTTAATAGCAGCCTTCAACTTCCTGAAGGGGAGCTCTAAAGAGGATGGAGAGAGGCTGTTCTCAGTGGTGTCAGATGGCCGAACAAGGAGCAATGGTCTGAAGTTAGAGGGAGAGGTCTAGGTTGGATATTAGGAAAAACTACTTCACCAGGCGGGTGGTGAAGCACTGGAATGCGTTGCCTAGAGAGATGGTGGATTCTCCATCCCTCGAGGTTCTTAACTCCCCGCTTGACCAGGTCCTGGCTGGGATGATTTAGTTGGGGTTGATCCTGCTTGAAGCAGGGAGCTGGACTCGATGACCTCCTGAGGTCCCTTCCAGCCCTGGGATTCTATGAGGGGGGCCATTCCAAGCTTTAGGGACATGGTCGAGGGCTGCACTTTTCTGCAGAGGATGGAGGGTGGTGCAGCAGGAGCTCGGGGAGGGGGTCGGGATGCAGGAGAGGGTGGGGAATCGAAGAGGAAGCTTAGGCGAGGGAGGGAATTGTGACCTGGGGCAGGGCCTGGCCGGTGGTTGCAGGAGAGGATTGTGGATTGGGGGGTGACTGGGACGGTGAGTTGGGGGAAGGGTAAGGCTGGGGTGCCAGAGACAGGCTCTCTGCCTCCTGCAGCCCCAGGCAGATCAAAACTTCGGCCTGCCCCGTGTGGCTCTCTGCAGCCAGATACTGAGGGGAGGGAGGCAGCTCTGCACGCTTGCTCCCACCTGCGCCAGCAAAATCTCTCAGCTCCTATTGGCCAGAAACACTGGCCGGAGCACACTGCTACATGGAGCAGGAATGTGCTGCAAGCAGCCCGGGGCCCCATGCTACATTAAGCGGATGCTCGCTCTGTGCCCGAGGGTCTCAGCAGGGTGGTCCAGGAGCTGGGTACGTCCCATTCCTCGCCCATCCCTGCCCCAGCGTCTTGCACTGCACTGAGTAGGGAGCAGATCCCGGCTTCCGCTTTCTCACACGCACAAAGTGGAAAGGCCTCGTCCAACAGACGAGAGGGGGTGGGGAAAGCCCTTTGTTTTCATAGGGTCCCGCCAGGCTTCTTTGCTTCTCCAAACTAACTTTGCAGACGACTTCAATTTAAAATGACAGAGAGCGAGAGCGAATTCGATCATCGGTTACCAGCCGGTAGAGTCCAGACTGCTGTCACAGCCAGGAAAGGTCACATTTTCACCCAGGCCCTTTAACATGCACCTTTCTAAGCTCCCATCTCTGCTTTCCTTCTGCAGATGCAGCTACAAAAGCGTATTTTAAGTATTTAACCCTCGAGCTAGTCCCTGATCGCAGGGCTACTCCACGCCCAGCCTCTAGACCCCACGGGAGAGCAAAGCAGAAGAGCCCTCCCATATGTGAAGCCAGTCCCTTTGTGTCCGTGCCCAGGGAGCAAACTGGGACAGAGGAACAACGAACTTTTGGGCCACTGGAGACTCACCAGAGACCTGGCTATAAGCTGTGTTAGTCATCCGGGCCACTTCTTCCAGGGTGGGCAATGGCGTCTCCTCGTCCAGCGCTTCACTGGTTTCCTCCAGCTGTGGGTGGACAGCTGCAGCTGGCCCTGAGAGGCAGAACAAGTCACACTCCTAGAGGGGTGGCAGTTATGGGAGGGTGTATCTGCCTTGGCATGTAAACCTGCCAGCTCCGAACAGTCACAGCTCTTACAGCCAGCTGTGCTCCTGTCGCACAACAACGCTCAGCCGCCGGAGCGCAAAATGCAACAAATCTCACGCCATCACTTTAAAGAACTGAACCTCATTCATGTCTCAGCGGACTTGGGTTATCCCTGGTTATTGCATTTGTCTTTTGGGAATTTATAGCTGTACTGGCTCAAAGTCCAGATCCAGCTCTAAACTAGTGCCTCAACTACAGGACCAAAGGTAGTTTGAAGCTGCTTAAGGCGGACCCGGCTGGGGGAGACGTAGCTGGAGTGGGGGGGAAAAGCTAAAAATGGGCCTGAGACCATGAAATGATTCTTAGGAGCCCATGTCTAGCCAGCCCGGGTCTGGGCACACACTTTCTGGACCTGTCACTTTTCGTAAGAACCCTGGGCATTGCCTGTCCACCTCAGACCCCTATGTATTCTGGTTCTGACCAGCATCAGCTGCTGCGGAGGAAGATAAGAGAACTCCACAGGAGCAGATGTGGAATAACGTGCTGCCATGTTAGCACCCATCCTAGTCTCTCGTGCGCAAAGACTGTCGATTTAAACCCCAAAGCAGGAGGTTTGCTGTCCCTGCCAATCTCTCTCCTGTGCATTAGCTATTCTAACTCTGGAATCGCTGGTTATCCAGAGACGTTCCAATCCCTTTCTCAGTCTTGCCAAGTTCTTGTCCTCCCTGACATCCTGTAGCAGTGAGTTCCACAGTCTAGTTATGTTCTCGGAACATATTTCCTTTCATCGGATTCTCACCTATCAACAGCGAGCGTCCCCTTGTCTGTGCCGAGATAGGGAGAGCACAAGCTTCTTCAGAAGCTTTTTCAGGTAGGCCCAGCTGGCTGCGGGAGGCAAACAGCCTTACCTTTGCCCTTACACTCCGAGGCCCAGTGTCCTGTTCCGCCGCATCTGAAGCAGGTATCTGAGCCCCTGTCGAAGCATCTGCCACCTCCTCCAAACCATTCACCTTTCTTCTGCCACTTCTGCTTCCACACCTGTAAAAGGGACCTTCGTGCTTTAGCCAGGGTCTTGCTTGCAAGCCAAGCAAGTCCCCATAAACACAGCCAGGTCAGGGACATAGTAGCCTCCTAATCGCCACACCCTGTCAGTGACCACTCCTAGTAAATGTACCACATCTGGGGGTGGAAGTCAGCAGGTACATAACAGGGCCCACCGGTACTGTTAGACCATGAAGCGAAGCAAAGGAGAATAGTGAATTCATTTGAAACTGCTGATGATGGGAGGCTAGACATGACATTTGGTGGAAACTGGCACTTGGGAGCTAGCTCAGCAAATGTGCAGTGGAAAGAGACTCCTTGTTCTCCAGTTGAAGAAGGCTTAAAACAGTCTGGATTTTCCTTGGGTAAGTTAGACTGCAAGTTCTTTGGGGCAGAAACTGCCTCTTGCTATGTGTTGCAAGGATTCCAAGGCCAGCAGGCACCACTGCAATCGTCTGGTCTGACCTGCCGTGTAACACAAGCCAAAAAAATCCTAAGAATCGATCTTTTAGAAAAACACCCAAGGTTGATTTTAAAACGGCCAGTAATGACGACTCTACCACAACTCTTGATAAATTGTTCCAAGGGCTAATGACATTCACTGTTGAAAATGTACACCTGATTTTCCGGCCGAGTTATCTAACTTCAACTTCCAGCCACTGGTTTCACATGAGACCTCTCTGATGGACTGAAGAACTCATTATCAGATGTTTGTTCCCCACCTAGGTACTTCTAGACTGTGATCAAGCTACTCCTTAATGTTCTCTTTGTCAAGCTATTTGGATGGAGGGTATCTTTACACAGCGCAGAACGACCTACGGCTGGCCTAGGCCAAACACTTGGGGCTCGCAGGGGCTGTTTCATTGCTGAGTAGATTTCTGGGCTTGGGCTGGAGTCTAGTGTGACCCTGAACCCTGCCATCGTGGTAAGATTTTGGCATGATGACATAATTATGCTGCATCTTGTACAAGACTGGCCCCGTGAGGTGTCTATGGAAAAGTTATGCTTTGCTGGAGAGGATTACCCGATCTGCACACACACATCATTGATGTACCTGAAGTCACACAGATACAGTCAGTATTGCTATCACAAGTAGCCATACCTGGGGGGCATCAACTAGGCAAGGTGCTTCCAGTCTATAAAGCTAGTTGTGAAGGGCCTACCTAAGGTGATGGGCCATTAGGAGAAACAGTAGGCCTTAGGAGAAGTGTATAGCCCACAGCTGGTGAGCCCTCCTGAGAACAGCCCACACACCCTAGGAGTAATGGCTGCTCTGACTCAGCAAGGCCTCAGGGGCATGTGACTGGGCTTAGTTTCTGGCTTTATTTATCTGCTTGGTAATCTGCTTGCTCTCATTTATGGTCACTTCAAAGCTTTCTGTAGTTAAAACAAAAAAGCACTCAAACAGCACTTTAAAGACTAACAAAATAATTTATTAGGTGAACTTTCGTGGGACAGACCCACTTCTTCAGATCATAGCCACACCAGAACAGACTCAATATTTAAGGCATAGAGAAACAAAAACAGTAATCAAGGTGGACAAATCAGAAAAAAAAATATCAAGGTGAGCAAATCAGAGAGTAGAGGGGCAGGGGAGGAAGTCAAGAATTAGATTTAGCCAAGTATGCAAAAGAGCCTCTATGATGACCCAGAAAATTTGCATCCTGGTTCAAACCACGTGTTAATGTGTTGAATTTGAATATAAAAGAGAGTTCAGCAGCCTCTCTTTCCAAAGTACTATGAAAATTCCTTTTCAGTAAGATGCAAACTCTTAAGTCATTAACAGAATGGCCCACTCCATTAAAATGTTGGCTGACGGGTTTGTGGATCAGGAGTGTTTTTAGGTGTTTTGTGCCCATTAACCCTTTGTCTAAGAGAGTTTGAAATCTGTCCAATGTACAAAGCATCTGGGCATTGTTGGCACATGATGGCAAATATGATGTTAGCTGAGGAACATGAAAATGTGACCGTTTCTTTCTGTAATTGTTAAACTTGCTTCACGCTGTATATAAAACAGGGGGCCTTTGAGTGAAGTGTCCAGGGAAAATCTCAGGTCTGTGAGCAAAGGCTGTTGCATCCCTTTCCCACAGCGAGGGGAAGGTCAAATTTATTAATGAGCTACCTTGTACAGAGCCATGCACAGTACAGGACTGTTCAGTGTTGGGGTTCTACCCCAGCAGGAGGGCGAGGGGTGTACGCCTGGGAAGATGGCAAACCGGCTGTCTCTGAGTGGCTTAGGTAAAGTACGCAGGTAGGCAGATGGAACTCCCCACTGCCATGTTGGGTGACAAAGCGGCCTGGCGAGACTGGTTAAATCTCAGCAAAGAGGTGTGAGAAAGTCCTGCCCAGCTGGCTAAGAAGAGGGGCACAGGGGTTCCCAGTGTGCAACTGGTAGGGAGGTGTGAGAGTGACAACCCATCACATCTGAGCTCCAGGATGCTGCAGGGTGGGAAGAGCATCCTCTCTCTACAGTGCCTGTATCTCTAGCCTATAGGTGTGCCCATGAGCTGTGGGGTTTTGTCTGCCTCCTCTATGGCACCCAGCCCCCAGGCAGCATTCACAGCATTTCCGGGGCCCTAAGTCTTCCCTTGCTGTGGCTGAAGGGGGGCTATCAGAACTCTGAGTTTGAGGGCTCTAAGGAGACCCAAACTCCTGGGGATGTTGAGGCAGAGAACAGCGGATCAAACATGAGAGCTTTATTTTTAAGACTGACTCAAAAAACAGCCACCCTTCCCCACATGTTTCTGTGACGTTCACATCAATTGGAACATGCCATTTCAAGCTGTGAGGTTTGAAATAAATAAAATCAGGAGATTTTCTCCTTATTTCATTAGATGGAGAGGCTTTCTGAAAGAATTTGCTTTGCTAAGAAGCAGTTGCAGCCTCATCTGTCCTTGAACCTACTCAGATGTCATACAAGGATAATCACTGCCCAAAGACCCAGCTCCCCTCCAGTTGCAGAGATAGAAAACTGACTGCTGTACTGACACTTCTGTAAAAAACTGGGCATCTGTTGCCTGATAAACCTCCTGTTGTACCTGCTGAGTGAGAGTCACTCCTGCCAGCGGACGGGGTGCAGTGCATGGGAACCCCTGAGCCCCATCACAGCCAGCAATGTTGCTGGGAACATGTGATGAAGATTTTACTTTGAACCAAGTCTAGCTTCTTAAGTTTTAGCAGCTAGGATGCATTTTATCTCTATTTTTTGAGCAACTATTTCTGGTTTAGTGTCTTGTACTTGTTGCAAGTCTCTCCTCAGTTTATTTTCTAATCAAAAAGGAAGCCAGTTTTGGGTTTAAACTAAACCATTTACTACTTCAGCTGGAATTATACAGACTGCTGCATATGGACCCTTTAACAGGGGCAACGGACCTGTCATGTCCGAGCTGTCCAGAAGAGGACTGGATAGTGCAAAACACGGTTGAGGGAAAATTTGGACCTGGGAGTGTGAGAGTTACCCTGCTAGTAGTAACAGAGGCTGGTGTAAGCCAGGGTGTGACTGCTGCGTTGATGGGCTGTTGAGGTCAGAGCTGCTGAACCAAGGCTGTGGCTGTGCACAGACACTCAAGGTGTGACCTGCACACTGTCAGGCTGTTTTCTGAGGAGCTCCAGTTGGGAGCTACAGCAGCAAAGCACTGTAAGGAACCCAAGGCTGCAGGGCAGATAGTAACACAGGCCCCTGGTGGAGAATGGTTTTCAGGGCCACCCCTGTCAAAAAAAATCATTGAAGGGAACTTGCTCCTCTAACCAACCATCTTTGGGCAGAGACCATGAACGCAAAGCTTGCCCTAGAACGTGAACCTTTCAGAAAAGCCTGTGACAAGAGGACTGTAACTGAAGAGATTGCGTCTCAGTGAGCTGCAGTACAGGAATACTTTCACATGCGCAGCCATCTCTGAAGCTAACTGAGATGGTGCTTAACATAGCAACACTATCCAATCTAGGACAGGAAGGGAGGTCAACTGAATCCCATTCAAGCTGCGTGGAGTGGAGGGGGATCAAAGGAGGCTGAATGCAGCCACCCATGGCAGAACTTGGCTAGAACAGAAGAGATCATTCCACTGCTTTTGCAAGAAATGCCTTGGCAGCTTTGACCACATGTGATCGGTGCCTCGGGTTACCACTTCCTCTAGCAGGCTGGAATGCCCCACATTACAAAAATGTTCGTATGCTTAAAAAATTAAAAAGCTGCGTGGTAGAATTCCCTCTTAGTTAACAATTCTTTGCTTGGGAAGGAGATTAAGCCAATGCCGTCCAACCTTGGATAATTATGCAGCAAAGCATTGAAGCATTACCATGATGTGAATGGAAGGCTGTTTCTCCTACTAGATTCCAGTACACCAGGTGTGTTTCATTGAGAGTGTGATTCTCTAAACTAAACCAAAACTAATCTACTGCTAAGCTCTCTGACAAAGGCACCAACAGTCTCACTCAGAGCTCTCCCATGGCCTTTGAAAAGGAGGATCTGGACAGTTTAGAAAGAAGCCAAATGAGCACTCTCTCTGGCGCATTCTCTGTGCTCCATCATTGCTCGCAGGCACGTTAGACAGAATAGCCTTGTCTATATCACAGGCCTCAAAGTTTTTGGATCTTGATAAAGTCCTTCAGCACACTGAATGCTGCTTTCAAAGCACTGGGTCACAGAGCTAGTTACAAACCAGGTGGGAGCATCAACTCCGAATTCTCTAGCATGTCAATTCATCAACATCAGCAGGTCAGCAGCCCATTCCTGCCCAAAAGTCTGTTGCTGGCTGTGGTTCCAAGCAACATTTCAAGCCCAGATCTATGGAGACCTTGGTACCTACTGAAGTCCGTGGGGCTCTGCATGAGTGCAGGGTTCTGCTGTCAGGCCTTGATCCTGACAGTTACTCTAAGGTCCCTATAACTCTGAGATCAGAGAGCAAAAATTATTCTCTTCGTCCCCCGCACTTGTTCATTCATTTAATCACTTGCAAGCACTGTGTCACATATCACAGCACTTGGTAATAACAGGGAGAGGATATGTTAAAAAGAAAAAAAAAAAAAACCCAAGAGAATGTGATTGTGAAGCCACAGAAACTTGCACAAGGGTTCGGGGTAAAGGTAGAATCTGAAACTGCTTTAAACTCACTGAAAAAAGGGGACTAGAATCTAAGCTTGTTAAGCCCCTTAATGAAAGAGGCAACACCTAGCAAGCAAGAGGGTATGAATAATTCCATCAGAAACAGGGCCTGCAGCATAGAATGAAGCTTTCAGAAGTCTCTCAGCCTATGCTGCAGAAGAGCAGAGAAGGGAAAGCAGAAGCTAGCAGCACGGAAACACAAACGGACAGGGGAATTGAAGGTTATCCTCTCTCACGGGCTCCCCTTAATTAGCACTTGCCAAGCAATTGGTCAGCTCACCTGCTTGCGAAGGCGGCTTCCTCTAGACACATAGCCTCTAACGTGAGATTTCTTCTTCAGGTTGAGTCTGACAAAGTTGCCGTCCTTCTTTGGAGGAGCCCTGGAAAAGCAAGTCCGGACTGTAGAGAAAGGAGGCCTGGACTTTGCCCAGGAAGACACAATGGATTCTATGATTGCTGCAGTGAAAGCTGGACTGGGGTAACGGGGTGGGGAAGTCTAGCTTCACTGTCCCAAGTAGAGTGAAATGCAAGGAGTAATGCTGCCCCACTGGTGAAATCAGTCTCACACCGCCCTTCCCCAGCACCTCCCATCAAAGGGCTTCAAAGTGCTGCAGAAACAGTGATTAATCTTCACAGCCCCCTCCCACAGCAGCAATATCACCACCCCCATTTTACAGAGGGGAAGCTGAGGCATGGAGATGCTAACAGCCATTTTCAAACATTGCTTTAGGCCTGTATTTCGCACAGACCACCTTGAGACACTGTGGCCTGACTAGCAGAGGGGTTAAGCACCCACACCTCTCATCAGAGCCCATGGATGCTTGTGCGCGGGGTGGGGGGGGAAGTGCACAGGGTCTCACGGTGGGCCTCCAGAATTAGTGGTGACTTTTGAGAGTGATGGCTTAAGTGTGGCCCCAAGTCACACGCTCTGTCTGCGGGAGAGCCAGGAATGGAGCTGAGATGCCCCGACTCCAAGTGCCATGCGTACAACACATGAGATGGGCCAGCTTCTGTCATGTTTACACACACTGAATAAGACCTTATGCTGAGAGAAACCCATTGATCTGGGTGGGGCAGAATCCACTCCCAAGCTAATACAGTAATCCCCTGGTACGCGCAATTTCAATTTGCACTTAACTCGCATTAATGCTGGGGGAGCTCGTCGGGCAGACAGCTACCACGGAGGAGCTTCTCCCCTGCTTCCCCCAGCTGCTGCCTGGTTCCTGTGCACATGACTTGGGGATCTACTGTATTTTTAAAGCACCCAATCCATGTTCAGCAACATAGGGAGGGAGATATTCTGAAACAGTCAGTGCTGATCACTGCTCCGTCCTTTCCAGGCTCCAGAGCTCATTTAGAACCACTGCAGTCACTCTGCAAAAGCCACTGAGCAGCACGGCACTTATCAGGCTCTGGATATGGATCCTCTCTCTGCCTAAATATATAACGCACCAGCTGGCTTAAAGCATGACCTGCAGGGGCTTTGATAAGACTGGGAAGTCCTCGCGCTTCTTTGCAGCATCTCTGCTGGGCTGGTGTCTGTTGCCTGCCAAGCTAGGCTGGGCTTTAATCATTTATTTTACCTTATGTCACTTGCAGCTTCCATTTAGGGGCTTAAAAAAAAAAAAAAAAAAACCAGCCTCAAATTCCAATCCTCCCCTGCACCCACTTTCCTTTTGCCAACCCCCCTTCTCCTTCCCTGCCCTGGTTTTGATTTATTTCACCTGTTACACCAGTGTCGCCCTTGCTGTGTGCAGTTCATGGGTTTAGTCACCTGCTCATAGCAGAGAGCCAGGCTCTCCTCTCAATCAAACTCAGCTTCTCTGTAGCAAACCTCAGTGGTCTCTCCATGACCAGAGCCAACTGTCAGTGTCACAGCAGCCTCTAAGCTGCTCCCATGTATGTCCGGGCCAGCTTGAGAACTGAGAAGCAGTGACCTGTTCCCCGATTGCTTCTATCATTTTCCTCACACAGGAGAGGGCCCTGTCCATTAACAGAAGAATCTAGACCTTGTACACTCCTTGAGAACTGCTGGCAGGAAGAAGGCTACAGGAGGGCATGAGGATGCTCGTTCAATACCGAAGCCAGCAGGGAAAGCTTGTGCCCCTTGGAGCGCCAGTTTCAGTACATATTTCAGAGGCTGTTTGGGTCCAGGGTAGGCTTGAATCAAACCCCTTTATTTTACTGCCAGGTGGTTTCCAGGAATTGCTAATGAAGGTGCAAGAGCTGCCCAACTTACACATCTCCAGATCTCTGCTACTTACTTGGATGAGCAGAAGCACTGCGTGGTGGGACTGCCAGACTCCAAGGACCACCTCCCTATACACAAGTCCGGGATGACTTATGGCTCTGCCATACAATCCCATGGGTGGCAACTTGGCCTCCCCAACCCCAAGGGTGAGCCACCAAAGAGACCAAACCTACCTGCAGACACTGGCTCTATTGCTCCACTTGGGCTCCGCCTCTCCTTCGACTTCTCCAAGGAGGTTTTCAGAGAGCATCGGCACACCCCTTCCCTTCTCTTTAACCTCCACGGACTCCCCAGGCTCTCCCAGGTCCTCTTCGCCTGGCTTTGGCTCACAGGCAGCCCCCCTCGTTTTTTTCTTCGCTGAGACGGGGTTGTCTCTGGCCAATGCATTAGTCCTCCTGCGCTTTGGGACCACAGCACCATCTTCTGGGTCTGTCGCACCATCATCTCTGCTGGCTGTGGCTGTTCGATGCCTCTTTTTACTGGTCACTTTGACTCTCTTGGGTTGTCTGGGCCTGTTCCCTGGTCTACAAGAGGCTCCTGCCTCCCCTCCAGAAGCATTGCCAAGCTCCTCCTGTTCTGCTCCCTGATGGGCATCCTTTGGGAGAGTCACAGGGTTAGTGACAAGCTCTTTGACCAGGCTGATTTCAGGAGTACCAAGTGGTGAGTCCATCCTGCTGGTCTCTTGGGTTGCAGCAATATTCTGCAGGGGGGCAACGAAGGGTGAGCGGGAATCTCCAACGCCTTTAATTAGATCCTCGGCTTCCAGCGCAGCTCCTTGGTGGTTTCTCCTAGAAAGATCCTGGTCTTTCTGCAGCTTCCAGCTCCCCAGGGGACAGTTTCTAAGAGGTGGAACATTCTCGTTTTCCAGGAACCGAACCCTAGCTTCAGCAGTTTGGTTCAGGGAATGGCTGTGCAGAGGTTGATCAGCCTTCTCCTGCAGGACAAGGCCGGCTTCTTTCTCATCTTTGTTCCTGACATTTGAGAAAAGTGCTTCCACCTCTCCTGGTCTCTCCCCTGCTGGCTCCCGGATGCCCTGACACCTGTCCAGCCAGCCAGGATCGAGAGAGCCCAGTCTCTGGGCCACAGTCTGCTTCAATTGCTGGAATTTAGTCACCTGAGGACTCGGCTTCAGCCCAGCAGAGAGGATAGTGGAGGGCAATCCTGATAACACTGGTGGGATGAGGAGGTCTCCGGGCTCACCAGGATCAGAGCTAGTAAAGCCGTCTTTGTCACTTTTCTGCGGCAGCAGCTGGGGTGGCTTTGGAAATTCACCCAAGCTCTTCTCCAAAAGGGGCGCAGCTGGCTTCCAGCGGGGCATCAAGGACTTTCTCAAAGTTACAGGGCACTCCTGCAATCAGAATTAAAAAGCAGTAAGTTGTCTGCAATCCCAGTCCCAATCCAGGGCCTACGCTCTTCCTATCCATGCTTCCCCTCAGCACAGACGCCCTTGGAATTCCGCTTCCCCGAGGCTACGTAGCTGCTACGGAATCAGTTCTTTCAGGATGTCCACTCAAAGGGAGACAAACCAACAGCTAAAGAGGAGCTCCAGCATGTTCCTTCCTCTGCGCTTCCCCATGCCTCCAACAGCTCTGCCAGCTCTTCAGTGCAAAGACTGGTTCGACTACACAGGCTCAACATGTGTGTAACATCATAACAAGCCCGAAAGAAATATCAGCTCCTTAAAATACCCCAACGATGTAGCACGAGTGCAAGGCCCAGCCGAATTTGGCCCAGATTAACCAGCTATGAGCAGAGGGATCACTTCAATGGTCACTGAAATGCAGCCACCTCTGGAGTGGAAGGCGACAGCTGTTTTAATAAAACCTCTCAAAAGCTTTGGGGCAGGGAGTGAAGACTACCGCATCCAACAGAAGCCACTGGTGAGATTTAGTGCTGGCAGAACACAGACACCAAGACGAGGGCTAGCTTGTGGGAGGGATAGCTGAGCGGTTTGAACATTGGATTACTAAATGGAGGGTTGTGAGCTCAATCCTTGAGGTGGCCATTTAGAGGTCTAGGGCAAATAGATTAAAAAAGAAATCTGCCAGGGATGGTGCTTGGTCCTGCCAAGATAGAAGGGGACTGGACTCAATGACCTCCCAAGGTCCCTTCCAGCTCTAGGAGATGTGTATCTCCAGATATTATTACAAATCTGCTCATGATGCTAGAACTAACGCCTCTGCTCCGAGGGGATGCATCAGGGGATCTTTACTGATGACATGGAGTCAGGAGCTCTGTTCAGGCAGCCTTGCAAAGATTCGATATTACAAGGGGGACAGTAAACATCCAAAGTGAACTTCCACTGCCTCTGAAAACACCAACTTTGCCTCAGGCAGGGATTAGCAACCCCTTCAAGGAGACTCCGTCACGTGTGCCAAGCACACCCAGGAAAGCTCGCTGGACACCAGACTCTCTTTCATAACGTAGCAGCTCCTGAGCACAATGGTGTAGCCAGCCTGTAAGAATTGCCCTTGTGAACAGCGCCACACCAGGGCAAGCGAGAGTCATGAGATATTAGAGGGGGACTAAATCACTCAGAATGCATCATCCCACTTCCGCCAGCCTTGTTATCTGATTACAGCTGTCAGAGGAAAGAGGAGTTCCAAGGAGCGTCTGGGGTGCAGATCACCACCATGACCTCCTGAAAATGGACCACACAGCTCCAGCTGGGCTCCCACATCTTCCTCAGCACCGTCTGACCCCAAGTTATGGGGGCTCAGCTCAACAAGAAGTCCTGTGGCACCTTATAGGCTAACAGATATTTTGGAGCATAAGCTTTCGTGGGCAAAGACCCGCTTCATCAGATGCATGAGTGCGGGGGGAGGTTCAGAGGAGTGTTTAAAGAGTGGGGTCCCAGTAAAAGGGTGGGGTCCCAGTAAAAGGGAGGGCCAGAGCTGACAAGGTCTCTGACCCTCCCTTTTACTGGGACCCCACTCTTTAAACACTCCTCTGAACCTCCCCACCACTCATGCATCTGACGAAGTGGGTCTTTGACTACAAAGGCTCCAAAATCTCTGTTAGTCTACAAGGTGCCACAGGACTTCTTGTTGTTTTTGAAAGTGTGTTAGGAACTCGCCTCTGGGGCCCTGTCTGGAAACGCAGCAGAGCACACATACACCCTCCCTGGCCAAGAAAGGGCCACGAGTAGCTTTGAGAGGCATCTCCTGGGCTCCCTCCCCACTGCCTGCCACAAACTGTTTCAAACGGTGCCCGCCTACACTAGACTTGGGCACATGCCATCCAAAAACAAAGGAGAGCAGCGCCTTTTGAAAGGCCAGGAACGATCAAACCGCTGCTGCCTTGGCAGCGTGCCTGAAGCTCACTGAGAAGACATGAAAGAGAGGCAATTATGCAGCCTGAGTCTCTGTACTAAAGAGAGGGGCAGCTGCAGGCTACAGATCCCAGCATGCAATGTGCCCTCTTGATCTAAGCTTGGCTCCTGGGAGCATCCCACCCCAAGAGCTGGTGCACCCAGTCTGCACCTCGGCATTAAAGAGAGCAACAGTATTGAATTCAGGGGCTCTCACTTTGGCCACCTCTGCTCTTTGAGTGTAGGCAAAAGATTCTGCCTAGTACATCTGTTCAGAGCCGGGGCAGCAAGATCTTCTCTTCTAAGCCTACCACACAACTGCAAATCCTTTGGGAGCCCAAGGGCGTGGCCATCAGAACTACGCTGAAGGCCCCTTCACAGCACCCCCAGACCTTTACGGCTGCTCCCAGGTTGGCTTTCAGCTTCATTCCAAAATACTGTGCAGAGGCCTTTAGCGTGTCGCGGTCTTGGTGGCTCAGCTTGGGGGCTGGCTGCCCTCGGTTCAGGTGAGCGCCCCAGCAACCCGTATCTGGTGCCTGAAAGAGCAAACATTTAAAGCAAGTAAGAGCATCTGTCCATGAGCTCATCAGAGAGCCCAGGCCCAAGAGCAGTTACCTTGGAGATGGCCGAGAGGGAGAAAAGCCAGAGAGCACCTACGTATATTAATAGGTAGCACTGTACTATCTGTCAGCCCTCCCGAGAGGGCCAATGGAGCTGCATGGAAACACCAGGCCTTCATGTGCAGACCAGCCTGTCACGCTCTAGTGCGGCAGCTCCCAAACTTTTGAGGGTTGTGCCCCCCACACCCTCTTAAGTCAGGGCTGGGACTTGGGCCATAGCTCGAAGGGAAGGGGAGATATATGGATAGAGATAAGGAGGTCGAGGCTGGTGGCAGGAGCGGAGCTGCCGCTGAGCTCCTGTGGAAGCTGGCAGCTGAACCCCGCAGCCAAGTCTGGCTCTACTACTGGCTTTGCTCCCCACCTCAGCCCCAGGATGGGATGGGACCAGCAGCTGAGGCTGGTGACAGGGCCAGACACAGAAGGGGGTGGGTTCCCAACCCTCCTGGTTTAGTTAGGAGTCTCCCAGAATCAGGCTCTGTATCCCGGAGGCTACTGCAGTCAACACCAGAGATTTTCAGCCACTAACAGTATAGCAGAGTAGAGAGGTTATGGTAGGCTCCCAGCCTGCCCTGGCTCGGCAACACTCCCAGTACAAGCGCCCGTAGTGAGGAGCCGCAGTGCCAGCACTAGGAGCCAAGTATGCACACACAAGCGATTGACTAATGCAGTAGCTGTGTGCTGATGTAAATTAGGTCAATGTTATTTTGTAGTGCAGACATGGTCCAACTCTTGCTGCTAATGGGACACTTTCCTCTCTGAGAGGCCACGAAAGCATCTACCCACACAGCCAGAATCAATGAAGTTTGGTCTGCGCATTAATGGCAATGGCGTTCACAGAGAAGAGATGCTGCAAAAACGACCAAGACTCCTATTCCCCGCCAACCTGCTCTCACTACTACTTCTCCTTCTCTGGTGAGAGCTGCAGGCTTACAGATGACAACCATTTAGTGTGAAACTGAGATGTGATTTTGATGACAAAAGGGCTTCTGAAAACACAGGTGTTTGTGAATGAGGAGATAGCTGCTGAGGGCCCGATCCTGCAATCCTTCCACATCCAGAGCTAGCAAAGCCTGTGCAAATTCTGCATACACAAGGGCTGTAGAATCAGGTATTGGGTCACAACTCCCAGAAAGAAATCCCACTGCAAAGAGGCTGCTGAGCTCAGCAGAGCACAAACATCCCATGGTTACCTGTTCTGTTGCTGGGGTTCCTTTAGCACCTTTCTGGCAGATTGAGCTGGATTTGGGGAAGCCTTTGTGCTCTCTTGCTTGCTTTAGCGCTTTATACTCTCTGTACAGTTCTGAGCATTAAAACAAGGATTAGCAGAGTAGATTGCATAAGGTAGCTTGAACATGTTCCATGGTCTTGTTTTTGCTGGAAAATCCAAGCAGTAATGGGCTAGTAAAGGCAGATATATTCCCATTCCCTAGAGAACACATCACATCAAAGTATATCTCATCCACAGGCCCAGCTGAGGTGCCTTATGGAGTTGGGCCCCTAAATACAACTGACTTTAATGGAAATAATTCTAGAATTTTTTCTACTCCCTGTTTTTGAGTGGAGAGAGAAATCCAAGATTAATGACATTTCCCAATTAAAAACTAATACTTCAGGCCAAAAGATACACTGCTAAAGTCTTGGAAATATTGCAAGTCAAAGACTGAACATTGCTCTCTTCTCTTCAAATCAACTTTTACTTTAAACATCTGTTTTCTATGTTCTGTCAACATACATCACAATTTTACTCTTGTCCAGCACTGTCTAATGATCTCAGAGTTCTTTATATCAATTAATATAGCTCCTAGTGAAGCTGGGCAGCAACATCTCAGGTTCACACAAGGGGAAACTGAGGCAGAGCTCTATGAAGGTGAAGAGCCATCTTTTTTTACAAATTACCACAAGGGAAAGGAGACCTCTCCTAGGACAGCTATGGCAAAAGCCTTATTTCCCATGGAGTCAATAGGGATTGTCCTTTTGGGCAGATTACTCTTTAGGTACACATGTAACTCTCCCACCTCACCCTGTAGAGCAGCGGCCTGTGGGGAGTGGGAGTGGAATTCTAGCTTAAACTTACTCTTTGTCTCCTCTGGAGCCTTTTCGACATCAGTCTGTAAAACAAATACCAAACTATTAAGTGTTAAAACTGGGGGTAGAGATGTTTAAAGAGAGCCTCTATTGCTCCCTCTTGCTGCCTTCTCCCGCATGGAACCACCTTCCCTCCTTGTGCACTAAATGGCCAAGGCACCCTGTTTCAAGGACCCCTCAGAACCCTTTTGTTCCACTTTGTTTCCCAGCTAGAATGACCATCCGCCCCTTGTGTGTACCCTGTATTGTCTGTGCTCGTACCTTTATGCTGCAAGCTCTTTGGGACAGAGACTCACTCCATCTTTCATCAAGTGCGCATGACCTACCTCACAGTGATGCCTACATGTCAATGAGCTAGGTAACTAAGGAATACCGTCTCATCTAGCCCCTAATTCGGCGGAAAAGGTACAACAACAGGCCAGGCCTCTAGATGATGATGGTAGAATTCATATTACCAAATAGCACTTTTCACACGCAAAGCCTGTTCCACACATTTCAGCAACCTGTCTACTCCCTGCGAAGTAGCAAAGTATTATCCTCACGCTACCGAAGGAGAAAGTGAGGCACATAAAAACACAGAGACTAGCCCTAGATAACAGAGGGAGCAGAACAATTAGTTATTAATTGAGATTTAGCTTCCCTAATCTTTATCCAAATCAGTGCCGCAAGCAGCAGAGCTACCTAATCCCCAGTAAACATGAGCATTGGCAGATTTAAACCTGTTCTCTTTTCTGTATTTTACTCTTAGACCTCAGAGTCCTTGAGTCAAATTCTCTCCCATCCCTGCACAGGTACCTTGCTTGGCTTCCTCTGGTGCTCCTGAAGAAATGTCGTCTCCCATTTTTTCAGCAGGCCTTTGACCTCATCGTACCTCTCCATGGCTCCGAAGGCCTGGTCTTGCTCTGAAGAACTGCAGCAGTTGTAAATATTGCACAGATCTCTATATAATAGTGAATCAAAGGCAGCCACATGCAGGTTCACTAACACCATGCACGTATCCCTGCTTTCTGGTGAATACTGTGCAACAGTCATAAAAGCACCATCTATAGCAGCAATGGGCAGCCGCAAATCCTCCATCAGTTCAGCGGGCTGCAGCAGCTGACTGGGATTCACCTGTACCCCACTTCCCCTCCCACACACATCTTACCCACATGGCTCTTGAGCACCAGGGCACTGGAGCCCTGTAATTTTGTGTTCGTCCCCCTCCTTCCCAGCACTTTCAGAGAGCTGCGAATTACCTAAAAACGTAGTTCCCATCTTTAAAAAAGGAAAGAAGGACAATCCAGGGAACTATAGACCGGTCAGCCTTACCTCAATCCCTGGGAAAATAATGGAGGGAATCCTCAAGGAATCCATTTTGAAGCACTTGGAAGAGGGGAAAGTGATCAAAAGTAGCCAACATGGATTCACCAGGGGCAAGTCCTGCCTCACCAAGCTGATTAGCTTCTATGATGAGGTAACAAGCTCTGTGGACATGGGGAAGTCAGTGGATGTGATATACCTTGACATCAGCAAGGCTTTTGATATGGTCTCCCACAACATTCTTGTCCATAAGTTAAGGAAATATGGATTGGATCCTCAGACTATAAGATGGATAGAAAGCTGGCTTGATGGTTGGGCCCACCGGGTAGTGGTCAATGGCTCAGTATCTGGATGGCGGTCTGTTTCAAGCAGAGTGCCGCAAGGCTCAGTTCTGGGGCTGGTGTTGTTCAACATCTTTATTAATGACCTGGATGAGGGACTGGGTTGCACCCTCAGCAAGTTTGCGGATGACACAAAACTAGGGGGACACGTAGATACATTGGAGGGTAGAGAGAGAATCTAGAAGAACCTGGATAAATTGGAGGACTGGAACAAAAGAAATCTGATGCGGTTCAACAAGGAGAAGTGTAGAGTCCTGCACCTGGGGCGGAAGAATCCCAACCATTGTTATAGGCTGGAGACCAACTGGCTCAGCAGCAGTACGATGGAAAGGGACCTAGGGGTTTGGTGGATGAAAGGCTGGATACAAGTAAACAGTGGGCCCTTGTAGCCAAGAAAGCTAACAGCATACTGGGGTGCATTAGGAGGAACATTTTGAGCAGATCCAGAGTAGTAGTTATTCCTCTTTATTTGGCACTGGTGAGACCACATCTGGAATACTGTGTCCAGTTTTGGGCCCCCCAGTATAAAAAGGAGGTGGATTTGCTAGAGCAGGTTCAGCGAAGGGCAACAAAAATGATTAAGGGTCTGGAGCACAAGACCTATGAGGAGAGGCTGAGGGATTTGGGCTTGTTTAGTTTACAGAAAAGAAGACCTAGAGGTAATTTAATAGCAGCCTTCAACCTCCCAAAGGGGAGCTCTAAAGGGAATGGAGAGAGGCTGTTCTCACTGGTGTCAGATGGCAGAACAACAAGCAATGGTCTGAAGTTACAGTGGGAGGTGTAGGTTGGATATTAGGAAAAACTCTTTCCCCAGGAGGGTGGTGAAGCACTCAGCAAGGACTGTCACTCTCGTGTGGGTCTTCATAGTCACAGTAGACGCTGTAAATGAAGTCCTCAATTGAAACTACAAAGGGTGCGATCCATAGTCCATGCAGACTGAAGGATGCCTACTCTATGGTGAAGCACTGGAATGTGTTGCCTAGAGAGGTGGTGCATTTTAAGTCCCGGCTGGGCAAGGCCCTGCCTGAAATGACTTAGTTGGGGTTGATCCTGCTTGAAGCAGGGGGCTGGACTCGATGACCTCCTGAGGCCCCTTCCAGCCCTAGACGTCTATGGCTCAAACACCCGGTAGAGCACTTTGGGGTCACCGTGAATCGGCCCCAAGACTGACAACAGAACCCAGGCGTCCGGGTCCACGCACCCCGGCCCCGCCCTGCGGGGAACCCAGGCGTCCGGGTCCACGCACCCCGGCCCCGCCCTGCGGGGAACCCAGGAGTCCGGGTCCACGCACCCCGGCCCCGCCCTGCGGGGAACCCAGGAGTCCGGGTCCACGCACCCCGCCCCCAGCCTGCGGGGAACCAGGCGTCCGGGTCCACGCACCCCGGCCCCGCCCTGCGGGGAACCCAGGAGTCCGGGTCCACGCACCCCGCCCCCAGCCTGCGGGGAACCAGGCGTCCGGGTCCACGCACCCCGGCCCAGCCCTGCGGGGAACCCAGGAGTCCGGGTCCACGCACCCCGGCCCCGCCCTGCGGGGAACCCAGGAGTCCGGGTCCACGCACCCCGGCCCCGCCCCGCGGGGAACCCAGGCTCCAAGGCCCCGAATAATCCAGGCCCGAGCCGTGCCACCCCCCCGGCTGGAGGAACCCAGGAGCCCGGGTTCGGTGCCGCAGCCCCACCCTCAGAGACGCTAAAACAACCCGCAGCCTCAGACTCACCCGCACCGGCTCCCGCACAAACCTCCCGCCTGTCCGGAGCGCCCGCCAATGGGAGCGGCCGCAGCGGGACGAACGAGCCTGCTGCCCAATCACAGCCTCGGTCGCCAAGGAAACGCCGAGTCCCGCCTCTCCCGCCCGGAAAACGTCACAGAGGCGCGTCTTTGCGCCAGCCCGCGCAACCGGAAGTGTGGTGTCGGAGGTGGGGGCGGAGCCTGTGAGGCCCTGAGCGGCTCCGGGAGTTGCTGGAGGAGGAGGGAGGGGCTGAGCGCGCGCGGGGCCCGGCCCGGGGCAGACGGTGAGGAGCGGGGCCAGCCGGGGGCGTGCACGCCCGTGCGGGGGGAGGGGCCGAAAGAGCTGAGACCTGAACCCTCTGGAGGCCAGGAGTGAAAGGGGGGCGGGGTGTGGCCGCGGGGCGGGGCCGGGCCGGGCCCCTCCGGAGGGGGAGGGGGCCGGGCCCCTCCGGGGGCTGGGGCGGGAGCAGCTGCCAGTTGCTTAGGGCGATAGGTCACTGCCTGAGTTTGCAAAGAACCGCTCACCTGAAAGCCGCGTGCGCGCTCTGTGTGAGAGCCTGAGGAGCCCTGTGGGCCGAGGGGGAAGTGGCAGACGTGGGAGAGGTAGAGGCTAGTGAAGAATTTGATTCGGTCTTGCATGGCCTTTGGAGAGCGACTGGCTCAGCAGCAGTAGGATGGAAAAGGGACCTAGGGGTTATGGTGGGTGAAAGGCTGGAGATGTGTAAACAGTGGGCCCTTGTCGCCAAGAAGGCTAACGGCGTGTGCACTGGGGAGCGTTAGGAGGAGCATTTCGAGCAGATCTAGAGAAGTGGTGGTTCTCCTCTGTTCGGCACTGGTGAGGCCACATCTGGAATATTGTGTCCAGTTTTGGGGCCCCCCCCCCAGTATAAAAAGGATGTGGATTTGCTGGAGCAGGTTCAGCGGAGGGCAACAGTAATGATCAAGGGGCTGGAGCACAAGACCTATAAGGACAGGCTGGGGTGTTTGGGCTTATTTAGTTTACATAAGAGAAGACTGAGGAGTGATTTAATAGCAGCCTTCAGCTTCCTGAAGGGGACTTCTAAAGGGGAGGGTGAGAAACTGTTTTAACTGGTGACAGATGTCAGAACAAGGACTAATGCTCTGAAGTTAGAGAGTGGGAGGTGTAGGTTAGATATTAGGAAAACCTGCTTCACCAGGAGGGTGGTGAAGCATCGGAATGTGTTGACTAGAGAGGTGGTGGATTCTCCATCCCTCGAGGTTTTTAAGTCCCGGCTTGACAAGGTCCTGCCTGGGATGTCTTAGTGGGGGTTGATCCTGTTTGAAATAGGGGGCTGGACTAGATGACCTCCTGAGGTCCCTTCCAGCCCTATGATTTTATGACCTTCCTGTTAACAAGCTAAGGATATACAGTGGAGATGGGGCTGCTGCGAGGCAGGGGCACAAATGGTTAGCTCACCATTCCCAGAGAGTAGTTAGCAACAGTTGACACTCATGCTGGAAGGCCATAACAAGTGGGGTCCTGTGGGCATCAGTTCTAGGTCTAGTTCTGTGCAATATTATCATCAAGAATTTGGATACTGGCATAGAGAGTGTGTGTATAAAGTTTGCAGGTGATACCAAGTTGGGAGAGGTTGCAAATGCTTTGGAGGATAGGGTTATAATTGATAATGATCTGGACAAACTGGGGAAATGTTCTGAGGTAAATAGGAGGAAAATGAGTTGCGACAAATGCAAAGCAGTCCACTTAGGAAGGAACAAACAGTTTCACGCATACAAAATTCAAAGTGTTTTTCTAGGAAGGAGTATTGCAGAGAAGGAACGGGTCGTAGTGGCCCACAACCTAAACGTGAGTCAACAGTATGATACTTCCAACAAAACCAAGCATCCTTCTGGACTGCATTAATAAGAGACGTGTTTGTAAGCAAGATGGGAAAAGTAATTCTTCTGTTCTACTTTGTGTTGATTAGGCCTCAACTCAAGTATTGTGTCCAGTTCTGGGTGCCATGTTGCAGGAAATGTGGAGAAATTGGAAAAGGTCCAGAGAGAAACAACAAAAACGATTAAAGGTCTAGAAAACACCATTTTGAAGGGAAGACTAAAATACTTGGGTGTGTTTAATCTGGAAAAGAGAAGACTGGGAGGGGACATAACAGCTTTCAAGTACCTTAAAAGGGTGTTACAAGGAGGAAGGAGAAGAATTATTCTCCTTAACTTCTGATGATAAGACAAAAAGTAATGGGCTTAGATTGCAACATAGGGGCTACGTCTACACTAGCGCACTACGTGGAAGTAGCCTATTTTGACGTAAGAACATCAAAATAGGCTACTTCAACGCGTATCGTCTACATGTCCTCCAGGGCTGGTGCCGTCGACATTCAACGTCGAAGTAGCGACAGGGAACGTTGAAAGGAGCCATCCTGGAAGGAAATGCGGAGCGTCCACACACACAAGTGCTCTCTGTCGAAATAAGGTGCCAGCAACGCCCCAAGCCGCTCCCTTACAGGGCACCTCCCAGACACACTCGGCCTGTACAGCACAAGATCCACAGAGCCGACAACTGGTTGCAGACCCTGTGAACGCAGCATGGACCCCCAGCTGCAGTAGGACGCTGATCATCTACACACACCCTACTTCGACTTTCAACGTCAAAGTAGGGCGCTATTCCCGTCTTCAAATGGGAAGAGCGATTTCGATATCTAGCCGCCCCTAACGTTGCAATAGCAGACGGCGCATGTGTAGACGCACCCAGGAAGTTTAGGCTGGACATTAGGAAAAACCTCCTAACTGTCAAAGTGGTTAAGCATCGGAAGAAATTACCTAAGCAGATTGTGGAATTGGAGATTTAATAGCAGGTTAGACAAACATCTGTCAGAGATAGTTTAGGTCAGTGATGGGCAACCTAAGCTAGTGAGTGGGCCACATGAGTGTCCCCCCTTCATTTCACTGGGCCACAAGATTGTAGTAAGCAAGACAGTCTCCTGGGATAGGATAGTTTTGCTAACTGCACTTGCATACCTAGAATTTGCAGGGTGTGCTGATTGACCCGTAGTCACTCTTTGGATGCAGAGGAAGCATATGGCTCTTACAGTCAATGTTGCATACAATCAGCGCGCTCCTGACTTCACATGCCTTTGGTTTATGTGCATGTCACCTTAGTAATACCAGAAAGAAAAAAAGCCCTACATGGGCAGAAACCAGTGGAATCTCACAGCCCTGCGCATGGGCAACAGTAAACAAAACATCTTGCAGGCCACACAAAGAACCTGATGGGCCTCAGGTTGTCTACCCCTGGCCTAGGGGGTGATTGGTCCAGCCATGAATGCAGGGAACTGGACTTGATGACCTCTTGAGGTTGCTTCCAGTTCTAGTTTTCTGTAATTGGCTTCATGATTCTGTGGGGCTTTGTCCTCCACTGCTGTTCTTTCCCCACATAACTCTGGGAAAGGGTCTGTGGGTTCTGTTCTCCCCACTCCCCCTACCACGTGATGGCTTTGGCTTTGGCTTTGGGATGTCTACTGCCTTGCTCAGCCCATTGTAGATGCCTCCTGCAGGGCCTTCTCCTAGCAACTTCCTTGATTGCTTCCAGCAGAACCAGGCCCAGGACAGCATGTTTCCCTGCAAGGGAACCTGATTGTTCAGCTGATGCTAAAGGATCATTTCAGCATGTCAGCGGTTGTAAAAGCTGTTGCTTCTTGTGGGTCAGTGAGTTGTATGGTGACTCCTGTGAACTGATTCAATTTGAAGAGCCTCTGAGAGCCATGATATTGTGCCAGATTCTGGTTCGCTTTAAGTGATCTACTTCATGGATCACTGGGGATTGCTGATATTAGGGACAACGCCTAGCGCAATACATTGATTTATGTTAAGCACTTTGGGTCTGAGCCTTCTGGTGAACTTAATGTAAGAATTGTGATAACAGTTGGGACAGCATCAGATCTTTGCTCCTACAGATGTAGGCAAACCCGTTCCCATCAGGGTGTCCAAAAAGGGCTGAGTCTGAAGCGGAACAGTTCTAATTAGTCCCAGAGCCTCGAGGAATGCTGCCGCCTGCCTGCTGTATTGGAAAAAATGGTTTTAGTCCATGTCTGCAGACACGTGGGCCCCATGCTCTTTAAGGGCAGAAGTGGGTGAGGAAACAGCAGAGGCATATGTGGGCTGGGAAATGGAAGGAACTTGGTGGTCTCTGCAGTGTGGGGAGAAGGAGAGCTACAGGAAGGAGACATGGGCAGTAAAGGGGAAGCCATGGGAGGAGAAGCTGTAAGCAGGTCAGATAGGACCTGCAGCCTGGTTGGCCTTGTAAAATCACTGACCAACTGTGCTTTGAGGGCATATAAACAGTTTGGCAAATTGGAACCACAGGGTTACGTTTCTGCAATTCTGGGAGTCTCCCTCTGACTTCTAGTTTTCTTACTATCGTAAGAACCTGAAGTCGGGGAGACAGGTGGGGAACTTTCTTCCTGGAAGTTGCTGGGCAGGCAGGTATGCTGGCCTCCCAACTCTGCTCTTTCACAATGTAACTGGCTTCCAGAGAGCAGAAGCAGCAGAACAGGTCGGAGGAGGATGGGGGTATGTCTCTCCTGCCCACCCCACAGCAGCTCCAGGGGGCAATGCGAAACGGATTCATTACTGGTAAAAGCAGGGATCTCGTCAGGAGCTGATGGAATGTTGGGTATATCCCAGGGCAGGGGTATCACTAGGTGCTTGTTTTCTCTTTCAGTGGTTCCGTGGAGCCGAGACGCCTGCTTGCCGCCTCCCCGCAGCCATGCACTCCCTTGTGTTCCTCTGTGCGCAGAAGGTGGTTTCCCACCACTCCACGGTGCGTGGGGCCTTGGAGTTCATCCCGAAGGAGTTGTATCCGGTCTTGTTCAAAGCGGCCTTCATAGACAAGCGGACCCTGGTGCTGCAAGATCTGGTGCAGACCTGGCCTTTCCCAGTACTCAGTTTCCAGAAGCTTTTACGGAAGTGTCAGCACTGCGACCGCCCTCTGCTCCAGGAAAAGCCCAACAAGCTGTGTGTGCAGACTGTCATCCTTGGAGTGGTGGCCTACCTGAATGAGGCTCTAGAAGACCGACTCCACAGCCACAGGTATGTGTCAGCACATGGTTTGTCATTGCCTATCAAAGGGTCTCAGGCTGCTGAGACTAAATGGTACAGGAAGGAGACTTACAGTAACACACTAACACAGAGGTTCTCAGACTTCATTTGTTGAGCCACTGAAATTATTTCAGGCTATGATGACTCCGCTACCCCAAAAGTGGCAGCAAATTGCTGTACACACTCCTAGGGGCACTAAATAAAGCACATAATCTTCACTGCTGCAGTCACAGATGCTTAAGCCTTTCCAAGAGTGCAAAACAGTTTTCAGGAATAAACACGTGCTCATTTAAGAAACATGTTTTCTTGGGGAGAAATAGCCAAGCTGGAAGTCTTTGCCAGGGATCTGTGGCCATAATCATAACATTGTGCCAGGACTGTGGCTTTGTACACCACTATATATACAAACAGATATCTGGTGCTACTGTCTTGATATGCACAGTTGCTTTCATTCCTGGCTCCAGGGAACTGAGGCAAACCCTTAAATCATCCTCCACAGTCACTTTGGCTGGGTCTACACGTGCCCCTTCCTTTCAAAACGGGCATGTTAATGAGCAGGTTTGAAATATGCTAATGAGGTGCTGCAATGAATATGCAGCACCTCATTAGCGTAATGGCAGCCACGGTGATTCAAAAGTGTGGCTTTTCGAATCGTGCACCACCCTTGGAGGTGGGACCTTCCAAAAGGGACCCCCTCCGCTCCCAGTTTTTGAAAGCCTTTCTTCCTATCTGGTGATCGGAAGAAGGGCTTTCGAAAACTGGGGGGGGTCCTTTCAGAAGGTCCCATCTCCACGGGCAGCACGCGATTTGAAAAGCCGCACTTTCGAATCACCGTGGCTGCCATTATGCTAATGAGGAGCTGCATATTCATTGCAGTGCCTCATTAGCATCTTTTGAACCTGCTCATTAACATGCCCCTTTTGAAAGGAAGGGGCACGTGTAGACCCAGCCTTTTTTTTTTGAGAGAGAGATGCCAGTGACAGTGATTTGGCATTGCTGCCCTTACGCCTGTGCTGCCTTCAGAGCTGGGTGGCTCGAGAGAGGTAGCTGCTGCACCCCTCCCCCGGCAGCGTCCTCTCTTTGGGAACTTGAAATGCAGTAACCGCTAACAAGGAGTGCAAAGGCTATCAAGATATTTATGGCCTGGTGACACCCCTATAATAGTTTCACAACCCGCTTTTGGGTCAGGACTCCCCGTCTGAGAACGCTGCACTAACATGTTCAGTGATACTGGCCTGAGGCCTCTGGCACTTTCCAACAGCCAGCAGGGGATGGTCCCACGGGGTTGGGATGAGGTTTGCTTTTTGTTCTTGGCTGTGTGACAAGAAAAGATGGTGATTTCCACTTTGGCCGTGTTCAAACTGAAGTTGTGCTCTGCATCCCTCCAGAGGAGGAGCTGCTGATTTGAGGTGCTGGGTGCTAACTAGGCTGATCATGTGCTCCAGGTGTTTCACCATGTTATCCGTGGCATCCAAGATCAGTTACCGCAAATTGCAGCAGAATGGGATGCCTCCCAGGTAGCAGCCACTTGCTGAATGTCTTCTCTGGCTCCTCAAATGTGATTGTCCCGCAGACTGTACTTTGGAAGCAGACTCTGGCAGGGTGGTTAAAAACTGATGATTTTTAAAAAATTGGATTTTTAATTTAAATCAGATTTCTTTAAAATCAGTAAAGTGCTAAAGTTCTCACTTAAGTACAGCGGTTACAATTAAATCTCTTCACAAATATGCTACGCGTACACTTAGTCTCATAAAAATGAATGAATGACTCTAGTCTGTCTAGCCTGTCTCCGAGCTCTTACTTCTTCAGAGTTCTGGGCTTTCAATTTCTGTTTCTCAGCAGCCTGAAAAGTAAGGTGCAAAGAAAGACGCAAGCTGGACATGATTGTGGCTGTTCTGTGCTCATGTGGTGGTGGACGACATTGGCTAAGCACGGCAGAGGAGCTAGTTAAGACATTGTCTTAAAGACAGAGAGGTAATATGTAGGAAAAGGTGGAGGCAGCATAAACGGAACCGTGGAGTGGACTGGAAGAAAAAGGGATGACATTCAGCGCACACACGGCATCCTCTATTCACCCACACTTTTCCCACAGAAAAACGGTCATGGCTTCTGGGCGTAAGAGAGATCCTAACTGAGAATGTTTTGAAGAAATTTGTTCCCAGGGTATAAAATGAAACCGTGTCAAGTGTAAGCAGTGCAAGATGATGAGGCAGGGCCCAGTTGCGGGAATGAAATGATTATTTACCTACACAATTCACTGTGCAGCACATCATTCTTCTAGACTCTCTGGGCCTTTTAATACAAGTGTGATTTGACAAGTTAATTCCCAAGCTCTTTGCTGGGTTGGATGATGCTAGAAAAACGGTTTATCTTAGCTAATCCTTATGGCTTGCTTAATTAACTAACGAGGTTTAGAATCTATCACTCAGGCATACAATACAGAAACCTGCTGTAAGAGAAATCTAGAGTTGTCAGTTGCCACTTAGTGTCATTTTCTTATTTTATATAATATATGGCCCTTATTTTGGAAGATCGTGGCCACAGACCACAATAGTGATGCCACAAATCTATTCAGTGATATTTAGCCTCCTTCAGAAAGCTTTGAGATCTAAGGCTGGGATGTTCTAAACCGGGGGTCAGCAACATTTCCAATGTAAGTCCAAGTGCAGGTGATACTTTTAAAAGTCACTAAGGGTCCTACTTACAATGGCTTCATTAATAAATAAATAAAGAGGCAGAGCTTTGCTGTTTAGGAGGTGGTTGGCAGCATTAGCTGGTCTTTTGTTAATCCACAGGGGGCGTGGCTTTGCACAAGATCCCAGCTGCATAGGGGAGGAGAGGAAGAGCTGAGCTCCCGCCTCGCGTGCTGATGAAAATCAACTCATGTGCCACTCTTGGCACCCATGCCGTGGTTTGCTGACCTCTGCTCTAAACCTTGTTGGCACTGAATAGTGTCGCTCTTATTTTAGACACAATGCACCAAATGGGTGATAGATGGTGGTGGGAGATGGGGTGGGGAAAGCTAAGAGTTACAGTAAGATCCCATGGTTCCCCTGGTCTGGAATGAACAAGGGACCAAAAACTGAAGATAGACAGGGGCACAGGCTCTACAGCAGGAACTGCCAAACCAAAGAGGTAATCCACAGGCCGTGTCACATCATCTGAGCAACAAAAGTGGCTCGGTCTTTACGGCTACAGCAAAAAGGGAAATAAGGCTCCAGTCCTGGAGAGTGAATCTTTTCAAGCCAGTAATTGATACCAATAACCCCCACCCCCTGCAAACACAAATGTTTATTGGTTCCTAAGCCATTGGGAGACTGAGTGTATGGCCCTGTGTAGGGAACGATCCTTCAGTGTCTGGGTGAATGAAATAGGTGACCCAATAACCCCTTCAGTTTCTCATTTCTCTGCTGATTTTTTTTTTCTTGTCTTCCCCAGCAAGAGGCCACGCCTGCAGGTTCTGGACATGACAGGGCTTCAGGATGATGGGATAGATCAGGGCCCAGAAAGCATGAGCCTGTGGTCCAGGACGGTGACCCTGGCAAAAGCCTGCATTGACATTTCCAAACACCAGAGCAAGTGCACCAAGCGCACCTCCAAGCGCAGGAAGGGCCCCTACAGCAGTTCAGTAGCTCTGCTGCCACCGCAGCCTGTTTCTGTAGAGGTCCATGTGGATCTCTTTGTGAACAGCACCTCTTACGGAGTCCTTAAAGACGCCTTGCAGAACAATGCCAACAGCGTGCTGCGGCTGAAATGCCGGGACTTCCGGGCTGAAGAGCTGCCCATTGCAAGTACTGTGGGGCTCCTGGAGTTCCTGGATCCCACGGGCGTTCGGCAGGTGGACCTGAGATTCAATAACCTGGGCCTGTCTGGCCTGAGGGTGATTCTCCCGCACATGGCAAAATTCACCAACCTGGTCAGCTTGAAGCTGCCCTACAGCAACATTGACGTGCGGCGGCTCTCGGCGGGGATGGAAGGAAGCCTCTGCTACTTTGCCACCCAGCTCAGTAGACTGTCCTGTCTCAAGGAGCTGAATTTGGGCTCCTCCAGGCTTTCCGGAAAACTAAGGCAATTGCTGGGGTAAGCTGTTCATAAGGTCAGCGGGGCCCAGGTGAGGGCGGCACTGGCAGATCGACAGGAGCGTGAGTGACTCTGTGTAATAGACCAGGTCACCTCTCTTCTTTTGTGACTGGTGGAGACTACATGGCCCATCATGCAATGCTTCATCTTAATCAGAGAAGCTTCTTTGCATATTGGGGCCTGTGGTCTGCAGCCTCCGCTAATGTGAAAGTTTGATCAATATGCTGCAGGTCCCTCCCGTCTTAGTTCTCTGAGCATCTAGACCTTATAATTAACATTAGGGACACTGTTCACCATAGCAGTGTGAAGCTTTAATGTAGCTCTTGATTTAACCCTGAGCTGCACAGTGGTGTGGCCTCTTCAAGCCATTGTGATTTCTGTCCTCTGCAAGCTACGGTTGTTATCTAAAATGGAACTTACACTTGCAATCTTTCTTCCCACCAGCGATTTGCAGGGTCCCTTGGAGAGCCTGGAGCTGGCCTTCTGCTACCTGCTCCCCAATGACCTGGCCTATCTTTCTCAAAGCCTTCACACCCCCACCCTGAAGAAACTGGACCTCAGTGGCAACAACTTGTCTGACTTGCTTCTCCAGCCCTTCCAGCGTCTCCTAGAGGAGGCGTCCTCATCCCTGCTCCACCTGGACATCATGGAATGCCGACTGATGGATCTTCACCTGGAGTCCCTTCTCCCTGCCCTGTGCCGCTGCTCTCAGCTTCGCTATCTGGGGATATTTGGCAATCCCCTCTCTACGCGGGGGTTGAAGAACTTGCTGCAGAGGACCACGGGCCTGTTGTATTTGCAGCTCGTTATTTATCCCTACCCTGTGGACTGCTACAGTGAGAACCTGCCCTGGCCTCCCACCTTCTCGAACCTCTGGAATGGGTCTGTGGATGAAGAGAAGTTCTCCAGGGTGAGCGCTGAGCTGCAACAGATGCTGCTGACTGCGAGCAGGACCGATGCTGTGTGGACCACAAACTTATGCAGGCACAATACCCTTGATTATTTTAACTTGTAGCTCCTGGGGAATGCAAAATGAGGTGGAAAGAGACTGATCAGGCTGATAGTTTTTAATGCCCTGTTGAAGTTGTGTAGTTCACTGGATGCAGCAACAACAACATTTTTACATTTCTTTTAAACACTATCTGCCTGAAGTCAGCTGGAAGGTCTCGTCTTGCTTTCTGCACCTCTGTTCAGTAAACCTGAGGTTAAACCTGCCAGCTCTGTGCCTTTGTCTTTGGCACATCCCAGATCGTGCTGTTGTTCTCCTGTCTTGCTGTGCCTGTGGCCCCTTGCCCAAAGAGGGTTCTCACATGCGCCTTACATCACACTAGGGTAGCCCTGCAGACTTCTTAACCATGTGTACTAACCAGAGTCTCAGGCAGCAGCCCAACAATTAGATGGCCCCCTTCTAAAACCACCAATCCATTCTAGCCTCCAGGCAGCCTGCTGTTCTCTTTCCCTGCATGGATTACCTCATCTGAAAACCTCTCTATTCACTTCTGATGTGTCCCATCTTTCCCTCACACGTGCACGGCTTAAATAGTATCAGTCAGCTAGTAGCTAGAGTGCCAAACCCACTTTCCAGGTAGATGTCAAAGATGGGGAGCCCTGTATTTAGGGACCCCTCTACTCTACTCCTGGCTTTCTGGCTGCTGCAAGTGAGGGATCCCCAGCCTTTGCTTTGGCGTCTTCCTGTGAATAGAATATTTCCTCCACCTCTGCGGCTGCATGGAGCTTTCCTAAGATGCATCAAGATAAAATTCATCAGTTCTTCCCATTTCACAGCTGCCTGCAGACTAAAGCAGTGGGGAGACTGGGACCCCAGTCAGTTTTCACTCTGCTGCTAGCACATAGAAGGTCTGAGTAACAGCAAAGGCATCAGTGCGGCATGCAGCCTGACTGCATACACGCCACCTATACACAGGAGGCTTTCTTCACAACCAGAAAAGCTAGAACTTTTTTCATGAGAGCTTAGATCCTCCAGAAAGCGATTCATGTTCCCTGGTGTACTTGCCAGCAGAGGCACATGGGGTTTTTCAGATTGGTTCACAGACTCTGTCTTTTGTCCCCTCTCACTTCCCTTTAAAGAATACCTTCTCCTTGGAAAGCCTCATGACCTCGCTGAAGTAGGTAGTGTGGCACAGTCTGAAGTCCTGTGGTCTCAGTTGGAGAGACCCTGAAAGATCTCCCTTGTGTGGTGCACACCCTCCACTTAATCTCCCTGAATGATCTGTCCACTCGTTCCAACCTCGCTGAGAACAGTTCTTGCTGATCCCTCTTGGCTTCACCTCCTTTCACCTGGTGGTCTTCTATTGCCTTGAGTATTTGACTTTTGGTGTGACAGCCTCCTGGCTTGGAACTCAAACGAGAACTTTTACAAAGTATTAAAAAAACATCCAGTTCAGAAGGATCCTGCATTAGCTGAGAGGGATGTAATAGATCTTTTCCATCTAACACACTCTTCCGGCTTCTGCGTACCATTCCACGGTCAAGCCATGCAGCTCTCTGGTTTCTTTCTGTGGCGGGGGGTTTGTAGGTACCTGTCTAACTCATACCTAATAATGGTTTCTTTCTACCCTCTTCTGTTAAATCCCACACGATTACGTTCCTAGCCGTCTTCCCGGTCTTATCTGCACTGTCATTTTAATGGTCCCTGCTAATTTTAGTTCCTGCTGGTTGTGCTGTGCTGCACGTAACTTGATACCTTCAATGTTCCCTCTCTCGACCATTTAAATTTCTGGCTTCATTTTGACTTGCGTCATCTCAAAGTGTTCAAGATCCACCTGTTTCTCTTGGCCAAGAGAAACTGCCTCCCATCCAACTCCATCTTCCCTCTTGACACACGCTGGTGGGTGCTTCTGCTGTCCATTAACTTTGGCATCAGATTCTGGGTTCTCCTGCCCCATCACATCGGCTACAGCTGCACATCTGCTTAGTTAAACTTTGTTCTGATGATTTTAAGGGAATAAACGTGTCCCATGGGAGGTTAATTTTGTGTGAGGCTGCCCAGCTAAGGGACTTTGATAGGTAGTAACTCATTACTTCAGAACATTACCCTTGTGTTCACGGGGCTCCCCTGTTACATTCTCCTGCTACTTTAACAGTGAATGGAGCCCATCTGCAAAATCCACTCACATCTGTACGTGTCCACTGTGTATCAACTCCACGAGATGCCTCGGTGTTCAGGAGATGCAAAGCATATTTTAAATACCCCACCCAGACACCCTGTCTCATATTATTCCCCTGCTTCCTGCCTGCTTAAAGCTGGCCTTCTCTCTGGCCCTTCATGCTGCCTCCATATAGCAAGCTCTCCCCATGGAAGACAATCTACAACATAAAGTATTTGATGACCTGGGAACTCGCTGCCCATTGGCAGACGCTGCTCAACTGCTGCTGTTGGGGATGCTTCTTTGAGTCAAGACTATGTCCTGAATCCACTCTTCCTGCTACTGCCTCTCCCTCTGCTAGTGACATGGAAAACAAGCACAGTGGCCCAGTAACACAGATGACCTACTACTGCAGGAGGGGCAGGCTGAAGCAGTGCGAGTGCACAGTCCTGGTTTATGTAATGGAGCTTTAATCATTAAACTCCTAGGCTACGTCTACACGTGCACCCAACTTCGAAATAGCTTATTTCGATGTTGCGACATCGAAATAGGCTATTTCGATGAATAACGTCTACACGTCCTCCAGGGCTGGCAACGTCGATGTTCAACTTCGACGTTGCTCAGCCCAACATCGAAATAGGCGCAGCGAGGGAACGTCTACACGCCAAAGTAGCACACATCGAAATAAGGGAGCCAGGCACAGCTGCAGACAGGGTCACGGGGCGGACTCAACAGCAAGTCGCTCCCTTAAAGGGCCCCTCCCAGACACACTTTCATTAAACAGTGCAAGATACACAGAGCCAAGAACTAGTTGCAGACCCTGTATATGCAGCACGGACCCCCAGCTGCAGCAGCAGCAGCCAGAAGCCCTGGGCTAAGGGCTGCTGCCCACGGTGACCACAGAGCCCCGCAAGGGCTGGAGAGAGAGTATCTCTCAACCCCCCAGCTGATGGCCGCCATGGAGGACCCCGCTATTTCGATGTTGCGGGACGCGGATCGTCTACACGTCCCTACTTCGATGTTGAACGTCGAAGTAGGGCGCTATTCCCATCCGCTCATGGGGTTAGCGACTTCGACGTCTCGCCGCCTAACGTCGATTTCAACTTCGAAATAGCGCCCAACACGTGTAGACGTGACGGGCGCTATTTCGAAGTTACTGCCACTACTTCGAAGTAGCGTGCACGTGTAGACGCAGCCCTAGAAATGAAGGGCTCATAGGGCTCTTGATGACTTCCCAAGTCCAGCCCCTTGGGAAGTCGTCAGAGCATCCCTGACAGGTGTTTGTCCAACCAGTTTTTAAAATATCCCAATGCTGGGGCTCCTATACCTCCCTTGGAACCCTTCTTCTAGAGCTCAACCCCCCTTAGCGTTAGAAAGCTTTTCCCAGTACCTAGCCCACATCTGCCTTGCTGCAGACTGGTTCTGTTGCTACTTGCCCTGCCTTCACTGGACATGGCAAACACTTGATCCCTAACCACCCTTAACATATTTAAAGACCATAATCAGGTTCTACCATCAGACTGCGCTTTCTCAAGACTCAATGTGCCTGGCTTTTTTTTTTACCCTTCCTTTACACTTCAGGCTTTCTAAACCTTTGATCATTTTGTTGCTCTCTCTGGACTCCCTGTGGTCCCCGCCTTCCCTGGAGCACAGATCCCACTGCTGCATCCAGTAGTCCAAGTGCGGGAGGAACAAAGTGAGAAGAGATGAGTGTTTGAGGTCGGTGGGGGTGAAGTCTGGTGCTCTCTTCCCTAACTCCTCTAGCAGTAGGCCTTCTGCCTATTCCCAGGCCCGGGAAAGCCTCCAGAGCGCTACCCGCTTTAGAGGTGGGGAATCGCCCTTGAAGGCGTGCTTTACCCTGCAGCTGGGAAGGTGCTTCTCGGCGTGGGTACACGGACACATGCTAGCTCCGGTCAAGCCAACATGCTACAAGCAGCATTGTAGCCAGGAGCAGCATGGGCAGTGGCTTGAGCTAGATGCCGAAGGACCTTCTCGGGGGGTCTGGCCAGGTTTGTGCTCAAGTGGTGAGGCAAAGCCCCCGCCTGCACTGTCCCAGGGTGCACTGCTTGTTGTAGAGGCTTAGCACCAGTAGGGCACCTGCACGCCTGTCTACCCTACCAGGGAAGCACACGCCTAGTTCCAGTGCAGGTTTCCTTCTCTGTGTATCAGCACCTGTCTCTCTCCTCCTCTCAGCCTGGGCCTTGCCCACCCCTTCCTCTTTCATCTCCCACTCGCTCTTCATATGCTTCTGTGCTGTCTGTGAGCCTGGAACAGTCCCTGTGACGGACTCCCCTGAAGTCAGACGCGTTTGTCCCCCCCACTGATTCACTCATCTCTGCTGCCCTCTCTGTTTCTGTTTTCACACCTGCTCTTAAGGGCCAAAGATGACACTCCTGCCTAGCAATCTGCCTTCCCCGTCCTCTCACCTTGTTCTCTCGTCATCATCTCCATTGCAGAGCCAGGGAGCAGGCAGTCTGTTTCATGGCTGTGCTCATTCATTGCCCTGCACCCATCTGCAGCAATGCAATTCTCTCTTACGTTCCCTTCCTCCCACCAGCTAATCCGAGCCTCTCTAGCTCAGTGCAGTGGTCGCTACAGATGGTGCAACAGTGTTTATTTTTTTGGAAATGATCCCGCATTTGTACAGCACCCTCGCAGCTAGAAGGATCCCCAGGCGTTTTACTAACTACATACAGGAGGTAATGTCATCTGGTGATGACATTGCCACCTCTGGGTGAAACACACCAGCCATTCAACTGCGCAGTGTGGTAAGAGGCAAGCGAAGAAAGCTGTGCCCATTTAAAACACAGGAGCGGATTCAGGGAGCCCAGAGTGTAATTGCAGGCGGTGGAATTTTATCAGTTCACTTAAGTTTTGGTGCTTCGAGAAAGCCACATGAGAATTCACCAGGATTTTTGTTTCAGGTGTCTTTGGGAAAGGGATTGCTGTGTCTCCATCTGTGCCTGGAGGCTGCAATAGCCAGTTTCTCTACCCACCAAAATGATAGGCCAGAACTAACCCTTCGTGTCCTGCACAAGTGGGCCAGGGCAGAATAGAAAGTGCTCACATCTGCGAATGTTGCCAGAGAAACCAGGCAAACTATTAACGTCAAGCCTTAATCCAAGGGGCCAGATGTTTAAACTGCAATGTGCTGCATCCATTCAAAAACGAAGAGCAGAGTATACCCTGCTCCATGGATCCCTGGGGAACGTTCTCTCATTCCATTTTCCCAGAGAACGTTTGGGGGCTGGGCCCATAGGATGCAGTCATGATCGGGAGATCAAACTGTGCATTGCAGTGGAGAACTTTTACTGTGGATTAACAAGCCCCAGAGAAGGGGGAAGTTTGCAGTCCAAAGCAAAGCTGCACTGATGATACGAACGTACCGTACTTGACCTGAGTCCCATGAAACAGTTAGCTTCTACGAGGTCGAAGCTACTAAAGCACAATTGTCTCACTTTTGGGACACAGGCAGCCAACTAGAGTCTGTTCGAATGGTCAAATAGTTTCTAACTTTTGTGTGTTGTTGGTTTCAAGTGGTGTTGCTCGCTGTTGTCCTGGGGAGTTGTGAGGGTGGACTTGACCAGAGATCCCCTCTTGCTTGTCTAGTTCAGCTAAGATCATTAAATGTTGGACTTGTTTTTCTATCTGTTTCTGTGCTGTGGATTACTAGGGTTGAAAGCCCCCAAGTTGCTTCTCAGAGCCTAGACCCAAGCATAATTTGACATTATTGATCAGGTGAATTAGCTTAACTCTCAGGGCACTGCCTGAGTAATGCTTTGCCGCTTTCAATGCGTTTGGGCCTTCACACGGCCATGTCACCCTTGCTCTTGCCAGGCAGTGAACAAGGCTACACCTGGGGCTTGTGTGTTCAGGGATGTCTGCCACTGTGATGCAACCAATCCAAGAAGTGCAGCATTATTAATGCGAACAGGCATATGTCCAATCTCAGGATAAGTTTCAGGGGTAGTGGACCACAAGCTACATATGAGTCAACAGTGTCTCGCTGTTGCAAAAAAGCAAACATGATTCTAGGTCGTATTGCCAGGAGTGTTGTGAGCAAGACATGAGAAGTCATTGTTCTTCTCTGCTCTTTGCTGATTAGGCTTCACATGGAGCATTGTGTCCCGTTCTGTGCACCACATTTCAAGAAGGATGTGGAGAAATCAGAGAAGGTCCAGCCAAGAGCAACAAGAATGATGAAAGGTTTAGAGAACATGAGCTCTCAGGGAACACTGAAAGAATTGGGCTTGTTTATTTTAGCAAAGAGAAGACGGAGAGGGGACCTGATAGCAGTTTACAAATACCTAAAAGAGTGTTATAAGGAGGAGGGAAAAAAATTGTTCTTGGCCCCTGAGGATAGGACAAGGAGCAGTGGGCTTAAACTGCAGCAAGGGAGGTTTAGGTTGGACATTAGGAAAAGCTTCCTGTCAGGGTGGAACACTGGAATAAATTGCCTAGGGGACGCTGTGGAATCTCCCATCACTGCAGATATTTAAGAACAGATTCAATAGACATCTATCAGGGATGGTCTAGATGGCACTTGGTCCTGCCATGAGGGCAGGAGCCTGACTCGATGACCTCTCGAGGTCCCTTCCAGTTCTAGTGTTGTGTGATTCAGAGCACCACCCATTGTCGGTTCAAGCTCCTGAGTGCTTAGAGTGAATGAGCAAATGCATTAAACCTTTTATTTATTTAAAAGGGTTGAACTTGGAATGATAAACTGATTCAGCAATACATCCCAGACCATCAGACAGTGTTTCCATAATGCATAGGATTAAATAGTTTTAATCCTCCCCAGTTTCTGTGACAAGGGGCAGAGCTAGTTCATTTCAAGCAGAGTTTACCTGACCTGTTCCTTTACACTTTGAACCAGTCTTGCAGTTTGGTGCTAGGCAGCCTCCACCTGATGCAAATTAAAGCCTCTTCCAGTTTCTTGAAGTCCACATTGCGCAACCCTGGGTGCAGAGAATAGTTCGCAATCAAACTTCCTATTTCCACATGTGCATTGGCCTCCAAACGCCTTTTTTGCTACAGAGCCTGTGCGCACATTCTAGTAACTGGCACGCCCATTGTACGAGAACTGTGCATTGGAATTCAGCTGGAGTGTGGTTCCTGTCTCTGGGGTTTTTTCCCTCCTAAAGTCTGAGCTATCCCCAGGCCTGTTGGCAAGGGGCGACAAAGAGGACAGTTGCCTCAGGGATCCCAACCACCCCCACCACTGCAGCAGTAGCACCTTTGAAATCACTGGAGCACTGTGTGGCGGGCTCTCAGCAGCTCGGAGGGGACAGGAGGAGGAGTGCAGTGCAGTGCAGTCCAGGCAGCTCTGAGGACGGGCTGCCCAGCCCTGGGTGTTCCACTTGAGGCCCTCCCCCTCTGGGAGTGCAGAGCTGGCCTGGGGCACCTTATAGACTGACAGATTTTTTGGAGCAGATGTCTGACAAAGTGGGTCTTTGCCCACAGAAGCTTCTGCTCCAAAAATTTGTCAGTCTGTAAGGTGCCCCAGGACTTCTTGTTGTTTTTGCTGTTGCAGACGAACACGGCTGCTCCTCCGACAGCCTTAAAGAGATGTAGCTCGCCCTGTTCTGAATTCGCCACGGGAGGCCTGTGCTCCACCTTATAAAACCACCCCGTAGCTCCTGCAGAATGATTTGCCCTCTTTATGCCCTCTACAGCCTAGCTGAAAATATACCTCAGGGCAGGGGGGATACAATACTATGGGTTAGTGCTGCCTTGGCACCTTCCCTCGCAGGACCTTGCGGTGTTTTGCCAACGCTATGTACTTTTCTCTTGTCCTGTGAGTTGCAGCCATCCTGCTGTTCTCGTGGGACTGCTGGGAACTTGGAGCATATCCCTGTTGCTTGCCTTGGCTGTCCTGTTTCCATGGATGCCAGGGCAGTGGGTCTCAACCTGTTTATCACTGGGGGCTGCGTATGCAGCTCTTGCTGTGGCATGGGGATCACATCCAAACGGGATATACTGGCTGCATGGCCCTGAGGATGTCACATGAGCCACAGGTGGGGGCTGGTTGGGCAGCAGCATTCGAGGCAGTCATAGTGATCTACTGCTTCCCCCCTCTCCGGATCTGACCACCAGCCCCAGAGGCACAGCCTTATGCCCCCTGCAGATCATTTACTCCTGCATGTTTGTTCCCATACATCCACAGCCAGGTACAGAGAGAGGCTGTCGCCTCAAGCTGCGTTCTCTCTTTGCCTGTGGTGCTTGTTCTCAGGCTCCTGGGATCTGCTTCCTTCCAGGCACACCAGGGTGATCCTGCTACACCAGGGTAAGCCACTGCAGCCTGTGTTCCTTTTCCACCCAATCCCTCCTTCTGCTGGGGCCTTGTATGAGACAGAGCCAGCTGCTCTGCCGGCTTCATCACTGCCCCCATTGTGCCCTGGCCTATCACAAACGTTTTATGCCCTGTCAATGACCTTGGCCATGCCAGAGGTCACGCGAAAGCTGTCAGTCTCTCTCCCGGGATACCAGCCTCCCGCCTGCCCCTTTGAGCAACACTCGACTGAGAATCAATTGTCACCTCCACCCCTAACAGTGGGATCCAGTTCATTCGCCCTGCCAGGCAGCTGAGTACAGGCAGAGACCTGCAGTGGGCCATTGCCCTCAGGGCTCCAGTCACAGTCTGAGTGACAAGCATGGCTGGGATTTCTTCCACGAGGTGGCCCTGTTGGCTAGCAGGTCTCTGCCTTGGACAAAGTCCCCAGTTCCGTGCAACGGGTTCTAGTCAAGAGAAGTGCAGGAGGTGAACAAGGCAGACACCACTACTGCTACCCACGTTCACCCCTGAGGTGCAGGACTGCTGGCCAGCAATAGAGCAGCATTTGGCAATCGGCTTGGGAACAAGGAGCTGCAAGACTGGATCAGAACCAAGGTCCATCTAGCCCGGTGCCCTCTTGGACAGGGATGTTAACTGGTAACAGCTAGAATAGCTCCTCCACCTTCACCTTGGTCAGGGGGTTGCTGCAGCACCGCAAGGCCCACAGGGGCAGAGGCTCTGCCAGCCATGCCAGAACAGCTCTGGTCCAGAGTGGCCCAGGCGCACCTCGGGCAAGAGTTTGCTCCAACCCAGCTGCTCCCCGCAGTTGGTTCACCAGTTAAACTAACCATTTAACTAATGAAATGGGGTTTTAGATCCCAGATGCTGCCGAGGAAGGTGTCAGAAGGGGCGTAACACATATGGGATCATCTATCCCAGCCTGGTCTCTAGAAGTTAGAGAGTTTAATCTCTCTTCCATGAGAGGAGTGGGGCACCTTCTACACATTACAATTGCTTCAGCCACAACTGGGGGAGCAACTGCAGATACTCAGCTCTTTAAGGGCTAAGCCGGGACAGCGCCTTCGATACGCCGCGTCCAGCTACTGTGCATGACGGAAGGCGACTCTGCTCACAGATCCCCGCACAGTTCTTTCTCTAGGCCGTCTTTTCTTTGCCAAGGCTGGGCTTGGGAGGGGAGATGTGACAGGGAACCCTATTTGTTGCCTTTATGCCCAAACATTTGGGCTCATAAAGCGATTCCTCTTTCTGCGCCGGCATAAAATCATGTAGGATTTGCCCGCATTCTTAGACACTGATTTGGAGGTGGGAGAGTGGAGGCTTTACTACTCCATTTAGCCTGCATTGCTGAGGTTTAAATGTACACACAGCTGCCAAATTTATGCACAAAGCTACATGCTCCCCCTAACTGCGAGATTAACGGGCGGCTGCTGAGAGTCGCTCTAGGCTTATTAATATGGAGGCTGTTCATCGCCTGCCACCTGCTGAAATCAACAAGGGGCGCTAAGTGCCTGGTGCTTGCTGCAAATTACAGGGAATTGCAACGTGGTGTGCCCTAGGAGGCTGCAGCAATGACAGCTCACACAAGGCAACCAAGCACAACCAATCAGGCTGAATGCTGGAGGCCGGGAAAAGCTGGCAGCCTGCGGCTGCCAGAGAAAGCCCTCTTGGCCAGCTGTAGGAGGGAGGGCAGTGGCTGTTCCAAGACACCTGCCCCTTTGTTGAAGCTGTTGAGAAACTGGGCATTTGGGAGGGGGGGGTGGGGGCGGCCCTGCAGGATTGCTTCTCTCGGCAGCACTGCAAAGGCCGGAGTTGGAAGTGGAGCCTTGGCTGAAAGGCAGGTTTAGTTGAAAGGCTTCTGCTGCAGCTCTCACCTGCGCCAGCCCTTTGCTGTTCCTCAAGGGCGTGTAGGGCTCCTCCTCGTGGCTCAGCGTGCGCTTGCCCACTGGCTAAGATGCTCTTGGTCCCAAGCCATCCTTGCTACCAGCACCTCTTGTCAATCTCCCACTTGAACACGTACAGCCTCCTCCTCCTTTCTGGCCTCCCTAACAGCCACCTCATTCCCATCTACTACGCTGCTCACACCAGCCAGACCGCACCCACCTCCACTGCCCCCCCCTTCCCCCCCCCGGCCTTGCTGCATCACAGCCCTTGCCCGACACTGGCCTGTCCAGCTATGCCCTTGCATACCTCAAGCCCCCAGCACTCTGCTCCCATGGTCTACCAACACGCTTCCTCACCGTGCCCTGAGCTGTCCCAGAGCACAGTCCCTGGCTGCAGACTCTGCACGAACTCCTCCTTCCTTCTCATCCCACACATCCTGCAAAACTCTACAGCTTCCTGTCCCGCAATCACAAAACAGGGTTTCCTAAATCTGGGTGCCAGCAGGCAGGTCCATAGGTTCGTGCTTTGTGGTCCCTGCTCCAGCCCTCGCTCCTCCTTGCCTGGTATAGTGTCTAGGCTCTTTTAATCACAGTCTGCAGAGGTCCTGTATTTGTCACGACAAACAGGCCGACGGAGTTCTCTCTCTCTCTCACACACACACACACACAAACAAACAAACAAACCAGCCTATGGCTCCAGCATTGCATATTAAAAATAAAGCCAGCAGAGGGTTCCCTGCGCCAGCCATCAAGCTGAGCAGGCCAGTAGGGATGTACCTAATTTGCCAATGCAGAAAGCCATGGCACCTCAGAGTCAAGGCTCTCGGTGTCATTTCTGCACATTAGCCGTGTCAGCCATACAATACTGCAGGAGGCAGGGAAGCACCCACTTCAATTTTCTGCTCCCAGGGGCATCTGCTAGCACAAGCACCTCGTCACAAGGAACTGAAGTGACTCTAACCAGAGCCTGTGGGAGGTGACAAACACGTCCCACATGCTGCTACCAGAGAGATGCATGTTTCAGAGCCAGGGGGGCGGGGGGGGGCTTTGCCTTTGGTCTGAGGCTTGTTTTGCGCTTTAAAGCTAGAAAACCAGATTTAGCAAAGAGTGGCTGGCCCCTGGGGGTGGCGGGGGGTTGTACAGTTTCTTTCAGTCCAATAGGTTGGAAATTTAAAGCTAGACTGGGCAAATTACAACCAGAATAGGCAGCGCTGCCTGGAAGATGGCTTGCCTGACCTGCTAGGTCAGTTTCATATCTTCTATGAGTCACTCAAAGCCAACCTTGTGCTTGCTGTTAGGCTACAATTCACGTCAGCCCAGCTGGGAGGAAAGGGTCTATTAATTTATTCTAGTGCTGCATACTAGATATTCTAGACCCTGCACAAACAAGTGCGGGGGCAGCGCTGGCCAGTGATTAGCACAGACACCTGAGCGTGTGAAGCCCAGCACTCTATTTTCATTTCTGCCCATGACTCTTTATAGCCCTGAGCTGATCAGTTTAATCGCTTTGTGCTGCAGTTTCCTCTGTCAGACAACCCCAGTGACACCTGCCCAACTTAGGGAAGCGCTTGGAGAGCCTCAGAGGAACAGTGTTATGCAAAGCCCCACCAGTAGCTTGCTTCTACCAGCAATAGCCTCATGGAATACATGTTTTAAGGCTCAGCGGGATAGCCATGTTAGTCTGTAGCTGTAAAAACAATGCAAAGTCCTGCAGAGCCTTAGAGATCAACTGATTTATTAGGACATAAGCGATGGACATCAGACAGTCTGGAGTGGAACTACAAAGGGGTGTACACATGTAAAAAAATTGCTGCAAAAGAAACCTTATTATCCATTGTAAATGAGGCTGATCACTCAGGGTGAGTGTGGCCATTTAGTGTAGCTGATGGGGAGATTGATGGGGCAGTTGCCTCTGAAGTGTGTTAGCCAACTTAGATCCTTACTGAGGCCTAATTGTATCATTTGGAATTCACAAATGAGTTCTAATTCTGCTGCTTCCCTGTGTACTGTCGTTTTGAAATATTCTGTGAAAAGCTGGCTATGTTTGAACCGCTTACTGAATGTCCAGGTTAGTGAGTGGTCTCTGACAACTTTGTGTGTGCTCCCTTTCTTGATGTCTGATTTGTGCCCATTTATCCTTGGATGCAGAGACCGTCCAGTTTGTCCACCATATATGGCAGAGGGGCTTTGATGGCAGAGACCTCATTAGCGGATATGCAGGTGTATGAGCTCCTGATGAGGTGGCTGATGTGGTGAGGTTCTGTGATGGGGTCCCTTGTATATGGACAGAGCTGGCAACAGACTTTGTTCCAAGGCACACCATTCTTGACAGGGACAAGGAATGGCATCTGTATGGGGAGAGATTAACAAAACTGGGACTTTTCTGCTTGGAAAAGAAGCCACTAAAGGATGAGGGGGGGTTATTAGAGGTCTAGAAAATCCTGAGTGGTGCAGGAAAATAGAACGAAGAAATGTTGTTTACTCTTTCACTAACATAACTCAACATCACCCAGTGACATGTATCAGCAGCAGATTTAAAACAACCAAAAGAAAGTATTACTTCACAGTCGGCGTGTGGACCTGTTTGCTGGGGGATGGTGGAAAGGTCCAACCTATAACAAGGTTCCCAAAAGGATAAAATCAGTTCAGGGATGACAGGCCCCTTGAAGGCCACCAGCCACGATGGGCAGAGCTGGTATCCCTCACTTTTGTTTGCCAGAAGCTGGGAATTGGAAACAGGGAACAGATCATGTGATGACTGCCTCTTCCGTTCATGCCTTCTGAAGCAACGGGCGTTGTCCCGTTGGAGAACAGGACACTGGACTAGATGGGCCTTTGTTTCAGACCCAGAATGGCCATTCTTATGTTCTTATACAGAGCCCAGATGTATTTGCTCCTGCTGTACCCCCTTAGATCCTTTTCCCCTCCCAGAGCTGAGATAATGCCCAGGAATCCTGATAGTCTCTCTCTCTCTCTCTCTCTCCCCCCACCTCCCCGACACAGAGTTAGTAACAAGTAAAAAGGTGTATTACTATATTAAGGCTAAACGGTGTCCCTTAAGTGACCTGCCACAAGCTGTTGGAATATGTTAGTGTCCGAGCTGAGTGGCCTTAGGCAAGCAGAAGTTCTGTAGCCACTGCTGATCATTCCACACCTGTAGAACAGTGCGGTCCCACCAGACTGAGCTTGTTTCATGGCACCAGAACTGGTGGCAAGGCAGGTTCATGTTGGACATTAGGAAAAATTTCCTATTAGGGTAACAAGTATCAGAGAGGGAGCCGAGTTAGTCTGTATCTTCAAAAACAACAACGAGAAGTCCTGTGGCACCTTCCTGACTAGCAGATATTTTGGAGCACAAGCTTTTGGGGGCAAAGACCCGCTTCATCAGAGGCATGAGTGTTAGTGTGGTTATGTACTGGAATAAACTGCTGTGGGTGGTCGTAGAATCTCCATCATTGGAGATATTTAAGAACAGGCTGGATAAATATTTAACAGGGATAACAGAGAGGGTGCTTGGTCCTGCCATGGGCGCCAGGGACTGGACTTGATGACTTCCTGAGGTTTCTTCCAGTTCTAGTTTTCTATGAGTCTGTGACTGACACACCCACGGCCACGTGAATCACGGCAGGCAGCTGAGCTATTCTGCATTATATAGTTTCTTATACCGCACTCGCTCCATATCTGAGCTCCTGTCGGGGTGCATGACACCTGTCATGTTCACTCTCTCATCCGCCCCTGCATGCACTCGCATTGCTGTCGGTGTCTGTTAGAGGAGGCAAGACAAGCCATGTGCTCCGAGTGGAGGGTGGGGAGGTCCTTGGTGCCCGGGGAAGTTCATTCCACAGGCTCAGACTTATCCCTGAGGTGGCTCTGTCTCCTGTCTCTCATCAGAGAGAGTCCCAGAGTCGTCAATCAGGGAGTTTCAGGTTCCTCGAGATGCCCTGCTCAGGCTATGAAATGGCATTAAATTAAATTAAAATAAATTAAATTAAATTAAATGGCTATGAAAACTGCTAGGAAGAAGGGCATGCGGGGGGAGGGGCACTCTGAGAGGGGGAGCAACAGGGAAATAACCCCCAGAAGTGTTCTCTCCAGCAAAGCCAGTTTTCAGGCACCAGAAAGGGGTGGGAGATGCAGAAGGGCCCCACTCATTCATCTGAAGGTACAAACAGATGTAGGGTAGGACCCCAATTATTTATTTAGCCAGCTGTAGTGCCTGTAGGCATGCGCCAGGACCCCACTGTGCTAGGTGCCAGACAATCCCTCCCTTGGGTCAGCTCAGCCAGGTGCCACCTAAGGCTTTTGGCTCAAGCTTCCCGAGGGAAAGAGATTCAAGAGCAGCAGAGACCATGCACGGGGATCTCCCCTGCCAGCATCTGACAGCAAAGTCCTTCCTTCCCTGACACCAGCGCAGTTCAAACACCTCGCACATCTAGGGTTACATCTGTGCTACAGCAGGAAGTCAGCTTAAGCTACACAACTCCAGTCCCGTGAATAACGTAACGGGGCCGGGGGGTCTACACCATAGGGGGTCAATGGCAGAAACTCTCCCATCAACTTTTCTTATGCTTCTCATGGGAGGTAGAGTAACGGGGTCAATGGGAGAACAGTCTGTGGTCGATTTGGCAGGTCTTCACTAGACCTGCTAAATCGACTCCCAATGGGCCGAGTAGCCCCCTGGGCTGTAACATAGACCTAGCACTAGATACCCTCCTCAGAGGAACAACTCTGGCTCTGCTCTGTCTTCACACCCTATGAAACAGACCCCAGCACAAAGCCTGTCCTCTTCCACAGCATATCCCACAAGGAGCATCACCCCTACAAAGCCAGGATTATGCATATGCTCCTTCCAGGCTAGGAAGAGGCTACTGAGAAACAGCCAACCAGAGCAAGAGCTCCTGATACAGAGCAGGGTTAGAGCAAACTGACAGAGATGTTGCTCCATTAACTTTTCTTGGGGTCAGCTTAGCAACTGGCTGAGAATAGGCATGGTCTGAAGAACCAACAAAACTGGGAGGCAGCGGTGCCTTCTGCTAGCTGGGAAGCGGCTCGCATCCTTGTGCCTTTTCTGTCTAATGCCACCTGACATTTTGGCAGAACCTTGGTTCATGGCCCTATGGCCTCAAAACATTCCCAGACCAGTAAGTTAGGCTTATTCCCATTTTAAAGATGGGAACCTGAGCTGAGACCTCTTGGTCCTGACTTCCAGAGCTGCTGCAATCCTGCAACTTGCAAGATGGCTCACGTCGGACACCCAACATTAGAGGCTGCTTCTGGAAACGAGTCTAAGTGACACGTCCAAAATCGAGTCAGTGGCGGGAAAAGAAGCCAGAAAGCCAAATGTCCCCTGTTCTAACCAGCTGATAACACCATCGAGCTAAGAGCATGGGACTGCACTGCAAATGCATCTGGCAGAGGTTTATGAGGAACTGAGCTCAAAAGATGACCCATTGTATCTTCATTTCTGCATCAGAGCACTTAGACAACCAGGACACCTACGTCTGGCTGCAGCCCTGTAATTTTACTGTGCAGCAGTTTGAGCCCTTCCTGTAATATAAGGCACAGAGGCCATATGAGTGCCATAAGGTGCAATTATAAATGAAAAGCAGAGAGCGGTTGCAGAGAACGGAACATTTACCCTGTCTTGGTAGAAGAAGAAACGAAGTGTTCTTCTCTTTAAACACCCCACAGCCAGCTTCCCATTTTGAGCAAACTCTGGGCCCAGACGCATCCGCTCCTGAAACCTGACAACTGCGGTGCCCGATGAGAGAGACAGGCCACCTGGTCCCTCCTGAGGCAGACGCAGTCTCTTCATGTTATACGCTCCCTACACTGCCATCATTAGATAGGAGAGAATCCAGTTTCTCTTTGTTGTTCCCGTCACCGTTGGTCTTTACAGTAACCACGTGTCCGAGTGCTGAACACAGTAGCACGACTGCAGCAGCAAGGCGTTCAGCTCCTTATATGTCTGCTCCCGCCAGTGCGGCAGCAGCACCTGGTTGTTAAACACCCGGAGGTTGGGTGCGCCGCTCCGTAACAAGCTGTACAGACAGGACCAGCGACTCTGAAGAGCCAGTCTAGTCCTCCGGTTCAGGATGATGCCCCGAACTGTCTTCTTGATCCTCAGCACCCGCAAGGCGGGCAGATCGAGGTGACAGAACACCAGGCCACGGCTCTGGGAGACATCCAAGTACTCCAGGGATCTGGATTCCAGAGAATAGGAGATGCCCAAGTCTTTGACTGGCACCAGCACATGAAGGATTAGAGTTTTGAGGTTGGGTAGGGCTTTGGCGAGATCTTGCATGATCTCTGGGCAAACCCCTTTGAAGCTCCAGAAGTATTTCAGCTCCAAGGTGTGAAGCTGCTGGAACTGGGTAAGCATGGCAACTGAGTGTGCAGACCAATCAAAGGGCAGCTTCATCCTGGAGAGCTTTGGGGATCTCTGGATAAACTTCTCCAGAAGGGTCTGGAAGTTACTGATCTGGTCCATTTTGGTCAAGCTGACCTGAGTCATACTGCAGGTGCCGGGCGGGTAGAAGTCAGGTGGTTCCAAGTGAGTCAAGGTCCAGTTCAGCTCCAGCTCCTGCAGTTCTCCACAGTGGACGCTGTCCAAGAAGCGTGAAAGGAAGTCAGCCCATTTGGTCTTCTGATCACCCAAATCAAAGCTGGCCCTGAGGACGAGCAGGCTAGCGCTGCGAGAAGTCAGGTGATAGGCGTACTGGTGGACCCACTCCTTCCACCTCTCAAATTCTCTGGCAGAAACCAGTACCAAATCCATGCCTGACTGGAAGGCCCCCAGTCTCATGAAGTCAGCCACTCTCCAGAGCTTGGGGGTGCGGATCAGCTTGCTCCAGGCTTCACAGACCAAGGCAGCTGTGCACTTCTCCACCTCTGAAAGGAAAGAGAAGACGTGGAGCTGACAGTCCACTGGCAGGAAGCTGAAGGGAAAGTAAGCTGGGCTTCTAGTCCTGTGACCCAGTGAGCCAGCCCGGGCCACCCCTGGGCCTTCTGGAGCACTGACCGCAGCAAGCTGAGGGAGGGCTGCACGCTGACAATGCTTCCTTTTCCGAGGCATCCTGCCCACGCAGCCACCAGCCAGGCTCCGCCCAACATAGAGGCTCAGTGGCACTGTTGCTTTCAGCTAGGCACTTCTAAGCCAGGTGTGACCAACTGAGACCTGTGGGGAGAGCATGACACCCTGTTACACAGACTGAGACAGCCACTCGATCAAACCCCCCGTGCCTTGCAGATAGATGGCTCGACTGCTCCAGAATGGAGGGCCAGGGGCTCCCGGTGCTCCCGCCTTCCTCTCTGGATTCCAGAGGCTACTTAAGTGTTTGAAAATTCTAGTTTTTTGGCAGATAATTTAGTTAATTGACAGGAACCCTGTGTCTAGTGCCTACATAAGAGAAGCAATTAAATATGTATTAGAACCAATGTTCTGACATCTTAGGGATAGTCATAAAGGGACACTGGATAGATTTAAAATTGTAATATGCATTCTTGGTTTGTTACTAATTCTGCAGGGAGAGAGACAGTGAGAGACACCCCATCATGACTCCTGGACAATATCTCAGCTTGGGGGGTGGGGGCGGCAGGTGAAGTGGAATTTAGTGGGTTACAACAGAGGCAAATACATCTGGGTTCTATATAAGAACATCAGATTGGCCACCCTGGGTCAGGCCAGTAGTCCACCTAGCCCAGTGTCCTATCTTCCAACAGGGGTCAATACTGGGAACAAACAGAGCAGAGTCATCTCCTGTCATCCGTTCCCAGGTTCTGACAAACAGAGGCAAGAGACATGCAGAACATGGTGTTGGATCCCTGCCCACTCTGGCTAATAGGTGTTGGGGGTCCTATCTTTCATGAACTCTTACCAAAACCCTGTCACAGTTTTGGTCTTCAGAACATCCCCCAGCAAAGAGTTCCACAGGTCGATTGCGAAGAAATACTTTCTTTTGTTGTTTTAAATCTATTGCCTATTAATTTCATTTGGTGACCCTGTTTTTTGTCAAGTATCGGAGGGGTAGCCGTGTTAGTCTGGATCTGTAGCAGCAACGAAGGGTCCTGTGGCACCTTATAGACTAACAGAAAAGTTTAGAGCATGAGCTTTCGTGACCAGCATCCGAAGAAGTGAGTTAACTCACGAAAGCTCATGCTCTAAACTTTTCTGTTAGTCTATAAGGTGCCACAGGACCCTTCGTTCCTGTTTTTTGTGTTACATAAAGGAGTAAATCCTTACCCAAATTTTCCTCAGACATATCCCTACCTTAGTTGTCTCTTTTCCAAGCTGAGAAATCCCAGTCTTTTTAATCTCACCTCATACAGGTTTTCCATAGCCCTAATCATTTCTGTTGCCTTTCTATGTACCTTTTCCTAATCCAACGTATTAGAGGCAACAAAATCTGAATGCATTATTCAATAACAAGAGACAGAATGGATTTATACAGAGGCAATATGATATTTGCTGTCTTATAATCTTTCCCTGTCCTAATAAATTCCAATATTTTGTTAGGGTGTGTTGTCTTTTGTTTGTTTTTGTTTTTGTTTTTTTTTTTGGGTGGGTGGAATGTTTGTTTTTTATTGTCACTAGACATGGAGCAGGTGTGCTCAGAGAACTACCCTCAATGACACAAAGATCTCTTTATTAATAGGTTCAGATGACTTAGACCCCATCAATATGTATAGCTGGGATCAATATTCCCTCTATTTTTGCCATTTGAGGGCAGAATAAATTTTGTTATGTGCACCAAGCATGTGGATGTGCACCACCAGCAGAACCACACGCAGCTGGCTGTGGGTGCGGTGCTAATCAGCTGGGCAGCACCTGAATCAATCTTAAATGGTTTCCCACATGCTCAGCTCACAGGGAACACTGCTTATGTTTAAACAATGAAAAATCCTGTGGCACCTTTTAGACTACCAGGTATGTTGAAGCATAAGCTTTTGTGGGCAAAGACCCGCTTCGGCAGATGTGTCTGACAAAGTGGGTCTTTGAGCACAAAAGCTTATGCTCCAATATATCTGTTAGTCTATAAGGTGCCACTGGACTTCTCACTGTTTTTGTGGATACCCCCTAATACACCTACCTCTTCTGATGCTTATATTTTGCCAAGTGCATTACTTTGCATTTATCAACAGCAAATTTCATCCGCCTTTGTGTTGCTCAGTCACCCAGTTTTGTGAGATCCTCAGTGATAACTCCTCACTCTACTTTGCACTGAACTATCCAATTTTGTACCAGCAAAATTTTACCACCTCACTGCACACCCCATTTTTCCGATCATCTATGAATGTAACAAAACAGCAGTCCTGACACATTCATGGATGGATAGTACAGAGAGAGCCATATTTGTCTGTATTCTAACTAAACAAAACAGCAGTCCTGTAGCACGTTAAAGACTAACAAAATGATGTACTTAATAATCATGAGTAAATCATTCTGTTAGCCTTTAAAGTGCCACAGGACTGCTGTGTTGTTTTGTCAGAACTCAGACAAACACGGCGACCTCTCTGTTACTATCCACCTATGAACGTGTCAAACACCACCAGCACCTGTGCAGGGTGGGCGGGACACACTGCTCCTTACCTGCCCTCCAGTTATTTTACCGCACAGAGCTGGAAGGGACCTTCAGCGATCATTGAGTCCAGTCCCCTGCACTCGCAGCAGGGCCTAGCACCATCCCGGACAGATTCTTTCCACTCTCTTTGCCCCAGATCCCTACGTGCCCCCCCCCCGCCCCCCCAGGGCTGAACTCACGGCCCTGGGCTCCGCCGGCCAATGCACACGCCATGGAGCTACCCCTCCCCGGAGTGCCCTGTCTCCCGGGGGCCGCTGTCACTCCGGCCCGTCGGTGCTCCCAGGCTCCTCTAACGAGTCGCAGCGGTAACTGGTTGGACGGAGGGGCCTTCTGCCAGCACAGCAGGTGGGCGGGCGGCTCCCAGCTCGTCCCAGGCGCGCTCCGGCGGGGGGCGGGTGAGGGCTCCGCCAGCGGGGAGCAGACCCCGGTAGGGAACTCGGGGGGCAGCTAGAGCCCCCCCAACTGCCCCCTCCCCCTACCTTGTCCCCGGAGCGCCGAACGGCTCCTCCTCTCGCCGCCACATTGTCATGCGCGCTTCCGGGTGCCCAGCCCGCGCGGTCTTTAGATGTCATCAAAGAGCGACAGAGCTGGGAGCAGCGGAGAGGGGAGGCGAGAGCGTACCCCCGGCGTTCTCCCGCCCCCTGCTGGCGGGCGCCGGAACCGCGAGCCGCTAGGGGAGGGAGCCCGGCTCCCAGGGTCCCAGAGGCACCGCCCCCGCCGCTCCCCATTGGCTGGCCGGCGCGACCAATGGGCGCTGCGGAGGCGATGCCAGGGCAGCGAGGCAATTCCCTGCGAGCCTCACGCGGGGCGGGAGTCCCACTGCGCCTCCCGCACGTGGATTCCCCGCTCGCGCCGCAGCCACCGGGGGTAAGTGGGGGGGGGGCTGGCTGTGCACCCGGCAAGGGGCGGGGCCAAGGGCAGCCCCCCGCCACGTGCAGCAGCGCTGCCAGGGCACCTCAAGGGGGCCCTCAGGTCACCGCCACTGCCAAAGGAATAGCAGCGGTAGCCTGAGCTCCTGGCCCCTGTGCAGCTAACTCCCCCCTGCACGCACCCCACCTGCACCCCATTCCTGGTCACAACCCAAACCCCTGCACCCCATTGTAACCCTGCCAGACCCTGCACCCCTCCTCCAGCTCAGAACCTCTCCTTCACCCAGCCCCCCACCCCCCAGCTCCACAGCCACTCCTGCACCCCAGTCCCTTACTCCAAGCTTGCTCTGCACCCCCATTTCCATCCCAAACCTACCCCTCCTCCAGTAATATCATGTACCGCTTACCAAATTCTTGGCCCAGCCCCATCAAAATTGCTGCAAACCACTGCCCTGTGTCATTGCCTCCCTTGCTGGGGCTGGATGTAATCAACACACAGTGAGAGCCAGTACCCAAACCCTGGCCCCTTGTCACCCTGACTGCATCAGCCTAAGTGTCATGCCAATCACAGGGGACAAGTTCCTATGTGGGTGTAGGGGACAAGCATAATTTCTGGGAGTGATATTTTAGCATAGATGCTCCCCAAGCCTAACTCTTGCACATCAGGCCTGAAATTAAGATACATCTGCTAGAGCTGGAAGGGACCTCAGGAGATCATCTAGTCTAATCCCCTGCCCTCTTGGCAGGACCAAGCACCATCCCTGACCTCTATTTGCCCTTGTCCCTAAATGGCCTCCTCAAGGATTGAGCTCACAACCCTTGCTTTAGCAGGCTAATGCTCCAGCCATTGAGCTATCCCTGCCACTGTTCATGCTAGAGGCAGTTCACAAGCCTTCCGTAAAGACTACGCACAACTCTCATTCTGCCACCTGCCAACAGCGGGGTGAGCCAGGCTGCTTCCAGCCCAAGAGTGTCGGTGTTCAGCTGAGATCTGGGAACCTTGGCATGAATAGGCATCACAGCCCCTGTTCCCAGGCCCCTCCCAAACCCAGTGATGGACCCGAGGAGCCCTGCTTGCCCCTGGGATGTGCTGAGACCAATGAGAGCCTCACCCCCATCAACCTAGTAAGGAGCCACTGAGTTCTGTGGGGAGGCCCTGGAAGCAGAAAGCCCCTGCAGAAGGCTGTGAGCTGGACAGAGGAGGCTGACAGGCTGCGGGGTGAGAAGAAGAGTCGCGCTGTAGCTCTTTGCTCAGCCCACTGGTGCCCTGCTCCTTGGGGAACTGGCACATCCGTGTTCTGGCTGTCAGGGAGATGTACGAGGGGCGCAAACCATTGACACCTGGCTCCTGCCCTCAACTCGCCTGCCTGCAGCTGCCACATGGGGCCCGCTGCCCAGGGAGGGGAGGTCTGTGGTTCCTCCCCTTTAGCTTGCTGCACTCTGGGGGTGCACTTGGAGCTGGGTGAAGGCACACCCCTGGGTACCCATGTCCCAGGTGTTGCTCAGGCAGGGGCAGCTGCCCTCCAAGCACACACGGCTCCCTGCCAGGTACCTGCACCTTCACCCAGCTCTCGGTTCCCCCATCGGTCCCTCGCCCAGCTTCTCCACTGCTGTGACTTGGGAGGCAACCAGGGTCCTGCCAGGGTCACCACCTCTGCCAGCTCACCTGCTCACATCCTGCTGGCCAGGTGGATTGTGCTTAAAGCCCACCCTCAGCACCCCTTGTCCATTTCCACCAATGGGGGTATGAAATGCAAATTAATTGGGGGTGGGGCTAGTGGTGCCTGGATGAGCCACCTCCACCATCACAATGCTGCCTAACCACTCAGCTGTGCTGCCCTCCTGGCCCTGGCTCTGAGTCTGGCCAACAGACAGGGCATGTAGCATGCCAGCCCAGCTTCCCGCCCCACCCGCCCCCAGCACCAAAGCTAGGCATAAGCAGGCCAAGCAACCATGCAGGGCCCCCACGAGTGCAAGGGGGACCCTATTACTTTTTAGTATGTGCTGAGCGTGGGGAGGTGAGTTATCCTGCTCAGGGCACCACCAGGGGAAAACCAGCCCTGCTGCTTGCAGTGCTGTGGTTCAAAGAGCCTGTGTAGCTCTGGGCCAGGGCGTGTTGCTGTGGTTTGGTCAGCAACGGTCTGTCAGCTCTCGGGCGCTAGGAGGCTCCCCAGCAGAAGTTGCCTCAGAACCCTCCTGGAGAGGCCATGTTAATGCTGCAGGAAGTGGGTGCAGCCTCGTGGTTGTGAGTGTGGGGAGGGAGCATTAATTCCCACTTGGGGGGCAAAGCCCCACCCAACCTGGCTGCCAGCTTCCTCTGCTGGACCTACAGCTGGGCTGGGTCATTGCCCAGTGTGAAAGATCTCAGGGATGCCAGGGCTGGCCAAGGGCCCCCTGCAAAATCAGGCACTGCTGGACCCAGGCCTTGACACAATGGCTGATTGTGACATCACATGTTCCATACAGCAAAGTGGCTGGGCAAGGACATGGGCCACTCCTGCCAGGGCAGGATGGGGCCTCAAGCTGAGCTGCCCCTGGGCATCTAGGGCTGATGTGCCCCCCTAGGCAGCTGTCATTGCTTGCTGGGCACAGGCAGGCCAAGGCACATCCCAGGCCCTGGCAACAGAGTCACAGTGTCACAGTGCCATCACCCTGGGAGTGCAGCAGCAGGAGGCAGAGCTGGGAGGCCAGCCCCGATTCCCAGCCCCCTACTTCAGTGCAGGTGCAGCCAGCCATCAGGCCTAGCACTCCCTGGGTGGGAGCAGTGGGTCCCTGAGCACCTGGCACTTCACAGAAGGATCACTCCACCCCCAGGGCCTGAACCCCATGGGGCATTGCAGGCCCCATCACCCTCAGGGGCTGCTCTGTGGCTGAGAAGTCACCAGCCCCCAGCTCCCTTTTCAGGGGCTTGGTGGTGCTGGGACACACCTTTTCCTGCTCCACCTGCACCAGCCTGGCACAGCTCTGACTCTGCCAGCCCCTGGCTGGGCAGCACTGCCTGGCCTCACTCTCCCCACCCCAGCCAGCTGTGCAGGCCCACCCCCAGCACCCTGCCTGCAAGGACCTTCAACACACCACCAGTCCAGTCTCCTCTGCATGACTATCACCATCCCTGGCAGGTTTTTTTTTTTTTTGTTTGTTTAAATCTAGTCCCCCACATCCCTAAATGGCCCTTAAGGGCAGAACTTGCAACCCTGGGCTTAGTAGGCCAACACTCTAACCACAGAGCTATCCTGCCCCAGCTCAACCCAGTGGGAAAAGGAAGCCCCTTGGCCCAAGGGTATAGTCAGGATAAGGCCTGATTTCCTGTTTCCCCCCCCGCCCCCCCAGCTGCACAGGCAAGCGACCCAGTCCAAGCCAAGCACAGTGGCCCCAGGTGCACTGTGTGTGTGTGCGCACGTGCGCATGTGCATGCGCACTAGGTGCAAGTGTGTTGGGAGGGGTGCTGGTGCTACAGCAGAACAAACCCCTGCAGGCTGAGGGTTGCCCTAATCTGGGGAGGGGGGGCGGTGTTGAGCTAGGGACCCTGCATAAGCCTGGCGTTGCAGCCAGGAGGCCCACTGCCCTGGTGAGTGGAAGTGCCACTCATGGTGCCAAGGCCTGGTGGCGCTGCTTAAGCTGCGGGGAAAATAAAAAAAAAAAAAATATCATCCCAGGCAGGTCCTGGATCCCATCCTGCAGTGGTGAGTTCAACGGGTTAGTGCCATACCACACCCTCAGACACCACCGCACCACGCTGCACCTTGGTCTGCACCTATAGGCACCACCCCACCCCCTTTCCTTAGCACTTCCTGGGTGCTGCTGGGTGAAGCAAAGTTATAGCGGGTCCTTGCAGCAATGGGGAAGCCAGCCTGGTTGGGGGTGGCGGGGGGGAATCTCCCCACCGCACAGGCTGACTGGTGACTTTGCCCCCTCCCCCCAGCATGGAGGTTGCTGAGTACTGTGCTGCGCCTTCTCATCCTGGACGTGGCCGTGTGAAGCTGAGCTTGGAGGCCCTGGATGCTGGGAGCCAGCAGGTCACACCGCGGTCCAGGAACAGGCTCAGCCCGAGCCGGCGCCGTAGCAAGCACCGGGCCAGCTCCTTCGAAGAGGTCCTGGTGGATGAGTGGGACATGCTCCGGGATGCAGCGGCTACGGTCATCCAGGCCGCCTGGCGCGGGTACCAGGCTCGGGAGTGGCGTCGTGCCCAGTACCATGCAGCTGTCACCATCCAGGCTGCCTGGCGGGGCTTCTGTGCCAGGCAGCAGGTGGCCAGCCAGTGGGCGGAGGTGCCTGCCTGGCAGGGCTATGGAGCCAGTGGGGGGCCCTTTTGGGCTCCACCAGAGCTAGATGAGGAGCAGGCCGCCACCATGATCCAGGCCCACTACCGGGGGTACCGGGCACGCCAGGAGCTGGCAGCCAGACACAGAGCCGCCACCGCCATCCAGCCCCACTGGCAGGGCTACAGGGCCAGTGGGGGGCCCTTTTGGGCTCCGCCGGAGTTGGACGAGGAGCAGGCTGCGACCGCCATCCAGGCCCACTACCGGGGGTACCAGGCACGCCAGGAGCTGGCAGCCAGCCACAGAGCTGCCGCCACCATTCAGGCCCACTGGCGGGGCTACCAGGCCCGGCAGGCGCTGGCTCAAGGCCGGGCCATTCCTCACTCCAGCAGCAGCCGGCAGGAATTCTTCAACCAGACGTACCAAGGGCTCCTGGACTATGTAACTGGGGAGCCGCCGGCCCCGGGCCCCACCAGCCTAGTGGCCAGGAGACACGCCCAGGCCGGGGCCCAGAGTCGGCCCAGCTTCCGCACTGGCCAGCCAGGGGAGCACGGGGCGGGCGGGGAGAGGCTGCCAAAGCCGCCAGGCCTGGTACAGAGCGGGGGCAGGGTGCCGCCTGCCTGCAAGACATGCCCCCAGTGCGGGCGGAGCACCATGGTGCGGGTCCTGGTGGGGGTGGGGAGGGGCACGGCTCACCAGTCGGCTGCCAGCTTGGCGGGACATCACTACCATGAGCCGCCCCCCCCTCGCCAGGCAGCCACCGGCCCCTGCAGTGCCAGAAGGGAGGGCACCAGTGTCAAGCAGCCATGGCACAGCGCTGGGCACGGCCATGCTCAGCCCGCCCGAGCCGGGCACTACCACATGGCGAGGGCGGAGGGAGCAGCCCATAAAGGGCACCAGCCCTGGACAGGCCCCCCACCTGCAGGCCAAAGGGGGGCTGAAGACTGGGCCGCCCACACCGGGTGGCGCCAGGGCAGGGGCCATCCCCTTGTGGCCCAGACCACCCCCTGCTGTGGGGAGTGGGGCAGGGACAGCCTGGCAGGTGCCAGGGCCACGCTGTACCGCTCCGCTGCCCTCTCCCCGCCAATAGCTGCGCTCCAGGCGGCCGGAGGGGTTACCCACGCAGCCCCGCTCCCCAGCAGCGGCTGGTCCCGCCAGGCCCAGGCCAAGCAGCGAGCCTTCAAGACCAGGAAGCAGCATTGGCAGCTGGTGCGGGCTGCCACGCTCATCCAGGCCTTCTGGCGGGGCTGCCAGGCCCGGCGGGCCCTGCGTGAGCAGCAGAAGGCCGCTGTCAGGATCCAGTCGGCGTTCCGGGGCCACCGGACCAGGACCTACCTCTGTGCTGAGGGCATCCTGAGCGGGGCTGAGCTAGAGGAGGAGGAGGTGGACGGTGCCTGGAGCTGCCAGTGGGGGCAATACCGCTAGGCCAAGATGCCTTGTAGGGCAGGGGTGGGCGGGCGAGCTGGTGGGGTGAGGAACTCCAATAAAGCTGGAGTAACTGCATCTCTTCCTGAAGGACTGCATGCGTGAATCCCCAGCTGGCTTCTCCAGTACAGGGACTAGGGCACACGCCAGACACGCACCCAAGCCGGGGCCCTGCCAGTTACTGCCCCTCGTCCCAGCACAATTTGCCTCTGGGGAAACTGAGGCCCGCGCCAGGCAGGGGACTCACCCTGGAACTCGGAACTGCAGGGCTGTTGTAGCTGCATTGGTCCCGGGGCCTGAGAGAAACACGTCATTTACTGCCCAGCATCTGCTGGAGAGAACCGGTCCCTTGCCACAGGAAACTGGGGGCAGCAGAATCTGGAACATCAGATTTTCCTTTAGCCTCCCCCCAATATCCTACTCCCCCCGCCAAACTAGGAAGCAGGACTTCTGCCTTCCAGCCCCTCCCAGGTCTAACCCAGTAGCCCCCCTCCCCGTACCTGGGACAGAGCCCAGGTGTCCTGGCTCGGTCAGTAGCGCTCACACAGAGCTTGGCTATTGCATGACTTGGGGATGGGGTGGGGGGTCCTTGTTCTCTTGCTCACTAGCCCCATTGCCCTCGTCACCCCTGCTGGAGCCGCTGGTGCGGGCTGTGGCTGGCTGCGTTGCAGTTAAACAGCCGTGCCAGGCCTGGGGCAGATGGCAGGTGCAGACTCGCCAGCTGTGGGGGTGCTGGGCTCTGGGTCCTGGCGTGTAGGGAGGCACAGGCAGCCACAGTGGTTAATTGCGACGTGGCCGTCCCCTGGGTGGCCATGGGAGACAAGGCCACAGGCCTCCCCGCTCTGTGCCGCCAGGCTGAGCAGGGTGGCTCTGGGGCTGGGCGTGGGCGGAGAGCTCAGGCAAGCAGGGGCCAGGCAGGGCTCTCGTGGGGGTGTTGTTTTGGGCTGGCAGTGGGGCTGACGACAATGCTGGGCCCCAGGGCAAGGTGGGTGTGCAGCTGGCCTCCTCCCAAGCTGGCATAGAGGCCCCACGGCACGCCAGGCCCTGTGCCCTGTGCCACAGGGTGGTTCAAAAGGGCCAGGGGAGGGCCTTGAAGGGCTGGGCCCAGGGGCCATTTCCCCTCTGGACCCCCTGCTGTCGTGTGTGTGTGTGTCTGGGCCCCTCCCTTCTGTGTGTGTGTGTGTGTGTGTACACACACGCACAAGACTGGGCTCCCCCTTCTCTCTGGGGGGTGGGTGTGCATGGCTGGGGCCCCCCCCTTCTTTCTTTCTGTGTGTGTGTGTGTGTGTGTGTGTGTGTGTGTCTTTCTCTCTCACTCTGGGCTCCCCCCTTCTGTGTGTGTGTGTGTGGCTGGGCTCCCCCCTTTTCTCTGGGGTGCGCATGGCTGGGCTCCCCCCCTCCCCTCTGGGGTGTGCGCGCGTGTGTGTGTGTGTGCGCACGGCTGGGCTCCCCCCTTCTCTCTGGGGTGAGTGGGCGCACACTTGCTTTGACAACACTGCCGTTAGTACTGGATGGGTGTGGTGCCATGGGGCCACACAGCTGAACAAGCACACCTGGCCTCAGGCTTGGTGCGCAAGCCAAACCTCCACTCACAAATGAAAAATCTTAGAACAGTGCCCCTGCCCCACAACCCCTGTTCCCTTGTTCCTGAACCCTCCTGCCCCGCCCCCCACATATCGCCCAACACTTACATTTCTTACAGGCACTGGATTATCGCAGCGGCCAGGGAGAGGTTTGATAGTCACTACCTGGAAGAAAGTGTTACTTTCACCCCGGTTATGAATAAACACAAAGGATTGGACGGAGGTTCCTGTCCTAGTGTTTCTCTAAGAATTTGGGACTATAAACATCACCTCCATGACCGTCACTGAATGGGCTCAAGTCTCAGAGATTCTGGCACCCTCAGAAATATTCAAAAGAAAACAGGAGCTAAGATCCCTTCCCAGTTGGACGAGATGGCCAGCCCAGGAGACACACAGCTATAAAAGGGCTGGCTGCTTAAGGCCAGGATTGGTCGTTGCTGCGCAGTAACCGCTAGGAAAGGTTCTCGGTGAAAAGTCCTTAGAATCCAAAAGGGCATTTGCTGTCCTGCTGAGGACACAACGTTTGTGTGTACCAGGCCGGGCCCCACCTGGGACTCTGACCCAGCCCACTGTAAAGAGAAGAAGCTCTCAGCCAAGTGCAAAGTGGACTAAATGGAATGGCCCCACTGTCATTCCCTCCAGAACTGGAGTGTTGGAAAAACCAGGTGTAGGATGGAAATTTCTGAGGCAGTTTATGGGATTCTGCTAAAAGCCCCCTATTCCAGTCCTCCAGTCTGGAGAAGGCCTATAACCCTACAGTTCAGAAACCCAGTTAGCAAGAGTGGATGGTTACCACCACTTGCCCACCTCCCATCTCACTTACAAGACCCAGTGAAGGTCATCCTAACTCAGACAAGGCCTTGGAGTCTGGAGGGAGGGATAGTTGCCCTGACAACCACATTCCAAGAAGAGGCCATGCAAGTGAGAACTGGGATATAGCAACATCCCATTTACTCTCCCACACTGGTACATAAAGATAAATGTACTATTGCTCTGTGCTGTTACTGGCGCTTTTGCTTTACTCTTGTAGCTAATGCACCCCTAGATATGCTGGTGTGATGGCATCATCATTACTCCTGTAGATGCATCATTAATTCAATTAGACACGTAGATGCCCTTAAATGCCTGCTTTATGTCCCCTGTTAAGGAAAACCGCTTGTACTAGAGATGTTCTATAAGCAATGGGCAGGGATACTATGTAACCTTTTTAGATTATTGGTTTGTTGTGCTCATTTCGGCTTGCTGCTAGGACCTGTCCAGGCTTGCCGTAGTCCCCCCTGCCCATCAATAATCTATATAATCAATTGTAACCCATTGTCTGGCAGTGCTCCACTGAGTCCTGATGGGGGAAGTGACATTCCACCAGCGCGGTGTGTAACAAACCCTCCTGCTCACTGCAGACATGGTGTCTGGACTTTATTCCAACACCTGGAAAGGGTTAAATGTAATTTACGCAGTTTGTGGTGAGACAGCAGGGCACGAGCCCGGCAGGTGGTCGTTCTTTAGCTCTGCTGCTCTGACAGTGAAGCGTTCCTGGGTGACAGAGCAAAGAATAGCCAGCCTGCGGGGGCGAGAGAAGTGTGCACTAGCTTTTCAGTCAGTGTGGCCAAGGGAGCCCCAGGGACACAGCAGAGCCAGAGGTGCATAAAGAACTAGTCCTACATTTCCCACCCTCCTGGGCAGAGGGGAGGCAGGAGCCAATGTCTTGCAGGGGCAGGGTTGGAGGTGTGCGCGTGGGCCTTTGCCCTCCCTAATGACATCCCTGCATATCCACCTAGTCCTGGCAGAGCAGAGTGGGGCGGACGACTGTTCTGGCTGGTGTAAGCCAAGACCAGAGCTCCTGAGCTGGGGCGCCTGCCTCTCACCTGGTGGAGCGAGGGCAGAGCTCTTTGTTTTTACGGCTGAGGGCCTGTCCATAACGTGTGTGGGTGGGGAGGATTGACCCACTGGGATCCAATCCCAGCCCCCTCCCTGCCCAGGGCCCAGGCTGAGCTGCCGCCTGGGAGCTATCAGCCCCTCCTTGCATCATGTCAGAGGTGGTCCTACGGCTGGCTCCTTCCAAAGAAGGCAGTGCACGGTACCATGCCTTAACCCACTGGAGGGCGCACAGAGGGAAATGCCCCCCAACCCCATCGCCCTTCAGGGCCTGGACCACAAAGTTGAGGGCCCCTCGGAGCTGCATCCCAGCTGGGGGGCAGTTTTGTACACAGACAAACATCTGCAGCATCTTGTATAGTCTCCCTGAGCCACCTGTCTCACGGGCACCCTGCAGCAGGGAGCTGTGCATGCTAACGACCCACTGTGGATGGACGCGGCGACCTTGCCGTGGCAGGGCAACCAGAGAGGCCTCTCCTCCTCAGCACCTGATCCTGCCTGGTAATGTCAGTGCCCTGCATCTTCCCAGGCGCTGTCCACAGTGCAATTAACCTCTGTGGCTGGACCGCCCGCCCACCCTCCACCGGAGCCCCAGAGCACTGGGCTACCTCCAGGAGGCGGATGGGGAGGCCCCTGCAAGTTCACCTCCCTGTCGGGTCACTCCTGGCTGGCTGGGCTGTGGGTGGCAGCTGTCCTGACAAAGGGGCACTGCCCCCCACAGGAACGGCTCATGGACCCCTTTGTTTCTGCGCCAGGTGGGGCAAACAGGGCCTGACCCTCCTGGCCTCCTGGGGGCCTGAGCCATCTCACCTGGGCACCTCCCCGCCAGCCAAGTGCTGGGGCCACGCTGCTCAGGTCTGCCAGACACTGGAGCAATGGCATGGCGGCCAGCACCCCCCAACCTGTTTTACCAGGCTGCCTGCTCCCGAGACCCTCCCCGCTTCCCGTCCTCCTGGGGTGGAGGTGGCTGGGGACATATTAACACCACCCCCTCAGCTTGTTGTCCTCCCTGGTCACCGCTGCAGGCTGAGGCTGCACCCTTTGGCCAACTCCCCACCCCGTCCCTGACCAATGGACTTTCTAAACAGAGGGGCACTGGGCAGGCAGAAGAGCCAATGGGGACCAGGAAAGTCACAGGGTGGGGGCGGGGGGCAGGAGTCCTTGTCCCACATGAGCCGGGCTCCCGGAAGGTAGATGGCGGGAGGAACTCACCCAGCTCGAGAGGCTGCTCACCCGCCGGACTCCGCAGGTGGTCTGGGCACGTGGGGCTGGCTTCAGGGAGGGGCTTTTCAAGGTCTGCTTGTCCCAGCGCACAGGCCCTTGTATGGCTGAGCCGCAAGGCCCTTCCCTTGGCGCCGGAACTGGGAAGCTAAGAGGGCCCCCACCTGAGCCAGGCTTCTGGGGCACCTGCGAGCAACAGGGGACCAGGGAGGACTCAGGTCCCAGCAGCATCCCCTGGCCCAGGACACCCCAGCACTACAAAGAGCCACAAGGCTTTGCCCAGCCCCCATGGCTTGGAAGTGCAGGGGGCCATGCCAGGCGCACCAACCCCCTGGGAACACCAGCTGGCCGTTGTGGCTGGGTGGGCAGGGGTGCGCACGTTGGCTCACGCTGCCAGGTTGTTTTCTGTAGGTCCTGCAACTATGGCACTTTCCACTCCCGCCAACAGCGATGGAATTTTATTTCCTTTTTTAAAAACCACCCCCTGGCCCCTTTCAGCGCTGGGAGATGCTTCCCTCCCTTGTCCATACTGGCAATGGCCAGGGGAGCTGGGGGCTTCACAGTGTCTCTAGCCAGGCGGCAGTGGCCAGGAGCTGGGGGGTCGCCCTGCAGTGTTGCTGTCTGGCTGGGCAGACAGCCTGTCCGACCCCTGCCCCTTGGGCACCAACCGTGCCCGGTGCTGGTGATGTCCAGGCAGCCTTCAGCCCGGCTCCCCCCACCCACCCTAAGTCACAGCTATCGCAGTTACAGGGACACAGGAGACTGGTCAGGGTCACAGCCGTACTGGAGTCGGGGGAGGATCCTGCCCCATTGCCCCGCCCTCACACCTGCCTCAACAGTGGATCTCATAGGCGATTTGCGGCTGAAAGGCCAGTCCCTGATTGACGAACAGTTCGTTGGCCTCCCGCTCGCCCTCCTCCTCCCCCTCCAGGGTCTGCGTGGCCTGGTCCTGCAGCGACTCCGGCAGGCCCGGGAAGGCCCCGGCCAGCCCCTCGGGGTCCTTGTAGGTGGCGAAGAGCGGCTTGGTGCGGTCGATGACGAACATGGCGTGGCCCCGCTCGTCACGGTACTCCTCCAGCTGGGCGAAGGTGGTGGGCCCGTCCGAGTAGTCGTTGACGTAGAGGACGTTCTCGTCCTTCTGGGCCTTTTTCCGCTTGCTGTGCTTCTGGCAGATCATGGCGAGCAGCAGCAGGGCCACCAGGGCCAGCAGCGAGATGCCCACGGCGATGGCCGTCTGCGTGGCCATGCTCAGGGCCTGGAAGTCCATGCTCTCCATGTCGTAGAGGGGCTCCTGGCTGACGTCCCCAGCGGCCGGGTAAGCCCGTGGCGGCGGCGGCGGGGGCGGCGGCTGGGAGAGGTTGACCGTGAGGTGGAAGAGCACGCGGGCTGCGCCGCCCGGATTGGAGGCCTCGCATTCGTACTTCCCGGCGTGGGCCACCGTGATATTGGTGAGGAAAAGCATCCCGCTCCCCGTGTCCGCGTCGAAGCGCTCCTCACTGCGGGGCCCGCCCGGCACCGCCGGCCTGCCCAGCGGCTTGGCACTGCCTGTGCCAGGCCCCGCCCGCCCGTGGGCCACCTTCCGCCAGCTCACCAGTGGCTGCGGGTAGCCGGAGGCCTGGCACAAGACCCGCAGGTCGTCCCCCAGACGAGCTGTCACCCCCAGCGGCTCCACCTGCACCACGGGCGGGATGCAGATCAGGCTGTTCCCCGAGACGTCCATCAGGCTCTGGTGGGCCAGGCGGGGAGGCTCTGAGCACACGATCTTCTTGTCCAGCGAGCTGAGGAGACGCTGCCCTTCCTCCTTTATCCAGGCGGCCAGCCAGTGCAGGGCACAGTCGCAGCGCCAGGGGTTTGCTGCCGAGAGAAGCCGGGTCAGCGGGGACCATCACACGCCCTCCCCCCGAGCCAGGCAAGGGCCAGTTGCAGGAGAGAAGCACCACACAGCTCAGACAAAACGCTCTGGAGCGTGGGTGAAGGGAGCTGGGCCGGGGGAACGGGCTGGAATCCAAGCAAAGGAGGAAGCTGGGGGAGTTTCCCTGCCCAGGGGGCTCATGGACTGAGCACAGACCCGGGGTGCCGGCTCTCCCCCAGGTGCAGGCTGGTTCTGTCAGGCTCCTCCAGCTCCACACCCCAGGGCTTGGGCCTGCTGCACTCCCAGAGGCACTCAGAGGCTCACTCAAGGGCCACAGGGTGTGTGCGCAAAGCTGGGAACCAAACCCAGGGCTCTCGACTCCCTGCCCTGGGGACTAGCTGCTGGATCCGCTGCCTCTCAGGGACGCCTGCGAGCAGGAGTGAGGCCGAACGACACCATCCCTGGGGGAGTATCCTTGGGGGACAGCCCTCACCTGCCCGTCAGCTCCCTCTACCCCTGGGCAGCTAGTTCCCCAGGCCTGCAGCCTGAGCCAGCGGCAGGAGGGAGAGGCCCCTCCCAGCAGCCTATGGTCCCATGACCTGCCCAGAGCCTGGACTCTCCTGGGCCCCAGGTGGGAGGGCACCAGCCAGGGCCCAGGATCTGCTCCCAGGCTAGTCCTGGGCTTTCCAGAGGGAGCTCTCGGACCTGCAGAGCCGCGAGAGCAGGGAGTCCCCTCCGCCCGACCTGCAGATGGTGCCGCAGCAGCTGGGAGCCTGGCCCAGGTGAGGCGGTGTTACCTGTCAGCCGCAGCACCTGCAGGCTGACGAGGGGGCGCAGGGCGGTGCGGCTGATGGTGCGCAGGTTGTTCTTGCTGAGGTCGAGCAGGGCGAGAGAGGAGAGCCCCACCAGCGCCCGCTCCTCCAGGATCTCGATGCTGTTCTCCTGCAGGTGCAGCTCCTGCAGCCTCTGCAACAGGCAGCGAGAGGCAGGGCCGTTACGCTGGCTGCTCCCTCGGCCCCGGGAGAGCCCTGGCCGAGCCGACCCGCCTGCGCACGTGAAACACGCCTGCCCCCAAACACGCACATCACGTACACAGAGGCTGACACACGCCTGGCGTTCCCCAGCGTGGTGCCCCATGGCTCAGAGACACTTTCCCCCCCAGTGTCGCGTGCTGCGTCCCTCACCTGCCGAGCCCCAAGAGACCCCCAGTCTTGCCAGGCAGGTGCCAGGGACCCTGGAGAATTCAGTTACAGGCCAGCTCTTTCCACGCCCCGGGAGCTGTTGAAGCTGCTGGGAGGTGGGGGGACGTTTCCCCTCCATGCACACCCCACGTGGGCCCTTCTCGACAGCACAGCTCCGGACGCCAACCCCACTCCATCACAGCCCTGCTCTGGCACTGCACAGAGCCCCCAGTGCGGCACTGGCAGGCCAGGACTCCTGTGCTGGCTCCTCCTCCCCTGAGCAGAGCAGCCGCCTCCCCTGCCAGCGCCGGGCCCCCAGGCAGCCCCTCTCACCTGCAGGTCGCAGAAGGTGGAGTCCAGCAGCTTGGTGATCTGGTTGCCGGCCAGGTAGAGGACCCGCAGGTGCTCCAGGCCCTTGAAGATGCTGCTGTTGAGCAGGTGGATGCGGTTGCCATTGAGGGCCAGCTCCAGCAGGTGCTGCTGGCTGCGGAAGGCCCCGGCCTCCAGGGCCGAGATGGAGTTGTTCTGCATGTAGAGGTACTGCAGGCCCCACAGCGCCGCCAGGTCCTGCTGGTGGATCTGCGTGATGCCGTTATCCTGCAGGAAGACGGTCTGCAGAGGGGACAGAGGGTGAGAACAACCCCCCGGCTCCACCCACTGGGCCGCGCTGCCTTCCCCAGCACCTTGGTGGGAACGTCTCCGGGCTCCCCCATCTCTAGCGCATCAAACACAGGCCGCTGTCATCAATGTGACGGCGGCACAGCCACGAGGGCGGGGAGACGCTGGCTGCCACGGCCCAGCGTTGTCTCCCCGCTCCCCCCATCCATCCACTCGGGGTCTCTTGCCCCCTAACGGGGGTCAGTAACCTCTAGCTCCCCCCGTCAGGGCGATCGGCTGGCAGGCTGCCGGCCCTCGTGCCAATGTTGGCTTCCTGCAGGTCGAGCCCCCGCACCACCGCCGGTGCCGACGGGAGCTGCGGAAAGCAGAGCCGGCTGCAGGGATCTGCTGCTGCTTCCGTCGGTCAGGATGGGCAAAGCCCAGCCACCGAGAGACGCAGGGGCTGTTGCTGCGGACAGTGAGGTCTGCAAAACGCCTGGCGCCCGCCTGCGGATTGCCCCAAGGGACTGAGAGCCCCACGTCGCTGAGCCCGTCCTACACTTAGCACGGAAGGTCTGCGGTGCAGGGACGGCCTTCAGTCTGCCCGTACAGCGCCTGGCGCAACAGGGGCGGGGCCAGAACTCGAACTCCTGGGCACAACCTTAATAACGAGCACCTAGATTCCATCCCTGCCCTCGGGCTGGGCCCACACCGTGCCTCAGCTTCCCTCTCTGTAGGGGATAACGACCCTCCCCCAGACCCCAGGGTGCCTGTTGGATGGAGGCTGGCCCGGTGGGGAGGTGGCCGTACCTGGGTGGAGGGGGGGATGCTGGCTGGGATCTCCTTGAGGCCGAGGGAGCCGCACTCCACGGTCATGCTGTAGCAGCGGCAGGTGGTGGGGCAGCTGTGGGTCCTGAGCGCCAGCAGGCCCAGGAGGAGGAGGGGCGAGGCAAACGGGGCCATCTTAGAGCAGCTGCCAAAGAGAGAGCGCAGGGCGTCGGCGCGGCCAGCAATGGGATGGAGATCCCCCCAGCAAACCCAGCAGGGCTGGGGCTGGAACTGGGCCCCTGGCCCCGAGCACAGACTGCCCCCTGGGCGAGCTCGAGCAGCGGTTTGAGCGCTGGCCGGCTACGCCCGGAGCTGTGAGCTCAGCCCTGGAGAGGGCCATGGAGGGAGCTGGGCAAACAGCTTTACAGAAGCCCTGGCCGGGATGGCGACAAGTCCTGCTGCGAGGGCAGGGTCCCTTCCAGCTCCATGAGACAGGGATCCCCATAGAGCTCCCTCCACCCAGCCTGGCCGTAGGGCCCTGCCCCAGCTGGCAGGTCCAGCCAGGCCAGGGCAGCCCTCAGGTGAGTCCCACCTGTCTGCTCCAGACCAGCGAGGGGACCCCAGAGTCCTTTATCTTCTTCCCCCGTCAGACTCGGCCACCCACAGCCCTGCCCTGGGCACCCCCTCAGCCGGAGCCCTGTGCTGCCCCAAAGCTGGCCCAGCAGGAGCCTTCCTTTCCCCACGCTTGGGGCCACATCTTTGCCCCACTGGGGGCCACGGGGTGAGGGGCCAAGCGGCTGGATACCACCTGCCCGGTCACAAGGTGCCAGGGCCCTGGGAGATGCCCAGGCAGCGAGATCTCTCCGGCTGCAGCATGTTTCCCCCAGCCCCATGGCCCCAGGCTTAGGCCCAGCCCACCCAGGGACACTGGCACACTCACCTCGGCCCAGGCCCCTGTACCACCGGCCCCACCCGGGCAGACATCCCAAGCAGAGCCCCTAACGCCAGCGGCCCCCAGGAGTGTGTGGCTCAGCAGGCCTGCCCTACTCCCCAGCACCCCAACAGGCCTCAGGCGTGGCTCAGTGTCGACAGGCGCCAGGCTGGCCCCAGACACCAGGGAAAGGGGGTGCCCTGGCCCAGCCTGGCCCGGCCCCCCGCTTCTTTGCCAAAATTCCCCTCCTGATGCCACCCCGGCCGACGGGAGGACATGTCCCCAGACAGACCCCAGCCCACCCAGCAGCCATCAGCTGGTGAGGACTTTCTGGGCACTGGATCCTGTGACCAGGAGGGTACTAACCTGACCCAGGCTGCCCTCTTTCCCGACACACAGCCCCCTGGGAGCCAGGGTCAACCCCCAACTCTGCCACAGACTCCCTGCATGACCACGGGAAAGTCACTTACTCTGGGAGCCCGCTCCGCCCGGATAGGACGAATCCAGGCTGGGAAGAGCCAGGGGGCCACAGAGGTGCCTAGAAGTCCGGATTTAGGGTACCCACTGGCTTCCTGGGCCCATCACAGAGCGCACAAAGGAGAGAGGCCCCTGCCTGTGCCACAGACACCCACCCTCTGGGCAGGCCCAGCGGAAATGCCACCTGCGCCCATAGGAATGCCCTTGATGTCCAGCCTGCTGAGAGTTCGGTTCCTGCTGTCGCTGTTTGCCATGGCTTGTTCCCAGGACTTGCAAGCCCTGTAATTGGGCCACTGGCAGCAGTGGCTGGGCCACGGACGGTCAAGCAGAGAACCCCTTCACCCCCATTGCGGCTCAGCCCTGTCCCCAGCCCGACCCCCAGGCCCCAGCGGGCCAGGGAGAGGCTCCCCTCAGACAACAGAGCCCAGGGGCTTCAGCCCAGACACAGCACTGGGCAGGGCAGGACAGCTCCTGCCTCGCTGCATGTCGGGGTTGGTCCCAGCGCCCCCACTCCAGCCTGGCTGCTCCGATACCCCAGCCGTTCTCGGGCTAGGGTCCGGCACAGCAGGACAGAGCCACCGGTACTTTGCCAGGCCCAGCCCGATGCTCTGGCGCCGCAGGCAACGAGACCCAACCCAGGAGCTGAAATCCACAGGCTGAGGAGTTGCTCGAGGCTATTAAGTGCTCGTTCTCCACACCCCGCCGCTTGCTCCCTGCTAATCAGAGCAACGCCTGACCCGGGGAAGCGAATCCAGCCTGCCGGGAGCCCCAGCAAACGCTGTCTGCACCCTGCAAGCCCCGGGCTCAGTGCTGGGGGGGTCCCAGCCCCATTGCACAGACCCCAGGAAGGCCAGGCCAGCCCCTCTGCCCTGCCAGTGCCCCACAGCTCCCTCCGGCTTCTCTCTGGCGGCGCCCAGGACTGAGCGGGGCAGGCTGGCAGAGGCTGCCAATAAATCAGTGCAATGTCCCTGGTGCAGTGGGAGGCCAGCGGACTACAATTCCCAGCATGCACTGCAAATAACCCACAGCGTCCCAGCAAACTGCCCTTCCCGTACCAAAGGCCCAGGCAGTGCCAGCTGCTCCCTGCGATGTCATTTAAAGGGCAGTCAGCAGCGGCGGGCAGGGGATTAAATACGGAGCTATGCCTATCTCACAGAGCTGGAAGGGACCTTGGGAGGTCACTGAGTCCAGTCCCCTGGCCTCACGGCAGGGCGAAGCACCACCCCGGACAGGTTTCTCTCAAACCAGCTTGCCCAGAGCCCTACGTGGTCCCCTCAAAGACGGAACTCTGTATTTGTCCTCTGGGAGATGCTCGTGTCTTTGAAGAAGCCAAAGCAATGACAAGACCACGGGCGTTTTTGAGAGCAACCCCCCCGGCTCCACCCACTGGGCCGCGCTGCCTTCCCCAGCACCTTGGCGGGAACCTCTCAGGGCTCCCCCGTCTCTAGCGCATCAAACACAGGCCGCTGTCGTCAATCTGACAGCGGCAGGGCCACGAGGGCGGGGAGACGCTGGCTGCCACGGCCCAGCGTTGTCTCCCTGCTCCCATCATCCACCCCCCTGGGGTCTCGAACGCCCTAACCACTAAGCCACCCTGCCCCACCCTCGGGTGTCTGCCCGGCAGCAGGGCACCTTGATCCAGAGCTCACGTTCGTTCCAGCACTTCCTTAACTGCCCCCCAGGCCCCACAAAGAGCAAACGTGCAGGGCTCGATCCAAGCGTCACCCAGAGCCCGGGGCTGACGAGCGGGCAGCCGTCCACCTGCTGCCAAGGGGGGCTGAAATCTCGCTCGTTTCAGGCTGCTTTAGCCCCTCGGCCGGGGTAGCCGCCTGTGAGGTCCTGCTGCTGCGCTGGGGGCATCGGTCCGACCCAGAGAGGGTGGGGAGGGGGCGAGGTTCCTCTGAAGGGGCCCATGCAGCTGCACTGCTGGGGGGCGACGGATGCACCCCAGGCACCGAGCAGGGACTGGAGCCGGACAGCAGAGCTCATACAAGGGGGTGGAGTTCTGGGATGTTAATCCCCCTGCTCAGAGGAGAGGTAACGCGCCAGCTGCCCCCCACTGCTACCCCAGGGAGACAGGGCCAGGAACCAGGAGATGCAGCACAGACCCTGCCCCATCCCTCTCTAGCTCAGATCCCGTCTCTTCCTCCAGACCCCGCTCCACAGGGAGCCCTCACCGGTCCCACTCCACTGCCCCGGCTGCTGAGCGGAGGTGCCCTCACCTGCTTCTCCCCGGCTCTGCCAGCCCACACCTGTGGGATCTCACTGTGGCGCTGGCCAATCCAGTATGGCCCCTTATGGGATGTGTCCTCCTGCACCCCGCCTGGCACAACGCGAGCACCGCCCAGGAGCTGATGGGCCCGGCCTGCCTGGCTCAGCACTGCCCAAGCCATGGGGCAGAGAGGCCCAGGGCTGCTCACCCCATCAGACCGGTCAGAGCGCACAGGCTGAGTCTGCGAGCGAGGAGGAGCAACCAGAAGGGACCCAGCCCCAGCGGCTGGGGGGCAGTCAGAGGTGCCAAGGGGCTGTAGGAGGAAGGCAGCCGGGCAATGGAGCAAAGGGAAAGTGGAGGTGAAATAATGAGGAAGAAATTAACCAGGAGACGTCCTGGGCTGTGCGATAATCTCCCCCTGCCTTGGGCGACACCTGGCTAGAGGGGACAGATGGCAGGGACCAACCCTGCGCCGGCTCCCAGGGAGCACACCTGGGTTGGGGCCCGCAATGGCTTTGCCATGACCCTCAGCCAGCCTCTGCCACAGACTTCCTGGGTGACCTTGGGTGCATCACTCCTGCGCTCTGCCACTGCTGCCCCCGTGCGACCGGGGGAGGAGGACCCTGCCTTTGGTCTCTGAGCTCTCCAGGGAAGGGGCTGTCTCGCTGCCCAGTCCCAAGGAGCCCAGCCTGGCCCGAGTCAAATAAAATAAGCAGTAGCCCAGCTGGAGGCCTGCTCCTCCCTTACCTGGGCAGCTGCCGGAGAGGCTGCCTCCATCACCGACACACAGCGACCTAGGAAGGGTAAAATCACAGCAGCTGAGGGGGGACCCCTAAAAGAACAGCCAGGGCCCGACGGGACTCAGCCCGTCCACGGTGAACACGCCTGGAGCTCAAAGCTCACCCCAGGGGGACACCTGAGTTCCAAGCCCCCGGGAAACAGAGCCGACAACCCGCTTGGCCCCGAACACTGGCCGCTCACAGCCGCTGCTGAGACCCCAGCAGACGAGTCACCGGCAGAGCAGCCGCCCGCCTAGCAGGCGCTCAGCTCCGGCAGAACCGGGCCCGGGGGCAGGCAGGCACCGACGGCAGCAGAGCACCCTGGCAGGCAGCGAGGGGGCGGAGATCAGCCCCAGACGCCATCTGCTCCTGTGTCCGTGGGAGAGACGCGCCCGCAGGACCAGGAATCAGAAACAAGGGCCCACAGGCAGCGCCGGGGACGGACCGTGCCCGGCTCCAGGGATCTCGGCCTCTGGCTGCCTACAGGGCTGGGACTCTGGCTGCTAGTCCTGCGGCCGGGGCGGCACCAGGCCGGCGTTGTCTCCCCCGACAGAGCGGGAAGTAGCTTAGGTGCCAAAAAGACCCTCCCACCAGCCGGGACGTGGCAGCGGGAGGGCAGTTGATGGCATGACACGGGGCGGTGGGGGGTCACTGATGGCATGGTGCCTGGGGGTGGGGGGTCAATGGCACAGCACTTGGATGGGTGGGAGACTATGGATGGGCGGACTTAGAGCGCCGAGTGATTCCAAAGCTGCTTACAGGCCGGGGATTTGGCGCTCAGGCTTCCCGGGCGAGGGATTAGGTAGTGGGGGGTGGCCACCAGCACCTGGGGGCTGGCAGAGCCTGTCGGGCTGCAACCAGACTGAGCCCTCCCCTGTCAGCAGGCCTGTGTGTTCAGCGGCTGCGCACAGGGCAGGAGGCACATGGATGAGGGGCAGGAGCAGCGGGGGCCCTGCCTTAGTGACTGGCGGTTGCCCCCCCCCCTCGCCCAAAGGCACAGGACTCGCACGCACTCCCCGCTGAACTGAGGAGGGGGCAGCCCTGTGGGCAGCCTCAGGGCTCTCGATCCCCTGGGAAGGGAGAACAGAGACAAAGCAAAGGGATGTGACCAGGGTCACACAGAAAATCAGTGGCAGGATCGGGAAGCGAATCCAGGAGTCCTGGCACCCAGACTCTCCCCTCCAACACTAACCCACTAAACCCCATCTCTTCCCAGCGCCTGGGACAGAACCCAGGAGTCCTGCCCCTCAGTCCCCACCCCCCAGAGCCTGAGGCAGAACTGGCCCCCCGCCTCCCCACCCCCTGCTCTAACCCCATTCCACTCCCAAAGCAGGACTAGGAACTCGGGCCCCAGCCGCCTGCCCTGGGCTTCATTCACTAGGCAGCGCTGCCTCTCACACATGCTCCCTCCCCCCCCTCCCCTCCCCTCGCACCCCTTTCCCACAGCTGGCAACCACTGGGCGGCCACGATCCAGAGCCAAATGCCCCTGCCGGCGGAGGGCACAGCTGGTTTGCACCTAGCCAGGAACCGCGGCTGCTCACTCCAGAGCCTTGCAGGGAGAGATGCTTTTCACGCGCCCGGCTCTGAACCTGCCACACTCTTCCCATTAGCCCGATCCAGCCAGCCGAGCCCAAACACATCCAACAGGCTGCCGAGCTCCTCCTGGCTCTGAACGCGGGCAGGGAGGGAACCTTTGGCACCGCCGGGGGCATGTCACCCCACCTGGCTACTGCCCCCCTTGCTGGGGGCATGTCAACCTCGCACCCAGCGATGTCACTGGAGTTAGGGTTGTTTGGGGAAACCGAGGTATGGGAAGGAGAAGGGACTCGCATCCCAGCCCGTCCATGGCGGAGCTGGGAAGGGAACAAAGGAGTCCTGTGCTTTAACGGCTAAGCTATGCCGCCTCCTTTGCCCATGTGGCTAACAGGACCCGTAAGACAAAGGCTGGATCAGTGATCAGAGACCTGGCCTCGAGTCCCTGCTCTATCCTCCTCTGTGCAAATCACGCAGCGCCTCAGTTCCCCATCCTTGCAATGGGCATCATGGCCCCAACGGGCATCCCAGGGGCTGGGAGGGTAACGGGTCACAGGCCCGGTGATGCTCAGACCTTGGGGGTCCTGACTCCCAGCTCCCACCTGCTCTAACCACTGAAGCAGACTACCCCACTCATTCCAAAACCCCCTTGTGCCAGCACTGACGCTCTGGGAGCAACAGCAACACAGACCTGCCATTCTCCCAGCCCATACACAAGCTGCCCATCCCCTGGGAGGAGGGGAACCGATACCAGCTGCCCCCTTGTCTCCAGGTACATCACCGCCCCCCCGCCCACAACTCCGGCTCCAGCAGGTCACGAGACTGGCTCCAACGCCAGGAAATTGGAGACACTTGTAAGAAGCAGGGGCCCGTCATTCCCCTGCTGGTTTGAGCTTCTGGGGCCACGTCAGGGGCTTTTCACAAGGGCCAGGAGATTTTAAAACACCCCAGAGCTCAACCAGTCTCCCCGACACACCTGCTTGCAGCAACCGGGGCTGGCAGAAAACCCCCTAATCACAAGAGCTGCAGTGTCTCTCTCTCCATCTGTCCAGCCTGGCATGTGTGCATGGGGCTGTGCGTGCTGGAGCGTGGGCATTTGCTGGAGCATAAGTGTGCATGCGCACACTCCCCAGAGCCGGCCCACGTGCCCCTTGTGCCAGAGCAGAGGCGACATCTGCTTTCACAGCTCAGCGCCGGGCGGGGCTGCCGGCTGCAGAGCCTGGCTCCACAGCACAGTTCCGGTGCTGGCAAAAAGCAGGCAGCTTGTTTGGTGCCGGGGAGCAGGCAGAGGGTCCCAGAGCTTCTCATCTCGGGCACCGACGGCTCGCTGGCTTTGCGCGCCAGGCCGTGCGACCTCACAGCAGCTCACTCACGAGTGCAGCAGCCTCAGCTCAGTCCATGGACCAAGTTCAGCTATTTAGCCCTCTCGGCTGGAGCACCGCTGGGGGCTTCACAGCATCTGTCCCTGGGTGCGTTTGCTGCGGACCGGCACAGCCAGGCACCCCCACCAGTGCTGGAAGAGGACGCTGACCGAGAGGCTGCTGGTGATGGCACAGCCCTGAGATCTCGGGTTCTAACCAGCCCGCCGGCACTGAGGATGCCTGGCCCAGGGGGAGCGCTTCCGGAGGCTGGGGCTGATGCTCAGCCTGGGGGCTACTCCCAGGATGGATGGAGGGTCTTTATTTCTGCTCCCCAAGGTGGGCTGAACACCAGCTGCCTGGGCAGGGCCTGCACCCCACCCACCCCCAGTCCTACGCTACTGTTAACAACCCGTCTGGGGCCTTACACACGCCGCCAAGGGCAAGGCCTGAGCTGGGGCCCAGAGGGAGTCTGGGGTGTTGGGCACCTGCCAGGTCACCACACATGTGATGTCCGACGAAGGACCCAACACTTCCATGGGAGGCCCCCATAGTACCCTACAAGGGACAGACAGAGCCCTTCACCCACCACTGACATGCAGCCCCTTCTGGGGTGGAACGCCGTGGCCATGCGATGGGTGCCCAGCTGTCCTACAGAGCGGGGGCACAGGAAGCCAAGGGAACCCCCCCAGCCAATCACACCCTCAGGGGAACCGCAGAGCTATCAGAATTGGAGTGTGGTTGGCACACCAGGTCCACACTGACGTCTGCAGCTGGGGGCCAGCAGGACAGCCAGAGCCAGGAGCAGCAGAGTTCTCCTACCAGCACTGGCCCGACTGACTCTGCAGTGCCAGGTGCAGCCGGCCACCCACTCCGTGCCTCAGTTTCCCCATTTGCGAAACGGGATAATGAAACTTTCTGATCCTACTGCTAGTCTCCAGGGGGCTCCCTGTCCTCTCCCACGGGACCTTCCAGCCTGTGCTCAGAACACGTGCCCACTTTCTGTGTGAGCTCCTCTCTGCAGGATGGCACATGCCTCAGCTTCGCCGACAGTCTCTCCGGGCTTCCCCCTCGGAGCTGGCAGCTGCTCTCTGTGGCTTTGCCCGCGAGCTGCTCCAGGCAGGAGGCGTTGGGTCAGTTCTCATGCTCTTGCTTTGACCATGCAGAGGCCGTCACACCCAAACAGTTGATTGGAGACAAACACAACCCTGGGTTTCAGAGCAGTGGGGCGTGTGGGGGCCTTTAGCTACTCCAATCCTAGCCCAAGATATGAAAACCCAAGGGTAGCTCTACCCGCTCTCACACAGCTGCAGCTGCCCCGCACAGAGCCGAGGCATCAGACGCAGCAATGCCAGTAAGAAAACCGGTGCAACACTAGAACAGAAGCTGGTGGGACAAACCCTTCTGCTCCTGGGGAACGTGACATCTACAGGGAAGCGCAGAGTGAAAGCCAGGACAGAACCAGAACTGCCAGCTCCGAAAGCCCAGGCCTTTCCCTGGGCTACTGAAAATCCCCATTAGCTGGTAACAGTACAGGGCCTGTGACACCCAGCTGAACAGCTCCGACTCAGTACCCTAGGGGGCAGTGCTGATCACCCACACCTGGTCCCATCCAGACAGTGCCATCCTGAACTGGCTACAGGGAAGCGACTTATGGGCAGGCCCTTGGCACACGCAGGCAGGGAGTCAGCCCTCCAGGGGGGCGTGAAACACAGGCACTTGGTCAGGACAGATGGAGGGAGATCAGCCGGCTACAAAATCTCAACCCCTGCCAAAATAGCAGCTGCCCAGCCCGGTGACCCCGCAGCCCTGACTCAGCAGGGGCAGCTGCACGGCAGCCATCTGCACCGGGGCGCAGGGAACGGGGATGGGGAACCAAGCCCTGCTCAGCTAGCTCCGACCTACTCCTAGAGCGCCAGCGGCGGGGGGCCGGATCGTCAAGGGCTCACGGCCCACCCTGCTCCATCTGCCTGAGCCTCTCCGGCCATCCAGCCCTGCCCGGTGTCCGGGTCTCACCCCATCACAACCTGCGCTGGGCTGTCTCGGTGGAGGGGGCAGGGCGCAGGTGAACCACAGAGATGGGGTTGCAGTGCTGCGGCCTGACCTCCGAGGGGCCTGCCCCCAGGGCTGTCTCTGCAGCATCTTTCACCAGCAATATATTCGTGGGACACCCACCCCGCGGCTGATCCACACGCACCCTGTAATCGCCCGTAACGGGCAGCTCCCAGTTAAAGCCGCACTAGCTCCCCGTTCTTCCAACGCAGACCCTGCTGCTTCAGCCGAGGGGCTCCCCCGCCCCAGCTGGTAGCAGTACGGGGCTCATGACACAGCTCTGATTCCAATCCCGGAGAGCAGCAGTGCACGGACATATATGCAAGCAGCGCCGTGCTGCCCAGTAGGGAGAGCTCATCCCCGGGCTCTGGACCCACACGCCCACATCGCAGGGCACAGGGCACACGCCCGCGCCGCTGCCCCAGGGAGATGAATCAGGGCTGTGGGCAGGGAGGGGCGTGGAGGCGGAGGGAGAAATCGCCACCTGGCACCGGCGTGGCCAGGATCTCGCCAGGGCCCGGTGGAGGGGAGGAAGCCCAGACTGGAGCCCTGCTGGAGGCATCTTGCCCCCTCCCACAGGCCAGTGCAGCTCCAGGCTGGGGCCTGCCTGCTCCCCGCTGGCTTTTCCCATTCACCCCGAGCCTCCCTCCCCACCAACCTCCAGGGTCTGTCTACCCCCTTCCGCCCCAGCGTCAGCCCGGGGCCATCTCAGGACCAGCCCGGCCCTTCTTATCCCAACACCGCCTGCGTGCTGACCGCCTCTGCCCCGACTGCACAGGGCAGCACCGGGGGGGAGGGGTGAGCCCAGCCCCTCTTGGGGCAACTGTGACCAAAGGGGGGAGGGGCTGGCAGACCCCACGGGGACCTCCCCCTCCCCCAGGTGACCCCGGCCCCCTGCCTCCCCGAGCCCCTGGCAGCGCCCCTCCCCTGCGCTGACCCACAAGCTGCCGCTCAGGGTGGGAGGGGGAACCTGCCCCCCCCACAGGCGGGGGAGGGGGGGCAGGACTTGCCCCAGGCCGCAGAGCTGGCAAGGGAACCCAGGAGTCCTGGCTCGGGCCCAGCCCGCCGGACCCCCCTCCCTGCCCGGCTCCTGGGGGCTGCCCCCAGGTGACCTCAGCGGGGGGTCTCCCCCCCAGCCAGGGCCCCCCGCACGCCGCAGGGGGGTGGGGCTGGGGGGGTGGCCTGCCCCGGGGTCGGGGAGGTGGGGGGCTGCCTGGCCCGGACTGGCCCCGGCTCACCTGAGCGGCCGGGCTCCCCGCGCAGCGCGCCCCGTCCATCGCATCGGCCTCCCGGCGCCCGGCCCGGCTGCGGGGCCCGGCTCGGCTCGGCACGGCGGGATGCGGGCAGGTCCGGCCCGGCCCGGCTGCCGATTGGCGGCGCCGGCTGACATCAGCCCAGGCTCGGCCAACCGCGGGCCGCCGATGTGATGTCACGCTCCGGAGCCCCCCGGCCGGCGTGCGGGGCAGGCGGGGGTGCGCGGGCCAGCGTGGGTACACACACACACACACACACACACACACACGCTGACATACACACACGCACTGACACACTGACATACACACAGTGCGCACACTGATAGCACACACACTGACACAGCGCAGACACACTGATAGCACACACACACAGAGCACAGACACACTGATAGCGCGCACACACACTGACACACACAGCACATACACTGATAGCACACACTGACATACACACAGCACGCACGCACTGATAGCACGCACACACACTGACACACAGCGCAGACACACTGATAGCGCACACACACACTGACACACAGCGCAGACACACTGATAGCACACACACAGCACAGACACACTGCTAGCACACACACACACACAGCACAGACACACTGATAGCGCACACACACACTGGCACACACAGCACATACACTGATAGCACGCACGCACACACTGACATACACACAGCACGCACGCACGCACTGATAGCACACACACTGACATACACACAGCACAGACACACAGAGATAGCACAGATACACACACAAATAGCAATGTCACACAAACACTGATAGCACAGACATGCACACACTGCACACACACACACACAGACATAGCAGACATACACAAACACTGATAGCACAGACACAGACATGCACACACTGACACACACACAGACATACACACACTGATAGCACAGACACACATACAGACATACACACAGAAAGCACACACACTCTGATAGCAGACACAGATCTTACACACACATTTATAGCCCAGCCAGATACACACTGACACCACAGATGCACACACACACGAGTGGTACACACACACACTGGTAGCATACTTCCATAAATACACATATCATACACACACACTGATACCCCCCACACACATGAACTGTATAAACACACACTGGTAGCACGCTCCCACACATATACACACAGACTGTACACACACACACTGAGCACATAAACACAAATACACACACCGTCCATACACATACACTGATAGCACAGCCACACACCAGCATACATGGGTCATACACTCCACCACACACACAGGTTGCACACGCAGGCACTGATAGATGCACACATGAGTCATCCACACACCTACACTGATAGCACATACATGGGGTCTCACACACACACACACAGATTTCTGTCTAACAAGTCACACACAGACACAGTGCCATGCCAGGAGGCCCTGTCCCACTGTCTGTGCAGCCTAAGAACTTGGGGCTGGTTTCAGTTAGTAACAGCAGCTGTGATCTGGGGGCCTGTGGCTGGCGGTGGGGGGGGGGCAGGGGATCTCAGCCTCATGGTGCTGAGGAGAGTGCTAGGGGCAGCCCCTGGGGACTGGACTGGTAAGGGGCACACGGGCTGGCCAAGGGGGCAGACACCTGGGGGCAAAGGTGGGGCAGCTCTTGGAAAGGCTGAGGGCCTGAGAGGGGTGTAGTGAATAAGACAGAGGAGTGTTTGTGGGGGGCTGGGGAGGGGGCAATAGATCCCTGTCGCTAGGGAATCTGGCCGGCTTGCTGAGGGTGGGCGGGTGACTAGAGGGAAGATGGGAATTTATGGATGAACAGAATCAGAGGAGGTGGGAGCTGGCTAGAAATGTACCATGGGGAAGCCAGGTCAGGCCTGCGGGATCTGGTCTCCCCCATGGAAGCTGATCTTTCATGTGCTTTCACCCCATACTGCACCGATTCCATGGGGGAGCCCAGCATGTCTCTACCCGGGGTGCTGACCCAGGCTCCCGCTGAGCTGTGCGGCCGCGAGACAAGCGAGGGCTGGAGGACATCCTCTTTCCCCACCATGGCCCCACAGACCCTCCTGCACGCCAGAGCCCTCATCCCTGGCCCACATCTCAGAGCCTGCACCCCAGCCAGGGCCATCACCTGCCCCCACCCCGCTCCTCACCTTCTGCCTCAGCCGTGAGCCCCCTCCCACACTCTGAAACCCACGGCCCCAGCCAGGCACTGTCTGGAACTGATTGTTGCATGAGGCACTGCCATACTGGGAGAAATGAGAGGGAACACAGACCACAAGGGTGTTGTGGGGGTGTGTGTGTGTGGGGAGGGGGGCTGTCGCAAGGTTACTTTAGGGGAGTTGCGTATCCCCCGCCCCTCACATCTGTGCTGTTTTCAGAGCTGGGCAGCCAGCGTGCAGTGGCAGCTGACCCAATGCCCAGCTCTGCCAGCAGCAGCACTGCAGTAAGGGCAGCGGCTCCTTTCGGGCTGGGACCCCAGCAGTTACCCCTGCTCAGCTTCACATGGCAAGACCTGACAGTTCAAGTTCCTATTTTTAAAAAGCTGTGCCTGTGCCACTGACCTAAGTGGCCTGTGACTTTGGGGTGTGGACAAGTGCTGGGCAGGCGGGCGACCAGCCAGCAAAGGTTCGGAGGCAGGAATGTGTCCTTATGTGCAGCCAAAAACAAAACACACACACCCCCCCGCCCACGCGTCACTAAGTCACTTTACCAACCAGTGCGTTTGCAGGAGAGGGCCCAGTACTCTGCTGGCCTCTGAACTCCCTGCTCTGAGCAGCGTCTGGCTGCCACCACATGGCCCAGGGCCTGAGCGTGTAGGGCCGTGGGACTCTCCCTGAAGCCGGGCCCCTCCTCATGCCAGGACAGGAGGCCTCTGTCTCTGCAGCTGCAAATCACCCTGGTCTTTTCTGTAGCCACATCCCAACTGCAAACTCCTGCATGTTTCCTGTCTCCTCCCACAGCCATTCCTGGCTCCCCCTCCTGCCAGGGCAGAGAGGCAGGTGACCCCCCCCGGACCAGGCACAGTGGCTGTGTGTACCCACGCTGCCTTTCAACCCACTCAGGGACCTTTGGGTTCTTTGTCCAGCCTAATGGGTCTCCTAAGGGTGACTGCAGCCTGCCTTAGCCTGCTGGGCTGGTCAGGCTCTGGCTCTGCCATGCGGCCACCTCCCCATCTTTGCTTTTACCCCTTGCCATGGGAATTCACTAGAACCCCTGGGAGCTGGTGACGCTGACTAATACTTCACCTGTGCCAAGTGGCACCAGCTGTGGCTGGCCCATCCTCCCCCGAGCACAGGCTGCCAATGTCAGTGGGTGCAGTTTGCTATATGCTTGGCCTTTAGCTGCCTCCGCATTTGCCTGCCCGGGTCTTTACAGCCCTTTTGTGACCTGCCAGCCCTTTCCCTGCCTCCATGGCACATCGGGCAGAGCAGGGCTGTGGGACACCACCAGGACATTCACAGCTGGCATTCGGGGCAGCCTCAGAGGCTGGTTTGGCCTTGCCTGGGCTTCTCAGCCAGCCACATACCTGGCTGCTGGCAGAGCCTATGGGCCTGCCTGAAGGCACCCTGGCATGCACTGAGGAGCCACCTGGGGCTACCTCCTCCTGCGTCTGCAGCCTCGGCGGGTCTGAGCACCTCTGGCCAGAGGTGGCAGGAAGGCCGAGGACCTTAGGGTAATCCAGCCTTGCAAAGGCAGTTCTTCACGCAACTTGGCAGCTGACGGACGGCCCCATCCCCAAGGGCCAGGCAGCATCCGCCCAGGCCACTGCTTAAAAGGGGACCTTCCCCCTTTGCTTCCTGAGCAGGGAGAGACGGGGGCCGGGTAATCTAGTGCCTCAACGTGCACTCTCCACCCCTCTGTGCAGAGCTCTGCTCCAGCCAGCTGCCGCCCCAGCCGCCTCCCACAGCTCATGCTCCTGGTGCTCTTCTGCTGCGTGCTGGGACTAGCCCGGCTGCAGCAAACCGCCTGGCTGAACCTAGCCAACAGCCCAGCGAACCCACACCAGTGGCCGCAGCGCTGACTCTGACTGACTGGCGCAAGCCAGACGCTGCTGGGAGCCGTACGGCTGGGGCAATCAGCTGCACCGTGTGTTTCATCCTCCCCCTCGCAGGGGCTGTATGGAAGATAACCAGCTACTACTGCCACCAGCTAGTAACAGTCCTCCTTTAGCGCAAGCTTGAGAGAGAAGGCACCAGCTTAGACCCGGCTGATGGCTGCCACGTGGTGGGTTGGCCGATGCCGTTAACAGGACTTTGGCTGCACACGTCATGCCAGACTGGAGCTTTAATGACGGGCAGCCCCCAGCACCCGGCATTTGTTAGCCATAGACCATAGCTCTGTGCTGGGGTCGGGGAGCTGGTGCCCTGGCAGCCCTGGCGTGGGGCACTGCCACCCTCCCTGATGATCAGACGCTCTCTGGCCACCTAGGCAGGGCCTGTTGGATGCTGCTGCTCCCTGGGAACCCCCCAGCAGAGCTCAGCCCAGCCGTGACCCCCCTCCGTGGGGCTGTGATCACTAGGGCACAGAAGCACCCTTGCCAAGGTCACGTTGTGAGTGGAGCCACCAGAGACAGTGCAAAGGGAAGGTCTGTGCAGAACCAGCCGCCCCCACAGAGCCACACCTTCCGGGGGCCAGGCCAGGCCCTGCTGTTATCCCGGGTGCTGAGCTGACAGGCGCTCTCAATGGCAGGGCTGATGCAGATGGAGGTCGGGGCGGGGGTCTGAGTGTGCGTGTGAGGCAGAGTGCAGACATGACTGCCCCTGCTGGTGTCGCTTGGGCAAACCGGCTGGCACCTGGGCCTGCCCTTCGCATACCCAGAGCATGCCCAGGGCGCTGGCCTGGCAAGAAAAGGCTGCTTAGCATGGAGCAAAGGGGCGGGCAGAGGGAGTTGGGGAGCAGCAGGGCCCCCAAGCCCCGTTTGCCACCAGTGCTGCTCATGTGAGCCAAGCAGCCGGAGGGGGAAACAGGCCATGAGTGCTGGGCTGAAGAGCTTGGCACAGGAGGCGGCTGTGTGTGATACTGGCACCGCCGGCTCCCAGGGCCTCGCGCCAGCTGTTCAGAATTCCAGCCAAGAGCCGGTGCGGGGGGCGTGGGGGAGGAGGTGCTGCCGACTGCCCAGCTGGGAGCCTTGGAGGTGTGGTGAGCCCAGAGCCCAGACAGATCATGTTGCAGGAAACAGCCCTGGACCAAGGGTCTGGCCAAGGTCAGTGGCAGGACCCAGGTGGGTCTCTCGCTGGGCCCAGCCCCTGGGTCTGATGCTCCCCAAGTGCTCAGTTCAGGGAGGTCACAGCCTGACAGGTCCCTCGGGGCATCTGGTCTTCCCCTCCCACGGACCGCGCTAGTCACCCCCAGGGCTGCTCTGTGGCCACGGAGCGTGGGAGAATCCACCACGTGGCTTGGGCCGGGGCTGCTGACCCCGCCTGCGCCCAGCTGGTTTCACAGCCAGCCCTGGGCTCTCGGGCTGCATTTCACCCAGCGTCAGAGCCCGTTACAACACACAGTCCCCCCGTGGGCCGGAGCCCCACGCTAGTCACACGTGTACGTACCAGGCGTGCTGAGCTCGGCGGTGCGGGCGCCCGGTTCCAACGCTGCCGTGGCTTGTGCCTCGCTCCCTGCTCTGCGGCCTGAGCATGCCCAGCCTCGGGCCAATGGGACAGTAGGCGCCCGGCGCCCCACCAGGGCAAGCTGCCCCCTGCCCCAGCCGGCTGGTCAGAGCCCCATCCCTGTTGCTCTGATCTGTGGGTGGGTGGCAGCGGGCAGTTTCAGGGACTCCCCTGCCAGGGGGCAAGATGCTCCCTCTGCCCCACAAAAGCTAAGGCCCCGCCCCGCAGGGCACCGGCCCTGCACAGCACAGGGAGAGCCAGGCGCCAGCGTGCAGCTGCCAGCCCTGCTGATGCCAATCAACACCGAACAGCAGCCTGCGCTCCTGGGCACTACTCCCAGCCCAGCCAGCGGTGCGGCTGTGTGATCCCGGCCGAGTCTGTCCCTCCCCTTCTCTCCGCGCCTCAGTTTCTCCATACGGACAATGGTGTTAAAGTCCCGGCCTGGCCCCCCGCAGGTAAGTGGAGCTAAGGGCTGCCTGGCTCCTTAGAGGAGAGCGCTCGGCTGCCCTCCTTTCCCTTCCCAGCTCTGCGCTGGGTCCCTGAAGCTTTGGCTGCTGTAGCCCTGGGCATGGCTCACGGAGCATCAGGCAGTTAACTAGCTCCTGGCCCTGGGCTCCTGCTCTGGGCCGGTCTCTCAGGTGGGAGAGCCGGGGGAACGAGCTGATTGCCATGCACTAACGGAGCTGGGGCCGACGCAGCCCTGGTGGGAGCAGAGGAGCCCCACAAGTTCCTTCCTCCTTATCTCAATCGCATCCCTAAATAGGGAGAGGAGCCAACAGGGCCCGCTGCAGCCTGCGGCTTAGGGAGAACCAGCTGCCAGCACGTGGCTGCCCTCAGCGCACAGGGCCCCTCGTGCCCCACAGCCACACCCACAGGGCAGGCTGGCTGCACCACCTCCCTCTCCGCAGCAGTGGGGAGGGCTGGCTGCTGTCGCCAGGGCGCAGATAAACTAGCCCTGAGAGAAGAGCTGCTGGAACACCGGCTGGGCACAGACCAGGGAAGGAGCAGTGCCCACCCCTGCTCAGCACAGCAGCAAGCAGGTGGCATTTGCTGTCCCGTCTCCTCCATCACCGTGAACCAGACTCCTCTGGGAGCTGGGGGGTAGCTGACCATGAGCCCCGGCAAGCGTGGCGCCCCATCCAGCGATGACAGAAATCAGCCCAGGCCAGGCCAGGCCACCACCAATCGTCTATTTATTAAGCGGCTGCGGCAGATAAACCATCCCACTGTGCTGCTCGGAGAGATGCCTGCCTGTACCGTGTACACATGGGGCTGCAGAGCTGAGTGGTGGCTTGTGGCTGCACAGCTATCGGTCCCCATCCAGCCGTTTGTCCAGCCTCTCGCAGGAAGGCAGCGCCAGGACTGGTTTACACATGTCACGGCCGCAGCTATCCCGCCCCTGTCCTGGCTGGTTTCTCCCTACACATGGCCCAGGGTGATGTCTCTGCCCCGCAGAGGGAGCCAAACCCAGGAGCGGGCTGGGCCCCAGGCTAAGCATGCCTCGGCCCGCTTGGGAGGGGAACACGCCTCCTTAACCCCCGGGTTGTCTGGGGCCTGGCACCCGCCATGGCTGGCGTTCTACTGGAATAACGACACAGCTGCAGCGTCGGCCTCCTTGGGTGGTGCTGGGCCCAGAGCCCTCAGGGCATCGCGCACAGGTCAGTGGCACTGGCCGTCCACAGTGGGGGAAACGGAGGAGCCAGGCAGCAAAGGCCACAGCCGCTCTCGGGTGCCCTCTGCCTGGCGGCCCGGCCTGGGGCATTTTCAAAGGTGCTGAACGCTCACCCCATCACCTGAGCCCTGGCTGCTCAATGCCCCTGCCAATGGCTCAGGCCGGAGGGGCTCCACCTGGGTGCCAACCACTGAGGTGAAGCAACCTGTGGCGCTGCCCCGGCAGCCGGACGCCCCCACTGCTCCGCCCAGGGCTCCTGCTGCCTGTGCAATCCCCTGGAAAGGCACACACACGCCGCTTGCAACCCTGGCTCCCAGGCTACTGCCGCTCCGCTGTCCATCCCTCCCAGCCCCCTGGAGCTAACTCCAGCAGTGCCCCGACCCCCCGCCGCTGCCGAGCAGAACCCCCCCCCCCGACCAAAGGGCCTCTGGGCTGCCTGACGCTGGGCTCCCAGGGCAGTCGGACAGGTGGGAGCTGGCTGCGGCTACCAGCTGGCAGGGCCAGCACAGCCTGGCTAATGGCAGGGCCCTGCTTGGAAGCTGGCAGGGAGCATTTAGTCCCGGCAAAGAGCCTGGAGGAGGTGGCTTGAGCGGCTCAGAGATCTTGCGCATCTATTGGTTGCCGCAGGGAACCTGCCAGTGCTCCACGTGGGGGCAGATTCAGCCCCTGGGGCAGGTGGCACGAGGCCTAGGACAGCTTGTGTCCATCACCCCCTCAGGGCAGCCTAGTTCTGCGGTGTGAGCGGCACAAGGGCAGCGAGCCGGGTTCAGCCTCCAGCCAGCCAACGCCCTGGCCCCAAGACTGACAGAGTTAGGCCAGCTGGAGGGATGTCAGGACAGGCCCGTTAAAAGGCAGCCGGGTGGGATCGACCCAGAACGTACTCAGTAGTTAGGAGGCTGCAAGAGGGAGCAGGGGAGACGGCTGGGGCAGGGGTCGGGCATGGGGCAGAGCGCAGGGCTGGAGTGGGGAGCTCCAGGGGTCTGGTTCAGTCCGTAGCAAAGACAATCCTGCCAGAACGTCCCTGCCCATGCCGCTGGGCACCCATGAGCTGCCCCCTTGGCCATCCCTAGGAGGGGACGTCCGCCAGCCCGGTGCAGCGTGGCCAGAAGCCAACCACACAGCAATAGGGCGTGGAGCTAGGGGCACTCTCCTGCTAGGGGCCGGCTTCTCGGCTTGGTGGCCACCAGGGGAGAGTGATGGGCAGTGGGGCTTCCCCGGTGCCCACCACCACCTGCTGAGGCAGGGCAGACTCGGGGAGTGAGCACCAAGCCGTGGGGCAGGCCCCAGGCCCACCCTGAATCTGCAGCTTCTTAAAGCCAAGCGGTGCTGAGAGGCGAGGGACTGAGAGGGTTGTAGGGCCCCAGGTGACAGACTTGGGGGTTCTGCTCTCCAGACCGATCGCAGCCCAGCTCCCCACCCGACACCAAAACAGGGGCCCCCTTCACCTTCAGCCTGGCCTCCTGCTCAGCCCATGGGGACAACAGCTGCTGCTTTCCAGCTTCCCTTCTGCTCCCAGGAGCTCCTGGTGGCCCAACCCAATCTAGAGGCTTAAGGGCAGCAGAAGGTGCCTGCAGCCCTACCGGAGAAGAGACCCAGGGAGGCCCTTCAAGCAGCCAGGCCTGGGGCTGCGTGGCCCACGGCAGATTACGCAGAGGAGGGGCTGGCTGCGATCTGCCCAGAGGGGTTCAAAGCAGCGCTCCTGGCTGCACAGGGCCAGTCTCTGGGCCATTCCTCGCTCTGTCCGCAGGCCCCCTCAGACTCAGGGCCGAGGCCCCGGCTCAGGCGCTGCTGCCGGAGCAGATCAGCTGCACCAGCTCGTTGGTGAGGGTGTAGCGCTTGCCCTGCCAGCGGAAGTGGGTGGGGGGCTCGCCAGCGCCCTGGCTGTACTCAAAGCAGGAGCTGAGCTCAAAGGCCAGGGCCGACTTCACCAGCCCCACGCCGCCGGCTTTCTGGGGGGCCGGGTGGTACACGCGCCCGTTCTCGGGGAACATCACCAGCTTCTGCGGCTCGAAGCTGACCACCAGCCGGTCGCCGCCGCCGCAGTAGGAGAGCAGCTCCTCGCCCGCCTGGCCGCGCAGCAGGTGGGTGAAGACGATGGGCCGGTCGTCGCAGCGCACGAAGTTGTGCTCCCGGCCGCAGGGCGAGAGGTAGGGGAAGGCGTCCTGGTAGCGCCCGCTGCGGTTCAGCTGCAGTTGTTTGAAGAAGAAGACGAGGAACTGCTTATCTGGGAAGCAGAGAGAGCACCGGCGGGTTGAGGCCAGGGAAGGAGAGCGGGGGGCACAGCAGTGCTCAGCGACCCGACTCGCACGTCCCCCCCGCAGCTGGAAGGGACCTCAGGGGCTCATCTAGTCCAGCCCCCTGCTTCCAGCAGGATCACCCTAAGCAGACCTGCCCCCGGCTCCTGCCAGCTGCAGGGCTCTGGTAAGCCAGTCAGGAGGCACCAGCAGAGCTACTGCCGACAAGCCTCCTCATTCAGCTCTCTGCTGACTGCACGTTGCACGTCTCCAGCGACTTGTGACAGGCTGCTGGGGCTAAGGCATCAGCCTTTGCTGGGAACAGTCACCTCCAACTCCCTGCTTTGTCAGCATTGTCTTCAGAGCCAAGGGGCTTTGTTGGACCTGTCCCTGGGTGGTGTGATGCCTGACACTGCTTGAACCCTGTGGGGACGCACCTGGCTTGCCCCTGCGCAGCACGGAGGCCAGCTGGGCACAGAGCTGCCTCTCGTACCAGATGTCCCCCCATGTGAGCAAGGCAGGAAAGTGAAAGCAAGTCTGGCCAGGCTCATGGCTTGGCTGTGCAGCTAGCAAGCAGGGAAGAGAAAGGTCCCGTCTCAGCCTTTCACCCCTCTGCTGCCTCCCCTCCTTCCCCAGGAATCCAGACCCATCTCCTCCTCAGCTCCCACCCCTCATCTCTTTCCACCTCTGCCCCTTCCTCGGCCAACTGCATCTCCCAATACTAGGAGCTCCGTCTTTTATATGCAGCTGCCCATTAGGGTGAGCTGATTTTCGTGCTTGGTTTGTAGCGCCCCCATCTGCTCCTCCAAGTCCCAAGGCCCTGGGTAGCAATTACTCCCACAAAAACCTTGGTCCATCCGCCTGACCTGCTCCCTTGGCATGGAACCTCCTGCCCCAGCACCTCTGCATGGCCAGGTCTGCTCTGTGTGTCAGTCCTTGGGCCTACAGGAAACTAACTGGCTGCTTATGGGGAGAACCGAGCCAGCTGAGGGAAAATAAACAAAAAAACTCCTACAGTATTACTGAAACAGGAGTGACCAAGGCCACCCAGACCCCCTCCCTTGTATGTTGTGCCTGCCCACCCCCAGCCTGTAGAAGCCCTGAGGGGCAGGGTCCTTTTGTGTTTGCAAAGCACCTGGTGAGCACTCCAGAAAAGGAGCCATGTGTTCAGAGGAGAGAGGGCACCAGCACAGCCCTCCTGGAAGAGTCCTGCCCCCAGCTGGCAGAAGCTGTTTCTCATTTGGCTTGAAACCTATTGCCCAAATCTCACGTATTCCTGAAACCTGACACGAGGGATTGCTCAAAAGCAGGAAGCCCCATAGGCCAGGGGGCTGAACAGGAAGTGACCCCTCAGGGAAGAGAAGAGCTCTGGAGGCTGATCCAGGTGGACAGAAGAGAAGGCGTTTACTACAGGACAATTGGAGCCCGGGTAGCGCAGTGGCGGTCAGCGACTAGAGCTGGACTCGGGGTGGGTTCGGGGGTGGACATACAACACATGGAGAGGAACTTCCTACAGGATGTTACCACCTAAAGAGGCAAGTGACGCACAGCCAGGGATGGGAGACGTGCCCGGCCGTGTCGTGCGATGCCGTACTGCGCTGGGAACCTCTTAGCGACTCTCCCTTACCCATCCTCCGTCAAGCGGGGCCAGGAAACTGACTGATATCACAGGACTCCGGTTGTGCGTGGACACAGGGGGCTTTGGCTGGAGCAGGGCAGTCAGACACAGTGATACAAAGGAAGCCCAACAGGACACCGATAGCCGATGAGGAGAGGCAAGCCCTCCCGTTTTGCAGAGGTACAACAAGCAGCTCGTGAAACCCTCTGTCCAGCCTCCCCAGCTTCGTGAGAGCTCTCGCCAGATTCCAATCCCACTTTTCCCCATGTAAACCCAGAGCCTTCCCCAGCGTCACTCCAGATAGCTCCACCTGCACATGCTCCGCGGCCAGGCGAGAGCACAGCAGACGGACGGGCAGGCAGGCGGGGGACGCTGGCTGCTATCGGCCAGGGGACGTATGCTCAGTGCAAACCCCCTCCTGCTGCCAGGCTGTCCCCGTAGCCAAGCCCCAAGCCCACGCTGGGCAGCTTTGCCCTCGCTGCTCTCTCAAGGGCACAAGCCCCCGAGACGCATTTTGAGGTTACTTTTATGGAACAAAGACGATGAAGTCATAAAAGTCACCGCTGCCTGTTTGCCAAGTGAAGCGTGGCCTCCAGCAATCAGGCAGTCACAAATCACCCTTACGGGATCCTGGCTAACAGCAATGCCACCTCAGCACCTCCTGCGCCAGCTAGCACCGCTGAGAGCTCCCGGACACCCGCAGCTCAGGGAGACGGCGTTGGGCAAAAGGAAATTCCTTCCCTGTATTTATTCGTTTATACCCTGCCAGGTGGCTCCATTAGCAGTTAGCTAATGGCTCATCTTCCCCCTCAGTTTCTGCTTGCCTCCTTCATCAAGCAACTTAAGAGCTCTCCTCTGGAGCGGCACCAGGAAGGGCGCGGACATGGCAAGCCTGACTGTCCACCTCAACGCAGTGCAGGGAAGCAAAGAGTCGCCTCTGACTCACTGCTGCCTCTTTCAGGTAGGGGAGAAGGGAACAGAAGCTGTTAATAGCAAGAGCCGAATCTCTAAGTGTGTAAGTAAAACCAACAGAGACAAGGCACTCGGCTGCCTGTGCTGGGGAATGAAAGACTGCCGTGTGATTGTGTTTAAAGGGGACAGCCTGGGATGGACTGGAATGGAGCCAGAGCGCTAAGGAAGACGATGCCAGAGCTGGAGGGAAGTCCCAGATGGCAGCAGGCAGAGAGCGAGCTGGGCTGGGAGACTCCCGGCTTTGGCAGCAGCGGCACAAGCACCTTAGCCCCGCCAGACTCCAACCTTTATGAAGGAGCTTTTGCCCTAAGCAGGGTCAGACCAGGTCAAATGCTGGGTGGGAGCTTCGAGGAACCCAGTGATGTGGTAGGGAGTGGCACTGGGGAGTCAACAGCCAGCGCTTCCCCCGAGTCAGCTCTGGCCCAGCATCTTGGGCTGGCACTATGGGTACTGGACTGCGAGGAGCAGTGGAAGCCCCCCGCAGTCAGTCTTCAGCAGGGTCCCCGTCAGCTGGGCGGTCGTGCAGCTGCCCAGGAGAGATTCCAACGCTGCCTGACTGATTAACAGAGCGCCCACTGCCGGGGTCATATCTACCAGTGGTACACATCCACGCATGCCTCATGCGCATAAACAACATTTATTCCACACATGGGTGGGAAAGATTAGAGGGAAGCTGGGACCTTCTGAGAGCAGCAGCAGCCCGATGGCTCCTGGGGGTCCATGCGTCACAGCATCACTCTGCTGGGCCCGCACACAGCCTGCCCTGGGAACGGTCTGGCGGGCAAAGCAGAGGCACTAGGGAAGGCCCAGGCAGCTGCCGAGCATCCCAGCCCCAGGCTGGGGGAACTGGGAGCGGGCCCTTGCCGGAGGCTCTCCTGCTGATGACCTCACAGTGGGCGGAGCTCAAGTCGGAGCAAGGAAGGGTTTTGGCCAGAGTCAGCCTAAGAAACCCCCGTCACCCAAGGGTGCTGACACCCTACGCGTAGCAAACGATGCCAAACTGGGGAAACTGAGGCACAGTGGGGTGTGGCCAAGGTATGACTGAGTTAGCAGCAGAGCTGCTAACTGAACTAGGAAGTGGCCTGCAGGGTGCTTGGGGCTGGGGAGAATGCCAAGACCAGGCAGCTCTGACCTTGCTACACAGCAAGAAGGGAGGGCTGCAGCTGACTGGGGAAGCCTGTGTGCCACGAGGGTGGGATTATGCCACCTGGACAGAGCATCAAAGGGGACTCAGGTGACTTGGGCTCTGTTCCTGGCTCTGCCACTGATTTCCTGCGTGACCTTGGCCAAGTCACTGCCCCTCTTTGGGGCCCTTTCCTCAGCTGTAACACACGGTGCAGCTCTTAGAACCCTGGGGCTGTGGAAAGGGTCCATCCCAGCACACAAGGGTATGGGCAAGGGAGCTGTTCGTCTGGTACTGGAGCAGAACACGGTTCTTTCTCCGCCAACGCTGCTAGCAGCTGTGAGCTCAGCACGGACCAGGTGGCTCGAAACGACACCGGCTGGGGTCTGGATCGGCAGCAGGCTGCCCCTCGCCAGTCAAGGAGCAAGCAACGGCGACCTCATGCCAACGGAGGCCTCTGCTGCGGGGACGCTCAGTGGAGAGCTGCTTTAGGGCCCGAGGGTCACATCCTGGAGCTGAGGAAACCAGCCTGCGTCCCCTCTGCAGCAACAGAGGGCAGGAGCTGGAACCTAACCGACCGGACAATTTATCTGCCCTCCTTTTCAGTCAGTCAAAGACCAGGGACCAAATCTGTCCCTGGTGTAAGCCGGTGGAAGCACAAGGTGGGACGAAGATGTTACTAGAGGAGTCGCGCCTCCCAGGCGCTGAAGACAGGACACCTAAGGCCAGCTGGGGTGGAAGGAGCCCAGTGAAGGTGAGGCAGCCCTGAGAGAGTCGAGCTGCATTGTATCTGGGTCACACAGCATCATCGCCAGTCATAAAAGGTTGGAGGGCAGATCTGGCCTGCAAGCGACACCCGTGTAACCTTCCTGCCACTGCAGAGCACAGAGAGGGGCATCCGGCTGGGACTTTGCACAGGTCTAATGCAAAGAGGCGCGTTCTCATTGGCCAGCTGACGTCGCAGCCAGGGACCGAGCGGAACCGTGGTCCACGGACCGATGGCCTTGCAGGGGCGGCAGGCGTGGGGCTCGTTCTCCTCTCCCCTCCTCCATAGCTGGCAGCCTGCGTTCCAGCCAGCGCCAGCTTCCCTCTGCCGGGGAGGAGAGGTCTGAGCCTTGTGGGCCGGATCCAGTTCCAAGGACGGGGGGAAGCAGTTCTGCATGCTAGTGCTCCCCTTCCCCCAGCTGGGGGACCAGCAGTGCAGGAAACCGCTTGCAAAGAGGTGCTCTCTGCCGCTCCCATAGGCTGGAATTGCAGCAATGGGAGCAGTGCAGGGTAATCACTGGGAGCAGCAGAGGCTGCAAAGACAGGTAAGCGCCCTCCCATCCCCAGCCCCTACACCTCCATCCCCCTGCCCTCTAGCACCCTGTCTCCTGAACAGACTTCATCCCCAGCCCTCTCCCTCCCGGACAGACCCCACAACTCCCAACCCCAGCATCTAATCTCCCAGTCAGACCCCCATACCCACCCGCCTCCTGTGCCCAGCCAACTCCTTCACTCCCCCCTCACCCAGACCCCACCCTGCTCTCCTGCAGTCCCTCTTGTACCCTGAGCCCTTCATTTTTGGCCCCACCCCAAAACCTAGGGGGCCCACAAAATCTACTAGGCCCAGGACCCCACCAGAAGGAAGGCTCTGAACCTCGGTCCTCCCCACTGCAACCCCATGGGGCTGCAGCAGGAGGGGTGTAAGGTGTCTCAATTGGAGGCCACAGCCATAAAGAAAGATAACCTGGAAGCCTTTTGTTTTAGGCATCAATTCATGGTACTTTATTCGAAAGGAAGTTCGGCGAATGAAAACGACAAACGCGAGAAGAGCTAAACACAGGCCCCCTTATGATACAGCTGCATATTTATGTCTGATGCTCCAGTAGCCTAATCTGAGCAAGGTTGTCTTTAAGGTACTGAGAACTAAGCCAATGCGTTGGGTCATGGTGGTTGGGTGGGTGGTTGTCTGTGGAAAGGTTTGCGTTGAGCAGGGTGGGCCGCAGGCCAACAAATGTGAGACCCGCGGCTGTGAAAGGGTGACGGGGTGTTCGTGAGCCTCTCGTATGGTTGCATAACAGCATCTTCCAGCTGTTAGCGAATTTACCCGCCCCCGGGAAGTTTTAATTACATCTGCAATGACAGAACCCTCTTCTAATCACAAGCAGCCGCTCGTGCATTTGTCTGCAGGTTCAAAGGCCGGGCTAGAGGGGAACAGCGCAAATCGCACAGGGAATTACAAGTGCTTAGTGTGAATGGCAGTAGCTGAGGGGCGGGAGGGGAGGATATTTCCTTCACATTAGGAGCTCAAGCTTCCCCCAGCTCTCACTCCCGGCTGGGAACAGCTCAGTGGCTGAACTGCTAAATGGGGTGGGCAATGACAGGGCCACTACAAGATTGTGCTAAGTGGTCTAGGACTGCACTTTTCTGTGGAGGGGGCACGGGGCCTGGGGTGGAAATTGGGGTCAGAAGTGAGCTCAGGGTAGGAGTTTCTGGCCAATCAGAGCCGAGTGATTTTGCTGTGGGTGGTGCAGTGTGGGAAGCCACCCCCCCACCGCCGTCCCAGAGAGTAGGGGCAGGCTGGATCCAGCTCACGGGCCATAACCCAACTACCCCTGTGCTAAACTGAGAGTTTGGGCTTAACCACTACCTGCAAAAAGACTACAGATCCCAGCATGCAACACTCCATCTTGAATCACTGGAAAGACTAACAAAATAATGTATTAGGTGATGAGCTTTTGTGGCACAGACCCGCTTCTTCAGTGTTATTGCCATATCAGAACAGACGCCGCATATAAAGCACAGAGGTCCAAAAATTGTTATCAAGGTTGGCAAATCGGAAGAGCAGAGGGGCAGCGGGGTGTGTGTGTGTGGGGTGGGGAAGTTAAGAGTTAGATAAAACATCAAAGTACGTAAAAGAGTCCTTATAAAGGAACAGGTAGTTGCTGTCCCTCTTCAAACCACGTGTTAATGTGTCGAATTTGAATACAAATGTTAGTTCTGAGCATTCCCTCTGCAGACGGTCCTTAAAGTCCCTTTTCAGTAGCACACAAGCTCTCAGGTCTTTAACAGAATGGCCCGCTCCAGTAAAGTGCGGGCTGACAGGTTTGTGTATTGGGAGTTTTTTTGCTGTCTGTTCATTCTTTGTCAAAGAGCGTTTGCAGTCTGTCCTATATACGTGGTGTGTGGGCATTGTTGGCATATATGACGTCAATCGAGGAACAGAAGAATGTGTCTGTGATTCTGTAATTAACGTGGTTAGGTTCAGTGTATTCTGGAGACACCATCACTGGACCTAACCACGTTAATTACAGAATCACGGACACATCATCAGTGATCTACAACCCTTCCTGGACAATGATCCTTCACTCTCACAGTCCTTGGGAGGCAGGTCTGTCCTTGCCTACAGACGGCCTGCCAACCTTAAACAAATTCTCACCAGCCACTATAGAGCACAACACAGTAACTTTAAACCTGGAACCAATCCCTGCAACAAACCTCGCTGCCAACTCTGCTCACACATCTACACCAGTGTTATCATCACAGGACCTAACACCAACCACACCATCAAGGGCTCTTTCACCTGCACATCTAATACAATGTATGTCATCATGTGCCAGCAATGCCCTACTGCAATTTACATTGGTCAAACTGGACAGTAAAAATAAACGGACATAAATCAGACTTCAGGAACAGCAACATACAAAATCCTGTAGGAGAACACTTCAATCTCCCGGGACACTCAGCAACAGATGTAAAAGTAGCAGTCTCACAAGATAAAAGCTTCAAAAATAAACTGCAAAGAGAAATTTCAGAGCTGCAATTTGTTTGCAAATTTGACTGCATCAACCAAGGACTGAACAGAGACTGGGAGCGGTCGGTCCATTACAAAAGCAGTTTCTCTGCTCTGGATGTTCACACCTCCACATTAGCAACTGACAATGGGCCACATCCCCCGAATGAACTGACTTGACTTCTCCTCTCGATGTTCACAACTCCACATTAACTGCCAATAATGGGCCACATCCTCTGTGACTGAACAGACCTTGTCAGCTCTGGCCCTACCCTTGACTGAGACTCCCTCTTTATACCCTCCTCTGAAACCCTCCCCGACTCATGCACCTGACGAAGCAGGTCTTTGCCCAGGAAAGCTTATGCTCCTAAATATCTGCTAGTCTATAAGGCGCCTGAGGACTTGTTGTTTTTGAAGATACAGACTAACTCAGCTCCTATTGGGATAACCGGGGGAGTGGGCATGCGCAGCCCACCCACAGCTAAAAGGTCCCTCTTAAAGAAGGGGGTCCATTAAAAGGACACGGTTCCCAAATAATCACGGGGGACAACTAAAGGAAGAACAGGAATGGGTGTGGGGGTCAAAGGGCCAAAATAAGGAAGCCAGAGGGCGATACCGAGCACAGAGCCCCAGACAGTGCGCATGGCTCCTCGAAGGTGTCATGGGAGCCAGCAGACGCTGCCCAGAGGAACTCTGCCTGGATTGGTGAGCGGATGGCAGAACGGAATTAGGCCCCGCAGTCGCAGCCCCCTCCTTGGCCAGCCTCCTCTCCCTAGTGTAATAGATGGCCACCCAGGCCGTGGCCGGGAGGCTGATGAGCAGGTCCTGTGACTTCGTGGGGCCATGGATCAGAAGGTGTGGGGAGATGTGCAGCCAGAACCTCACCAGGAGGTTCTGGAGGAGCCAGAAGAGGGGCTGCAACCTGGCTGCAACCCTCCCCCTCCTCTTCTGCTTTGCCAACCTTAGTAACAACGTTTTGACCTCTGTGCTTTAGATATGGAGTCTGTTCTGGTAAGGCTATGATCTGTCCCACGAAAGCTCATCACCTAATACATTATTTTGCTCATCTCTGAAGTGCTACAGGACTGCTGCTTTGTTTGGATAGAAGACAGGCTGACACGGCCACCTCTCGGTCACGCTCCATCTCGAACTGAGTGGAAAGTGGCCCACGCAGACGGAGCATTGCATGCTGGGACCTGTAGTCTTGGAGGGTGCAGAGCCATACTTGTGGTGGCGGGGATGTGGGGGGGGGCAGGCCTGCAGTTTGCTCTGCCCTGTGGAGCAAAGTTAGGAACCCCTGGGATATACTAGCTCCTCCACTCCGAAGCCCTGACTGTTAAGCAGGGGAGATGCCGAGGTGATGCCACGAATACAGCTGGGCTGGCTGGTGGGTGGTCCATTCAGAAGAGGCCAGCGATAAGCCTGGGTGAGCTGTGGGGGTAATGGGGCGCAGCGGCAGGCCGAGCAGGGCCGTTGGCAGGGAGCAGATCAGGCGACAGAGTCTAAACCCCATTTTTCGGCTCATGTGACGCTATGGGTGGATTTCAAGGCCCCGTTGGAGGTTTAAATGGCCATTTGTTGCCGTCTCTGACGCCAGCGTGTGATTATCATGGAGGCAACTGATTAACAATGGCCAGCTATCATGGAACCCTGGCGGGACAGAACTCACGGATCTGACCCTGCTGCACTCATCCAGGCCACGATGGGGGAGAAGGGACATCCAGGCAACCTGCCGCTGAATGCGTTTAAATCACAGGCTGTTCTGCCGCTCACCCCCCCAGGCAGCTGCTGGTAGAGGGGAGCACGGATTTGCTCGCAGATGAGCCGAGTTTAATAACAAGCAGGCCCAGCTGTCTCCGGTGACCAGCCAGCCACGACTGTAAATCCAGATTAAGGATTACAATTGCGCTCACCACTCTTAAAAGCGCACGAAAAGGGGATGAGTTCAGCTCTAGCAGAAGATAAAAACCTGCAGAGGAGCTGAGAGGGGATTTTAGGAATCATCTCCAGGCCTAGCCCTGAACTTTCCCAGGGGCTCTCACAAGATTCAAGCTGGTCTCCTTCTGGCCCTAGAAAGGGGTGTGCTCATGAACACCACAGCTCAGAGGACAGCAGCAAGTGCTGAGGAGATCAGTGCAGGCGCCTGGCAGGCAGATCCCAGAATAGCACTTCCTAGGAGCAGCTGGGGGATGTGTTTCTGCAGTGGGACCTGCATGTGCTTAGCAGCTGGCTGGAGAACAGAGCTCGGTTATGTACTTCAAACCACAGCCCACAACTCCTGTGGCACAAGCAGAACCAGGCTGTTCCCAGGCCAAAGAAGTGCAGCAGAATATATACAGTAGGGCCTCAACATTCGCAAACTTATGGTTTGCAAATTCAATTATTCGCGAGTGGCTGCTAGTTCCCAGGGCCCCGGGCGGGGAACGCCGGCAGCCGCTGCTTTCCCAGGGCCCCGGGCGGGGAACGCCGGCAGCCGCTGGTTCCCAGGGCCCCGGGCGGGAGTGGCTGCCATATTTGTGGAATTCAACACTCACAAGGGTTTTCAACATGGAACCCTCACGAATGTTGAGACCCCGCTGCATTTACCGAGATGGCCTGGAGACAGTCACACCCGTGCAGCTGTAGTAGCCTATAGCCTTGGAGGGCTGCCGCCAGTAGAGGGCAATGTGATTGCATAACAAAACGGGTCTGAGACCCAGTGCAGCCAGCATAGGTGGCCAGAGATAGTGGGAGGACAGCACTGTCACAGCTGCAGACGCCGACCTCTCTCTTTACAAAGGTTCTCAGCAGCTACCTGGGCTATTCCAAGCACTTTGCCGGGTATCACAGCCATTAAACCCCTGCTGGGGACCACAGAGGCAGGTAGGGGCAGGAGCGAGTCAGACAGCACCCCTAGCTTCAGTACTGCCCCCCCACACCTCCCCGTAGTCAGGAGAGGGGCCCTGACCCAGAGAGATGTGAAAGGGAGGACCTCAGGCCCTGCTGACCAAGGGGCTGAGTTTCATATCTCCCCTATAAAGGACACTTTCAACAGCACGGCATCTAGTTCCCATTCTCACCACGCAGGCACGAGGGGGTCACACAAGGAAACGAACGGACAGCGGGTTTAAAAGCAACGAGAGGACGTATTACTCCAAGCAACACACAGCCGGCCTGCGCAACTCCCGGCCAGAGGGTGCTCTGAAGGCCAAGACTGTAACAGGGATCCGAAAAGAGCTGGAGAAGTTCCTGGAGGATATGTCTATCGGTGGCTACTAGCCAGGATGGGCAGGGTGGTGTGTCCAGCCTCAGCTGGGAATGGGCGACAGGGGATAGGTCGCTGTTCATTCCCTCTGGGGCACCTGGAATTGGCCGTGCGTCAGACAGGACCCTGGGCTGGATGGACCTTTTTCCTCACCCAGCTGTTCTTACGTTCCTCGTGCTAGGGTAGTGGGGGTGACGCTGGCTCAGAGGGGAAGTGTCCCACTGAGGCCCCCCCATCCTGCTCCCTACACTCAGTGCCCCAAGCACTCTGCTAGCACCTGCCCTGCCCCACAGGGGAGAGCACAGCCATGGGATCAGTGACCATTCCGAGGAGGAGGAAGTCCCTACTGGTTCACCGGCTTTACATCCCACGGCACAGAGGGTTTTCCTCCACCGCCCCCCATCCAAACACTGAGCCAACCCCGTCCTGCTTAGCTTGCGACAGCCCAAAGGGAGACGGCTGCAGACAGAGGGGAGAGCGAAGTCTCCCTTGCTGGAGAAGTGAGCGGGAACGGAGTGGAATGAGGATGGCGCAGGGCCCAGCGCGTGTGTGGTGGGGGCTTTACCTTTGAAACAGGTGATGAAGTTCTTCACTTTGGCATCGTCCAGGAAAAGCTGCAAAACAAGGCAAGAGAGGCAGATGGTGAAACTCAACCAGCCACAGCCCAGAAGAGGCTCTCCTGGGGGCCCCGCCCCAGCGGAGTCCGCTGGAGACATGTCAGACCTTTGCGTCCGTGGCTCCAGGAGTCCCCAGCCCAGCTGCCCCTGCTAGAGCGTGGGCAAAGCACAGTCTGGGGAGCTCTGCAGCTGCCCTTTGATCATGGTGGAGAACTGTGGGCAGAGATGTGGGGTCTCCGGAGCCAGATCTCTGTGCTGAAGAAGGGGATGCTACACGGGCTCCAAATGCCACACTTTGAGTGTGACCCTCTGGGCCTTGCCACATTGCCTGCACACCCCTGGGTTGGACGCTGCCTCTGCTTTGGGGCAGTGGTTCCATGTCGTCACTGCAGCCGACCAATGACGCCAACTTACTGTTCGCTCCTTTCGTACCAGTTCACACCTGAACACAGTGCTGATAAACATACTTCAGGCCAGGCCTCCTGTGATGGAGAGAGTGTGCGTGTGCGTGTGCGTGTGCGTGTGCGTAAGAGTCAGGCTGGACGTGTGTGTGACAGAAAGAGCAGCTCACAGCAGCTAAGGATGACCCCCTGGGATGTAAGCTAAGCCGGCAGGTAATACCTCTGACTGGAACGAAGAGCAGGGAGGAGCTGAGCTGGGGTTTGAATTGGAGGCGCCAGTTAGAAAGGGAAGAAGAGAGAGGAAAGGCAGCCAGCTTGGACTGAGGGGAAGCTAGACCCCAGATGGGGCACCCCTTGGGCTCCTCTCCCCAAGGTGGATTGGAATGACTGTCTCTGCCTGAACAACAAGAAGTCCTGTGGCACCTTATAGACTGACAGGTATTTTGGAGCATAAGCTTTCGTGGGCAAAGACCCGCTGTGTCAGATGCATGAGTGGTGTGTGTGTTGGGGGGAGTTTCAGAGAGGTATTTAAAGAGGGCGGTCCCAGTAAGAGAGGTCCAGAGCTGACAAGGTCGATTCAGCAAGGTGGAAATGGCCCATTATCAGTAGTATGTATCAAAAGAGGGGAAAAAACAGTCAGATCAGACAGGGGGATATGGCCCATTGTCAGTCTAATGTGGAGATGTTAACCCCCAGGGCAGAGAAGCTGCTTTTGTAAGGGACCAGCCACTCCCAGTCTCTGTTTAATCCTTGGTTGATGGAGTCAAATTTGCAAATAAATTGCAGCTCAGAGATTTCTCTCTCCATTTGATTTTTGAAATTTCTTTGTTTTAGGACTGCTACTTGTAAATCTGTTATTGAGCATCCAGGGAGATTGAAGTGCTCTCCCACAGACTTCTGTATGTCACCGTTCCTGATGTCTGATCTATGTCCATTTATTCTTTTACATAGAGACTGTCCAGTTTGGCCAATGTAAATCGCAGTGGGGCATTGCTGGCACACGATGGCATATATTATATTAGTAGATATGCAGGTGAAGGAGCCCCGATGGTGTCGTTGATGTTAGGTCCTGTGATATCATCACTGGTGTAGATATGTGAGCAGAGCTGGCAGTGGGGTTTGTTGCAGGGATTGGTTCCAGGCCTAGAGTTACCGTGTTAGCAACGAAGGGTCCTGTGGCACCTTATAGACTAACAGAAAAGTTTTGAGCATGAGCTTTCATGACCATCTGATGAAGTGAGTCTGTGCTCACGAAAGCTCATGCTCAAAACTTTTCTGTTAGTCTATAAGGTGCCACAGGACCCTTCGTTGCTCTTACAGATCCAGACTAACACGGCTACCCCTCCAATACTAGTTACTGTGTTGTGGTCTATAGTCGCTGGTGAGAATTTCTTTAAGGTTGGCAGCCCGTCTGTAGGCAAGGGGACCTGCTGTCTCTGCCTGCTGTACTGACACCTCTGCACTGAGCTGTGCCTCTATTGACTAATAAGCTTCCCGTTCTACCGACTGAGTCAGAGTCACTCCTGCTTGCGGATGGGGGGCAGCGCTTGGGGACCCCTGAACCTCATGATACCTCCGCTGCAGGGACCGAGGAACTCATTGGAGCCATAAGGGGTTCCCACTTGGCTTGGGATGAGAACTGGACCCCAATGGGCAGGCCAGGCAGCCTGTGTCTTGTTTGTATCAGTGGCAACTAACAAGATATGCTGAGCCCTGGCAGCTCCTGCTGGAATCCATGGGTTTCCTGGGCGCTCAGCAGCTTTGAAAGGAGGCCGGTTCTCCTGGCTCCCCCCAGCAGAAAGGGGCAATTCTGCAGCAGCCACGAACAGTCCAGCGCTTGCTGCCATCCCAACCAGGCCAATACGTCTCAGCCCGGAGCGTCCTTCTTTAGCACTGCTTGCAACCCCTAATCTCTCCCAAGGCGACTATTCCACCCCAATTCAATACACAGTTAATTCAATGCAGGAAAAAAAAAAAATCATCAATTAATGCTAAACAACTTGAGAGGCACAAACAGCCCAGAGGGTCGGAGGGTGGCCAAATGGCATTTTCCAAGGGCAGATTCACACCATTTCATGGCTTTAACACTTCCCGGGATTTAGATCTGGCCTGGAGCTTATTAATTTAACAACACTTGGCTTTGAAAGCAGGCCAGCCTGCTGACCCTACAGCTAGCATGCTACCACCCCGCCTGGGAAACCCCGCCTCAAGCCCGCGCTCCTGGCACCGATGCTGCATGGTCAGTAAACAAGGAAGTGAAGCGTTATTCACTCCACGTCATAATGCAAGAACTAGAGGTTAACCAATGAACGGAAGGGGCAGCAGGTTTAAAAGAAACAAGAGGAAGTATTTCTTCACCCAACACACCGCTGACCTGCGGAGCTCTTTGCCAGAGGATGTTGGGAAGGTCAAGACTAAACAGGGCTCAAAAAAGAATCAGATCCATTACGGGTGTACAGGTCCCTCCGTGGCTGTGCGCCAGGAAGAGCAGGGATGGTGGCTGTAGCCTGTTTGCCAGAAGCTGGGAATGAGCGATAGAGAACAGATCAGCTGATGATTCCCTGCTCTGCTCACTTCCTCGGGGGGCAGCTGCCACTGGCCGCTGTTGGGACACAGGACACTGGGCTAGATGGATCTTCGGTCTGCTTCTGACCATGCCTCCAGCCCCTGGCAAGCAAGGGGAGCGACTGCAGTTTGGCTACTTTAGGGGCAGGGTTAATGGACTCTGGAAGGTGTTCCCTCCAGGCTGCAGCCAGCTGCATGAATCAGAGCAGAGTAGAAGGGGATGTGGGGGGTGGGGGGAGAGCCAGGGCAGCTGCTGTTGCTCTAAGGAACCCAGAATTCCCCCAAAAACAGGGAATAGATTTCATCCACCCCATGGCGGAGAGGAGTCTACTCCCCAGACGGTTTGTCCACTGGTCATACACAGAACAACTAACCCAGACCCAGCCACGAGCTGGATTGTAGGCTGTACGGCTTGGCCTAGGAGAGTAAATCCCTTTCCTGGGAGTCAGTGGCAGGCTGGTAGAGTGACTGGGGCTGGCTGCTAGAGGGGGACAGGGCCATGGGCACCATGCTAGTGTATTAGAATAGCCTCTTAGCCAAGTCTGCCCCCCCACCAGTCTGACCCTGTATCTGAACATGACTGAAACCACCTGCCTGGGATTGCCTCGCTGGGCAAAGCTGCTGCCCCACACGCTACCATCTTTCAGGCTAGAACGGACAGTATGGCCCGCCCCAAACTCCAGGCTTTGGGGGCTGCGCCAGGGTCCCTTCTCACGCTACACTTACAGTCACCACACCTCAGGACTTTGGGACAGTAAATGTGCATTTTTAGCACCATCTGGTGGCAGGACGGGGGAACTTCTTGAGCAGTTTAGGAAAACTTTTGGACAAAACAAAAAAGTAGTCAAGTAGCACTTTAAAGACTAACAAAATAGTTTATTAGGTGAGCTTTCATGGGACAGACCCACTTCTTCAGACCATAGCCAGACCAGAAAAGCTCACCTAATAAACCATTTTGCTACTCTTTAAAGTGCTACTTGATTGCTTTTTGTTTTGATAGCGTATAGACTAGCACGGCTTCCTCTTTGTTACTGTTTTTGGTTCTCTGTGCCTTAAATACTGAGTCTGTTCTGGTCTGGCTATGGTCTGAAGAAGTGGGTCTGTCCCACAAAAGCTCACCCAGTAAGTTATTTTGTTAGTCTTGAAAGTTCTACTTGACTGCTTTTGTTGTTTTGATAGTATTTTGACTAACACAGCTCCCTCTCTGTTACTTTTGGACAAAAGCACCATGAAAGCAATGATAATACACCCGAAATCCACCTGGCCACATGACCTATGCTTCCTTGGAGATTTCTACCACTACATCAACAACCATCACTGACTTCTCTCCAGAACATTATTGCACCTTCATCAGCTTCCTAGACACCAAGATCAGCTTCAGCACCAGAACCCTGAATGTAACTATATACACACACACACACACACACCAGAAAAGCAGTCCAGTAGCACTTTAAAGACTAACAAAACAACGAATGACTTATTTTTATATCTTTATATTATGTTAGTCTTTAAAGTGCTACTGGACTGCTTTTTTGTTTTGATAGGAAATAGACAGAATCACAGGGCTGGAAGGGACCTCAGGAGGTCATCTAGTCCAGCCCCCTGCTTCAAGCAGGATCAACCCCTACTAAGTCATCCCAGCCAGGACCTTATCCAGCCGGGACTTAAAAACCTCAAGGGATGGAGAATCCACCACCTCTCTAGGCAACGCATTCCAGTAATTCACCACCTGCCTGATGAAGTAGTTCTTCCTAATATCTAACCTACACCTTTTCCTCTTCAACTTCTGACCATTACTCATTCTTCTGCCATCTGACACCACTGAGAACAGTTTCTCACCCTCCTTTTTAGAGCTCCCCTTCAGGAAGTTGAAGGCTGCTATTAAATCACCCCTAAGTCTTCTCTTCTGGAAACTAAACAAGCCCAAATCCCTCAGCCTATCCTCATAGGTCTTGTGCTCCAGACCCTTAATCATTTTTATTGCCTTTCGCTGAGCCTGCTCCAGCAAATCCACATCCTTTTTATACTGGGGGGGTCCAAAACTGGACACAATATTCCAGATGTGGCCTCACCAGTGCCGAATAAAGAGAAACAACTACTTCTCTAGATCTGCTCAAAATGCTCCTCCTAATGCACCCCAGTATGTTGTTAGCCTTCTTGGCTACAAGGCCCCGCTGTTTACTCATATCCAGCCTCTCACCCACCATAACCCCTAGGTCCCTTTCCATCGTACTGCTGCTGAGCCAGTCGGTCCCCAGCCTGTAACAACGCTTGGGATTCTTCCGCCCCAGGTTTCAGATTGGTCAGGCAGGACTTGCCCCTGGTGAATCCATGTTGGCTACTTTTGATCACTTTCCCCCTCTTCCAAGGGCTCCAAAACGGATTCCTTGAGGATCCCCTCCATTATTTTCCCAGGGATCGAGGGATGGACTAGCAGGGCCCCCCCCGTTACTGTAACCACCCCCAGCGCGTGCGGACAGGACGACCTACAGCCAGGCACTGGGAGATCACAGGATACGTTGGCTCCCTCAGCCAAGGCCTGAACAGAGACGGGGAGCGGCCGGCCCCTTTCAAAAGCCGCTTCTCCGCTCTGGGGGTCCCCACCTCCCCACAGAACAATGGAGCTGGAACAACAATGCCCCCCCCCCATGAGCAACTGACAACGGGCCGCGACCGAACAGACGCGTCAGCCCCGGCGCCCCCCTCTCCTGACCCCCCCACCGCGTCTGACGAAGCGGGTCTCTGCCCCCCCCAGCGCTGATGCCCCCAAGTGTCCGCTAGTCCCCGAGGTGCCCCGGGACTTCCGGTTGCTGCTGTGAGAGTGGGGGGGGGGGGGTCAGTCCCGCCGGGGGGGGGGGCCGGGGGGTGAGCAGCCGGCGCCCCCCCCGTGTCACATGCGCCAGCTGACGGGTGTCTCCGCTTTCTCGGCTGCCCGCGCGCACATCCCGGGGGGAGGGGCAGAGACAGTCACTAGAGCGACCCGGCCCCGGCCCCGCACCTGGCCCTGGTGGTCGACGAAGTAGAAGTACTCGCGGGCGCGCGGCGAGGGGCTCTGGCCCTGCGTGTAGAGGGCGGGGCCCGCGGGCCGCAGCAGGAAGCGGAGCAGCCTCATGACGGGCCCGGCCGGGTTACTATGACGCCGCCCGTCCGTCGCGCGCCCGCTCCCCGGCCGGGCCCCGCGCCCTGCGCCCGCGTTCCGGGCTCGGCCCGGCCCCGGCCCCGCCCCCGCCCCCGCCAGCCCCGCCTCCACGCCCCGCTCTGCCCCGCCCACCGCTCTGGCCAGCCCCGCCCCTCATAGCCCCGCCCCCAAGTCCCACTCTGGCCTGCCCCCCTCTGGTCTGACCAGCCCCGCCCCGCCCCCCATATTCCCGCCCCACCCCCAATTCCCATCCCAGCCCCAACTGCCACCCTGCCCAGCCTCCCCGCCATCCCCCACCCCCTGCACCTGGCCAGCCCTGCCACATTCCCCATCCCCATCTCCTGCCATTCCCATAACCCCCCCACCAGTATCTGCAATATCCTCCATCCCCAATTCCCATCCCACCCAGCCCCACATTCCTCACCCCCAATTCCCATCCCAGCCCCAACTGCCACCCTGCCCAGCCTCCCCACCGTCCCCCACCCCCTGCACCTGGCCGGCCCTGCCACATTCCCCATCCCCATCTCCTGCCATTCCCATAACCCCCCCACCAGTATCTGCAATATCCTCCATCCCCAATTCCCATCCCACCCAGCCCCACATTCCTCACCCCCAATTCCCATCCCACCCCCAACTGCCACCCCGCCCAGCCTCCCCGCCGTCCCCCACCCCCTGCACCTGGCCAGCCCTGCCACATTCCCCATCCCCATCTCCTGCCATTCCCATAACCGCCCCACCAGTATCCGCAATATCCTCCATCCCCAATTCCCATCCCACCCAGCCCCACATTCCTCACCCCCAATTCCCATCCCACCCCCAACTGCCACCCCGCCCAGCCTCCCCACCGTCCCCCACCCCCTGCACCTGGCCGGCCCTGCCACATTCCCCATCCCCATCTCCTGCCATTCCCATAACCCCCCCACCAGTATCCGCAATATCCTCCATCCCCAATTCCCATCCCACCCAGCCCCACATTCCTCACCCCCAATTCCCATCCCACCCCCAACTGACACCCTGCCCAGCCTCCCCGCCATCCCCCACCCCCTGCACCTGGCCGGCCCTGCCACATTCCCCATCCCCATCTCCTGCCATTCCCATAACCCCCCCACCAGTATCCGCAATATCCTCCATCCCCAATTCCCATCCCACCCAGCCCCACATTCCTCACCCCCAATTCCCATCCCACCCCCAACTGACACCCTGCCCAGCCTCCCCGCCATCCCCCACCCCCTGCACCTGGCCGGCCCTGCCACATTCCCCATCCCCATCTCCTGCCATTCCCATAACCCCCCCACCAGTATCTGCAATATCCTCCACCCCCAATTCCCATCCCACCCAGCCCCACATTCCTCACCCCCAATTCCCACCCTGCCAAGCCCCCACGTCTGCTCAGCCTGCCTCCGTTAACACCCACCACCCCTCCTCTGGCTAGCTCAGCTCCCTCCCGATATGCCTCCGCTTTCACCCGCAGAGTCCCGCTGCACCAAGCCCAGCAGGGCCCACCTGCGCCAGGGAGGCTGAGCGCCTTAGGGTGGCATTGGGGACGGTGGTGAGGGTCGTGGTGCTGTTGGGGAAGCAGGGGGCAGAGCCTGGCCCTGCCAGTGGTGGTGAATGTGCAGGGAGGAGAGAGGGTAAGTTAAGAAGGAGCCGGTAGCTGCTATCAATGTGTCACAGCAGGGCCTAGAGACGCCCAGGCACGCAGCCAGTCCCCGCCCTGACATGGGACAGCGGGAAGCTGAGAGGAGGGAAGGGGTGAGGCCCTTTGACAGACGAGGCCTGTATCTCCCAGTGCTCAACACCCACGACAAGCTCAGGGCCGACTGCCAAGGTGCTCAGGTCTCATTCTGCGCCCTAGAGGCGGGTGAGATTTTCCCGTGTGCTCAGCCATCGACACCCAAGTTGCAGGGTTCTCCTGAACTGCATCCACTTCTCCAGGGGTCTTGATTACTGAGGTCCCAAGCAAAGCTATGAACTGAGCCTAGCTAGCCTCTGATGCGGGTCAGGCCAGTGCCTGAACCACAAGTCACGCTTTCTGCCAAGCAGGTGGCATCCTGGTTTTTTCAGGGTTAGTGTGCCCCTCTCTGGCCGCCTGCTGGTCACTAGGAGGCACGCCAGTTCCACGCGCTGGAGTGGAACAGTGTGTTAGGGTGCCACAGGGGAGCTGAGTGACGTGGCAGGGGCTGTGTGTGATCCCACAGGCCTGGAAGGAGCTGCCACCCTCCCCTGCTCTAGGGGACAACCTGGCAGTGTCTTAGCTTAGCTGGTGTTTGCAGGAGAATGAATGAAACATCCAGAGGGATGTTCTGAGCCCCCAGTTATAGGAAGGATGTGGACACACTGGAGAGGGTCCAGCAGAGGGCGATCAAAATAATTAGGGGGCTGGAGCATGTGACTTATGAAGAAAGGTCGAGGGAATTGGGACTGTTTAGTCTGCAGAAGAGAAGACTGAGGGGGGACTTGATAACAGCCTTCAACTTACTGAAGGGAGGCTGCAAAGAGGCTGGAGAGAGGCTGTTCACAGTGGTCACGGATGGCCGAACACGGAACAATGGTCTCAAGTTGCTGTTGGGAAGGTCCAGGTTGAACATTAGGAAAAACTTTTTCCCTAGGAGGGTGGTGAAGCGTTGGAATGGTCTCCCCAGGGAAGCAGTGGAGCCTCCATCCCTGGAGGTGTTTAAGTCTCGCCTCGACAAAGCCCTGGCAGGGCTGATCTGATGGGTTTGGTCCGGCTCAGAGCAGGGGGCTGGACTCAATGGCTTTTTCAGGTCTCTTCCAGCTCTATTGTTCTATGATTCAGGGATTTTTCCCCCGCGGTTTCTGAGTCTTTAGTGGTCGCTCGGGGCAGTTTCAAGCTTCTCTCTGTTACCAGGCACTGGGGCTGTTGGGCACACGCCAGATATCGCCCCACTTGTCCCACCGCCCAGCTCCCAGGTCAGCTCCACCCTCCACAATAATAAAATCAGGAGATTTAAGACTGCATTCAGCTGGTGTCTTTTCTTGGCCTCTGGATGGCAGAGCCTTGGGGCCACATTTTCCAAGTCTTCTCTGCCCTCATGAGGGCCAGGAACCAACTTCCCTTGCCCTGTTTCCCAGCAGGGCCACACATCAAAGCTGAGCTTCCCACCTAATCCCAGGACTCCAGGAGCTGGGGCATTAAGTGAACCACCAAATAGCAAGCAAGTTGTTCTACAATCCTAAGAGGCTTGGAGAAAAGGTTGCAATCAAACACAGCTGGACGCTGCTTGTTTCAGGGTTATTTGCAGACCTGTTGAGGTTGCCGTGGGGTGATGCATACCTGGGGGTTGGGAGGCCAGCGGGTGGGCAGTGCATACCTCAGGTGCCTGGTGACTTCCAGATACTTAACTGAACCCCAGTGAAAAGCACTGAGCACCAAAGACTAGGGTGACCTTGGGGAGCTTGGCAAAGGCAAGCTGGGAGCGGAGCCAGTGCCCAGCCAAGCCTGGTGTTATCAGGGCAAAGCGCAGCTCTTGTATATTTATGTGGGGGCATTGGAGACAAAGCTGACGACACAGTCCCCACCTCCAGCTGTCTGGAGTCAGATCTGGGGCCCCTGGACTCTGAGCTCCAGCTTCAGAAGCCTTAGATCTCCCTGTGTTTGGGTTGCGACAGCTCCTGATGGACACGGGTGTGGCTCGCAGGGCCAGGACTCTGGGGGTTCCTCGGGGGGCTGTGGTCATGCTCACACCCTCCAGCACTCACCGACCTGGCGTGCAGAGTCCCCACCTGGCCCTGGCTAGCACTGTTGCTCTGTGCTAAGGCAGAGGCTGATTTCCCAGTGTGATGCAGGGCAAGCCCTGTGGTGGCCAATGGAGAGAGGTGTACTGAGGCTAGAGGAGACATGAGTAAAAGGAACTGACTCCCCCAGTGCAGCTCCACCCTGCTCCTCCCGGGGCAGAGAAACTCCCAGTGGTATCACAGCACATGCACCCGAGGCCAGCAGGGCTGGCTGGTGCCCCCCAGGCAGTGTGAAGCAGCCTGGCTTTGCACTCGATGTTGGCCTGGTTCTTTGCCAGTTCTTTGCCTCTCACCCCAAGCTCTAGCAGAAGAGGTGTTGTCTCCCAACCAGAGGTAAAACCGAGGCCCCCTGCACTCCAGCTCAGTGAAGAGCCCCAGGAGTTGGGGTGTAACCCAAGGGGCTTGGGCTGGATCCCACCTCCCTAATTGTCTCCTGTCCCTGCAGTGTGGTGTCCCCGGAGGATGTAAAACAGCTGCTGCTTTCTACCCCAGAGGTGCCTGCATCCCAGAGGGGAGCGATGGGCTCCTTGTATAACCTAGCTGTGAGGGAAGGGGTAGCTCAGTGGCTTGCACATTAGCCTGCTAAATGTGGGGTTGTGAGTTCAACCCTTCAGCAGCCCATTTAGGGATTGGAGCAAAAAGATGTCAGGGATGGTGCTTGGCCCTGCTAAGAGGGCAGGGGACTGGACTGGATGACCTACTGAGGTCCCTTGCAGCTCTAGGAAGCGTGTGAGACTCAGGGGGGGTTCCCCTGAAGCTGACGGACAGACCATGGTCCTGAGACTCAAGCTCTATTCCCTTTGGCTTGTCCAGATTACTGGGCCCCCTGGCAGAGTGTGCCCCAGCTGCAGGAGAACAGCCTGCTCCCTCTAATGGAGTTCCTTCTTGTGGCTGGGGCCTTTGCTACTCCTGGCGCTTGTACCTGGCCCAGGAGGTCATGGTGTGCACCAGGGGAGAATGGTCCCTTTGGACATGGCACGACACACAGGAAGGAAGGAAGCAGCTACCTGCAGGAAGGAGGAACACAGCGCAGGAGAACGTCCATATGGAGCTTTATTCACACAACATGGAGTCGCCTCTACATGTCCATGCTTCATACTTACAGAGTTAGTCAGACAACGTTACACAGTAGGTTGCCCCCCCAGTCACCTTCAAGGCCCGTGGCATCAAAGGTTACTCAGCATGTCTCGCACACGTCCACGTCCACCCCGGCAGCGGGTGACGGAGAGCGCTCGCCTCCTGTGTCCCTCGGGTGCCTTGCTTGCAGCCTGCCCAGCGCCTGAGATGATTGTCCAACGAAAACATTGGGGGAAGGGGGAGATTGGACCTTCAAAGTCACCTGATGCTCGAAAGGAACAAAAAAGAGACCGAAGCCCAGCGGGCAGCACCGAGCTCTGTTATCCCAGGCACGGCCCAAGCCAGGGCTAGGGAAGCCCCTGGGTAACAAGGGGCTCCATCCGCAGGGGCTGGCCCAGGCCAGGCAGCACTGCCCCACCCACCCTCTGCCCCGTGTCACCGACAAGCCAAGTAACGTCACCAACTGAGGAAGGAGTCTGGTTCTGCGTCACTGGTCTAGCTCTGAGTAACTCCACTGGGCCGCATTCTGCTCCCACCTCCCCTCCATGCACCCGGCGGGAGTTGCTCTTATTTGAGCTTAGGTCAATGGAGGATTGGGCCCATTGGGGTCAGCGGATTGACTCCAGATTGACACCTGTGTTAACCCAGAATCCAGCCCTTGGCCTGGAAACTGACAAGAGACTCTGGGGCTGGCCCACAAGGGCTAGCCTGGTTAGGTCTGGCTGTAAAGGGAGCCTGACCGTGAGCTCTCACAGGGGCGCTATGGAGCGAGTGGAGCAGGTCAAGGACAGAGGAGAATCAGGCCCAACTCTGGCACTGTCCAGGTTCTGCTTTGCCTGTGCAATTTAGTGCTGGTGAGAGATGCCAACTGAATGCCCTGGGCACAGGCAGGCTCCACATCTCAAACAGCCCCCGCCCCACCGGGAGAGACCCCCCTGGGGCCAGAGAGCAGAGGGGTGCAATCATATGGCCCCTTCCCCTCCTGCTTCCAGTGTCATTAGGCAGGTTCCTAATTTGGAATGGGACGCGGCTTGGGGATCTGTGTCACCCAGCGACAGAAAATGCACCTCCGGGCCCCCCAAAGCGCTCCTGAGCTGCCACCTTCGTCTCCTGTAATGCCCGGCTCTCTCCTGGCTGCCGCCATTAGTGGTTTGGTTTGTTCTGTTTTGTTGTTGTTTTTAACAATAAATAAAAACTCAAGTCTAAAAAAAAATCAATATAGAAAATCGCAGGAAAAACCGATTTGATGACGACAAGAAGAACAAAGTCCAAACATCCGACACGTAGAAAGGCCAATTCCACCTACAAATAAACACAAAGGAGAAGGCAGAGCATCGGCTCCGCAGCCTCGAGTGAGAGCAAAAGCGCTTCTGGCTGGCTAAAAAATTCCCTGTACAACGGCGGAGTTAGACTGAGCGCAGCTGGGTGCCAATGGAAGGAGACTCCCTGTCAAAGCCCTGTTCCCCATGCGCAGGATTCAGGCCAGGACTTCCCAGCGTTAAGGCCTGGTTTTAGTCCCACTGAAGTCAAGGGTAAAACTCCCACTGACTTAAGAGGGGGTCAGGCTCCAGGGCCCTGCTCTCATGCCAGTGTAAATCTAGAGTAAAAACCTCTGATGCGGATGGACTTGTGCTGGGTTAAGCGAGCCCAGAACTAGAATTTGGTTCAACGGGACAAACCTGTTCAGGCTTCACTCCCAGCCCCGCCTTGGGAAAACCTCCTGCTCTTGCTGGGAAAGGCCTGATAGGCTCCCACCTGCACACACACCGATTGGTAACACTAACATGAATCAATCAACGGCTACATAGAGCTCTACAGGCAGCACGCACACAGCCCCGGCTCCCCACCCAGCCAGAGCTCCCCCAGCGGGGCCCACTCCAGCAGCGGGAACAGCAAGGAGATGGTCCAAACACTCCCGAACACAGAGCTAGCTCCCAGTCACTCCCTTTGGCATCGCTGGCCACATGGACACTGGTGGAGTCCGGGAGAGCCTTGCCTAGGATCACAGCCCTCCTCTGTGTCTCTATTCCATGGCGGTCCAGCAGCATTGCTCCCTGCCACACACCCCTGGCTTCAAGGGATTCACCCTGGGACGGGTCTGCCCCTTGCCCTATTGAAAGGGACGCTGCCAGGCTGAAGTCCCTTCCCTGACTTCCAGCAGTAGCTGGGCTCCCGGGTTAGCTTGGGCTGTTCTGCTGGACTGGTCAGTTTCACTTCCCGGTTTCCAGACAACAGCCCAGGGCTCACTGAGGAACAGGGGAAATTTCAGCCCCATTTTGAATGCTGGCAAGTCAGATTTCCTGAACATAAGAACGGCCAGACTGGGTCGGACCAAAGGTCCATCTAGCCCAGTATCCCGTCTGCCGACAGTAGCCAGTGCCAGGTGCCCCAGAGAAGGTGAACCGAAGACAATGATCAAGCGATTTGTCTCCTGCCATCCATCTCCCACCTTCGACAGAAGGCTAGGCACCATCCCTTACCCTTGCTAATAGCCATCTATGGACCTAACCGCCAAATATTTATTGAGCTCTTTTTTAAACTCTGTTAGAGTCCTGCCTTCACAGCATCCTCTGGTAAGGAGTTCCACAGGTTGACTGTGCACTGTGTGAAGAAAAACTTTCTTTTATTAGTTTTGAACCTGCTACCCATTAATTTCATTTGGTGACCTCTAGTTCTTATATTATGGGAACAAGTAAATAACTTTTCTGTATTCACTTTCTCCACACCATTCATGATTTTATACACCTCTATCATATCGCCCCTCAATCGCCTCTTTTCTAGACTGAGAAGTCCCAGTCTCTCTAGCCTCTCCTCATATGGGACCCGTTCCAGACCCTTAATCATTTTAGTTGCCCTTTTCTGAACCTTTTCTAAGGCCAGTACATCTCTTTTGAGGTGAGGAGACCACATCTGCACGCAGTACTCAAGATGTGGACGTACCATAGTTTTATACAGGGGAAGTAAGATATTCCTTCTCTTATTTTCTATCCCTTTTTAATTATTCCTAACATCCTGTTTGCTTTACTGACTGCCGCTGCACACTGCGTGGATGTCTTCAGAGAACTCTCCACTATAATTCCAAGATCCCTTTCCTGATCTGTTGTAGCTAAATTTGCCCCCATCATATTATATGTATAATTAGGGTTATTTTTCCCAATGTGCATTACCTTACCGGTCCCCGAGGGTCAGGCCACTGCTGTAATACTCCCAGCCTGCACCTCTGGCCCGGCTGACATGCCCTGAAAGAGCCCCGCTCCCCTCGGTTGTGGTACCCTTGGAAGGGCTGGCCCCTGCGGAGAAGGGAGCTGGCACTCCCAGCTCTGCCTGGAGTCTCCAAGGCCAGGTCTTGATCTCTGCCGCAGCGGAGTTCCCTCTGGATTTGCTGAGCTCATAACCCAGCCCCGAGACCCTGCACAGGCCCAGTGTGTCGAGAGCAGGGGTGGCAGGCACTGAGTCCCGGAGCCTTCCCACCAACAGTGCCTCTTCGGCTGCTTCCAAGGGAAGCAAGGAGCCTGCCAGCTGCTCTGTCAGGGAGCCCCGGGGAGCTGGGCTCAGGTACCAGGGGCAGGAGCTGGCCTGTGAGAGGTGTGGAATTCATGCCTTAGACCGATACTCACTGACCCGCCAGCATCTCACTGCTGGCAACCCTGACTTCCATTTTTGCCTTCTCGACCGATCCCCTGGGAAGAAGCCTGGGAACGGCCACATGGTCCTGGCACTCAACTGAGCCGAGTCAGCGCGCTTGAAGGCCCGGTCTGCACAAGAGCCGCCGAAGGACACGGGGGGCGGGGGCGGGGGAGTAACATTTTTTGGTCAGAAGCCACAAAAGAAACCCTGAAATGGCCCCTCCCTGCACACAAAAGCGAGGTCTTGTGCAACGAAAGGACGAGGGGTAAAGATAAATAGTCTCTGCATCAAAACCTGGATTTAAAACAAAAATCATCTCTCCCCCATTGCTCTCTTGCCCATTGCTGGGGCTGCTCTGGACCTGGTTCCTGGAACAGGCCATGGCAATGGATTGGATGGTCTAGGAGGCTTCTTCTGTTGGTCAGGTCTTCGCACAACATTCACCCGGTGCAGAGGGTACACAGGGTCCCACTCGCACCAGCTCCCCCAGCTGGGAAGTTGGCCTGGTCTTCACTAGCACCAGAAAGCCCGACTGCAACGTACAGGGGACGAGCAGGTGAGTCCATGCAGGAGCTGGATTCTGCTGCGTGAGGTTCCTCTCCTGAGAAGGGACAAGCGTCCTCCCCTCCGACGGACTGCCTGGAATCTGAGGGCCCTCGACAGCTCCCAGGGCAAGGCCCATAAGCGGCAGCGTTGCAGGGTCCTGAGAGGAGGCTTTGCCCAGCCAGAGGGGGCCAGGTCCGGGGCCTCCACAACATAAGGTCCAGAACATGCTCGACTCACTCTGGAACCTGTGGGTGCTGCCTGCACCATGGCCAGGGCAGAGCAAAGGAGGATCCCCTGTGGGGCATTCTGGACACCTGAGGTGAGGGGGCAGCTCTCCTCAGGCCCTTTTCCGGAGACACCCTTTGCACCAAGAAGTTAAGTGGCTTCGCTGCTCGGACAGTGGCTCTGAGACCCGGCTGCTGCAAGAGGCAGAAACCTGCTCCCCAAGCCCTCCGGGTGCTGCCAGCTCCCTCCCGCAACAGAAGACTGGGCCAGGCTGACTCCTGGGACATCTCTGGGGACAAGTGAACTCCGTGGATGTTGCAGGAGGGTGAGGGGAGATGGCCAGAGTCACAAGTCACATGAGCGGACCATGGGCTCACCCTGCTCTCTCACTGCCCTGACCTGGGGACAGGAGAACTGAGGCCCACCTGCCTCCCGTAGGCTTCAGGGTCCTGTGGGGAGACCAGGACTCTGGCAGGGGAATCTCCCCTGGCAGAGCCAGCAGATGACGAGGTAGCAGCAAGGGCAGTGGGATGAACCCGGTGCATCCCCCCAGGGGGCTGCCGCAGCATCTGAAGCATCTCTGAACAGTCACAGCCCTTAGTGGTATTTACAGTTCCTCCAAGCAGCTGGTGTCACGGGGGTTTGTCTGCGCTACAGGCAGACAGCTGCTGACCCCAGGCGGGGGCACCGGGCTGAGGGGCTGTTTAACTGCAGTGTAAATGTTAAGGCTCTGGCTGGAGCAGACTCTGGAACCACCCCCTCGCAGGCCCCAGCCCGACTCTGGACAGCTACGCTGCAGTGACACAGCCCCGAAGCCCAAGCCCGTAGCGCGAGGCAGCTGGCATGGCTGGACGGTGGTTGTAATTGCCGCGGTGACGTCCAGAACGGGCCAGGGGAGGCTGGCCGGGTGTAACTGACGATGGTCCCCAAGGTACGGATCAGTCACGCAGCTGAGAGGGGTCGTGCAGGTCCAGCCCAGCAAAAGCCACGTCTCATTCCGAGTCACGGGAGGCGGAGACGAATGAGCACGAAGTGGAAGTCCTGGTGGCACCGACCGAGCCAGCAGGCCGTGGGACTGGCCAGGCTGCCCCCAGCAAGCGGCACCCTGCAAGCCAGCACATAGGCGTTTCTCCCCTGGCATGACCCTCCATGTCTTGTGCCAGGAACAGCCCCCAGCATCCACGGCCCCATTCCGCAAGGGCTGGCAGCAACACCCCAGAGAGCACTTGCTGAGCTGGGGACAGCTCCCTTGGGTTTCATCCTGCATGGTCCAGGGAGCCTTCAGCTCTCTGCAACTCTGGCGGGGGGCTGGTGGTGCTCAGCACTGCATGGGCTCAGGGGAATGGTGGATCCCACCGGCTGGCATCCCCGAGCGTGTTGAGCGTGGCAGGAAGGGATGAAACCTCTCTGCTGGACTGGAGAGGAGAAGCCCAGGCCAGAGACCACAGCTAAGATCGGGGGGCCAAGAGCAGCTGGTTGCACCTGCAGGGCCGTGTCTACACGTGCCCCAAACTTCGAAATGGCCATGCAAATGGCCATTTCAAAGTTTACTAATGAAGCGCTGAAATGCATATTCAGCGCTTCATTAGCATGCGGGCGGCAGCGGCGCTTCGAAATTGAGGCGCCTTGCCGCCGCGCGGCGCGTCCAGATGAGGCTCCTTTTCGAAAGAGCCCCGCCTACTTCGAAGTCCCCTTATTCCCATGAGCTCATCGGAATAAGGGGACTTCGAAGTTGGCGGGGCCCTTTCGAAAAGAAGCCCCGTCTGGACGCGCGGCGCGGCGGCAAGGCGCCTCAATTTCGAAGCGCCGCTGCCGCCCGCATGCTAATGAAGCGCTAAATATGCATTTCAGCGCTTCATTAGTAAACTTCGAAATGGCCATTTGCATGGCCATTTCGAAGTTTGGGGCACGTGTAGACGTAGCCCAGGAGACCGAGGAAGGCTGGAGACCTGAGCAGGGTTAGTCTATCCGACCCACGCAGCATATAACACCCCCAGCAGACTACCCGGTTCTCCAGGGGCGACTGAGCACAAAGCACCCACCCTTGCAGGCTCGCCACGGTCACCGCTGGACGGCCCAGGCTCCTCAGGGCACCTGTGTGTCTCCCTCCTTGCCCACAGCTCCAGGCAAGCAGAGCGTTTGCTGCTGGGGCTGGCTGGGGCTGGCTGTGGCTGTTTTGCCCATGGAGCGGAAGGCACTTGCTCTTGATAGCTGCACGGAGGGGATCACCTCCTGGCTCCGGCACAGTGCACCTGTCACTGCCGTTGTCCAAGACTCTGGGGGGTCATGTGCATGGGGTGAGCCCAGCAGGTTCCTGCTGCCTGCCAGGCTGGCTGGGATGGTCCAGCTGGTGCTTTCCCTTTCACCGAGAAGTGCTGGCGGGAGGGACCGGTGGGAAGCCGTGAAAACACCTCGGGGTCAATCTCTCAGGGTAGCCCAGCTGGTGGAATAGCTCCTGGGGGCTCCATTCCCCAAGGGGGCTGCAGGCTACCCACTAACCAGCCAGGGGCAGTGTGATGTGTGCCGGGGCCCCTCCTCCAGACTGGACGACCTGCCAGCCTTTGGGGCACAGCCTCCTTCCACGAGGGCCGCGCCGCGCCGGAGCACGGCTGGCTGGCAGCCTTCTCTGCTGAGAAGCTGCCTCCTGCCTGGCGGCCGGCTGAGGAGGCAAGAGGAGGAACCGATGGGATATCAGCGACTGAATCCAGGGGACAGAGGAGCGAGCGCTGGGTTAGGTCCTTCCAAGCGCTGCCCTACTGTGTCCACAGTGAGAAATACCCACAATGGCAGAGGGCAAAACTTGACTTTCTGCTTCTCGCCTGACCCGGCTCAAGGCCAGCCTGGCTCTGACGGCCGGGGCTGCTCCATCCCCGGACAGGGCGTGTTCCCTCTGCGCAGGGACGGCGGGACAATCCCAGCTGGGCTCCCCTACCTGGCTGCACATGACGGTCTTTCCTCCCCGCACCACCTCCTGGTGTTGTGTGTGGTCTCCATGCTCCGGCTTTGATCCAGAGCAGCCCGTTGCTCCTGCAGGGATGGGAGCCACAGAAGACAGAATGGCAGCAACCTGTGCGCTGCACGCTGCTCCTGGCACCCAGGGCTCTGTCATCGGCCTGCCTTGCAAGGGACCAGATGCTCAGCCGTGCTCGCCGGGCTCTCCGGAGACACCTGGACGGGGTGGGCCACTCTGCCCAGGGACCTTTGCTGGTTTCTCCTCCCCTGAGCCTCTCTCAAGCCACCAGGGCGCTGTGGTGTATGGCTGAGGTCCCTGCCTGCTGGGGAGCTCACGTTTCCCTAGAACGCTGCTGACGGGATACCCGGCCACCGCCCGCTGCCATGTGCTAAGCCGCACAGAGGGCCCAGCTGCCTGGCACAGCCTGATGGCAAAGGTCTCAGCGAGCTGGCGGTGTTGGGGGGAGAGCGGTAGACTCAACACCACTGCGCACGTCGTCTTGGGGGCGAGCTGGGACCCATCCCAGCTGGGTACTGAGCCGAGGGGCTGGGAAGGGCGCCCGCTGGGGGATCAGAGGGAATGGTCTCTCTGCCCTGTCACTGGTGGGCCCCCGGGGGTGAGTATCCCTTGGCACAGTGACATGACGTCCCTGGGGCTGCAGCAGGAAAGCAGGTGGCTGACACATCCGCATGCAGCCTGCGTCTTGCTGCGACCGGCGCCTGCATCGTAGCAGTGACACGAGCCACGGGGTGAACGCTGCCAGACAGAAACGGCAGTTCCTCGGCAGAGCTCCCAGCGCTGCAGCCAAAGGGCAGAGCCGGGCCAGGCTGGGGAGAAGAGGCCCAGTGTGGAGAGATGTGGGAGCCCCTGCCTGAGCACTGGCGGCCCAGAGTTACCTCTCCTGCAGGGCGTAGGGAGTGCAAGCCAGGAGCTCTACAAGAACAGGGACGCTGCCCTGCAGGGCCTTAGAGCCCCAGCCCAGGACCACCCCGGGCAGCTCAGCGCTGGCTGTGGTTGTGTCCTGAGCTGGACCGTTGATACATGCGAGCCCTGAGACCCGTCAGAGCCTGCAGGGGCACCGCCCTCCAGGAAAAGCGCCTGCAGCTGTCTGTCTGCTGGGGCAGGGGCTGTGCAAGGGGCTGACTGGACAGCACCGGAGCCTGGAGGGTTAAAAGCCCAGGACCAGGCTCACACTGGCATTTCCAGCTCCCCAGCCTGCTTGCAGGAAGTGATTTGGTCTCTGTCGGGGGGACAGAGACGCCAGGGCTGTGTTCGGAGCCCCGGATCCAGCCTGCATCGGTCCCGCCTGTCCTGAGGAGAGACCCTCGAGTGGAGGAACTAACAGGATGGTCACCACTTCCTCCAGGCTCCCAGCTCCCACAGCAGCCTTCGGCCTCAGAGGCCCTCTGGAGGGAAAACCCGGCACTGCTGATGATTTCGGCTCTGCCGTGTGTGCCAGGCCCCCCTGAGCCTGGAGCACTGGGACCTGGAGGCCTCTGATCCCTGGTTGGGGCCACTGCAGGGGATTTTCACAAGCCAGCCCCAAATTTCCAGTCTCTGACAGCCGGTGAGAGCCCGTCAGTCTCCCTGGGTCTCCAGGAGCCAGCCCCTCTGCCCGGGGGGCTGCAGCCAAGAGCAGCTCCAACACCGGCTGGCTCGTGTCATGGCTCAGCTGGGTGCGTGTCTTGGCCAATGCGGCAGGATCCAGCCAGGACAGACAGATGCCCCACGCAGCCCAGCTGGGCGACTGCGACCGTGAGAGGGTCTGGCACGCTGGGTGCTCCAGAGACGCTGGCTCCTTGGTGCTCTCCACTCACTCCGAGGCGCCCGCCTGGTGCTCTGCCCGAACAACGCTCCTCTGCAGGGCTGCGCAGCCGGAGCCTAGGGCTGAGCAGCTTCACCCAGCGCTGGCCAGCGCCCGCCTTGTCTGGGTTGGCAAAGCGAGCGGCTGCCTCTGAAGTCAGCGAGGGAGCTGGTCACTGCCCAAGCTGTGCATGGCCCACATGGGCAGAACGCCCAGGAGGCTCGCCAGCCCTTCCCATGACGGTCGGTCTTCTCTCCCCGACTGATGGCGACATCCATTGTCTGCAGGTGGCTCTGGTGGGACAGGCACCCGCTGGTGGGGCTAAGCCCTCAGGAGAGGAGATGTGTCTCTGCCCAGGCAGTCAGGACAATCCCCTTCTAGAGATCACATGAGCCAGCCTGGGCTGGGGTTGGTGGAGACGCAGCCCAACGCTGTGCCAGCCGAGCCTGCCGCGGCCCAAGCAGCAAAGGATGCCCAGCCCCTCCCGGCCGCCCGGCCCTGGGGCAGAAGAGAACGCCAGGCCAAGCCCGCTGAGACGGCTGCAGAGCCGGAGCCTCGCGCCCTGCTGAGCCTCCCACGCGGGCTGTGGCGCAGTGCGGAGAGCCTGTCCGGAGGTGGCTGGTGGGTCTCCGGTTGGAGGATCAGCCCCATTGACTTACTGCTCAGCTGCCAACCCGCCCGCCTGGCCCCCTGGGACACCGGCTGGGGCGCAGCGAGCAGCTGGGGAGGGGGGAAGGAGGGGAAGGGAGGTCCCTGCCTGCAGACGGCTCTGGTGCACGCGGGCGCCTAGCCACAAGCTTTGCCCTGAGACTGGCGTTGGGTTTGGGCCCTTCCTTCCCCCATAGATAGGGCGATCGTATCTCCCTGTCCCAAACATGGCACAGGGAGATACAGGGGAGAGGGGTGGCCCGTCCCAGCTGCACCAACCCCTGGGGAGATGGGAAGGAGGCGGCAGCCATCTGCCTCCCTGGGAGCCTTGGAGAAGTGGCAGCTGCCATCCCTGTCCCTGCGCCCTGGGGAAGCAGCAGCCGCCCACGCTCCCCCTGCTTTCCCGAGGCTCAGGGAAGTGACCCCCACCCGCAGCTGCGTCTGTGCGGCTGCTGGAGGCAAAGGTCAGCGGGGGGACAGCCTGAATACGGGACAATTCATCCCTTTTAAAAATTAATTCGGGAAGCCTTTTTGGCATCCCAGTTATGGGACTGTCCCACCCAACACGGGACCCTACCCATAGAGGGCTCCCTCTGCTCACCAGGGGGCTGGGCTGATGGGGGGCTGCGCGGGGCTTAGGCTCCTTCCTTCTCCCCCCAGACGCGGCCAGCCCCTACTGCGCCTGACATCTCCTGTAGGGCATCCCCTGGCTCCCTGGGACTGCTGCAAACACGTTCCTCCCAGCTCTCCTCGGCTGGCCCTGCCCTGAGACAGTCCCACACGCCCTCCCAGCCAGCGCTGGTCCCGGCGCAGGAACACCTGGAGGCTGGGCTGATCCTCGCTGGCTTACTCTGATCTCGCCTTTGTCCACGGCGCCATCTGAAAGGACCTCCCGGCTCTTCCCGCAGCTATCCTCCCCCCAGAGCACCAGGCAGCCGCAGCCTGTGCTGGGAGCGTCTCCCGGAAGCCGGTCTGCAAGTCGCAGTACTCGTTACAGCGCAGTGCAGGGCCTCGCCTCCCATGTCCCCACAGTGGCTGCAGGCCTAGGGCACTGGGCAGGGCTCCTACGCCTCCCCGCCACAACCCGAGACTGCCCCACAGCACTCTGGCTGCAGAGAAGGGCAGGACTCCCGCACCACCCTGCCCCCCAAAGCTGCCCCACGGCGCTGTGGCTGCAGAGAAGGGCAGGACTCCTGCCCTCCCACCCCACCCCGCCCCAGGCTGCCCCACGCTGCTTTGGCTGCAGATATGGGCGGGCACATCCCCAGATGTATCCCACACACAGATCCCAGATTTGGGAGACAGCTGCTGGTGCTTGGCCAGTGGCAGCGGCGGGATCCCACCGCGGTCCCCTGTGTGACGCCAGAGGGCGAAGGGTGACGGGAGCTGGGAACGCGAGAGAGACGAGGCCGGGCCCAGTACTAACAGCGCCGCGGACACGGTGTGACGGGGCCGAGAGGCCCTGCTCAGGGCTCCCCAGGGCCTTCCCCTCAGTCGCTCCCCTCTGCGGTATCCGGCTCGCGCTCATCGGCTGATTGACCTGGGTCTGGGGGGTTGGGTGGGTTGTGGTTGTCGTCACGTGTGGCTTGGCTCCTCCCCTGCTTGCCGCTATAGGACCCCCTCCATGAAGCTGGTGTCCAGGTGCTGGATCAGCACCCGGATGAAGGACATTTCCTTCCTGGTGTTCTCGAAGATGATCCGTGGGTCATCGGACTGGCAGCGCAGGCAGTTGGGGGCCATCACCATGGCCAGGTTATTGACGTCCATCTTGGTGACTGCCACGTTGGCCGGCTGGACAAACACCTGGGGAGCGAGAGAGGTTCCGGTGAGCAGAGAAAGGCCTCCCCCGGCCACGCTGCTCCCAGCTCCTCGGACAGCTCAGCGTTATCCTCAGGGGTGGGAGCGCCTCCCAGAGGCCTGGGCATGGCCTGCCGCCCTCCCCTCTGCCTGCCCCGGTCTGGAGCGTGGCTCCGGGTTACAGCCACCCCTTGATACTGTGACTGGGAGCAGGGCTCTTGCTGTGCCAGGAGCCAGGCAGCTCCCAACTGAGATCAGGCTCCCCTTGTGCCAGGGGCTGCGCAAACGGACTTCAAAGCCCCCACTGTGCTAGGGCAGCCAGAGGCCCGGCCTGCAACTGCAGCCCCTCTTGTGCCGGCACCGCACCCTCCAAAGGTGGACAGCAATGGGATCGCGGCCCTGCGGAGAAGCTAGATATTAACGCTTGCTGCAGCTGGTCCAGGAGACTTTCTGCTGTAGCATCAAGGTCCATTGTTGTAATCATCTGGTTTATGTATGTCGGTTCTACTCCATGGGGAAGGGCACCACCGCTCCTTCAGGAACTAACGTCCCCGGGGAGGGCGGTGGGGGATTAAGGCCAATTGGCCAGGCTGTGATCCTCTCCCTGCCTGGTTGGCATAGACTGGTTCAGACTGGGTTCTCCAGGCACCAACAGACAAAAGCCTTTGGGATCTAGAAGTAGCTCAGAGCCTGCTCTCTGCTCCAGCAACCAGGCAGGTGCTCCTGCCCATGGAGGACTCATCCCGGGGGAAGGGTAGGAAGGACTCAGCCTCCGTGACCTGTGAGGGCCTCACCCCCATCACCAGTAGAGTAAGGGGAAGACCTACGTGCTGAGGGAATTGGCTGATGTGATTTCAGAGCCACAGGCCACTACCTTTGACAACTCACGGCGATCTTGCGGGATCCCGGACAAACAGTCAATTGTAGGAATTGGCAGAGGTCATTGCTGAACCTTTGACCATTATCTTTGAAGACTCTCGGAGATTGGGGGGAGATCCAGGATGGCTGGAAGAAGGCAAACGTAGTGCCCATCTTTAAAAAGGGAAAGAAGGACAATCCAGGGAACTATAGACCGGTCAGCCTCACCTCAACCCCTTGGAAAATAATGGAGGGAATCCTCAAGGAATTCGTTCTGGAGCACTTGGAAGAGGGGAAAGTGATCAAAAGTGGCCAACCTGGATTCACCAGCGACAAGTCCTGCCTGACCAATCTGATTAGCTTCTAAGATGAGGTAACAGGCTCTGTGGACATGGGGATGTCAGCGGACATACCTTGACTTCAGCAAGGCTTTTGATATGGTCTCCCACAACATTCTTGTCCATAAGTTAAGGAAATATGGATTGGATCCTTGGACTATAAGATGGATAGAAAGCTGGCTCGATGGTCGGGCCCAACGGGCAGTTGTCAATGGCTCAATATCTGGATGGTGGTCTGTTTCAAGCAGAGTGCCGCAAGGCTCAGTTCTGGGGCTGATGTTATTCAACATCTTTATTAATGACCTGGATGAGGGACTGGGTTGCACCTTCAACAAGTTTGCAGATGACACAAAACTAAGGGGAGAGGTAGATACGTTGGAGGATAGAGAGAGAATCCAGAGTGACCCAGATTAATTGGAGGACTGGGCCAAAAGAAATCTGATGCGGTTCAACAAGGAGACGTGTAGAGTCCTGCACTTGGGGCAGAAGAATCCCAAGCATTGTTATAGGCTGGGGACCAACTAGCTCAGCAGCAGTACGATGGAAAGGGACCTAGGGGTTACGGTGGATGAAAGTCTGGATATGAGTAAACAGTGGGCCCTTGTAGCCAAGAAGGCTAACGGCATACTGGGGTGCATTAGGAGGAGCATTTTGAGCAGATCTAGAGAAGTAGCTGTTCCCCTCTATTTGGCACTGGTGAGGCCACATCTGGAATACTGTGTCCAGTTTTGGGCCCCCCAGTATATAAAGGATGTGGATTTGCTGGAGCAGGTTCAGCGAAGGGCAACAAAAATGATTAAGGGGCTGGAGCACAAGACCTATGAGGATAGGCTGAGGGATTTGGGCTTGTTTAGTTTACAAAAGAGAAGACTGAGGGGTGATTTAATAGCAGCCTTCAACTTCCTGATGGGGAGCTCTACAGAGGAGGGTGAGAAACTGTTCTCAGTGGTGTCAGATGGCAGAACAAGGAGCAATGGTCTGAAGTTACAGAAGGAGAGACATAGGTTGGATATTAGGAAAAACTACTTCACCAGGAGGGTGGTGAAGCACTGGAATGCGTTGCCTAGAGAGGTCCTGGCTGGGATGACTTAGTGGGGGTTGATCCTGCTGGAAGCAGGGGGCTGGACTAGATGACCCCCTGAGGTCCCCTCCAGCCCTGGGGTTCTGGGACTCTGTAGTGCCCATCTTTTAAAGAAGAAGAATCTGGGGAACTACAGCTCAGTCAGCCTCACCTCAGTCCCTGGGAAAATCATGCAGCAGGGCCTCAAGGAATCCATTTGGAATCCCTCGGAGGAGGGGAAGGTGATCAGGAACAGCCACCATGGATTCACCCAGCACAAATCATGCCTGACCAGCTTAATTGCCTTCTGTGTTGAGGTAACTGGCTCGGTGGACATGGGGATGGGATATACCTTGACTTCACCAAAGCTTTCGATACGGCATATTCAATATGCCAGCAAATGAAAGAAGTCTGGCTCGGCTGAATGGACTGTAAGGTGAATACGAAGCAGGTTAGATCACTGGGCTCCACAAGTACCACTGACAGAGCCTTGGCTGAGAGGATTTACTAGGGCTTGGTCCTGCTTTTAGCAGGGGTTTGGACTGAATTACTTCCTGACGTCCCTCACAACCCTATGATTCTATGACCTGCTCAATGTCTAGCTGGCAGCCAGTACCAAGCAAAGCACCCCGGGGTGGGTCCCGGAGCCAGGTTTGTTCAACATTGTCATGAATGAGCTGGGTGATGGGCTGGTTTGGACCCTCCATGAGTTTGGGGGTGACCATGAGTGCTGGAGGAGAGAGACCGTCTGGAGCAGAGGGATAGGATCCAGAGTGATCTGGATAAATTGGAAGACTGGACCAAAAAATCTGATGAGGTTCAATGAGGACCCGGGGATTACGGTGGATGAGAAGCTGGACATGAATCAACGGTGTGACCTTGTTGCCAAGAAGGTTAACAATATATTGGGCTGCATTAGTAGGAGCACTGGCAGCAGACTGATGGAAGTGATTATTCCCGTCTGTCTGGGACTGGTGAGGCCACACGCAGTGTAGTGTGTCCACAACCTTGGTCACAGAGCTCCAGTACGCAGGTGACAATATGGTTGTTGGTCTTTCTCCCACAGCCCTTCAGACCACCTGAAGTGCCTTCACTGAAGCATATGAGAGTCTTGGCCTCACATGGAACACCCAAAAGACCCAGCTGCTCCACCAACCCTCACCAACGGGACAATCTCCTGCACCTTCTATTGAACTCAATTCAGAACTGCTGGAAAATGTGGGACACTTCCCACACCTTGGAAGTCATCTTTCCACTACAGTCGACATTACTGCAGAAATCCCGCATTGCCTGAGCTGTGCAAGCTCTGCTTTCGCCCGCCCGAGACAAAGGGTGTTCGAGAACTGGGGCTTCTATCCCAAGACAAAGCTCCTTGCACACCAGGCAATGGTTGTTCCAACACTACTATGTGTACGTGAAACCAGGGCAACACACAAGCGTCATTTGAAGGCACTTGAACAATATCATCAATGCTGCTTCAGGAGAATCCTAAATATTTCTTGGGAGAGGAGGCGCACGAATGCTAGTGTCCTGGAAGAGTCAAACGTGACCAGCACTGAAGCCATTATCATTGATCAACAACGTTTGCTGGATGGGTCACATGGTTCGGATGCCTGATTAGCACCTGCCAAAACAGATCCTGTTTTCCTGAGTTGGAGGAAGGACGGAGGAGCGCTGGGGGCCAGAGGAAGTGATATAAGGAAGTGCTGAAGGCACACGTGTAAAAGTGCAGCATTGGTGTCGACACTTGGGAGAACCTTGCTCAAGACCTTGCCCTGCGCCCCTCCAACAGCTACTAACACCGGTCTCTTCTGTGGTAAGATCTGCGGCTCCAGAATTGGGCTTATCAGCCACTGACAGACTCACAAATAGGAGGGTGACATGACGACGTCCTACTCGTTCTCGAGTGACCACCAAGAAGAGAAGAATGCGTCCAGTTTTGGACCTTCTAATACAGAAAGGATGTGGACAAATTGGAGAGAGTCCACGGGAGGGCAATGAAGATGATTAGGGGGCTGGAGCACATGACTTATGAGGAGATGCTGAGGGACTGGGTTTAGTCTGCAGGAGAGCGAGGAGGGATTTGACAGAAGTCTTCAGCTACCTGAAGGGGAGTTCCCAAGAGACTGGAGAAGCTGTTCTCAGTAGCGACGGATGGTAGAATGCGAGGTGACGGTCTCAGGTTGCAGTGGGGGAGATATACACTGGATATTAGGAAAACATTTTTACTAGCAGGGTGGCAAAGCACTGGAATGTGTTACCTAGAGAGGTGGTGGAATCTCCATCACTAGAGGTTTTTAAGTTCCGGCTTGACAAAACCCTGGCTTGGACGATTTAGTTGGGATTGGTCCAGCTTTGAGCAGGGAGTTGGACTAGATGACCTCTGGAGGCCTCTTCCAACCCTAAACTTCCATGAATCTCTTATTCTCGGCAGTTATGCTCCATATATGGGATGTGATCCACTAATTACTTCCTGTCTGGAGAAGATGGAGCTGGGCTGCAGGAGGAGCTGAGGTGGGTAGTTGAGGGAGAAAGACCCAGCAGATAGGAGCCCCCTCTTCTCGGGAAAGGCACAATGACAGGGTGTTGGGTTGGCCATGGCCAGAGAGCAGAGCTGCAGGAGCAGTTCAGCTCTTGTGGTGGGGCCCTAGATCGGAGAGGCCCCGTGAGGACCATGGAATGATACAGCTGCCCAGGCAGGGCAGAAAGCCAGCGTAAGCACTGCTTGGATTCCCAGCACGGAAAAGCCTGGTGAGGCCAAGGGGCACGATGGAGCTTTGTCTTAGAGCTGAACTTGGCCAGAGGGTGGAGCTGCAGGAGACTCAGTCAGACAAGCCAGGGAAGAGACTGGCTAGGACTGGTCACCGTGACTCAGAAAGTGGCCACCAGAGGGGGGGTGAGGCAAAGCCCCCTGAAATGCTGTGTCTCGGCAGACAGGCATTCCTGCGAGGTAAGGATGCATGTTGACGGCGCCCCAGTGGGCGATTTCTGGTAAGCTTTTAGCCGGCATGTGGGTTCTTTGATCATTTTAATGCATTTTCTCTGTTACGCTTTTACCTTAAAAATAAATGTACTTGCTTAAAAGAAGTTGTGGGATAACTCAGGTGTGGGCAAAATTTTACAGGGGCAGGCAGGCACTGGTCACAGGCATCAAAGGGGAAGCACAGTGTGGCCTCTGGCCTGTTCATCTGGTCTTGTTTGCTGGGGACAGCCACTGGAACTCAGGGAGCTGTCCACCTTAAAACCCCGGTCAAGAGGGAATGAGCTGCAGCTCTGCCCAAGAGAGGTGACACCTGGGAGCCAGGACTCCACAGGGAGCCACAGCTAAGAATGATAATCAGTTCAGGACAAAGGCACTTGCATCCCCCCTCCATGGCCTGTGACTGTCATTCTTAGCCATGGCTGTGTGGGTAGTTTTGTGCCCACTGTTGGGTCTGGAAGGTCAGGCAACGGCGTCACTCTGTCGTATGATGCGTACAGGGTGGGACTGATGGCAGTACACGTATCTGTCCCCGTGCACTGCCCGGGCGCTTCAATAACACATAACATAACGAGGGTCAAAGCAATGCAGGGGGAGGGCTGAGCTGAGTGACATGGCATTGGCTCACGATTACAGTGGACCGGGTCAGCACACCAGCAGCTCGCCCCAGGCTGAAGCCCACCTTCCTGGCCTACCTGTAGGAAGCGGATGAGGTAGCAGAGCACCGTTTTGTTGATCCTGGGCAGGGAGTGGATGACCGCAATGGCTGCCTCTGGGTTCTCATAGTGGGTGATGCACTGTTCGTAGAACTCGTGGGGAATCAGCGGCTCCTCCAGCTCCCGGTACCAGAGCTTCAGCAACGACGCTGCAGAGAGGAGACAAGAAGAGCTTGAGTTCGGGTCAAAGGGAGAGAGGCAGAGCTGAGGACCTGGGATGGAGAGAGACCATGGGTCAGAGCACCGAGGAAGTGTGCCAGCAAGCCTGACTGCTGCTAGCTTTCACTCTTAGAGAGCTTGGCATCCTGGCTGCACCTCTGTGTCCCTTCCCCTCAGGCAATCACCACCACCTGGTCAGTTTCAATCACTACCGCCTGGTCAGTTTCACCCTCCGCTTCCCCTCCACAAAGCCCATGGGGGGGCCTGGTCTGGCAGGGCCATCATCTCCACATCCCCATGGAGTGGAGCCAGCACTCCCAGGCCATTCCCATCAGAGGTCACCAACCTGCCCCATGGGTTTCCAACCGTTCAGCTTTCTAGATGCAGCTTTGAAATCTGACCCCCGTTTGTTCCTTATGGGCTCCTGTGCACAGGGTAAGGCACAGGGAGGGAGTGTAGCATTTCTGTGGGCCTGTGTGCCCCAGATCCTTAAATGGCCCCCTCCCAGCTTGAGCTCTCAACCCTGGGTTGAACAGGCCAGTACTCAAACCACTGAGCTATCCCTCCCCCAATGACGAGTCAGGCAGGAGTAAGGTTGCAGAGTTTCTATCAGCTCCCCAGCAGGGCGACAACTCACTCTTGTACCAAGGTTGTGGGAGCTACGGACATCTGAGGGTTCTGGTGTTACCCCGGGGATTTCAGCCAAGAAGCTACCAAGGAGCCCCAGTTCTCACAGCTCCACAGCACACTGGGGTGCGGGAGGCCGGCCGTGAGTCTGCCGTGGCATAAGCGCAAATGCAGGGTAGGAAGGGGCCGGCAGCCTGCTCCCACCAGAGATGTTTGGTTTAGAGCCCTGGGCTGGGTGCCGGCTGACAGGAAGAGAGGCGGCTCAGAGAGAAATCGATGCTGCATGCTTGGGAGAGGAGCAAGTACCTTTGCCCAGGGGGAGCCGGGTGCTGGGGGAGCAGCTGGTGGGGTCACACAAACAGCTCTTCTGGGAATCGAACCGGCCCTCACCCAATGCTGTGCTGTATTTCACCCCACTTGGGAAATGAATGGCCACCTCCCCTGTAGAGGCCAGACCCTCAGCTGGGCTCGGCAGGAGCCACTGACTCTCCCCTGGTCACCACCAGCTGAGGAGCTTGACGTCCACTTCTCATCCAGCCCGTCCAGGCCGGGGGCTTGTGCCTTGGCTCCCTCCCTGGGGTCCTGGGCAAGAACCCAGCCCAGCACTGTCACTTTAACAGCATCAGCCTCTGCCACTTATTTCTTCGCAGGCCCCAGGACTCAGCTCTTCTCCCTTGATACGGACCGCTCACTAGTGGGGGAGAAGCCTAACAAAAGGGCTGATTCCACTGGTGTTTCCTAGCACTGCAGGGGAGAGGGTTAAATCCACAGCTCAGCTCCCATCATACGTCTCACCTTGTCAGGGGGTTCAGGGGTCCCCAAGCACTGCCCACACCCACAGGCAGGAGCGACTCTCAGCAGGTAGAACGGCAAGTTTATTAGTTGACAGGCACAGCTCAGCACAGATGTGTCAGTACAGCCAGCAGAGACAGTCATTCCAACCCATCCTGGGGAGAGCAGCCCGAGGGGTGCCCCAGCTGGGGTCTAGCCTCCCCTCAGCGCAGGCTGACTCCTTGTCTCTCTCCCCCGCAGCTTCTAACTGCTGCCTCCTATTCAAACCCCAGCTCGCCTCCTCCTCACTCTTCATTCAGGGATAGAGGTAACAGAGAGATAGTTGGGCTGTCACCAGCCCCAGGGGTCATCCTTAGCTGCTGTGAGCTGTTCTGCCTGTCACACACACATCCAGCCTCACTCTGTCACTCGCACCCCCGACTCCATCACACACCTCACTCCAGGTCCATGTGGCTCAGGCGAGCCCACCCCTTCCAGGACGTGGACACTCGGTCTGAGAGCGGCACAGAACAGACCCTCGGAGGCGCATCTGCACCCACCCCTGTTAGAGACAGGAGATGGCTTCCCAGGGCATCCGTCGATCGATTCCCTGCAACCAGCTTCATCTCCAGCCAGCGCCCACTGCCAACATCCCCTGGGGATCGCTGGGAGCAGCAAAGCACAGCCACAGCCTGGCCCTGCCACAACCAGGTGGGGTCTGCAGGCTGTGTGTATCAAAGCCCAAAGCCCTCGAACTGGGTCCCTGACGCTGCAGAGCCTCAGGCCAGGAGGGAGCTGAATGACAGGCAGAGAATAAGAACTGCCCAGAGTATGAGAGACACGGGCTGGGGGAGATAGGCAGAGAGCCTCTGCCTCAGGGCTCTGGACTGATCCCGAGCAGGGCAATGAACAAAAGAGGCAGAGGCGCAAAAGCCCCCGACTAGCTCCGTACAGGTGCCATAGCCCAGCTCCAAGCGGGGCAGCAAACCATGGTGCCTCTCGTGCCAGGTTTGCCAAGGGCCCGCTTACCCGGCCAGTCCCCTTTGGAGCGACCAGGCAGGTGCAGGCAGGTTGGTGGCAGAGAGCAGAAGGCTTCTGTGAGGCGGGGTTTGGCCAACCTTCTCCCACAGCAAGGCCTGAATCTGTTTGCGGGGCCAGTGTCCGACTGTCTCTCCTGGGGGACGAGTCACCTGGAAAGAACTGTGTTAGGGCTCGGCTCCTTCCCCAGCACTGCAAAGCACTGTGGGATGCACGGGAGAGAGCGCCCCGGCAGCGCCTCGAGCTTTCATTGCTGCCTGTGCTGTGTTTGTTTTCCTAGTGACTCTGGCACGAGACTCTCCGTTCCAGCTTCTGCACGGCTGCAAGGTGAGATTTTCACGTTGCAAGGCGGGACCGCGTGCCAGGCACCAAGCAGTGCCCTCCGCTGCCTGGCCCGTTCCCTGTGCTGCTCTCCGGCTAGGCCCAGCAGAGAGAAAACCAGCACCCATCTGCTGCCTGGCTCCTGGCTGACCCATTATGCAGGGGACCAGCCTTACCTCGACCTCACTGGCTGCAAGCAGAAAAGGTCTCCCTGTGCCTCTCTCCTGGGCCCGCTTGCGCCCTTTCCAATGACAGTGAGCCCCTAGGTCAGGGGTTGGCAACCCCCGGCATGCGTCCCACTCTCAGCACGCAAGCCGATTTCCACCGGCGTGCGGCAGGAGTTCTCTCTCGGGCAGCATGGGAAGGGGGTGGGAGCACAGGACTGGGGCTGGAGACTCTGCCACAGTGTCAGGCCAGGGCTGGGGCTCTGCCGTAGACCCCTCGCCCTGGAGCAGGGCTCCCCCGCTGGAGCACAGCCTGGAGCACGGGGTGGGGCTGGAATGCGGCCCGGAGGGCAGGGCCCCCGAGGGCACTGAGCCTTGGAAAAGTTGCTGACCCCTGCTCAGACGCCCCCTGCCAATCTCACTCTGCTGGAGTACATGGGGCTGTCGCCGCGGCTCAGCTCTCGGGACCGGGGAGACTCCCCAGAAGAGAGCGGAGCGGGGCTGCTCCGCAGGCACGGAGCTGAGACAGCCGCCCTCGGCACTGGCGTCTCTCAAAGGCGAAAGAGGTGTTCATCAGTCAGCTGCTGCCAGGAAGCAAAGCCCTTGCAGGGCTGGAGGGTTTAGCTGGACTAGAGAGAGGTGGAGATTCACCAGAAGCCGGGGTGAGGACAGCCCTTGGTATGGGGCAGGCCCACCGACGGGAAGCTGCAGAGGGGAAGGAGAGTTGTCAGGTCCCATCCTGGTGGCACCTCACCCCTAGTTCCACCGTAGCAGCGGGTGCTGGCTACACGCAGAGGACGCTGGCATTCGCAGCTCTGCAGGACAGAAGGCCGATCCGCTGCTGGTCCCTGGCCCCCAGCACGGTCTTCTCTCACTCTCTGCCCTGTCCGTTTCCTTGCAGCCTGGGAAGCGCTTGCCAGGGCTGGATTCCCAGCCGAGGGCTCTCACCTGCCGCCCCAACAGCCCTGCCAACCCGCCTCACGGGAGCTGGCAGAACCCAGGCCCCCGTGCTCCCCTCCCCATGCCTCACAGAGGGCCTGTGGCCAGAGGAAGGGGTGAGCTGCAGTTGGCTGCTATGGCAGGAGATTGCCACAGGTAAGAAAGCAGCACTCAGCGCCCCTGTCTGCGAGGGGTTAATGACCTCCCCCTGCCCTGGGTGAGGGCCCGGCTGGAGCACAGCTGGCGAGAGGGCTGGAGAGCTGGCCTAGCAGGGGACAGGTGGTCACTCTGGGATGTCTGCTGATGACCCACAGCGTGCTCGGTGGGAGATTTGGTCTGGTTTATGCACCACAGAAAGCTAAGTCCCGTCAGACGTTCAGTCCCATCTAACCCATCCCTGGCGGGGTGAGCCTGGGACTATCCCTACAGGGCTGGGCTGGGCTGGGCTGGGCTGCTTTAAGTGAGAGCTCCTCCCAGTCCTCTGGAACGGCATCCCCCACGTCCACACTGGGGACCTAACCCTGGCCGGGAGGCTCCTGGACAAGGGTCTGAGCCAGCCGAGTGACGCAGCTTCCCAAGGCCACAATACCAGCCTGTGGCCAAACCGGGACTTGAACCCAGATCCTGTTTCCATTCCCTGGCTCTACGCACAGGGCCAGCTCACCCCGCGCGCCTGTGCTCTGCGTCCAACTCGTCCACAGTGCGTGAGCTCAGGTTGTCCCCTGCAGCACGCAGCTTGACGACCCTTGTCTCGGCCGGCCTGGGGAGCAGGAACCAAAGCTGGTGTGTTCGTCCATGCCAAGCGCCAGCTCTGCAATGCAGAGGGCTGGATTCTGCCCCCCTTGCTCGTCCTGAGCAGCGTGAGTCAGCAGGACAGAATGCGTGCCTACGCAATGTCGCCGTGGCCTGCGGCACCGAGCTCCACAGGCTGCTACGGTCCTTTAGCCTCCTGAAACGCGTGGCTGTCTCAGCACAGGAGAGGGGATGTAGGAGACGGAGCTATCTGCCCTCCCCTCTGCAGTTCCCCGGCCTCTTCTCAACCCTCCCCTTCCAAATGAACGTACAGCAGAGCTCATCTGTGCTGCAAACCCTCACGCAGTTCACGAGCAGATTGTGCGTCTCAGGAGCCACCTGTGCCCTGCAGCGAGTGGGACCAGCGAACGGGCCAGAGTGAGGGCAAATAAAATCCAGGGGGGCACATGACCTGTAGGGGTGGGGGCTGACCCCTCATACTCTCCCACATCACCTATGTGCCTTGCAGTTATTTTAAGATGATCCCTTCATGGGATCCCCCCATTCACTCTTGCCCAGGTCTCGGCGATCTCAGCCTGGCCTGTCGGCGAGGGGGTGGGGAGGTTACCACCACAGGTGTGGAGAGTGGCCATCGTCCTGCTTTATTGTTCTTCATCCTCTTGTTAATGCCCCTGAACCCCTTCTTGTCCGAGACACACGAGGCAACAGCCGTGCTTGGCTTGGCAGTGGTTTGAGGGAAATCAGCTGCCCTCCTGTGCAGGCTGGGTCAGTGTCTGCCCAGCACTCCCTGACCCGGCTGGCTCTGCCTGCTGTATCACAGGGTAGGGTTGATCCCATGCCCCTCGCAGATGCTCCCTCCCTGCCCCAAGAGCTCTGCCCTGCGGCTCTCTCGGACCTGCAGAGGGATTCGGCAGACTGGGCTGGTGGATCACGCGGCCGGAATCACTGAGACACCGTCGAACACCGACACGCTCGGCACAGGGCTGTGATTAACAGGCCAGCCGCTGTGGGCGAGCCTGACCTCGGCCCCACGCCCGCCACAGTGCGCCGTGAGTACGCGGCCCTGTTCCACCTGACCCGAGACAGCTGGTGCCGGAAGTCCCCTCCTCTGGCATGTGCGTGGCCCTGGTGGCAGCCAAGCCCAGATGCCACGAGAGGAGGGACGGACGTGTGCTCTTCAGCGGTGTGCCCCTACCCGGGCCCAGGCCCAGGCCTGTCCCTCTGTGACCCAGCTCCAGCCCCCACCCCCCAACAGCGAGGCTCCTGTCGCCTCCCACAGCCAGCCGGACCCCCCGGCTGGGGCAGGCTCGCCTCCCCGGGGTCTGTGCTGTGGGGCTCTTTGGAGAAGGCACAGCGCTCACCCAGCTGGGCTCCCTCTGGAGGTTTCCTGCCAGCTCAGCTCTTCCTCTGCCGCTCGGACCATGTTGCCTCCTTGGCCACACCAGATTCTGGCTCCTGCTTGTCAACTTCTGGGCTCTGCCCCCTGCTGGGTCCTGCCTCCTGCCCCTCCCAAGCACTTTCCTTTCTCTCCCCGTCTCCTGCCCCTGCTCGTGCCCAGGGCCTGCCATCAGCTGCCACCCCCTTCCTAAGCCCCGCTCTAAGGCTCCCCCTCATGCTCTCCCTCGTCCAGGCCCCAGCCCAGACTGCCTGGCATCACCCCAGCAAAGTTCAGAGCCATGACTACCCTCCCACTCCCCTTGCCCTGGGATTCCCTGTGCACAAGGAGCAGGGTCAGGAACCCCTTACCAGGAACGTGAGGGTCTTCCAAGCCGGTGGGGATTTTCCACTGATCCACCTGCAGCTTGAGGGCGTTGACCTCATCGATGTCTCCTGGCACTCTGCAGGAGAGACATACGAATCCCCTCAGATTTCAGACTCTGCTCCCTGGGGGTTACAACTGGATGCTGAAGGTCATTAATCGTTACTCTGTCATGCGGAGCCCAGAGTCCTTGTTACAGGCAGAGTCTGGAGAAACACTCAGAGAACTCAGCACCAACCACACTGCCTGCCTGTGTGTGCAGAGGCACTGAAACCATAGCTGAGAGGGGCGCATGCTACCCGCGCGCAGATTAACGGAGCATTAACTCCGAACCCTAGTGACAACAACAGTCTGCTCTTTGAGCACCAGGACTGGCAGCTGCCCACAGGGGGATGTGTGCCCATCGGTGAGCACCTCACGTGGATTATTACGCTGCCCGAGCACACACATAGTGCGATTGCACACATGGCTATTTTAGATGCCGCGTGGCTGGTGATATGTGCCACTGTGCTTCGATATTATGGCTGCAGGAGTGTGAAAGCACCTTGTACGGCTCCAAGCTGTCAGCACAGTTTTGCTCTGGGACCTGCTGCTCCTCCAGCTTGGGAACACACGTTGCCTCCTGGCAACCCTCGCCGTCTCACAGCAGCTCCCCTGAGCCCAGCCACCCTGTTCTTTGGGGGCCCAAGGTGGCTCATGGGCAGGTGGATGGGGCGGGTCACTGCTCCATGTCTGTGATGCTCTGGGCCTCAAAGCAGCACCCTGCAACCCCTGTTCATAACTGGGAGACGTGATATTCCATACAAAGCACAGAGACACTCATCTCGTAGAGCCGGAAGGGACCTCGGGCGCCCATCGAGCCCAGCCCCTTCCTGGCCCCATCTTGCGAGGCGTACAGGGTCAAATGCGACTCCTGAGAGGTCGATTTCACGAGGTTTTACTGGACGCTACACCTGAGCGAGTCGGTTTCCAGGATAGTGTAGACATGCCCAGCCGTCCTCTGGCTCTGGCAATGTCACACGCGCTGATTGATGATCACACGGCAGGACAGGAGCACCCAGAGCAGATGCCAGAATGGTCCAGAGTTCACTCTGTGGCCACCCCCATCTTTCCTAGGGGCGCTGCTAACGAGGCTCCACATCCCAGCATGCAACACTCCCTTGTAAGGCACCTCTGGGCCCTCATGGACCACCAGGCCATATTACGGAAGCAGCCAGCTCCATGTACCGGGAGTGAGGGCCTGGTGTGTGACTCCCCTGTCCGAGAAGGGAGAGAGTCGCAAGGCAGCTTTACCTGAAGATGCCCTCGGTCTGGTCTCCGTTCAGCGCCAGCACTTCCTCAGACAACCTGGTTTGCACCCAGGGGAGCTGCCGATCTGGGTACCTCTCCTTCTGCATGTTCATGATCTCCTGCAGGGAGCTCCCAAACATGGAGGGGCTGAACACTGCATTCTTGGCGTGCCGGATCTCCTCAATATTCGGCTTCTTCAGGCCCTGGAAGAGACGGAACCAAGACAAACGTGGAGGCCCAGCAATATGTGCAACCATCAATTCTCGCATCTTCCCAGCCCGTCAGCACTGAAAGGTCACAACGGATAATTAATGGCCAACTGCTCATGAATATTCCCTTCACTACACCCAAATAGATGCTTGATCAGGTGTGAAGGGCTCACCTTCCAAAGCCCAGGGCCCAGGCACACAATGTTTTTCGAAAGTGAAGAACTTTAACAAGTAACAACCTATATACATGATGGCCCCCAACGCCCGGCCTGGCCCAAGGCAGCTGCCACGCTCCATGTTTTCCCACCAAGGCAGTGTCCCCTGTAAGCTCAGCGCTTGGGCAGCCGCCCAAGAGATTCAGGGACCACCCAGCTGATTTAGCAGAGAGCCCACAGCCGCCCATAGCGGGCCGCGTGTTTCTCCTGATGGTGCATGTCTGCATAAATCTTAGTGCACAAAACAAAATTTATTCCACTCATGGATAAGAAAATAGAGGGAACCCTGCGCCCAGGCATTCAAGTCACATCTTTGGGGCACGGAAGGTTTTTCCCATGCTCCTTAGCCTTGAAAATGGCAGAAACATTTTGGCTCCAATTTAGTGAGTTAGTAGCTAAATAACAATTGCTCCTGGATGGAGTCAAGGCCTATTCCAGCCCGAGAGGGAAAAGACTTCAAACAGCTGAACACGGCCCTTGGAACAGAGAGCCTTGTGTCAGAGTCACTAGGAAAACAAACACAGCACCTGCAGCAATGAAAGCTCGAGGTGCTGCCGGGGCTCTCTCACCCATGCATCCCATAGTGCTTTGCAGCGGTGGGGAAGGATCATTAATCCCAGAGTTGGGGAATCACAGAATTCTAGGGCTGGAAGGGACCTCAGGAGGTCATCTAGTCCAGCCCCCTGCTTCAAGCAGGATCAACCCCCACTAAGTCATCCCAGCCAGTACTTTGTCAAGCCGGGACTTGAAAACCTCAAGGGATGGAGAATCCACCACCTCTCTAGGCAACGCATTCCAGTGCTGCACCACCCGCCTGGGGAAATAGTTTTCCTAATATCTAACCTACACCTCTCCCAGCTTCAACTTCAGACCATCGCTCCTTGTTCTGCCATCTGACACCACTGAGAACAATTTCTCACCCTCCTCTTTAGAGCTCCCCTTCAGGAAGTTGAAGGCTGCTATTAAATCACCCCTCAGTCTTCTCTTCTGTAAACTAAACAAGCCCAAATCCCTCAGCCTCTCCTCATAGGTCTTGTGCTCCAGCCCCTTAACCATTTTTGTTGCCCTTCACTGAACCTGCTCCAGCAAATCCACGTCCTTTTTATACTGGGGGGCCCAAAACTGGACACAATATTCCAGATGTGGCCTCACCAGTGCCGAACAGAGGGGAACAACCACTTCTCTAGATCTGCTCGAAATGCTCCTCCTAATGCACCCTAGTACGCCGTTAGCCTTCTTGGCTACAAGGACACACTGTTGACTCCTATCCAGCCTTTCACCCACCAACCTCGTGCCTGGTTTTCAATCATTTGGAGCACCCAGAAGTCATGTTTCTCTGCGGCTTTAAACTCACCTGCCCGTGGCAGGGCACAGCACTCAGAATAGCTGGCCTGAATTGGGCTCTGGCACCCCACCAAGGGGGGACAGCGGGAGAGGGCTGTGCAGCCCACACCAAGTCACTGACTCCAGGACAGCCTGGCCACGGCGCAAGGGAGCCCTTTGCCAATGACTGACAGACCACGCGTGTGTGTCTCCCGGCCCGAGCAAAGGACTGGGAATCCAGGGCCTCTTCTTGGCTCTGGCTCTGTAGCTCCCTGAGACGTCCCCAGCCTCACACCTAGCACACAGGCAGAGCCGGGCAGTGGCATGCCCAGGGGCTGCAGCTGCATCAAGAACAGAGGCCGGCTCTCCTGACACCCAGGTGCCAGGTTTGCCACAGGCCCACCCCCAGCCAAGCTGCCCTGGCTGAAGGGTTGGATTGGTGACTCACCGCGTCTCCTCGCAGTTTCCCGCCTCTCCCCCTGTTGCCAGCTGGCCGCTGCGGCCTGCTTAGCAGTTAGGAGGGACCAGGCTGTGAGCAGGAGCCCTGCCAGCGCAAGGGCAGTGCCACCCCTGTAAAGAAACCGCCGGCGGGTCCCAGCGCAATTCCCATGACCCTGCAGCTCACTTTGCTCGCGGCCGAACGTTCGTGTTGTCTCCTCTTGCCCCAGTGCCCTGGGGGCCGCCAGGGTTCAACACTGGCTCTCAGGTGCTCTAACTTCCGCCTTCGAGAGCATCCCGTGGGGGGATAAGCTCCTGCCCAGGCAAGGTGAGCGCTGAGAGGGTGGAGAAAGCAGCCAGCTCCCTCCTTAGCCCCTGTGCCATTCCACCTCTGGCCAAGGGGTCCGCCTAGCTCTGCTCCCTGCCTCACCCCCCAGGAGTCCAGCTACATGCAAGAGCTGCCTGCCCAGTCCTGTTGGCTCCCCTCCCTCCGCCCGTCCCTGCTGGTTGAGCCAAATGGCCCCAGCATATCCCTGCCAACACCGAGGCAGCCCCCTCGTTGGCCCTGAGCCTGCAGCCCCTCTGCGGCGGTGCCCAGGATCGGCAGTGAGGCTTAAGCCTGGGTCAGCCCGAGTGGGGACATGTGGACCGAGATAACTGAGCATCTGGGGGAACAGAACCGGCACCTGCACTTGGTGTGAGTGCCAGAAGCCCATTCGCCTGTGCCAGGCCCTTACCGCCGCTGAAAAGCTCTCTCGGGAAGGGACAGCACCCCATTTGGAAAGTAGCAAGAGACAGCTCCAAAGGGGCAGGAGGCTCAAAGCCCTCAGAAGACATGAGTGGCCGGGAGAGGCCAGAAGAGAGAAAAGGCCTGAGCCTTTCCTGAAGGGGGGAAAAAGAAACATCCTAGTAATGACGCCCACAGAGCTGCAGCCCCAGGGCTATGCTGGTGTGGCCGCTGTCACTGGAATCCCATCCGCGGCAGATCAATGCAACGTCCTGAAAGAGTCCCTGGGCTGGGGAACACGGCCCGGAGCAGAGAGAACAGCGTGGAAAGGAAACCTGCAACCCCTCCGCTCGGCACAGCGGCTGTTCTGGGCGGAGGTGAGGATGGGAGAGAAGCTGATTCAAAAGTTGGCTAGGGCTGGGAGCAGCCTCCTAATTTTGAACTCTCCAAGCAGAGGGTGCAGCCTCAGCCTCTCAGCAGCCTTTGCAGATGGACTCTAGTTTGGTGATCAAACCGGAGAGGCCAAACCTCCCAGCTTTCGGGAGGGCAGGACATGTGGGCAGGACGCCGGAGCATGCCAGCCTCGGAGCTGTTTTACAGAACTGAAGGCAAAAGGACAAGCCTTGGCAGGCCCTTTATTCTGAGCTCAAAGCCACCCGTTTTGTTTCCAGCTGCTGTGCTCTGTTTCCAGCCGAGGCGGCTGCTCCTTGAATCAGTTCTGTGTTTGATTTCAAAGGTCAACAGGATATTTAACATAAATAAGCCTCTGATGGCCGGAATCATGACAAATTTCACTCTAATTGCAAAGGCCTTGTGTGTGGCGGAGCTGGCTGGGTGTCTCTATGAGAGCTGGAAGGGCCTTTTGCTGAGAAGGGTGCCTCACAGGGCCTCAGAACCAAGGGCTCAGATTTCCGCTCCTTCTGGGTCTCCAACAACCACTGCTCAGTTTGCCAGCCACAATGGATTGATTTTCTGAAACCTTACAAGCTGTCCCAAGGGCTCCCAAGCTGTGTTCTCTCCGCCAGGCCTCAGTGGCCAGCCATTCTAGTCGCCGCACCTGTTAGCCAGCTATCATCAGATGGGACAGAAGCAACACAGCCGATTCCCCAGTGTGTTAACTCTCTGAAGCCTTGATCGCTCCTGAATGAACTGAGTTGACGCTGATTTTGGTGGGACGTGGGTGGCATGGGAGTAGCGGTGCAGGACCAATTCACTTAGCAGCTGCGACGTTACTGGATTTCAAAATGAATGTCAGAACCATTACTGTAAGCACCATCCAAAGTTTGCATCAAATCCTGTGCCAGCTGGGCCAAGCGAGGTGTCTAATTAAAGCCAGTGATTCATTGAATCTGTTTATGCTGCTTGTATGTCTGTATTATTTCTGTATGTGAAGTCTTAAGAGTGATTCTGTGCTCGTACTGTAGAACCCCGAGATACCTGCAATCAAGTTGCATGTGTCTCAGGTTAATGTGACTCTGAGTGATGGGGAGCTGGCAGCTGGCTGTGGGCTGCCCAGCGCTCAGGGGAGCTGGGAAACTGACCAGCGCAGCAGCGCTGGTCAGTTTCCTGGCTCCAGTGCATGGCAGGCAGCCTGGAGCCAGGTACCAGCTCCCCACCACTCACAGGAGTGGGGAAACTGACCAGCGCAGCGGCCAGTGGGTTCCCAGGTGCTGTGCTGGTCAGCTTCCTGGCTCTCCAGGTTACACAAGAGTTGACTTACGCCGGGTGGCGCAAGAACGCAACCTCTGCGTAAGTCGGGGGTCTGCTGTGTTAGAAATGTTAAAGTGCTGGGATTCACGACAGGACGTGTGGCCAGCTCCCAGCCAGGTAAAGATGGGCTACACAGAGACAGAACCTCACTAGACTCCAATCCAGATGGCAGGAATTTAGCTGGAATGCGACGTCTGGCTTGTTGCCAATGGCAGAACACCCCAAAGAAGGACAGACAGGTGACCTGACCACATGGTTCTTCTTTGCGTACATGACCAGAAGCAGGGTCTTCCCCCACATGCGCAAGTCTATAAAAGTGACCCTGGAAGCCACTGCTTTGCCTCAGGCCTCCAAGTCTTCAGATCTCCATCTTGCCTCCAATCTCCAGGCTACAGTTGGCAGGAACACCTCTGCTATGAACTGAGCCTGACGAGATGGCTGGCCCACCCTAACAAAGGCTGTATTTTAAAGCTAACCGCCTGTTCCAGCAGCTGCAGCCTGCAGCAAGGAATTTACGATCGATGTCTGTAGTTTGACCACTTTAACAGTTTTTCTTTCTTTCTTTCTTGAACCTTTAAACGTTAGATTTTAAAGGACTGTCACAGCGTGTTGTTTTGGGTCAGATCTAAGTATATATTGACCTGGGAATGTGGCTGGTCCCTTTGGGGGCTGGAAAGACCTGTCTGGATTCGGTTAGACTGGTTTTCATAACCTCTCATCTGTATAAGGACGGTTGCTAATCTGGGCACAAGAGACGCTGGGGATCCTGAGGGATTTGCTTGTGTGACTTCTGGCTGGCCAGGAAAGCAACAGATGTGCTCTGTGTGACTGGTTTGGTTTGCCTCAGAGAGGAGGAAAGCCCAGTGTGGGCTGTAAGTGACCTGGTTTTAAGCAATTTTCCCAGATTAAGCTCTCTCCGCAGTACTTGGGAACCCCCCCTGTATATTACAGTGGCTGCAAAGAGGCACCGATGCCAGAGCACAGTGCCCAGCTGTCCAGGGACTCACTAGCCACAAGGACTTCAGCAAAGCTTTATCCAGTTGCATGTGGGGTCTGCCTGCTCTGGCTTATGAGCCTGGACAGCCTTTGATGGAGGACTGAAGACATCATGCCATGCAAGTGGAAGACTGGGCTGCAAGAAATCTAATGAGGTTCAATAAGAACAAGTGCAGAGTCCTGCACTTGGGCCGGAAGAACCCCCAGCGTTGTTACAGGCTGGGGTCCGACTGGCTTGGTAGTAGTTTTGCAGAAAAGGACCTGGGAGTTGTAGTGGACGAGAAGCCGGACATGAGACAACAGTGTGCCGTTGTAGCCAAGAAAGCTTATGGCATATTAGGTTGCATCAAGAGGAGCGTTGCCAGTAGATCCAGAGAAGTGATTATTCCTCTTTATTCGGCTTTGGTGAGGCCTCATCTGGAGTACCGTGTCCAGTTCCGGGCTCCCAGTTATAGGAAGGATGTGGATACACTGGAGAGGGTCCAGCGGAGGGCGACCAAAATAATTAGGGGGCTGGAGCATGTGACCTATGAAGAAAGGTTGAGGGAACTGGGATTGTTTAGTCTGCAGAAGAGAAGACTGAGGGGGGACTTGATAACAGCCTTCAACTCACTGAAGGGAGGCTGCAAACAGGCTGGAGAGAGGCTGTTCACAGTGGTCATGGATGGCAGAACACGGAACAATGGTCTCAAGTTGTGGTTGGGAAGGTCCAGGTTGAACATTAGGAAAAACTTTTTCCCTAGGAGGGTGGTGAAGCACTGGAATGGTCTACCCAGGGAAGCAGTGGAGCCTCCATCCCTGGAGGTGTTTAAGTCTCGCCTCGACCAAGCCCTGGCAGGGCTGATCTGATGGGTTTGGTCCTGCCTAAGGCAGGGGGCTGCACTGGATGGCTTTTTCAGGTCTCTTCCAGCTCTATTGTTCTATGGTTCTATGATTCTATGAAGTGTGAGCAGCAGGCTCACCTCTCACAGGGGAAACAAATGAACGGGAAAGGACTGGGCATCCCTCACAGACATCATGGCAGCTCTCAGACTGCCTGAGCTGCACGCAGGGCTTTGATCTCCCCTGGGAGCTCTGTACAGCTCTCACAGGCCCCCTGGGAGGCAGGGTTGTGCCACTCACCAATGAGGCGCTGTAGTTCCCACCGCATCACCCTACCAGCTCAGAGTGACAGACATGTCCTGCGCCTAACCACAAAGCTGTCCTCCCATGCCGGGCAGGAGACGGAAATGCCTGCTCTGCGTCTCCCTGGAGACAGCTCAGTCCCCTGACCCCCAGGACTGACTGTACAGCAAGGATGCAAAATTCGCAAGTTTAACGTTCATGAATTCAATTACTTGTGAGCGGCTGCCGCTTCCCCAGAGCTGCAAGGGAGGAGTGCTGGTGGCTGCTTCCCCAGGGCCCTGAGAGCCAGCCAGGGGCACGGCAAGGCCACTGACCGGCTCCCCGCAGCCCCGCTACCAGTCTCCGCCTCCCCCCACTGCTGCCCAGAGCTGCCCCAGAGCCCAACGAGTTCCTCCACCCCAGCCAGGGTAAAATGATATTTGCGAAATTCAACACCCGCGAGGGTTCTCAACACCGACCCCTCGCGAACGTTGTGACCCCCCCTGTACACGGCTGGGCAGCCAGGGGGGTGCCAGGGTCTGCGGAAACGAAGGGCTCTCTTTGAGGAAGTTGTGCAAGACCATGTGCAGCCAGCTCTGGTGATGCTACCGCCATGGAATTGGTTCGTATCCCAGCGTCCCAATGGAGGCATCAGCCCATCCGTTTCAGGTGCAGTCTGGGGATGCTGCAATTACTCAGGCACATTATTATTGGACTCCTAAATGGGTGGGGAGAGCTGTCAGGTTAGCACCTCTGGGGACTGAGTAAGCTGAGCAGGGGCTAAGTCCTGACAGACAGGATTCTACACCTGTGCGCTGGGGGGACCAGCACAAAAGGCAGCTCAGCCTCTGCAGCCCATTCATCAACCTCTCTGTCGACCTTGCCCACCAGGGAGCTAACACAGTGCCAACAGAGACGGTGGCTTCTGTGATATGGACTCATGCCTCTGAGATGGGGATGAGACCCACCCAACTCACCCACCCAACAGATGTCAGACGGCAGCTTTTGATCACTTTCACCGGGGTGGGATGTGACCCCACAAGATGGGCAAGAAATGCTGTGCACACTCTTGCGACGTGCCCAGGACACAGCATCCCCAGCTGCTCATTTTCCAGAGCACAGAGTCATTCTCCAGGCCATTGCTAATCGCTCACAGATTCATGCCAGGTTCCTGCCGGGGTTGATTTTCACGGCTGCTGTTTGCAAATGGGGGAATCCCGAAGGGCACAAAATAAACCCAATCAAACCTGCACTGGGTGAGGGGCTGTACCCAGGAGGCCCAGCTCTCATCATCGGCACGAGGGGATTTTCTGGAAGCACAATTTCCTGCCTCAGCTGTGCCTCTTATCAAGGCTTGAAATTGCCAAGGGAAAGTTCGGGTTGGATGGATGTGAATCTTGTTTTCTCATGTCCGGGGGAACTGAAGGAAGCAGTGAGAGTTGGCAAGGTCAGACTTTCAATTATTGCTTTTTATTTATTTATTTCCATTTGTGCCCTGCCTCACACCCACAGCATGTTACACGCACTGGTCTCACACACACACACACACACACACACACTTTACCAGACACCAAACAGAAGCACTGGAGCTCAAACACAGGTCAACCGGACAGCATCCCCCACCACTGGCCTGGCCTCCACCAGAACCTCTGCCTTTCACAACCCACACTCCCCCACTCCCACTTCCCCAGCTCTGGCCTGTTCTGAAGGTCACCATCTCTAGTGAGCCAAGCTGAGCATCACCATCTCAGGCAGACGGGACTCAGACCATTCACTCTGAACCCCCTGGCCGCTGCCACCAGATGGCAGCTGGCAGCCAGGGCAGGTCCCGGAGCTCAGCTGTCACGTGCTCTTGGCACTAGGTGTCATTTCCAAATTGCTGGGAAGTGTGGCCCAGTGGATCCCATGCCAGCAGCCTGAGGCAGGGTGACAGGCACAGAGAGCTCAGGCAAGGACGTCCCCATTCGAGAGAAAAGGACCAAAGCACCTTGCTAGATACAGGCAGGTGTGGAGAAGAGGCGACGGTAGCAGACTCGGATGTCTGTCCCTAACTCTGCCACTGAGCAGCTGTGTGCCCTTGGGCAAATCGCTCCCTCTCTCTGTGGCTCATGACTATTCCGGAAAACTGGCCCCTTTCAGGGGGCTGATTGGTTTTGGCTGCCCCAAGTTGCACCTCACTTAAAAACGACTCGCTCACCCAATCACCGCACACTAGGACTGGGCAGTGGCAGATGGTCTCATTTTCACTGCATCGTTATAAAATAAACCAACTGGGATATGAACTTTGCACGTCCATCTTGGTGTGCAGTATCTCAAGCAGTGTAAACAAGTTGTTATCTAGCTGACATTTGAGTCTGTTCTGGCTTCTCTAGTGTTGGAAACCTCCCTAGATAGCCAGCTGAACTGATGTCCCGCTGGAAAACCTCTGTGGATCCCTAGAGGTACATGCACAGGGAACCTGAACCTGCTCCAGCACATCCACATCCTTTCTATACTGGGGGGCCCAAAACTGGACACATTATTCCAGATGTGACCTCACCAGTGCCAAATCGAGGGGAATAACAACTTCTCTAGACCCATGGGAAATGCTTCTCCTAATGCACCCCAATATGCCATTAGCCTTCTTGGCTACTAGGACACACTGTTTACTCATAGCCAGCCTGATGGCCTGGGCCAGGACACAGGGACACACTCAGACAAGAGAACTGTTTTAGGAGGAGGGAGGGAGCTACAGCCGCATGTACTGGGATGCTATTTGCTCTTCTTCCCCTTCTCCGCACTGTCAGGGAGCGAGGGAAAGGGCCCAGCCTGCTCTCACTCCTGGGAGAGGAGGGGAGGGGAGGGGAGGGGCAGAGGAGCGAGCCATGCCAGCTGGGTGCTTTCCCCACACCCCCTGGCAGTGCGGGGAAGGGGAAGAAGAGCAAACAGCGTCCCGGTACACATGGCTGCAGCCCCCCTCCCGAAACGGTACCCCCTGCATTGAGCTCTGGGGCACAGAGTTATTCGAAAGCCAGGTGTTCCTGCCCGGAGCAACCGCTGCAGCCGGAGAATTCTGAGACAGGCAGGATCTAGCAAAGGGCAGCTGAGCCCCATCACTCGGGCGCGGCTCTGATCTCTGCCACTCCGTTCAGAAGCTGCAGCAGTGAGGAACTGGCCAGGCCCCGCTCTGGTCCGCGCCCCAGACACCAACAGGCCCTCGAGTAAGGCAACCCACTGCCCTGGCCATGGGAGACTCAGGAGTCAGACCCTAGATGGATGCTAATGTAGACGCACCCTCAGTGACAAGTTCCACACACAGGCAGTGTTGCACGCAGCTGTGGGGAAGGTGTTACAAGGCAGGCAGGATGACCTCGGCACTAGAGGGCTCTGCCCGTACCTCAGAGCTACCGTTCCAGCAGAGCTGCATGTTCCCTTGGCTGTGTGTTACGCTTGAAGGCCATTTGTGGTCTGTGCAGCTGTATTGCTACGGGCCATGACCCGGTCAGATGAAAGCTGACCCCAGGTGCTGGAGCTGGGAGGGGAGACTGCCACAAAACACAGGCTGCCAGAAGTCGTGCTGCAGGAGTCTTAATAGCCAGTGGTCTTCCGCTGAGCATCTCCACGGTGAAAAGGGACGCGGGACTGCAGGGAATGAGACCAGTGAGCCAGCAGGTGGTGCTCTTCCCCAGCTGAGCACTGAACCACGACCTGGGCAGAGGAGCAGCCCTCACCCTCCTGTGGTTATTACCCATCTGACACCACCTCTCACACAGCGGCGATGTAAACCCCGGAGTCCTGGCCAGACAGCGACTTTGCTCTCCCGGGGACCCTGCGGTTCGCAAGGGCCACCTTAGTCTTGTCTCAAAACATTGCACAGCATTTGCTGTGCTCTGTCCCCCCAGCTCCTTCGCTCCTTTCCAGAGGTGGCTGCATTTCAGCAGTGGATGACGTGGTCTGCGTACACAGAATCATAAAACTAGAAGCAACCTTGAGAGGTCATCAAGTCCAGTCCCCTGCCCTCCGGCAGGACCACACACCATCTAGCCCAGCCCTGTTAGATGGTTTTCCAACCTGGTCTTAAATATCTTCAGTGCTGGAGATTCCAGCGCTTAACCCCCGACAGCTGGGAGGTTCTTCCTCTTTTCCAACCTTCACCTCCCTGGCTACAGTTTAAGCCGCTCGCTCCTTATTTCTGCTGGGTATGTTTGTCCTGTGCTCTGGCTCCCCTCTGGCTGCCAGGTGCTCCATTAGCATTTTAAATATCATGTGAGATGTTCCTACGTTACGGGCAACCCTGTTTGTTACTAACGCCTGGCACACCGCTGCTCTCTGTGGTCGCTGGGGTGGGGGAGAGGGGTTGGCCTTTTCATTGCACATCTGGAGGCTGCTGGAAAGCTCCATCTTGCCAGTGCAGAGCATTACGCAGCCTTGATTTACTCTCTCCCGCCTGCCAGTCCTTGCTCGTTATTCATCGGCCATTTGACACTGCCTCCGCGTCACACCACAATGACGTCTTCTCATTTAAGCAGAGGGGCTGCACGTCAGATTATTTGGTTGTTTACCACACTGCTTGAGTGAGGGGGAGAAGTCAAAGGCCAGTGACTTCAATGACTGGGGAAGTGGGACAATTATTGTCCTAAAATGTGCTGCCTGCAGAGTCCTTGCTGGGCCTCTGATATTAAGAATAAGGGACAACTCTTAGAGCAGGGCATTCTAGGAGCAGGTCCCCATAGACTTACCTTGCGAAAGCTCCATGGGACATGTTATCTCTGCTAGGAACTACCTGGGGGCCTCACCATCTTCATTAACTTGGCCTCAGACCCCTCCTCTCTCGCAGTATTGTCCCCCTTTTATAGCTGGATGCAGCCAAAGTGGCACACGCAAGGTCAGGCACACAGACGAGGGCTGAGAACTGAATCCATGAGGCCTGCAGCCCACACCCATGGGACTCCCACAAGCCTAACCTCCTCCTGGCTCAGGCTTCCACGGCCAGTCCCAGGAAAGCCTCCACAGCCAGGCCTGAGACAGCAGTATCCTTCTGCCTGTGGGGAGGGGATGAGAATGAGGAAAAATAGCCCATGGGTGTATATTCTGGGGCAACAGAATGGCCACGCTGGGTCAGCCCAGCCTCTTGTCCACTGACAATGGCCAGCAGCAGCCCTCCAGGGGGAGTGTACAGAACAGGGCAATTTTGGAGAGATCCTCACAGGTTCCTCTCCCAGCTCCGGGCAGTCAGAAGCTGCGGGTTGCCCGAAGCTTGGGGTTAAATCCCTGACCACCTTGGCTAATAATCACTGATGGACCTCTCCTCACTGAACTTCCCTCATTCTTTTTTTGAAGTCAGTTACACTTCGGACCTTCACACCCTCCCATGGCAAAAAGTCCTACAGGTTAATTGTGTGTTGTATGACAAAAATCTTCGCTGAGTTTGTTCTGAACTCACATATCATCAGTGACCTCTGGGTTTTGTACTGTGGGAAAGCGTAAATAACACTTCTCTGTTCATTTTTCTATACTACTCATGACTTTATAAATCTCTAACATAGTCCCTCTTTATTGTCCTTTTCCTAAGCTGAGCAGCCCTCATCTGCTTAATTTCTCCTTGTCTAGAAGCTGTTCCAGGCCCTTCACCTTTCTTACCCTTCTCTGAACCTTTTCCAGGTCCACTCTTTCCTTGTTGAGATGGGGTCACCAGCACTGGACACAGTATTCAAGATGTGGGCATGTCATCAATTAATACAGTGGCATTACCATATTTTCTGCCTTCTCTGTGATCTGAAGAAGTGAGTCTGTCTCACGAAAGCTCATCACCTAATACATTATTCTGTTAGTCTTTAAAGCGGTACATGACTGCTTTTTGTTTTGATAAAATACAGGCTAACATGGCTATTTCTCTGTCACTATCGTTCTCCTAAGTTACTAATATTCTGCTGGCTTTTTGACCACTGCTGAGCACCGAGCTGAAGCTTTTAGAGAACTATGCACAATGACCCCCAGATCTCTGTCTTGAGTGGTAACAGCTAATTTAGAACGCATTGTTATATAAGGGTAGGTCATTTATAAGTAGGTTTATAACAGTGCTGGACAGCAGCAGTCCCAGAATAGATCTTTGGGGCACTCCACTGTTTAACTGCATCCATTGTGAAAACTGACTATTTATTGGTACCTTTTGTTTCCTCTTTCTTCACCAGTTATTGACCTATGAGATAACCTTCCTTGTTATTTCACAACTACTTAGTTTCCTTAAGAGTCTTTGGTGAGGACGGTGATGGGGTGGGACCGACAGCTGCCAGGACTGCCTCTGAAGCCCTTTGTAAAACTTGGTGTCACATTAGCTACCAACTGGTATTCTTGTACGGAGGCTTGTTTCAACACTTGCTTACATACCGCAGTTAGCAGATCTGCAGTTTCATATGGGAGTTCTATTAGAACTCCTGGGTGAATCCATCTGACTTATCACCGTTTCACGTATCAATTTGCTCTAAAATCTGTTCTGTTGACACTTCAATTTGGGACAGTACTTCAGATCTGTCACTCCGAAAGAATGGCTCTGATGTGAGCCCCCCCCCCATCCTCTGCTGTGAAGACTGATGTAAAGAATTCATTTAGTTTCTCTGCAACAGCCTTGTCTTGCTTGGGTGCTCCTTTAGCCCCGCGATTACCCAGTCGCTCTACTGACAGTCTGGCAGGCTTCCTGCTTCTGATGTGCTTAAAAATATTCTTGTTAGTTTTTGTGCTTTTAGCAATTCTTCCTTGGCCGGCCTTATACTTTTACACATCACTTGCCAGAGTTTCTTCTTCTTTCCCTCATGCAGATTGGACTTCCAAATTTTACAGGCTGTCTTTTTGCCATAAACAGCCTCCATTACTCTGATGGCTTGCTCTGGTAGCATTCTTTCGGTCCTCTTCTTGGTGTTGCTGATTTGGGACACATTTATTCTTGGCTTCCATTACGATGTTCCAGAATGGCTCCTGTGCTGCTTGCAGGCATTTAACTCAGGTGATGGCTCCTTTAAGTACTAATAAGTTAAATGTAGCCATGGGCTGGTTAATTGGTATTATTCCCCCTACCAGGCTGTTAAATTCAATTACATTATGGCCTCTATTATCAAGTGGTTCAGCTATTGTTCTCTCTTGTGTCCACTTGGTGGCGAATTCACTTGTGTCTCACTTGGTGGTGAATTAAGAACTGCCTCTCCCATTGTGGACTCTAGGACTAGTTACTTGTGAAGCAATAATTTATGGTGTCCAGCAGTTCTATCTCCGCTTGCCATACTAAAGCAATATGTACCCAGACAATATGGAGATTGTCAAACTCACCCATTATTGTTAAGTTTTCTGCTTCTGTCACCGCTCTAGCCTTCCTTAGCATTTCACAGTCACCATCCAGGTCAAGTGGCCTGTCAAGGCGAGAAGCTGGGGCAAAAAAAATCTAAGTGGCTTCAAGACTGAGCTTGGTAAGTTTATGGAGGGGATGGTATGAGGGGAGGTCTAGGCTGGATATCAGGAAAAACTTTTTCCCCAGGAGGGTGGTGAAGCACTGCAATGTGTTGCCTAGGGAGGTGGTAGAATCTCCACCCCTGGAAGTTTTTAAGACCCAGCTTGACAAAACCCTGGCTGGGATGATGTAGCTGGGATTGGTCCTGCTTTCAGAGGGTGGTTTGGACTTGATAATCAATGGTCAGAGGTCTAGAGAACATGACCTATGAAGAAAGGCTGAAAGAATTGGGCTTGTTTAGTTTGGAAAAAATAAGATTCGGGGGGACATGATAGCGGTTTTCAGGTATCTAAAAGGGTGTCATAAGCAGGAGGGAGAAAACTGGTTCTCCTTGACCTCTGAGGATAGAACAAGAAGCAATGGGCTTAAACTGCAGCAAGGGAGGTTTAGGTTGGACATTAGGAAAAAGTTCCTAACTGTCAGGGTGGTCAAACAGTGGAATAAATTGCCAAGGGAGGTTGTGGAATCTCCATCGCTGGAGATATTTAAGAACAGGTTAGATAGATGTCTACCAGGGATGGTCTAAACAGTACTTGGTCGTGTCGTGAGGGCAGGGGGCTGGACTCGATGGCCTCTCAAGGTCCCTTCCAGTCCTAGTGTTCTATCATTCTATGATCTCCTCAGGTCTCTTCCAACCCTATGATTCTATGGGACGGCCTACAATGGCCATGCAGCTGACCTGTCACTGCTAGCAGCAAATACGGTTGGCCAATGGCCAGAACTGGGACACTAGCTGGATAGGGCTCTGCATTACTACAGAGGATTCCTTCTCAGGTGTCTGCCTAGTGGGTCCTGCCCACATGCGGAAGGGCTACTGATCGCTGTATTTGGGCTCAGGAAGGAATTCTTCCCTGGGACCACTGGCGATCTTCTGGGTACCTCTACAGCCTGGGGCCAGGGTCACTCGCAGGTTTAAACTAGTGAGCATGGTGGATTCTCTGTAAGGCAAAGCCTTTAAATCATTATTTGAGGATTTCGGTAGCCCAGTCAGAGGCCAGGGCTCTATTAGAGGGGAGGGTGGGTGAGGCTCTCTGGCCTGCGATGTGCAGGAGCTCAGATTAGATGATGATGATAGCCTCTTCTGGCATTACAGCCTAAGAGTCTATGTTCCTACTGCTTTATGCTCTGCTCCATAGAGCACTTATGGTACAGTTTCTTTCATTAAGATTTTTACCTTATATGACTCTGTGTTTTAACATATAGTGCCACTCCCCCAACAGTGCAGCTGCTCAATCACACCTATGTACCTAGTACCCAGTACTATTCCACCCGGTTTCTGTGATGCCTGTTGGAGCAATAGCCTTATCTAGTATCAGACGCTTTAGTTTATGATCTTAGCAGTTAGACGGCTGCCAGTCACCATGAAGCGGCTTGCCTTCGTGCGTCAGCGTTAAAAGGGGCTTGGTCTACTTTGGCTGTTTCTCACTGGCTCCAACCTGTACCTCACCAACTTCTCTGCTATCCTATTTACCGGACACAGAGTTCCCCCTTTAATACAGTCCTCCCTAAGGGAAGGAACCCAAACTGCGCGCTCCTGCATGCCTGTCAGCTTCTCCCGACACCAGCGTAAAACAGCCTCTACAACCTTTTCATTTCCCAGCAATCTGGTTCCATTTTGGCTTAGGGGGAGCCCCCTGCCTCCCCCCCAATACAGACTACTCCTTCTCCAAACAATCCCCTCTCCCTAATGAACCAAATTCCCTCCCTGCAGCATCTATTCCACACATTTAGGTTCTGCAGTACCATGTATGGAACTGGTCCTGCGTGTGTTACTGGTCCTGTGTGTGGAATTGGCCCTGTGCATGTTACTGGTCCTGTGCATGGAACTGGTCCTGTGTGTGGAATTGGCCCTGTGCATGTTACTGGTCCTGTGCGTGGAACTGGCCCTGGGTGTGGAACTGGAAGCATTTCAGAGAATGCTACCATGGTGGTCTCTTTCTTACCACTTCAACTTCTTAACTGTCAGGCAAAATTTGGCATTCAGGACCTCCCTGTGATCTGTCTCTATGTCACTGGCACATACATGTACCACAGCCACAGTTTCCTCCCCAGCACTGCACGAGTCTGGCTTGATGTCTCATGAGATCCACAACCCTTACCCCCCAGGAGATAAACCCAACCATCTCTCATTCTTAGAGTAAAGTTCATGTACTCCTTTCCCACAATGCATGCTGTGAACCCGTGGAGATACGGTATTGTCCTTGACTATGACAAAGGCCTCCCGGGTTCGAATCGTGCTATAGACAACAGTTTACTCACGTCTGATGAGTTCCAATAAGAACGAAACCGGTCATGTGCTAATGTGGTTTCCTCAGAACCTTATTCTACTAAATATAGTCAGCCCTGATTGGGGTGTGCTTACAGTTCACTCGCCTGTCAACGTAGTGCACGTGGCCAACAGTTGTTGGTCCAGTTATCTGGGGAAAGCGACCAATCCAACTGATCTACGTCTCTCATTCTGATAACTGAAACCTGCTATTGTCTGTCTCCAGCACCATGTCTAGGTAGGCATGGAGCCTAGGACCACTGCTCACCACCCTATGGCCTGCTCCTGCCCCTCCTCCACCTCTTCCCCATGCCACCCTGCCCTGTCCTCGAACGTCTCCTCTACGTATCTCTGCATTCCTCTCTACTGCTCCAGTTCAGTCACTCTGGCCTCCAGCACTTGTACTCTGTCTCCCATGGTCATGAGTTGCTCACATGAAACCCGCCCCCCCCCCGTACTCTGCAGGCCCACGAGGCAGGTAATCACACCAGTTGCACTCGATGCAATAAATTGCATAGCCACCACCCTGCACGGGGCTGCTCTTCTGCCTCCTTTTTTATTCTCGGAGCTTTTTTACACAGCCCAAGTTAGCTTGTTTAGAGTGTTGGGCTTTCTTATGCTGTCAGTTGCTCTGGTGAGGGACAGGGTGCCTTGTAATGGTTAAATCAGCACAGCACAGCACATGGAAGCCAGCTCTGCAGCCTCTCAATCCATGAATCCAAGGGTCTGAGGTGCCCATCTCAGAGCATAATAAATATCAAGCAAAGAAAACAAATGTATGCCCAGGGCATTTTATGGAATAAAAAGTTATCAACAGAGCTAACGCCAGCGCCGGGCCGGGGGCTCTGCCAAATCCTGTTTCATGCGTTTTCTGCTTTCCCTTTGGAAGCATCTTGTCTGGAGGGTATTTGATCAGTTTCAATTGAATTAAGGCAACCAGCGAGGGAGAGAGAGCTGACTGTCCAGAAGACAAAATGCAGGTCAGGGTCTTGCTAGCGCTGGCAGCTGGCGCTGCCATCTCTCGCCTCTCTCGGGAAGGGCGGTGGGTGTGAAGTAACTAAGGGCAACCAGGCATCGGGGGGAAGAGACAGCAGTCAAGTCAGGCAGGCACAGCTGTACCTGGAGCCCAGGCCATTGTTCCTCGGGGGTTGAGCAGCAGGGACATGGCTAGCCCTGAAACTGGCGCATGAATTGTCCCCGGCAAGGTGCGTGTGTGTGGTTTAAGGTAAAGGGAGGCACAATGGGCTGAAGGCCGCTTGCCCAACTCACAAAGAATGGGAATAAATCAAAGGCCAAGATCTCCTGGAGAGGAGACTCAGGCCTGCCAAACACCGTTAGCATTCGCCTGCCTTCCAGCCGCTGATGGAGGCCTGATCTCCGGAGGAGACATGCCACAGTTGGGATGGCTGAAGTGCCGATCATACTTCTGGGGAAAGATCTTGGCCTGTCTCTGCAGGGCCTCAGTTCCTTTACCCTGACTTTGGCAGCACGTAACTCACTCCAGGACCCCTTTGGCACGTGCAGTTGGTCCAGCCTGCAGTACGCTGCTCCCGGCAGATCCACTTCCTCAGAGCTGTGCCGGGGCTCTCCTGCCAGACAGGGGACATAACTGGGACTGCCTGCTGCCCGGTCCTGTCCTGAGTGCCAGAGCAGCCCAAAGCAGCTGGGAGCAACTGATGGAAATGAATGTAGCCCACAGGCGCCTGACAAGTGTCCAATGTAGCTCTCAGCTAAGCAACATTTGGGCACCTCTAGTGCTGGGAAAGTAGGGACGTGCTGTGCTCTAATGACAGACGTCAGAGGAAGGATGAACTTGCCATGATGAGAGTGGGCTGGGACTCAGGAGTCCTGGGGTTGGCTCCCATTTCTAGACGCCTGGGAGGAAGTCCCTTTGCTCTGGCTGCATCTCAGCTGCCCATCAACCAGTAAGTCGGGGACAGGAATGCTCTTTTCCTCACACTCTGTCTCTTTTCACTGTAGAATGGGAGCTCATTGTAGCAGGGATTGTACTTTACTGCGTTTGTCCAGCACCTAGCACAGCGGAGCCTCTGGACACAGGCAATGCAGGGGCGGGTTTAATTCTTCCCCTCCGTGAGGCAGCTATGCAGGCTGTACAGCTTAGCTACTGTGCTTTAGCATAGAATCATAGAATGCTAGAACTGGAAGGGACCTCGAGAGGTCATTGAGTCCAGCCCCTGCCCTCATGGCAGGACCAAGTACTGTCTAGACCATCCCTGATAGACATCTATCTGACCTGTTCTTAAATATCTCCAGTGATGGAGATTCCACAACCTCCCTTGGCAATTTATTCCAGTGTTTGACCACCCTGACAGGAACTTTTTCCTAATGTCCAACCTAAACCTCCCTTGCTGCAGTTTAAGCCCATTGCCTCTTGTTCTATCCTCAGAGGCCAAGAAGAACAAGTTTTTCTCCCTCCTCCTTATGACACCCTTTCAGATACCTGAAAACCGCTATTGTGTCTCCCCTCAATCTTCTTCTTTCCAAACTAAACAAGCCCAGTTCTTTCAGCCTTTCTTTATGGGTCATGTTCTCTAGATGTTTGATCCTTCTCGTTGCCCTTTTCTGGACCCTTTCCAATTTCTTCACATCTTTCTTCAAATGCGGTGCCCAGAACTGGACACAATATTCCAGCTGAGGCCTAACCAGCGCAGAGTAGAGCAGGAGAATGACTCCTCGTGTCTTGTGTCTTTCCCATCCTTAATAAGAACTGCTATACTAAGCGGTGAGGAAGAGTCAATCTCATAGGAGCTTTAAATAGCCCACGCTCAGCAGGTGAGGGCAAGTAATTTTCCTAATGAGCGAGTAATGAGAAAAGTGATTGGCGCCTTGCAAGATTTAAGTGTGGGAAGTTTTATTTCAGTGCTTGCTAGTTTTGATTAGTGCTGTGCTGGGGTTTAATTGAATTGAAAATCTGAGCTACAAATAAAAATCTAATTGGTTTTGTTTGGGAAGCAGCTGCAGCTGTGTTTGGCTGATGCTAGGGTGAAAATGACCCCAGTGCCATTTGGAAGGAGGGCACAGATACGAGCGCCAGGCACCACATGTGTCCTGATTCACTGGACCACAGCAGGGCAGATGTGGTGTCTGGGTCTTGTGTCTGATGTGCCTGTGCTGAGGTCATTGTCAGGGAGACAAAAATCCTGCCTGAAAAGGGTTAAAACCTCTGTTATCTCAGGAGCCTTGCAGCCTGCGAGGCTCCTGAAAAGCAATTATAACTCTAGGCCTGTGCGTAAGTCATGAAAAATATATGCATTCGGTGAGAGCTGTAATCAAGAAGTGACAATCAGTCAGGGCAAGCCAGGGCAGAGCACCTGCTTTCACTGCTGAGTCTAACAGCATGAAAGGCACTTTCATGTGTATCCTTTATTTTCATTCCACTCTTTCTGCATGACCTTCTCCGCTTCTGCTTCCTTCTCTCCCCCGCCCCGTCCCTTCTACCAGGGGACTGGAAACATCCACCCACAGCTTCTGAAGGCTACAGTCCTTCTGCCCCATTTCACAGAAGCGGCTGTACCGAGCCAGACCTATGGTCCATGCAGCCCAGTACGTTGTCTTACAGTGGCAGGTGCCAGATGCTTCAGAGGGAATGGACAGAACCGGGTAATTTACTGAGCGATCCATCCCCTGTCGTCCAGGCTCTGCTTCTGGTAGTCAGAACTTTAGAGACACGCAGAACACGGTGTTTTGCTTTGACCACCGTGGCTATTAGCCAACCATGGACTTGTCTTTTAAGACCTTATCTCATTCTCTTTTGTGCCCAGTTATACCTTGGCCCTCACAACATCCCCTGGCAATGAGTTCCACAGGTGGATGGTGCATTGTGTCAAGTAATACCTTTTTCGTTTTGTTTTAAACCTGCTGCCTATTACATTGGATGATCCCTGTGTTAACTGATGGGCATACATAGCACTTCCTTATTCATTTGCTGCTCATCATTCATGAATTTACAGACCTATATCACTCCTTGGCCATCTCTTTTCTAAGCTAAACAGTCTTTGGTTTTTACTGTCTCCTATTATGGAATCTGTTCCATGCTCCTAATAATCCCTGTTGGCTTTCTCTGCCCTTTTTCCAATTCTAATATATCTGTTCAGAGGAGATCACCAGAGTTGCATGAAGTATTGAAGGTGCAGTATTGAAGTACTGAAGGTGTGGGAATACATGGATATATATATATATATATATATAGTGGCATTATGATATGTTCTGTCTTATTATCTATACCTTTCTTAAAAAACAGAAAGTTAGAAATCATTGAGTGACACCGAGCAGCTATTTTCAGAGAACTGTCCATAATGACTCCAAGATCTCTTTCTTGAGTGGTAACAGCTAGTTTAGACCCCATCATTTTCTACACCTAGTTAGGATTATGTTTTCCTATGTGCATTACTTTACATTTCTCAACGTTAGGTTTCATCAGCTGCTTTGTCACGCTGTCATCCTGGTTAGTGAGATCCTTTTGCGATACTTTGCAGTCTTTTTTGGATGCATCTGCCGAAGCGGGTCTTTGCCCATGAAAGCTCATGCTCCAAAACATCTGTTAGTCTCTAAGGTGCCACAGGACTCCTTCTTGTTTTTTGGACTTAGCTATCTTGAATAACTGGCTATAGTTGGCAAACTTTGCCACCACCCTGTTTACCCCTTTTTCAGATGATGCAGAAATATGTTAAACAGCAATGGTCCCAGTACAGATTTCTGAAGGACCATGGTTATTCATGTCTCTCTTATTTACCTCTGTTGTGAAAAGAGACCACCCATTCAGACCTTTTGACTCCTACCTTTTCACCACGTACTGGCCATGAGGGGACATTCTCTTTCATCCCATGACAGCTTACTCTGCTTAAGCGCCTTTTGAGAGGGACTTGGTCAAAGGCTTTCAGAAAGCCACAGTATGTGCTGTCCACTGGATCCTCCAGACCTCATCTCTGTTGGCCTCCTCGAAGAATTCTAATAGAAGTCATGCCCTCATGTTCACCCCTTTCACAAATGTATGTTAAATTTTGTACAACGTGTACTTGTAAGGCATCATTTGAAAAGTCATAATATGCTGATCATTATTGTCCTTCTAAGAGATGTGTGCAGATATTGTACATGAAGTAATAAGATTCTACTGCATGACATTACTAAGATGTATTCAAAGTCTGGAGGGTAGTCACAAACCAGTTTCCCAGGGACAAAAGTTTCGCTGATGCCTCAGACAGGAGTCAACTAAATCAAAGGGCTAAGCGGCCATTCTTTGGCAGGAAGAGGATGTGGATGAAAATCTACATTTTGATAAAGAAACAGCTGGGGCAGTTCTCATCCACACAGACTTTGTCTCCTGAACCTCAGCCGGAAATGTTTCACAGAGAGGAGAAAGAACTATATAAGGAGCATGTATACCCCCAAATTCTCTCTCTCTTCTTCTGTCCACAGCATCAACACTTGAAGAAGAAAGGTAGCAGCAGTGGGATGGAGGAGGGAAATTCAGCTCTGAGAACTGCTGAAATATGGTACAAGAGTCCTTTGCTCTGATTTCACTTAGTGTGCTAAGTTAGACATTAGTTGAGTTTTACTTCTATTTCCTTGTAACCAAGTCTGAATTTTATGCCTAATTTCTTGTAGCCACGTAAAATCTATTTTCTGTAGTTAATAACCTTGTTTGACTGATTAATCTAAACTAGGATGTTTGGTTGAAGCATTTGAAAAACTCCATTTGGGATGATAGAATTTTGCATATCACTTTGTAGTCAGAAAACGACAGACTTCATATGAGCTTATGTCATCCAGGAGAGAGCTGGGCAGCACAAGATGAAAATTACTGGGAGAAATTCTGGGACTGGTGCTGTTCTGCAATGTGATTCATGAGTGACAGGCTATAGCACTCATACAATAGAGCTAGGGAGTAATCTACATGCTGAAGTGTGAGCAGGCCAACAACGGTAACTCTCTTGGCACAGCGGTGTAAAAGGCACCCCAGGCTGGAGAACTCAGGGGATACAGGTGTTCCTTAGTCCAGGTTGCACCCTGGGTAAAGTCACAATCTGCGAGGCACGATTTCCTTTTACAAAAGCCATGTTGACGCTTCAGCAGCAGATCGGGTTTATCGAATGTGTTTGGTAATTGTGGCCATTATTATAATTTCAACCAACCTGCCTGATACTGCAGTTAGGTTTACCAGACTGTTACCGCCAGGATCTTCTCTGGAACCCTTTTTAACAAAAAAAAACCCAAAAAACAAAAACTGTGTTCGTATTAATTATATTCCAGTCGTCTGCCACAGAGGCTTATTTCACCAATAGATTACATACCACAGTCAGTAGTTCTGCAATTTCATATTTGAGTTCTTTTGGAACTCTTGAATGAATACAATCTAGTCCTGGTGACTTGCTCCTGTTTAATTAATCAATTTGTTTCGAAAACTCATCTACTAACACCTCAGAGACATTTTGTTAGATCTATTGCTTAAAAAGAAGAGCTCTGATGTGGGTATCTCTCCTGCCTCCCATTCAGTGAAGCCTGTTGTAAAGAATTAATTTAGCTTCTCCGCAACAGCCTTGTCTGCCTTGGGCGGTCCATTAGCCCCTCATTTGTCCAGTGGCCTTATTGCCTGCTTGCTGGGCTTCTGGCTTATGATGTACTTTAAAAAGATCTTACTATTAGTCTTTGTGTCTTTTTCTAGCTGCTCTTCAAATTCTCTTTTGGCCTGACTAATTACACTCTCACACTTGACTTACCAGAGTTTATCTTTCTACTTTCCTTAGTAGGATTTGAACTGCCATTTTCAAAAGATGCTTGAACTAATGGGAAGAGGGACAGAGCACAGACAGGGGACCTGCCCACTCCAAGGTCCAGGCCATCATGCAGCAGGGGTAGCTGCCAAGGACAGGAGGTGTGGGACTCAGGAGGTTTGAGGCTCTGTCTCCTCCACAAAGCCAGCAGCAGGCAGGCCTCTGCCTACCTGAAGAAGAACTCCACCATCCCTCACTTAGTCCTGGTGCTCACGCTGGGGAGAAAGGAGCAACTGGTGCTGGAAGAATCACAACCCTCCTGTCTCGACTGCTGTCTTTGGATAATGCAAATTCACAGGGACAGTTTAACATGCTGGGCTGACACTGACCGGCATGGGCGCATTTCGAAAAGCTGACAGTGCTGTCGTCAAAGCGTGGCTGGAGCAAGAGGACGCAGGTTTCTCAGGAGGGCAAACTGGAGACCCTGTGCTCCAGCCTGCAACGCCTGGACGGGAGCTGACACAAGCGTTAGAATGAAGAGGCTTGAGACAGTCCTGGACTAGCTCTCTGTCACCCCAGGCTGGAGACAGGGAATCACCGCTAAAGACAAGTCAGAGCTGGGTGAGGGCTGCAACATCAGCCAGAAAAGCCTAATGCAGGATTGTATCCTGGAGTCTGTCTAGGGCTGTGCCCAGTCCAGTAACATCATCACCGAGTCGGTTCACAGCCCATCCCTCAGTGAGGTAGCCTGTACTGCCTGGCAGGTCTCAACAGTCAGGAAGTTCTCCTGAGCTTCAGCCTAAACGGTCCTTTCCTTAATTCCCCACGTTACTTGTTGTTAGCAACGACCCGGCAGCTTCTTTCTTCCAGGACTGAAATGACAGCAGCTGAATATCTCAGTGGCTCACAAGCTGTAGCAGTTCTCTGGGCACAGCCTTCAGGTGTAATTACCGTCACTTACAAACCCCGGGGGAGGTGGCAAAAACGCCCATGATGTCAGGGCTAAGTTACACCATGGGCCAGATGCTGCTCTCAGTGCTGCGGGTGTAAAGCCCTTTCTGCTCCATGTGGCTCTTTGGATTTACACAGACGTGAGAGACGGCAGAATTCGTGAAGTGCAAAGGGGCTATGGTATGTGGAGATAAGGAAAGAGGAAGGAAGATCAGTGTTGATGGTATTGAACTAGAGAACGTAGAGAAGTTCACATATCTGGGGAGCAACCTAATGTGTCATCTAGACTGTAAGAAGGAAATAGCGACCAGAATAGCGAAAGCAAGAGCGAGTTTGAAGGCGATGGATAAGCTCTGGAAAAGCAAAGCGATTAGCTTAGGAACGAAGCTGGGCGTCTTGAAAACGTGTGTATTCAGCAGCGTGTTGTACGGATGTGAGACATGGGTGATATGGAAAGATTCAAAAAGAAGAATACTGGCGTTCGAAAGGAGTTGTTATAGAAAGATTCGGAGAACAGGATGGATGCAGAAGGTCACCAGTGAGGAATTATATAGGAAGATACAGCCGAAAGAGAACCTGCTGCAGCAGGTTACACAGTGGAAGCTACGGCTCTTTGGGCATATTTTCAGAATACACAACAAATGAAAAATTAAGACCTTGGTATTCAGTATAATGGAGGGTTCAAACAGGAGAGGCAGACCCCACAGAGAATGGGCAGATGATATAGTAGATTGGTGCAGAGCTGGTCTGCAGACACTAAGCCACTCTGCACTGGACAGGGAAAGACGGAAGGAAACAGTGAGGGAGGCATCAGACACCAACGGGTGCTGAGCCCACAGTTATTTTGACGACGACGATGATGATGAAGAGGAAAAGGGGCTTCCTGTCCACATGTCCCTCTGTGCTCCAGAGCTTGTTCCTTGTGGAAGTCCCAACAGGAAAAAAGGGAGCTCAAAGGTCTGGTCTTTCTTGGAGCCATTTTCACACCAGGACAAGGGGGAGATCTGCTGATTCTGCTGCAATGTGATCGGTCACTGATACAGAACTATCAGGATCAGCTGGGAACAAGCAAACAATGTGCGTTTCGGTACAGCCCTGTGTAAATCTATATGAACAAAGAACGTGGCTCTACGTACAGGACAGGGGACTCTATCCCAGGAACCAGTGACTCTGGAAAGGACTTGGGGCTCGTGGTGGAGCATCAGCAGGGCATAAGCTCCCAGGGCTATGTTCTGGACAATATGGCTAATGCGAGCTCTGGGTGCATGAACTGGCATCTTGAGAAGGAGCAGAGAGGTTATTTTACCTCTGTACCAGGCACTGGTCTAACCACTGCAGAAATACTGCATCCAGTGCTGGGGTCTGCATCTCAAAAAGGATAGTGATAAATTGGAGAGGGTCAGAGAAGAGCCAAAAGACACAGGAAAAGGTTGGGAAACCTGCCTCAGACTCGAGAGGTAGCCGTGTGTGATGGAGTGGGGGGGGTGCGCGTGTGACAGAGTCAGGCTGGATGTGTGTGTGTGTGACAGGCACACCAGCTCTCAGTGGCTAAGGATGACCCCCTGGGGCTGTAACCTATGCTGGCAGGTAAGAGACAGAAAGCTGTGCTAGTCTATATACTATCAAAACAAAAAAGCAGTAAAGTAGCACTTTAAAGACTAACAAAATAATTTATTAGGTGATGAGCTTTCGTGGGACAGACCCACTTCTTCAGATCATCACCGTACCAGAACAGAGCTGGCAGGTAACACTTCTGACCTGAACAAAGAGCAGGGAGGAGCCGAGCTGGGTTTGAATTGGAGGCGGTAGTTAGACGCTGGGGGGAGAGAGAGCGGGAAGGCAGCCAGCCTGGCGAGGGGCAGAGCTAGACCCCAGATGGGGCACCCCTCGGGCTTCTCTCCCCAGGACGGGTTGGAATGACTGTCTCTGCCTGCTGCACTGACACCTCTGTGCTGAGCTGTGCCTCTGTCACGTAATAAACTTCCCGTTCTACCTGCTGAGTGAGAGTCACTCCTGCCTGCGGACGGGCGGCAGCGCTTGGGGACCCCTGAACCCCATCACACCATGTTAGTCTGTTTCTTCACAAAACAAACCAAGCAGTCCTGTAGCTCCCTAAGGACTAACAATACTACTGAGTAGGCAATGAGCTGTCGTCGGACAGTCCCACCCGGATCTGAAGAAGCTGTGGTCCTGTCTGGGCTATTTTCTATGAATCTGTGGATTTCTCCTCCGTGCTGCCTCTCCCGTTCCATGAGAATACGTGTCCCCCCAGAGCTAAAGAGCTTCCTGTCACCGCTACCTTTGGGACCTGGATTCTCATGTCTCGCTCCTGCAGGATTTCCAGGGTTTATCATTTATCTGTCCACTTTATGGGAAGGCTCCAACACTGTGCCTGCTAGGGAGACCGCAGGAGAAGCAGTCAGGCTCCTCTCTGTTAAACTGAAGAGGAGAACATTTTCCAGATTTCTTTCCCTGTTCTGCTTTGTCTGCCTGTCTGAGATGCTGCCGCTGTGCTGAGAGCCTCCTTGGGACAGCAGCCGCCCTTTGACTCTTGGCGGTGCACACAGATGGCGTTTGGTTTCTCTGTGGACTCAAAAGAAACACTCATCCCACATTTCTGACTTGCTTCTGGGACTTTCCAGCCCTGGTCTGTCTCAGACGACTGGGCTCGGGGAGGCTGTGCTGAGAGCTTAAACTGCTGGACACCGCCCCACTTTTTAGGGTATACCAAACATTGAGTCCAGCTCAACTCTTCCTCAGGAGCCGAAACAGCCTCTTGGACAATCACTTGTGCCGCGGCACCGGGGGGACAGGGAGGGGATGCTGCCTTTCACCCCAGACCACCACTTCCAGTTCCGCCCAGTGACTGACAGCGTTAACATCCAACGGCCGTTCACTGACCTGCAATTAGCCGAGAGCCTCTGTGATGGTGTTTGGCAGCTCCCAAGCTGGCCCACTTATGGGCAGCCTCTGCAGAAAAGCCCGGGATAGAACATGTTCCATTCCCTGCTCTCCCTGACTCACTATGGGACTGTGGCCCACTCCGTGCCTCAGTTTCCCCAGCACCGAGGCTGGCAAGGCTGAGTTTGTAACTGTGGGGCACTGAGTTCCTCGGCTGGTGCTAGGGAAGGGCAGCGATCAATCCCCTGTCCATGGTCGGGGGAGGAACCTCCAGCCCCCATCTGGGGAGCAGTGTTACAGGTCACGAGTCAGGCCTTTGCTGTGCCTCTGGAGAGGAAGTGACCCTGGAGGGGGCTGGGGGCCCAGGTCTCACACCTGCACTGTCTGCCCCAGGCCCCTGGGTTAGAACCCAGAAGAATAGGACAGCCCAGGTTCCCTACTGCTAATCCCACAACCTGCTCCTGCCAGCACCAGGGGCAGGACTTGCCAGCAGCCTAGGGAGCAGTCTCCAACACAGGCTCTTCTGTGGGACCTCTCCCATGGGATTGCCCCGCTCTTCCTACCGCCAGCAGCTACTGGAGAAGACAGGTCAGCGCCTGGCCGATGGGCCCCCTGTGCCCCTCGCTGAGCTCAGGGCTGTGTACTATGGTACCAGGCAGGTGCAGACGGCAGCTGTAGTACAAGATGGAAAACCCGTAAGTGATGTACTGAGGCCATTCGCCCTACCCTGGAAACCCGTCAGGGAGAGAGGAACGCCCCAGCACTGCCTCCAGCCCCCCTCGCCATAAGGCCTCCTGCCCTGCAGCCAGGCATCCCTTTGGCTCCCGTAACTCTGTCACTGCTCCACCTAGCACAGCTTCCTGTGGCCAGTGGTCTCCTACTGACAGTTCCCTCCCAGGCTCCCACATCAGAGCCCTGCCCCAGCAAGGCCTCCAGGATCTAGGCCCAAGGCTCCCACGCCACAAACCCCTGCTCCAGTGTCCTGTGCTTCCCACCAGGAACTGGAACCCCAGGGCTCCCGACACAGACCCTGCCCTGGGACATGAGCCCCTGGCTCTACCTCCAGCATCCACACCCTGGCAAGCCCCGCAATCCCCTGGCACTGCCTCTGTGGCTGGACCCTGCCTCAGACCTCCAAGCCATGCGTGTCACGCAGCACGCTGGGTCAGTTCTGGGTCATGCAGCATGGAGAGGAGGGGGTCTCAAAGGCGAGCAGGAAGGCCAGCATACCTGCCGGGAGCAGAGGGTGCAGGGCTATGGGCATGCCCTGCGGGCTGGCACTGTGATCCTGGTTGCGGGAGCGCCCGGCGGGCTGGCACCATGAACTGCAGCACGACAGAGCTGCATTTCCACGCTGCATGCCGCAGGGCTCTGAAATCAGGGCTTGCAGGGGCAGGCAGCTTTCAGAGGGAGCAGGAGCCAGCTGGTGAAAGAGAGTGTGGGAGGAGGGGAGGGCTGGTAACCCCTCTGCCCAGCAGGTGGCCTAGGCAAAGGAGAGAAGGGAAGCCCAGCTGCAGGCTCTGCCCTACGACAGCCACACTGCAGGGACACCGGAGCATGTTAGGAGTCCAGGAGGTCTAAGCCCATCACTCGTTCCCAGAACATCACTGCCTGAGAGGTGGCACGACAAGCCCTGTTCCCCCTTCCCCTGCCCTGGAGAGACCCCACTAGAGGCAAGGGAGGAATTCGGTCCCTTCAGCCCAGAGCCCTCGGGGGCCAGTCAATGCCAAGTGGGCTGGCGATTCTATTCAGGGACCCCCATGCCCAGGACCTGGGCCAAGGCCCAGCAAACTCACTTCATTGTCTGGCTTATCTGAATCCTGAGATCCCACCCGCTGGGTCCTTCCCTCTCAGGGAAACAACGCTCAGCTCCCTGGGGCCGGATCCACCACCTCTTGGGAAATCCCAGGCTGCTCTGGCACCTGCTCCGCCAGAGAGCACGCGGCAGAGAGCTAGTAACACGCAAGCGCGTTAACACTCTGTGGGCCAACCCAGCCATCCCACATGAACTCCACTGAAGAGCCAGCCCTGGGATGGGCTCCCCCAAAATGCCCACCCTTCCCAGGCACTCAGCCCTCCTGCTGGCCTTGCAGAAGCTCTGGTCTGAGCTGTCTCCGGTCAAACCACAGGGTGTTGCAGCCACCTGATACGTGAACACGTAAGTGCAACGGATGCCTGCAGGGACTGTGGCCGGCATCCTCTGAAAGCTGCGCGTGTGTGCGCCCATACAGGAGAGATTCCAATGCGGCCCAGCTGATTGGCACAGCACCCACAGGTGGGGGTTTCGCTTCTACTAGTGACACTTTCACACACGCCTCAGTGCAAGTAACATCCACATCGCACGTGGATGAGAAAAAATCTGCCGGTGGATGAAAAGGACCAGAGGGACCATTGATCATGGCCCCCACCTCACAGCAGCCCCCAGCAGTGGTCTCCTGCCTGTCTGGTGGGTTCGGACACGTCCCCAGCCAAGGAGGTCTCAGGTGGGGCTCAGAGGAATGAACTAGCTTGTAACTCAGCTGCTTGCGGTAGGCAGCAAGCAGAGCTCCTAATCCTGCATGGCTCGACTCAGTACAGTGGCCCACTGAAGTCCGGGGGAAGAAGATTCACATTGGACCAGGCTCAAGCCCAGGCCGGCCTGTGTCCCGGGTGCACGCAGGTTCCCCCACTGCGTCCGTGGGGCGGCTGCCTGTGCTCGCAATACCCCCTTGGCTCTGCTGGGAGTGCGAGCTGCGGCAGTGGGAAGGCTGTTCCTCGTCACAGGTGTGGTCGTAGGTAGCACTGGCCGTCCCACCGGCTCTTCCAACAGGCTGTAAATTTCACTCCGCTGCTCAGCACTTGCTCTGCTTTTCGCGTCTCATGAAAGCGGCTGGATCCACAAACTAACCGCGGGAGCAATAAACTCGGGATTGTTTCTTTAACCGGACGAGAAAGCGGCGCTGGCAGGTGAAGTGTGTTGGACAAAGGGCCAGATCAGAGAGCAGCCGGGAAAGCTGGTAGGCCCCCAGCAAGCTGCACTCACGCCAGGCTGGTACAGTGCTCAAAGGCCAACAGAGTCCCCCTCGGCAACGGGCTCTACGGGCCTCCCCCGCTGCTATAGTGTCGTCCGTGGAATAGCTCCCCCGGGAGCAAGAGGAGAAGCAGGGGCCTGGTACCCAATACAGCTGCTGTCTGCAAAGGCCTAGGGGAACCCGGAGCTCCAGTATAACATGCAGTTCCAGTGCCCAGCCCCAGTTTCCACTGGCCTCTATGAAACTGGAGACTCAGGTATGATACTGAGCTGCAGGCCAGCACAGGCACCATCCCCAGAGCCAGAGTCTATTCCCCTCTCTGACACTGCTCCGGCGAGTGACCTTGGGCAAGTCATTCTCACTCCCTGTGCCACTATTCCACCTCCTGCCCATCCTTGGTCTTTTCTGTTTAAACAGCGGCTCGTGGAGGGCACGGACTGGCTGGTACCCGTGCGTCTGTGCGGAACCTAACACAGCAGGGCTGTGGAGGCCCTGAGTGCACCACTCCCAGGGATTCGTGTTATGGTGGTGCTATGAGCCCAGGTACAGCCTGGCGCTCCTCTCTGCCGGGTGCTGTGCACAGAACAGAAGGACTGGCTGGAAAGAAGGTCAGACTGTGGCCCCCATCTTTTATAATGGGCCAAGCCAAAGAGTCACTCGCTCCCGACCCAGAGCTGGCTGCAGCTGTTTCCAGTCGGACCCCTCTATGCTGGTTCTCCTGCAAAAGGCCCATCTCCCCTTCACTGTAACACACACATGGCACCCCACTGAGCTGAGTTGTCTACCCAAGTCCGTCTCCGGGACATGCTGGGCTCTGGAGCTCGGACGGACCCACCGGGCAGAAAGAGAACACCGGAGCAAACAGCCAGAAGGGGTGAGATTAGACACACTCCACCCACCCTGCACGGGTCTGTCACACCCCCTTCCTGGGGACCCTTTAATTACAGTCAGACGTCTGCTCACACCAGCCAGCTCGAGAGCCAACGGGGAGAAACAAGGCAAAAGGGGGCCAGACGGTACCTTCTTTGCTCCTGTCAAGGCTGCTTTCTGGAGCTTGTTGTAACAGTACTTGGCGTAAGTGCTTATTGCCACCCCTACAAGAGAAAACAAAGAGCAGAGAGTCAAGCTAGATGTTCCAGGCAGGAGGAAATGCAGGAGGCCTGGGATCCATTGTAGAAGCACCCAGGAAAGCTCAGGGACAGGGTTCCAAAAGGGAGGGCACGAGGCTTTGGCGCCCCTGGGGTCCCATGTCAGCGCTGGGCTCTTCGTGCCTCTCAGCCTGCCCTCCGGGCTAACGCAGGACCTCAGGGGCGCAGGCGCCTTCCACTAACCCTTCTGCCCCAGGCGGGGTTCATCCAATATTGCACACAAAGCTGGCGTAAGCAGCAAGGCAGCTGGGGCCTGACTGGCGCATGTCAGGTCCTACAGCCTATTGACCTGGAGCAGTGAAATTAATCCATGCTGTGGGCTGTCCCGGGAAAGGGAGCAGCATCTGACACCAAGAGGTGAGGTGGCAGGACAAGCTACGTACCTGGTTCCGAAGGCCAGGGATGTTTGATCACAAGAGAGGCCGGCAACACCACCAGCAACATAAGGCCAAGGCCTGATCTCCCCACCCAAGGAAAAGTTCGGGGTTATATTTTCAAAGCTGTCTCACAGAATCACAGAATCCCAGGGCTGGAAGGGACCTCAGGAGGTCATCTAGTCCAGCCCCCTGCTTCAAGCAGGTCCAACCCCCACTAAGTCATCCCAGCCAGGACCTTGTCCAGCTGGGACTTAAAATCCTCCAGGGATGGAGAATCCACCACCTCTCTAGGCAACACATTCCAGTGCTTCACCACCCGCCTGGGGAAGTAGTTTTTCCTAATATCTACCCTAGACCTCCCCCTCTGCAACTTCAGACCATTGCTCCTTGTTCTGCCATCTGACACCACTGAGAACAGTTTCTCACCGTCCTCTTTAGAGCTCCCCTTCAGGAAGTTGAAGGCTGCTGTCAAATCACCTCTAAGTCTTCTCTTCTGTAAACGAAACAAGCCCAAATCCCTCAGCCTATCCTCATAGGTCTTGTGCTCCAGCCCCTTAACCATTTTTGTTACCCTCCACTGAACCTGCTCCAGCACATCCACATCCTTTTTATACTGTGGGGCCCAAAACTGGACACAGTATTCGAGATGTGGCCTCACCAGTGCCGAATAAAGAGGAATAACTACTTCTCTAGATCTGCTCGAAATGCTGCTCCTAATACACCCTACTACGCCGTTAGCCTTCTTGGCGACAAGGGCCCACTGTTTACTCATACCCAGCCTTTCACCCACCATAACCCCTAGGTCCCTTTCCATCCTACTGCTGCTGAGCCAGTCGGTCCCCAGCCTGTAACAATGCTCGGGATTCTTCTGCCCCAGGTGCAGGACTCTACACTTCTCCTTGTTGAACTGCATCAGATTTCTTTTGGCTCAGTCCTCCGATTTATCAGGTGCTTCTGGATTGTCTCTCGACCCTCCAACTTATCTACCTCTCCCCCTAGTTTTGTGTCATCCGCAGGGTTCAGCAGCCTGGTTCTCATGTACTGTAAGGAGGACCATGTCCCTAATCCCCTTCGGCTGTGCTGAGAATGTTATTAGTTCCCAGGGGTTATTGCCTGAGGTCAGAGCTGGGCACTGTCAGCTTTGATAAGTTTGTCTATTGCTTAACGTAAAACCGCAGACTCTGGCGTGCGTGGCGTGTCGGCTCTGTCCGTGTGTCTGCGAGTGCAGCACTTCTAACGTACACCCCCCGCGTGGATTCATTTCCCTTTTTCAACACAACTCTTCCTGATCTTATACGTTACAGTTCCAAGTTATTTTTGGTCATGTGATGGATGTTTCAGCCCATTGGAGTGAATCAACAGACACGCACGGTCAATGGGCATCACCAGAACCGCAGGGAAGTAACTGGGCATCTGGCTTCTCTACTCCAGACTTGTCCCCGGATGGCTCGAGACACATAGGTTTTTAGTGCCTCTCTTGAACGTTGGCTCTGTAGAGCCGGTGAACGGGAGCTGGGCTCTATTCTGGCTCATCAGAGGAACCATCAGCCAAGCTCAGCTGTAGGCAGACCCTACTCACCCCCGCCAAGCCTTGGAGAACAACGGCCGTGCAGAGCCAGGCTGGAGGGCAGCACTTGGCCCACATCCCCTTCAGGACTGGGGATGATGCAGGAACTAGGAGCCCAGCTGCGCTCCTCGACTTCTCTCGCCTCTCCAACCCCGCGACAACGCCACCCTTCTTCTTGTTGCGCAGACCGGAGAGCTGCTCAGCCTTGCTGGGCCTCCCTGCACAACACTGCCAGGATGTGGCCTTGCCACGCTATCTGCATGGTCACGCCTCCCATCCCCACACCACCAGCCTCAACTGCTGCTGTCCCCCTCCGGCTTCCACTCATCCCCCTCTTGGGCCCATTTAAAACGCTGCCACTGAGCTCATCTCAGCTTGTTCCTCTGACCACATCAGCCTCCTTCCCCACCTCCAGGCCTTGCACTGGCTCCTCCAGGACATGTCTCCAGTGTCCTGCTCCAAGCCCCTTTGTGTGTCTGTCCTTCCTATCTCACAGTGTTGCCCAGCGCCCTCTGCTCCATCACCCCTTCATCTGCTTTGCTCACCAGCACCAGCAGGCTCTCTTCCACACCCCCCAGCACATGGAAGTCTTTCCTGGAAGCAAGCTGTGCTCGCTAGTCCCTCCTCAGGCCCACTTCTGCTGCACGGCCCTTGGGAAACTGCCAGCTGCACGTGACCAGTCCAGAGCCAACGGGAACACGAGCTCGGTAGCCATCTTTGGATCAGAGCCAGAGCAAGGGCAATCTGGAGTCACCTAGGGACGATGACCGGGGGCCATGTTTATAGGGTCACTTGTCAGAGTTTAAGGGACTAGCAGGGATCACCACAGGGAGCTCCAATCTGGAAGCACCACCCAACCACTCAGCCAGGCCTGGAATCAATGTGCACTGAAGACCCTGGGCTGTGGATCAGGCCCTACATTTCCTTCAAAGCAAAGTTTTAATGCCACAGACACTCAATGCGCCATCATCTACCTCAAAGCGCAGCTACAGGAGGGAGACGGGGAGCAAACAGCGTTTTACTTTAACTCCGCAGGGCACTGCCCCCTGCCCCCACAACAAGTGGCTGTACGTCGCAGGACACCTCACACAGAAGCAGGACAGAAACGGGGAGCACAGTCACCCTGGGACCCCAGGGCAGAGACCGGGGCGGTGACTGGCGGCATGTAGCCGAGGGAGGAGACACAGCAATCATGAACGCAAGCAACATCAGCAGCAGCAGTTCAGTTCCCAGCTAAGAAAAGGCACCAACGCACCGACATCTTATGTCGTCCAGTGGGGAAGACTGAACTGCCCAGCCCAGCCCAGCCCAGCCCAGGGACTGTCTGTCTGATAGATTGAATCGGAGCATTTGCAATCAGCCCAATGCTGTTTCGTTGCACCCTCATGGCCTCTCTCCCCGGCAGTGCTCTGCCAAAGGCAGAGTCCCAAGGGCGTCCGCTCTTCCCAGGCTGGAATAGGCTGCAGGAGTCAAGCACAGGCCAGAGCACCTCTCCCCCACAGCTCTTAGAGGAGACCGCTGAGAAAAGCAGCCAGGCTGGATTCATTTAGGTTCTACCGGGGAAGATCCAGCACACTGCGCCGTTTCATCTGCTCTGGAACGTGGCTCTCCGCTGCTCCCGGCCCTGGCACGAAGGCCTCCCCACCCCCCCGTGCAGAGAGCCACATGGGACAGCCATTGGGCTGGGGCTGTTGGCAGGTAGGGAAGCCTGCCTGAGAGCACTGCTGGCCACAAGCTGCCTAAGTAAGCGCCTCCCAGGCAGAGCCTGCTCTGGCCCTGCACCCCAGCTCCCTTCCCACACCCCTCCCCTGCCCCCATACCCCCCCACTGCCCCCAGTCACAACTCCCTCCCAGAGCCTGTGCTGGCGTCTACATTCCCCTCCCAGGCCGGAATCCTCACCCGAGCGCATATCCTCTCCCTGCCCCGGCCACAGGACACAATCCCCTTCCTCAGCCAAACTCCCTCTCAGACCCCACACTCTCTCCTGCAACCCAGCGCCCTACCCCGAGCCCACTTCCGCACTCAACCTCTGTCCCACACCCTGCGCCCCCTCCACAGAAAAGCGCAGCCCTTGACCACCTTCCAAAATCTTGGCATGGCCCCCCATCAAACACGGTTGCCCAGCCCTATTCTTTCCACAGCCATCACCCGGGTCTCCAAGGATGGCGGAAAATGAGGGGAGATCTGAGGGCAGAACTTTGCCCTGCAGTCAGGTAGTGTTACCTCTCACGGTATTACTGGATGCCTCGTAATGCTTGGTGGTGCCCTTAAAGCCCCAGCATCTTGAGTCAGACTATTCAGCATGTATCAGAGGCGAGCTGAGTTGGTCTCTCTCTTCAAAACCAACAAGATGTCCTGTGGCACCTTACAGACTAACATATTTTGGAGCATGAGCTTTCCTGGGTCTTTGCCCACAAAAGCTTATGCTCCAAAATATCTGTTAGTTTATAAGGTGCCGCAGGCCTTACTATTCAGCAAGGCTCCCGGCTTTCATTAAAGGAAAAAAATAAATTTCTAGTCCTCATGACTGGACAGAAGAGCCTGAAAACTCCCTACAAGGACAAAAACAAGCAGGACAACAAAAAGGAGCTTCAGGTTATAAGTTTTTAAAAGTATCTCATGAGTTTTAAGCCCATCTTGTGACGGCGGCAGGGCAGAGTCACTATGTGCAAATGCTTGAAGCTGGTGAAGCTGTGATAATTATTTGGGGTGGTGGTGCAGGGGGAGGAGGGCTATTCTCCGGGGCTTTGTTAGGAACTTGACTGTCCGTGAAGAAGAGGGATTAGATGGTCGTCGTACAGGAAGCTCCGATGTGGTGAGTAATGGGGAAGGACAAGTACCAAGAGACCCCTTCCTTGCAGAGAGGCGTTAATGCAGAGGGAACATGGCATTACCTGTTCAGATCTATTGGCCATGCTGAGCCCTGGGCCGACAGCCACAACAAGGCCCAGACACCTCACGTGTTCTGTGTCAGTCCTATGGCCACATTACGGCCCTCTGCACCAGGCTGCATTTCACCTCAGCAGAGATGTAACCTCACCTGGGAGTTCACAATGATTATCCCCTTGTAAGCATCAGGAATAAGGACTTGCAGCTGGGCCTGCCTAGTCACCAAGCAGGCGGCAAGCACAGCTCAGCCATGGCAGGACCACTGGAATGACCACTCTGCTCAAATGGCAAGCTTGCACTGAAACCAAAAAGCTCCTCCATGCATTTGACTGATGCTGCAGTCTCTACAGTGACTGACTTGGTCCCACCTCAAGAACATAATGACCATACTGGGTCAGGCCAATGGTCCATTTAGTCCGGTGTCCTATCTTCTGATGGTGTCCAGAGTCAGATGCTTCACAGAGAATGAACAGAACTGGGCAATTTTGAGTGATCTGCCCCTGTCATCCAGTGCCAGCTGGCAATCAAGTGTTTAGGGGACCCCCAGGGTATGGGGTTGCGTCCCTGAGCATCAGCCATTGATGGACCTGTCCTCAAAGAACTTACCTAGTTCTTTCTTTAACCAAGTTATTCTTCTGGCCTTCAGCACATCTCCTGGCAAAACGTTCCCCAGGCTGATTGTGCATTGTGTTAACAAGTACTTCCTTCTGCTTACTTTACACTTGTTGTCTTTAAATTTCACTGGGAGAGTGCTGGTCCTTGTGTCATGGGAAGGGATAAACAGCACTTCCCTAGTCACCTTCTCCTAACCAGTTGTGATTTTACAGACTGCCATCATATACCGCCCCCAGTCAAAGAGGAACAGTCCCCATTTTTATACTTCCCCCAGCAGAAGCTGTTCCATGTCCTTAATGAAACCAAAACAGCAGTCAAGTAGCACTTTAAAGACTAACAAAATAATTGATTAGGTGATGAGCTTTCCTGGGACAGACCTGCTTCTTCAGATCCTTGGATCCAGATCCAAGGATCCTAGGATCCTGTTGCTCCTTAGATCTGAAGAAGTGGGTCTGTCCCATGAAACCTCATCACCTAGTCAATTATTTTGTTAGTCTTCAAAGTGCTACTTGACTGCTTTTTTGTTTTGATAGAATACAGACGAACGCAGCTATCTCTCGGTCACATGTCCTTGATGGCTTGTGTTGCACTTCTCTGCACTTCTTCCAGTTCTAATCTCTCTTTTTTGAGAGGGGGTTACCACAACTGCTCACGGTATCCCAGATGTGGAAGTACCACGGATTCACACAGAGGCAATAGGATATTGTCTGTATCATAAGAACATACGAACATAAGAACGGCCAGACTGGGTCAGACCAAAGGTCCATCCAGCCCAATAGCCTGTCTGCCGACAGTGGCCAGTGCCAGGTGCCCCTGAGGGGGTGGACTGAAGACAATGATCAAGTGATTTGTCTGCTGCCATCCATCTCCAGACTCTGAGAATCAGAGGCCAGGGATGCCATTCCTACCCTTGGCTAATAGCCTTTTATGGACCTACCCTCCACGAATTTATCTAGCTCTTTCTTAAATTCTGTTACAGTCCCAGCCTTCACAGTCTCCTCTGGCAAGGAGTTCCACAGGTTAACCACACACTGAGTGAAGAAGAACTTTCTTTTACTAGTTTTAAACCTGCTCCCCATTCATTTCATTTGGTGTCCTCTAGTTCTTGCATTATGGGCACAAGTAAATAACTTCTCCTTATTCACCCTCTCCACACCTGTCAATTTTATAGGCCTCTGTCATGTCCCCCCTCAGCCTCCTATTTTCTAAACTGAAAAGTCCCCGTCATTCTCTCCCTCTTCCTTAACGATCCCCAACATTGTTTGCTTTTCGGATGGCTGCTTCAGCTGAGCAGCTGCTTCCAGAGAATTATCCACAATGACTCCGAGATCTCTACTGAGCGGGAACAGCTCGTATAGACCCTCCCTTTGTATGCGGAGTTGGGATTACATTTTCCAGTGCATCTACTTTGCATTTATCAACACTGAATTTCATCAGCTGTTTTGTCGGCTGGTCACCCACTCTGCTGCGATCCCCTTGCAGCGCCTCGCAGTCAGCTTTACGCTCCCTAGCCTGAGCAACACTGTGCCATCTTCCTGTCCGTCCCCTTGGTAAGATCACTTCATAAATACGGGGAACAGCCGTGGGCCCAGTGCAGATCCCTGGGGGACTGGACACTGACCATTCATCCCCACCTTTTGTTCCTTGTCTTTTAACCAGCCCCCGATCCATGAGACAAAACTCGCCCCACGTCCACATGCAAAACACATTTCGTCGACAACACTCGGCACTTCTGCCGACTGCCTTCTGCCTCTCCCAGATGACGAAGAGCACCTTTTTGACAGATTCTGTGTGGGGCCTTCTGTCAACAGACAGGGCTTCCAGGGCACCGGGCAGCCCTGCCTGCTGCGCTTCCGGTCAGCTCTTTTGTCGAGACAGCAGCTGGGCAGTCTAGCCGCTCTGTCGACAGAGAGGGTGGCTCTTTCAGTCAGCCTTCGTGCATGGCCACACTGTCGACAGACGTTTCGCCAGAACATCTCTTTGGTCAGAAACGGCTGTCGACAGATGCTCCTAACGTAGCTGTAACCTAAGAGTCTTCATTAAAGTTAAGGGAGGCTGGAACAATCCCAGCATCCTACGAGTTTTTAAGGACGCTTGAAAGATCCTGGGTGGTTGTTACGATTTTTACCAGGCCTGTCGTGGTGGTGTCCAGGGACCTGAATCTCTTTGTGCTAGGCTCTGTGAGGACACAGAGTATATTGGGGTGGGCTACAGAACAGGGGTGGGCAGGGTATGCCCCACGGGCTGGATCCGGCCTGTCAAACCGCTGGATCCATCCCACCACCAGCCTGCAGTCCAGCTGGGCTCCTCCACCCCGGCTGGGGTGTTGCATCTCCCTCCCAGCCGGAGCCAGCGGTGCTCTCAGCCCACAGCTCCCTTGGAGAGTTTGTTCTTCTCATGTCACTTCTAAGTGCTTTGTATTTTCTTCCCACTGACAGCTCGACTCAGGGTAAACTCTCTCCAATGTGACAAGGCCAGGCAGGGGCAGTGGGGACGTCAGTGTCTGTGGGGGGCGGGGAGAAGGGAACGGCTGTGTCTGCAGGGGACAGGAGGGCTCCTTCGTTGAGCTAAGGCTGGGGAGGACAAGCTGCAGTCAGAGCAGCGCACTCAGCCATGTACACCTCCACGACAGGGACACACTGATACACAGGAAGAGTCTGGAGAAGGCACCAGGGAGAAGTGCCTCGAAGGGCAAGTGAAGGAGGAGAGATGACAAAAGCTATCGAAGATGGGCCAGGGAGCGTGCTCAGCAGCCCCTCCTGGAGCTCTCTAGGCCAGAATTGCAGGAAACCCTGTGCGAGACCAACAGGCGGCACAATCTGCATGAGCCCAAGAGCTTGAGAAAACGGCAGCGTCCGTGTGTCCAGCAGCCCTGCTGGCTACCCACCTGCCATCTTCATCACCACTGAGTCCTGACTCTTCACTGCCACAGGGGACCTCTCTCTCGGCGGCCACTCGATAACGAGTAGGACGTCTTCATGTCACCCTCCTATTTCTGAGTCCATGGGTGACTGCTCAGCCCGACTGTGGAGCTGCAGGTCTTACCACAGAAGGGGCAGGGGTTGGTAGCTGTTGGAGGGGCTCGGGGCAGCTTTTGCAGCTCCTTCCTTCTTCTCTGCCTCTCCTTGTCTGCACTGCGGTGGGACCTCCCAAACTGCTCCACCCCCTCACAGACTCCTGTTTCCACTGGGGATGGTCCTGGGCAAAGCTCTCCCAAGGGTCAACACCGATGCTGCGCATTTTCATGTGTGCCTTCAGCACGTCCTTATATCGCTTCCTCTGCCCCCCAACGCTGCTCCTCCTCCGCCCTTCAACGTGGAAGCCAGAATCTGTTTTGGGAGCTGCTGATCAGACATCCGAACCCCATGACCCGTCCAACGAAGTTATTGATAAATGAGAATGGCTTCAATGCCGGTCGTGTTTGACTCTTCCAGGACGTGAGTGTTCATGCGCCTGTCCTCCCAAGAAATATTTAGGACTCTCCTGAGGCAGTGTTGGTGATACAGGGGATACCACAGGCTTGGACCGATTCAAAGATAGGCACAGGTATAATCCACTTCCAGACCCTGACCTGGGCTTTTCAGAGCATTTCAAGCTAGAAGGGGCCATGGAGTCTGACCTCCTAGTCCAGGCCAGAGGAGCTCACCCAGTTGTGTGCGTGGGAAGCGCATCTCTTCCCGAAAGGCAGCCAGTCTGGATTTCGAGAGCTGGAAAAGCCACCATTGCAACAGGCAGTCTTGTCTGCTGGTTAAATCACATCACTTGGGCCTTATTTCTAATTTGCAAATTAACAGGATCGTGTGTGATAATTTGCATATTTTGTAAGGACCGGTATTTTTTTTCCCCCCAAAGGCTGGTACTGGGCTGCAGACCACACTTTGGGAAATTATGCTCTATGCCATTATCTAAATTGTTGATGAACAGAACCAGAACCAAAGCTGATCCCTCCAGAACCCTATTTGTTATGTCTTTCCAGCATCACTGCAAACCACTGATAACTTCATGAGAGCACCCTCCTTGTAGTAGTCCCATCTATGTTGTATTTCCCTAGTTTATTGATAAAGTCATGCAAGACTGTATCAAATGCTTAACTAAAGTCAAGGTAAACCGTGTGTATTGCTTCCTCCTTAGCCAGAAGGCTTGTTAGTGTATCAAACAAAGCTATCAGGTTGGTTTGACATGATTTGTTCTTGACACTTCTATGCTGTTACTTTTGTTACATCTTCCAGCTGTATGCAGATGGATTCCTTCGTTACCTGTACTTCTTCATCTCATAGAGCTGGAAGGGATCTTGAGATCTCACAGCAGGACCAAGCACCATCCCTGACAGGTTTGTTTTTTTTTAAGCTATTTGGCCCAGATCCCTAAATAGCCCCCTCGAGGGCTGAGCTCACAACCCTGGGTTTAGCAGGCCAATGCTCAAACCACTGAGCTATCCCCTCCCCTCTGATAGTTACCTGAGCCATTTTCTTTCCTGGAAAAGAAGATGACTGATGTATAGTTTCCTGGGTTGTCCTTACTTCCCTTATTATAGATGAGCATTAGATGTGCCCTTTTCTAGTCTTCTTGAATCTCTCCTGTCTTCCATGACTTGCCAAAGATGATGGCTAATGGCTCAGATACCTCCTCAATCAGTTCCTTGAGTATTCTAGCATGCATTTCATCAGATCCTGGTTCCTTGAAGACATATAACTTCTGTAAGTAATTTTTAACTTGTTTGTGTCCTATGTTAACTTCTGAACCTACCGCCTTTTCTCCAGCATTCATTATTGTAGGCATCCAACCACCACCAACCTTGATGAAAACTGAATAAAGAAGCACCTCTGCCATTTTCACATTTTCTGTTATTGTTTTTCTCCCTTCATTGAGCAACGGAGCTACCTTGTCCTGGGTCTTCCTCTCATTTCTAATATATTTGTAGAATGTTTTCTTGTTACCCTTTATGTCTCTAGCTATACTGAGCTAATTTTGTGCCTTCACCTTTTTAATTCTGCCCCTATAACTTTTGTGCTATTTGTTTATATCATCCTTTGTAATCTGCCCTAGTTTCCGCTTTTTATAGGACTCCTTTTTGATTTTTAGATCATTCAAGATCTCCCGCTTAAACGAGGGTGGTCTCTTGCTATACTCGCTTTCTCCTCTATGCAGGGGAACAGCATGCTCTTACGCCCTTAATAATCTCATTCCAAATGGGCACGCAAGTTTGATTGAAGCCACAGTTTATTAGAATCCCCTCCTAAAGAGGACGCCCCAGATGCTTTTCACATCAGACTGGCTTCTGAGGTGGGCAATTAAATCATCATCATCAATAACCGTGGGCTCAGCGCACATTGGTGTCTGATGCCTCTCTCACTATCTCCTTCCATCTTTCCCTGTCCAGTGCAGAGTGGCTTAGTTTCTGCAGACCAGCTCTACACCAATCTACTGTCTCATCTACCCATTCTCTGTGGGGTCTGCCTCTCCTATTCGAACTGGCCATTATGCCAAACACCAGGGTCTTGATTTTTGTTTGTCGTTCGTTCTGCAAATATGCCTGAATAGTTGTAGCTTCTGTTTTATAACCTTCTGCAGCAGGTTCTCTTTCAGGTGTATCTTCCTCTATAATTCCTCATTGGTGATCCTCTGCATCCATGCTATTCTCAGAGTCTTTCTATAACAACCCCTTTCGAATGCCAATATTCTTCCCAATATTCTTCCCAATTAAATGCCCACACAGAATGTATTGGTAAAGGCAGCGTCAATGATTGCCTAGTATCTCAGACAGCATCTGCGTGCTACTCAACCAACCTTGCCTTCAACGCATCCTTCAGGCACAGCTCCCACCACAGGACGGTGCTACAGCAGATTAACTCTTGGGAGCAACCTACACAGAAGGTCAAAAGGCTCAGTTTTTCAGTCCCTCACTTGCTAAAGTATTTATACGGCCCTCACTTCATTAGTACTGAACCCCACACAATATCTTATGTGTATCTCATCTAGTACAGACATGTAAAATCCACCTCTCAAGGGTCACACGCGACCACTTTACTCCGTGCGAGACGCGAGGAGTAAGAGAGGTCAACGAGAGAGCTTCGCTGTTGACTTTCCCCAGTACAGACAGCTAAGTTAGCTGAGTACAGACCCATCGATTTTTGCGATGCAATTATCATAGATAGAATTGTGAATCTGCGGTTGACTTGCTTAGCCTAGTGTAGACATAGCACTAAAGTCCATCCTAACTCTTAGTCCTGGCTTACTCCAGCAACCACCATCCCAGGAGATGTCCCATGGACTTCACTGGCTTCCTCCACTGCAGTCTGTTTCTTCCTTCACTCAGGACAAATTACAATACTCTGAACCCCATGCCCAGGATTCTCTGCACCTTATTTACATCCCTTGACCCCTCCTGCCCTCTGCTCGGGGGCTTACAATCTCAACAGCTTCCACAAGGAAGGTGTCACAGAACAGAGCTGGAGCCCCAGTGAGAGATTTTGGTCCCAGCTCAGTGTGCAGGCCAAGCACCTGCTCGAGCCCCCTTTTCCCAGCTTGGCCTCCCTGGAGTTGGCAGAACAGTTTGTGTGCGCCTGGGGCAGCATGGGACGACAGGCAGGAGCAGGCACTGGCGCTGCAGAGATGGGGTTTCGTTGGCCATTCTTCAGCACATTGTACCAGTTTAGCAGGAAGCTCACCTATCGTTAACAACTATGATCACTTCTCACACTTTTGATCAAGTAGTTGGGAGTTCCTCCTTGCAGAAAGGCATTCTATCAGTGCTTGGGGGCTTGCCAAGCCATCTGCACAGCATATACCTGCTCAGCTTCCTAGCTTTGGAGGCTTGCCCGGAAACCCTTCCGTTTCTTGTCAACATCGATAAAAAAAAAAAGAAGGAAATCTGATGAGGGACAACAAGGAGAAGTGCAGAGTCCCATACTTAGGATGGGGGAATACCAAGCACAGCTCCAGGCTAGGGACTGACTGGCTAAGCAAAAGTTGTGTGGAAAAGGACCTGGAGATTAAAGTGAATGAGAAGCCGGATATGAGCTAACAGTATGTCCTTGTAGTCAAGAAGGCTAATGGCATATTGGGCTGCATTAGTAGAAGCTTTGCCAGCAGACTGAGAGAAGTGACTGTTCTCCTTTACTCAGCACTGGGGAGGCCACATCTGTCCAGTTTTGGGCTCCCCATCACAGAAAAGGATATGGACAAATTGGTGAGACCATCAGAGAGCAACAAAAATTATTAGGGGGCTGTAGCACATGATTTATGAGAGGCTGAGGGAATCGGGTTTGTGCAGTCTGCAGAAGAGAAGAGCAAGGGGGGATCTGATAGCAGCCTTCAACTACCTGAAGAGGGATTACAAAGAGGAAGGAGAGGGGCTGTTTTCAGTAGTGATGGATGGCAGAACAAGGAGCAATGGACTCAAACTGCGGTAGGAGAGGTCTAGGTTGGATATTAAGAAAAAACTATTTCACCAGGAGGCTGGTGAAGCACTGGAATGCATTACCAAGAGAGGCGATGGCAGCTCCATCCCTAGAGGTTTTGAAGTCCCGGCTTGACAAAGCCCTGGCTGGGATGATTTAGTTGGGGTTGGTCCTGTTTCGAGCAGGGGGCTGGATTAGAGGACCTCCTGAACTCTCTTCCAACCCTCATCTTCTATGGTTATCCTACAGAGGGGTGGTTGTAACGCCACCTGAGGCAAATCCCACCCCTCATTGCATACCTGACTGTCGGTGGAAGAACACACTGCCAAGCGCAGGAACATACCGGTTAAGGAGAAGCGAGAGAAAGCTTTTAGCTAATACAATCCATCTCCTTCAGGGCAGCCTCTCTCCTGGATCTTTGTCCAAACTACTTTTAGACAACCTGGGCAGCTTATTTGGAGAGGAATTACAGCTAGTGCCCTAAGCACTGCACTGAGGACTTTACAGGCCTGGGTACAGGTCCCTCTCCCCACCGGACTCTGCGTGACCTTCAGCAAGTCAGTTAGTTTTTCTGTGCCGCAGCACTGCAGCTGAAAAGGTTAATTTATTGAATTAGTTAGTATGTGTACAGTCGTCTGGCCAGGTAAGGGCACCGCCAGCGGTGTGATGCAGCTCTTCTGGAGCCTCATTGAACCTAGTCAGCTGGCATTCATCGGCAATGCGCATTATCGTGAGTGTTGAACGGCAGCTGCGCAACGGGGATGTCACAAAGCCCCCAGCAATACCTGCCGGCTGCCCAGAGACCTTCCCCAGTTTGGAACCTGTTCAGTGGGGACCACTGGTGACACAGCAGGTTAAAACTAGGTGGGCAGAACATAGGGTAAGGGAGGGACCGGTTGGGGATTATAACAGATACCCATTGCTCTTGCCAGAGAGTTTTCCACCATGGTGTGGCAGAGAGACCATAACGGGTGATGTCACTGACGTGATGGAAAGCCTGCAGCTGGCCACTGACAACGGGCGCTGGGCAGTAGCAGGCTTTAGGTTGACATGTACTTTCTCCAGTAACTTGCTAGTAGCAACCTCTCATCTCACCTGATAGGAGGAGGAGCAAGATCGCTCAAACTGGGAGCCCTGGGACGGAAGTTGTACACAGGGTGCTGGAAACGATGCCTATGGTGACATGCAACTGCATCTCCACCAGGCTGGTACGCGACGCTCAACTCCCTACCAGTGCACAGTTCTTTGCCACCGAATGCGAGGTAGCAGGAACCAACACCCGCAGGGTTAGGACAGAACCATCCTACGACAAACCTGCTAGCTTGCTAAGAAGGTTAGTGTGCGTCTTAACTTTAGCTGCTGTTTTCCTCAGTAACACGGTAACTCATTGTGCGGTCTAAGGTCACACCTTCTACCTCAGGCTTCACCTTCAGCCCATTCAGAGACACAGTCAGTTCTTAGGCAGGCTGGCATGGCGAGGCGGCAACAATCTGGAGACTGTTTTTATGAGTCTTGGCTGGAGGTGCCAAGTCCTGCAATAGTCAGCTACCTTCACCCTGTTCCGGTTTCAGTTGACATCAAGTTTGTGGAACCTCTGGGCCTGGGAACTGCAATGGATGTTGTCCGCGTATGACATGGGGATAACAGCCTCTCTCATCGGGTGCTCTTAAAGGTTGGGAGGTGCTCTGCCCTGCAGTAGTGGGAGCCAGGAGAGTGCTACAGGGAGACTATGTACAGCCCATTACCTTCGTGTCAGTTCCCTTTGCTCTGTGTGTGGGTCTCACACAACAAAAGGGGAGGGAAAAATAGACTCATAGGACTGGAAAGGACCTTAAGAGGTCATAGTGTCCAGCCCCCTGCAGGACTAAACCTTAGACCATCCCGGACAGCTGATTGTTTAACCTGATCTTGGAAATTTCCAGTGACAGAGATTCCAAAACCTTCCTAGGCAACTTTTTCCAGTGCTTAACCGCCCGACTATCAGGCTATTTTTCCTAATGTCCAACCTAAACCTCCCTTGCTGTCATTCAAGCCCATTGCTTCTTGTGCTGCCATCAGAGATTAAGAAAAATGATCTTTCCCCCGGTTTCTTGCGACGGTCTTGTGTGTACTTGAACATGGCTATGTCCCCTCTCAGCCTTGGGTTTTTTTTCAGATTAAACAAACCCCTTTTTTTCAAATCTTCCCTCACAGGTCACATTTTCTGGTCCCTTCATCACTGTTGTTCTTCTCTGGACTTGCTCCAATTTTTCCACCTCTTTCCTGATGTCCAAGACCAGAAGAGTTTGATTATAAAATCCCAAAAGGTAGCAGAGGATTTGGGAGCAGCTGTCGGATTTGGAACTAATAATCTGGCATTTTTAAAGGCCCACTGTTTAGACTGACTGTGACTAACCTGAGTCATGCAGACCCATGCTTGGAGCAAACCTCCCACTTCTTCACACCACACACAACTACCCTGTGGAGCTCGTTGTCACCAGGGGATGTTGTGAAGGCCAAAAGTACAAGCGGTTTCAAAAACAGAACTAGGTACATTCACAGAGATCAGGTCCATTAATGGCTGTTAGTCGGGATGGTCACGAACACAGCCGCAACCCTCTGACTGCCAGACACTGGGTCTACACCCCGGGGGATGGAGCCCTCAATGACTCCTCTGTTCTGTTCATTCCCTTTGAAACACGTAGCACCAGCATCTGTCAGAGGCAGAATACGGGGGTGGGGGACGAGCGTTCTGCCCCAGCATGGCCGTTCTCATGCTCATTGCTGACCCCGCGTGGGCGTCAAAGGGCTGGGCCCTGTGAGGTTTCTGCCTCACATCTGCAGGGGAAGGGCTCCCAAACCAGAGATTCTCTCCCAAACCGTCAACCTGCGAGTGGTCAGATGTGCTCGTAGGGCTGAGCAGCTCTGCTGACAGCTTTGGAACAGAGCATGTGTCCAGGGAAGGGCTCCAATTCTGCGAAGACCCCAAGGGTGAGCTGTCTCTTACTGGAGAACCTAATGGGTAAGTCCTGAAGCACCTTGAAGACTAACAAGTAAGTCTGTCCCACAAAGCTCCTTATCTAACAAATAATAGTTTTAAGGTGCTACAGGACGGCTTGTTTCATTTGGTGAAGACACAGCCTAACAGGGCTACCTCTCAGAGGTTAACGGGTAAGGGGAGAATCATAGAACACTAGGACTGGAAGGGACCTCGAGAGGCCATCGAGTCCAGCCCCCTGCCCTCACGACACGACCAAGTACTGTCTAAACCATCCCTGATAGACATCTATCTAACCTGTTCTTAAATATCTCCAGCGATGGAGATTCCACAACCTCCCTTGGCAATTTATTCCACTGTTTGACCACCCTGACAGTTAGAAACTTTTTCCTAATATACAACCTAAACCTCCCTTGCTGCAGTTTAAGTCCATTGCCTCTTGTTCTATCCTCAGAGGCCAAGAAGAACAAGTTTTCTCCTTCCTCCTTATGACTCCCTTTTAGATACCTGAAACCCGCTATCATGTCTCCCCTCAATCTTCTCTTTTCCAAACTAAACAAGCCCAATTCTTTCAACCTTTTTTCATAGGTCACGTTCTCTAGACCTTTAATCATTCTTGTTGCTCTTTTCCGGACCCTCTCTAGTTTCTCCACATCTTTTTTGAACTGCGGTGCCCAGAACTGGACACAATACTCCAGCTGAGGTCTAATCAGCGCAGAGTAGAGCGGGAGAATGACTTCTCATGTCTAGTTCACAACACACCTGTTAATGCATCCCAGAATCATGTTTGCTTTTTTTGCAACAGCATCACACTGTTGACTCATATTTAACTTGTGGTCCACTATATCCCTGGATCCCTTTCTGCTGTAGTCATTGCTAGACAGTCTTTCCCCATTCTGTATGTGTGAAACTGATTGTTCCTTCCTAAGTGAAACACCTGAGTTGGAGGCACACGCTGCACAAGCCAGGAAGGCTTTAAAAAAAAATAACCATCACACAAAGTCCCCAGCACAGCACGATCCAGCAGCCTGTTTGCTCCTAGTATGATTCATGCTTTACTGTTCCTTGGTTCAAGCTTAGGTCTAGAGAGTCGTCCAGGCCCCACCATCTGCCAGAACACAGGCAGCCTGGCTGTGCTCTAACAACTTGCCTTGGGCCCAGCAATTCAGACACCACCTCGCAGGCTGGGGCCTCAGCTAATCTCCCTCTGAGGCTGCAGGCACACACAGAGCAGAATAGCCGGGGAGGAGGGCGGGACAGGTCCTAGAGCAGGGATTCCCAATGTCTGGGTCGGGACTCAACCATGGGTCGCCATTAGATTTGTTAAGGGTGGCCAGCTGGGCAGTTCCCAGCTGCATGTGGTTGTTAAAGTAGCCATTTGCAGCTTCTCAACACTGCTGCCTCAGGCAGATATCTGTCAATAGAGATAGCTGCCATCTCCAGCAGCTATCTCTATCACTAGTGACAGCTATTACCTTATGCCTAGGTGCTGAAAGCTTAACACTTGAATTCTGAAAGCTTAACACTTGAGTTAATTGGTTTTACGGACTGTTACCTGGTGGGAGCAGGAGGGCTGGAGGAGCTGCCCACCCCAGCAGCCCAACTGAAGAGGCTGCGGGAGGAGGGGGAGTGTCTAAGGCTGGGGGTGGGTTCAGGGCTGCGGGTGGGGGCTAAGCCTGGGGGCAGTCAGGGACTGCTGGGGGTGGGTCTAAGGCTAGGGGCAGTTTGGGGCAGTCAGGGGCTGCTGGGGGTGGGTCTAAGGCTGGGGCAGTTTGGAGCTGCTGGGGGGGTTCTAAGGCTTGGGGTGGCGTGGGGTGGTGGTGGTGGCTTGAAGCTATTTTGTGTTCAGCCCCTGCAACATTTATAAAATTGCCATGTGGCCCCCAGTGAAAAGAAGTCAGACCCCCCCCTTACACATTACACAGACTGCTTCCACGGCTTTGATATTTGTCGTGATCCCAGGCAAGCCACTTACTAGTCTCTGGCAGTAATTTTCACCCCCACTTTTCCTTTCCCCCTTTTGCCCCCCACTTCTCTATGTAGCTGATTTCTCAGTTTTCATTTTTTTGTTTGCGACTCCCCCCAGCCCCTCCAGCCTCTGCATGTGGGGTCTAAACCGGGGGCAGAGGGGAGTGGTTTGAGGATAAGTCTTCCCCCGCAACTCAGATTAAGCATAATAATAAACTAATAAACAAACAGTGTTTTATGAATGGATTTTCCCTTTTTTTACGCAAAAACTATTAACATATAAATGTGAGGGGGGCCTTTATAAACTTCTGGGCCCTTTTTATCAGAAAGAATTTGTGGGGATGTTAATGCAAAGAATCTGCTTTTCAGACTTGGCAAAGTAAAGAATAATTCATGCTGATAATTCCAGAGCCAATTTTTCTGAAGGGAGACCGTCCCCATCGCCCACAGGTCAAGCACACAGACACAAGCGTGGCCATCCCGGATCAGAGCAAAGGCCCATCTAGGCCTATACCCTGTCTTCCAACAATGGTCAAAGCCAGGTGTCCCAGCAGGAACGAACAGGACAGGTAATTCATGAAGTGATCCCTCACCTGTGGTTTATTCCCACCTTTATATTCTTGCCTCAGGTACAAAATTAGCTAGTTACATCTCTGCTTTCTCCCACCTCCGGTTTTTGAATTGCCCAGGGTCACTGAGTCTTCCTGAATTGTCCAAATGGGTCCCCGCCTGGAAAAGGTTGGGAGCCGCTGTCCTCGAGGGAGAGAATGCCAGAGAGATAGGAAAAGGTAGGGGGGGAGAGATGGATGCACAAGGGAGAGAGGAAGATGGGAGAGGACAGACTGATGGGAGGAAAAGACAGGAGAAGGAGGAAGGGGTGTCTCAGGGAAGAGGTGGAAGTCGCTTTGCCTGTATATGGAGCTAAACAGGGAAATGCACAGTGGAGAAGGACCCTCCCCTGAACCTGAGATGTCGTGGGAGGGACTGACTCGGGTCCACCAGGGATCTCCCACCACTCAGCTCCATCAGTCTAAGGAAGGAGAGGATGACAGCATGGAGACTAGCTGCAAGGGGAAGAAGGGGAGGGAAACACCACAAGAGAGAGACACATAGGACTCTTCCTGGGCCGGCGCTTGCACGGCGACCTTGGGAAAGGGCAAGCAGGCGTATGCCGCACTCAGGGGAAAGCTCCGGCCTGGCTGGAAGAACACAGGTGAAGCTTCAAATCATCAGCCCCTTTGGAGCATCCCTTGTTTGGCTCTGCAAGTCCCAGCCAGAGCCTGAGCGCAATGAGCGGCGAGGACGAGTTTACCCGTCTTGGAGGAGTATTAACTGCGATGAGAGGTTGTGATGGCTTCGCTCCCTCCGGTCTCCTGTACCCTTACTCTCACAGACTCCCCCGAATGCCTCCCGGCCACCGCTGCCTGCTGTGACTAGCACAGCCCTGATTTTGACGACTGCAGCGGACAGGCAAGGCCATGTGGTGTCACAGACACATGATGACTCAATCCCCCTTGCCTAGCCAGGGACAGGAGGCTTGTCTGAAGGTGTGTCGGAGCAGAGGCTCTCAGGAAGCTTTTCTCCAGAAGGCAGAGCCGAGCCGCGCCGCGCCGAGCCAGCAGCTCTGGCGAGATGAGGCACTGCTATGGTCGACTGCACGCAGCACTGTCATGCTGAAATTCCACAGGTGAGCTCCCTCCATGAAGGCTGCCATGGAGATACCCAAGGGCCCGCAGGTTTTGCCTGCCTCCTGCTTCCTACACTTGGATGTTGGATGCTGATGTCCCACCAGGGGATCTATATGACGGAATTCAGAGGCTGCCAGTGACACACACAGGCCATGCACAGCCAGAGAGGCTCCTGCTAGTTACAAATAGAGAGAAGACAGCGGCCAACTAGACGGAAATAGGAGAATTCTTAATAATGCAGAACAGCCACGCGGCACATATTACTGCTTTGTATTTGAGGGAATCAAATCTCATCATTGGATGACGCTCTTTCCATTTCACGAGTATATCTGGATGATGTTAAACAGCAGCTACTGAAGTTAGAGCAGGCCCTGAAAACCTGCATTCACGAGTTTCAGAAGTGCTGGCTGAGGACAGGTTCACCATGGAGCCAGCTATAAAATTAATGCTGATTTTCAGTGAGTTTCTCAGCACAGGGGAAGTTTCAGCAGGCTGGAAGAAAGCTCTAATGCTGCGCTCATATTTAAAAACAGCAAATGAGACGTTCTGGGTAATTATGGGTTGCTGTTAATCCTGGGCCAGATAATGGGGTAGCTGATATGGGACTCAATTAATAAAGAATTAAAGGAGGTTAACGTAATTAATGCTATACAATGTGGCTTAAGGGTAAAGAGATCCTGTCAAACGAACCTGATATATTTTTAATGAGATTCAGCGTTTGGTTGATAAAGGTAACAGAGCTGATATAGTGACAAGTACCAGAGGGAGAGCCATGCTGGTCTGTATCTTCAAAAACAGCAAGAAGTCCTGTGGCACCTTACAGACTAACAGATATTTTGGAGCATCAGCTTTTGTGGGCAAAGACCCGCTTCAAAAGTGGTGAGTCTGGGCTGGGAGAGGGAGAGAGAGACAAAAGAGGGGACAAGGCCCCGGCTCTGGGGGCCTCCTCTCCCCAACATGGATTAGACTGACTGTCTCCGCCTGCTGTACTGACTCTTCTATATGACGCTGTGCCCTGTTGGCTAATAAACCCGCTGTTCTCCTGCTGAGCGAGAGTCACTCCTGCCTGTGGATGGGGTGCAGAGTCTGGGGACCCCTGAACCGCATTACACAAATTTATTCATTACAAAACAGATTTTACATGACTAAGTGATAGGTAAAAAGTTATAGAATCACAGAATCCTGGGGCTGGAAGAAACCTCAGGAGGACATCAAGTCCAGCCCCCTGTCCAAAGCAGGACCAATCCAAACGAGGTCAGAGTTTACTTGCCAAAAGAAATAAAACCTAAGTATGCAGACTAAGCTCTCAACTCTATTAAACTGGGCAACAAATAGATGAAGTGTGTTTTCTCATCCCACTGGATGTTGCGATACTTAATATACAGGTTTGTCCCTTACACCTGGGCTGGTCTCCTCCGTTGGCATCTTCAGTCTTCTGAGTGTCCTCCTCTGTTGCCTGCACCACAGGTGGAGGCAAGAAAAAGGCAAAAGGATGGGGCACCTGGGTGCTGTTTTATACCTTTAGTCCACATGCCTGGAGAACATTAGTCCAGGCATGTCTGGGGGGCAGTGCTGGGACCCCAGGGTAAGTCCGGGCAATTCCTTTGGCCTTGTTGTAGCTTAATGCAGGCGAGCTACCGAATTGTAGCTCCCGGGCTGGACAATGGCTGTTGAGGGTTGCATGACTTCCTGTCTGGGAGCTGGTTACTTTCTTTGGTGGTGTCTCCTGGAAGCTATGAGCTGGGTGATTTCCCAACTTACAGCACACTTTAGTGACACCCATACAACACTACCACGTCACTCTATATGCACTAATGATGCACATATTTAGATAGGACAGTAGGTTTCAGCAGTTCATAGCCTTTCCCTGGTACCTCACATGGCCTGCTTTATATGCTAGTTGACAATTACGTACCAGGAAGGGACAGGGTTACAGAATGTCATACCCTCCATATTAAATACCAGGGCAATGCTAGTTTCTTCCCATTGGCACTAATCAGCCACAGCTTTTGGGGTCCCAGCCATGCTCCGCACCTCAGTTTCCCCTCTGTTAAATAGTGATACCTCCCCCCCTCAGAAGGCTGGCTAATGTCCGCTTTGTAGGTATATCGAACTCTAGGCACACTTACTGTTCTAGATTTATAACTTGCCATTCTTGCCCATCCCTTCGGGCGAAGTCATCCTGATCAGAGAGAGCCTTTTCGGTTCAGGGTTTAACGCACTAGTAAGACGACTGCAATCTCGGCTGACACTAGGACCTTCCAGAGCTACAGGCTGGAGGCTCTGCAGCCTGAGCTAGAGAGCTGAACTCCCTAGCTGAGGGCTATAGCAGACCTACATTTGCAGTGGACCAGACACAGCAGGGAGACACATCACGCACACAGAGACCAGTGGTTCACAAGGGCTCTTAACATTTCCATCAGGAGTGCAGAGCTCCTGCTAGCTGAGCAGCAAGGCCTCTGGCAGCCTTCAGAGACTCCCAGTCTTGCTTCCACCCCAACCCAGAGCTTCCTTGCTGCAGGGAGAGCTGCAGCATAAGCCCCCGGTGCTCAGTAAGCACGACAAGCTTGGTGAACTTTAACAGAGCTCTGGGGAATGTGAGAGCAATTCTCAGTGTACTCAGCTGGGTGAGCAACCAATCAGCCGCGGTACGCAGAACTCCGATGCCCTCTTTATGGAAAAGAGCCACACCTCCGGGGCAGAGGGAGGTGATAGTCGACTGAAGCCTTTACAGGTCCTGGGTGAGCCCAGTCTATGTAAGAAGAGTGATAAGTGCCTGGCTCTATAGCACCTCGCCCAGAGAGCACTCTCAGAGCACTGCAAGCTGACAGGCAAACTACGGAGCAATTGCTTCGCCCTCCACTAAAGTGCAGCTGCCTCTGGGGAGGATCACAGCAGTGATGTTCTGCAGGAGTGTGGAGAGAACATGAACAAAACCTGGCCTGACAGAAAGCCCAGGCTTAATCTTAGTTAAGATGCTTCAGCTAGAGTTGAGACTTGGCCAGGATGCTGACCATAACCCTTACGACAGGTGCCGTGTGGTTGGAGCCCTGCATGGATACAACGGTGGTATCCGCAGCCAGACGTGCAGCTGCAAAAATGATCTGCGGATGTAGATACCTGTACATATAAAGCCACAAATTTGCAGGCCTCTCCGCATGATCACTAACCACTGCTCCCATCTCCTCTGAAAAGACCTTTTCGTGCCATAACGTCAGCCTGGGGCAGTGATGTAACTCTGAATGGAGACAGCACCAACTCTGTCAGGGCTTTCTATAACAAGCCCCATCTACGTACTGCCCAACATCTGTCGAACACTGGATTACGGCCAACAGCTCTCCCTGGTGTTGGTGCAGGAGGGAAATTTGCTAGGCTCCCCGGCAGCCTCACCGGGACCTGCTCAGACATTAGTAAGTGCATCAGTTCCAGATCTCCCACTCCACAATATTGAGCACTGACTTCAATGAACGGCGTTGAGCCTGACTGTCAGAACCGGCTGCTGGATCTGCAGGCAATGCTGCGCGATCTCTCTCGGCAAAGCACGTTTACTGTACCAACAAGGTACGTAGTCATGGAAACGGCACACGCGCCAAAGCAGCAATTTGCACGCTTGCGATTGCCTCTCCGAAAAGTCGTTCAGTACGGGCACAGGGGCTACAGGCCTGCAGCGGCAGCTCGGTGCCCTTTCCTACCTGCCTTCCATAGTTCGCTACCTCCTCCCTGTCAGTCGGGCCAGTGTTTGGGCAACATCGCAGACCAAACGTGCAGTGTCAAACCCAGCAGGAAGGAAACCAGAGGCATCTCCTACGCTCATGGAGACACAGGACAGACACCACGACGGGCTGCCGCTGCACTTACTCTTTTGTTCTGCCTGGTTACGTTTGTAGGAAACGCCGTGGTCAGAACACCCAGGCAAGCCCTGAATGGATCCTTTGCCTGGATCTGATTTTAGGAGTCTGGCCCCTCCCCATCCCCAGCGCATCACTCCGCAGACCTCCAGCACGGGATCCGCATGACACACAACAGGAGGGGAATGTACCACACCACCAAAGGCCATTAACATAAACACAGCCTGTGTCTCTTGTACCTTCCACCTGGGGCTTTCAAAATGGTTTACAAACGTTAAATATTCAGCCTCGTGATCATCTGGGAGATCGGGTCAGAGTCGTTATCTCCATAGAATCATAGAATACTAGGACTGGAAGGGACCTTGAGAGGTCCTCATGGCAGGACCAAGTACTGTCTAGACCATCCCTGGGAGACATCTGTCTAACCTGTTCTTAAATATCTCCAGAGATGGAAACTCCACAACCTCCCCTGGCAATTTATTCCAGTGTTTGACCACCCTGACAGTTAGGAACTTTTTCCTAATGTCCAACCTAAACCTCCCTTGCTGCAGTTTAAGCCCATTGCCTCTTGTTCTACCCTCAGAGGCCAAGAAGAACAAGTTTTCTCCCTCTTCCTTATGACACCCTTTTAGATACCTGAAAACCGCTATCGTGTCCCCCTTCAATCTTCTTTTTTCCAAACTAAACAAGCCCAATTCTTTCAGCCTTTCTTCCTAGGTCATGTTACGGATGTGGAAACTGAGGCATGGGGAAGGAAAGCTACTCTCTGAAAATGGCACAGCAAAACTGGGACAGAGCTGTGAATGGAAGCCAGGAGGCCTGACTCCCAGCCCTCTGCTCTACAGCAGTACAGTGATCCTCGCACGACTACAAAGCCCTTGTATTACATAAACTGCATCAGCTTCCTCCCCACCCGCCTACATCTGCACAAAGCCACTACTCCCACGCACCCCTGCACGCGTAATGTCACTTCTAAAAGCAGCCTGTGCCGGGGACACAAGGCATTCGTAAATGTAGAGACTGTCACTGTGAAATAGCAAGGGCGGAACAATAAGACTCATTGAAATGCTGCGGTCACATGGTGCTTGAAGTACAAGGAAACTAATTACAAAGGAGGAGTTTAATGTTTCCCACAGAAAGGGGATCCCACTCCCTACACAGCCACTGTGCAAAGCCTGGTATAATTACAACCATGCAGAGAAGGGTGAAATCCTGAGCTCACCAGGATGGTCTCCACTGCCCTGGCCTTCACAGCCCTACCCAAACCAGCTCTTGCCTGTGTCTCTGCCTTGGGCTCTTTCCCTTGTGCTCTCAACTGAGCACCCTTTACACCCCGTCCACGTCACATAGCCATCTATTGTTTGCTGTCCCCCACCTGTCCACGTCGCTCTCTTGAGCTTGAAATTCCCACCCTGAGCCAGCCCGACATGACTTAACCCTCCCGTCCAACCACACACAAACCCTCCCAACTCTTCAGCACTTCACTAAAGGATCTCACAAGAGTACTCACTAGTAACTTTCTGTATCTTCTACCTTTCTCTCCTCCATTCCACATGGCTCCATCCATGGTCCCCTGCTTTTACAATCTGACTCCCAAGCTGAAGAGTCTAATTTTGTCCCACTAGTCCACCCCTATCCTCTGCGCTGACGATTCCCCAGCCCTGACCTTTCTTCACCCATCCATTTACACTCACTCGCAGATACACCCTCCTGGAGGCCTGGCAGTCACATAAAGTTCAGAGCTTTTAAAACTAAGATGATCTTCCCACCAAACCTTTCTGCATCTCTATATCCCTGTTAAGGTCAGACACCAACATCCTCTCCAGACGCTCAGGGTTCATTTTCCCCATATTTTGGTCTGCCCCCACACCCTGTTTCTCTGTATGTCCTGTTTCTTCCTCCTGTATTTCATCTCCAAGGGATGTCCTTTCATATCCATCCTGACTGCTAAACCTTGGTCCATATGCCTCAAACATCTCCTGCACTTTTCCTGATGGCCACAATGTTCTCCTTTTTGCGTCTTCTACTTTTTTTCATCCAGACAAAGCTCTCCCCCATTGTGCCAAACACATCACCACCTCATTCCTGACCTACCGCCCGCTTGTCTTGGCCTCTGAGCTCAGCTCTGATGATGCTCTTCAATCCTGGCCCACGCTCCCCTGCCAGCCCATGACGGAACTCTAATTGGAGGGCTCTGGAGGGGATGGATAGTGGGAAAATATTTTGCAGGCCTGTCAGAAGTTGCTATGGACATCCTCTTAGGGAGAAGGGAAAATCAGCCATGGACTGGGGGGCAATTCTGCATCTCATTGCCTGCCTCCCTCTCATTTGCTCTTGGCAATGGAATGAGCCATCTGAGGAGACAGTGGCATTTGCTAGTAGGGGCAGTGGCTGGGAGCCAGCACTGATGATGTGTTCCAGGTCCTTCATCTACTGAGGCTGGGGCTCTCCAAAAAGCCACGGCGGCGGGAGTGGCTTGCACAGCTGAACTTCCCCATGCACCAGATCAGTGTTCAACCACCTGAGCCACCACCTGGTGGGGCCGCAAACGTGTCTTGCAAAGCACAAAGACCAGAGAGGGCCTGAAATGAGAAGAGTAGGTCACGGGGGCACAGGCCTGGAAAGGACACTGGGGCACTGCACCAGCCCCCTGCTTTTGCAGGCCACCCCCTCTTACCACCCCCATCAGAAACTGAGTAAGAGTGTCTTAAACCAAGTTCGGGTGTTTGCTCCCACTCCTCCTTCACGGTTAGTGGCTGGGAAGACGCCTACTCTCCTCAGTCCTCCCGAGAGGCTTTGTACTTGGCTCCACTCCCCCATAACATCCCCTGCTGTTGCGAGCATGCTCATCCCCAGAGCCACCTGCTGACCACCCTTTGGCCCATCGCTCTTCCTCTGAGGCCCTCCCCTCTGGCCAGGTTACCCCATAAGTTCAGCCTCCTTCCAGGGTAACAGAAGTCTAACGAGACATCCAAATAGCCTCTGAACCAATTATTCTTCCACCTTTTGTCCCAGGCTGAATTCCTGCTCTTGGTCACCACCCCTGCAGAGCTCTTCCTTGTGTCTTTTCCTGAGTGCCGCCTCCCAGGACTTTTCCTCTAGAGACCCTTCTTCCCACCAAATGTCCCCAGTGCCTCTCGTCCCTGGCATCTCTGGCAGCTTCTCCCAGAGACTCCCTGCTTCTCCTCCATCCTCTGTCTGGACCCCCTACAAGGGCCTAAGCTGATCTAGCGGGCCCCCTTCGGCAGGCTCGTCCGAGCTCCTCTCTCCTGGCCTCCTTCCCAAACGGAGCTGTCTTCTCGGTCTTTAAAACTCACGGTAAGCCAGCCACTGGAGCAGGAGCAGCTGGGGGACATCGGCCACTTGCAGGCAAAGCTGAGCCTGTCTCCTCTAAAGGGCCTGTTCACCCTGTGACACATAAGTATTTCAGAGATTAAAAACAGAACAGGAGAAACCCTTGCAGGTGCAACACAAAGAAACAAAACTAGCCCATATTTGTCTGCAAAGAGCTCTGACGCTGCAAGTGCCGCGGACATGCTAAGCTATACTGTTACAAGAGCAAACAGAACAAAGCGGATTTGATTCTATCTAGGGCCTAAACTGCTCAGCGAGAAACCCGAGTGCTCTGAGAGAGGCTGGCTGTTTAACCAGTTCAACCGTAATCGGTGCACCTGGCACAGCAGAACCATGGTCGGCGCTTCTGCCAAACTGTACTCCAGATGAGAGCTAAAAATAGCCTGGAAGAACAGTTTGGGCTTGTGCTTCCCATTACAGCTATGGGGGAGAAGGGTAGGGAATGCAGAATGGCTCGCAGGAAACTTGACATGGAATTTTAGGCCAGAAATATCAACTATGAGAAACAGAAAACTGCGGCAGGTAGCCCATTTTTTGCCAGTAGTAGCTGGCCAAAGACCCAGTGGGGATCCAGTCCAACATTTTTTAAAGCTTGTGAAATATTTGTATAAAAACCAAAATTTCACTGAAAAAGTGGGCTTGTGCCCCCACTCTCAGCTTCTTACTCTGCAACTCGGCCACTCGCCTCAGGGCACAGGATTTTTTTCCAATGATTTGTGCCTGAATGAGTTTACAGTGACACACTTAACAAATGTCCTTAACATTCATTTCAAGCAGAACAGCTTCTTGGAGAGAGCATCCAGGCTCATTCGCCTTTTCCCTTCTGTCTGAAAACCATGGGACACAATGAAAGCTTATTGCACTACACAAGGAAATGCTGCAGAATCAGCTGAGTCTACCTCCACATCGGGAATACACATTTTATAGTTATACAGAACCTCAAATGCTTTGATTGATCCAGTGTAAAACCAGGACTTCAGCTGTCCTAAGACAGCACAAGAAAAAATGGAAAATATCTCAGCAGAAGTCCTCAGGACCGTACTGATCCCTTCAATAACTGGGTATTTTATTCTGTTGAAGTCCATGGAGCAACTCCCACGGCCCTGGTCTTCTAAGAAGTGACGTGGTATCAGATGTTTCCTATTCTATGAACCCTTGACAAGAGGACTCTGTGCCTGGGCAAGATGCAGACACCCACTTCTGGATGCTTCCTTCTGGTTAAAAGCGTAAGAGAGTGTTGCTATAAAATGCATACACATAATGTTAAGCACATGTTGAAGTGTTCCACCGAACCAAGGCTTACACAGAGGACTAGCAGTCAGATGAGTTGGAGTCTACTCCATCATCTGCTATTGAGTCACTGTGTGACTTTGGATAAGTTACTTCCCCATTTCGCCCCTCAGTTTATTCATCTGTAAACTGAACATGGACATACTAAACTAGACCTAAAGTCTGTCTAGCCCAGGATGCTGTCTTCCAACAGTGGCCAAAGCCAGGCACTCCAGTGGGAAGGAACAGAGCAGGTAATCGTCAAGTGGTCCATCCCATCGCTCGCTCCCAGCTTCTAGCAAACAGAGGCTAGGGACAATGTCCCTACACACCCTTGCTAATAGCCACTGAAGGACCTATCCTCCACGAAATTATCTACGGGTTGCACCTCTGTTACCCAGCACCCTTGGGACCTGACCGGTGCTGGATGAGAGAATTTGCTGGACCACTGGGGGGGGTGTCAACATTGTCTAGCACACTACCAACACTTCCACTGTTCACTTGGCTCAGCTCAGCTAGATGCTACCGAAGGGAGGAGCGTTAAAAGCGTGGAGGTTCCCATACTCTGTCATCAGGGGAAAGCGCTCGTGACAACAGGAGAACATCCAACAGGACAAGCAGCAATGTGCTTAAACTGCAACAAGGGAGATTTAGACTGGACATCAGATAAAACATCCTAACTGGCAGGGTGGTGGAGCACTGGTATAAATTACTGAGGGTGGTTGTAGAATCTCCATCACTGGAGACATTTAAGAACAGCTTAGATAGATGTCTATCAGGGATGATTGAGACAGTGCTTGGTCCTGCTGTGAGGGCAGGGGCCTGGACTCAAAGATCTTGTGAGGTCCCTTCCAGTTCTAGTGTTCTACATGTAGTACCCAGAGGCACTGAGACCTCATCTGGGGTGAGTGACGTCTCTGGTCTACAGCCTCAGCTGAGAGCCAGCTGGCCTTTAGCCCATGAGGTAGAGTGCAGGGCTTTAGACCCTACGCTCACAGGTTCTATCCCTGGGGCCAGCAACCCGTGTCTGTCAGTGATACATATGATTCAGTATGACTGAAGGACAGACCTGAGCAGTGCTGGAGTTCTTCCTGTCTCTTCTCCCCTCATGTGATAGAGATACAGTAGGTGGGGGGTGGGGGAAGGGATAAGCAGGTGCTTTGGGATAAAGTGCCTCATCCTGGCAAAATCCCAAACCTGCCATGGTGTATTATTCCGTGGTCGGGTCACTGGGAGCGCCTCAGATCAGAGCCCTGAGTGTGGTAGCGAAGATGCGACTTTCAGTTTGAGTTGACCGTGTCTGTACTGCAGGGGGGTCCCCGCAGCACACAGCGGGTCCACTGAAAAGCAGGGGCGGACCGTCAGGAGACAGCTGCTGCTAGGGCTGTTCGAAGGTTCTTGCAGGAATCAGGAGGGACACCCATGGAACATTTCAGCATGATACAACGTGCCAACCTCCACGCCCAGAACAATCTCCCTGATCCCTAAGGCTCCTCCCACAGGCCCCGCGTCAGCCATGAGGCCTTTACACGTGCCAGTTAAAGCCAGCCCAAGCAGCAGATGGGGAGAGCTAGCAAGCAACTTCATCTGTTGCTTTGCCCCAGGGGTCAGCCCAAAGCCAGGCCTTCCCTACGTGTCGTACAGCCCCTAGCCGAAGGGACCCGCTCCTGAGTCAGACCTCTAGCTGCCCAGGTAATCGAAATACGACTAAGAACAGCAGCAGTGAATGTGAAAATGTGCTTTTCACAGGGTCACTATTCTAGGGATGCAAATCACACACACACACACACACACACACACACACACAGAGTCTAGTTTTCACCAGCCCTTGGAAGGCTTTGGGTCAGAGGTATAATCACTCCGGCCATTATTCAGCACACTGCTCAGTGCACGCACATGGGCCCTTTTCAAAGTGGTGATCAAAGCGAAACCAGCCTTTGGTGTTCAGACCCCAGCCGCTGGCAACTCCCTGCATGCCCCGAGTTGGCGTGACCCGAGCCACAGGGCCGTCTGTTTGCTGCACTCCGTCCCAGAGTGCTGGGATTTGGTATTTTCTTCGCCCTGCAGGTCCCCCCTTGGTTTCGAACGGCTCCATACACAGAGTGGCCAGTCAAGCGCAGGTCCTGCTGCTGCTGCACCAGAGCTCCTGTTTGCTCACCACTGGTTAAGGCAGCCCAGAGGATGGGTCCAGCTGCGGCAGCACTTTGTCAAAGGTTAAAAGACTGCTGTGCTGGGCAAAGGCTACGAGGCAAACCCAGAGACCCACCACTGCCTGATCCCAACCCCGCCCTGTCTGTAGCACGTGGCAAACTGCAAGCTGTTGTGTCTTCCGTGCAACGAGCCCATCCCTGGTGTTAGCACAGAGGGGGAAGATCTGAACTCCAGCGGCAGCTTCCCTGGGGTGGAAAGGAGTGTGCTGGCACGGCACCACTCCCCCGGGGAGCGAGCGCTGAGACACACTTTTGTTAACACCTGACAAACAGGATGTGTGCAGAGTTCACTGGAGTGCAATGTTACAACGAAGGAGCTCGCTTCTCCCCCTCGCACACACCGTTACTGCTTCACCCCCCTGCACATGCTGGCTCAGCAGGGCTAATTTCGCTGTCCCACACACTTACCTTTTTCACACTCAGCATTAAAGCACCAGGTAGGACTCCCTTTCGTAAGCTCTCCATGTCTGGTCAGGCGGCAAAGAGAGAGCAGCACCGTCCACATCTTCCCCAGCCTCCCTTCCGCTAGCCCACTCTGCCGTCTTGCATTATAAAACTCTGCCCCCCCCTTAGATCAGGAGCATCTATGAGCAAACAAGGAAAGCTCAGCCCTTTCCTTCTTTGGCTCTTGTTCGTTATGCTCCCACCCCCCTCTGCTAATTGCTACCTTACCATAAATAAATAAACCTTATTCAAACAGGTGCAGGGTAAAGATTCCAGTAGCTGTAAAAACCTGCAAGCAATTTACCACCTAGCAGCCTGCTGGATGAGTCAGCTCCACAAGGGAGGACGAACAGCCAGCTGAGTGCCTGCTGGGGACTCGGTAAGTCACTGCATCCGTCGCACCACCACTGCTTTCACCAACAGCTTTGCTTACAAGGGCATTCCCCACGGCTGCCAACCCCACCCAGATGCTGTAAAAGCTACTGAGCAAAGCACAGGCCCTGTCTGCACTAGGGATGGACAGGGATCAGTGCTGGGGCTCAGACAGGACTCCCCACAGTAGAGCCGGACTGGGCTTGACATCCAGTTCAAGGAGCAGCCCCACGACCCTTTCACTCTTAACAGCCCCCTTGAACCTCCTTTGGTTCCCAGTCACACCTGTGGCCAAGTCCCAGGAGAGGCAACACAAACCTGTCTCGTCCCTAGTGCGGGCACAGCCCAAATGAATGGTTAAAGGGATGGACTGAACCAGAGCGAAGGTGGAGGAAGGGAAAGAGGCTGAAGAGAAGCAGATTTGCTACTACTACGTGGAGGACAGGAAGGTGCTAAAGGCACAGTGCCATGGACCCTACCATCATGCTCTTCGATATGGGGCTTGGGTTTCTTTCTCAATTTGGATTTCTTCTTACTGTTCCTTTCCAGGAGCTCTTTAATGTGCTGAGTCACTGAGAAACAAACCAAACGATGAGGACAACAGAATGGAAGACAAAAGAGAAAATGGTTTAATGTGCCAAGAGCCCTGTTTTCAAAGCCGGCAGAGCGGACGGGGTGGGGGGTTGCCCTCGCAGGAGGGCCTGGCCTTTGTTTGGAATGGCAGCAGCCGACATACATCAGCAAATTGTCTGGTCAGTTTCACTGATGGCCGGCAGAGACGCATTCACCCAGGTCCTGTTCTCCTTCCAGAGCCCCGGGGAGGGGGGCTGAGCGGCGCAGCAGGGGGGCTGAGCCTGGGCCTAGGACCAACATTTTCTAACTTGAGTGTCTGAAGCCAGGCGCCACTATGCAGACAGGCTGAGCTGTAAAGGCGCTGAGCACCAGCAGCTCAGTTTGACTGCGCTCCTGGTGGTACTGAGCACCTTTGCAAATCAGGCTCAGATGATTAGGTTGCTTTTGCACCGTACCTCACTGCAAGCCCTCGCCGTAAAAATCCCAGGCTGCCTGCCTTGCTCGGGTAGGTGTATTCTGCTGCCTCAGCTCCCCCTGCAGATTCCCAGCCCCGCTACTGGCTCACGGTGGGATTTTGGGCGAATCCCTTTATGTCTCTGACACCATCTGCCTCTAAAAGCCTGACCTGTTCCTGCACCGAGGGCACAAATGCTACTTGTGATAACCCTGGGTTTAGGGGGACCTTGATATCAAGTGTCAGGCCCTGTCAGAATATAACAGGGCCCTGGCTGAACTGCAGCTGTCTCTGGGGTGGGAAGTGGCAGCTGCTCTTCACTAACGCCACCACACAGCAGGTTTTGCACAGTTACAGAAAAGATTCCCTCCTTTGGTTAAAACTGCAGGGGAGCAGAGGCTGGAAGAACATAACCCCCCAGGACACCGGGCTGAGATCCCCGTCAGGAAGCAAAGTTCCACTGGCTCTTCAGTGAGTGGAAAGGGACAGGGCTTGGTTTAACATTAATCGGGAAGAACGAATGCCGGTGGATTTGAAAACATGGCTCCTGTGAACATAAAATGACATGGGGAAAAAAAAATAAAGGAATTGTAATAAAACAATAAGAAGGGAATGAGCCTTTTCCTTCTGAAGTCAAGCAAAACAGGGGTTGATATTAGACACTGGCTTTCGTAGTTGGGACATGCAATCCAGCATTGACCAAGGCAGCTTAAATGAAATGAGCTTCATTGGCCTATCACAGATCAGCCTAGGAAGAGTAAGACGGGGTGTGTATTGTCATGTATATTGGAGGTGGAGAACAGCCTCAGATACCCGCACACGGAGGCTGTGTGGCTGACGGACTCCTGTGGTATTTACCAGCGTTACACACAGCACACTTAACAACATGGAGATCACCAGACGAGATTAACTCCTGCATGGAGCATTTAAACACCTTCCCACAATATGCCCAAGGGCACGCATTCACCAAGCCCATGCCAGGCCAGCCAATGTGCAAGCAGGCAAACAGGGAGCTCACCACCGCTGTCGCACATCTCGTCCTGACCTTATTACAGCGGTTAAAAGGGTCCACACTGCACAAGGGTGGGGGATCCAGGCTGATCATCTCTCGCTCTACGGCTGTGCACGCCTCGTTGGGTCAGAGGGCCAGCAGGGTTTGTTTCGGCTCCTGCATCAGCTGTGATGATAAACTCTTGATGGGCCAAACCTGCTCTGAGCTACCTGCAGAACTCCACTGCCTCCCAGGGTGGCAATCCGTCCTGTTTTTGGTGGGACGGTCCCGTATTTGGGACGCCAAAAAGGCGTCCCTACTTACTTTAGAAAAGGGACTAATTGTCCCATATTTTCCGCCAGAAGCTGCTGGCCAGAGAGCAGGGAGCCCACAGGTTAGCCTACTTTCCCCTTCCCCAGGGAAGCGGGGGAAGCATGGGCGGGTGCCCCATCCCTGTCGCTTCCTTGGGGCTCCTGGGAGTGTTGGGAGCTGCCGCGGCCTGGGGCTCGGGAAAGGTGGGGGCTCCGCCTCCTTCACAGCTCCCAGGAGGAGCCGCCCCTCCAGCCGTCCCTCTCTGTCCTGTATTTGGGACTGGGAGATGTGGTCGCGCTAACCGTCTCCCAGCCCCATCTGTGACGTGACCAATCCTCTTCGCATTCCTCAGCGCTTGATTTCTGTGGTTAGCAATTCTGCTGGGGGTGCAGGAGCTGGGATGGACTCTGGTCTCTGTCTCCAAGCTGGGCTGGCTCTGTGCAGCCTGCAGGGACAGCGAGCAGTGGACATGGCTTCGTGTCCCTGAAGCCAGCTGATGGAGCTCTCAGTGCAGCCAGGGGAGTGGCCTACTTGGGGGGCTCTTTTGAGCCTCCTGAGGCTATTTGCAGACCTCCTCCCCCAGCAGGCCCTGCTCAGGGCAGGGCAGGATCTCAGCAGCAGCGCAGCTTTGCTCTGACCACAGTCCCCTGACACAAACCTCACAAGGACGAGAGACTCTTTGGGGTCAGCCTGCAGCGTGCCTGGTGCCAATCCCTACGCCAGAGACCCCGGCACAAGGCCCTTAATCCACAGGCTGGGAGCGTTGCTCTAGCTGGGTGCAAAGGAAGAGACACTTGAGCCAGTTCTACACCACACCGTAAAGTCGATGCAATTCCAGCTGTGGAAACTGTGTAGCTGGAATCGACTTATCTACAACCGATTTACCTGGCCATCTTCACCGAGGGATGGTGACGGGGGAAACTCTCCCATCGACCTCCCTTACTCCTTGGAAGATTGTGGAGTACAGGGGTTGACTGCCAAGCCCTGAGAGTTCAATTTTGTGAGCCTCCATGAGGCTTGCAAAATGGAACCCCAGGTCGATCTTCCAGGTAGTGAAGACGTACCTGGAGAGAGGCATCTAAGGTGAGCACAGAGCAGGGAGGCCTGAACTCCTGTGTTTCAACCCTACCTCTGATGCCAATTCCTTCTGGCTTTGGCCAAGTCCCTTCCTCTCTCTGTGCTTCAGTTTCCCCATCAGAGTAATGGGGGTAGCGATCCTGACCAGCCACCAAAGGGCTTGTGAGGGTAACTCTTTGTGAAGAGCTTTGGATGCTACTCACACATCAGAAGAAAGAGGAGAAGGGAAGAGATCTGGGACTTGACAGACCGAATCATGGGGAGCAACTGAAAGCGCTAACTCCCCAGTGTGGCAAAGCAGAGGTAACACTCTAGTGCAGTGCTTCGTAACCTTTACCGCAGCCTGCACCCTGCTTTGGTTCTCAAAGTATGTTCTCGTACCCCTCATCAAACATCAAACAGAGGTTTGATGAAACAAAGCGGTTGCACTTACATGCCTGAGCAGGGCGCGAGAAGGCTCTTGGGGCTCAGAATTTAACAGAGGGAAGGCAAGCACGCACTGCCTGCCTGGAACGCCTCCTGCCAACCTTCTCAAGCCCTCGCCCGCTAGCAAACTCACAGCTCCCCTGGGCTGGCAGGTGAGTGACTGGCAGGGCCCTCCCCAGCGTCATAAGGTGAGCTGGGAGTAGAGATGGGAAGAGAACTCAGATATCCTGCACCCACCCAGTGCCTTAGGCAGGCCACCATCCTTCCCCCAGGCTAGCCTGGGGCTACGGTAGCTCACATGGGGCACTATCCACAGGGGTGAGAGGGAAGGTGGAGAGAGCTCCCAGAGTGTGAACAGGGCTCTACCAGGGCTGAAGATTAAGAACATAAGAACGGCCATACTGGGTCAGACCAAAGGTCCATCCAGCCCCATATCCCATCTGCTGACAGTGGCCAATGCCAGGTGCCCCAGCGAAGGAGAACAGAAGACAATGATCAAGTGATTTATTTCCTGCCATCCATCTCCTGCCCCTGTACCGAAGGCCAGGGCACCATACTTTACCCCTAGCTAATAGCCATTTATGGACCTAACCTGCTAACATTTATCGAGCTCTTTTTTAAACCCTAATAGAGTCCTGGCCTTCACAGCCTCCTCGGGCAAGGAGTTCCACAGGTTGACTGTGCGCTGTGTGAAGAAAAATTTCTTTTTATTAGTTTTGAACCTACTACCCATCAATTTCATTTGGTGTCCCCTAGTTCTTGTATTATGGGAAAAGGTAAATAATTTTTCTATATTGACTTTCTCCACACCATTCATGATTTTATATACCTCTATCATATCGCCCCTCAGTCGCCTCTTTTCCAGACTGAAAAGTCCCAGTCTCTCTAGCCTCTCCCCATACAGGACCCGTTCCAAACCCCTAATCATCTTAGTCGCCCTTTTCTGAACCTTTTCTAATGCCAATATATCTTTTTTGAGGTGAGGGGCCCACATCTGCACACAGTACTCAAGATGTGGGCGTACCATAGATTTATATAGGGGAAGTATGATATCTTTTGTCTTATTATCTATCCCTTTTTTAATAATTCCTAACATCCTATTTGCTTTACTAACTGCCACTGCACACTGCGTGGATGTCTTCAGAGAACTCTCCACTATAACTCCAAGATCCCTTTCCTGATCTGTCGTAGCTAAATTTGACCCCATCATGTTGTACGTGTAATTTGGGTTATTTTTTCCAATGTGCATTACCTTACACTTACCCCCATTGAATTTCATTTGCCATTTTGCTGCCCAATCACTCAGTTTCTGAGATCTTTTTGTAGTTCTTCACAATCCCTTTTGCTTTTGACTGTCCTGAACAACTTGGTGTCATCTGCAAACTTTGCCACCTCACTGCTTACCTCATTTTCTCGATCATTGATGAACAAGTTGAACAGGATCAGTCCCAGGACTGACCCCTGGGGAACACCACTAGTTACCCGCCTCCATTGTGAAAATTTACCATTTAGTCCAACCCTTTGTTTTCTGTCTTTTAACCAATTCCCGATCCATGAAAGGATCTTTCCTCCTATCCCATGACCACCTAATTTACATAAAAGCCTTTGGTGTGGGACCGTGTCAAAGGCTTTCTGGAAATCTAGGTATATTATGTCCACTGGGTGCCCCTTGTCCACATGTTTATTAACCCCTTCAAAGAATTCTAATAGATTAGTTAGACACGACTTCCCTCTGCAGAAACCATGCTGACTTTTGCCCAACAATTCGTGCTCTTCTACATGCCTTGCAATTTTATTCTTTACTATTGTTTCTACTAATTTGCCTTGTACTGATGTTAGACTTATCGGTCTATAATTGCCAGGGTCTCCTCTAGAGCCTTTTTTAAATATTGGCGTTATATTGACTAAAGGCTAGGGGCACCATACTTTACCCTTGCTAATAGCCATCCATGGACCCAACCTCCAAAAATTTATCAAGCTCTATTTTAAACTCTGTTAAGAGTCCTGGCCTTCACAGCCTCCTCCGGCAAGGAGTTCCACAGGTTGACTGTGCACTGTGTGAAGAAAAACTTTCTTTTATTAGTTTTGAACCTGCTACCCATTAATTTCATTTGGTGTCCTCTAGTTTTTATATTATGGAAACAAGTAAATAACTTTTCTGTATTCACTTTCTCCACACCATTCATGGTTTTATATACCTCTATCATATCGCCCCTCACTCTCCTCTTTTCTAGACTGAAAAGTCCCAGTCTCTCTAGCCTCTCTTCATATGGGACCCATTCCAAACCCTTAATCATTTTAGTTGCCCTTTTCTGAAGCTTTTCTAACACCAATATATCTCTTTTGAGGTGAGGAGACCACATCTGCACACAGTACTCAAGATGTGGACGTACCATAGTTTTATATAGTGGAAATAAGATATTCTACATCTTATTTTCTAACCCTTTTTTAATTATTCCTAACATCCTATTTGCTTTACTGACTGCTGCTGCACACCGTGTGGATGTTTTCAGAGAACTCTGCACTATAATTCCAAGACCCCTTTCCTGATCTGTTGTAGCTAAATTTGCCCCCATCATATTGTATGTATAATTGGGGTTATTTTTCCCAATGTGCCTTACCTTACACTTATCCACATTACATTGCATTTGCCGCTGATCCTAAACAAAGTCTCCAGCGTCTCCCATCCCACCCAGTTTCTTTGCTCTAGGGCTAAAATGTAGCTGTCTCCTTCGTGGGCATTACACAGTAGGCTGTTAGAGCCTCTGGAGTCAGGGTCACGTGCACTGAGCTACAGGTTGGACCTCCCTGGTCCAGCACCCCTGGGACCTCAGCGGTCCCAAATGAGGGAATTTGCCACTGGCCCCCCATTCTGCTGCTGGCACCACTTCTGGCCCCACCAGGTCACCCAGTTGCCGTGCTGGCCAGGCTTGCCTGCTGCTGGCCCCAGCTCAGCCCCGACACAGCTTCAGCAAACCTGAGACAGCTGCTGCGGAATTACAGCTACCCAGCTGCTGCGTAGACGCGCCTAGCATAGACACGTACAGCCCCCTCCAGCAAGCCAGGGCCTAGCTTGGATGAGTTTTCTCTTAATTAAATGCTGCAAACTGCACTCAGGGGGCCTGGACGCCTTTCCAATGTGTCCTAGTGCGCCCATGTCGCTAAGATAATGGAAATCAAACCCCACCCTTGGGGATGAGTGCCCTTAACACCCCTCACGTCCAGCACTCGCAGTGCTGCTCTCTGCAGCAGACAGGGTAGCTGCCGACGTGGACCCACCCAACCAGGCTGTGCGTGCGCCCAAGCTTTCACCTGCTCCTCTTTTGCCTTGGCCTCAATCCCACCGCAAGGCTTGGACCCCATCGGCAGCCAGCACAAGTTCTTCCATGTGCCCTTCGCACGTCACTGAACAGCCTCGAACTCCAGGCTGAAGTGTAAACACTGAACTCTGCTCCCTGAGAGGAAGTCTGGAGCAAGTAGGATCACCCTGCTTTCCGCCTTCTGCTCAGCCCCCAATCCCGTGCATGTCTGCCTGTGAGACTACAGCAAATGGCTTAACGAGGCAGCGGTGAGGGTTACAGCTGCCCAGGCCTCTGCGCTCAAACCTCAGCAACAGTAACCATCTCAGGGAGTCAGAGGAGGCTCGCCAGCCAGGCCTCAGAGTGATCAGCCGCGCTCAGCGTCTCATCGGTTTCCAAAGCCATTTATGGCTTTCCAGTTCCAGGAAGGTTCTCGTTTAATGAAGGTTTTCCCTTGCCCCCACTGGGAACGCCCATGCCGTTCAAAGCTCGGGCTCCTCAGCCACATGCGAGTCCACAGCCGATGAGCCTGCGCAAGCTCAAGACGTCATCGTCGGACACGACGGACTACCTACAAGCAGTGACGACGGCAAGCACGATTTCTAGGGAACGAGCAAATAATGCAGCCTAGACTCAGAAGCACTAATTTGGAGATAGTTACAGACATCACGTTTTGCCGAAATAGCCCCTTCTGGTCCAAGCCAGGCTCTCCTGTGCTACCCACAGGCATCAGGGCAGGAAGCAAGGGAGAGGACAGTTCTTATCAGATGGCTCCAGTGAGTCAGCCCCCAGAATCCTACACTGAGCACCAGAATAGTATCCAGTGCCAAAAGGTGCCTGTAAATTGGTGGGAGGACAGGGAAGAGAAACTGGAATGACCAACAGGCCCTGCTTTATGAGACTGGTGTTCACAGGACAGTACCTGGTGTGTCTACAGCACCTTCCCGCAAAGGATCTCAATACAGTCATGAAAGTGCCCACCATGGTCTGATCTTGGAGGAGTGCCAAGAGACCCCTGGAATGGAGAACTCCCGCTCTGCCACCTCTGTGTTTAGTGGCCGAGAGGAGGGTACCACCCCCAGAAAGAACTGGGTTAGGGTGCTCGCCTAAGGACGGCGCACAGCGTGGGTGGCATATAAGGTTGGCCCTACAAGCCGATGGGGCAGCTGGTCCTGCTCTCCAGCCGCTATGGATGTGGAGACCACACTGGCTGCTGGGCGTGGACACCACAAAAGCAGGTCTGGAGACAGGGCCCTGGGCTTGGTGCTAGGCCCATGGGGTGCAAAAGGGCCAATTCCTTGGACCCTGCCACCGAGGTGGCCAGATCTTAGCTGCTGGTGCCTCCTGCTGTGTATGGTACCAGGAGCAGTGCAAGGAATGGGCACAGCACCAGCTTCAGGAGAAGGCTGAAGGTTCATCCCCCGGGTCCAAAGCTCTCTCTGCGTCAGGCCATAGGGTTGCTGATGTGGCCATGTTGGGGAAGGGTAGGAAGCGAGACTGGGTCCCCGTGTAGAAATGTTGGCTTTCCCTTGTGCTGTCTGGGTGGCACCACCTTCGTCGGTGCTGGCCTCACCAGAGCCACCATCATTGTTGCTCTTTAATGGCCACCATACCTTGAAGAGTCCCTTAGACAGACTCAGATTCCAAGGCCAGAGGGGCTTCTCTGTTCCTGCAGCCTGACTTCCAGCCAGAGACCTGCCCCAAATCATTCCTAGAGCAGAGCTGTTGGAAACACAGCCCAGCTGAAGCCGAGAACTGCCTGTGATGGAGAATCCACCATGACCCTCAGTAAATTGTTCCAATGGCCAATTCCCCTCGCTGTCAAAAACTTAAGACGTATTTCTAGTCTGAAGGTGTCTAGCTCCAGCTTCCAGCCAGGTGATGCTGCTGGACTTGCCTCTGTTGTACTGGGAGCCCACAGTCAGCTGATCATCCCCACCCCCACCCCAAATCTCTTTCAGAGTCCCCGCTTCCCAGATCAGAGCCCCCCAGGCTAGGTGTGGCCTCCTGTCCTTGTTCCCCAAGGTCTGCATTTTGCCACATTAAAACCCTCACTAAGCAATCCAGACCACAATGCACCGGGCCGTCCTCTTCACCGATTACCGCTCCGCCAGCTGCAAACTTTATCAGTGAGGATCTTCTTTCCTTTCAGGTCACCGCTATGAACTGTAAATAGCGTAGCTCCAGGAGCCGATCCCAGGGGACTCCTGTAGAAACGCACCTGCTTGGTGAGGATTCCTCATAGGCAATTTCATTTGGAGACCTCACAGCCAGCTCCTGATCCATTTAAGGTGCACCAAGTCCCATTGTGCAGTACAGCATTCTAGTTCTTTATTCAGAACGTTTCCCAGAAGTCTAGACTAGAAGGGGAGGAAGACAAGCCCCCTCACACAATGCCAGTAAACAAATCACTGCTTATTAACTTGTCTTCCCTTCACTCTAACTCTAACTGAAAGGGGCTCTGAATGCCGCAGCGGCAGCAGGACAGTTGGCTTCTAGCACGACGCTCCGATTTATCGAGCGCCTTTGAGATGAAGCCCAGGAGTCCGGGGGTTAGACGGGCGTAGCAATAAAAATCAACACACAACCTCCACTTGGGGGCCCTGACCCAGAACTGCAGAGCGCGCCTCAAGAAAAGGAAGAGACGTCAACTCGGCAGCAGCATGCGGGCGAGAAAGCAGGCGAGGGTTTGAAACAGAATTTAAAAGAACAAGGGGAGTCAGAGGAACCGAGCACATGACAACAGCAGGCCAACGTGGCAAATCTATAGTTTATCCTGAGACTGCCGGTCCCAGCAAAACGGAGCCCTGGCTGTGGGGACTTTAGTATCCTGGTGCCCACAGCAAATGCCCAATGGCTCTCCGGGGCAAAGCCTGGGGGGGACCATAGACGGCAGGAAAGGCTCTGACACCCAGTGCTCTGGACGACTCAGCGAGTGGAAGTCAGCGGCTTTAATGGGCGCAACACTGATGGGAGCGAGACAGGAAGAAATCTGCAACTTTCCAGAGACTTGGTGTCTTTGCTGCTCTAGTGGGAGGGGTGGAAGGGGCTGCACTTGGCACCTGTCACATGTGCTCACGCCCACTCAGAAACCCTGGCCATCAAAGCACCACCACAACAAGCAGCAGCCATAGGGCCAGAGAACATGATCTCATCCGACCCGCCTTGGGCTCATCTGGCTGAGGAACTGAATCCCGACAACAACAAGAAACCCTCTGTGTCCCGCCCAGTGCTCCACTGCCTGCCACCCACACGCCAACTCCAGGAGAACAAGCAGCAGCAGAGCTGGCAAACAAGGGAAGGGGTTTGTCTTTGCAGAAAGAGAGGCCATAACGCCGCAAGAACAAAGCCTCAGTGGTTGTCTGCTCACAGAGAGCTGCTGGCTGGCAGCTGGCTCCAGAGGCTGAGCTAGCAGTGCTAGTCATGCTGTTTGGACTCAGACTGGCGATCACTAGCACCCCCACCAAAAACTAACTCAGGGGGCTATTCCCCATTGGGTGCCCAGGGCTCTGGACGCAGCACCTCCCACCAGGACAGCACATTGCATGGTATGCTGCAAGGATCCCTCAGTTCCCATCGGTTCCTATCCTCCCGGCAGCATCTGAGCACCTGCTCTCCCTGCTCCCCTCAGGACTCGCACCCCCAGAGAAGTACCTGCTCCCCATGGCCATTCTGGCGTAACACAGGCTAGAAACCTGCCCCCAAATCACTGCTACAGCAGAGCAGAGGGAAAAAAAGCCCAGCTGGAGCTTACAGGCTCACTTACTGCCTGTGATGGAGCATCCACCATGACCCTCTAGATTCATTTTACTTTGTCCCAGGTGACAGATGGGGGGCCCCACACGTTTCCTTGAGGCAATGATCCCAGATCCGAGGAGTTTCACCAGAGTCAGGATGTTTCCCCAAAACATTCTCCCCTTTTCCCTTTCTAACCTTCCTGGTATCACCCCCCATTGCCCCTCACGTGTCTGACGCCCACATACAACCACCTCCCCAGAGCTCACATCTCACTAGGATTTAGAGCCCAGGCTGGCCGCCTCCCTTGGTCGTCATTCAGCCAAGTCCCAGATCATCAGCTCTGTACATCCAGCTCCTTCTGCCTGCGCAGCATTTTTGCAGATCTTCTCCAAACTTCTCCCACTTCAGCATTCTCTCTCCAGCAGTGGATGCCAGAAGGAAACCCAGCGTTCCTGGTTCAGGCACTTACACCAGGGACTGTGGGTTAGACCCTCCCCACTCCAGCAGGAAAATCACATGGGCCTTTGGCCTTCACAGGCAAAGGCACCCGGGGAGATGGCAGAAGGCCGCCAAGTTAGCGCTGCTGCCATCTGAGAGCCTGCTGGAGCTTTACTGGTGCTGCAAGCTGCCCCCAGGTGCCTGCCTAGCTCTGGAGAGCTACTGGGTATCACCAAGAACAGGCACTGGCACGAAGCTGTGCTACAGCAGAACTGATAATGCCAGCAGCCCAAAGAGGCAGAGCTGGAAATCCACCGTCTACTGCAAGAGCACAGGGGACCGGGAGCGTGCAGAAGGTGCCCGTGTTTTGCTCAAGTGAAGCCTGCTCTGGCAATCTCCCTGGGGCCAAAGGCCACAGTTAGCCTGTATAAACTGAACCAGGTGGCTGCTTCCCTTGTCTTCGCAAACCGCTGTTCAGCAACTAGCTTCAGGGCCACTCCTGGCAGCTGCTGGTCTCCTGGGCCCTTTTCAACCCACCTCGGGGCCAGAAAGCACTCGTGGCTCTAGGGCAGTGGTTTTCCACAGGGGAGCCACGACCAACGGCTGTGCCTTGACGACTCTCCAAGTGCGCGGTAAAATTTCATCAATTTCCCCATGCCACAGCCCTTTGCAGAGCCACCATGAGGGGAAACTGACCGACCCTGGGGCTCAAGCAGCAGGGCTGCCCGATTCCCGGCTGGCGGGGGATTGGTTAATTTCCACCTGGGGTGGCTCTTTGCTGAGCTGCTGTGAGGGGAAATGCCGATCCCGCAGGAGCTCGTTCACGATGGGAGGCAGCTGAAATGCTGCTTCCCAGCCTGAATGGGCTGGCGGGGACCCCCCACCCCCTGCTGTGCCAAGGAGGGAGGGTAGGGGACAGTGGCGGTGGGGACATAGTTTAAAGGCCCCATCTTCAAGGGGCTGGCCGGGAGGGGAACCTGCTCCCTGGAGCTGCCTCCTCCCTCCCCACCCGTCATGAGTAATTGAGTGACCCGATTCCTCAACATCCCATTTGATCCTTCTTTAGCTTGTTGCATGCACCACTATGTCCCAAGCCTCTCTGGTGGGACCACAACCACAGTGAACGGAAGTAAATGTGGCGTTTATGAGCAATCCATTCAGCTGAAAAAAGCGCGTGCGCGACGTGGAATCGTTCGTCCCATTGAAGTGCGCCGTGTTACTGAAAAGGTTGGGAACCTCTGCTCTAAGGGATGCCCAAAGAAAGGCCAAGTCCACCCACACTCGCCTTGCTGGGTCCCTCTGCTGCATCTAACACCACCGATCACCGCATCCTCCTGTCTGGTCCTGGAGAGGCTGCTGGGGTGATCAGAGACAGCCCAGAGCGGCTCAGGCCCCTGCTCTCCAACCAAACCCTGTGGGTTGTTATGGAGAACTGCTCCTCCAGCTCCAAAACTGAACAGCCCATCCAAAACTCAGCATCTCCTGGTAGCCAATAAGGGCTGAAGGGTACACATGACACAGACCACACCGAGCTCTCCTGGTCCCCTACATAAACAATAGCCAGCTTGGTCTCCCAGCTCTGTGTGTCCAACCAAGAGCAGCATGGTGGGGACAGAGCAGTTGGATCCAGGCTAGAGCAAGGCGATACTGATAGGAAAAGAGAAACACTTTTAAGCAGCTGCCTTCCCTGTAACCTGTCTGCAATCCATGGCCTCTTCCTGCACATTAAATCATTCTGTCACTCAGGGGCTTTTAGGCTTTGGGTATCTTTGCTGGGTGCCCCAACAGCCATAGCAGCAAAACACTCAAAGTTTCCATCTGTAATTTGCCACAAGAGTATGCCCCTGGTATCAGACTGGGGGCCAGCCATGCTGTTCCAGCTGTCAGGCTCACTTACTGCAAACCAGACCTAGGAACAAAGTCCTGTGCCCTGGAAAGATGCATGGGCCTGTCTGATAGCAGCACTGAGAGCCATAAACACAGCCCCTTGGGGCTCTACTTACTGCACTAGCTCCCTTCTGAACACAGCCCAGCGCAAGGTCCCTGGCCTGATTGTCAAAATTCACCCTGGAAACGCTCCAGCGACCTGACAGAGCATCTCCCCTCCACAGCCATAACTGTTCCCCTGGAACTACAGAACGGTCAACCCAGTGGGCAGGCTCAGAGACATATGGACGTGCAGGCCAAATGGAACCAGTGGAATCAGGTAGTTGGACCTCTTGCACAGCACAGGCCACAAACTCTCACCCAAGGACTCCTGCATAAAGCCCAGCTTTTCTGACTGCACTAGAAATAACCAACTGTGATTGACAGCCTCAAAGTGATGCAACCTATCGCATCCCTTGCTAAGTACCAGAGGGGGAGCCATGTTAGTCTGTAGCCACAAAAACAATGAGAAGTCCTGTGGTGCCCTATAGACTAACAGAAGCTTTCGTGGGCAAAGAGCTCCTTCAACAGATGCATCTGTGGGTCATTGCCCACGAAAGCTGATGCTTCGAAATATCGGTTAGTCTATAAGGTGCCCCAGGACTTCTCGTTGCTTGTGTGGGTCCGCTGCTAAGTTGTTTCAATAGTTAATTAATGTCTGGGTTAAGAACGTTCGCCTTATTTCCAGCCTGAGTTTGCTCAGCTTCAACCCATCCCAATTGCTGGGCCTTTGTATGCAAAGATTAAGGATCCATCTGCTACCACAAATCCTTTCCTCATGGTGGACCCGATACACTTTGATTACATGAGACCAAAGTTTACCAGGAGACAGATCTAGACCTTGGAAATCAACGCCACACGAGGCGAGATGACAGGCCTCATCGCACTTAGAACTACATCGAAAAAAATCGCACTGTGTAGATTTCACCTTCCTTTTGTCACGTCTTTGCATACAGAACACACACAATCACCCCAAGTACTGATCCATCTACCACAGGGTAAGAAGGGAGAAATTGTTTGTTTACTTTTAATCTGGGGGGGCGGTGCTTAGATGTTGTTTATGGTGATGGGGGCAAGACAAATCATTAGCTCAGACCAAGTCAGTAGCTCTTGAATTCCCATATGCAATGTGTGAATAACAGAAGTCCCAGACTGTGGTGCACCACTGTGATTTAACAGGTCTCACTGTACATAATTTAGGGCAGAGACAAGCTGGAGGTAGAAATTGTCAGCTACGATTTGAAATGGACGGCGAGATGCAGAAAGGCTGCTCACAGGAGAAGGCTCTTGTGCAATAGGCGACTAGATTTTGAGCAGGGGCAGAGACGGATTTGGAAAGAGGAGACACATCCAGATGGTAACGTTGCTTGGATTGAGGCCTCGTCTACGCTACTTCGAACAAAAAAGCAGTCATGTAGCACTTTAAAGACTAAAACAATGATCCACTGGGTGATGAGCTTTCGTGGGACAGAAGAAAGCTCATCACCTAGTAAGGAGGTCTGTCCCACGAAAGTTCATCACCTAATAAATCAGTTTGGTAGTCTATAAAGCGCTACAGGATTGCTCTTTTGTTTGGATAGAATACAGGCTAACACAGCGACCTGTCTGTCACTACTCAGCTAGGTTGCCATATGGCAGCTAATGTCAATCTAACGATAGCAATACAGCCTGCTCCTGCTGCTCTAAGCGTCCTGCTACCCTGACATAACTCCACCTCCGCGCAGACATAGGGCTTATGTCAGTGTAGTCCGGGTGACGCATTGTCTGTGTAGACACTCTGTTCCTTACACTGCCTTTAGCTGTCTTGTCAATTCCATGGCAGGAGCCAGGGAAAACTCACAAGACAGCTGAGACGCAAGAGCCCAGCTGTCCTCCACTCCTTTGGGAGCCGGGCATGTGGGCTGCTCTTGGCTGGGAGTCGGGGCAGGAAGCCTGGGCAGCTGATCCATGCTCGCAGCTGGGGAGGGAAACCATGGGGCACTGAGCTCCCAGCATGGATCAGAGCTGATTACTGCAGTGGCTGTAAGTCAGCTTACACACCTATTGTAGACTTTCCTAAAGTGAAGCCTTTAACAACAAGGGGATGACTTTGAATCAGATCAGGAGACGAATGAAGAGCCTGGACAGCTGTGACATGGGACGGCCATGGAGAAGGAGCAGAGAGATGATGAATAATTTGCAGCGTCGTGTACATGTGTGTAGGTATCTGTGCTTCTGTAACACTAAACCCACAAGCAGCTGCTGTCAAGATGAGCCTAACTGCTAGTGTGTGGGGAAAACAGGGCGTTTGCTCCAGCCTGGGTTTGGATCGCCAGCAGGGGTTACGCTAGGCAGTAGGCTCCGAGGCAGGCTGGTAATTAAGAGAACCCAACAAACAGCACAGTATGCTGCTGTCTGGAAACCAGATTTAAGGGATTTGTTCGGGAGTCCAGGTCAAACAAGCAGAGCAATGTTTGTCCTCAGGGGCAGCGCACGTACTGGCTGGGAGCCCACGGCAGAGAGACTTCCTCACTCCTCAGGTTGGGATGGCGCTTAGGAAGCTGCTGACTATACAGCAGCGGAAACTTGGGTCAAGAAATAAAGGAAACTTTGCAGCCAACCTGACGGCTTATTTTAATCAGCGTCTGGGGCTTCAGCCTGCCAGGAGAGGCGTCAGCACCTTTGTTCTCTCTGTGATTTTGTAGCCTTGTCATCTCAGGGACTCCTGGCGAGTTATTCTAAGGCAAAGGCAAAGGGAAATGTTTAATGCATTTTCACACTTAGTTAAAAATAATTTTCTCCACATGGTTGTCAGGTGGAGAGCATTAGCGGCTGCTTGTCCTGGTCAGGATTTAATATATGGTTTATTGCTTCGTGATTGAAAATAAAAGCCTTACTTTAACAGTGTCTATAGTAACCTATTACCAGCTGTATCAGCAGCACTGGACAGCAAGAGGGTGGAAAGCAGATGATTCAGAGATTGCCATATTGCAGATGACATTTATAGGGAAATCACAGTTAAGGGGGTCAGAGCTGAAACAGAACTTGCAGAGGGGCAGCTTTTGAAGATGCAGCTGCTCTGATTTCTAACTCAGCCGCAGCGCCTGGAGAAAAGGACGGGCTGGGATGAGAACTAGCTTCCTCTTGCCTGCTCAATGCCCTGAACACCAGCACCTGCAGAATGCGACTCACAGGCTTTGCACAGACGCAGAAGGGATTTCCACACAGCGAAGAAAGCCTTACGGCTGGGCCATGCTCGCTGACTCACACACGGGCTGGGAGGCTGTTACCTAGCTGTGTAAACATCTGAACTCAGGCTGGAGCCCAGCGCCGGGACCCCCCTTAGCACCAGGTCCTAGGGCCCAAACTCATTTCTCTACAGAGAAATGAAACCGTCCAGCAGCCCAAGCCCTAGCCAGCTGCCATGGGCTGGCCACAGTGCCATGTAGATAGGAACAGCCCACCCTTATCTCCTTCCAGGCACGGACTCAAACTTCAAGGCAGTGGTGGGCACCCTGCAGCCCAGGACCCCCTCTTTGCTCCTGTCCCCTCTCACCCCTTGTGCACTGGAGTCCTGCCCTTCTTACTCCTCCTCCTCCCCCCAGCTGTTTCCAAACGCCCCAAGTCATCTGCCCCCACCCCTCCTTTCCGCTCCAGAGCTGGAATGCTTTGAATCAGCTGTTTGCAGCTGTTACAACTCTGGGAGGGAGGTAAGTGCAGAGCTCCAAGGCCCCGGTGCGGTGGGGGCAAACAGGGTGCCGGTGGGCTGCAGGCATACCCCAGTGGGCTGTGGGCAGCTGTGTCCCACTGAGATAAAGAAGGGCCATTCACTCCCTCTATTCTTGGTTGCCTGTTGACGCTTTAAGGTCAGAATCGATAATTGTGATCACCTGCTCTGAGCCCTGGCACATGGCAGGCACAGACCTGCGCCCACGCACTCCTGGAACTGACATCCTCAAATCGTGCTTCCAAGGTGCAAGTCCCAGAGAATCCACCATTTACACAGATTTAAACCTGCAACTGACCCGTGCCCCACGCTGCCAAGAAAGGTGAGAAACGCCCAGGGGGTCTCTGCCAATCTGACCCAGGTGAAAAGTCCCCGATGCCCAACGTAGTGATCAGCTGGAGCCTGAGCAGGTGCGTGAGACCCGCCAGGCAGACGCCAGAACAGAATCCTCTGTGGTACGTCAGAGCCCTCGCCATCTAGCGCCCCATCGCCCACTGTTGAGGATTTTCATTACTAGCAGTTACCCATGGGCCACACGCCATTTTAGACACTCCTGTCATACCGGCCGCTCCAGAATCTTATCAAGCTCAGCACTGAAACCAGTTAGGGTTATTACCCCACCGCTCTCCACTCACTGCTAGGCAGAGGGGATTTTGCACTGGCTCTATCTAGGGACATTCACAAACCTTCCAGGAGCATCAGCCTCTTCTCCACAAATCCAGTGGCAACAGTTCTCTTATTTCTCCCTGTGCCCTGCTGAGCGCTGGTCTGTGAGCTTTCTGCTGCGTCTTACCACTGTTCTTCTGTGTTCAAACCTCGTCTGAAACCATCTCTTCTGCCCCTGGCTCTCCTGGTCTGCTGGCAGGGTGGGAAATGTTCCCCAGACCCTGGCGTTGGTTTGTGCATGGCCAGGCCCCACCGCCCCATGCACTGAGTTACAGAGCAACTTCCAGGTTGCGAACTCACACGGGGTCCCAAAGGCCACAGGGGGCCAAAACCGCAGCCCCGGATCAGTGTGATATGGGTGTGGCCCCTTCCCCTGCGAGGCTGGAAGCAGGTAGGGGGAGTGCTACGCCTGGGTGATCCTCTCCAGACTTGCCTAAAACAAGTTGATGGCAACATCACCCTTGTGAGGCAGGGCGAAGCAAGAGGAGCTGGCTTGGTGTATTTCCTTTCGCAGGGCACGGCCACTCTGGGGGACAGCTGGAATGACAGACACTGCACAGAAGGAGATTGGGCGGGCAAGCTATTCCCTTACCCCGTACACTGTCTGGAATCTGCAACCTGCACCGGTTCAAGAGCACTCGAAGGATTTGCTCCCATGACAATGCTAGTTCAGATCACACACCTGTGCACGCTCCTGGAGCATGCCAGAAGACAACGCTGCCAGTCCCACTGCCCCATGCTCATTTAGCGCCCAAATCCCGCGCCCAGCGAAGTCAACGGGAGCAGAGCCGGCTCTAAGAGCTTTCACACTTCAAACCAGTGCAAGGAGCAGGCAGATTCAGAGAGTGCTGGGCTAACCTAAGTGAAGTTCAGCATTGTGCAGCTTGCAGGTCTCGATAGCCACTTGCTCAGCAGAGCGGAGATGCAGGACGTTGTCACTTTTAAATGCAGTTCAGCTCTAAAATGGGACTCTTAAAAATGGCCTTGTGAAATGTAAGAAATGCATGAAACTGGTTTCTCCACAACCTGCTCCTCATGTCTGAGTCAAGCTGGGCGCTGCTCTCCAGCTTCTGTACCGTCACTGACGTGAACATTCTGCTCTGGAACGGAGTTACTAATTTGGATGATGATGCAGCAGCCAGGACAGAATCCAGCTCCCCCTTCCCAAAGCTGGCTAGTCAGTGTAAACAGAAATTGTGTTCTGAAGTTAGCATAGCTGACCCTAAATGTGCACAGGAGACTTTTTATCACGCAGTCATTTTTCTGGCCACAGTCAAGTGGACCGTCCAGATGTTCTGGCTACTCCATGCTGACAGAGTGCCAGGTCACTGTTAGCAAACCTACACCATTCAAAATCCTACAGCAGCAATCTATGAAATTGTCATCACGAGAGATAGACAAAATGCAGGACTGGCTGCTTACGTCTCTCCTTAGAACAAGTACACCATGAGGAACCACACAGGACTGTGGGGGCCCGGTGAAGAGAAGGACAAGGACCCAAACATCTGCATGTTACATGTGTGGGCCAGTGACACGTGTGCATGTGTGAAAGAGCCCAGTTCATGTGTGGCGAAACCATTAGTTGTCAGTTGGGCCTAATATTAAGCTCATTTCATGCTGGATTTCAGTGTCCCAGGGATGAAAGGCCAGTGCTAAAGTGCAGGGTTGTTTTCACCAAGCCTCTCTCTCTGGCAGGTTATTTGCAAGTGCAGCACTAGTCTCACAGGGAGGGCACAATGCAGAGTACAAAAAAGGAAAAAGCATTGCTAGTTCTTTAGGGACAACACTGACTCTCTTACCTTTGGTGTCATTCACTGGATCCATGTGCCTGTAAATATATCCTTCTAGGTAGGAATGGAATTTGGGCGTGGGCGGGAAAAAGGCCAGGCAAATAGCCATTAGCTCCCAGCCCCGCGCCAGACTCTCATAACGGAAGTTCTCAGTAGTCTGCCGACACAGCTGGATGTACAGCTCGTCCCTCAGGCCCTGCATGCTCCAGCCTTTGGTGGCGATCTCCAAAGCCACGTTGAGTTGATCCGTCTTGGCCCGCCGGTCCCCCATGTACATCTGAATCAGTTTAAATATCTCACACGCCTCCTTCTTGACGTTGCGGTCGCTGGTCATGATCATGGGCTTCTTGATGGACTCGCTGCTCCAGGCGAGCATGTTGGCAATGGAGACCTTCCTCCTGAACAGCCCTTGGGTGTGCTTGTTGAAGTGCTTGGAGGCCCAGTTCTCAATGTCTGTCTCTGAGGAGGGCTTCCGCAGGGTGAAGGTAGGGAAGACACAGCTGGCACTAGGCATCATATTTCTGTTCTGTCTGCTGCTCTCAAACTGGGCACAGGCACCAAGGTCCTCTGACTGAGAAACAATAGCGAGACAAGTCATTGTTACCATCTGCATCAACCCACTTAGATCCTTCACAGCAAGTCTACCATCACAGACTCGACAGGGCAGCCAACGCCTGCCAAGGTGGGGACTCTCTTAGGAGACTTCCTAAACTTTATAAAGGTGCAAAGCTACTTGGCAGAATCACGAGTAACAACTAAAATGCTTCGTCAGTCACATTTCACCAGCCAACACGGTCAGTTACTAATTGGAGAGAGACTGTATTAGAGCAGGTGGGCAAAGCCACTCATCAGCCAGTGTCACACGACTCTGTTCATCCCCCACATCCCTGGCCATTTGTGCTCACTCCTACTGACGACGGTGGCCAAAGGAATGCCAGTGCTAAAGCCCACGGCCCTGTGGGGCTGTACAGGCTAACCGCACAGGAGAGCTTTGCAGGGAAGCAAGAGGACTGGAATGGCAGACCTGCTGAGAGGTCTCTCCAGGTACCTGGGTACACACAAGTCATCATCTCAAACAACTGGTAGGCTGTACACCTTTCTCCATCTCCGTGCACAGCTGGAAGGGAAAACACTCACCTGTAACCAGAGTCTGCCGAGTGTAATATTCTCCACCAAGCCGGACTCAGGGTCATGAGTCTTCGAATCTCCACGGGCCCCAAGAGAGGAAGGGCCGCCGGGGTCTGCCCCGGGGCAGTGCTTTGTATTCAGAGTTGAATACAAATAGGTGTGAATGAGATTTTTCCCACTAGAAGTTTAGAAGCTGACTCTTGGGCTGGCTCGGCACTAGGCAGAAGTACAGCCCCATTCAGGAGGAATACGGCGCCCAAGAGGGCAGTTACTCACCAAACAGACTGTGGCCTGGAAAGACTAAGTTCTTGCAAAGCTCCATACAGACAGGCAGGCTTTGGACACTGCTCTGCACAGGTTTGTGTTCCCTGACCTACCCTACTGTGGGCTCGCTGCAGTGCTGGGAATGCCTGTTGCATGGGCATCTCTCTGTGGCTTTCCTCTGAACTGTGCTGCAAAGCCCCTCGCTCACTAAGCACACGGCAGCAGTGTGCAGGCACCAGCCCTCCACCTCACCCTCCACAGGTGGCACAGAGGAGACCCTGGCCCCTGTGTGCCAGACGCTGGTGCATTAAAGAGCTGGGAGGAAATCCCACGAGTTCCAACTTGCGTGGGACGAGGCAACTGACAGCAGGAGCCCAGCCCAGCCCAAGTGGGAACAGGTCACTTGGTCAGCTCTGGGCCGATCAGCAGACACGGCTTGGTGGTGGGAAGAGGACCATGGGCTAAGGCAATGAGCATACAGCGCTGCTGCAGGAAGCAGACTCAGCTGCAGCCCAGATCTGGGGGCAGTGGACTGGCAGACTGCACCGGCCAGGGCACAGCTAAAGGCAGACAGGAGGCATGGTCCAGTTGCGGCAGAGACCAACCATGGGCACAGTCACCTGGCCACACAGCAGAGAGCAGGACTCGCCACTCGGAGCTGACACCGCTCCCAAGCACCAGTGATCACTCTAGGGGTATGCGAGCCCTGGTCTGGCACGGGAGCTGGGACAGTCTGAACTGTTACTCAGGCTCAAGAGCAGTACTCTGTATTTAGGCCCTAGGGACGAAGGATGTTCTGTTATAGCTGTGCGGGGTGTGACTCCGTGTCAGAACTGCCAGTCAGCACCATGCACCCATCAAGATACCAGCTAAAGTCTCTAGTTTTTGACCAAATGGGGCACATACTTGTGGAGTTAACGCCTGCCTCCCTGAAGGCTGCGGATGGGAGCCAAGAGACCTGGGCTGGTTCTCCATTCCTAAACCTGTGATGTGATATGTGAGGAAGGCATCAGGAGCTGGGGTGCCCCCCACAGCCAATTCCACAGCAGACAGCTCCTGGGACAGGAGAGCCTGATGGACAATGTCCTGCAGACCCCTGGGCAGCCCAGTATTTTGGACGGCCTTCTGGACCCAGTTAGGGTCTAGGGCACAAAAAGGTTCTTCCCAGGCCTGGAACTTCCCAGGAAGTTGCACATGAAGCGCAAGGCGGTTTTTGTAAAGATTTCGTGTCAAAGTAACTGTCCGCTGGGCACACCTGAACAACAGTCATTATGGCTTTGCCCTGTCCGTTCACACCTTCCAGTTCAGGAGAGCGAAGCGCTTTGCAGACATTAGCTAAATCTTGCAACCTCCCTGGGGAAGTGTCACTCCCATTTTACAAGTGGAGAAACTGAGGCAGGAAGAAGTGAAATTGATTTGCCCGTTGCCATGCGGCATAACCCAGAATTGCTCCTTAACTACACACATTCCTCCCAAACACATACTCTGCACACTGTGTGCAATTCATCAGTGCCCAACGCAGCCTTGGAAGTCACTGCCTTAGCCCGTCTCTGCATGCCGTGGTTTCACCAGTATAACTCTCACTGGAGACACTCATTTCTCCTGTGAGAGTGGGTTCTTTGGCTTATCTTCAACCTTTCCAGTCTGGTGTAGGCTGCATGAGTGAAAAGGCACTTGGTTACACTGGTATGACCCCCTGGTTTAAATCCACACCTTATTCATACCACAACAGCTTTCCTGCAGCTATAAGCCCTCAGTAGGTAAAGTGTATTGACACCGACTGCACTGATACAAAGCTGCCTAATGCTACACAAGATGACTGGGGGTGAGAACGGACAGACTGGAGAATACAAGCTGCAGAGACGGCTCAGGCCACGAGTTGCACAGGATGTACAGTACAGAAGTTAGCCCAGCATTCGTATTCTAGTACGAACACTGGAAGAAAAGCAAGGAGGCAGCTTGTAGGCGGGTCCCACTAGTGGCAGGGTGGCCTAGTGGCTAGGTCCCCGCAGTGCCGGATTCCAGCCCACTCACTAGAGTCGTTGCTTTAATTTGGGGAGTGGCCCCAAGAGTCTAATTTCCTGCTCCGTGGGGTGTGGGAGTTGCAGGGGTTCTCCCCCTGCGAGCCTGGGGGGAGGGTTTGGCAACTGTGCTGTCCTGCGGCCGACTCAGGGGCAGCTCCAGCTCAGGCCCTGTGGGTGTCCAAGCCAGCTCCTGCCTCCTTGCAGGTCAGCCGCAGTCTGGACAAGCTTCCTTCCTTCTATCCTGCCTCCAGGCCTGACACTGGTGGCAGGTGAAACAGGGTGGGGCTAATTGGGCCAGCAGGCTCTGTTTAGTCCCTGCAATGCCAGGCCTTCATCTCACTCCCTGTGCAGCTCTGAACATCAATCTCAGGTCAGTTATCTGGCTACATGTAGCTAAATTTCATCTGTGTTTGCACAGTGCACCTTCCATTGCAATGGGCCTTCCTATTTCTTTGCATGCAATGTGTCTCTCGGCTACGAAATGCAGTCACCTCTGGGGTGAAATAACTGCTATTTAACCAAGTACAGCAACACTACACTATAGGGTAGACCAGGAAGTGAAGGAAAACATCCTATATTCACCAGTAGACTAAATCAATACTCCACATTGGCCAAGAAGCTGGAGCTGACATCCCAGAGGCCGTCCCGTCCATCCCTCATGCTGGGGCGGGGCCGAGCCCACCTCCACCACCCCTACCAGGTGTTCTCTAAAACCTCCAATGATGTGAATTTCACACTCTAACAAAATTACTTGTTCCAGTGCTTAACTATCCTTAGAGCTGGAAAGATTTTCCTAATATCTAACCTAACTCTCCTTTGCTGCAAATTAAGCTGATTCCTTATCTTACCCTCAGTGAACTCACAGAAAATTGATCACTGTCCCCTGTATAACAGCCATTTCTATATTTGCAGATGCATGAGGTCCCTCTTCCATCTCCCGATATACCCAGTGCCTTCCACCCTTCCTTATAGGTCAGGCTTTCTGAACTTTCTATCAGTTTTGTGGCTTGCCTCAGGACTCTTGCTGTTGTGCCCCACACTGGATATCCTGGAAGACGATTGCTCACTCTCACAGACCTTGGGAGACGGGCCAGTCCCCTAGGCTAGCAGGTGTGTTATTTTGAAATGGGTAAGCCTCACCGCAGCAGGAATAATGCCTATTTTGAAATAGGAGCTGTTAAGACATGGAACAGGTGCTATTTTGAAAGGTATTTTTGGCTGTGGCCACACTTGGCCAAAACTTTGAAATGGCCGTGCCAATGGCCAAATCAAAGAACACTAATGAGGCTCTGAATTGAACATTCAGTGCCTTATTAGCATTTGCATGCTGCTGCCTGTGGTGCTTCTCAACTGAGAGGAATAAGGGGATTTCAAAATGTGCGGGGTCCTTTCAAAAAGGACCCCCGTGTAGGCGCACTGAGCTGCGTGCATTTGAAAGCGGTGCTTCTGAAGTGTCATGGCCGGCAGCATGCGAATGCTAATGAGGCGCTGAATATTCAGTTCAGCACCTCATTAGTATTCTTCGATTTGGCCACTAGCACAGCCATTTCGAGGTTTTGGCCAAGTGTGGCCACAGCCTTTGTGTGTAGCCGCGTTATTTCGAAATAGCTATTCTGGAATAGCTTAATTCAAAATAGGGCTGCAGGGTAGGCTAGCCTAAGCGTGATGAATAACAAATGACGTTACTACTGCTGGAGAGAACAGCAGCATGGAAGCCAATGGAATCCAATCAGATAATGGAAGCCAAATCCTGGGGTGATTTACACCCTGCGATTGCATCAGGGAGAAAATTAGGGCATAATCTAACTGACTAAAACAGCACTGTCTCCATGAGATGAAGATGAACACAGACTTGGCCGCCATCCACAAGATTGTAAGAACTGTCACAGGAGCGAAGAAGTGGTCTATCCCCGAGGTGAGCAAACTTTTTACATCGGTCCCTGCTTTTCACCCCTGCAATTAGCAGGGCTCCCACCCAACCTGTCTAATGTGACCCAAACCGATGGAAGTTTCGGTCACGTGCATATGAAAAACATCCCTTTCCGCACGTGCTAGAAAATAAGTCTGTAGAATGTCAAAACTGGATTAATTGGTGTATAAATGTGAATACACAGACTTAAAAACAGCGACAGATTTCAACATTTCTAATGAGATGGATGAGCCTGAGACCCAGCAGCCAATTGTGCTGTGCCTGCCCCTCCCCTCTGCCTCTTAGGCCTGCCCCACACTTTGCTCACCTCTGGTCTATCCAATCTGACGTGTTGTCTGAGAGGCCAATGCTGAATCCTGCGAAGGAAAGTTATCAGGGGATAGCCGACTTAGTCTGTATCTTCAAAAACAACAAGAAGTCCTGTGGCACCTTATAGACTAACAGATATTTTGAAGCATAAGCTTTCGTGGGCAAAGACCCGCTTCATCAGACGCATGAGTGGCGGGGTTTCAGAGGAGGGTACAACGAGGGAGTCTCAGTCAGGGGGAGGGCCAGAGTTGACAAGGTCTATTCAGTCACAGAGGACGTGGCCCATTATCTGCAGTAAATGTGGAGTTCTGAACATCAAGAGAGGAGAAACCAGGTCAATTCAGTCAGGGGGGATGTGGCCCATTGTCAGTTGCTAACGTGGAGGTGTGAACATCAAGAGCGGAGAAGCTGCTTTTGCAAGGGGCTGACCGCTCCCAGTCTCTGTTCAGTCCTTGGTTGATGGAGTCAAATTTGCAGATGAATTGCAGCTCTGCAGTTTCTCTTTGGAGTTTATTGTGTAAGTGTTTTTGTTGTAGGACGGATACTCTTAAAGGAAAGTGCAAACCCCACAACCCCCTCATGGTACAACGCTGCTTCGGGGCTGAGGGAACCGAACTCCTCTGGATCCCAGCATATCCCTGAAGTACGAAGGCTGACAGAGTTCCTACCATTACAGCCGCCATTCTCAAACCCTGCTTACCTGGGCCCGATGTCTTTGAGATGAACTCTGCACAGTGACATTCCTGGGTTGCTCCCCTCCAGCCTGGCCTGAACTCTACGAGCAGCTGCTGCTGGAGCACGCACACACCTTTTCCTGTCCCACCTCAGGGGGCATAAAATGGTCCAGGTCAGGAGTATACAATGGGCATTGTACTGCCGAGAACTTTGGTCAATAACAGTAGAGGGAAAGGCAGGTGGTGAATCCATCTCACAGAACTCCAGTGACTGGTAAATAACACCCATTCCTCCTTCAAGTGTTCTCTGCCCATTCCCAGTCACAGATTAACAAGCAGGCTGAAGAGACCCTGGAGTGCTAATGAAATAGGGACTGCAGGAGTGTTTTGCCCAGTTTTGTCTCGGATCTACGCTGCGAACAACAAGCCTAGAAAAAGCCACAGAACTGCCTTCAACCAAGCAGAAAGTGTTTGAATTCCCTGGGGGAAACACAAGCCCATCAATTTGTAGGAGTCATTGACACATAATCCAGCCCTTCTTGACAGCATTTATACAGAAAGACTTCACCCTTGTTCCTCTTTTCATATGCAATAAACTGTGTTAGTAGCTGCCTAAATAAAAGGCTCAAGTCCTTCTAACATCCAGAGGATATTATTTAGCCTCTCCATTCTGAGTGTAGGGTTTAGGGATGAACACCTGCACAATTACAGACTGGTTTTACATGCAACACTGAGACTAGCTTTGGTAAAAACACTGGCCTCTGCATAGAATTACTTTATGAAAAATAGTAAATGGTAGATCAGCCATAACCACACGCAGTTCACTTCTACACCTGGCTGAGGTGAGAGCTATCAAAAAGCACTGTCTTCAAAGACAGATGGGACATTGTACAGTTTCCCAAAGATTCAAAGGGAGATTTCCTTAAAGGTGAAAGTACTGCTTTCAAATTTCAAGATGGTACAAGTTGTATTATTGGAGGATATAGATTACTAAGGCCTTTTAAGAAACTTTTTAACCACATCAAAAGTTAAAAAAAAAACAACAAAAAAAACAAAAAAGGCCAGATTTGCCCTCCGCAGGTGCATGGTATTCCGATATGGTGGAGAGGTGACCTTTGACTGAAAACAGTGAAAGACCTGCTCTGCTCTCTGAAGATACAATGCATAGTCTACTATACAATTAACGGGCGCTGTATCCTATATATGGTCCTATTTCATAAATGACAACCTACAATATTTTTCTTCTATTTATGGCTATAATATTTTCATATGGACCCCTTCCTTGACATTATCAGTAACATTTTGTACCTCTAATGAGCAAAGCTTTTCGAACAATCCTAGGCTCTGATTCCCCAGGCTATTAAATGGAGAGCTAAAGTTCTGGGTGGAGATTCAATTAACTCTCTGAACAGGTGAAATAAGCCTGGGCGCCGTTGGTGTCTACCCTATACTGATGCCTTCACAACACAACAGGGTTACGCCAGGGTAATTTTACCACTATCTCAATGAGGGTAAAAGGGGAAATGCAAAAATTAAACCTTGACCCCTACATATTAGTAACACATCTGAAACTGAGTACCTGCCTTTTCCCACTCTTGAGCAAAGTACTGACACTTCCTGTTCCTGCTGGGTGCAAACAGACCTATTACAGCATTCCCCACAACCCAAAGAGGTGTGTCATTACTTGGCCTTTCAAAAGATCACTTGTGCATCTGAGAGGTTAACCTGCTCAGATGACCTGCAACTCTATTTTACTATCCCAGTACATGAATTGCTCTTGGGTGAACATCTTGCTCTGCACACCAATCCCAAAGCTGCCTGGCTTCTATACACCATCACGGTGAACATGCCCATCTTGTTTGTTTAGACCGGGGTCAGCAACCAAAATAGAAGAAGAGCCATTTTTTTCAAATTTGGTAAAAACTCAAATTCAAGAACCACAACGCATGTGAATATGAGATGGTCCTTAATAAATAACGTCAAACCGTACTTTTTGTAGCCTCTAATTTAAAAATAGCACACACAATGATTTGTAATGTGATACATGTTTACTGTAAGATGTTCACAAACTTTTTACGTATTCTATTTCCTGACACTTTACATGTGTGTATTATACCACTATCTCCGGGACTTTCCCTCATGAACCCACTTTTAATTATGTAATTTTTACTTCACTTTTAATTTCAATCTTCTTTCTTAAAATGTGTGTTGCCCTTTGTAGAGGAAATGCTGCCAGCCTCCTTTTCCTTTTCAAATATCAAAAGTTATGAACAAGTAGCTCAAAACACAGAGGAGGGATAGCTTGGTGGTTTGAGCACTGACCTGCTAAACCCAGGGTTGTGAGCTCAGCCCTTGAGGGGGTCTTTTAGGGATCTGGGGCAAACAGACTTAAAAAAAAAACAAAAACAAAAAAAAAAAAAAAACCAGGCGTGGGGCGGGGAAATGGTGCTCAGCCTTGCCGAGAAGGCAGGGAACTAGACTCAATGACCTCCTGCGGTCCCTTCCAGCTCTATGAGATGTGTATCTCCACCTATATTACATATCTATATATACACACACACACACAGTATCATACCCCACAATACACTGAACTTATTAAAGAGGGAGCTAGCCAATGTTTCAAGACCATATATTGTCTGCTATTTACAGATTAGTCCACCACTGGGCTTCTTGGTGTTCACTGTTCATCAAAAATAATCAGGAGGGTGTTTGTTTTGCTTTGGAATTACAGTGTCGGGAGTCACAAAGAAGTCCATAAGGAGCCGCATGGCGCTTTGGTGCCATTGGTTGCAGCCCCCTGGTTTAGACAATGGAGCCATTACAACCATCTAGTCCACGGGTTCTCAATCTGGGGGTTGGGACTCCTAGGGGGGTCACAGGATTACTACAGAAGGGGTTGAGATCTGTCAACCTCAGTCCCAAACGCCACTTTGCTGCCAGCATTTACAATGGTATTAAATACATAAATGCTTTTAATTAATGAGGGGGAGTGTGTCCCCATACTCAGACGCTTGCTGTGTGTAAGGCGTTACCAGCACCAAAGTTTGAGAACCACCAGTCTCGTCCAACCTGCCGTATCACACAAGCCAAACACTTGTGGGATGTGCGCTAGACACTGGAAACGCTACCAAACATGACACAACGTTTAAAAACTCAAGATTTTTTTATCCTTCAGTTCTGCCACTTGCAAACCAATGAATTCCAGCTAACTGAACCTAGGTCTAAACTATTAGGTATCTAATAAGGTAACAATCTCACTATAAAATGATTAATCAGCTAATAAACGACAGAGCAGTTCCTCATGCATTCAGCTGGTTGCTGTTCCAAGGAACTGCGGGGGCTGGAGCACCACATGCCCTTTTATAACCCTGCTCTGGACTGTTCAAAGGGCACTGAAGGGAGAGATGAGGAAGGCAGGTGTTGTGAATGTTCTCGCTACCACTAGCTGAACCAGATTGAACTGATTGCAGCATCCCATTAGGGGGAATATGCCCCAACATTCAAAGGAGGACCCTGAAATTTACACAGCGATTTGCCTCACTATTATCCTGCAGCAGTGAGTACCACCGTTAACCACATGTGGTGCAGAAAAAGTATTTCCTTTTATATTTTTTTGATTTGGCTCCTTTTTAGAGCTCCTCCTTTCCCTGGGGGAATGGGAGGAAGAAAACAGAGCAGCTAAAGGAATCTGTGACACAGGTCTTATATTGTACTCTACTTGTAGGTCTCCTATACCCAGCATATATCATCCAAAATTTCTGATGCTTAGGCTTTTTCATAGCTTTGCTCCAGACTACTTCTACAGTATATGGGCTTTGCCCTCCAACAGGCAGAATGATAACCATGTTATCTTCTCAGTTCAAATACACATTTAATATTAGCTTGAGTGTTTTATTCTCTTCCAAACTGCTTACTCTGCTAACCAATATTCAAGCTTCCTCCTGTCCATCCAGCTGATTAAGAGGGAATAATAAAATCAAGATATCCTGAAAGAAACTACAAGCAGCCATGAACAGTAACCATGAGACTAAATCATTTCCAAACATGGATAAAGCCCTGGGGGCTAATAAACAGCTTCGTAGCTTACAGCTGTGTTTCAGCCATCCATTCCAGCTGTGGGAGCATACTGCCCCTGGAAGAATACATAACAAGTTACAGACACATGCTCCAGTACATCAGGGGATCCCCAAGTTGTAAAGTGACCACACATGTGAATTCTGTGTTTGGATAACACAAAGCCAAAGATAATAGGGCAATAAAGGGTCTCACCAGAAAAGGAAAGAGGACGTAAATGGGCTGATCTTCAACAACCCAGCTTCCACGACCGGCTGTGCTCCCTGTTTGTTATGATAACAGGTTTGTCTCTCATTGTTTCCTTGTATCCCCTCCCTGTTTGTACTACCCATCTGTTGTCTATAGTCTCGTGCTTTGACTGTGAGCCCTTTGGGGCAGGAGCTGTGTTTTCTATTGTGCCTGGGAAAACGGGGTCCTGTCCTCCAAGGGCCGCAGCAGTACCAACGGCAGGCGATGCCCGGTAGCAGCACTGTAAGCTTTCAGGGCTTCGCCTTTGGAGGGGTGTTATTCTCCAGCGTGAGGTGGCTATAACCCCTTTCTAGCCATCACCCTTTCCAGGGCGGGGTGTCTCCTATCACCTGGGCGGTGCTCCAGAGTCTTGTACCCAACAATCTCGAACGTGCCCAGGGAGAATGGCCAGGATTCGAGCAGCACAGACAAGGAGTGCCCACCCCTCTTCCCAGGCCACAGAGCTCCCCTCTGCCTGCGCCCCTCGGTGCCCTGCAAAGCAAGGGTTAAAAGGCAAAACCAGGAGAACACGGCTATGCAAGCCTGCCAGGGAAGGGGACACCCAGGCTGCAGCAGCCACCTTAAATATCTCCCTTAGCAATATTGGGATCAGTAGACTGGCTCAGACCCTTGCTCTGTCTAGCCCAGCAGCCAGTCTCTGGCCAGCGCCATACTCCTCAGAGGACAGCGTCAGACTCCTGCTGACAGTGGCAACTCAACAGCAGCTGGGGCTACTTTTCTTCCTTGGCTAGCCATGGTGTCGCCTTGGGCACTAGCTCCACATGGACCCTTGTGGGTTCTTGGGCTGGAAGGGACAGAGGAGTGTGTGCCCTTTCCTGCCTCTTGGCCCTACTTGAGTAGTTTATTTTAACCCTTACCAATCAGAGATGTGTCTCAGGTTCCCAGCCAGAGGGTTTACTTTTCTCTTCCAGAAACCTGTTAGCATCAATTCCCACTGCTCCGAGGCTGGGTTTTTGCCACTGCTGTGCAGGTGGCCCTCAAGGATGAGGGCTGAGAGGTCAGATGTCGTGTAATTGCTCCATATCTGACCTCTCAGTCCTGATCCTCAATGGGAACCTCCACAGCACCTTCCCAAGATGGCCCCGGGAGTCAAAATTCAGAACTTGGCTGGTTACTAAAAATCACGGACTGAACACAGAGACTGGATTTAGAACTTATTAAAATACAACAATCTGTAGCCCACTTAAACCCAGCCCCCAGCTCATTTTCTTCTTTTCTCTTACTGCTGGTGAGATGTGAATGGGCCATGCCACCTGGATCGGTTCCTTGAAATCTGTATTAATTGCTTAGGCTAAATAATCTGTTCTGCCTTGGAGCTACTGTATGAGCTTGAGAACCTGTCTCTCTCACCAGCAGAGGTCAGGCCGCTGAACAATAGCACCTCACCCGCTTTGTCTCTCTCAAATAAACTTGCCAGCTGGTTCCCCTTTATTCCTTGGCGCTTTTCTCGCAGGTCCCGTCCCTACATTTGACTAACTGGCGGTGGCTGAGGAAAGAATTCAGCCTCGTAGCTCTGACCAAGGGTTGGTGGAAACTTCTTCATGGGTTTCCTGTCTATCCCCTAGTAAATTTACCATTTTTTGGCTACTTAATCTTTTGGCACTCAAAAGCACAGGTCTGATATCAATGCACCACTGTTATGTGCATATATATAAGTGTCAGAGGAACTGGCTGCTTGAAAACCTGCCAGGACTAATTCATGACCGAAGCCTGGCTCCTAACACTCCCTGCAGCTCAATGGCTTGCATCCTATTGGGTGCCTCTAGGTTGGAGGCGGATGGAGGATCTTTGCTAATACCAGCTTTATAAAATAAAACTGGGTATGGTTAGGGCACAAGGCCCTGGGGTGGGGAAGGGAAGAGGCAGAGCTACAGTTAGACTATTACAGAGCTATAATAGTCCTGAGGTGTCAAACTCCCAAGGAAACACTCTCTGCCACTTCACCAGCTCTCGCGCACCAGATGCCCAGCTACGGCAGCATTGCCAAGAGGAAGCTTAGCACTGTAAGGAGGCAGCTATTTATCTGCTGAATCACAACGGCACAAAGCAATCTCATTATCCAAGTGGCAAAGGCTCCAGATGGAGCTCAGGGACAGGCTGTCAGAGATACTGGAGAGGGAGGATTTTGAGGCAGTTTTGGTAGCGTTTACCTTCGTCCTCTCTCCACGTGGGCTGGCAGCAGTGCGCATTTGCCCCATCTTTACTTGAGTTTCTGAATGCGATGATGACAATGGGATTGAATATGCCCCACACCAGCAGGCTCAATTCCCCCGCTGGGACCCACGACTAGCCAAGCTTTTCTTCTTTCATGTATTGGTATTTCTGTCCCCTTCAGAGATATGGTACAAAAAGAATGGGTTTTAAACAAGCAGCGAGTTATCCTTATTGCTTAACAAGGACTGAGGCTGTCCAGTTAAGCAGAGAAAGTTCAAGGTACAGCACTTCTGAACACAACACAAGCATAAACTATTGGACTGGCGGCTTCTTTGCTGCTCAGCCAACAGAGTAGGGTTGTGGGCAGCTTAGATTTTCCAGTTAGGGTCTTGACAAGGATAGACTGATGGGAGGAGCTCTCTGGATCATGAAGACATACCGTACTCATACAGTGCTGCTCTGTGAGCATCGAGCCCTTTAACTAGAACAGCGCTCACCCAGAACATTCATCTCCACTTGTTCTTTGCTTCCCCATTTCCTAGCAGAGTGTAAGGGCCAAGCTGAAGAACTGCATCTTAGAGGAAAGCTACCTATCACCTTGTCTTCTGTCTTTGCACTGCGGGGAGGATTTGCTGAATTAGCAGCAGCGCAGAAATGAAAGCGAGAGCGGTGCATGAGTGGTGGAGGGATAATGGCTCGTTAAGCACATCACGGCATATTTCGTGCATGATCCTTGCATTTTGGCTAGCAGGGCAGACAAAGAAATAGGGAGACAGAAGTGGCAGCTTGCCCTGCTCTCAGGCCAGCCCTGACTGGTCTGGTTATAAAGAGAGGAAAGAACTCTGTAAGCACATTAGGCTGCACAAGTTTCATTCAGTTTATTCCACTGGAATCCTGGCGCCATGATGCTGAACACCAACAGCACCTGAAAAGGCAGATTCAGCATCTTTCCATCACTTCCCACATATTAACCTGCCCTTTTCTCATTGGTGGTGCCCCCCAAGGCACTTCTTCCAAGTGACCACTCAAATGGATGTCTGCACAGGCCTGGAAATCGGTGTGATCACCTGAGGGATCCTGATCATTTGAATGGCAGATGCGCAGCGTGCAGGCTAGGAAAGGCAGGTTAGTTGGGCAGCTGGGTACCGGTGGCTGAAGACAAGCTATGATCTACATCTCTCTGTGCTAACAGAAATGTGACCACTGCTGAAAGATCCAGGAACTTAAGTCGTCCCACATGAGTTACAGACGAAATCAGCATGTGGTTCCTTTCTCCATCTTTCAAGGTCGATGTCTGCCTCTAGCTCATTAACAGACATCTGTATGTGAACAGTGAGGCAACTACACAGGCCTAGGTACATCTGTGGCTGGAACACTGGACTGGCCGTACACCACAGGTGAGCAGTCTGAGAGTGAGACTTCAGCAGCCACCTCTAGAACATGGCAGAAGGCTTCTCACAGACTTCTGGGCTTGGTATTTATTATTAGTGTGGCTACCTGGAAGTGGAGGCACTTGGAGCAATAGATTAGAGGCTTATCCAGCTTTACTGCAGAAACACAGTAGCTTTAGAGAATGGATATTATATTGGCCCTGGTCTCACCTATCAACCCTGGGTTAGCAGCCAGACTGTTTATAAGGTCACCATGAAAGCAAATGACAACTACTGAACTACAGAACCAGCGACAGTTTTTAAAGGTTCAGTATCTCAAACCACTGGGGCACAAATACTTCATATACCTGGAGCTACAACCCCAGGTGCCTGAGGGATAAACCCTTTGGTAAACGGTGTAAGATGAGAATCACATAAATGATTCTCCTTTAAAGTTCTTTATCTCGCACCTTGGTATGGCTAGAAACACTGACACCATCAGTATAGCTACTACTGGGGCAGTACAATATTCTGTGCACTAGTTCTGGACATGCTCTCACACAATCGTTTCACCTGTTCTGTATCCTGCATGGAAATACTATATTGTAACTTCCTGGAACACTTATCTGAGGAGATCCTTATGCTGACAATGGCAACTCAGCAATGGCCAGGGCTATTTTTCTTCGTTGGCTAGCCATGGTGTTGCCTTGGGCACTAGCTCCCCACGGACACTTAGGGGTTCTTGGACTGGAAGGGACAGAGGAGAGTGCGCTCTTTCCTGCATCTTCAGGATGCTTAAAGAGGACTGGAAGAGAGTTTGGAAAAACAAGGTCCCTTTGGGTCACTTTTACCTCACTAATGCACATGGCAGAAATAGGAAACCTTGTCCTTCTGGTTGCAGTGGAGGTCTCCTTGCAGGACTTGAGAGCTGGAGAAGGAGCCTTCCCAGCTCTGAATTGAATGGCAGGCTGTGGAAGCTTTAAACAAAACAATGTACATTAAAGACCTTGTTTAACTCAGACAAAACCCCCAAGAAAATCTGAATGAGCCAGAACACACACTGTGTCTCGCCCACAAAGGATCCTATCGGGAGACTGTGATGGGGTTCAGGGGTCCCCCTGCACGGCACCCCGTCTGCTGGCAGGAGAGACTCTCACTCAGCAGGTACAACAGCAGGTTTATTAGGCAACAGATGTCCAGTTTCTCACAGAAGCAACAGCATAGCAGCCAGAGACAGTCCTTCCAACCTGTCCTGGGGAGAAGACCCCGAGGGGTGCCCCTCTGGGGTGTAGCTTCCCCCTCCTCAGGCTGGCTGCCTTCCAGCTCTCCCTTTTCCTAGCCTCTAACTGCCACCCCCGATTCAAAACCCAGCTCAGCTCCTCCCTGCTCTTTGTTCAGGCAGAGGTGTCTCCTGCCAGTTGTAGCCGCAGGGTCATCCTTAGCCACTGGGAGCTGCTGCTTGCCTCAGACATCCAGCCTGACTCACACATGCACTCCCCCCACTCCATTACATCTCTCCCGCCTTCCAGACCGCACTGAGCGGGGTCACTTAGCCAGTGACCTGGGGAAGTTCGGGGCCCTCCCTGCGTGACAGGGCATTGGCTATGGTGTTGTTGTTCCCCTTGACGTGGACCACCTCCATGTCGTAGTCCTGCAGGAGCAGACTCCACTGCAGGAGCTTGGCGTTGGCCCCTTTCATGTGATGCAGCCAGGTCAGGGGTGAGTGATCGGTGTACACGGTGAAACGCCGTCCAAACAGGTACGGCTGCAGCTTCCCCAGTGCCCACACCATGGCCAGACATTCCTTCTCTATGGCCGTGTAGTTCTGCTCCCGGGGCAGCAGCTTCTTACTCAGGTACACGATGGGGTGTTTCTCCCCTTTGTCATTCACCTGCATTAGCACCGCCCCCAGCCCCACGTCTGAGGCATCGGTGAACACCAGGAAGGGCTTGTTGAAGTCTGGATTTGCCAGCACTGGGGCCCTGACCAGAGCCTCCTTCAGCGTGCAGAGGGCCTCTTGGCACTGCTCTGTCCAGACCACCTTGTCAGGCTTTCCCTTTTTACACAGCTCCGTGAGGGGGGCTGCGATGGAGCTAAAGTGGGGCACAAACCTCCGGTAGTACCCCGCCATCCCAATGAAGGCCTGGACCTGTTTCTTAGTCTGGGGTGTTGGCCAATCTCTGACAGCCTCCACTTTAGCTGGCTCTGGCTTTAAGCAGCCGCTGCCCACCTTGTGGCCCAGGTAGGTCACCTCAGCCATTCCCACCTTGCACTTCCCTGCCTTGATAGTCAGACCGGCCTTCTGGAGTCGGTCCAGCACCTGCTTGAGTTGGAACACATGGTCCTCCCACGTCTGGCTGAAGATGCAAATGTCGTCCATGTAAGCCAGGGCAAAGCTCTCCATCCCTTTCAGTAGCTGGTCCACCAGACGCTGAAAGGTAGCGGGTGCCCCCTTGAGGCCAAAGGGCAGGACCAGGAACTCGTAGAGCCCCACAGGAGTGATGAAAGCCGACTTCAGCCGGGCATCTTGGTCTAATGGCACTTGCCAGTACCCCTTGGTGAGGTCTATGGTGGTGAGGTAACGGGCTCCCCCCAGCTTGTCTAAAAGGTTATCAGCCCTGGGCATGGGGTAGGCGTCCGAGACAGTGATGGCGTTAAGCTTGCGATAGTCCACACAAAACCGAACAGACCCATCTTTTTTAGGGACTAACACCACAGGAGAGGCCCAGGGGCTGGACGAGGGTTGGATCACCCCCAGAGCCAGCATGTCTTCAACCTCCCGCTCTATGTCCTGAGCCGTCCTCCCTGTGGCTCTGAATGACACACACTTGATAGGGGCGTGGGTGCCTGTCTCTATTCGGTGGACAGCCAGGTCAGTGCGTCCGGGTCTGTCCGAGAACAGCTGTTGATGCGAATGCAGCACCTCCTTGATCTCCGTCTGCTGGGCAGGGGTCAGCTGGTCTGAGAGGGGAATAGACTCCAGCAAGGAGCCGGCTCCAGTCCTTGTGAGTAAATCCACCAAGAGTAAATCCACCAGGGTAAATCCCCTGCCCCTCCCAGTGTCTGCACACGGCCAGCACCAAGTTCTGTCTGTCCCAGTAAGGTTTCATCATGTTCACATGATAGACCCGGTGGCTGTGGGCCCAGTTCGACAGTTCCACCACATAATTCACGTCATTTAGCTGTTTGACGACCTTGAAGGGCCCATCCCAGGCCGCTTGCAGCTTGTTCCGCCGCACAGGTATAAGGACCATCACTTGATCCCCGGTGGCATAGGCTCGGGCCCTGGCGTTACAGTCATACCAGACCTTTTGCTTCCTTTGGGCCATGGAGAGGTTCTCCCTGGCCAGGCCCATGAGCTCGGTGAGTTTTTCCCGGAAGGTCAGTACATACTGTACCACTGACTCCCCTTCAGGAGAGGCCGTCCCCTCCCACTCTTCTCTGAGCAAGTCCAAGGGTCCCCGTACCCTCCTTCCGTACAGCAGCTCAAACGGGGAGAACCCCGTGGATTCCTGGGGCACCTCCCTGTATGCAAACAGCAGGTGGGGTAAGTACTTGTCCCAGTCATGGGGGTATTGATTCATGAAGGTTCTCAGCATCTGCTTCAGAGTCCCATTGAACCTCTCCACCAGCCCATTGGTCTGCGGGTGGTAGGCTGTGGCCCAGGTGTGCCGGACCCCACACCTGTCCCACAAGCTTTGCAGTAGGGCCGACATGAAGTTGGACCCCTGATCTGTGAGGACCTCCTTGGGGAACCCCACTCTGCTGAAAATGGACAGCAGTGCATCTGCCACGGTGTCAGCGTCGATAGAGGTCAAGGCCACTGCTTCTGGGTATCGCGTGGCAAAATCTACCACTACCAAAATATATTTCTTCCCCGAACGCGTTGCCTTGCTGAAGGGGCCCACTATGTCTATAGCCACTTTCTGGAAAGGCTCCTCTATGATGGGCAGTGGCCTCAAGGCAGCTTTCCCCTTGTCCCGGCTCTTCCCCACCCTCTGGCAGGGATCGCAGGACAGGCAATACAGACGGACAGCTGCAAAGATCCCTGGCCAGAAAAAGTTCTGTAACAACCTTCTCCTGGTGCGGTGGATCCCCTGGTGTCCTGCGAGCGGGACATCATGGGCTAGGTACAGCAGCCTGCGCCGGTACTTTTGGGGAACCACCAGTTGCCTCTGGACCTTCCATGGCTCCGCTTTGCGTCTGGGAGCCCATTCCCGGTACAGGAATCCCTTTTCCCACAGGAATCTCTCCCTGCAGCCCTCCCCCAGCTGTGGAGCTGGGCTGAGACTGGCCAGTTCCCTCAGCTTCTGCAAGGAGGGGTCTCTCTGCTGCTCTGCCTGGAATTCTTCCGCTCGGGCAGGAGCGGATGCTACTTCCCCATCCCTGCCTGACTCCAGCACCCCTGGCCTGTGAGATCTGGTTTTTGGGAGCCCCCTTTCTCTCAGGGTTGGCCCCTGTGGCTCCTGTGACTTTGGCTGGGCCTGTACCCCTGAATCTGGGGAGCGCACCCCTCGTTTTCTTTGGCTACGGGTCAGGACCAGGGCACGAGGGCGTTCACCTTGCCAGTTCTCCAGGTCATCCCCCATCAGTACATCCGCCGGCAAATGGCTGTGCACGCCCACTTCCTTGGGGCCTTCCTTCTTCCCCCATTTCAGGTGCACCCTCGCCACGGGCACCTTGAAAGGGGTCCCATCAATTCCTGTTATCGTCAGGTGGGAATCGGGTATCATGCAGCCCGGTGCCACCACCCCGGGTCGGGCCAGCGTCACATCAGCGCCTGTGTCCCAGAACCCCGTGACCTTTTTCCCGTCTACCTCGAGGTGTTTGAGACACTTGCTCCACAGAGGCATTGCCGCCCGCACTCTGTAAACTGGCCTCTGAGCATTTGGTCCCCCTGAGGAGCTGGTCTGTGGGGCGGACTCGGCCCAATCCGAGTGCCCATTGTCAGCACCACCCGCCTTGGCCACCAGCCCCTCTGGCTTCTGGGACCCCACCCAGTTGACTCCATGACCCCCTGGCCTGCTCAACCTGTCTGGGAGCCTGGGGCACTGGGCTGCTCTATGCCCCTTTCGCCCACAGCGATAACAGCCTGGGTCTTGTTGTGTCCCTCGGGCCGGCTGCTCTGTCCGGGCTCTGTTTGGCTCTCTGGGGGGTGGGTGGCTGGCCCGTCTTTCCTGGGCTTGCCCAAGAGGTGGTCCCCTCTGTCGTACAGTTAGGGACCGGTCTCTCTGAGATTCTCGGTTTGTCCGGGACTCCCTCTCTCTCCGAGACTCCCTCTCTTTGTGGGGCTCACTTTCAAACCTGGCCCGGCTGTTTGTGAAGTCATCTGCCAGTTTCCCTGCATCATGTGAGTCCCCTGGCTTCCGGTCCACAAGCCACACCCTCAGGTCAGGTGCGCACATCTCGTAGAATCGCTCCACGACCGCCAGCTCGATCAGGTCCTCTACGGTCTAGACTCCCATTCCGAACGCCCACTTCCGGTAGTATTGCTTCAGGCAGGCGGTTGTATCTACATGGGTTTCCTCTGGCCTCTTCTGCGCCTCCTGGAACTTCTTCTTGTACATCTCCGGAGTCAGCCCGAACTTATGCAGCAGGGCCTGTTTGAACCGTTCATAGTCCCCAGGCTGCAGCCCCACCAGCTGGCTGAGCACCGCTGCGCCCTTCTGGCCCAGCAAGGGGGTGAGGTGCCGGAGCCACTCATCTGGGGGAACCTCATGCAACTCACAGGCTCGCTCAAAGGCGGTAAGGAACTCGTCCATGTCCCCTGGGTCCTGACACTGGGCCAGCACACGCGTCTCCAAGTGACTGGCCACCCCGAGCCGTCTGGCCCTCTCCCCACTTACCGCAGCTGGGGCCTCTTGGCGTCTCGCCTCTGCCATGGTTCGCTCATGCTCCCGCTCTCGCTCTCTCTCCTCACGCTGTCTCTCTTGTAGCTGGCACTCGTGCTCACGCTCTCTTTCTCGTTCCTGGCGCTCGTGCTCACGCTCTCTTTCCCGTTCCTGGAGCTCACGCTCACGCTCTCTTTCCCGTTCCTGGTGCTCACGCTCTCTTTCCCGTTCCTGGTGCTCCAGTTCCTTTAATTTCACCTCAAGTTCCAGCCGTCGCAGCTCTGCAGCAGGGGACTCTGCCCGCGATGGACCACCACTAGCTGAGCGCGACCTGGCGGGCACCGCGTCTGTCTGACGGCGTCGAGCCCCTGCTCCTGTCGGAGAATCCGAAACGCTTCCCGAGGCTGACCGGCCACTTTCTGCCGGGACAGGCTCTGCCCCCCCGGATCGGTCATTCTCTTCCAGCTGTGCAATCAGCTGGGCCTTGGTCGCCTTCCCCATGGTCAGGCTCCTCTCTCTGCACAGCCCCGCTAGCTCTGCCTTCAGGAGTCGGGTATAATCCATCTCCCCGCTATCTCCCGGGGTATCCACTCACCAGCAGCAGCTGCAGGAATGGCTCTGTTCCCCCTCTGGCTCTTGTGAGACTCCTTCCTTCTCTGGTGCTCAGTCAGCCACTGCTGGGAGTTCATCCATGGGTGCAGTGCATCCCACTTCTGACACCAGTGTGATGGGGTTCAGGGGTCCCCCTGCACGGCACCCCGTCCGCTGGCAGGAGAGACTCTCACTCAGCAGGTACAACAGCAGGTTTATTAGGCAACAGATGTCCAGTTTCTCACAGAAGCAACAGTACAGCAGCCAGAGACAGTCCTTCCAACCTGTCCTGGGGAGAAGACCCCGAGGGGTGCCCCTCTGGGGTGTAGCTTCCCCCTCCTCAGGCTGGCTGCCTTCCAGCTCTCCCTTTTCCTAGCCTCTAACTGCCACCCCCGATTCAAAACCCAGCTCAGCTCCTCCCTGCTCTTTGTTCAGGCAGAGGTGTCACCTGCCAGTTGTAGCCCCAGGGTCATCCTTAGCCACTGGGAGCTGCTGCTTGCCTCAGACATCCAGCCTGACTCACACATGCACTCCCCCCACTCCATTACAGAGACTTTGGCCCAGATCCTCAGAGTATTTAAGCTCCTACTTGAGCCTTAGATGCCTAGAGCCCTCAATGGCTCAGGTCTCACCCAGGTGGCACTGTGATAATCCTACTGGTTCTCCAGCAATCCATGGAATCCACCAGGAAAGACAAGAGAGAGAAGACTTCAAGGGACAGATTGGCTGATGCCCACCTTTCTCCTCTGAGAACATCCAAAGCTGGATAAAAACCTGCCCACCTCATTTAAAGATCTACCTGAAAGCTGAACTCATTTGGAAGCTTCGCCACGTGCAGTGTTTAGGGGCCTCCACGACATCGAGTGAATGCTGAGCTCTTAGGAAGCTGTGCCATGTTTCCAGGCTAAACCAGCAGAAAACACCAGCTCTTGAAAACACCATTCAGGCTCTCATTATGGACCAAGAAGCAATAAAAAGAGCACACAGCTACAAGTCGTCTTCCTTGTAGATGTGACCTGCGAAGACACACTGTGATGGGCGGTGGAGGGCTCAAAGCCATGACTCATCATTTCTTTTCAGTCCCGTTGTGAGCCCAATGTGTTTGTTCATACAGCGTTTGCCTCGTCTCAAAAGAGAATGCCTTGCTGCTCTTCCTTCTTCAAATCGATGGCAATAGCCCAGCAGTCGGTTTCAAGCGGAGTGCTGCAAGGCTTGGTTCTGGGGCTGGTGTTGTTCAACATCTTTATTAATGACCTGGATGAGGGACTGGATTGCACCCTCAGCAAGTTTGCGGGTGACACAAAACTAGGGGGAGAGGTAGATACGTTGGAGGGTAGAGAGAGAATCCAGAGTGACCTGGATAAATTGGAGAACTGGAACAAAAGAAATCTGATGCTGTTTAACAAGGAGAAGTGTAGAGTCCTGCACCTGGGGCGGAAGAATCCCAAGCATTGTTATAGGCTGGGGATCGACTGGCTCAGCAGCAGTACGATGGAAAGAGACCTAGGGGTTATGGTGGGTGAAAGGCTGGATATGAGTAAACAGTGGGCCCTTATAGCCAAAAAGGCTAACGGCATACTAGGGTGCATTAGGAGGAGCATTTCAAGCAGATCTAGAGAAGTGGTGTCCCCCTCTATTTGGCACTGGTGAGGCCACATCTGGAATATTGTGTTCAGTTTTGGGCACCCCCGTGTAAAAAGGATGTGGATTTGCTGGAGCAGGTTCAGCGAAGGGCAACAAAAATGATGAAGGGTCTGGAGCACAAGACCTATGAGGAGAGGCTGAGGGATTTGGGCTTGTTTCGTTTACAGAAGAGAAGACTTAGGGGTGATTTAATAGCAGCCTTCAGCTTCCTGAAGGGGAGCTCTAAAAAGGAGGGTGAGAAACTGTTCTCAGTGGTGTCAGACAGAAGAACAAGGAGCAATGGTCTGAAGAGGGAGAGACATAGGTTGGATATTAGGAAAAACTACTTCACCAGGAGGGTGGTGAAGCACTGGAATGCGTTGCCTAGAGAGGTGGTGGATTCTCCATCCCTGGAGGTTTTTAAGTCCCAGCTTGATAAGGTCCTGGCTGGGATGACTTAGTGGGGGTTGATCCTGCTTGAAGCAGGGGGCTGGACTCAATGACCTCCTGAGGTCCCTTCCAGCCCTGTGATTCTGTGATTCTCAGCAAACCTATAACAGATCAATGTACGGACACAAAGGCAAAACACAGCAGTCCTGCTTCCAGCTCCAAAGATCAGCATCAACAATGAAGGGCAAAAGAAAGAGTTTTCAAAACAATGGGAAGAAATCTTTTAACAGTTCTAAAAACTGCCTGGAAATACACAGTGGCTAAAATTAAGCCCATATTTCCCAGTTACTTTTTCCCCACAAAATGAGAAATGGGGTTATTTTTCAGATTTTTCCCCAAGGACCAGATAATTTCAGAGGGATTCTTCCAAATGCACCCCCTCCCTTACCCTGCCATCAGTATGTGTATAACAACAACACTATACAGCCTAGATCCAGGCCAGTGCTTGCTCTAAGCTGAGTGTTCGGGCAGCTGTCCAGAAGAGATTCAAATGCTGCCCAGCTGATTAGCACAGCACCCACAGTGAGCAGTGTGTGTTTCTAATGATGGTGCACATCAGCACATGCCTTGGTGCACATAACATTTATTCTGCAAATGGATGGAAAAAATTAGAGGGAACCCTGGTCCAGGCCCTTCATGGTCTGAACACTGAACAGACAAAGAGTGAGGGAACATGCTTGCCTCAAAGAGCTTACAGAGAGGAAACTAGGGTTTCAGTTGTACAGATGGGAACCGAAGGCCAAAGAGATTATGTGATTTGCCCAGGGACACACAGGGAGTCTGTGGCAGAGCTGGGAATCGAACACAGATTTCCCACCTGCTTCTCATTCTATGAAAGATCTGTCTGTCTAGATAGATTTTCATGGGACACAATAACCACTTACTCTAACCGCCTGCTTAGGCTGACTCCTATCCACAAAACCCAAGTAAACCAGAACAAACTCCCCAAGCTTCACTCCCTCGCAGGAGCCTTGGAGTCAGTTTGAAAAACAGGCACGTCACATCCCCACGTCTCAGAACACACCAAGGAGATGGCTGGACGGAACTTGGAAGGTAGCACATCCAAAAATCAAAAAAAACAAAAAAGATTTATTTTCCCACATGTATCATCAGTGAGAGGAACTCAATACCCTGCGATGTCATTCTGGCCAAAATCTTGGTCAGATTCATGAAGTGACTAGATGTTCATTTACATGGCAAGGTTACCCAGAGTTACAGCTCATGCCAACTCAGCTTTTGCAGGCATATTCAACTTCTTGCTTTGGAGCGTTAGCCAATCTTTGACTATCAGGCATTAAAAGAAAGGCCAAAATGGGAGGGCAGGTTAAGCCCAAACCTACCTACTCCAGGGCTGCTTGACCACCCTCCAAAGCATCTAGTCTTGACCACTGTCACAGACAGAACACTGGACTACCTAGTCCACATGTCAGATCAAGTGTGGCAAACCCTACCAGGGCTTTGCTGGGCGGGGCAGGAAAGCCAGCTGAGAAATGCGCCCTGCCACCAGCCCCTTCTTTTTCCAAATGAGGGGTCTGTTAGCACCTCCAAAGGTCAAAGCTGCCATGATATTTCTGGGCAGAGAGACAGTTCAGGTAGACAGTCCCCAGTCTGTTTAGAACTTCATACAGTGTGTTGAAGGCCACCCCTTTGGATTCCCCTGGGCAGCAATACTCATAGAATCATAGAACAATAGAGCTGCAAGAGACCTAAGAAGCCATCGAGTCCAGCCCCCTGCCCAAGGCAGGACCAAACCTCATCAGATCAGCCCAGTCAGGGCTTTGTCGAGCCGAAACTTGAACACCTCCAGGGATGGAGACTCCTTGGCCGGCACAGACCATTCAGTCCCCCTGGGATGTTCTGTCGATATGAAGCTCCACATGATAATTTAAATTTCCAAAAGGTCGTCAGGGTGCAAATGTCAGGTCACAGCAAGAGCCTAATCTAGAGGTGCCAAGGGCCTGGATTGCTGCAGCCAGGTCCTGCATGTGAATGGACAGGCGCAACCTTCTCACCGCACGCAGCTGGAATCAGTGTTCTGATCACAACAGCTACCGGACCATTCGAGAGCCACCCAGGGCCCAGCCCAGGCCACACAGTACCAGATGATGAGAGCAGCCAGGTGGGGGTGAGGGCGCATACAGATCTCCGCTATTTCTAAGGGAAATACTACTTTGCACTTCCTTAGCACCTCCCAGGCTAGGGCCCCCAGTGTGTTTCAGAGCAGAATGGCAGACATGTCCTGATCCCCATGCTTCAGGCACAGAGAAAACAAAGGGACATGCCCAAGGTCCCACAGTGAGTTAATGACAGCGATGGAAATGGCATCTCCTTTGTACGTGTCTCTACCCCAGTCACTAGGCTAGGCTGCCTCTGAACATGCATTGTATAAGGCTGAATGAACAACCCTAACCCTATGCAAACCCTCTGCAGCCTGGGAGAAGGGACATGAAGTACAGCAAGTTTCAGGCAGTTCTCAAGAGGTCCTGCAGGCAGGAACAACGAAAGCTGTTGATGTCTCTGCCCAGCCCGCTCAGGAAGGGTCTGGAGGTCTCTTTTCTGTGCCTCGCAGCTCTTTCTTTGCAGACCATGAAGACGGGGCTCTGTGTGTGTGCACAATACACACGCTGACTAAACAACTGGGATTTCCTTTCCTACATGCTTTCTGACTTCTGACATGAAGACTCTTGTGCCCGGCCCACCAGTACAGTCTTTCACTACTGTGGTCCAGAGTGTCTCAGGAGAGGTTTCTTTGTGTCGGATCCTATACCCAGTGAGGCCAGCACTAACTTTTCCAACAGTTTCAGTGGGAGCAGAATCACCCCTTGGTCAGCTAAGAGCCTTCAGCTTTGCCTTCCTGGCAATGGAGAGCGCGGTGCAGGGTGGCTTCTCTCCACTCGTACAGAACAGAGAGGAGGTTGGAATTCCAAGGAAGCTGTGAAGGCCAGTGCCACAGCCTCCCTGCTAGCAGCTGCTAAGGACAGCCAGGGCTCCGTATTCCCACTTAAACCAGGCTTCACTATGCATGCAGCTTCTAGCTGAAGAACCCTTCCCTGTCCTGCCTTCCTTGCCACGATCTTACAGCAAATTGCCCTGCTGGCTTCAGAGTGGCTTCCCTTTACACTCAGCACAAAACTCATCAGCATCAGACAGGACACAGGTGGGGAGAATTAGACTGAAGTTCCCAGGGCCCTTTTTATGGGCGCGCAGGTCCCCTGCCTGGCAGGAGCGCAGGGCATGCCCACACGTCTCAGGCACAGGGCTATACTTCAGAGAGAGAGCCACGGCAAGCAGAGCGGAGCAGCTGCAGTCCGACAGCTGTGCACTCCCTTCAGTTAATCCTGCCGCAGAGTGACAGCGGGGCTGAGTATTTTGCAGGAAAGGAGAAGCAGTTAATAGAAACAGCTAATGAAACCAGAGGCCTTTATTAGCAGTACAGGAAGCAGGGCTGGGGATCATCCACAGCCACTGAGTGCCTGGGCTGGTAATTCCTGTGGCAGCAGCTACTTTTGCTCATGACTGAGGAGGAGGGGGTTGCTCCGCTGGGGCCTGGAGCAGGGTACAGCTGCTATATGCTCTGGGATCAAACCCTGGTACAGGACGCTCTCAGGAGAGAGCCTTGCCCTGTCTCTGAGGAATCCCCTGGCCTGACTCTGGGCATGACTGAAGCCTCTCTGGTCTGACTTTACCAAAGCCACGCGCCTTTCGCAGGAGAGCGACGCAGCAGCTCATTGTGCTCTGCTACTGCCCACTTGCACTGACAGGCCCAGCACAGGCTGTGTTAGCCCTGACTCGGGCAGGAATCAGGGTGGATGCCATGGGGCTACACCATCGCAGTGAGGCAATGAGTGTGGGGTAACACACCTTCTAGAGCACGCGCTATGCCAGGGAGCAACGTGATGCCCAGACACCGCAGTGATGGGCCTTAGATCAGACAGCCAAACCCTGTCCTGCTGCACACATTACCTGAGATGGATGCAGGTAGGGCTCTGGAGAAGCCAGGTTGGTCTGCACGGACACACTCTTCTCCAGCAGGATCTGAGGGAAGCCCAGCTTCTCAAAGGTATTCCTCTTCCAGTGCTTGCTCTCCTGCTGTGCCAGGGCCTCGTCTTCACTGAAGGCCCGCACCACGGGGCCAGGCATAGGTAAAGGCAGGGCTCCATCGCTCTCATAGCCTGAGCCGTCCTTCTGGGAATCCCAGCTGCTCCGCTGCTTCATGTGATAGTGAGCCTGCTGCGCCTCCCATGCCAGCCGGGCCTGGGCCAGGAAGGGCTCTGGAAAGCCCCGCACGGATTCCGCCTCGATGGATTTGTTCTCTGTGCGGTTCATCTGGGGCCTGTTAGTGCTGGGGGCAGGCTTCTCCTCTGCCATCGGCTGCTCGTTGAGAGCCTCCCGGTCCCCCGAGCCATCCGTTGAGCAGGCGTTGGGCTCGTGGGACAGGGAGGGCTTCCTGCTTTTCCTTTTCCTAGTGCTAGGCGAGTACCCTGTAGACGACATGGTGTCCTGCTGGCTGCACCACGACATGGAGTCTTCCCCCTGGGAGGCCTGGCTCACGGGCTGACCGTGTCGGAAGTCAGCCCCTTCCATGCTGCTGTAGTCCCCAGATTTGATCTCCAGGCGCTGGTCCCTCACCAGGCAGGGACTGTGCTGTAGCGAGTACGAGCCCCCGACAGGGTTGGGGGAGTATGTGTGTCGCAGGCCCGTTTTCAGCTTGGGGCTAGAACCGGACTGCTCCACGTAAACCAACTGTCGGACGTACTCCTTGCCTGCAGGGCTATACTCCAGGCTCATGAACCTCTCGGGGCATTTCTGTTTGGTCAGCACCAGCTGCTGGTAGGGAGAGTTGGCGCCCTGCTTGGGCGACTGCAAGAACGGGTGAGGTTTGCGGATGGGCGATTTCTGGGGGGAGCCTGCCTTGTAGTTCCCGCTGGCGTCATACTGCATGTCCACGGGGGGCTCGTCATAGATGGGGGCCTGGTACTCCACGGGGGGCTCCTCGTACAACGGCGGCTCATAGGCATAGCGAGGAGAAGAGGGCTGGGACTCGCTCGAGTGCTTCCGGTGCTGAGACTGGAGAGGGGAGCAGAATGAGTCTCCCCGCCCAAGCAGCGGGGAACAGCTGCCCATGTGCTCAGCCCTTTTTAGGAAGGGAGACTGCTTCCGCTCGGGGAAGAAGACGGAGTTGTCGGCGTCGGGGGCAAATGTCTGCAGGTTGGGGGACTGCTGGCCTCCCGACGGCCTCCGGGAGCGGGTCCCCGGCTGGTTGTCAGTGGTATAGCCATTGCCCTGGTGCATGAGGAAGCTCGGTTCCCGGTCCGTCACCTTGATCAGCATGCGCTCCTTGGTACCGGTGTTCCATCGCAGGGATGATGTCCTGTGCGAGGCAGAGAACACACAAGCTATGGTCAGAAAGGGAGAACAGGGAATGGTGTTTAAGATTACAGAGTATTTGCCCGAGGATTTGAATACCGTGGGTCACGTTTCCAAAAGTTACCCGTTTCCACCACCCTGCGGTACACACACTATGGGGAGCAGCTGGCATCCCTACCAGGCTCCCAGCAGAGAGTACACACTAGAGAACTTCCATATTTAGTTCTTCCCAAACACAAACCTCTGCCCAAGCTTCCTGAGTTAAGCAGTGCCCAGAATTTTCCCCTAGAGAAACTTTACTGCCTCCCTGCATCTAGTTCCTTCTGCCTCAGAGACTCTCAACCCTTTGTTCACCTGAGCTGCAGATGTTAGGAGCTGTGTGCTGTTAGAAGAGCTCTGAGATTTTGCGCAGTGATCTGAGCAAAGTTCTCATGGTACTTAAGTTTTAGTTGCTGGGGCATGCGCATGGCTGCTTCCCTCTACACATCTGGACACTTACTTTCTAGCTGAGCCCCAGAGTTAGTCAGGAACAGGGAGAAGACAGACATTCAGCTGCCTATGTCACATGAAGGACTTGATTCAGCAAGCAGCTTCTGAGCATCCCTAGCCTATCAGCTCCCATTCAAAACTAGCCTCCGGTGGCAGCGAGAAAGTCTTACAACTTTAAAGCCCACTGTTGGACCACATGCCTGGGATGAGGGAGTCCTGGATTCAATTTCCCACCCTGCAGGGAGGGGAAAGGATTTGAGGAGTGGCCTCCCCCCTCTCAGAGAGAGCTGAAACTGCTGGGCTATGGGATATGCTGAGAAGTGGGCTCCTTCAGTCTCTCCTGGGGAAACTGTTCCACTGTGCATCGATAATGGGACAGGCAGTGAGAGGAGAAAAGATTCTATGCTTCAGGTACCCAGCTGGGAGGGTGAGACCCCACCAGGACCACTCTCACTTCACTATTTACACACAGTGGAAGGGCTTCTGGTGGTGAGGCAGATACTATCACACAGCTCAGTGGCTACAGCACATTTCTGAGAAGTAGCAGACCCCTACTCAAAATTGCTCCCCACATCATAGAATCATAGAATACCAGGACTGGAAGGGACCTCGAGAGGCCATTGAGTCCAGCCCCCTAGGCCCCAATGGCAGGACCAAGTACTGTCTAAACCATCCCTGACAGACATTTATCTAACCTGTTCTTAAATATCTCCAGCGACGGAGATCCCACAACCTCCCCAGGCAATTTATTCCACTGTTTGGCCACCCTGACAGTTGAGAACTTTTTCCTAATATCCAACCTAAACCTCCCTTGCTGCAGTTTAAGCCCATTGCTTCTTGTTCTCTCCTCAGAGGCCAAGAAGAACAAGTTTTCTCCCTCCTCCTTATGACACCCTTTTAGATACCTCAAAACCACTATCGTGTCCCCCCTCAGTCTTCTCTTTTCCAAACTAAACAAGCCCAATTCTTTCAGCCTTTCTTCATAGGTCACATTCTCTAGACTTTTAATCATTCTTGTCGCTCTTTTCTGGACCCTCTCTAATTTCTCCACATCTTTCTTGAACTGCGGTGCCCAGAACTGGACACAATACTCCAGCTGAGGCCTAACCAGCGCAGAGTAGAGCAGAAGAATGACTTCTTGTGTCTTGTTCACAACACACCTGTTAATGCATCCCAGAATCACGTTTGCTTTTTTGGGAACCGCATCACGCTGTTGACTCATATTTAGCTTGTGGTCCACTATAACCCCTAGATCCCTTTCTGCCGTAGTCATTCCTAGACAGTCTCTCCCGCTTCTGTACGTGTGAAACTCATCGTTCCTTCCCAAGTGGAGCACTTTGCATTTGTCCTCATTAAACTTCATCCTGTTTTTTCCATGAGGAAGAGGAGGAAATAAACCTGGATCTTCTGCATTCCAGGCAAGTCTTTTAGCTACTAGTTTAAAAGCCCTCGCTGAGCAGCACCTCCAGCTGTGTTCACAAAACAAGGCAGGTAAGTGCTAGTGCCTGTGCCGTACCGTACTCAGCCCTTGCCTGCAGATAACCCCCCATCCCTCCTATCCATTAGCTGCTGCGAGGGCACCCAAAATATTAGGCCTGGGACAGCTCACCCCACCTCATCCTATGGACCTGAAGACCCCTGACTACAGCCTATATATGTGTAGCACACACTATGTTGACAGGAGAGCTTTTTTGAAACATTGCAAAACAGTTTCCCTGTAGCTTTATTCTCAGAGGCAGTAGAACTGTTTTGGCTGAAATTTAGAGTCCTAGAGCTGGAAGACGCCTCAGGAGGTCATCAAGTCCAGTCCCATCCCAAAGCAGAACCAGCCCTGATTAAATCATGCCAGCCAGGACTTTGTGGACTTTTACCAAAAAAAAAAACATTCAGCTTGAGGCAAACACACAGCATGGAAAATTTCATCCCAACCAATTAAACCACGGAAAAGTTAAGAGCAACCGAAAACAAGTTGTAATACAGGGGCATCTCAAGTAACCATAATAAGCAGTAAAACCAGCCCCACCTATAACTCTGAGGCAGCGGGTCTTACCCACGAAAGCTCATGACCTAATAATTTGTTAGTTTTTAAGGTGCTACAGGACCACTTGTTGCTTGTGAAGCTACAGCTAACACTGCTCCCCCCAGAGACTACCACCACCACCGAAAGCGACCTGTACATCTTTGTTTTCATTCACTGGATAAATTCCTACTTGCACTAACCAGCCAAGTGCTCTATTTCAGCGTTTCTTCAACTATGTTCTGTGAAACACAGGTGTTCTGCGAATAATTCGTAGGTGTGCCGCGAGCATCGGGCACTTTTTTGATACCATCCACTGATGGTCTATATTCTCCATTATGAAAACCAGATACAATGTTACTTCTTCATTCCTATGATACCTGATTAAATTGCTGTTCCATGGCCTCAAAAAGTTTAAGAAACACCGCTCTACATCAGTAACACATAGACCAGAACCCCTCCCCATTCACTACACAGCCCCACCGCCTTCCATCTTCTCAGCGGTGTTCCAGGTCAATTAAGTGAGATAAAGGGTTTTCACTCCTTCCACGAAATTTCCCTGAACATCGGAGAGCGCTCCTCAGGGCTGTGCCCAGCCAAAGGAAGTGAAAGCCTAAAGGAGAACTTTTGTTTTCATTTACTGAGGGAAGCCTTTAGCACCGGTCCTCAGTAGACACAGCAAAAGGTCCTCTTCTCTCTATGCCACCTTCCTATTTTTCACTGTAAAGTGAGTGCAGTAAATTTGGGGCAGCTCTTGAAGGATTTTCTTGCCACCTTAGCATTGTCAACTCATCATCATCATCATCATCAACCATGGGCTCGGCGCCTGTTGGTGTCCGATGCCTCCCTCATTATTTCCTTCCATCCTCCCCTGTCCAGTACAGAGCAGCTTCATTTCTGTAGACTAGCTCTGCACCAATCATCCACCCATTCTCTGTGGGGTCCACCTCTCCAATTTGAACTGTCCATTATGCCAAATACCAGGGTCTTGATTTTCCATTTCTTGTTCATTCTGCAAATATGTCCAAATAGTTGTAGCTTCCGTTTTATAACCTTCTGCAGCAGCTTCTCTTTTGGCTGTATCTGCCTATATAATTCCTTGTATTGCAAGTCTCATGACATTAGGCGCTTTTCATGAAGGAATCCAAGATCCTAAAGTTACGTGATTAACGAAAAACCTCAGCTAGCCCTTAAAACCAAGCACACTTCTAGCCACCCCTTAAAACCAAGCACACTTCTAGCCTCGTTTGAGGAGTAAACGTAACTTGGAATCATGAATCCTAAGAGTTCAAAATCCAGAAGACAAATGAAACAAACTCACTGTTTATTATTTATAAAAATCCCATGGTTTTTGAGCCAATTGTGATTTTGTAGCCTGATGAGTGATTTGAGTGTCTGAGCCCTAAGGCCAAAGGAGGGCTGGGTGCTAATGTTTGGCATGGATTGGTTGTTTTTCAGGAGGTAGGGTGGGCAAAACCATTTGTAGTCCTTTCTCCCCAGCCCCCCATTAAATGCTCAGGCAGCTCAGAGATGATGTTACAAACAGTTTCTTAACTGTTTTACACCCCAGAACCATAAGGTACCTGCTCCATAATGGAAAGGCACAGACACACATGAAAGTGATTTAAGCCCAACTGCCTTGTTTAACAGGCTGGCTGCCTGATATTTATGGATCCCAACAGACAACTCAAAACACAGAAAAACCCATTTATGGACACTTTTAAAGCCCTCTCTGCCCTGGAGAAATATGGCCTCTCTATTGGGCACTTCACGGAGGCATCAGCATTGCTACTTCAGCCACATTGTCCCATTTGGTTGCAAGGGTACAAGACCAGGAGTCAGTGAGAGTTTATTGCTTTCCTCCTGTCAACGTTGAGCTGTTCCTCTTCCTGGAATTACACCTTCACAAGAGTGCACGTCAGTAAAAACCTACATATTCACCATGTTAGGGCTTCTGGCATTATCATGGGATTTGTATCTCACTGACTTGGAATGGGGAAAGCCTAGGGCCAGGGTGAACCCAGCTGTCACAAGAGGTCAAAGCTAATTTTTACTTCTTGGAAATACTTAACTAATAGCACAACTGGAAATGGAGAGTCCAACCAGGACATCTGAGGGGAACCCTGCAGCTAAACACAACGCAGTGCATTCTCGTGGCATTATTTCTCAGCTCGGTATCGTGGCACAACTCTGGACAAGGAAGGGAGCAGTTGGTTATGTAAGTAACAGACAGCACGCTGCAAAGGAACCGGAACGGAAGGAATCCAGACTGGTCTCCGTTTAGTGGCTCGAGGTGACTCAGGCGAGGACAGACTAGCAAACAGATGGCACAGAACAGAGTGGTTCTCAGACACAGCACAGAACAAGAGAGGGGATACTAGCGCACGCCAGGTGGGGCCATTTCTGGGGCTGCCTTCTGGTTTTTTCCATTTCAAAAAATAACACCCACTGCACAGGCCATGCTTGGAACCCAGACTCCTTTGAAGTCACTAGATTTACTCCACATTTACGCAGAAGTAAGTGAGAGCGGAATTAGGTCTATCAGTGCAGGTGGGAAGATGTTAATTATTTAGTTCTGCTGATGCTACACTGCAGATCAAATGGAACCCACCAGGAAAACACAAAAGAGGAAGACCTCAGACAATGGGGACCAAATCTACCGAGACTGAAAGAAAACAACTGGCGTAGTCCTGGAGTCAACTGGAAGTTTTGTCCCGAGACGGAGTGAAGTGAAGGAGACTTGTAGATGACCCATGCTCCACTCAGAGTACAGGGGTTTAAGCCAAGTCAAGATGCTACCCTGCCTCACCTACACAGGACTCCGTTTGCAATTCTTTTACTGAAAGTTTTCCCATAGGTTACATCATGAGTGCCTGGGAATGGACTAGTAAACCTCTCGAGGTTCTTTCCAGGCTTACCTTTCTAAGATTCTATGCAATACTTCATTTCAACAAGGGAGCTAACTTATGGCCCTGGAAGAAAATACAGCGTATTGCCCCAAACCAGCATCACGTTGCTTTCGAGCGCCCCCTCCAGCATGCAGGAATAGCGCTGTTGATGGAATTGCAAACCAGACTTCAGACGCATCAAACGCTGCACAAGATAAACATCAACCCGCAGCGAACGCGCACACAGCTGAACCCAAAGCAAACGGGAGAGAAATGCGACGGCCCTGCAGATGCGATTCTGTGTATTGCTGCCACTAAACTCCCCCGATGTGCTTGCTGTCCTGCGAACAGGGCAGCTTTAGGAAGACAAACACTAAGAAGGGAATGAAAGAATAAATCACCTCCCTGCTGGTCAGCGGGCATGGCTCAAAGACACATCTTTGGTAAACAGTCACCCTCCTGCATTGGCCCTTTAACACGCCATCGGCGTACACACACTAATCACAGTGCTGCACTGGGCTGATGCTGATCACTCTGGCTGCTGTTACCACCCCAAATAGGTGCAATCCAGGGCTGCAGCTGGTGGAAATGCAGGGTCAAAGGACTGGGCTGTGGCTGGCCAGGATGTCAATTTTTCTTTTTAAGTCCTAAGAGTTTTACCCACACAGCTGCTCGTCCCCACCCAAGGGAATTTCCTTGCAAAGGCTGAAGTTGGATGGGAAAGGGAACGGGGTGTTGGTGTTACAGAGGGTGGTAGGGGCCATTCAGAGGGAGGGCTGCCCCTAAGTGGTGCAGGGCCTGGGATGATTCCTGCTCTGTCCCAGGCCCTGCCCTGCCCCCACTCTGCCCCTTCCCCCACGTGACATGACCCAAGGGACGACCGGGGGCAGCCAGGCTCAGGCCTCTCCCACACTCACGATGGCTGAGGGAGACATGGGAAATGGAGGGCTCCAGCCGCAGGCTCCGCCCTCCATCCCAGCTGGATCGCTCCGTTTCCCGCCCTCCCAGTGAGGCGGAGAAGCCTGGTTCCGAGATGGTGGGGTGGAGCAGGCAGCTGGGTCGCTCTGCTTCTCATGGCTCCCACAGCTGCAGCGAGGGAGGGGAACGACCCCCCCAGATAATTCCCCCAGGCCACCCCAGGTCCCATGGGTGAGGTTGGAGCAATACGGGGGACTGTCCTGTCTATACGACAGTGAGGGCAGCCACTGTGGGGCCCCCCAGGTGCAGGTCCAGGTTGGCTGCCCTGATGGGACGGGGCGGTTCTTCTCAGGGATTTTGTTCTGTGGTCTATAGTGACAGAGTTGCCAACTTTCTACTTGCGCCCAAACCAACACCCTTGCCCCACTCCACTCCTTCTCTGAGCCCCCCTCCCTCCGCTCACTCCTCCCTGCAGCCTCACTCGGTGGCTCATTTTCACCAGGCTGGCTCAGAGGACTGGGGTGCAGGAGGGTGTGAGGGCTCTGGCTGGGGGTGAGGGCTCTGGGGTGAGTCCAGAAATAGGAGTTTGGGATGCAGGTCGGGGCTCCCGGCTGAAGCAGTGGGTTGGGATGTGAGAGAGGGTGAGGGCTCCAGGACAGGGCCAGGGAGGAGGGTATGTGGTGCAGGAGGGTGGCAGGCTCTCAGTGGCACTTACCTCAAACAGCTCCCAGAAGCAGCAGCATGTTCCCCCGGCAGGTCCTATGCAGAAGGGCATCTGGGAAGTTCTGCACATTGCCCCATCTGCAGTCTCAGCTCCCGCTGGCTGTGGTTCCTGGCCAGTGGGAACTGTGGGGTGGCTCTCAGGGCAGGGACAGCATGCGGAGCCCCTTGGATGCCCGTGTGTGTAAGAGCCAGAGGAGGGACCTGCCAGCTGCTTCCTGGGAGCTACGTGGTGTGGAGGCCAGCAAGGGGCTTGCTAGCCCGGCTGTGCAGTGCCACCAACCAGACAGTCAACGATCCAGTCAACAGAGCCTCTAAGATCCCTTTATGACAGAGTGTTCCAGAGCCTATGTCCTGAGCATGGCCAAAGCATGGTGTGTGGGACAAAGACAGTGCATGGAGTTATATAGTGGAGCCTGTGACTACCACATAGATTATTGGTCCCAGCACATCATGTGCCACCTTGGCCCAAGCACCTAGACACATGGCATGCTAGGGCCTGTAGTTTCCATGGGCTGCATTTCTCTAATGAACAACTGCAGTTTTATGTCAGTCACATGCGGCCTTCAGCCTACCAGCTAGTTGCTACTGCAGCCTTCTCTGGGAGCATGTCTCTGTCAGATGGCAGTGAGGCAGTTAAATAACTTTAGCTCATTTCCAGGACCTAAAAACGATGACGGCAATTCTGAAAATTTACCATTTATTCCAACCCTTTGTTTCCTGACTTTTATCCCATTCTCAGTCCAGGAAACAACTTCCCTCTTATCCCACGACAACTGAGTTTATAGAAGAACCTTTGGTGAAGAAACTTGTCAAAGGCTTTCTGGAAATATAAGTACACTATGTCTACTGCATCTCCCTGGTCCATGTGTTTGTTCATCATTTCAGAGAACTCTAATCAGTTAGCAAGCCACTATTTCCCTTCACAGAAACCACGTTGATTTTTGCTCAACAAATTAAGTTCTTCTCTGTGTCTGACAATTTTATTCTTTACTATGGTTTCAGCTAATTTGCCTGGTACTGACATTAGATTTACCAGTCTATAATTGCCAGGATCACCTCAAGAGCCCTTTTTAAATTTTGGCATTACATTCACTATCTTCCAGTCATTGGGTACAGAAACTGATTTAAAGGACAGGTTACAAACCACAGTTAATAGTTCTGCAATTTCTCATTTGAGTTCTTTCAGAACTCTTGGGTGAATGCCATCTGGTCCTGGTGACTTGTTACTGTTAAGTTTATCAATTATTTCCAAAACCTCCTCTAATGACAGCTCAATCTTGGACAATTCCTCCAATTTGCCACCTACGAAGGACGCCTCAGGTTTGGGAATTACCCTAACATCCTCAGCCATGAAGACATAAGAACATAAGAATGGCCATACTGGGTCAGACCAAAGGTCCATCCAGCCCCATATCCCATCTGCTGACAGTGGCCAATGCCAGGTGCCCCAGAGAAGGAGAACAGAAGACAATGATCAAGTGATTTATCTCCTGCCATCCATCTCCTGCCTTTGTACTGAAGGCCAGGGCACCATACTTTATCCCTGGCTAATAGCCATTCATGTACCTAACCTGCAAAAATTTATCAAGCTCTTTTTTAAACCCTAATAGAGTCCTGGCCTTCACAGCCTCCTCTGGCAAGGAGTTCCACAGGTTGACTGTGCGCTGTGTGAAGAAAAATTTCCTTTTATTAATTTTGAACCTACTACCCATCAATTTCATTTGGTGTCACCTAGTTCTTGTATTATGGGAAAAGGTAAATAATTTTTCTTTATCCACTTTCTCCACACCATTCATGATTTTATATATCTCTATCATATTGCCCCTCAATCGCCTCTTTTCCAGACTGAAAAGTCCCAGTCTCTCTAGCCTCTCCCCATACGGGACCCATTCCAAACCCCTAATCATCTTAGTCGCCCTTTTCTGAACCTTTTCTAATGCCAATATATCTTTTTTGAGGTGAGGAGACCACATCTGCATGCAGTACTCGAGATGTGGGAGTACCATAGTTTTATATAGGGGAAGTATGATATCTTTTGTCTTATCATCTATCCCTTTTTAATAATTCCTAACATCCTATTTGCTTTACTAACTGCCGCTGCACACTGCGTGGATGTCTTCAGAGAACTATCCACTATAACTCCAAGATCTCTTTCCTGATCTGTCGTAGCTAAATTTGACCCCATCATGTTGTACTTGTAATTTGGGTTATTTTTTCCAATGTGCATTACCTTACACTTACCCCCATTAAACTTCATTTGCCATTTTGCTGCCCAATCACTCAGTTTGCTGAGATCTTTTTGTAGTTCTTCACAATCCCTTTTGCTTTTGACTGTCCTGAACAACTTGGTGTCATCTGCAAACTTGGCCACCTCACTGCTTACCTCATTTTCTAGATCATTGATGAAGAAGTTGAACAGGATCGGTCCCAGGACTGACCCCTGGGGAACACCACTAGTTACCCTCCTCCATTGTGAAAATTTACCATTTATTCCCACCCTTTGTTTTCTGTCTTTTAACCAATTCCCGATCCATGAAAGGATCTTTCCTCCTATCCCATGACCGCCTAATTTACATAAAAGCCTTTGGTGTGGGACCGTGTCAAAGGCTTTCTGGAAATCTAGGTATATTATGTCCACTGGGTGCCCCTTGTCCGCATGTTTATTAACCCCTTCAAAGAATTCCAATAGATTAGTTAGACATGACTTCCCTCCGCAGAAACCATGCTGACTTTTGCCCAACAAGTCGTGCTCTTCTACGTGCCTTGCAATTTTATTCTTTACTATTGTTTCTACTAATTTGCCTGGTACTGATGTTAGACTTAACGGTCTATAATTGCCAGGGTCTCCTCTAGAGCCTTTTTTTAAATATTGGCGTTATATTGGCCGTCTTCCAGTCATTGGGTACCGAAGCGGATTTAAAGGATAGGTTACAAACCACTGTTAATAACGCCGCAATTTCACATTTGAGTTCTTTCAGAACCCTTGGGTGAAGCAAAGAATTTATTTAGTTTCTCTGAAATGACCCGATGGTCTTTGAGTGCTTCTTTTATATCTCGATCATCTAGGGGCCCTACGGGTTTAGCAGGCTTCCTGTTTCTGATGTACTTAAAATATTATGGTACTGCTTTTTGAGCATTTTATTAGTTGTTTTTCAAACTCCTTTTTGGCTTCTTTTATTACATTTTGGCCGTGTCTACACTAGCCCCAAACTTCGAAATGGCCATGCAAATGGCCATTTAGAAGTTTACTAATGAAGCACTGAAATACATATTCAGCGCTTCATTAGCATGCGGGCGGCTGCGGCACTTCGAAATTGACGCGCCTCGCCGCCGCGCGGCTCATCCTGATGGGGCTCCTTTTCGAAAGGACCCTGCCTACTTCAAAGTGCCCTTATTCCCATCTGCTCATGGGAATAAGGGCACTTCGAAGTAGGCGGGGTCCTTTCGAAAAGGAGCCCCGTCGGGACGAGCCGCGCGGCGGTGAGGCGCGTCAATTTCAAAGTGCCGTGGCCGCCCGCACGCTAATGAAGCACTGAATATGTATTTCAGCGCTTCATTAGTAAACTTCGAAATGGCCACTTGCATGGCCATTTCGACGTGTGGGGCTAATGTAGACACGGCCTTTGACACTTAATTCGGTAGTTTTAATGCTCCTTTCTATTTTCCTCAGTAGGATCTGACTTCATTTTTTAAAATATGCCTCTCTCTCTCTTGCTGCTTCTTTTACATGGTTGTTAAGCCATGGTGGCACTTTTTTGAACTCTTACTGTGTTTTTTTAAATTTGAGGTATACATTTAAGTTGGGCCTCCCTTATGGTGACCGAGCCTTAAACACTATCTTTCTCCAGCACAAAAACACACACAGTAAACTCTTTCATATCCAGCATTCTATCATCTGGAATTCTCAAACAACCGTCATTTCAACCCTAAGTAAATTTTAGTTATGTTTTCCATAAGTACATTATAGTGTAAGTAAATACAAATAAATACAGCTAATACAGTTTAAGTCTACAATGTGCAATACTACTGCTGTTGGTAAATAAAGTACTCTGCATACATTTTTGTTTGTTTCTTACTATCTGACCTTGTTTTTCTTCAGTGTTACGCATTGCTAGGTGTACCTCTCCACTATCCAGAATATGTGAATATCCAGCAACTCCCTGGTCCCCAGGCTGTTGGATAGGAAAGAATGCCCTGTAGCTGGAACCATTCTGGTAGTTATTTTTCCTGGCAGAGAAACAGCACATGATGCTTCAGTGGGAGCTCACTCCTGCGCTCATGATAGAGGGGGCAGACGCCCATTTTAGGAAAGCAAGTCAGGCAAGGGGAGAATGATGAGAAGGTGAGGGGCAGTATTTCCTGTAAGCTGAGCACTTGATGTGATGGAGTGGGGGATATGTGTGTACGTGAGTGGCTCACAGAGGGTGTGGGGCTCCTGCTGAGGGTAACCGAGGTGACCAGGTGACACTTCTGGGCTGCAGACAAAGGAGGAGGTGGAGCCTGAGGGGTTTGAATTGGAACTGGGAGTTGGAAGCAGTGAGTCTGGGCTGGGAGAGAGAGAGACAAAGGAGGGGGCAAGGCCCCGGCCCCAGGGGCCCCTCGGGGCCTCCTCTCCCCAGCATGCATTGGACTGGCTGTCCCTGTTGGCTGTACTGACTCTTCTGTAAGATGCTGTGTCCTGTCAGCTAATAAACCCGCTGTTCTCCTGCTGAGTGAGAGTCACTCCTGCCTCAGGATGGGGTGCAGAGCTTGAGGACCCCGAAATCCATCACACTTGGACAGCCACACAAGAGATGCAGGTGCTGCCCAGCCGATTACCAGAGCTCCCTGAGCCATGCACAGCCAGCAGCATGTGTTTCTATTAGAGGTGCACATCCATGGAAATTTACTCTTCCCCTGGATGGAAAAAATTAGAGGGAACACTGGTGGGGAGGTGGGGCATGGTGAAGGTGCAGTATAAAGCTCCATTGTCCTGCAGATGACACCCAAATTCCTAGTCCCTAATAGCACCACTGGGATGAAGTCAAAGAGATGCTGGACAAGGTTTGTGCTGGAAAGAGATCTGGCTCCTGCAAGCGCATCGAGAAAGAAGGTTTGACCTTCGTGGAACTACACCTGCCTTCAGCTTCCCCACTAATACATTTAAGTCCCCCGTAAGTAATGTTTTCCCAGAATAATTAAGAATCCAACAAAATGCATTTCCAACTTGCAGCTGGAACTTCCCTGATTTACATTCCAGCGGCATGGCCCTCCAGTTATCCACTTCAACTCTATTCGGAACTTGCAGTGAAATGAGCATAGTTTTCTCTTTATTAATAATTCATAGACAGAAATAATTATAAGCTCAGCTCAGCAATATTAACTCTTTAGGGCTGTGCCACGGGGAGCCGCAGAACCCACCGTCTGGCCACGCAGTCCTGTTGATCTGCTCTAGCCATCGGGCCTTCACCTCTTCAGTGGTGGGTGCCCCTGGAGCAAGAGGGAAAGAAAACTAAAGGGAGGAACAGTGACACTTGGCAGGAGTTTCCATCCGTGTTGGTGGCAGGGTGGCACTGTTCCAGTGCCCAAATCAATCAATCAATCAGCAACATGATGATCCCCACGGGGCTGGGAGCTCTGGTTGGTTGGTTGGTTCAAGCTGGAGTAGTCCTAAGGCCTCTCCCTTACCACAAAATAAAAATAACCTAGTCCACAGCAGTGGCCACAGCTACTGGGGAGCAAAGCCCCAGAACTCTCTGGCTTCAGCAACAGAAAGATATAAATCTAAGTACTCCACAGAGCCAGGTGGATTTAACTCCGCTTAGCGCCTATATCAAGCGACATGGCCACCCGCCTGACCATGTCAAAACACTCACATAAAAACAAAAGGCCATTAGGATACAGTCAATTTTGACTTGGGCAAGAGCCAGTGCATGTCCCCCTCGAATACAGGAATCTTCCAACAGCAGGCGGCAGCCGGTCGTTCCAAGCCGATACCTGACTTTTGAGAACTGGACAAACTAAATTCCTGTTTCTGTCATCCAAACTGCAGTCAAAGGATACAGGGTGTGGTTTGCAGAAGTTCCGAGCATCTGCAGCTACTGCTAACTTCAACGGGCACCTCTGGAAATCACTCTCCAAGAGTTTCTGTTTGCTAGCACACCTGGCTTCTTCACCACTCCCAAACTGGCCTGATAAAACAGTGCCTCAATTCTTCATCGCCCTTCCATTTGTGTCAGAATGTCCTTGTTTGTATCACTGTGGCGCCTGGAGGGTCCAGCTAAGATTGCCCCCATGTACTAGGTGCTGTACAAATGCAAAGCAAGATACAGTCCTGATCTGGAAGCGTGCACAACTGTAAGAGACAAGGCAGCCAGCTTGGGAGAGGAGACAGAAGCACGGAGAGAAGTGACTCACCCAAGGTTCGTAGCAAAGCCAGGAACCAAACCCAGCTCCCCTAGCTCCCAATCCAGCATCTTTTCCGATGGACCTTATAGCCAGTGCATCAGTCTCCAATTAAGCTTAATGATTACGTCAAAAAAGAATTAACCCTTCCAATGCTTATTTACCTGTCCCTATCCCCAGCCCCCCACCCCCTTTTATCTTTTAAGGAGATTCTCTCATTGAAATTTGCCTAATGAGAAGTGCTAGAGACAGACTCCTCTATCCACAGCACAGCCCCCACAGAACAGGAGGCACTTCCCCCATACTGCCTGCCCTACCACCCTACCATCAGGGTTGAGAACAGCATTGAGTCTCTCGGCTTCTCTATGAAAAACCAGCAGAGTTGCGCACCAGTTGTGGTGGTGACCGATGGTCACTCTGTCCCTCCAGGAGCATATCTGAGAACCAAAACAACTCACTGCCCATGAATCAAATGAAGATTTGCCACTCTATAAGGGACCTCAGGTTGCTACGGACTTATGTCAGGCACTTCTACAGCACCAGAAGGTTTCAAAAGTCAATCCAAATTCTGATCACCAATGTGCTCCCCATGACACAAATACTGCTAGCAATGTGCCACTGCTGCTCAGATTGGCCCCTTCCATTTAGCGTGACACTAAGCTGCAGGGAGGGGTGGATATGCTGGAGGGTAGGGACAGGGGTCAGAGTGACCTAGATGAATTGGAGGACTTGGTCAAAAGAAATCTGATCAGGCTCAACAAGGATAAGTGCAGTGTCTCACAGCGAGGATGGAAGAATCCCAAGCAGGCTGGAGACCAACTGGCTCAGGGGTAGTTCTGCAGAAAAGGACCTGGGGATTACCGTGGTCAGGAAGCTGGATGGGAGTGAAAAATGTGCCCTGCTGACGAGACGGCTAAGCTGACAGTCTCACTGTGCCCCTAGGCAAGGCAGACGAAGTTCTGCTTCATGCCCCAGGAAGGGTTAGGGCCTTGGGCGGAAGCAGCGTGGCTGGGGGCAGCCAGCCCTCAGCACTGCCCAGATTGAGGCCCCTACCCCCTACCCTTAGCGGTGTCTGGAGCACACCATGAATCGTTCCCAGAGAAAATTAAAGGGTCCTGGGCTCTGGCCACCACCCCTGCTGCAGTAGTGATGGCGGCTGCCAGGAACTCCCGGTCCTTTTGTATCTGCTTGTAAGGGGGCGGACTGGGCCCCAAAGCTGTCTGCTGGAGACTTGCAGCCTTGCCACACCTCATCATGCTAACTACAGAGGAGTCCTCCAAGGGAGGCTAGTGTGTCAGAGGGAGGATGTGGCCATTCCGGGGCCAAGACGACCCTACGTGAAAAGCTGAAGTGCGGTGGAAGTCCTCCAGGAGAGGGGACCGAGAAGAGTTAAAGCAGCACCTTGGAGAGCTACCTGTGGAGCGGTGATGAGACACTGTTCAGCTTTGGTGAGTGCTGGTGGACGGATGGTAGAGCACTAATGAGATGGCGAGGACTCGGCCACCAGGAGGGAAAGCCTTGAAGGCACCACTCCCAGCTCAAGTGGGGAACAGACTGTGGTGGGGCTAGGGTGACCAAATCTCCCCCAGCCAAATATGGGACATGGGGAACAACACCTGTCCCAGCCAAAACAAGGCAGATGGTCGTCCTATCTGGGGCACCGGGAATAGGGCTGCCACCCTGCCAGCAAAGCTCCTGGCTTCCCTGAGCTGTGGGTGGCAGCCAGGGCCACCTCACAGGTCCAGCTCCCAGATGGCGGAAGCCGAGTAGTTCCAGCCCCAGATCCACCGTGGCCTTGGTTCACCCCCCCACCCCCAGCTCTAACTCCCCATGGCTCTGGCTCCAGTGGCCCCGCAGTAACCCCCTGGCCCTCACTCCCGCTCCAACCTCCATGGCCAGGCTCAACCCCCCACAGCTCCGGCTCCAGCAGCCCCACCCCAACCCCAGCTCCTGCTCCAACCTCCGCCGTTCAGGCCCTGGATCCAACCCCATTGAAATCCCAGATCACACACCTCTCACAAGGCTCTGGCCCCAACCCATGCGGCCCCACTGAATCCCCCGGGCTCCTGCTCCAACCCCCATGGCCCCGGCTCAGCTCCAAGCCCTGCTGGGGGAAGCCGGGTGGCAGCTGAGCCACTGCGTAGTCTGGCTCCTGGCTCCCCCCAAGCTGGTGAACCACCGTAAAATGCAGGGCAATTAGCCCCTTTTGCAAAATAAATCGGGATGCCAGAATGGCGCCTGAAATACAGGGCTGTCCCGCTGAAAACGGGATGGATGGTCACCCTAAGTGGGGCTTTAGTGATGGATCCCTGCTCAATGAATACTGTGGAAGGGGATTGTTGCTGTGCCCCTGTCGGACTTGGCCAGAGGGCTGGGTCGTCTAATAGGCTTTGGAACTGCATCAGCGCTGACCTGCCCATTTGCCCAGACAGGGGCACTCTTGAGAGACGCGAGGCACCCCATTACCCAGCTGGAACCTGCGGCACCTGCTCCCTTCCTTTCCACCATCAGTGGGCCTGGCCTATGGCTGCATCACTAGGAGAATGGCCAGCAGACTGAGGGAAGTAATTATTCCCCTCTACTTTGCACTGATGAGGCCACCTCTGGAGTACTGGGCCGGTTTTGGGCCCCCGCTGCAGAAAGGATGTTGGCAAACTGGAGAGATTCCAGCAGCGGGCAATGAAAATGATTAAGGGGCCAGGGCACACACCTCATGAGGAGAGGCTGAGGGAATGGGGCTTATTTAGTCTGTGAAAGAGAAGAATGAGGAGTGGTGGGAGAATTGGATCGCAGCCTTCAACTACCTGCTGGGGGACTCTGAAGAGCAATAATCTCAAGTTGCACTGGGGAGGTCTAAATTGGATACTAAGGAAAACTATTTCCCTAGGAGGGTGGGGAGGCACTGGAATGAGCTGCCAAGGGAGGTGGTGGAAACTCCATCCTTGGAGGTTAAGGTCCTGCTTGACAAAGCCCTGGATGGGATCATTTAGCCAAGGGCTGGTCCTGTTGTGACCAGGGTTTTGGACTAGATGACCTCCAACCCTAATCTTCTCTGATTTTCTGACTCTCCAGTTCCTTCTGAAAGCAGCCATGCGGGCTCTCCCCCTAGATTTTGGGAGCCACAGCGCCTCTGCCAATTCCAAAGTGCAAGGGTTAAACAGAAAAAGCGAAGCAAATTCCAAATGTACTTGCACCTGCAGATTTCATGTGATATGTCACATTTCAGTTTCACCCCTTCGAAGTAATGCCTCTAATCATTCCCTGCTTGCTCCCGGCGCAGCCCTTCAACGACATGACTTGGCAGGCAGGCTGTGACGCTGACAGAATAAGAGCTGGCAACAACCAAAATGCACGGAGATGCAGAATCTCTTCCCTGGCATGTAATTCTTTCAAAGCTGTTCAACACACACACACACACACACACACACACTATTTACTGTTATGGGCTCCCCTGCCTTCAAAAGAGAACTGCAGGTGCTCTGAGGTGGGAAGCAATTTATTCAGATCTACAGAGAGCCTGTTGGCATCTTCAATTATGTTAATACTGTAAAACCTCCCCATGTCATAACACCACATGAAATAAAATGCTAAAAAAGCCTCCACGGTGCTGTCAGTAAAACTCTGCTAGAAAGGAAATCCTTGAAGTGTGCCCTGAAGGTCATAAAGGGTACGTCTACCCTGTAACTGAAACCCTGCAGCTGGTCCATGTTGGCTGACTCAGGCTTTTGAGCTCAGGTTAGGAGGCTGTTTAACTGCAGTACAGATGTTTGGGCTCAGCTGGAGCCCGAACTCTGGGATACTCCCACCACAAAGGATCCCAGTGTCCGTGCTCCAGCCCAAGCTCCAATGTCTACATTGGTTAAACAGGCCCTGAGCCCAAGCCTTGCAACCCCAAGCAGCTGGAATGGGCTGGCCACAGGATTTTAAGGGATAGAAGGGACCCCCTTGCCACAGTGCAGGATTTGGTATTTCTAAACCATCCAAGACAGAGGACAAACTATAAGACAGCTCCCTGGTGGTAAGAGGATCCCATTCGCTACCTCCACGTCACTCTCAGAGTTTTCAGGGTAACTCCCTGCCCACAGAGAAGACTCGTGGCTGATCCATTCCATGAATTTATGATGAAACGTGGTTCTCCAAAACTACTCCATTACTAGCATGGGCACGGGAGGAGATCTGGACGTTCAAAGCCCATGGGTGGGTCTTACCTGGTAAAAGCTTATGAGACTGGGAGCTGTGAAAGTTTTTTGGGTGATTTAACCGCCAAATCGAGTCCAATCTAGCACACTTTAAATGGGCAGAACTTTGCCACAACCAGGTGTATAAATGTCCCACACAGAGATCGCCCGGACTACTGCTGAGGTAGTCAATTACATAGAACTGTGTATTGAAAAAGTCTGCTGGTTGGGAGGGTTCTTCAATCGATATGCTATTCACTCAAGTGCCCCACATGAAAAGTGACAGAAGGACACAATCAGGATGAGGCGCCAGCGTAATTTTTAGAGGCATAACAATTACCTGCTTCCCATGGAAGATCTGAAGTCAAACTGATTATTGTCTCAAGTGGGACGTGCCAGAGATATATATTAATTCTTCCCTGAATCCTTACACTGGCATATAAGCTACTGGAGATATAGGCTGAAAGTACATTTGAGAGACCACACATACTAATTTCCTAGCTAATTTCTCTCTAAATTTTCCTTTATCTTTCCACAGCATTTCTTTTTATTGTCCTTCAGAAAAAAAAAAAAAAAAATCTATGGAATGTGTTCAATTACAGGTTTTGCAGGAAAAAGCCCACAAAGAGAAACAAATATCTCCCCATATGCATCTCTCCCATGCACGCTGCTTATTATTGTACAAATTCAGAATTATACTTTGCTTCAAGACTTCCAAAGAATGCTAGAGGCAGGGAGCCCTCATTTGCAAAGCTGGTTTGGTCCTGTTCACAATGCCTCATCTGCAGCAGCATCTGAAGAGGCAGAAACAACAGAACATGCCGCTATCTATAAAGCGCCCACATTACCACTTTACACAGTCATTTTTAAAGTAAGTAATAAAATGTTGGCTGCCAGACTTCTCTTAATAAGAATGGAAGTGGCTTTGGGGGAAGAGGATGGCTCTCGATTTTCTGTGCTGTACAGAAGCAGAATGGAATGAGCACAACACAATGGAATTTTCCAGACAAATCAAAATCCGGTTCCCACTTGTACGAGTAAAACCCAGCTCCGTAATTGCATTCTGCCACGTACTGATCAAACACCGGGCGGTGAGTTTTGAGGGAGATTGCAGGTAGCGAAAGAGGAGCAACAGCACTTTCTGACGCTCAGATCCACACAACCCTAAACTCCTGCCAAGGGACCAAGAACCCGACCGACACAAATCTCACAGCTGTGCCCTACAGAGGGTGACAGGTTAGAGCACTGATCTATTCACATACCTAACTCTTGGGGGTAGGGAGACTGGACCCCACATCTGAGCTTTGCAGCTCAAGACCCAGCCGTAACTGCGGTATTCCTTGCATGCCCTAACTAGGATGACTAACTTGACTCACACAGGCAACAGGTGAGCCTAGGACAGGGGATGCAAGCCCCCCAGCCCCCAACCCAACCCTTCTGCCTGAGGCTCTGTGGGAACCAAGCGCTCCCCAGCCTGTAAGGGTAGGTCATCCCTCCCCCAGCAGGCGGTGAATGGCCCCAGCTTTCCCCTCTCCACACAGTCTGAGACCACAGGGGGAAGCAGGCAGCCGCAGGCGGAGCCCCGTGGGAGCACAAAGCCTCAATCCTCCTTGGCTCTACCCAGAGCATGGGGCCAGAGAGGCAGTGCCCAGCCCCAGCATCCCCAGCTCCCAACTAGCTAGATCCTAGACAACTCAGGGGATTCACACTGAAGGGTGGTAGAGGCTGGGGACAGAGTGTGGGAGGGGACGGGCTGGCAGCTTGGGAAGGTGTTGCCTTTCCCTGCCTATTATACCTGCCACCCTCTTCTGCTCATCTGAGGTTCTCATGCTTCTCCAGTCATCACAGCTTCCGCCAGCGTGAACAGATCTACTCTGGAGGGATCCTGAGGCAAGGGGAAAATTCACTCTTCATGGCCACCGACTCGCTGCAAGGGTGAAGGGTGGGAACTTATTGCGTGTTTGTTCAGTGATTAACAAAATGGGACCCTAATCCTATTTAAGGTATCCAGGGAATACCGCAGTACAGTACAAACCAAAACATACCTATGTCACCAGTTTTGAACATTTTTATACGCACACAAGTTTACCATGTTGTTATTAGAAGAACGCTGCAAAATCCACGGTCCGTTTAATGGTCATAGGATTTTAAAATTCGTAAATTTCATGATTTCACTTTTTAAATGTGAAAGTTCCTGGTAATTTAATGGAAGGGCCCTGACCCATAAAGGAGTTGCTGGGGGTAGGGTAGGTCTCACCAGGTGATTGTAGAGGGCGTCAGTACTGCTACCCTTATTTCTGTGCTCCTGCTGGCAGCAGTTCTTTCTTCCGATCTGGGCAGCTGCTGGCCAGGAGCTCAGCTCTTGAAGGCAGAGCTGCCCTCAGCAGCAGCGCAAAAGGAAGGATGGAATGCCATGGTCCTGCCATCTTTACTTCTGCACTGCTGCCCGCAGAGCTAGGACCTGAGTCAGCAGCAGCCACTCTGATCACCCAGCTCTGAGGGCAGTGGCACATAAGTACGCATGGCTTGATAAGGTGCTGACACTCTTACTTCTGAGCAGCTGCAGGCGGGGCACTGCCTTCAGAGCTGGGTGTCGGGCTAACAGCTGCTGCTCTCCTGCTACCTAGATCTGAAGGCATGGGAGAGGCGATTTCACCAGCCCTGAATTATGGCCTGACCAACTTCAAATGAAAGCTGAATTACAAGTTCTCACCACTTCCATCTGCTATCATCCCTCCCATTCATTCTCCCCTTGACACATCGCACTGCTTGGCCATTTAAACTAGGCAGTGGCTCCACGAGAAGAGAGATGAACCAACCACATTTAACTCCATTTGTGTGGGCATCCCCTCTTCATGGTCTAACTCAGGTTGCACGAGTTTTGGAATCCTTTGTACGGGAAGCCCTCCTGTGCCATCACACCGTCATCCTCAGTGTCCATTCAGGGATGTCCCTGCTTGATATTCACCAGCTAAAACTTCCCAGCTAACCGTGAGCAGACGCTATTCAATGAAGTCCAAGCAGCACTTCTCAGGCTACGTCTATATCACCATGTAGGGATGCCGATCTTCTACTTGCAGAAAACTGAACACCCTGTGCCTGCCCGGTCCCCACTCACCTCATCCGCCTTCCTTCTATTGCTTGCTGTCTTCACTCACACATTTTCACCAGACTAGGACAGGCAGTCGGGAGGGGTTTGGGGTGTAGGCTCAGGGTGACCGACCAGAGGCTGGGGTTTGGGGGGGTCTGGGTTAGTTGGGGAGTAGAGCTGGAGTAAGGCCAGAATGAAAGCTTAACAGTGCAACAGGGGGCTCCTGCTGGGGCAGGAGGTTGGAGTGTAGGAGCGGGAGGAGCGCTCTGGCTGGGGCAGGGTGCAGGCTGGGGTCATGGATGAGAGGTTTGGAGTTCAGGGGGTCCAGGAAGGGGCTGTGGGTTGAGGTCAAAGGGCTCAGGGTATGGGGGGCAGGCTCTGGGCTGGGGCAGAGGATTGGAGTGTGGGAGAGGCGAGGGCTCTGACTGAGGGTGCAGGCTCCCAGATGGGGCCAGAAATGAGAGGTTCAGGATTCGGCAGCGGGGCCCTCTGGTCTGGGGTGGGGGGTGAGGGTGTGGAGAGATGAGGGCTCTGGGCCGAGGCCGGGGTCAGGGATGAGGGGTTTGGATTGCAGGGGAAGGCTCAGGCCTGCAGCAGGAGGTTGGGGTGTAGCAATGGGCTCACCTAGGCATTTCCCAGGAAGCAGTGACATGTCCCTGCAGCTCCTAGGTGCAGGGGCAGCCAGGAAGGCTGTGCACGCTGCCCCCAAGCACCAGCTCTGCAGCTTCTAGGTGCTGGGAACCGTGGCCAATGGGAGATGTCGGGCTAGAGCTGCGGGGGAACGTGGTGTCTTGAGCGCTGGCTCTACAGCTCCCTTTGGCCCAGAACTGTGGCCCGTGGGAGCTGCAGGGGTGGAGTCGCTGCTCAGTGGCAGCACACAGAGTCTCCCTGGCCACTCGTGTGCCTAGAAGCCACAGCGACATGTTGCCCCTTACTGGAGTGAGCGCCACCCAGAGCCCACACCCCAAACCTGCTCCTTCACCCCAGCTTGCCTGGGGCCAACTGGACTTTTAATAGCGGAGCCCCCAGGTCCTTTTCAGCCAGGCATTCTGGTCGATGACCCGGTGCCTGGCAACCCCACTACGGCGGCATCAACGCTGCTGCGATGGATGCAGTGGGCTCGACTCAGCAGCTCTAATAAAGACCAGCTAAACCGACAGCAGAGCGCTCTCTGATCAACTCGGGTACTCCACCAGAAACAAGAGGAGTAAAGCGAACCAATGGGAGAACGTCTCCCATCGACGGAGGGTGGTCTGGACCCTCCAGTAAGCTGACGGAAGCTCTGTTGACTCCAGCGACGTTAGTCACACAGCTGAGGTGGCAGAATGTAGGTAGATACAGCCTTAGCAAAGCTGCCGTATGAAGCAGAGCCAGCAGTCCCATTTTGTGTAGTTACTAATACTCCACACTCATACACTCGGCATCTCCCATCTCAAGTCACTGCAAAGGTGAGCAGCCCACAGCATCCCCACCTACAGGGAGAAAGAACTGAAGAACTTCATGGCCGATCTCCAGAGATACAGAGCACCACTACTGGTCAAAGTCAGTGCCCGGGAAAATCATTCGCTTCAGAACCAAGACTGAGCCAAGACTAAAACCTGAGCCTGGACTCCTAGTGCTGCGCTGTAGCTATTAGGTCCCTCTGCCTCCCTGGTGTGTTACAGGAACCCACGCCCTTCGGATTACGAAGGGCCCATCTGAACTGCCATTGTGAAGTGAAGGCTTCTTTGAATAAAGCGACTGTGCCACAGCCCGCCTGGAGCTCCCATAGGCTTTAGCCCTCAGATTACAAGTGAAAGCTGCCTCCCGCTTCTGAGCTGCAACCAAGTGTCCACCCAAAATACCGGCCTGGCCTGGCCCCCCACTCCTTTCTTCCTCCCTCTCTCTTTCCCCTTGCTCTCCTCATAACCCTGGCTGACGAATGACCCCTCTTGCAGCATGGCCACTAACCATGCTCTCCTATTACTTAATCAATTATCCTACTGCAGAGAACACATTTATTTTCACCATGGTTACTAACTGAAATAATTGCATGTTGAGGGAGCTGGACTGCACTTAATGTTCTTCAGCAAAGCTGCTGGCTCCAGGCCCCCTGTATGGATACCGTCCTCATTCAGCCAGCAAATTAGCAACCTCATGCACTAGGCCTGATTGTCAAGCATGGAAGAGTTGAAATGACCGCACCTGCAAACACTACACCTGCAGTACCTGCCATACACACTGTATGCAGTGCCCGTAGCATTGCCTAGTTAACGGTCTCACCAGGCTGGTGATACCAACAGCCATGTTACTTAACAGCCATGTTAAAAAGATACTTAACAGCCATGTTAAAAAGGCAGTGAGAGAGAAAAGGGCAGCTTTTAAAAAGTGGAAGTCAAATCCTAGTGAGGAAAATAGAAAGGAACACAAACACTCCCAAATTAAGTGTCATAGGCTACGTCTACACGTGCACCCAACTTCGAAATAGCTTATTTCGATGTTGCGACATCGAAATAGGCTATTTCGATGAATAACGTCTACACGTCCTCCAGGGCTGGCAACGTCGATGTTCAACTTCGACGTTGCTCAGCCCAACATCGAAATAGGCACAGCGAGGGAACGTCTACACGCCAAAGTAGCACACATCGAAATAAGGGAGCCAGGCACAGCTGCAGACAGGGTCACGGGGCGGACTCAACAGCAAGTCGCTCCCTTAAAGGGCCCCTCCCAGACACACTTTCATTAAACAGTGCAAGATACACAGAGCCAACAACTAGTTGCAGACCCTGTATATGCAGCACGGACCCCCAGCTGCAGCAGCAGCAGCCAGAAGCCCTGGGCTAAGGGCTGCTGCCCACGGTGACCACAGAGCCCCGCAAGGGCTGGAGAGAGAGTATCTCTCAACCCCCCAGCTGATGGCCGCCATGGAGGACCCCGCTATTTCGATGTTGCGGGACGCGGATCGTCTACACGTCCCTACTTCGATGTTGAACGTCGAAGTAGGGCGCTATTCCCATCCCCTCATGGGGTTAGCGACTTCGACGTCTCGCCGCCTAACGTCGATTTCAACTTCGAAATAGCGCCCGACGCATGTAGACGTGACGGGCGCTATTTCGAAGTTAGTGCCGCTACTTCGAAGTAACGTGCACGTGTAGACGCAGCTATAATGTAGTAAGACAAGCCAAAAAAGATTTTGAGGAACAGCTAGCCAAAAATTCAAAAAATGATAGTAAAATGTTTTTTAAATACATTAGAAGCAGGAAGCCCGCTAAAAAAAGCAGTGGGGCCCTTGGACGATAAAGATATAAAAGGAGCAATCAAGGAAGACAGTGCCATTGCGGAGCGATTAAATGATTTCTTTGCTTCAGTCTTCACGGCTGAGGATGTTACAGAGGTTCCTAAATCTGAGCCAGCCTTTTTAGGTGACAAATCTGAGGAACTCTCCCAGATTGAAGTGACATTAGGAGGTGGTTTTGGAGTTAATTGATAAGCTGAATAGTAACAAGTCTCCAGGACCAGACGGTATTCACCCAAGGGTTCTGAAAGAACTCAAATGTGAAATTGCGGAGTTATTAACAGTGGTTTGTAACCTATCCTTTAAATCCGCTTCGGTACCCAAATGACTGGAAGACGGCCAATATAACGCCAATATTTAAAAAAGGCTCTAGAGGAGACCCTGGCAATTATAGACCGATAAGTCTAACATCAGTACCAGGCAAATTAGTAGAAACAATAGTAAAGAATAAAATTGCAAGGCATGTAGAAGAGCACGAATTGTTGGGCAAAAGTCAGCATGGTTTCTGCAGAGGGAAGTCATGTCTAACTAATCTATTAGAATTCTTTGAAGGGGTTAATAAACATGCGGACAAGGGGCACCCAGTGGACATAATATACCTAGATTTCCAGAAAGTCTTTGACACGGTCCCACACCAAAGGCTTTTATGTAAATTAGGCGGTCATGGGATAGGAGGAAAGATCCTTTCATGGATCGGGAATTGGCTAAAAGACAGAAAACAAAGGGTGGGAATAAATGGTAAATTTTCACAATGGAGGAGGGTAACTAGGGGTGTTCCCCAGGGGTCAGTCCTGGGACTGATCCTGTTCAACTTCTTCATCAATGATCTAGAAAATGAGGTAAGCAGTGAGGTGGCAAAGTTTGCAGATGACACCAAGTTGTTCAGGACAGTCAAAACCAAAAGGGATTGTGAAGAACTACAAAAAGATCTCAGCAAACTGAGTGATTGGGCAGCAAAATGGCAAATGAAATTTAATGGGGGTAAGTGTAACGTAATGCACATTGGAAAAAATAACCCAAATTACAAGTACAACATGATGGGGTCAAATTGAGCTACGACAGATCAGGAAAGGGATCTTGGAGTTATAGTGGATAGTTCTCTGAAGACATCCACGCAGTCTGCAGCGGCAGTTAGTAAAGCAAATAGGATGTTAGGAATTATTAAAAAAAGGGATAGATAATAAGACAAAAGATATCATACTTCCCCTATATAAAACTATGGTACGCCCACATCTTGAGTACTGCGTGCAGATGTGGTCTCCTCGCCTCAAAAAAGATATATTGGCATTAGAAAAGGTTCAGAAAAGGGCGACTAAGATGATTTGGGGTCTGGAACAGGTCCCATATGGGGAGAGGCTAGAGAGACTGGGACTTTTCAGTTTGGAAAAGAGGCGATTGAGGGGTGATATGATAGAGATATATAAAATCATGAATGGTGTGGAGAAAGTGAACATAGAAAAATTATCTACCTTTTCCCATAATACAAGAACTAGGGGACACCAAATGAAATTGATGGGTAGTAGGTTCAAAACTAATAAAAGGAAATTTTTCTTCACACAGCGCACAGTCAACCTGTGGAACTCCTTGCCGGAGGAGGCTGTGAAGGCCAGGACTCTATTAGGGTTTAAAAAAGAGCTTGATAAATTTTTGCAGGTTAGGTCCATAAATGGCTATTAGCCAGGGATAAAGTATGGTGCCCTAGCCTTCAGAACAAGGGCAGGAGATGGATGGCAGGAGATAAGTCACTTGATCATTGTCTTCTGTTCTCCTTCTCTGGGGCACCTGGCATTGGCCACTGTCGGCAGACGGGATACTGGGCTGGATGGACCTTTGGTCTGACCCAGTATGGCCATTCTTATGTTCTTACCAAGGTGAAGAGGCACATTACAAAGTGGGGAAGAAGAGTAGCTGCATTTTGCCATGGAGACAGAAGATTATGTGACTTGGGCACAAAGCCAGACAGACTGGAACTCCTCAGGGGCTCCTTCCCAGCCCCACGTCCAAACCCTGCCTCTGGTAGTCAGCATCCCTTGGAAGCTTCAGAGACACGTTTTACCTGCCCAGACATGGGATAATTTACAAAGTGCAGCTCGTTGGCCCTTAATGTGTCAACACCAACAAGCCGAGGGAGAGCTGACTGAGCAGAGTGGAACCAATGGACTCAGGTTTACTGGTGAGTTCCTGGAGTGGATTTAGGGACCTGCTTTTCAAGCAAGTGCAGACATGTTTTGCTGCTTGCTCCAGAGGAAGGCTGAACACCTGTGTGTATGCATCTCATTTCTGCCCTGCACTCTGGCAGATCAAAGCTGCTTCAGCGTGCATTGACTCAATCTGGCCTTCCAACCAGACTCCCTGCTCACCGAACTGGAACACAGCCCCTGACAGCAAGTTCCATTCATCACAGGGCAGGCAGTACAGAGCATTAACAGAGACTGTACTTCAGCTGTGTGCAAAGGTCCTGGTAGATGGATGCACGTTCACACCAGACTGTCAGCTTGACAACTGAGCCGCTCAGGAGAAGCCAGGGCAGGAGAAGTAAGGGCACTGCAGGCAAAGATAGAGTGCACCAATTTCACAATGTTGCCTCATTATGGCACTAAAGTATAGCAAGGATATTTTCTTCTCCTAAGGATCTAATTACAAGAACAAGGATTAAAAGGTGATTCATAAAATTGCTTAGCGCCGTCTGCACGCAGCGGTCCACTGGGGAAAACAAGCTGTATCTCACATCCAGCAACACAAATCAGCAAGCACAGCAATTCATAATGTGCTTCTCCTTGATAAAATCCTCCCTACAATTAATGAAAGCTCTCCTGTAACACAGCACTTAATAGCGCTTCAACAAGCCCTGCTGCCTAAAGTGAATGGTGGGATATGCACATGTGGGCGAGCAATTTCAAATGGAAGCTGAAACCTTCAGTACGGATGCAATTCCAAGGAGCTTCCAGCGTAACCAGGAGCAGAGCGGGGTTTGGACAAATGGAAGGAGCTGAAACATTGTGGGGGACTCGCAGTTCCGCTTGCTTCAACTAATCTCTCAGTCTTTAGTTACTCAATACTGACATGGAAGGAGAACAACCCCATGGGCCCAGCCTGCGCCCCTCCACAGCCTTGCATTGCAACAACCCTTGGCACCTTTTACCTGAGGCTCACAAAGCATTGCACAAACCTCAGGCCTTGTGGCAACCTCCCAAGAGGGGGCAGTTCTGCCTGCTGCACAGATGGGAAGTCCCAGGTCAGATAGGTTGGAGGCCCTTTTCCCACCCGCATCTTAGAGAGCGAACGCAAAGCAGAACAAGGAGTTCTGAGAGTGCCAGCACCTTTCTCCACTGGCAATGTCTGGCTTAGGTGCAGGGCTGTCCCTTGTAATGCAGGGGGGCCCTACGCTGCCCAGCACCTGCGCGCGCGCACGCATGCACGCACGCACTATGGCTGAGAGCTGCAGGGGCAGAAGCTGTAAGTGCAGGAGCCCTATTTTAATCACTGCAAAAGGGGTTCCCACGCTGCCAGTTGGCAGAGCACTTACTGCAGGCCACATAGTACGGCAGGTCACATGGCACAAGTTCTTCCTCTGTGTTTCCAGCTGCTTCTATAGGTGCTGATGCTTTTCCCTGCCAAGAGAACCCGAGAGGCCTGCAAGAGCAGCTGGAAAGGAGGGGCGAGCACCAGCCTAGCTGACTCCCTTAGTACAGGGTGACCAGATAGGAAGTGTGAAAAACTGAGGCAGAAAGTGGGGGGTAATAGGCGCCTATGTAAGAAAAAAGACCCAAATATCAGGGATGTCCCTATAAAATTGGGACATCTGGTCACCTACATTAGTGCTAAATGTTCTGACCCCAGAGCCATCTTCTTGCAAAGACTTCCCCAACAGCGTGTCATGTGCCTCTCAGGGGAGGGGCAAGGGTGTTGGGGGCAGAGGGGGAATCCCTAAGCTGCTCGAGTAGGATGGGGAGTGGGAGGGGAAACCCAAAGAGAGGGCGATAAAGTCAGAGGGAGGCAACAGTCCATTCCAAGCAATGATCCAAGCACGGGACAGCTGTGTCATGGCTGCACTCATATGGGGTGGGGGAAAACTCACAGAGACGAGGAGCAACACAACAATAACTGCAAGGCAGGAGAAGAAATCACAGGGCGGCGGTGGGAGAAGTCTGTCCGAGTTGTCTGATTTTACAGTGCCTTCCTTTCCATCTCTTTACCGCGTCCAGCAAGCGTGCGGGCAGCACGTTCCACCTGATGTTACAGGATCGCCCACCTTCCCATGATGTTTGCAAATTATTGTCATCAGAGGTCCAAATGCACCAAGCCACAGAGCTGAGCTGGGGTTGGAACCTGTATTTAAACTAATCTCTGCAGAATCAAATGTCACCCAGTAGGCAGCTCCGTCATCTCCACAGTTAAAAAAAAAAAAAAACCCAACAGCGGCAGGCAAGCTCAGCTAGAAAGCCACACGGGGGCTGCAGTAGGGAGAGCAAGCAGAGGTGGGAGGGGATCTGTACCAGATGCAGCGTTCCTGCTCGGACTCCAAGACGCAGGCTGTAGAGGAGGCAGCAGACAATTCCAAATGGGGCCCTCTCCCCACCTGCATCTTATTAGAGAGCAAATGCAAAGCAGAACAAGGAGTTCTGAGAGTGCCAGCACCTTTCTCCACTGGCAATGTCCGGCTTAGGTGCAGGGCTGTCCCTCGTAATGCAGGGGGGCCCTATGCTGCCCAGCACCTGCGCGCGCGCGCGCGCGCGCACACACACACACACACACACACACACACACACACACACACACACACACACACACACACACAATGTGTACAGCAGGGGCAGAAGCTGTAGCGTGCAGGAGCACTGCAGGGCAGGGAGAACCACCTGCTGCCTCGGGAGCAGGTAGAAGGCTTGGGCAGCAGAGAGTGGCATGAGCCTGTGGGCCAGAGGACTCAGGAGGAGCAGTGAGCGGCTGCACCACTGGCTGAGAGTTTACTACACACCTTTAGGTGGCTGCTGCTGTATCCTACATGTCTTTACACCCACCCACGGCACTGCCCCATAGGATTCCTCTCAGGTTTACAGTGTGCGGTGCTGTGTTGTTAGCTTGTAAGCTGCTCAGGCACAGACCACAATTATGTCTGTCTGGTACAGCACCGAACACTGCACCAGTAGCGAACAAAGAGAATCTGAACCCCCTACTGGCCACCTTTCCCACCCTAAAACTGCCAGCATAGCATGTCCCAGGTGGTCCCCTATTGACTGTACACCCTAGAGCGGCCGTGTTTGGTAACTGACATTTGCATGCATAAAGAACTTTCCAGCCACAGATCTCAAAGCACCTTACAGAAAGGGTCAGCGTCACTTGTCCACTTTACAGGTGATGAAAGGAAAGCACGGGGTCATTAGCAACCACTCTGCCAGCCCCCTCTGAAAAACTGGCAGCCAGGTCACATGCAGCCAGTCACAAAGCGGGTGCTGCAGCCTAGACATCTTGTCTGCCATCCAACAGCAAGCAATTCTGATCATCCCGCTTCTACCAGGACTTACGGCTGCCCTTGTAGGTGCCAGACGGTGGGTGCCCACCATGGAGGCCTTTCTGGACTGGCCTTTGCCGGGCAGTACATGATTGGCTGGCCATCTCCTTCACCTGATTAACAACTGCCACCCATCGCCCCTGCCTGTGCACAGACTGAATTTATAGTGCACTGCGTAGACAAACATGCTGCAGAGACAGCAAAGGGAATACTGCATCATCTAAAGCAGGGGTGAGCAAACTTTTATGGTGCACCCCACTTTTCAGCCCTGCAATTAGCCAGGGCCCCCCAACCCGTGGGAGGATCAGAGAAAGGGATGTGGGGGGAGTTCTCAGAAAGGGGACGGGATCCTCAAGGAGGGGCTGGGAGGCTCCAGCAGGTGCCCCAAAGGGGGAGGGGTGCTCGCCCAGGCAGACCCCAGGAGGGAATCTCATCAAGCCAGGAAATCGCTAGCTGCCCCCACCACTTGTTTCAGGGCCTCCGTGCACTCTGCTTGGCCCAGCGGCGGGCGGGGGTTGTTCCCTTTGCAACGCAGCGGTGAAGGCCACTCGAGAGAAATCAGAGGGCTGGGGAGGCAGTGGAAGCTGTGGGGTGGGGGGAGCCAATCACACTACGCCCCCCCTTACAAAAAGCACACTCCTGATCTAAGGGGTATCAACAGGTGAAACGGTCAATCAGCAACACTTTCCTGGTCATCCCAACTGATTGGCTTCATGCCATTGTCAGATTAGGACGACGTGTGAACAGCACCTGAATTAGAGTGTACAGTAAAGCCTTGACATTATGAACCCCAACTGAGTGGGCTTTGGGCACAACAGACGTCCCCCAGACCCCTGTTGGTCCCAAAGGCTGCTTAATCGAGGCCTGTAAAACCCTCAATTCCACACACCCCCCAACCAAAAAAAAAAAATTTAAGAAGCATGGGACTTACCCGAGCCACCAGAGCTGCTGCCGCCTGGAGCATCGAGGCTGCTGGAGTCCGGGCTCCAGCTCCAGTGGATGAGCAGCGGGCATTTTGGGGTGGGCAGAGGGAAGGTCTCAGTAAACCCTCCGATTTAACAGATGTCTGGGTTTAATGGACAACCCTTCCCTCTATTAGTCCCTTAAATCAAGGGTTTACTGTACTGTTTTGGGTAGGAACCATGCTACATTCTATGCACCTACTTTCTCGGCACACAGCACAATCATCAATCCACAGCCAAAAGCCTCCTGACCCCATTCAGGAGACACTTCCATTTCTTACTCATGGCCAAGAGCAAGACGTGTAACCAGGGAAAAGATAAGCCAAGCAACCTTCCCACCTGCACCCATCTGGAGCATGGCACTCTGGGAGCTGTAGTCTCTGGAGGCTACCTTCTCTAGCAGGTGATTGGTTGCAAGAGCCGGACAATCTTTTCAGAAATCCAAGCGTATCAATATCTGGTGCTGATTCCTCCTTTGTTTAGAATTCAATTTCCACAGGTAAAACAAGCACTCTGACTGGTGAAACAACACAGAAAGCCATTTTCTATTGATCTGCAGCACAGGACTGAAGGATAATGTATCTGAAGATGGAATAATTGAGACAGAAGATAGACAGTGATGTTTAGTTTGGACAAAGATCACCTGCCAAGCCAGGTCCTTGGTTTGCTTTTTTATTTCCCTATTTGCTCCCCTAATGTCAAACCACTTCGGTGTGTCTGGCACACAAATGTTTTGACTGAATTCATCTTGACAGTAAATTATTTTGATCAATGGCAGTTCTGTAGATTTGTAATTTGTAATTCCCTGACCAGCTTCCACATGAGGGGAAGGGAGTTGGGGAAGAGGCTGATTTATTCAGTCATGTACATATAATTTTATACTGATCTTGTCCATTGACAGCAGCATCTCTCAATTAAAGAAACGCTGTCATGTCACTTAGACTGAAAATGTGTCCTCCAGTACCATTAATGGGAACTGGCAATAGAACAGAAAACATTTTCCAGTCACCTGATACTACGTGAACTTGACTGCAGCTTAGCTAATTATGCCTTTAACAGATCCCGCCATGCGTATAAACATTACTCTGTAAAATAATAAAACAAGCATCTGCGCTCGTAGCTTGGTGACGTGCATCAAAAGATTGCAGGTTTTTTCTGGGTTAGAGTCTGGTTTTTCTTTTTAATAGAGTTGATTTAACCATGCAGACAAGATGTCCAGAAAAATTAGAATTCCAAGTTATTGCAAGGAAGTGAGCACCGAGAGTTGTTTTTTGACAATGATAGTCCAAAATAGTGGCCATTGAAGTTGCCTTGAAATGTGAATGAGAGAAAAAATGGAGGGTGATAATAATGTTGGGTTAACCCAATTGGCTCCCCTCGCACCACTGAAGCAGTGGAAAGCATCTGTAAGTCCCCAGTTGGTTCCAGGGTGTCCACCCTGCTGATAATGGTGCAGGAGTGCGCTAGGAGTGGAGACATGTCAGAGGAGTAGCTGAAGCACACTGGAAGTCTTGGATCAAAGCCAGCTGATGCAAACTGGAACAGCCCCTAATGACTACATAAGCCATAAAGTCCACAATCCTGCAAAGACAACAGTGTGTGTACCAACTTTTCTCATTGAGCAGGACAGAGCACTAGGCTGAGATACCAACAGTGCCCACCCTCCCATCCCACAAATCCATCTTTGTGTTGGTTTGCACTACAGGTTGAACCTCCCTCATCCCTTTGGGACTTGACTGGTGCCAGACGAGAGAATTTGCTGGACGACAGGAGGTCAATATTCTTAGCATATTGCCAACACTTCCACTGCTTACTGGGTTCTTAGAAGACATTTAGTGGTAAACTACAGCTAAATAACAGCACAGAACACTGAGAGCCAAGGCTGGTGGCTGTAAACAAACTGTATGGGACCATGGGAAACTTGGACACACCCAGGATAAGTGGTTGTCCAGCTAACTAAAATCAAGCCAGATTATGAAGTTTGCCAGACAAGAGAGTTCTGGACTAGAGAGGTATTAGTTTTACTGCAAAAGGGCTCTCTCTGCAAAGCATGTCTGGAAGCCCTAGGACATGGCAATTTCTTAGTGGTGTCCTAGTCAGTAGTAGTAGGCATCCTTCAGTCTGCACAGACTATGGATCGCGCCCTTTAACGTTTCAATTGAGTACTTCATTTACAGCGTCTATTGTGACTGTGAAGACGCACACGAGAGTGACAGTCCTTGCTGCATCTCTTGCAGATGTAGTGAGTGTCTGGAAAATCCTTATTGTGCTTTCTGTGCGCTCGCTTCTCCTCTGCTAGCTGTCTGATCTTCAACTCGCCCTTCTGAAGGCCCTTGTGTAACCCCTGCCTCCATCTGCTGCGGTCGTCTGCTAGTTCTTCCCAGTTGTCCAGCTCGATGTCTACCTCTCTGAGGTCTCTCTTGCAGACATCTTTGTAACGCAACTAGGGGCGTCCGGGAGGTCTTTTGCCAGAGGCTAGCTCACCATACAGGATGTCTTTTGGAATCCTTCCATCATTCATCCTGTGGACGTGGCCAAGCCAGCGCAGTCGACGCTGCCTGAGGGGGGTGTGCATGGTTGGGATTCCAGCTTGCTCGAGGACGGCGGTGTTGGTCACTCTGTCCTTCCATGATATTCCAAGGATGCATCTGAGGCAGCGCAAGTGGAAGACGTTCAGCCTCTTTTCCTGGCGGGCATACAGGGTCCAAGTCTCGCTGCCATAAAGGAGGGTGCTGAGGATGCACGCTCTGTAGACTTGCATTTTGGTGTGAGTGTATAGCTTGTTGGTATTCCACACTCTCTTGCTGAGTCTGGACAGAGTTGTGGCCGCTTTTCCGATCCTCCTATTTAGCTCAGTGTCCAACGACAGGGTGTCAGTGATGGTGGACCGAGGTAAACGAACTCGTGGACGACCTCTAACGTATAGTTGTCAATGCTGATTGATGGGGATTCAGCAACATCCTGACCGAGTACGTTCGTCTTCTTTAGGCTGATGGTAAGCCCAAAGTCTTTGCACTCTTTGGAGAACTGATCCAGCAGTTTTTGAAGCTGGTCTTCTATGTGAGACACGACAGCAGCATCGTCTGTGAACAGCATGTCTCTGATGAGGACTTCTCGCACCTTAGACTTAGCTTTCAGCCTTGCAAGGTTAAACAGTTTCCCATCAGATCTCGTGTGAAGCAAGATGCCCTCTGTTGAAGATCCAAAGGCATGCTTCAGGAGGAGTGCGAAGAAGATCCCGAACAATGTCAAAGCAAGCACGCATCCTTGTTTGACGCCGCTCCTGATTCTGAAAGCATCCGATAATGCGCCATCATATTGGATGGTTCCTCTAATGTCTTCGTGGAACGACTGGATCATCTTGAGTAACCGTGGAGGACAGCCTATCTTGTGGAGCAGTTTGAACAGACCATCCCTGCTGACCAATTCAAAGGCCTTGGTCAGGTCGATGAAGGCTATGTAGAGTGGCTTTCTCTGCTCCCTGCACTTCTCCTGCAGCTGCCTTACAGAGAAGGCCATGTCAACGGTAGACCTCTCTGTGCGGAATCCGCACTGCGATTCGGGGTACACCCTCTCAGCAATCTTCTGGAGTCTGCCAAGGATGATGCGAGCAAACAGTTTACCAGTGACGCTTAGGAGGGAGATTCCATGGTAGTTGTTGCAGTCGCTTCTGTCTCCTTTGTTCTTATACAACGTTAGCATTATGCATATCCTGTGGAACCTCACCCTCTTTCCAGCACAGGCACAGTAGCTCATGTAGGGGTTCCAGGAGTGTGTCCGCGGCACATTTGATTACCTCTGGTGGTATACCATCCTGACCAGGGGCCTTTCCTGCTGCAATGCTGTCGATGGCTCTCTTCAGTTCATCCACAGTCGGTTCTTGATCCATTTCGTTCATTACTGGTAGGAGCTCGACGGCATCAAGGGCTGCGTCAACCACAACGTTCTCGTGTGAGTACAGCTCGGAGTAGTGCTCAACCCAGCGCTCCATCTGTTTGGCTTTGTCAGCGATGACTTCACCAGATTTGGATTTCAGAGGTGCCATCTTGTTCTGGGTGGGTCCTAATACCTTCTTCATACCCTCGTACATTCCTCTGAGATTACCAAAGTCGGCACAGGTCTGGATGCTGCTGCATAACTGGAGCCAGTGGTTGTTGGCACAGCGCCTGGCTGTCTGCTGTACTGTTCTTCTGGCCTCTCTAAGTGCTTGCTGGGTATTCTGGCTTGGTGAGCGTTCGTACTCCAGGAGTGCAGCGCGCTTCTTTTCAATGACTGGAATCATCTCATCAGAGTTATCTTCGAACCAGTCATTCGTGTTTCTAGCTCTTCTCCCAAACACCAACAAGGCCGTGTTGTAAACTGTATCCCTCAGATGTTGCCATTTGGATGTCGCATCGGCGCCCCCAGGGCCGCTGCGCAGATTTTTCTGGAGGGTCTCTCTGAACTTTTCAGCTTTCTCCAAGTTTGCCGTCTTTCTGGAGTCAATGCAGGGCCTTCCAGCAGGTTTAGAGAGGTACAGCTTCTTGGGTCTCAGCTTGAGCTTGGAGCAAACTAGTGAGTGATCTGTATCACAGTCAGCACTATGATAGCTGCGTGTCAGAAGGACGTTTTGTCCTAGTCATTTAAGGTTTTATAGGGCAACACCAACACCTTACATTCAACTCCAATGCCAACAGGTAGTCATCAAAGGTCACACACTGATCCAGGCACCCAGGCCTTTACTAGAAATAACAGGTGGGAGATACCGCTGCAAGCGATCACATGCTATGAATGGTTGCATTTGTCTAAATACTTACATCTGTAATCACTTCTTTCTATTAGAAACAAAAGAATTAAGTGTTTCCCTCCTAGCTTGTGTGCTACAAGTAGGTGGAGGAAAACAGCCTAGCAAGACATCTCCTTGCACATAGATTATTCAGCATCACCTTTCTGGATCTCAGATGGTGGGAGGGGGGAAAAAAGAGCCTGCCATTATTTTGACTCTTATTTCCTCTTTTCACAGCTAGATCACCACGTGGGATACAGCTTGCAACCTTCACCCAGCCCCTTGCAAGTCCCAAAAAGAATTGTGCTGGGGAACAAGCTGCTCTGTGGACAGCCACTGGAGCGTAGAGCTACGTGTGCCCACAGGAGCAGCAGGCTGCCAGTGATTTGCTCTGTGGTTTTCCACGCAATGCATAATGCTGCGCAGATAGATGCTAAATAGCTCTCTGCACATCAGACCACATTAAACATTCCACCTGCTTCACGGGGGTGCCAGGTAAGGCAGACTGCACCAGTCCCAGGCAGGAGCCAGGCATTTTAAATTAAGTCAGGTGAAAGCGCTCTTAATTCCTGGATCTGTGGCCTGTATTAATATTTCATGCAGCAGCATACATCTGGCATTGCTGTGTCTAAAAATAAATCCCTGCAGACTGCAGACCTGCACATCAAATGAGCCAGCAAAGGTATAGCTTTAAATCAGAATATTAAACATCATCAACTAATAAACCTGAAAGCTCCATCATACTGTCCCAGATTATTCCTAAACACTGGAATGTATTGCTCTAGACTAAACATAATTTTCTATCCATAAAAGAAATACTAAGAAAGGCTTTTCTGGTGCTAATTCGCTGCAGCCACCACTCTCAGGGGCAGGCTAGTTACATTATTAAAGAACAAAATATTCTGCTACACAGAAGAATAGTAACAGAGAGAAAGCCGTGCTAGTTTATATACTATCAAAACAAAAAAGCAGTCAAGTAGCACTTTAAAGACTAACAAAATAATTTATTAGGTGAGCTTTCGTCAGACAGACCCACTTCTTCAGACCATAGCCACACCAGAACAGACTCAATATCTAAGGCACAGAGAACCAAAAATAGTAATCAAGGTTGACAAATCAGAAAAAAAATTATCAAGGTGAGTAAATCAGAGAGTGCAGGGGCGGGTTGGGGGGTGGGGAGAGACAGTCAAGAATTAGATTAAGCCCAGTATGCAAACTAGCCCCTATAGTGACCCAGAACATTTGCATCCTGGTTCAAACCACGTGTTAATGTGTCGAATTTGAATATGAGAGAGTTCAGCAGCCTCTCTTTCCAAAGTAGTGTGAAAATTCCTCTTCAGTAAGACGCAAACTCTTAAGTCATTAACAGAATGGCCCACTCCATTAAAATGTTGGCTGACCGGTGTGTGGATCAGGAGTGTTTTTATGTCTGTTTAAGAGAGTTTGAAGTCTGTCCAATATACAAAACATCATATGTGCCAGCAATGCCCAGATGCTTTGTATGTTGGACAGACTTCAAACTCTCTTAGGCAAAGAATTAATGGGCACAAAACAGATGGGCTTGCAGGGAGCAGGACACTGTTGCGTCCCCCTTATGAAACTTTGGACATCCCGAGGGGGAGCGTTCCCCTGCTTTAGATAGCCCAGCGATACTCCCGAGCAAAAAGGAAATTCATCCAAATGCTTTCAAACGGCGCAGAGAGCTATAGCGTGCTTCGCTCACTCTGACATAAGGGAAATGGTATGTTTTCTGCTTCAGTCAGGATACCTATAAGCTATCCCTCTGCCACCGACTTACTCTGTGACCTCAGAGTCTCAGCAGCCTTGACATGTCTCCATTTCTCACCCTGAAATAGAGATAGTACATAGCCACCTCCTGAGGTACTAAGGTAACTTTCTTCATTCAGAGAGGACTCAGATTCAAAGTATTATTGTTGCCTCAGCTTTGCAAGAAGTCTATCATTTGTCTTAATTTTAAAGAATCAATCATGACTCTAGTTCAGGATGTATGTAGGTTTCCCTAATTCAGGCAGTGTGCAGATTTCCACTATAAATCCTAATCTTCAAGCAGCCCCTAACTTTTGACTGGAGAATCAACTTGCTTGTAAATTTGCCTAATTTAAATGAAGTTAAGAGTTTTATTTGTTCTATAAACACCCAATTGCTAAGTCACTTTTAAAAACACCCAAGTCCCACTGGTATCATTTTAAAAGATTTGGAAAGTTAAAGGTTCAGCGAGTTATGTGCTAGGTAATCAAAAATGTCAAGTGTTTTGAAGATATCCCATGACAGGAAATTTAAGTCCATGTTTTCGCAGCATGTCAAGCTACAGAGAACTCTAAATCTCACAGATACAGACATCTTTCCCTTAAGAACAGTTTCTTCTATCTTTTCTTCCATACAGAGTCATTATGGATTGTATTCCCAAAGCAGAAAGTTGAGGTGGATAAATCTGACAGACATTTAAATATATTGTTTTTGGTTTGTACACTAATTAAAAGGAGCACTTCTTCTTAGTGAGGTACAAAATGCAAATGTCAGTCTGGAATATATTAAGAGAAGTGTCCTATTGTCATAAATAAGAGGTAATTGTTCCTCTTTGCTCAGCACTGGTGAAGTCTTACCTGGAGTAGTGCCCAGTTTTGGGCACCACACAAAGACAGACATGAATAAATTAGAGACACAAATGTGAAGATTACAAAACAGGATGTATGAGAAAAGGCTGAAAGAACTGGGCATGTTTAGTACCAACGTGGGACATAATAATCTTCAAATATGTAAAAGGCTGCAACGAGGACGGTGGATCAATCATTTGCTGTGCTGAGCAAGCTTAGGACAAGAAGTAATCTTCTTAATCTGCAGCAAGGGAGACTTAGATTACATATTAGGGAAACTTTTCTAATGGCAGGGCTAGCTGGGTTCAGGAATGGATTGCAAAGGCAGGTGGCAGAATTCCCATCACTGGAGGCTAAAAACAGGTGGTACAAAGTTACTAAGGATGGTCTGGGCTGGACATACTTAATCTTGCCTCGCTGTGTGTGTGAAGAGGGTGGGATGACAGGTTGTGTTCCTGTATTCACCCCTTGCACACTACTATAAATAATTTTTGAATAAAATATGCCTTGTATCATCTGAAGATTTGTGATTTGCTGATCATTATTGTCCAGGTCAAATGTGTAGCGACACTGTATATGAAGTTTTAGATTCTCCTCTATGGCATTCCCAAAACACGTTCCAAGTCTGGGAAGTGGCCAAACCAGTTACTCAGCGATGCAGGACAATCTGATGCTCCAGCCAGGTCTGAACGAGGTCACATGGCTCACCACCCGTTAAACGGGATTCTTTGGATGGAAAGAGCATGTGGGTGGAAAAAAAAAAATCACGTATTAGCAAAGAAACGGCATGCAGTTCCTGTCAGCACAGCTGGGGTGGCTTCTTGGAGAAGGGAAAGGGTTATAAGAAGGAACGTGGTCCCGACTGTACCCTAGATAAGTTATGGAGAGAACAGCATGGGTTGGGCTAGATGACTTCTCAAGGTCCTTTCCAGCCATACATTTATGTGATTTTATAGTTCTTGGCACTCCGAACCAGTTGCAAACCAATAAGAATTATGCTGTGTTGTTTACAGTTTCCACAATTGCACCTTTTAACACTGTGAACTGGGAGTTTAATTGCCAATGGCACTGGGATGGTTAAACCACCATCTCTGCAAAACTACCTTCATGATGTTTTAAATATAACTGATTTATAAGAAACCAAGGCTATTATTTTCAAGTTAGGCATACTCATTGACCTTGCTCTGAAAAAAATAGATTTTTGTCATTCACATTATGTAAAAATAATGAACTATCATATTATCTTAGTCTTTTTAAGCAATCACTGATCAGAAGGGACAATCTACCTTTAAAAGATATACAATATTGAGGTATAATAAAGCATTTGCTATAAATGTTGCATGCTCAGTCTCAATATTTAACGCCAAGCAAAAGCAACGAGGCTTGTCATCTGAAACACAACCATTGCTTATGGGCAAATGGCAGCAGAAATATTTGACCACACAAAACATTTCTGCTATACTTTTCTTTATAGCAGCTCAGAGAAGTGTGCCCTTCTCCATCCTCTTCCACTTGGGACCTGGGTCACCTCCTGCCTCCACTGCTATTCTGACCTACCTATCTCCAATCCATACAAAACAATGCTGTTGCCCCCCACATATCTCACCTCTGGTGAGCCCTCTGCTGCCTTCCCTGTGCTTTCAGCATCAAGTCTGCTTTTTCCATACTTATCTCCATGGCCCTGCCCAGCTCTGTTCCTTCCTATACCTGGGCACTCACGTCCTTCCTGCCAATGCTTGACCCAGACCACCAGCCTAAAAGGTCTCTCTTCAATCCTCACTCACTCTGAATAGCCTAGGCCCACCCCTTCTTTGAACTTCCTCCACTGCTTTCAAGTACATCTGGGAACTTCAGACACCTGCCTTTCTTTCCATCAGTTCACCATATAAAGTAGTGGAATTAAAGAAGCAGCCCGCTCCATATGGAAATCACTCCATCATTTGGCTACCCAGAAATTATTGGGCTTACATGCCACATGTTTACTGATCCATTTACCTACTGCTCACATGAGGAGACCCTAGCCTATCCCGTAGAAGGGTGAATCTGGTGAGGGCTGGTGGATTTTACAGTACACCAGGAGAAAGTTCAGATTTCAGCTAGCATGACCATTGCAGTGAGCCCAATGAGGCAAAGTGGATGAAAGATTTTCATAACCATGTCCTCTCTTTTGAGCCCACAAATTTGTCTTTTTCTAAAATTTCGCAAACTGGGATTTTTATATCAAATAGCTAGCACACACGTTTTATCCAAATATCTATCTTTGTCTCAGCAAAATTTTCTACTGATACATTTGCCCAGAAGGTGCAATCTGACGGCATGGCAACAAGCTGCCCAATAGGTTCTATTTAATTGAATGCATGGGCAGGGCAGCTAGTGCGTGGACATATTTTTGCTAGTTACAGTGGACGTGGGAGGGGAAGGGAAGACGTGGAGGAGGGTTTGGAAGCTGAACGTACACCAGTAAAACTGGCTTTCTGCTCAACTCTGATGGGATGAAATTCATTTGTATGCAGAGAGCCAGAACAAACCACAGAAACAACTTAAATTCTCAGAATAGGATGTAAGGTTGCACCTCGGTTTTATGCACGTTCCTTGAAACAAGTGAATTTCACTTCTCTAACTACAATAACTGCTTAGTGCAGAGCTGCTACCTACACACTACACCCCATGCAGTCAAGCAAAAGCATTACAGCACCAAAATTACTGAAAGCACAATTTAGGCATGAAATCTAGGCGATATTTAAGAGACACCCTCTCCCAAACGTGACAAGCAGCACCACTTTAATGAAAAGGAAAGCCTCAGATTCGGAGGCTGTGAAATTGAAATCCTCCGGATTGTGTTATGCAGGTGTCAAACTAGATCATCACCACACTTCCTTCTAGCTTTAAGGTGCATGAACAGTCTCTTGAGCATTTAATAGCAGCCTTCAACTTCCTGAAGGGGAGCTCTAAACAGGATGGAGAGAAGCTGTTCTCAGTGGTGTCTGATGGCAGAACAAGGAGCAATGGTCTGAAGTTACAAAAGGAGAGGAGCAGGTTAGATAGTAGTAGTAGTAGGCATCCTTCAGTCTGCATAGACTATGGATCGTGCCCTTTATAGTTTCAATTGAGGACTTCATTTACAGCATCTATTATGACTATGAAGACCCACACGAGAGTGACAGTCCTTGCTGCATCTCTTGCAGATGTGGTGGGTGTCTGGCAAGTCCTTATTGTGCTTTCTGTGCACTCGCTTCTCCTCTGCTAGTTGTCTGATCCTCATCTCGCCCTTCTGAAGGCCCTTGTGTAACCCCTGCCTCCATCTGCTGCGGTCGTCTGCTAGTTTCTTCCCAGTTGTCCAGCTCGATGCCTACCTCTCTGAGGTCTCTCTTGCAGACATCTTTGTAGCGCAACTAGGGGAGTCCAGGAGGTCTTTTGCCAGAGGCTAGCTCACCATACAGGATGTCTTTTGGAATCCTTCCATCATTCATCCTGTGGACGTGGCCAAGCCAGCGCAGTCAACGCTGCCTGAGGAGGGTGTGCATGGTTGGGATTCCAGCTTGCTCGAGGACGGCGGTGTTGGTCAGTCTGTCCTTCCATGATATTCCAAGGATGCGCCTGAGGCAGCGCAAGTGGAAGACGTTCAGCCTCTTTTCCTGGCAGGCATACAGGGTCCAAGTCTCGCTGCCATAAAGGAGGGTGTTGAGGATGCAGGTTAGATATTAGGAAAAACTAATTCACCAGGACAGTGGTGAAGCTCTGGAAAGCGTTACCTAGAGAGGTGGTGGATTCTCCATCCCTAGAGGTTTTTAAGTCCCATCTTGGCAGGGTCCTTGTTGGGATGACTTAGTTGGGGTTGATCTTGCTGGAAGCACAGTGTTGGACTAGATGACCTCCTGAGGTCCCTTCCAGCCCTGGGATTCTATGATTTCACATATTCCTACCCCTAACACTGCTGTTTCCAGTAACTCAGAAGGAAGCTGCCTCCGCAATATTCTCTGTTGGTGACAATACAGCTGATCAGACAAAAAAATGACCAAAATATTTTAAAAAATTATTACCCGCAGTTTGTGATTTGGTAATTAAGTATCCAACTAGTTCCAGTGATGGTCCACACCCTTCACAATGGAGGAAGCAGCACCATGAACTCGAGATTCACTGCTGACAAAGAATCCCCCAGTTTTAATTTTTAAATTTTTTCTCATGGGTCAAATTTTCTAAACTTGTTTTTATGTCCTCTATCTTGAACTTGTTCACACCCTTCTTAAAGTGTGGTACACAGAACTGGACACATAACCTAGCTAAGGCCTCACCAGGGCTGAAAACAGCGACATAATTACCTCCTGTATCTTAGATAAAATATTCCATTAATACACTCCTGAATAATAATAGCCCTTTAATACCTTGTTGACTCATTCAATTTGTGATCCATTATAATTCCAGGATCCTTTTCAAAAGTAGTACCACCCAGCCAGATATCTTCCACCTTGAATCTGCACATCTGATTTTTCCTTCCTAACTAAAGCTTTTTGTCTTTTATTGAATTTCATCTTTTTGTTTTCAGACCAACTATCTAATTTACAAGTATCAGACAGGCAACCGTGTTAGTTAGTAGCTTCGAGAACAACAAGAAGTCTTGTGGCACTTTATAAACTAACAGATATTTTGGAGCATAACCTTTCGTGGGCATCTGACGAAGCGGGTCTTTGCCCATGAAAGCTTATGCTCCAAAGTATCTGTTAGTCTATAAGGTGCCACAGGACTTCTTGTTATTTAATTTACGATGGTGTTTCTGAATTCTAATCCTGTCCTCCAAAGCGCTTGAGAAACTCTCAGCTTAGTGTCATTTGTAAATTTTAGAAGTACATTCTCCACTCCATTACCCAAATCATTAAAATATTGACTGGCACTGGACTCCGGACAGAGTCCTGCAGGACATCACTAGGTATACCCTACCGGTTTTACAGCAAGCAGATGATAACTACCAAGTATGATTTTACAAACTGCTGAACATGCTCTTTACAGGAATATCTATTCTAGACTATGTTTCCCCTAATTTGCTTTTGAGAATGCCATGCAGGACTGGGCCAAAAGCCTTACTCAGATACATTAGCTCTATGGCTTTCCCCTATCCGCAAGGTCTGCAGCCCTGTCAGAGAGGGAAGATATATTGCTTTAGCATTACAGTAAACCCTCAATTTAATGGACTATGCAAACAACAGATGCTGTCTGCCAGCTTCACCCCCCCTCCCAAAAATGCCAGCAACTCACCAGAGCTGCTGCTGGAGTTGCCAGAGATGGGGGAGACACCACCACAGCAGCTAGGGACACTGGGGCCAGAGAAGCCACCAGAGCTGCAGGAGCTGGTGCAGTGGCTGTGGCCGTGGCGGCTGGAGGAGCTGCCAGAGTGGCTGGGGCCTCCAGGGCCAGAGGGGATGTCCCAAGCCCACTGCTTTCTTCCCAGGCCTCAGATGGAGCGTTCCCTAGTGCACCTTGCAAGGTGCCTCCACTCCTGCAAATTCAGCTGTAAAAGACTTGCGGCATTAACAGACATCCCTTCCCCCCTTAGTCCATTAAATCAAGGGCTTGTTGCAAGGAAAAGTCCCAGGATTAGTATTACTGTGGTTAGTACTAAGAATCCTCATTAGGTTGGGAGGTTGCCTATAGGACAGAACAGGCCTGTCACTTAGGGCCTTCTGGAGTGTGGCATCATAATTTATGACAGGCTGTAGGTCTTTAATGGTGCATTGTAGTGGTTTGAGTTTGGGGCTGTAGGTCATAAGAAGTGGTGCTCTGTTATTGATTTCTTTGGGCCCATCCTGGAGTAGTTGGTTTCCGGGTATTTGTCTGGTCCTGCCGATTTGGTTTTTTACTTCTCCTGGTGGGTAATTAAAGTTTATGAATGTTTGGTAGAGATCCTGTAGTTTTTGGCCTCTGTCAGTAGGATCACAGCAGATGCGATTGTATCTCAGGGCTTGACTGTAAACAATGCATTGTGTGATGCATGCAGGATGGACGCTAGAAGCATGTAGGTAAGGGTAGTGGTCAGTAGGTTTCTGGTAGAGGGTGGTATTGATCTGGCCATCAGTGATTTTTACTGTAGTGTCCAGGAAATGTACCTCTTGTGTGGACCTCACACTTACTTCCCACCTCCCCCAGCTCTTTTATCTGATTTGCCAACAATAATAATAATTTTTGGACTTCTGTACTTTACATATTGAATCTGTTCTGGTAAGGCTATAGATCTGAAGAAGTGGGTCTGTCCCACGAAAGTTCATCACCTAATAAATTATTTCATTAGTCTTTAAAGTGCTACATGACAGCTTTTTTGTTTTGACAGGATACAGACCAACATGGCTCTCTCTCTGTTACTATTCAACTTACCTAAGTATTTTTAACCTGTTCTTTCCTCTTTTGCCTTGTGTTTCTGCCTTCTTCTTGTTGATAACAATTAAAGCATCTGATCACAATCAAATATTTAGGGAAGATTGAGGCAATAGGCATTACAAATGTCAGCAAACCTGGCACATAAATACTTTGCAATGCTACGTGCAACAGTGAGATGGAAATATCTATTCTCACTTCCAGGTGGCTTTGTAAATATGAAGCAGGCAGTATTATCCACCATAAATGTAAATAAACTTGTCTGAGTAACTGGCTGATCAAGAAGTAGGACTGTGTGGACTTTTATGCTCTAACATTTTACACGCTTTTGGTTTTTAGTGCAGTTAAATGAAAAAAAATCTGCATTTGTAAGCTGCACTTTCACAATAAAGGGATTGTACTACTGTCTGTGTATGAGGTGAACTGAAAAATACTACTGCTTTTGTTTATCATATTTAGAGTACAATTATATGCAATCAAAAATAACAATATAAAGTAAGCAGTGTACACTTTGTATTCTGAGTTGTAACTGAAATCAATATATTTGATGTAAATTTTTCTTTTATTTCCAGAAAAAATTAATTGAGCTAAGGGTCCAAGCAAAGCTGGGTAAATTTTCTGCTATTTAATAAATTTAAACTGATATATTGTCGCTTAACAGTGCAGTTAAAACTGCTATTAATCTTGATTTTAATCATGTTTGAGTTAATTGCATGAGTTAAATGTGATTAATTATCAGCCCCAATTTATATACTAATCAAGTCACTCCAAAACCCTCCTTACAAAGCTACATAGAGTGAGCTGCTTGAGTCAATACTACAAGTCACATTTTCTAATCCTTTAATCATTCTCGTGGCGCTTCTTTGAACTGCGGACACCAGAACTGGATATAGGATTCCAGCAGTGACTGCACCATTCCCAAAACAGAGGTAAACTAACCTCTCTTAACTTAAGAGTCTCCTGTTCATGCTGCCCCAGATCACATTAGCCTTTTGAAATGCAGTGTTGCACAGTGAGCTCACATCCAGCCAAGTATCCACCCTCACTCCCAGGTTATTTTCAAGGTCACAGCTGCCCACTGTAACACCCACAGACCTGGGCTGCCGGCAGCAGGGACTGAACCGGAAATCAGAGGGGCTAAAGCCCTGTGCTCTACTATAAGTTAAAGGCCACCTCATCTGGTAGAACGCAGCGCTTTAGCCTCTCTGATCACAGGTTTAATCCCTAGTGCCAGCAACCCAGGTCTGTCAGCGTTACACGTGGGGGCTCATCCAGGCTGAGCTGCTGGAAGGTCGCAGAAGTATGGGATGCGCTCTCTCAGCCCAGGGAAGCATGTCGTACCCAGAGGCACGGAGACCTCATACTAGGGTGAGTGAAGTCTCTGCTCTACAGTGTTGGTCAAGAGCCCGCTGGCCTTTAGCTCACACGGTAGAGCAAAGGGCTTTAGGCCCCTGTTCCTGCAGGTTCAATTCCTGGTACCAGCAACCCAGGCCTGTCAGCATTATACCAAGATAAAGTCTCTCAGAACGTAAATATGAGCTGTATTCTTTGTTCCTAGATACACGTATATGCTACATTTAGCCATATCTGAATACATATTGTTTGCTTAAGCCCAGCTGGCCAAAGTGACCCTAATTGCTCTGTGTCGGACATATCCTCTTCTCCATTTATTACTCATCCAATTTTCATGTTATCTGCAGATTTGATCCACAATTTTAAGTTTTCTTCCAGGTCATTGACAAAAAACGTTAGACAGTCTAGGACCAAAAACCAGTTTTCAATCCATGAAATGTGTGCACCTTAATTTTATATCATTTTCGGGAGTTATTTAATCAAAATGTTGGCTGTATCAAGTCAAACATGGTACAGAAATCTGTTAAGTCAACACTGATATCTTTATCAAACTTGTGACCTCCTCTGAAAAAAACATATCAAGTTAGTTTCAGAGGATCTATTTTCCATAAGCCCATGCTGTTTGCCATTAATTTGCTCTTGTGCCTTAAATATTGCACCTATACGGTTACCATATAAAAAAAGAGGAGACCCCTGAGAGGGAATGTATCTGTATCAGAATCTACCAACTCACGTTATATTAACGTCTTACAGTATATACAGTTCATTAGTACAATGTGAGTTGGTAGATACTAATATACACTCCCTCTCAGGGGTCTCCTTCTTTTTGAAAGGTCACATATGGTAACCTTAGGCACCAAACCACTTGCCAACTCTCCTGAACAACTTTTTCCTGTAGATTTTCTGCCCACGTGACTTTACCTTCTAGCTGAGTTTGTCCAAGTCTGTTTTGCTAAAGTCCGTTGTCCTTATTCATAGACCAGGCTCTATGGTGGATTTACTTGTGGATAAATACCCACACAGAATGGCTCCAACAAACTCACTTCCTCTTGAGGGCTAGGACTCTGGAGTTCAGAGATAAAGGCCAGGTTATTACCCTCCATCTCACTCCTACCCCCCTGCCCACCTAAATCACCAAGTACTGGATTCTGATCCAGACAACTGGGTGAATTTGGGAACGTAATGTGATCACTACTTCATTTGCAGACAGACTAAGTAAATATCTTTGAGTGGTAACAACGAGGGAGCCGTGCTAGTCTATACACTATCAAAACAAAAAGCAGTCAAGTAGCACTTTAAAGACTAGCAAAATGGTTTATTAGGTGAGCTTTCGTGGGACAGACCCACTTCTTCAGATCTTTGAGAGGTGTGATCTGCTTTAGTATCAGTGTACCGCTGAGTGAACAAAGTCTAACAAACTTGCTCAGATCACCAGCATCAAAGACAGAGGTGTGCATTGACTGTGGTCCTGATCTGTGTGCAGTCAGCTTGCGCATCCTGCACGTCTTGCTGAAGATTAGGTCCTAGAGGGCAACAATTGTGTATTTGTGCTAAAGGGATTATCTGCAAAATATCCAGTGACTTGGTTATTCTGTAAATTCAGATGTAATTTCACAGCAGCAGAATATTATACATGATGGTTTGTCCGTATTAAGAATTTTATCTGAATTTTAAATTAATTAGTCTCAGACTGGGGATGAAAGAGGCATTTTATTTTATTTTTTATTAAAACAAGGATGCAGCTGAGCATAAGCCAACTGACAGACATATGAAGAGGCAAATACAAACAAAAAACCTTAGCACGACAGCAAAGAACAAAACTGCCATGCAGATAATTCTCCCCACACAGACATTTTGTTTTCATGTGACAGAGAGATAACCGTGTTTGCCTGTATTCTACCAAAACAAAGCAGGAGTCCTGTAGCACTTTAAAGACTAACAAACATATTAGGTGATGAGCTTCCATGGGACAGACACACTTCTTCAGATCCTACTGACAGAGACCGAAAACTACAAGTGCTCTACCAAACATTCATAAACCTGAGTCACCCACCGGGAGAAGTAAAAAAAGAAATCAACAGGGCCAGCCAGACTAATACCCAGAAACCAACTACTCCAAGATCAGCCCAAAAAAGCCAAGAACAGAACACCACTGGTCATCACCTACAGCCCCCAACTCAAACCACTGCAACGCATCATTACAGACCTACAACCTATCCTAAATCAGGATGCCACACTCCAGAAGGCCCTAAATGACAGGCCTGTTCTCTCCTCCCAGCCTTATGAGTATTCCCACTAGCAACCACAGACTATACCGCAAAAATACTAATCCTGGAACTTTCCCTTGCAACAAGCCCCATTGCCAAATTTGTCCACATATCTATTCTGGAGATAACATCACTGCACCTAACCATGTTAATTACAAAATAACGGGCACGTTCTCCTGTTCCTTAACTAACAACAGATATGTCATCATGTGTCAATGGCCACACACTTTGTATATAGGACAGACTGCAAACACTCTTCGATAAAGAATACATGGACATAGAGCAGGCATCAAAAAAATCCAAATACGCAAACCTGTCCGCCAGCACTTTAATGGAGTGGGCCATTCTGTTAAAGACCTGGAAGTTTGTTTTCTATTGAAAAGGGACTTTAACAACGGTCTACAGAAGGAATGCTCAGCACTCATATTCGTATTCAAATTCGACACTTTAACACGTGGTTTGAACAGGGACAGAAATTACCTGACCCATTATAAGCACTCTTTTACATAGTGTGATATTTTATCTAACTCTTAACTTCCCCACTCCATACCCCCCACCGCCCCTCTGCTCTTCTGACTTCCCAACCTTGATAATATATACAGCCTAGAGGCCCAAAAATTGTTGAGTCTGTTCTGATAAGGCTACGATCTGAAGAAGTGGGTCTATCCCATGAAAGCTCATCACCTAATACATTATTTTGTTAGTTTGTAAAGCGCTACATGACTGCTTATTCATTTTGTTTTCATGTGTATGAGAATGACATCACTGCCCCAGTGCTGAAACAGCCACATTTTCCAGTCAGATATTCAGACTGGAAGTCTTAGCTGCCCACAGACAAGAGAACAGAATTTTCCCACAGAGTCTTTTTGCTATACAGTAAGATTAAAATCACAAGCTGGAGATTGGAATCTCCTATTGTGGAGTTTGTTCCAAACACTATGTTTTCCAGTTCCAGTCACAGAGATGCCACACAACAAAGCTTCCATCCCTCGGTAGCAACATGAAGTCCTGTGGCACCTTATAGACTAACAGATAAGGTGCCACAGGACTTCTTGTTGTTCTCGAAGATACAGACTAACATGGCTCCCCTCTGATACTCATCTCTCAGTACGTTATTCCACAGTTGCACAGGCTGAGAACAACAACAAACCTGTCAACCCTTCTCTTCAGTTTCTCAGACACAAATATGGGTTTTTAAATCCTCCTGTATGTTGCCTCTCAGGACGCAAGTTGCATTAAGCCCAGGCCTGTTCATTACTTCTGAAGAAACCAGGAAACAGATTTGCCTTTAGGTTTTTAAGCATCAGAAATTAAAAACATAAATTATGAGAATGTCTTGGAGCCAGACGAATTCATCGTCGTCAATTGCAAAGCCAACGTAGAAGGAGCTGAATGACGCAAACAGCTGGCAGGCAGCGTGGCAAGTGGTTCTGGACTCTGCTACATGCAAGACAAATGGAACAGTCAATGAGATGTTCTTGTGGGCAGGTGCCCCAGCAGCCGTCAGCAGGACTAACAAACGTTTGCCTCAATTACAACATGTAAGAGATTCATTTCCTGGACACTACAGTACTAATCAAGGATGGCCTGATCAGTACCACACTGTACCCAAAACCTATTGATTGCTATACTTATCTACACCCTTCTAGCTTCCATCCTGCACACGTGACTAGATCCATTGTTTACAGTGAAGCTCTTAGATACAATCACATTTACTCTGATCCAACTGACAGAGATCAAAAACTACAAGAACTTTACCAAATATTCATAAACCTGAATTACCCACCAAGAGAAGTAAAAAAACAAAATTGACAGGGCCAGACGAATACCCAGAGACCAGCTACTCCAAGATCGGCCCAAAAAAGCCAAGAACAGAACACCACTGGTCATCACCTACAGCCCCCAACTCAGACCACTGCAACGAATTATTAAAGACCTACAACCTATCCTTAATCAGGATGCCACACTCCAGAAGGCCCTGGGTGACAGGCCTGTTCTCTCCTACAGACAACCTCCCAACCTTATGAGGATCCTCACTAACAGCCACAGTCTATACCCCAGGAATACCAGTCCTGGAACCTTTCCCTGCAACAAAGCCCACTGCCAGCTTTGTGCACATATCTTCTCTGGAAATACCATCACTGGACCTAACCAGAACAAAAAGCAGTCCAGTAGCACTTTAAAGACTAGCAAAATAGTTCATTAGGTGAGCTTTCGTGGGACAGACCCACTTCTTCAGACCATATCTTTTTCTGATTTGTCCTCCTTGCTTACTGTTTTTGGTTCTCTGTCTCTTAAATATTGAGTCTGTTCTGGTCTGGCTATGGTCTGAAGAAGTGGGTCTGTCCCACGAAAGCCCACCCAATAAACCATTTTGCTAGTCTGTAAAGTGCTACTTGACTGCTTTTTGTTTTGATAATGTATAGACTAGTACGGCTTCCTCTCTGTTTGGAATGTGCGCCACTGTGACACTGGTTAGGGTTGGAGGTTGCAGACCATGAACCCCTTATAAACAATGCCTGGTGAGAGCTGCAGCTCCATAAGCACTCTGCCAAAGACTGCAGCCTCTCTTAGCTCCAGAAGGGCTCAGGCTGGGCGGACAAAGCATGCTCCGCACTGAAGGAAGGAGCGTGTGCAGCCAGTGTTGAGATGCTCATATACTAAGCTTCAGTGTGAGGGGAAGGAAGATCAGAGACACCACCACGTAGGTTTGCCAAAGCCCTGCCCTCCATTCTATTACCCTTTGGCTGTGTGTTATCGCACTACCAAGAGGAAGGCCAGTTGGCAGACACACTGCCTCAGTCCGTACTGACAGCTCCCTACACTTCTGTCTCAGGGGCTGTGACAGCCGCGGGATGGAACTGTAAGCCCCTGTTTCTCCTGTGCTCCCTGCCTAGGGAGGACTCCCGGACCTGCCTTCCACTACTTCCCCCCCACACACCTTTTCCAGGCTGGTTCCTATTGGAACTGGACCCACAGCCCCTCACAAGCACCCTACTCCTCAGCAGTGCGGCATTATCCGCTCCATGCAGAGACATATTGCAAGAGATACAAGAGGAGGCTGCCAGCACAAGATCAGCAGCAGCGTTAGCCCCACAGACCACCCACTGAGCATGCCCAGAGATCTGTGCTCACAACAATGCAGTCAGCACATTCCTTCAGGTAGCAGCAGCAACATTCCCTGCTGGAAAGGGACTTGGCCAGTGGGTGAAATCCTGAGCATCACGGCAAACTGAGCCAGAGTTCTGCTGAGAGCTCGTCAGTTTCTTCCACAGCTTAATGCTCCCTCAGCTCTGGTCTCTCCCAAGCTGGGAGAAAGTTGTAGACTTAGGTTCCCAAGCAGCCACGTCACTGTCAGACCCCAGAGACAACGCTGTCTATTGGCCAGAGGCAGGGCTGATGTCAGGAATCCTGGAACCTGTCTCAAACTCACTGCCCGCGCTTTTATACTTCCCCATTTTAGCCGTCGCCCAGTAAGTGATAGCACAACGCTAACTACTAGGGAATATTCAGGCAAGAAAACCTCCCTTACCGTGAAATGTACCAGAGCTTGAAAGAAAACAGCTGCAGCCCCGTCTCTTGGGACATCCATAGGCTAGTTTGGGCAGAACGTTCTGCAAGGCACCCGAAGGATGAACTGGAAGAGCTACCTGGTTTAACTGGCCTTTTATTTTGATTCTTCGGCTGGAGGTCCAGTCATGGAATGATGCTTTTGTTTTAAGGTTGAGTTCTTTTGTTAGTGGGAAGGTCTGCAGAGAGTAAAGCCCCATTTTCCCCTTGTGGGCACACTATAACATTTGCTGCATCCATGTCTGTTTACTACAGTGAGCCCTATGGATTGAGGGATTCTGGGTTGTAATCGCAGAGCTCAGCCACAGAGGTTTCAAACTTTCCACACAGCCCCAGCCAATGTCTGGACTCCCAGTGTAACTAACAAAGGGGAGTTAGCAAACCCTGCGCAGTGTTGAACCCCTGCCAGTAAGATACCAGAAGAGAGGCAGCTGTTTATTAAGACAGAAGATGAATTCAACTATACCAGCAGGTGAGCTGGAGCATTCTGACCGAGACAGAATAGTCCTGGCATGTTTTAAAAAGGCTCCAGTCCCTACCAGTCAATCAAGGGAGCACAACAGAAGCATTACATCAGACCAATAAATCAGCTTAATGTATGGGGCTAGCAGTGCCTCCGATCTGATTAACCCTTTCTTGACAAATCTGCCCCACAGATGTACAAGGAATTCACAGCTTTGGATTGCTACAGGGCCAGGAAGAGATTAAATGGTCTCTTGGCCCTTGGGATCATCTACAGATCCAGGCTCCAGGAGCCACAACAAGCTGCTTTATGTTCAACTCAGTAAGGATAAAAAGAGTTTAAAACAAGGTTGCTGATTGCAACTGGCCATGCTGATGAGATTAAGATGCCAGGGTTCTCTTACAAATGCCCCTGAATACTGAGGAAGACACCATCCATCCATCCCCTTAATGACACCCACTAATCATCATTTGCTGTACTAGAAACACCCTCTGCCCCCAGTAAATTGGCAGAGGGCTGCATTGATCCTGTTCGACTCTGAGGACAGAGAATTCTAGACACTTCCCTTCACGTTCTTTCCAAGGATCCTGATGCAGAACCCAGGGCAGCTGGGGCCCTTCCAAAGTTGTCAACATGCCTAAGGTTGTTGGTTCTGGCATGTGATTCTCATAGCAGATAGCTTTGCAGCCTCCGAATCCTCCATACACACTAGCCTGAAGTGCAGGGCAAGGAGAATGAGAGCAGAACGCTGGGTTGCCAAACGAGGGTGCACTGGAGGGCATTTAATTGCACACCCTGCAGAATGGCAGGAGCAAAGTGGCACCTTCCCATCAGCAACACAGTCCTCTGCCCTCCGCTAAGCAGCCTTTCCCCAGAAATCAGCAGCAAGGCTCAGGAAGACCCAGGGGACCCAGGCCCTAAGAGGCCTTCACTAGGCATACGGCCCTACCAAACTCACCGGCCATTTTGGTCAATTCCATGGTCCCGGGATTTTTAAAATGTTAAATTTCATGATTTAAACTATTGAAACGGGAAATTTCAGGGTGCTGTAATTGTAGGGGCCCTGACCCAAAAGGAGTTGGGTGTTGGGAGCGTGGAGTCACAAGGCTATTGGAGGAAGGGGTTACAGTACTGCTTTACTCTTTCTTCTGTGCTGCTCCTGGCGATGATGTTGCCTTCAGAGCTGGGTAGCTGGAAAGGCAGCGCCATCGCCAGTGCAGGAGTAAGGACGGAAGGTATGGTTTTGCCTCCCTTACCTCTGAGCTGTGCAGGAGGCCCCAGCCCTGCAACAGCTGCCACTCCCCAGCCTCTCTGGAGGCAATGTAAAAGTAAGGGTGGCAATACCATGACCTTCAAAACTTCCTTATGGGTTAGGACTCCCAGTTAGACAAATGCTGGTCTTCCCCAGGAAATCTGTATGGGATAAAGCAAAAGCACACCGACCACCTGATTTCATAGTCCATGACACATTTTTAATGGCCATGAATTTGGTGAGGCCCTAATTAAGTACATTCACGTCTCACCTTCCTTATCTCTCAGCTCTGCCCAAGCCCCACATCTAGCCCACCGCACACTCCCTCCCTCTCACCAATCCTGGAAACCATGATCAGACTTCCTCCTGCCCCACAAACTCTTCAAACTCTTCTTCCTCAAGAACTGCAAACCCCATTCTTCCCGTCTCTGCTGTGGGGCATGTACCTGAAAGCACACGCGGGTATGGACACACAAAGGGGTAAGGAAATGACAAAGGAGGAAAGAGAGTGAACAAAAATACTAGGCCGGCCACCAAAATACTTACACCACTGGCACAAGAGACCACCCTCATTGGTAAGATATCAGTCTGTCCCCCTTGCCAAGCCTGCAGAGCGTTTGCATACATCCTAACTCTTCATTCACCTTGCAGGCTCTTCAAGGGAAAATCCTTGTCTCGGTTATCTGGGCAGCACCAAAAACATTTATGGTGCTACTGCAGGAGTTGGGAGGACTGGGGGAAGAACTACTTCATGCCCCCCCACTTCTCTATCTTCAGTGTCCTGGGCCCCCCTGCACTACTTCTGCCCAAAGACAACGTTTTGTCTTGGCTCTGTTCAGATATTTAAATCCTTGCCCTACAGTAACTGCACAAGAGGGTTGTATGAATGGATCTTGCCTGGGATTAGCAGGAGGCTGAATATAAGGTAGATTCTCTGAAGCAGAATGATTTTGGGGGCAACTTTGATGAAATCCTGGGCAGGAAATATCCAGCACTCCTGCAGCGTAGAGAGCGACGCTGCGGTGCCAGAGGGAATTCTGCAAGCCAAGCAGGGCAACAACCTCTGCACCTCATGCAAGGGCAGAATTCACCCTTTAGACCTTTATCTATCCTTGCACTGGTCCATTTTGGCTCCACGTCTGTGTGAGCGTGCTAGAAAGGCAAAGGGAAGATTCTCTGATCTCCCCCAGCTGCTCTCAAAACCCATTCCTCTGGCCCAGCGACTGCTGCACATGGATCCCCATCAGATGATTGGTCAGAGGGGTCGGGTAAGTGTGACATGTGACACAGGCCAGGGAGGTGACTTCTGAGACGTCACTGTGTTGCCAGGCTGTGCCTAAGCACAACAGTCATTTTGCATCATGATTCTGTGGGGTCCTGTCACCTTCCTTTCTTCCCAGCCGCACTCTCAACCAGAGCTCTCGCCTTGTGTCCTTAGAGCCCGTGTATTTCTTTTCACAGTGCTATGCAGCATCTCATCCAAGATTTTTGGCTACAGCTAGCAACTCTAGCTTCCTAGGTTTTTGGGGCACCTGAACAGAGGCACCTCAAATCCTGGAAGGGGGTTGATTTCCAGAAAGCACCACACAGTTGCCCCTGAAAATCAGGCCCCTTTAAAGGTGTCAGTTTGGGCACCCAAAACCTACAAGGCATGACTGAAAGTCTTGGCCCTAACTTTCACCCTCAGCGGCGAGACAACATACACAGATACCAAAGCTCTCACAGCCATACTTCAATGGAGGGCTAGCAATATACCCAAAAGAAACTCTTGCTATTGTTATAGCAGCATTTCCCTCCTGGCTGCACACAGAGGCCCACCAGTAATGGACAACTCTGTCTGGTTCCTCCAGAAAATAATCCAGTTTTAGCCAATTAAACAAACAAGGGGCTTGAAGCTGCTAATTAGCATCCCATCTGGCACAGATTTGGGGGAGGCAGGGGTAATCTGTGTTTTACAGCCAATAAAAGCTGAGAGGGGAAAGAAATGGAAGTCCCTCTCTCTCTCTCTCTCCCCCCAGCAAAGCTTGTGCTGAGGCAACAGCCCATGTGTGCTAATCATGGTGAAATTTCATCTTTTAATTACTTGGTTGTTGGAAAAAGCCCCACATGAAACGAAGAGACAACACAGGCAGCTGTTGCAAGATGTGCTACTGGCATTCAGAAGACAGAAAAGGCCCTCTACTTGTTAGCGGTAAGGCTGCACAGACCTCCCAACTGGTGGGAGGGGGACAGTCGCCCACTTGCAGATGGAGTGGCTGTCACTAAAAAAACCTATATTTTCTCTCCTGTTTTACTGAAGCTTGCATCCAGGGTGCTAATCCAGCTGGCAGAGGGTCAGAACTGATCAGCATCAAACCTCTGTCCTGTTTACAGAAATAGCTGCTCACAAAGCGAGCCACCAAGTCCCAGTGACCTCTCCATCCTGGTTTGGATTTGGTTAGTCATTCACCCGGGTGCATGGGAACGAGCACTCCCAGTGCTATGTGGAAATTAAAAAGGAGTGACCACGTGTCTAACGAGCCAAACGCAGGCCTGGGAGGCAAGCACTCCCGAGTTTAATTTATCTGGAACAATGATTTAGAACTTGGGCAAATCCCTTCCCTATCCATAAAGTGGACATGCAACTTACTCACCTCTGAGGAATGGTTGTTATTAGGCTGGTCAGCACCCTTCTCCCAGACTTCACATACAGCACTTTGCAGGTGTATATACCAGCATACAGGAAGGGTCACTGGGACTACACAAGAATGTGAAGTATCAGAGAGGGAGCCGGGTTAGTCTATATCTTCAAAAACAACAAGAAGTCCTGTGGCACCTTATAGACTAACAGATATTTTGGAGCATAAGCTTTCGTGGGCAAAGACCTGCTTCGGCACATCTGCCGAAGCAGGTCTTTGCCCACGAAAGCTTATGCTCCAAAATATCTGTTAGTCTATAAGGTGCCACAGGACTTCTTGTTGTTTTTGAAGAATGTGAAGCTCATTCAGTGGCATAGGGTTACAACAAAAAAAGGCACTGCCAGCTGTGTAGTGAAGTCTGATCTCTTATTTTTAAATCCCGTGGCCAAAAAGGGACGTTAAATTGTGACCAGGCCAGAGAGTCTGTGCAAATGAATTCCTCTTGTGTGATCAATGCAAATGAAGCTAAACTACAGGCAGTGCTTTTTTCATGCTGGTACTTGCCAGTACTGAGTACCGGCACCTCAGCAGCCCCAGCCATGGGACTGGCTGGGGGAAAGGGGATGGGGAGCAGCCCGAGCACCAGCACCTCTGTTTTTGTTTTAAAAAGAAAAAAAAAAAAGGCACTGGGTTACAGGGCTAGCGGAAGACACATTTGAAGATGATTTTTATAGCTGGCTGCGCAGGCTGAAAGTTACAAACTCAGCCTCTGCAGGCATCTGACTCTGCTCTCAGCGCCCCATCAGGTCTGCCAACAGCCAGCGAAAGCAAGAACCTCTTCAAGGGGGAGGTTCGGACTCTTGATGGTATCAGAATGGATGAGTCGCTAACTAGGCTCCGCGCTGGTCTGAGGATAGCTTCATGCAAGGAGCGCCAACTCTTCTTAAACTGAGGCCAAATTACAGCAGAGCACTTGAGGCTGCCTCGCACAGTGAACAACGCTGTCTCTTACACGTAGCTTGTCATTTGTAGCGTATAGCCGTGTCATCCGCAGGGCAATGGAGAGGCAAGGTGGGTGAAGAGATAGCTTTTGTTGCTCCCATTTCTGTTGGTGAGAGAGAGAAACTTTAAAGTCCGCACAGAGCTCTTCTTCCGACCTTTCCCAGACCTGCAGAACAATGCCTCGTGTGCCCGAAAGTATGTCTTGCTCACCAACAGAAGCTGACTCAGTAAAAGACAATACCACACCCACCTTGCCCGTCTCACGCTGTAAGGCATTTGGAACAGGTGTTGTCGGTCTGTTCTGCATTTGTGCAGTGCCTAGCACAAAGAGGTTCCTCAGGCTAGCACAATGCAAATCACAGAAGATAGGAATACACAGTAATAACCCATGCTTTTAGCAAAGCACCATTTCAACCCCTGCAGACAGGGCACTGCTGAATTGAGCCCTGGTCCCAGTTGAAATCTTAAGCTGTCCAAAGTGGGGGAAAGGTGGGGAAAGTATCAGTTCAGTCTTTATACATACTACATGTAATGCCAACAGACCCAAGTTGCTGGCACTAGGGATTGAACCTGTGATCATAGGGGCTAAAGCCCTATGCTCTACTGCATGAGCTAAAGGTCACCTTATTTCTAGCTCATGTGATAAAGAACAGGGCTTTAGTCCCTATGGTAGCAGGTTCAATTCCTGGTTCCAGCCACACAGGTGTGTCGGCGTTACAACTGGGGGCTTGCCTGGGAAGAACTGCTGGAAGGTCTCAGAAGCTCAGGATGCACTTCCTCAGCCCAGGGAAGCATGTAGTACCCAGAGGCACTGAGACCTCTTACTAGGGTGAGTGAAGTCTCTGCTCTACAGCCTTGGCTGCATGCCAGCTGGCCTTTAGTTCATATAGTAGAGCACAGGGCTTTAGGCCCTATGACCACAGATTCAATCCCTGGTGCCTGAATCTGTCAGCATTACATACAGAACCAACAATGCTGACAAATCAGACGACCCTTCCACGTAATCCTTGAGACTCAAAATGGCAAATATTTGGCAGGAAATGAGTGTGCTCTGTTACTCAGTGGTATTCTTCCAGCAGGGCAGGTAGCGTTTTAAAGCTCTGAAACGAACTGGGGCGGGCAGGCGGGCCAGCCGGGGCGGGGGAGGGTTGTTCAAAGCAAACAGGGAGTTTTAAATGATACTCAGAAATACAAACTAAAGTGATTGCAACTGGTGCATTAATCTCTCCTTAATTTTTGGAGCCTACAGATTAAGCCCATTAAGAGCTCACATACTGTGAATGTCAATCAAGGCTAAAAGGAACATGGAACAGAACAGTCCTTGATGCTGCTATCCAATCCGGAAATCTAACACCCACTAACTAACAGAGCTAACATCCTTAAGAGATGCCTTAATGTGAACATGATGCTCTGAAGAACTGCTTCATTGAAAGTCAAACAACACATCAGTTCTCCATCCCACCTTCGGATGACTACAAGGTTGCTTAAGCCATCTGGACAGCGAGTCCATGTGAGAGCGCGCTCAGCTTTGATATTAGATAGAGAGCCCGAAAAGAGGAAACAAAGTGCTTTCTCCTGGGCTACTTTGGACTGTGCTAGCCACAAGGGAGAGAAAATCCTCCCATTCCCAATTCGGAGAGCCAGCTCTAGAGAATGGACTGGGACTAAGCTCTCTGTCCTTGTCTACCCTAAGAGGGGAAGTTCTGCAGAAAGCCATTGCTTAGAACACCTTGAGTTTTCACTGTGTGCACACTTCCCACCTGAATAACCGCATAGAGAATTTCACAAGTCAGCTTGTAATGGAAGTAAGTAACTCAGCTGGATGCAGTTAGTCTTCAACAGTTTTTGCTTAGTGCAGGGATTCCCAACCTATGGGTCGGGACCCAAAAAGGAGTTGCCATTAGATTTTCTGAGGGTCACCAGCTGGGCAGCCCTGAGCCATATGTGGCTCTTTAAGGAGCCATTTGCAGCTCCCAATGCTCCCAGTCCCTGCCCTGCTGCGCTGAAACGGAACTCAATGTAATTGGTTTAATGGCCGGCAGGAGGGATCCTGCCCTTAACCCAATTGAACTGAGTCCCCTTTCAACATGGCAGGGCAGGGAACTGCCTGTGCTGGAGGTGGGAGAAAGGAGTAGGAGGGTTCGGGGGAGCCACGTGGAGGAGGTGGTGGCGGCCTGGTGAAGGACCAGCAGGGGGCTGCAGTAGCGCACATGCGAAGTAGATGGGGGAGCAGTTTGAGGCTGCAAGAGGTTTAAGCCTGGGGGCAGGAGGAGCAGTTTGGGGGTAGCAGAGGTTTAAACCTGGGAGGGTGAGGGGCTGCAAGGGGCTTAAGCCAGGGGCGAGGGAAGAGAATCAAGATTTAAAAAAATACATATATTCCTGGGGAGAACCACCCACCCCAGGTTTTGAATTGCCTTGGGTCACAAAGTCTTACTGAATTGTCAAAATAGGTTGCTGTCTCGAAAAGGTGTGGAACCGCTGGCCTAGAGCAACCAGGAAGTCATCAATGTTGTAGCAAATTAGCCATCCCTCCCTACTCCATTTCCTAAGGCAGTGCATTGCGTCTGGGGGACAAAAACGCAATGGCTCAACTACAGTTCTAAGATGCACGGTACACAGAATCGCTGGACACCCTTGCCATGTCTTGTCTGTACTTGCAATATTCTCTTCCCGTACATGAAGCCTCCAACTCCCCTGCCTTTAGAGACCAAGGGGGCCTTGTGGTGCAAGACCTGTGCCTGAAACCAACTCAACTTCCCGATGAGACAGAAAACCCAAATAAACAAACTCCTACAGCCCCGAACAAAACATTTTTAATATGTACATAAAGCTCAGAAAGCCAAAAAAACACCCAACTGGCCCCAACATGGGCAACTGATGCCAAGGCTGTTATCATCAGATCCTGGCAAGATGCAGGCTCAATGAGAAGGCAGCAGTGACTGACAGAGCCCCAGGCTGCTGGAGCCTGAAACGTGTTCCTATTTTCCTCTTGCTGCGAGAGTCCCATTAGTCTTGCATGGCTTTGTGAGAAGCAAGAGGAGAATATGAAAGTGGAGATTTCCTCCTCTGTTTTTTTTTTTAATATCTAGTTTTGCCATTAACGAGAAATCAAAGCAAATATTGATAATTTGTTATACAAAGTCCTAATGGAAGCAGCTGAGCATATTTCAAGAGACAATATTACAGCACAGAAAAAATTTCAACAGATCGTCAGCCTTCTGTCTGAAGTGCAATTTTTACAACCTCCAAAATGCACACATAATGCATGCATAATCACTCCCATAAATGGTCATTTGCTACAGTCTTACCCGGCCCATGCTCAGCACAAAAGAGATCTAAAAAAATTAAACAGACGCTGGAGAGGCAGCAGAGTCCAAAGGACCGAGAACAAGGAAATGCCTGCATTCTGTTACCAGCCCAAATACCAAACCGCCTCCAGCCCAGAGGGCCGAATGCCTCGCTCTAACCACTGTTATGTTTACAATGCTAGTGCCTACGGCTTACCCAGACCAAGCCCTCACTGGGGTCAGTACTATACAAACACTGTAGTACTGTAAACAATTCCTCTCCCAAAGAGCTTCCATTCTATATAGCCAGCAGGTAACATTATCCTCCTTACGGTAGGGAGCCAAAGTTGACAAAGTAGGCTGAAAAGGAATAAAGAGATCAGGTGTTCTTTCAATACCTTCCCCACACAGTTGCTCCCAAACAGTGTCCCCCACCCTACACACAATATGGCCATGTTTACAGTTCAGTCAGTCACTCTCTGAGGACAAATCCCCATTACTGTAGATAAATTTCAGTTACCTGTAGTGGAGAAGTTGACCTTCTGCATTGTAATCCCGATATATTTCATATTCTTTCTCAAACACTCCAGGAGGTGAAGAACTGCAACAGAGGAATGGGGAAGGAGTACATTAGCAAGGACAGCAATTCACATAAATCTTTTAGTTTGGGGGTGCCAGGTGCACCCTCATCCCCATTCACAGATGTTTGCCTCCAATCCCCACCAGCCAGGGGGCCACACGCACAATCCTTCTCTCTCAAGTGGCTCTGTTCCCACCATTTAGCCATCTGTGAACTGTAATAAGTTTCTAACCTCCTGGAACTGATCTCAACCGACGCTCCCTCAAAATCCCAAATATATCATGTTTTCCCCGAACACTAACAACATGGTAGGAAAAGCTCCAACAAGGCATGCTCATAACAAAACACCTCCCGATCTTGTCCCATGACCCTTGTCCCTCTCAGACCACTTCCCTTCCCAGGGCTTGGCACCTTATACCCATTTAGTTGGGGTTGGTCCTGCTTTGAGTAGGGTGCTGGACTTGATGACCTCCTGAGGGCTCTTCCAACCCTATGAGTCTATGATTTATTGAAAGCCATGGCATGGCATAGCACGGTACTCCATAAGATGCTCATTGCAAGGAATGTATAAAGTTTGTGTGCCATCAGCACCTACGTAAATAAAATAGTTTGTAACTTATTGTAAACTCTGCAGGACTAGGGATCTTCATTTGGTTTTTGTTTTTAATTCACTTACACCTGTAGAGAGCCTGCTCATTGTTTTGTTAGTTAGGTGACTTTTCAGAGGAGAACTACTATGCAAAAAATCTACTTACTACTCGGTAAAGTCTGCTTTCCTCCCGCATCTCTCCATGTGTCAGATCTACCGACTTCCCTGGACTGGACAATGTTACTGCTTTTTCACTACTTTTTGCCCTACAGCGTCAAAACAACTAAGAGGGGACTGGCAAGTTGACTCCTTGGGCAATAAGCAAGACGACTATGCACCAAGTCCCTCTCATCCACGCAGACCACGGCTGGTGTCTCTGAGGAACCGATGAAGCCCACAGAACATTCACTGCTGGCAATGATATCCACAAAGGAAAGAACCCAGCTTGCTTTTCAGATTCTGGAGGGAGTTGACGGGCCTGGCAATTAGAAGACACCAACACTCTACTCTGAGTAGACTTGATATGGAATCGTTAGCCACGTCTACACTAGTCCCTTCCTTTTGGAAGGGGCATGGTAATGAGCGAGGTCAGAAGATGCTAATGAGGCGCTGCAGTGACTATGCAGCGCCTCATTAGCACAACTGTGGCCACAGCGATTCTAAAGGAATAAGGAGCTTTTGAAGACGGGGGCGGGGGGGGGGGCTTTCGAAAGGCCCCTGTCTACACGGGTGGTGTGCTATTCGAAAGCAGCACTTTCAAATCACCGCAACTGCCATTATATTAAATGAGGCGCTGCATATTCATGGTAGTACCTCATTAGAATCTTCCGACCTCACTCATTACCATGCCCCTTTCGAAACGAAGGGGCTAGTGTTGACGCAGCCATTAAGAGAACAGCCCTGGAGCCTTGTAATGCCATTTTTGAAGCGCTGCTTTCCACATTAGCGCATTTTAAAGCCTCTCTCTCGCACACAAAGTGTTAGGAAAATATCACAGAGGTAGCCGTGTTAGTCTGTATCTTCGAGAACAACAAGAAGTCCTGTGGCACCTTATAGACTAACAGATATTTTGGGGCATAAGCTTTCATGGGCAAAGATCTGCTTTGTGTTTTCTATATTGCATATTATCTGACAAAGCAGGTCGTTGCCGACAACAGCTTTTGCTCCAAAATATCTGTTAGTCTATAAGGTACCACAGGACTTCTTGTTGTTTGGAAAATGTTATACAAGGTCAAAGGTCAGTCATCCCTTGACATTCTTCAGACTCCTGCTTCACGTTCCTCCGGGCTGGACACAAAGCAGAGATGCAATGCCTCTGCAGACTCTAGATTTCGATTACCTGAGCTATCTTCGTCTAAAGCAGCACTGACATTCTGATATAAATGTGCACACATGACTCAGCGCAAATGAGCTACACCTCCAGCTTTGCTTAGCCAGCATCTTTAATGGCACGGGGGAGTAGGGGGACTCACCTCCGCTTAACAACCCTCTGTAATGGGCCGCCTAAATCACAAGGCTTATTTATAGAACACTCAGCAATTTATCCACACCGAACAAAAGGCTGGACATTTATTTTTTTAGATCCTTGCACAACAAAGCACAATGCTAGAAAAATGACTTTTCTGATCAATTCGCAAAAAGATGTGGTGTGAAAACACACACACACGCACACCCCTGAGTTTAGATTAGATGCTGGTTTCAGAAAGAAGAAAAAAGCCATCTTCCTAACAGGATAGAACACAAATTTTATTCAGCAAAGTGGCAATAAAATTAAGCTCCTGTCAAAGCTAATTTTAATGAGGCTTCTGAGCCTCCAAATTATGACTTGCACAAGCACGGTGTTGAATCATTTAATCCCTTTTCTCTCTCTCGGTAACACAAGCACGTGTTCTGCTTGCCTCTCTCTCTCTCGATATTCAGCCTATTCTGCAGTCCTTGCAGATATCTGTTCTTGTGTTCGGTTCTGAATCCAAATCCAAGAACTACAGTAACTCCTCCAAAATGAATTGCGACCTCATTTCACACAAATTTACTGAGGCTTAGGTTAGGCAGCTTCAGAAGGCCGGCATGTAATTGGGGGCAGGTCTACACTACGAGGAGAGGCCAATCTAAGCGATGCAATTTAAGCTACATTAGTAACATAACTCAGATCAACCTAGCTCAGATCTATTTACTGTAGGCTCCACACTGAAAAAGCTCTTCTGTTCACTCCTTTTACTCATTTCGTTTGGATGGAGTATTGGAGTCAACAGAACAGCGATCAGCAGTCAATTTAGTGGGTCTTTAGTGGACTCACTAAATCATGGCTATAAAAAGCGGGCAGCCGGCGAAGACCCACGTGAAGCTAGCTACCTCCTGCAAAGGTGAGTGAGTGTGGGTTGTGGGGAAGGAGAATGGGGTTATACGGGGGGCCGGGGGTGTCTGGCTCAGGTGAGGGGGATCGGGTAAGAGCAAAGGGCTCGTGGTGCCTGGCGTTGTGGGAGAGGATGGGAGGGGCTCAGGTGGGCAGCTCACAGGGCTCGCAGGGCTCAGGCAGCTGACCAGCTTGCTGGACTCATGGGGCTTGGGTGGCTGGCCCCAGCATTGCAGGGCTCAGGTAGCTTAGGCTGGCAACTGGCCCTGGCAGTGCATGGCTTGGGAGGCTCAGGCTGGCGGGTGGGAAGTTGGCCCCAGCAGCATGGGGCTTGGGTGGCTTGGGATGGTGGGTGGGCAGCTGGCCCTGGCATTGTGGGGCTCGGGCGGCTGGCCCGTTGCTGGGGCAGGCAACCTGTGGGTGGGCGACTGGTCCCGGCTTTGTGGGTATCAGGCAGGCAGACAGCTGGCCCAGTGGTGGGGGGCTTGGGCAGCTGGCAGGCAGGCAGGTGGCTGGCCCCAGCAGAGTGGGGCTCGGGTAGGTGGCTCTGGCAGCGCAGATCTCAGGTGGGCAGGCAGCTGGTGCAGGCAGCTCTGGTGGTGGGTATGGGGCTCAGGCAGCTAGCCAGCTGGGGCCACCCCAGGCACCCGCAAGGGGCCAAGAAAAACTATTTGTGCTTATTTTTAATAACATTTTCATATCAAGTTTTTGTGTTTATTTTACATTACGAGTTGAATTTTTTATTAAAAGAGGTGGGGGGGACATTAGGGTTTCTCAAAAATCAAAAAGGGGGGTGTGATGCCAAAAAGTTTGGGGACCACTGTCCTAAACTTGAGGTCGACTGACTGCTGCGGTGTCGATCCATCCTGTAGGGGAGACAAGCTATTAGAAAATGGTCAGACTGTGGTCTCTATTCAGTCAACTAAAGTCAATCATATGCTTTCTACTGGCGTCAGCAGGGGACTGGAACAAGTTCTAGTGGATGAAGGTCTTCAGGCAAATTATTAAAGCTTGGACTAGAAGCTGCAGGCTGACAAAGTAAACTGAGATGACGTTCCTCTGTTACAGCAAACATTTGTAAATAGAGGCACTGATCACCCCTTCTCCTTCCCAGAACAATGTGCCTGAGGCAAACGGAATTCGCTTACCTCCAGTCTCACTGGGGCTAATGGAAAAGAAATTGTCATGGCATGTCTTTAGCCAGTTTGTTACCCAGGAAGCAGCTGAGCACAGTAATCCATAGACTGTCTTCTTTTTAACTGGCCCACAGAACTTCTGGCAGGCGTGGTGAGGCTGGGAGGTTTTTAATCAGTACATGGGGAGGTTCTTCCAGATGCCTAAGACAGGGGCTCCAGCACAGTAATTTTGCTTTTAAGACACCCCTTTCCCAGCTGAGTCTGCAAGACTCAAACCCAGTTTTCTGAGGCATGTGGGAACTCAAGTGAATTAACCCTGTATTTACTCATCTGTGGATTCAAAAAATGAACACATTACCCAGATGGGAAGAATCCATCAGTCACATGATGCACCCAGCAGCAACTAAAGCAAACTATTCAGCTATATTTTATTTCTTCTGTTTCATGTCACCCTCCCTATGGCTCTTTGGCAGTGTTGTACATTTGAAGAACTGACACTTAAGACATCTCCTTCACCAAGAGCGCCTAATGTACCCCTTGTCCTTTAGATGCCTGATAAATATAAGCAAACAAGTGTTGCTGGGATTACTGTGCAAACTACTGATTTTTAAGTTTTCATTCTAAAACTGAGACATATACATAGGGCTACTCAGATGAAGCAGCGTATAATATGTTCCGCCCTAAAATATGGTCATGCTAACTTGGCAGATGTTAGTGCCTTACAGAGCTTCAAAGAAAGTGGCAGGAGATGCTAGCCAATGAGTAGTTAGAAGAAAATAACTCAATTATCAGGCTTCTATATGAGTGATCTCTCAATGATCCAAAGCCATATATGGTATGAGCTGTTGAAAGGCCACAAGATTACATGCAGAGAAGCAAGCTCTGGAGTAGCTAACAATCCCTGTTCCCATCCTAAGCATTGCCACAAGATCCTGCAGGAGGCAACAAGTCAGGAGAAATAAGATGATGACTGTGACAAGTTTGATCACAGGGGTCCCATTTGGATTGTCACACAGTGTGCTGGGCATGCCTCTGAGCCTGCCTATCTGCCCTCTGCGGCACCTCACCATCCTGTCTTGCTGGGCCAGAAGTTCTAGTCTCTCCCAGCAAGGCACAGAGATGGGGTAACCGTTGCCAGCAGAATAACACAGATATTGAACCAGCTCAGCTCTGTGAAGGCTCAACTATAAGGCCGTCAGCGCACAGCCCCCAAAAGATGATCCAAACCCCATATAAAGCCTGCTTACTTGGTATAAAAGCTTTACACAGAAAAAGCTCAAAAAGGTCAATACCTTTTATTAATGAAAGAGAGAAATACACAGTGGTTGCCCCTCCTGGTAACATTATTTACACCGTGCTTGATAATAAACAGGTGTTTTTATTAACAATAAAAATAGGATTTAAGTGGGTGAAAGTGAAAACGGACAGAACAAAATAAGATACTAAACCAAAATAAACAAAACGCACCCACTAATCCTAAAACACTAAGAAACTTATTACATGCAAATTCTTACCTTGACAACTATTCTAATCAGCTTTCTCACAAGTTTGGGCCCAAGCTAGGATGCTTCCTATCCTTTCCCTGTTTGTTTTGGATGTTTCCAGCAAGTATCTTGGATGGTAAAAGGGGTTCTCTGGGCATTGGGCTGACACCTTCTATTATTTGTTCTCCCCTTTTATACCTCTTTTGCCCAAGGCTGGAGTTTCTTTACGCTCAATTCAAATTTTTCTCATCTTGAGTGGAAAAGTACCAAATCCAAAATGGGTTCCAGCACCAGGTGGCCTGGCCACATATCTCTGTAGGACTAACCACAGTTTGGGCTTACAGGAAAACCAAAACTATTCACAGATCTTTGACTTGATCACCAAGCCATTAAGCTCCTAACATATTGCTGATGTCTTTTACGAGAATACCTGGATGAATAAAATGGTTCCCATTTAATATTTGTAACTTCACATAGTAGTAGTAGTAGTAGGCATCCTTCAGTCTGCATAGACTATGGATCGCGCCCTTTAAAGTTTCAACTGAGGACTTCATTTACAGCTTCTATTGGGACCATGAAGACCCACACGAGAGTGACAGTCTTTGCTGCATCTCTTGCAGATGTAGTGGGTGTCTGGCAAGTCCTTATTGTGCTTTCTGTGCGCTTGCTTCTCCTCTGCTAGCTGTCTGATCTTCATCTCGCCCTTCTGAAGGCCCTTGTGTGACCCCTGCCTCCATCTGCTGTGGTCATCTGCAAGTTCTTCCCCATTGTCCAGCTCGATGTTTACCTCTCTGAGGTCTCTCTTGCAGACATCTTTGTAACGCAACTGGGGGGCATCTGGGAGGTCTTTTGCCAGAGGCTAGCTCACCATACAGGATGCCTTTTGGAATCCTTCCATCATTCATCCTGTGGATGTGGCCAAGCCAGCGCAGTCGACGCTGCCTGAGGAGGGTGTGCATGGTTGGGATTCCAGCTTGCTCGAGGACGGCGGTATTGGTCACTCTGTCCTTCCATGATATTCCAAGGATGCATCTGAGGCAGCGCAAGTGGAAGACGTTCAGCCTCTTTTCCTGACAGGCATACAGGGTCCAAGTCTCGCTGCCATAAAGGAGGGTGCTGAGGATGCAGGCTCTGTAGACTTGAATTTTGGTGTGAGTGTACAGCTTGTTGGTATTCCACACTCTCTTGCTGAGTCTGGACAGAGTTGTGGCTGCTTTTCTGATCCTCCTATTTAGCTCAGTGTCCAACGACAGGGTCTCAGTGATGGTGGACCCGAGGTAAAAGAACTCGTGGACAACCTCTAACGTATAGTTGTCAATGCTGATTGATGGGGATTCAGCAACATCCTGACCGAGTACATTTGTCTTCTTTAGGCTGATGGTAAGCCCAAAGTCCTTGCACGCTTTGGAGAACTGATCCAGCAGTTTTTGGAGCTGGTCTTCTGTGTGAGACACGACAGCAGCATCGTCTGCAAACAGCATGTCTCTGATGAGGACTTCTCGCACCTTAGACTTAGCTTTCAGCCTTGCAAGGTTAAACAGTTTCCCATCAGATCTTGTGTGCAGCAAGATGCCCTCTGTTGAAGATCCAAAGGCATGCTTCAGGAGGAGTGCAAAGAAGATCCCGAACAATGTCAGAGGAAGCACTCATCCTTGTTTATCACCGCTCCTGATTCTGAAAGCATCCAATAATGCGCCGTCATATTGGATGGTTCCTCTCATGTCTTCGTGGAACGACTGGATCATCTTGAGTAACCGTGGAGGACAGCCTATCTCGTGGAGCAGTTTGAACAGACCATCCCTGCTGACCAAGTCAAAAGCCTTGGTCAGGTCGATGAAGGCTATGTAGAGTGGCTTTCTCTGCTCCCTGCACTTCTCCTGCAGCTGCCTTAGAGAGAAGACCATGTCAACGGTAGACCTCTCTGCGCGGAATTCGCACTGTGATTCGGGGTACACCCTCTCAGCAATCTTCTGGAGTCTGCCAAGGATGACGTGAGTGAACAGTTTACCAGTGACACTTAGGAGGGAGGTTCCACGGTAGTTGTTGCAGTCGCTTCTGTCTCCTTTGTTCTTATACAACGTTACAATGTTAGCATCTCTCATATCCTGTGGAACCTCACCCTCTTTCCAGCACAGGCACAGGAGCTCATGTAGGGGTTCCAGGAGTGTGTCCGCGGCACATCTGATTACCTCTGGTGGTACACCATCCTGACCAGGGGCCTTTCCTGCTGCAATGCTGTCGATGGCTCTCTTCAATTCATCCACAGTCGGTTCTTGATCCAGTTCATGCATTACTGTAACTATTACTAGTAACCATTACTAGTAACTTCACATACAAAAAAAAAAGATTCATGCACACATATAGAATATACAGATTCAGTGGATTAAAATTTTTAAAATGTCACATGCTGTACTTCACATAATGTATCTTTGAGTTTCACAGAATCATAGGGCTGGAAGGGACCTCAGGAGGTCATCTAGTCCAGCCCCCTGCTTTAAGTTCATGTATTCATGTTCATAAGACAATTTTCTTAAAGCATGGGGAAGAGCAGGTCAATGTTATTCCTTGTTTCTGGGCACATAACAGAGAGCATTGCTCGTCAGTCAGTTGCTGGTAAATCACATTTGGGTTGTAATCAACTCCTCCTACAGATTGATGGCAACTATCTTTCCTCTCACTTAAAAGTTACAAGCTTCAAGACCATGAGAAATATGGTAATATGTGATTTATGACAGCCATTCCATATCAATGGCTTCTTTTATAGCAGATCAAAATTCACTACTCCTTAACTGTTGCTAAGAATGCATTAATCATCTTTAGGTTGATTTTTGAAGATTCCAACTTTAAAAAACAAAATCCCTTGATAGGACACAATATTGAGTAATTGACAAGACTGGAGAAGGGGGAAAAGCCACTGTATTAGACAGCAATCTGAAAAAATAAGCCACCACTCAAATTAGGTCTGTTTTATAGCATCAGCAGGAAGTTATTAGCAAACTTACAAAGGAAACTAGGCTTTCCCTTTGTAGCAGGTCTACATGAGTCAGATCATCTGCAAGCTGTCATGTTTTCCATACTATATACTATATAGATCTTTAATGTACCAGAGGCACAAGACGCAATGGCTGGAAATTAAAGCCCAAATTGAAAACATGCACTTTTTTTTCCTTTTTAAAACAGTGAGGGTAGTTAACCTCTGCAGCCGATTACCTAAGAATATGATAGAGTCTCCATGTCTTGGGAGTCTTTAAACTGAGACTGGATGATGTCTTATTAAAAATCTGCTGTAGTTCAATCAAAAGTTATGGACCTGATGCAGCAATTCATGGGTGGCCTGAGTTATGCAGGTCAAGCTAAATGATCATTATGGACTCTTCTGGCCTTAAGTTCATAGTGGCCGTGGGAAACAAAAGGGCTCATGAATTTGGTACAGATTCAGAGAACATGCTCAGAAATGTAAAAGTGCTGCACACAGAAAAGGCCTCAGTTTCATAGTACAACATGCAAGTCATAGGAGACTTTTAATGAAGAACAGACAATGAAGTGTTGAGAAGAGTCTTTGGATCAAATTGTAAAGTCATAGTGAAGACTCAGCTGTGAAACCATAGTCTGCATAGACCCCACAACACCACAAAAGCTCTGCTGATACATACATGTGTAGGTACAAACACACATGTATCAAACCAGAAACATAAGCAACAATAGTAGAAGTCTGATTTAAACTCAGAAAAGCAGAGAAATTAATGCTTTCCAAAACCAGCACCTCTGCCCTTTTATCACATGAGCCCTAAGATTTGAAGTAACAGATTAAGGCAGCAATAACTTAACTGGGGCTCTTCTGTGCAAGTTTTTGTCCTACAATTGTCCTCATGGTGTCTAACCACCAAATGCACCAGACTGAGTTCCAAACTCCACCGTCCAACTGTCAAAACACCGTGCAGCCCCAGCTGGCCAGGAAAGACCTCAGCAGAAACACTCCAGGGGGAAGGGATTGCCACCTTTATGTTTCTTTTTTGCTGAGACCATTTGGTCACTTTTTGAAAATTTGGCAAAACCAAACGAAAACACGGTCCTGATTTTTTGACTCCTTTGCATCATGAGTCATTGTTCAAAATGAAGATATCCTCTGTGATGCCTTCAACCTGTGCCATCCTTCTGGCAAAGGCCCATAACCAACTCCTTCTACCCGCACCATAGGTGGCACTTGGCAAGACGGCACGCAGGTGAATTTTACTTCATTGGCTTCATTTAGTTTATACACATGCACGTTACTGGCCTGCAATCATGAGACTGGGACAGGCATTAGGGAATGCTGTCATCCCCCAACATGTCTGGGTTGGTTGATTTGTCTTTGGTCCACTGTGATCCACAGGGCTCAGCTCCCTAGCCAGAAAGTGCAGCGTAGCTCCTGCTACCAATGCCCTGTGACTGCCCCAGACACACGTTAAAAAGTGGGGAGCCATGGCACCCAGCTCCCTCTGGCCCCTGGCATGCAAAGGGCCCAATGTTCTTGTGCCCAGTGCCCCCAGTAAATCTATGGCTGTCCTTCCCATTTGAGCCCATTATCCTGCTCCCAACAGTACCTAATGCAGAGCACCACAGGAAGGCCAGATCTCACTTTGCGACTGGGTCAAATGGCTGAGGGCATGCGGAGGGGCAGTCCCTTGGTGCTCAGCTGACTGACTCTGATCCTGCACTGCTGCAAGTGACATTCCAAACACTGTCCTGCCATGAAACGATGTTGCACCCACAACAGCTCCAATTAGCTGGAAGACAGAGGGGTGGCTTTGAGCCTTTGAGTTGTCTAGCTAGGCTGTATGTGCTGTACTTGATGACAGCCCTGTTTGCTACTAGGATGCTGGAGGCACGCGATGCCTGGAGCCTACTTTGTCTTCTAGGTTTGCCAGCTCTTTGTAAATTCAAGAATTGTGTGTGGCTCCTGCAGCCGCAGGAGAGTTGTGGATATAGTGAGCAGAACAAATTTGATTTGATGAGAAGGGGAATGGGAGGAGCCACGTGCTGCTTCATATTAGCACAGAGAGTGCAGCTCTGCCACTCGCTGTGAACCCAATGGGTGACTGAGGCAGTTGGATTGCCAGCTGGCTGTGCCCAGTGGGGCTACATGCAGGCCCGTCCCTAATACACGTGGATGTGGAGTCTGAGGCTGGCTCATGCTCAGGTAAGGTGCCTTTTCTCATCAGGGTTATCATAGAATACCAGGACTAGAAGGGACCTTGAGAGGTCATCGAGTCCAGCCCCCTAACCTCATGGCAGGACCAAGTACTGTCTAGACCAACCCTGATGGACATTTATCTAACCTGTTCTTAAATATCCCCAGAGATAGAGATTCCACAACCTCCCTTGGCAATTTATTCCACTGTTTGACCACTCTGACAGTTAAGAACTTTTTTCTAATGTCCAACCCAAACCTCCCTTGCTGCAGTTTAAGCCCATTGCCTCTTGTTCTATCCTCAGAAGCCAAGAACAAGTTTTCTCCCTCCTCCTTATGACACCCTTTTAGATACCTGAAAACCACTATCATGTCGCCCCTCAATCTTCTTTCTTCCAAACTAAACAAGCCCAGTTCTTTCAGCCTTTCTTCATAGGTCATGTTCTCTAGACCTCTGATCATTCTTGTTGTGTGTACTTTATGTCTTACCCAAACTGCTTCTTTACAAGCAGACCTCTGGTTGGTATCAAGCTGTTGAGGCAGCTTATACACTTGCACAGACGGCAGTTCATGCACCAGCATATGAAGGGCATTAGTATCACATTCAAAGCAGAGTCATCACTACTATGCGAGTCAATGCATTGCAGGAAACAGGCTGGGGATGGGTGTGCACTGCAGTTACTCTTCTGCAGGTTGGGCACCTGACAGGTTCATTCTGTCAGTTCAGAGAGAGAAGCCCAAGCATGCAACAGCCTTCAAACCTGCAGACCTCCAAAATGGAGAGGGGGTGGGAGGTTGAGCTCTGGAAGCTCGGATGCATATCTTTGTAATAGCTCTCTACATGCTGCCAAAGTATTTCTGAAAGTGAAGCAGCCTCATGACAGAAAACCCTGATCCTTGCAGCCCTGTCCCAAGACTATTGGTATCAGTGTTCCCAATAACTGCAATATATTGAACATTACAGCTCCCTTTTCTTCTTCTCTTGTGCTTTTAATGCCTCTTCTAGGCCTCGAACACCCTCTGTGCAAATACACAGGTGACTCTCCTTAAAATCATAGCCCTCCATAAAGCTCACAGCTTTTTCAAGGCCCTCCAGAGAGGACAAAAATGTTACTTTTCTCTTGTAAAACAAAACAATTGCTTTCCTCTCATCATCAGGGCTTGTTGGATGTGAGCTGGTTTTTCTGTTTTGGCTGTAAGCAACATTTTCCTTTGACCTTTTTCTTTTTTCAACAGGCCAAGCTCATTCAATAGGTTAACAACTATTTCTCCTTCCACTGTATAGAACCTCAGTGTGTTTAGCTTGTTCAAGAGATGCCTGAAGTGCCTTAAACTGTAGTCTAGAAGTACTTATCGGACAGGAAAGATTTCTGATAGCAGAGACACTATAGCAAAGGCATAACAAAATCCAGTGGCAGGTAACAGAGGCTAGATAAACTCAGGCTACTAAAAATAGGGAGCAAATTTTTAACACTGATAATCAACCACTGGAATAACTTACCAAGAGATGTGGTGGATTCTCCATCACCTGAAGTCTTCAGAAAGAAATCAGTCGATTTAAAACAGTGTGTGCCTAACCCACTCACAAGGCATAAGCTTGATGCAGAAACCAGTAGGTGAAATTTTAAGATCAGTGTGATACGGGAACTCCAACTAGATTATCAGAGTGATCTCAAGTCACAGACTTCAAGTGAATTCAAAGCATTTTTTAAAACTACTTGTCACGGGACAGGACCAACTTAGAAAGGTGATCTTTCTGACAATGTACCTGGTAGAGGTATTATTCACAATGGCTAAGACATCACATACAGAAGTGAGGAGGGATAGCTTGGTGGTTTGCACATTGGCTTGCTAAACCCAGGGTTGTGAGCTCAACCCTTAAGGGGGCCATTTAGGGACCTGGTGGAAACAGGTTAGAAAAAAATCCAATCTGCTAGGTCCTGCTGTAAATGCAGGGGACTGGGCTCAATCACAGAATCATAGGGCTGGAAGGAACCTCAGGAGGTCATCTAGTCCAGCCCCCTGCTTCAAGCAGAATCAACCCCCACTAAGTTATCCCAGCCAGGACTTAAAAACCTCAAGGGATGGAGAATCTACCACCTCTCGAGGCAACACATTCCAATGCTTCACCACCCTCCTGGTGAAGTAGTTTTTCCTAATATCTAACCTACACCTTTCCTCTTCAACTTCAGACCATTGCTCCTTGGTTTGCCATCTGACACCACTGAGAACAGTTTCTCACCCTCCTCTTCAGAGCTCTCCTTCACGAAGTTGAAGGCTGCTATTAAATCACCCCTAAGTCTTCTCTTCTGTAAGCTAAACAAGCCCAAATCCCTCAGCCTCCCCTCATAGGTCTTGTGCTCCAGCCCCTTAATCATTTTTGTTGTTCTCCGCTGAACTTGCTCCATCAAATCCACATCCTTTTTATACTGGGGGCCCAAAACAGGACACAATATTCCAGATGTGGCCTCACCAGTGCCAAATAGAGTGGAATAACTACTTCTCCAGATCTGCTAAGCCAAGCTGGTTGCCTACCATGTTTGCATTTCTTACTATGCAGCAGGATGGTTTGTTCCTGTGCCTTCAGTAAGACTTCTTTAAAATACTGCCAGTTCTCTTGAACTCTTTTCCCCATGGGATCCTGCTCATCCATTCTCTGAGGGAGTCGAAACCTGCTCTCCTGAAATCAAGGGTCTGTACATTACTGCTCACCTTTCTTCCTTTTGTCTGATCCTGAAATCTATGAGCTCATGGTCGCTGCAGCCCAGGTTTCCACCCACTTCTATTTCTCCAACTAGTTCTTCCCTGTTTGTGAGGGACCTCTGGAGGTCCCTTCCAGTTCTATGAGATAGGTATATCTCCTAATTTATAATTTCTCTTGTTCAGTCTGTGCATCTGCCAGCACTTAGCATCTGATCCCTTCTTTGGTTTTCCTTGAATCTTCACTTCTCTAGTTTCTGGGATCTCCCACATCGCGGGAGAGAATCACTTTTGAAAAATAAGAACATGTGGTTGTAATGTAAAGCAACGAGATCTTGTGGAAAACTCAGGAATGAAGCTACTTTAAACCTACTAGGTGAAATGGACTCCATCTCACGTTGACTGTGACCCTTCTAACACACTGGTCTGTAACTGTAGAATTGATAGGATGATAGAGCTCAGTGCACTGGTTCAGATGCCTTCAGAAATCCGAGTCATGTTCTAATAGACCAGTCCTGAGTGCTTTGAAATTAAGATTTTATCATCATTTAAAATAATTGAAATAACCTATTTGTAGCACATTAGGCAACTTCCTGCATGGACAGTGTTTCATACAGAGGAGAGAAATGATGTGGGCTTGGATACCATTAGTGATCCATGCTAGATAAATGCCCAAGAGACAAGTGTGGAAGGAAAGTTGCTGATGCTCTTCAGACATGCTGTGGAATATATTACCGAAGTTCTTTAGCTTCCTTTGCTTTAACTTCTTGAGCCTTAGTGGGGCTGAGTAGGATGGCTACAGACCAGGGATTCGGGAACTTGAGTTCTTCTCCTAGATATCCCATGGACTTCTTATAAGCCTGGCTAAGTCACTGACCTTCTCCAGGGCTTTTCTTACTGGGGAAGCAGAGATGAAGCTGGCCTCCCAGGGCTGCTGCTGGGTTCACATTTCCCTTGTGCTTTAAATATGGAAAATGCTATGTGCACATCCGTTCCCAACTCAGCTCCTACTTCCCATCTCCCGCTGTTGGTGGCTGCCTTTTATTCATGACGTGCTGGATTCTTTTATCTCATCCAGTACAAGTGAGATGTAAAGCAAATTTCAAAACGCTCCCAAAATGACTGTCAGAGATGGATACCAAGGCAATTTAAAACTCCGCTCCCATCACTGCTCACAGCAGGTCAGGCAGCTTTCAGACAACTCTTCTTCAAATAGTTGAATCAGACACGACTGAATAACTTCCTTTAACTTGTGGATCAGATCACTGACCCAAATCCCCCACTCTATCTTCTTGCAGCAGTTGCCTAAGACCATTAGCACAGCTTCTGAATAACCCTCAACCCTTTTTGACTCTAAGAGCATCCCAGTGCCTGAGAGCCAGGAGCTCTCTGGTATGTAGCTGTCTCTTTACAGGAGTAACAGCCGTGATAGGGTTTGAGTGCTGATCTGACCATCTTACTGTACCCTAAATCATTTTTGGCATACTCTGTATCTCAAAGGACTTGTGTAAGGTATAGTATGCAAACTGGCAACATGCTGATCATTCATAACATGGTATGATGTAAGCAGAGGTAAGATATGAAAAATTATAACTAATGTGCTGAAAATAAGTTCTTAAATGGTGTTTGCCAGGCCAGACTTAGTCACCTCTCATCCTAGACAAAGGAATGATGTTCCACCTGCTTCAATGTTATCTCCATTGTACATTGAGCAAGGAAAGACAACGAAATCACTTACTATGAAAGTAGACAAAGCCACTGGCAGACAAACCAGTGTTGAGACTAGGCACTTAATCTTGATGGGATGGAAGCTGCAGCTCCAGAAACCTTCCTGCCACTTTGGAAGATATAAGTGAGGACAGAACCATTTTGGTTTCCATTACTGGACAGGAAGGTGGATGAGGATGCCTCTGCTCGTGTTGAATGCACCGTCACAGGTGCGGGGCGGGGGGTAGGGGAGTGGAGACATTTGTGAGGTCCTAACATGCCCATATACAGAACGTGACCCAGGAGGAGATGCACTGCAATGACACCAGAAGTCTCATCATACGCTCAGTGATGGCCAGGAATAGCTGTGTGGTCTTATCATAGAATCCTATGGCTGGAAGAGACCTCAGAAGGTTATCGAGTCCAGGCCCCTGCCCAAAGCAGGACCATCCCTAACTAAATCATCCTAGCCAGGACTTCATCAAGCCAGGAGTTAAAAACCTCTAGGGATGGAGATTCCACCATCTTTTTACGTAACACGTTCCAGTGCTTCATCACTCTTCTGGTGAAGTAGTTTTTTCAAATGTCCAACATACGCTTCTCCCTCTGTAACTTCAGACCATTGCTCTTTGTTCTGTCACCCGTCAATACTAAAAACAGCCTCTCTCCTTCCTCTTTAGAGCCCCCACTTTAGGAAGTTGAAGGCTGCTATCAAATCGCCTCTCACTCTTCTCTTCTGCAAACCTAATAACCCCAAATCCCTCAGCTTCTCCTTAGAGGTCAAGTGCTTCAGCCCGTTCAATCATTTTCTTTGCCTTCCACTGAACCCCCTCCAATGCATCCACATCCTTTCTATACTGGGGGGCCCAGAACTGGACACAATACTCCAGATGTGGCCTCACCAGTGCTGAGTAGAGGGAATAATAACTTCTCTAGATCTGCTGGAAATGCTTCTCCTAATGCACCCCAATATGCTGTTAGCCTTCTTGGTTATGAGGGCACACTGTTGACTCATATCTCCAGCCTCTCATCCACTGTAACCCCCAGGTCCTTTTCTGCTGTACTGCTACTTATCCAGTTGGTCCCCAGCCTGTAGCAATGCTTGGGATTCTTCCATTCCTCCTCCCCTCTTCTAAGCGCTTCAAAATGGATTTCTTAAGGATCCCCTCCACGATTTTTCCAGGGACTGAGGTAAGGCCGACCAGTCTATAGTGCCCTGAATTGTCCTCTTTTCCTTTTCTAAAGACGGGCACTCCATCTGCCTTATGGAAGGGCTAAGTCTGCTCCATATGGAAGGCAAGCACCTATCTAACATAGAGCTAGAGAGCTTTGGCATAGCAACAGGTACTTCACTAGAACAATGGAGCAGCCACCACGGGCAGTAAGAAGAGAACTGGGGGGTGCCAAGTAGGGTCATGTATAGGCACCACTCCAGGGGGCTCCACCATGGACCCTGCTAGCTAGTTGCTGTGGAGAACTTTCCAACAACAGGGCATGCACATGTACACACACCTAACAAACAGATATGAGCAAGCACTCGAAGAAGAACCTCCTCCTTTGATTTGCACTGGTTTCCAAAGCTTATCTGAATGGTGCCTTGCTTCAAACATGGGATAAAGTAGCAAAGGGAAACTCCAGAACGCAGGAAGTTTCAGAATTCACTACCGTGGTATTGCTGTTGTTGTTTTAAAAAGTCCAGCTATTCCATGGAGAGTGTCATTTCCAGGGGAAGGGAGGGTCTGTCACTATCTGAACTTCCCAGACAGGTCTAGCAATAAATGTCAGTTACTGGAAGTGGAAAGAAAACTGCATTTACTTGATAGTTCTCAAATATCTCATTGGATCCAAAATAACTTTTCTCTTCACTCTCCCATTTCTTCTTTTCAGGTTATGCCAACGCTGTGGGGGATTTTCTGTTTCCAAACCACTAGAAACGACATAAAATTACTTGAAGGAGACTTGTAACCCCCAAAAAGCAAGGAAGTGCCAGAGACTCTAATGAAGTGCACTAAGGTACTACAGAGATGGGCATCCATATAAGATATGTCTAGTCTACAGGTGCTGCAGCAGCTTTGCTGCTGTTGTGTGGACACTTATTACAGCAGTGAAAGGAGGAATTTTTCTATCAACCTAGCAGTGTCTGGGGCTTTGGTTGGCTAAACTACTTCTGTTATAGGCATGAATTTTTCACATGCCTGGACTGGCACAGCTAGGTTGATCCAAGTTTCAGGTGTAAAACTGCACCTAAAAACCTTGGACAGATGGATCCTTCTCTCTGATATTCCTTGTCAATGTTCCTCTGGGTTCAGTACGCTTCTTTTACCCTGCCCCCCACCCAAACCACCATTCTCTTGTTGCTCTAGATAAACAAGGGTGGTGGGGAAGGATATACTCATCAGATTCTTCTGGGTTACTGGGGAACAGTCAGATGCGAAATAGAGACATAATGAGACGAGGTATTTGATAATCTGACAGATCTTTCTACTCACCACCTCTCAGAGGGGAATAAAATCCTATAAATGTTTACATATTCCAAATGAAAGGATTAAAAAAAAGTGACAAAGCACATGTTGAAATCTGGCATGGATGTTACATTTTTTTGTGGTTAAACAAAACTCAATTGGAAGATTGATACAACAGAAATTGGTTCAGCAAGGAGCAATGAAAGGCGAGAGCTTTACTTCTTAGGAGGGCCTGCATCCTGATAAGTAAGTAGTTAGAGGGCTCTCTGAACGTGGTGATGGTTATCCTAGGAAGGTGGTACAGACCTAAGGTTACGCATCAGAAAATGAAGTGAGGAATGTTTGTGATGTGGTGCTGTCAATGTATGTTTTAACATGGTTGTATTGACTCTCCAGGTTATTAATGGCTTATAAGCACTTACCACTTAACTGGCCAAGTCTGCCTTTCTGTTAATACCTGAGAGAAATAATGAGCTCACAAGTCCTTCTGATGACTTGCTAGGTCATCTAGTCCAACCCCTGCTAAAAGCAGTACCAACTCCAACTAAATCACCCCAGCCAGGGCTTTGTCAAGTCTGGCTTTAAAAACCTCTAAGTATGGCGACTCCACCACCATCCTAGACAGCCTGTTCCAGTGCTTCACCATCCTCCTAATGAAGTAGTTTTCCCCAGTATCCAACCTAGACCTCCCCCACCGCAACCCAAGACCATTGCTTCTTGTTCTGTCATCTACCACAACTGAGGATAGCCTATCTCCAGCCTCTTTGGAACAGCCATTCAGGTAGGTCTATCAAACCCCCCGCTGGCCTCTTCTCCAGACTAAATAAACCCCTTTTCCTCCATAATCCAGATGTGGCCTCACCAGTGCCAAATAGAGGGGAATAAACACTTTTCTCAATCTGCTGGCAACACTGTTACTAAAGCAACCATCACAGAGTCTCACACCACGGTGATGCCAAAAGCCTTTCCTCCTGTCCTGTGATGTCCTTCAATTCCAGCACTGACTGAAAAAAGTGGGTCCCTGCTGGCTGGCCCCTGATCTCGTAGCATACTTCTTGTCACCCGTAGTGAAATATGACTGTATTTTATTCCTTCTGTGGGTCCTGATGAATAATGTGCTTGCATTCCCAGCATGTCCCCCAAGTTAATTGCTTCATTGTGTCTCAGAAAAGATCCATTTTGCAATTCTTTTGACATAATGCAGATACTTCACTTCAGCACATTTACCTACTTGGAAGAGTTTATTTTAACTGATTTCTTCCGGCTGAGAGAGAGAGAGAAAGAGAGAGAGTTTGCCAGTTTGCTTTATTTCTCCCTTCTTTTGATTGCCTGAGACACTTTAGTATCAGCTATGCCCTGCCTTTCTCGTGCACGTGCTAGGCAGGAAGAACACTTTGAAATGGAGTTTTAACCAGTTTTCTGGCCGGCGTTGGGATAATTTTTTTCATTCATTTCCATTCTCTTACTACCTTCTAGCACTAGGCTGAGGAGCCTCCAGCCTGTAGGCCACATCCAGCCTCTTGATTAATTGTTTCCATCCCACAGCGAGTCTCTGTGCCATGGGCTGGAGGCCCTGAGCCTTGGTTCATCCTGCCCCCCAAATTGGCCAGAGCTGCGAGTGCTGGCTTGTGGTGACCAGGGAAGCTCAGCATGCTGTCCTTGTCTGCCACTTCTGCCCCTACAGCAGTAACCCTGGCCAACGAGAGCTGCAGGTAAGACCAGTGTAAGGAGTCACTTGCCCCTCCCTACACCCAGGCTATAGGGGCGTGTTGGCTGCTTCTGGGAGTGGCACAGGGCCAGGGCCAAGGCCAGGGCCAGGGCCAGGGCCAGGGCCAGGGCCCACCACCAAATGGGAGATGCCCCAGGTAAGAGCCTTGCACCCTTCTTGTAGCCCAACCTCCTATCCAAGGCCTGAGCCCACTCCCCCACCCTAACTCTCCCAGAGCCCAAACCCTGCACCCACATCCCAAGGTCCTCTCTGGCACCCTAACCCCATCATCCCCTGCTCTGCCCAAACCTCCTCCCACCCCCCAACCCTCTCCTTCAGCTCTGAGCCCACTCCCACACCCTAACTCTGCCAGACCCTACCTCCCCACCACACCCCAACTGCCTGCCCTGAGCCCACTCCTGCAGTCCAGACCCCCTGGCCCAAGCCTGGAGTGCCCTTCTACATTGCAAACTCCTTATCCCCCGGGCCACCTCTGGGCCCACACCCCGACTCGGAACCTTCACCCCTCCTGCACCACAACCCTCTGCTCCCGCTTAGAATCCCCCCTGCGACATGCAGAACCCCTCCTCTTTGGCCTCAGGCCAGAGCCTAGGAGAAGCCCCTGTGGAGCTGTGTGTGGCCCGTGACTGATTTTTAATAGTGATCAGTAGTTCCTGAGAGGAAAAAGGTTCCACCCCCCGACCCCCATTCTAGCCCTACCTATTGCGTAGTGGAGTCCAAACTCTAACAGGATGAACAGCATTAGGAGGGTTGAGCTGTTTGAAAATTCCACACAAATCCTGGAGGCATTGGGGGTGGGGGGGAATATATTTCTCATATGAAATTAGTAAAATGTCAAGTTTAAAAAAGCCTTTTAAATGCTCCAGGAAATATCTGTTAGGATTATTTGTCAGGTCAAAACAAAGTTTGATTTACTTATGTAATCCTAGCCTTAGAATAGCACACCATCTGTCAACCTTTATAGGGAAAGTGGAAGATAGTGCTGTACAATGGCTAGCGCAGGGTATTAGACACTGCAATGATTGGTGCTATTTCTGACTCTGCCACTGATGTTCAGCTAGGCCAGGTCTACACTGAAAAGTTAAGCGGACCTAACTATGTATTTCAGAGGTGTGACAGATCCACACCCCGAAGCATGGGCAATGGGTATTGTAGGCAGGCTGAGCTCTTCCAACCAGCCTGGCCAAGGCCCACTTAACTTCAACTCCCAGGAATGCCCTGAATGGCGTTCCAGCTCATTCGTGACCCAGCAGGGCAGGCTGGAGTTGGGTGAGGCTGGACGGCCTGCCGCCAGGACTTGAGCAGGTTCCTGCTGGTGCCCTGCCTGGTGCTCTAGTCAGGGGTGTTGCAGCACACCACAGCTGGGTGCCTGGGCTTCTGAGCTAATCTTTCTCATAATGACAAGCATGGAGGCATGAAGCCCTAGGAAGTGTTTTTATAAAGTAGAAACATTCAGCTCCTGCAGCACTGGTGAGTGTAGCTAAAAGATCTTAACCCACTTAAACCACAGTCTCTGAAGTGGCCCAAACATCCAGATCCAATGCACAGAAATGGTGAGGTCTGGAAGGGATCTCAAGAGGTCATCTAATTCAGTCTCCTGTATGGAGACAGGATCTGGCACATCTAGATCACCCTGGACAGGTGTTAGTCCATGTTGCGCTTAAAGACCTCCAAAGATGGGGATTCCAAAATCTCCCTTGGAAACCCAGTCCAGTGCTTAAATATCCCTACAGTTAGAAAGTGTTCCCCCCATACATCTAACCAAAATCTCCCTTGTTGAAGATTACACCATGTATTTCTCATCCTCTCTTCAGTGGCACAGAGAAAAATTGATCACCATCTTCTTTATAACAGTCAACATATTTGAAGACTGTTCTCAGCTGATTATTGCCACATTTGCTCTATTATCATCATCATTTGTATTATTGTATCACCTAGGAACCCCAGTACTGGACCAAGCCCCCATGTGCAAGGCACTGTACAAATGCAGAACAAAAAGACAGCCCCTGCCTCAAAGATTTTACAATCTAAGGATAAGGCAAGACAAGAGATAAGTGACAGATACAGACAGATGAGGGGAGCACATGTAAACAGACAGACAACACTGGAAAAGATGGTAGACAGTTTTCTTGGCACACCAACAGTCAAACACCCAAATTGCCAATTCCCGATCTTTTTTGCTATCCTCACCTGGTGTGTTGTGTAAATCCCAGATGATAAAATGCTTGGGCCAGGACCCTGGCTTTAAGCTCTTTTGGTGCTACAACAAGACCTGATTTCACAAGTCCCAAAGGCTGACTTGAGCTAAAGTGTCTAAATATCCTCTAGAACTGATGTGACCATTTCTGCACTATATCACAATTGTGGCATGTATCAGAGCTCAGTGAAAGAGCAATCTGTCATTAAACACACCTCCTGATGTAATGTTGTATGTGCCCACCGGTACCTCTGGGTACAGAAAGTTTGGAAAACATATTTTTGCAGTTCTGAAAAATGCATCCAAGGGGAATACATACATTTAGACAAATGAGAATTTCCTGTTAACAACCTGCATTCTTGTTACAGATGCTTTTAATTAGACTCAGGTGTCTCTTTGGTAGCTTTAACATTTCACATGCACAGATCCCCCCGAGACAGAGAAATCTCTATACAGCTGAGATGATTCCACAATATGTTGTCTCCTGGTTGCTGAACTGTGATTACCTTATGCTCTCTCCCTTGTATCTCATCTTTCTTACTGTAGACAGGGGTTTTCCATTCTTGTTTCCACTGTTGCAAACAACGGAAGGAACTCTAGCTAAATGTAGTCTGTGCTGCAGACCAGCTCTGAGAAGGGTAAAAATTCTCACAGCTGCTTTCCAGTTCTCCTGTTATTGCTAGAGCAATGATGAAAATCTTCCCTGAAGTTCCAAAATAAACACAGCCAAAGACAAGATTTGGAGGAATATCGCTAAGCAATTGCGAAAAGCTACTTCAGGTTGAACCTCTCTTGTCCAGCAGTCTGGGGACCTGGCTGGCGCTGTACCAGAGAATTTGCCGGACGACAGGAGGCTAATATTGTCTACCAGCATTACCAACACCCACTGCTTACTGGGCTCTTAGAAGAAATGTAAGGCTAAATTACAGCTAAATAACACCCCAGAACACTGAGAGCCAGGATTGGTGGTTGTAAACAAACGTTATGGGACCAGAGGAAACTTGGTCACACCCATGATAGCTGGTTATTTGGCCAACTAAAATCATGCCAGATTACAAATGTTACCAGACAAGAGAGTACTAGACTACAGAGGCTCAACCTGTTGTCCGGATGGTAGTCAACAGATGGGCCATAGCCCAAATGTGGACCACATAAGCATTTTTTATGTTCTTTTCACTTTATTATTCTTTTATCTAGAGTCTGGACCTTGACTACATCTTGGCCAAGAAATCTAGACCTTGACAAAAAAAAAACAGTTGACCATCCCTGTACTTTTTTTTTTTTTTACTGAAATGTTTGTGCCCATTAGATTTTTAAGAAGCTCTGAATTGCCTACCTTGATATGGAGTAAGGACACGTGAAATAACGAATAATTTGACAATCATAGAATACTAGGACTGGAAGGGACCTCGAGAGGCCATCGAGTCCAGCCCCCTGCCCCAATGCTAGGACCAAGTACTGTCTAAACCATGCCTGATAGACATCTATCTAACCTGTTCTTAAATATCTCCAGCAATGGAGATTCCACAACTTCCCATGGCAATTTATTCCACTGTTTGACCACCCTGACAGTTAGGAACTTTTTCCTAATGTCCAACCTAAACCTCCCTTGCTGCAGTTTAAGTCAGTTTAAATCAGTGCACTATAGATAAGTTTAGCTAAGCACTTTGACAATGCACAGCTAATCCTCACACTACCAAGTGATGAGGTGGCTGAAGTGCCCTTTTTACAGGGTAGGAGACAGATGGGTGAAGCAGCCTGCCTACAGTCACACTTCTAGTTAGTGGCAAAATGGATCTAGCTTGGGAGTGCAGCTCCTTGTCTCTCTCTTCTTCCTTAAATCACACTGCTTTTCTCTCTATTGTCCTGCAGCTTAAGTGTCACATCAGCTTAATCCCTGACAAGTAGGCAGCTGTGGGCAAGCAGATGGATTTTTGGTCTAGAAGTCAGGATACCTGTGAGTCTGTTCCCAGCTCTACTGCTGGCTTACCGTATGATTTTTTTCCTTTTTTTCTGGGCAAGTTGCTTAGGTCTAAATTTCAAAAGTAACTATTAACTTGGGAGGGAGCTGGCCAATGCTCGGTGGTTTGAGCATTGGCCTGCTAAACCCAGGGTTGTGAGTGCAATCCTTAAGGAGGCCATTTAGGGACTGAGGCAAATAGATGTCAGGGACGGTGCTTGGTCCTGCCAAGAGGGCAGGAGACTGGACTAGATGACCTCCCAAGGTTCCTTCCAGTTCTAGGAGATGGGTATCTCCAACTACGTTTATAAACTTTGGGTGCCCACCCTGATGCATCCAGGGCCTGACTTTTAGAAAGGCTCAGTCCTCATCAGTCTAAGAGAAGCCAGTGGGAGCTGCAGATGGCTGACCCCTCAAACTTAAATCTTACGTTGGAAGTTCGCCCCCCAAAAAAGAGGCCTCTGAAATCTGTGGGCATGTTTGACACCATAATCTTAACCTGTCTGCATTTCACATCCGCTGTAGGAGGAGGAGAATATTGCTCTCCCAATCTCTACAAGCACTCGGAAAGCAGCTGTGCATCTGCTCTGCCTTCAGATAGGTAGTTCTGTCTTTAACAACAATTTTTACTTCATGCGGCAAGGTGTGAGTGCTAGACTGCATGACGGCTTCCATTTTGACAACCTCATGAAAATAAGCTGTGGGTATCAAGACCTTTAGCTTATCAGGAAGTTACAGTGCAGTGAAGGGTGTTACAAATGGCTCTGAACAGTCTGAGTCTCTGTCCACTGCCACCCGACAGTAGCTAACTCAGCTAAAAGACAAGGCTGTAGAATCAGAAAATATAACTGTTCTCTTCCCAACACCAAGGCTCTCGTACAAGCTGAAATAGTGCTGGGGGACTCAGCTGAAAAGCTACAAACTCCAGTCCCATGAATTCAGTTATGATTAGAGCCCTGCATGGATACAAAATTGGTATCCACATCCACATCTGCAAAAATTACTGGTGGATGTAAAGTGGAAATCCACAGGCTTGCAGGATTAATTATGCTCTTGAAGGATGGCCTGGTGATTAACCCAAAACTGTCCAAATCAAGTGGACATTGGTAAAGGCCTCAACAACTCCTGATGCAAGGCCTTTCCATCAAAATAGACTGCAGTGGATGCACTAGCTTTGTGCTTTGCTTTCAATCACCCTACAGATGGCTTAAAAATGGATGAATTCAGTTGCCAAAGAAGCCAGCTTCCTTCTCCACCCATCCCCCTTCTACAGCAGTATATGAGTAAAGCCACCAGCCATATGTTCCCCACTGCAGACATTAAAGGGATATTTAGCCTTTGTAAAGACATCACTCACGTAACAATAATGCACAGTCGGGCGTGAAAAAACCTGTTTGCATCCTGTGACAGCAGCTGCTGTCATGTTTTTCTTTCCTTTTTTTTTTTCTTTCTTTTTTTGCTTTTTTTTTTCCCCTCTGAGAATTCCACAGTGGCCCAAGGCAAATCTATACTTGTCCATGTATCAGTGCGTGAGCACCAAATCCTCTTTCAGCACTGAAAGGTCTTACTGCAGCGTAAAGGAGGGTGAAGGCAACATCCTACTAATAGGATCATTTGCTTATCTGCAAAGGTCTCTCACCCACACAAGCAGGCTCTAGGAATTCAAATTATTCTCTCTAGCCTAACCGGTCCTCCAAAGCAAATAGATGATCAGCCTCCTTGCAAAATGAAACCCAGGAAAGCACCGCAAGGCCACGGGCCTGGTTCTCCTGTCACCCCAGCGTGAACTGGAACAATGCCCCTACAGTCAGTGGAGTTATGCTGCTGGCAAACCAGAGTGAGAGAAGATCTTTCCCTGGAGATGTCCTTGGTGTACTGGGATGCTTCTCAGGCCACATCTGTATGTACAGTGCTACAGCAGCGCAGAAGTACGGATACTGCTGAAGATGCTCTTTGCAGATGGATGAGAGCTCTCCAGTCAGCATAAAAAAACCCACTTCCACGAGTGGCAGAAGCTCTGCTGCGGGGAGACGCTCTCCCACCATCATAGCACTGTGCACACAAGCACGTGTGCCAGCATCATTTATGTCACTCATGCGACGTCTACACAAGCAGCATCTGTTAACAGAAGAGTCCGTCAGCAGAGATGTTCCGACAAAACTTCTGTTGAAAGATTGCATCTGCACCTAAAAGTAGATCGATCTTTGGAGCTCCTCTGTCGACAAAAGAGCCCCCCTAGAGCGTATACATGTTTTTTCAGTCAACAGTTTGTCAACAACGCACATTGTGTGTGTAGATGCTCCGTGAATTTTGTTGACAAAACTCTAGTGCAGGCGTAGCCTCAGGGAAATGATTTATTCATACCTCTGAGCAACATAAATTATGCCAGTATAACTTGCAGTGTGGACATAGCCATAGTCTTTTCTTCGTTTTATGTGGTAAGGGAGCCTGACGTGCTTCAAGGAAACTTGGCACGGTATTCTATGCACTAGTTCTAGATGGATGGGTTGCTCTCACTTTGGCAGTTTTGGGGAGGAAATTAGTAAAATTCAGCTGTGGAATTTCAATTTTTTCTAGATCCAGAGTGTTTTTACATGTTGCGAGGGTCATTCACATACTGGTATTTTCACAGTGACTTCCTGAAATCAAGAGGTTATTTATAATCTGTTTGAAGTGGAATAGGGAGATGCTCGACATATTTAGCTCAGCGATAGCTAGCGGGTTCTGTAGCTGCATTCGGAAGAAGTGGAAGACCTAGCTTTAGATCTCACTTCCTTCATGCACTAACAATGTGAGCACCTGGCATACGGGTACCCACTTCCCACTTGTTTAGATACAGATTATACTGGTGTAAGATAAGTGCACGTTTTCCAATAAGGCATTAACAGATTTGTAAGCACTTAATTTGAGCATGCAAAAAACCCTGAGGTTTGTGGAAAGTAGGTATGTGCATCGGCATGTGGCCAGGCAGGTGCGTAGCTGATCACGTGTGCTCACAGATACCTGACTTGCATGTGTCCATTGGTCATTCAGGTGACCTAAGAAATGTATGTGTAACCCACACACCTATGTGAGGTTAACTGTCCCATGTAGTGGTGCCTAGACCACTTCACAGAGGAAGAATAAGTGTCCTCTGCAGCCTACGCTGATAGCCAGCTGTCCTTCAGCTCAATCTGTAGTGCCGCCCGCACAAGTCTACCTGTGGGCAGTTACAAATGCATTAGGTTTCACATGGCTAACTGAAAATTTGGGCATAAGTATGGAAACACACATCTCACAGAGCTGGAAGTGACCTCTGGAGATCATTGAGTCCAGTTCCCTGCCCTCTTGGCAGGACCGAGCACCATCCCTTTTTTTTTTAAAAATCAATTTGCCCCAGATGGCCCCCTCAAGGATGGGGCTCTCAACCCCAGGCTTAGCAAGCTAATGCACAAACCACCAAGCTACCCCTCCCTCAACTCTTGCTTGGAAATCATGCACAGCTCCCGTAAGAATGTACTTGGTCTCTTTATGCCTAGGCTGACGTGCAGCACTTTAAAATGTAGCCAGGAGGTCACGTAGTATATTCCTTAGCTGAGGGTAAGGTGGTGTTCTCAGGAGAAGCAAAATGATCTTGCAGGGCAGGCACTGGACAGGGACTCAGGGAGCCTGCTTGAGTTGGTGTCTGACTTCGGGTAAATCACCAGCCCCAGCTGCCCTAGAAAAGGTTTGTATGTATAGCTTTAGCAGCTGAGTACAGCAACAAGCCCTTTTAGGGCAGACGGGGGAAACAAGTGCTTTGTGCTGAGAGCTTACCCCAGTTCCCCAAAGAAAATAAGCTATGCCATGTAATTAGGGCCCTACCAAATTCATGGCCCTGAAAAACAAGTGAAATGTGGTTCTGTGTCCTTTTACCCTACTACACTGATTTCATAGGGGATACCCGTGTTTCTCAAACTGGGAGTCCTGACCTAAAAGGAATTGCAGGGACAGCCACAAGGTTATTTTAAAAGGGTTCCTGGTACTGCCACCCTTACTTCTGTGCTGCCTGCAGAGCTGGGCAGCCAAAGAGTGGCAGCTTCTGACTGAGGGCCCTGCTCTGCAAGCAGCTGTACATACAGGGTAGCAGTATCAGGCCCCATCAAACTTTCTTCTGTATTGCTGCCAGTGGTGGCTCTGCCTTCAGGGCTGAGCTCCCAGCTAGCAACACCTCTCTAGCTGCCTCGTTCTGAATAAAACCATAGAATACCAGGACTGGAAGGGACCTTGAGAGGTCGTCGAGTCCAGCTCCCTGCCCCAATGGCAGGACCAAGTACTGTCTAGACCATCCCTGATAGCCCTGCCATAAGCAGCAGCACGGAAGTAATGGTAGCAGTACTGTGAAAAGCCCTGTCGTAACCTGGCAATCCCCTGACAATTACAATACTGTGAGATTTCAGATTTAAATAGATGAAATAATGAAATTTATTATTTTTAATATTTTATAATGGTGAAATTGACCAGAAAGGACTGTGAATTTGGTAGGACCATACATGTAATATATGCTGGTATAACTGTATCTGTATAAGGATCCTCTCCATCTCGACAGACAGGGTTAGCAGCAGCGGTGAGCACCTATGGGTAGTATATCTATTCTAAGGTATATAATAGGGTGTCACCACATCATTGCTTAGCAGAGCAATTTTCTGTACAAGCACAAATTTCTAGTGCAGAGCTAGCCTTACTCTGCCTGATCCTCAGTTTCCCACCTGTAAAATGGGGACTAATCCTTTCTTCCCTCAAAGGACTCAGTCCGTTATTCTGGATGATAGAAGAGCCTATTAGAAGAGAGACAGACATCTAGAGATAACAGGTGGAACAGGTTATTCTGTGTGGTCTGTTTGTAATGGCTTGCCTGGAAAGTTGCTCTAGCATAGAGTGGTTTGTTTTTTGTTGAATTGCTCTTAACTACCAGGTCTTTGCAGACATGAATATTTGGATCTGCACTTGCAATAATTAAGTTGCATCTGAATTGCAATCCCACACTTCACCTTTTATAAGTATCATTGTTTGAGGCCTCTGCAGATACAAAAAACTGGATCAGGATCCATAAAGTCTGTAGACAATACAACCACATCCATACATATCCATGCATAAAAAGCAGATGTTCTAAGAATGGCAGGGCTCTAACCAGGACTGCTGACAGTGATAGATTTTGTTTAAAAATAAAGAATCCTGTAACCCACTGTGGGGATGCACCTATCTACCTCAAACACAAAACTGGCTTTCTAAGCAGTTCTCCTACCAAGTATTGTGATGACATCTGTCACCCTCTATCGAGCATCTGTAAGTGTGGTAAGAAAATGGGTCAAATTTCAGGGCAGTTCCCTTTTTAAAGAAGCCTGACGTGAAAGCCACAGTGCTATAAATGCAAACAAAGGAGTGAAATAGTGTAGCTCCATTTCTGATCTTGCCGAGCTATTTATTTGGATGTCATTCTTCTCTACAGAGCTTCTTTTCTGCCAGCTAAGCAATGTTAGTTTTAGTGACAGTAAGGCTGTCAAATGGCTTCCATCAATCTCATTCCTGGCCAGGGGGGATGATTTTCCGTGAGGAGCGGATTTGGTAGGGTTGGGGCATCAGCGTGTCTGTACACTTGAGAACAGAGAATGCTGTTGCCGAGGAGCCAAAGGGACTGTCTGTCTAACCCCTAAGAAGGGGTGGAGTTGACTGAGCCCAAAGTGTTCACTTCCAGCAGTGCTTTATCCTGCAAAATTTGTGTCTGCCTTTCCTCCAGTGCCACCCCCCAGCCCCCAAAGGCCAAACAGTCCAGCCAAAGAGGAACAGAAGCCTGGTTATGAAGCTGTAACTATTACCGGTCTTTGCCCACGAAAGCTTATGCTCCAAAATATCTGTTAGTGTATAAGGTGCCACAGGACTTCTTGTTGGTTTTCTAACCATTACATCAGTCCTTCCTCTCAGTATCCCAGGTTCAGACTCATGTGTCTTCTTCAAATGTCACCCCTGCCCTGGGTTTTGAAGTAGTTTTGACTGTCTGAAGCCCCACTGACACACTGGAGGCTAACAAGCAGGGGGCCTTTAGTCCCACAGCCGCACTGTGCTAAGACAAAGCAGGCAACTTTATATCAAAAGAAGAAAGCACAGCACAGTGTGCAGCTAGGAGATGATTATGCTGTTACAACTGAGATGCTGGCAAACCAGCCTCCACAAAGCTCCTAAACTCTATTTTATACCGAGCTCTACTCACCATGCCCCGAGTATGTGTAAAACAAAACAAAGGTGAATACTCACAGAGAGGCAGCTGTGTTAGTCTTCATCATCACAAAACAAAAAAGCCGTCCTGTGCCACTTTAAAGACTAACAAGATGATCGATTAGGTGATGAGCTTTCCTGGGGCAGACCCACTTCTTCAGATCTGGAAATTCTAATTGTCAGCCGAGGGCTACATCTGAAGCAGAGGCTGAGGGGGATTGCAATAGAGGGAGGTGCAAGACCTAAAATGGCCAATTGTACTGTTAGTTGTTTGAGATGAAATTCCTCTCCCATGGCTATACAGAGCGTATGTCCTTGCCATGTGGTACTGTCAGCTTGTGACATCTCAAGCTAATCAAGCTCCCCATTTGGCTTTCACCAGATTTTGCTGTGCTTGAATGGTGCTGTGAATAGCGCTCAGACGACATACCAAAAGCAGCTAAGCTGGTAGCACAGGTCAGGGCCAAGCCACACTCCGGACCCCTCATCTAACTCCATTAGCACCCATACTCAAACACAGAAGCATTCTGTATTGTAGACAATGCCATGGGAAACGGCCACTTAATACTGCTGTGCTGGAAGTACAGCTAGTGGTTCAGAAAGTAGCACTGTGGCTCATTCCTCCCTGTAGTGCTGGGACGACATCCCTGCTGAAAGCTGGTAAAACAGTGTCGTGCCTGGGACATGGGTGCTGTGACCTAACGGTGAGAGCCAGAGTTGGGAGACACACCTGGCCAGACACCACCAAGTCAGCGGGCAAACCAGAAGTTGAGAGGCAGGAGGTAGGCAGGGTACTTTAAAGTAAGGTCTGAGGAGTACTTTTTCTTCCAGTGAGAATGAAGAATGAGTGGTCCACGCTGATTGTCGGACCTTGCTCAAAGCAGCTGCCTCTGCTGCTGAGAAAACAATTGATACATTAGCATTAGGGGCTGATACTGGGCATGGCTTGGCAGTGCTTGTCCAAGACCACACTGGACACAGCTCCATTAACCAAATTATTCTTTAATCTAGCATTTTTCCACTATGTGGGATGGACTGGACTGCGTGCACCCCAAAATAGTTCTCTAGCACCTCTTGCCTTAGGAGTTCCAGGTCCTTTACAGGCCTTGCCAGTTGCCTGAGCTGTTGGAAGGGGGCAGAGAGATGCCCTGATGGTGAATATTACAATGAGCTCACATAAGAATGCTGGGATTCTGAGGCCCCTGGCAGGGCTCCTCACCTCTCTAGTTTTGACACAGAGGTAAGGTAGAAGCGGATATGATGAATTTTCTGTCCGACACATCAAATGCAGGCGCTGGGATGAGGGACATACCACATCTCTTTCAGATGATAGGCTCATAACTCCAAGACCCTGGTGTCACGTAACTGGATTGTATATTGAGTCTGAAAGCCATTTCAGTGCCCAATGTGGCTATTGGCCCCAAAAATTGTGGTAAGGGAGGGGGGGGTCGCATGAGGTGTCTAATGAAAGCTAATGATGTCCTGAATCTGTGTGTGCTACTTATGGGTCTGTATCATGTTGGTAGGTAAAGTTGTAGATTTTATGCTCTCTGACTGTGTTCGAAAATGTTTCAGTGTGAAGCTGCGCAATAGGAGGTCTGAACTCGGCCCCAGCCAGGGCAATGGGCTGAACAATAGGGTGGAAACCAGGTGCTCAGATGCCACATTCCAGCTGCATGGGACATGTCAATGGGACGCAGCCCAATGGCCAAGTGACCTGAACGGAAACAGAGGAGCAGATCCATTTCAGAAATTCAAGACTGTCTCCTGGGATTCATCCAATGGCCGTTTGCCCCAACAGCCCACCTGAGTCAGGTGGGGGCAGACCTTCAAGGGACTAGGGGAACAGAGAAAGGCTTTGTCCCTGAACACAAGAAACAAAAAGAGAGAGAGTCATGCTTTGGACTTAGCAGGGTCCATCTTGCATCCTTTTGTCTTTTGGTCTCCAAGGGTCCACGTGCAGCTGGTGGGATCTACAATGCTTTGATGACTGACTCTACATAACCCAAAATGAACTTTCAGAGACTTTCAAGAATCAGCAAATAACATCACTGGCTGCGTCAGTAGTTATGACTGATGCATGTAAAGTATTGCTTGAACAATTCTTCTCTCTGACCCTGTTCTCTCTTTTTTTTTATTAATAAATCTTTAGATATTTAGATCTAAAGAATAGGTAAGCTTGTTGTTTGGGTAAGATCCAAGTATATATTGACCAGCAGCTGGGGCTGGGACCTTGAGGGTCTGGAAGAATATGTGCAGTGGGAGAAATAGGCTTAAGAGCCTCTCATCTTAAGTTGGGGGGTGTAGGTCTGGCCAGGTACAGCAGCTGAGATGTCTGTGGGTTTGCTTGTGTGGCTTCTGGCTGACCACTGGGGCTGGCAGAGGTGCTGTGGTGGCTGGTTTTATGTGCCTTAGGCAGAAGAAAATCCCAGCCTGGGGTCGTAAGTGGCTGAGTTTTTAAGCAAAGGTACCCTGGATTGATGTATCTAGCTGTGCTCAGAAATCCTGTCCTATCACACCTGGTCAGCCCACCGTGAAGAAAAGCAAATCTGCACCTGGGGAACTTTCATTTAGTAATGCTGCTCTTTCGTTAATAAAATGTGTCTTATATCTAATTAGCATTAATTACCAAGGTGAAGCATGCATAATGCCTGAGAAAGAGCGATGCTGGGTCTATTACAAGTGCAACTAGCACACTGCCCTTGGAGTCCTTGCAAACTCAGCATTTTCAGGTAGTTTTCTGATCAAACTTAAGGGAAAAGTCTCCTACTTCCGTTTAAGCAAGGAGGGTATTTTTATGAGGATTTGTTTGCTTGGGAGCCAAATGAATGTACCCGCCACAGGATGACTCAAACGTGGAAACTGAAATTAATGATTTCTGTAAGCCACATTAGCTCAAGACAGTATTAAAGAAATCAAAGAAGGAAATGAGCTGAAGTATTTGTCAAGTGACTTTTAGAAAGACTCCACAAAGATCACTATTTGTCAGGTGGCTGGGAACAGGCTGCACAGTTTTAAAAACAGGAATACCCCTTATTAAACAGCAGGACATAAAAACTAATGAGTTTGACCAACATGTTCCATCTGGCAAAACCATCATGAAGACAGTTGTAGTTCAGGGCAACTCAACCTATATTCTCTCTGATGGTCAAGGGCACCAACTCTACGCTTGTGATGCCTCGCCATTCTAGCTCTTGGGCAGAGACATGTCTCTATGCTCTTTCTGCCTGCCCTTCCTTCCAGACTGCCCCATTTCCTGCCCACACGTAGACCTTTCCAGCAAGTCAGATTTCCTGGGCAGATTAGCTAGCATATGCACTTTGCTTTTTCTCCAGAAGCTAAACACAATATCATGGCCCACAGGTGTAATTTTCCACACAGCTCTTTAGAAGCAAGCACATTTATTCTTAAGGTGAAAGCATGGTAGAGAAAACATTTAAAAGCAGTAAAGAAATTTACGTGCGCGCTAAAAGGCTTATTAGAGGTCATCCCAACTCTAGCCTTGGGCTCTACTCCAGTCTCAACCTGTCAATACTTCAAATCACACCACTGTCTTTTCCCCATGGTTACAAGTTCATAAGTGTCTCTGGCCTAGTCTACTCTACAAAACTGAGTCAACTTTCTTCAACTTGATTGAGAATGTGTACACACTTAAAATGTGTCTCTCACCAATTCAAGCACTCCATTACACTCACACAGGAATGCCATTTCCTCAAGCAGTGTTGAGCCAGGGCAGACGTATTGAAGTCACTGCAGCGCAAATGTAGACACTGTACTACATGTGTTGACCTTAACTGTCCTCCTGTAGGTGTCCTACAACGCCTAAAACCTATAATTTTGGCCTCAGTTGTGAACTCCACTGCCCAAGGGTCATGGAGACCAGAACACCCACTTCCCTTTTAAAGACCTGTGAATGTTTAAATGCGCTTTCCTGATCCCCCAGCTTGGTAAGCATACTTAACAGCTCTCCACTGTTGCGTCCAACTGACCATGCTAGCTACGTGCTTCAGACATGCTCTGGGCAGGCCAGAGCAGACAGGAGATATTAGCTCTCCTGGGCCTGTGTAAAGAAGAGGCTGTGCAAGCACAGCTAAGGAGCAGGTGCAGGAACATAACTCTTTACAAGCAGATTGTATGAGGATTGCAGAAGGGGCACAACAGGAACTAACAGCAGGGCCACAAGAACATGAAGAAAGAACCAGAGGGACATCAGGTCAGGGAGGTGAACAGTCAATCCAGTTTTGTAATTGGTGGAGACTCCACCACCACCACATCGTAAGCTCCTCATGTGAACAGCTAATATAAGTAGGAGGTGGAAGAGGAGAAAGATGCAGGACATGCAACTCTGGGGTCCAGCTATGCCACGAATCAGGACCTGCCTGAAACTCCATCGCAGTCCCGTCAGTCCTGGCAATAGAGCATGTGCAAGTCCAAGTCAGGGGAAGGAACCTCGGGTGAGTATGTAAATGTATTTCATCACAGTGATGGAGCAAGAGACAGCTACCAACTTTTCATCAGAAGTAGTAGCAGTACAAAGAGGTAGAGTTATCTGCTTTACACTCCCCTAGCATTGAGAGGGCCTTGCAGAGCACTTTATTTATGCATGCACAGGGATGTCTCATGAATCCTCCTGAGCAATCTCAATGAAACTTTTATGGAAGTACTCTGCAATTCTCTCCCATACTTTTCAAGGGATGACAGCCTTATTTCTTCCTCCATGGTAGGACATCTTCCCATGTCAGTCTGCAATAACTTCAGAGGGCACCACTGCAGTAAATAGGCTAGCTGCCTACAGGCCCAGGAAGCTTTTGGATGCCAGCAAACAACTGATCCTAGCCTCTGTTAAACTCAGAAATGAGATCAGCGATAATCACCACCTCCTGGGGAAAACAGTGCAAGTATTCAGTGCCAGTACCCTATACTCAGTTTCATGCAACAGAACAATTCCCTTTTCATTTTCCTCAGTGATGGCAAGCTGTACTCACCATGGCTAGCAAGCTGTACTCACCATGCACAAGCACTCCAAAGGAGAAATGTCAACTAGCGTGTCTTGTGTAAAACTTACAGGGAGCAGGAGAAGCAAGTTCTGAATCTTAATTTAAGCTTTCCTGTGAAACTATACTGGTAATTGTACATTTGTGCATTTCATCATTGTGACTTTGGGTTCCCCTCCACACTGACCATACTCTGGCTGCAAAGGAAGAAGAGAAAGAGGACTCAGGATGATATGTTCAGGGAGATCCTGCAAACCAGTGCTGCACTGAACTGTGAACAAAGGGCCAGGATGATGAATATGGCAGATGGCATGGGGAAAGGGCCAGGAGCTGGGGAGGGAGATGTACCCAGACACAATGGGACTTCTCTGACAGCAGACAGACACTGCAGACTCTTTTGGATCTACAGGTTCAATAATCCCAGGCTCACTTCCCTTTGCAGAACTTACAGCACTTCCTTTCACTCTCCCCCTCAACATTCTACATAACATCATAGGCCACATTCCAACCGCTCCATTCCTGGGGATATTGTGGCTGGCCTTAGCTTCACATACTGACCTGTCAAAGCCACTCTTTATGTATGAGTAGCTAAAATGCACATAAATATTCCTTCCCTTTTTTAAAATCGCTGTTACATACATTTATTTAAGCCTTAATGTATTTACTTTTCGCTTGCACAGAATGCCTTTCTATTTTGTTTTCATTACTCAGTAACAGTCTCCTGTTTGGGAAATAATTCATGTTTATTAGCTCCCAACATACGATGCGGAATGCTTGGCAGCATAGAAACTATCTGCTTCTTGGGATCAGTGACAGAACTGTAATAGTCATAAACGCACTGGATGCATCACAAGATTAATAGGTGCATTGTGGCTACAAGTACCACACAGTTCCTAACAGGCCCCCAAACTGCAAAACTAGGTAGAGCACAATATACCATAAAACATTACTGTGGCACACTATTAAAGGGACTTATCAAAGACTCCCTGAGCACACTGAGCGCTTTTGATAACCCTTGAGTCAGGCTGTTCAAACCCAGCAGACAGCTGCTCTGCCTACGCCTTCCACTCTGGCAGCAGCTTCGCCTCCTTTGCTTCACAGATATTATGTGGAACACAGCAGGCTGCTATACGCATTGGGATTTTTCTTACTGAGATCCAGTAACATGAGTCAACAATGCCAGCACCTCATCAGTCTAGAAAAAACACTAACAGTCATTCTGTACATGCCGAATCTTTCCTTGATGCTGTCGAGATGGTCGATGTATACTTTTGTGAACCAGAGGAGCATGGTCAGGCTGGCTCTCTCAGAATCACTATTGCGATTTCAGCATTGCTAATAATAGTCTTATTGTCAAGGAAGAAAAAGAAAGTCCCTGCTTATAGCTTTCTGAATAGTCGTGCTTTCTTAAAGTTGCAAGCACAGTGCATCTTCTCTGACCAGCCATGTCTGAAGTCAGTGAAGCACGACTGGTAATCTGTCAGCTTTTGCAGAAACACTGAAAAATGGCCCTTCCTGTTGATCGCCCATTCTCTCTGTGGCGAGGGAGTTTTATGCCAAAATAAGGATATGTATGATGTCTATTGCTCTACAGCAGTTTGAGAATCCCATTACAGCAAATCTATCCATTCCATCCTGGACATTGCTGAGAGTCACAGTCCTGTGTAGCAGGAGATTAGTGGCCCCGCAGGTTTGCGTGACAGCACCCCTCACAGAGGAGTTTCCAAATCTCAAATGATTGCCACTGGTTAGTGGGAAATTTGCCATCACAGGTTTCCACAGGGCAATTGCAACTTGACTCTCCACTGTCAATGCAGCTCTCCGTCTGGTGTCCCTGTACTGGAGGTGCTGAAGCAAGCTCAGCACACAAAACCTGGAATGCGGCCCTATACCCCTGAAAGCGCCACAGCAATATATTTCCATCCCAAGCTTGCACTACCATGTAATCCCATCACCTGTGCTCATCTCTCAGACCCAGAAGCAATGTTCCGCCCTATTCAGCGGCCGCATGAAAACCATCACCAATCTTGAAGTGGTTCTCACTATATCCAACACCAACCTGACCTGCAGGAAATCAGCCCATTCGCTTGCAGCTCTGCAAACACTCGAGGATTGTGTGCAGTGTGTTTCTCCCACCCATGACAGTAACACAGAACTACGCTGACTCAGTGCTTCTGTCAGAGGTGGCAAACAATGATAAACCTTGTATGGGTCAGTGGGATTTTCAAAATAGGCATGAAATTTACGTGACAAATGGCATTATGGGATGGAGAAAGATGCATGATGGGAACTTCATCCTGCTGTCCCAGTCACCTCTGCACAACTTGTTTCTGCTCTCTCATCCATTCCAAAACTTACCCCCAGAACGCTGCACTAGATACGACCTCTGGTGCATCACACTGTGCACAGGCCCTCATGGTGAATACACAGAGGGCCAACACAAGGAACCATGTGTGCCAGAATGCAAGTGATACATTAACTACCGTGGCTTTATGCCAACTTAACTGGCATCGGCAAAAGCTTGTAACGTAGACGTGTTCTCAGATTCAAAACCAGAACCACCATGAATAATTCAATCTTTCCTATGGGCAGCTTAGGCTGTTAGTCTTGGTCTCTTCTAATGTGTGGTCACCAGACAAGGACCCTCTCCTCAGGGCATAGTTTCAAAAGGCTGTGGTTTTGCATAACCGGAGATGGGGAAGGCCTGCTGAGACTCCTCCAACTGCAGGGAGATGGGTGGCTCCAGGCATTGGTGTTGGAAGGAAGTCAAGGGCAGAATCTCAGGCAGAAGGGGTGGGACTGGCCAGCCAACCACCCTGAAGGGGGGCTTCGCTCACCATCTATGTCTCTGCTTCAAATTTCCCCAGTTACTAAGTGGAGATAACGCTACTTTTCGTCCTCTCCAAGAGGCTGTGAGAGCCTAAGGACAGCAAGATCCTTGCATAGTAGGTACTCCCAAAAGACAGCTATATTATTGATGAGCCAGTGCCCTGATCTAGCATGGCAAATCCTATATCACATTCAGGCTTTGTCTACACTGGCAATTGAGCGACAAAGTTTTGATGTTCAAAGGGGCTTCACTCCCCCACCCTCCAACGCCAAAAGCTTTTCTGCGGCACACATATGACGCGAGTGGGTACACGGGGAGGTAACATGCACCTCCCCAGAGTTGGGCCACTTCCGATGAGTGCAGAGGCAGTCCTGCCCCTCCCCTGGACTGGCATGGCCCAACAGCAGTTTCATAGCTCAGGCTACTCTCAGGGAGTGCCCCGGCCACGCAGGGGGAGAGGAAAACTGCCCTGCATTCACTGGAAGCGGTGGGCAGGGCACGGGCAGAGGCACACAGCCAATGGCAGTTGTCCTCCCCCGCCATCTCCAACCCCAAGTTCCCACACGGGTCGCCTCTGCTGCAGCAAATACTAGCACAAATAGTGCTTTGTCAGCACCGAGCACAACGTTCCTCTTGGGGGATGGAAGTTTTTTGCTCAGCAAAAGTGCCTGACAGTTAGTGGCACGGCTGTGCCTCTGAAAGCTGTGCAGGGTAGACATGTCCTAGTACAAAACGTGCAGGCAAGGCTCACCAAAAATAAACGTTCAATTGACTGAATTCTGCGCATCCTCTGTTCATCTGGGGCGTGTGCAGATAGAAAAATAGCTTTCGGCTTAAAGCAAAACATGGATTTTCCAGTCTTAACTCGCCTTATTTTGGAGCAAACAAAAGAAGAATAAAATTAAATCTCTGCAAACGTGCACACAGCGGCAACGTCTGCATGGCAGCGATCTTTCAAAAGCAGATTTTTCGGAAGAGATCTTTCAAAAGATTGAATACACGCGCCCTAAGTGCCACATGCCCCCAGCCGCTCTTTCCAAAGAACAGGGCAGGAAACGCTGCTGATAGGGGTCCCATGGCTGGCAAGCCCTTTCAGGAGCTCTGGCCATGCACTCCCTTAAAGGGCCCCACCCAAACACCCCCTCCCTGCACACATTGAGGCCTGCCTTGCTGCACACAGCTTTGTAGAGCCCGTGCATGGTCCTGAAGCTCACAGCCGAGAGCCATGGACCAACAACTCCAGCTCCACATGCTCGCCCTGGCTGGGCTGCTGGCCACCATGCCTGTGGCTGCCCTCCGCTTCCTCCGGTGGACAAGACCCGGCTCCAGGACAAGACCCATCACGGCCTCAGCTGCACACCCCCCCTGGGCCAGTCAGTGCCTCTGCAGCTACCTGACCAACTCCAGCTGGTGGGACCGGCTAATCCTGGGCAAGTGGGACGCCATGTAGTGGCTGCAGAACTTTTGCATGCAGAAACAAACATTCATGGAGCTCTGTCACTGATGCCAGGACACCTGTGTGCAGCTGGCTCTGACCATAAAGAAGCTCGTGGCCACTGCCATTTGGAAGCTGACCACCCCAGACAGCTACCACTCCTTGGGGCAGCAGTTGGGGGTGGGCAAGTCGAGGCAAGGCACGCTCCGCTTGCAAGCCCAGCACAAAGAGGGGGGAGGGGGCTGCCAGGCAAGGGGGATCCTCGGGATTGGAGCCAGAGGTTGAGGGGGCAGGGCTGGGAGTTTGGGAGGCCTAGCCCTGGGGAACCACGACACCCCACCCTCACATAGGCCCACTACCAGAGGGGCAGCCCCACAGGGGGTGGAGGGAGGGTCTAGGTGGGGAGAAGGGGACAGTGGAGCCCACTGGGGTCAGGGGCACCCCTTCACGCACTCACGAGTGTGCTTGCTCTCCATCCCCTGCAGGTCACGATGGTGATCAACCAACTGCTGCTGTGTGTTGGGGGGGGTGTCCATGTCAGTGACGTGGATGCAACCCCACTGATTCAGCACCATTGATGTCACACACATTGCCATCTGAGCCCCGGACCCCAGCACAGCTATCCCTGGCCTGGCTTCTTCATGAGAACGGGCTAGTGTACTTGCAGCCAGCTTGTTTATCTGCATCCCGCAGCAATAAAATAGCTGTTTTGTGCATCCGGGCAAGAGTCTCTACCCAAAAAAGTACAGCATTCTGAAGATAAACTATGGCACACAAGCTCCACACCTGTGGTGGCATCGCACAGATCTGGGTACCCTCCAGTACCCATTACCGCAGTATCTAGGCACCAGACATGGAATTCAGACATTCACAACAACTGATCTACTAAATGACGCTTCTCTTGATTATTCCAGTTTGGTCATCATTATTCAGTTGGATTCTTTAAAAAAATTACACACTTTTATTCCTTCTGCACTGCCAACCCAGCCCTTGCTATTTGGGGATGATTTAAGGGAAAGAGTAGGCCTCTGAAGATGATTAGATATGGATATCTTCTGGGATGCAATTCCACAGCAAAATGGTCCTCATGTCAAGAATGCACTGCTCAAGATCAGTCAATTACGGTGCTCCCTGCAGAGTACGGCTCCCCTGGGAGAAGGAGGGGGCATTCACAGATATAGCTCTATCTTTTATTTAAATATAAATGTGTTTTCATACTCCAATCCAGACAGATCTGAGGAACTATCTAGTGAGGTTCCCCACAAAGCTGCAGGGCCTCCCAGTTGCTTAACAAGCCCTGTGCTGGAGCTCACAGCAGCTGTGGCTGTGGAAGGGGCACCTCTCCCCAGCTGCAGCAGCTCCTTGCTGTGGCCAGGGACGCATGCCTCTCCCAGCTGATAAGTATATCTTATACCCCAGTTTTGTCCGAGATACAGTATTCTGTTGCGTGACAGGCTTGTACAAATACCCACAGCAGCTGATAGATCTGTGGCAGCCTTATGTTGCCCCCAAAACCAGGCTTCATGTCTTCCTTGGCCCACATAAAAGCCACCCCCCAAGGATTAGGACTACCTGACAGAGGACAGGGGCCGAGGCTCATCAGGAAGACAGGCCAGTAACTGTCGTGGAGCTTTTATCAAATTATCAAAGAAGCTAAAAGAACAATGAAAAAAATTCCATGCCATTCAGGCACTATTAGCTCAGATAGACTTCACAATCGCCCCTTTCAGGGATACAATTTGGTACCTTTTAAAGACTAACAAACTGAAGTTCACAGTAAGTTAACAGACGCAAGACTAATGCCATGGGTGTAATTTACTCAGCAACAGGGCTGATGCAGAAAAAGAAACAAAGGGGGCTTCATTAGAAAGCATAAAGCAGAGCAACAGGTGAACCAAACCAAATGGTCTTACCCACACTTTCCATGATTTGTTGGCCTTCCTTAAATTTAACATAAGCCCCTCAGGCCAAATTCACCATGGCAGTAAACGCAGTAGTCAGTGGTACTGCACCAGCTTACACTTGGAAGGACTTTAGATCCTGCTCTTACAGTGTCATCTATGGTGCTATGTTATATATTTTTGGCTAGAAATTGTCTTCTGAATGTTAACACACATTTACTGCCTGAAAAAGAAAATTTAGATCTAGATTTAGGACCAGCCAGCCACATATCACAAGCCCATAAGAAATTATCCCTCAAGAGAAACTTCAGTTCAAGTCTAACATTTCTGGCTTGGTCACTACCGATCAGACTTCTCGACTTTATCACACTCAGAGATCTTCCCAATAACAGGCCTTGGTTTTAAACTATCTGCACTTCAAATGGGCGTCTCGTGAGCTGAAATCTGGTGCCATGCCTTGAAAATGTGAGCGTTTGTGTCTAAACGAAGATTTCCAAAAGTAGGGAAAGAACTAAGCAGATCTTCAAACTCCGTGTTGTATAGGCAGTCTATCTACTACTGTGCTTTTAAGGCTTCTGTTCAGCTCAGTCCGTTAGACTCTGCTCAGAGCCAGGAACTCCCTAGTTTTGTCCTGACTCCAACAATGACTCTGAAACATCTGAGATTACAAATTTCACCCCTCTAGACAGAGGGAGGTATGTATGTACTGTAACGTCTGCTTATTTTTCTATGCCTTGACAGCCCTATGTGAGCATTTAGCATTATTGTATGAACAAAGCATGTTTGTTACAGTGTAAGTTTCTTTCTGGTATCAGTCAAAAGACTCTAGTTAAGATATGGTTATGGACATAAACTGAAAGATTTGAGCCCATCAAGTTAAGGTTCTGGAATCACAACAACACTGAGCTCTGAGCAACGAGAGAAGCTCAGTGGCACAGACACCTGGACTGGCTCTGCCCTTCCCAGCTGCTATCATTGAAATAAACCAAAAATCAATTTTTAATCTGCACGGCTCTCTTGTTCTTTAGTTTATTTTCTCCATGACCCAGCACATCAGCCACTTCTAGAGATGAGAACTCTGTCACTGCAGGTTTTCCCACCAGAGCCTTGACTGCAGCAACCCTTTCTTCCTTGTTTGCACTTCACTCCAGAATCACAGAAATCAGAAATGGAAGAGAGCCATTAGCTCACCCAGACTACCCCTCAGCCAGCACAGGATTGATCCCTGCAGGCCATTTCATAGGGCTTTGCCCTTTAGAACTGTTTTGCTTGTTTCCAAAACAACCACCTTCCTCTGCTTGGGGCGTGACTGTAACTCTGCACTAAAAACTACACAGCCGTGATCCCCTGCTGGTTCCCAGCACTCACTTCTCAGGAAGCACCGCGCTAGCTTTCCGAAGCAAAGGGCATCTCTCTTTCCTACTCCTCCCATCACAAAACAAAAAAGCAGTCCAGTAGCTCTTTAAAGACTGGCAAAATAATTTATTAGGAGATGAGCTTTCGTGGGACAGAGCCACTTCTTCAGAATTTTCCAGATCTGAAGAAGTGGGTCTGTCCCACAAAAGCCCATTATCTAATAAATCATCTTGTTAGCCTTTAAAGTGCTACGGGACTGCTTTTTTTGTTTTGCATACCAACAGCACAGCCAACTCCTATAGTCAGCCAGGAAGGTAACTACTATAGCATGAGCAGAGGTGAATCTTCAGTCTCTTTTGCCTTCAAGTGATGGTTTTCACAGCCACTGAAATGGTGCCAAATATATTAGCTGTTCCACTGCTGCTTCCCTACTTACCAATGTGTGTCCCACCACAGGGCTTATCTAGCCTCACATTCCAGCCACATCCCCGTCATACGTAGACACATACTAGGTACAAACAGTAGCATTCTTCTGAGGAGTCTGGCGTCCCAGGCAGCAGCAAAGCCATTAAAATTAATGTAAATAAGGGACACCTGACAGCCAGAAGCCACCATGCCGTGGAGACGCTGGTGAAGAACGTGCAGCAGTAAGAGTTAGTAACGCCCCTTGTCTGACAACACACCAGTGCTCTAGTTCTTGCATGGGAGTAGACCTGTCCTTTGAAATGCTGATATAGTAAGCCCACTAACCCCTGGGCATCAGGTAACTCACTCCATCCTACTAGTTTCACAAGGTATTGCTTGCAGAGTTACAAGCTGCCAGCCATCAGCAGTAGAGTGCAGATCACCTTTTTTGTGGGAAACTAGCCAAGCATCTCTCGCTTGGGGGGCTTGGGGATTTTTATCTCTATTTAGTTGTCAGGCCATACCACTGCAGCCAGGTATAATTTCATCCAAGGGGGTGGTGAATAAGGGGAACAGGTCTCCACTGAAACCGGAAGGCAGTCGAGTCCAGCGGCATGAATACACTGCTCCCTCTGTTGGTTCCTGTTTTCCTTGAGGCTGGCATCTGCACATAGAGCCGATTTGGGCAATCTGGAACCATGGGTCCACCTCAGCAAAGAGCTCCACGCAGCTCCCCCATGCGCATGGCCCTGCTCCGGTGTGGTGCCAGTGGCAAGAAGGTTCTCTTCCAGAGAGACTGGGGCAGCAGTGGGGCCTATCACCACCCTTCAGGAGCAGCAACGGGGTGCATGAAGACAGGGTGGCAGCGGGGGGTGGGGTTCCACACACCCTTCCCTGCCCCCCGCTGTACTTACCCCAATAGTCAGGATGCATCTGCATGGGTGAGTGAGCTGCACTATGTGAACTATCCTCCCACTCCCAGCCACCTCTTGGGGCGGGGGGCATTCGCACCCACAGCGCCCAAACGGCAGCAGGCCTTGGAGTTCGAGTTCAATAAAGTTTTTCAGACTAAGAGGTTATTTTCCAAAAAAGCCATTTCAGCTGATCCATGGCTGCTTGCAAATTGAACATGGATCTGTCAGATGTGAGTAGGGGAAATAATTCAGGCTAAGTTCACTAGGGTGCGGGTGGGGGATTTTGGTGTCCTCCCTTAACTTTCCACCTAGTGGACAGACCACTTACTTGGGATGTGGGGAACCCAGGTTCGATTCTCAGAAGAGCTCTCTGACCATCAGGCTGTGGAGTTATCCTTACTTGCTCAACGCCAATGAGCAGCCAAGTATTTCTACAAAAAAGAACTGCTTCAACAGAAAGGACTGAGACATCCCCAAATAACCTACTGACTAGTGGTTAGAGCATTCACCAGGCAAGGGGGGAGGGAAGGAAGAATGGGGGTCAAATCCCTGTGTTAGAGCGGGGCTTTGAATTGGGTCTCCCCACACCCTAGGTCATTGCCCTAACCACTGAGCTAAAAGTTAAAGGGGCAGCCCCTGCTTCTGCTCCTGTCTTGAGAGTCAAGTGCCTGGACACAGGAAACTTCAGCTCACACAACACGTTCTGCATCACCTGAAACGGGCTTTTTCAATTCACCAACATTTGTCAGATTCAGTTCAACTCAAAGTAATACTTTGAAACCACCTGGCAACCTAAATAAATAGATACAAATTAAAAATTGGCCCATTCTAGAGCTTACCTCTGCCTCTCAGATGCAGGGGCACATTCCCCTCAGATCCACTGTGTTTAGCTCTGCAGATTCAGACAGAAATGGCAGCACCAGTTACACTCTGGCTGCATTTGCTAAGTCTTCAGTTATAATGGCTAGAAACAATTTTTTTTCTTTTAATAAAAAGAACTGATATTCTGCCACAATCACTGGATGCCAGGAGATGGGGCCTTAGTCACAAGCCTACAGGGTCTATGCTTCGTTCCAACCAGATATAACTCTCCTCTGGCAGACGTACACAGGATAGAAGAGAACACCGTCCTCTTCTACGCCCCTAGGAAAATATTTCCGAGCTCTGTGGAGTTGGAAGCAGAACATCTACACTCAGTATCTGGAACGGGTTTGTTGGCAGTTCTTGTCTGTCCTTATGATGCAGTCATAAGAATGACTGTAAAGCCACTGAAACCAGCTAACGTATTGTTCCCATTGCGCTGAACTCTGCGCCTCCATCACAGCTCACACCACTTTGAGAGGACTCTACAAGGATGAATCTTGACCTGTAGCCTTCATTTTCACTTGTAACTTAGGTCCTTCTGAGCATCTGGTAACGGATAACAGAAGTAGGTCTCACGTTCTGAATGTACACAAGCCACTACTGAACTGTGGAGGAAGGCAAAGAGGGAGAGTGCATGGGGGACTGGAGAGAGAATACCCAGGAAGCCACACTATGTTTTATTGCTGTCTAGGCCTGATACTGGATCATGCTAGAGTGTCAGCCATTTTCCTGCACTACAGGGTAAGGCCCTTTCACTTCCAGAGCCAGTTTCATTCACGTCATCCTCCCGAGCCTTTTCATCATGCACCACAGCAATGTGGCACTTGAAAAGATGGGGACTTTTAATGATCTGCAGTATCAGAACTAGTCTCTGCAGAACACACTACAAAGGCAGGCACAAAACAAGAGAGTGGGTATTACAGCTGAAAGGAAAATGGATCTCCCTGTTCTTTCAGGAAGCTGCTGAACACACATATGCTACTGCAGCCTGCAGAAAAATACAGCACCATCTGCATGGAAAGTTAAAACCTCCCATTTCTATTCTAGTTAACACTTCACACTTCTGCAGAAGTGAAGGCCCAAACATCAGTTTGCTGAGACCAGGTTGGCAGCAGCTCTACTTGACTTGCATGAAAAGCAACAACCCTCACGGTTTAATATACAGGTGCATCCAACAGAAATAACAGCTTCCAAACAGGCAAACCTTCCGTCTTGAGCAGAAAGGCTGCTGCATATGTATCAGTGTATACCAGGAACTATAGCAGCAGGCAGCTACACCTCCGTCGTAGGGGTGAAGGCTGCTGCAATTTTCTTGGTGTAATAATCAATGATCATCACCACCGCATAGCAGTTATAAAACATGTTGGGGCTTGTCTACACTACCTCCCTACTTGGAAGGGAGGATGGTAAGTAGGGCGTTGGAAGTTTATTAACGAGCTGCTGCGGTGCATATGAGGCACTTCATTGAGCAAATTCCACCCCCCGCAACCCCCACGGCAACTTTGAAGTGTTCAACTCTGACGTGCCAGCTCGTGTCTAGCCGCAGCTCACCCGCTGATACTTCCAAGTGCCCACGCTACACTGAAAATTTTGAGGAGTAAAGGGACTTCAAAGTACCCCAGGTACTTCGAAGTGCTGGCTCATGTCTAGCCCTGGCTCACCCGCTCACACTTCAAAGTTTAAAACTTCGAAGTTGCCGTTGGGGGGGGCGGGGGGGGAGAATTTGCTCAATGAAGTGCTGCCCATGCACCGCAGCAGCTCATTAATAGACTGCCAACACCCTACTTACCATCCTCCCTTCCAAGTAGGGAGGTAGTGTAGACAAGTCCTCTGAGATCAAATCAACCCAGCAGTCATGTAGCACTTTAAAGACGAACAAAATTATCAACTAATGCAACTATCAACTAAATCAACTAAAACACAGTAAGAGACCTAAAAGAGCCACCATGGCTCAACAACCACGTAAAAGAGGCAGTGAAAGACAAAAAGGCATCTTTTAAAAAGTGGAAGTCAAATCCTAGTGATCAAAATAGAAAGGAGCATAAACACTGCCAAATTAAATGTAAAAGTGTAATAAGAAAAGCCAAAAAAGATTTTGAGGAACAGTTAGCCATAAATTCAAAAAACAATAGTAAAATGTTTAAGTACATGAGAAGCAGGAAGCCTGCTAAAAAAGCAATGGGGCCCCTGGACGATAGAGACGTAAAAGGAGCAATCAAGGAAGATAATGCCATTGCGGAAAAACTAAATGATTTCTTTGCTTCAGTCTTCACAGCTGACGATGTTAGAGAGATTCCCAAATCTGAGCCGTCCTTTATAGGTGACAAATCTGAGGAACTGTCCCAGATTGAAGTGTCATTAGAGGAGGTTTTGGGACTAACTGATAAGCTAAACAGTCACAAGTCTCCGGGACTGGATGGTATTCACCCAAGGGCTCTGAAAGAACTCAAATGTGAAATTGCGGAACTATTAATGGTGGTTTGTAACCAATCCTTTAAATCAGCTTCAGTACCCAATGATTGGAAGACAACTAATATAAACACCAATCTATAAAAAGGGCTCTAAAGGAGACCCTAGCAATTATACACCGGTAAGTCTAACGTCAGTACCGGGCAAATTAGTAGAAACAATAGTAAAGAATAAAATTGTCAGACACGTAGAAGAACATGATTTGTTGAGCAAAAGTCGACAGTTTCTGTAAAGGGAAGTCGTGTCTTACTAATCTACTAGAGTTCTCTGAAGGGGTTAACAAGCCTGCAGACAGGGCAGAATCCAGGAGACACAGTATACTAAGATTTCCAGAAAGCCTTTGACACGGTCCCTCACCAAAGGCTCTTATGTAAATTAGGTGGTCATGGGATAGGAGGAAAGATCCTTTCATGGATTGGGAACTGGTTAAAAGACAGGAAACAAAGGGTAGGAATAAATGGTAAATTTTCACAATGGAAGGGGGTAACTAGTGGCATTCCCCAAGGGTCAGTGCTGGGACCAATCTTGTTCAACTTATTCGTCGATGATCTAGAGAAAGGGGTAAGCAGTGAGGTGGCAAGTTTGCAGATGACACCAAACTGGTCAGGATAGTCAAAACCAAAGCAGACTGTGAAGAACTTCAAAAAGATCTCAGCAAACTGAGTGACTGAGCAGCAAAATGGCAAATGAAATTTAATGTGGGTAAGTGTAAGGTAATGCACATTGGGAAAAATAACCCCAATCATACATACAATATGATGGGGGCAAATTTAGCTACAACAGATCAGGAAAGGGGTCTTGGAATTATAGTGGAGAGTTCTCTGAAAACATCCACGCAGTGTGCAGCGGCAGTCAGTAAAGCAAATAGGATGTTAGGAATAATTTAAAAAGGGATAGAAAATAAGATGAAGAATATCTTACTTCCCCTATATAAAGCTATGGTACGCCCGCACCTTGAGTGCTGCATGCAGATGTGGTCTCATCACCTCAAAAAAAGATATATTGGCGTTAGAAAAGCTTCAGAAAAGGGCAACTAAAATGATTAAGGGTCTGGAACGGGTCCCATATGAGGGGAGGCTAGAGAGACTGGGACTTTTCAGTCTAGAAGAGAGGAGACTGAGGGGTGATATGATAGAGGTATATAAAATAATGAATGGCGTGGAGAAAGTGAATACAGAAAAGTTATTTACTTGTTCCCATAATATAAGAACTAGAGGTCACCAAATGAAATTAATGGGTAGCAGGTTCAAAACTAATAAAAGAAAGGTCTTCACACAGCGCACAGTCAACCCGTGGAACTCCTTACCAGAGGACGCTGGGAAGGCCAGGACTCTAACAGAGTTCAAAAAAAGAGCTCAATAAATATTTGGAGGTTAGGTCCATAGATGGCTATTAGCAAGGGGTAAGGTATGGTGCCTAGCCTTCTGTCGAAGGTAGGAGATGGATGGCAGGAGACAAATCGCTTGATCATTGTCTTTGGTTCACCTCCTCTGGGACACCTGGCATTGGCTACTGTCGGCAGACAGCATACTGGGCTAGATGGACCTTTGGTCTAACCCAGTATGGCCGTTCTTATGTTCTTATGTAAGGGCAGTAAGTATTGAAATGAGATCTGATTGAATCTCTGTGAAGCCCAAGAAAGATTTAGAAGCGAGCCAATGAGAAATTTTAAAAGATAGATTAGTTTATGAGAAAGGACGATTCACAGTTTAAGACAGCCCAGGACTTAATCATAGAATCACAGAACAATAGAGCTGGGAGAGACCTAAAAAAGCCGTCAAGTCCAGCCCCCTGCTCTAAGCAGGGCCAAACCCATCAGATCAGCCCAGACAGGGCTTTGTCGAGGCGAGACTTAAACACCTCCAGGGATGGAGACTCCACTACTTCCCTGGGTAGAACATTCCAACGCTTCACCACCCTCCTAGGGAAAAAGTTTTTCCTAATGTTCAACCTGGACCTTCCCAACCACAACTTGAGACCATTGTTCCATGTTCTGCCATCCGTGACGACTGTGAACAGCCTCTCTCCAGCCTCTTTGCAACCTCTCTTCAGTAAGTTGAAGGCTGTTATCAAGTCCCCCCTCAGTCTTCTCTTCTGCAGACTAAACAGTCCCAATTCCCTCAACCTTTCTTCATGAGTCATATGCTCCAGCCCCCTAATTATTTTGGTCGCACTCCACTGGACCATCTGCAGTGTATCCACATCCTTCTTATAACTGGGGGCCCAGAACTGGACACAGTACTCCAGATGTGGCCTCACCAAAGCCAAATAAAGAGGAACAATCACTTTGGATCTACTGGCAATGCTCCTCTTGATGCAACCTAATATGCCATTAGCCTTCTTGGCTGCAATAGCACACTGTTGACTCATGTCCCGCTTGGGAGACCCAAGTTCCAATCTCTGTGTGATCCTGGGCAAATCACTTTCCCAATTGCACAGAGGGGGAACTGAGACATAGAGGGTTAGAATTATAAGAAATACAGGACAAAGGCTCTCGATAGGACATCTAGCCAGTCCCCAGCTCTGAGGCAGGACTAAGTATTATCTAGACCAGCGTTTCCCAGAAGGTGGTACACGAAAGGATTTCAAGTGGTATGCGACAGAAAATAAGTGATGAAAGATTAGGAGATAAGCACTGGGACAGCAGTGGGAGAGGAGAGTATGTCAATAAGGCCAAAGTCCCGAAAGGGGTATGCAAATGTTTTAAGTCTGGGAAACACTTCTTTAGATCATCCTCAGGAAGTATTTATCTAGCTGGTTCTTAAATACCTACAGCGATGGAGATTCCACAGCAATCTTAAGTAATTTGTACCAGTGGTTAACCAACCTGACAGTTAAGTAAATTTTTCCTAATGTCCAACCTAACCCACCCTTGCTTCACTTTAAACTCACTATTTCTGGTCCTGTCTTTGGGGAATAACAGCACTGGCCTTCATCATCTCTCAAATACTGAGTGCAGACATAGTCACCCCATCACCCACACAAAAAAAAAAAAGACACTGGAATTGGGAAAAAGTAGAGAGCATCAGGGAGGTGGTCGGGTGAGGGAAGTTACAATAATAAATCAATATGGGAAACAGTTACAACCTATATGACAATTTGAGGCTCCGCACTTGGAGCTATGGATGTGCGTAAACACTGTCACACTAGCTCTCAATGAGCTTGTGCACAAAGAATAGTGACACAGCTACAGTTGTATGGGAAGCAGCAGCAGCATTGACTGGATGCTCCAAGTTCTGCCTAGATCCCGTGAGTGCGTGTTTGTATTTGGTTGGCCAGCACGCACTGCTGCCCACTCTGCCAGGACTTCACTGCTATTTGAGTGTGCCAGCTCAAAGAGAACTAGCACAAACATGGCCGGTGGGTAACAGACAAGGAAGACACTGCCTTTCCCTATCTGCCTATGTTCTCCAGCCACCCGGGGAAGGAGAGTGCAGGGGCTGGCAATGAAGCTCTCCATCCACCCAGCTCTTTGACCGTCTGGCCACCAGGCGCGGTGGCCAGCAGAAAAGGATGGAGCTACGCCACCTGCTGGGGCAGGGGACACTAGGGACTCTGGGGATGGTTAATACCCTTGCGTGGGAGCTGGGCTTGGCTCCACGGAGCGGGAGGTTGCAGAAGGGGAAGGCAGGTCCCAGCCCCACTCTATCTGGACCGTCACTCACCACCCATGAGCATGAATATATTTATGGGAGCTAAGAATCACGCTCCACCTTCTCCAAGGCAGACACAGTTGGAGAGAAGGCAAGTGCAACCTTCCCAGAGGCTACTACAGAAACTCTGAACAAATATTAAGAGGTATGGCAATGGGATTTTAGGAATAAACTCCCATTTATATCCTCTGTAGGTAGTAAGTAAATAAATAAATGAAATAGTTTAATAGCTCACAGGCAGCAGCCACACTAGGGTGGTACAGAAGGAACAACGCTCAGCTTCCCAGAGAGAACAGAGGTGCTCACATGCCCTGTAAGAAGGCTTATGCAGCATACTGTAGCGGTAACCCAGCACTACTACACTCAGTACTTCTACCATACTCGTTCCACCAGAGGCTCTCCATGGGTTTTTTTTTACAAAACTTGGTCCTCCTTCCAGTCTACAGATGAAGACAGACTAGTAAGTGACTTCCCTAAGCTCCATGCCAAGTTAAGTGGCGGATCCAAGAAGGTCCAATTCTCAGTCCCAGGTGTCACCACTAGGCCATGGCACTTATACAGACTGGGAGAAAATAAAATCTTTGTTACCGGCACAAATTTCTCTGCCAATTATTTGCAAATGGCAAGAGTGCAATTTCAGGCAGACATGGCTGGGGAGTTTGTTCACAGTTCAATAAGATACATTTTAAAGGAAAAAACAGGTAAGTACACATCTAACTGCCAACAATCAACAGCACAAAACAGGGATACAAAGAAGGTGGTACAATGCAGCTGCCTGACTTGACAACACAGTTAGCCATTTGTGCCCACACGCCAGGAAACTTGTCTTTGTATTATTCCATCTGAAAAATCCCCTTTTAAACGAGAAAGTCACCCCTGCAGTAACACCCTTGAGTCAGCACAAACAGAGCGGCAGGGCAAGCTTCATTCACAGTGAGGTGAGAAAAAAATCACTTGCCTTGGAAATGCATTTGGTGGAGAGATTCTTATTTCCATGTTGTGAAATATGGTGAATTTCTAAGGTTACAAAATTGCTTCCCCTAAGCATTTGTAGGAGACTGCACTAAAGTTACACCTATGGGTCGGCACAGCAGTATCCCCAAAGTCACAGGCAGCGACACCCCTTCCTCCAACGTGTGGCTGCTTTATGAAGGACCAACGTTGCCCTCTTACACCTAGCTCAGTACCACTTGAGCTAGAAAAAGCTATCTTTCAGTACAGCTCTCTCCCCCAAGGCTGGGGGCACACCTCTCTTGGAAAGACAGAGGAACTTTGGGGGACGCATGGCAGGGCACAGCCAGCCCGGACGGGGAGGGAGCACATCCCAGCCCCAACCCAGCTCACAGGCCCGGTCAGGTGAGGGCATGGACACATTGCATTGCTGGTAAGGGGAGGAGGGAGAGGAAAGCCCAGAGGAAAAAGTTGGACACCACTGTTCTAGCTCAAGATGCAGGACCAGGGCTCTAGACCCAGTTCATTAGAGGAGGGCCAGGCAGGAAGCTGAGTCACACAGTATCTGCCGGTCACCGCATACATTCATTACACTTTTCCCCGGCTGAGGGTATTTCATTACCCGACAGTCTTCATCACATGCTGCACAGAGGCAGCTCTGCTTTACCTTTCTGCTTCTTCTTTCACTACCGCGAACTGGGCTGACTGACGGTTTGACCGCGTCTGGTCTTGTGCCTTCTCGCTCCCCTCCAGTTCTTGCTCCAGGGAGGAGCTGGTGCTGCCCTCTCGGCTGACATTGCTGCTGCGCCCAGGGCTGTTCTCCGTGGAGGCCCTCGGTGACTCGGTGTTCTGCTTCAGGGTCTGTAGCTTAGCCAGAGGGATGATGTCGCAGTTCTGTGGCCGGTGCCACACGGTCCGCTGGGTGGTGGCATTGTAGTAGTAGAACCGTGAGGTGTTTGGGTCAAAGAGTTCCCACCACTGGTTTTCATTGGTGCGCTTTATGCGGACCCCAGCAGGTGGATCCCACACACACTCCCCTGTGGTGAGGTTGGCGTACATGCGCTCCCGCGTCCGAGGCTCTATGATTTCCACCCATTCCAACCTAAAGGAGAACAACAAACAGGGACAATTAAAAAGCTGCAGCAATTGCCCAGAACCAGCGTGGAAGGCAAGATGGAGAGCACAGAGTGCTTGGGAGGAGACGCAAATTTCGGTTTCCCCCAACCCCAACTTGCACTGTCCTTACAAAGGCCGCAGATTCCAGTGAATCACCCTTAAATGCATTCCCTCTGAAGGCCTCTGCCCAGCCACAGTGCAGAGGGACTGAGCTAATACGACGACCATCTAAAAGGCTTTTAATTTTTTTGTCAAAGAACTAACCAGATGTGATACATTTTAGCACCGAAATTCTTTTCCTCGCTTCCTGATCCCCCTACACATACCCGGAGATCAACGCACCGGAGAGCAGTCTCGCGAGTTTAGCAGGAATGTGCTAAAATCGACCACTCCTTGCTCTCCCACCAACCCTGGCACTCCACAGGGTCGTGAGGAGTAAGGGAAGGCAATGAGAGAGTGTCTCCTGTCTACCTTCCACTGTGGGGATGCTGCAGAAACTTGCCTCGAAATATGTCAATTCCAGCTGCACTAGCCACATAGCTGGATTGGTGTTTCTTAAGTCAACTTTCTCCCTAAGCATAGATCTGGCCTGACAGAGTGCAAAATCCAGCAACACCCTGGAAATGGAATCAACTTCTATACATGCAGAACCATGGCAACCTGTGAATGTAATGCAGAGCATCAGATTTGGCCCCATTTATCTATTTCCAGGGGACTCTTAAAAGGCCACCCCCCCCTTTATTTCTTATTCAGGCGTGCTGCAGACACTCTGATGTTTCTGAGAATGAGCTTAGTACTCACGAAACCACAGAGTGTAAAACATTACACAGAGATTGATATGATGCTGCTGAGAACTGTAGCATGCTTCTCTCCGTGCAACTATACCAATGAACTTCCATGCTCACCTTCCGTACCTTTCTCCTCTCCATTTCTCAGCCCCAAAGCCAGCTGCTGCCCTCACACCTACCAGGAGCACACACTGCCATTTTAGTCCTGGGACCCTGCAAAACTCAGCCAGCATAGATACCCATGTTGAATTCCAGCACGCATTATAAGCCAATTCTGAGTTTCCTGATCACAAGTCTCCTTCATGGACTTCTCTCACCTGCCACCCTCTTAAACAAGAGTACTTACAACAAAAGGCTGGGTGTCCACAGATGGCAGCCTAGCAACTGTTGCCGGTGGCTAGTCCCACAACTTTTCCTAAAATACATAATTAACTCTAGGAAAAACAAACTGCAACGCTTTGGAGAGGTGCAAGCACTGATTTATTTATTGAGTTTTTGTAGACTCAGTAATAAACATAATGTAGCATTGTCTCCTCTTTACTGGACCTCAGAAAAGCAGAAAGCCAAATAAGCTGTTTTACATGTTTTGCCATTTTCTTAAAATGCTTTCTAGCTAGTAAGTCTGCTTCTTGTATGTTTCTTCCTGCCAGTTTTCTCAGCAGACTCACTTAGTCCAAGAAAGCTGGGGAGTTGGGGGAGGCAAATTAAACCCTGACTGGGAAGAGACAGGGAACCAGGGGAGAAACATGGGATTTAGCCCAAGGCCAGATCCCTGGGGCCAGAGCCTGAGGCCCTGCTGCTGAGGAATGGAACCCACCACCACATGGCTAGACCCTGTTGTCTACCACCCAGGTTTGAAACCCAAAGTCTCAACCCCAGTGCCTGGGGCTGATGGAGAACTCACACTGGCCACCTGCAGCTCCTACAGAGTTTGGGGCTCCAGAAACAGGCAGGACCAGGCACACCCAGCATCCCCAAGGAAAGGGCCACTGCTTTGTCACACACACACTTCAAGGTCACTGCCCAGGAGGCTGTCTGCAAGAAAAGCTTATGGTGGATGCATGCAGCTGCACCAGCCACATTTGAGAAACAGCTATACACCACGATTCCAGCACATGTTATTGGCCAGATGCTATATTTCCTAATTCACCACTCTCTTGGATGTGTCTCCATGGCCAGCATCAGCTACAACTGCACTTGGGTTCAGAGTCAGTGACACGGACTCAGCTGTAGAGGAAACTGACAACCACTGCAACAATTCTACTTTGGGTCCTTCAGCAGCAGACGCTAGGTGTCAAGAACTGGATGTCCAGATGGCAAGAACAGGTGTCACGAACTGTAAAGAAACTATCTGACAGCAGCAGGAGAAATGTGTACATGTGACAGGGATTAGCAAGTGTCCTCTGCTTTAACCATGTAGAGTATGTCTACACTTCAGCCAGGAGCCAACCGCCCAGGCCCAGACGGATGAACACTCATGCTAGCAGGGGTCAAGCTGGCAGTGTGGATGCTGCGGCTAGCTCAAGGCTCTCCAGCTGCAGTGTAGACATGCCCATTGTGTCAAGTGCTAGTCCTCACTGGGCAGAGACTGACCAAAACACGGAAAGAAACGCAAGAGCTTGAGCAGAAAATGACCTTTGTTGCCCATGTAGGAGAAAGGAAGGTGTAAAATCATATTCCTGGAGAGAGGATCATTGCCCCAAAGCCCAGCCAGCAGCACTCGAAGGAGCCACAGACCCCCTTTCATGTCAGCCAGAGCTGTAGAGGACTTTTTACCAAAGCCCATAGTTTCCCTCTGGAACCTAGAGATACAGATCAAACTTCTGCAGACACATGGGAGCAAATTCAGACCTACTGCAACTTCAGCCCCACACTTGAATTTGCTGCCAAACTAGCCCAGGAACGCCTGGGCGACACCCATAGATGGCCATGCCAGGAGCACGAGAAGGAAAGAGAAAGCAGCAAAATGCAATGCCAGGCACTTCCCAACAGCCAGGACCCCTCTACAGAGGAGCTGAAGGAAGGCTAACTCCACCTATTTGGCTGGGTGGGAGAAGGGACTGGCACACAAACATCACTCTCATCCCAGCCTTGGCCCATTAGAAATAGGAAACCGTCACTAAAATCAGCATGAAACAGGGCTGGAATCCCTGTTTCCTGCTGAGGTAAAAAGCCAGCGCACAAGAGGCCCACAGCTACACAAGAGCACTGTGTTTTCTCTTGGGATTTGGAGGAGTAGCAAGCTCATCCTGCTGGGAAATGTCTTTGTTCCACAAGGAGTTTTCCTGCTTGTAGAGTCATTTCTCCCATAGCATTTTGGAGAGAGGGTTAAAGACTTCACGGCTCTCCTACTTTCTCCTCAGCTTTTTAATTTACCAAGGCTATTAACCAACCAGCACAACTCAATGTATTAGACCTTCATGAAACAGATCAATGGCCAAGGTACGTTCACCTCAGCCACTTGCTTTAATACAATGGACCAGAAGCAAGAGGCGAAGGGGAGAACAATCCAGCTGCATAATAAAGACCTGAAAACAGCAAGCCGTACACAGTTACATCCTACAGTTAAACAAATCCGGAGGCCACGAGCCCTGCAGAGCTGCACAGAGCCTCTCCCTCATCACAAAGGCGACCTCGGCCTTCTACAAAGCATGGGCTGCCTTCCGTTTTGCATCTCTGAAGGGCTGATCTTTTATTAACAGCAGCATGCTAGGCTTAGTCCCTGCTATGCTGAAACCAAGAGCCACTGTGACCGTAAGCAGAAGAGAGACAGCCTCTCTTGGACTTCCACTTTGGCCCTAATTGTAATACCCAACATTCCTACACCACCACCTGAAAGGGACTGGCAAGCTGAGTTCTCCCTCACCTGTGCACTTGGGGGCCCGCTCAGGAGAGATTCAGGCATTGCCCAGATGAATAGCAGAGTGTCCACAGCCAGCAGCGTGTGTTTTTAGTCGTGATGCACATCAGCACATGCCTTGGTGCACATAACATTTATTCTGCCCATGGATGGAAAAAATTAGAGGGAACCCTGCTGGCAGGCATTAGCCAGTTCAGCCTGGACAGGACCAGTATATCAGTAGTAGACACATTTCAGGGGGGGAACTGAGGCACAGAGAGCTGAAGCGACTTGACTTGCCCATGGTCACTCCAAGTCTGTGACAGATTTGGGATGAGAATCCAAAAGCCCTGCCTCCAGCATCCTTCCACTGGTGGAGCTCTCATGGCACTCATCACCTTGGAACCAGAGGTGCCCTTTGGAGCTGTAGCATAGCCTGGAATCCTTCCCTCCTCTCATTCCTGATTTTACAGGCTTGCAATGGACACTGCTGGTATATTCAAATAAGCCACTGAGTTCTTAATTCACACATTAGGAAGGCAGAGAGCTTTGTAATCACTGCAGGATGCAATTTGACAACAGCAAAGACTATGATCATGAGGCAGCAGACTCCCTGAATTACGTTGCACTTCATAATGTGGCTGGTACTCTAGAGTGCCTCCCCAACCCCGCCCCCGAGAACGAAGGTCTGGTAATGCAACCAAAGTGGATTTCACTGGTATAGAGAATGGGTAGAAAGACGGTGCTATCATGCTATGCAGGTGGTAATTTCCAAAGCTGACAGCAAAGACACCAAGAATAAAAGATCTATATGTTGCCATGTGGGGGTGAGGTGAAAGCCCCCCCCCCCCCCACACACTCTCTCTCTCTCTCTCTCTCTCACACACACACACACACACACACACACACACACAGTAATTGTGATTATTTTTTTGAGACATGGATTTTCCTGCAGCTGCTTATGACCTCTAGGTGAACTCATTACCATGGACTCTGCACAGGGCTACCTTTCAAGGTCACACACACGAGACAGCAGGTGCACAGTGTGGCTGTTCGTTTGCTTGGGAGCATGAGATGAATGGAGCATGCAAATCCAGCTCTCGACGGCACTTGAGTTCCATCTGCTCCCAGGTGCAGCATTAAGATATTGACACTGATCTATGGGACCCTATATAATTTGGTTCTCAGCTAGGTGAAATGGCAGCTTTTTCCCCCACTACTGCCTCAACAAATGACCTCCAAGGCGCCTGCCCATCTATCCTCTCAAGCTTCTGTCTGGAGAGGGGACAAAGAGCAAAGTCACACCTACAGGACCACTGAAGTCAGCATGTCCTCTCGTCAATCCGGAACTGCTCTATTCAACCCAAGAGAAGAACAAGCACAGCAGGGAAAAAAATATCACTCCTGCCTCCCATATAGCACGTTTCCACATAGGCATCTTACAAAAGTGTCTGAACCTCACCAGTGTCTTTGACTATGCGCCTCACAGCTACTGAAAGTCAACAGTACCTGCAAACTCTGTAAGGCGTCAACTTCTCCTTTCCAGAGGGAAATCAAAGAGCCAGTATAACTGTGAACACAGACTGACACAGCTATCTCTCTGTCACTATTCAACATGCAAGCGTAACACATGCAACAGTTCAGCCAGTGCTAAGCCATTTTGTGATGCTGTCAACTGCTTAGTGTCCAATCCACTTTATGCACCTCATACTTCCCAGCCAGCTAATTAAAAGCCAGCAAAACTATGTCCAGTTCCACCTCTCCTCTGAATAGTCTCTTACTCTCTCACTTTACCCAGCAACTACAGGACAGAAACGGCTAATCTGGCATTTTAAAATGGTCAGTGATTTAGAATCCACTACAACTCTTTGGAAATTGTTCCCATGGGTAATTATGCTCACTCTTAAAAATTAGAACAAAAAGCAGTCAAGTAGCACTTTAAAGACTAGCAAAATGGTTTATTAGGTGGGCTTTCGTGGGACAGACCCACTTCTTCAGACCATAGCTATGGTCTGAAGAAGTGGGTCTGTCCCACGAAAGCTCACCTAATAAACCATTTTGCTAGTCTTTAAAGTGCTACTTGACTGCTTTTTGTTTTGATAGTGTATAGACTAGCACAGCTTCCTCTTTGTTACTCTTAAAAATTAGGTCTTTAGACGTGTGTTTCCCAAACTTAAACCATTCATGTACCCCTCTAGGGACATCGATCTTATCAGTGAACCCCCTCTCCCAGTGCTTGTCTCCTGCTTTTTAGTAATTTATTTTCTGCTGCACACCCCTTGAAATCCTTTCGCGTACCACATACCACACTTTGGGGAACTACTTTAGACTAATCACAACACTTAGGGGACAACACATCAGAATCAACTCTATTCCAAAACTCCACTGAAAGACTTCTTAATGGATGTAATGCGTTCTTCAGAAAGATTGTATCCAAGCTATACAGATAACAAAGGAACATGCTTCAGTTAAATGACATTTGAAATGCACACACCCTCCTTCACCGCCCTTCAAGAAGAATACAGGATTAAAAATACAAGAGGCTGAAAGAATACTTCAACCCACTCTGCCCCGTTGCTGTAGAAACTCTGCAGTGGGTGTACTTTAGACAGCTGTGAGGGTACCCTGCCTTTCAGTTTCACCTTTGAAGTTATTGAATCAAATACCCTGCCAGGTTTAATTATCCTGGCACTGGTTATTGCGTGTTCAGAGCAGATGAAGTGACATGTCTCCCTGGAAACAAATTATTTTGCTACACAACCAAAACAGAAAGTCAGGAAACACCACTGTTCATGGTCACCTAAAGAAATGGAGCCAAGCATTTTCAGGGCAGCAATTTTGTCTCCACTGCTAGTGTGAAGGCCCAGATAGCTGTGGCACGTGACATAGTGACAACCGCGAAGCTGTGTGAGAGCCCTAACAGGTTTGTTAAAATGGAATGGAGGATTAGTCAAGTGTTTGAAATCGCTAGTGAAATCCAGGTAAACATTGTAATGGAGCAATATCAACCGTCTCAGAAAAACTACCACCACCCCCTTTAAGAGATGAGAGGAGGTAGCTCTAAGCTTTTAATTGTTTGGCCAAGTCAGTTTTAAACTCTGCCTTCCAGGTGATCCACAATTGCCACCAGAACAACTCAATAAAAGACCCAGCAAGTCAGCATTGCTACACTACTGCTACCACATCATTCAATGGCTATTAATCAAACCTGGCAGAGATAGCGTCCCTGTGCTGTTTGCCAGAGGCTGGGAGCGGGTGGCAGGAGATGGATCACTTGATGATTACCTGTTCTGTTCATTCCCTCCGGGGCACTTGGCATTGGCTGCTGTCAGAAGACAGGCTACTGGAAGAGATGGATCTTTGGTCTGACCCAGTATGGCTGTCCTTTTGCTTTATGTAGTCAGAGGGCTAGCAATAATTCAAACTTCACACATCTTCCAATGCACAGCCCCTGACAATGTCAGTAATAACAGTAGTTATCTGGAAAAAGAACCTTGACAGACAATTTTACCACCCACAGGTACCTGTTACACTGAAGGACAAGAATTAAAGTTTGGGGAAACTTTCAGTCTCCTCGTGGCAATGAAATATACTAATTCTATTCACCCTCACATGCAAGCTCCTAGTGTTTTACAGAGAATTGGTTTGGGATCTGTTAGTCAGCGAAGGCTAGAGGCGAACACAGCGAGGTAAGCATCAATCAAAACACCAGGGGGTCAAAAGTCCTTGACTCAAAGTTTATGGAGAATGAAGATTCTTCTCAGCTGTAACACACGCAGCACAAACACACAGAAGATAAGAGTTCTCTGAGCGGGATCTGCTTACAAGTGCACTCTCCCTCTTGGTCCCGAAGCAGATCGCTCAGTGCTGTATGCTACAGAACACGTGGTAGCCTGCGCACGAAACAGATCACTCGTCACAGCGTATCTTCTTTCTCAAGAGGGAATGGGTAGGTGCTTTTCTCAGAAGGGCTGCTGCCAGAAGAGTCCTGAGCAGAGCTCTGGCTACATGGACACTAACTCTGGAATCTACCCTGGCCACCCACCTCTGTAGGGCAGCAAGCTGTGGTAATTTTACGTATTTATTTTTAATCAGGTGTGCTGGGACTCAGTTCCCGTAGGACAGAGCTTAGGAGAATCCACTGACAAGCAGACTCCTGACACCCCCAACTTATAGGCTGTGTGGATAACAGAGCAGAGACTTCCCAAGCAAGAGAGACCACAATCCCTGCAGGAAGAATAGAGAATGAGCAGGGGACAGAATGGAGACCCTACTGGGGCATGGGGGGAACCAGGGTTCCCTGTAAGCTGAGTGCTTAGGCGGCCACCTAGGAGTTATTCAGATGCTGCCCAGCTGATGAGCAGAGCACCCACAGTTACACACAGCCAACAGTGTGTATTTCTATGGTGGTGCACATCTACACATGCAAGAAAATTTATTCTGCATGTGAGTAGGAAAAAAAAAAAGAGAGGGGGGGGGCAACACTGGAAGGGACCAGAATTTTGTGTCCATCTCTCCCCCAAGAAATGTCTGAATGAGTGACAGGGCATCTCTGCTTCTGAAACTTGATCACATCGTTGGTGGAATAGAGTTTGCAAAAGCTCTGCCACAGATTACACTTAATTTTTAATTAGTAATAATTTAAATGGAATATTGAATTGCTATTGCAATCCAAGGTACTAGCAGCTTATCCTGTTAAACAGCAGATTGTTAGAAAAACCATATTCCTGGAGACTCAGCATCAGCAAACTTAATGGACAGAGAAATACTGGGATTGAATTTGAATTTAACATTCTTAGTGTTAGTCTGTTTTGAGACCACTCCTTGAATAAGTTCTCTTTCTTTTTTTAAAAAGTTGACTGCAATAAAACACTTTTTTAGCTTCATAGGGCTTAGGATAACCTAAACAGTTTATAAACTGGCAGAGAAAAATTATCACGATAAACCAAACCAAACCATTCAAGCATTTAACAAGATTTCTTTTCATATCTATAATACATTAAACATTACTTTACTGAATTTGGGAAACAATATACGTTGGTATATTAGAGAAATGGTCCATCCTGGGGTAGACCCACAGTCAGAAGTGTCATCTCTATTGACTGAAGTAAACCCTTTCTATTGTTTGCATCCAAATTTGCTTATTTTTCCTCTTTTCCTTTCTTTACCAGGTCAGTTAAATTTTGATAATTTTGCTTGTTGTAATTGGCGTGTTCTCAGGTATGGTAAGAATCTACCCCCAACTAAAACAATGTGATTGAATGGGTGTTAAAAGAGAGTTAAGACTTGATGCACCAATTTTTGTTTCTCTAAAGCTTTCTTTAAAGTAATTTTGTGGATGATATTACTTGATTCTCTCTTGCTTCTTTCTATCCCACATTTGGTGACTACAAGTGGCACCATTAAATACTACTACTTCTTCAGCCAACCAATCCATCTTCTAGTCATAGAGCACTGCATGCTAGGACCAATGGTCACCGTGGCCCATGGTTTTATATATTAAATAAAAGAGCAGCTACAAGGCACACTTTAGTTATCTTTGATCTGGGAAATTAACACCATCCTGAAGAATACAAAATCCACCATCTTTTTGCACAACAAGAAGACTTGTGGCACCTTACAGACTAAGATATTTTGGAGCATAAGCTTTCGTGGGCAAAGACCCGCTTCATCACAGACTAACATGGCTACCTCTCCGATACTTGTCATCTTTTCGCAGTATCACCAAGCAGGACTGCTTCAGCTATATTTTCATTGCTTTCAGAATTGAAAGATCTGTGTTGGTTTGATTCTTTGCTAAACACTCAGGATCCAAGCAGCAAAATTTGGTTTATTAAACACACTCCAGAGTGCACACATTATTCTACTGCAATGTTTTGAATAAAACATTTGTTTTAGCTGTAAGACAAATTCTAGTTCCTAGGCACATCAGACCCCAAAAAGCTCAAAACTATGACTTGACTACATGAGCAGAATTGACAAACAAGTGCTGAACCTCAGCAGTAAAACATTAACCTCTACCCACATGAGCTGCTAATAGAATACCGTCATAGAACTTCCAAGATAACAGCAAAGTACCTGTTTCGCCAGTAACAGATCTGCTTCCCCAGTAACAATTTCAGTGGCTGTAAGCACCTTTACGCAGACAAATGTCATTAAATTATGCAAAAAAACTTAAGCCAGAAAGGTACAGGGACAAAGGCACCTAGAGCAGCAAGCGAAGAGAAAACCGAAAGCTAGGATGGGAGTTACAAAAAAAATCTATTTTCAGTGCCAATGGAAGTTACTATTTTCATCCCAATGTAAGCATCAACAGATCTGTGCACAAAGTAACAGCTTATCAAACAAAGCACGGCACCTTGTGAAGAGAATGCATGCAGTGGATATTTAAAACCCACAGGGACTAGGAATGAGATCTGTTTTTCACCTGGCCACTGCATTAAAACAAAAACAAAAAAAAAAAGCTACACATGGAACATCTCTGCCACTAGCAGTGATGGGAATCATACCATCAGTCTGTTCTAATTCTTGGCCTCCTGTGGCCCTTTTCCCTCCCCTTTCAAAAATCTAATCTCCACCCAGGAGCCAACTAACAGCCAATGCAGCACATGCAGTACTAGAACAGGCTCGTTCGCTGCATCGCCCAATTCATTTAGAGCTAATCTTTCCGGAAGAGGCCAGGCCCACAAACCCTCTGTGATGCACCTAACACAATTTTGGAATTATAAAACAACTGGTCGCTAAGTGCTCAGAAGAGACCAGTGCTATATCCATGGTAACATGTAACCGTCTTATGTCTTCAGACAAACGAGCAAGCCTTGGCTTTTTGTGTTCAGATTGTTTGACAGGCTCAGCACATCTCCATCCTGTCCGTGTCTCTGCTCACTTCTACTCAGTCCCATCTCAACACATTCCCTTTTCACTCATCTCCGGCTTTTCCTTCTATAATGGCTCCCGATGCATGGAGCCCTCAGCTTCCTGCCACGTCAGTGAGAAAGAAAAAAAAAAAAATCACAATTACTCCATTAGACTTTAAGCTGTGCTTTTCCAAATCGAAGCGGGAGCCTCAATTCCCAAGTTTAGGGACCTTATGGAGTTCTTGCCCGCAGCAGATTGCCCTACGTACTGCAAGAGCTGCAGCTCTGAGTGCCTCCCCTGATTCAGCTTGAGCTGTACCGACAGAGAGAGAGAAAGTCTCGAGTAAGCCTCAGGCCTCCTACAGCTTTACCAGTTGAAGCCAAACAAATGCTTCCAAGTCCAAGTCAGGACCCAACAGACAAGCCATCTGGCCCTGGAGATGGAGCTGCCAGCTCGCAGCCCTGGGGCTGCCCAGGTTCCCCTGACCCCGGTGAAGTTCCCCCATGCCCAGGGCCACCAGCATTGCCTTGCGCCCCAGCAGAGCTCCACGCGCTGGCATTGCCCCGCAGGCCGACAGAGACTGGGGCCACCAGCACTGCCCTGTGGGCTGGCAGAGCTCTGCAGTGCTCCACACACTGGCACAGCCCCACGCTCCCCTGGAGCTCTCCCAGCCCCGGGGCTACTGGAGCTCCCACAAACCTAGCACCTTAGCCAGCTCCCTGGGCTGGAGCTGCCGGCAGGGCTCCTTGCCGCAGCCAGCTCCCAGCCACAGGGCTGTCGAGGTCCCCTCCCAGGGATCCCACAGCCACCTCACTGTTAGGCAGCATTTTTTCATACCCGGCAACCTCCCAGTCCCGAGGTTGTCGGATAGGAGAGAGTTCACTGTAGTAACAGAAGTACTGCAACTAGCATTAAAGCCACTGGCTTTCGGACTAACTTTGTTGTGGTTTCTCCACACTCATCGCTCCTACGGCCTCCTCCACTGACAGATTGCTACTCAAACTGCAGCTGAACAATACAGCAGTGGCAGAAACCCGTGTCACATTAAGTAGGGTTGCCAGTCACCCAGTTTTTGACCAAAACACCTTGTTGAAAAAGGGAGCTCAAGGGAGGGACAGCTCAGTGGTTTGAGCATTGGCCTGCTAAACCCAGGGCAGAGCTCACTAGTGACCAGGCTGAGCGCCGCTGAAAAGCGGCTAGGTTCTTTGTTTTGTGTTCCGGTTTGCACAGTAACAGGAGGAGTCAGGTTACCACTTAATCAATTACTTTGTTTATTTATCTAACAAGTTAATCTCTTACTGTTACAGTGTTGCTTTCTTTGTTTACCTAGCAAGTTAAGCTCTTGTGGTTACAATCGTTACAAGGTTTATACTTTGATTACAAATAGCTAGAATACACTTTAATTCATAGATCTATACTTGTTAAATGTGCGCAAAAAGAAATGAAAAGTAAAATACCTAGCAGGTCTTATCCTCACCCCTGCATTACCAACGTGGCTTGGCCAGTTTTTCTCTCTCAATCCCTTGGGAAGAAGTCTTTTGTCCCTTTTTTCCAGGAGTTGGGCATCCCCGGGGACCTGGGGAGACCGCCACCCTCCTGTCCTGCAGGAGAGATGACTGGAACTCAAATAGGGGGTCTGCCGGACCCTTCTTTTATACCCATTGGGTCATGTAGGCTTCTTCCTTGGTTTAATTGAATTAAACTGTCTGATACTGGTTCTCACAGGGAGTTCAAGGGCGTAGTTCACACCTGTGAGGTAGAGACAATTGCGGGCATTTGTGTCTTAATGGGCTGGAGATTTTTCCTCCTGTCTGGGACAAGTGTCCTGGCAAATCAACTGATGGTAATTAGCCAAGGGCAGTCCACGGCCTAGATGTTAATTAGCCCATTGTTCTTAGCTTTGCTCCTGAGCTTCAAAGGCCGTGGCTAAGATAAGCCCATCTGCCCTCTCAGACATTCCAGTGCTGGGCTATTCCTTTTAACCCTTTCATGCTCTGAAGCACCTAGTGAAGGCAAGATGGAGTATAGCAAAAGAGGGGGTTCTGTCTGGCTATACCCTGTTAAAGTCTTGGCCTTCACAAGATCCTCTGGCAGTGAGTTTTAAACCTGCTGCCTATACATTTCCTTTGATGAGCCCTAGTTTTTGTGTTATGGGAAGGAATAAATAATAATTTACTTTCTCTGCACCAGTCATAATTTATAAACCTCTGCCACATCAGCCCCCAAGTCTCTTTTCTAAGCTGAGAAGTCCAAGTCTCATTAACCTCTCCTCGTATAGCTGCCATGCCACACCCCAATCACTTTTGTTGCCCTTTTCTGAACTTTTTCCAATTCCAATACTACTTTTTTCAGACAGATGACCACACCTGCGTACAGTAGTCAAGATGTGGGAGTACCATGGAGTTCTACAGAGGCAGTATGGTATTTTCTGCCTTGCTACCGATCTCTTTCTAAATGATTCCCAACATTCTGCTTGCTCTTTTGACACCTCATGCTGGGGCAGTTCCTCAGACTTGTCACCTGTAAAGAATGGCTCACATATGGGCATCTCCCTCACATCCTCAGCCATGAAAACCAGTGCAAAGAATTGATTCAATGACTTGCTTCTGGGAGCTGCCTGAGATAAATGCTGCCTGACCTGTGCTTGCACCGCAAACTCCCCCCGCCGTGCCCCAAACTCATGCCCCATGCCAGAACCCCCCCGCATACTAAATCCCCCCCCAGAGCCCACACCCCTTCCCACAATGCAACCCCATACCCCAGCCTCTTCCTGCACCCAAACTCTCCCACAGCCTGCACCCAACACCACCTCCTGCTCCTCAACCCTGAGCCTTTCATCCACCCCTCAACTCTTTCCCCAAAGCCCAGGCCCCTGAGCTTCTCCCAAACACCAGCCTCCTCCCACAGCCTGGTGAAAGTGTTGGGGCAGGGAAATAGAGTGAGCAGGAGGAGGGACATTAGAAAAAGGGCACAGCAAGAGCAGAGTGCTTGGTTTTGTGTAATTGAAAGAGTTGCCAACCATAGAAGCAAAGAGCCACATGCTAGAAGAATTAGTGACCTCCGAGCAGGAAACAGACAGGGGAAGCTGCCCCCACCTCTCAATTACATCAGAGCAGACAGGGTCCCAGATTCTGAATGTTAGTAACAATTATGTTCAGAGGTTCATCAGTCAGCCAAATATTCCAACTTCTATACCCCACACCCACAACGCTCTCGGGCTCAGATGATTTTTCTTTCAGCTTGTTGGCATCCATACCCCAATTTTAGGCATTCAAAAGACTCAACTGCATTCTCCGTGCTGCGTAAAAGCAAGAGATGTAGAACTGAGCATCATCAGCATCCCAGATAGTTTCACACGTCTCTAAACTAACATTTAAGAGAGGAGGCAGCAGAGACTCCCAGCACAGCACACACAGGAACGTTCTGGGGGCAGATGAGCACTTAGCCTCCGGATGACAGATCCCAGAATGTGAAGGGCTGGGTCTCTCATCCACTTGTGTGAAAGACTGCAGACTGCACATATGGTTCCAAGGAGCCTTGGCTTGAAAAGCCAAAGCTCCTCTGGACCATATGCGCAGTCTGCAGTCTTGTACACATTAAAAAAAAAAAATACCTGGATACTTAACACAAGAGAACAGCCATTTCCCAGAACTTATCAAGTGGCTGGATTAAGGGCAACTCAGTGCCTGATCTCAGTATCAGCTACTCCCACTGCTCATTAGCAGAAGAGAAACGCTCTGCACGGTCACTTGGAATAAAGGAATGATTGCACTGGTTAAACACACGTGAAAGGGGCTCCAGATTTTCGATGCGTGACGCCCACTGCACTTCACACTAACCATTACAAAGGAGTTGAGAAAATAAAACCCTGGTTCCCATCACTCACTACTCTAAGAAAATTCAGACCTTCCTCAGGCTTATGGCTAATGACTCATGCACTGAAATACCCAGCGTTCAAATCCTGTAGAGGTATAGCGGCTGAAGAGTTAAGGCACCTACCTGACTTCAGTGTTGCAGATTGCTGGTTTGAACATCATTCAGTCTCACTGAAAGGTCACCTCTAGTTCACCCAGCAGCCAAATGGAGACTGATCCATATGGGTTCCAGCAATGAGACCAGCCACATAATTTCTTTGTGTATGCGTGTCTGTGAAACTGACCTACCTTAAACCACATCAACCCAATGAGCTATTACTACCCGGGGGAACTCTGAAATCATTATAAAACTGTTGAAGTATGGCCCTCACACATGGACAACCATACAGAAGATCCATGGCTTCGTGATTAATGAGAACCCACCTGCACGCAGAACATAGTGGACTGTTGTCTTCTTTACGTAGTGTACTTTGAGATAACAGTAGATCATGCAGAATCTTTTGTGGATGTGGTTTTAGTATTTTTTTTTAGTGAATTCAGGGCTGGAACAGGAACTTCCTAACTCGTGCTGCAGAATGTACCTTCAGTATATTTCACTGAGACATCCAGACCTTCACTCCCTGAATCTGCATTTGCTGGTGCATGCTAACTAATCTCAGTGGCTCCCTCTTCAAAGGTTAGTGTCTGTTTTAAATATGAACTGCTTGAAATCCTAGGCTACCCCATGAAAATCTGAACTCTTGTGACCTGGTTAGGGATGCCTCACTTTCCAGGTTTGAAAATATTTGACCAAAACAGAGTAGATATTTATACAGATATTTATACTTCCTTTGGGAGCACAGTCTATTCATAAATAGGCTATTTGCATCAGTAGCAGTCTTGAAGAGTAGCCAGGAAGGGGTTTTAGAATGGCAGCACCAACTGGTCTCAACCTCTCTACAGAAACTCTGTTTTGGTGCTTGGCAGTGTTTTAAGGCTAATGCAAATTTCAACTACATTCTACAGGATCTATTCTATACATTCTGAGGATTATAAAAAAAGCCAGTACGAACCATACCGCTACAGTCTGAGGTGTTTGCCTGCCATCTCATTCACTCCACAAAGAAAAATGTTGCTTCTTTCTTTTATAAAGTGACATTTAAGAAGCTGCTTCGCATTGGAACATCACGTCCATTTTATTGCTATTGATAGTGCAGTATGAACAGACTGCCCTTCAACAAGCAAAACAACGTCTATTAACTTCTACCGACTGCTTCATAATGCCCTTCATGTGATAACACAAATCCCGTTGATTCAGGCTGGGATCATTACATAATGCCTAATCTTCACCGACCAGCATAAACCCTCTAACCTTTCCTTGACATTATAAAGAGAAATTCAAATCTCGTCCTCCTCAAAGGGAAGGGCAGAGCCATCCACAATGTCAGCCTTCTGCTTGTTGCTTTTAATTTGGCAAGGATAAGCAAAGACTTAGACCAATATAAGCTGAGACTTACTTTGATACACAATTTGTTTCCTATGATGGGTTTAAAAAAATTCCATCTCTTGCTTGGTGAGCACTTTCACTGAAGCCTTTCCCTTGCCAAAATTACTAGAGATACCAGCAATGTCAGAAGGGATTGAGTTTTTTCACTCCCTTTGCTAGGAAGTAATTATCTGGGGATGGCTTGCAGTCACATGCTGGATTTCATCCTGATAGGCCCTAACAGGTCACAGGATGTTAGTTACAGATCTAGGCCTGATCTTTGACACCTTGGACCTCAGAAGGCTCAAAGTTCTAATCTCAGCTTCGACATGTCTCCTTCCACAGCCTTGGGAAAGTCACTTAAACTCTGCCTCAGACTTAGACATTCAACGGAGGTAATATTTAGCTCACCAAGCTGGTATGTGAGTGTTACATAATGCCTGGAAAAAGCATTAAACACAGGAAGTAGTATTATTATACAGAACTTGATATGATCAAATCAAGGCCAGATAATATAGGAGCATGGGTGAGCGGTAATGAAGAGCCTCAGGTTTTGCATTAGAACTAAAAGAGCTTGACCCACAGCAGCCAGCTCCAACATTTTCTTCTGGAGGGGAGGGACGATCTGAGGGTCAGGTTGGAGACCCCTCCATCTATAACTGCTGCAAATGGAGGTCTTAATGTCACAGCTGTCAAAGCACAGACTGAAATGGGGTATTTTCAGCCTATTTGTTGGCATCGAGGCAAAGTATAGAAGTTGTATACTTAACTCCATTACGCAATCCGTGAGGAAACCCAAGCTGTAACACACTGCAAATGAATTAGCATGGACATGCGCAGCTCCTGGATGCAGCTGTAACTGATCAGTGGTGGGTCATATGCCACATGTTAGCAGATGCTCCTTCACCTCAAGGGGCGGGGTCCTGTACTTCTGAACATTTGAATTCTAATCCCACTATCGCTACCAAATTAAAAATATGCAACAGTGACCGTTTACTTGGCCCAAGAGTACTGTAGCTAAAAAACACAATGGTTATCGAGTTATGCAGGTTTTTTTTTCTTTTTTTAAACACAGTAACTTGTGGCCTCGGCACTTTGTATATCACTTTTTAGAGAAAATGGACTGACCTGCAGAATGAGTTGGCAACAGGATGGAGAGTGATAAATTTTCCATATTGCCTTCACTTTTTTCTGTGCAGTAAACTGCTTATTTCCATAATTTTTTCTCTAGTCTTTCCCTGAGTAAGAGCATATTCCTTTGTGTGAAAATTAATCTGAATAGGATGGGTGCAAAGGAACATTGACGTAAGTGTAAAAACTGACAAGATATTGAAATTTCCATGTCTTGCAAAGGGATTGAAGGAGCATCAAACAGAGGGGTGAATGTGTCAGCGTCCTAAATGAAAACTGTCACAAGGACATGGAGTCGCTAGCAACTCTCAAATATTATCCACATGTAGTCTCACATTCTAACTGCAGCACTGTTGTAGCGGTCCAGCACGGAAGTGGTACTGCCATGACAGTCCCCATCGCTGTAGTACTATTGGGTAACTCCCTAGACTTACACAGATGCAGTCTCACAGTACAGTAGCATCACTGCTAACCCTCATTTTATTTTAGCTTATTCCTGCCCCTTTTCATAACTTGATACCAATCCATTTTAAAAAAACAGCAGCATGTTTAACCTTCTCCACTCCTTACAGCATGAGTCTCCCATAGTTATTCAGAGTTGTACTAGCATTCAACTAGTCCTAAAACTATCAGGTTCTTACTTAAAAGGAGCTTACTCCACAGCTTCATTATATGTGTCTGATTAAGTCTGGATATTCCCACACAGGAATTATGATCTAAACATGAAAATCCCCTTTTGGGCTTTAGCTACTTCCCAAAAAAGAACAATTTGCCCATTTAGCTCTTTTGCAGCTGATGCCAGACGGTCTCAAGTGCTTATGTCACTCTGCCAGTGAAGCCACTAGAGTTTAAACCATTTTAGCGATGGTTTCAGGGGCAGCTGGCATTTTCTAGATAATCAAAATAAGATCGATGTACATAAAGTGTATGTTAACGATTTGATTATAGATCCCTTGTCTTAAGATTTTCCAGCATGTGCTCATACAGCCCCCCAGGTCATTAGGCCCATACTTTTGAAGTTGGATTTGAGATGTATTTTACACACATGCACAACCTCTGTTTGCAGCTCCCTATTTCCCTTGCTAAATTTTCCTCTCTGTATGTTGCTTGCCTGTGTCCCCAGCCAAGGAAGCATTAAACGTTACACCCTGTGTCTGTTCAGGCCCTTTCTCCATGGAACCATTTGCTGGCCGTGCAACTGACCCTCTTGTTTGGAGCTTGTTGAAAATGTATGGCGGCACCAAGAATTTTCAACTACCTCCAAACAAATGAGCTTGCCACAAATCCAACTGATAACTTTCTGTAGCTCAGAGGCTTCTTTGTCAAATGTTCCCTGCTCCTCCTCTAGTCTACACAGGTTCTGCTAACACCACCTGTGAGCACCTGTAAATATTACACTAACCAACCTGGGTACACATCTCTTGTGTTTTGTTCCTTTGTCCACTACCTGCAGTAGAAATGCAGGCAATGGAATATGCCTTGTTTTTGTAGGGGTTTGTTTGTTTAATACATAGGGCTATGATTTGTTAGAGGAGAACATATCGAAAAAGCGTGCCTTGCACTTGGAGCACGAGACTATGAGGTTTGTAATAGTTCTTGGTTCCCGAGTGTCTTCATTCCACAGCCTTGACAGGTTTTCTCAAGTCCCAAAGGCCACATCTATCAGAAAGCTCCACCCTGCCGACCCCCTCACTTCCAGTAGCTCTCCATCTTAAATGGGCTCCTTCAGCCTTTCTAGGAATGAGGTGCTCACCAATAAGTCAATCCCTTCCTAGCAGGGGCCAATAATCCCCTCTACTAGGCCCACACATTTGTAAAGGAGCTGTGCATCAGAACAGGGCGAGTGGTCCCAAAGGCCCCCGGCCTTTAGAGCAGCGTTTCCCAAATGGTGTTCCATGGAACCCCAGGGTTCCGCCGAGCGAAAATAAGGGTTCTGCAAGAAAACAATCAGGGATCAGCAATGCGCAGCTCTGGAGCCTCATGCGGCTCTAAGGAGTCATTTGTGGCTACAGATGCTGCCACCACTGACTCCTCCGCAGCTCCCTGCTCCGCCGCCTCTGAAACAGAAGAACTAAATTGAATTGGTTTAACAGCCAGCAGGTCGGCAGGAGGGATCTGGCTGTTAAACCAACTGAATTTAGTTCCATTATTTCAGCAGCAGCAGGAGGGCAAGGAGCTGCAGAGAACCCCTCACTCACAAAGTAGCCACTGCACATGAAATGGGGGCAGGGCAAGGTGAGCCAATGGCTGTCTGGAAGGGGAGCCAGATGGGTCCTGAAGTTCCTGCACTGTCTTTGCCTCTCATTGGCTGCAACTGGCCTCTCACATTGCCATAGGGTGGCCAGTGAGATTGGGCCCTCGGAACTAGAGTCAGAGAGGCAGCAGTGGCAAAGATAGGTTCGACCACCACGTTGGGGGAGGTAATAGGAGAAGCTACCTTGGGCAGAGGTTGTTCAGGTGGGTTAGGCTGAGGGCTTCTTTAGGTGGATGGGTTAGTCCTGGGAGCCAGTTTGGGGCTGAAGGGGGTTAATCCTGGGGATAGGATAGGCAAGTTTGGGGCTGAGAGGGGTTAAGCCATACATAAGACTTATTAGGGGGTTCTGAAAAATTCTTTCAAGTTTAAAAAGGTTTACAGGGCCAAACGAAATTGAGAAAAATTGCTTTAGAGAGAGAGATTACCCACTGTGCCACAGTCCTTCAGGGCCCTATATAATTCAGCCTTCTGGCAAGCTTGGCTTCCTCTCCATGTTCTTTATGTTCCTGAAAGCACCTTTGTTACACATGGAATTCATGAGATTTATTGGCAAAAGAAAACAGAACCGTTTTCAGATTCAAGGTCATGATATTCTCCCCTTGAAAATATTTAGCCTCTTCAGGGTGTCCGTAAATTGAAAACTCAGATCTGAAGCACCCTGAACTTTACGCAGCATCTCATCTCAATTGAGCAGCTCAGGCGCATTCTTCATTTACCCCACTAAAGCTGTTATAGCCATTAAGATGATTAAGCTCCATAACCCAGCTCACTGAAGTGTGGAATCACAATGTTAAGAATAGTTAAGTTTCCCCACTAGTAAATTACAGTCATACATGTGGCTCATTTGTACAGCAAATCTGAGCTTTATTCTACTGTCTTTGCACAGAAGCTTGGAAGTCAAAGCCTCATAACAAGAACGTACCACAGCAGAGCTCTGCCACACACATCCTAGAGGATTTTTGTCCTTCAGTATCCTAAGATACAAACTGGTGGACTCCTTAGAAATATTGAAAAAAAGAGCAAATGCAAGATCTGCCTGTAAGCCGGTCCTGTGTGTTGTAGTTTCCATTAAGAAATGGCAACAGAAAAAATGTTTCCAAGAACAAATGTAACCCACACTTCCTCTCCCACAAGTGTGAAGGACAAGGAAGAGGAGGTGGAAAGCACATTCAGTAAGATACAGACACAGTTCAAAACTGTCTACACATCTCAGAAAGTCATACCACAACCTACGCCCTTCAAAAATTAAACATCTTTCATTTTCCCTATCTGGCAAAGCTAGTTCAATGTCCATCAACTAGCACGGAAATTAAGGGCAGAAAACAGATATACTGTACAAGCAGATTCCACCATCTAACTTGGCTGGCAAGGAACGAACCTCAACTTTAAGCATTAAAGGGAGCAAACAGCTTCCTTCTACAGCTCCTGTCTTCCAAACACCACATCTGGTCAGTCATACTAGTAGCTCGTAGGCCTTGGTAAACAGTTGTGAGCAGCTCTGAGCTGACTTATACAGGGGACGGGAGACTTTTGGTGCAGTAGCATTTGTGATCTTTGAACAACGTTACTATCAGAACAGGGACTTACTATGCTATGAGTTTGCTCCAAACTGATAGGTCACACCATGGCCCCATCATAAGTACCATGTTAGTAGCATGCTATGCAAATGAGGATGTCCTGCAACTATGGGAGTGAATTTGTGCTATCTGGAACATGCCCAAATGAACTTCAGACAGACAGACAGACAGACAGACAGAACCAAATGTTCAAGCAGTCAGCAGGGTCTTCTCCCCTTGACTTGATGTTTACCGCACATCAGGCACTACAGAACTGTCACATTTATCTTCAGATCACAGATTACTTTGATGCTAAGTTACATGGCACGCAGTAGGCTCATGGAGCTCCTTGCCAGAGGATACTGTGCAGACCAAGACTTTAGCAGGGGTTAAAAAAGAGCTAGATAAATTCATGGCGGTTAGGTCCATCAATGGGTATTGGCCACGATGGGTAGGAATGGTGTCCCTAGCCTCTGTTTGTCAGAGGTTGGAAATGGATGTCAGGAGAGGGATCACTTTCGTGATTACCTGTTCTGTTCACTCCCTCTGGGGCACCAGGCATTGGCCTCTGTTGGAAGACAGGATACCGGGCTCGATGCATTTTTGATCTGACCCCAGTCTGGCTGTTCTTATATTCTCATGTAAGAGCATGGACATACCTTAGAGACGATCGTGGGCAGCAACTCTTCCATGTGAAAAATCACACACACCACCCTCCCTTCCTGCTCAGTCACATAAAATTCCAGTGGCATCTACGACGGTTTGGAACATGGAATATGCACATTGTTTTCCCAGTGTATATTTAGTTCTCCTAAAGGAACTTGGCAGCTGAAAACAAGCAAGAAAGGCAGCACCGTGGGAACTGGCGGGCTGTCTGCAAACTACCAGCAATCTATAGCCAACTGTTAGAGAAAAGTGGCTTTGGGGAAGTTACGTGTAACCCACACGTGCATGTATGCTGTCCCAAGTAGTGGCACCTAGACCACATCACAGAGAAAGAAGGGGTCTCCTCTCCAGCCTTAGCTGAGAGACAGATGGCTTTTACCTCAAACTGTAGAGGTGTCTGCATGAAGCTCCAGAGGTCCTAGGTTCAAGCCTGGCTGAGGGCAGTTACATATGCACAGGTAGGGTTATACACGGCAGAATGCTAAAGGTGCTGCAAGCTGTTCCACTGATCTCATTGTTCAGATATATACTAAGTCAAGTGGTTATTTGCCCCCCCCCTTTTTTTTTTTTTGCTTTCTACAAAGGTAAGCACGGAGAGATTTGCGATGCAGCCAATTTTGTATTTAACCCAAATGACTCATTATATTTGATTCTTGACTGATGCATTCATACTTACCCCATATAAGACAGGGTGAGCTGTACTTATATAAGTTCCCTAGATAGTTCAATTGAAATGTTTCAGAGAGACGTTTTCTCACCCACACACCTTGCCTAGTTAGCCATTCGTCTTCAGCATATCTAAAAGCCAAACCCTGTATGTAAGTGACAATAGTATATTTCTTCACAGAGCTAGCTACAAGCCTTCCAGGATTCATCTTGCACCCCTTTGACATTAGGGATTAAAACAGCATTGCGAAATCCTACCTACTTGTTCAGACCTTCAGAAAACTGAACCACCTCAAAAAGTAGCTTATTTCCCCAAATGCTGACTCAAAGTTCCACTCTAGGTATATATATTGCTACCAACAAAGCACAAGCCTGGAGTATGGGGTTTCCTAACAGTGCCCCAGCTGGAAAGACCTTTCCCAGTGGTTGATGCAAGACCACTTTGGAGAAGAGAAAGGCATCTCTAGGACTGACTTAAGACCAGTGTGAATAACCTGAACATTCTCACTGGCCATGGGCTAATTCTGAAGAAAAAAATTATTAAAATTTAATTTTAGGGCTATTATTTAGATAGGTTTTGTAACTAGAGCAAGATTTATTGTCACTGACTCACCTCTGACAGACACACACACGGTCTCCAGAAGGACATCAACAAGCAAAGGGAACAGCCAGGTCCTCCTGCTTTAACGCAACACTCCACGACTAGCCAAAGGCATTTCATAACGAGCATAGTGATATATTTCTGTGACTACCAGTCAGCATTAAAACCTGAATACAAAAGGCAGGCATCCTGCAGTTCCAGAACATTCATGCAGCTAACCACCTTATGACAAGAAAAACAGAAAATAAGAACCTACTACTAGAACATCTCTGGTACCACTGAAGGCTATAAACATTAAGATCTCACCTGGTGGCACCCTAGGCTCTTAATCCTAACATCTTCATTCTCCCATAAAATATGCTGAGGCTGCCCTACTTTTATTTTATGCTTGCAGATTCCTCTAAAATTGGGCCTCAAGCTTTTACTTGAGCAGTAACAGAAAGATGCGCTATTCAAATGTCTGTTTTTCTCCAATTTTGGAGAATGTACATTTCCAGGAAAACCAAGTAACTTCTTGAGCGTCTCCTTAAAATCCTCATTTAACTATACAACCCAGCACAGAAAATATACTGTAGACAACAATGCTGCATTGGTACAAAGACTGGAGTAGCTATTTGTCAGTTCTAAAATATCTGTTCTCTCTGAACCATTGGACTTAATCTACATGGCATCAGCAAATTAAAATAAAAGCTTTGAGGAAAAAAGTGCATTGTACCACTCAAAGCCCAGCTCTAACAGACACTCTTTGTTTCTAAGAGATGAAAATCCCAAGCCAAAATACTTCTATTTGTATTTCATGCTTCTAATGTATGTTTTAAGTAGCTTTTTAAAGTTACATTTCAGTTTCTTTCAAGCAGCTTCCATTGTCTCTCAGCACATCCTCGCTTCCCCACAAGACAGTACCTCTACCTTGCTTCTCCTAAAAGGAGTTTGGGTTAACAGAGGTGTCAGTAGGTGGGGAGAAGCAGCCATAATGGTCCTCTCTTTGAAAAATCCACAATGTTACTTTACCAACCACAAGCACTGAGAAAGCCAGAACCATAGCAATACCAAAGCTCACCACATTCCAGCCCCTGCCTTACACTGATCATTTGTCATCTTTACATTGATTCTTGCTCAGCAGACACCAGGATAAATACACAGTCCCAAAAACAAGAGCTTCAGATGACAGTTCTAAAGAGGATAGACTGCACCCATTTTCCTCCCCTCTTCTCAGTCTCCCCAAGTTTCAGCTACGCTTTGGCAAGTGCTGATGCTTCACAGACTGTTTTCTCCGGCATCGTCTCCTTTAAACTTTGAAGGTCTAAAAAGCTGCCAGAGAGAAAATAAATAGGTGAAGACAAAAATCATACATCTGCATGCAAGCAGTGATTTGGAGGGATGACCCCAGGGGTTCCCAAAATGGCTCATTATTTTTACAGTGCAGCACATTAAGGATACAGAGTGGTTTAGAATAAACTCAAAATCCTTCTAACATTATTGTTTGCCAGACGTAGCAATGCCCATTTCCTAAGGCCTCTACAAATGGCACCTACACATGTTATGAAACTTCCTTTTGCAGAGGCATTTTATGTAGCTTATGTTCATCATAAAGCTTCCTTGGAATACCAGTTTAGGGGAAAACAGACTTCACCATGAAGAGTCATAATGTGCATTTCTATTGCCTAAGACCAAGCACATTTTCAGACAAAGCAGATCTTTTTGTAATTAGCTACACACTCTTGGTACACAGAATAGTCATAATCTTTGAATGAATAGGTTATGAAAAAACACACTCTGCAGGCTGAATCTGACAATCTCAGGGCACAGAGTGACTGAGCTACTAGTCTGTGCATTAGCCCACAGAAAACCTCTCAGCAGGCCTATCTCACCTCTGAGAAATGTGGCAAGGTTTAACTCATTATCACATGCATCAGAATGACATGACTTCAGCTGTAGACCCTTGGGGTGTCTTCATCTGTTTGTACAGCACCAAGCACAATGCTGCCTGCTGGAACCTCAGCTGCAATAATCACTATCTAAATATTATATTGTAATCACTTGAGGGGTTTTGTGTATTTCATCTATGTTAAAATTACTCTTAAAAAATTTCACATAAAGTCCTTTTAAATGATCACTGGACTATGCCAACACTACATTATTAAGACAAACCAACATTAGATTCTTAGGAGGAGGGTCAACTGGTGTCCTACTATTAATTGTAGCTCGTTACCAATTATTGGGAATGCAAAGCAGTTGGGTGGAGCTATCTGAACTCTGAGCCACATGCCAAAATAGACTGAACAAGGTGCGACCCACCCAAACCCACCCCCTCCCCAAATCAAAGTGATTGATATGGAAGCAGACCATTGTAATCTTTCCCATGTGAACAAACAGCTTTTGCAACTCTCCAAAAAGTCTGCAAGATCAATCATTTAGAACTTCTTTGAAAAGTGAGCACTAGGTAGCTGGAGTGAAGCTATCAACCAAAACAAACTGTGCAATGCCAGTGGAGCTCTCAGCCAATAAAGTCTTGTTTGCACAAACATTTCTCTTCCAGTTCCTCACTGCTAATCTAACACATACAATGCAACAGTAGTGTAGGCAAGGCAGGGGCATTTTACCTCCATGCCATTTATTGGTTCAATGCAGCAGCGTACAGCTTCAGTTAAACCAATTCAGTACTTCCTGATATGCCAGACAAACAGGCAGAACCCGAGCCTCATATGTTCCATCAAATGCTGGTCCAACATTAGCATTTGAATGCCCTGAGAATTTCCACAGCATCCAACATTAGCTGTAAAAGAGAAGTCTTCCAGTGTCAGCAACATAAGGCCAGATCCTCAACTGATGTAAACTGGCAGAACTCCACCACCGAGTTCAACGGAACTACGATTTACAGCAGCTGAGAGAGTCTACCTTCCTGCACCGTTTGCCCCTGTTGTGTATGCACACAGATCTTCAACTTCTCTGACAAATCATTGACTTTGATGGATCTTTATCTGACATAACCTTTATTGGTTGTGACACTTGGGTACGCCCAAACACATAAATTAGCCTTCCTGGTGTATTTTTATTTTGGTGCGATTGGATATATTGACACTTTAGGAAGAAATTGCAGGTTCTATAATATAGGACAATTCCATTTGGGTGACTAGACAAGTTCTGACTCACTGGACCAGTGTTTTGGGGTAGTAATACTACTCAAACACCAAAGCAGGAGGAACTTTTAGGAGTAAATTGGCCTTGCTAATGGGAGCCTGTTACTTCCAGCAGGAAAACTGAGTTACTGAGAGGACAGACCGGGGTCTGCAACCAAAACAGCAAGAAGACATTTTTTCAAATTCAGTTACAAAAAATCAATCCTTCAGGAGCTGCTGTGCATATGAATACGAGGCAGTCCTTAATAAATAACATCAAACTATACTTTTTATGACCCCCTATTTTAAGAACAGCACACATACAATAATTTGTAATAGTTAGGCTATGTCTACACTACAAAAACAATGTCAAAGTTGCTTACTCCTAGGAATGGAGTAAGGACTTTGAAGTTGGATTCCCTACTTTGAAGCTAACTTCAAAGTAAGGGGAAAATGTGTGGGCTCTCTGCTGGCTACTTTGATGTAGTGCCTAAATTCAAAGTTAACTTCGAAGTTAGTTCCTAGTGTAGACGCACCCATAGAAACTTAAGTTACCCCCATCACCAGGCTTCACCCACCTCAGTCCCAAAACCCACCCCCTATCCCCAGGCTATACCCCCACATCCTGCAAACCGGCCCCACCATCCCCAGGATTAACCCCCCTGAATCCCAATCTCCTGCCCCCAGGCTTCACCCACCTGAGTCCCAATCTCCTCCCCTCCCCCCAGCTTGCAGACTTAACTTGCCTCTGTGTGCAGTTCTACAGCAGCTGCAGCTGCCCCCTATCCCCGTTGCTCCCTGCCATCTCCTCCTCGGTGCGGTCATGTGGCTCTGACAGGGGCAGGCTTGGCTGCCCTCTCCCCAGCTCTCTTGCCAACTTAGACTTCCCCCACATGGGGCAGCTCTCTGCCCAGCCAGCTCTCTCTTCCAGGCTCCCTGCCGCAGCTGACTGCTGAGCAGCTCTGGCTGCTGCCACTTAAACAAAAACCTAAATTCAGTTGGTCTAATGGCCGGCAACTGAATTTAGTTTTTTGTTGTTGTTGTTTAAGTGGCGGCAACCTCCAGAGCCACAGGTTGCTGATTCCTGGGACAGACAAATCAGCTCACTCTGTGGCAGCTAGCCATGTGTTGGGGGAGACAGAAAGGAAGAAAGCAAAAAGGAACAGACCTGGATTCTGACATGCGAAATCAAAGGTGCCAATTTTGACCCTCGTAACAAAGTCATCTAGCCCACTCTGCAAAACACTGTGCAACATCTGTATGAATGAAATCAAGTCAATTCTTTTCTTCCAGGTCCTGTTTCCCTCTCTCCACTAAAAGAATGCCTTTTATAAACTAATTAATTTTGATCCAAGTTAGTACCGAAAACAAGAAGTGGCTGTTTGACCCAGGAAAAAAGAAAGGCAAAATCCATAGTGGACAAAAATATATAAGTAGAGGAGAGGACTGACTAGTAGTAATAGTCATGAAAGGAGTACTGTAGACCCCCAAGTTAAGCGAAGGTTGTGTTCCTGGGCAACCACACGTAACTCAAATTTCTTGCAAGTTAAAGGAGTTGGGAACCAGGCGGCAGCCTGGCTCCCCTGCTCCCCAGGGCTTGCGGGAGCCAGGAGAAACTGACCAGCACAGCAGCTGGTCAGTTTCCCCACTCCTCTGAGTGGTGGAGACCTGGCATCTGGTAACCCCGTACCAAAGTCGCATTACCCCGAGATATGCGCAAGTCGAATGCATGTATGTCGGGGTTCTACTGTAGTGGGAAAGGCTGTGATTCTTAACCATAGAGGCTGCGTCTACACGTGCACGCTACTTCGAAGTAGCGGCAGTAACTTCGAAATAGCGCCCGTCACGTCTACACGTGTTGGGCGCTATTTCGAAGTTGAAATCGACGTTAGGCGGCGAGACGTCGAAGTCGCTAACCCCATGAGCGGATGGGAATAGCGCCCTACTTCGACGTTCAACATCGAAGTAGGGACGTGTAGACGATCCGCGTCCCGCAACATCGAAATAGCGGGGTCCTCCATGGCGGCCATCAGCTGGGGGGTTGAGAGATACTCTCTCTCCAGCCCTTGCGGGGCTCTGTGGTCACCGTGGGCAGCAGCCCTTAGCCCAGGGCTTCTGGCTGCTGCTGCTGCAGCTGGGGGTCCGTGCTGCATATACAGGGTCTGCAACTAGTTGTTGGCTCTGTGTATCTTGCACTGTTTAATGAAAGTGTGTCTGGGAGGGGCCCTTTAAGGGAGCGACTTGCTGTTGAGTCCGCCCCGTGACCCTGTCTGCAGCTGTGCCTGGCTCCCTTATTTCGATGTGTGCTACTGTGCCGTGTAGACGTTCCCTCGCTGTGCCTATTTCGATGTGGTGCCGCGCAACGTCGATGTTGAACATCGACGTTGCCAGCCCTGGAGGACGTGTAGACGTTATTCATCGAAATAGCCTATTTCGATGTCGCAACATCGAAATAAGCTATTTCGAAGTTGGGTGCACGTGTAGACGTAGCCAGATACACCAGAGAAGGTGGACAACAGTCCATATGTTGGCATAGTCAGAAGACCCTAGTGACACAGGAGTAATTACTTGCTGTTACAGTATGTTATTTATACAGCTCTATAAGCATGTCTGGTGATTTATAATCACAAGACAAGGGTCCACCCACAAAGTCTTAACATGTAAGTTTTGAAATAAATATCAGGTATTTGGAACAGTGAGGGGGTTAGCTTCCACCAACATAGTAAAAACCTTAAGCCCCCATATCACATGTGATGTGATGGCTCAGCTTTATTTTTCAGTGATTTGTCACCTCAAGTTGATATAGGAGAACAAACAATGCAGAAAGCTTTGTGAAATGTTATTGCCATTCTGCAGATTTCACAGACTCCTCCAAGTGAAGTAAACTAGACAGTTAGCCATTGTAAATAAAAAAAATTAAAATTGCAACCTTAATACTTCCACAATATACCACATTTACTATGTGTACCAACAATTAGATGACTTCTTGCTGCTTCGCCAATTGTCTGAGATGAACAACTTTCAGTTGTGAAATCTTTGGAAAGCAGGGGAAACCAAAGAAGAGTAAATATTTTCACTATTACCCGAGGATGGTGATTGCACAAGTAAAGTGAGCTGTCTCTTCAGCAAAGCTTCATACGGCTATAGAGTGATAAAGAGATTTGGGGGATGTATAAGGGAACAGACATTTTCTTGGGTAGGGAGAAAAATATACATCCTTCCTTTGGACATACCAGCAGAGGAGAAAGCATGAGCCAATCACAATTATGATTGAATAGAAAAAACAAAAAAGCAGTCCAGTAGCACTTTAAAGACTAAAAAAATAATTTATTAGGTGATGAGCTTTTGTGGGACAGACCCACTTCTTCAAATCATAGCCATACCAGAACAGACTCAATATTTAAGGCACAGAGAACCATAATAGTAATCAGGGTTGACAAATCACAAAAACAGTACCAAGGTAAGCAAATCAGAGAGTAGAAAGGCAGAAGGCGGGTGGGGGGTGTCAAGAATTAGACTAAGCCAAGTATGCAAAAGAGCCCCTATAACGAGAATTTTTTAGGTCATGCCGGTTCAAACCATGTGTTAATGTGTTGAATTTGAATAGAAAAGAGTTCAGCAGCCTCTCTGTCCAATCTGTTGTGAAAATTGCTCTTCAGTAAAATGCAAACTTTCAGGTCATTAACAGAATGGCCCATTCCATTAAAGTGGTGACTGACTGGTTTGTGAATCTGGAGTGTTTTTATGCCTGTTTTATGCCCATTAATTCTTTGTCTAAGAGAGTCTGAAGTCTGTCCAATATACAAAGCATCTGGGCATTGTTTGCACATGATGGCATATATGATGTTAGTTGAGGAACATGAGAACATGCCAGCAATTCTGTGAATAACCTGGTTAGGTGCAGTGATGGTATCTCCAGAATAGATATGTGGACAAAGTTGGCAACGGGCCTGTGGCAAGGAAAAGTTCCAGGACTGGTGTTCCTGCAGTATAGACTGTAGTTGTGGGTGAGAATCCTCATAAGGTTGGGAGGTTGTCTGTAGGAAAGAACAGGCATGTCACCCAGGGCCTTCTGGAGTGTGTCATCCTGATTAAGGATAGGTTGTAGGTCTTTAATAATGTGTTGCATTGGTTTGAGTTGGGGGCTGTAGGTGATGACCAGTGGTGTTCTGTTCTTGGCTTTTCTGGACCTATCTTGGAGTAGCTGTTCTCTGCGTATTCATCTGGCCCTGTCAATTTGGTTTTTTTTTTTATTTCTCCTGGTGCGTAATTCAGGTTTATGAATATTTGGTAAAGATCTTGTAGTTTTTGGTCTCTGTCGGTAGGATCAGAGCAAATGCTATTGTACCTAAGGGCTTTACTGTTGATTCACTCTATGACTGAATCTTGTCTATGATTCAATAGTTCTTTGTTACCAAGATTAAGCACTTGCCCATGTGGTCATACAGAGCAAACACAGCTTGAATTTTTCATGGGCATTAAGCGGCCCCCATTTGCATGTTTGATGAAAATTCTCCTACTCAGAGCAGCTTCTCTGCAATCTAAGAGGAACTTAGAAGAAAATCCCAGCTGCCAAAAACAGGTGGATCTTCACTGCCTTTTGAAGCAAAAAACATTTGCCACGTTATCCTCTTGACATAACTTGATCTATCATCACAGCTGCACTCGGAATAGCAAGCGAGAACTTATTTCCTCCTATGTGCCAGGGACCTAGGAAGACAGTCTGCCATAATGTGTGTGCACACGAAGAGGGAGGAATGTGTGGCCGAAGGCTGAAGATGAAGTCAGAGCAGGTTATCTCCATCAGCTAGTGAGGATAGTTTAAAAGTTTAATAAGTTTCACACTAAGCTGTGTGAAGTATCAGGGGGTAGCCGTGTTAGTCTGGATCTGGACCTACATCTGACAAAGTGGGTTTTTGCCCACAAAAAGCTTATGCTCATACATTTCTGTTCGACTTAGCTGTGTGGACAGTTTTCATGCATTTAGTATTTTCAGATTCATGTTGTTGGACTGGAGAGAATCCCCTGCCAACTGATCCAGGCAAATATTAAAAATAAACACCCCAAGTCCCCCACTTACACCAGATAACCCCATGTTACAAATCATTACCCTTGCTAGTGGCATAGTCGGATTTACTGCAGTAATCTTCTATTATTAAAAAAACAAAAGTCAAGTGACAGAAGTTTTTTGAGGAAACAAAAAGATAACCATAGAAACTTCATCCCAACACAATAAGCTTGTAAGAGGAACAGAAGAAAAAATTGCCATTTGCATAAAGCAGAGCACTTTCACTTTTCCTCAGCATTATAAAAGCAGATTTATAACTGCAACCTGGATCTCTTGCAAGCCGAAGCAAACCACATGTGGAGAAGGGAGTTGGTGCCCCTTCCCTCATTTTGCTGCCCAAACAGGCGACAGGATATGAAAAAAGCAACCCAGCCTGCAAACATGTGTATGCAAAACCAGAACTGAACTGATGGGAATTGATTGACGTCCACATGCAAACCTGGTTATGTAGCGCTATTGTTAGAAGTCACTTCTACAGCACCCCTTCTGCCCAGGCACAGAACCCAGCAATACAGCACAGTTGGGGAGAAATCTGTCTTTTAGTTCGTCAGTTTGATAAAAATCAGACACCAGCACAGAATATTATTCTGAAGGGAAACAGGAGGGCTTACATGCTTCTGTTTGAGTCTTGGTCAATAAACCATTACTTCACACTAACTTCTCAGCAGTTCCCTACTCCCGTGAGACCAAACGCACACCGAAGAAGATGGTGGCTCATTGCTGCTCTAAGTGCTATGTAAGTACTAAATACAGAAGCGGGAGGGATAGCTCAGGGGTTTGAGGATTGGCTTGCTAAACCCAAGGAGAAAAATTCACTCTCTCAGGAGGGTGTTTAGGGATTTGGGGCAAATAGATTTAAAACACAATTGTCAGGGATAGTGCTTGGCCCTGCCAAGACGGCAGTGGACCAGACTCAGTGACCTCCCAAGGACCCTTCCAGTTCCATGAGATGCATCTCTCCATATATTTGTAACACCAAAGCCGTGTCTACACGTGCACGCTACTTCGAAGTAGTGGCACTAACTTCGAAATAGCGCCTGTCACGGCTACACGCGTCGGGCGCTATTTCGAAGTTAACTTCAACGTTAGGCGGTGAGACGTCGAAGTCGCTAACCCCATGAGGGGATAGGAATAGCGCCCTACTTCGACGTTCAACATCGAAGTAGGGACCGTGTAGTCATTGCGCGTCCCGCAACTTCAAAATTGCGGGGTCCGCCATGGTGGCCATCAGCTGAGGGGTTGAGACGCTTTCTCTCCAGCCCCTGCGGGGCTCTATGGTCACCGTGGGCAGCAGCCCTTAGCCCAGGGCTTCTGGCTGCTGCTGCCGCAGCTGGGGATCCATGCTGCAGGCACAGGGTCTGCAACCAGTTGTCAGCTCTGTGGATCTTGTGTTGTTTAGTGCAACTGTGTCTGGGAGGGGCCCTTTAAGGGAGCGGCTTGCTGTTGAGTCCGCCCTGTGACCCTGTCTGCAGCTGTGCCTGGCACCCTTATTTCGATGTGTGCTACTTTGGCGTGTAGACGTTCCCTCGCAGCGCCTATTTCGATGTGGTGCTGCGCAACGTCGAAGTTGAACATCGACGTTGCCAGCCCTAGAGGACGTGTAGACGTTACTCATCGAAATAGCCTATTTCGATGTTGCTACATCGAAATAAGCTATTTCGATGTAGGCTTCACGTGTAGACGTAGCCCAACAGACCCAGGTCACCAGTGTCAGGGGACTGAACCTGCGATCACAGGGGCTAAAGCCCTGTGCTCTACCACATGGGCTAAAGGCCAGCTAGCTTTCAGTCAAGGCTGTAGAGCAGAGAGACTTCACGCACCCTGGTATGAGGTCTCAGCACTTCTGTGTACCACATATTACTCTACTAGTAAGTTTCTCCTGGCCTTTATACATTTTCTACAGGAACTTGGATAAACTATCAAACTGGCTCACTTTTCCTCTTTCACACAAATCAACAGCATAGGAAAATTAGTATTTTGGTAATGCGCAGAAAACCCACATCAGACTCTAGGTACTTATTCAGGCATTGTATTTTGAGAGCTCTTCAGTTCTATCCCTCAGTATCCCTATGGAGGTAGGAAAATATCTTCATTTTAAACATGGGGAAGAGAGACTAAGGTTGTGCCTACACTTGCATTCCTCTTTTGAAAAAGTATGAAAATGAGGTAAATCGAAAATGCAAATGAGGTACAAATTTGCCTCCGACACCTCATTTGCCTATTCTTATCTCAAAATAGCTTCTTTCAAAGGAAGAAAACCAGCAAGGATAAGCCGTACAACCATGTGTTCCAGGGTGTGATGAAATGGTTTCAGTTTTAATTACAAAGCCAATGAATAACATTGCTAATCAGTAGCCCCACTCTGAGCTGGGAGAAACACACATACAGGTCACAAGACAGGACTGTAAAATAATTGTCAGATGTACCTTTCCATTTTCCATGTTCTGCTGTAATAAAATGCCAGTGCAGGGAGATAAGTTATTTATGCAGCTTCTAGCATACACACACACTTGCACATTTTTATGCACAAATATTTTGCCTATTATAGAACATGCCACAAAGTAACCTTTCTAGTCATATTTCTAATAGTATTATTCCTAATCTATATTTTCCACAGTCATAAATCTTAGATTATGTATTCAATGTTTTTGTGGTTAGTAGTACTAAAAAAAAAAAAAAAGAGGGGGGTGTCACAAGGAAAGGCAGAAAGCCAAATCATTTCTAATAACTTCCTAGCGGTGCTCTGACAAAAACTGGCAAGTTCATCTTACTTTTCACAATAAAGTCTCTGACTTTAAAAAAAAAAAAAAACAAAAAAAAAACCTGTATTCCCATAATTATTGCAATAAATGTCTGATCTTTAACCCCAAGAATAAGCTCAGCAATACCAAGGCATCACTAAAAAGGTCTCTTAGAACATTTCAAATGCTGAAGAGAAAATTCTGAAGAAACTCTTGCAAACCTGGGGAATTTGACTTGGATATATTCATTTACAAGATGAGTCTGGAAAACAGAACGTAACTAGCACATTCTGAAATCAGGACTATTAACGCAAGTCACACTGATTTCACAGGAAACGTTCCTATGCCAAATCACGTATCAAAACAGTTCATTTCCTTTCAGAAAGCACCAGGAAAGAACAGATTTGGCACATATGAGAACATTAGTCAGGTTTATAGCTACTCATTCATGTGCTAGAGGCTCAGTGCCAGGTGCACTACATTAGCTATTACCCAGCAAGGGAGGGCTACTCTGGCTTCCTTACACAAGGACTGTCCAGTACCAAATGTCCAACCAGGTCAAGACAGACAGAAAACCTAGACAAAACTGATCCTGGTTATTATAAATGTCTGATTTGTATGTTGTGGGACCTCTGGGAACCACCAATCAGAACCAGAGCCACACTGTGCTAAACAAAGGAAACACACAAGGAAGAAAGCGAGCCCCTGGCCTGCATGACTTGCAATCCTTCTCGTAACTATATACTGAGACGTGCGTGCACACAAAATTTGTATCAGTGTTTGCACGATATTCACATGCACATACACAAGTGCACACCTGCAGGGGTCTAGCTATAGATTCCTGCTCTTACACTTAATTAATAGAGTGTAAGTGAGTAGAATCCAGGAACTGACCAGGGGCCGTGCACAACTTGACCAGCTGTTCACAAACAGGGAAGAACTAGTAGAAGAAATAGAAGTGGGAGGAAACCTGGGCTGCAGCGACCATGAGATCGTAGATTTCAGGATCTGGACAAAAGGAAGAAAGGTGAGCAGTAACATACAGACCCTTGATTTCAGAAGAGCAGACTTCGACTCCCTAAGAGACTGGATGAGCAGGATCCCTTGGGAAACGAAGATGAAGGAGAAAAGAGTTCAAGAGAACCGACAGTATTTTAAAGAAGTCTTAGTGAAGGCACAGGAACTAACCATCCCGCTGCATAGTAAGAAATGGAAACATGGTAGGCAACCAGCTTGGCTTAACGGTGAAATGCTTAGTCAGCTTAAATTCAAATAGGATGCATACAAGAAAGGGAAACGTGGACAGCTGACTAAGGAGGAGTAGAAACATGGCTAGAGAATGCCGGGCAGGAATCAGGAAACAGAAAGCACAGTTGGGACTGCAGCTGGCAAGGGATGTGAAGAGTAACAAGAAGGGTTTCTACAGGCATGTGAACAATAAACGGGTTATCAGAGAAGGTGTGGGGCCATTACTGAATGAGGGAGGTAACCTAGTGACAGATGATGTAGGAAGAGCTGAAGTACTCAATGCTTTTTTTGCCTCAGTCTTCATGGACAAAGTCAACTTCCACGTGACGGACCTTGACAATGCCATATGGGAAGGAACAAGTTCTGAGCTATCTAGAAAAACTAGATGTGGACAAGTCCATGGGTCTGGATTTAATGCACCCCAGGGTACTGAGGGAATTGGCAGAGGTCATTGCTGAACCTTTGGCCATTATCCTTGAAGACCTTGGAGATTGGGGGGAGATACCAGATGACAGGAAGAAGGCAAATGCAGTGCCCATCTTTAAAAAAAGAAAGAAGGACAATCCAGGGAACTATAGACCTGTCAGCCTTACCTCAATCCCAGGGAAAATAATGGAGGGAATCCTCAAGGATTCTATTTTGGAGCACTTGGAAGAGGGGAAAGTGATGAAAAGTAGCCAACATGGATTCACCAGGGGCAAGTCCTGCCTGACCAATCTGATTAGCTTCTACGGTAAGGTAACATGCTCTGTGGACATAGGGAAGTCAGTGTATGTGATATACCTTGACTTCAGCTAGGCTTTTGGTACGGTTTCCCACAACATTCTTGTCCATAAGTTAAGGAAATATGGATTGGATCCTTCGACTATAAGATGGATAGAAAGCTGGCTTGATGGGCAGGCCCAATGGGTAGTGGTCAATGGCTCAAAAGATGGATGGCGGTCGGTATCAAGCAGAGTGCCGCAAGGCTTGGTTCTGGGGCCGGTATTGTTCAACATCTTTATTAACAACCTGGATGAGGGACTGGATTGCATCCTCAGCAAGTTTGCAGATGACACAAAACTAGGGGGAGAGGTAGATACATTGGAGGGTAGAGAGAGAATCCAGAGTGACCTGGATAAATCGGAGGACTGGGCCAAAAGAAATCTGATGCAGTTCAATAAGGAGAAGTGTAGAGTCCTGCACTTGGGCTGGAAGAATCCCAAGCATTGTTATAGGCTGGGGATCAACTGGCTCAGCAGCAGTACGATGGAAAGGGATGTAGGGGTTAGGGTGGGTGAAAGGCTGGATATGAGTAAACAGCGTGCCCTTGTAGCCAAGAAGGCTAATAGCATAGTAGGGGGCATTAGGAGCAGCATTTCGAGTGCATCTAGAGAAGTAGTTATTCCCCTCTATTCAGCACTGGTGAGGCCACATCTTGAATATTGTGTCCAGTTTTGGGCCCCCCAGTATAAAAAGGACATGGATGTGCTGGAGCAGGTTCAGCAGAGGGCAACAAAAATGATCCAGGGGCTGGAGCACAAGAACAATAGGGATGGAAAAGACCTAAAAAAGCCATCGAGTCCAGCCCCCTGCCCTAGACAGGGCCAAACTCATCAGATCAGCCCAGTCAGGGCTTTGTCGAGGCAAGACTTAAACACCTCCACGGATAGAGACTTTACTGTTTCCCTGGGTAGACCATCCTCCTAGTGAAAAAAGTTTTTCCTAATGTTCAACCTGGACCTTCCCATCCGCAACTTGAGACCATTGTTCTGTGCTCTGCCACCCGTGACCACTGTGAACAGCCTCTCTTCAGCCTCTTTGCAACCTCCCTTCAGTAAGTTGAAGGCTGTTATCAAGTCCTCCCCCCTCAGTCTTCTCTTCTACAGACTAAATAGTCCCAATTCCCTCAACCTTTCTTCATAGGTCATATGCTCCAGACCCCTAATTATTTTGGTCGCCCTCTGCTGGACCCTCTCCAGTGTGCCCACATCCTTCCTATAATTGGGGGCCCAGAACTGGATACAGTACTCCAGATGCTGCCTCAACAAAGCCAAATAAAGAGGAATCATCATTTCTCTGGATCTACTGGCGACGCTCCTCCTGATATGCCATTAGCCTTCTTGGCTACAACAGTACACTGTTAACTCATGTCCAGCTTCTCATTCTCTACAACTCCCAGGTCCTTTTCTGCAGAACTACCACTGAGCCAGTCGGACCCCAGCCTGTAACTATGCTTGGGATTCTTCCAGTCCAAGTGCAGGACTCTGCACTTGTCCTTTAGAACCTCAGATTTCTTGCAGCCCAGTCTTCCAATTTGCCTAAGTCGCTCTGGACCCTATCCCTACCCTTCAGCGTATCTACCTCTCCCCCTAGCTTAGTGTCATCCACAAACTTGCTGAGGGTGCAATCCAACCCCTCATCTAGGACATTGATAAATATATTGAACAGAACAGGACCCAGAACCGAACCTTGGGGCACGCCACTAGAAACCGACTGCCATCCCGACATTGAGCCATTGGTCACTACCTGCAGGGTCCGACCTTCTAGCCAGCTTTCTATCCATCTTACCATCCATTTATCCAATCCACATTCCTTTAACTTGATGACAAGAATATTGTGGGAGACTGTATCAAAAGCGTTGCTAAAGTCAAGATAAATCACATCCATTGATTTTCCCCTATTCACAGAGCCAGTTATCTCATCGTAGAAACTAATCAGATTGGTCAGGCATGACTTGCCCTTCATGACTCCATGCTGACTATTCCTGATCACTTTCCGCTCCTCCAACTGCCTCAAAATGACTCCCTTGAGGAGCCCCTCCATGATTTTTCCAGGGACTGATGAAAGACTGACTGGCCTATAGTTCTGTGGATCATCCTTCTTCCCTTTTTTAAAGATGGGAGCTACATTTGCCTTTTTCCAGTCATCCGGGATCTCTCCCGATCTCCACAACTTTTCAAAGATAATGGCCAAGGTCTCATCAACGACATAAGCCAACTCCCTCAGAACCCTCAGATGAATTAGGTCTGGGCCCATGGATTTATGTATGTTTAGCTTTTTTAGATAGCTCCTAACCGGTTCTTTCCCCACCAAAGGCTGTCCACCTTGATCACACAGTGCATCACTTATCGCTTTAGTCTGGGAGTTGTCCTTGTCTGTGAAGACAGAGGCAAAGAAAGCATGAAGTACTTCAGCTTTCCCTACATCATCTGTCACTGGGTTACCTCCCTCATTCAGTAGGGGCCCCACGCCCTCTCTGGTCACCTTCTTGCTAACATGCCTGTAGAAACTTTTCTTGTTATCCTTTACATTCCTCACGAGTCACAAGTCCAGTTGCGCTTTTGCCTTCCTGATAACTGCCCTACATTCTCAAGCTATACCTTTATATCCCTCCCAGACATCTGTCCAAGTTTCCACTTTTTGTAAGCTCCCTTTTTGTGCTTAAGTTTTCCAGGGATTTCCCCAGTAAGCCAGTTTGGTCTCCTACCATATTTACTTCTCTTGCTGCGCATCAGGACGGTTTCCTTCTGCGTCTTCAACATGGCTTCCTTAAAATACTGCCAGTTTTCCTGGGCTCCTTTTTCCCTTCATGGTAGCATCCCAGGGGATTCTGCACATCAGGCTCCTGAAGGAGTCAAAAGTCTGCTTTTCTGAAGTCCCAGGTGTGTAATTTGCTGCTCTCTTTCCTTTCTTTGGTCAGAATCCTGAAGTCTACCATCTCATGACCACTGCTTCCCAGGTTGTCACCCACGTCTACCTTCCCTATTAGTTCCTCCCTGTTTGTAAGCAGCATGCTGAGCCGTGCACAACCTCTGATCAGGTCCTTCAGCACTTGTACCAACTAGTGATCCCCAACACTCTCCAGAAACTTCCTGGGCTGCTAGTGTACCACCATATTGGTCTCCCAGCAGATGTCAGGCTAACTAAAGTCCCCCACAATAATGAGAGCCTGCAATCCAGAAACTTCTCTTGGTTGTCCAAAAAAAGCCTCATCTACCTCATCATCCTGATTTGGCGGCCTGTAGCAGACACCAATTACCACATCTTCAGTGCTGCCTACACCACTAAGCTTGACCCACAGATTCTCAACAGGCCTTTCTCCCTCTCTATACTGGAGTTCCAAGCAATCATAGTGCTCTCTTACATACAGTGCAACCCCTCCTCCTTTTCTCCCCTGACTGTTCTTCCTGAACAGTTTATACCCTTTCATGACAGCATTCCAGTCATGCGAGTCATCCCATCAAGTCTCTGTTATTCCAGTCAAGTCATAGTTCTTGGACTGGGCCAGGGCTTCTAATTCCTCCTGCTTGTTACCCAGGCTTCTGGCATTGGTATACAAACACCTTAGATAACCAGTCAATCTCCCCCACCCTCTGTACTGGAACCAGGGGTCCTCTTTTGTTGTACATTCCTATTTGTATTTCTTCCCAGCCTCCAAGTTCCTTTCTCCCCACAGGATTTTGGTCACCTTCCCTCAGCGAACCTCGTTTAAAGCTCTCCTCACTAAGTTTGCAAGCCTACTTGCGAAAATGCTCCTTCCTCTCTTGGTAAGGTGGACCCCATCTCTTCCCAATAATCCTTGTGCCTGGAACAGCGTCCCATGATCGAAGAATCCAAAGCCCTCTCTCCGACACCACCTGCGTAACTGTGCATTTACTCCCTCAATTCGACAGTCCCTACTTAGCCCTTTCCCTTCGACAGGAAGGACGGATGAGAACACCACTTGCGCTCCAAATTCTTTGACCCTTCTTCCCAGCGCCACATAATCCACAGTAACCTGCTCAAGGTCATTCTTGGCTGTATCATTAGTTCCCACATGCAGAAGCAGGAAGGGGTAGTATTCTGAAGGCTTGAGCAGTTTTGTAAGGCTCTCAGTCACATCCTGAATTTGAGCTCCCGCTAAACAGCACAGCTCACGAGATTCCAGGTCCAGTCGGCAGATGGATGGTTCAGTCCCTCTTAGAAGGGAGTCCCCAACCACCACCACCTGTCTTTTTCTTATGGGGGTGGTGGTCATTGAACCCCCACCCCTAGAACTACAAATCCCGTGTCTTGCAGTAGAATTAGTTCCCTTCCAATTTTTTCCCTGTGAGGCTCCTTCCAAAGCATTCACCACCGCAGAACCGGTGGAGAGAGCCTGAAAGTGATTACTTACCTCTATACCGATGGGGGACTCATGTACTGGCCTTCTTTTTGTTCTAGAAGTTACATGCTGCCAATTTTCCGCTTCATCCCTTACCACCCTCCCCAGTTCTTCCACCTGCCGTGCTTGCAAGATTACACGCTCCCTTCTGTCAAGGAAATCTTCATCTTTCCTGACTGAGCGCAGGGTCGACACTTGAACCTCCAGTCCTCTAATTTTTATTTCTAAAATGGAGACCAGCTTGCACTTAGTGCAGACGAAATCCCTTCTTTCCTCGGGAAGGAAGACAAACATGGCGCATCCTGAGCAGGTAACAGCAGTAGACCTGTCACTATCCATGCCTGCCACCCTAGAAAAGGGATTTAAAAGAAAGGCAAGGGTCCCTGGCCCCTTCCATTCCCTTCCAAACTCCCTCTCTAAACTCCCTGTTTGCAAGCTCACCTGTTTGCTTGGATACTACTTTATAAAGCTCTGAACTGCCTCAAAGTCCCTCCCCTTACTGAGGCTCAGCCAATCAGCAGAGGCTTCTAGATATCAAGCTTATTTAGAAGCCAACAGTTTCCAGCTGCCAGTCCTAGTCCCAGTCCACCCTCTGGGTGGGGGAAGGGGGGGAAAGGAGGGAACACAACACACACACACACACACACACACACACACACCACAAAGCAGAAATATACCACAGCCAGAAAGCCCCAAACACAACACACACACAGACAGCCTCTTACTTAAGAGTCCTGTATTTGCTTTGACTTTACCTGGAGAACTCCCTCTCTAACGCCCTGTTTGCCTTTTTTTTTTGGGGGGGGGTGTTATAAACTGATTTTTTTGTACAGTTAGACTAGTACTATTAGAGACTTGCCCAAGATTATATACAGCATTGACTCCCCAAGGAGCACAGAAAACAAAAAAGACAGAAAGCAAAAAAAATTGTTTCTTTGTGAACAATGGGATGACCTAGTGAGGGCTGATCCTGCTTGAAGCAGGAGTCTGGACAAGATGACCTCCTGAGGTCCCTTCCAGCCCTATGATTCTGTGAATGTGCAGACTAACCATACAAAAGCTTCTTGTATTTATTCCCCAGCCCACACCTTCCCCCAGTCACGTGCCTCAGCCAACCTGCAATGCCGACTCAAAGCACATAACCTGACTCATGACATAGAAATAGCACTATCCCCTAGAGTGGGGAAGCTTTTTTGTGGCAGAGGGTCATTGACCCACAAGAAAAAAAGAAGTCATGGCTACACAACACGAACACAAAAGAACCCTCAATGACAGGGTCCCTGACTGAAAAAAAAAACACCTGAGAAAAAAAAGGCACTCCTTCCAGTAACCTAGCACCCCAGGGCCCAGGGCTACAAGGTTTTGCAGGCCCCCTTAGGCTCTGGGGTGGGGACAAAATGAGGGGTTCAGTCTGAGAAGGGGCTAGCAGGAAGTGGGCTTGGGTGTGGGATCTGGGAGGGAGAGAGAATGAAGGAGCAGGCTGTGCAATCTGGATGGTGTAAGGTGCAGGAGCGGGCTGGGGGGTCTGGGTAATAAGGGAGCACTTAGCTTACGTGGGTCCATGTGCCTTGTCGTTCTCAGGCAGCATCCCCCTTGCTCTGGCTGGAATTCCAGCCAACTGGAGCAGCAGGGGAAAACCCTCCAAAGCAGTGCTGTTCCCCAGGAGGGTGGTGGGGGAGTCCATTCCTGCCCCAGCCTGGCCGAGCCTGTGAACTGGATTCGGTCCTGGCTTGCCTGAATCTAGCCCTCCAGGCTCAGGGCTCCACACCCCAAACCCCCAACAGGTCGGATGCTGGGGAAGGAGTCCTGACCCTCAGGGGCCAAACCCAGGCAAAGCCAGGGGGTTCCCCATCCCTACCCTATAAGAAACTGGAAGGGATCTGCTGACATCTAAGGAAAAATTTCCACACATCCAACCCAGCTCTGGCAGCTACTGGGTGAGTCTCTGGCCTGGCCCACATTACAGTCAGGCTGACATTATCTGCCTTACCTCCTAGGTAGGTCCACCAATATAACTCACCTGCGACATCAATTTAATTTCTCCACCTCCACGAGAGGCGGAGTGTTTCACTTGGTGTTCGCTTGACAGAGGTAGCACTGTATTGCTTAAGATGACAAAACTGGCCTTTGGAAGGTGTCCCACAATGCTCTGCTGCAACTATTATGGTAAATGTTTTCAATCTCACCACCCAGCAGCCTGTACACAGGAAACAGCCTCTCCCTGATTAAAGAGCCAGGAACTTTTGAATTTCCACTTCCTGTTTCTTTGGCCTGGAGTACAGCTGACCGCGGCAGGTCCATGTAATAAACATATGCCCACCTGGAATAGATCTTCATCTGTGGGGTGGAGCGGCAGAGCAGACACAGCTTCAATCCAGCCATAGAACATTTGTGAGCTGATTGGGTAGCGCATGTGGGAGAAGAGCTAGCCCAGCGCCATGCAGCAGTGTCATGTGAAAAAAAAAAAAACAAAAAAAATCAAGGAAATGTGGCAGGTATACCAGAAGGCAAAGGGTCACTCTGGTACACCACAGACATTCTGCTTCAACGAGGAGCTGCATGCGATTCTCAGTGTTGATCACACCACAACCCATCACAGCAATGTGAATACCTCTGAGGTGGGAAACCCAGGGCAGGACAAAAAACACTGAGGAGGGAGCCTTGGATTAGAAGGAAGAGCGGAAGATACAATCTCCGGGGCAGCCTGGAGCTGGTTGCTACCCTGAAGCAGTTTAGCCAGTCACAGAAGAGCATGGTGGCTGGCAGAGCATGATGCCAGGGAAGGAATCTCTGGTGAGTATGCAGTAAGTCTATTGCATACTCACCAGAGATTCCTTCCCTGGCATCATGCTCTGCCATTGGTTAGTCTATAAGGTGCCACAGGACTTCTTGTTCTTCTCGAAGATACAGACTAACATGGCTACCTCTCTGATACTATGCAATACCAAGTAATAATTTGTCATCACGTGTTGTATTTTTTAATTTTTAATTAAAAATACCCACTTTTTCTCACCTCGTCTACCATCTACTTCCCCATGGCCACAACAGTTAGGCAGAAGGTGACTGACAAAAAAGTCTGTTTGCATACACAGGGATAGCCTAGGACTCCTCCCTGGAGAGCTCCAGGAAATGTCCTGAAGGAACTCTGCTACCTGCTGCAAATGGTTCCTGGGGAAGGTGCCTTATTTCTTCCACCGCGGTAGACTAACTTCCCATGCACTGTTCTGCTCATTATACCTGGGGCACAGGGCACTGGCTGTTGTTGCAGCACAGGGCACTGGGCTAAATGGACATTTGGTCTGACCTAATACAACTGTTCTTATGTAGTTGGAACGCATTAGAGTATGATGCATAAGGACCTAGTTTGTACTCGGACACCTGTAGCATCTGCACCTTTGCCACCTCTGTTACCCTCAGCTGAGTGATATCAGCGATCGTCACCTGATGGAGACGGTGGCAGTTTTCATTTCAATTGCTCAGACCACAAACAATGCCTCTGCTCCTCCCACCCACGCTGATTTCCTTCCCCTTCACCCATGGTTTCCAAAACATGGCTGAAGATTGGGTGTCAAGAGTTAGTGTGGATCTTAGAAACTACAAGCCCTGAATGATGGCTAGCAATGGAGGCACCAGAGAAAACTGAGGGGCAGGAAGAGGGAAATTTTGTGGCATCAACTCTCCATCACAAGCAACCCTGCAGCCCAGCCTCTGCCAAGATCCCCAATCTCCAGACAATGTCCATGTTACAAAGGGAAGGTGGCACAGCCCCCTGTCCACCTTTGGTCCTGCTGCAGATTGGATCAGATAAGGATCGAAGGCACCCGACCAGGTTTATTGTCAAATGGAGTACTGTAAGAGTTGTCAGCAGACTCTACTGACCCACTGCATATATGTACCCACTGACAATGGGTTCAGCTTAGTCAGTGGGAGATCCCACTGACCCTTATGCTGGGCAAAAGGCAGACCCTCCAAGACGCATCTTTATATACAGCCATAAACAAGTCACAAGTCACTCCTGACACATCAGGGTGCTACACTCTTACGCTAGATACACACAAAACCTTGCACCTAGTGGTTCGATCAAAACACCTATAAAATCGATCATGCTGTCATTTCAGAGTCTGTCCTAAACCTGGGTTGGTATGACCCTGTTATCTGCGAGGAGCATGTGGGTACCACGGTGCTTTTTAACATCATGTTCTTATTCCTCTAGAGTGTGCTTTTCACTTGTGCCCAGTTCCAATTAGTGTGTTTTACACCTGTGCCTCATGTCAATTAGCGTTTCACACTGTCAGCCCTCCTTGGGCAAGCCCTACCTTTTGCTAATAGCTTAACTCTGCTTTATGGTAGCAAAGTCTTGACCATTGTTGTCCAGGCTTCAGGCCTCATACAAGGCCTGTGATAGGCGTGCTTATATTTCTGGACCTCAGCTTACTGCACAACAGACATGTCAGTGCCCATGCCGTACAGCCACACTCCCCATGGCTAGGACAGCAAACTGCCCTATGAATACTACGTGTAAATGAAAACGTTCCTCAAACTTCTGTGAAATATGGGGAGTGATTTTTATATAACAACAACTGCACTAGACACTGGGTCTGGACTGACAATGGTTGCTTTGAGCTTCCCCTGGCATATAGCTGAAAGTGGGGCCTTCAGCACTTTTCTCCACACTGGTGGAGAGGCTCTGCCAGATAAGACAAGGCAAAAAGAGAACCTGATGACACCCACTGAGACAGCGAATTCCTCTGGAGCAGCAAACACCAAGCAGACAACATGAAGGTGGCAAGCAGGAGAACAGGCCAGGAGAGTGGGTGTGGCCCCATAAGAAATGCTGAGGATTCTGAAGGAACAAAACAACAAGTTGAGGCATCTGGTTGAACTTTAGGTGAAATGCCTTGAGGCTCTCCCTCTGCAGCACTTGCACAAAAACATTCCAGTATCACTAGGACCCCTCCACCTCTTCCAAATGTTCCAGGAGGTGGCTGGGGGAGGGGGTTGGGATGCTATATCCCTCTCACTCAGCCTAGGGGGAAGGTCCCATTTCACTCATAGGATGGAGCATAACAGGCAAGGTCACTGTGCTTTTAAAGACAAGATGAATGTATTTTTCCCCTCCCAGCTTTAGTCTCCCCATATCCAAAGTTCTATTTGTGATTCTTAAGTTTCAGGATGTTTGTTCAATTAAAGGTACATGTCCTGAGTATGAATTCATCTTAATTAAAAATCAGAGGAGCGGAGGCTAGGGCAACTGAAGCAACGAAGAGCAAAAACTGGTGGAGACAAAATTCCAGCAGTCAAAACAAGGTTCACAGCATGGGAAGGCCCAATATAGTGAAGCAGCGCACAGTGAGTCATTACCAAAATGGGTTTTCAAAGCCTCCCCGAGATGCAGTGTTTCCCATCGACATCTTTTTATAGCCCTGGTATTCGGCTGCTCAAAATTGGTAGACAGCCTATCCACCTTGATGCCCCACCTCTGTGGAAACATCTCTTCCTTTACCTTGCAGATATTATGAAGCACAAAGCAAGTAGTATTATTGCATTTACTGGTTCGCTTACATGGGAAACAAACTGAGCCAGCAACCTTTTAAATGGCCAAAGGTGCATTCGAACACCATTCTGTACTTGCTGAACCAATTGTTGAACCAGACGTCTGATATTCCACTTCATGAGACGTAAATAAGGGGTAGGCTGACCTCCCAGAATCACTGCTGATATTTCAACATCACACATGGTTTGTTTGCACTTGGGAAAGTTCTTGCTTGCACCTTTAAGAAACCAAGTCTGTTCAGAGTGACACAGATATGATATACCTTCCCTGCACATATTACACATCTTCCCTGACCATCCTAAGTTGATGTGGGTCAAATGGCCCCAGTGATCCACCAATGCTTGCAACAAGGCTGAAATGTATCCCTTTCTGTTTATATTCTCCTGGGCAAGTTGGTCTGGTGCCACAATAGATAGTATGCATACCTCTATCACCCCACCACAGCCTATGTCTGCACTACCACATAAAGTTCCTTTTAAAGCAGTTAGCTCAATTTTACAATGTCTGTGTCTTCACTGCAAAAACCATTAGGTCAATTTTAGGAAACACTAAGGTTGATTTTCTTATGCTGACCATGCAACTCGGAGTAACATCAAGTTTGAATTTTGAAGGTTGGATTAATGCCAGTGTGGAAACAGCGTTACTTTAAATTGATTTTATTGGCCTCCAGATGTATCCCTTGGGTATGCCACAATGCCCCACACGTGTACACGCTGTCCTCTTTCACTTCCCATGCTCTCCAGGAGTGCAGGAAGTAGGAAACAGGAAGCCCGGTGTTCTGAATTCGTTTCTTTATGATCAGCACGGTGATTGCATCTAGCCATGAAAAACAGCCCCAGCATGGCGCCATCAGGACAGAGACAGTCTCAGTTTGGCTGGCGGGCTAGCCCCCACTCCACCACATGGCAGCTTGGCAGTTGGGACGAGACAGCCGCACATCAGACGGTGGAGCAACATGTCCTGCCCTGCGTGGGGTGAAGGCGAAGCACAGGATATAGCAGGAGTGGCAGAGATTTTTTTTTCCAGCTCTTCACATTTGTACGTGGAGGCCCCACTCCCCCATAGGCTCTATGCAGTCAGGGAGTTAGCCCTCCGGTGCCATGTGGCAGGCCAACCCCTGCCCCACCACCTGGAGGCTAGGCTGCAAGGATCATGCTTGTATGAGGGGCTGAGACACTTTTCTGCAGTGCATATTTTAATGGGTGTAGCCCTCCCTCCCCCACAGGTGCCACACAGCCCCCCGCCCAACCACACCAAGTGGCTAGCCCCTGACCCAATAAAAAACATATGTACGCAGAGCGGTGCAGACCATGCTGCCAGACAGCACCGTGTCCTGGCTTGCATATGAGAAAGGCTCCAAAGGCTGGAAAGATTTTCGGGGGCAGGCTGTCATGGGGGGGGGGGTGTCTCACCATGGCAAAGATTTGGGGATGCTGAAGCCTTGATCATCAACAGAAGCCCTTGGCTGCTCCCCACTGCAGTGCCTTACCTATATCCTGGTGCCTGCGCCATGCAACAGGAGCCTCGGGTGAGCCTCTGGTTCCCAAGGTTTGGGGTGTGGCAGCCCCCCAAATAGCTACATTGTGAATTGCCCCCTCCACACACTTTCCAAAGCGTGTGGCTCAGGGGAACTCCACACAGTCTCTCCAGTGTCCTGCATTTTCACAGGAGGGGGGAAAAAAACAGCTCCCTGACCTGATGCCCTATCCCGTGAACTGTGTTCTTTCCCAGGGGAGAAATGAGGTGTCTGCTAGCTTGGCACAGTCAGGACAGGGGAAGGCATCCTTGCTATTCACAAGCAGAGTAATTTTTGAGTAGAGACAACAGTGACCAGCGCCACTGAACACAAGTAACTTTACAGGTTTGCTGAAGTGCTTGTAGATTATGGTAGCCTGACCACCTTTACTGAGCCGTTTGGCTGCTGTACAGTTCTCAGGAGGCTCAAGTTCAAGGTGTTAGTTCACCAGAGGGGAACACTGAGGTTCCTGTTAGCATGGCACAGACACCTGGAGAAGAGACACCCTAAGAGGTGAGACTGACAGCTCCCTGGCTTGCTACACTATGAATGGAGCTTGGGTGCTCTCTCTTCCTTTCCTCTCACACACAGGCAGTTACCTTACTAAACCCCTGTGCCCTCCGGCATTCCCCCACTACCTTGCTGCATGTGATTCAGCTTTAACCCTCTGTGAGATTGAAGGTATTCTTTCACCAGGCACCTGTTCACACAATTTTTCAATGGGGGAAGAGAGGCTAACCACCAGAAACTGAGGCACTCTCTCTTCCTTTCTTTTCTTCTTCTTCTGAGTGATGCTAAGCACTGGACACCAATGCCCTCTGGGATTCCAAGCTTTTCCTAATTTCCTTCTGAAAATTGACTGGTTGGTTTCAAAGGGAGGTGAATGAGGGCAATGCAGTCTGGGAAGATGACAGCAGGCACTTTCAGGACACATTTGGTTAAAAGGTCCATGACGTAGACAACTCAAACAATATCTCCTTGGGGAAAGAGATTTCTGAAGAGTGGCCACTTGTTTTGAAGGCAATGCAGTGTGGGAAGATGACATCACACTCCCACAACCACTTGCGGTGATTTTTTCCCCATAATGCAGCAGCAAAAAAAAAAACAAAAAACCAGAATACAACAGGGCTCAGGGAACTGTGGGATACGTTCCCACAATGCACTGCTGCAACAGTCGAACTCTGGCAATTAGTGGGACATACGAAGTCGACTTTGTGGGTGGGTAAGGATACTCAACTTCAGCTTTATAAAATTGAGTGTTACAAATTTGACTTAGATAAATTCAATTTTATTTGTTAGTGTACACATATGCACCGTTAGGAAACCCTACCATCACAAAACCATCCAGTACCTCTTGCACATTTGCCCACAGTCACAACCCTTTCTAGCAACAGATGATTAAAGGCCCTGCATACTTGCACGTCAACAGCCCACAGTGAATTTACCAACTTCATACTGATTCCCTCTCTTCACTAGCAGTTTAGCACAACAAGCTTCCAAACAACTATCACTGCTGACTTCTCCACTGAGAGCAGGTTTAACTTCAGGTACGGTACTGCAAGCTGGCAAGAGTCCTGCACACAGCTCCTGACCTAGACAGTGGCGTTGTCCATACAAAAGTTCCGCAGCCACTAATCATCATCCTATACCTGTGTAACGATGCAATCCTCACCAGTCAGTGGGTGTTTCTTAGGCCTGGAAACAACTCTCCATCATGTTCAGCTGCTGCACAACTGCCAGAAGCAACAAGGAATTCTTTCATTCTATGGCTTCCTGAAGGACATGGCAATGTTCCATGCAGCAGCTTTACAGATGGAAAAGGCATGTGGTATTTGTAACGCTCACAACAACAGTGAACAACTAAACAGGGTCCATGTTTCTTGGGATACGCCACTTCTGTAGCTATGCTGGCTGCCCCCCTCTTATCCCACTCCTCAAAAGCACAAAGTATTGTGCTCCAGCTGAAATCAGGGGAAAACATTGGAACCATGTTCCAAGTACCCTCTGTGAAAATGTTTTGGTCTCATGAGGCAGTGCAGACCCTTTTCAAAGCACGCTATGGCAAGTTGCATTATGGAACAGTTACCCACAGCCCATGACTGTCTGCATCAGTGCTGCTAGTGAGGACATGTTTCACTGACACAAGGAGCATGGTGTGGACATGCCACTACTGACTTAACTGTCATGGTAGCTAGATGTCCACTTAACTTGTACTGTAGACAAGCCCTCTGGTTCTTCCTCCTACCACAAGATGGTACTGGGGCACCTGACCAGTGTGGCTTCCCAAAGAAAGTTTTAGCAGCTGAGCCATCTGCAGGGAATGGATTTAGGGTGGAAGGAACCCAGTCTATTCTTCCTCCTCCTCCTCCTCTCCCACCACAGCTGCTTTGATGGCAGGCAAAAGATGTATTCCTCCTAGCTGGGGCTCCTCCCAAGGGGAAAGTGTTACAAGAGCCAGCTCCTTTATTAAATGGCCAGTCCTCCCCCACAATTTATAAAGTGGTGATGGTGAAACTTTCCTCCCTTTATGAGGTGCTTTGTGACATATGAAGTAAAAGCCTCATAAAGGCAAACATTAATAGTTTAGTCCCCTTAATAAATTGAGAAAGTTCCCACAGCATACTACACTGTACGCATCCATCAGTGTTTTCATGAAAAGAGCATCTTTAAAATCAGAATAGTTTGCTGGCCAGGGAGTTCCAGTTAAGGCAAACATCTTTTGGAAGTTGCATGTCCATCCTTTGCTGTTTGCCCTATTTTAAAGCAGGAGTCGCTTGGATTACGACAGGAAAAATATTCTGCATTCTGAAAAAGCTGACAACTAGAAGTATCATGTTAGAAGCTTTTCTAATCATGGAAATCAAAAGTCTGCCATTAAATGTAGTTCACTTATTCTTGAATAAGGAATTATGGTAAATAGATGCACACCAGTAACAAGCCATACATTGTTATGAAAATAGTATATTGTTGTTTAAATCTCTAAAAAAAGCTGGAGATACACACAGAAACAAAAGGCCCTTAAAACTTCCATTTGCTAACCCAGTGCTAAAACAAAGGCAGAAGCAGAGGAGCCCCTTCGTCAAATCTCACAGCCTTTTTATCAGGCTTTGCAGTAATTCAAAGTAACAGCCTTCACAGTAGCAGAGAGAATCAGAGGGGTAGCTGTGTTAGTCTGGATCTGCAAAAGCAACGAGGGGTCCTGTCGCACCTTAAAGACTAACAGAAATGTATGAGCGTAAGCTTTCGTGGGCAAAGACCCACTTCGTCAGATGCGGGACCTGCATCTGACGAAGTGGGTCTTTGCCCACGAAAGCTTACGCTCATACATTTCTGTTAGTCTTTAAGGTGCCACAGTATCAGAGAGGTAGCCATGTTAGTTTGTATCTTCGAGAACAAGAAGTAGTCCTGTGGCACCTTATGGACTAACAGATATTTTGGATCACAAGCTTTCCTGGGCAAAGACCCGCTTGGCAGAAGCTCTATGTGAAGCTGTGGAACAAGTAGCTGGGAGCCAGCTTTGTGGTGTTGAATAGTAGAATATTTGACATTACTACAGAAATGGCAGCAGTGCATCCCTTTCCTCAGCAGCACACATATATGGAAGATGCAATATACCTGGGACAGGTCTAGTAGGAACAGAGCTTTTCTTGGTTCTCTTTCTAGATGTTAGGAGTTGGCTGGTGTCTATTTGCAGTATTACCCACTCCTGGACGAAATCAGAACTGCTAACGTGTGTATCATTTGTCTTATGGTGCAAAAAGCCTTAAAGATTCTTCACCCTAAGCCGAAGGACCTAGAAGCTGGAGAAGAATCTATGTGACCACATTATGCAGCCCAAATAACACTAACATCTTAGGTGGGCATGGAGGATTTGTTACCATGCGGTCAGATAAGGAAGGCCCTGTCGCAGGGTATGTTACTATTTAAGCTGTTAATGATATTAATATTTAATTACACCAATCCATTTTAATACCACATTTACTAAAATTAACTAGGTTAATCGCTCCACTAGCATTACTTGTGCTGAATTACACTCATTCATGCTATTTAGTCTTTTTTACTGCAGCTATATATTCATCTGAATAGGATGCAAACTGACTGCTCCCATTGGGAATTCAGCCGAGGAAGGTGTAGTCTAATGTTACTGAAGATCTGCAAGTATCTCTATCACCGCCGGAGGAAAGACTCTCCTGAAAACAAAGCCTCCATCAAACACACTCTACTCTTACAAGCAAGACTATTTTTCAGTCACTTTTTCTATTTTCTTTTCTAAATACAAAATTGTATTTACTGTATGCAGAAGTGAAATAGGCAAAAAACGATCTGCTGTGCAATGATCAATACAAAAGCTCTTGTATTGGTTTATATAGCACGTTCTGGCCAGTCCACAGTGACAGATGGGCATGTCTGAGCTTGGTTTCTGGCAGGAACAGATCAATCTGGAAAATACCAACAGGCTTCAAAACTGCATTTCCACTACCCAGCAGAGGTTCCTAGAGTACATAGCTTGGAAGTGAGCCTGCTAGCTTACAGAGGCGCTCCATTTGGATACATTCCCAGATCCTCTCTCTCCACCCGATAGATGGTACTCCAGCTTCACCTAGGCTTGTCCCCAAAACACTCCTCTTCACACAACTCAGCTCACTTAGTAGCTTGAGCCAGAAAAGTTTAAAAACTTATCTAAGGAGGAACATGGAGACCTCCAGAAAAGTTGGAAAGGGCACACAAGTCCCCACAGTTGTAAGAACTAGCCAGGTGACCTGCTTCTCCTCCTGCAAACAAAAGTAACAGATAGAGCACGATTTGCCAAGGACACCTAGCAGCCTAGTAATAGATGATCTGCTGCACAGAACACCTTGATTTGATTCCTGGAAGACATAGAAAAGTAATTTAGGAACACAGACTCCAAAAGAAAGAACTGCTGGATCCCCCAGGAAAGAAAGCTGTGGCCATAATACAGGGCCTATATCACTGAAGTAAAGTAGAGAAGTTACTCATCATCATCATCAGTAGTAACCAGGGGCTCAGCGCCCGTTGGTGTCTGATGCCTCCCTCACTATTTCCTTCCATCTTTCCCTATCCAGTGCAGAGTGGCTTAGTTTCTGTAGACTAGCTCCGCACCAATCTACTATATCATCTACCCATTCTCTGTGGGGTCTGCCTCTCCTATTCGAACCATCCATTATGCCGAATACCAGGGTCTGGATTTTTCATTCGTCGTTCATTCTGCAAATATGTCCAACTACTTGTAGCTTCCGTTTTATAACCTTCTGCAGCAGGTTCTCTTTCAGCTGTATCTTTCTATATAATTCCTCATTGGTGACCTTCTGCAATCCATCCTATTCTCAGAATCTTTCTACAACAACTCCTTTCGAATGCCAATATTCGTCTTTTCGAATCTTTCGTTATCACCCACGTCTCACATCTGTACAACATGCTGATGAATACACACGTTTTCAAGATGCTCAGCTTCGTTCTTAAGCTAATTGCTTTGCTTTTCCAGATCTGATCCACTGCCTTTAAACTCACTCATGCTTTCGCTATTCTAGTCGCTATTTCCATCTTACAGTCTAGATCATATGTTATGCTGCTCCCCAGATGTGAACTTTTCTACATTTTCTAGTTCAATACCATCCACACTGATCTTCCTTCCTATTTCCTTATCTGCAAAATACCATTGTTTGTTTTATCAATGTTCATAATCAGTCTGTACCGCTTCCCTTCTTCATTTAACACCCGCACTGTTTTCACTAGCTTCTCCTCATCTTCCTCAATGATAACTATATCATCCACGAACCTCAAGTTGTTAATTCTTTTCCTGTGCACAGATACCCCTTCTACCTCTTCCTTGATCTTGTCCATCGCTCTCTCCAGATGTGCAATGAAGATACCTGGCAATATTGGATCTCCTTGTCTCGTACCTCTACTTGTTTTAAACCAGCTTCCCAACTCCCCACATGTTCCCACCGCTGCCTCTGCATAATCATCGATATCTTTCAACAACCGTCTGATATCCACTCCGTATGACTCCAACACCGCCCAAGTCACTTTGTGGCACCACAAAACCACTGATACAGGGGCTGCATCTGGGAAAAAGGATTACCCTGGCGTAGAAAAAGTTTTGGGGGCATGAAGGCACAGGAACAATGACCTGGATATAGTAGAAAGTTAGTCTGAACTACCCACCATTTAGCAGAAGGCCGAGTCAGTCAGGACATAGCCTAAATGAAAGATTATGCGTGTTACTAAGAGACACCAAGAGAATTCCAACTAAGGGGGAGGAGGCTGTCAATGACAGTAAAACGTCGGAGGAATGCAATGATGGTAATTGAAGAGACTGTGCTTTATTATGTTTCATGTTCCTACAGTAATAGGAACAAGAGGCCATTAACTTCCACCACCACCTCTTCCCAAGGATCAAGGCTAGAGGAGAGGAGAAGGCTGAGTGGGGGTTTGTTTAGATGCAGAAAACTGCATTTGCATAGACACACAACATGACAAAACTGGAAAGACCAGAGGCTTTTACCTGACAGTTTGTCTCCTCCTAAGGCAGGAGGAGAATGAAAAGTAATTTCAATTTTACTCTCACTTACTGTGTGGAGGAGTAAACTACAGATCAGGATTACAAGGGGACAGTAAATCGGCCAACAGCTAAAGGTCAGTTATATGCAAGGGCAAGACAAAGTCCTATAGAAAATAGGGCTTGCCTGTGGGGAGTGGGATGGACACTAGAGATGTCTCTTGCAGTGCTCACCAAAGGCTACCTAGAAAGCAAGAGCACTTACAATGCTATTGGTAACCAAGATTTCACTAGTAACAGAGAGACAGCCATGCTAGTCTATACACTATCAAAACAAAAAAGCAGTCCAGTAGCACTTGAAAGACTAACAAAATAATTGATTAGGTGATGAGCTTTTGTAGGACAGACCCACTTCTTCAGATCAAGACTTCACTGTATTTCACAGGCTCTTGTTCTCACTCAAAACTATGCTCAGTGCCACTTGGAAGCATGGGGTTGCCTGTCTAATGGTTTGTACCCAGGACTTCTAGACTGGAGACATTAAAAACGATTCTGCCACAGTTTTACTACATCACCTCCCTCCGTGTCAATTTCTGCACCTGGAAACAGGGATTTTATTTACCTTTCCAGGGACATTTGCGGATTAAGTGTCTTTAAATTGCTAAGAACCTCAAGTGCAAGTTGGTAGAAAAGGAGGAAAGGATTGTTATTCGATATCTCCAAAATACTTTAAACCTCTAAAAATGCTTTCCTAAATGGTCACAGACTAGTGTTCTTTCCAAAAACATCCAGCTTTTGGCCAAGTACAAGCCTGAGACATTTCAGCCCAAACACTGACTTTAAAAATGTCTGTAGATGGGGAGTTAAGATGCCAGAGCATCCTCAGTGTACATATTGAACTGTTAAATCAAGTATCCAGATCCAGGCAGTCAGTGTCACCTGGAAATGGAGAGGTGAGAAATATTTAGGAACAAGAGAGCAACACAGCCTGTGCAAGAACACCTCTCCTGCCCCCCATTTAGCCAGCCTAGGAACAGCCTTGAATTAACAGGTGGACCACCTGTGCTCAGTGCCAGGCCCTTGTGGACTTGATTCAGCCAGCTGAACTAAAGGCAAGCATCAGAAAGAAAGTCGTTACCATGTCTTGTTGCCAGGAAGGGAGAACACATAAAACCAGGAATTAGAAAGTCCCCCCTGCTTTTTAAAAGGGCCTCCCCACAGATCCGCCAGCCTGCTCCACAAACATGAAACGAGACATGTATCCAAGTGGCTGCTGCCAGCATTTTAAGCACCATGTAGTCTAAACATGCCAAAGCACAGCTATACAACATTTTGCTTAAATGCTGGCCATCACCACCAGTGCCTTGTGACCCCAGGATTTATCCAAAAGGTGGAGCTGAAGCACAGCGAGCAAGCAATGCTGGGGAATTTTTTACCAAACTCTCACTGTTGCCAGAGCTCCGGGAATTGTAATCCACCTCTGGGCCAAAGGAAATGGGGAGCCGCTCTCCACCCGTTCGGCCTGTGCCTCTGCCGCACCCCCTTCTACCCCTCCATCAAAACCCACTCCTGTTGGACTAAGGGTTCCCCCCATTCCGTCCACCCCACAAGCCATTTGTTCCTTAACATCCCACCCGCCCCAACGAGAGAAGCTCTGTCCCCACCATCAGAGCCCCTGGACATAGCAGGGAGAGAGCTCCTCCAGTCCCAGGGCCACAGTGTGGGTCCAGATGCTGGGACTTCCTCTGACACTCCCTGCCCCTTTGCAGAGGAACAGGGTTAGGGTAGTGGGGCTTCTCCCACTCAGCATTTCTGCCAGAAAACAGGATCAGGAGTGGGGGCTCCCCCTGATATCCCATCACTTCTGCCAGTGAAGGGATTGGGGCACTGGGGGCTTCCTCTGGCAGGAACGGGGGCTGCTTGGGGCATCCTCCATCCCACAGCTTCTGCCAGTGGGGAAGGGGGTGTTGAGAGACATTCTCTGTCCTGCAGCTTCTTCTGGGGATGGGGGATTTTTTTGGGGGGCGGGGGTTTCCCTCCCTCTCCAGCTGCTGACAGAAGCCAGAACCCTCCAGCCCTCCAAGACCCCTAGGCACAGAGCCCATGGCTAATCCACACTGTTATCCAAGTCAATGTCTGTTCTTCAGTTTCCGCAGCTGCAAGTGGGGCAATACCTACAGAACATCATAAATTAGGAAAAGGCCTGTGAAATGGAGTTGAGATCCTCTAATCAAGGCCGTAAAGAAATGTGAATTATTTTACCTTTCCCATTTTTCATAGTCCTCTTGTTACATTTGCATTTGAGTCCCTCAGTTCCACAGATGTTCAGGACACATTTTACAGACAGGTTTGGAGATGACAGAGTCCTCTCTCAAGCAGATGAGAGGCAGAGCAGGCTAGGGGACAGGGCAAACTGGGAGACCTGGGTTCTAATCATTGAGCAAGTCAGTTTATCCCTGTGCATCTCTCTTTCTTCTACCATATATCAGTCACCTCTAAACAGATCATAAAATCTTAATGGGTTTGTACATCACAGAGCATAAGCTCCCCCACCCCTCCACTCTCTGATTTGCTCACCTTGATTATCTTTTTCTGATTTGTCCACCTTGCTTACTGTTTTTGGTTCTCTGTGTCTTAAATATTGAGTCTGTTCTGGTCTGGCTATGGTCTGAAGAAGTGGGTCTGTCCCACGAAAGCTCACCTAATAAACCATTTTGCTAGTCTTTAAAGTGCTACTTGACTGCTTTTTGTTTTCAGAGCATAAGAGAGTTTCAGCTTCAAATGGTGCTTCTAGACATAGGATGACTTGCAATTACAATTAGATAGAACAATAAGGCATGATTAGAAACCAAGGAGAGGAGATGAGGAATACCAAAGTAAAGACAAAGACCTGTACATAGCATCAGACATAACTCACTTTATTTTCATGCTGGCAGCTATCTATGCTCTCATTAATACTGCAAGAAAGCCATATGTACCTGGGCCCTTACAGACATTTCTAAGGATTATAGTAACGTCGGTCCTAACAGAGCAATCTCCAACAAGGTTTCCAAATGCTGCAGAAGAGAAAAAAGCAGGTTATGACCAGGGATCTCAAAGACAGACAGCATGACGCAACTTGCGCGGTAACTGCAGTTCGAGATGGGTCCCCCTGTGGGTGACCCCATGCCGCTGAGGGGAGACTTTTGGTAGCAGCGTCTGGTCAGGGCGCATGTGCGCAGTAGCCACCTTGCGGTTAGTGCTTGCACACTGGCCAGACCCCCTCTGTTCCTTCTCTAGCATAAAGCACCTACTCAGAATTCCAGAGCAGAGGGGAAGTGAGTGGGCAGCAGAGCACCCAGCAGGGACACACTTCTCACAGAATCTCCTTCTTCAACTGCTGTCCCTGTGGGTGCTCCCCTGGAGAGCAGAACACCCCATTGCAGCTAGTTGGGTTCCAGAGTAGGCTGGTCAGTCCAAGACAGTATTGAAAGACCTCGTACTGCATCTGCCTTAGAATATCAAAGCAAAAAGCAGTCAAGTAGCACTTCAACGACTAGCAAAATGGTTTATTAGGTGAGCTTTCGTGGGACAGACCCACTTCTTCAGCCCAGAGCCAGGCCAGAACAGACTCAATATTTAAGACGCAGAGAACCAAAAACAGTAAGCAAGGAGGACAAATCAGAAAAAGATAATCAGGGGAGCAAATCAGAGAGTGGAGGGGTGGGGGGGAAGGTCAAGAATTAGATTGACCCAAGTATGCAGACGAGCCCCTATAGTGACTCAGAAAGTTCCCATCACGATTTAAACCACGTGTTAATGTGCCGAATTTGAATATAAAAGCCAGCTCAGCTGCTTCCCTTTCGAGAACGGTGCGATAATTCTTCTTCAGTAACACACATACCTTTAGGTCATTGACACAATGCCCCACTCCATTAAAATGTTGACTAACTGGTTTGTGGATCTGGGGTGTTTTGATGTCTGTTTTGTGCCCATTGACCCTTTGTCTAAGGGAGTTAGAAGTCTGTCCAATATACAAAGCATCTGGGCATTGTTGGCACATGATGGCATATATGATGTTAGCAGAGGAGCATGAGAAAGTGCCCATGATTCTGTGAGTAACCTGGTTACTACTATTATTATTATTATTATTTCAGGCATTGGCACCCTTACCACCGGACTATCCAGTTACGTGGACTCTCTCCTCAAACCCTATGCCACCAATGCTCCCAGCTATATCCGAGATACCACCAACTTCCTGAGGAAATTACAAAACATCGGAAAAGTTCCTGATAATGCCATCCTTGCCACAATGGATGTAGAGGCTCTGTACACTAATATTCCACATAAAGACGAATTACAAGCAATCAGGAACACCATCCCTGATGCCACCACAAGCAATCTGGTGTCTGACCTCTGTAACTTTGTTCTCACACATTATCATTTCCATTTTGGGGACAATTTATACCTCCAGATTAGTGGAACTGCTATGGGCACCCACATGGCCCCACAATATGCTAATATATTTATGGCTGACCTGGAACAACGTTTCCTCAGCTCTCGTCCCCTATTACCACTCCTCTACTTAAGATACATTGATGACATCTTAATGATTCGGACCCATGGCACAGAGACTCTAGAAGAATTCCACAGAGACTTTAACAATCTACACCCCACCATCAACTTATGCCTCAATTACAACATGCAAGAGATACATTTCCTGCACACTACAGTACTAATCAAGGATGGCCTGATCAGTACCACACTGTACCGAAAACCTACGGATTGCTATACTTATCTACACCCTTCTCGTTTCCATCCTGCACACGTGACTAGATCCATTGTTTACAGTCAAGCTCTTAGGCACAATCGCATTTGCTCTGATCCAACTGACAGACCAAAAACTACAAGAACTTTACCAAATATTCATAAACCTGAATTACCCACCAGGAGAAGTAAAAAAATAAATACCCAGAGACCAGCTACTCCAAGATCGACCCAAAAAAGCCAAGAAGAGAACACCACTGGTCATCACCTACAGCCCCCAACTCAGACCACTGCAACGAATTATTAAAGACCTACAACCTATCCTTAATCAGGATGCTACACTCCAGAAGGCCCTGGGTGACATGCCTGTTCTGTCCTACAGACAACCTCCCAACCTCATGAGGATCCTTACTAACAGCCACAGCCTATACCCCAGGAACACCAGTCCTGGAAACTTTCCCTGCAACAAAGCCCGCTGCCAGCTTTGTCCACATATCTTCTCTGGAAATACCATCACTGGACCTAACCAGGTTACTCACAGAATCATGGGCACTTTCTCATGCTCCTCTACTAACATCATATACGCCGTCATGTGCCAACAATGCCCAGATGCTTTGTATATTGGACAGACTTCTAACTCCCTTAGACAAAGGGTCAATGGGCACAAAACAGACATCAAAACACTCCAGATCCACAAACCAGTTAGTCAACATTTTAATGAAGTGGAGCATTCTGTCAATGACCTTAAGGTATGTGTGTTACTGAAGAAGAATTATTGCACCGTTCTGGAAAGGGAAACAGCCGAGCTGGCTTTTATATTCAAATTCAGCACATTAACACATGGTTTAAATTGTGATGGGAACTTTCTGAGTCACTATAGGGGCTCGTCTGCATACTTGGCTCAATCTAATTCTTGACCTTCCCCCCCACCCCTCCACTCTCTGATTTGCTCCCCTTGATTATCTTTTTCTGATTTGTCCTCCTTGCTTACTGTTTTTGGTTCTCTGTGCCTTAAACATTGAGTCTATCCTGGTCTGGCTATGGTCTGAAGAAGTGGGTCTGTCCCACAGAAGCTCACCTAATGAACTATTTTGCTACCCTTTAAAGTGCTACTTGACTGCTTTTTGTCTTGATAGTGTATAGACTAGCACAGCTTCCTCTCTGTTACCTTAGAATAGTTTGTGATTGCACAGTGGTTTGTGAGCATGTGTACTGAGGCCCAGGTTGCAACCTGACGTATTTCTTTGATTGATACGTTAGGTAGAAAGGCTGTCAAGGTAGAAACAACTCTTCTTGAACAGGCCATCAGCCCCTGTGGCGATTCTCTCTTTTATTGTTGGTTGCACATTTGTATGCAATTTGAAATCCATTTTGACAATCGGTTTTGAGATCGTCGTTCCTTCTGTTCATTCTGCAGCAGATACGCAGAGCCTTGGCGACCTACTGAAACGGTTTTGTTCTGTCTAGGTAAAATGCTGGCGTTTGTCTAAAGTCTAGGGCGGGGCAGGCAAGATCCATCCCACCAAGCCTTTGGATCTAGACTGCAGCCCACCAAGACCCTCCAGAAGGCTACCTGCATGCCGCAGCCCCATGTTGCTCAACGTGGCCAGTGGCTTGCTGGGGTCATGTGCCTCTAGGCGCTATGCACCCTTTACGAGGGGGAGGGTACGCTGCATGCTGCCCCTAGCACGAGTGCAGCTCCCACTGGCTGGAAATCAGCCTGTGAAAACTGCGATGATGGCGCTGGGGGCAGGAGCAATGCCCAAAGTCTCTGCACTCAGCACACAGCACAGAGAGAGAGAGGGCCGAGCAGTCTGGAGCTGCAGGGAGCCTGCCAGCACCTCCTGGCCAAATCCTGAATCTGGCACCCCATCGCCTCCCACAATGTAGCTTCCTATCCCAGGTCACCACCCAAACCCTCTGCACCCTCAGGTCACAACTCCCTCCTAAACCCTGAACTCCCTCCCTACGCTGCCCCCACAGGCCAGAATCTTCTCCTGACCCATATCCCCTCCTCAACGCTGCAGCCCCTGCTGCACTCCAGTACTCTGCCCCAGGTCATAACCCAAATTCTCTGTACTCCTTTCTGCACCCTTGCTGCAGAATCAGAATCCTCTCCTGCACCCATACCACCACCTGAACCTACAGCCCAATCGCCTGCTCCAGGCTAGGGGCATGATGTCCTTCTCCCAAGATCCCTCTCAGACCTTACACCCTCTCTTGCATCCCAGTCCCCTACCCCGAGATCCCTTCTACACCAAACCTCCATAGGAAATTGCAGCCCTTGTCCACTTAACAAGATCATGGAGTGGACCCCCATCAAAAGTTATTTCTCAGCCCTGGTCTACTGTGTAGAACACTGATTCCTGAGTAGACCCAGGTGGTTACTGGTAGAACCAGGGAGACATATACATTGACTGAGTGAAATGAGGAGGTTACCTTTAGTGTTAATTTTGGGTGTGGTCCCAAAGTCACTTTGTCTTTAAAGAATTTAGAGTAAGGTGGACGGGTCATTAGGGCCTCCATCTTGCCCACTCTGCGTGCAGAGGTGATGCCTAAACGGATTGCTACTTTCATTGATAAATGTAGCAGCGAGCCAATGGCAAGGGGTTTTTAATGGACTTGTCAAGACTCAAGTTTTACATTGTTTTGTTTCAGCAGTTTTGTAACCAAAAAAAAAAAAAAAAAAAAAAATCTGCATTTGAAAGTTGCATTTTCCCAGCAGAAACTGCACTACAGCCCCTGTAGGAGAGTAACAGACAATTTTTTCTTTTCCCATTTTTACCGTGCAAATGTTTGCAATAAAAATATAAAATGAGCAGTGTGCCCTTGGGATTCTGTGTCATAATAAAAATAAATATGAAAATGTAGGAAAACATGCAAAGTATGTAATAAACTTGAGTTGGTACTGTATAGTTTAACGGTGCAATTAATCAATCAGATTTTTAATTGTGATTTATTTTCAAGTTAATCGCATGAATTAATTGTGATTAAACATTTCAGGTAAGCACTCACCAGATGACACTATACAATGCATTTTTAATGCTCTATATACTTCTCTGCCAAAATTAACATCTTCCCCCTTCCTGACCCAAGAAACAAAAAACAAACAAATCCCACAACAGAAGCAACTTATCCTGAACAGTAATATTAAAGAAAAGTTATAACGGGGAAGAATTTTGGAGCTTGATGATTCTCCTCTGCTAGCAACATACATTCCAGATGTGAATTATTTGCTTTAGCGTTAAGGTGAACATTTATTTTTACTGATTTATTAGATATTCACCTTTTAAAATTAAGGGGCATGCAAAAAGGCAAGCACTCATCGCCAAACTGGGTTCCAATGCCATGGTCTGGGCAATAGCCTTAGAAGTCTTTAGCTGTTTTTAAACTTGCCACACAGCTTTAAACATACCCATCCTTTTTATGCACACAGAATTCTCACCGTTAGGAGTTAGTCTTGTTCAGCCAACCCAAGCTCATTTAAGCCTTTCTCTGAGCTTCATCCCAATGGTAAATGTCTTGGGGCAATGAAGTCCTCTGAACCTGGTGCAACATGTCAGCTATTCTATCGTCACGCTGATCTGATAACTCTCACACGAAACTCACCACTGCATAGACCCCATTTGTTGTCCCATCACATTGCAAATCGCTACTTACTCTATTGTCTAACCCCAAGGTGCAGTGGGCCATTACCACTTTCCTCATCCCATTGAATCTTTCAGATAGTATTTTCAATATGTCCATCCCAGTAGTTTTCAGAACAATCTCTTTTTGTCACCTTCTACCTATACTTCTAAGCCCGCTAAATCATTTTGTATCCTTTCTTCAAGTTTACAAGTCCTCCTCATCTCCATGTTTCATTGGTGTGCCTATTCACCTCCCCTTTATCATTTCTCCCAGGTTTGTTTAAAGATTTTTGAAATTATTTGTGGGTTAAGCTGATAGCATCAGTGAGTGGGTCTGGTTGGACTTTTGGTTAAAGCTCAGAAATGAGACCCTTGAGACCTGTATGCTAAACTAAACTCTGTAGCCAGCTCATTGAGCAACAATGTGGATAGTCACTCCACCTAATGCTCCAGTTTCCTTACCTAGAAAGTCTGGGAAATGCAGACCTACATGGCATGGAGAGAGCCTGGATTCATTACAGTTAGCTTCAAAGCACTTTACAGTCTCATGAATGGCATAAAAAGCAGAGTATTTCACAAACATCTTCAAAAAGGTACCAAAAATAGAGCAGCCTGAAGCCAGTTATCATCTGTTCTGTCTCTAACCTAACAGGCCTCATTAGGTAGACAAAACCCTAATCAAATTCATCTACTTTTCACCATGCCTTGAAAATCACCAGGTCCTGAGACTGTTAGAGGGAGATTGTTTCTAACCAAAGACCTTCCTGTCAGAGAATGCCTTGTCAGTTGTCCAAGGAAGCAACCCCCAACAGTGCTGAGAATATGTGGAGGAACAGATAAGTATATCAATGCCAGGATAGGGAAAGCAACAGCTGTATTCAAGACTCTCCATCCCATATGGAGTTTACAAATAATATCTGCGAGGATGAAACTGCAGATCTTCAAAACAAATGTGAACAGAAAAAGAGAGGTAGCCGTGTTGTCTTTAAAGTGCTACATTTCTGCTGTTTTGTTTTGTTGGAGTTCAGACTAACAAAATGATGTATTCAGTGATGAGCTTTCATGGGACAGACCCACTTCATCAGATCCATCTCATTTCCAATACAGACTGACAAATACAGAGGACAAAAAAAAATTGCCATAAAAACTGACATATCAAGCACATAGAACTGAAGTATGTGGCATACGGATGGGGGAAATGTTGCAACCGTATTTGCTCTGATCCATCAGACAGAGACAAACGTCTACAAGACCTTTACCAAGCTTTCCTCAAACTACAATACCCACCTAAGTAAGTGAGGAAACAGATTGACAGAGCCAGATGGGTACCCAGACGCCACCTGCTACAAGACAGGCCTCACAAGGAAAACAAGAGAACACCATTGACCATCACATACAGGCCCCACCTAAGGCCTCTCCAACACATCAGTGATCTGCAACCCAACCTGAACAATGATCTTTTCACTCTCACAGTCCTTGGGAGGCAGGCCTCTCCTCACCTGCCAACCTTAAACAAATCCTCACCAGCCACTACAGATCACAAAACTGTAACTCTAAGCCTGGAACCAATCCCTGCAACAAACCCCGCTGCCATCTCTGCTCACATATCTACACCAGTGATATCATCACAGGACCTAACATCAACCATACCATCAGGTTTTACCTGCACATCTACTAATATAATATATGCCATCATGTGCCAGCAATGCCCCACTCTAATTTACATTGGCCAAACTGGACAGCCTCTACGTAAAAGAATAAATGGACATAGATCAGACATCAAGAACAGTAATGTACAGAAGCCTGTGGGAGAGCACTTCAATCTCCCTGGTCACTCAGTAGCAGATTTAAGGGTGGCAGTCCTGAAACAAAGACATTTCCAAAAATCAAATGCAGAGAGAAATCTCTGAACTGCAATTTATTTGCAAATTTGACTCCATTAACCAAGGATTAAACAGAGACTGGGAGTGGCTCACCCCTTACAAAAGCAACTTCTCAGTCCGGGGTGTTAATATCTCCCCATTAGATTCTTGACAATGGGCCTGACTGATCTAACTTGTTTTTGCCTCTTTTGATACATACTACTGATAGTAACAGAGAGATAGCTGTGATCGTATATAGACTATCAAAAAAAAAAAAAAAGCAGTCCAGTAGCACTTTAAAGACTAACAAAATAATTTATTAGGTGATGAGCTTTCGTGGGACGAACACACTTCTTCAAATCATAGCCATACCAGAACAGACTCAATATTTAAGGCACAGAGAACCAAAAATAGTAATCAGGGTTGACAAATGAGAAAAAAATTATCAAGATGAGCAAATCAGAGAGGAGAGGAGCAGAAGGGGCTGGTGGGGTGGGGTTGTGGTCAAGAATTAGATAAAGCCCAGTATGCAAAAGAGCCCCTATAATGACCTAGAAAATTCCCATCCTGGTTCAAACCATGTGTTAATGTGTCAAAATTTGAATAGAAGGGAGAGTTCAGCAGCCTCTCTTTCCAATCTGTTGTGAAAATTCCTCTTCAGTAAGATGCTGACTTTCAGGTCATTAACAGAATGGCCCACTCCATTAAAGTGCTGGCTGATAGGTTTGTGAATCAGGAGTGTTTTTAATGTCTGTTTTATGCCCATTAATTCTGTGTCTAAGAGAGTTTGAAGTCTGTCCAATATACAAAGCATCTGGGCATTGTTCGCACATGATGGCAAATACGATGTTAGTTGAAGAACATGAGAATGTGCCCGTGATCCTGCGAATAACCTGGTTAGGTCCAGCGATGGTATCTCCAGAATAGATGTGCGCACAAAGTTGGCAACAGGCCTTGTTGCAAGGAAAAGTCCCAGGACTGGTGTTCCTGCGGTATAGACTGGGGTTGTTGGTGAGAATCCTCATAAGGTTGGGAGGTTGTCTGTAGGAGAGGACAGGCCTATCACCTAGGACCTTCTGGAGTTTGGCATCCTGATTAAGAATAGGTTGTAGGTCTTTAATAATTCATTGCAGTGGTTTGAGTTGGTGGCTGTAGGTAATGACCAGTGGTGTTCTGTTCTTTGTTTTTTTGGGCCTATCTTGGCATAGCTGGTCTCTGGGTATTCATCTGGCCCTGTCGATTTGTTTTTTTATTTCTCCTGGTGGGTAACTCAGGTTTATGAATATTTGGTAAAGATCTTGGAGTTTTCGGTCTCTGTCAGTAGGATCAGAGCAAATGCAATTTTACCCAAGGGCTTGACTGTAAACAAAGGATCAAGTTGTGTGTGCAGGATGGAAGCTAGAAGTGTGTAGGTAAGTATAGTGATCAATGGGTTTCCAGTAGAGTGTGGTACCGATCAGGCCATCCTTGATTTGTACTGTAGTGTCCAGGAAATGTCTCTCTCATGTGGAGTAGTTGAGGTATAAGTTGATGGTGGGGTGCAGATTGTTAGAGTCTCTATACCATGGGTCCAAATCATAAAGGTGTCATCAATGTATCGTAAGTAGAGGAGGAGTAATAGGGGACGAGAGCTGAGGAATCATTGTTCCAGGTCAGCCATAAATATATTAGCATATTGTGGGGTCATGCGGGTGCCCAGAGCAGTTCCACTAATCTGGAGGTATAAGTTGTCCCCAAATCAGAAATAATTGTGGGTGAAAACGAAGTTACAGAGGTCAGACACCAGACTATAGGGGCTCTTATGCATACCTGGCTTTATCTAATTCTTGACTACCCCACCCCTTCTGCCCATCTGCTCTCTGATTTGCTCATCTTGATAATATTTTTCTCATTTGTCAACCTTGATTACTATGTTTGGTTCTCTGTGCCTTAAATATTGAGTCTGTTCTGGTATGGCTATGATCTGAAGAAGTGAGTCTGTCCCACAAAAGCTCATCACCTAATAAATTATTTTGTTAGTCTTTAAAGTGCTACTGGACTGCTTTTTTGTTTTGATACTACTGATAATGATACTGACAGTGGACCATTTCCACCTTGCTGAATAGACCTTATCAGCTTTGGCCCTCTCTCTTACTGGGACCCCATTCTTTAAATACCCCTCTGGAAACCGCCCCCCACCTCCCATGCATCTGATGAAGCAGGTCTTTGCCCACGAAAGCTTATGCTCCAAAACATCTGTTAGTCTATAAGGTGCCACAGGACTTCTTGTTGTTCTCGAAGATACAGGCTAACATGGCTACCTCTCTGACATTGAGAAAAAACTCTCTCCAGCAAATCTCCCCTATTTACTGCCTGATGTACCATTCTCTTCCAGAGCTACTCTTTAAGGTAATAAACTTATTTCAAATGGGGGGGAGGGGAGGAGAGAATATATCAACCAGTTTAGAAATTGACAGGCTTGCTTCCCTGGTAATGAAGTCCATTTATTGAGGAAAAACCACTCTTACCCAAAGAGTCTGATCATTCTATGTACAACTCAGGAACTCAAGTGCATCCAGAACCAGATGCTATCTGATACTGAACTCTACAGTAGTATTTCTTAAACTTCTTGAGACTACAGCACACCCAACAATAAAGATTTTTAAATGTGGAACACTTTGAAAATTTTCTTCAAAAAAAATTCTCATGACAAAAAACACAAAACAGGAAAGTATACAACACAAATAAAATGAAGTAGTTTAATCAGGTATCACAGCAACGAAGTAATAACAATGAATCTGGTTTTTATAATAGACAATATAGACCATCACCGTATTTTGTCTAAACACTTTCAGCACACCTGTTAGGTGTTCACAAAACACCAGTGTGCCATGGAGCATTATTTCTTATACTATGTTCTACGACATATAGTTTCCCAGAAGACTTAACTAACCAGGTGACCCCATATTCAGTTTTAGACATTCATGGCAGCTTTGCATCCTATTTTGTTTGTAAAGCTAATTGTTAATACTTGAAGCACCTACACCAAATGCAACATGAAAATGACCAAGTTAAAAATCAGTAGTAGCAATATCACTAGGCAGAATTACAGCATCTCAATATCTGCACAGAGTCAACTTTTAGAAACCCTGATGTTTAAAAGTGCTTGTATCAACTACACAGGCCAAGCAGCAATAAATCTTAACGCTGTGTGACTTTCCTATCAACACTGCAGAACATTTAGTTTGATGTTTGCAATTCAAATCCATTCAACTGAGGGCTAAAAACTCTTCTAAGCCTGGCAAAGCGTGTTTGGAAATTTCCTGGGCTTCCCATAAATGCTTTTATCAGTTTGATCCATTTGATTTGCTTTCAAGTTTATACCTTGGGTCATGGGAGGCGAGTATTGTAGTTTGGGGAAAACATTGCCTTCCCTGCTCACCTCACTTGGTATTCCCCATGCTCTTCCAGAGGGCACCAGGCTCCAGACATCAGCTTGCTCTTGTGGGTGGCATCGCTCCATAGAGTTCCAGGACCCTGCTCTTGTGGGCTTGAGGCCAACAGCCCCACTGTGGGAGTGGGACTTCATCAAACCGGTATGGTCGGGGTGGGGTGGGTCTTGTCTCCTCAAGCCATTGCACCATCCCTGCCTTTGATGCTTGGATTCCACTGAAATAAATCTGAGTTGGTGCATAATTTAGAAATAAAAATGTATGCTATGTATTTTTAAATTATTCTTCCCCAACTCACCAGTTGCAGCTCTGCACAATAGGCTAGATGCATTATGGGTATTTTTATCTCCCTCTGATATACCGCTATAGCGGCCAATGTGTGATGCATCAGACTTGCTAGATCAAATGCTATGCAATCATAAAAGCCTATCTAAGCAGAGCTTAAATGACAAACATTTTGTTTGGAATTAAAACAGAATGAAAAAGGAGAGAGAGAGAGAGAAACCACAGATTTAAAGTGATATGATATGAAACTGATTAGATATGAAACTGACACACACAGGACTTCTCTTCATTTGTTAAACAATGTGAAGAATCAGAGATTAAACCTATCAGCAGCACTAATTGTTTGCATGATTTACCTTCATTGCTGTCAACTGCAACCTGTGCTCTTCAGCCCCCCCCAAGATCATACAAACGGATAAAAACTATTTTCAAACTTCATTCACGCATGAATAAGATCCTAACATACTAAATAGATTCCCACTGTTTGATGGGGGCTCTGAAGAGCCCCAATCCTTCTCAACATTAGGCTTTTCTGGGTGCCTTGGACCTGAACTGTGAATTTAAACTAGTTCCTTTTGTGACAGGTTAGATTACAGGGTTCCCCTTGGTTCAATCACCTGGTGTGCTGCTCATGCCACTGAGCCCACCTATCCACCCTGTCCTGCTAGGCCAGAAACTTTGGTCTCTCCCAGCCAGGCACAGAGTTGGGATAAAAGCCTTCCAGCAAGTAACTCAGATGCTGAAACAGTTCAGCTATAAGGCCTCTGCTAGCACCCAGGAACCCAGGCCCCAGAAGAGGGCCAAATCTCCAGATAAACCTGTATTACTCTGTATGTAAGTTTTACACAGAGAAAGTGTATATGCTCACCCTCTTTATAACTGCAAGAGATGCACAGTGGTTGCTTCCTCCCCCCGTACATAATTATATACACTTGATTTGAAAGTTAAAAAAGTGTTTAAGCAAGTACAAAAATTAGGATTTACGTGACTGAAACTGAAAACACACAGACTCTGCCAAAATGAGAAAATACTCCAATTAAGCCTAACGCACTAAAAGAAATTGTTTCAAAGTATGTTTTCCCCCACTTCTCCTTGGTCCAGGTAAAAATCTTTCAAGACAGAGTAGTAATAGAGAGGTAGCCATGTTACTCTGGACTCAATGACCTCCAACGGTCCCTTCCAGTTCTATGAGATGTGTATCTCCATATATTATTCTAACAAAACAAACCAGCAGTCATGTAGCACTTTAAAGACTAACAAAATAATTTATTAGGTGATGAGCTTTTGTGGGACAGACCCACTTCTTCAGATCAATGTTCACTATCATTGATCTGAAGAAGCGGGTCTAAGACTGAGTAGGTCTCTGTCTCTGGCCTACGTCAGCAGCTTTTTAAAGTTCTTTGTTTTCAGGTATCTTCACGTGTGTCCTCTTGAAGGAAGGCAATTTCAACAGCCATCTGAAGGCAAAAGCCTGATTGTTTTCCATTGCTTAAAACAAACTTTTCCCCCAAGGTGGGACCCCTTTGTTTAGTCTTCAGCTCACCATGGAAAAATACCAGAGTCAAGGTGGATTCCAGTACCAGGTGGCATGGTCACGTGTCTTTTTAGGACCAAATTTCAGACTTACAGGAAAACAAAACTATTCAGATTGTTACCTTGACCACAGGGCCATTAAGCTTCCAGAGTATCAGTAATTGCCCTTATTAGCACATTTAGACTTATAAACAGATATACATTTCATATTTTTACCATCACATACAAGAGTAATACACGTACAGAAACAGAAAATACACATTCAGCACTTTGTAACTTTAAAAATAGTGTGTTACTTGATATACTTTGCCTGAAGCATCCTATAGTTATACATAGCCACAAGCCAATTTTCACAAAGCATAAGTCAGGCTGTGGCACCTTTGATTTGCCTACATTATTTAAAAAAAATTAAAAAAAGGTGATTCAGGTTTGTTTTTGTTTTTTTTTTTTTAAACAGAATTCTGTATTTAACTTTCCCCAAGGAAACTACATTAGCTTGAATCCAGAATATTCCTGATGGGAACAATTCCTAATGGCTTTCGTGGCACCCTCAAAGATGTAAACATCTTAATATCCCTGACTTTTTCTTCCACCTGTAAGAGTGGACCCAGGTGATGAGGGAAGGGTTATATTCACATCTCTTTACAAAGTTTGGTCCAGGAGAGGATATTGTGTATTATTTGCTCCCTGCAGAAATTCTTCATGAAAGCACTCACAAAACAGTGTACACCCCTCCCCTCCAGGAACATTCTATTAATATTTTTACTGATCTAATGTACCTTTCAAAATATTATGCAGAAAAGGTTTTATACCATTTTATACCAAGGAGGCTAAGAGCTACCTCTTGACCAACTCCTTCTTTTTATTCTTACTAGCAGATGTACCTGTTGTTGCTCAGGTCCTTGTGGGGGCTCAAGACAGGGAGCCAGGGAAGAAGGTGGGAGGTGAGGTGGGGGTCAAGGCAGGAGTTGGGAGGCTCACAGCAGAAATATGGGGTGTGCAGGAGTCAGGGGTAGGAAGTTGGATGTATGCAGGGCTCAGAACAGCAAACCGAGTTGGGAGGGGACGCAGGACTGGGACAACAGTTCCCAGAGATGGCCAGGACGACTGGCTAAATTGTTCTGCTGGTGGCTCCCCGGGGCCGGGCAAGGCACCAGAGGCTACGCTGGCTGTCCCCCTGTCATCATTACTGGGCATAGCTGTCCCTATCAGAGCCTTCCCTTTCCATGTTATGAGAAATAATTGCACTCCAGGCACATCCTATTATCCTGGCACAACCGAACCCCAACCTTACTTTAAGTTATGAGAAGAGGATGCTGTATTTTGAATTTGGGGGTCCTGGCTCTTCCTCTTCAGGAGGCATTCTTGACCAGACAGACAGATGGACTTTCTCAAATGTGTATTAGATCATGGTTTTATTTCCAATTTAGTCACAAGATGTTTTAAACAGGCACTCCCCAAGCTGGTGCATGTTAAAAGCAACCAGGGATCCAAACCTAGACATTGCATGAACACACAGATCCGCCCAAAGAGCCTTTCTGTCATATCACTAAAAAAGACTAGTACTATGTAACGGAACCAACAGGATTCCAGTGTCAGGATGGGCAGGACATGGGGAAAAAAAAAGTGCATGGGGATTAATTCTGAGCACTTATGCTCTGCTGGTGGCACACAGCCATGGCAACACAGACAATGCTGAAAGTATGCATGGCTAGTAGTCAAGAAGGGAATCTGCCACTACTAGATCACACTTACGTGCAAGAACCCAAGCTTTCACTGGCTGGCAAGGGAGAAAGGAAACCCAGGGGTGAAAGGAACCCTTAATGGAATCCTTTGCTAAGCACTGGAAGGGATGGCATTTGGCTCTTTTTCCAAGTCAGAATTTACATTAACGACATTAGATTTAATGGCCATGGGAATCAGTTCAACACAAGCATGATCAGCAAGCTGGAAAGATCCAGGATGCAATCCAGCTCTCCAAAAAAAAAAAAAAACACACTAGACTGAAGATTAGGTTTTTACACTTGGCTCTAACAAGAAACCAGTTGATTTCCATTGATCTCCTTTCTGTTTAAAATTCTGGGTTGAATTTAGCATTCAGAGTAAGGGTTTGTCTCAACTACTATTATGGGTATAACTTCTGTTGCTCAGGGGGTGTGCAAAGAACACTTCACTTAGTGACAAGTCATGCTGACAGAAGCCCAGTGTGAACAGTGCTGTGTTTGTGAGAGCTTCTCCTGCTACTGCAGGTGGTTTTCTTATGCCAATTGGAGAGCGCTCGTCCATCAGCAAAGAGCAGCTTTACAAGCAGTCTTACAGCAGCACAACTGTGTCACTAAGCTCATTAGGATAGATGAGCCCTAAGAAAGCAGCACCAATCACTAGAAACAGGCCTATCTCAGAACTCAAAAACTTTCTCCATGCAGTTTTGAGAGTGCACTAGAAATCCTGACCTACTGCATCCTCTGAGATTCCAAGAAGTCCAGAGTTCACAGCAAAGATAGACGCACATACTGAAAAATAAGTTTTACCATCTGATTTCCCAGGTATTTCCACCAGACTGTAAATTCCACAAGGCACAGACTCTCTTATACAACAACTTCAATTTACCTAGTGCTTAAGTTATTTCCACTCTCAGTTTCCTGTTATAGCTCTGAGACTGCCAATCAAAGCAGATACCCTGCTACTGCAGTCAAGGTCTACGCAGAAGCTGCATTTGTACTGAGCTCTGCAAAGCAATGTTGGATGTAGACAAATGTCCACTGGGGACAAAGTCGATTCCATCAACTGTTAAATGCTGTTCAAGAGCTGAAGACATAATTCCAGAGCTGAAATGCTAACGCACTGATTCACCTTCTCCACGAAGCCAGGCAATTATCTACTTTCAAACAAGAAAATCTTCCAGAAGAGAACACCACCTATTTTCCAGCTGCATACAAGGTTGTGCAGGGTGTAAAGCAACTAAATCTTATTTTTTAGTAGCCCTATAAGTCAGGGATGCTCCAACTTTCAGTCCTGCTCCCCCCCTTACCATTAACAGAATCCATCCTCCCCCTCAAACCCCCCCACCCCACCGCCACTAATGCACAACTAAAGCTTACTCAGCAGCAGAGCTTGGTCTGGGAGTACAAACAGCATAAAGGCAGAACAAGAAGATGGAACAGGAGGTGGACTGGAGCTGTGGGTAGGGGAGAGGGTAGAGGAGGAGGAGAGGAAGCAAGGGCAGAGCTGGGCCTGGGATCCAGCAGGACTCGGGGCTCCCTCCCCACCTTCTGAGTGGGTTGGTCTTGGCCCCAGCATGCACACACACCTCTGAATATCCCTCCAATCTCCCCACAAACAGGGCACATCCCAGTTTGGGGACCACTGCTCTGGGTGATTACAGAAGAGATCATCAGCTAGTTACATGAGCGCATCACTCTTAGCACTGCACTAGTTTCAGAATTGTTTTGCTATGACTGTTACACAGAAGAATGGACAGCAGTAGTTTTCAAACAGCATATACACCCAACCTCCTCGTCGGCACCATCATCTCAATTTTTCACTATACCTAGGTTTGGGACACCAAAAGGCACCCCCTACTTATTTCTTCAAACCGGACTAACTGTCCCGTATCTGGGCCCCCCTCCCAATGACCTTTGCTGCCAGCAGCTGCTGTCTGGAGAGCACGTAGGTCACTTCCCCAAGCCTTGGGGCTCCCAGGGAGCGATGAACACTGCCGCTTCCCCGGGGGCTCCTGGGGAGGGCCGTTGGCTACCATTTCCTTCCCAGCTCCCTGGGGCTTGGTGGAGCTGGGAGGAGCTGCCCCTTCCACCCATATTTCCCTGTCCTGTATTTAGAATAGGGAGAGATGGTCACCCTTCTTTTCTGTTTTGTGAAGATATAAACTAACATGGCTGCCTCTCTGTGACTATTCAACAAAAAGCATGTGCTACTTATAAAAAAAAGACAACTACAATCATTATGGATAGAGGAAGGATGGCTTTGTGGTGAAGTATAGGTCTAGAAGATCTGAATTCACTATTACGGCAAGAGCCTTCTGCATGACCCATGGCCAATCAGCCTCCCTGTTTGCAGATGTGGAAGCAAAACAAGATCAACCCAACTCACTAAGACAGGGCTGCTAGTATTCCAATGCATCTTTTTGGAGATGGGGTGACTACATCTGCACGCAGTATTCAGGATGTGGGTATTCCATGGACATACACAGAAATATAACATTGCCTCCACCTGTCCTATTCCCAATAATTCCAACCATTGTTATCCTTTTTGACTGCTGCTGCACACGGAGTCGATGTTTTTCAGAGAGTTATTCACAAAGGCTCCAAGATCTCTTCCTTGAGTGGCAACAGCTAATTTCATCCCCATCATTTCTATGGCTCTGTGGGATTATGTTTTCCATTGTGCTTCACTTTGCATTCAACCAACACTGAACTTCAGCTGCCATTCTGTCACTCAGTCTCGTAAGATCCCTTTGTAGCACCTCCTGATCTGCTCTGGATTCACAGAATTGCACAAGTTAGTTTTGCACCATATGCAAATTTTGCCATCCCCTGGTTATTCATTAATGATCTGGGAAGAGGAATAGTTCTGGTGCCAGTACAGACCCTGAGGGGACACTACCATTTACCTTTCTCTGTTCTGAACACTGGCTATTTATTCCTTCCTTTTGTTTCACATCTTTTAACCAGTCACCAGTCCCTCAAAAAGCCTCCCCTTTTCTCTCGACAGCTTACTTTGTTTAAATGATTTCTGAAAATCTAAGTACACTATATCCACTAGACCCCCTTTTGTCCACATGCTTGTTGACCTCTTTCAAAGAATTCTAGTAGATTAGAACATAAGAACAGCCATACTGGGTCAGACCAAAGGTCCATCTAGCCCAGTATCCTGTCTGTCAACAGTAGCCAATGCCAGGTGCCCCAGAGGAGGTGAACCAAAGACAATGATCAAGCGATTTGTCTCCTGCCATCCACCTCCCGCCTTCGACAAAAGGCTTGGCACTGTTTATCTATTTGTTCCCAAATCTGCTCTAACGACACCTCCAGCTGTATATAAGTCACAAGTAGCATCACCTGGGTATTTATATACCCTTGTGTTCCTCTCTCTTACTCCCACCTCAACCTCGCTCTATTGGTGTCATTAAGTCTAACTTGTGGCAATGACTATGTTGAACAAAGCTTCACAAAATCATTCCAAGAATTTTCTCCCCATAGTTTTATTTTATAAATAAATCTTTTAAGATGTTAACAGGTGCTTAAATCAGGTTTGTATGTAGAGGTTTACTCACTGCACTAATACTGTTTATACACACACCAATCACACCCTCCTCTAAACCTCCTATGTTCTTCTAGCACCTCTGCTGCTTGAAGACTAATCTTATCAACTTGCCATTCCAAGATTTATGAATACAAGTCACTCAATATGCTGGTCTCATTCCAAGCAACACATGAAATCCAGCACTCAAAATTCAAAAGGGCCCTGGATACAAGTCAAGCTGTATTATAAACGCACTGCCATGTCTCTCAATAAATCAATATTCCAAGTTTAGATCTCTCCGGCCCCTCTGCATACACAATATGCTATATTTATAATTCTCCTTTGTAAAACAGGGTTGAAGCACTGAAATCTGAGTAAGTTTCAATTTATGAATTAAACATTTTATTTAACCTGGAAATAGCATCTCTTTCTACTCTACCCAGAGGTTGTGCATAGTAAAAGATTCAGGGGAATTATCAGTAAGAGTATTTTATTGTAGAGTGTACACATACATTAAATTAAGTATAATTTAACCAGAAATGTTGTCATGCACACTAAAAATGCCCCAAGCCAGTTTTCAGCAACTGCAGCATTCGTGGATGTTTTCATTCCTGTTGTGTATATTAATTTTTTCATCTAAGATGAACACACATTCACACTATTACACATCACCTTTATGAAAGTACATTAACGGTTGTTTCAAATGTCACATACATGGGTCCATGATGTTACATCTCTTGCAAAAAACAGTTACTCAAGGGTCTAACATTAGTCTAGGATCTTAAATCTCTTAATACAGCCAATTATCTGTCATTTTAGGCACTCTCCTGAAACAAAGGGAAGAAATTCAATGGAAGTGACATTGTAGGTCATGTTGGCCCAAAACTTTGCAAGCCATAAGCCCATTAGAGGTATGTTTCCATGGTGACTTTTTTAAACCCATTGGAATATTTCTAATGGAAATTATTGTCTTGCAGTGACTGCAACCAAGAACTGTAGAAAGTTCAAGTGTCTAGGAACATAAACGAATCTGATTAGTCTGTTCTCATAGTCCAAGATAAAATGGAAGGCAAATAGCAAGAGCAAAATAATGTTTTTAGAATTATCTGAGATTTAAGAAAGGCTTTTTAAAGCTATTAGTTCAAAAACTTTTAAGGCAAATCTCCATAAAATATTAACTCATTACATTGTGTGTTACTTATGAAGAAGAATCATTTTTAATGTCCACATAATTGACTAAAGATTCTGTCTTGCTGTCTGGGGAGTCCTCTCCATCCGAGAATGCTAAAAATGTGACCACATTTCTAAATACCTATCCCTTTCCATCAGTTCTCTTGTGTATGTACTTAGGCTATTTATATACTAAAGCGATCAGTCAATAGACATTTATGGTGGAAGATATCTTCCAAAAAACCTCCTGTCAACAGATTGCAGCCAGACTGCCAAGTGGATCAAAAGAGCAATCCACTCTGTCAACAGAGCGGCTACACTTGCCTAGCTGCTCTCGACACGATGGCCAACCGGAGGCACAGCAGACAAGGCTTCCCAGTGTCCTAGAAGCCCTGTCTGTCGACAGGGCCCCCGGCCCCCCCCCCCCCCGAACGTCCAGATAGACTCTGTATCGAGAGAGGTGTTCTCTCTCATGGGGGATTGGCAGAACACTGTCGACAGAAGTGCATTCTGTCAATTTATTGTTGACAGAACACCTTGGGCATGTGGGCACCCCAGGGGTTTTGTTAACAAAACTCTAGTGTAGACATAGGCTTAATGTGAAAGTTTTTCCTTTACAACAACAACAGTCCATACTTTAGCACAATTCCACAGGATAATTAATTTTTCCAATATTGTGCAACACAAAGTCTTGCTATTAAAAATTACCTGTTGTTGTGTTAAACAAGTAGATACACTAGAAGATCTAGCACTAAATTTAACTTGACCATTTCCCATTTAATCTTGTTTTCAGCTGCTGTGAACAAAAGACAAAATGATTTTCCACAGTTAAGCAAATGGAGTTTTTGCAGAACTTCAGACAAATTAGCCAGTGATCAGAGATGCAGAATATAGTATTCTGCAGCTATATTACTTAAGGAACACACAATCCTGGTTTTTACATTAAAAGAATGCTTACCTAGATTACTAAATACTCTCCAGAACATATTGGCCTTGTGTACACATAATACATTCATTAATAGGAAAGTCTTTAATAGTATTTATGGGAGTCACATAAGGCAGATCAACCTGAAACTAACTTTAACCAAAAGAAAACCCAAAACAAAAGAGATTGCAAGAAAATATACATAAACATATTCCAGTCCATTAATTCACCTTCCCTTTAGTATCTCAAGGCTATAAATTAATATATTTACAAAATGATCATTATGACATTCTACACAGGGGGGAGAAAAGTGAGACAAGAAAGTCGTTTAAACAGCCTAGAGCCTAAGGTCAGTTGTTCTAACTAAGCGGGTGATAGCTTACCAAAGAAATAGACCACATGAGCATATCAGAGGACCTGAATTTACTCTTTCTTCCTGACAATATCCCACCATGCTGCAAGCCTTCTACTTTTGAATCAGGAGCTCCAGGTACCTCCCTGATTCACAGGGATCTGGATGGAACAGCCACAGCTCATATCTGATCTATGCTAGAAGAGCTACCAGAATGCAAGTATTTTCCAGGTCTGTAGGAGAAACATTAGGTTAGTGTCCCCAGATCAGGGATGCTCCAGGCATATCATGAAGCAAGGAATAAGTTAAGAGCTTAATGAAGAGGAAGTTGAGAAGCTGATTATATTTAATGAAAACACATTAGGTCTTGTGATAAACATATCTGATTAATGGATAATTTTTTTCCATGGGAACATTGAGGTAAAATTGTTAAATGTGTACAACAGTAAAAGATCCCGGTTTTACTCAGGTAAGCTGTGGTTTTGAGTTGCTTTTTCCTTTTCACAAAACCATTTAGAAGCAGGATGGATAGGCTCTTTCAGAAGTTAGGTTTGGGCCTGTGTATTCAGTACATAAACATCTACTAGTCTGGAGGGATATTTATTGTTGGTTTATGATATGCCCATTTTATGCTAAGTTTTTTTCTCTAGAATTCAGGATGGGAGAGTTCCTGCCCATAGGGGCTCAATTTAAGGAACTAGTTTACTAAGAGCTGAATTTGACACACATACTAGCCATTTTCAATGTAAATTACTGAAACCAAAGAGAGTGCAAGCAAGGGCACTGGAACAATTTTTACACTGGAGATGCTGAGCATCATTGAACCAAACTGTAAACCTTATATATAATGGAAGCTACTTCACACCAGGGGCTGCTACAGCGCGCACACACCCCACACCCCTAGTTCAAGCACGTGTGTGTGTGCAACAGGTCTTCTGTCCAGTTGAAATGCTGACTGGGTCTTATTTCTGACATGTAATCATATAATTTGTAATATTATTTGGTATTAAAGTGGCTCAGAACTCAACTCTGAATATAACTGTCCTGGAACAGGCTGAGTAACTTAAAAGGGGTTTCATGGATTTCTTCTTGCTAAGGCATGCAAACCAGCCCCTGGTACAGCATTCAGCATGGCCACAAGAAAGCCTGGATCAGCAGCATCCTAGTTTCCTGTCTAAGGAAGTTAAGTCAGCGGACAAACCCAAGTGCATTACATGGGTTTATGGAAAGGATGGATAGCCATAAACTGTAAAGAGAACCGGGAAGAACTAGCAACACCCATGGGAACAAGAAATGGTGGTGACCTGCTTATATCAGATACACAAACAAAGCCATTTAGACTAGCCTTTGCCTGAGACAAGGCAAAAACTTGTACTCTGATGTTAACCAAAGACTTCAGGGTACCCCACTTCCCACAAGTAGTGAAACCTAACATACTTTTTACTACATCTGCCCCCAACACACACACTCACCAACTACAGCTCTACACGCTCTCTCTCCCCCCTCACTTTCACACACACACTCACTCTCACACATACCTGCAAATGTAACAAACAAGCAGTCAAGTAGCACTTTAAAGACTAACAAAATAATTTATTAGGTGATGAGCTTTCGTGGGACAGACCCGCTTCGGGGTTTGAAGTGGGCCTGTCCCACGAAAGCTCATCCCCTAATAATTTATTTTGTTAGTCTTTAAAGTACTACTTGACTGCTTGTTTGTTTTGTTAGATACAGACTAACACAGCTACCTCTCTGTTGTTATTCAACAGCAAATACAGTAATTCGCCCCACCACCATCCCTCTCTCCCTCCTGACATTATAATCAAAGAGGTAGATAAAGGAGGAGCTACTGCCATCATGAACAGGTCTGACTACCAGAAGGAGGCTTCCAGACAACTCTCCAATACCAAATTTTACAAGCTACTTTCCTCAGATCCCACCGAGGAATATACTAAGAAACTACACCATCTGCTCAGGACACTCCCTACACAAGCACAAGAACAGATTTATCCACAAACCTGGAAATCCTGGACGCCCCATCGTCTCGGGCATTGGCACTCTCACTGAAGGACTGTCTGGTTATGTGGACTCTCTCCTCAGACCCTATGCCACCAGCACTCCCAGCTATCTCCGAGACACCACTGACTTCCTGAGAAAACTGCAATACATTGATGACCTACCAGAAAACACTATCCTAGCCACCATGGATGTAGAGGCTCTCTATACCAACATCCCACACAAAGATGGAATAAATGCTGTCCGGAACAGTATCCCTGGTGATGCTACAGCACATCTGATGGCTGAGCTCTGTAACTTTATACTCACACGCAACTATTTCAGATTTGGCGACAATATATACCTTCAAATCAGCGGCACAGCTATGGGTACCTGCATGGCCCCTCAATATGCCAATATTTTCATGGCTGACCTGAAACAGCGCTTCCTTAGCTCTCGTCCACTAACACCCCTTCTCTACTTATGCTACATTGATGACATCTTCATCATCTGGACCCATGGGAAGGAGACTCTGGAGGAATTCCACCGGGACTTCAACAACTTTCACCCCAACATCAACCTCAGCCTGGAACAGTCCACACAGCAGATCCACTTCCTGGACACCACGGTGCTAATACACGATGGCCACATCAATACCACCCTGTACTGTAAACCCACTGACTGCTACACCTACCTTCATGCCTCCAGCTTCAATCCCAGACACACAACACGATCCATTGTCTACAGCCAAGCACTAAGATATAACCGCATTTGCTCCAACCCCTCCGACAGAGACAAAACACCTACAGAATCTCTACTAAGCATTCTTGAAACTGCAATACCCACCTGAGGAAGTGAAAAAACAGATCAATAGAGCCAGACATGTGCCACAAAGCCTCTTACTACAGGACAAGCCCAAGAGAGAAACCAACAGAACACCACTAGCCACCACCTACAGTCCTCAGCTGAAACCTCTACAGCGCATCATCAGGGATTTACAACCCATCCTGGACAATGATCCCTCACTTTCACAGGCCTTGGGAGGCAGACCAGTCCTTGCCCACAGACAACCTGCCAACCTGAAGCAAATCCTCACCAGCAACTATACACCGCACCATAGTCACTTTAACTCAGGGACCCATCCATGCAACAAACCTCATTGCCAGCTCTGCCCACATATCTACACCAGCAACACCATTACAGGACCTAACCAGATCAGCCACACCATCGTGGGTTCATTCAGCTGCACATCTACCAATATAATTTATGCCATTGTGTGCCAGCAATGCCCCTCTGCTATATACATCGGACAAACTGGACAGTCTCTACGTAAAAGACTAAGCGCACACAAATCAGATATCAGAAATGGCAATATACAAAAACCCATAGGAGAGCACTTCAATCTCCCAGGCCACACAGTAGCAGACTTAAAAGTAGCTATCCTGCAGCAAAGAAATTTCAGGACCAGACTCCAAAGAGAAATTTCTGAGCTATAATTAATCTGCAAATTCGACGCCCTCAGCTCTGGCTTAAACAAACACTGCGAATGTCTGGCTAAATACAAAAGCAGCTTCCCCTCCCTTGGTGTTCACACCTCCAGATCAACTGCTGGTAGTAAGCCCCACCCCTGCTGACCGAGCTAACCTTGTTATCCCCACCCTTGCTCTGGCTTATTTATACCTGGCCCTGCAGATTTCCAAGACCAGCATCTGATGAAGTGAGTCTGTGCTCACGAAAGCTCATGCTCAAAACTTTTCTGTTAGTCTATATGGTGCCACAGGACCCTCCGTTGCTGTTACAGATCCAGACTAACACGGCTACCCTTCCAAAACTTCCCTCCTAGTCTGGCTCTAACAACAATTCAGTCTCAAACCTTTCAGGCAACTTGTTTCTTACCCTGTTCCTAAGACTTTTTGACAGAGTGCTCTTTGGATTAGACTCCTGCAAAACACTGCAACTGGAACTGGCACCAGATAATTCCCAGTGTATTTCTCTAGTTCCCAACAGTTGCACTGTACTCTGATAAGATCTTGTGCATTTACAATAGCCCTTTTAATCTGCAAGACGCTGAAGAACATCTGGCCTGGCACACACCACACTCAATGATCTTCTTGTGTTAGCCACCACGTGGTTTTTTTAAAGGTTCAGCAAGGCTGGATTGCAAATTATTCTGATCCAGTGATACAATATGTTGGGGCTCCGAGGTCTCTGCTTCTATGCCTCTGGCTCTGTTTCCTCCCTCTGATCTGCAACAGTCCTAAGGTTTCATTTTGTGAAATGATACACTAGGAATATTATGAGTCACTCAGCCAAATTCACATCTAACATTTCAGCTGCAAATTTCAACCTTTCTGTAATACCCCCCAGATTGCTTGAAGAGGCATTCAAGTGTCATAGTGGCCTTAGTTTACGTTTCCAATTCTGTTTGATCTCTACTTAACCTTTTGGTTACAAAAACAACTGTGAACTGTGGAGGGGACGACGAGTAGAATGTTCAAGAAGTCTGTTTGCTCCCACCACTAATCACTGTAATTCAGGTAAATGTTTAAATCATCATCACAGGCTGTCAGTTTGCCAGGTAGGAAATGCCAGTTCTATAAAAAGGTTAGTGCATTTAATACTGCACCTTAGACAGTCAGACTGGGCTAGAATTGCAGCTGTTGCTTGGCACCAACTCTATTTTGGAAAAATTCCTCTGTACAAAGGCCTGAATGAAAGCTACACATTGCTCTCCCAAACATCCACTAGTGTTGACAGTAACGGAACATGCCTTTGCTTAGCAGCAGCTTCCCAGCCCTTCCACCCAGTCACGGCATTTTGCCATCTTATTGCACCCTCAGTCCAAGGATCTTGAGTGCAAAACATTCATAAGCTCTTGACACAAATACCATTGTCCCCATTTTACAGAAGGGTACCATCATCATCAATAACCGTGGGCTCAGCGCCCGTTGGTGTCCAATGCCTCTCTCGTTATTTCCTTCCATTTTTCCCTGTCCAGTGCGGAGTGGCTTAGTTTCTGTAGACTAGCTCTGCCCCAATCAATCCATTCTCTGTGGGGTCTGCCTCTCCTATTCGAACCATCCATTATGCCGAATACCAGGGTCTTGACTTTCCGTTTGCCATTCATTCTGACAGAAAGGTAGGCAGACATCAAATGCCTTTCACCATGATGCAGCGCTGGCAATGGAACTTTGCTCCCCTGACGCCAGTCCTGCAGTTTGCGATCAGAACAATCATTTCTGTACCATATTAATACTTAGGGCTTTTTGCTCTCACTAGCCTATTGACAGTTTCTCCCTTTCTACTTCAAATCCACACTGCTCTGGGAGCCTAGTAGTAGGAGGCATCCTTCAGTCTGCATAGACTATGGATCACGCCCTTTATAGTTTCAATTGAGGACTTCATTTACAGCATCTACTGGGACTATGAAGGCCCACACGAGAGTGACAGTCCTTGCTGCATCTCTTGCAGATGTGGTGGGTGTCTGGCAAGTCCTTATTGTGCTTTCTGTGCGCTCGCTTCTCCTCTGCTAGCTGTCTGATCCTCATCTTGCCCTTCTGAAGGCCCTTGTGTAACCCCCGCCTCCATCTGCTGCGGTCGTCTGCTAGTTCTTCCCAGTTGTCCAGTTCAATGTCTACCTCTCTGAGGTCTCTTTTGCAGACATCTTTGTAGCGCAGCTGGGGGCGTCCGGGAGGTCTTTTGCCAGAGGCTAGCTCACCATACAGGATGTCTTTTGGAATCCTTCCATCATTCATCCTGTGGACGTGGCCAAGCCAGCGGAGCCGACGCTGCCTGAGGAGGGTGTGCATGGTTGGGATTCCAGCTTGCTCGAGGACGGCGGTGTTGGTCACTCTGTCCTTCCATGATATTCCAAGGATGCACCTGAGGCAGCGCAAGTGGAAGACGTTCAGCCCCTTTTCCTGGCAGGCATACAGGGTCCAAGTCTCGCTGCCATAAAGGAGGGTGCTGAGGATGCAGGCTCTGTAGACTTGCATTTTGGTGTGAGTGTACAGCTTGTTGTTATTCCACACTCTCTTGCTGAGTCTGGACAGCATTGTGGCTGCTTTTCTGATCCTCCTATTTAGCTCAGTGTCCAACAACAGGGTGTCAGTGATGGTGGACCCGAGGTAAATGAACTCGTGGACGACCTCTAACGTATAGTTGTTAATGCTGATTGATGGGGATTCAGCAACATGCTGACCGAGTACGTTTGTCTTCTTTAGGCTGATGGTAAGCCCAAAGTCCTTGCACTCTTTGGAGAACTGATCCAGCAGCTTTTGAAGCTGGTCTTCTGTGTGAGACACTACAGCAGCATCGTCTGCGAACAGCATGTCTCTGATGAGGACTTCCCGCACCTTAGACTTAGCTTTCAGCCTTGCAAGATTAAACAGTTTCCCATCAGATCTTGTGTGCAGCAAGATGCCCTCTGTTGAAGATCCAAAGGCTGCTTCAGGAGGAGTGCGAAGAAGATCCCAAACAATGTCGGAGCAAGCACGCATCCTTGTTTGACGCCGCTCCTGATTCTGAAAGCATCCGATAATGTGCCGTCATATTGGATGGTTCCTCCCATGTCTTCGTGGAACGACTGGATCATCTTGAGTAAACTCGTGACCCCTGGTTTAATCATTAGCCAGACAGGGGAAATAGTTACTGTTCAACAAAAACAACACACATGCTGCACATGAGAATACTCCTGCTGTAGCTGTGTATTGAGCCTTTGCCAGTTTAGGTAGGGAAGCCAACCAGTAAGTAAGGGTAATGTAGAGCACAAGTGCAGGAAACATGCCACTTGGCTGCTCCCATTGCTTAATTACAGCAGTACTACACAACGGCTGGAACCATTAACCAACTACACAGGACTTTCATTACATTAGGAAACCTATTCCACTCATTTGGGGTGCTATTATACTATAGTTAGTTTTCACATATGCTCACTGTAATTAAAACACTCCTGTGTGATACACAAAAGGGGTGATAACCAGCTCGTCAAACTAGACTCCAAGTTTTATACGGACACTAACAAGATACCTTTCAAGGCTCCCCTTCTACCCATTTCAATGCCTGAAACTTGTCATTGGCATAACAAGACCCTCATCAAGCAGAGGCTCTTGCTTGATAGTTACCTTTTTTAAAAGGAAAAAAAAAATTTCCTTTAATAAAAGTTTGCTTTTTTTTTTTTCTTTCCAGCTTAACTCATGCTCTCTAGTATACTTTAAAACATCAGCTGAGCCTCACCACCAGATCATTTCAGCAGGTCACTGACTAAGCACACAGGTTCTTTCCATCAGATGATAATCAGACCATGCTAGCCAAGAACTAAAGTGAAACAAGTGGGGCACTGTAAAATTCACAGGACAGATTCTGCTTCCCTTATTATCTTTGCTGTCTTTACCCTACTAATACTTTACTGCACAGATACTTCATTGATTTCAATGCAGTTAAGTCCAAACTAAGGCATTACTCGGTATAAGTACTGTGTAACGATGTATTTTACAGGCATTGGACAACCAAGATGAAGAATCACTTATCTTCAGAGAAGACAGAATTTAATAACTGCAGAAATCCAATAGCTGATATCTCAGCTCCACCCAGACAACCATGTCAATGTATTTAAGGGCAAAAAAGTAAGCTGGTATTTTCTTTTGTAGAACAGACAGTCATTCAACATCTCCCCATTCAGAAACTTCATCTCACAGAATACAATGAGTGCCAACGACTGGACACTTGTATGTTATTTGGCTCTATAATTACAGGCCTGGGGCTTTCACTGGATAGTCAGCAGCAACCCATGGGGAACAGCGTTTATTTTAGTGTTTCTTTTGTAATTCTGGAAGTGAACGGTTTGTAAGAATAAGAAATGAGACAAACAGGAAATAAAGTGAATCCATGATCCAGATAGGCTGTAACCCTTGTTTTCCCCTATATTGTCTGGCCGCTGGGACCTCACTGGGTTATATTTCATATTGTACGAGTTTTTGTTGTAACAGCAGGAATAGTTCCTACCAAAAGCACTTAGAGCCTTATTTAGAGTATAAATTCTTCAGGACAGAAAATGGTTTTAGTATAAGCCGCTACATACTTAAGGCACTGTACAAGTGACTATCATGCAGTAGCAGCTCGTGGGCACTGTGACAGATTTGAACAAGTTTGTAGATAAGGTTATGTTCCTTCAGTTTAGCCCTTTTAGCTACTTATGTACTGATGCAGATGACAGGAGCTGGACAGCGCTAATACTATAGAAAGCAGGAGCAGGGGTCATATTTTTTTAGGATAAAGCACCTAGACCTCAAATTGTTTTGCTTTACTCTGTTAGCTGAGGAAACAAAAAAGAAGCACTGTATGTGTGGCACGTACATGCAATGTGTGGGTGGCTTAAGCAGAACTGCTGTCAATCTGTGATGTCTATATTACTCGAGGGGCAGAAACCCAAGTCAATCATGACGGCCTTCCCAAAAGCAGTGGTGGTCTCCCATTACACATCCATGACAATTTGTTCTTTCCAATCTTCCCCAATCCCCATTTCCATCTTTACAGTTCTTTACTTATGAGATTTGTCTTCCCAGAGTCTGTCTGCTGTTACATCTGGTCTTAAGCTTCAAAATTCTCAACATAGGGACTGATCTACAAAACTGCACGACTAGACCACTGTGTGAATAATATAGTCATGGTACAGGAGAAGTAACCTCAATATCCTTCCAGACTGTTGACCACTTAGCTCAATAGCTTTAGATGACAATATTTTTGACAGTCAATATCACCTAAAAATACAAGATTCAGTACAGGATAACTGGTGCTGAAGCATGTTTAGGGCAAAGACCCTGTGCATAAAACATCTAAACTTGTGCCTTAATGTATGAAATGTGGGACATTTGCTTACTATCTTGCAGAATTTGATACATTATGGCCATTAATTACAGAACAAATGAAAATAGAGAGTCCAATGGCACCGTAAAGACTAATAATTTGATTATGACATAAGCTTGTGGGAGTTACAACTCGTGAACGCTTATACCATAATAAAATTCTTAGCTTTAAGGTACTACCAGACTCCTAGTTGTTTTTGCCAAAATAGACTAATACGGCTACTTCTCCGAAAACCAGACATAAAGAGAGAAGTTAGTTTAATGGGAAAACATTCTTGCCTCAATCTGCTGAGAGGTGTGACAAACCCACTAGCTAGGGGAAGATAGCTGAAGTCCCAAAGATTAAATTTCATTAGCGCCACAATTCCAGCTTACAGACTCGATGACGCACTGATATCTTCCCATGCAGCTTTTTAAAATTCACTGCCCACTGCCTACATCTAAATGAATTAGATTACCCCTCTTCTCCTGGAATAGCTAGTTTAACAGAGATGTATTTTGCTTTATCTACAGATGGTCACACTAAGCATGCAGCCGGATTCTGTAACAGATGAGAAAGCTAAAGGAGGTTTCCCTTTAGTAAGTTACATGCAAATACAGGATGCTGCTACAGTCTGAAGTGGCCCTTTACTTTGCTATACTGTGGGAGAGATGTGTTTGTAAGAATAAATTCTTGGCAGCTGGGATGAAACAAAGGAGTTCGTCAGAAAAAGGCATCATAAATGCCTGATAGGCAATACATAAAGACATAGAAATGAGAATTACTAGCTGAGAGGAGCCAAGTATTTTCTACACAGTCATCCCTGGGAGAAAACCTAAACTGAGCTCAGAAGGTGGCCCCCAGGCACCACTAAGCCTGCTCCTCATGAGGAGTAAGGGAAGTCAATGGGCGCACTTGCTCCTGTCAACCTCCTGCAGTGGAGATCATGTGGAAGCGTGAATGAAGGTCTGTCGACTCCAGCTACGTAATTAGTGTAGACTTGGCCCAAGACAGTTCTCACCTCATCAAGCAAGTTGGACCCTACTCTCAAGCCTAAAACAACTGTGACCATGAGAAGCAGGTGGGAGTAATTCACCTAACCAATCCAAATACCAGATGTGTAGTGTGCTCATGCTTTATGGTTGTCAAGGCAGCTATAAAATTCTGAGCTTAGCCATGGGCAAAGGAGTGCCAGCTGAACAGTCTTGATTTACAGTTGAAATTTTAAATGCACATTGGATTTAATTCTCTGCATTCAGAGTGCAGTAAATGCAGAGCACTTTTACCGCCTCTGTTGCCTGCACCACACATTTCTATGCTGAAGCAGTGTATGAGAATGGTGCTCTGTCATTTTAAATGGCAGATATCAATCAGCTCATTCTCCTGAAGTTTTCACTCATCCCAAAGAGCATTAGCCTGTCTTGATCAGCAGAAATGCTGCACTTCTTAGTCTTTGTTTATCATTCATAGCAACTAAATGCAAGAATTCAGCAAGAGAGCAACTGCACAGATTAAATAGGGTAACGAAAACAGACTGAATTATAAGCAATTACAAAATGGCTGTTCCTCTTGGGACTGAGTTCAGCCAAGAATGGACTTGGAAATTTAAAAGCAGCCCAATAACAATTAAGTAGCTGAGTAATTCAAAGCCAAAACAGAACTGGGCCTGATAAGTATTGACCGAGACCCCTAAGGAAAACTCAAGCGATATAGCAAATGACAAGTATTCAGTAGTCAGCACTCTTCCTTATAAGTCTTACACCTGAGACAAAAATCAAGGTCCCAAAAAAATGAGGACTGAGACCCCGTGTCAGTTTTACAAGACAGTCAGAGCATCCCTGGTGTCCTGGCTAAATTCTATCTTTAACAGTGCCAGAGGGAAAAGTCCTAAAGCAAAGGGTCCTAGATCAGGACTTGGGAGGTAAGATTTCTGTCCCACGCTGCCTCTGACTTTACACCACAAGCTTCTTCTCTCCATGCTTCATTTTTCCATTTCTAAAATGTGGATAATGTTATATCCCTACTTACCAGAGGTGTTGTGAAGATACAGTATTGTCAATGGTGTTTGAAGCACTTTGATGGGAGCTATTGAAAAAAATAAAGCTATCAATAAATACTATTAACTGTACTTATTACTTTTCCTGACCTTAACCCATGCATTGTTCCTGTTTACTTTTATATTGCCAGTGTCCTTCACCCTAGAAAAGTCTGCTATTCAGTGGCAGGGAGGTGAGATTATGCAACTTAAACACAAGATGTTGTATAAACCTCGATTCAGATTTATATGCAATTAAATACCTACTTGTTTTGTACAATATGTTAAAGCTGATAAACCAGTTTGAGCTGTATCTGGATGAAAAGTGTTGTATCAATAGAAATTCCAGTGTAAGTGATCTGATAAAATGCGTCTTTCCCCATCCACTACATTCCTTAAAATTGGTTTGCAAAGGGCAGGGGCTGGGGGGAGATGGACTCATATTACTCATATTGACACAGAGACTAGTAATATTTAAAGAATGCTATTTAGGTTGTAAAGCCAAGCAGTCAAAAGTTACAAATTACCAGATATTACAGTTGCCTAGAATTTGGCTTCCATATGTATCCAACTTGCATCCTGAATGAGGCAGGGGGTCCGTGCAAAAAAGTATTTAATCACATGTTCAAATACGTAATGCAAGGAGGCACTATTAAGTTTGCACTGGCAAATGTAAGTTTCCTAAATTTCAAGTGCTAGACTTTGCAACCTAAACAAACATGCTTTTAAATGTACTGTTTTGTATTAGGTCTCTCCTAGGTGGTCTGTCTGTCTCTGGAATGTAATAAATAAGTTCTATTATATGTAACTAACCCTCCCCCTACCTTAATCATACTTCAGCAGAGACTGCCACCTGATCCTTCAGCATAGTCATCTTAACAACAGGACTATATTAGCTGGTTGAGGGAATGGACCACTATGATATACTCTGTGGCAGAAGGGTGGTTGGAAGAGATCCTGCCCCATAACCATTCCAAAGCGATGTGACACTGGGGCAACTTAAGACTTGAATCATTAGTTTAAAAAACCCCAAGAAGGAGATAAAAGACTGGACTTTTTAAATGTCAAGTACCTACAAAAGCCTCTGGTTTAAAAATCAGGCCTTTATATAGTAAAAGGTCACAATTTATTCTGAGAGCACCTTCAGACTTCATTCTTTCAGGTTTCCCATGCCCCTTGTTTGATCAGAAGGGAGTGCTCCTGGATACCCAACTGCAATGACTAAGTACCTTGGCTAATTCTTTCTGGGCTGTGATGACATATTTTTCTCTCTCTCTCACTCTCGCGCCCTCTCTCTCTCTCTCTCCCCCCCTCTCTCACACACACACACACACACACACACACACACACCTGCCTGTGTTAAAATAACTTGTAAAGAATAGAATCAAATATAAATGTAACAATACAGCCATGGCACCCAATCAGACAGATTGCTGGCTTCATCTGTCTAATCTGTCTCAGCTTTATAACTGTAGCACTAAAGAAAAAATTAGCATAACTATATTTGAAGAAAACTCATAAAATGGCTGCAGTGTGAAGGACTCAATCAGAAGGCATGCTGAAAGTAATGAGAAATTTCAGCATCATTAGCACAATGTGTAATGGTCAAAGGCCAGGACATCTCAACACTCATCCAAGAGCCTGCAGAACAGGTCACAGACCAGATTTTGCCATAATCACATGTGGATTTTAGGCTGTAAAGCTGGGGGGTCATCAATAAACACACTAGTTCTGAGGTGAATTAAAGTACATTGTGTTGTCTAAATGTGATGGTCCCAGGATATATGTAATATGGTATAGGTGGTATATGTAATATCCTTTATTGGACCGACATCAGCAGGTGAGAGGCATGAGTTTCCAAGCTACACAGTGCTCTTCTTCAGGCATCAGAAACACTGTTTAAGCTTGAAAGCTGGTCTCTTATACCAACCACTGTGTCAGGAGAGTGGTTCCTACTGGAAAAAGCATCCTACATATACGGGATCAGTTACTGCATATGTACACACATGCTTAGGGCACACCAGGATTACGTGAATGCTGCTTCAGACCATGTCTGTGCAAAGCGCAGCCACTAATATCTTCCATGACAGATCAGAGCAAGTCTGCCTATGATGGAGTGAGCTTCCCACACTATCCCTGCAAGGACTGTATGGTGCCATGTAGCCCAATCTGCTATTAGGCTGAAAACAGGAGAGCTTTTGGCTGGAGGCAACTAATTAGAGATCAGATTCATCTGTGTAGGATCAGGCTGGTGTCTACAAAGCAAGTAGCAGGGCTACAAGCTGGGTGAGGGTTGCTGGTTGGAATGGGCAGTCACTCCCTGGGAAGGCGTTGGAGGCTGTGACCACTGGCAGGTGAGAAGGTTTGGAGCTGGGGCAGTCAGAGAAAGGCTGGGAACCAGGTGATATAGGAAGCAGCCCAAAGACGGAGTGGTGAGGGATGGCAGAGGGAAGCCCAGACCTGCTGGTTGTAAGGTCCCTGGACTAGAACCCAGAATAGTAGGTAAGCCTGGGTTCCTCTACCAGCCACTGATGGCATGGCATAGACCAGACACAGGGCAGTGAATGGGAAGACCGCCATCACACTGGTAGTGACAGAACTCAGGGACTACATTCACAGAAGGGGGAATACACTGAGTGATCTACCCAGAAGGCTGTCATGAGGAAGTGGCCATGTAGAGAGGTGCTACAGATCAATGAGAGATGGTGTAATATACAAACAGTGCACCCGGGGTGGGGGGGTCAGCCGAGAGAACTAATCCCCCAAGCATCCTGCAGCGGGCAGTGACACTGCTGTGAGCTGACCCAGTGACATTCTCCTCTCGTGTACTTTCACTAGCTCCTCATTATCCACCGTAATAAGGAGTCTGCCTTTAGTAACATCCATTACATGATAGGTTGTTTCCAAATGTGAGTTTCAGCTCTTAGACACTACTAATCTGAGGAGAAAGCTCAGGAGACAGAAGGGCACCGAGCGCCTTATATACAAGAAGATTCACCATAGTCACCACACTCCATTTTTATCATCTTCAGGGTGCTTTTCACCTTCATCCAGGTCAGCTGATGATTGGGTCTCTTATCCCATCATTGTTTGCCTCCTTCCACTCCACCAATGACAGCTTCAGCATTATATTCATATCTTCTTTCTGTTTTAGCAGGTTGGATTCCATTTGCTTTATTCTCCCTTCCTTGTCTGAGTTTTCCCCCACACATCACATGTCCTCACCGCCTGGCTTGCCAAGCCACCCCCCTCCACACATTAATATCCCTCCTGAAAACACTCACTTCACAAGGCTCCTGAGGGAAACAAAGCACTTAAAATTATTCCAAGCTACTCTTTTCTCTGGACTTTTGCCCATCTCATCTGATTCTGTCTTGCTTCGGTTGTGAAGTCTGAGGCAAGGATTGTTTGTATTTTGGGTACAGGATGCTGCCAAGTATATGGTCAGCATTAAGTCTTGACAACTACCTAAAGAAGAAATCTCAAATTCACAGCCCGTGGGCTCTCTCTGGCCTGAGAATTTCCACAATCTGGCCTGCACGCCGCTGCTGGCACGAGTCCCTGTACCCTTCCCCCAAGACCAGTCAGTCATTGCTCTCCTGCTCCCCACCCTCTCCCTGAATCGCTTCCCTTCTTTCAAACCCCCTCCCCCCAAAGGATGTGGCCCCAGATTATCAGGAGACCTGGTGCAGGACAGCAGCAGGGGTTGCGCCCACCTGCACCCACTGCAGCAGCGGAAGCAGCAGAGAAGCAGAACAACATAGCAACCTGCTTCACCATCATCTCCCAGGACAGCCTGGTCGCTCCGCTTCCCTGTGGCCAGTGGGGGTGGGGAGAGAAGAATGCCTGCTGCCAGCTCCAAACCTGTCAAGGGCCCCACAGGCTAGCCTGACAATGGGGAAGCAGACTGTCCATCGGCTGGATGGTGGGAGTGGCTGCATGGGGCCCTGGGCAATTACTCTAAAGCATCCTTTGGATGGGACAGCTCTGCACACACCTCCCTGGGCCACAGGGACATGCCAGCAGCGGTGCAAAGCTAGCAGCCTGCAGCTCTTCTAGCCCTTCTGTGCTGCTGGTGGTGGCAGCACTGGGTGGGTCCTAGAAGGTTTTTAATGGCCTTGGGGATGCGGGCTAGCAGAATTGGGGGCAGCATGGAGAGCCCCAGGAGCCCTGAAAGAGAGGGGTGCCCATGGGCCTACTAGGAGGATTTGAGGACTGGCACTGGCCCTACAGTAAACTGAATTTGAGATCCCCTAATTCAGAGGTGTCCAAAAAGTGGCCTGCAGGCTAGAAATCCAGCTCACTTTTATCCGGCCGCTGAGCTGGCAGCAGCACCATTTTTACAAAGGCAGCTGGGAAGCTCTGTGCTGCATGGGGGTCAGTAAAGCCCCACTTGCAGCTCCCATCAACGCCAGCCCCTCCTCTGGCTCCCGTACAGTATGGCGGGGCAGCTCCCAGCACCCTGCTATGATGTACATGGTGGGAACTGGTAAGGGTCGCTGAGGAGTATGCAGGCTCCATCCCTCATGGGGGTTGTCCCCGCCCAGGCCTTGTATCGAGCAGTCCCAGCACGTGTTCGTTCACTCGCTCACTGGCTGGCATGGCACAGAGCAGCCTACTACGGCCAGGCCGGCATCACCAAGGAGTTGCTGTGGCACCAGTGTTACCCTACCCTGAGGTGGCACTGCAGAGTTCCAAGTCCTGCTCACCAAGGTGAGCAGCATCCTCAGGCTAGCAGCACCCAGATGGACAGACAGGATGGATGGACTGCAGGGGCAGTGGGAGGGTGTTGGGACAGACAGATGGACAGGACCAGGCTGGAGCACTGAGGCAGGGGAATGGACAGACAGACAGACAGATGGACTGGTGGGGCCAGAGAGGGTGTGGGGGAGTCAAGATAGACATATGGAGAAGCTGCACTGGGGGAGGGGTGCGTGGGGGGGATTAGGTCTGAAGGTGTGGGGTGGTGGTTTAGAGCTATTTTGTGTTCAGCCCCTGGAAAATATAAAAAATTGCCATGTGACCACTGATGAAAAAGGTTGGATACTCCTGTCTTAATCTAAAGAGTGTAAAAGTGACCTCTCTGCTTTAATCTGGCCCATGCTGAAGTTTGGACCCTACCCTGTCTAATTTGTGTTTATCAAGTTGATTATGCAACATTTTAAGTAGATCTAGTGGGCACATGGCTGCTACCACATTATAAAATAAACACAGATTTGTTTGCAAGTTACTACATTGATTTGGATAGTTAAGTGACTTGTGCAATGTTTAGACACCTAGGAATCGGGATTGCTGTATACTGTGCCAACCCCTACCCAAGGACATAGGTTGAGAGACTGGCAAACCATTCAACCTCTCGTACCCCTACTTCCTATCTATGGAAATACAACATCCCTGTAACACAGGCTGTCATGCCCGAGAGGCTTAATTTGCTAGTGTTTGGAAAATGATGAAGAACTAAACACACAATTTAATGACAAAAAGTGGGCCAGATGCCCAGGAAAGCCTCGACCCCTTTCAGCTAGTAAACTTGACATTATATTATTTTAAAAAAAAAAGAATAAGTTATGTTTACATCACAGTGAAGGGGGAAGTCAGCCTGTTGGACTTCATTTGATGAACATGAAGGTCCCTCACACCCTCACCTCTGAGGTTCTCCTTCATTTCCTTTGTTTTTATCCCAGTTTCAGAAAATCCACATCCTCCACCTTGTTCCATTTCAACGTTTTGCTGCGCTGGAAAGAGTGTGTCCAAGAGCAAGACAGAGAATTAATTGCTTGCAACACTCAGCAAGGTAGTTGTTTTTCAATCAAGATACAGCAAATCCACACCTACAAAATATCATATGGAAATTGCAGTAATAAATATACTAGCAAGAAAAAGATACAGGCAAACTAGCACCTGCCCAGCATCAAAGCTGAGTCAGATGCTTTCCTTTCCCTAATCAGATACAGTAGACCCCTGACTTACATGGAGATTATGTTCTTGCACAACTCTGCATAAGTCAAATTTTGCACAACTCAGGTGAGCTAGGAAACTGACCAGTGCAGCAGTGTTGGTGAGTTTCCTGTCTGCCCTGTGTGGTCTGCTGTTCACAGAAGGAGTGAAACTGACCAGCGCTGCTACACTGATCAGTTTCCCAGCTTTGGTCAGGGGCAGCAGCCTGACTCTTGTTGCCCTTGACAAAAGCAGGGAGGCTACCACCCCTGACAGGAGTAGGGAAACCACTCCTGCCAAGGACAGCAAGAGTCAGGCTGCCATCACCCACAGGTTCCCTGCAGCGCTGGTCAGTTTCCCTGCTCTTGTGAGAGGCAGGGAGCTAGCACCTGGCTGCCCACCACTCACAGGAGCCAGGAAACTGACCAGCACTTCTGCACTTGTCAGTTTCCTGGCTCCCCTGGGGCTTGCAGCCCAGAACCACTCACCAACTCCCTGCCAATCAGAGTCACATAACCCCAAGATATGTGCCAATCATGGGTTACTGTTGTACAGAGCCAAGAGCAGCAGCAAAAATAATCACAGAGGAAAGACAAAACTGCAGTTGTAAAGAGACCAGAATCTCTGCACGCATGGAGGGGAAAAAAGGAAAACATATGCAAACCAACTGAAAGATAGAAACAGTAACCCAGGGATAGGGAAAGACTCACAGAGACACAGTCAGGCAGGGCCACAGAAATAGCCTTCAAGCACCTGGAAGATGAGATGTGAAACAAATCAGAGATTAACCAGAAGCCCCCAACATGTCAAGAAACAAGCACAGCCATAAGTTTGTTCCAAAACAAACAGAATAGAGGACCCCATGCAGCTGTCTTATGCCAGGGGACCCAGATAAGAAGAGGGACCAGTGAGGGCTGGGAAAAAACTGCCTGTCTCTAGGCTCACTGTACCTCTCCAGCACTAGGTTATACAGAAGCCACCTGCTGCTTAACATCTGCTCCTCTGCTGTCACCTGTCTTGGTTGGAGACCCACATGACTTTCCCTCCTGGTCAGGATTTTTCAGAACTACCCAGAAAGTCAGACCGGTTATCCAGGGCTGCTTTGGTTTCTCCTAAAAAACAGCCAGCATAATTGCCTACAATTATAAATGACCATACAGACCTTCCTAAGCAAGCACGTTTATCCTTAACGTGAAAGCATAATAGAGGAAAACACTAAAAACCTATACATGCCAAAAAGCATGCAACTGGGATTTTTTAAAATTATTTTTTCTGGAATATTGACTTCAGCCAAGAAATTTAAACAGTGTGGAAAAAATACAAATAAATGGACTACCCCGCCTTTGAAAGACATCAGTCCCTACAACCCTTCTCTGACAATTAGAAGAGGAATCTCTTCAACGGTATGCCCTGTTCATTTGCTGGGTTACAAAGAAAGCCCAGTGTCATTTTAAACTCAGGCTATTTAACCAAGAGTCCTTTCTCTATCTGCTGGTCTCTAGAGAATCCAATTAAACAGTATATTCAAACCTCCCCAGGACGTGGTACAACCACCTGAGTGAATTTACCCGATTCATTCCAGGAGGGCTCTGGTTCAGCTTCACCTTCCCCCACTCCCCCAGGAATGGCGCACAGTCCACGGACAACAGCGACAAAACCATAATTCAGAAAGGTCTCCCAAAGGTATTGCAGGAAGTTGCCATGGCATGGTCTAAGGAGCACATACTGTGAGAGGGCACCAATGAACAATCCATGCCAAGACGGACTCTAAGGGTACATTAGTGGTACCTATCTCAAATCTTTGAGGTCCATTAAATCAATCTAGAAGGGAACAGAAGCCAGAAATGGAGCTACCTAGAATAAACCTCCACCTCAGGCAGTAGCCTATGTAAGAGGCATCAGATAAAACAGGGAAGAATTTAGTCAATAATGACACTTTTAAACTGGGTTGGTGATAACACTAGAAGAAGAGTAATCAAAGTATAAACAAAACAGACAATGAGAAAGTCGGACACAAGAAGGGCAAATCAAGCCATTTAAGCTGAAGAATTCCAGCAATAATAAAGTTTTATAGTCACTGGCAGCATTTATACAGTAAACTTTCATATTCAGTATTCTATTATCTGGAACTCTCAAATACCCGGCATTGTATCCATAAGCAAGTTTTAGTTTCACTATACCAGACTTATGGAAAATGTAAGTAAATACAAATAAATACAGCAAATACAAAAATATAAATTTACAGTGCACAATACTACTGTTGATGGTAAATAAAAGTATTCTGCATACATTTTTGTTTGTATCTTAATATCTGAACTTTCTTTAGGTGTTATTCATTGCTAGGTATACCTCTCTATTATCCAGAATGTTTGAATATCTGGCAACCTCCCAGTCCCATGGCTGCCAGATACAAAAAAGAGTTTACCGTAATACCTACTGGTCCAATGAGAAAAAGCCATCACCTAACAGGAAATACACATTTCTCTTGAGATGGGGCACAAGGCCTTGTAGATGAGCCAGATATGACAAGGAACGAGTTTGTTCCTTAATATTGTTTAGAGCACACCATTGGCATGCAAGAGAACAAGACTTTCGCACCAAAGCCCTAGAAGAGTTACACAACATACCATGGCAGGCAGAAAAGAGAGCAGGAAGAGGAGGTAGGTGTAATTAGAAGGGAAGTCTGTTCTTGGAAGATACTTGCTTAGAAGTGATCATAGATGTTACCTTTACTTACAATGCCAGAAATATGCATGATGATTTACAACATGGGTAGAGACGGATTACCTGTCCCGAAAAGCTCATGTCTGCAAAAATTTGTGTACGCTTAACTTAAACTAACCTGTTATATGGTAGGAAAATTAAGTAAGTAGAATTTTATGTAAATTAGATTTCTTAAAAATAAAAATATTTCAAATTAAGATTTGGAATTAACATATGTTAAAGCCCAAAATTATTCCAGTTTATAAAAATTATTTAAAAACAAAAATACTAATCAGTGTGTTTACTACCAAGCTGCAAAGTCGGACCATTGAACTATAAGTCGTCACTGCCTAAGCATCTGGAATCAATTTGCTGAAGTGCTAAACCAGCTTTTGGACAATAGTAGCCTGTTCTGCGGGTACAGAGAGAATACTTTCTTCTTCAGTTTACTAACTGGTTTCTCAGATCAGTAATTAATTCATTGAATATTAAGAAAAACTATTAGAAGTTGAAAAAGCAAGAAAGTTTGTATTACTTTTCCCAAGATGAATAAAAATAAGACAAGAATAAGATTCACTATTTCTAAAATCTTGAAGGACACTGAACAGAATAAAATCAGTTCAGTATGCTAACTACAACTACTGCTTTTGTTAAATAAAATAGTTTATGTATAAAAACTTTCAATAAATGTTCTGTATACATAAGAACATTTAATAGTTTTATTAAATAAAACTGGTTTTGTGCATTAGTTGAATTTGAAATTTCACCTAAATACAGCAAGACAAATCACAAGGGAAAAAAAATGTCAATCTAGCAAAAATATGAGCTCCATAATTGCTTAAAGGTGTATGAAATAGTGCATCCTCCTGATCAGCAAGCAGCAAGAGCAAATTTTGTGCCCATCAGTTGTTTTAATTGTTACCAACTATTGAGAATCAACATCGGTTTAGAAGGTAACTAAAAATTACAAATGGATAACACAATTAAAACAAAAGGTTTAAAAGCAAGGTTTCTGGCTTGCAGATTCACATCTTGATTAAAATTGGTGAGTTAAAACACTCATTTAAATAATTCCACCATGATGCATTAGCTAACATGTTGACTAACTTCTATACAGGTCTAGCATAGACAAAGCAATTTCAAAATTTCAGCCAGTCAAGTGAAACCCCTTAGGGAACAGAGTGTCTCTCGACCAAGGAACACAATTGTCTCGTCTGTGCTAGGATTTTAAGATGTGAGAGCAAACATGTTTAAGAAAGACATAATGAAGACAAGGACACAATTTCAAGCTGATCGCAGCTAACCCTGAGTAGGTCCTTGTTAACACTGAACTTTTCCATCATGATAATATTAAAATATGAGTAACACAAGTGTAGACAAAACAAGCATGAGAAGAGATGCTAACAGAGAGAGGGGTAGGAGAAAGACAAGAAAGTTGACTGGCTAATGCATGTATGTGAAGTATCCAAAAGATTATTCAAATTTTAATAGTAGTAGTAGTTACCTGAACTTTACTGCCGGTAATGATATTTAGTACACTGAACAGGAGGAGAACATCAGAGCTGAGGTTAGTGTTGGAAAGCCAATTGAAGGTCACCTGACGCTTAGCAACAAAGGAGGGGAAAGTATGAAAATCTAAGCAGCTGCAGAGGGAAGAAACCTCAACAGTTCTAGCTTGTGTGGACATGAAGCTGGAATACAAAAGCAGAACTCACATATACTATCTGGCCTTGCTTTATAGCTTGTTAGTCATCAAGATACCTGCCGTACGAGTCAATTCAGGGACACCATTTTGCATACAGGGTATATTTAAATATAAATATAGTTTTTCTTTAGTACTCAAAATAGATTTTAGGTAGGCCACTGCATTACTTTAGCATGGCTCATTAGAGCAGAAAATTAAGATGGGCTAGCCAATAGCAAGTTCAATCAATTATGAGTATATAATTTTGGATCTCAGAGGAAAAAGCAGCTTAGCACAGCGAGAATGATCTCAGGTGCCTGTGACAGATCAGCTAGATAGATAAGACATTTTTAGCATGTTAAGTTCTAGGGAGAAGTAGTGCATATTTTTGTGTATCTGTACTTACTCCATAGTGAAGGGCTAGCACTGAATATCCATTATGAGGCCCAGTTTCTCCCACCTCACATTCAAGTACAACCTGTCCGAATACAGGTGGACTAGCTCCAGGTTCAAAAGGTGAATTTCTCTACCAAACTTTCAAGGGGCATCTGAATTATAACATTCTAAAATGGACATAGGAAATGGATGTGTTGAGAGTCTCTGGGTTAGGCTAAAAGGGCTAAAAACCAAGGGTAATGTACTGCTAGGAGTCTACTACAGGCCACCTACCCAGGTGGAACAGGTGAATGAGGCTTTTTTTTTTTTTTAATAAAAACAACTAAAAAAATCATCCAGGTCCCAGGATTTGGCGCTGATGGGGGACTTCAGCCATCCAAATATATGCTGGGAAACTACCACAGCGGAGCACAGACTATCCAGTAAGTTCTTGGACTGCATTGGAGACAACGTTTTATATCGAAAGGTTGAAAAAGCTACTGGGGGGGGGGAAGCTGTTCTAGATTTGACTTTAACCAATAGGGAGAAACTGATTGAGAATTTGAAAGTGGAAGGCAGCTTGGGTGAAAGTGATCATGAAGTCAGAGGTCATAATCCTAAGGAAGAGTAGAAGGGAGACCAGCAAAACAGAGACAGTGGATTTCAGGAAGGTGGATTTTGGTAAACTCAGAGAGCTGGTAGGTAAGGTCCCACAGGAAGCAAGACTGAGGGGAAAAACAACTGAGAGAGTTGGCAGTTTTTCAAAGGGACATTAAGGGCCCAAAAGCAAGCTATTCAGCTGCATAGGAAAGATAGAAAATATGGCAAAAGACCACCTTGGCTTAAGCAGGAGATCTTGCATAATCTCAAAATAAAAAAGGAATCAAAGAAAAAAAGGAAAACTAGGACAAATTACAAAAGATGAATTTAGGCAAACACAAGAATGCAGGGGCAAGATTAAAAAGGCAAAGGCACAAAATGAGCTCAGACCAGCTACCGGGATAAAAGCTAAAGATGACTTATTTATAAATACTTTAGAAGCAAAAGGAAGACCAAGGATAGGGTAGGCCCATTGCTCAATGAGGAGGAAGAAACAGTAACAGGAAACCTGGAAATGGCAGAGATGCTTAATGACTTCTTTGTTTCAGTCTTCACTGAAAAGTCTGAAGAATGAATACCTAACATAGTGAACGCTAGTGGGAAAGGTGTAGGTTTAGAAGATAAAATAAAAAAAAAAAGAACAAGTTAAAAATCACTTAGAAAAGTTAATGCCTGCAAATTACTAGGGCCTTATGAAATGCATCCTAGAATACTCAAGGAGCTGATGGAGGAGGTATCTGAGCCTTTAGCTATCATCTTTGGAAAATCATGGGAGACAGGAGAGATTCCAGAAGACTGGAAAAGGACAAATACATTGCCCATCTATAAAAAGGGGGATAAGAGCAATGCAGGAAACTACAAACCAGTCAGTTTAACTTCTGTGCCTGGAAAGATAATGGAGCAAGTAACTAAGAAAGTCATCTGCAAACACTTGGAAGTTGATAAGGGACAGGGGGAGGAGGAGCTCACTGGTTTGAGCATTGGCCTGCTAAACCCAGGGTTGTGAGTTCAATCCCTGAGGAGCTCATTGAGGGATTGGGGAAAAATAGATGTCAGGGATGGTGCTTGGCCCTGCCAAGAGGACAGTGGACTGGACTAGATGACCTCCTGTGGTGCCTTCCAGTTCTAGGAGATGTGTATCTCCAATTTTTATTTATTTATTTTTCTAACAGTGAGCATGGCTTTGCAAAGAACAAATCATGTTAGATCAGTCTGGTAGCTTTATTTGACAGCATAACAAGCCTTCTGGATAATGGAGAAGTGGTGGATGTGGTATACCCAGACTTTAGTAAGGCATCTGATACAGTCTCACATGATATTCTTATCAATAAACTAGGCAAACACAACTTAGATGGGGCTACCATAAGGTGTGTGCAAAATTGGCTGGATAACCACACTCAGAGTAGACCCACTTCTTCGCTTTTTTGTTTGGATAGAATACAGACTAACACAGCTATTTCTGTGTCACCAGGCAGAAAAATGTGCTCCTTACTAGAGGAACTGAGCCCTGACTGAAGGGTTCTCATCAGTTGTTTCAGCATTTAGCATAACTGATGAGAACCCTTCAGTCAGGGCTCAGTTCCTCTAGTAAGGAGCACATTTTTCTGCCTGGTGACACAGATAGTTGTGTTAGTCTATTCTATCCAAACATACTCAGAGTAGTTATTAATGGTTCTCAGTCCTGCTGGAAAGGTATAACAAATGGGGTTCCACAGGGGTCTGTTTTGGGACTGGTTCTGTTCAATATCTTCATCAACAATTTAGATATTGGCACAGAAATAAGGCTTATTAAGTTTGCAAATGATACCAAGCTGGGAGAGGCTGCAATTGCTTTGGAAGATAGAGTCATAATTAAAAATGATCTGAGGTAAACAGGATGAGGTTTAATAAAAAGACAAATGCAAAGTGCCCCACTTAGGAAGGAACGATCAGGTTCACACATACAGAATGGGAAGCGACTGTCTAGGAAGGAGTATGGCAGAAAGGGATCTAGGGGTTATAGCGGACTACAAGCTAAATAGGAGTCAACAATATGATGCCGTTGTAAAAAAGCAAACATGATTCTGGGATGCATTAACAGGTGCATTGTGAGCAAGCATGAGAAAGCCTTCTTCCACTCTACTCTGCGCTGGTTAGGCTTCCGTTGGAGTATTGTGTCCAGTTCTGGGCACCGCATTTCAAGAAAGATGTGGAGAAATTGGAGAGGGTCCAAAAAAAGAGCAACAAGAATGATCAAAGGTCTAGGGAACATGACCCATGAAGGAAGGCTGAAAGCACTGGGCTTGTTTAGTGTGGAAAAGAGAAGATTGAGGATGGTGGGGGGGCATGATAGCAGTTCTCAGGTATCTAAAAGGGTGTCATAAGGAGGAGGGAGAAAATTTGTTCTTCTTGGCCTCTGAGGTTAGAGCAAGCAGCAATGGGCTTAAGCTGCTGCAAGGGAGGTTTAGGTTGAACATTAGGAAAAAGTTCCTAACTGTCAGGGTGATCAAACACTGGAATAGATCACCTGGGGAGGTTGTGGAATCTCCACCTCTGGAGATATTTAAGAACAGGTTAGATAGATGTCTATCAGGGATGGTCTAGACAGTACTTGGTCCTGCCATGAGGGCAGGGGCCTGGACTCGATGACCTCTCAAGGTCCCTTCCAGTCCTAGTATCCTATGATTTTATGAAAACAGGAGCACTGTGCTCCAAAAGACTACCTTTTGCCACTTTGTAGGGGAAAAGGAGAGAGCAGTTGAGACATTTCACTGGTCACTCACAGCAACTACATGGGGGTGACCAACATGTAAGTGATCAGAGTCCAATATCAAACATTAACGTGAAGCAGCTTTTTCCCCAGTGATGCTACAAAATCAAGTTCAGGCCTGGTCTACACAGCTACAGTGCTCAGAGATGTGAGCTTCAGCTCCCTCTCGTAGTTTAGTCAATATAACCCCTAGGTGCAGCTCGGTCAAGAGAAGAATGCTTCTGTTGACCTAGTTACCACCAATTGAGGTAGAGGTCCTACAACAATGGAAAAAATCATTTCATCACTTTAGTACGCGTGTTTGCAACTGTACTAACACTGGCATCGCTGTGGTGCAGTAGCTGTACCACTCCCACAGCTGGTGCCCGAGGCCATGTCTACAGTACAAGCGCTACAGCAGCATAGCCACTGCAACACTGTAGAAGGCAGGAGGAGTTTTCCCACTGATGTAGGTCAACTACAGGTTGATCCCCTCTAGTCCAGCACCCTCAGGACCTAACTAGTGCTGAACAAGAGAATTTGCCAAATCACAGAAGGTCAATACTGTCTAGCAGCATTACCAACACTTCCGCTGCATACTAGACTCAGACATTTGGGGGGAAGTTAGAGCTAAATGATAGCTCAGAACACAGACCCAGGACTGGAGTCTGTAAGCAAACTTTACTGAAGCACAGGAAAGTTGACCAAACGCATGAAAGGTGAACATCTGGCTAACTGAAATCATGCTAGAGGAGGAATATTGCTGCATGAGTGTGTGCTGGACCAGAAAGGTCCAACATGTACGTACGTATGTACGTACGTACACACACACCAGTAACAATTTTTTTTGGACCAATTTCTATTAGAGAGACAAGCTTATGAGCTTACACAGAACTCTTTCAGGTCACTACATCTGATACCCAGAATGAAGTTTTTCAGGACAATGGGTTGGTGGAAAATGCAAAGAAATCATAAATGAACACAAGGGATCACAAGCTCTCTTTTGTAAGACATTTCTATGCACAGGAGACCCCAACTCACCACAGACATTGGATCAGTACTGACCCACAGAGAAGAGTCCCGGAAAATAAAACCACACATCACTTCCAGCTAGGAGTCAGGGTTAAACTGCTGGGAAATGTGCAGCACTTCCAACACCTTGGAAGTCATCTGTTCACTAAAGTTGACACTGATGCAGAAATCCAGCATCACGTGAACTGTGCAAGCCCTTTCTCCCACCTGAGAGAAAGGTCTTCGAGAACCAGGACATCTATCCCAAGACAAAGCTCCTTGTACACCATACAGCGGTTGTTCCACCACTACTGTAGGCATGTGAAACTCGGACAACATACCAGTGTCATTTGAAGGCACCTGAACAATATCATCAATGCTGCCTCAGCAGAATCGTAAATATCTCTTTGGTGGATAGGTGTGTGAACACTAGTGTCCTGGAAGAGTCAAAGATGACCAACATCGAAGCCATTATTATTCATCAATAACTTGGTTTGACTGGTCACATGGTTTGGAGGTCTGATCAGTGCCTCCCAAAACAGATTCTATTTTCCAAATTGGAGGAAAGATGGAGGAGCGTTGGGGGCCATCAGAAGCGATATAAGGTCATGCTGAAGGCACACAGGAAAAAGTGCAGCATCGGTGTCAATACTCGGGAGAGCCTTGCCCAAGACCAGCCCTGGTGGAGAGAGGTAATCCATGAGGAGGTGGCACAATTTGAGGGGTCCCGCCACAGTGCAGACAAGGAGATGTGCAGAAGGAAGAGAGCTTCACAAACCACCCCACACCTCTGCAACAGCTATCAAAATCTGACCCTTCTATGATAAGGCCTGTGGCTTCAGAATCAGCCACCAACAGATTCACATATAGGAGGGTGACAAAGACATCTGACTCATTATCGACTGACCACCAAGAAAGCCATTAATCCTATACCTCCACTCCACAATATCTGGCAGATTTAAAAATATTAGATACAAATCAGACCTTGATTTTTATAAATCTGCATTGGCTAGCACCTCTTCATGTTAGAACAGCTAAACAACTTTTTAGTGAAGTCACTGGACAAGAATGCTGAAATGAAGTCAGTCATCGACAATCAACCACCGCAGTTTACCTTTATAAGATGTAAAATCTACGATACACAATAAAATACAGTTCAGGCTCATATTCACAACTTGGATTTCCTAAATATTAGGCTACACACTTTTCTAATGTGACGGAAAAAACTAAAATGTTTCCTGCCAATACTGGACCTGTAGAGCATGAACTGAACCATTCTACATGTTTGCTATAGAAAGCGAAACAAATCTTACCTTTATTTTGCTGGATGACATCGTGAGTACAGTAAACTTTCATATCCAGCAGCCCCATTACCAGGAGGTTGTCGGATATTCCAATTGGCAAGATATGCAGGAGATTCCAATATGCTCTGGACAGGGAGGGGCAGGTTGCCATGCAGGGAGCTGCTCGGGGCGGCTTGTGCATGGCTTTGCGGTGTGCCACTCTGGGTGGCTCACGCATGGCCACGTTGTGTGGGAAGCTGCTCTGAGCAGAGGATGCAGGATGGGAGAGCGGAGGAGTCATGGGCCACACACACATGGGATGGAATGCTAGTTAATTGAGAAGTCTGGTTGCTTGAATAATGGGTAAAACGAATTTACTGTAGATGCAGAAAAGGAGGTGAAGTAAACCTGTGCTGATTTTTTCCAGGGAGACCACAGTTTAAGATCCTTCAGAGGAAGAAATACCAACACAAAGGCAATTGTTAAATCTACAGGCTCTGCTAGGAAAAACAATAGCGCAATGAAAGAAAATACATGCTGCCAGCCAACAGTTTTAGAATAGATTAGAGATAACATACATCTGAAAACCACTGCTGAGATTAACAGCACAAACGAACTTTCATATCATGCCCCAGGCTAGAGTCACCTACTGTGATTCTGAAGTCTTCCTCAAGTTTCTTGCACTACAGTCTTCAGATCAGATCCTGAACCCATTACAAAAATATGCACCTGAAAATGCCAAGGGAGCTGGTCACCACATGCAGGGGCATAGCTTGCCAGGTCTGTTGCCTAACTGGAGTGAACGATGTATCTGGTAAACAAAGAGCATTTCCACTGCCTCCACCAGCACTGAACAATGATTTTGGGAGGGGGGCGGGGGGGCGGAAGGGGAGAGACAGCCTGAGGATGCTAAGAACTGTAAATGTTTTCTTTCTGAAGTAAGACCAACATAAACATAGCTACATTTTCCCCATCTATTACTGATGCACATATATTAGAGAAATTACAAAAACTACCAGATTTGAAGAAAATCAGACAAGGAGTTCCTGACTTATAACCTGACTTAAACATCCTCAAAACAGAGACATTCAGAGACCAAATGACTAATTTTTGCCATTTGATTGCAAAGAAAAACACTTGGCTTTCTTCTCCTTCATTCATTTGACAACACAGCGCATATCACCACCTGTCTCCCCGTTCCTCTATATCATCGGTTTCCCTGTTGGGCTGTGATTTTTGGGCAGCAAGAGAAGAGAGGACAGACATTTACAGTCACATTTTTGACTCTGCAATTTTACACCTGTCCATTCCTTCTTAGGTGCTTTTCCTTCTTTCCATGCTATATTACATTGTCAGTGCACTTCCTGAACCATACTTTCTCTGCCATATGTAATCATCTCTCCTGTGATCTTATTCCCAGGGCTCTTGTTGTTCTTTAGTCATTTCACTTGTCTTTCTACTTCCTCTTCCGAAATATCGCTCTCGCTCTTGATGCTAAGCAGTAGGCATCCTTCAGTCTGCATAGACTATGGATCGTGCCCTTTAAAGTTTCAATTGAGGACTTCATTTACAGCATCTGTTGTGACTATAAAGACCCACACGAGAGTGACAGTCCTTGCTGCATCTCTTGCAGATGTAGTGGGTGTCTGGCAAGTCCTTATTGTGCTTTGTGCGCTTGCTTCTCCTCTGCTAGCTGTCTGATCTTCACCTTGCCCTTCTGAAGGCCCTTGTGTAACCCCTGCCTCCATCTGCTGCGGTCGTCTATTAGATCTTCCCAGTTGTCCAGCTCGATGTCTACCTCTCTGAGGTCTCTCTTGCAGACATCTTTGTAGCGCAGCTGGGGGCGTCCGGGAGGTCTTTTGCCAGAGGCTAGCTCACCATACAGGATGTCTTTTGGAATCCTTCCATCATTCATCCTGTGGACGTGGCCAAGCCAGCGGAGTCGACGCTGCCTGAGGAGGGTGTGCATGGTTGGGATTCCAACTTGCTCGAGGACGGCAGTGTTGGTCACTCTGTCCTTCTATGATATTCCAAGGATGTGCCTGAGGCAGAGCAAGTGGAAGACGTTCAGCCTCTTTTCCTGGCGGGCATACAGGGTCCAAGTCTCGCTGCCATAAAAGGAGGGTGCTGAGGATGCAGGCTCTGTAGACTTGCATTTTGGTGTGAGTGTACAGCTTGTTGGTATTCCACACTCTCTTGCTGAGTCTGGACAGAGTTGTGGCCACTTTTCCGATCCTCCTATTTAGCTCAGTGTCCAACGACAGGGTCTCAGTGATGGTGGACCCTAGGTAAACGAACTCGTGGACAACCTCTAACGTATAGTTGTCAATGCTGATTGATGGGGATTCAGCAACATCCTGACTGAGTACATTCGTCTTCTTTAGGTTGATGGTAAGCCTAAAGTCCATGCATGCTTTGGAGAACCGATCCAGCAGTTTTTGAAGCTGGTCTTCTGTGTGAGACACTATAGCAGCATCGTCTGCGAACAGCATGTCTCTGATGAGGACTTCTCGCACCTTAGACTTAGCTTTCAGCCTTGCAAGGTTAAACAGTTTCCCATCGGATCTTGTGGGCAGCAAGATGCCCTCTGTTGAAGATCCAAAGGCATGCTTCGGAAGGAGTGCAAAGAAGATCCCGAACAACGTCGGAACAAGCACGCATCCCTGTTTGACGCCGCTCCTGATTCTGAAAGCATCAGATAATGCATCATCATATTGAATGGTTCCTCTCATGTTTTCGTGGAACGACTGGATCATCTTCAGTAACCGTGGAGGACAGCCTATCTTGTGGAGCAGTTTGAACAGACCATCCCTGCTGACCAAGTCAAAAGCCTTGGTCAGGTCGATGAAGGCTATGTAGAGTGGTTTTCTCTGCTCCCTGCACTTCTCCTGCAGCTGCCTTATCGAGAAGACCATATCAACGGTAGACCTCTCTGCGTGGAATCCGCACTGCGATTTGGGGTACACCCTCTCAGCAATCTTCTGGAGTCTGCCAAGGATGATGAGAGCGAACAGTTTACCAGTGACGCTTAGGAGGGAGATTCCACGGTAGTTGTTGCAGTCGCTTCTGTCTCCTTTGTTCTTATACAACGTTACAATGTTAGCGTCACGCATATCCTGTGGAACCTCACCCTCTTTCCAGCACAGGCACAGTAGATCATGCAGGGGTTCCAGGAGTGTGTCCACGGCACATTTGATTACCTCTGGTGGTATACCATCCTGACCAGGGGCCTTTCCAGCTGCAATGCTGTCGATGGCTGTCTTCAGTTCATCCACAGTCGGCTCTTGGTCCAGTTCATCCATTACTGGTAGGAGCTCGACGGCATCAAGGGCTGCGTCAACCACAACATTCTCACGTGAGTACAGCTCAGAGTAGTGCTCAACCCAGCGCTCCATCTGTTTGCTAAGCTGTAATCTCTTTCAATTCTTCTATCAGTCTCTGAGACACTCGGGTCCAACTGTACTTTGTACAGACTGGTGCAATATCTCCTCCTTGCTCACGAGCACCTCTTCGCTCTCGTCGCTGATCACCATCAGCTTTTGCTGCCACTTCCTATTAATATTCCTCATCTTATACACCTCCCTGGTCTTAACATTCGCTGTAATGCCTCTCTATCTTCACACTGCTCCTCTAAACATTTCACCTTATCCTTACCTCATTGCATTTCACCCTATGTTACTGTTCCGCCTCTCGGAAACACCTCTTCTGATCTTCAACACTCTCTTCTCTTGGATCAACTTCAGTGTCTCCTGCGCAATCCACTTCTTATGAATCTTCTCTTCTGAAACAGTCTGCTCAACTGCCTCTTCTATAGCGATGGCTATCCCTGCAACACTCTTATCTAGGTCTTTCTCATAGCCGCATTCCCAATCTTCTCTTCAAGTGCTGCTCTGTACACATTCCTTATTTTCTTCCTTGCCTAACCTCACCATGTCTCTTCTTTTCTTAAATTGTGTTTTACACTCTCCCTTGAGCTTTATCTTGATGTTTGCAGTCACTAGACTGTTTACATCTGCTCCTTGGAAAGTTCAGTACAGCTGCAATGATGTTACCCATCCTCTTCTTATCAAACTCATATCTATCATGTTCTTGAACTTATCATTCGATCGCCATGTCCACTTCCTGCAGCCCTTTTGTTGGAATTTCGTGTTGCAGATCACCATCTCGTGCTCCGTAGCAAAATCTCTTGTAGTTCATCGCTCATTCGTTTCTTTCTCCACATCCAAACCTTCCATGACTCTCTCTCAACCTTTGTTATTGCTTCCAACCTTAGTGTTCCCATCTCCTCCGACAATTAACATCTGTCTCTTCAGTATCTCCTCAAATGTCTTTGTCACGTCTTTATAGAATAGCTTGATCTCTTCCTCTGTACTGTCCAATGCGGGTGCATACACCTGAATGACCGAGATGTTGAACGGTTTTGCTTTGAATCTTGCTATCATCATTCTTGCACTCACCATTTTTTAATCCTAACAAGGATTCCTTAGCAAAAGCGCTAAAGGAGCAAACTCCAGCCTCATGCTCCATTTTGTTCCCTGATCAAATGACTTTGCAACCGCACATCTCTCCTGATGCCGTCCAACGCGTCTCCACCACTCCAAATATATCACATCAGTATCTCTTCATCTTCTTCTGAAGCAGCTCTAATTTTCCAGTTGCCCAGTGTTTGGACATTCCACGTTCCAACTGATAGTGTGTGTGTGGGTTGTAATTTTCTTTCAGTAGCCAGCTTATCAACCCAGCCTTGATTGCTCCATTGGTACCGCAGACCTTTTTTTATCCAGACAACGTCCGAGCCAGCATCTTTTATCACTTATTCGCACTGGCATCAGATTTCACTCTTATTGCTGTTTCATGGTCAGCGCACCACCATTCACCTGACCAATCCTCCTCCCTCATCCAGGCTTGGGACTGGCAAGGAACCCCCAGAGGCTTCATGGCAGACAATTTTTTTTCCACAATACTTGCTTATTACTCTTGTACCGACCAGCACAGAAAAATGACAAATCAATATGGAGAAGTTTTATTACAGTAATGTTAGAAGTGTTCCTAGATGAATGTTCAAGAAATATTTAATGTTTTCAATTACTCTCTCTCTGTGGCTTTTTAGCAGGCTGGAAGTTCCTGAACAGGAAAGTAAAAGTTAGATCCTGTGTAGCTTTGTATGCCCAGTAACATTTTTACCCCACGGCAGCCACGTGGGAGAAACTTTGATTTACAGACAAGCACTTTTTCAAAACATTACAAAGCTCAATGCATTTTTCAGCATGGAAGCAGTAAGTGATGGCTTCACACCGAGTCACCTTCAGCTGTGTTCAATACCTTCTCTATTCACTTCTTTTTGAGACTGTGGTACAAAGGTGATCCATTGTATTTCAGTACTGCAGGTGACAACCCCCTGACCTGTGCTGAACCAAAGAATTTGCCAGACCACAGGAGGTCAATAATGTCTAGCACTTTACCAACAGTTCCTCTG